>NC_064615.1:214827709-217327709 GCF_023898315.1 Schistocerca nitens | reverse complement strand
CTGATCCGTTTTCCTCAAATTGCTAAATGACTCAAAACGTAAATTTCATTCATGTTAATGATATCTGAATAAGCACAGGCGCCAAAAGAATTCTGCTTCTTAGTTTAACACACTAGTTTAAGCAAAAAAACATGCATGACACACCCGCACTCACATACACACACACATATATAATTGTAGATCAAATTCTAATACCGACTCTTAACAAGAATTCCACGAGTAATTTACAAATGTTTACATTCACAGTGTCAGTATAAAAATGGTTCAAATGGCTCTGAGCACTATGGGACTTAACATCTGAGGTCATCAGTCCCCTAGAACTTAGCACTACTTAAACCTAACTAACCAAAGGCCATCACACACATCCGTGACCGAGGCAGGATTCGAACCTGCGACCGTAGCGGTCGCGCGGTTCCAGACCGTAGCGCCCAGAAGTGTCCGTGTATTGAAGGGAATTTATTGTACTATTTTAAATAGCATTGTAAGTAAGCAGTCTGACTCCCTTATGCGTTTAGAGCAACCAAAATTTATGTTAATGGATTCGCTTTGTTTCCAACCGAAGTATCTGCAAAAGGATCAGGAGGAACTATGGCTAAAATTAGTACAAATCATCCTCCACCATATTCGGTGTGTAGCTTGCATTACGAGTTACACATGTAAATGTAAATTGACGTGGAGTTAATGAATGGTACTTCATGCGTTCACTAGATGCGAAACTGTGCGGTAACACCCGTCGGCGGTTTGCGAAGCCTTCCGGGGTGCCACGTTCAAGCACTTTCCTCCTGCATTACTTAGCGACCCGCACTTACTGTGGACGCGTTCAGCGCATTCAGGCAATTACAGCGGCATCTTTTTTCGGTCGGTGCTTACAGAGGGGGTTGTGTCCCCGCAGGGAAGAGAGGGGTCCAAGTTTTAGCAGGCTCGCTACAGCGGCGCCGGACGCTGCGCGGCGCTTGTCCAGCACTGTACGGTTGCCTAGCGACGCGGCGCTCCCCCAGAGCCGGCGCCGGCGTCCCCTGTTCTTCCCCTACCCCTCTGCCCCCTCCCCGACCCACCGCCACCTGCCGTCGCAAGCGCCACGCGCGCCGCTTCACTCCGTGTCTCTGCTCGCTTGTATTCAAAAACACGGCGGCAGCGCCAGCACGTAAACAATGGGCAGGGCTGGCGCCCATCCGTCAACAAGCAGCGCGGGAAGTAACGTAAACGGACGCGGCTGAATGACGCGTGTCGATCTCTCCCGTACACCTTAATACCACGCGCTGCGTATTACGAGACTACCCACGTGTCCACTGCTGTAAAACTGTAGTACGTCAAAGTCCCCAAATCGCTCTGCAAAATCATCGGAGAGTGTTTATTGGTGCAGGACGATCAGCGACTTGGGTCGTCCACAATAAGTACGAGGGTAACTACTTGAAATGCAAAATATCTGCTTCAGAATTCCGACTTCCATTCTACAACTTTGCTAATCACGGAAGTCGTAGAGACGTTTTCCCCGTTTTACACTACTGGCCATTTAAATTGCTACACCACGAAGATGACGTGCTACAGACGCGAAATTTAAACGACAGGTAGAAGATGCTGTGATAACCAAATGATTAGCTTTTCAGAGGATTCACACAAGGTTGGCGCCGGTAGCGACACCTACAACGTGCTGACACGAGGAAAGTTTCCAACCGATTTCTCATACACAAACAGCAGTTGACGGGCATTGCCTGGTGAAACGTTGTTGTGATGCCTCGTGTAAGGAGGAGAAATGCGTACCATCACGTTTTCGACTTTGATGAAGGTCTGATAGTAGCCTATCGCGATTGCGGTTTATCATATCGCGACATTGCTGCTCGCGTTGGTCGAGATCCAATGAGTTTAGCAGAATATGGAATCGGTGGGTTCAGGAGGGTAATACCGAACGCCGTGCTGGATCCCAACGGCCTCGTATCACTAGCAGTCGAGATGACAGGCATCTTATCCGCATGGCTGTATTGGATCGTGCAGCCACGTCTCGATCCATGAGTCAACAGATGGGGACGTTTGCAAGACAACAACCGTCTGCACGAACAGTTCGACGACGTTTGCAGCAGCATGGACTATCAGCTCGGAGACCATGGCTGCGGTTACCCTTGACGCGGCATCACAGACAGGAGCGCCTGCGATCGTGTACTCGACGACGAACCTGGGTGCACGAATGGCAAAACGTCTATTTTTCGGATGAATCCAGGTTCTGTTTACAGCATCACGATAGTCGCATCCGTGTTTGGCGACATCGCGGTGAACGCACATTGGAAGCGTGTATTCGTCATCGCCATATTGGCGTATCACCCGGCGAGATGGTATGGGGTGCCATTGGTTACACGTCTCCGTCACCTCTTGTTCGCATTGACGGCACTTTGAACAGTGGACGTTACATTTCAGATGTGTTACGACCCGTGGCTCTACCCTTTATTCGATCCCTGCGAAATCCTACATTTCAGCAGGTTAATACACGACCGTATATTGTAGGTCCTGTACGGGCCTTCTTTCTTGGTGCAGAAATTGTTCGACTGCTGCCCTGGCCAGCACATTCTCCAGATCTCTCACAAATTGAAAACGTCTGGTCAATGGTGGCTGAGCAGCTGGCTCGTCACAATACGCTAGTCACTACTCTTGATGAACTGTGGTATCGTATTGAAGCTGCATGGGCAGCTGTACCTGTACACGCCATCCAAGCTCTGTTTGACTCAATGCCCATGCGTATCAAGGCCGTTATTACGGCCAGGGTGGTTGTTCTAAGTACTGATTTCTCAGGATCTATGCACCCAAATTGCGCGAAAATGTGATCACATGTCAGTTCTAGTATAATATATTTGTCCAACGAATACTCGTTTATCATCTGATTTCTTCTTGGTGTAGCAATTTTAATGGCCAGTAGTGTATAGGCCTATTCAACGCGTTTCCGCTAGTCGCGCGCTGTCGACACCTCCCTCAAGATGGCCACATAGTATACCACATAGTATGTCTATCCTTGGAGTGAGCATAGTCTACTGCGCATATTATCAACATAAAACCGGGAAAGTTACGTGATTTTGGGACGATGCTGCTTGTCTACAATTTGTGGTAATAATGAAACTTGAATATTGCACGTATTTCTCTCTGTTTTATATACTTTTCTGCACATCTAAGTTCTAGTGACAGCTGTGGTGTAGTATTGTAGTTGCTCCGGATGTAAAGTGAAGTAGAGGTAGGGGTGTAAATGTGGAAGCGTGTGGGTAATGTGGAAACGTCTAGTATCTGGCCTGCAGAGCGCTGCACTAGAGCGGGGCAGCCAGAAATTGTTGCAATAGTTCCTATTTGTCACGGTAGAGGGTTAACAGTCAGTTGAGCAACAGACACCGTGACAGTGATGCAATTTACGTTCGCGCATTTTCTAAACCTTTTTGGAGGTGAGTTGTGGTATTATATTTATCTACATCCTTTGTAGTTATCTTTCTTTACGTCTGATAGCTTATAAAGGGAGGTGCATAGAAGGTTTTAGCAGTCCTTTGTCAACCTTAAATGGATAGTTGCTTGATGTAATCTACTGAAATTTAAAATGGCCAATGTGCAGGTAATGTGGAAGCATACGTACGATGGCACTGTGGAAACGTTTCCACAATACCAACATCAAATACATTACTTCTAATACGTTTTCCGTCTGTTTCTAGATGACACGAAAGCTAACTGATCGGAAACCAACAGCTATTGTGAAGAAGTGGGATGCTGAAATGATTAAGGCTATAATAGCCTTAAGAGAAAGCAGATGGGGTTAAAAAGAGCAGTAAAAGCTTTCAGTGCACCTTAGACGACACTTCAAAAGTTTGTGCATAGTGATATGTCACCTGAAGAATGTGTTTCTTTGAGACTTGGACGTAAGCCTGTACTACCTGATGCTATTGAGAAACGGTACAGTATATCATTGAAATGGATAATCGCTTCTATGGCCTTACCAGATTAGATGTCAAGAGAATGGCATATCATCTAGCGGAAAGAAATAATATTAATCATCCTTTTACTTCAAATGCTGCAGGTAGAGCTGGGTTTGACCTTTTCCTTAGACGACACAGAAATAAACTCACAATAACACAAATCTACGGTGACCTCATTCTCGAGAGCAAACAGGTTCAACAAAGAAGCTGTAGACAAGTGTTTTGAATTTTAGAAGCTGAGTACAGTAAACACTCCTATAGTGCTGATCGTGTGTACAATGTGGACGAGACTGGGCTCTCCGTCGTCCAGAGCAGAATACCACATGTAATTGGACTGAAAGGTAAACGTCAACTAGGTGCCTTCACATCAGCAGAGCGAGGGTCCCTGGTGACTGTCATATGCTGTATGAGTGCTGGCTGTACTTTCATACCACCAATGATGATCTTCCTCAGGAAGGACTGGACTGATACTCTACTGAAAGGAGCACCACCTGGAACAATTGGTAAATGTCGTCCTTCAGGCTGGATTCAAACTGAGTTCTCTTCCGAGTGGTTTGACCACTTAATTTCTAAGGCACACTCCTCAAAAGAATCTCCTGTGTTGTTAATTCTTGATGAGCATAACAGTCATGCCTGCCGGCCGCTGTGGCCGAGCTGTTCTAGGCGCTCAGTCAGGAACCGCGCCATTGCTACGGTCGCAGGTTCGAATCCTGCCTCGGGCATGGATGTGTGTGATGTCTTTAGGTTAGTTAGGTTTAAGTAGTTCTATGTTCTAGGGGACTGATGACCTCAGATGTTAAGTGGCGGTGGTGGTGGTTAGTGTTTAACGTCCCGTCGACAACGAGGTCATTAGCGACGGAGCGCAAGCTCGGGTTAGGGAAGGACTGGGAAGGAAATCGGCCATGCCCTTTCAAAGGAACCATCCCGGCATTTGCCTGAAACGATTTAGGGAAATCACGGAAAACCTAAATCAGGATGGCCGGAGACGGGATTGAACCATCGTCCTCCCGAATGCGAGTCCAGATGTTAAGTCCCATAGTGCTCAGAGCCATTTGAACCAGTCATGCCAGAAACCTTCAAGTTACAGAACGTACAAGGGAGAACCTTGTTACAATCGTGAGCATCCCGCCTCACACCACTCATAAAACTCAGCCACTTGATAAGACCTTTATGGGCACTCTAAAAACCTATTACGCTGAGTATGTTCGCCAATGGTTGCGGCACAGCAGCCGGCCCTTAGGACCATATGACATATCTGAGTTGTTTGGGAAAGCCTACCTAAAGTGCCAGACTGACTCTATTGCTGCAAAAGGATTTTTGGAGACTGGAATTTTCCTATGTGACAGGACTGTTTTTTGCAGAAATCGACTTTATAGCTGCCACGTCGGCTTTAGATGAGGCCAGAAGTCTGAGATGAACTTATGAGAATCCAGCAACTCCAGGTGGAAGTAATGACCTCAGACAAGAAGACACTCAGAATGCATCCAGACCTGTGACAACTTACAGCCCAAGTGAAGATGGCCAAAGAGAAATCAGAAGGTCAACATCGTTGTCAAATACCACATCCAACATCTGTGTGTCTCCACAAGATATTATGACAATCCCTCCTCTAAAGAGGAAGGTTTCCAGCAAAGGTCCTAAGCCAGGTTCATCAGCTGTTTTGACATCTTCGCCTTATAAAACACGCCTTGAAGACTCCTTACTGAATGGTAAACATAAGCTACTTAAGGCACATGCCAAAAGCAAGAAAAAACATGAAGCGCCTAGAAAACCATACAAAAAACGGCTTAAGTTATCTGAGGATTCAGATGAAGAGCCCAAAGCACCAACTGTCTCTTCAGGCGAGTCAGATTTGGATCTCCCAGTTGGGGAAGAGAAACCTATTGAAGAAGATGCCATTTGTATTTTTTTTGTGGGAGCATTTTCCAAAGACGTTCGGGGAGATTTGTGGATTAAGTGTGTAGTGTGTGAGGCGTGAAGTCACTCTTTGTGTGCCGGAAATGAAGGGGATATTTACATATGTGAGTTTTGCAAGTGAACTTCGCTTATGAACAATTTATCTATTACAGTTGCGTTTAAAAATATTTTTGTGTAATTTAAATTTAATATAAAATAAACCAGTTTATAGCATTTTTAACAGTTTTCGTTTGAAGTAGTCAGTTTCACACAGTTTTAAGGCGTTTCCACATTACCTGCACTTCTTGAAAAATTAATGAGTTGTTGTGCAAGCAGAAAATGTTTTTTTTTAATTTTTCACATAATTAGTTTTGTGTTTCATAATATTGCATTCATTGCTAAAACATTATGTATTAGCTTTGGCTAATTTTTGAAGCTGAAAGAGAAGTAAACATTTCTTTTATACAGCAAAAACAAACTGGGTTTCCACAATTACACCCCTACCCCTATGTGAATGTAGGACCGGTTACTTTTCATAGGTATGTATAGAAATTTTGGAAATTTGTCGTAAGTTCCTATGGGACCAAACTGCTGAGGCCATCGGTCCCTAGGCTTACACACTACTTAATCTAACTCAAACTAACTTACGCTATGGACAACACACACACCCATGCCCGAGGAAGCACTCGAACCTGCGACGGCAGGAGACGCGCGAACCTTGCAAGGCGCCCTAGGCCGCACGGCTACCCCGATGTGTACAGCAACTCTACGATTGTAAATGTCATATTAATACGGTGAACTTTCTTTGTTGAAAAAAAATGAGATACTGCATTATAAGGTCTTGTGTTGTAGAGATTATTATTGCGATTTTATGACCATGTGTTTACGAGACAAGTGCTTGATAGATTTGCAAATGTGTTTGAGTAAACTGCCAATCAGTGTTTATATGCTGGTGTTATGCAGGTTTAAACACCTGCATAAACTGGAGGAAATTAAGAACCCTTGTGTGTATCCAAGTATTTCTGCATGAGACAGTTTCCTACACAGCGTCATTGTAGCGTAATTAATTAGAACAGATGTGAATTAGAATAGATTCGACAACACGAATCAGCGCACTACAAAACAAAACAAAAATATTGCTGGTTGTCACTTCTTTTATTACTCCACTATTAGAGTGCTGGTCTTTTTTTCCGTGACGTATAGTTTTACTTTTCTGAGATGGTGAAAAATGTTATAGATATTTTGCTTGTCTATACAAAGGAGAAGGCTAAATAAAGAATAATTGAAAATAATAATGAACAAGCTGGTGGAGCTAATCTCTTACCGTATTTACTGTAACAGTTTCATAGCTCCAGATGCTTTGTTTTTCGTGACACGTCGGCGACGTCTGCGGTGTCATTGGTAAGTTAATTAATTAGAACAGAGACTTGACAGTGTAAATAAATGCAATAGAAATATTGCTTCCTGTTACCTCTTATCGCGTTACCAAAAAAAGATAGTGGAATCTGAGCTGTGATACTGTGGTGGAAAACCACATTACCATCACTCTTCACATCTTTAAGCCAACTTCAGTTCCCAGTATCAAATTTCTAAAGCACGTATACAAAATTTCACGGTACCTCTGAAGGTGATCTGTCTGTAGGAGCAAAGTAATAGCACTCAAAATACGCTAAGCACTGTAAGGGCTAAAATATGCCGTCCCAGAATCACGGGACTTGAGCTACAGCAGACTTTGCGAGATAATTTTCGGTCACCGCATCCGAATGCTCACTCTAAAGCTATTTACACATTATGGTTGAAACTCATAAGAGGATCTTGCGGTAACATGACCGCGGTTCGCTGCCACGCCACTTAGAGCGCTGAAAAATTTATCCATCCTTCCCCATATCCTTCCATTATTGCGTGATTTAAAGTCGCATGATGTTCTGTGGACTCACGTGTCTTTCTTCCTGCTTACGAGTCTGTGTGAACTGCTCTACTTACATGCACTGAAAGTACATTGTTCATGTTCTACAAAATTTTTGTCTGCATACATTTTCTCTACTTTCTCACAGTTAATGGAAAACTACATGTTAGCAACTTTTGGCAGAATTGGTATTCAGCTTTATTACTTCTTCTCACGGCACGAGCTTGTAATTCTGCTTTGAGTGGTGTTGCTTCTTGCCACTGAGTGTGCTTCGTAGTCCTCGTGACTGGAGCATTCTTCCCTGCAAATGCTAACAATGCAACAGTGGTTATGCGAATATGTTCAAATTTTATTAAGAGCTACTACAAAAAATACATTTTAGGAGAAATTAATGTGTTAGAATCATCCTGCCACTTCAATGAATACTTCAAAGTTCGCCATTAAATGAAAAAAAAAGTTGCAAACAAAAATGAAGTAGAGTACGAACAGTATTCAAACAATGCATTTAAATCAAGAAGGGATTCACACAGATTCGTAAGCAGGAATGAATGTACATGACTCCACGGAACACCGCAAGACGGACCCAGCTTCTGTTTTATGTGAAACAAAAACACACACGAAAGATTCACTTCACTCAGTATTACCGATGCAAGCAAAAATCAAGCAGAATACGGGAAACTTACTTACAATGCAGTTTATAGAGTGCAGTACACACTAGAAGTCGTAACCAGGAACACAATTCAATGAAACCAGTTTCTGTGTCATTTCATGTCGGATGATTTCGATTTTTATGTTTCGTCATGTGCGAGGGTTTAGTGAAAAGTGATGCCTCCACCTTCGTAACTCCTCAACAGTCGGCAACATTGGTATGCGGCAGGTACTGGCTTATTGCATAGCCTCTTCTCTACAGCTCTAGTTGGCGCGAAGCCTTAGCACTCAACGGTTGTGTTGTTACAGTGTAAAGTATGGAACTCTGTGCAGATGATCGGTCAGCGCGATTTAAGCAACGTGCAGTCATTGAATTCTTGACAGCAGAAGGTGTCACCCCAAAGGAGATTCATCAGAGAATGAAAGCAGTTTATGGTGATTGTGTTGATGTGAATACAACTGAATGGAGAAAGGCGTCACCTTCATTCTCGTAAAGCGAGAGGAGCTCCTGGCAAATGTGCGCTTTCAATTCAGGAGTCAGCATCCGGGGTACCCATCGTGCACAGATCTTCCGATAGCCAAGCAAAGCAAAAATGTGACCCACACGTTTTTGTGAAATGCCGATTGTGCTTGCAGTTTCTCTCTGCGTGCTACGACGGTCGTTCTGAATCAATCTGTCAACATTTTGCTTGTTGAACTCGGTGGCTGCTGTCACAGGACATCCAACTCTCAAGATCTTTAAACCTACTCGCCCAACGACGCACAGTACTCACACCAACACAATCACCATAAACTGCTTTCATTCTCTGATGAATCTCCTTTGGGGTGACACTTTCTGCTGTCAAGAATTCAGTGACTACACGTTGCTTAAATTGCAATGACTGACAGGGTTCCATACTTTACACTGTAACAACACAACCGTTCAATGCTAACGCTTCCTTCCAGCTGGAGCTGTACAGAAGAGGCTACAGAACAAACCAATACCTGCCGCTGTTGAAGAGTTATGAAGGTGGAGGTTCAAAAATGGCTCTGAGCACTATGGGACTCAACTGCTGAGGTCATTAGTCCCCTAGAACTTAGAACTAGTTAAACCTAACCTAAGGACATCACAAACATCCATGCCCGAGGCAGGATTCGAACCTGCGACCGTAGCGGTCTCGCGGTTCCAGACTGCAGCGCCTTTAACCGCACGGCCACTTCGGCCAGCTGAAGGTGGAGGCATTACTTTTCAGTCAACCCTCGTACTAACGCAAAATTATTTTCACTTCGTAACGGCTGCACAGCCAAAACGCAGTATTGTGTTTCACAAACAAATAATTTTACAGCCTACAGGTGAACACGATGTCATTTACAAAATTTTATATGGCTGTGAACCCTATCTAAGAGAAGTTAATCTTAATTATTGAGTGGGATTGTTGGAATACGTTACTTTGCAATGTCAGAAAAACGTTCTAGGTGTGCAGTTTATCATCTACAAGGTAGTAACTATAGTGTGTCGTTTGCTACTACAAACTAGACAATTTTCAAAATGTAGTACTTTTCTTGCGTGTTATAGAATTAAATTGTTAATTAAAAATACATACAGGACAAATGAAAAATATTATCAAGTAATACATGCATTTAGCATACCACGAAAATAGATTGTCAGACCATATTTTCCCGTATTCGAATTTCACTGTCAGGCCACTAGGAGTGCTGTTGTCGTTCTATTCATCTATACTGCATTATAGACAGAACATTAAATATATTTTGGTGTTCTGCGATATCTGCTGCACTAGATCTTCGTCTGGTGCAATGTGCTGACATTTTGTGGTGAGAAACTGTCATTGAAAAACGTTTGTAAGAGACTGAAGAACGTGTATGGGGATGACGGTGTTGATAGATGTACAGTTAGTCGTTGGGAAGCAGAATTTTTGGTGAAAGCCGATATTCGGGACCTCCTGTGCAGCGCCATATGAAGCATTGCACAGACTCGTGACAATGTGCAGTGTATTCACAATTTAATTTTGGTTGACACACGCATAGCAGTGGACTGTCAACTCGACTGGAAGTAGGGGAGGTGAGTGTGTGCAGACTACAGAGACAGCTGAAGTTGAGAAAAGGTTTTTGCCATGTGTATTCTGAGAATGTTGGCGGATCTATTTTATTTGCTGCCGTTTACCATTTACAAATATCTCACCACCTAATTAAAACAGATCGTGCTTTCACAATATTAAATTGTACATATACATAAGATTAAACTTATTTGATATCTTATTACGAGGGCTTTTCTCTACTCATCCTCCGATTGGTTGGTAAATTGAATCCACAATGAAAGTCCGGTGATTTGTTAAGATGTATTGTACAGTGTTTCTAGTATGCCCGTTAACCGCGTCATGCTGTACTTTTCAAAGTGTACAGTGACGTCGAAAAGACGCCAACAACAACATATCTTCCGCCAAGATTGAAGTGCCTATTGGGACGTTCCACCTGATTTCGCGCAACTCACAAAACGTAACTATCTTGCGTTTCCTTCTTCATTTCAATTCTCGGTCACACACTGCAGGAGCAATGAAGACACATCTGCGGTGTTTTCGATGAGTATCTGATCACCCGCCATATACCAGGGCCTTGAATTCATCTGATTTTAATGTATTCACTCACATGAACCGCTGGCTATGAGAACAGAATTTTTGCACAGACAGTCAGCTGCAGACCAGTCTACGGAAATGGCGGAAATAGGTGACTGCTTTCTATGATGAAGGGGGTATGTATTTGGTAGCACACTACGACAAATGTTCGAGTCAGTTAGGTAGATAAGTAGCTGTTGGTTGTCACTTTTCCCAATCATTTTTCCAAAGGAATTTTATTTACCTCTTGTGCCTTACTTAACCGCACGTCTTCCAGAGATTCGTGGAACTCTAATACTCGTACTAGGACCCTTATGTCTTCCATATCGATTCCCATTTATTCTTATATCACATCGACAAGTTCTTCCCAACATAGAGGCCTTCAATGTACTCTTTCCACCTATCCGCTATATGCCCTGCGTTCAAACGTGGAATTCCCACTGTACTGTTAATGTTGCTGCTCCTGCTTTTAATTTCACCGAAGGTTGCTTTGTTTTTTCTATTTGATGAACCAGGCCTTCCGATAACCATTTCTTTTTCGATGTCTTCACATTTTTTCTGCAGACATTTCGCTTTTGCTTTCTTGCACTTCCCGTTTATTTCTTTCAAAAGCAATGTATTTCTGTCTTCCTCCATCAACATTTTTTTTAATTTCCTTCTTTCGTCGATAGAAGTATTTCTTCTGTATTCGAAGGTTTCTTTGCAGCTACCATGCTTCTTCCTACTTTTGTCTGTTCAGCTTCTGTTACTCCTCTTTTTTGTGATGTTCATACTTCAACTGAACTGTTAAGTGTGGGCTTAGAGAAATATCTTTAAAATGCTACTTTACGCTTTTTATTAGTCCAGGGTTGCTCCAATAATCCGTAGAAGCTTTTCGTCACCTCGCCTTTCTGCCAGTATCTGGAGTAACACATCACGGACGACCGAGTCATACGCCATTTTAAAATCTACGAAGATAAATGACTACATTATTATTATTGCTATGTTTAGAACATTTTCTAGGTACAGTCTGTGAGTTAACGAGCATTTCGCTCTCATTTAAGCATATGCCCGAAAGAGCCAGCCTGCAGGAATTGTGAAACGAACTCTGTCGTCCAGGACCGGAAGCCACAAAGGGCGCAGATTCGCCATGAGATGGGGAAAGTCACAGGCTTCTATTGTCTATCGAGGCCTAAGCGCTGTAGTGTGTGAGTGAGACACACGAGAACCTACGTCATAGGGAAACCCAGTAGAAGCCTTCTTTGGCCGAGGAGACGTAGCAGTGTTAAATTTAGCGGACCTAAGATCGGTTACAAAGGGAAACGTTTATGGAAGCTATTTAATTCTGTAGTAATGCAGGAAATCAAGCCACAGTAGTTTTAATCTACCATCCTCCATAAATTTTCATAGTGATCCCAATAAAACTTGAATATTCAACATATCTATAATAGTTTAGTATTTACTGCTAAAGTGAAATAACAAGTTTTGTAACAACGACCTGAATGCTAAAATCTGAACGAATTGATCGATCTTAACGAATGACATTTCATATAGAAGTGCATCATTGAAATGACAAATGTTGTACATATCAACACTGTAACTTTATTTGTTTAAAAGATATGGCAAATTTAAACTATTGGTATTTACAATTAAGCATCAGAACGTGAAGTGGTCAAGCTTTGATTATTTAAATATTTTAAAATGTAAAATAATGTAGAATAATCTGTAGCCAATCAGATAGACGGATTAATGAAAGGGAACTACGTTAGTCAGTTGACTGGCGGCGTTCAGTGCGCGGGAAAACGCGGCCGGGGACGTGCAGAGAGGGAATGTTCTGGTCTAGATAGCAAAGAGTACCGTTAGACTGGAGACACGAAAGGGTTCAGTTCGGTGGTGGTGGTGGTTAGTGTTTAACGTCCCGTCGACAACGAGGTCATTAGAGACGGAGCGCAAGCTCGGGTTAGGGAAGGAGTGGGAAGGAAATCGGCCGTGCCCTTTCAAAGGAACCATCCCGGCATTTGCCTGAAACGATTTAGGGAAATCACGGAAAACCTAAATCAGGATGGCCGGAGACGGGATTGAACCGTCGTCCTCCCGAATGCGAGTCCAGTGTGCTAACCACTGCGCCACCTCGCTCGGTCGTTCAGTTCGGACTGAGCCGCGAAAGCGGACAGTCGGTCTTTAGGCAGCTAGGAAGTGAAACGACTTAGAAAACTTCGTGTTGTGTGGTATCGCGGAACTTAGTCTCTGAGCAGTGAGCATCCGCGCACCTGGTGTATACTTTTCGCATAGATAAATAGATTTCGCGATGAGATTGTGAATGATCGAACTGTGTCAAATGGACATGTGCTCGAGTGTAATAGTAATTCTAAATACGACCACTTTCACTATTAGCTTGCTTTTTGAATAAACATTATTCTAACCAAACAGCAACTGTGTGGCCTACATAATTTACGGGTCGTTAATTTAGTTCCCTTTAGTACTGTTACTGTTATTATATGACGTATTAACTTCGTACAATTTCGCAAGCTTGCCATCAGCCAGACAATTTAACTAAAGGGCCACAGATGTCTAATTTAGGGCGTGTAATGCGACACATGCGGTTCAACCCGTAGATGAGTTTCAGCCAAGACATTTCGACGAAGAGGAACAGCATGTGAGCCCGAATATCTTTGGGATGTTATCTCGCAAGTATGAAGTTAAATTTAGAGACTCTCTGTGTAGTTATCTGTAGACTATAAATTTGCTAGGTGAAATGAGTAAATGCTCTGATCACACGAAACTGTTTGCTGTCGTTTCTGCTATAACGCGGTGAGGGTCAGCATTTGTAATGGGAGTTGTTCGACCTCTTCCATACTGCGCGATGGCACTTAATAAAATTTATTTGTGTAGAACACAGAACAAGTTATGGAAGGGCACGAGTCCCATAAGCCATAAAGACGTATACAAAGTGTGGTGTCACCGCCAGACACCACACTTGCTAGGTGGTAGCCTTTAAATCGGCCGCGGTCCGGTAGTATACGTCGGACCCGCGTGTCGCCACTGTCAGTGATTGCAGACCGAGCGCCACCACACGGCAGGTCTAGAGAGAGACTTCCTAGCACTCGCCCCAGTTGTACAGCAGACTTCGCCAGAGATGGATCACTGACAAATACGCTCTCATTTGCCGAGACGATAGCATAGCCTTCAGCTACATTTGCTACGACCTAGCAAGGTGCCATTACCAGTTTATATTGAGATTGTAATTATGTATCATCAAGAGCGATGTTCTCCAATTATGGATTAAAGTTAAGTATTCAATCAACTACGTTCTTTTCTTCATAGGATAATTACTTTACCTTGTTCCATACCTCACGCCAGTCTGCGTGCATTTCGGCCTCCTCCAGCAACACGGTGTTGGCTCTTCTGCCGACACATCACAAAGTACTAGTGATATTGTCACAGAGCTTGAATTCCATTGTCTTGGGATGCAATTGGTAGTTATCCTCCCGCTACCTACAGAACACAAAACGCCCACTCTCAATCGAAAGGTGGCGTCAGAAGATTACGAAAGACCGCCGGCTGCCCCAAAGCTGGTACGAGTATGATAGCATATCTTATCATCACATACACATAACTAGTTTCATAGAAAAATAAACAAAATTATATTTTCAAGATAAAAATATAGCTTTTAAGACATAAGGGGGGAGGGGGGGATCAAAAAGTTCGAGTTCAAAGGCTGTACGGCCCTGAATCGGTATGCCAGTCACCCAAAATCGGCCTGAGCATTGAGGCAATAATCTCACCGACGCATCATGTTGAAGATAACCGTTTGGTAAAACGTTACTTCCTACTGTGTGAAAAGCCCGTAAGTGTCTGCTGCAAATCCTCGTACAAAAGGAATCGTCGACCCTGCAAGGCCTTTTTTAAGGGATCGAAGGCGCGATGAGCGGATGGGGAGAGGTTAGGACCATAGGGCGGGTGTTCGAGCGTCTTCCACCTGTCCGTAATGGATGAGGCTGGCCTAGGAGGTCGAAAAGCGTCTTGTGTCGAACCGCCAACAGCACGGAACTTGGCGCACCATTCCACGGAGTGGTTCTCGACAGACACGCTGCCCCATACACATTCTTCATTCTTCGATAGGTGTCTACTGGTGTTTCGGCTTCGGCAGCCAAGAAAAAAAATAAGGTCCTGTTCGGGTGCCTTTTGGTAATAACACTGCCATAGAACACATATCTGCATTTACCGCAAGTACGTCGGAAACACACGAAACCGAGAACAATCCTTAGCCTATATGTCGGTGCTTACATACCAGCATCTGAGTCGCACTACGTTGCATATACGCTGCAGCAACGCACTTAAACGGAAACTTTTTGATTTCCCGTTATTATACCCGCGCAGAATTTAACGCTTTTACTCCAGGGAAATCCCGTTGTCGTATTCCCACAAAATATAATTAATTCTTCCTTCCAAGTCCATTTGAAAGTTACGTATGTCTCACATGAGGCAGTATCCCGAAAATAGGGAAGATATTTCGGAGGCCAAATGGTGCTCTCTCGCCATTATTATGACCAATATGTGTACAACAGCATTGCCTTGGTGGAACAGTCTTTTCCACTCTGGCCTCAATATTCTGAGCGAATGTTACAATCAAGTTTGGTGTAAGGGAAGGTGTCGAAGTTGAATGACTGTAGGAGGATACAAGATGATTTACACAAAATAGCTGGGTCATGTGATGAATGGCAGCAAGCTTTAAATGTAGAAAAATGTAAGTTAATGCGGATGAGTAGGAAGAACAAACCTGTAATGTTCGGATACAGTATTACTAGTGTCCTTCTTGACACAGTCAAGTCGTTTAAATATCTGGGCGTAACTTTATAAAGCGATATGAAATGGAACGAGCACGTGAGGATTCTGGCAGGGACGGCTAATGGTCGACTTCGGTTTATTGGGAGAGTTTTAGGAAAGAGTGATTTTTCTGTAAAGGAGACAGTATATAGAACGCTAGAGCTACCTATTATTGAGAACTGCTCGAGTGTTTTGGATCCGCACCAGGTCGGGGTTAAGAAAGCCATCGAAGCAAATCAGAGGTAGGCTGCTAGATTTGTTACCGGTAGGGTCGAACAACACGCAAGAATTATGGAGATGCTTGGGGAACTCAAATAAGAATCTTTGGAAAGATGGCGGCGTTCTTTTCGAGGAACGTTGAGAATATTTAGAGAGCATTCGAGGCTGGCTGTAGAACTATTCTACGCTAGCAACAAACATTTTCTGTAAGGACCACGAAATTAAGATACGAGAAATTAGGGTTCGTACAGAGGCATATAGACGGTTACAATTGTTTTTTCCCTCGTTCTACTTGCGAGTGGAACTGGAAAGGAAATGACTAGCAGTGGTACAATGTACCCTCCTCCACGCACCGTAGGGCGGCTTACGGCGCATGTACGCAGATGTTAATGTAGACACCTATGACTCCCAAAAAGCAGTCGACAACACTTTACCCAACGACGAATGTGTTCCACTCTTCACGGTGTACAGCATCCTCCATTCATAATCTGTTATTTATCAACGTATCGTCTAATCACATAACAACGCCATCTTAAGGGGCTAGCATCCGTAATAGAATATAGCGAAATAGAGAGTCTTTCAAGTCTATATTAGTCTTTTTGGGTTGTAGTGCTGTGGCTAGATCGATTGTGTTCAAATGCAAAAATGTCTCAATTCCGTCAAGGAGATGGTTTCTCCTGGGGGGGGGGGGGGTGAGGGTAGGGGGAGGGGGGTTCGAGGGTCCAATATGTGAGACGTATACATAGAAGCTCGTAGCGAATTTAAGTAGATTTTCGTTGCACTGCAGTTCTAACAGTGCTTGGTTTTAATATAGAAACTGAAATCGGCCGTTCTCAGCGCCACTAGGATCCTAGACAAGGAGGAGGTGGTTTTACGACTGGAATATTAACAGTTGGAAGTAAAGTAATCCAAACAGAACTTCAGAAATTACTTACGTAATATCTGCATAGGAACTGAGTTCCTAAAAAATTCTGTGAGTGTCCCATCACAAAATAAGGGAAAGAGACAAGGTAGAAGAATTATAGACTCACATAAAACAGGGAAGTTGACAAAGCGGTATCGAAAGGAGGAAAATGAGAATGTAACGTCCCGTCAACCGCGCTGTGGTTAGACGCAGCACAAGCTCGCATTTCGAAAGGATGAGGTAACAAATCAACGGTACCTTTTTAAAACGAACCATCCTGGTGATCGCCTGGAGTGATTTAGAGAATTCTTTTGAAATAGTTTCTCAAGCCGTTGATAACTGTTTATGCAGTAAAAACCAACTGTCAACAATTTTAAATTCTAGACGAGGTGCCCGCATCCCGTGGTCGTGCGGTAGCGTTCTCGCTTCCCACGCCGGGGTTCCCGGGTTCGATTCCCGGCGGGGTCAGGGATTTTCTCTGCCTCGTGACGGCTGGGTGTTGTGTGTTGTCCTTAGGTTAGTTAGGTTTAAGTAGTTCTAAGTTCTAGGGGACTTATGACCACAGCAGTTGAGTCCCATACTGCTCAGAGCCATTTAGACGAGGTATTCACCATAAACACTTGGGAACAGTTTTGCCGGATGATGTCCTCAAGACTGGAACTACATACATAAAAAAAAGTTTTGCATCGCCTCGTTTCCGAGAGTTCCGGAACATGTTCAGAAAATTGGAATAGAGATCAACATAAACATCATTTCCGCCCTCTTTATTGCTCATGAAAACCATACATTGCATGTTGTATCGCCATACAGCGAGGCATTCAGAGGTGGTGGTCCAGATTGCTGTACGCACCGACATCTCTAATACCTAGTAGCACGTCCTCTTGCTTTGATGCATGCCTGTATTTGTCGTGTCGTACTACCCACAAATTCATCAAGGCACTGTTGGTCCAGATTGTCCCAAACCTCAATGGCGATTCGGCGTAGATCCCTCATAGTGATTGGTGGGCCACGTCGTCCATAAACAGTCAAAAAAATGGTTCAAATGACTCTGAGCACTATGGGACTTAACATCTGTGGTCATCAGTCCCCTAGAACTTAGAACTACTTAAACCTAACTAACCTAAGGACATCACACACATCCATGCCCGAAGCAGGATTCGAACCTGCGACCGTAGCAGTCGCGCGGTTCCGGACTGAGCGCCTTAACTGCGAGACCACCGCGGCCGGCCATAAACAGTCGTTTTGAGTCTACTCCAGACATGTTCGATAGGGTTAACGTCTGGAGAGCATGCTGGTCACTCTAGTCGAGCGATGTCGTTATCCTGAAGGAAGTCATTCACAAGATGTGCACGATGGGGCGCGGATTGTCGTCCATGAAGACGAATGCCCTGCCAATATGCTGCCGATATGGTTGCACTATCGGTCGGAGGATGGCATTCAAGTATCGTACAGCATTACCAACAGAGTCGTACGTTGGCCCCACACAATGCCACCTCAATATATCAGGAAACCTCCACCTTTCTGCACTCGCTGGACAGTGTGTATGAGGCGTTCAGCCTGACCGGGTTGCCTCCAAACACACCTCCGACGATTGTCTGCTTGAAGGCATATGGGACACTCATCGGTGAAGAGAACGTGATGCCAAAACTGAGCGATCCATTCGGCATGTTGTTGGGCCCATCTGAAACGCGCTGTATGGTGTCGTGTTTGCGAAGATGGACTTCGCCATGGACGTCGGGAGTGAAGTTACGCATCATGTTGACTGTTGCGCGTAGTTTGAGTCATAACACGACGTCCTGTGGCTGCACGAAAACTATTACTCAACATGTTGGCGTTGCTGTCAGGGTTCCTCCGAGCGATAATCCGTAGGTAGCGGTCATCAACTGCAGCAGTACCCATGGGCAGCGTGAGCGAGGCATGTCATAAACAGTTCCTGTCTCTCTGTATCTCCTCCATGTCCGAACAACATGGCTTTGGTTCACTCCGAGACGTCTGGACATTTCCCTTGTTGAGAGCCCTTCCTGGCACAAAGTAACAGTGCGGACGCGATCCAACCGCGATATTGACTGTCTAGGCATGGTTGAACTACAGACCCACGAGCCGTATACCTCCTTCCTGATGGAATGACTGGAACTGATGACTATCGGACCCTCTTCGTGTAATAGGCGCTGCTCATGCATGGTTGTTTACATCTTTGGGCGGTCAATGTCTATACTCAGGTGTTATGGGAACCGGATGATGCAAAACTTTTTTTGATGTGTGTAGTTACAGAATAATAAAAACTTTGGCAGCTTGTGAGATTTTTATAAGAATATGTTTTTTACGTAAGGTTTGATGTAGAATTTTCAGAATATTCTGTAACTGTTGTCGGAAGAAAATGAAAGATTCGCAGTTATACATTTTTGATTAATTTACGTAATACATAACACCCACGGTTATCTAAGTGTTGTTTTACAGAAGAGTCATTTCTTCGCCGTCTTTATCACTTTTCGCTGCAACGCAATATATTCCTCAGTAACTGTCAATTGGCGTCTCATCAATAACACACTCCTCCCCTTCACCCAAATTGTTTAAAAAATCCCGTGGTAGTAGCCAAGAAGTAATAAACTAAAACGTCTTGCCAAACGCTGAAGTTTTATTGCATTTCCTTCCATTATTTTCTAGGGCATGTCAGCAGAAAAAAAAATGTTTTGAAAAGCTTTGAAATTATGTTTAAAGATTGTTGGAGGCCACAAAGTGCTCTCATGCTCAACCATTCGACGAATATAATGTGGGTAACTTGCACGGCGTGCGCTATGCTGCCTCATAATACATAAACTGCTGCTGGTACTGCATGATCATTTTAGGCGTAGTGTGATACGGATGGAAACGTTACATCGAAACAGTCCGCCGTCTCATTGCTGCATAGTTGTTTCATCTTTCATCGACATATTTCGACCTAGTACCAGTGTGTATACCGATTTCAGCCACAGTGCGGCGTGTGCTAATTTCTAATCTGGGAGCTTTTGTGTGACTCAAGAAGACCCCGGTGCTTGCAGGCCCACCGCGGCTCTGAGGGGAAGTTAAAAGGCTGCAGTTCACTTGGTGTTCCGGCCGAGAATAGGCCAATCGTGGACGCCATGTTCCTCCCCTCCGCACACTCGCGGCAAACAAAACGGTTCACCCCAACGCGCATCGCGGCCAGACAATAACTGCGGCGTGCTATGGTGGGGGTGGGGGTGGGCGGTAGGGGTAGACTGCCCTGTAGACCCCTCCAAGAAGCGAACACGGCCACCAGGAGAGACCCTCACCTCTAACGTCACTCTTACAGGCCGATTGTCGTGTTTGGGAAGCTATTCAACCTTTCCAGCGTGCTATCAAAGACTTATCTTTCCACTGATTTACATCTATATCTAGCGTGTGTGGCGTACTTCCTTTCAGCCCCGTCGACGGGACGAGGTTCTCCTCATTCGGCTTCGGATAGGCCACAGCCCTATGGCGCATGGCTTCCTGCTCCGGCGAGAGGACCCTCCAATGCGTGGTGCTCGTGGGGTCCAGGTCACTGTGCGCCACGTTTTATTGGACTGCGTTTTATTTTCTGCCCAGCGGGCCGCGGCTGGCTTGCCAGCGACCTGCAATCTCTTTTAGGCAATACTCGGACGAATATGGTTAAAGTTTTAAAGTTCTGTGCCATGTCAAATGTTTTTAGGGAGAGGATGTTAATTTGCTCACTGTATGACAAGCTCGCCCATATTTTATGTAAGTGGCCAGCTAATGACAATTTCCTGTGGCATTCTTGTTGCTAAGTTGTCCCTTTTCTTACGTTTAATTTCTTATGTAGCATGTTCCTTCTTTTCCTGCTTTCTTTGCGTGTGTGATTCAGTTTTATTAGATCTGTCCACATCCGTTCCTTTTAATGTGTGTCAGGGCGCTGATGACCTCGACGTTGATCGTCCATAAGCCCCAACACACACATAACATCTACATCTATAGTCTGTTAGCCTACGTAATATTTCATTTTCATTCACAAATGGCGCGTGGGAAGAATGGTTGTCGGTAAATTTCCCCACGAGATTTAATTTCTCTAATTTTCTGGTCGTGATCTTTTAGCGACACGGTATATGGGAGGAATCTAAACATTGCAGGCCCCTTCTTGAAACTTATGTTCCGGAAATTTCAACAATAATACCTCTTCCTGATGAACAACTTGAGGCATAGTGCATTACATCGCACAGGTCGTGATGGAGAGGTAGCTTCATATGCTCGAGTGTATGTAGATTCTATGCGATCTGGTAGAGGTCACTAGCTGACGGAACCTGTTTGACCTGCAGCGATAATGCTGTCACTTTCATTTGCAGTTCGGTCTGCTTAATTTTCTAATTGTTTATTAATTACTGTTATAATTGTGCTTTATTATGAGAGTGAATGAAGGTGTAAATGTGAAATAACGTTTTATGTAAAGATTTTATACTATACACTGAAGTAACTGGTCCAAATTTATTTATATAATTTACTGTTCTGATTCGATGACAAATTTTGTTCGTTCTGGACGTATACATGCACGGGATTGAACGGGTTTGATGTTGCTTACCGATGTTTCTCTGACAATCAGAAATTAGCATATTCGTCCCTATTTCGGGGACTAGAGACTTCCTTTGTGTAGAGAGTTGAGTAGAGTCAGGGCTTGGATCTCAAAATGATGAGACCTGTTGATAGGTGCTCCGATGAAAATGATTAATATTGTGATATTTCGGTACCAAAATGTTGACCGAGCGAGGTGGCGCAGTGGTTAGACACTGGACTCGCATTCGGGAGGACGACGGTTCAATCCCGCGTCCGGCCATCCTGATTTAGGTTTTCCGTGATTTCCCTAAAATCGCTCCAGGCAAATGCCGGGATGGTTCCTTTCAAAGGGCACGGCCGACTTCCTTCCCCGTCCTTCCCTAATCCGATGAGACCGATGACCTCGCTGTCTGGTCTCCTTCCCCAAACCAACCAACCAACCAACCAACCAAAATGTTAGAAAAGCGCCGTAAAGTGTGGAAGAGAGTTCGATCTAATGTACGGTGTGGAACTGATGGTGACATTTTAAATAACTGAATTCCGCCTGAGGTCTTGCGTACTCGCGAACGTGAACGTTTTATTACGTGAGACTGATTATAGCATCATTTGAGCGAGTTACTCTAAAAGAAACAATCCGTTCGTAAACTTTCCGGGAAGGAAAATTAATAATTATCAGGCTACGGTTATGAATCCTACCCCCCATGAACCATGGACCTTGCCGTTGGTGGGGAGGCTTGCGTGCCTCAGCGATACAGATAGCCGTACCGTAGGTACAACCACAACGGAGGGGTATCTGTTGAGAGGCCAGACAAACGTGTGGTTCCTGAAGAGGGGCAGCAGCCTTTTCAGTAGTTGCAGGGGCAACAGTCTGGATGATTGACTGATCTGGCCTTGTAACAATAACCAAAACGGCCTTGCTGTGCTGGTACTGCGAACGGCTGAAAGCAAGGGGAAACTACGGCCGTAATTTTTCCCGAGGGCATGCAGCTTTACTGTATGATTAAATGATGATGGCGTCCTCTTGGGTAAAATATTCCGGAGGTAAAATAGTCCCCCATTCGGATCTCCGGGCGGGGACTACTCAAGAGGATGTCGTTATCAGGAGAAAGAAAACTGGCGTTCTACGGATCGGAGCGTGGAATGTCAGGTCCCTTAATCGGGCAGGTAGGTTAGAAAATTTGAAAAGGGAAATGGATAGGTTAAAGTTAGATATAGTGGGAATTAGTGTTCGGTGGAAGGAGGAACAAGACTTCTGGTCAGGTGACTACAGGGTTATAAACACAAAGTCAAATAGGGGTAATGCAGGAGTAGGTTTAATAATGAATAGGAAAATAGGAACGCGGGTAAGCCACTACAAACAGCTTAGTGAACGCATTATTGTGGCCAAGATAGATACGAAGCCCACACCTACTACAGTAGTACAAGTTTATATGCCAACTAGCTCTGCAGATGACGAAGAAATTGAAGAAATGTATGATGAAATAAAAGAAATTATTCAGATAGTGAAGGGAGACGAAAATTTAATAGTCATGGGTGACTGGAATTCGTCAGTAGGGAAAGGGAGAGAAGGAAACGTAGTAGGTGAATATGGATTGGGGCTAAGAAATGAAAGAGGAAGCCGCCTGGTAGAATTTTGCACAGAGCACAACTTAATCATAGCTAATACTTGGTTTAAGAATCATGATAGAAGGTTGTATACATGGAAGAACCCTGGAGATACTAAAAGGTATCAGATAGATTATATAATGGTAAGACAGAGATTTAGGAACCAGGTTTTAAATTGTAAGACATTTCCAGGGGCAGATGTGGACTCTGACCACAATCTATTGGTTATGACCTGTAGATTAAAACTGAAGAAACTGCAAAAAGGTGGGAATTTAAGGAGATGGGACCTGGATAAACTGAAAGAACCAGAGGTTGTACAGAGTTTCAGGGAGAGCATAAGGGAACAATTGACGGGAATGGGGGAAAGAAATACAGTAGAAGAAGAATGGGTAGCTTTGAGGGATGAAGTAGTGAAGGCAGCAGAGGATCAAGTAGGTAAAAAGACGAGGGCTAGTAGAAATCCTTGGGTAACAGAAGAAATATTGAATTTAATTGATGAAAGGAGAAAATATAAAAATGCAGTAAATGAAGCAGGCAAAAAGGAATACAAACGTCTCAAAAATGAGATCGACAGGAAGTGCAAAATGGCTAAGCAGGGATGGCTAGAGGACAAATGTAAGGATGTAGAGGCTTATCTCACTAGGGGTAAGATAGATACTGCCTACAGGAAAATTAAAGAGACCTTTGGAGATAAGAGAACCACTTGTATGAACATCAAGAGCTCAGATGGAAACCCAGTTCTAAGCAAAGAAGGGAAAGCAGAAAGGTGGAATGAGTATATAGAGGGTCTATACAAGGGCGATGTACTTGAGGACAATATTATGGAAATGGAAGAGGATGTAGATGAAGATGAAATGGGAGATACGATACTGCGTGAAGAATTTGACAGAGCACTGAAAGACCTGAGTCGAAACAAGGCCCCCGGAGTAGACAACATTCCATTGGAACTACTGACGGCTTTGGGAGAGCCAGCCCTGACGAAACTCTACCATCTGGTAAGCAAGATGTATGACACAGGCGAAATACCCTCAGACTTCAAGAAGAATATAATAATTCCAATTCCAAAGAAAGCAGGTGTTGACAGATGTGAGAATTACCGGACAATCAGTTTAATAAGCCACAGCTGCAAAATACTAACACGAATTCTTTACAGACGAATGGAAAAACTAGTAGAAGCCGACCTCGGGGAAGATCAGTTTGGATTCCGTAGAAATACTGGAACACGTGAGGCAATACTGACCTTACGACTTATCTTAGAAGAAAGATTAAGGAAAGGCAAACCTACGTTTCTAGCATTTGTAGACTTAGAGAAGGCTTTTGACAATGTTGACTGGAATACTCTCTTTCAAATTCTAAAGGTGGCAGGGGTAAAATACAGGGAGCGAAAGGCTATTTACAATTTGTACAGAAACCAGATGGCAGTTATAAGAGTCGAGGGGCATGAAAGGGAAGCAGTGGTTGGGAAGGGAGTAAGACAGGGTTGTAGCCTCTCCCCGATGTTATTCAATCTGTATATTGAGCAAGCAGTAAAGGAAACAAAAGAAAAATTCGGAGTAGGTATTAAAATCCATGGAGAAGAAATAAAAACTTTGAGGTTCGCCGATGACATTGTAATTCTGTCAGAGACAGCAAAGGACTTGGAAGAGCAGTTGAACGGAATGGACAGTGTCTTGAAAGGAGGGTATAAGATGAACATCAACAAAAGCAAAACGAGGATAATGGAATGTAGTCGAATTAAGTCGGGTGATGTTGAAGGTATTAGATTAGGAAATGAGACACTTAAAGTAGTAAAGGAGTTTTGCTATTTGGGGAGCAAAATAACTGATGATGGTCGAAGTAGAGAGGATATAAAATGTAGACTGGCAATGGCAAGGAAAGCGTTTCTGAAGAAGAGAAATTTGTTAACATCGAGTATAGATTTAAGTGTCAGGAAGTCTTTTCTGAAAGTATTTGTATGGAGTGTAGCCATGTATGGAAGTGAAACATGGGCGATAAATAGTTTGGACAAGAAGAGAATAGAAGCTTTCGAAATGTGGTGCTACAGAAGAATGCTGAAGATTAGATGGGTAGATCACATAACTAATGAGGAGGTGCTGAATAGGATTGGGGAGAAGAGGAGTTTGTGGCACAACTTGACCAGAAGAAGGGATCGGTTGGTAGGACATGTTCTGAGGCATCAAGGGATCACCAATTTAGTATTGGAGGGCAGCGTGGAGGGTAAAAATCGTAGGGGGAGACCAAGAGATGCATACACTAAGCAGATTCAGAAGGATGTAGGTTGCAGTAGCTACTGGGAGATGAAGAAGCTTGCACAGGATAGAGTAGCATGGAGAGCTGCATCAAACCAGTCTCAGGACTGAAGACCACAACAACAACAACGGTTATGAATGATGTGTGCGTCTGGAGTTTTCAGACTTTGTAAAGCTCAGAGTAAGGGTTGGTAGTAACTGGTGTATGCAACCTTCCCGTAATAGAGTGAAATCTTACGCACATAAATACTTTCCTTCCATCGACTAAACAGTTTTTAATGCGACTTACGGTTACGAGGTGTACAGCTGTTTTTCTCTATAGCTTTTTCCGGCTGAGAACTGAATTTCAGGACGAATGTGTGTTTCGAAGCCACTTCTTTCTTAAATGAATGATATTACCTGATTTTGATGAAGACATCCTTAGAGATGTCAATGTACCAAACAGTTATCTGCAACCGACTGGCTGTGTGATTGCCGTGCGGGCATTTTACGACAATTTTTGTTGTCAGCGATTTATTGCTACTAGCGTAGCCGACCAGTAATGCACATCTTCGGGACTTTAAGCGGAACACATAGCCTTTATTTCCGTTGAGGCTCAACAGCTAATCCGTGCCCCAGTCGTCGATCCTCTCTTTTTCGCTACAGCTTTCTGGCGTTGAAACCTTCCTAAGACAAGATCATCGTCTGCTTCCGACGCTACCCAGTAGACTATAAACTGGAGGGGGGTGATTCAAACCGTCTAGATCGAATGGGAACAGGTGAATAGTGGCTCCACAACTGATTATACTCCCTGTCTCAATATAGTCGGTTGTGGACTCACTGTTTCAATTTAACCCAAAAGTCTTGAAACACCTCCCAGAAATTGTAATTGGTAACGATCCTATACTCCTCCCATGTGGTACTCCCAAAATTACCACTAAATTTGTCGATTTTGTTCCTCTAAGAACTACGTGTTAAGCCCTTTCATCAAAGAGGTCCTGTATCACATGACAAATCTGGTCGGACACTCGGCAGGCTCGTATTTTGCTCAGTAACCAAAAGCGTGGAACTCCATTGATTGCTTTCCGAAAGTCAAGGAATGCGGCTAATTTACTGGCAATTAGCATGACTCGCTTGATATGGTTGCCTTATAAAATAGATGAGCAAATAACAGGTTTTAAACTTCGCTACACTGTGTCTAAGGGCAATGGCCTTGCCGCTGTGGTAACACCGGTTCCCGTCAGATCACGGAAGTTAAGCGCTGTCGGGCTTGGCTAGCACCTGGATGGGTCACTGTCCCGTCTGACAAGCGCTGTTGCCAAGCGGGGTGCACTCAGCCCTTGTGAGGCCAATTGAGGAGCTAACTGACTGAGAAGTAGCAGCTCCGGTCACGCAAAATTGACTATGGCCGGGAGAGCGGTGTGCTGACCACATGCCTCTCTATATCCGTATCCAGTGTCGCTTGTAGGCTGAGAATAACACGGCGGGCGGTCAGTGCCGTTAGGGTCTTCCGAGACCTGTTCGGGCGGAGTTTAGTTTAGTTTACATTGTGTCTAAGTAGTGGTCTGGTCAGTGGCAGCATATTATGTGAAGAATACCGATGTAAACAATCCTCTAGTATAAAGATTACCTACGCGCTTTTTCAGATTTAGCACCCTCACGTGTTTATATTTCTCGATCCTTATCGAGCAGCCGCCAAGAACATCTCTTTGTGGACAAAAATGCCCTTTAAAAAATGGTTCAAATGGCTCTGAGCACTATGGGACTCAACTGCTGTGGTCATCAGTCCCCTAGAACTTAGAACTACTTAAACCCAACTAACGTAAGGACATCACACACATCCATGCCCGAGGCAGGATTCGAACCTGCGACCGCAGCAGTCGCACGGTTCCGGACTGCGCGCCTAGAACAAAATGCCCTTTAAATTTGGATTATCAACATCTTTATCTCCGAACGAGTATCTCTCTACAACTGGGATATCAAAAAACTGCCGACAATGCCAGACTATTTTAGTTGATGGAGAAGGGGGAGTATATCGTTGGTGATTTCTCTCTTACGTTTTACTTTTGTACTCCGTAAACGAGCGATAAACGCTGTCAGAATATAATCTGTTCTGATACAAATGAATTAAAACTTACCAAGACACCTTTACGACTGCCGGCCGCGGTGGTCTCGCGGTTCTAGGCGCGCAGTCCGGAACCGTGAGACTGCTACGGTCGCAGGTTCGAATAATGCCTCGGGCATGGATGTGTGTGATGTCCTTAGGTTAGTTAGGTTTAAGTAGTTCTAAGTTCTAGGGGACTGATGACCACAGCAGTTGAGTCCCATAGTGCTCAGAGCCATTTGAACCAACCTTTACGACTAAAATCTAATTTAATAAAAGGAGTAGTATCTGTAACACGAGCCTGCTCAAACATCGCACATTAGCAAGATGTTACGCACTTTTGACCCCCAGATGCTCTGTGAAGTTCTCCGTCCTACCCAAGAAGCATTTCAGGATTACCACGAAAATGTACAGGCCTTGCACTGAGAGTAAGCCTAAAAAGGACGCAGTTATCAAATTATTCAATGCCACTTATAATTAGTTGAACTGTGCATTAAAAAAATAATGCGTGTGCCGGTAAAGTAGGAAAATATAAATTTTAACAAGGGAGTAAGACATAATTTCTTGAATTTTTCGCCTTCAGATACAGGGTCTACTAAATCGAAATTGTGATGAGGCTTACGGTAGTTTTCGAACTGGAAGCTTATAGCTCGGTATGAGAAGAAGTAAGAGCAATATTAGAACCCAGAGCTAATGCAGCGTTCCATGCGCAATGATACCACATTAGCATTTACCTAGCGAGCCGGTGCTGCTAGGAGGCATTCTCACTGCGCTATCCTTCATTAACAGAGACAATTAGTAAGTTTAAATATGAGATTAGTTATAACTTATACGTGGAATGACCTTTCTGGAATTACATAATTAGAGGACTTTGAAGAGGTCCGCAGCTCGTGGTCGTGCGGTAGCGTTCTCGCTTCCCACGCCCGGGTTCCCGGGTTCGATTCCCGGCGGGGTCAGGGATTTTCTCTGCCTCTTGATGACTGGGTGTTGTGTACTGTCCTTAGGTTAGTTAGGTTTAAGTAGTTATAAGTTCTAGGGGACAGATGACCATAGATGTTAAGTCCCATAGTGCTCAGAGCCATTTGAACCATTTGATTTTGAAGACATGGTGCTGTAGACGGCGTCTTTAAAACCAAACTGTTTCTGGAGGTACGTCGACGATACGTTTATGGTGTGGCCTCATGGGAGAGAAGCTCTTGACCGCCTCTTAGATCATTTTAATTCCCTGCATCCTAGCATCAAATTTACCATGGAGGTGGAAAGTGATGGAAAGCTTCGGTTTCTGGATGTTCTGGTGTACAGAAAGGATGATAGGACGCTGGGACACAGTGTTTATCGAAAGCCTACGCATACGGACTGTTACCTGCATGCTTCTAGCTGTCATCCATCGTTCCAGCGTACGGGGGTCCTGCGGACGGTGGCGAGAAGAGCTTATGCCGTTTCAGATGGAAAGAGCTTGACACAAGAATTGGACCATCTTAAGGTTGTGTTCAAGCACAATGGCTATACAGATAAAGAGATCCGTCGTGCTTTCCAGTTTGGACCTTCGCCTGAACCACCAGAAGATACCAGCAAATCGGTGGCTTTCCTGCCTTTTGCTGGGAACTTTTCCTCGAAGATAGAAAGAATTCTAAGAAGATATCATATCAAAGGTATTTTTCGTCCGCCAGCCAAGATTAGAGCGCTTCTTGGCTCTGTTAAGGATGGCTTGGGTTTGAGGAAGCCCAGTGTGTGCAAGATCCCTTGCCATTGTGGGAAGGCTTACATTGGTCAGACAATGCGGACCATTCAGGACCGATGTGTTGAGCACCAGCGGCACACACGGTTGCTTAACCCTGAGAAATCTGCAGTGGCGGAGCACTGTCTCACCGAGGGACATAGAATGCTGTATGACGAGACACAAATGGTTGCCCCTACATCTCGCTACTGGGACTGTTGTTTGAAAGAATGCATAGAGATTGGTTTATCTGATAACGTTATTAATAGAGACAAGGGTTATCTTTTAAGTAAGACTTGGAACCCGGTGTTATCAGACATTAAAAAACTACGGTGTGTGTTTCGATCGTCGGAATAAATTTTTAATTTTTGATAGCGATATCTCGATTTTACCTGTTTCCACCACTGGCGGCGCGGTATGTTTACTTGCGCTCGAGGGCAGTTACGGCACCTTCTCGCGCACGCATTGTGGGTCTTCTGCGGCCTATATAGGGGCCGCCGCTTGCGCTGAGACGTCATTTCCGGCAAGATCGTGTACCAGCACTCTCACCTGAAGATGGCGAGCAGTTGGATCGCGGAAATATTGTGTCAAGATGAATTTATGATCCGGCTGCACGCCCGAGAATATTATCAATTAAATAATTAATTTGACACCATACTGTCACAGCTTAAGTGGGAATCAGTCAGATTATCTATCGTAAATGACAAAGAAATACCAAGTGAATTTAGTAGGGGCTCTTCTGAAACAATTATTTGAGTGCATGGTTTCTGTTCTTTAGGACATGTCT
Organism: Schistocerca nitens; assembly: GCF_023898315.1. NCBI lineage: Eukaryota > Metazoa > Arthropoda > Insecta > Orthoptera > Acrididae > Schistocerca > Schistocerca nitens. The sequence goes on along the minus strand of NC_064615.1, from coordinate 217,297,800 downwards.
GAAAGAACAGACACCATGCGGAATCCGCAGTTGTGAAAGATAGTGAAGGAGGAGAGCGGGAGAAAGGAAACGAAGAAAAAAGGATTATTGATATTAGCAGCATCAGGACTTCGTGCGGCATAAGCGGGGACTCGTGAAAATGTGTGTCGAACTGGGATTCGAACATGGGATCTCCTGCTTTGTGCTTACTAGGCAGTTGCGTGAACCTCTGCGTCTGCCGGACACAGTGTTTAAAGCAACTGTGCAGACCACCTCGGCACGCCTCTTAGCCAACCCACATTCGCAGCTAGCGCCACCTATCCACAGTCGCTGTCCATGTCCATGTCCTCCATTCTCGCTACTTAAAGGACGTAATTATGCCCTTAATGTGGTGGATCCACTGCCCATAAATGCAAATCAACTACGTGAATGCGTAGTGCCTGTTCTTTCGGACATGTGGTGCAGTGGTTAATGCAACTGCCTAGGAAGCAGGAGATCCCGGGTTCGAATCACAGTCTGAGAAACATATTCACTCATCCCCGCCGATGCCGCGTGAAGTCCTAATGCAGCTGATAACAATAGTCCCTTCTTTTTCCTTTCCTTTCTCCCTTTACACAATTCTGAACCACACCGGGAAGTAAATGTACGATCACATAGATGCCAAAGGTATTCTGCACTGGTGACAATTCGGCATTAGTCCAGCGACAGGAAGAATGCGTTGGCTCCGCTGATGTGCTGAGCTGATTAGCACTAGGTAATCTTGCCTTCCAATTCAGGTCATCTTGTCGTCGAATATGCAGGGAAACTCTGCTTCTGCATCGACTGGGAGTCGAAATATCTGCAGCATAGCCCAGAGTTTTACTATCATTTCATACTTACGAATGACATACATTCTCAACGACTGTAAATGAACATCATAAATGAAGAGCAGAGGGAATTATTTGGATGGCACTTCTCTTCAGTATCCGTTATCATTATTACTCTTTTTATGTCTTACGTGTTATGCAAACATGCAGCTCACTCACCAGAAGTGATTCGCTTATTTAGCACCACGTGACACTGTTAATATTATGACTAAATAACATTCTCTTTAAAGATATCCGCTTGCAGCAGTTTTCCTTAAGAAAGCTTTCATTGGCACCACCTCTAACATATAATAACACAAATGGAAAGCTAGCTTAACACACTAAACACGAACATCCACAAAGATTTTTCATAAGCTGCGAGTAACATACAGCTTCAAATTAGAAAAGCAAACAGCGCAACGGAATCTTTTCAATGACCAAAAAACAGTTCTCAAAAAGCCGTGAAGGAAATGAAGGAAGCGACTGACGGCAGTGCACATACGATAATGTAAGATAATGTGGGATACCATACTGCTGATAATTAAATTGTTTCTTATTTTTATCTGTTATGTTCAACATACTAACGAAAAAAACGCTATAAAGTAAACATTCTACTAACACAAATGGATTGTAGCTAACACAAATGGATGTTAACCTTACAACAGAAGTCTTCTATAATGTAACAAGGTACCCTAACACAAACAAGTCGTCACGAATTAGCATGATGCTATGCATTTTTGGCATAAAAACCTTCTCTGGCTATGTACAGTCCATGGTTACACTGAAGTAGCCTTACAGAACTACCAAGAGAACACGGAAAGGTAGCAGTGTGGGTAGACATGTAACGAAATCCAGTGAACAGATCAACAGTGCCCCAATTAAGTCACTCCACTTGTTTATTCATAAAAAAACTAAAAATTATCTCAGCAGAAGCAGAGAAGGCTAAAATAACAAGTGTGCAGACCAGTAAGTTTTTCACTTTTAGTTCTACAGCGTACTGAAACAGAGGGAGAAGTTTTCTAAGGATTTCTTTATTGACTGTTAATCTGTCAAAGAGTGACTTTGCAAGATGGATAGTTTGCAACGTAAAAGATGAGTGTGTTTGTAGTTTGTTTGGAGAGAGCTTCCTAGACTCAAAAACATAAATTTTCTGTGTCATCTCTTAAGTGATAACTGCTCACGATGGTCAAAATGACAGGAGAATATCAAGTGAATATACCAGGATAGTTCTCTGCCTCTAGGAACCAAGTCAAAGGTTCCTGTGTTACCAAGTAAATCTTGCAATGTCATTCCTGTGTCTAATGACAGGAAAAATTTCCACAGCTTAGTGTATCTTGACCGTCTGCTGCTTGCTTTTGGAAGACAAACAACAGGCATGAATTTGATTTGTATTTCTGTAACTAGGCGTCGAAGGTAAATCGTAGTTACCAAAAGTTTTCATATTCACCGAAGGCAGCCCAAACACCATAAATTAAGATTGGGCTACGTATTTGGTTGGCTCAGCTCTTCAGCAGCGGTTGTAATTTTTATTTATTTATTTTTTAATGTCTTGTGTCTGACGCTTACTGAACGGCAGCTGTTGCATCATTATAACACATACGCAGTCTCCGATACGCAAAAGGGTGACAGCTTTATGTTGACTACAAATACACCTCATGACCTCACACACTATACAGTTGCCTCATCATGGTTGTTAAATAAATTATTTACTCTGTCTATTCTTCGTTTACCTGAAATGTAAATTTCTGTTGGGCCTACATACCATTGGTTAAGAACTGTCGCTGCAAGGCTTAACACTGACAGCAGATTTATTGATAGATAAACAAAATCCTCGAACAACATATGAGATACTGAACTAAACTGACATAGCATTGAATCACGTAAATCGAAACAAGGCATTTGGAGTAGAAGACGTTCATTTATTGACATCCTCGGTAGAAAACACCATGACAAGCTTTCCATCGGGTATGTAAGATATGTGACGTAGGAAAAATACCCTCTGACTTCAAGAAGGATGCAATAATTCCAGTGACAACAGTGGCAGTTCCTAACAGATGAGACTATTATCGAGCTATCGGTCTTACAAATCATGGGTGAAAAATAATGACACGAATTATTTACAGAAGTATCGACGAGAAAAACTTGTGGAAGCCGAGGTCAGTGATAATCTGGTTGGATTCCGAAGAAATGTAGGAAAACATGAGGCACTACTGACCTTATATTAGAAAATAGGTTGAAGAATGACAAACTTACGTTTCTAGCATTGATCGATTTTGAGACAATATTTGCCAATGTTGACAGGAAGACAAATTGAAATTCTGAAGATAGCGGAAATAAAATACAGGGAGCGAAATATTATTTACAACTTGTATAAAAAACCAGATTGTGGTTGACGATCATGGAGGGTAGCAGTTGTTGAGAAGGTAGTGGGAGAGAGTGTAGTCTCTTCCCGACATTACTCAGTCTGTGCATTGAGCAACCAGTCAAGGATAACAAGGAGAAATTTTTAAGGGAAATTGGTGCTCAGAGAGAAAAAAATAACTTTGAATTTTGGAATGACATTGTAATTCTAATGGTAATGGCAGAAGACACAGAGGAGCAGCTGAACGGAATGGATAGCGTCATCAAAAGAGGTACTATGGTTAACATCAACAAAAGAAGAATAGGCATAATGAAACACAGTCGAATTGAACCATGTAATGCCGAAGGAACAAGATTAGTAAACGGGACACTAAAAGTAGTAGATGAGTTTTGTTATTTAGGCAGCAAAATAAGTGTACATGATTGATGTAGAGAGGATAGAAAAAGCATGGTGCAACAGGAAAGAAAGTTTCTGAAAAGTAGAAACTAGTTGTAAAGCGTTCGGGCAAGAAGGAAACAGAGGCTTTTGAAATGTGGTGATTCAGCAGAATGTCAAAGTTTGGCAGGGTTGATTGGGTAGTAAGGAGGGGAAGGAAAGAAATTTGTTTTACAACTGGACTAAAAGTAAGGATCCTTTGACAGCACACGTCCTGAGGCACCAAGTAATTGTGAATTGGTAATGGATGTCGGTGGGTATGTAGGGAGGGTGGGGGGGGGGGGGGGAGTGTAAGAACAGTTGAGAAAGGCAAAGGTCTGAAAGAGACAGGAAGGTCCAAGTGGACGCAGGTTGCAGTAGTAAAGTAGAGATAATACGTATGCGTGATTAGCTTCTTACGTCTCATTGCAACTCCAGTTTGGTATCTCCTAGATCTGAAGGCGAAAAATATAAGAAATTGCGATCTTGCACCGCCGTAAAAACTTATATTTTACTGCTTATACCGACACATTTATTATTTTTTTAAAAACACAATTCAACTGAATGTCTGTGGCACTGAATAATTTGATAACTGGGTCCTTTTTGGGTCTACTCTCACTGCAAGCTTTATATATTTTTGTGATAATCCCGAAATGCTTCTTGGTTAGGACGGAGGGCTTCACGTAGACACAGAATATCTGGTGGTCAAAATGCGTAATATCTTGCTAATGTGCGATATTTGGGCAGGCTCGTGTAACAGATACTATTTCTTTTATTAAATTAGACTTTAGTAGTAAGGGATTCCTGTAAGTTTTAATTCATTTGTATCAGAACAGAGCATATTTTTACAGCGTTTCTTGCTGTTTTATGAAATATAAAAGTAAAACAGAGATATTAATCGTCAACAATATATTCCACCTCCCCATTAACTAAAATAGTATGGCGATGGTCAGGCAGTTTCAGGATGCTCGGTCTGTAGAACGTTACTGCTTTGGATAGAAAGATGTTGATAATGCAAGTTTAAAGAGTATTTTCGTCCGCAAAGAAATGCTCTCGGCGGTTGTTCTATGAGGATCGAGAAAGATAAACGACTGAGGTGCTAAACCTGAAGAAGTAGTGCGGTAGGGGCTGCTTTCCAGCAAAACACCTGGACTACTGCTTTTGTGAAATCAGCAGAGTGTAGACGGGCATTCTCTAACAGTAGCAACACTAGTTGCAGTTTCCTTGTTCGCTTGTGGTACGTTCGTATGTTGAGACAACAAGGCGCCTCAGTTGTTGAGAACCGACCACAACTTTTCCCTGTGAAGTAGTTCTTAAACCATATGCATAACGTAACATTTTGATGACTCGCCCTGACTTTTGTTAACTCCAAACACTGTTTCCTATTCACGAAGTTAATGAATAGTGGTTCAGATTCTCGACTGACCATACTGGCTTAGGTTTTCCGTTATTTCCTTAGAGCGATTAAGGTAAATGCTCGCATCTTTCCGGTAAAATGGCAAAGTCGATTTCATTCCCCAACCTTTCCAACGGTATTTTCTACTTTGCTTTAATAACCCCATAGCTGACGGGATTTTTAACCTTAAGCATCCTTTATTTCATTTTCATTTAACATAGCACATTGAGCGAAAATGTCCTAAGGATGTTGTCGCAGTTCATCACATTTACCAGTAATCGGGTATTTCATATTCGTAAATCATTAAAAGGTTATACATCACAGCCCGTTGGTCTTTTAGAATGTGGCGAATAATTAGGGTCGAAGGGATTCTACTTGAAATGAATAAATAATCTTTTGACGTGATTCTTCTGTGCGCTTTTCCCACACATGGCACAAATCTTTCCGGTCGAAGTGGCTCCCTACAGCCGTCTATTACATCCTAAGATAACAAAAAAAATCACCAATATTATGCATTTTTTTCCATTTCACGCTCCGTTTTTTACGCGTAAACTACAAGCCTCGTATCCTTCAAATATGTGACATTCACTAAGTCATGGAAATAACAATTTAGTAAAAAACGACAACTGGTAAATATATTAACAACACGCCAAAGGGATGTCCATGTAGTTACCCGCCAACCGACCTTTTCCAGGTAAATTTGGTCTTCGTGGATTATAAGCATTAACAATCTTGTGATTTTATTTAAGTGATTACAAAATCAAGACAAAAACACGCATTGGGTAGCCAAGGCAGCTAGTGAATATCGGTGTGAACGAACAAGGAAATGGAAGTTTGGAGCAGGGAATTAGAATTCTCGTTCACTGTAGAGCATCCTTACTAATGACACGACCAAGGCTGTGTGTAAGTTGGTGGTCTGTTCGAATGATTCTCGTCGACTATGCGTAGGTCTGGGTTCGATTCTCACATCAAGAAACCATTTTTAACAAGCACAAGCAGCCCCTGTTAACCTCTGGTAACGCCAGTCGAACAATGTAGTGTTGCAACGTGGTTCCAAATTCACATTACGAGGGCTATTCGGAAAGTAAGTTCCGATCGGTCGCGAAATGGAAACCAATGCGAAAATCAAAAATGTTTTATTGGCAATAGTTAGCTACACCTTACAGCTGCTTCTCTACATAGCGTTGTTCCGACTTAGACATTTGGCGTAGCGTTTTACCAACTTTACAATACTCTCGTCATAGAAGGCAGCCACCTGTGCTGTCCGCCAATTCTCTACGATCGTCTACAGCTCGTTGTCTGTGTCAAAATGTTGTCTCAATAGCCAGCGTTTCATGCGAGCAGAGATGAAATTCAGGACGAGCCAATTACGGGCTGTATTGTGAGTGATCAAACACTTTTCGTCCAAAACGCTACAGGATCATATTTTTTGTTGCCCCTGCAGAGTGCGGCCGAGAATTGTTACAAAGAACGAAACGCATACAGTTATGTTATATAGGTTGCACTACATCATCCGCCAAATATGAGGGCCTGGTGTGAGTGTTCCTCACACCAGGTTCTCACATTTGATGGGTGACACTATTTTCTAGGCATCTTTAAGTGCTGTCTGTGCGCTCGGAATTGAAAAAGAGGGACGTGCCATGATCAACGGGCGTACTAAAGACACGACCTAATAAATCTGTGCAAAACTTCATCGGATTATCCATTTCGTGACCCATCGGAACTTACTTCCCGAATAGCTGTCGTACACACGACACCCCTTCGCTACCTGTCGGGCCATTACAGAGGAGAAAGTCAGATCAGGTTGAAACTCTGTCACCAGCTTCCTTAGATGAGAGTTTTCTTTTTATTAATGAGCCGATCTTCATTTAAAATTACGGGTTATTTGCTTGTTATTGCATCTGTGCTTGAGATGTGGAAAATATTGTTGCTGGACTCGTTCGAACTCAGATCTCCACCTTCACCAGCTTTGACCCCTTTAAGATGATACATTGGTACCGTTTCATTGTTTCTCCACGATTACAGAATCCTCAAGATATCCACGAAAGGCGTGTGTCCGGGTTCGAAACCTAGTTTGGCTAAAAGGTTTCCATTGAGTCATTTAAAACTGCAGCAGGCGCTCACCCAACCACAGGTAACAAACAATTAAGATTTTTAATTCACCTAGTGCGTTTTCAACAATATTGATTGTTGCCAGTTTCGACTCCCAGTCAGAATTTTCGTCACATCAACAACGATGACGACATGTATAGGGCTCGACTCCCAGACAGCACAGAATTTCATTCATATTATTTCCAGTTCAGACGTGTGCACATCTCGGTAATAGTGAATTAAACCGATTTTTAACGTCTACTTGTGACTAGAAATCAACGATGATAGGTGCTGAGTTCGATCCCAGTAAGGCAAACATTTTACTTCTCGTCATTCAGTTTCAATCGTCTCGCTACTGGTGAAAAATTACGATTTTTAAGATTTGATTGTGCTTAGTTAACAATTAGATTAGGTGCTGCGTCGAATCTTCAATACAAAACTTTATGCCATTCCATTTCTAGTTTAAACATATGCATGCTTTGTTACTTATGATTGAAGCCATATTTAAGATCTTTTGTGGCTAGTTAAGAGGAAACAATAGTTGCTAGTTTGGAGTACTGGATCCCAGTCCAGTACAAAAATTTTCGTCATAAAATTTCAATGTGGCATTGCTTTTTGAAATGTCATTTATTATAATAAATTGAATTTACAAGCGTGATGGCTGTCTCTCTTCTAATAGCGTGTTTTCTAATATTTACAATCTCGTGGTATTAATTTGCTTCTGGATTGATAGCCAGACAGAGCAACTATTTTTTATGGCCTCTTGTAGTAACCATTTTATATAATCAAACCACTGTACTGGAAAGAAAGCAGAGGAACTGTAAGACAGGTACGTTATGTGGGGTGCATACAAATCTGGCGAAAAGGAAGTCAGGTGGTTCGGATATTTTTGAGCGTGATAGTACCTGCTAGAGCCTTGGACACCAATTCAGCCTGGCGACTGCTCTAGGGCCTGAAGGTACGCAAATTCCACTCGAGGCATGTCAAAGGTGTTGCCTAATCATTAGGCGCTAGAGTAGCCGCCAGGCTGATCTAGTGTCGAAATTTCCTGTAGGTACATTTCTATTGTGCTCAGAAAATGTGTGTGTATGTGGAACAGAGGGTGTTGCCGACATGGGAGGTCTTAGAGGGCCCCTTTGCAGTTTTATCTACGCACATGTTGCATTCCCGTGTGATTATGCCCCAGAAGGGCGGAAAATAGGAGGGCTGAAAAGCGTAAGTGTTCTTCCCTGCTTCGGATCACGTTCGAACTTTTTTGAATGGTTTTTAACGGTACCTAGTGGCTCTAGCCTATACAGGAATGGTCTCGCGGTCGCATTCTCGGTTCCCGATCAGGGGGTCCTGGGCTCGATTCCCGGCGGGGTCAGGGATTTTCACCTGCCTCGAGATGACTGGGTGTTTGTGCTGTCCTCATCATTTCATCATCATTGCTGAAAGTGGCGAGATTGGGCTGAGCAAAGGTTGGGAATTTGTACGGGCGCTGATAACCGCGCGGTTGAGCGCCCCACAAACCCAACATCATGATCATCATCAACATATACACGAATACAAAAATTGCAGTCGCGCTACACTCCAAAGGGGTGCTACTAAGAGAATGCTTCAAACGTGTGAGGCTGTTAACAGTATCAATGGTTGTCAAGAACATTTTTCTGTTGATCACTGCACTGCGAACTGTCGTTTTTCACTGGGAAATATGTGAGAATCAACGCTCCAGGGAAACGAGTGGTTTCACTGACGCCCTTTATGCCACCCCCTTGAAGCCTTTTCGGTACCTTTTCTGAGCGGTGGTGTGTCTGAAACGTTTTGTTCTTTCACACATAAGAAAACAATCTCAACGCTGGGTGCCGCCGTTTTGGCCTCCATACCAGAGACGTCAGAGAAGGGGACTGAGGTGACCTTCTCACCGTGTGACACGTTCACAGTGGCAGTATAGTGCCAATACGAGGTGCGGCTGGAAAAAAACCGGACTGATGCTGGAAAAAACATTTATTTACAATTATTTACAATTTCATGTTATCTCCTTCAATGTACTCTCCTCCTCGGTCTCTACACCGCTTCATACGAATTTTCCACTGTTCATAGCAATGCTGCAGATCATTTTCGGTAAGTCCATACATTACTTCCGTCGCTTTTTCTTTTACTGCTTCAACAGTCTCAAATCTACTTCCTTTCAAAGCTGACTTGACTTTAGGGAAAAGAAAAAAGTCACAGGGGGCAAATCAGGTGAGTAGGGTGGATGATCTAAGATGGGAATGTTGTGTTTTGCCAAAAACGTCTTCACTGACAACGCACTGTGAGCTGGGGCATTGTCTTGGTGAAGGATCCATGACGTTTTTCTCCACAAATCGTTCCGTTTTCTCCGTACTCGCTCACGTAGGGTAGCCAGGACGCTAATGTAGTAATGCTGATTCACTGTTTGTCCCTCTGGTACCCAATCAATGTGCACAATCCCTTTGATGTCAAAAAAAACAATCATCATTGCCTTGAATTTCGATTTTGACATTCGTGCTTTTTTTTGTCGTGGAGAACTAGGAGTTTTCCAATGCATCGATTGGCGTTTAGTTTCGGGATCGTAAGTAAAAAACCACGATTCATCGCAAGTAATAACATTTTGTAAGAAGGTGGGATCACTTTCAATGTTTTCCAGGATGTCAGAACAAATCATTCTTCGGCGTTCCTTCTGTTCAATTGTGAGACACTTTGGAACCATTTTTGAACACACTTTGTTCATGTTGAAACTTTCATGAAGAATCTGCCTAACACTTTCCTTGTCAACTCCTGTTAACTCAGACACTGCTCTGATTGTTAAACGGCGATCTTGTCGAACAAGTTTACCGATTTTTTCAATGTTTGCATCAGTTTTTGCTGACAATGGTCTGCCAGTGCGAGTGTCATCACTGGTGTCTTCGCGGCCATCTTTAAATCGTTTAAACCACTCAAACACTTGTGTTCGCGATAAACAATCATCGCCGTACACTTGTTGTGATATTACAAACGTTTCACTTGCAGATATTCCTAGTTTGAAACAAAATTTGATGTTAACACGCTGTTCATTCTGTACACTCAACATTTTCCGACGCACAGACAAAACGTCAACTACTTAAAACAGACGCCACGGGCAGACTGAGTGCAGGAGGCAGATGAAACTCGAGCAGTAGGCGGAGCGAGAGTCACGTGACAGGCCACGCGACTTTCAGCCTTATTGCATTCGTTTTATTGTTTCACCAGTACTAGTCCGGTTTTTTTCTAACCACACCTCGTATATCATTACCCCATCTTACAGTTCACATGAACTTCTGAACTGTGGTCTTATTTTTCGTATGTGTCGATGCCTTAATCCTTCAACCGTCACCGAACCCGAGGGTGACTTCGCAGGGCACTACGCTTTCGCAGCATTACAGAGGATGACTGTAGGCACCTTCGAGCCAAATTTCAGGATTACGCGTTGCAGTGGGAGACAATGAGGAGGGTTCGAAAAAGTGATCCCTTAAATCTGTTGCGCAGTGTATTCTACTGTTTGCAGTGTTGTGTTTAACGGTCTACTATGCAATGTCCTTCAGAAAGTACACACACACACTGCTACGATCTACAGCTTTATGAAATGCAAGAAATGTATTTACAATTGCTAATTCAATAAGACATAATATTTACATGCCTGGGCACAAGCCGCGGCAATAGTAAATCTCTTCCTGTGCGGGAACGACAGCGACTGTGCGAGTGTAGGTCGTGGACACGCAGTGGCGTATGGACGTTTGAGTCGGTCCTGGAAGCGTGCTCACGTAGCCGAAGTGGTTACGGTGACTGCTCGCGTAAAACGAGATATCGAGGTTCGAGTTCCGTTCCGATTCAAATTTTCATGTGTCAGAAATAAATTGTACAGCCGGAGTCTCATAGTATTAGCAATTGCGAATACATTTCTTGCAGTTTCATATTGCCCACCCTCTACCATCTGGAACGCTCAGCGACGACCCCTATCGTAAACACGGCGTTTTTTATGTTATTTTAGTCTGGTGGCAATGGTTTCCATCTACATCTACTTGGATACTCCGCAAATTACATTTAAGTGCCTGGCAGAGGGTTCATCGAACCACCTTCACAATTCTTTATTATTTCAATCTCGTATAGCGCGCGGGAAGAATGAACACCTGTATCTTTCCCTACGAGCTCTGATTTCCCTTATTTTACCTTGGTGATCGTTCCTCCCTATGTAAGTCGGTGTCAACAAAATATTTTCGCATTCAGAGGAGAAAGTTGGTGATTGGAATTTCGTGAGAAGATTCCGTCGCAACGAAAAAAGCCTTTCTTTTAATGATGTCCATCCCAAATCGTGTATCATTTCTGTGACACTCTCTCCCATATTTCGCGATAATACAAAACGTGCTGCCTTCCTTTGAACTTTTTCGATGTTCTCCGTCAGTCCTACCTGGTAAGGATCCCACATCGCGCAGCAGTATTCTTAAAGTGGACGGACAAGCGTAGTGTAGGCAGTCTCCTTAGTAGGTCTGTTACATTTTCTAAGTGACCTGCCAATAAACCACCTCTTTGCTTAGCCTTCCCCACAACATTTTCTGTGTGTTCCTTCCAATTTAAATTGTTCGTAATTGTAATACCTAGGTAATTAGTTGAATTTACGGCTTTTAGATTAGACTGATTTATCGTGTAACCGAAGTTTAAAGAGTTCCTTTTACACTCATGTGGATGACCTCACACTTTTCGGTATTTAAGGTCAACTGCCACTTTTCGCACCATTCCGATATTTTTTCTAAATCGTTTTGCAGTTTGTTTTGATCTTCTGATGACTTTATTAATCGATAAACGACAGCGTCATCTGCAAACAGCCGAAGACGGCTGCTCAGATTGTCTCCCAAATCGTTTATTCAGATAAGGAACAGCAAAGGGCCTATAAGACTACCTTGCCCTTTCAGATGGAATCCTAAAATACATAGTGCCCCCACCCACGATCTGATGGAAATGTAATGCACCAATATTTAGCGTCTTGGTATCATATCTCGTTGTCTGACAAAACATGATTTAATGATTTTTAGGACTTTGAAAAGAAAGACTTCTCTCAGAACTATGCTGATACCTAGAGTGTGACCTGAAGATGTGGCTAAACGGCCGAACCGCGACATGACTATTAAACGTGAAGCTTGAGACTGGTTTACGCTTGTCGTAAATAAAGCCAGCCCGACAATTCCGTGTGGCTGGTTCTCCGGCCGCGCCATAACGGATCGTAACAGTCCCGGCGCGCCGCCCCACGGCCAGACAGGAGAGCTCTTGAGACTCGCGGCTAATCTCGTCCGTTGCAGTGGTTTTCCCCCCATCAGCCTTGTAGACGTAAACGAGTGCCGCAGGCTGTAGCGCCGCCGCGGGCTGTAAGCGCGGTGCCGGTTTATCTGGCCTCGGCACCCCACCCTCTGGATACGCAGGAGATCCTGAGTGTCGGCGCGGGAGGCACGGGACACGTCTCGGCCGCCCAGGAGTTAATACGGCGCCAACACAGAGCGCGTGGACAGACCGGCTGCCGCGACCAGCGGTGGGGCAACGTGTGCTACCCAGCTGCTGCCTCTACGTCGCTACCAGTGATCACGAGGCTAGAGCGCGTAAAGGGCCAGAGTGATGCAGTGATGCTATCGGGTAAGACACCTATTCCCTGAGCTGAATTCTCACACTTGTTTACATATGTGCAACAAAATGGTTCAAATGGCTCGGAGCACTATGGGACTTAACATCTGAGGACAGCAGTCCCCTACATCTTAGAACTACAATACTGGCCATTAAAATTGCTACACCACGAATATGACGCGCTACACACGCGAAATTTAACCGACAGGAAGAAGATGCTGTGATATGCAAATGATTAGCTTTTCACAGCATTCACAAAAGGTTGGCGCCGGTGGCGACACCTACAACGTGCTGACATGAGGAAAGTTTCCAACCGATATCTCATACACAAACAGCAGTTGACCGGCGTTGCCTGGTGAAACGTTGTTGTGATGCCTCGTGTAAGGAGGAGAAATGCGTACCATCACGTTTCCGACTTTGATAAAGGTCGGATTGTAGACTATCGCGATTGCGGTTTATCGTATAGCGACATTCCTGCTCGCGTTGGTCGAGATACAATGACTGTTAGCAGAATAAGGAATGGGTGGGTTCAGGAGGGTAATACGGAGCGCCGTGCTGGATCCCAACGGCCTCGTTATCACTAGCAGAACGATCTCGTATCACTAGCAGTCAAGATGACAGGAATCTTATCCGCACGGCTGTAACGGATCGTGCAGCCACGTCTCGATCCCTGAGTCAACAGATGGGGACGTTTGCCAGACAACAACCATCTGCACGAACAGTTCGACGACGTTTGCAGCAGCGTGGACTATCAGCTCGGAGACCATAGCTGCGGTTACCCTTGACGCTGCATCACAGACAGGAGCGCCTGCGATGGTGTACTCAACGACGAACCTGGGTGCACGAATGGCAAAACGTCATTTTTTCGGATGCATCCAGGTTCTGTTTACAGCATCATGATGGTCGCATTCAAGTTGGGCGACATCGCGGTGAACGCACATTGGAAGCGTGTATTCGTCATCGCCATACTGGCGTATCACCCGGCGTGATGGTAAGCGGTGCCATTGGTTACACGTCTCCGTCACCTCTTGTTCGCATTGACGGCACTTTGAACAGTGGACATCACATTTCAGATGTGTTACGACCCGTGGCTCTACCCTTCATTCGATGCCTGCGAAACCCTACATTTCAGCAGGATAATGCACGACCGGATGTTGCGGGTCCTGTATGGACCTTTCTGGATACAGAAGGCTGCCCTGGCCAGCACATTTTCCAGATCTCTCACCAACTGAAAACGTCTGGTCAATGGTGACCGAGCAACTGGCTCGTCACAATACGCCAGTCACTACTCTTGATGAACTGTGGTATCGTATTGAAGCTGCATGGGCAGCTGTACCTGTACACGCCATTCAAGCTCTGTTTGACTCAATACCCAGGCGTATCAAGGCCGTTATTACGGCCTGAGGTGGTTGTTGTGGGTACCGTTTTCTCAGGATCTATGCACCCAAATTGCTTGAAAATGTAATCACGTGTCAGTTCTAGTATAATATATATGTCCAATGAATACCCGTATATCATCTGCATTTCTTCGTAGTGTAGCAATTTTAATGGCCAGTAGTGTACTTAAACCTAACTAACCTAAGGACATCACACACATCCATGCCCAAGGCAGTATTCGAACGTGCAACCGTAGCAGTCGTATGACCAACAATGCGAGTGAAGATTTCTAAGAGGGTTGCCCAGAAAGTAATGCACCGCATTTTTTTCTTCAACAATTCAATATTGAACACAATGAGAACTACACACACGAAAGAATGGTGTTTTACCTACAGACCCTATTTTTCCAAGTAATTTCCATCGTGTTCTATAGCGTTCCTCCACCTCCTTATCGTCTTTAAAATTTCTTTCACGAATGGCATCCTTTAACGACCCAAACAAGTGGAAGTCCGAGGGGCTAGGTCAGCGCTGTCAGGTGGAATGGGGTATCACCGTCCAACCCTGTTTTGGGACGTGTTCAGAAGTCCTCAGACTTGTATGGGTCCGAGCGTTACCATGTTGCAAAACATATCCTGCGTTGCTGTGACGCTGAATTCGCCAGAAGTGCGTCTTGGGTTTTGTTAATGTGTTGACATATGCTTCTGAGTTAATGGTACCGACTCTTGGCATCACATCAACGAGAATGACATCTTCACAGTCCCAGAACACGGTGATCATGACCTCGTCGGAGGACGCAGTTGCTTTGAAGTTTTTCTTCTGTGGGGAGTGGGAATGGCGCCTTTCCGTCGACGGATATTATGTTTCGGGCTCAGAACGGTGAAACCAGGTTTTATTACTCGTGACAATCCGGAACAAACAGCCCCCCCCCCCCCAGCTTCAAAACGTTGCAATATATCAAGGCAAATGTTTTTTCTGTGCGATTTGTGACCCACCGTTAGACACCGTGGGACCCATCTTGCACACACTTTTGAATACCCAAGAGTGCGGATAATTGCATCCACATTTCCTTTGTTGTCTTACAGATGCAACGTCAACTGTCGAGTCGTAATGCGTCTGCGATCGCGAATGTCGACATCAGCTCGCTGCAACATGTCAGGTGTGACAGCCGTGGATGGGGTCCCCCCGAACGCTTCAAATCGTAGAGCGCCATAGAACCGCCTTCTGGTGATCTCACCCTATACCGAGCGAGGTGGCGCAGTGGTTAGAACACTGGACTCGCATTCGGGAGGACGACGGTTCAATCCCGTCTCCGGCCATCCTGATTTAGGTTTTCCGTGATTTCCCTAAATCGCTTCAGGCAAATGCCGGGATGGCTCCTTTGAAAGGGCACGGCCGATTTCCTTCCCCATCGTTCCCTCACCCGAGCTTGCGCTCCGTCTCTAATGACCTCGTTGTCGACGGGACGTTAAACACTAATCTCCTCCTCCGATCTCACCCTCCGTGCCCAGCGACTAACTGAATTTCTGTCGACGGCAGATGCCCCATAGTCTATGCACAAGCATCTGCGAATTTTCCCTACAGTTTATTTCTCTGCAGTGAGAAATTCAGTGACGGCACGTTGTTTGTAACGTACATTACCTACAGACGCCATTTTGGAACTGTTCTGCAGAATTGGGAAGTGACGGAAAGTCGGCGCCCTCACTGAGGAGACTTCAAAGAATACATATGTAACGTTTCGTATTCCTAACATTGTTTTCGACTGAGAAAAAAATGCAGTGCATCACTTTTTGGGCAATCCCCGTAATTGTATTTGGAAGGCTACAAGCCGTTTGGATTGCCTCCTTCCATTTACACTGCAGGCTACAATCCGACCTTTATCAAAGTAGGAAACGTGATGGTACGCATTTGTCCTCCTTAGACGAGGCATCACAACAACGTTTCACTGCTGTTTGCGTATGAGAAATCGGTTGGAAACTTTCCTCATGTCAGCACGTTGTAGGTGTCGTCACCGGCGCCAACTTTGTGTGAATGCTCTGAAAAGCTGATCATTTGCATATCACAGCATCTTCTTCCTGTCGGTTAAATTTCGTGTCTGTAGCACGTCAACTTCGTGGTGTAGCAATTTTAATGGCCAGTAGTGTACTTGAAGTCTCATGTCATTGATATAATACAGATAAGTGTATTTTGTAAAATTTCAGTAGTCGTCGGTAAAGAGGCTAACAGTTTCAGGCTGTCAATGTCAGAAAAGCGCAGCTCTCACACTGTTCTGAATGTTGCACGTGTGTCGTGGGCATTCAGAGCTTTGTGCTGGCTTGCGTGTGTCAAGTGGCCAACGACGGAAGCTTACAGAACTTACGGGTCCTTTTCAGTGAGTGGGGGTTAGCGGCCCGCCTCTTGAGATGGCCAAGGGCAACAATTTCAAGTGCATGCTGGGACACCACAATTTATGGTGGGAAAGTACGAGTCATAGATTGTAGTTTGGCCTGGGAAAATTCGGAAGTGTTAACCTGTGTGCTCTGTTTCGCCCACCGCCGGCTAACGTCGGACAAGAATTTCTAGAACATACTAGCGAGGAGTATGTGCTCTTACTGGCCTATGACTGAGGACATTCCGCGGTTGGGATTTGTTAAACGCAGTATTGACACGCTATTGGGGGAAACCAGTAACGTTTATCTCGATTTGCGTTTGCGGTCAGATTGACGCAAACTGCCGTGTCAGGAGCTGGTGGAAGAAAAAGAGGCGCTCTTAGTTTGGTGGTGGATGGGAACAGGTTGCTGGTTCGAGACCCTATGGCGCTTGGAGGTGTTCGAGTACTGACGAACGAGATTCTGAATCTCCAGTATGACCACGGTATTCCGAGTTACCGCTGCAGCTGACTGGTGAGAGTATACCACAGCGCGGCTCACTATATGGGGCTTAATGTTTATATAGGAAGCGTACCATTGCAACAGCTCCGATAAACCGGACTCATGCGGTAGTATCGTTTGACATGGTATTCAATCGACCATTAGAGTTTCTAACAAGGGAACCTCCCCATCGCACCCCCCTCAGATTTAGTTATAAGTTGTCACAGTGGACAGGCCTTGAAAACCTGAACAAAGATCAATCGAGAAAACAGGAAGAAGTTATGTTCAACTACGAAAAAATAAGCAAAATATAGAAACTGAGTAGTCCATGCGCAACATATATAACATCAAGGAGTGCGTTAGTCGAGTATCGCCGTGGTCCCGTGGTTAGCGTGAGCAGCTACGGAGCGAGAGGTCCTTGGTTCAAGTCTTCCCTCGAGTGAAAATTTTAATTTCTTTATTTTTGCAAAGTTATGATCTGTCCGTTCGTTCATTGACGTCACTGTTTACTGTAATAAGTTAAGTGTCTGTGTTTTGCGACCGCACCGCAAAACCGTGCGATTAGTAGACGAAAGGACGTGCCTCTCCCATGGGAACCGAAAACATTTGATCGCAAGGTCATAGATCAACCGATTCCTCCACAGAAAAACATGTCTGATATATTCTATACGACACTGGTGACGGCATGTGCGTCACATAACAGGAATTTGTTGTCGACCCACCTAACTTGTACACTTGGCGAATGGGTAAAAAGATTCTTCTACCTTGCCCGATTTAGGTTTTCTTGTGGATGTGATAATGACTCCCAAAAAACTGATGAAAACATAATAGTTTGTCACATAAACTGAAAACAAAAAATTAAAATTTTCACTCAAGGGAAGACTTGAACCAAGGACCTCTCGTTTCGCAGCTGCTCACGCTAACCGGGGGACCACGACGCTGCGGTGCGGGTATTATCCTTGATGTTGCATATCTTCCGCATGGACTACTCAGTTTACATATTTTGCTCATTTTTTCATAGTTCCACACAACTTCTTCCTGTTTTCTCTATTAATGTGTGTTCAGTTTCTCAAGGCCTATCCACTGTGCCAACTTATAACTAAATCTGAGGGGGGTGCGATGGGGAGGTTCCCTTGTAAGTAAATCGTTGGGTTGTAGTGGATTAATGATTTGATGTGTAGTTTGGTTACGGTAACCGTCCCTCGGCTTGCCTATCCTGTTAGATGCCGCCAGAAATTATCTTTGTTTTTCATAGAATGGTGATGCCAATACTATGTAATTGGTTTCTATAATAAATATTCAGTTTAAGTTTCATCTGTCTTTTTATCTGAAGGAGCACGTAGTTCCCTTCAGTTCGCTAATTTATTCTGTTGACTTGAATGGACAATTACGATTACTGCACTTTTCCAACATTATGATTCTATACCAGGGCATTTGAAGACAGCGATTCCGTTGCTGCATTTACGGTTAACACGGAGTCTTAAGCGGAGTGCGACGGAGTCTGGATAGGTTCGTTACTCTGATAGGTTTCACAGTGTCACGCACCGCGGGATTATGCAAATGTATCGAAGAATTCGTCGTACATATGGGTGGCTGCTCAGCCGGAACTGCACTAACCATTACAAAAGTTCTTTTCGCATATTTAGACTTCCAAGTAACCCCAAACGGAGAAAAATATGGGCCATAATTTGCCGCATACATAACTGCGAACCAAGACGCAGCGTTTGTATTGTAAGTATTTGTTAATAAAAGTAATTATAAACATGAAACCAACTGTATGCAATTGCGTTTCTTCCCGCAGTCGATAACTATACTGAAGCAATTTGTCTCAAAATTTTTCGATTCCTGAAATATTTTTGCAGTTCGCTAAGAGAAGAGGAATATTTATTTTGGTGTATTTATACCTTATTATACATACAGAAACTGGATAATACTTAACCCCATTTCTTATACAGGTATGGTAGGACGAGTGATAATTAAGGTATTTTTACTGCGGACTGGTCATTGTAAGGGAACCTGCACAAGTAATATAACCTTGAAAGAATAAAGTTTTCACCACAACTCAGCAAGCAACAAATGAAATTACTAATAAAAATTCGTTTCACAGGGACATGGGACCAATCCGTCTGTTCTCTCCCGCTGTACAGTAAAAATGCAGCATTTCTTTAAGTACCTACTCACGACTAAAAAATAAACACCATTTCTGAAAGTGCCTATACATGGGCAAAAACTAAGAAATAGTCACAGGTTATTACTGCATAACACCCCTGTTCCAGGACACTGGTACTGAGTTCTTAGCCCATTGCATTTAATATCCACAAATTACCACGCAAGTTTCGAGCTAACACTTCTATAGCCCTGTAATATTACATCTCAATTTTTCTGTTATGAACGGAATTCTAAATATCTTTATGCGCAGTAATTACTGTTCGGTACATTCTGTACATGCTACACCAAATATTTTATAATAAATATTTCAGAAAGTTGCGTGAATAGATTAATCATCCACAAGGAAGGAGGAGGAGATTAGTGTTTAACGTTCCGTCGACAACGAGCGCAAGCTCGGGTGAGGGAAGGATGGGGAAGGAAATCGGCCGTGCCCTTTCAAAGGAACCATCCCGGCATTTGCCTGAAGCGATTTAGGGAAATCACATCCATCCACAAGGAAGATTCAGTCTATTATATAGCTCTATTGCTGAGGGCCCGTGTCAGTTGGTTCGAACTGTGAGAAATTTCGGCCAGCGTACGGGCCCCCGTTGGAATTGGCTGCCGTTGGACTTTTGGTGCTCTCCTCGTATACTTCTGCCTTTCTTTTAGGATTTCGTAACTTCGGTTGTTAAAAACAGAACTATTACAGGATCACTTTGTTGTCCGTCTCTCTGTCTGTCTGTCTGTCTGTCTGTCTGTCTGTCTGTCTGTCTGTCCGATCGGCTGTTAAAAACCCTTCGTCCCAGGATAGGGTAGACGTATCCAATCGAAATTTATATCACGTTCTAACGCCTACGGTCCCTTGGGCGTATAAGAAACTGACACTTTTTAAGTCAATGCAGTCAAAACATTTATTCACATATTCTGACGCTCGCAAACTCCCTCATCAAAACCTATAGGGCACTACCTGTTGGCCTAGAATCATGAAATTGGGTGCAAAGGAAGGATTCACAGTACAACCATACGAAAAAAATCTGAAAACAGAATGTGTAATTATATCACGTGAAAAAAAATGTCATTTTTTACCTGACTCCCTCTCTGTTCGTCCGTCTTTTTCTCAAAAACGGGCAGAAGAATAAAGTTGAAATTTATACCAAATACCAGTGTCTATAGGCCCTTGGTGGTGAAGTAG
Organism: Schistocerca nitens; assembly: GCF_023898315.1. Classification (NCBI taxonomy): domain Eukaryota; kingdom Metazoa; phylum Arthropoda; class Insecta; order Orthoptera; family Acrididae; genus Schistocerca; species Schistocerca nitens. The sequence goes on along the minus strand of NC_064615.1, from coordinate 217,277,525 downwards.
ATGTAAGCTTCTAAGTCAATGCAACCAAAACATATGCTCACTTACGTCAAATATTGTGATATTCGTAAACTCACTCAGCAAAGTCTATAGAGTACTCACCATTGACATAGAACCATAAAATTTGCCAAGAAGTAAGATTTCGTAGTAAAAGCAAAGAAAAAATCCGAAAGTTGTTACTTTGTAATTATGTCATACGAAAAAAATATATCTTTTGTCATATGTTATTCGACGTCTGATTTGAAATTAAAACATAAATATTATACTAATGCTCGCCTGCCTCCCGCATGACTTTACAACACATTTATATTATTGAAATTAAAACGTTCTTGATACTACTGGAATCCCTGGGACAGATATCTTGCCCGTATCAACGTCGACAACAGGCAAAAATGCTCGAAATTCTCGGTTGCTGGATTGGATGTGCTCTCTATATACATAATTAAGTCTTTGTGAGTCCTACTCGCACATGGTGGATATGGTTTTTCTATCTTGATTTTTGAGTCATCAGTCTGCTCACTGGTTTGCCGCTGCCCTCCACGAATTCTTGTCCAGAGGCAACCTCTGCGTTTCAGAGTAGCAACTGCATCAACTGGATCCACCGTCCTTACTTATTTGCTGGATGTATCCCAATATCTGTCTTCCTCTGCAGTGTTTACCCTCTACCGTTCCCTGTAGTACCATGGAGGTTATTCTCTCATTCCTTAAACGTGTTCTATCATCCTGTCCCTCCTTCTTGTCAGTGCTTTCCGAATGCTCTTTTCTTCGCCGATTCTTCGAAGAACCTCCACATTCCGTATCTTATCAGCCCACCTGTTTTCAACATTCTTCCGTGGCACCACATCTCAAACGCTTCGCTTCTCTTGTGTTCCGTTTTTGTCCACTATCTGTGATTCACTACCCTTCAGTGCTTTGCTCCAAGCGTACATTCTCAGAACTTTCTTCTACAAATTAAGGCCTATATTTACTACTTGTAGACATTTTTTAGCCAAGAATGCCCTCTTTGTCTGTGCTAGTATGCTTCTTACTTCCTCCTTGTTTCGTCCGCCTTAGGTTACTTTGCTTCCAATGTAGTACAACTCCTTAGCTTCGTCTACATAGTGATCACCAATATTGATGTTAAGTTTCTTTGTGCTCTCATTTCGGCTACTTCTCATTACTTCTGACTTCTTCTAGTTTGCTCTCAACCCATATCTTGAACTCATCCGAATTTTCACTCCCTCCAACAGATACTGTAATTCTTCGCTGTCACTAAAGACAGCAATTTTATCAGCGAATACTATCTCTTAAGCGTTTCTGATTCTTAATCAAAATGTGCTCCGTCCCGGGCTCGAGACCCGCCACCACTTAAATTTCGATAAATAATTAGTATGGCGAAAGAAGACTTACGGCGTCAAAAGCCACCCTCTTTCCGCAACGGCCTTGTCAAAGATGGTGGAGGAGCGGAGAGTGATTCAGGGTACTCTTTTGTCCTTAGGATGGGAAACTGCCTCCAAATGCGGAAGAATCAGCAATGATCAACGCCATGAGAATGCAGAAGGCAATGGGAACCACTGCATTAAAGACAAATGATGTTTATCCACAGGACATGTGACCTGTAACTGAAAAAGTCTCATGATGATCTCTCCATTGGCAAAAGATCACGGAATAGTCCACCGTTCGGATCTCCGGGAAGGGACTGCCAAGGGGGAGGTGACCATAAGAAAAAAGATAGAATAACCAACGAAAGGATAATGTTCTACGAGTCGGGGCCTGGATTGTCAGAACCTTGAACGTGATAGGGAAGCTAGAAAATCTGAAAAGGGAAATGCAAAGCTCAATCCAGATATAGGAGGGGCCAGTGAAGTTAAATGGAAAGAAAACAAGGATTTCCGGTCAGATGAATATAGGATAATATCAACAGTAGTAGAAAATGGTCTCATGGGAGTAGGATTCGTTATGAATAGGAAGGTAGGGCAGAGACCGTGTTACTGTGAACATTTCAGTGATAGGGTTATTCTCATCAGAATCGGCAGCAAACCAACACCGACAACGATAGTTCAGGTATACATGCCGACGTAGCAAGCTGAAGGTGAAGGTGAAGAGAGAGAAAAAGTATATGCGGGTCCTGTAAGGGTAATACACTTTGTTAAGGGAGATGAAAATCTAATAGTCATGGGGGCCTGGAATGAAGTTGTAGGGGAAGGAGTAGAAGAAAAGGTTACAGAAAAATATTAGCTAGCGACAAGGAATGAGAGAGGAGAAAGACTAATTAAGTTCTGTAGTAAATTTCAGCTAGTAACAGCGAATACTCTACCCACTAGGGTAGCCGAGATTCAGGTAGACGCGCCGGCCCCGGATCGAATACACCTGGCGAACTAACGATGCGGGCCAGTGTGCCAGCCAACCTGGATGTGGTTTTTAGGCGGTTTTCCACATCCTGCCAGGTGAATACCAGGCTGGTCCCCACGTTCCGCCTCAGTTACTCGACTCGCAGATATTTGAAACAAGTTCGCACTCTTCCATGGATTACACTAGATGCAGACAGTTTGGGTGCACACATTCCATCCTGGGGGGGGGGGGGGGGAGGAATATGGGATGGCGACAGGAAGGGCATACGGCCACCCTTAAAATTAGCATGCCAAATCCGGTTAACCATTACAGCAGATCCTGCCAGTCGGCATAAATGCTTGGTAAGAGAATAGCGTATACTCTGTTCAAGAATCACAAGAGGAGGCGATATACTTGGAAAAGACAGGGAGATACAGGAAGATTTCAGTTAGATTGCTTCATAGTCATGCAAAGATTCCGAAATCAGATACTGCATTGTAAGGTGTAGCCAGGAGCAGATACAGACTCAGGTCACAGTGTAGTAGTGATGAAGAGTAGGCTGAAGTGTAAGAAATTAGTCAGAAACAATCAAATGCAAAAAAGTGGGATACGGAAGTACTAATCAATGACGAGACACACTTGAAGTTCTCTAAGGCGCTAGATACAGGAATACAGACTAGTTCAGCAGGCAGTACAGTTGAAGGCGAACGGACATCTCTAAAAGGGCAATAAAAGAAGCTGGGAAAAAAGGTAGGTACAAAGAAGGTAAATGAGAAGAAACCGTGGGTAACAGAAGAAATCATTCAGTTGATCGAAAATGTTCAGGGAAATTCAGGAATACAAAACTACTAGTCGGTGAGGAATGAAATAAATAGGAAATACAGAGAAGCTAAGACAAAATGGCTGCATGAAAAATGTGAAGAAATCGAAAAAGAAATTATCATCGGAAGGACTGACTGAGCATGTGGGAAAGTCAAAACAACCATAGGTGGAATTAGAAACAACGGCGTAACATTAAGAGTGCAACGGAAAAACCTCGGTTAAATGCAGAGGAATGGTGGATGGATGGAAAAAGTACATTGAAGGCCTGTATCAGATCGAAGATTTGTTTGATGTGTTACAAGTTGCTCAAAAGAAAAATATATAGACGAATGGAAAAGAAAATCGAGGACGTGATAGTTGACAATCAGTTTGACTTTAGGAAAGGTAAAGGCTCTGTCGGTTCGGTGTAATGGATAATGGAAACAAGATTAAACAAAAATAAAGCCACGTTCATAGCGTTCGATAATGTAAAATGGGGTCAGATGTTCGCCCGCATCTCGTGGTCGTGCGGTAGCGTTCTCGCTTCCCACGCCCGGGTTCCCGGGTTCGATTCCCTGCGGGGTCAGGGATTTTCTCTGCCTCGTGATGGCTGGGTGTTGTGTGATGTCCTTAGGTTAGTTAGGTTTAAGTAGTTCTAAGTTCTAGGGGACTGATGACCATAGATGTTAAGTCCCATAGTGCTCAGAGCCATTTGAACCATTGCCAGATGTTCGAATGTCTGAGAAAAATAGTGGTAAGCTACAGAGGGGCACGGGCAACATACAATAAGTACAAGAGCCATGAGGGAATAACAAGAGTGGACGACCAGGAACGAAGTGCTCGGTTTGAAAAGGGTGTAAGACAGGGATGTAGTCTTTCGCCACTACTGTTCAATCTGTACATTGAAGAAGCAATGAAAGAAAAAAAAGAAAGGTTCAGAAGTGGAATTAAAAGTCAAGGTGAAAGGATATCAATGATACAATTCGTTGTTGTCGTTACTGTCCTGAGTGAAAGTGAAGAAGAATTACATGGTCTAAGGAGTACAGAATATGGACTGAGAGTAAATCTAAGAAAGAAGAAAGTAATGAGCTGTACCAGAAATGGGTACAGCAAGAAACTTAGTAGTAGGATTGATGGTCACGAAATAGATGAAGGTAAGAAATTTTACTACCTAAGCATCAAAAAACCTGTAACGGAAGGAGCAAGGAGGACGCGAAAAGCAGGCTAGCACTGGAAAAGAGGGCATTCCTGGCCAAGAGAAGTCTACTAATAGAAAAAACAGGCCTTAATTTGAAGAAGCAATTTCTGAGAATGTACGTATGGAGCACAGCATTGTAGGATTGTGAAACATAGATTGTGGGAAACCAGCACAGAAAAGAATCGAAACATTTGAGATGTGGTGCTCCAGACGAATGTTGAAAATTAGGTGGACTGATAAGATAAGAAATGAGGAGGTTCTGCGCAGAATCGGAGAGGAAAGGAGTTTGTGGAAAACACTGACAAGAAGAGACAGGATGGTAGGATATCTATTAAGACACCAGGGAATGACTTCCATGGTACTGGAGGGAACTACAGAGGGTAAAAACTGTAGAAGAAGACAGAGACTGGAATACATCTAGCAAATAATTGAGGACGTGGGTTGCAAGGGCTACTCTGAGATGAAGAGGTTGCCACAGGTGAGGAATTCTTGGAGGGTCGCATCAAAGCAGTCAGGAGACTGATGACTCAAAAAAAAAATTGTGAAGAAAAGGGTATGTGTAAAACCTTGTTAAGAAGAAATGACGGAAAGGTATGTCCTGAATTAAGATACAAGCGAGAATCTGGATGGTAGAAACTGTAGAGGGGAGCGGAGACTGGAATATTTCCGACAAATAATTAAGTGCATCTCTGAAATAAAGCGAATGACACAGGACAGAAATGCGCGGCAGAGTGCATCAAAATGGTAAAAAAGTTGTAAAATATTATTTAATCCGTATTGGATCCTGTGAATTCCGCAGATGTGGTGAATGCGCAGATGCGTGAATGTTGGTGAATGACGCAGTCGGCCACAAATATTTTATTTATTTATTTGATGCCATGACCGATTTCGATCTACCGTGCCCATCTTCAATTGCCTAATATTTTAGATGTTTTGATCAACAGGTCGTTTACTGCAGACTGCACAAAAAGATTTCAGTATTTAGTGCCATTGATATTAATAAAAATACGCTAAATAGCTTGCATTTTTTATTTATACTGGAACGTATGTAAGTAAACACAATTATTTAGCGCCATAAATATATACATCTTTTTTTTAACTTTTAGCACTTTAGCGTATTTTTATTAATGACACAGCTGATGAAGTGTCACTAAATACCCAAATATTCTTCTGCAGTGTGGAGCAGACGACGTGCTGTTAATCAAAACATCTATGTAACGAAAAATATTAGCCATCTGAAGATGGGCATGGTAGCCAAAAACTGGTTATGACACTAAAATGAAGCATTTAAAAAGTATTTGTGGCTGGTTGCGTCCTTCGAAAACTAGTTGTAAAATATTTTAGAGGGTGCGCAGATCATGTACATTCTGCGTTCTGTCATTTCAAGAAATCATAAAATTAAACTGACTACGCATTGTCCACACTCCGCAACCATTTTCGAGAGAAAGCTTTCCACATGGCAGCTGGTGGAACGTCCTTTGACTAGCACTAAAAACTGCACTTGGCTCCTAACAGTTAATAGACTATTTTCACGGAGATATGAGAGGTTCTACGACTGAAATGGACGTCAGTTCAGCATACTCTTGCCATCAAGTCAATGAAAGGCTGCCGATATTCCTCCGACATAAAAGGAAAGGCAGTTTAATCAGCCAGAAGTTTGCCTCTCTGAAAAAGTTCTTGTGATTGCCCGTCTCGGGAAGAATTAAACGCCAGCGATGGATCGCTGCGTAAACCTTCTCAATCAATTCAAGAAGTCAACGGCACTGAAAGTTGTAAGAGAAAAAAGTACTCCATTTTGCCGGTCAGAAACAAGCGTTGTTTGCCCGATAGTAACGGTAAAATTAAAGAACACTTTAATTTTGCCTTTAAATGAAATAAAAAAGTAAGGAACTGTCAAAAAGCGGCGCGGACCTGAAGAGTTTGCTTTTCATCGATCTCTTAAGTTATGGCAGTGCTCTGTTAAGTTAGGGCAAGAAAACTCTGAACTTTTGAGATATTCGAAAACAAGAGTCCGCACTTTAACTAACTGCAGATAGTGACGAAAAGACCAAATGCATGAAATTAACGCTAACTTGTTTCTTGCTATGGTCTATAAAATTTTGAGGGGCATATTTTAAGTAATGGTATGCAGTGAGAAGACTCATTTTGCTTCTGCTGTACAAACAATCCGTGTCTGTACGCAGACAGTGTGGAGATATTTCTCGAGATGTTCACAAATTTCATTGTTTTTTACCACATCTTTAACCTTTGTTAAAATCATGCGAAGAAGTACAGCAGTAATCGAGAGAGGGGAATGGTTTATACACTATGTTATCAAAAGTATCAGGAAATCCTCAAAAACATACGTTTTTCATATTAGGTGCATCGTGCTGCCACCTACTGCCAGCGACCTCAGTAGTCATTAGACATCGTGAGAGAGCAGAAGCACCGCTGCGCTCAACTCACGAACTTCGAACGTGGTCAGGTGATTGGGTGTCACTTGCGTCATACGTCTGTACGCGAGATTTCCACACTCCTAAAAATCCCTAGGTCCACTGTTTCCGATGTGATAGTGAAGTGGAAACGAGATGGAACACGTACAGCACAAAAGCGAACAGGCCGACCTCGTCTGTTGACACAGAGACCGCCGACAGTTGAAGTGTGTCGTAATGTATAATAGGCAGACATCTATCCAAACCATCACATAGGAATTCCAGACTGCATCAGAATCCACTGCAAGTACTATGACAGTTGGGCGGGACGTGAGAAAACTTGGATTTTATGTTCCAGCGGCTGCTTATAAGTCACACAACACGCCGGTAAATGCCAAACTACGCGTCTCTTGGAGTAAGAAGCGTAAACATTGGACGACTGAACTGTGGAAAAACGTTGTGTGGAGTGACGAATCACGGTAAACAATGTGGCGATCCGTGGCATTGTTAGGGTATGGCGAATGCCCGGTGAATGTCATCTGCCAGCGTGTTTGGCGCCAACAGTAAAGTTCGAAGGCGGTGGTGTTATGGTGTGGTCGTGTTTTACGTGGAGGGGGCTTAAAATGGTTCAAATGGCTCTGAGCACTATGGGACTTAACATCTGAGGTGATCAGTCCCCTAGACTTAGAAGTACTTAAACCTAACTAACTTAAGGACATCACACACATCAATGCCCGAGGCAGGATTCGAACCTGCGACCGTAGCAGCAGTGCGGTTCCAGACTGAAGCACCGAGAACCGCTCTGCTTCAGCGGCCGGCTGTGGAGGGGACTTTCACCCCTTCTTGTTTTGCGTGGCTCTATCACAGCAAAATGGCTCTGAGCACTATGGGACTTAACTGCTGTGGTCATCAGTCCCCTAGAACTTAGAACTACTTAAACCTAACTAACCTAAGGACATCACACACATCCATGCCCGAGGCAGGATTCGAACCTGCGACCGTAGCGGTCACGCGGCTCCAGACTGTAGCGCCTAGAACCGCACGGCCACTCCGGCCGGCTCTATCACAGCACAGGCGGAGTAGTTGCACGACAGTAACATCCCTGTAACAGACGGGCCTGCACAGAGTCCTGACCTGAGTCCTATAGGACACCATTGTGATGTTTTGGAACGCCGACTTCGTGCCAGGCCTCTATGACCTACATCGATACCTCTCCTCAATGCAGCACACCGTGAAGAATGGGCTGCCATTCCCCAAGAAACCTTCCAGCCGCTGTTTGAAGGTATGCCTGTGAGAGTGGCAGCTGTCATCAAGGCTAAGGGTGGGCTAACGCCATACTGAATTCCAGCATTACCGATGGAGGGCGCCACGAACTTGTAAGTCATTTTCAGCCAGGTGTCCGGATACTTTTGATCAAACAGTGTATATGTGTTAATAATGCTGGTATAACTCAATCGGAGAATTTCACAGACAGCCATTTTAAATATTGTTTTTGAAGAGGCATTATAATATACCGTGTATTTTCCACTACTTAAGAGATTTCGTCGTCGTCGGACAGTAGCATGTTTCATCAGCGATTTATTGCTTCTTAACATTCAAAATATCATTGCATGACAAGTACATACCATTTTTGATCGATAAATGACATAAAATCACTACATGAGTCTGCGGTTATTATCAGCAGTCAATAAAATAGACGTCCTACTCGCAACTTTTTTTAATGTTGGGCACAGCTATCACCAGGAAAACATCAGAACAAATAAAAATTAATATTACCACCTGAAATGCAAAGTTACATATAAAAGCTTGATATGCTGTATCTCGTTAATCCGCATGTATTGCACGTTTGTACCATGACCACTGTTGCTTAGTGCGACAACCTATCTTATACAATGGACGATCAAAAATTTTCCATTAGAAGGCAGTGCAGTGCAGAACCGATGTGACAATCAGGCAAAATCGGCTTGAGCGTTGACGTAATCAGCTCAGCGATGCAATAGATTGAAATTCCCGTTTGGTAAAACACAGTGTGCTGCTGTGTGAAGAAGACCCTAAATGCGTACTGCACACCCTCGTCCCACAAGAATCGTCGATTCTTCAAGGCCTTTTTTAAGAGGCAGAAGGCACGAAATGCGCATCGGAAGAGACCAGGAGTACAGGCCGGATGATCAAATGTCTGACACTTGAGTCTCCAGCTGAAGCTGGCCTCCCAGGTGGACCGGCACGGAACTTGGAGCGCTACTGCACAACAGTTGTTTTCGAGAGACATGCTGCCCCAGACACATTCTTCATTCGAAGATGGATTTCTACCGGTGTTTGCGCTCCGGCAGCCAATAGCACGCTGGTCCCGTTTCGATGCAGTCGCCAATAACGTCGCCATAGTTCATATTTCAACATTTAGCGCACGCCCGTCGAAAAGACACGAATGCCACACTAGTTCCTTGCCTGCATGTCGGTGCTTTTGTACCCGCATCGCATACGTTGTATATACGTTGCAGCAACGAACTCAAACGTAAACGTTTCTTTAATAGCTCCTTATATAAAAATCTGTGGCCAGGAAGTACCATTAAATGCTAACTGATTTGTCACCTAAAATTCAAATTAACGTTTCCAATCAATTAAAAGCGAAATCTATAAAAATACGGTGCCTATTTAAAAAAAATTAAATATAAATACCTGTGAAGACGGACTATCATACTGAAGTACATACATCTTTCATATCCACACCACGGACGAACCAAACATGCACATCACTGCACGACATATTTGACAATGAGTACAGATGCGAATGAAAGTAAAACTATCAGAATCTACACTGAAGATCCAAAACATTATGACGAATAGCTTGTTTTTACGTCATTGGAACGAAATATATCACTGATTCTGCGTATCAGGGTATCCGACAGTTTGTTGGTACGTTTCTCACAAGGGAACCTCCCCATCGCACCACCCTCAGATTTAGTTATAAGTTGGCACAGTGGATAGGCCTTGAAAAACTGAACACAGATCAATCGAGAAAACAGGAAGAAGTTGTGTGGAACTATGAAAAAATAAGCAAAATATACAAACTGAGTAGTCCATGCGCAAGATAGGCAACACGAAGCTAATGTTAGCACAGAAGCGCCGTGGTCCCGTGGTTAGCGTGAGCAGCTGGTGAACGAGAAGTCCTTCGTTCAAATCCCACCTCGAGTGAAAAGTTTACATTCTTTATTTTCGCAAAGTTATGATCTGTCAGTTCGAGCATTGACGTCTCTGTTCACTGTAATAAGTTTAGTGTCTGTATTTTGCGACCGCACCGCAAAACCGTGCCATTAGTAGACGAAAGGACGTGCCTCTCCAATGGGAACCGAAAACATTTGATCGCAAGGTCATAGGTCAACCGATTCCTCCACAGGAAAGCACGTCTGATATATTCTATACGACACTGGTGACGGCATGTGCGTCACATGACAGGAATATGTTGTCGACCCACCTAACTTGTACACTTGGCGAATGGGTATAAAGATTCTTCTACTTTGCCCGATTTAGGTTTTCTTGTGGATGTGATAATCATTCCCAAAAAAGTGATGAAAATATATGAGTTTGTCACATAAACTGAAAATAAAAAAATTAAAATTTTCGCGCGATGGCATACTTGAACCAAGGACCCCTCGCGCCGCAGCTACTCATGCTAACCACGGGACCATGGCGCTCCGGAGCTGACCTTATCCTTGATGTTGCTTATGATGCGCATGGACTACTCAGTTTGTATATTTTGCTTATTTTTTCATAGCTCCACACAACTTCTTCCTGTTTTCTCGATTGATCTGTGTTCAGTTTTTCAAGGCCTATCCACTGAGCCAACTTATAACTAAATCTGAGGGGGGTGCGATGGGGAGGTTCCCTTGTCAGATGTCTAAGAACAGGTCATGTAATTCGCATAAATAACGGGCCGCTGATTATCGTACGCGGTGCTAGTGCCCGATAGCGAACCGGATAGGTTCCATATAATTTACATGAGGTGAATTTGGTCGCCGAGACATCAACGTCTCTTCACTATAATGCTCCTCAACCTGGTGTAGCATGCTTATGGCTCCCAGACAGTGGCGAGATGACATCGCCGTCGTGCAAGACATCAAGCGTGAGCGGCTGGAGGTGGTTCGCAGTTCTCACGGTGTCTTATGCTGTTTCAGGTCCCAAGCAAGCGCAGGATAACGTCTCCCAGTGCATAATTTTGCTCCCACCAGCCTGCGTTCCGGGCTCGCTGCACGTATCGAGCCGCAGTTCAAGGCGTTTGTGGAGACGACCGCCGACCCTGTTTAGTAAAAATGTCATTCATCTGAAGAGCTGACACGTTTCAATTGATCGACGTTCGAATCCAGACGGTCGCGTGCCCACTGCAATCGTAACTGGCGATGTCGTTGGGTCAACGTGTGGACGTGTAGAGGTGGCCTGCTGCGGAGCTCCATGTTGAAACACGTACAATGAACGGTGTGCAACGGAAAATTTGTCCTTGCACCAAAACTGTGCTCTTTCGGCATAGATGCCACAGATCACCTTCCATCCTGTTTTACAGAGCAGAGAAGCCTCGGAGGCGCACGTTGCGTGAAGAATCGTGGATGTCCAACCATTTAGCGCTCAGTGGTAGTAACACGACAGCAGCTCGTGAACGTTCGACTAGCTTCGCCGTTTTCTAGATCACAGGCTCTGCGTATTAATAATTGCCCTTTGTCAAAATCGATCATCTGAATGGATTTCCCCATTTGTAGCCCACATCCTCGCTAGGGTGGTTCCGCGTCCCTATCTGTTCTGCTTACCGCTTTTGTTACCGCGTCACGTGGCAGTAATGCCACCAGGTGGCATCCAAAGTCGCGGTGGGCAGTGGTCGTAACGGTTTGGCTGATCAGTGGATAGCCACTTAATTCTTTGAACGTATACTCCCATAAAACACATCGATGAGCTAAAATATTATGAGTACTGCAGGCGGCGAGACTGCCTAGCACGCGGTGGCGCTGTGCGCATGTGATGCGATCGTTAAAGTATACAAGCGGTACAGAAGCGAATGGAGTAAAATTCCAACGACGTTACTGGCGCAATATTGGGAAATCCACTGGTGTGACAGGCGCTCACAAGGCGTAGAAGGTTGGCCCGGCGCACGGGGACGAGAGTCTCGCAAATGGCGAAACTCGTCGGCTGTTCAAGTACTGCTGTCTTGAGCATCTATGGGAAGTAGTTGAATGAGGGTAAAACCGTTTGTAGGCGATAAGCTGCCATCAGAGAACGTGGAAAAAATGGCTCTGAGCACTATGGGACTTAACATCTATGGTCATCAGTCCCGTAGAACTTAGAACTACTTAAACCTAACTAACCTAAGGACAGCACACAACACCCAGCCATCACGAGGCAGAGAAAATTCCTGACCCCGCCGGGAATCGAACCCGGGAACCCGGGCGTGGGAAGCGAGAACGCTACCGCACGACCACGAGATGCGGGCAGAGAACGTGGAGGACGAAGGTTTCTTCGCTCTTTAAAGCAGTACAGGCCCGTTTGTGAGAGATCTGATGCCATATTACAATGCTGGTTCAGCCACAAGTGTTTTGCAACGCACCGTTCACCGCACACTGAACGAACGACATCGTCACTTATGACTGCACTGTTCACGGAAACATGCAGACTGAATCGTGGATCATTTGAAACGTGTCACCTGGTCGAAACAATCAGGTTTTTATTGTACCTTTTTTTTGTCTACGAGTTCACCACAAATTTTGCAACCGATTTGAAACTAAGTTTCCAGTGATCTGGACACTTGAAATTTTAAAAGTGGCTCAGAACTGGATGACAATGGAAAACTAGCTCCCTTCCCTGACGGTGTTAGGGGTGATGTTGAGGGTGAAAAAGGTTGGCAACAACCATGGCATCGGGGCCAGTATGCTTGTTGCAGAAGAGCTGCGCTGTTTACGTCCCACTCACTGTGAGCCGAACGCCGAACCGAGTGGTAAGTAAACTTGGTGAGAAGCTGTGCCGAAACGATCGGGATTCTCTTGTCGATAGATAGCCGCACAGCCTATCGTCTTCAGATAAACACAGAATGCTGCGAAAGAGTCATAGCATCAACGAGAAGACAATTTAAATTCAGCCACTGTGACGGGATCGTTGGGGAGGTAACTGCAGAAATGTTGGGATTCGGGATCAAGAACATAAGAATATTTGAATTCCTTTCGAGGTGACTCAAGAGAAAATCGGTTCAGTTATCGAAACGTTCCTGAGTAACACGACGGAAAAATAGACAAATTTCCAAACATTCCCTGTTCTAAAGGATGTTAGACACGTTAGGCCTGACCTCCAGACGTGCCACGTCATACAGGGTAGCACCAAAGTCACTGAACAGTTGGTTAAAAGAAACCAAAGCAACAGGAAGACGTAGTACAACAGGAAGTTTTAACCCACTAAGTTGTTACTACCAAATCGTGATAATTACGCCTTGTCAAGTTGGTATACAAAGCAAAGAGAAATAAAAATAAACACAATAATCAAACAAGTGAATTGTTGATAGGATGATCTGTGTTTGCATCTGTAGTTTTCCGAATTGTCACGATGTTAACCATAGAAGAATAGATTTTCGCGCTAAAAACGTTTTATAAAACTTGTGCTACTGCGGTTGTTAATGAATGGGGAAGACATTGTAGGTCAAAACCAGCGTCTAGACACACAATGTACGACGTACGTGATAGATTTGAAGAACACGGATTTGATATGGAAGCACCAAGATCTGGCCGCCCAACATCAGTCACAACTGAGGAAAGTGAATTGTGAGTATGTTTAGCCGTGACGCAAAGTCCGCTAAAATTCACCAGACGATTAGCAACGGAGCTGGACTCATCAAGATGGTTAGTACAGAGAATGTTAGACAAACAGAATTTTGAATTTTACGTTCCACATTGGCGACATGGGTTACTTGAAGATGATCCAGATCGACGTCTTCAGATATGTCAATTGATGTTTGACCAACAGAAACATAATCCTAACCTATTCAATGAAACTGTGTGGTCTGAAGAGGTCAATTTTAAGTTAAGCGGAAAAGTTAACAGACATAATTGCACTTACTTGTATACTGACAATCAAAATATTTTGGTAGAACAACCACTAAATCAACCTTGTTTTTGTGTTGGAGGGGGGTGGGGGAGGGGCATATCATCGGCTGGCGTACATTGACAATTTTTTTTTTTTTTGAGCAACAATGACAGGAGAAAACTATTTGGATATGCTTCAGAATTACGTGATACCAGGACTTACGACGAGTGGTGAAAACTTTCAAGAAATTTACTTTCAACACGATGGTGCACCACTATATTATTCCATTGCTGTCCGCGATTATTCGAATGAAATTTTCCAAAGGAAAATGATTGGCGGAAGGGTAGTTATTGACATGCGTCAACGTCCACCAGACATCACGCCCATGGATTTTTTTCCTATGAGGTGTCGTCAAGGGCTCTGTTTATTCTCAAAAACCTCAGACAATTACTGAACTACTAAAAGACTACATACAATACACATTTCATAATTTGGACAGTGACACCACACTATGCCTTAGAGCGTTGTTCCGAAAAGACTTCAAAGTTGTGTTAATAAAGACGGAAAGCAGTTTCAGCATAGCCGGCCGAAGTGGCCGTGCGGTTAAAGGCGCTGCAGTCTGGAGCCGCGAGACCGCTATGGTTGCAGGTTCGAATCCTGCCTCGGGCATGGATGTTTGTGATGTCCTTAGGTTAGTTAGGTTTAACTAGTTCTAAGTTCTAGGGGACTAATGACCTCAGCAGTTGAGTCCCATAGTGCTCAGAGCCATTTGAACCAAGTTTGAGCATAAGAAATAATTGTAATTATTGTTTGTATTTTTAATGAAATATAAATTCAGTCTTTCGTTTAAATTAGTGCCCAGTGTCCAGGGACTTTTGCGCCACCCTGTATTTTAAAGCCTACTGATGTAGAGCAGTTGTATTCTGTGAAGGGCACCCACGAACATGCTCGTGATCTGGAAAGATCTGAATGCATGCAGAGCAGGATAGTTCCGTTAACAGTGGGAGAAGCAGTCGCCCCCCCCCCCCCCCCCCCCCATGAATGTCGACATTACCAGCGACGGACGTTTCAGCGGTCACGTAGACTGGAACGGAACCTTTACAAGCAGAGGAGGAAGATCTAGGAGTGACGGTCACTGGGGAAAGATACACACGTATCAGACAGGATGGATCAAAAGGCAACCACTGGTGGAGCAGAACAACTCAGAGAAGCTCCTGTTGAACATGATGGGCGACAGGAAATGGAAGACCCGAAGCCGCCAGAGCCGACGATGGCGGCACTCACCAGGAAAATACAAACAACTACGGATAGCGCAGCCAAACGCAGAATAAAAGGCCAGGGAAACGCTTGAAAGAGCGCCGAGGATCGCCTGTACCCTGGGACGAGCGCCGGACTGCAACCAAGAAGGAATCTATAAGATACCTGTTTCGGCAGCCATCCCTGAGTCGGCCGAGAAGGGGAATTCCACCCACCCATCAGACGGAAGTGGATGGGTACACGTAAAGACGCCTGACGGACTAGCTGCGCACGCCACAACGCCGAGATGACATCGAGATGCCTGAGGACGACAGGCAGTTGGGCAGATGAAGTGGAATGTGATCCGTCGAGTGAAACCATGAATGAAGAAATGAAGGTATGTGCCTGGGCAGAGCAAGTGCACGGAATCACCAGGACGGGGAAATGACCCACTTGTGTGAGACAAACTAAACAACGGCTTCAGACAAGGCCAGTGACATTCAGCCCCCCCTCTCCCCTGAAGGAATGATTCCATCACAAGCAAACAGAATTCGGAAGGTCAACAACATAAGCAGCAGCCTGAAGCTTTACGTGACATGCTTTCATTCATCCAGGAACAGAAGAAATAAAGGAAGGAACAGTGCCGAAAGACGTGGAGAACCTAGCAAGAGCACGAGTTACTGCGCTCATTGTGCAGGACTCACGCTTCATTAACGTCGAGTCCCCTTCAGGTTCTGTAAATATACGCAATGGGCGGTATTTTTCAATAAACAAATTCGCTGGTAATTGCAACCACATTATCTTCGGGGCTGACTGAAAATGCGTCCCTTCCCGACGAACCAGAATCTGCATTTTGACAATTGCCAGAAACTAGCCACTATAATAGGGGAATTGCGTTTGACTGATATTTTGGAGCATGTGAATGGTGATCGTCCAGAATTTACACAAGTCACGAACCACTCTCCAAGCAGACTTGACGGCATTTACGTGACACCAGCTTTAAGTCACAAAATTTTTCAACAGAGATATGGTCGACAGTTTTATTTTTATTTTTTCCTGACCACGCGGCGTACATTTTTACTGTCAGTCTTTAAAGACAAGTGACGTATCGTGGGAGGGGATGGTGGAAGTTCAGCGTCTCGTATTTGGACGAATCGAAATGCCATGAAATGTTTCGTACGACATGGGCAGCTTGTGGGAGAAAGTTTCCTCAACGTGCCTCGGCGCTAGAGTGATGGTTAAATCGTACAAAACCGGCAATAAGGAAGACCCCTATGAGATACTCCCGTCAGAGAATGGAATGGTGCAGGCGCTTCTATTTCGAAGTCCTCTGTGATTTACTCCGGCCAAAAACATCAGTTGACGACAGACATAAGGAAATACAACGGGTAAAGACCACGATTACGGAGTTAACACGGAAAAAAATTAGAAGGGCGCCGGATTAGAGCGCGACTTCGAGAGTGTGTCCAAAGCGAAAAACCTTCGTGAATGATGAAACGCGGGCGGACGACAGCTGCTGGAACAGCAAGACATCAAAGCTGAGCTGAGGACGTATTATGAGACGCTTTATGCCGCTACGCATCTGGACCAGGCGGCATTATAAGACCTACTGTCGGGACTATCTCGCGAGATCAGCCAGGAGGGGGAAATTAGTTAGCTGGTTGAATTGACGGAAGAGGAAGAACAAGTCGCTTGGACCAGATGGTATACGGGCAGTACTCTACCGCAAATTCAAATGACAGGAATTGGTGGATCCAGACAGAGACATTCCACAAAATTTTAGCGCAGGCATGACTGTTCACGTTTCTAAAATGCCCGTGTGGAAATCAGCACAATATTACAATGTCTGTGAACCGTGAACGGCTCGCGTTTATCCCATTTATTGTTTGTCATCTTCTATTACTGTACTGCCGCCTAGTTTTCTTATTCCATTTACTGGCGAAACTAACTTCCTTCCTTACTTGCCCGTGAGTGGCAGCAGCAGCGCGTATCGATAAGTGCACTGTCGTACCATCTCTGGAGCGACCGATAGTATTTTCGGGTCGTCGTATGTCTGGCAGTCAGTTTGACCAGCAGTGCAGTCGGGACGCAGCAGCAGTGAAGTCGGGGGACGGAGCGCCGGTGAGGCGCCGACAGCAAGTGCTCGCCGACCACTGGCGACACACATGAACTGTCCGACGGAGTTAGATTGGAGCGGGACGACCGTTGGTTGGTCGTCTCATCAGCCGACGTATATTTGGTCCTTTCACCGTTTCGGGCCTTAGGCAGTTGGTCGGTTGGCGTGGAGCAGGGAGGAAGTCTCCGTAGCGCCTGTCTGGCCGGGCCCACTGGCGGTGTCCACGCGCGGTCTGAGTGTGAGGGGCTGTTCCCATTGCTACGAGGTCCGTGGCTCACCGATCCCGGACACTAAAGATAAGTTATCCTGTCGCTTGGTCCATTGACTGACTGTCGGTTGGGCTGTCGTCGGATCGCCGATGGTTGGGCCAACTGCCTGTCTCACCTAATCCAGCGTTAGTGTTTGAATTCCAGGCCGACGCTCGGAACTTCTGAGTGCCCGTGGGTGTACTGCCTTTTTTTATGTGTTCTTGTTGTTTGCACTTGTATGGCTTCTAGCTGATTTTTTTTCTGTTAAGGTTGTATTGCCCTTAAGGCGTAAGATTCCTTAGGTCTTCAGCCTAATTTAAAGAATTGTTTCACGTAAGACCTTCGGCATTTTAATGTTGTTGAATTTTAAGTCTTGGACCTTCAGCCGATTTTGAGTTTGAGTTGTTTTTCTCTGAAGGCCTTCAGCCTATATCAAAGAACTGTTTCATGTAAGGATTTTGGTATTTAGAATAAATTAATGTTATGGAGTTTTATGTATTAGGCCTTCAGCCGATATGAATTTATCTTGTTTGCTCTTGAAGCGTCTGATTCTTTGGGCCTTCAGCCTAACTAAAGAACTGTTTTGAGATAAGGCTTTGCCTTTTAAATTCCTGTTTTGGAAAGTTTCACCTAATTAATAACTGTTTTACGTAAGGCCTTTGTTTTTCATAAAAAATTTAATGTTGTTTAGCCTTAAGTGTTGGGCTTTTAGCCGATTTTGAATTCAAATTGTTTGCTCTGAAAATCTCAGATTCTTTGGGCCTTCAGCCTAAATAAAGAATTATTGTAAGGTAAGGCTTGCCTTTTAAATTTCTGATTATGCTTGCGTTTTAAGTTATTGGCCTTCAGCCGTTTTTAAATTAAAGTGGCTTTCAGCCGGTAATTAAGTCCCGAGGATTAAGGCTGTGTGTTTAAATAAAATTTTTTGGGCTCTTGTAATGTTTAATCAAATAATAAAGTTGTATGTTAGATTGTAACTGACAGCCCCTTATTTTGGCCCCTTTCCACAATTTAAACTACCTGTTTTGCCCTGCGGGTTAAGCTGGGAGTTTCACTCTGAAACAGTGAATATTGCAATGATTATAGCTGGGAGACTAAAACCGGTAATGAACACAGTCAGAGACCCTTAACAAACCAGTGTCGATAAAGACTGCCACATTGAGGACACACTTTGCGATTATCGTTACATAATCGCCGTTGTGGCCGCCTTTCGCATTCCTGCCCCAGGGTTACTCCCGATTTTGACAAAGCGTTTGTCAGGGTAGACCACGAGTATTTGCTGAAGACCATTCAGGAAATAAACCTCCCACAACGTTTCGTGACAATCATCGCACGTCTTCTGCAGTCCACAATACTGATACACAGTCGACCGATGAGGCCGATATCAGTGAATAGCTCAATCAGACAAGGATGCCTGATGTCAGTGGCATTATTTGCTATGGCCATCGAGCCACTCTTAACTGCTCTGAATAGATACCTCCAGGGGATCACAGGGGATCGTAAGTTCGTCTGCGTGCCTACGCAGATGATCTGGCCTTATAAACAAAACCGCCACTGCGGCACGAAACACGATGGACGTAGTCGAGCAGTGTAGAAAGTCGGTGGGACTAGGCTGAATGTGATGAAGTCCGGTATTCTGAATATCGGTGGTGAACAATGGGCTCCCATACGAGGACGTACAAAAGGAGATGACGGTCATGAAGTGCCTGTGAGTGAAAATCACTCGAGGCATTCGATGCACGGTTGCAGTCAATTACAAAGATTTACTTTAATAAAGTACGGCATCTGTATGTCAACATAACCTCCTATTCCTCAACGAATTGTATCGGGTGACCTTGATGAATCTAAAGTAAACCATATGTCACAAGTGCTCCTAATACTCCCCACGAAAGCACACAGATTACTTGTAGCCTTCGGCCATTTTGTCAGCCGTGGCCACATTTTCAAGGTCAAATATTGTCTCTCCCAACTGCATTAGGCGGACTAAATCTCACCGACATATATACGAAGACACAGGCTCTGCATATAAGCTCCACTCAAAACAGCGGAAGCGTGCGCCAAACAGCATCGCCACCTTTACACTGAACGAAATAATGCTGGCCAATCCCGAAACGCCAGTGGACGTTCACCACTTCCCAAATGACCTCCAACATCTCAAATATTGTTTGAGTGAGCTACGTCAGTATGGGGATACCCGGAAGCAGCTAGCCACAGTCCGAGCACTGCACAAATATCTGATCGCTGCGCATGCCAAGAATGATGTGGATGCGAGGTCGATTGGAAAACCATATGGAAAAGTCTCTAACATTCACATTTGCCGACGAGTGCTCGAGCCTTGTGGTATAATGTGGCCAGTAGAAAACTCCCAATGAATTCATGACTGCTTGCGGTACAATTGGTAGAGTCTCTTCCCCCCCTACCCCCCCCCCCCCCCATCGCTTTTGTGCAACCTGTCACATGCAAGATACTGATGAACATCAATTTGTATATGGAAAGGCGCATGAAGTATGGAAAGCATCACCGCACACTACAAGGGGCGTTCGAAAAGTCCGTGCAAAAATAAAAACTACTTAAGTGTTTGGGATAAACCTTTTTTATTTTTCGGCATAGTCTCCTTTTAGACTTCTACACTTCATCCAATGCTGTTCTACTTTGTTGATCCCTTCCGAATAATAGGAATTGTCCAAGTCTGCAAAATAGCTATTAGTTGCTGCAATCACCTTCTCGTTTGAATAAAACCTTTGTCCCGCCAACCATTTCTTCAAATTTGGGAACAAATGGTAGACCGAGGAAACCAAGTCTGGAGAACAGAAGGGATGTGAAACAAGTTGGAATCCTATTGCCATTAATTTTACGGCCACAACTGCTGAGGTGTGTGCTAGTGCATTGCCGTGATGGAAAACGACTTTTTTACTTTCCAATCGCCAGCGTTTTTCTTGCAGTTCGGTTTTCAAACGGTCCAGTAACGATGAATAATACGCACCTGTAATAGTTTTATCATTTTCCAGATGGTCGATGAAGATTATCTTTTGCGAATCCCAAAAGACAGTCGCCATAACCTTTCCGGCCGAAGGAATGGTCTTCGCCTTTTTTGGTGCAGATTCCCCCAGTGTTCAGATTCTTCTTTGGTCTCAGGAGTATAGTTATGTATTCAAGTTTCACGCATAGTGACTAAACGACGCTTAAAGTCCTGTGGATTCTTCCTGAACAGCTGCAAACCATCCTTGCAACACTTCACACGATTCCGATTTTGGTCAAGAGTGAGCAATCGCGGAACCCATCTTGCGGATAGCTTTCTCATGTCCAAATGTTTATGCAAAATATCATATACCCATTCATTCGAGATGCCCACAGCAATATCAATCGCATGCACCTTAATTCTTCTGTCATCCATCACCTTATCATTGATTTAATCAATGATTTCTGGAGTCTTAACGTCCACAGGGCGTCCAGAACGTTCAGTATCACCTGTACCCAAATGGCCACTCCGAAAATTTTGAAAAAAACTTATGAAGGTGCGCAGTCACCGTAATGTTTATCAAACCTCTCTTTAGTCTCCTGAGGCGTTTTGCCTTTCATAAAGTAATGTTTAATCACCACAATAAATTATTTTTCGTCCATTTTTTGACAATCACTCGACTTTCTTGGTTCACACGAATGCCAAACACAAATAAATAGACAAATATGGCTGAAACTTGGTGCGCGTTCTTTCCAAAGATGCTACTAACTAAACATGACCTCGATACACGCCGGTGGTGACATACTCAGACTCTGCACGGACTTTTCAAACGCCCCTCGTATCATACTTAATAGTCTGTTACTGGAGTAAGATGATGTTTACCCTAAAGAGAAGATAAACATCGTCAGTTGGTTGAAAGAACAGGCTGTATATATATCCAATACGGAACCTTGTGCTGGGGACTTTTGGACATACCTGAAAACACAGCACAGTAGACTTCAACGAATCCCACATTACACATTACGCAAACTTTCTCAAAAAAGCAGTTATGGATCCCCCAGTGAACTGGAGAGCGTAAAGTCACAGACGAAGACTGAGGACTGAATAGGAAGAAGAACGACAAATGCGACGGAAATAGAGTGGAGTAAAGACAAGGCAGCCTGAGAAGACGTAATTTACAGTTTCGACGGCCGCCGGGGGAAATTACGATCAGACGCCAGCAAGAGGTCAAACACTCAAAAGGCACGAACTGATACCGGCGAGGGAGTGCCACCCCAGAGATTTGTTTTAGATTACATTACGTTACAGATTTAAAATTAATCCCTAAAGTGTAAAAGGTAGCTAAAGACGGCGAAAAAGGTGAACATTGGATGGGCGGTGAGGGGAGAAGGGTGGCCCAACCTAGTTTAATTGCAGTTAAAGAAAAAGGAGTAAAGTGTTTGCCTTTCACTGGGAAGACTATGTTCGCTTTCGGTTAAAATCTGGATGGAGAAAGGGCCACTAGCAGGCAGATCGACTATGAGTGAATATATTTTAAGGCAACCCCATTTGCTTAATAAAAGGTAAACGTCGCGAAATGTAGATACGAATTCGTGGGTTGGAGACCTCTCGAGGACTTTTTGAAATCGTACTTCGGGAATCTCAAAGATGATTCGCTAAAACACACAATAAAGCTGGCGTCTTCGATGAGTAATCAAAACGTTGCTGATCCCGGAACACCGCCAGTGCTTAAATTTTGAATAAAACTCGTTATAAATGGCGGTCGCAGACTTCCGGCATAAGAAGTCAGCGTCATTCTGCCAACAGACTAGTCAAAGTAGGCGGAGGAGCGGACAGAGATACATGATACCCTCTCCCACTGGGGTGGGAAACTGCCCCTAAATGCGGAAGAATAAGCAATGATCAATGACATGAACATGCAGAAAGCAATGGAAACTACTGCATTAAAAACACGTAACGTGTCTCCACAGGACATGTGGTCTGTAATTGAAAAAGAGTCATGATGATCTCTCCATTGGAAAAAGATTCCGGAACAGTCCCCTATTCAGATCTCCATGAGGGCATGAGGGGACTGTCAAAGGAAAGGTGACCATGAGAAAAAGATGGAATAACCAACGAAAGGCTACGCTGTACGAGTCGGGGAGTGGAGTGTCGTAATTTTAAACGTGGTAGCGAAGCTCGAAAATCTGAAAATGGAAATACTAAGGCTCAGTCTAGATATAGTGGGGGTCAAAGAAGTGAAATAGAATGAAGAAGAGGATTTCTGGCCAGGCGAGTATACAATAACACTACCAGCAGCAGAAAATAGTATAATGGGAGTAGGATTCGTTATGGATAGGAAAGTAGAACAGAGAATGAGTTACTGTGAACAGTTCCGTGATAGGGCTGTACTAATCAGAATCGATAGCAAACAAACATTGACAACGATAGGTCGGATACACATACCGACTTCGCAAGCCGAAGATGAAGAGACAAAGTATCAGACGCTATTTAACGGGTAGTTCAGTGAGATGAAAATCTAATAGTCACGGGGAATTGGAATGCGGAGTAGAACAAATAAATGTTGGAGGATACGGCTTGGTAGTAGGAATGAGAGAGGAGGAACACTAATTTTATTCTAGAATAAATTTCAGATGGTAATAGAAAATACTCTGTTCATCACAAGAGCAGAAGGGATACTTGGAAAAGGCTCGGAGATAGATGAAGATTTTAGTTAGAATACATCATGTTCAGACGAGAATCCGAAATCAAATTTTGGATTGTACGTAGTATCTAGGTGCAGATACAGACTCAGATCACAATTTGGTAACAATGAAAAGTAGACTTAACTTTAAGAGAATAGCCAGGAAGAATCAATGCGCAAAGACACTGGATACGTAAGTACTAAGAAGTGAAGGGATACGCTTGAAGTTCTCTGAAGCTATAGACAGTGGGATAGTGAATTGTTCAGTAGGCAGCTCCCTTGAAGAGGAATGGACATCTCTAAAAAGGACAACCACAGAAATTGGAGAGAAAAACTTTGGTAACTGCGACGAAACCATAGCTAACAGAAGAAATACTTCATTTGATCGATGAAGGAAGGTAGTACAAAATTTTTCAGCGAGATTGAGGAGTACAGAAACACAAGTAACTTAGGAATGAAATAAACTGGAAGTGAAGGGAAGCACAGGCGCATTAGATGCATGAAAAATGTGAAGAACTCGAAAAATAAATGATGTCTGAATGACTGATACAGCTCATAAAAAAGTGAAACTAACCTTCGGTTAAATTAAAAGCTAGGGTGGTAACATTAAAGAGTTCAATGGGATTCGCACTGTCACACGTAGAGGAGAGAACGGGTAGGTGGAAAGAGTACATTGATGACCTTCTATGAGGGGGAGGACTTATCGGGTGACGTGAAAGAAGGAGTCGATAGGGAACAGATAGGGAAACCGGCGCTCGAATCAAATTTAAAGACCTTTGGATGACTTAAGGTCAAATAAGGTAGAAGAGATAGGTAACATTCCATCAGAATTTCTACGATTAGTCGGGATGTGGCAAAAAAACGAGTATTCTCGTTGGTGTGTAGACTTTATGAGTCCGACCACAGACCTCCTGACTTTCGGAAAAACATCATTAACGTAATTACGAAGATTACAAGAGCTGACAGGTGCGAAAATTATCGCACAATCAGCATAACAGTTCGTGCACCGAAGTTGCTGACAAGAATAATATTGTGAATGTTTGGCTTCAGGAAACGTAAGGACACCAGAGAGGCAGTTCTGATGTTGCGGTTGATGATGGAAGAAAGACTAAACACACGTTCATAGGGCTTGTCGTCCTGGAAAAAACGTTCGACAATGTCAAAAGGTGAAAGATGTTCCAAATGCAGGGATAACGTTTAGGGAAAGATGGGTACTATACAACATTACAAGGACCAACAGGAGATAATAGAACTACAAGACCAAGAACAGAATGCTCGAATTAAGAAGGGTGTAAGACAGGGATGTAGTCTTTCGCCTACGCTGTTCAATCTGTATCTCGAAGAAACAATGATGGAAATAAAAGAATGGTTCAAGAGTGGAGTTAAAATTAAGAGTAATATGATTCGCTGATGACATTTCCTGAGTGAAAGTGAAGAAGAATTACAGGATCTATTGAATGAATTAATAGTCTAATGAGTATAGAATATGGGTTGACAGCAAACCGAAGAAAGACGAAAGTAACGAGAGTTACCATAAATCAGAACAGCGACAAACCTAGCACCATAATTTGTGATCACAAAGTAGATAAAATTAAAGAATTCTGTTACCTAGGCAGCAAAATAACCCGTGACGGACAAGGCAAGGACAACATAAAAAGCAGAGTAGCACTGGCAAAAACGGCATTTCTGGCAAGAGAAATCTTCTAGTATCACACTCAGGTCTTAATTCGAGGAAGATATTCCTGAGAATGCACGTTTGGAGTACACCATGGTATGGCAGTGAGACATGGACTGTGGGAAAACCGAGAATGAAGCATCTGAAATGTGATGCTACAAAAGACATTTTAAGGAATATATGGATTAAATGAGATTGATATATTATTAAAATTTATTCCTGAAATTCAGCATTTGTCTGATAGGTATAGGTGTATTACCTAAAGCGAAATATGAAAATTTGTGCCAGACTGGAACCCATAACCGGATTTCTCTCGTATGTCGTGCAGTCGCCTTACCACTTAGGCTATCCGAGCATGCTCTGTGGAGCAACGCCAACTTCCATGTGTCACACACTTATCTACTCCTTACATCTAACAGGTATAGGTGTATTACCTAAAGCGAAATATGAAAATTTCTGCCAGACCAGAAGCCGCAACCGGATTTCTCTCTTATCTCGTGCAGTCACAAAAATAAAAAAATGGTTCAAATGGCTCTGAGCACTATGGGACTTAATATCTGAGGTCATCAGTCCCCTAGAACTTAGAACTACTTAAACCTGACTAACCTAAAGACATCACACACATCCATGCCCGAGGCAGGATTCGAACCTGCGACCGTAGCAGTCGCGCGGTTCCTGACTGAGCGCCTAGAACCGCTAGACCACCAAGGCCGGCTCTCGTGCAGTCGCGTTACCACTTAAACTATCCGAGCATGCTCTGTGCAGCAACCCCAACTTCTATATGTCACACACTTACCTATTTCTTCTCATTGATTCTGAATTAATTTCCCCCCAGTTTCACATCTCGTGATTCCCGTTCAGGTTTCAGAGTCACGAGAATGTAATTTTCGTCACAGGCTGGTCTTCAACTTATACCAGCCTCAACATTATGACCTCCTATCTAATAGCCGGCATGTCCATCTTAGGCACGGATAACAGTGGCGACCGTCATGGCATGGAAGCAATGAGGCCTTGCACGCAAGTCACCTAATTCCCGTAAATTCCGGAGAGGGGGGCAAGGGGGGAATGAGCTGTAACGCCACGTTCAGTTACATCCCAGATGTGTTCAGGTCTGGCGAGTTGAGGAGTCAGCATATCAATTAGCTGCCACTGTTTTTCTCGAAAAGATTTATCACGCACCTGACGTTGTGACGTGGAGCAACACCTAGTTGAAAACCACAAACGTGATCGTCGTGAAGTGGTGTACGTGGTCTGCAACCGGTGTACGATACTCCTTGGCCGTCACGGTGCCTTGCACGAGCTCAACTGGACCCATGGATGCCCACGTGAATGTTCCTCACATCAGAGTGGGGCCACAATCAGCTTCTCCGTCTCGCAGCTGTGAATGAGCTGTTCCCCAGGAAGACGACGGATTCGCGACCCCTCTTCGGCATGATGACGAAGGTATCGAGATTCATTATACCATGCAACACACTGCCACTGCGCTAACGTCCAGTGCCAATGGTCACACACCCATTCCAGTCGCAGTTGTCGATGTCGTGGTGTTAACACTGTCACACACGAATCGTCGGCTGCGGTGGACCATCATTAGGAGTGTTCGATGTACTATGTGTTCAGAAACGCTCGTATTCTGGCGAGGATTAAAGTCTGATGTTAATTCTGCCACAGTTCGCCGTCTATCCAGTTTTACCCTCCCCCCTCCAACCCCCCCCCCCCCCCCACGGGCCTTCGACGTCCGACACCTGTAGTGAGAGCTGGCTGCCCAACCTCATCTCTGGACGTGGTTTCACCTTCGCTTCGCCATCTGTTGAAGACACACACCACAGCTTTCCTCGAATACCCGACAACTCGTGCAGTCTCCGAATTGCTCGTGCCGAGCTCCAGAGCCATCACAATTTGCTCTTGGTCAAACTCAGGCAGATCGCATGCCTTCCCCATTCCACATGCAGACAGCACGCTCACTAATACTAAATGCACCGTGCGTGTGTCTGACTAGTATTCATTTCTCGCCAGGTGACGTGCTATCGCCTCAAGTGGTTGATATAGACAGTAGTTCGGTTATCAAAATGTTCTGGCTGACCAGTATATATATATTTATATTTGTTGACGGATTTAATTAGTATTTCATAGGCGCATTCGTAAACAGCGCCACCTCGTCAGAACTGACTATAATGTGACCCCCAGCAAGTCGAAGTCCGCTAATTCCGCTCATGAAATCCCTTCAGTTATTATTATTATGCTCGCAGTGTCCCATATCTAGAACGAAGAGATTGGCCAAGTCCTTTACCAGCTTGTTGGCTCCGTGTCGGGCAAGATAAGCTTTTGCTCAAAAGACTCAAGATCTATTTTCAGACGTCCAACAAAAATCCATCAGTTACTAACACCAGTTGAAGATGCAGCAGAACACCTGTAGTATACAGGATACCTTGCGAGTGTGGCCATTTTTACGTCGGACAACAGTGCCCAGTTTGAAACAACGCAGGAATGGGCACGAGAGATTCCATCGCCTACGCTATCCCGAGAAATCCGCTTCCTCTGTACATGCTTTAGAAAACGGTCATCGTACAAAATTTGAAAAAATTTGGTGAAATTTCTTCGTCACTGCACTAACGGCTTTTTTGGACACTGTAATCAAAGGATCCATTGAAATAAAAATTACCGATAACACCCAAATAAAATGGTGACCTGCAGCTCAGGGCGGCATGCCATCCTGCGACCGCGCAACTGAAGCCGAAACTTCTAACGCCAAGTAAATGGTTCAAATGGCTCTGAGCACTATGGGACTTAAAATCTGAGGTCATCAGTCCCCTAGAACTTAGAACTACTTAAACCTAACTAACCTAAGGACATCACACACATCCATGCCCGAGGCAGAATTCGAACCTGCGACCGTAGCGGTCGATCGGTTCCAGACTGTAGCGCCTAGAACCGCACGGCCACTCCGGCCGGCGCCAAGTAAAAGTAAGGTCATATATGGCGAAGCTGGGAGCACCAGTGACGTCACATCTGGCAGATAGTGTGTATAAGTACGTAACAGCAACCCAATGGCAGTCATACGACTGTAATTTTATCAGTTTGACGCGGCTGGGAACGCGAGAACGTAAGCAGATGTGCAGGGGATGGACAAAAATATGTAAACAACGTAAGATATGCTTTCTAAAATATGAATACAGATGCTAGCCAAGTCTGCAGATTGAACTTTTGTATTTGGCTACGAACGACAATTTTGTCGTGTCTTCAATACATTTCCAGCCTCAGTCGTGGCCAAAACATGTTCCTTGTAGCTGTGAATGCATTATGGTTGTTTTTTTGGTTGGTTGATTTGGGGGAGGTGCCAGATAGCGATGTCACCGGCCCCGTCGGATTAGAGAAGGGTGGGGAAGGAAGTCGACTGTGCCCTTTCAAAGGAACCATCCCAGCATTTGCCTGTGGTGATTTAGGGAAAACCTAAATCAGGATGGCCGGATGCGGGTTTGAGCCGTCGTCCCGAATGAGAATCCAATATGCTAACCACTGCGCCACCTCGCTCGTGGTAGTGCGTTATGTCGGAGCTAAGTGGCTTCGAACGTGGGCAGACTATTAGTGACCCGTACAGTGGGCAATTCCGTGTGCAAGGTAGCCGAAGAGTATTGAAAATTCATATCACATACAGGGAAAACGAGAAAAGCATCATCCGCTAGGTCACAACTCGGACAAAAATGCATGCTGAACGATAAAGATATGAGGTCACTGAAGAGGATTATGACAACAGCTGAAAAGGTCACTGCAGAACTGAATACTGCACTCTCGAACCCTGTCAGGATCAAAACAACACAAAGGATCCTCCATAATCATGGAGTTGCAGGACGAGTTGTAATTCCAAAGCAACTCATCAGTGATGCAAGTGCCTTAACAGGAAAACTTGATTCCGAAGCCATATTGAGCAGTTTCGTGAGCGCTAGGATGAATTCACATCTCCCCTTGCCACGAGAGTCACCAGATCTCTATAATAGTGATTCTTTGTGATCTACTTTGCAGAGAAGGTTGCATGACTGCTATCCACCAGGATCATCGCAGGAAAAAAGGTATAAGATTCCCTTGAAAACCATACAGGATCAGTATTTATTTCTTCCGAGACGACTCAGAGCTGTTTTTAATACCAACGGTGTTCCCACACCGAACGTTTGTGTGTTCTATTTTTGGTCTGGCCCAAGGGATATCTTTGGCTTAGGCACTATCGTTTTCCTCTGGCAGAAGTTTGTCATTGGAGCCTGGCCCGGCTCAGGATATAGCCGAGAGTACCTAGTGGAAGTGGTGCAACAACCTTGGGCACGGCAGGCGGAAGTGCGCGCATTGGTTCAAATGCGTCTGAGGTCATCAGTCCCCTAGAACTTAACTAACCAAAGGACATCACACACATCGATGCCCGAGGCAGGATTCGAACCTGCGACCGTAGCGGTCACGCGGCTCCAGACTGTAGCGCCTAGAACCGCACGGCCACGCGGGCCGGCGCGCGCGCATTAGCATTGGAGAGACGACAGCGAGCACGGTGTGCCTGAGTACGAGCGGCAGTTAGCCCTTGATCGTACTGGGGTCAGTAACAGCGGGCCGGCGTTGTGGCTTCTTGGCAACCTCGTGAAGCTAAGCATGTGCTCGCTTCCGTGAAGGAACACGCTATTACTAACAGACTAAGCAACGTCTGGCGTCTTCGCCACATCGATCCAGCAGCTGGCATCAAGTTAAGTAATTCAAGTCCTACCAACGATTAGTGAAATACAGGGTGAGTCACCTAACATTACCGCTGGATATATTTCGTAAACCACATCAAATACTGACGAATCGATTCCACAGACCGAGCGTGAGGAGAGGGGCTAGTGTAATTGGTTAATACAAACCATAAAAAAATGCACGGAAGTATGTTTTTTAACACAAACCTACGTTTTTTTAAATGGAACCCCGTTAGTTTTGTTAGCACATCTGAACATATAAACAAATTCGTAGTCAGTGCCGTTTGTTGCATTGTAAAATGTTAATTACATCCGGAGATATTGTAACCTAAAGTTGACGCCTGAGTACCACTCTTCCGCTGTTCGATCGTGTGTATCGGAGAGCACCGAATTACGTAGGGATCCAAAGGGAACGGTGATGGACGTTAGGTACAGAAGAGACTGGAACAGCACATTACGTCCACATGCTAACACCTTTTTATTGGTCTCTTTCGCTGACGCACATGTACATTACCATGAGGAGTGAGGTACACGTTCGACGGGCGTTTCATAGGACGTGGAGGACGCATAAATTGGCCAGCCCGTTCTCCTGATCTTACACCTCTGGACTTCTTTCTGTGGGGTACGTTAAAGGAGAATGTGTACCGTGATGTGCCTACAACCCCAGAGGATATGAAACAACGTATTTTGGCAGCCTGCAGCGACATTACACCAGATGTACTGCTTCGTGTACGACATTCATTACGCCAGAGATTGAAATTGTGTGCAGCAAATGATAGCCACCACATTGAACATCCATTGGCCTGACGTGTCGGGACACACTCTATTCCACTCCGTAATTGAAAACGGAAACCACGTGTGTACGTGTAACTCACCCCTCATGGTAATGTACATGTGCGTCAGTGAAAATGACCAATAAAAAGGTGTTAGCATGTGGACGTAATGTGCTGTTCCAGTCTCTTCTGTACCTAAGGTTCATCACCGATCCCTTTGGATCCCTACGTAATTCGGTGCTCTCCGATACACACGATCGAACAGCGGAGGAGTGGTACTCAAGCGTCAACTTTAGGTTACAATATCTCCGGATGTAATTAACATTTTACAATGCAACAAACGGCACTGATTACGTATTTGTTTATATGTTCAGATGTGCTAACAAAACTAACGGGGTTCCATTTAAAAAAAACGTAGGTTTGCGTTAAAAAACATACTTCCGTGCATTTTTAATGGTTTGTATTAACAAATTACACTAGCCCCTCTCCTCACGTTCGGTCTGTGGAATCGATTCGTCAGTATTTGATGTGGTTTACGAAATATATCCAGCGGTAACGTTAGGTGACTCACCCTGTATAAGGATGATTGCTCTTTAGGCAGCAAAGTGTTGCAAGGACTGTGATGTGATATTTCATGCCTCGTATTAAGTGTGTGCTTTGCTCCTTAATACTACGGTTCTTACTTCAGCTGGCAAGTGTCTAAAACATTGAAACGTGTACGCAGCCTTGCCCGAACGATCTATATTTCGTGTCTAAAGATTGCCGTGTGGTACCTTACAGGCCCACATAAGGAGCCCCATGTGATGCTTGGGTTTTAATGAGCCAGTTCCGTTTGCATCATTCGTGTACGTGGTTCTGCTTAAAGGAATGAAATCAGTATAATAGTGTCAATTTTATCGAAGTAGTTTTCCGTATAAGTTGCAGTATTAAGGTGAAGGAAGGGTTGTTTGGTTCCCTGTTGTCGCTTCTGATTTATGTTTCAGAGATCGGAAGCAACGGGCCACCGAAGTGCAGAGCCTCCCCTTTAAAATTACTAGCGGGCGTACGGACGGTGGACTTCGCCTGAGCTCGCGTGTACTGTTTGGTTCCGATTTCGGTGTTCTGAACGGGGTGGAAGTGCAAACGGAGTCCACATCTTAATTCTAAGGTAAGTACCCAGTCGCCTCCACCGTCTGTGGCCAAGTCGCGGCCTCACAATCTCGGGCCTCAGTTATTGTACAAGCTGCAGTTTTCTAAAACTTGTTGTGGATCTGGAAGGTTGCCCGGGTTTTATGTTTTAAATATTTGTCTTAAGAATTTTTGGGGATTTCTAGAAGAATGGGTCTTAATTGAAAACTTTTTTAAAAAAATTGTGGTGCAATTCATCCTTAATGGCGCATGTCAATTTTGATGGGGAAATAACTGGGTTATTATTGATCAAACAGTCTATAACCTTCCAAAGTTGTTTGATAATATCTCGCCCGGGAGGAGCGGTTTTCAATCTATGTGGAAATAATAATTGATTTCCTGGTTATTTGATGTAAAGTTTATTTTAAATCATTTACTTGGACCGAGTGGCCGTTTTCTTAAACGTTCGTGAAGAGATTAACTCGCTTGTGGTTTCATATAATAGTTTGTAAAGTTTGCCTGAATGGCGTTTCTTAAAGAAATTATCTGATTTACGATTGCAATTCTCTTAATGATTTATCTATGATGCAAATAAATACGTTGAAATGAAATGGTCAGTATATGGGTCAAGCCCTTCCACTCCCTTTATACTAAAAATAAAAAGCACTCCGTCTTCAGGCCACGAGTGGCCTACCGGGACCATCCGACCGCCGTGTCATCCTCAGGGGAGGATGCGGGTAGGAGAGGCGTGGGGTCAGCCCACCGCTCTCCCGGTCGTTATGATGGCGTTCTTGACCGAAGCCGCTACTATTCGGTCGAGTAGCTCCTCATCACGAGGCTGAGTGCACCCCGAAAAATAGCAACAGGGCATGGCGGCCTGGATGGTCACCCATCCAAGTGCCGACCACGCCTGACAGCGCTTAACTTCGGTGATCTCACGGGAACCGGTGTATCCACTGCGGCAAGGCCGTTGCCCCCTTTATATTAAAGGTTAAGGAGTTACCCTAATGTTCTATTCTACGTCTCCTGGCAGATGTGAATCTGCAACGAGTTCGCAGTGGGCAATAAGTTTTTCTTCCTACCGTTTAGCGCTCCTTCCCTCTCACCAGAAAATGGAC
The DNA here is from genome assembly GCF_023898315.1 of Schistocerca nitens. Taxonomy (NCBI): domain Eukaryota; kingdom Metazoa; phylum Arthropoda; class Insecta; order Orthoptera; family Acrididae; genus Schistocerca; species Schistocerca nitens. The sequence continues at coordinate 217,245,137 of NC_064615.1, read as the reverse complement.
AGAAAAGAAAGCGAGCACGTGGCGGTGGAACATCTGGCCGCCGCGTCAGCAGTCTCTGCACGCCCCCGCTCTGCCGCGGCGCTCGCTCATGGAAAATGCACAAGTCCCCGGTCGCTGCACCCCTGGGAGATAGCGGCTGTGGAACACGTGCCGCCGGAGTTACGGCCATCTTTTGTCACGATACTCCCAGAAATAAGCGCCCATGCCGACAGAACCGGCTCGGAACGCAATCTGCAGAAGAATGCGTGATATTTCCTACACACATCTGGGCTTTCCCGGGTCTTCCATTGAGTCTGTGAGCGTCGATAACCCCGAGTCGGCAGCTCCCAAGTTAACTAGTATAAGGAGTAAAAAGTCATGGGATACTGACATGCACATATACAGACGGAGGTAGTATCGCGTACGCAAGATATAAAAGGGCAGTAGATTGGTGGAGCTGTCATTTGCACTCAAGTCATTCGTGAGAAAAGTTTTCCACGTGATTCATCCACACGACAGAAATTACCAGACAATGAATGCGAAATGGTAGCTGAAGCTAGACGCATGGGGCATTTCATTTCGGAAATCGTGAAGGAATTCAATATTCCTGGATCCTGTAATATTTCTGGCTTAGTCAACCATCATATTAGGCTCCAAGAAGCTGTCCCAGAGCAGTGGAGATGCAACAAGTATATACACTCCTGAAAATGGAAAAAAGAACACATTGACACCGGTGTGTCAGACCCACCATACTTGCTCCGGACATTGCGAGAGGGCTGTACAAGCAATGATCACACGCACGGCACAGCGGACACACCAGGAACCGCGGTGTTGGCCGTCGAATGGCGCTAGCTGCGCAGCATTTGTGCACCGCCGCCGTCAGTGTCAGCCAGTTTGCCGTGGCATACGGAGCTCCATCGCAGTCTTTAACACTGGTAGCATGCCGCGACAGCGTGGAAGTGAACCGTATGTGCAGTTGACGGACTTTGAGCGAGGGCGTATAGTGGGCATGCGGGAGGCCAGGTGGACGTACCGCCGAATTGCTCAACACGTGGGGCGTGAGGTCTCCACAGTACATCGATGTTGTCGCCAGTGGTCGGCGGAAGGTGCACGTGCCCGTCGACCTGGGACCGGACCGCAGCGACGCACGGATGCACGCCAAGACCGTAGGATCCTACGCAGTGCCGTAGGGGACCGCACCGCCACTTCCCAGCAAATTAGGGACACTGTTGCTCCTGGGGTATCGGCGAGGACCATTCGCAACCGTCTCCATGAAGCTGGACTACGGTCCCGCACACCGTTAGGCCGTCTTCCGCTCACGCCCCAACATCGTGCAGCCCGCCTCCAGTGGTGTCGCGACAGGCGTGAATGGAGAGACGAATGGAGACGTGTCGTCTTCAGCGATGAGAGTCGCTTCTGCCTTGGTGCCAATGATGGTCGTATGCGTGTTTGGCGCCGTGCAGGTGAGCGCCACAATCAGGACTGCATACGACCGAGGCACACAGGGCCAACACCCGGCATCATGGTGTGGGGAGCGATCTCCTACACTGGCCGTACACCACTGGTGATCGTCGAGGGGACACTAAATAGTGCACGGTACGTCCAAACCGTCATCGAACCCATCGTTCTACCATTCCTAGACCGGCAAGGGAACTTGCTGTTCCAACAGGACAATGCACGTCCGCATGTATCCCGTGCCACCCAACGTGCTCTAGAAGGTGTAAGTCAACTATCCTGGCCAGCAAGAGCTCCGGATCTGTCCCCCATTGAGCATGTTTGGGACTGGATGAAGCGTCGTCTCACGCGGCCTGCACGTCCAGCACGAACGCTGGTCCAACTGAGGCGCCAGGTGGAAATGGCATGGCAAGCCGTTCCACAGGACTACATCCAGCATCTCTACGATCGTCTCCATGGGAGAATAGCAGCCTGCATTGCTGCGAAAGGTGGATATACACTGTACTAGTGCCGACATTGTGCATGCTCTGTTGCCTGTGTCTATGTGCCTGTGGTTCTGTCAGTGTGATCATGTGATGTATCTGACCCCAGGAATGTGTCAAAGTTTCCCCTTCCTGGGACAATGAATTCACGGTGTTCTTATTTCAATTTCCAGGAGTGTAGATGACGAAATGTGGTGTGAGGTACCTGTGACAGATGCTAGATTCGGTACCATTCCCGTGAGAAAGACCGCCTGCATAATGCTACTGCTCTGTGATTGGCTGCTGTGTTCGGAGCAAGGACGCCAAAACGTTAGTTATTATTATTAGTTAAACTACTCATTGGAATGACTTCACTTTTTAATATAAATTTCTCTCAATAGCTATCAACAGCCATTTTAGAATTATTAAAAACAATTTAAATTAAAAACGAAAGACTGACGAAATTGCAGACGAAGCACTTCGGAAGCGTTCGGGTCACGCCTTTTCTGGTATGGCGCGCGAAGTGTTTCGGGCTGATCGTCACTCTGGATTAGACAGCCGAGAAGAACAGACATGTTGTCTGTAGTAGGATGTGTTTCCAATTTGTATTGAAGTTCCTGTTCGTCACTCTGGATTAGGCAGTCGAAATGTACAGTCATGGTGTCTGTGGCAGGACGTGTTTGCCAGTATTCAGTATTAAAAGATTCACTCCGGTAGTCATGAGACACAGACACGTGCCACCAATAGTATAAAAATACATTTTCGTAAACATGGTGTTTGATCATGTACTTTGCTGTATCAGAAGGTGTTGTAATAAGATCATGTGGCTATATTAAAATACGCGAGTGCCATCCCAAAGAAGTGATACATTATTTCAGAACAGAACCTCGCTAAAAGTTAGTTTCAGCCTCAAGATACAGAACCTACGACCTGCGTACTGTTTTCTGCGCTGGGGACATCAACTTGAAGACAGGAGGTTAGTGAACTATAACAGAACCTTCGTATTCCACACAGTGCAATGGAAACAACTAGGCGCCTTACGTGTACTGCACGCACAGAACAAATGTGCTCAGTGACACGTCATCTGCAGTAATGCAGAGGAGGTAAAGGAAGGATGATCGTTACTAATACCAACAATCAATTCATTCTTCCTTTCTTGCCATAATCCACAGTGTCACGAGTTAACCGAGAATACCAAATTTCAGGCATTACCTTTCACCACAGACAACGCGGCTGCCAACGGCATTCACTTAACGACAGACAGAAACGGCCTTTGCGTAGAGTTGGCAGTGCTAACAGACACGCAACACTGCGTGAAATAACCGTAAAAATCAATTTGGGACGTACGACAGTCCTATCCGTTAGGACAGTGCGGCGAAATTTGCTGTTAATTGCCTATGGCTGCAGACGACCGACATGAGTGCCTGACTAACAGCACGACTTGGCCTGCAGTTTCTTTCTGGGCTCCTGGGCATATCGATTGGACTCTAGACGACTGGAAAACTGTAGCCTTGTCAGAGGAGTCTTGATTTCAGTTGGTAAGAGCTGATGATAGGTTTCGAGTGTGACGCAGACCCCAGGACGCCATAGACCCAAGTTGTCAGTGAGGCACTGCGCAAACTAGTGGTGGGTCCATAATCGATTGGTTCCTCTGGTTCAGATGAACCGATCATTGACTGGAAATATTTATTTTCAGCTACTTGGAGACCATCTGCAGTCATTCGTGGACTTCACGTTCCCAAACAAAAATGGTTTTTTTTGTGTATGACAATGCGCCATGTCACTTGGCCAAAATTGTTCGCGAATGGTTTGAAGAAGATTCTGCACAATTCGAGCGAATGATTTGGCCACCCAGATCGCTCGACATGAATCCTATCGAACATTTATGAGACATAACTGAGAAGTCAGTCAGTGAAAAGCTCTTGCACCGGCAACACTTCCCCAATTATGGACGGCTATAGAAGCAACACGGCTCAGTATTTCTGCAGGGGACGTCCAACGACTAGTTGAGTCAATGCCACGTCGTAGGCTTGGCAAAAGGAGATACGAGACGGAGTTAGGAGGTATCCTATGACTTTTGTCAACTCAGAGTAATTCAAAAAGCTTTTCATTGGGGGTTATTCAACTTATAACACTGCTGGCTACTACCATAACAGCATTTCGCCGATAATGTTACTCCTATAAAAGTAATTTAAAATGACTGTGACATTGTGTTAAACGGAAAGGTGTCGGATTATTTTGCGTTAAACGAATGATTATTGCTGATGAGGAGTAGTAGTTGAATTAGCGGGAATCAAACCAAGGTTATCGTAGTTTAAAAGAAAACTGTAACTTGCGTAAAGGAGGAAATAGTCACAATTAGGAAAACTGATGTAAAGCGATTACACTATTCATTAAAAAAATAAACTACTGTATTAGACTTTACTTGGTATTAACATATGTTTTTCAAATAGAACGCGATGCAATAGCACAATCTACCAACCAGTAGAACATTAGTTGCTCATGAGCAACACAGAAGAAATCTTAAGATATTTTGGTAACACACTGGCTCTCACTAGCACTGACTCTTCGTATTCAGAATAAGAAAGTTAAAATTCATTACAAGAAACCAAGGGAGGAGCACAATTAATGTGGACATGATGAGCTTTTACCAATTCATTATGGGAAAACACTGAATATAAATGGCCTTTGTATAGTTAAGTTACCTGGGGACATTACTAAATATTTTCAAAGGGAGCACATAGTTCTTTGCATTAAGTAGAGCTTAAGTGACATATGGAGTGCCTGAATTTGTTATGGTCTGAACAGTTATAGCCAGTTAATCTTTAAATAATACAAACGTTATTACAACAATTACTACACTTCCTTAGTACGCTTACTTTAATAATGATTGTAATAGTGGCCCAATATTTAGACTGTGGGCCCAGAAACTATTCTACCACTTGACGGAAATCAGAAATGAACACTTCTGGCAAGACGCAACGAGAAAACATTTTTAAACACAAATATATGAATGTAAACATGATTACACACCTTTGAAGCAGATATTCATTAAGTAGACCCTTAAACTGCAATGGTAAATAACCATTTATTATAAACACTGTTTAATTCATTTATTTTTAATGCTGAACCAACATTTTAGTATGAATGACTCTTAAGTAATGTAATTATTTTCTGAGCATCTACATTTATTCAAAACTTTAATTATTCACTTAGGAAAATTTACGTACAGTATATCCGAAAAAAACTGAAGGCGTAAGACATTTATTACTCCACAAAAGTTGGTGGTTAATAGTTTAAAGCAATATACTCTGATTTACATTAAAACTGGATACTCGGTTAAGTTGAATCACTAGAAAAAGCATCCTGTCAATGTAAAGTTGCTAAGGATTATTTTAAGGTTCTCGACATCAATTTGAAGTAAAAGCGATTATTTTTTACAGACAGAGCAAATAACTGGTCCATGCCAACAATTGCAATACTGAACTTTTACTTTTGATTCAGGTGGTGGCGGTGGCGATCTTCTGCAGCTAAAGTAAAGGCGGCAAACTTGCTCATGGCTCTTGATTATAAAGTCTCTGAAAATTACCTTCTGGGGTCGGATTTCTATGATTCTAGTCCGCAACTCGTGTTCTAGTGGATAGCGTTGCTACCTCTGGATCTCGGGGACCCGCGTTCGATTTCCGGACGCGTTGGGGATTTTCTCTAATCGGGGACTCGGTTTTTGCGTTGTCCTCATCATTCCATTATTATTCGTGGAAGTGGCTAGATTGGACAGTATACAGACTGGGAATTTGTATAGGCGCTGGTGACCACGCAGTTGAGCACCCCACAAACCGAACATCATCATTCTATGATTCAGAGCCACGCAATAAATGACATGAATAAGTAACCAGTAATCTTCCACATCCATTACTACACAATCTTGCTGCTTTCCATGGCCGCGCGGTTAGAGGCGCCATGTCACGGATTGCACGGCCCCTCCCGCGGGAGGTTCGAGTTCTCCCTCGTGTGTGTGTGTGTGTGTGTGTGTGTGTGTGTGTGTGTGTGTATGTTGTTCTTAGTATAAGTTAGTTTCACTTAGTTTAAGTAGTGCGCAAGTCTAGGGACCGATGACCTCAGAAGTTTGGTCCCTTAGGCATTCACACACATTGGACATTTGCTTTCCTTGCCTCCTTCAATATACGAGAAGTGAACAGTTTGCCTGCTACCCACCGACTGTCTGTGCCACAAAGACTGCTTGCGATTCTACCGCTAAATCCAACTATTCCTGCCTTGCGGGTTTCGTAGTGGAGGAACTTCCTCCAGGTTTTACATAAGTACAAACCTACGTTCTTTATGCATGAACCGAGTCTAGAAATACTACTTCAACACTACAGTATTTTTGTAGAACAAACTTTCTAGCATTACATGTATGAATTAATTAGAATGATAGAAACTGACAAAAAAATATGAACAAACATTTGCACGGAGGATAATCAAAGAGCGCGTTCACACAGATACCTTATGAAGCATAAGCAGACAGAGAAGTTTCGTGGAATAGATACAGTCGATATCGAGCATATTACTAAATTAGTTGGCGCCAAAACACTTAATGAGTGTTTGTTAGTTTGTAAATTGTAAATTTGAGGTAAGGTCTTATGGGACCAAACTGATGGGGTCATCGGTCCCTAAGCTTACACACTACATAATCTAACTTAAACTAACTTACGCTATGGACAACACAAACGCCCATGCCCGAGGGAGGACTCGAATCTCTGACGGGGTCAGCCGCGTAGACCGTGACAAGACGCCCCTGACCTCGCGGCTACCCAGCGCGGCATTTAGTAGTTTCTCCATGTTCGCAGAGTTCTGTTATTTCGCAACTATTTAACCAACGAAAGGCCGGCAAAGTTGCAAATGTGTAGGGCTACTTTGTACAAATCCACGACCGATTCCGTCCTTTCCCTCGACATGAACACAGTCAGGTTTTGGGGATTTATCGCAAACCTACATCTTCCACGTCATTATTCCCGCTGTATCATTTCATCCAATTCAATATAAGTGGATTTATTTCGTTTTGCAATAAATAACCTACTTAAGCTGCCACTTCAAGCTGATGAAATAGAAAAAGAACTTAACTGGTTCCAAATTAAACCCTGGAATAATGGCCATCACAAAATGGTAGTTGATGAAATTTATAATTTCACCAAGTCTAAAAGAAATCAACTGCCACTAAACGAGCAACTACAAATACAACAGCGCCACCTGTGCACGTGACTAACATCTCCATTTATCTTCCAGTATGCATTTCTCGCGATGTTTTCATACCTTTGTCCAATCCCTGTTATATTCTTTCTGCCAACACCGTACGTGCAGCCTTCGTACTGACACCGGAGAGAAACGCGGTAGTTGGCCGTGTTTCGCCACCAAGGAACCAGAACCTGGGTGACGTGTGGCCCCGCTCGTCACCGAGAACAAGGAGCCAAGAAACAATGGAAGAGGCAGATGTAGCCACAGCACTCTGTAAGCGCTCAACGAACCGGCAAAGCATGCCTATGTGCCGGGAAGAGCAATGGAGTGCATTGTGGAATGTGACAGACAAAAACTGAAGTTATCATAACAGTAGTAAAAATAGATTTGGTAGAAGGTGTACTTCTTATTCATAGTAGAAATAGTATTTTTATATCATTATTATTATTCTTTTATTATTATTACTATTATTACTATTATTATCAATAGCAGAAATAGCAGATGAGAGGTAGCATTGTGTAGGATAAAATTAAGTCTTAATGTATACTGCATAATTTGTGTAATAATTAAAACAGGCTGTGTTTAAATTACACATAGGCAACAGACTACAATGAAAGAGAATAAATAAATTCATAAAGAAAGAAATAATTAATATTCTTTCTGTATTTATGCTACACATGGATGATCTTTGCTTATCATCTCTTATTATGTAAAATATTTACATATCCATCATATTATGCATTAAAAATGTCAGTTTTAGGTCCATGTGAAGCAGGCACAGTTCGTGGACTTGAGTAAAGCACATATCATTGTAGCTGCCATTCATTAATTATGGAGTGACCACTTGTATTGGATGCTGCGGTAAAGCACATGGACGGTCGGTAATTACGTCTGTTTTGTATTAAATTATGCGCAAAAAGAGGGCTTAGAGTCTTTTTGTGGTGTCTGCATACAGGTTGCCGCGTAACTAAAGTGGAACGGTGAAATTTACTCGAGAAAGAAACAATTCGTACCGAATGACCAGTAATCATCAACAGCGCCTTGAATATCGACAGAAATTACAAATTAATACTGTAATAGAGTGCAAATTCAATGTAACGTGATTTTAATAGTGTTCAGGTACTGGCTACTTAAATTTAGTAAATAACTGTTGCTACGGAACGTTTTCAAAAAATACACAAAGTGTCGACAATGCAGGAAAGTGCTGTGCAAGGACTCAATCATAATAACGTTCGATAACGGTTACCGTCTACTAACGTTTTCATTCAAATAATACACTCTAATTCAAAAGACCGACGCACCGCAAAGGAATTATCCGAATGGGACGGAAATCAGATGATGTAATTTATGTATATAATTACTATTAAAAACAGTCTTGATCACGATTTATTTAACAAGGTGACCGGTTTCGACCACTACTGTGGTCATCTTCAGACCTACAAGTTGTATACAAAGCTCTAATTAGAGGGCTACATACATTAAAGAAAATACATAAAGTTATAAAGCTATAAAACGTTGAATTACCATTGAGTAGGAAACCTCTTTCTGGTGGAGAATCACTACTGGAGAAACCAGTGCACGTCTTACTATATATAATGGAGGCTCCACCCACTTCTGACTGCATGATGATATTATTAACCAATGAGTTGTAAGTCGAATTACAATTTAAAATTTCTTAGTTAAAAGAACATTGTCAAGAATTAGAAATAAATACACACTAAACTTAGCTTATTAAACATCGACTTTACAACAACTTCAGTGAAAAAAGCCTGCTGCTTCATCTTTGCAACGGCGTCTAACTTCACCATAGCAACCAGTGGTTCCAAATGGTTCACTGACAGGCGTTGAGAGGGCAACCCATGTACTGTCAAACCGAAGTTCATTTTCCTACATATTTAAATATTTTTAACGCTTCTTAATTGACAATAGCTGTTTAATAAGCTAAGTTTAGTGTGTATTTATTTCTAATTCTTGACAATGTTCTTTTAACTAAGAAATTTTAAATTGTAATTCGACTTACAACTCATTGGTTAATAATATCATCATGCAGTCAGAAGTGGGTGGAGCCTCCATTATATATAGTAAGACGTGCACTGGTTTCTCCAGTAGTGATTCTCCACCAGAAAGTGTTTCCTACTCAATGGTAATTCAACGTTTTATAGCTTTATAACTTTATGTATTTTCTTTAATGTATGTAGCCCTCTAATTAGAGCTTTGTATACAACTTGTAGGTCTGAAGATGACCACAGTAGTGGTCGAAACCGGTCACCTTGTTAAATAAATCGTGATCAAGACTGTTTTTAATAGTAATTATTTATAAGACATTGATCACTGCTGTTCCCATAATGCATTCAAATGTAATTTATGTGTTCAGACAAACAAATGATTCAATTTCAGAGAAATTGCATGACTAATTCAAAATAAAGAGCTTCACGAACTGAGCAAGTCATTAACGCGTTGGTTCACCTCTGGCCCTTATGCAAGCAATTATTCGGCTTGGTAATGATTGTTGAATGTCCTTATGAGGGATGTTGTGCCGTATTATAGATGGTGAGTCGGATCATCAATATACCGCCAAAGTTGGAGAGCCCTCCTTATAATGCTCCAAACTTTCTCGACTGGAGAGTGATCTGGCGATGTTGCTGTCCAAGGTAGGGTTTGGAAAGCACAAGCAGTAGAAAAGCGTTAAGTTAAAGGCCAGCACAAGGGCTATGGTGAGGAAGGTGAACCCAAGGGTAATACAACAGTTACACCGTTCACAGTTAAACATTTGCAACAGAAAATATATTTAATAATTGCCGAGCTTAATTTGATTTAACAACTTTAGCTAACTACGTGAATTTCTGACAATGAAATCTTAAGGAGATCTTTTTTCCTGATCTCACTCGCCTTGAACAATCTCAGATACAGATCTCTTAAATTAAAAAAAAAAAAAAACTATGCATGATAAATAGTTTTAGCAATTCAGTATAACGCCCGCACGATCTAGTATTATTAGTGATAACAATAATATAATAATAAACAATTGTAAAATAACGTAGAATCGAAAGGGTCCTGTGCTTTCAGTACCTCTGACAATTCATCGAAAAGGGCTTGAAAAATCTCACAGCAATATCACCTCCAAAAAGTCAAAAAAGCGTTGAGGTTAACCCAGGACCTGCACAACAAAAAATCCACGCCAGGACCGACAAAAATTTGGCAGTACAACACAGTCATGCGAAGAGTCCTCTACGCAAGCGAAACACTAACACTTAATAGAAAATACGAACTCAAAGAAATCAAAATACAAAAGATAAAGCTCATTAGCAAAATTTTGGGAGCAAGGCATATCCGAGATGGTTACGAGCCACAGTCAACCAAAACATGAGAAAAATTTCAAACATGGAAACTGCCATTAAGACAAGGTGAATGAAATTCTTTGAACATCTCAATAGACTACCAGAAAAGCGATTGACAAAAGTATAATAGACTATGTAACATCCTGAATTTCCACCACTTGTCTTCGTCCTTGCCAAACCTTAAAGTGCGGGCATAGTCGATGGGTGTCTCCCCAGCTGAGAACGTTTGGAGCATTACGGGCTCTTGGACAGAATTTGGCACGATATTCCTCAGGAGGACATCGGATAAGTCTATCAATGCCAAGCCGAATAACTGCTTGCATGAGGGCTAGAGACGGATCAGCGCGTTATTGACTTGGTCAGCCGGCCGCTGTGGCCGAGCGGTTCTACACGCTTCAGTCCGGAACCGCGTGACTGCTTTGGTCACAGGTTCAAATCCTGCCTCGGGCATGGCTGTGTGTGATGTCTTTATGTTAGTTAGGTTTAAGTAGTTTTGTAAGTTCTAGGGGACTGATGACATCAGATGTTAAGTCCCATAGTGCTTAGAGCCATTTTGACTTGCTCAATTTGTGAAGCTCCTTCTTTTGAATGAATCATCCAATTTATCTGAAATTGTAATCATTTCTTTGTCTGAACATCACATCTTTTCATCCAGAATCCCTTCTGCAGTAAAGCGTAGGAAATAAAACTGTTGTGTCACTATCTAATAACTCAAACGAACGTTGACTACATTTGCTATTAATACAATCTTCTACTGAGAACCATACGAAATTGAAGTAATACTCTTGTTTTACGATCTAATAACTGGAGTCGGGATTCCGATCTCGTTTGTAGGTTTCTTCGCACCTTTCTCGTTTCCTCCCATTGTTCTAGGACAGAGTGCAAGCCTTGCTACAATGTCCTCTTTCTCAAAGAGAATTATTCTATTTTTACATTTTATAAAACTAAGCATACCTTTCCGTTTTTTCTTATCGACAGAATTCTTTCTTCTCGACGGAACTGAACAACATTGTTTATCAACACTTTTCCATCTTCGATAATCTGTATTTGCGCAATGACTATAATCGCGCGGGGTAGCCGCGTGGTCAAAGGCGCCTTGCCACGGTTCGCGCTGCTCGGTCTCCTGGACGACACATCCGAGTGTCCGGACCGTTCGATGGATAGTTAACGTTAGTTAAGGAAACAGGAAGTGTTAAGCCTCATGTGAAACGCCAACCACGACCTGCAACAAATGATGATGCCCAAGTAGGTGTTTTAGATGCTATCGCGGCTAATCCGCACATCAGTAGCAGACGAATTGCGCGAGAATCGGGAATCTCAGAAACGTCGGTGCTGAGAATGCTACATCAACATCGATTGCACCCGTACCATATTTCTATGCACCAGGAGTTTCATGGCGACGACTTGGAACGTCGTGTGCAGTTCTGCCACTGGACCCAAGAGAAATTACGGGACGATGACAGATTCTTTGCAACCGTTCTATTTAGCGACGAAGCGTCATTCACCAACAGAGGTAACGTAAACCGGCATAATATGCACTATTGGGGTACAAAAAATCCACGATGGCTACCACAAGTGGAACATCAGCGACCTTGGCGGGTTAATGTATGGTGTGGCATTATGGGAGGAAGGATAATTGGCCCCCATTTTATCGATGGCAATCTAAATGGTGCAATGTATGCTAATTTCCTACGTAATGTTCTACCGAGTTACTACAAAATGTTTCACTGCATGACAGAATGGCGATGTACTTCCAACATGATGTATGTCCGGCACATAGCACGCGTGCGGTTGAAGCGGTATTGAATAGCATATTTCATGACAGTTGGATTGGTCGTCGAAGCACCATACCACGGTCCGCACGTTCACCGGATCTGACGTCCCCAGATTTATTTCTGTGGGGAAAGATAAAGGATATTCGCTATCGTGATCCACCGACAACGCCTGACAACATGCGTCAGCGCATTGTCAGTGCATGTGCGAACATTACGGAAGGCGAACTGCTCGCTGTTGAGAGGAATGACGTTACACGTATTGCCAAATGCATTGAGGTTGACGGATATCATTTTGAGCATTTATTACATTAATGTGGTATTTACAGATGATCACTCTGTAACAGCAAGCGTTCTCAGAAATGATAAGTTCACAAAGCTACAAGTATCACATTGGAACATCCGAAATAAAGTGTTGAAACGTACCGACGTTCTGTATTTTAATTTAAAAAACCTACCTGTTACCAACTGATCGTCTAAAATTGTGAGCCATATGTGTCTGACTATTACAGCGCCATCTATCACAAAGCTTAAAAAGTGGTCCAACTAAAACATTCATATTTCTTTACGTACTACACGAATATGTAATAAAAAATGGGGGCTCCCATTTTAAAAAAACGCATTTGATATCCGTTGGACCTACGGCAGCGCCATCTAGCGGGCCAACCATAGCGCCATCTGGTTTCCCCCTTCAAGCTAGACAAGTTTCGTTCTTTGTAGTTTTTCGTTTGACGCTTATTTCGTGAGATATTTGGCCCGGTCACGATCAATGGACCACCCTGTATATAAAGTTCAGTTCGACGTAATACTAGAGCGATTGTTGGTGACAGGGGGGACAGCTCTATTTACTAAAATTCGCACTATGTATACTACAAATTACGTAAACATTTGTTAATGTACTCTACCTGCTGTATATGCCCAACAACTTAAATGTTATAATTTGCTGTCCTTCCTAGTGTTGCACTGTCAGTGGCCAGCAGTGTATACACATTGTCGAGCCACAGTAACTTTACCATCGCCTACGTTCGATGTCAACGTGCGGTAACCATTCAGAGACGGCAGCTGGAAGGTTTATAAAGTGTGCCGTGGGGAATAAAGCGTGTCATTGGGCTGTGTATTACAGTGGTGCCGTTGGCGAAATATGGCAATGCAATGATTTATCTGACGTCCAACAGGGCATGATCATTGGCTTTCGGGCCAAGGGTGGAAGCATTTCCGAAACAGCTAACTTTGTAAACTGTCTGCATGGCACAGTGATTAAAGCACATTGTACATGGGAAAATTGCGCTGTCCAAAGAGACACTGTGTTAATTGAGGTGACAGAGTTAACGAAGGCTGCGCAGGTGTTAACATACGAATAGACTTGTAACTTTTGAGAAACTGACCACCCACATGAACCAAGAGGCTACCAGTAACGTCTCCTCATCTAATGTTCGGCGAACGTTGCTATGCATGGGCCTCCGAAGCAAGCGCCTGTTTCACACACCCATGATGACTGCTGTTCATCGGCGACGAAGGCTGGAATTTGCACACCAGTATTGCAACCAGATGTCCACTGAGTGGTGGCAGATGACCATTTCAGATGAATCACTCCATGAGACAGATCGACTTTAGAAACAGTAGTCGAAAGCGTACAGGCTGGAGAAGGGAGCACTGGGGATTGTTTTTGTAGCATTCCCTGCTCGATTTCTTGATTCTGGAGGGTACAATGGAGCAATGCAAGTGTTCTTCTTTCCTTTGGGGCCTAGTTCACGACTATGTGCAGTTTGTCTGTTCCCAGCACGATGACATCCACCAGCAGGACAATGCAATGTGCCACACAGCTCACAGTGAATATGCGTAGCTCGAAGAGCATTAGAGTGGCCACCAAAATCACCTGTTTGAAACCTAATCGCGAATCTGTGGGACGATCCCATTGGCCATTGCACAGGAGTTGGCATGGCTTCGTTCAGGTTCATCAAGTTGATATGGTATTTGGTGTTATTCCAATCATTAGGAAATCGAGTCAAGTTCAAAAACAACTTGCCAGTATGAGACATTAGTAGTATGACACTGCACATCTGCTGGGCTGAATGCATGCATTGATTTCATTCTGAAGGATATCGCAAAAGCCTGTGTGTCAGCTTCTGTGGCCAGCTGACCCACAACTGTTTAAATTATCCTTGCTATCCTGGTTACTGGAACTGGAATGTCCAAGCTGGTTCCAAAAATGTTCTATCAGGACAGATATAGGGAAATTGTTGGCAACAATAGTATCCCAACATCACGCAGAAAATTCATAGTGGCACACGCCATGAGTGGACAAACAGCATTCTGTTGAAAAAATTGCACCATGATAGCTGTTGATACCGCCGTGTCAGATGTAACAAATAAGGACCCAGGATGTCTGTGTCGTTAACGTTGCCGCTACAGTTCGCTGAATCCATACCTTATGAATTATTTTGAATAAATAACTGATTGTAATCCGTCCGAACTTCAAATTAATTAATTACGGTTACCAGCCCACAAGAGAACAAAATTTAATATTTGTTAGTGACTAAATTGAAACTGAAATAACGTAATAATTACGAGTGTACATGAAGGTAGAAGTGGGACAAAACCGCACACGCGCGATTTGGAATGTAGAAGCCATGATTAACAAAATGATTTTAAGTTAATTAGAAATGCGCTGAAATTACTGGCAATTAACGAAACAGCAACAGTGGCTATTTACCAGGAACACACTACGAGAGATGTACTGAATGACATCACTCACTGTTGTGCTGTCTATCTTCAATTTTTGTGAAGCTAATATCCACGTCTTATCACTCAGACAAGTTCGTTTTTACTTCATTAACGAAATTACAGACAGTATTGTAAGGCGCTTCAAAATGTTATTAGGAAGGCAAAGAGTATGTGGTACGCAAATAGAATAGCTAATTTACAGTATAAAATTAATACTATATGGTTAGTTGTAAAAGAATTGTAAGGTCGACAGTACAACGCCGACGATATAAAGTCAGTTCATAGTAAAAATATTTCTGTTACTGATAAGTCAGATATATGTACAGAATTTAACAATCATTTTCTGAGCATTGCTGGTGAATTAAATAAAAACTTAGTTTCTACAGCGAATCATATATCTCTTTTGGAAAATGCCTTTCTGATATTGATGTCTGTAATATTTTTCTGTGATACTGACAAGGGGGAGACTGAATCACTGAAGACTAAGGACTCTCATGGATATGATGGTGTGCCTAACAGAATATTAAAGTATATACTGTCAAAAACAGTCTTGATCACAATTTATTTATTACGGTGACCGGTTTCGACCACCACTGTCGTCATCTTCAGACTTACAAGTCGTTTACAAAGCTTTAATTAGAGGGCTACATACATTAAAGAAAATACACAAAGTTGTAAAGCTATAAAACGATGAATTACCAATGAGTAAGAACCTCCTTCTGGTGGTAAATCACTATTGGAGAAACCAGTGCACGTCTTACTATATATAATGGAGGCTCCGCCCACTTCTCACGGAATGATGTCATTACTAACCAATGCGTTATAGTTCAAATAACAATGTAAAATTTCTTAGTTAAAAGAACATTGTCAAGAAAGGAAAATAAACATACATTAAACTTAGCTTGTTCAACAGCTATTGTCAATTAATAAGCGTTAAAAATATTTAAACATGTAGGATAATTGAACTTCGTTTTGACAGTACATGGGTTGCCCTCTCAAGGCCTGTTAGTGTACCATTTGAACCACTGGTTCCCATGGTGAAGTTGGACATCGTTCCAAAGATGTGGCAGCAGGCTTCTTTCCAGTGAAGTTGTAAAGTCGATAGTCACACTAGTGGTTTCCATGGTGAGGTTAAACGCCAGTCCAAAGATGTGGCAGCAGGCTTCTTTCTAACGAAGTTGTTGCGAAAGTGGAATGCAAGGTCTGTCACGTCAGACCATGTACTATTGAGCAGCAACATGTCTTTATTGAAACGATTTTCAATGAGTAGGCTGCAATAATCGTTAACGGACATGTGTAGTACATGCTGCACAGATATAATTTACTGGTGTAATAAGAGACTTCCATTTACATAGATTACATAATAATTCTTACAGATCAATACAGAGGGGAAAAAAGAATCGAGAGGGCACTGTAGTTGTGCATATTTATGAAATATTGTCTAAAAAGTTCATATGTAAATTCCATTTTTTTTACATGTAACGATTTTTAAAACATATTGCTATGTCTTATATTGCATGCCAGTCTTATAAACAAATACAATTAAAATTGAAGGAATTTAAAATTATAATACTACGAGCCGCAAAGTAAAAAATAAAGGGATGTTAATTAGCAATATGCAGTCTTAAAGCAAATAAGCAAACATTCTAAAAACAGATAGTCATTCATAAATAATGTTTGGCGAAATAAAATTACAAAGTAAAGATAAAATATTTCCTAAAGGTCTCAATTATTTTAAAAACGAAGGACAGACGAGTGAGCATTCTAAAGCAGATCTTCAAAAGGATCAAAGAAGTGTTTGTCTTTGAATTCAAGTTGCTCATTTAAAACAGATAATGGTTTACTTTTGTGAAGTGAACAGATTTCAATTTCTTCTTAAGTATTTAGCAGTAGACCTTCCGGCACAGTATGTAATATTTGTGTATGTAAAATGTTATAAATGTGTTTTAGCAGTATGAATGATGCATGAGTGTGGTTTCAGGTTAATATGAAGATAATTGCTTAACGAGCTATGTAGTGGGATTTAGTGTGGGAACATTTCGAAGAAGTATGGATGTGGAAAAAGGGGATTTTTGTAGAATAGATTTGTAAAGTAAGTTTATGGTAAAGGTAAGTTTAATTCAGGTATAAATAACAATAGTAAATAACTTTATGCATAAACAAAACTTCAGCATATTAGATAATTACGTCGGTAATAAGTGCAGTCGTTAGGTTTACAATTTTGCGATTGGTTACTGATGAAAAGCGCGGACTGGCGCGGGAGAATGTTCAGGCTACTGATCAATATTGCAAAATTTCCTGCCCAACAATAAAATTTACAACCTTGGAGGGTGATATAAAATTAACAGAGGCAAGCCATCATCCATCTCATGAAGATGGGAACATAAAAAGAAAAAGATTTGTCTTAGGTTCTAAGCGGTCCATAATTGGCCACATTCTGTAATAAAACAATAATAATAATAACAAGATATAAACAGAACGGCTTTCATTGTCAACTAGTCAGTCATTGCATTGGTGTATAGTAATCGTTATGCTCACTGCCGCGAATCCTCAGTTACACTTACTCACTTGACAAGTTTATGGTTTTAACTACGCACGGCAGAGACTCAAGAATATAATCTGCGAGCGTACGGAGACGCTGAGTCTGCAGATGACGTCATGGGACCGCTGGTGAGTTTAAAGTGAGTATACGGAGCTCATCTCTGATTCCTAATAAAAAGGAGTCCTAGTTGGTCTTAGCGTTTCGATCCACGGAATAAACGACCAGGATAACTTAAAGAGCACTTAGGTAACTGAACTGGAAGAGGAATTTCATGGCACGACTAGGTACCACCTGCCCCATTGCCCACAAGAATGCATATAAAGCTGAATCAGAAACTCATAGTTCCTCCTGTAAGCGACCTCGACGACAAATACGTCGAAGTTCGCTGCTCGCAACCATCAGTATCGTTCCGATTATTTATAACTTTAAATAAACATCGCAAATTACACCGCTCTCTAATGAGTGAGAATCGCTCGGGCACAGACGAGAAAAACAAAAAAAGCGTTTCGATTTTTAAGTATTCTCTGCAACAGGTGGGACTCCGGAAACAATTAGATCGGACCAGGAAGCGAGGCTAAATACAAGGGTTGCGGAAATATAGCCAATTTCGAGCGCCCCCCCCCCCCCCACACACACACACAAACAATAAAATGAGTACAGCAGAACAATACCGCTGCGTACACTTAAATCATCGACCGGTTGGCGGCCTGTGCGGTTGGCGGCCTGTGTTACGCTGCGTGTGTATTTACGTGTTGCATCGGGTAACGTAAATACATATGCTACGAATTTCGACTGTTCGCATTATATCCAGCGTAGTTTCAGGACATCCATCTGCATCCACAGGCTACTTTGTAAAACACTTTAAAGTACACGTCAGAGGATTTTATTTATTATTACGTATTTAATTAATGGTTCTTTGCCTTAAATTCAGTTCAAAGTGAAAGTGTAAAGCTGGGTGCTATATGAGCTGTTGCGTGTTGCAGATAATAAACCGTATTCCGAAAGGTAGAAAAAAAAAAGCAGCTTTGGAATCGCTTACCTATTTCTGTCTGTTAGGTTAGCAGCACTGAACTTCGCACTGTCGTCACCTGTTTCGATTACTATAAATAATTACGGGAAACTAGGCGACAGGACAGCATGTTGTGGTGAAAGAGTATTCTCTACGCTGAGCAGATACAGTTGAAAAATTTGCTTTCTACTTTTGGTTGTCATAATAAATCTGTAATAATGGGACCAGAGTAAGGAACTTAGCACGAGTGTTTGACTCTGGAAAATAAATACCACGTTGACTACTACAGGAAACCAGTGATAGTCGAACACGTGCTATAGGGAACCAATTATTGTTTCATTAAAGTTTTGTTTCATTTGTTTTTATATATCGGATGACGGAAGTAAGTAGAAACCGGTCGTATTGTGATTTATATAATAATAAGCAACCAGTGAACAGAGTTTTGGCAACACACAAAACTTTAACATATAAAACTCGTCTCCACGACGTTTAAAGTAGAGGACATGTAATGTGGAAGACACAGATCAACCCTCATGTCGTCAAATACAACATAGGAACTAATATATGATGAATCTACACCCGTCTTCCTCATATCACTGGTGGATTTTACAGCCATAAGAGAAAGCCATGTATCAAAAACGCAGTCGCATACTTAACCTTGTACAGGTTATTTCTTCACCTTGTCATGTAGGTACTGGAGTTTTGGCAACACACAAAACTTTAACATATCAAACTCGTCTCCACGACGTTTAAAGTAGAGGACATGTAATGTGGAAGACACAGATCAACCCTCATGTCGTCAAATACAACATAGGAACTAATATATGATGAATCTACACCCGTCTTCCTCATATCACTGGTGGATTTTACAGCCATAAGAGAAAGCCATGTATCAAAAACGCAGTCGCATACTTAACCTTGTACAGGTTATTTCTTCACCTTGTCATGTAGGTACTGCAGGTTTTACCGATCGTATCCAACTGTTCGTAACTTCCAGCCGCTGAGACTCCCACCAATACGTGGCCTTCCGGGTCAAGTATGTGTTGACTGGCCGTGTACGACGTACAGGGGGTTCTGTGACTGGAAGTGATTAATGTCGTATATATAACGGTTGTTGAATGTGTACAGTGGTACCAGGCACAAGGGTACATGTAGGAGTGTTAGCAAATTTGTATCGCTCATCGGCGATCAGATGATGCTTAGGCCTTTCTTCCCCCCTCTGTTCTGACTCTGCGAACAGTAATTGTGCTAACAATAGAAGTGAACAGTGTTTGCAACATGGATCCTCGGCTACAACCATGCCCTTCAGACCAGTACGTACCCCTGTTGAACGGATTTAGTCATTTGAACAGGGTCGCATTTTTGGCCTAAGGAAAGATGGACGGACGTATCGATGGATTACTGCACCTGTTGAACATAATGTATCGTTCAACGTGCTCACACCTGTAAACCAGATTCTGGATGTTTCGTTGTACAGAGGCAAGTCAAGGTGGACACGTTGTGCGAACAGCGGTGGTCGACTGAATATCATTCAAGGATGAAACCTGCTGTGGACCATTGGGAACCATCTGCTTGCAACAGTATTAAGATCACATGTGCCTCTGGCCGCCTGCCACTGATATCACGACGCTGCTGAAATTACATACTGGGAGCAAGATGGCGTTCTGTTGTCTTCAGTGATCATCAAAAAAGTTTTGCATCACTTCGGTTCCGAGAGTTCCAGAACCTGTAAAGAAAATTGGAATAGAGATCTACATAAACATCATTTCCGCCCTTTTTATTGCTCATGAAAACCACACATTTCAAGCTATACCACAATACAGCGAGACCTTTGGAGGTGGTGGTCCAGATTGCTGTACACACCGGTACCTCTTATAACCAGTAGCACGTCCTCCTGCATTGATGCATGCCTGTATTCGTCATGGCATACTATCCACAAGTTCATCAAGGCACTGTTGGTCCAGATTGTCCCACTCCTCAACGGCGATCCCTTAGAGTGGTTGGTGGGTCACGTCGTCCATAAACAGCCCTTTTCAATCTACCCCAGGCATGTTCGATATCGTGAAGGAAGTCATTTACAAGATGTGCACGATGGGCGCGCGAATTGTCGCCCACGAAGACAAATTCCTCGCGAATATGCTGCCGACAGGGTAGCACTATCTGTCGGAGGATGGCATTCACGTATCGTAAAGCCGTTACGGTGCCATCCATGACCAACTGCGGCATACGTCGGCCCCACGAATGCCACCCCAAAACATCGGGGACCTCCACCTTGCTGCACCCGCTAGACAGTGTGTCTAAGGCTTTCAGCCTGACTGGGTTGCCTCCAAACAAGTCTCCGATGATTGTCTGGTTGAAGGCATATGCGACACCCATCGGTGAAGAGAACGTGATGCCAATTCTGAGCGGTCCATTCGGCATGTTGTTGGGCCCATCTGTACCGCGCTGCATGGTGTTGTTGTTGCAAATATGAACCTCGCCATGGACGTCGGGAGTGAAGTTGCGCATCATACAGCTTATTGCGCACAGTTTGAGTCGTAACACGACGTCCTGTGGCTGCACGAAAAGCATTATTCAACACGGTGGCGTTGCTGTCAGTGTTCCTCCGAGCCATAATCCGAAGGTAGCGGTCATCCACTGTAGTAGTAGCCCTTGGGCAGCCTGAGCGAGGCATGTCATCGACAGTTCCTGTCTGTCTGTATCTCCTCCTGGACCTTTCCGTTGTTGAGAGCCCTTCCTGGCACAAAGTAACAATGCGGACGCGATCGAACTGCGGTATTGACCCTCTCGGCATGGTTGAACTACAGACGACACGAGCCGTGTACCTCCTGCCTGGCGCAATGACTGGAACTGATCGGCTGTCGCACCCCTCTGTCTAATAGGCGCTGTTCATGCATGATTGTTTTTCAGCTTTGGGCGGGTTTAATGACATCTTTGAACAGTCCAAGGGACTGTGTCTGTGATACATATCCACAGTCAACGTCTATCTTCAGGAGTTCTGATAACCGGGGTGGAGCAAATATTTTTCTATATATATTTTACACTGTAAACTACCGTACGGTACATGGCGGCGGGTACCCTTTACTATTATTGATTGCAGATAGTGCGAGGGAAAAACGACTGTGTGCCTCCGTATGAGCCCTAATTCGTCGTATCTTCGTTGCCCTTACGCGAAATACACATCAGCGGCTGTAGAATCTTTTTGCAGTCAGCTTCAGATTCCGGTTCCCTAATCTCTCTCAACTGTTTTCCTCAAAAAGAACGTCGCCTTCCTTCCGTGGATTCAAATGTGAGTTCCTGAAGCATCTCCGCCGTGATACCTGGGTGTTCTTCAAGTCAACCGGTAACATATCCAGCAGGTCGCCTCTGAACTCATTCGCCGGCTTCTTTTAATCCAACCTGATGCGATTCCCAAGCACTCGAGAACCACTCAAGAACGGATCGCACTAACATCCTATATGCGGTTTGCTTCCAATGAACCAATGTCGACCATTCGCCTTACCTACCACAATCCGGGGTGCATTCGCCTGCGACGCACATGTCTGCCCCTCACTCCTCCGCCCCAGACTTCATGGAGTAAGTTGACACTTGACGTTTGGAGAGACAACATCACTGCTATACAAGTGGTCTGCGGAAACCAGTTATAGATGTTGGCCACTTATGCATCGTGTATACCACCTCAGCATCAGCTAAGCCCTGAAGCACTGAAACTGGTGGCAGTACAGTAAATGACATCATAACGATGGCTGTAGGTGCTCCATTTTCTTACGTACGTGAACGGCCAAAGTCCCCCAGACCTCCGATCACAAAGGTGAACTTAAAAAAAAAATGGTATGGTGGTCCTTCAGTTACGACTCGTGGTCACATTTTGTGTATCTGCAGCGTAAAGTAGTCAAATCCCGTTATATTTCACAGGCTGTTACCCTCGTGCTACTGCCACTTCTTCGACAGGAAGGTGATGTGATTTTCCAGCAGGGCAATGCATATCCACACGTTGCTGCTGTGACGTAATGAGCTCTTCCTGGAGTAAAAATGCACTGGCCAGCAAGGTCTCTCACCAAGTGAACATGTATGGGTCATGCCGGCTGGTGTGGCCGAGCGGTTCTAGGCGCTTCAGTCTGGAACCGCGCGACCGCTACGGTCGCAAGTTCGAATCCTGCCTCGGGCATGGATGTGTGTTCTGTCCTTGGGTTAGTTAGGTTTGAGTAGTTCTAAGTTCTAGGGGACTGATGACCTCAGTCCCATAGTGCTCAGAGCCATTTGAACCATTTGATTTGTATGGGTGATGATGACGTTCTCTAGGGCCTGCAAGAACCGTAACAGTATTGTAACAAAAGGTGCAAGATGCTTCGGACGATCTACCTTTATGATAGTTTGCAACACGCTTGGTTTGCCAGCATAGTAGGGTATACGGTTCAAATGGCTCTGAGCGCTATGGGACTTAACATCTGAGGTCATCAGTCCCCTAGAACTTAGAACTACTTAAAACTAACTAACCGAAGGACATCACGCACATCCATGCCCGAGGCAGGATTCGAACCTGCGAGCGTAGCAGCTGCGCGGTTCCGGACTGAGCTCCTAGAACCGCTCGGCCACCGCGGCCGGCGTAGGGTATACGGTACACTGATGTGACTCTGGGTGCCCTTTACTGTTCCTCCTATAATGATGAACCAACCACCTGTAAATAAAATGATCATAGCGTTGAGGCTACTGCATTTTTTTTCTGGCGGTCTATTGCTCGACTAGGCTCCAAAATAAGTACACACTACGTTCGATGACGTAATTTTCTTTACAGACACGCTGCCTTGGAAGGATCGTAACACAAAATAGCTGTGTCACTACATCGTGTCTCCCAACGACAAGAGGAAATTGTGCAGGCTAAGTGTTCGCCACACTCTTTGTGATGACGACTACTTTCTCTCTAGCGAATAAATTAAGAAGGACATCACAGTCCAGCCGGTAAGCACGAGGACAGTGCAATGATGCACTGCACATAAACAGTTGTTAGGAGAGAGTGTACTGTTCCACCTACGCGGTCGCAGCTCCGCCTAGGACACAGGAGGTACGAGAGGGAAGAGTTGTGACCGGAGCAAAAGGGAGTGGACACCGGCGAGGTGAACGGCCGGGCGGTCGCCATCGCTCACGGGGTCCTGCTTCGTAGGCGGCTGCCGCACGCTTAGCCCGTGACTTACGGCGCTCGGAAACCGACCGGGAGACAGAGGCGAGGCGCCCCCTAGCCTCCCACACCAGCCACTGTGGCCCACCCTCAGCGGTTTTTTGCGTCATGCCCACCCCGTCACAAAGTAGCCGACTCGCCTCTGACTCAGTTTGCCGCCACTCCACCGCCCCCCACTCGCTACTACAGCTGCCACTCTGACGCTACCCCCGCGTATGAGCTTCCGTAGGTTGTCTTACGACGATCATCCAGAAATGAGGTTTCCCTATTAAAAATAACAGTAATAATAATAATAATAGCAAAATACACAAAGCAATCACTCATATAAATACACCGGCTACACCATTGCAATTTCATAACCACTTCTTCAACTCGTTAGATCACATAACATCAACAGATACAAATGAAGTAAATTGGAAAAAGAAAACACTACATGGCAAGCACCCGTATCATGTAACACAACCACACATCGATCAAGACGCATCCAACACATGGCTAAGAAAAGGCAATATATACAGTGAGACGGAAGGATTCATGATTGCAATACAGGATCAAACAATAAACACCAGATATTACAGCAAGCATATTATTAAAGATCTCAATACCATAACAGATAAATGCAGACTTTGCAAACAACAAATAGATCACATCACAAGCGGATGTACAATACTAGCAAATACAGAATACACCAGAAGACGTGACATTGTAGCAAAAATAATACATCAACAACTTGCCATACAACATAAACTAATAAAACAACACGTTCCCACATACAAGTATGCACCACAAAATGTGCTGGAGAATGATGAATACAAATTATAACAGATAAAACAACACCACATAACAAACCTGGCATCATACTCACCAACAAAAAGAAGAAATTAACACAACTAATCGAAATATCCATACACAATACAACAAATGTACAGAAGAAAACAGGAGAAAAAATTGAAAAATACATCCAACTGGCTGAGGAAGTCAAGGACATGTGGCATCAGGATAAAGTTGACATTATACCAATTATACTATCAACTACAGGAGTCATACCACACAATATCCACCAGTACATCAACGCAATACAGCTACATCCAAACGTATACATACAACTACAGAAATCTGTAATTATTGATACATGTTCAATTACCCGAAAGTTCCTAAATGCAATGTAACATATACCGTACAGTTAAAAGGAAGCCACGCTTGATCGAGGTCCGCGTCACTTTCCATTTTTAACTAGACATAACGTCTGAGAAGGGAAAAAAATAATAATAATTCCATCAACGTAAGTACGATTAGCACTCTGGGGGTTCTCTAAAAATTTAATTACGTTTAGCTGATTAGGGACGTCTCTGCCATTTTCCAAGCGAACAATTTTTGTTTTGTTTTGTTTCCGACAGGTGTTTCACCACAGTTGAGTATCCTCAGTGTGTTTTTTTTCTCTCTTTTAGTTTTCTTTTATTTTACATTGTGTGTGTCATGCGGCTGTCAACGAAATTCAGACACAGGTCTATATTATTAACACACCATGTCATCATTGTAGTATTTGGCTAGTCCCGAGCTACGTCATGTTTTTTTTTTTCAAGAGTATTTGACTTCAGCACAGTAGTCAAGCCATAGGCGCAGCAAATTACAGAAAGTTTACATGACTAGTTTCGATGTAGCTCAGTCACCATTATCAAATGTAGCAAGTATGAAATAAGTCTGCTGTTAACTGTGACAAGCTTTGGCATAGCAAATAATACCGTGAATTTATCATCTTAAAGTAAACTTCGTAATGCAGAAAGGGGAAAGAAGCAACGTCATTGCAGTTGATCGTTGTGAAACCTTTATGTATACAGAACATTAAAATCTTAAAGTCGTAATCCAACGTATACGTCGTTAAGATTTTAATGTTCTGCATAGATAAAGGCTTCACAGCGATCAACTGCAAAGACGTTGCTTCTTTGCCCTTTCTGCATAACGAAGTTTAGTTTAACGAGATAGATTCACAGTGTTGTTTCGTATGACAAAGGTGTTGTGGTTAGATTTACGTATATTTCAGTTTGTCATAACTAATAGAAGACGTTACATTTGATAATGGTGATAAAACTTCACCGAAACTAGTCATGTCAACTTGCTGTAATTTACTGAGACAATGGCTTGACTACTGTACTGAAGTAAAATAAATTTAAAAAAAAACTACATTTAGTCTCGCTCCTTAAGACAGTCATGTGTAATTATAACAGTGTTACAAGTTTGTTTTTGCCTGAAAAATGTGTTTTTTGTGTAGTTAGGTTGAACGGTTCCCTCCTGGACGCTAGTAAACACTGCGTCTTGTTATATTGTAGTTTGTGCAGTGGAACATGTTTCTTAGCAACAACAACAACGTAACAAGACGCAGTATTAAAACACACACACACACACACACACACACACACACACACACACACAAATCAGGATGGTGAGCCAGAAATCCAAGGCCCAATTTTCTCCATCCATTTCCAGTGTTGACCACTACACCAGTAGACCATTTCGCCCAAACGCATATCTATTGAGAAAATATTCACTAACCACAATAAACAATGTTTTTTACAACTGTATTGAGCACAAAAATTGCTGAGGACATTTTATTTAAGGCAGACTAAAAACTGATTTTCAAGGAAAAACTGTGACTGATTTACCTAGTGTGGAAACGCTTCGGTAACTTATAACGGTACATTCGCTCGCTTATATAGGCGGACTACGTAACTGGCGCGCGACAACAGTTGCAACGTTACTAAACGATAACAGACATAGGTGTGGTAAACACTTGTCAGTACGCGCGCACTCTAGCGCTTCTAAACGAAATTAGACTGCCGAGACCTTTCTGCCCCGGGAGTCCATTCCGATCTGGTCTCCCCTACATACACTGACCAGCCAGAACATTATGACCGCCTACATAATAGGCGGCATGTCCACCTCAGTCACGGATAACAGCGGCAACGCGTCGCGTCATTGAAGCAGTGAGAGCTTGGCAGGTCGCTGGAGTGTGTTGGCACCTCATCAACACACGCAAGTCACCTAATTCCCGTAAATTCCGGGAAGGGGGGCGTTGGGCTCTGACTTTACGCTCAATCACATCTTAGAGGTGTTCGATCAGGTTCCGATCTGGCGAGTTGGGGTGTCAGCACATCAACAGGAACTCGCCACTTTTTTCCTTGAATCACTCCAACACACTCCTGGCCTTGTAACATGGAACATTGTCTTCTTGAAAAATGCCTTTGCTATCGGGAAATATTATCGTGATGAAGGGGTCTATGTGGTGTGCAACCGGTGAACTATGCTCCTTGTCCGTCATGGTGCCTTGCACGAGCTCTATTGGATCCATGGATGCCGGCGTTAATGTTCTCCACAGCATAATGCAGCCACCGCCAGTTTGTCTCCGTCCGGAAATACAAGTGTCAAGGAGCTGTTCCCCTGGAAGACGACGGATTCGCGCCCTCCCGTTGGCATAACGAAGAAAGTATCGGGTTTCATAGACCATGCAACGCTCTGCCTCTGCGCCAACGTCCGGTGCCAAAGGTCAAGCGCCCATTTCAGTCGTAGCTGCCGATGTCGTGATGTTAACATTTACACTGGCACGGATCGTCGGCTGCGGAGACCCTGTGTGTTCAGACCCTCTTGTACTCGGTCCAGCATTAAACTCTGAAGTTATTTCCGCCACATTTGGCCACCTGTCCTGCTTTTCCATCTGCCCAGCCTACGACCTCCGACACCTGTAATGAGAGGTGGCCGCCCAACTCCACTCGTTTCGCCCCGTGTTGAAGACACTCACAAAGAACTCCTCTAAAACACGATAAGTTGTGCAGTTTTTGAAATGCTGGTGCCGAGTATCACATGCACTATGCTTATGTCTAGCAGTCTGTCCTCGCCAGTCGATACTGCTATCGCCTGGACGGGTTTATATCGAAGTCATTATGCTCTTCTGGTTAATCGTGTATCTAGGCGTAACCTTGCACAACTACATGAAATGGAACGAACACATTAGGTCATTTATAGGTGTAAGGTATTGGGGTCAGAACAACAACTGTGTAAGCTGTAAATATTTATGGTTTAATGTTGCAATCTCATCACAGAAATACACGCAATTACACAGTTTACAATGTGACAATATTACTGATGTGTTGGTGAATGTGCCAACACCTTGTAGATAGAGGAGGCCGAAATGCACGCTATCTAACGCAGACGGGCGTGAATTCTGGAACAGGATAAGTAGTGAATTCTAATAAGAAAAGTATGCAGCTCCTCTAATACTTAACTTTTATTTATCCTTGTTGTGAATACAGCATTCTTGATGAGACATTTCATACGATAACTATCAAACTATGTAAGGCTAATGGCGCCTTGCTAAGTCGTAGCCATTAACTTAGCTGAAGGCTATTCTGTCTCTCGGCAAATGAGAGCAAAGGCTTCGTCCGTATAGGCGCTAGCAACGTCGTCGTATAACTGGGGCGAGTTCTCGTACGTCTCTCTAGACCTGCCGTGTGGTGACGCTCGGTCTGCGATCTCACAGTGGCGACACGCGGGTCCGACATGTACTAATGGACCGCGGCCGATTTAAGCTACCACCTAGAAAGTGTGGTGTCTGGCAGTGACACCACAATTACCACAGTTGTCAAACGAACGCATCTCGTCCTCAGAAAGTGAAATAATCCTGAACACCACAATGGTAAATTTTAACTAGAAGTTTCTTTATTAAATTATTCTTATGACTACGTCATGGTGTTGGCCAGCACTACGATAAATCATCCAATTCCGGTTCAAAAGCCGGCCGGGGTGGCCAAGCGGTTAAAGGCGCTACAGTCTGGAACCGCGCGACCGCTACGGTCGCAGGTTCGAATCCTGCCTCGAGCATGGATGTGTGTGATGTCCTTACGTTAGTTAGGTTTAAGTAGTTCTAAGTTCTAGGGGACTGATGACCTTAGAAGTTAAGTCCCATAGTGCTCAGAGCCAACCGGTTCAAAAATTGGTACTATTTAGGATGACAATCAAGTCTACGGAGAATGGTTAGTTCTGTGAAAAGTTGAGCAAAAGATTACCCAAGGTCGCTCGAGTTTACAGTGGATGCAAGCTGGTGAACCAACAAGTTTACGCCTCTGTTCACGGTACTTACCTTAGCTGCAATGAGCTGTCATCTGCATGGCTGCTCTCGCACACTGAAATTCCCATAAAAACTAATTAAGCCTTTGCTGATTTTTTTCAGCAGAAACTCTCCCTATGTTTCTCGTGATGCAAGAAAACGTGTACTCATCCCTAGTCTTGGAGTATGGCGTTACGCACACGCATGGCTGGAGCAGTGTGTGTATTAAAATGCCCTCTCAGTCCTCACAAGAACAATTAACTAACTGGCTGGTTCGTTTCTCCACAGTCAACGACGCTTCAGCTAATATCTAGCTGAATGACAGCCGCAGTATTCACTCCAATATCTCCTCTGTGTCGTACAGAGCATTATCCGCCACGTTCTGCACTTGACGCCACTTCAGAAAAGAGTCCTCGAAAACTTCGCTCTCAAGTTTCTCGTAGCCGAACTGTTTCCTCACCTGGGTTCTTTCGTTCTACATGTCACGGCTTTTTTCGACCGATTGGAGCGTTCCTCTTATTTTGTGGGAACTCTATCAATCGCAAGTGCCCTACCATTGAACTGTGTCGAAATCTCGGCACATTACTCCTTCCGAGTTAGTTTCCGCCAATCGGACGTTTTGTTCCCACTCCAGATGCCTAAAACTTACCTGCGTACATCACATGTGTACCATTCGCTGTTCACGTTGTAACCTCCCCAGAGAAATTTGAAAAGACAATATTTTAAATTAAAATGAAAATCGAGCTAAGTGTAACCTCCCCAGAGAAATTTGAAAAGACAATATTTTAAATTACAATGAAAATCGAGATAAGTGTAACCTCCCCAGAGAAATTTTGACCACAATAATTGAATGTTAACAAGAATACAACCTAATGTAACCTCCCAGCAAATAAATTTAATTTATTGACAATGACAAATGAAAAATAAAAAATAGCAATCTGACCCAGGTATAAACTGCCCACAAAAAATATAAGACAATTCAGTGATAATAAAATCTCAGTGACAATGAAAACGTAAATAGACCGAAATGTCGATCTTAAGGCCCTGTGCAATAATTAAACTCAAATTCTTACCTCTGTAAAACTGCATCTGCTCTTATTTTCGCCATAGCTTGGAGGAAATGTGTCGCAAATATTCTTTGAACTTAAGTAAATTTGTTTTTAAAGGAAATGGAAGGCAAATATTCTTTCAATAAAATGTTTGTTTTGTTAAAATGCTTGGTTTGAAAACAAAATTATTATTGGGGCAATTCTTGAACAACTTAGTTACAGTTAATTTACATTACATTATCAAATGTGGGCAATGCTGCTTCATTACCTTATAAAAAAATATACCTTGTCCCGAATCATGACCAGAGTGCCATGTCGACGCCCGCCGACTCCTCACACACAACTGCCGATTTCCTACATGCAACTAAACTCTCTCGCAACTCGACCGCAACTGCGTCATCTCGCACGCGCTGCTACTTTCCAACTGCCTCGCAACTGAACTGAACTCTAGCGCGGTCAAGCGCAGACTAGGAACGACAAATAGCTCTCTGGTCAGAGACTATGCAATGCCTCGCCATCGCCGCCACCGAGTACATACGCGTTTCAACGTGATCAACTGCATCACTGGTTTTGTTCGTATCCATTTGGAATTCAGAAACGCTGTTTTCTAAAGATTCTTTCTGTCCTACTTCTGGTGGCCAGTTACTTGCTCTCCAGTATGTGTCACCCGGTCGCTGGTTCCCACCGTGGGACGCCCCCTAAGAGCTTTTCGTGGTGCCTGCCGTGGTGTGGCCTCTGCTTCTCCCCGCGCTTGCTTCCACACAAAACGTTTCCTCTCGCTACTTATTTCACCTTCTGCTCATTGACATGCATTATACAGGGTGTTACAAAAAGGTACGGCCAAACTTTCAGGAAACATTCCTCACACACAAAGAAATAAAATATGTTATGTGGACATGTGTCCGGAAACGCTTACTTTCCATGTTAGAGCTCATTTTATTACTTCTCTTCAAATCACATTAATCATGGAATGGAAACACACAGCAACAGAACGTACCAGCGTGACTTCAAACACTTTGTTACAGGAAATGTTCAAAATGTCCTCCGTTAGCGAGGATACATGCATCCACCCTCCGTCGCATGGAATCCCTGATGCGCTGATGCAGCCCTGGAGAATGGCGTATTGTATCACAGCCGTCCACAATACGAGCACGAAGAGTCTCTGCATTTGGTACCGGGGTTGCGTAGGCAAGAGCTTTCAAATGCCCCCATAAATGAGTAATGAGGGTTGAGGTCAGGAGAGCGTGGGGGCCATGGAATTGGTCCGCCTCTACCAATCCATCGGTCACTGAATTTGTTGCTGAGAAGCGTACGAACACTTCGACTGAAATGTGCAGGAGCTCCATCGCGCATGACCCACATGTTGTGTCGTACTTGTAAAGGCACATGTTCTAGCAGCACAGGTAGAGTATCCCATATGATATCATGATAACGTGCTCCACTGAGCGTAGGCGGAAGAACAAACTAAAATGAGCTCTAACATGGAAATTAAGCGTTTTCGGACACATGTCCACATAACATCCTTTCTTTATTTGTGTGTGAGGAACGTTTCCTAAAAGTTTGGCCGTACCTTTTTGTAACACACTGTATAGGAGCAGTGTGTTAATACCGTCGATTGAGTGTCATCCCTTTTGCATTACATACTTATAGGCAAATCAGCTCATTACTGCTGAAGTAAGTTAGGTGTCATATTCACCTTGCCGTTACGATGTATAAAACTCCTATGTAAGGTGCGAAATTAATCTTCATTTGCCGGCTGGGGTGGCAGAGCGGTTCTAGGCGCTACAGCCTGGAACCGCACGACCGCTACGGTCGCAGGTTCGAATCCTGCCTTGGGCATGGATGTGTGTGATGTCTTTAGGTTAGTTAGGTTTAAGTAGTTCTAAGTTGTAGGGGACCGATGACCTTAGAAGTTAAGTCCCACAGTGCTCAGAGCCATTTGAACCATTTTGACCTTCATTTATTGTGCCATCTTATATAGGGAAGGCGAATGGTCGAGTTTGATTTACTGGAAAAGGAAATTGTAGCTCGTCTCTAAAAGAAACGACTACAGAAAATTTCTAGCTCCCACTCTCGAGTAATGCTCGAGTGTTTGGTACCCCCACCAGATCGGAGGTGTGCTGGTACATTTGTCACCGGCAACGTGTACTATCTGTGGAGGATGCAAATGTGTGTAACAGTTAGCAGTGAAATATAAATCTGGGGTTTGCAGAATAGTAGTCGAGTAACAGTATATCTTTCTAATGAACTGCATGAGTTGTACATAGATCGGTGTAAATTCGAGAAAGTCAACTGTTTCTCCGACCTGGGGTCCATTTTAGGAAAAGATCGAAATTCAAATTTAGAAATTTGAGTTGTTCAGTTCAATATTATGAAGCAGGAATGTGATGAATAGAACGAAAGGAATTTTGAATCGTTGCGCGATCGATAACTCGTGCCATTTCCTGGAACACAATCTTTGGAGTGAAAGGGGCGCGGCACATTTGCTGTGAGTGCCGTCGGGATTGCGGGAGAGGCAGTGTGTGGAGCAGCACGTACAGCGCAGGTGTGCGGGGCAACGGGCTGGCTGTTTGTTCTGCCACACGTGTCACTACCGAGCTGGCGAGGCTCAGCATCTTCCGGACACGAGGGACCTGCACTGGAAACTGGAGTAAACACAACGTTCGTTTGGTCGACCAGGTGGGAGGCGAGCAGCGGGTCGTCGTCATCCACACGTCTTCTGGCGGCTCCAAGTTTTTCCACTGTTTTGTCACCGCACAGCGGCTTTGAATGCTCGGAGAGCTACTTCTAGTTCGTTGCTCCGATGTCGAGACCGCGTGGCGTTCGTGAAGATCACGCTGTGAGCGTGATATTTGTGACTGGTTCGCTTCCTGCTCGTGTTTGTGCCCTGCTGCTTCTCTATCGGATTCGGTTCAGCCTTATGTAATTGTTGTTGTTGTTGTTGTTGTTGTTGTTCCCTGTTCACGTGTGTCGCCAGACAACTTGAGGAGCGCAGTAGCTTCCATTTGGTAACGGTGATAAAATGGTGTGGTTTTGTAAATTGCTTTAAAGTTTAATGTGTCATAATTTAGGGCGTTTAAAGAGCTTATTTCCTACTACTGATACGTTGAGTACTAAATGGCCTAGTCGCTTTCTTTAGTTATTTGGAGCGCTCAGGCTTATGTGCCTTACTGGGGCAAATCTTGTTGCATGTATTCCTGTGTGTTATAATTTCAAGCCAAGCTTGTGTTTTCGCGTCTTCCGTTCACCTATATAGTGATTGGGGCACGACAGGGTGACGGACGAAAATATTGCTCAAATTCAGGATTTTTTTCTCCGTACTGGAAAGTAGTAGACAAATGGGGTTCACTACAATGAATAAAGCATACACTGAAGCTTCTATTGGTATTTTTTATGGAAATATATTAATATCTTCACTGTGTAATTGGCTTTTTCCACAGGCAGCTCTGAAAGGAAGTAGATCGACGGTTGTCCCTGTAACTGCGGTTGTGGATATCTGAAACATGAATTTAACATATCATCCTGATCGTTACAGATGTAATTTTAGTTTATCGTAGAGATTTGTAAAAAAATGTGAAATTACAGCTATTTGAAAAAAATGGCCAATTTTGGACCCCTCTTTTTCGGCTGAAAAATGCTAAATATCAACATAAAAAAATATCGGCTTCAATGAACTGACGAGAATTCAGTCTCCTTCAAGGCAGACAAAAAATCATTAAAATCGGATAAAAATTATAGCATGGATGACGACAATTATGCCGAAACACATGGCTTTGAGAGAAACGCGTTTAAAGTTTGACAAGTATTTATCATACAAAAAATGGTCAATGCTTGAAATTTACGAGGTATCATTAATGCTTAGTCCATGATAACTATCGCCCCGGATAATGGATGGCCGCTTTCTGCTATTTTGACCTGATAGGCCATCATTTTCATCCTTAAAGCCTTTTCGTCGCTGAGCCAATCGCCGCTGGTGTGTCTGTCTTCGCATAAACGACCCATTTCATCGCCCATTTTTATTTTAAGGGTATTTGCCACGTGCATTAATGCTGTAATGCCTACATTGAATAGAAATACGGCCAAATTTGAAGTAATGTTGACATTTTCGCTTCGGCTAGATGTAATTTTTGGAGTGTTTCTCTAAATGACACTATTGAAACTTTCGTCTACATTTTGAGTGAAACTGCCCAAACAAAGCTGAAGCAAATCAAGATAACTCAAATGAGTACAAATAGGGATGTCGGCATCGATAACGACTTGTGGAAATGGCGTTTTGTTCTGGGCTGTGCTCACAGAATCGTTACTTTTTGGAGTTCGAGCATAATATTCTGGGTAATTATTCCGCAGTAAAAAAAAATCGAGTTTTTCGACCGTCACCTTACCGTTTCCCATTAAGCATTTACCATTTCCGCCTCGTGGCTTGATTTGAATTTCGTCTGGCCGCTGAACTTCTTTAAAACGAGGTGTAAGTGGGGTTGGCTGCCTTGACTAGTTATCTCGTCTTTTAGCGACTTTTCACAAATCTTTCGTCGATGCTGCCAGGAGGTCTTTCAATCTGATGACTTAAGTTTTACTTGTTTTATTCAAAGATTGCTTCTCTGTTCATGAGTCTATTATTGTATTTGTGTGCTTTGGGGTGTGTTCCCATTGGTTGCTTAAAAAGGCGTATGCTGAACAACATGTCGGGCTAATTTCGGATCCGTTCGTTCTGACCACATCGTCCGACGTATGGTGTTTTCATATCAAGTAGCTTTAATTGTTTCTTCTTTCCTTTTAATGAAATCCTTATTCGGTAAACCCGAATCGCTTGTTGTATTTTTGCCAGACACATTCCATAGTTGTTTGAGACGCGCCTGTTTTATAGACTGTTTTCTTAGAACCGTGAAGAAATTGTTATGTAACTTCAGTTGGTGAAATATTATCTTCCTTTTCTTGTTGAAACTGGCTGTAAATATTTCAACAATAGCAACCAGTGGCACACAAAAATTGTATATTTTGTAAAGAAGATAACATTTGTTCTAAATTTAAATGTTCATACTTCATGTCCCTATGAATGATCTTTTGGAGAGTTGAGTGCAAGTATTTGAATTAACACTGCAACCTTTTGTCATTTGATCTCACTGAAATAATTTTTAACGTTGCTGGTCGTTTTTCAGTAATTGTTCTTAAATAGTTTTGTCCAATTACATAGTTTCGTCTTAATATGTCAAGGTCCTGTTGACCTAACTTGTAAAGTTATTTTGGCTGAGGAGTGTTAATTAAAGTCTAGACAAGAATGATGTTCAGCGCTATTTTGCCCGGTCCTTCCATTCCCAGGCAACCTTACGCCAGTAGTGAGTACCAAGTTTAGTCCAATCCGTTTTGGCCGTGGTGCTACAGCAACCATTTGGAATCACTTCACATTAAAAGACAGTCTGGGTTGCAATGTTATTTATTTCAGTAACGCGTTTCGCAATTAGGGACATCATCAGATTGTCTAAAAATAAATGGATATAAAACTAACCTTCATATTCGTACAAAATGAGACGTGGACCTTAATCACACCAACCAATTTCGCCATAGCAACACAACACAGGACCACCCTTACGGAAATATAGGCGCGGTATCAGCTGTGCGTGGCACAGCAAGTCCATTTAGCGCTGACAGAGACATGACTCTATGACGGATGGGTTTTATATCGGGTTACTTTTACACAATCTGACGATGCCACATAAGGGTGAAGCGCATAATTGAAACAAATAGCTTTGCAATCCGGAGGTCTTTCAATCTGAAAGAACATAAAGAGTCATATTCAAGTAGACATTTGTATATTCCTGTATGGAGCAGAGATACAGACAACTGACCCGATAAACATAAACAAGCTGAAAGCATTAGGGATAGGTTTCTGAAGAAGATCAGGAAGGATATCAAGGCAAAAACACGTATGGAACGCCAAAGCGATGAAGGTAATGAGAGTTTGTGATGTTATTACAGGGGTGTTGACATGTAAGAAGAATGGACGAAACAAAGATACCAAAACTGATACGGGGATGAGAAACTCAGAGAAAAGTAGACGAAGCGGACGATAAATGCCCACCTGGTTCGAAAATTTATAGATAACAATGAGGAGATTTGGTACAGATGAAGAGGATACATAAAATTGACGTACCTAGAGCAACAACTTGGAAAGATAGTGTTGTGTAATACTCATCTGGTGTATTTTTATGTTGGAGAGAAATCTCTTAATTGAAGAAAATGTCAATAAGTAATAGTAATAGCTTCGATCAACACACGAGTATTATAAAAATGCTCTGTGATTTGAAATGCTAATTATTGGAAGGAGCAAGTTATTTTCGCGAAACACTATTGAGAACACTTAGAGAAGCAGTATTTATGACAGCGAGCAGAACGTTTGTATCACTAACGACTACGTCTCGCGAGGGACCCAAAGAAAAGGGAAATTATCGCTCGTAAGGATAAGTATAAACTGTCATTTTTCTCTCGTTGTATTTGCGAGTTGAACTGGAAATGGAATGACTATCTGTGATATAAGGTAACCTGTGCAATGCATCGTATTGTGGCTTGCAGAGTATGTATATAGTAAGTAAAATGTGCTGACCACCAGAGCAATCAGCGCTAAGAAACTCGTGAAAATGCTACCGACGCATACTAGCGAAATGTCGGAAAGAAGAAATGCTAATGGACGACAGTCAAATGCCTCAGTATTAACCACAAGGTGAAATTCTACAAAGATGGCCGCGAAAAGCCTGAATACTTATGTCACGATGTCTATAGTTTCGTCAGATTCACTTCTTAAATGAAAGAAACACAAGAAATTTATTATTTTCTTTGTTTCAATATTGTTTTGTTTCTGCTACCTTAACAGGACAGCTATGTATACATCAGAATTCAACTTCGGCAGTTACAAGATTCGGAAGGAGATGGCCTGGGGGTTTTGAAATCTGACATGACTGAAGGATGATAAAAAAAGGCAAACAGAAAAGAACAGGCTTTGATAGCGAAAGCAAAATAAGAGTGTTGTATTAAGTTTAGCAGAGAGCGATACAAAGTATACTGGGCTAATTAATGCGCTAATACAAAAAGCAATGAAAGGTAGAAATTGAAGGTAGAAATGAAGAGGAAGATTATGTAAAAAGTTAGCTCGGGTCGCATACGCAAACTGGTGCAACGAAAGCAGAAAACGATAGACTGCATCCAGTCTTAGTGAAAGCATGATATCTTTTTAAAAATGAAAGAAAGTATGGAAAAAGCAAACAGATTTTCTGCGATAGATGGTGGCAGATGGCTCATTAAATGAGCTACTAGTCAGGTCTGAGAGGTGTGATCTTTCCGTCTATGAGAGACAGAAGCTGTAAAGAGAGCTAGCGGTGGAAAGGGAGAAAGTAGCTGCAGGAACAGGGGTGAGGCAAGTGGAGAGCCGTCCCGCTATTCACACGGCGACTTCACTTCAAAGTCTGCCAGACGCGGTTTTTTCGGTCTCTAATGATCTGTCTGTCGAACGGGCGGTAAAACCAGTAGCAAAGAGGTGTATTCAGTTGAGTTGTGAAACGGAGCATTTCGATACAAAGCTACCACGGTTGCGATATTTATGAAGCAATGCGGAAGTCACTGATTCCTGTGGTGGTCGCACTGCCCGGACGTTCGCCTATTAAGACGAGTGCTCACCTCTCTCCCAACCTGTACGTTTATAACATTTAACGATTTAGAAAGGGCTATTGACTGGAATACGCTCTCTGAAATTCTGAAGGTAGCGGTGACAAAACACAGGGAGTGAAAGATTCACTGCGAGATGTACAGGAACGAGACTGTAGTTATAAGAGGCATGGATGAAAGAGAAGCAGTAGTTGAGAAGGGAGTGAAACAGGATCCGACAGTATTCAATTTCTACACTGAGCAAGCAGCAGAGGGCGTCACATACGGAAGAAATTAAAACATACGGACTGCCTATGAAACGCTTGCGCTACTTTATACTTTAACCTGTAAGTTCATAAGAAACAATGACACAGGTGTGTGTAACCTGTAACATTACCTCCGTATAGGTAATCTGACACATATGTGAATAAACGCGAACTGAATAGCGTAGCTACGTTTTAAGTTTCTTAGTGACAAGAACTTTCTCTTAGTGCAACGGAATAATTCGAGGGGTCTAAGGTGTAATTCGTGCGATGCAATTTTGTTTGCACTTTTTGCCCTACAGCGCCTAGTAAATAGAAAAGATCTGAGCTAGTGCGATGGCAGAACTTTATCTCGAAGTGTGAAATGGTTCAAATGGCTCTGAGCACTATGCGACTTAACTTCTGAGGTCATCAGTCGCCTAGAACTTAGAACTAATTAAACCTAACTAACCTAAGGACATCACACACATCCATGCCAGAGGCAGGATTCGAACCTGCGACCGTAGCGGTAGCTCGGTTCCAGACTGCAACGTCTAGAACCGCAGGCCACTCCGGCCGGCTTCTCGAAGTGTCCATCTCCGCAAGGACGTGTCTTGAACTTCAACAGCTAAATGAAGTTATCAAGATACCTGAAAATCTCATCTATGCTTAAGGCAGTCGGCTTTAAATGTAAGTAAAACGGGGCGCAGTATGGCCGAGAACCTAGTTCTTAAGTGAAAACGTAGCGATCTGAGTAATAATCAGAGGACTGAAAATATGTTCGTAAGAATCCCAAATTATATGAGCACTTAATAAATATATCGCTCGGAAATCGAATATACAGTCTCGTGTTTCATGTACAAGAACCCTTCAACTGATTACGTGACTTTTCATGACCATTCATACACAAAAGACAAATAAAATCACGATATATTCATATTAACGCACAATATCTTGTTTGAATGAGTGGAACAGTAACGAGATAAAGAACCTGAAAGAATGACTGAATACAAATTAGGCACTAATTCGCACATGTTCTAATGAAGTTATGAACTCGAGCAAAGATCTAACGTTCCCACAGTAAACACGTCTGTAATTTATCTCATGGAAATAAATCTAGTGCTGCAGAGTTTGATAAGACACTTAACGTCTTCTTAGGTCTTCAAATATCAGGTTTGTTAACAGCAGTTCGTCATTCATTCCTGTCCTCGGCCTTCTACTTGAGAGCGGTATTACAATGACGTAAATGCAGCGCAAGCAAGCAGCCGTAATTCATAACGGAGCCGCTTTAATGTGGCTCCTTCATTATCACAAGACAAAGCGTCCACATTTAACATGACTAGCAGATCCCCGCGCCAACAAGCAGAAGAAGAAAGTGTCCGCTGACTATGCGGCGACGCCAACAGATTCTGGAGCCGAGCATTTGCTATTGTCCGCCTCACGTCCAAGTTTAGGCGACTCGCTGAGACAAACTCACAGCTTACCATCGAACATAACAGACGCTAGTAGATAGAGATACGCCTAAAGATTCTTTGAGACTTAAAAGTGGCGATCGGCGTACCGGTGAATACATGGCGTGAAATTGGTCTGACAGCAGATGATTTTCACTGATGGCACGATAACTCTTGTCACAGACGTCAGAGTACTGAACGGAATAAGTCGTGTCTTCAAAAGAGGTTGCAGGGTGAACATCCACAAAAGTAACAACTGTAATGTAATATAGATGAACTAAATCACTCGATGCTGAGGGAACTAGATTAGGAAATGAGACATTCAAAGGAGGAGATGAATTTTGTTAACTGGATACTAAAATACGTGACTATGGCCGAAACAGGATATGAAATGCAGACTGTAAATAGCAAAGAAAGACTTAGTGAAGAGAGTAGTTTGTTAACATTGAATACAAATTTAAATCTTCACAATATTACTCTCTGCTGTGGCTTGAGTGCTGTTTTGAATGTTCCTGGCGGGCTGAAGCCGTGTACCTTGCAAGCGTTACACTTATCAGAGCATGCTATACAGGAGAGACTAGCGAGAAGACATTTTTAAGCAGTATTCTTTCCTCCACGGAATACTAGTCTCACAAGGTACGCAGAAAAACTCTTGTGAGGTGTGAAATGTTGTACAGAGGTACTAGTGGAAGTACAGCACTGAGAACGTGTCGTAAGTCGTGACTCTATATCCGTGTTGGTAGATCATACGCCGCGAAACCCAAGGTCTCAAGATTCGAAACACAGTCCGGCACTGAACTTCCAGGAAATTTCATTAATTTAATTCTGTGAAGGTGTCTGAGTGAGTGAAGTGTCCTATGGAAATAAAACGTGAACGGTAAACAATTGAAACAATGGGAGTTACTGAATTCGTCAAGTATGGTACTTAGAGTACAGTTACCAATATGACAAGTGAGGATGAGACGTCTGTAATGTAGATCCATTCCTAATGTAATGATGGAACATGACGTCTACTTTGTATGTGTAAGGAAAAATAATTTGATAATTACGATATGTAATACGTAAAGTCACACATGTTCTTGAAACTGACAAGTTGTCGAAATTACGTAATCGCACGATTAAAATGAAGTTCGTCCACGTTCCAGTCTACTACAGACCACGTTTCCTTTTATTTTTGAAATGTGGTGTTACTGGAGAATTACATAGAGTGTCAGGGCAGGTCAATGTAAGCACCTGTCCAAAGCCTGAATCACTACCTTCTGCAGCGCTAGACATGCAGGAAGAGGTTCTAGAAGATACCGAAAGGCTGCGAGTCCATGTAGACTCCTGCAGAGAGCCTGTATAGGGAGAGAGTGGCCAACCAGACGATAGGGCGGCCATTTTTCTGCCAAACTGCGGGCGGGACTTTTGAATGGCCAGTAGTGGAGTACACGCTCACCGAATCAAGAGCTCAAGACAATATGGCGAAATCATTCGTCAAATGCCTACTGAATACCTCTCGTAGATAACAAACGAAAAAATTACAAAAATCAGGTAATGTTAAATGTAGGCTACTGTAATAACGACCAAATATAACAAGAAAACTACCGTATCCCTTCTACCCCACAGTAAGTAGGCCTGTTAAAAACTGTCTTCAAGATTACCTACAATTCTTTACTACGAATAATGTTTCAGCAACCACGACAACTGCGGAAAACGTGCTTACAACTTGCCTGCGTCAACAGTCAGGCAATAATACTGAAACCAAAATAATGCCTAGTGTTCTCATTCGGAACGAAATAAAGTTTGACGCTATAAAGTCGAATAAGCATGGCACAACAATTACATGAACTTTCCGTTTCCAGCAAGGACTGTCAAATATTGGCTTCAGAAAAGCTTGTAGGCCTACCGACTTCATCACAAAACGGTTAATTATTTCAACTCGTATTTAAGATCGCAAACGCTAATTGCGTACTAAAAACGATATACAGCTAAATCGAACATGCATACACAACGCATAACAAGTCTCTTAATAATTCAAATACCTTTTAATCGTTTCCAAAAGCCCTCTGAACTTCAATTCAACTCAAAAGCACGGTGAACATACAGGGTGTTTCAAAAATGACCGCTATATTTGAAACTGAAATAAAAACTAAACGAGCAGCGATAGAAATACACCGTTTCTTGCAATATGCTTGGGACAACAGTACATTTTCAGGCGGACAAACTTTCGAAATTACAGTAGTTACAATTTTCAACAACAGATGGCGCTGCAAGTGATGTGAAAGATATAGAAGACAGCGCAGTCTGTGGGTGCGCCATTCTGTACGTCGTCTTTCTGCTGTAAGCGTGTGCTGTTCAAAGGACCGAAAAGCGATACAATAAAGGATCTGTTTGAAAAATTTCAACGGACTGGGAACGTGACGGATGAACGTGCTGGAAAGGTAGGGCGACCGCGTACGGCAACCACAGAGGGCAACGCGCAGCTAGTGCAGCAGGTGATCCAACAGCGGCTTCGGGTTTCCGTTCGCCGTGTTGCAGCTGCGGTCCAAATGACGCCAACGTCCACGTATCGTCTCATGCGCCAGAGTTTACACCTCTATCCGTACAAAATTCAAACGCGGCAACCCCTCAGCGCCGCTACCATTGCTGCACGAGACACATTCGCTAACGATATAGTGCACAGGATTGATGACGGCGATATGCATGTGGGCAGCATTTGGTTTACTGACGAAGCTTATTTTTACCTGGACGGCTTCGTCAATAAACAGAACTGGCGCATATGGGGAACCGAAAAGCCCCATGTTGCAGTCCCATCGTCCCTGCATCCTCAAAAAGTACTGGTCTGGGCCGCCATTTCTTCCAAAGGAATCATTGGCCCATTTTCCAGATCCGAAACGATTGCTGCATCACGCTATCTGGACATTCTTCGTGAATTTGTGGCGGTACAAACTGCCTTAGACGACACTGCGAACACATCGTGGTTTATGCAAGATGGTGCCCGGCCACATCGCACGGCCGACGTCTTTAATTTCCTGAATGAATATTTCGATGATCGTGTGATTGCTTTGGGCTATCCGAAACATACAGGAGGCGGCGTGGATTGGCCTCCCTATTCGCCAGACATGAACCCCTGTGACTTCTTTCTGTGGGGACACTTGAAAGACCAGGTGTACCGCCAGAATCCAGAAACAATTGAACAGCTGAAGCAGTACATCTCATCTGCATGTGAAGCCATTCCGCCAGACACGTTGTAAAAGGTTTCGGGTAATTTCATTCAGAGACTACGCCATATTATTGCTACGCATGGTGGATATGTGGAAAATATCGTACTATAGAGTTTCCCAGACCGCAGCGCCATCTGTTGTTGAAAATTGTAACTACTGTAATTTCGAAAGTTTGTCTGCCTGAAAATGTACTGTTGTCCCAAGCATATTGCAACAAACGGTGTATTTCTATCGCTGCTCGTTTAGTTTTTATTGCCGTTTCAAATATACTGGTCATTTTTGAAACACCCTGTAGGAAGCGCGAAGACGTTTGGCAGAAAAATGGCGTCAAAGCTAATAAACCGATCACGGGCAACTTCACCTATGGCCACTCTCTCTGTATACAGGCTCTAGACTCCTGTGCCGTGACCAGCTACTCTGAGTTTCTCGATTGCGGTCTCATGGCCCGAGCAGCCAGATGGAGGTGGTCCCACAGATTTTCTATTGGAGTTTGGCGAGGGAAAATAAAAAGAAACGTGGTCCCTAGTATGCTGTGGTGCAAACGAACTTTATTTGAAGCATCACGTGATTTGTTTCATCTACATTGCATTACAGTTCATTCTACAGATTCTTTTGAGGACAAGATTTATTCTATTCAGTATTTTGCCGTCTCTGATAGAGTTACCGTTCATCGGTGAAAATAGTCTACTGTCAGACACATTTCACGCCAGAGAAGTACGGTAAACCCATTCTGTTCTTCGAAGTATGCACGTACACTGTGAGCTGTGTGACACGTTGCATTGTCCTCCTGGTAGATGCCATCGTGTCGCGCCCTCCAGAATGACGAGATCATCCATGGAAGGCCACGAAGAAAATTCCCGCGATCATAACGTTCTCTCCTCTGCTTTCAGGCGTTTCACGCCATAGGCCAACTGCCCGATGGAGAATAAAATTTGACTCATCTGAAGGACCACCTATCGCCATTCAGTGGACGTCCAGTTGTGATAATACATTAAGATGTGCAGCTCTCTAGAATGAAAAGATAATTAAATCAAGAGACTAAGCTGCCGACAGGCGTTGATAATCAACGGGGACAGTTGAAAATGTGTGCCCCGACCGGGACTCCAACTCGGGATCTCCCGTTTACATAGCAGACGTTCTATCCATCTTTTTTTTTCCTTTGTTGTTCTCATTTTGTTCGATGTCGTTCGTTTCACTTGTTCGGTGCGGATGTCCCAGGACACCCGTTCAAGTTCAATATTGAGCCGTTGACTCAGTATGTTATTCCAGAGGGCAGCTAGCCCTCTGACCGATCACGTTGAGCTACCGTGCCGGCGATCCATCGGAGCAACCGAGGGCACAGAGGTTAGTGCGACTGCAGGTATTTACCCCTTGCACGCCGCCCCCCCCCCCCCCATCCCTGCGACCCACATTCCCTACTTAAGTCCAAACACTACATTCGTAGTGCCCCTGCCCATTACACACATTACTCGCGGCAGACAATCTGACCGACTCCCGTAAGAGTCCGGAAGAACAGATACCATGTTCATGTAGTTAAGACTAAGCGGCCATTGACCTTCTTCTGTGCGGGTGCACACGCATTGCCCGAACTCTTATGGGACTCGGTCAGGCGAGTAATGAGTGTAATGGGCAGGGGCACTACGAATGTAGTGTGTGGACATGAAGTTGGGAATGTGGGTCGCAGGGAGACCTGCAGTCGCACTAACCTCTGTGCCCTCGGTGGCTCAGATGGATAGAGCGTCTGCCATGTAAGCAGGAGATCCTGGGTTCGAGTGCCGGTCGGTGCACACATTTTCAACTGTCCCCTTTGATGTATATCAACGCCTCTCGGCAGCTTAGGGTCTTGATTTAATTATTATTTCAGTTGTGATAATGGCGTGCACATTCCAGTCTTCTTTACCGATGAACAGTTGTTAGCTTGGGTGCACGAACCAGGCGCGTGCTACGGACGCCCATACACAGTGACGTTCGCTGGACGGTCGTTGACTAGACACTATTGGTAGCCCCTTGTTTCATCATGGAGCTCAATTGCACGTCTATTCGCCCGTACACATCTCCACAGCAGTCGTTCACCCATGCCACCTATGGCCCGTGGTGCACCATAGATGCCTTGACGCCGGTTTTGGATAGCGTCAATTTGCAGTGCCCGATATACATTAAAGAGGACAGCTCACGAACAGTATCAAAAGTTGGCAGTTTCAGAAATGCTTCCACCCTTGTCCAGAAAGCTAATGATCATGCCCTTTTGGACGTCAGATAAATCGCTCCGCGTCCGCAATACGACAACGATTGCACTCTTTCCAGTGTCCCCCCCCCTCCCCGATACCCCCCCCCCTCAAAAGCCATAATAATAGTTCACTGCTAGTGCTACCACCGGCGGTCTGTGACTGGTTATTGCACGTTGACGTGAACTCATGGGGTGGTCACATTAATTTCGGTGGAACGTCTAAGCAGACCTAATAACTAAAACTT
Source organism: Schistocerca nitens (assembly GCF_023898315.1). Lineage (NCBI taxonomy): Eukaryota > Metazoa > Arthropoda > Insecta > Orthoptera > Acrididae > Schistocerca > Schistocerca nitens. The sequence goes on along the minus strand of NC_064615.1, from coordinate 217,200,299 downwards.
ATCGCTACTATACTTGCCTCTGGCGGTTTGCTCTTGCACGCGGAAAGGAGCTGAAAACGGTGAGCTGGGATTCCCTAATCGTCCTAAACGGGTGGCGGTCGGAGCCGTCTAGGTTCAAATGGCTCTGAGCACTATGGAACTTAACAGCTATGGTCATCAGTCCCCTAGAACTTAGAACTACTTAAACCTAACTAACCTAAGGACATCACACAACACCCAGTCATCACGAGGCAGAGAAAAGAGCCGTCTAGGCTTCTTTAATGCCGAGTAGTTTCCTCATGACGGCCGGTATTTTCCAAACCGTTGCAGAAAAATTCTTGAAGTCCTGTCAGAAGCACTGTGAACGGGAGCAGCGAGTGGCCGTTGAGAATGTGCCTACATTTCTCCTCATGATTCGGATTGGTTTGAAGTCCTGAAAGCTACATAATTTCATGAGGTGTTTTGGAGCTGAAGAAATGAGGAGTCAGTCGGCAGCCCTCGTGGGGTTGACGCGACAAGTCAGGGGCGCTCAAGGGAGGCGTTTGGATTTAAAGGGGTTTCCATCTGGGAGGTCTGTAGTTATCCTCCGGCCGGCCGGGATCGCCAAGCGGTTAAAGGCACTACAGTCTGGAACCGCGCGACCGCTACGGTCGCAGGTTCGAATCCTTCCTCGGGCATGGATGTGTGTGATGTCCTTAGGTTAGTTAGGTTTAAGTAGTTCTTAGTTCTAGTGGACTGATGACCATAGAAGTTAAGTACCATAGTGCTCAGAGCCATTTGAACCATTTATCCTCCGTGATCAGCGAGATTACTTTCCTGGTACAGAAAACTCACAAGCCATTTGCAAGTGCGGTCCCCTGCGTGGGCGTCGAATTATCCTTGGGTAATTTACTGCTTTTCTGAGCCAGTCTTGCAGATTTAAGCGTGGAGTCGTTCAGTCGAAAGAGACCTCAGAGCAGAGCGCTGAACCATAAGCTCTCTCATGGTGGTGCTGGGTAAAAACGATACCAATAAATTTCACTTACTTCCGAGCAAATTTGAACGTGGTGTTTTTGAGCAGTCTTTGCCACGCTGATCTTGAACTGTGTTCCTGTTTTGTTGTTGTGTAATTGTCAGTGACAATTACTAATAGCCACTTGAAGATGGTGTACTGAACTACTAACGGTAAATACATTCCAATCCAGCGGTCGTACTTCGGAATCCTTTTTGGAAGTACACTGTTCTGCAAATCTTGATGACTTTATAGATGAAGTAACGTAACATATTAACTACTCGGTGGTAATAAATGTAAGAGCTAGAGCATGGTGCCAGAGGCCTCTGCGTCGTGCGTAGAAGTCAGACGTCACAAGGCGTGAGCGCCACCTGACGCTGTAACCGCAGCAGGAGGCAGTTGAAGGTACGGGAAAAGACAGTGTGTGCCGATCAGTGAGCTGTTACGGTGCACATGGTAGTGTGCGTCATTACAACATGGCCTAGAAATAACATCTCGGAAAAATCATCGGGAAATTGGACGAAATGTGCTGCCTGCCGGCCAAGAATTTGGTGGTGTTCACAATGTTGTTTCACTTGCATGGGGAGCGTACCGAAGTGGAAATGACTACTACATTCTACAACAGGGGCTCTACTTCAAACAGCGGGTGCAATTGTAACCGCATTTAATAGCGCTGTAAGACACGCAATCTCACGCTTCACACTGGTATGGCTACTGCATGGGGTGATCTCTTTGCCCGACGATCAGTACTTTCTCTTCAGTTCACAACCGCACGTAGCCGGCACCGTTCCTGCTACCCTAACCGGTCAACATTGTTGTAATACAGTACTCCTTCACGCGGTGCGTCTTTTCGGAGGTGTATTCGGCCCTGACTTTATTTTTACGAATGACAATGCGCGACCGCATCGAAAATTATACGTGCAGGAGCTCTTGGTACCACATGACATTCGGCGAATTGACTGGCCTGACCGATCCTCCAAATTAAATTCCATCGAGCACTCGCGGAATACGTTCGGAGGACAAATTGCAGCCCGGCCGCGTGCAACAACGAACGTTCAACAGTTGTCAACGGCAATGATGGGGGAATTGAACGCTCTAACACAAGAGCTCACCAACGTTGTAGTAAGCGTGGGAGCACGTTGCAGTGAAAGCATTGCGATCTGTGGTGATTGCGCATCCTATTACGAAACCATATTCCACCTTCTGTTATGTCCAGTGCAACGTCATCAATCGCAGTGACTTCAGTATAATGATTGTTTTTGAATAAAAGTGTCTTTCTATTCGTCCCATGCGTACTTCTTTCAGTTACCTTCTGTACTACACTGTAGCATTTCTTTCTGTATGTGGTCCAACTATCATCGGGATGTTACTTTGCAGCGACCCATCATGCGAAAGTTACTTAGGACCTTCACGTTTTGCACACGACTGTATATCGCCCCCTAATCGTTCATCACCCGCCTTCAATTCAAGGAGACTGACTGGAGAAGGTTTCTCGGCTCTTATTTCTGACATGACTCTGTTTAATATCTATTCCACTCCACTGCGCTGTGATTTTCGCGGCGAAATTAAGGTTTCTCCCCGCTCAGCAGGTGGCGCCAGAGCAGCAGGAGTTTCGAGTTTCCTTGCTGAGGGCGAGAGGGCGTAACCATTACTTAGGGAGCCCGCTGCTGACATCGTCGGCATTTCGTTACAGAGTAGTAACAGTACTGTCACCTCCGTTTCATGTGATCTGTCGTTTGGCATCCCCAAGCGAGTTATGAATACGGGAGTAGTATTGAACCTCACCCTCTTATTGTTATAAGGAGCCTCTGGAGAAAACGTGACCGTGATATTTATTCGTCACCCACTGATACCTCTTAATGGGCTCTCCACCGTATAAACCTACCTGAATAAGTAGATGAACGAACCTGTTTTAAAAGTTGAGTGGGGACCAGAGATTTATCTCCACCCTGCGCGAAGTACAGGAACCTTGCTGCATCTTGATAGTCATACAGCAGGTTGTGTCAGAGATGATCCATTGGTTAGAACCACACCGTCCTGCAGTTGTTAGGGCAGGTAATGGGCAAATTATTCTCTACCCCCCCCCACCCCCACCCCCCACCCCGCCAACCACCATGGTACGAAAGTGTCCAGTTGAAACTAGTGGACTCTCCAGCACTTTCCGGGCGGCTTTCTTGTGAGTATGATACGGTTTTTGCCTTGAGATTACTTTTATAATTTGGGCTTATATTTCGAATCGTGACTTCATCATGTAATACTTTCACCTGATTTCCACTTTGGTGTTACAGTTCAGTTAGTTACTTCCTTTGTTGCATTTTCAATTATATTTAAGCAGTGTCTACTTTTAAAAGGTGCCTTAGTGCCTTTGTCTGTAAGGGAATGATCCCACGTGTATTTAAAAAAGAGCAGTGAACTTGGTGTTTCATGGTCTAGCTTATTTCTAACTTCACATACGTGTTGGTTCGGTAAAATTATGAAACGTTTTCTATCGAAATTGGAGTGGTTTTAATTAATACATTCACGTCTTAGTCAGGGTCCTTTCCTAGTTACCACGTCACCTGGTAGAGTAGTCGATCGAAGGACAAAAAATGGTTCAAATGGCTCTGAGCACTATTGGACTAAACATCTGTGGTCATCAGTCCCCTAGAACTTAGAACTACTTAAACCTAACCAACCTAAGGACATCACACACATCCATGCCCGAGGCAGGATTCGAACCTGCGACCGTAGTGGTCACGCGGTTCCAAACTGAAGCGCCTAGAACCTCACGGCCACACCGGCCGGCTCGAAGGACACCCTGAAGCGTTTTAACGAAGATCTTAAGCGACTGCTTTTAGTCGTTCCACGGCTATTTTTCTAGCGATGGTTTACCTGAGTTGGGGGATTTTCACTCGATGTTTCACATAGTAGTCGAAAGGAAGTCTGGCGTATGTCCTTTGGTTGGAATCGAATGTGCAGTGCCAAGCTTCGTACTGTCATATGTAAAAATACGAACACCACAAGTTCCAATAAGGGTATAGAATTTCTCCTCATTTGACATTTGTAGAATTTTCGTCGGTTCGGTACCTAATAGGTGACATTCCTGCACTAACCCTATTTTGTCCCTAGTGAACTTAATCGTAGTATCTGAGCACCTCTAATTCCACAGTAGTTTCAATCCGTGAATGTGAACATGGTAAATTTCGCTAATTTAAATGTTTAGTTCTGTTAACACAATTTCATTCCACTGCGCCTATCCATCATGCATCTAAAATAAGCTACACCTGCAATAACATCCCCATGTTATCGAGTGTGAACTACTAATCTTTTTAGAGGACCTTATAATTTTAATATTTTCCACGATTCACACGTTTCATTGGCGGAAGCCACTTTTACTGATCTTTAATTGTTAAGATTAATGGTCATAGTTCGCGCTTAAAAGTAAGAAATTTCGTTATTGTGATTATTGAATTACTGCCTTTCGTTAATGAAGCAGATAAATCTGAACTATACCCCTCCGAGCAAATCCTGAGGTGATGAATGCTAGAACGGTCAATAACAACAATTACTGACACGTCCAGTAAAATCTCCTCCACATGCAATCTCGCATTCCTAAGCTCGTGAAGTAGTGACAGCTTCCGCTCCGAGTAAAATGTTTACTATGATATCTGTTACCAAATCAAAATAAAGCAGATTTATATTCTTTACTCATCCACTTACACCACGCAAGCTTGCGGATAAGTTTGGTATACATTTAATAAATGAACCCCTTCCATGTCGCACTGAAATCCGGGCGAACCCCTCATTTTATAAAAAATAAACGAACGAGCATACGAAGATTAAAATACTCCACCTCCCGTTCAATATAATTATATATTTTTCAGTTTGTTAACCACGATACCACTGCTTCTGTGGAAATACCTTCAAAACAGTAAAAAGGTTGAAATGATCAAATACGCAAACATAAAACAAATGGCATAAATACAAAACAATTGCGATACGTTGCCGCTTATTGCGATAACAGCTCTGCATAGCACCGAGCGAGGTGGCGCAGTGGTTAGCACACTGGACTCGCATTCGGGAGGACGACGGTTCAATCCCGTCTCCGGCCATCCTGATTTAGGTTTTCCGTGATTTCCCTAAAATCGTTTCAGGCAACTGCCGGGGTGGTTCCTTTGAAAGGGCACGGCCGATTTCCTTCCCAATTCTTCCCTAACCCGAGCTTGCGCTCCGTCTCTAATGACCTCGTTGTCGACGGGACGTTAAACACTAACCACCACCACCAGCTCTGCATAGCGACGTTCTGCAGCTCTTCCATAGCACTCAGTGAACCCACACATGAGCTGCATATCGGGAAACTGTCCGTCAGTAAACCTATCCATACGGATGTGTGTTACTGTCAACACACAACTAACACAGATGAAAAAACAAACTCTAGGCGGAACTCAGCAGTACGAAATGCGAGACTGAGGGTAGAGAGTAAGGCGAGCTTTACTGTCGTTAACACAAAGTTCAATCTCAAATGTTCAAAGGTGTGTGAATTCCTAAGGGACCAAACTGCTGAGGTCATCGGTCCCTAGACGTAAACACCACTTAAACTAACTAATGCTAAGAACAACACATACACCCATGCCCGAGGAAGAACTCGAACCTCCGGCGGGAGGGGCCGCGCAATCCGTGACATGTAACACAAAGTACAGTTTTTAAATGAAAGTATTTTGTTTGTGAACAATACCTGCAGCCCATACCTTCCACATTACCATTTCAGTGAAATGCGGATACAATGATACAGGGTGTTTCAAAAATGGCCGGTATATTTGAAACGGCAATAAAAACTAAACGAGCAGCGATAGAAATACACCGTTTGTTGCAATATGCTTGGGACAACAGTACATTTTCAGGCGGACAAACTTTCGAAATTACAGTAGTTACAATTTTCAACAACAGATGGCGCTGCAAGTGATGTGAAAGATATAGAAGACAACGCAGTCTGTGGGTGCGCCATTCTGTACGTCATCTTTCTGCTGTAAGCGTGTGCTGTTCACAACGTGCAAGTGTGCTGTAGACAACATGGTTTATTCCTTAGAACAGAGGATTTTTCTGGTGTTGGAATTCCACCACCTAGAACACAGTGTTGTTGCAACAAGACGAAGTTTTCAACGGAGGTTTAATGTAACCAAAGGACCGAAAAGCGATACAATAAAGGATCTGTTGGAAAAATTTCAACGGACTGGGAACGTGACGGATGAACGTGCTGGAAAGGTAGGGCGACCACGTACGGCAACCACAGAGGGCAACGCGCAGCTAGTGCAGCAGGTGATCCAACAGCGGCCTCGGGTTTCCGTTCGCCGTGTTGCAGCTGCGGTCCAAATGACGCCAACGTCCACGTATCGTCTCATGCGCCAGAGTTTACACCTCTATCCATACAAAATTCAAACGCGGCAACCCCTCAGCGCCGCTACCATTGCTGCACGAGACACATTCGCTAACGATATAGTGCACAGGATTGATGACGGCGATATGCATGTGGGCAGCATTTGGTTTACTGACGAAGCTTATTTTTACCTGGACGGCTTCGTCAATAAACAGAACTGGCGCATATGGGGAACCGAAAAGCCCCATGTTGCAGTCCCATCGTCCCTGCATCCTCAAAAAGTACTGGTCTGGGCCGCCATTTCTTCCAAAGGAATCATTGGCCCATTTTTCAGATCCGAAACGATTACTGCATCACGCTATCTGGACATTCTTCGTGAATTTGTGGCGGTACAAACTGCCTTAGACGACACTGCGAACACCTCGTGGTTTATGCAAGATGGTGCCCGGCCACATCGCACGGCCGACGTCTTTAATTTCCTGAATGAATATTTCGATGATCGTGTGATTACTTTGGGCTATCCGAAACATACAGGAGGCGGCGTGGATTGGCCTCCCTATTCGCCAGACATGAACCCCTGTGACTTCTTTCTGTGGGGACACTTGAAAGACCAGGTGTACCGCCAGAATCCAGAAACAATTGAACAGCTGAAGCAGTACATCTCATCTGAATGTGAAGCCATTCCGCCAGACACGTTGTCAAAGGTTTCGGGTAATTTCATTCAGAGAATACGCCATATTATTGCTACGCATGGTGGATATGTGGAAAATATCGCACTATAGAGTTTCCCAGACCGCAGCGCCATCTGTTGTTGAAAATTGTAACTACTGTAATTTCGAAAGTTTGTCTGCCTGAAAATGTACTGTTGTCCCAAGCATATTTCAACAAACGGTGTATTTCTATCGCTGCTCGTTTAGTTTTTATTGCCGTTTCAAATATACCGGTCATTTTTGAAACACTCTGTAAATGGTGGTAAGAAATGAACCGAAATACAAATACCTTAGTACGAGCCACCGATGACTACTTCCATTGTTCATCAGTGTTCTGACTCGTTTAACGTTGCCCACTACGAGTTCCTGTTCAGTGCCAACCGCTTTGTTCAATAGTAGTACTTGCATCCAGCGTCCTTAATTGTTTGTTGGATATATTTAAATCACTCTCTTCCGCTACGGTTTTTACCCCCTACAGCTCCTTCAAATGCTGCTGAAGTTATTCATTGATGTCTTAATAGGAGTACATGTCCTACCACCCTGTCTCCTGCGAATGGCTCCGTTACTCACATGTTCCTCTCTTCCCCGATTCTGCAGATAACCTCATTTCTTCCATCAGTTCACCGAATTCCCAATATTCTTTTTTTCTATAACACCACATCTCTAACGATTCGATTCTCTCTCTATCTCCCTCTCTGTTTTTCCTTCGTGGAATACTGTGGTCCAAACGTACTCTATCACAAATATCTTCCTCTAATTAAGCTAATATTTAATATTAGCAAACTTCTTTGGGCCATGAATACTCTCTTTTCCCGCTGTAATCTGCATTTTTACGTTCTCCTTTCTGTGTCCTTGGCTCGTTATTTTGCTTCCAATGTAGAAGCATTTCATCATTTCATCTACTTCGTGGTTACCATTCATAATGTTAAGTTTACTGCTAATCTCTTTTCTGTTACTCCTCACTACTTTCGTCTTTCTTCGGTTTACTTTCAATCCATATTCCGTGCACATTAGTTTGATCATTCCATTCAACAGGTCCTGCAATACACTTTCGTGGATGACAGTAATGACACCAGAGAATCTTGTTCTTGATAAATTTGCGACGTGAATTTTAACTCCACTACTGAACCTTTTTTTTATTTTTCGTCATTGGTTCTTCAATGTATAGACTGAACAGTAGGGGCGATAGGCCATGGGTGGTTTATGCCAAAATACTGAGAGAATATCGCTGAGCAAAACTTCAAATTGAAGAAAGACATTTTTATAGCCATCAGTTCTACACATTCAACTTTATTCTTTACCGATTTCTGTTTTTATAACAACAACAGAAAGACGTAACTAGTGGGTGCAAACAAAGAGAACGAAAATTCTTAGAGTTAGACTTCTGTAGATCAAAATCATAATTGGGACTTACAGAGCAGCGCATCACGTGGGTCGAAAGCGCGTACTATTAACAAATCACGCAAGTACATTACAGTTCAATGTATAAAAGGTTTCGTAAAGACTGCTAATAGTTACCAAGTACATGACTGAAAGACACGGCTAATATCATCAAAGAGTATAACATCAAAGTTTAAAATATATGGAAATATATACCATAGTACAAGAAGTCAGTGAGTACAATTTAATAATAGTTCTGTGTTGACAGCATGTTGTGGTTACTGCAAATAATCGAATTATAGTAGTAGTGTTTGACAGTGTCTGTAGAGTTCGATGGAATGTCAAAGAGTAAAGCATATGAAGATCTATAATATAATCAGTGGAAGAAGACAGAGACAGCAATTGAAATAAAACTACTTCAGTTTTGGTAGCATGTTTTGCTTGCTGTAAATAATCGAACTACATTAGTGCAGTGTCTGTATTTGACAGAGTCTATGAAGTTCGATGGAATGTTCCTTCAGACATGTGTGCATATCTGAAGGAACAGACACTGCTGATTATTTGTAAAGATATTAAATCATGAAGTGTAATCGCAAACGTCGAATATGGTATCATCACAGCTACACAATGACGGGAGAGAAATGAAAATTTGTGTCGGACTGGGCTCCAGCCTGGATTTCTCGCTTTACGGAAGTGGTCACCTTACAACTTCGGCTATCCGAGCGCACTTCACGGACAGACCCAAACTTTCATATGTCCCACTGTCTGTTACCGACAATGGCACAATTATGTGATTCCTGCACAGGGAGGGACTTATTTAATTCTCTCGTCTGAGAGCACTATGAGTAGTAGACACAGGGACATATTTCCATATTTGGGTCTGTCCGTGAAGTGTACTCGGATAGCCGAAGTTGTTAAGGCGACTGCTTGCGTAAAGCGGGAAATCCGGATTCGTATCCCGGTCTGGCACAAATTTTCATTTGTTTATTAAAAAACTAAAAACCCGCCTCGATTGCGAAAAAAGCACCTAGTGTTAACCCAGGTTTCGGCGTAGATAACTACACCTTCTTCAGAACAACAATGAAACGCACAAGTGCCTAAGAAGACCTTTATCAATGACTAAAAGAACACTATAGCTATACATTTATAAACGAAAAAGAAAAGGAAAAACAGTACATATGTACAAAGTCAATACCACTACTTAATGGTGTACGCTCCACCTCACACCGACCTATGTTCGATGGGCCATGACCCGCCATAAACTGCAGCTACAAACTGTCGCTCACTTACAAGCCTGACCCGCTATCTATGCACAAGCGCAAGACAAGGGAAGTTACTTGAATGCTCATGCGCATACGAATACGAGAAAGTTTATACATGGGTCGGGGCTAAATAGCCCATATATTGCCAACAATAGCAATATTCTCAAGTGCATTTTCCTTTTACGATAAAGGTGATTTTAGCCCGTTGAACTACTCACATTTTATCCCTATATCTTTATTACCACGACGTCTTTAGATTACGTCCCCTCAGCCCGCCCCCCCCCCCCCCCCCCCGCCACCCTCCAGGCTAACTACTGGCTTTATACTAGCATAAGCAACCGTGTGGAGTTATTTTTAGGTTTTGTCTCCTATTTAGCTCGTCTCTTGTTCTATCCATTTCATTTTTTGATATACGTTGATCCACTGTTGGGAATATATGGGCTATTTAGCCCCGACCCATCTATAAACTTTCTCGTATTCATATGTGCATGAGCATTCAAGTAACTTCCCTTGTCTTGCGCTTGTGCATAGATAGCGGGTCAGGCTTGTAAGTGAGCGACCGTTTGTAGCTGCAGTTTATGGCGGGTCATGGCCCATCGAACATGGGTCGGTGTGAGGTGGAGCGTACACCATTAAGTAGTGGTTTTGACTTTGTACATATGTACTGTTTTTCCTTTTCTTTTTCGTTTATAAATGTATAGCTATAGTGTTCTTTTAGTCATTGACAAAGGTCTTCTTAGGCACTTGTGGGTTTTATTGTTGTACTGAAGAAGGTGTAGTTATCTACGCCGAAACATGGGTTAACACTTAACAGTAGGTACTGTTTTCGCAATCGAGGCGGGTTTTTAGTTTTTTAATTTATTAATCAACGACTGCTGACGCGCAGCGATGTTGAAGGTTCTTTCATTTGTTTCCTTTAAATTGTATAGCTGTGGTTGCACCGTACTCGTAATCTGGGAATACATTTCACAATCGAGCTATGGTGAGTAAAGTAACAGGAGAACTCGGAGAACTGTCTACATACCGAGACCTCAAACGCATAAATTTGCCTGAACTCGAGACTGAGGCACAAGAAATAGTTTGGGGGATGACCTCTACTCCTCTCATGGACATAAACGACAAACTCCACGATTTCACTAACAAAATTACTCAACTATATGACAAATATGCTCCAATAAAGACCAGAAAAGTAAAAAGGCAACCTGCACCTTGGCTGACTGATGAACTAAAACAGCTCATGAATCTCAGAGATGCTGCACATCGAGCATACAAGATGCACCCTACACCTGAAAATCACGCTGTATACAAGCAGAAACGAAACAAAGTCAGTCAAGCGGTGAGAAACGCTAAGCTCAGACATGCCCGTACATTAGCTGACAATAGATGTAGACCAGCTATCCTGTGGAAAAATCTCCGTAGTCTCGGTTTAGGCAAAATAAAAGTTGCAGAAAATCCCATCGTCCCAGCTGAAGAACTAAACCGATTCTTCACATTACCTGCAAACAAAATTGATCCGCAAAAAAAAACAGAAAATCATTGATTACTTCATGGGGATGAACGACTGTAGCAAAGAAAAATTCTATCTGCAGCACGTCATTTGCAGTACTGTCAAGAAAGCCATAATGCGGATTAGATCAGCATCTACTGGACATGATGGTATGACTATCCAGATGGTAAAACTTATTATTGACCAACTACTGCCCTCTATAACAGACATTTTCAACGATTCATTAATCACAAGTGTTTTCCCTGAGGCCTGGAAACTGGGACAAATTAAGCCACTGCCTAAAAAGGACATCGCCACAGCACCCTCTGACTACCGCCCCATCTGCCTTCTTCCTGCACTATCAAAGGCCTTAGAGTATATAGTTCATGACCAGCTCACCAACTACCTAACTACTAACAACCTACTAGACGAATACCAATCAGGTTTCCGTAAACATCGAAGCACAACATCCGCTCTGATAAAGGTGACAGATGACCTGAAACTTGCCATGGACAGACAAGAAACGACTATCATTTGCTTCTTAGATTTCAGCAAAGCATTTGATACTGTCGACTTCGACATCTTACTAGCCAAACTTAGCGGTCTAAATTTCTCACCAAGCGCAGTGCAATGGTTTCGCTCATACATGACGTCTCGTCAGCAACGCGTCCTGTCTGGGAATATAAAATCACAATGGCGGCAGGTAGTGTCAGGCGTTCCCCAAGGCTCAGTATTAGGTCGTATACTCTTCTCTCTTTATGTCAATGATGTGTCATCGGTCCTGACCTATTGCAAATACCATATGTATGCTGATGACCTTCAGTTGTATCTAAGTGCGAAATCAAGCAATCTGAAGAAAGCTATTGAAAATTTCAATACTGACCTCGATGCACTGTCAAAATGGGCACAGGACATAGGTCTAAAACTAAACCCATCTAAAACCCAAGCGGTACTTGTTGGTCACTCTAAGCTCATTAGCCCAAAACATCGGGAATCCGTACCACCTCTTATCCTAAATGGAACAAATATTAAATTCTCTCCCTCAGCAAAGAGTTTGGGAGTAATAATAGATGAAAATCTAAATTGGACAGAGCACGTAACTGCAGTGTGCAAAAAAGCATCAGCATCCCTTCATGTCCTACAGAAATATAAAAAACTCTTCCCTTTCGATCTGAAAAAGAAATTAGTACAAACGCTTATACTCCCAATCATTGACTACAGCGATATTATCCTACAAGGCCTCTCTCAGGAAAATTCCCGACGTCTAGAACTGGTCACGAATGCCTGCGTCCGATATATCTGTGACGTTCGACTTTTTGATCACATTTCACCAGCATATGCAAAATTGTCCTGGCTGCGTGCAGACAAACGCAGAGATTTCCATACACTCTGTCTCATCTACTGCCTTATAAATGTACAGTGTCCCTCATATCTCTCCTCGTCCCTAACACTCATGTCGGAACAACATGACAGAAACACACGTTCCCATCATAATAAAATCCTCTCCGTTCCACTGCATCGCTCAGTCACCTTCTCCAAGTCCTTTACAGTAGCGGGAACCCGACTCTGGAATAACCTCCCTCGTTATGTTAGAGAACTTAAAAACATGACCGGCTTCAAAAAACAGTTAATGACGTATCTACTTAAGCAACAGTAATGCCTTCCTCTGTACAAGAGTGCACTTCACCTCATTAGTTCCCTCTTTCCCCCTCCTTAAACCTCCCTTAGCCCAAAACTCGCTATACTAGTAAACATCTACTGTACACACCAAGATATTAATGTACATCTGCACAAACCTTCATTACTATCGCCAATCTTTCCCATGTTTGTCATTATTATTTGATTTTTTTTACTGTTATTATTATTGCTTTCACCATAATCTGTATGTATAGCACGTGATGTAAAAATACTGCCAGCATTTACTTTATTATGTTTTAGTCATGTTTATCATTATTATTTGATTTTTTTGTTTTACTGTTATTATTATTGCTTTTATCATAATCTGTATGTATAGCAACTGTTGTAAAAATACTTCCGTATTTACTTTATTAGGTCTTAGTCACTACTCTTTATTCATATTGTCACTAGAGTAAGCTAATTTTCTCATTTAAACTATGTTCATGATGTAACTCTGATGTGTGAAATGCTGCATGTGTGGACCACTGGTCCGATGTAAGAGAGGGCCTGATGGCCCTAATCTGATCAGGTTAAATAAATAAATAAATAAATAAATAAATAAACTCCAGACTGCGTTGGTAGACTTCGGGTTCACCCTGTACAAAAGGCGAGAGGTTAATAACTGCGTCGATGATTCCCGCAGGTCCCACGCTTTAAGGGTATGCAGATTGGTTCTGCTGGTTTGTTGAAGTAATTCCTTGAGGATGGCAGGGAGCTGTCCTTCAGCGCCGGTAGCTGATGCAGACGCCGCGTGGTGGGAGGCGGCGGCGGCTAGTAGAATCATTACTCGCTGCTTGGTTCCTAATGAGGAGTGCGGCCTACTTCCCCCTAATGACGGCCGCGCAGCTGCAGCGCCGCCTCGAGAGCGAAAATCTCGTCTGAGGGCGGCGGTCGCCGGCCGTCCTCGTGAGTGCGAGCTGAGAGGTTAGGCAGGAGCGCCGCCGGCTGCAGCCACCACCGTCGATACGAGCAGAGCGTAAAACTGCAGACACTGGCCGGACACTGTGCAGTATCGAGGGGCAGTTACAGGGGCAGCTGCGATCCGACTACCTCATTGCGGCACGTAATGAGCATTCTGAAGTAGTCCGAAAAGGAGGAAAGAAGACTGGCGTCTGATGTTCCGTCGATGATAATATCATTAGTGGCGTGGTGCAAGTTCGGTACTAGGCGTAAGTCATATTGTCAAATACGTTTCATTCGTCTACTTTCCACACTTACACTACCGGTCATTAAAATTGCTACACCACGAAGATGACGTGCTACAGACGCGAAATTTAACCGACAGGAAGAAGATGCTGTGATGTGCAAATGATTAGCTTTTCAGAGCATTCACACAAGGTTGGCGCCGGTGGCGACACCTACAACGTGCTGACGTGAGGAAACTTTCCAACCGATTTCTCATACACAAACAGCAGTTGACCGGCGTTGCCTGGTGAAACGTTGTCATGCCTCGTACAAGGAGGAGAAATGCGTACCATCACGTTTTCGACTTTGATAAAGGTTGGATTGTAGCCTATCGCGATTGCGGTTTATCGTATCGCGACATTGCTGCTCGCGTTGGTCGAGATCCAATGACTGTTAGCAAAATATGGAATCGGTGGGTTTAGGAAAGTAATATGGAACACCGTTGTGGTGTCACTGCCAGACACCACACTTGCTAGGTGGTAGCTTAAATCGGCCGCGGCCCAATAGTACATGTCGGACCCGCGTGTCGCCACTGTGTGATCGCAGACCGAGCGCCACCACACGGCAGGTCTCGAGAAACGTACGAGAACTCGCCCAGTTGTACGACGACGTTTCTAGCGACTACACGGACGAAGCCTTTGCTCTCATTTGCCGAGAGACAGTTAGAATAGCCTTCAGCTAAGTTAATAGCTACGACTTAGCAAGGCGCCAATTGTATCAGTGCATGTATCTTACGAGTCTCATTTGTATAGTCAAGAGAGATGTATCACAAGGAGTGATTAAAAGTTAAGTATATTCCAAAGCTACGTATTTTCTTTATAGCAGTCATAACTTATCCTGTTCCAGACTTGACGCCAGTCGGCGTGTGTGTACGCGTGCCTTTCGGCTTCCTTCTCAGTGTGGCGTGACTAGCTTGTTACGCCACAACAACCGTGCTACATCCCAACGGCCTCGTATCACTAGCAGTCGAGATGACAGGCATCTTATCCGCATGGATGTAACGGACCGTGCAGCCACGTCTCGATCCCTGAGTCAACAGATGGGGACATTTGCAAGACAATAACCATATGCACGAACAGTTCGACGACATTTGTAGCAGCATGGACTATCAGCTCGGAGACCATGGCTGCGGTTACCCATGACGCTGCATCACAGGCAGGAGCGCTTGCGATGGTGTACTCAACGACGAACCTGGGTGTACGAATGACAAAACCTCATTTTTCCGGATGAATCCAGGTTCTCCTTACAGCATCATGATGGTCGCATCCGTATTTGGCGACATCGCGGTGAACGCACATTGGAAGCGTGTGTTCGTCATCGTCATACTGGCGTATCACCCGGCGTGATGGTATGGGGTGCCATTGGTTAAACGTCTCGGTCACCTCTTGTTCGCACTGACGTCACTTTGAACAGTGGACGTTACATTTCAGATGTGTTACGACCCGTGGCTCTACTCTTCATTCGATACCTGCGAAACCCTACATTTCAGCAGGATAATGCACGATCGCATGTTGCAGGTCCTGTACGGGCCTTTGTGGATACAGAAAATGTTCGACTGCTGCCCTGGCCAGCACATTCTCCAGATCTCTCACCAATTGAAAACGGGTGGTCAATGGTGACCGAGCAACTGGCTCGTCACAATACGCCAGTCACTACTCTTGATGAACTGTGGCATCGTGTTGAAGCTGCATGGGCAGCTGTATCTGTACACGCCATCCAAACTCTGTTTGACTCAATGCCCAGGATTATCAAGGCCGTTATTACGGCCAGCGGTGGTTGTTCTGGGTAGTGATTTCTCAGGATCTATGCACCAAAATTGCGTGAAAATGTAATCACATGTCAGTTCTAGTATAATATATTTGTCCAATGAATACCTGTTTCTCATCTGCATTTCTGCTTGGTGTAGCAATTTTAATGGCCAGTAGTGTATTTTGTTTGGCTACCGGTATCGGCGATTTACTACTCCATCTTTAGGCCCCTGATCTAAGCGTATGAATATTCCACCTCGGTTCTGGCAAAACAGGGACCAGCAATACTGCTATTAGTAGGTTTCTGCTTGCTATAGCGATCACTTGAACCATTATTGATTAACTGAGATGATCGTTGAAATAATTGCCGCCGCAAGCAGAAATCTACTAATACCAGTATTGCTTGCCCCTGTTTTGACCAGAACGGAGGTGGAATCTTCCTTCACGTCGGTCAGGGGCCTGAAGACGGCGTAGTAAATCGCCGAAACTAGTAGCCAAATAAAATAAGCTTGGAAACTAGACGGCTGGAAGGTGTTTCCTTTTACATACTGTATCGAACAGACGAGTCCCGCAACCATCTCTGAAAAGACGGCCGTACAGAGACCTTCTCCACATTCATTCTGCAGTGGAGGGGGCGCTGTTTTGAAGGTTTCTGGCAGACAAAACTATGTGCTTGACAATGACTGAACAAGAAACCTTGCATTCCGCTGTTGAAGGTCTTGCCAACTTTTTTTTTTTGTTTTTTAAGTCAAAGACGCTACCCCTCTTTTTTTGGTGCGGCTGATGCGGCAACGTCTTTCTTTTATTATTTGTTTAAATTACATTTCCTCTTAGATCAACATCTACATCACTACTCTTCAATTCATACTTAAGTGCCTGTTTTCAGTCACCTTCAGACAACTATTTCTCTATCGTTCCACTCTCGAACAGCGCGAGTAAAACACAAACACTTACATTTTTCTCTTATGTTATTACGATGATCAATTCTTCCTCTACAGGCGGGCTTAAAAAAAATATTTTCTCATTAGGAGGAGAAAGCTGAAGATTGAAATTTCTTGGAAAAATCACGGAACACCTTTCTTTTAATGTCTGCCGCCCTAACTCGCGTAACATACCCGTTAGACTTTGTCCCCTTTGTTTTTTTATTTCTCTTTTATTTATTTACTAACTGAGTTATCAGTCTTCTGACTGGTTTGATGCGGCCCGGCCGGCCGCGGTGGTCTCGCGGTTCTAGGCGCTCAGTCCGGAACCGCGCGACTGCTATGGTCGCAGGTTCGAATCCTGCCTCGGGCATGGATGTGTGTGATGTCCTTAGGTTAGTTAGGTGTAAGTAGTTCTAAGTTCTAGGGGACTGATGACCGTAGCTGTTAAGTCCCATAGTGCTTAGAGCCATTTGAACCATTTTTGATGCGGCCCGCCACGAATTCCTCTCCTGTGCTGACCTCTTCGTCTCAGAGTAGCATTTCCACGCTACATTGTCAATTATTTCCTGGATGTATCCAAATCTCCTTCTTCCCCTACAGTTCATACCCTCTACAACTCCCTCTAGTACCATGGAAGTTATTCCCTGATGTCTTAAAACATGCCCAATCATCCTGTCCCTTCTTTTTCCAACGTTTCCCATATGTTTCTTGCTTCGTCTATTCTGCGAGAACCTCCTCGTTCCTTACCTTATTAGGCCACCTAATTTTCAACATTATTATGTAGCATCACATGTCATACGTTTCGATTATCCTCTATTCTGGTTTTGCCACTGTCCATGATTGAGTACCATTCAGTGCGGTGTTCCAAACGTACATACTCAAAGATTTCTTCGTCTCCCCTATTTCACGATAATTCAAAACGAGCTGCCATTCCATGAATTTTCTCGATGTCCTTCTTCTATCATATCTAGCAAGGATCCTCTACCGCGGGACAGTACACCAGAAGAGGACAGACAAGCCTAGCGTAGGCGGTCCCTTACGTAGTTCTGTTGCATCTTCTAAGTATTTTGCCACTAAAACCCAGGCTTGGGTTCGCCTTCCCCACAACATTAAATGTATGATCGTTCCAATTTAAGTTGTTTGTAATTCGGGTGGACAGACAGCCTTTAGGTTTGCGTGATTTACAGTTTCACCGAAATTGTAAATTAAACGTAGAGAAAATTTTTCATTTCGTGAAACTGAAAAAAAAGTATTAATACAGTAAACTATCTTTCGGTAACTACATTTTTCTTCGCTATTCAAACGTGAACTGATTTCTTTTTCTTTTGCAATCCTTTACGTCACTCTCTTTGTTCTAAAAATGAAATTTATGATTCTTTATAAATGTAAAAAACTCTGTTGTTTTGTCTAAATCCAAGCACGTGGTCATGTATAGAAAAAGATGATTGATCTTGTTTCTTGTTAAGGAAATAAATAATTAAAGTTCTCCATCCTCATTATAGCATTCTTTTCTTCTTACCACCTTTAGCCTACTTCGAGTGCGTAAGTTGCATTTAAAATACAAGTAACGTTATGGGTAAAATATTAATCTTAAAGACAAAATGACATGTACAGGACTCAGCAATCTATACTCTGGCCATAAATATTTCAGATGCAGAGATATCATTCAAAGTGACAAAGTTTTTGTATTTCGACATAACTCTGACGAAGGAATGTGACTGAATGAAAGAAATTTAATATGCAGTTTTCCAGGTTAGTGATTACATTGAACATGAAGACTCAGTGCGTCTAAACTAGTAATGTAACCTTTTAAAAATGTTACTGTTTTAGCGCTTGTGGCCTGACCACCGTTTGTGGTGTCAAATAAACATTTTTTGATATAAAGTCTTTGCCGCGTGAATTCCCAGATTCCGCGTTCATTGTGACATGTGACATTTTTATAAGCGTATCCTCTTTATTACACATTTCAAAATTGGGTGAGTCCGCATGACGCATATCGTTTGTCGGCACTGGATTCGTTTTTTTGACGACTTATACCTTGTTATCCAAACTTGTGATGCAAGCAGGTTTTGTAAATGTTCTTCCACATTTCAGGCACATTGGCAAGAAGATTGCAGAACTATCACTCCTGAAAGAAAGGATATTGCGGAGACATGGCTTAGCCACAGCCTGGGGGATGTTTCTAGAATGAAATTTTCACTCTACGGCGGAGTGTGCGCTGATATGAAACTTCCTGGCAGATTAAAACTGTGTGCTAGACCGAGACTCGAACTCGGGACCTTTGCCTTTCGCGGGCAAGTGCTCTACCAGCTGAGCTACCCAAGCACGACTCACGCTCCGTTCTCACAGCTTTACTTCTGCCAGTACGTCGTCTCCTACCTTCCAAACTTTACAGAACTATGTCCCCGCAATATCATTTTTTTCAGGAGTGCTAGTTCTGCAAGGTTCGCAGGAGAGCTTCTGTAAAGTTTGGAAGGTAGGAGACAAGGTACTGGCAGAAGTAAAGCTGTGAGGACGGGGCGTGAGTCGTGCTTGGGTAGCTCAGTTGGTAGAGCACTTGCCCGTGAAAGGCAAAGGTCCCGAGTTCGAGTCTCGGTCCGGCACACAGTTTTAATCTGCCAGGAAGTTTCATATCAGCGCACACTCCGCTGTAGAGTGAAAATTTCATTCTCGGCAAGAAGATTGTTTAGGGATCTTTTCCTAATATGGTGGAACCATTTCTTTAATTCCAGTTTTTGACATCCTGCGTTACATAGCTGTTGTCGACTACGGCCATTTTAAAAATGCTGAGCCTTGGATACATTTTGCCAACTCTGACGGGTGCCACTTCGCTTTCTGGCCGAAATGCACTTATATGTATATTTGTCAGTGCTGTAGGATTGAATGTTTTCGGACGCTTTGCATTTTGCATCAGTATCTATTAACCCGATCCCATCATCTTAAAACTGTAATGCTGGTGCTCTGCATTTTACTTTGAAAATCTTTCCATGGCATACGAAGTACTGAATCGCCGATACCAACTAAGATTTCCCGGCTTCTCTCAGGAAGTTTCAGAAGCAGCGCCACTCCACTGCTGAGTGAGAACTTCGACGTAGAAACGACCCCTAGACTAAACCATTTGCTTCCTATATTCTTTCTCGCAGAAGTTGTAGTCTCGCTACGTATGCGGACTAGCTTCTACGAAGTTTGAAAAGTACGAGGGAGGTACTGTCGAAGCGAAAAATTTGAGGTTGCCTCGTATCGCATGCCTGGATAGGTGTGTATGTCTGTGGTTAAGAGCACTGGCTGCGAAAGCAAAAGTTCCGGGTTCGAGCCCTGGCACTAAGTTTTAATTTGTCTGGAAATTTTATATGTGGATTGTCCGTCTAGACTTGAACATCGCTCATCCTGGATGCGAGGGATATACCTGAAAACACCTAGTACAGTAAAAATAGTAGAGATCATATGTGAACCCAAATCAAAATCTGTTACTTTATTACATTCTAATCATCTTTTGGACCTCGTGCTTGCAAAATAGAATTGAAATGACTATTATACTGTGCTTATGAAAGATAATACTAATTTTTCTGTATTTCTGCTCCGTTTGTAACATCATTAAACAGGTTATAATTTAATATGTACTACTTTAATATGTACTAATTTAATATGTACTTCCGACAAAATTTTGCCTTCTTATAAATGTCCATATTGTTAATTCTAAATCTAACTCCAAAAAACGATGGTATTCATAATCACCTTAAAGACGTGAAGCTGTTGCCCTTAGCAAACGCCTGACATTAATCTATGCAACTTGCAGCATATCCTTCAAAAATTTGTAATGATAACTGAGCTTCGAAAACTTCTTACAGAAATGATAGAACAAAGTAATTAGAATTAACTTCCTCGAAAATGGACTTTTCAAAATTGCTGCCATTTGTAGGAAGTGATCGAGAAGGTAAATTAAACGATCAACCTCTCTTAAATCGTAAAGAATTGTCTTGAAACGTGCAAAAAAATAAATAGATGATATTTTGCATCAGGCAGAATTTCCACAATAATTTATTTCAACACACATGTTGCTGTTGTGGTCTTCAGTCCTGAGACTGCTTTGATGCAGCTCTCCATGCTACTCTATCCTGTGCAAGCTCCTTCATCTCCCAGTACCTACTACAACCTACATCCTTCTGAATCTGCTTAGTGTATTCATCTCTTGGTCTCCCTCTACGATTTTTACCCTCCACACTGCCCTCCAATGCTAAATTTGTGATCCCTTGATGCCTCAGAACATGTCCTACCAACCGATCCCTTCTTCTAGTCAAGTTGTGCCACAAATTTCTCTTCTCCCCAATCCTATTCAATACCTCCTCATTAGTTACGTGATCTACCCACCTAATCTTCAACATTCTTCTGTAGCACCACATTTCGAAAGCTTCTATTCTCTTCTTGTCCAAACTATTTATCGTCCATGTTTCACTTCCATACATGGGTACACTCCATACAAATACTTTCAAAAAACTTCCTGACACTTAAATCTATACTCGATGTTAACAAATTTCTCTTCTTCAGAAACACTTTCCTTGCCATTGCCAGTCTAAATTTTATATCCTCTCTACTTCGACCATCAACAGTTATTTTGCTCCCCAAATAGCAAAACTCCTTTACTACTTTAAGTGTCTCATTTCCTAATCTAATTCCCTCAGCATCACCCCACTTAATTCGACTACATTCCATTATCCTCGTTTAGCTTTTGTTGATGTTCATGTTATATCCTCCTTTCAAGACACTATCCATTCCGTTCAACTGCTCTTCCAAGTCCTTTGCTGTCTCTGACAGAATTACAATGTCATCGGCGAACCTCAAAGTTTTTATTTCTTCTCCCTGGATTTTATTGCCTACTCCGAACTTTTCTTTTGTTTCCTTTATTGCTTGCTCAATATACAGATTGAATAACATCGGGGAGAGGCTACAACCCTGTCTTACTCCGTTCCCCACCACTGCTTCCCTTTCATGCCCCTCGACTCTTATAACTGCCATATGGTTACTGTAAAAATTGTAAACAGCCTTTCGCTCCCTGTATTTTACCCCTGCCATCTTTAGAATTTGAAAGACAGTATACCAGTCAACATTGTTAAAACCTTTCTCTAAGTCTACAAATGCTATATACGTAGGTTTGCCTTTCCTGAACCTTTCTTCTAAGATAAGTCGTAAGGTCAGTATTGCGTCAGGTGTTCCAACATTTCTACGGAATCCAAACCGATCTTCCCCGAGGTCGGCTTCTACCAGTTTTTCCATTCGTCTGTAAAGAATTCGCGTTAGTATTTTGCACCTGTGACTTATTAACTGATAGTTCGGTAATTTTCACATATGTCAACACCTGCTTTCTTTGGGATTGGAATTATTATATTCTTCGTGAAGTCTGAGGGTATTTCGCCTGTCTCCAGTAGTTCTAATGGTATGTTGTCTACTCCGGGGGCCTTGTTTCGACTCAGGTCTTTCAGTGCTCTGTCAAACTCTTTACGCAGTATCAAATCTCCCATTTCATCTTCATCTACATCCTCTTCCATTTCCATAATATTGTCCTCAAGTACATCGGCCTTGTATAGACCCTCTATATACTCCTTCCACCTTTCAGCTTTCCCTTCTTTCTTAGAACTGGGTTTCCATCTGAGCTCTGGATATTCATACAAGTGGGTCTCTTTTCTCCAAAGGCCTCTTTAATTTTCCAGTAGGCAGTATCTATCTTACCCCTAGTGAGATAAGCCCATACATCCTTACATTTGTCCTCTAGCCATCCCTGCTTAGCCAATTTGCACGTCCTGTCGATCTCATTTTTGAGACGTTTGTATTCCTTTTTGCCTGCTTCATTTACTGCATTTTTATATTTTCTCCTTTCATCAATTAAATTCAATATTTCTTCTGTTACCCTAGGATTTCTACTAGCCCTCGTCTTTTTACCTACTTGGTCCACTGCTGCCTTCACTACTTTGTCCCTCAGAGCTACCCATTCTTCTTCTACTGTATTTCTTTCCCCCATTCCTGTTAATTGTTCCCGTATGCTCTCCCTGAAACTCTGTACAACCTCTGGTTTAGTCAGTTTATCCAGGTCCCATCTCCTTAAATTCCCACCTTTTTGCAATTCCTTTTGTTTTAATCTACAGTTCATAACCAATAGATTGTGGTCAGAGTCCACATCTGCCCCTGGAAATGTCTTACAATTTAAAATCTGGTTCCTAAATCTCTGTCTTACCATTATATAATCTATCTGATACCTTTTAGTATCTCCAGGATTCTTCCATGTATACAACCTCCTTTTATGATTCTTGAACCAAGTGTTAGCTATCTCTATGTTATGCTCTGTGCAAAATTCTACCAGGCGGCTTCCTCTTTCATTTCTTAGCCCCAATTCATATTCACCTACTATGTTTCATTCTCTCCCTTTTCCTACTCTCGAATTCCAGTCACCCATGACTATTAAATTTTCGTCTCCCTTCACTACCTGAATAATTTCTGTTTTCTCATCATACATTTCTTTAATTTCTTCATCATCTGTAGAGCTAGTTGGCATATAAACTTGTACTAATGTAGTAGGCATGGGCTTCGTGTCTATCTTGGCCACAATAATGCGTTCACTATGCTGTTTGTAGTAGCTTACCCTCACTCCTATTTTTTTATTCATTATTAAACCTACTCCAGCATTACCCCTATTTGATTTTGTATTTATAACCCTGTATTCACCTATTCACCTGACCAAAAGTCTTGTTCCTCCTGCCACCGAACTTCACTAATTCCCACTATATCTAACTTGTATCTATCCATTTCCCTTTTCAAATTTTCTAACCTACCTGCCCGATTAAGTGATCTGACATTCCACGCTCCGATCCGAAGCACGCCAGTTTTCTTTCTCCTGATAACGACGTCCTCTTGTGTAGTCCCCGCCCGGAGATCCGAATGGGGGACTATTTTACCTCCGGAATATTTTACCCAAGACGACGCCATTATGATTTATCAATACAGTAAAGTTGCATGCCCTCGGGAAAATTACAGCTGTAGTTTCGCCTTGCTTTCAGCCGTTCGTAGTACCAGCACAGCAAGGCCGTTTTGGTTATCGTTACAAGGCCAGATCAGTCAATCATCCAGACTGTTGCCCCTGCAACTACTGAAAAGGCTGCTGCCCCTCTTCAGGAACCATACGTTTGTCTGGCCTCTCAACAGATACCACTCCGTTGTGGTTACACCTACGGTATGGCTATCTGTATCGTTGAGGCACGCAAGCCTCCCCACCAACGACAAGGTCCATGGTTCATGGGGGGGGTTAACACACATATGCGTCAAAAAGTACATGATAACAAAGAAAACAAACTCGGCTGCCTCTTATTACATGTCATGAAAGTAGAGAAGGTATGGATGGCACTGGGATACACATTACTGGAAAAAAAATATAGAGAGTCCAGAGATTCTCATACATCATAAGCAGAAAGTTGTGTCAAGTTCACTTCGAATTTAACAACTCAGTAGTAAAGAAAGACTGTTTAAGTGTTATTTTAAGGTTCATGTTACTGATGCGGAGCTTTTTGGTTTCGGGCTAGACACTACTGATTTCTAGTTGACAGTTTATCCTCCTCAAAGCTCTTTCATCTCGTTCCTGGAAGTGGTTTGGAGTAGTGGGAAGTCTCTTCGTGACCATGTCCAGAAAACACGCCCCACTGATGCACAACATAAATTACACGGGCGTTGCTCAGACCTTGCCGACAATGTCTTTGTTATTAAACAGCGTCTCTATTCAGACAGCGGCTGCACACATGAATACGCAGCCTTTGTTTAGCTAATACGGTCAGCCGTGCTACAACGCAGCACTCTGCTACAAAATCGGAAAATGACTATTCTCCATTATACCCTCTCGCATGTTACTGCCCTATTGAATTCACGTTGGCCTTCCGTGTTGGAAAAGTAACTTTGTTGATCACTTCGTATCAATATCTACCAGCTCTGGAAATGTTATATACACACATCAAAAAATGTTTTCCATCCCCTCGCTTCCGAGTGTTCCCAAACCTGTACAGAAAATTGGAACAGATATCAACATAAACATCATTTCCGCCGTTTTTATTGCTCATGAAAACCACACACTGCATGTTGTACCATCATACACAGAGACCTTAAGAGGTGGTGGTCCAGATTGCTGTACATACAGATAGCTCTAATACCCAGTAGCTCGTTCTCTTCCATTTATGCATGCCAATATTCATCATGGCATACTATCCACAAGTTCATCGAAGCACAGTTGGTCCAGATTGTCCCACTCCTCAACGGCGAGTCGGCGTAGATCCCTCAGAGTGGTTTGTGGGTCACGTCGTCCATAAACAGCCCTTTTCAATCTATACCATACATGTTGGAGAGGGTTCATGTCTGGAGAACATGCTGGCCACTCTAGTTGATCTTTGTCGTTACCGTGAAGGAAGTCATTCTGAAGATGTGGACGATGGGGCCGCAAATTGTTCCAAGATTTCTACGGAATCCAAACTGATCTTCCCCGAGGTCGGCTTCTACCAGTTCTTCCATTCGTCTGTAAAGAATTGGTGATAGTATTTTGCAGCTGTGACGAATTAAACTGATAGTTCGGTAATTTTCACATCTGTCAACACCTGCTTTCTTTGGGATTGGAATTATTATATTCTTCTTGATATCTGAGGGTATTTCGCCTGTCTCATACATCTTGCTCACCAGATTGTAGAGTTTTGTCAGGCTTGTCTCTCCCAAGGCTGTCAGTAGTTCTAATGGAATGTTGTCTACTCCCTGGGCCTTGTTTCGACTTAGATATTTCAGTGCTCTGTCAAACTCTTCACGCAGTATCATATCTCCCATTTCATCTTCATCTACATCCTCTTCCCTTTCTATAACATTGCCCTCAAGTACATCGCCCTTGTATAGTCCCTCTATATACTCCTTCCACCTTCCTGCTTTCCCTTCTTTGCTTAGAACTGGGTTTCCATCTGAGCCCTTGATATTCATACAAGTGGTTCTCTTTTCTCCAAAGGTCTCTTCAAAATTCCTGTTGGCAGTATCTATCTTACCCCTAGTGAGATAAGCCTCTACATCCTTACATTTGTCCTCTAGCCATCCCTGCTTAGAGGTACGATGTATTAAATGGTTTAAAGAAGATAATAAATTCTAAAACATGGGTGAGCTTAGTGTGGCATTTGGAAGAGGTAGGCGTTTCAATCCCGGTGGGAGTTTTTGACGAGGTTTGAGCTGCTGTAACTGCACATGCAGCAAGTGCCCTCGCTAGTACCAGTGCTTGCCCATCCCATGGTCAACAGTACGGAAGGTTGTGCGGTCTATTTTACACTGGTTCCCATACAATATCTAGATGGTGCAGTTACTGAAACCTTACGATCCGCAGCAACGTTTTGAATTTGCTCTTCGGTTTCCGGCACGAATCGAACTCGATGACATGTTGCCGGGCAGTATTGGTTCAAATGGCTCTGAGCAGGGCAGTATTCTATGGCATATTTTATACTACAGTGCGCAGTGAACACACTGAACTGTCGAACTTGTGGTACTGTTACATCAAGAGTTGTGCACGAAGAATCCGGCCTGTGTGGCCGAGCGGTTGTAGGCGCTTCAGTCTGGAACCGCGCGACCGCTACGGTCTCAGGTTCGAATCCTGCCTCGGGCATGGTGTGATGTCCTTATGTTAGTTAGGTTCAAGTAGTTCTAAGTTCTAGGGGACTGATGACCTCAGTCCCATAGTGCTCAGAGCCATTTGAACCATTTTGCACGAAGAGCCATTGTAATCGCCGTATGTGACTGTATGGTGTAGAGTCAGGCACCATTATTCCCGTTCCGTTGAGGAGAACACATCCACAGGGTGTGTCAGGTGTATCGTGACGTTTGGACGTTATGGAGACCTCTTTGGAAAGCATGCGATTCCGGCTCCGGAAGAGCAACTGTGTGGAAAGAAAGTTTTTCATGCAAGATGGGGCAACACCTTATGTCGTCCGTCTAGTGAAATATCTGCTTAAAACAACCTTCCGCGGATGTGTTAGCTCCAGAGGTGTTCCAGATGCGTGCCCTGAAAGATCATTTGATATGAATCC
Source organism: Schistocerca nitens (assembly GCF_023898315.1). NCBI lineage: Eukaryota > Metazoa > Arthropoda > Insecta > Orthoptera > Acrididae > Schistocerca > Schistocerca nitens. The sequence continues at coordinate 217,173,529 of NC_064615.1, read as the reverse complement.
GTGCGGCTCTGGGCATATCGAAATCAACAGGTTTACAAGGGACACATTCGGTTTCTATATATCTGATCCGAAGACTAGTATACAGGAAAATGTTTCTGGGATTCTAGCGGAACTGCTACGAGCAAACGTAGATCACGTTTTTTGACGGATGCAGCATTCCATTGACGTCTCCAGTGCTCATATTCAACAGACAGTGTAAGTGGCAGTTAATAATGAAATGAGCATTACCCATTCACTGCTTGTTTGACCTTTTCTACCCATGTTCCATTTCTAATCCGTTACATAAGGAAACACTTCTGATATGTCGTTACAGAAGGCTCGTGCTCGCGTTTAGCAGGCTCTGGATGATGGGCGCCGAACCACGGACCACGGCGCACGAGAAATAGCCAGCAGTTACTTTGTCTGGCTCAACTTAGCAACAGGGGGACCTCGCGATACTAACACTCTATGGCAACTGGTGATGAGTCAAGTTACGTCATAGGCGACGCTGGCTGGCGGACAGCGCCGGTGAGTGGTGAGAAAGACATCCAGGTACGAACCCTAGACCTTGTCTGGCTGCTGGCGTCTGTCTCGTTGCCTGGAACGGTTCCAGTTTGGCCCTCATCCCGTCATTGCTGTGGCTGGACTCCCAGACACGCAGTCCTTTCAGCATGTCAGGTAAGGGATGGTGGCCGCACAGCAGACATTGGCTCGTTCACACTCCAATTCTGTGGCCAGCCTGGCCAGGTGGCCAGCTGTTACGTATCCGCACCCAGGCGTGCTTGTTGTCCAGTGATGACCACAGGTGTCATGTGCACCATCCATTGACCTGACGAAGGTTGCAGTGTGACCTGGTAGTCAAGGGAAGGCAGGATTCGGTTACAATTGTGGACGGGGCCGTAATCAGTTACGATTGGTTGCCTTTTACAGTTACAATTTATTTTGAACCAGTAATTCCAGACTCAACAATAAATTAAAAAAATACCACATGTTATTGGTTCTGAGCACTATGGGACTTAACATCTGTGGTCATCAGTCCCCTAGAACTTAGAACTACCTAAACCTAACTAACCTAAGGACATCACACACATCCATGCCCGAGGCAGGATTCGAACCTGCGACCGTAGCAGTCGCGCGGTTCCGGACAGCGCGCCTAGAACCGCTAGACCACCGCGGCCGGCCCACATGTTATTAATGAAGGAATAAATAACTGTGGAAATAATAGTGTTTTCAGTGAGCTACAATTTAGAAAATCACCATTAAATACAGATACAACAGATAATGTTTTAAAAGCATACCACTGTGATCTGGACACAAGGCTTTACACGTCAGGATGGCAATAAATTAAGAATTGTTTAAAACTCGCTGTAACATAAAAATTGCTGGTATTGAAATATTAAATGCAAGTCGCCAGAAACATAGCCGAAGGCATCAGACGCCAGGAATGGCAGTAAATAGGGTTTTAAGGCTTACTGCTAAAATACAAATACCAAAATAAAATTTTAAGGCAAACAACCCCAATCACGGCTGGAGGCCTTACACGCCAGGAACGGCAATAATATAAAAATTTTTGTAACCTGCTGTAAAACAGCAAATACAATAGCAAAAGTGAATTAAAAAATTAAGCGACTTATCCAGAAGGCGCTCCAGGAATCGACCTCTCAGAAGGTACAGAAACAAACACTTTCGCGAGCGATGAGATAGGCAGCCAAGAGTTGCATTCACACACAAAATGGTAACTCAGACTAGTGGCAGTCTAACGAATGATTAATGATAATCTTGTGGAAGCTACCTGACGTCCGATAAACCGCAGCTGCTCACGCCAACCACGGGACCACGGTGCTCCTGTGCTCACATCGTCCTTGATGTTGCCTATGTTGCCCATGGACTACTCAGTTTGTATATTTTGCTTATTTTTTCCTAGTTCCACGCAACTTCTTCCTGTTTTCTCGACTGATCTGTGTTCAGTTTTTCAAGGCCTATCCACTGTGCCAAATTATAACTAAATCTGAGGGGGTGCGATGGGGAGGTTCCCTTGTTAGTCTCCAACTAAACTCGCACACTCACGCGACCCGGAAAAACAACCACGTCGCCCCGAAGATAGGGCAACAGTTACTACATATCGAAAACCACCGCTGCTGGCACTAGCAGACAGGCAACGCTTGCGAAACCGGGTGGCGCCAGTCAACACGAGAAGAAGACAAACAACCACAACCATGCCAACTTAACGATACCATCTGGCCTCCAACAGAGGGCGGAAACCTACAAACAGCACCAACGCGAGCCGCAGAACGGCTCATACAGTAGCTTCGTTGGACATTCACTAGACTGTGTTGGTGTGACACCTAAGGTGGTGAGGGTCAGTTACCTTCGAGACTGGGCGTGATGAGTTGATGTTAGTCAAGAATGGATTTAAGGCGACAAAGTCGCCCTTATCAACACCTCACTGAGTTTGAACGAGATCGTTTAACAGGGCTACTAGAAACTGGGTGTGCCTTCCGTGAGACTGCAGAGAGACTAACAAGGGAACCTCCCCATCGCACCCCCCTCAGATTTAGTTTTAAGTTGGCACAGGGATAGGCCATGAAAAACTGAACATAGATCAGTCGAGAAAACAGGAAGAAGTTGTATGGAACTATGAAAAAAATAAGCAAAATATAAAAACTAAGTAGTCCATGCGCAAAGTAAGCAACATCAAGGAGGGTGTCAGCTTACGGGCGCCGTGGTCCCGTGGTTAGCGTGAGCAGCTGCGGATCGAGAGGTCCTTAGTTCAAATCTTCTCTCGAGTGAAAAGTTTAATTTTTTATTTTCAGACAATTATCAAAGTTCAGGCACTCACACATAATCAACTTCGCTCTCCAAAATTCCAGGACATGTTCAGATTTGCTTGGACATATGCAGGATTTGACGGTCTACACACGGAAAAATTTGAAAACGTTAAAAACATATGTTTTGACAGAGCACAGAGAAAACTGTGCGACTGTGAAACTGTTGCATTCAGTTGTTGCAGTTTATGTGACACACTCTTATGTTTTCATCACTTTTTTGGGAGTGATTATCACATCCACAAGAAAACCTAAATCGGGCAAGGTAGAAGAATCTTTTTACCCATTCGCCAAGTGTGCAAGTTAGGTGGGTCGACAACATATTCCTGTCAAGTGACGCACATGCCGTCACCAGTGTCGTATAGAATATATCAGACGTGTTTTCCTGTGGAGGAATCGGTTGACCTATGACCTTGCGATCAAATGTTTTCGGTTCCTATTGGAGAGGCACGTCCTTTCGTCTACTAATCACACAGTTTTGCGGTGCGGTCGCAAAACAGACACTAAACTTATTAGAGTGAACAGAGACGTCAATGAATGAACGGTCAGATCGTAACTTTGCGAAAATAAAGTTTTTACTCGAGGGAGGACCCGAACCAAGGACCTCTCGTTCCGCAGTTGCTCACTCTAACCAAGGGACCACGGCGCTCCTCGGCTTACATACTCCTTGATGTTGCGTATCTTGCACTTGGACTATTCAGTTCGTATATTTTGCTTTTTTTTTTTCATAGTTCCACACAACTTCTTCCTGTTTTCTCGATTGATCTGTGTTCAGTTTTTCAAGGTCTATCCACTGTGTCAATTTATAACTAAATCTGAGGGGGGTGCGATGGGGAGGTTCCCTTGTAAGCAGAAATGTAGTCACTGTACATGATTGGTGGCAGCGCTGGTCACGAGAATGTACGGCCGCAAGAAGACAGGGATCCAGATGGCTACATAGCACTACCGTGTTCGACGTACGGCTCTGGCGCATGGTACATAATCTGCAACATAATTTTGAGCAGCTATTGGCAACACGGTGACAACGAACTATTGCAAAGGAACACTCCGTGCCAGAACCCCTTTAATGTGCATTCCATTGACCCAAAACCAACGCCACTTGCGAAAAAATGGTTCAAATGGCTCTAAGCACTAAGAACTTAGAACTAATTAAACCTAACTACCCTAAGGACATCACACACATCCATGCTCGAGGCGGGATTCGAACCTGCGACCGTAGCAGTCACGCGGTCCCGGACTGAAGCGCCTAGAACCGCTCTGCCACAGCGGCCGGCCCACCAGCGTTCACGTTTGCAATATCTTATCTCGCGCCTACATTAACCTGTGGTCTTACAATGTTAATCACTTAAATATTTTACGTAGACATATGTATTCCCAAATTTCATTAATATATATTAATTATTTTTGGTGTTGCGGTTATTTTTCCCGTCAGTATAGTAACATTACGGAAATGGGCTGTCGCCTTGGCTTGCAGTGCCACAGATAGGACTTTCCTCCGATATCAAGGTCACCCACATGCATACTTCTCCATTACCAACTACATCAACTGTTGTTCTGACATTCAGGCTTTCCAGCCAATAATATTTAGGAGCAGAATGAATTTTCATTGGTACTTTGCTGCTCTAAGAGCGCCCCTCTGGAAAGTGCTGATTCCACTCATGAATTCTCACAGTTTATTTGTAAAAGGTGTTGGAAAACACTACCTTTATTTTCACGTCGCTTGCCTTTAAGGCAGCATAGTATTGCCTGACCACAGTCTACAAGCTATGGAAAGAGTAGACCAACAGATCCAGGTGTTCTCCCATCTCGTTATTTACACGGAAAGGTAAGAGTTTATTCCATGCGCGCGGCTGCTCACTGCTCAGAGACTAAGTCCCGCGATACCACACAACGCGAAATTTTCCAAGTCCTTTCACTTTCTCCACGTGATTGACTATAGCTTATTGTACATTATTTTACATTTTAACATATTCAAATAATCAAAGCTTGACCACTTTCACGTTCTAAATAAAGTAACAATAATATCGATTACATAATAAACGTTAAATTCTTTTATTTAATACCAATACAATTTCCTTCTTAACTTTGAATGTCACGGCCAGTAGACTCGCACCGATGTGCTTTCTGATAAATAAATAAAGAACAAAAGTAACTATTATACACTAAATTTTACAACAAATATTCTATTATCTAATGATTCAATAAGGTGTCAAGCTGTCATCTTTCATATGTTTTGTGTGGAGGAAATGATGTTCTGATGCGTTATTGAAAATACCGGCAATTTAAATTCACTATATCTTTAAACAAATAAAGTTACAGAGTTGATATTTAGAGCGTGTGACATTTTAATGATGCATTTATATGAAATGTCGATCGTTAAGATCGACCAAAGCCTTCAGATTTTAGCATTCAGCTCTTTGTTACAAAACTTGGTAATTTCACTTTAAGAGTAAATCCTAAACTATTATAGATATGATCAATATTCGAGTTTTATTGGGATCACTATGAAAATTTATGAAGGATGGTGGATTAAAATTACTGTGGCTTCATTCCCTGAATTACTGCAGAATTAAATAGTTTTCATAAATGTTTCACTTTATGGCCTATCTTAGGTCCGTCATATTTAACACTGCTACCCCTCCCTGGTCACAAACAGCTCCTACGGGGTTTCCTTATAACGTAGGTTCTCGTCTGCCCCACTCACACACTATAGCGCCTGGGCCTCATTCAGCACAACAGACACCTGTGAATTTCCCCATCACATGGCGAATCTGCGCTCTTTGTGGCAAACGGACCTGGACGACAGGGTTCGTTTCACAATTCCTTAAGTCTGACTCTTTCAGCCATACATTTAAATGAGAGCGAAATGCTCATTAGCTCACATACCTCCATTCCATAACATTTTGGCGTGCCATATGTGTTATGAAGTAGCACCCAAATTTACAAGACACAAATTCATAATATAATAACATAATCATCTAAGCGCCAGATCAATAGCGCAATTATTTGTTGTGGTGTTGATGCAGCATGCTTTAAATTTAAAGAAACATATCTAACATAAAGTATGAATTGCAGCATATTAATTAAATGGCAGATAAAACTATACATTTATCAAAATCGACTATTTAAATACCACAGAAATACCAGCACCACTGTGCTCACTTTCACAGAACCTTTTCGTCACAACGAAGTCTTCACCGGCGCTCCACAGATTCGGAGCCGAGTACTCCGCCGAAATTCTGTATGGCTCTGCATTTCATCGCCAACGTTTTTCGGCAAAAAATCTGTTGAAATTCGAATCTGGTGTAGATACCAGTGTAATTCCGTGCAGTGAAGCTGCGTACACCAATCGTTACTCCATACAACAATAAATTATTTCACCAAAATATTCCCAGGTAAGTAGATAAACATACATCTGTCTTCCTAGGTAAGCATTATTAATTTTCATTTTCCAAATTTGTCCGACATGCATGCACCTAAATTCGCGTGACCATATCTTATAATTTGGAAATTACAACAAACATAAAACCATCCAAAAACTTAAGCCTAACAGACGCATACACATACATAAATCCCTTCTATATGCACAAAAACCTAATTTATATGCATACTGTGCATTGATTTTTGACTTGATACTGTTCACCAAATAATCGAGATCTCCGACCTCCTCGCACCCAAATGTGGGTTTAAACTCTCTCTTTATAATTGCACAGACCTTGTGCCACAAAAATCCGTATGTGACGAAACAAATGGTTCAAATGGCTCTGAGCACTATGGGACTTAACATCTATGGTCATCAGTTCCCTAGAACTGAGAACTACTTAAACCTAACTAACCCAAGGACGACACACAACACTTAGTCATCACGAGGCAGAGAAAATCCCTGATCCCGCCGGGAATCGAACCCGGGCGTGGGATGACGAAACAACAAACAAGCTACAATAAATCCTGAAATAAAACATTTCAAATTATCCCTCCAAATAAGCTCATAATCTAAACACAGATACACTTATTTCTTAACCTACTTCTCCCTTCTCAACGTACAGTCTCAATTGTGTCACATTTCTTAATCCTAGAAGTTTTCCTGGAACAGGGTATTTAAGTCGGTAGGCATTAGGGTGCGGACATTCTGCCACAACAAATGGCCCATAGTATACCTCAAACAACTTTTTTACTTCTCTATCCACTTCGCTGCACTTTTCTTTCGTACGTACAAGAACTTTGTCTCCTATTTTGTATTCAATTGGTTTGTACCGCCCATCCTGTCGTTTCTTCCTTTCCTCTTCCAACTTCTCCATACGGGATTTTACCGCCTGCTCCCTCTCAGCGGCCGACTCAGCCAGGCGCTGAGGGAAATCCACAATTTACGTTAATAGAAATTTCGGTTTGACTCCCGTCATCACCTCCAAGGGCAAATATCCAGTTTCGTTACTTTTCACGTTGTTTAGAACGTCCTCATTGAATGTACGCATTCCACCCATTTTGAGTGGAAGCGTAAGTCGACACAGTCGTCCAACTAATGTGTTTTATATCCCGGTCGTTGATAAATTTGTTCCAAACGTTTGATGTAAACTGAGATCCGTTGTCAGATAACAGCCTTTCTGGTCTGATTGCGTTCTTAAAGAAATTCTTTTCTAATTTGGCTCTCAGCGTCTTGCTGTTAGCTTTCCGTATCGGATAAAGTTTCATAAATTTTGAAAAGAGGTCCACAACAACAATTATGTACTTCATACCACCACGTCCTGTGGGCAGTGGGCCAAAACTGTCAACCGCCAGTAACTCTCCTACCTTGGTCGGTATTGTACTTTGCATTTCCCCTTGTTGAGTTGTAGTGCAATATTTTAATCTCTGACATCGATCAAAGGCAGCCAACTGTGAGCGTACTCGTCTGGCGATGTTATCAATGTGGATGTATTGCTCCGTGCATTTCTGGGCCCCGTAATGACCGTGACTTACATGGAGGTATTTTGTCAGTTGTTCCAGCCGGCCAAAGTGGCCGTGCGGTTAAAGGCGCTGCAGTCTGGAACCGCAAGACCGCTACGGTCGCAGGTTCGAATCCTGCCTCGGGCATGGATGTTTGTGATGTCCTTAGGTTAGTTAGGTTTAACTAGTTCTAAGTTCTAGGGGACTAATGACCTCAGCAGTTGAGTCCCATAGTGCTCAGAGCCATTTGAACCATTTTCAGTTGTTCCCCATATTTGTCTGGGAAACACAGTCTCCAGTGATCCATCTTCTCGTCTCTTCTGCGAAACAGCACACCCTTGAGGGTCTTGAAATAGCGGGGTATTTTTTGTAGCACTTGCTGTCTACATTGATTTTGATGTTCTTCAGTTCAGGGTCATCATTTTGCGCTCTTCGTGTATCCCTGCAGACCGCACGAATTTTCTTTTCCCTCCTTTCATGTACAGCAGCTGAAATTCGTTCTTTGTCTTCTCCCCTTCATTGTCTTCCTCTGAAACGGGCAGCAGCGAAAGAGTATCGGCAATACAATTCTCAGTCAACTTAATGTAGCGATCTGGTAACTAAATTTCTGCAGGAACATTGCCCAACGTTTCAAACGGTAGTTTAGTATTCTAAAGTCCTGCAGAAAGCTAAGGGCGTTATGGTCGGATAGCACTGTTACCACTCTACCTTCCAAAAACATTCGGAAATTTTTTAATCCATACACGATTGCAAGCAGCTCCTTTCTGATATGCTGTATCCGCGTTCTTTGTTGTTGTTGTTGAGTATGCGGCTGGCGAAAGCCACACTCCGGTGTTCTATCTTCCTGTCGATTTCTTTCTTTCGGAAATTTTCGCTGCCTATACCATAATCTGAACTTTCCGACGACAAATAGAACGGAATGGTCATGTCGCGATAATAGAGCATCTTGCTCGCACGCAGTTTATCCTTTATGTTCTGAAATTTCCTGTCACTTCTCGCTCAAATTCCAGGATGCGTTTTTCTTTAATAATTTACATAAATTTGGGTTATTGATTCCGCCATCCCCCAAGAATTTTCGATAAAACCCACATAATCCGAGGTTTCTGTTGGTTGGCGTTTTACAATCCGTGATTGACTTTAGTTTCTCGGTAATCGGAAAAATTCCCTCAGATGTAAGAGTGTGCTAGGAAAAATTCGCATTTGGCAATTTTTAACGTCATCCCTCCTCGTCTTAAAGCCACAAGCACTTCCTTCAGCAATTTACAGTGTTCGTGCCAGGATTCCATCGCTGTTAAAATGTCGTCCACATAGATCACCAACTTACTCATTAAGCGTTCTCCTAAGACCTGGCTTAGCGCTCTCACAAATACTGCTACTGAAATCGTGAGGCCGAACGGTACAACCCTAAACCTGTAGCTTCGTCCTTCGAATAAGAAAGCTGAGTAACGTCTGCTTTCTTCAGCCAATGATATTTGCAAGGAACCTGAGGTCAAGTCAACACTTGACATCAGTTTTATGTTCCGCAAGTTTTGGAGCAGTTCCTCCATATTACCAGGCTGGTCGAGTTCTCTCACAATTACCTTATTCATTTTACGAGAGTCTAACAAGATTCTAACTGATTTGTCTTTTTTTCTTTACAATTACAGTGGGATTACAATAATCGCTTCTACACTGTTCTATAATATCCCATTCTAGCATTTAACTTAACCTGGTCCTGGCAGCTTTCCAGTCAGCAACAGGAATTATGTAAGGCTTGCGCTCAATAGGCACGTAGACTTCACTTTAATGGAGTATTTGAAGTCTGTTACTTCACCGGGAAGATCAGAAAATATGTCATCATAACGGCACAACAATTCACATAACTCCTTTTTCTCTACCTCCAATATACCTCGACTGCTTCTACTGTTTCCTTTACCTTGTCATACATATTGTTCTCTTCATCCCAACCATGTGTAATTATGATGTGCGCAGTCTGGTTGTGTCCCGTCAAAATATTATTAAATTTTACTTTCCTTTTTTCACCCTCAATTTCAAAATCCAAGCACCTTCCCACGCAGTGAAGCGAAGTTTTATATTTACATAAGAAATCTGTTCCCATCACCACATGTTTTACAAGTCCATTCACCACGAAGCATCCTATACTAAAATAATTCTCCTCGCACTTGAATTCCAAGAGCACTTCTGCCATTTTAATTTTTACACTATTTACAGGTAGTAATACTAATTTGTTATTCTTTATCCTATGTACAAAACGATTAGGAAATGAGACGTTTAAAGTAGTAAATGAGTTTTGCTATTTGGGGAGCAAAATAACTGATGATGGTCGAAGTAGAGAGGATATAAAATTTAGACTGGCAATGGCAAGGAAAGTGTTTCTGAAGAAGATAAATTTGTTAACATCGAGTATAGATTTAAGTGTCAGGAAGTCGTTTCTGAAAGTATTTGTATGGATTGTAGCCTTGTATGGAAGTGAAACGTGGACGATAAATAGTTTAGACAAAAAGAGAATAGAAGCTTTCGAAATGTGGTGCTGCAGAAGAATGCTGAAATGGTTAGATCACATAACTAATGAGGAGTTATTGAACAGAATTGGGGAGAAGAGAAATTTGTGGCACAACTTGACTAGAAGAAGGGATTTGTTGGTAGGACATATTCTGAGGCATCAAGGGATCACTAATTTAGTATTGGAGGGCAGCGTGGAGGGTAAAAATCGTAGAGGGAGACCAAGAGGTGAATACAGTAAACAGATTCAGAAGGATGTAGGTTGCAGTAGGTACTGGGAGATGAAGAAGCTTGCACAAGATAGAGTAGCATGGAGAGCTGCATAAACCAGTTTCAGGACTGAAGACCACAACAACGACAATATGTACAAAACCTTCAGACACTGCCGACGCATTACTTCCAGAATCGAGCAGTGCATCTACTTTCTCGTCATTTACTTTAATTTCAATGACAGGCTATAAATTAATCATTTCTTTTCCCTCTGAACACTGTTCCCTCAATAATTAATCATCCTCTATGTCTCGTCCCTTCTCTTCCATATCCTGTTCGTTCCATCCCGCATTTGCGTACTTGTTCCACAATAGTTCATTAAATGCTTCTTTTGCCCCAATTTCATTTTTTCTCCCTTCTAGACCTCTCGCTATCTTAAACTTCTCTCGATTCTACAAAGGAGGCAATAACGATCGTAATGTTCTACCATACCATCGCCAATCAGTTACATTAAAATCACGTTCCTCCTTAAGATACCATTCTGTCCAAATATCACTTTCTATATTAGAATCAAACTCACTGTGTTCTCCCTTAAAATTATCGACATTAGTAGATACAACATCATTATCATGAAATAAAGCATTACTTTTTACTTCCACGTCATTACTAACACCTTCGTTAACAGCCCTTTCAACAGCCACTGATACATCATACAACTCGCTACATGAAACCTCATTTACCTCCGTCGACAAATCACTAATATAAGAACCGTTCATAGTTTCACCATCCTCTGTCGTTACATCACATAAAGTGTAGCTATAGTGTTGTGCAATTTCAGAATCCACAGTACTATTAAATTCCGCTGCGTTTTGATTTAAACCTGAGCATAATACCTTTTCCTCTCCTGCACACTGCCGCGTCACGTCCGTAGCTCGTGGTCGTGCGGTAGCGTTCTCGCGTCCCGCGCCCGGGTTCCCGGGTTCGATTCCCGGCGGGGCCAGGGATTTTCTCTGCCTCTTGATGACTGGGTGCTGTGTGCTGTCCATAGGTTAGTTGGGTTTAAGTAGTTCTAAGTTCTCGGGGACTGATGACCATATATGTTAACTCTCATAGTGCTCAGAGCCATTTGAACCATTTTTCTTGCTGCGTCACATTAATTTCAGATCGCACATCAAATTCAGACCCACATTCATTCTCAAACAAACATTCAAGGTCCACAGATCCATCCAGACTTTTGGGGTTCACCTCCATTAGCAGAAAGATACGCACAGATTCCTTCATCTGAAGTATCGTTACCAGCAGCTTCATCTTTTGTAACTTCTGCACATAAAACATCATTACTACCTTCCTTCAAAAATAACTCAGCAATATGCGCCGATACACACACAAATTCATCAACAGCTGATGAGACTAATGCTACGCCACCCTTATTAACCTCCTTAGCAACTTTCGCCGATACTATATCACCTGGAACATCATCACCTCCATCACTGTAATCGTTACTGTTGGTTAGCACCTCTTTAGAATTTTCTATACCACAGAACTCCACCAAATTCAGCTCCACCTCAGCCTCCTTCTGGCACATAGAATCTTTCATTGTATTAACATTCACACATTCTTTCGTCTCACATTCATAAAACAAATCATTTAGCCATAAATCGTCGTCATTGTCTTTATCGTTATCTTTCATTATCTTAGAATTACGCCTTTTATGTACGATTTGATTTGACAATTTACCTCACCTCTTACTAATTTCATTTCAATATTCTGACGGCTTTCTGCCGACTGATTGACACCTACTACTTTTCCGTTTACTCGCGTTCTATTCATCGCCGGTTTATTCTGCCATCTCTCCCATTACGCCGGTTCATTTCGCCAGGTGCCGGTCCTTCAGATCAATGTTCTTGGTGTCAGTCCCTGTCACGGAAGTATCCGGTCCCATTACACCTTTGAAATTTATCATTGGCTGTGTCTCTGTTACCGTTTCCCTTATCAAAACTGCTGTTTGCGTTCCGTTGATAACTTACCGGATGTCTTTTCATAGTAATCACTCGGACTTTAGTTATGATTTCCACTCTGAAAACTATTTGTCTGATTACTTGGCAGTTTAAATTTCGACGCCCGTTCTAATTTTTCTACAAAGTTCAAAAATACGTCTATTGAGTTGCTAGGACTTTGCACTAGATCCCTCAGCAGATTTTCCGGTAAAACCGCCTTTTCAACGTCGTAATTTAAGTAAGCATTCGCAATGGACGTTTCACATGCATTAATCTCGCAAGTTCACGTTTACAAAATTATCACATCGACCCATTCCCGTATTTAAATGTTGACCCGTTCAGAAACTCATCTTGGAGTCGCGTTTGCGTCGCTTCACTCCAGAACTTGTTCAGGAAACCCCTCGTAGGTAGTGAACGTATCACTGTTTATATTTGCCCACGATTGCGGCTCGCTTTTCAAATGTCCTTTCACGAATTTTATCTTCGCCTCGTCGGAAATTCCCCTTATAAAACCATCCCTGCATGCTGATAGAAAATTTACTGAGTGAAATTTCCCGTCGTCTCCAAAACATCTGACCGATCCCGAGTTCATCCACGGAACGCTGATCACTGTAGAGTTTTGATGGGTAGCTAAAGAATTCAGTTCGCTTTTTATTTCATTGATTTGCTTTTTAACTTCACTATTTTCAGTTTTAATGCCAGACTCTACTTGTTCCTTTATTTTATCTACTACTTTCTCTTCTTTGTATTCGAACGGATAAGTTGCTAATAGCCTCTGTCGTCTCAGCCATTACAGCGTCTTGCCTACTCATACTCCCAGGTCTGCCTGCAACTTCTCCACCTTATCACTGATATTTTTCTCCGCTTGATTTACCTCAGAATCAAGTATCCCAACTTCATCAGAAATTTTGGCCATTTCATCCCGAATGGTTCTTAATTTTCCGTCTATCAGTTCCTCGATTCCACTTGCAACTTTACCTACTTCGTTTTTCACAACCGAAGCTGTTTCGGATTGAACCGAATCAATTTTTAAATTTACGTCACCCATATCGGTTTTCACAGAGTCAATTTTTAAATTTACGTCACGCATATCGGTTCTAACAGAATCAATTTTGGGACCCATATCGGCTTTAACAAAATCAATTTTTGATTCCAATCCTGTTATCATTTGCATTAATTGCGACATCATGTCTCCCCACATTCATCTCCCTTGCCTGATTTCGGACTATTTGCCCTACTAAATTCACCGCAGATCACGCTCTCCCGCTCCGACTTCGGGCTAGGCAGCTCGCTGGTATTTTCGGACCCACACAAACTGGTTCAAATGGCTCTGAGCACTATGGGACTTAACTTCTGAGGTCATCAGTCCCCTATAACTTAGAACTACTTAAACCTAACCAACCTAAGGACATCACACACATCCATGCCCGAATCAGGATTCGAACCTGCGAACGTAGCGGTCGCGCGGCTCCAGACTGTAGCGCCTAGAACCGCTCGGCCACTCCGCACATAAACAGGCCGACTGCTTAATATTAGCGACGTATATTATTGGCGATTGAACTACAGAATCATACATAATCTCGCAGTCAGCGTAGGTACTTAGCTTTGTCGTGCTGGATCCTTCTGCCATGGTATTACTGCCAAGTATTACTGCCAATGTTTGCGATTGAAGCAGACGCTGAAGATCTCGTAGCCTCTGCTGTGATACTGCAACCGCCTCTGCGCGATGAATCGCCGTTGAAGATGCCGCTGCTGGCTGGAACCATGTGCTTTCGATATCGCCTCTTCTTACTCGTTACTTTTTTATCACTCCTAACCACTGCCTAACTCGGTGCACACAACTGTTGCAAAACTCATAGCTCAGAGCCCCCACGCAAACTGCCTAAACTGCCAAGACTTGGGACCTAGGACACAGAATGTCGTTAACTGTGAGAATTACCATCGTAATTTCACAACTATTAGAGAGACCAAATATTCAGTTCTGAACCGATCTCACATTTAAGTTTTGCAAGAGGCCCTGCCTATCGAAGGTCAGATAACACATTTGGAAACATTTTGTAGAATTCAAATCCAGTTCTAAATCTTTCCGGAGTTAATATTCCGTAACTAACGCTTTCCAAATTCCTATCCTGTTCCAACTCTTTGCAAGATTCTTATCCCTCAGCTAACACTTTCTAAGTACCTCTCCCGGACGAACCCCCAATTGCGAGCTAACATTCCAAAGGTGTTCGGGCTCACATGCAGTTCCTCTTCGTCGAAATGTCTTGGCTCGAACACGTCTAGGGGTTGAACCGCACTTGTTGCATTACACGCCCTGAATTAGACACGTGTGACCCTTTGGTTAAATTGTCTAGCTGATGGCAAGTTTGCGAAATATTAAGTTAATATAACGTGTAATAACAATAATAAGAATAATAATATCGGGAACTAAATTAACGACTCATAAGTGATGTAGGCCACACAGTTGCGATTTGGTTAGAATAATGTTTATTCAGAAAGCGAACTAATAGCGGAAGAGTCGTATTTAGAGCTACTGTTACACTCGAGCGCATATCCATTTGACACAGTTCGGTCATTGAAAATCTCATCGCGAAACACAAGTCCCGTACTCCACCTCGTTATCTACGCGAAAAGTTAAGAGTTCACACCAGGCGCGCGGCTGCTCACCGCTCAGAGACTAAATCCCACGAAACCACACAACGCGAAATTTTCTAAGTCGTTTCACTTCCTAGCTGCCTAAAGACCGACTGCAAGCTTTTGCGTCTCAATCCAAACTCTACCCTTTGGTGTCTCCAGCCAAATTGTCCGTTTTCGCGTCTCCACCGGAACTGTTACCTTTGGTGTCTCGACCAGAACTGCCCTCTGCCCTCTGCCCGTCCCCGACCGCGTTTTCCCGCGCGCCGAACGTCCTCGCTCAACTGACTAGTGCAGTTCCCTTTCCTGAAGCCGTCCATCTGATTGGCTGCAGCTTATTCTGCGTTATTTTACCTTTTAAAATATTTAAATAATGAAAGCTTGACCACTTTCACGTTCTAAATAAAATAACAATAATATCCATTACATAATAAACGTTAAATTCTTTTATATAAAACCAATACAATTTCCATCTTAGTTTTGAATCTCACGGCCAGTAGCCTTGCACCAATGTGCTTTCTGATAAACAAATAAAGAAGAAAAGTAACCATTGCGCACCAAACTTTACAACGAATATTCTATTACCTAATGATTCAATAAGGTGTCATGCTGTCATCGTTCAATGCGTTTTGTGTGGAGGAAATGGTGATCTGATGCTTAACTGAAAATACTGACAATTTAAACTCACTATATCTATTAGACAAATCAAATTACAGAGTTGATATTTACAGCATTTGTCATTTTAATGATACGTTTCTATACGAAATGTCCATCGTTAAGATCGACCAAAGCGTTCGATTTTAGCATTCAGCTCTTTGTTAAAGAGCTTGTTAATTTCACTTTAACAGTAAATCCTCAACTATTATAGATATGATCAATATTCATGTTTTATTCGGATCATCATGAAAACTTATGAAGGATGGTAGATTAAAATTACTGTGGCTTCATTCCCTGAATTACTACAGAATTAAATACTTTTCATAAATGTTTCCCTTTATCACCAATCTTAGGTCCGCCATGTTTAACACTGTCACATCTCCCTGGCCACAAAAGGTTTCTACTGGGCTTCCCTATGATGTAGTTTCTCTTCTGTCTCACTCGCACGCTATAGCGCTTAGGCCTCATTCTGCACACTACACGCCTGTGAAATCCCCCCCCCCCCCCCCCTCACCCCTGTGCGGCTGATACCGGCGGAGGTTCGAGTCCTCCCTCGTACATGGGTGTGTGTTTGTCCTTAGGATAATTTAGGTTAAGTAGTATGTAAGCTTAAGGCCTTATGACCTTAGCAGTTAAGTCCCATAAGATTTCACACACATTTGAACATTTCTTGAATTTCCCCCATCTCGTGGTGATTCTGCGCTTCTTGTGGCACACCGTCCTGGACGACTGGGTTCGTTTCACTATTCCTGAACGCTGACTCTTTCGGCCATATATTTAAATCAGTGTGAAATGCTCATTAACTCACATGGTTCTCTAAATTTTCTCAACAGTGTTTCTCGAAAAGAACCTCACCTTCCCTCTACGGGTTCCCCTTTGCGTTCCGGAAGCATCTCTGTAACACATTTTGTTCGAAGCTACAGGTAACAAATCTAGCACCCTGGCTCTGAACTGCTTCAATGTCTTCCTTCAATCCCATCAGGTACGGATCTCAAACACTCAAGCAGTACTCAAGAATAGGTCCCACCAGCGTGCAATATGGGTCTCCTTTACAGGTGAACCGCTCTTCCCTAAAATTCCCCCAATAAACCGAAGTCAACCATTTGCCTTCCCAACCACAGTAATCACATGCGCAGTCCATCTCATATCGCTTTGCAACACTATGCCCAGATATTTAAATTACAGATTTAATCTTCCTACTCATCTGCATTAACTTACATTTTTCCACATTTAGGAGTTGGCATCTGTGGCCGAGCGGTTCTAGGCACTTCAGCCCGGAACCGCGTTGCTGCTACGGTCGCAGGTTCGAATCCTGCCTCGGGCATGAATGTGTGTGATGTCCTTAGGTTAGTTAGGTTGAAGTAGTTCTAAGTCTATGGGACTGATGACCTCAGATGTTAAGTCCCATAGTGCTCAGAGCCATTTGAACCACATTTAGGCAAATTGATCACACCAACTGGAAATTTTGTCTAATTCGTATCATCCTACAGTCACTCAACTTCGACATCCTACTGTACACCACAGCATCATCACGAAACTACCGCCGACTGCTGCCCGCCCTACCTGCCAAATCATTTATGTATATAGAGAACAAGTGCTGTCCTGTCACACTCCCCTGACGAACTCCTGACGATGGTCTTGTCTCTGATGAACACTCGCCGCCGAGAACAACTTTTTTTTTTTGGGTCATCAGTCTTCTGACTGGTTTGATGCGCCCTGCCACGAATTCCTCTCCTGTGCCAACTTCTTGATCTCAGAATAGCACTTGCAACCTACGTCCTTAATTATTTGCTGTGTGTATTCCAATCTCTGTCTTCCTCTACAGTTTTTGCCCTCTACAGCTCCCTCTAATACCATGGAAGTCATTCCATCATGTCTTAGCAGATGTCCTATCATCCTGTCCCTTCTCCTTATCAGTGTTTTCCACATACTCCTTTCCTCTCCGATTCTGCACAGAACCTCCTCATTCCTTACCTTATCAGCCCACCTAATTTTCAACATTCGTCTGTAGCACCACATCTCAAATGCTTGGATTCTCTTCTGTTCTGGTTTTCCCACAGTCCATCTATCACTACCATACAATGCTGTACTCCAGACGTACTTTCTCAGACATTTCTTCCTCAAATTGAGGCCGATATTTGATATTAGTGGACTTCTCTTGACCAGGAATGCCCTTTTTGCTATTGTTAGTCTGCTTTTCATGTCCTCCTTGTTCCGTCCGTCATTGGTTATTTTACTGCCTAGCTAGCAGAATTCCTTAACTTCATCTACTTCGTAACCGACGACCCTGATGTTAAGTTTCTCGCTGTTCTCATTTCTGTTACATCTCATTACTTCTGTCTTTCTTCGATTTACTCTCAATCCACATTCTGTACTCTTAAGATAGTTCATTCCATTCAGCAGATCTTGTAATTCTTCTTCACTTTCACTCAGGATAGCAATGTAATCAGCGAGTCGTATCATTGATACTCTTTCGCCTTGAATTTTAATTCCACTCGTGAAACTTTCTTTTATTTCCATCATTGCTTCTTCGATGTGCTTATTGAACAGTAGAGGAGAAAGACTACATCCCTGTGTGCCCCTTTTTAATACGAGCACTTCGTTTTTGGTTGTCCACTCTTATTATTCCCTCTTGGCTCTTGTACATATCGTGTATTACCCGTCTCTCTTTATAGCTTACCCCCATTTTTCTCAGCATATAGGGTTTTATTGTTTAAGAAGTCTTCAAGGCACTCACATATCCGTGAACCTATTCCATATGCTCGTACGTTCGTTAACAGCCTACAATGGGGCACTGTACCAAATGCTTTTCGGTAATCTGGAAAAATGGAATCTTCCTGGAAGTTCGTAACATCATCACGGAATCGCCTTGTAGACGTATTGGACGAACACTTTCGGTCCCTCAAACAGTGGGTACCTCCGCACCAACAGTGCCCTACACTGCTGAACTTCATGGATGTTACTACAGAAGTCATCCCGTCTTCCCGCCTAGACACTGGATATGGTGTGTTTGGAGGCGGTATGTAAAACACGCGGTGGACTGCCGCATGACGAGAAACACTGATGGATGAGAGTAGAAGGGCTGGGGGAGGGGGGGGGGTGGGGCACAGCAAGTGATTAAATGAACGTCAGCGGTGGGGAGCACAGCGAGGTGGAACTGCCGATACAGGAAGCGGGCAGCAGGTCGCGCTGCTACGGGCGAGCGGAGCGGCCGCAGGGAGGAAGCGCCTCGTTAGCCGCCCACGAGCCGCTGTCAACATTGGACAGCGCTGCGGCTCTCCCGTCTAGGCCTGTAAAAATGTAACCACCTAAAATTAGACCTTATGTGTCTACACTGATCAGCCTAAACATTATGACCACCTGTTTAAAAGCTTGTTTGTCCTTCTTTAAAAGGACATACATTACTGATTCTGCGTATCACGGACCCGACCGTTTATTGGTAGGTTTGTAGAGGTATGTGGCATTACATGTCTATGCACACACACACACACACATATATATATATATATATATATATTTATTTATTTATTTATTACACTTACTGGATTAAAAAAAGTCTTTTATTGGTTAAGATCGCAGTTTATTATTTTTATTCATTACTCGTTTCAGCTAGACTTGTTAGCCATCTTCATATCACAAAAGTTTTGTCCTCTTCGTACAGTCGCCATATGGTCATAAATTTTGTGCGAGCAGCATAGCGCAGTCTCATTATACAGCTCGGTGTAACATTGGTGTAAAATCGCCCACGGCTAAGAGATCATCGCATCCACTGTGTAATAACATTATATCAAATAATCCTATCTGCATAATGAGGCCACAATTAATACACTACTATACAGACGTAGCATCAGTAACAATACATACTTTTCACTCAGTTGCTGACCGGTGCTACATGTCATGCACTGATAACTTCACTCTAGAGACCGTGTTCTTCCCATGTGGAAGGATTGTAATAACTGCACAGTGCATACGACACACTCTTATAACTGAGTGAAAATTATGCATTGTTTTCTACTGCTACGTCGCTAGAGTAACGAAGTGTATTAATTGTGATCTCACTACACTCTTGTGGAGAGTATGTGAATGCGACGATCTCTTTGTCTTGGATGATTGAGCTATATGACATGCACAAAATTTATGATGATGTGGTGGTTGATGATTGTATACAGAGCAAAAAAAAAATTATTTTATCCTGTGGTCTACAGATGGCTAACAAGTTTAGCGGAAAGAAGTAACGAATAAAAATACACTTCGATCTTGACCATTAACATATGGTTCAAATGGCTCTGAGCACTATGGGACTCAACTGCTGTGGTTATCAGTCCCCTAGAACTTAGAACTACTTAAACCTAACTAACCTAAAGACATCACACACATCCACGCCCGAGGCAGGATTCGAACCTGCGACGGTAGCAGTCCAACGGTTCCGGACTGCGCGCCTAGAACCGCGAAACCACCGCTGCCGGCTGACCATTAACAGATTTTTTCTGAATCCAATAAATGTGAACCATTACAGGTCGTCGTGTATATTACACGCACACTCAGACACATGGAGCCGGCCGGTGTGGCCGTGCGGTTCTAGGCGCTTCAGTCTGGAACCGCGTGCCGCAACGGTCGCAGGTTCGAATCCTGCCTCGTGGATGGATGTGTGAGATGTCCATAGGTTAGTTAGGTTTAAGTAGTTCTAAGTTCTAGAGGATTGATGACCGCAGATGTTAAGTCCCATAGTACTCAGAGCCACAGACACATGGAGGCGTAACTCTTAGTCACGAAAATTACCCATATTTTATTCATCCAGTATTTGAGGAGCACTTAGCGGCTTACCACAACCTTCACACATAATTTCGAACCCTCTCATTGACAGCTCAACATAAAGCAATGAAAGGAAAAAACTTATCTGTTGTAGCATTTTCCTGGTCATGCAGTAAAACATCTGGTATGACGTTTTAATTTATTACTTGTTTGCTGCTAACTCTATTCGCAACTTCTTTTTGCAGACAGTATTCACATATACCACTAAAAGTTCTCAACTTGTATCATTGTATAACACGTAATTCAAGAGATGACGTCATAAACATTGAGATGCGTGTATTCTAGTCTTTAAGGAATCGGGGGGGATTGGTGCTTTTTAAGATTATTTTCACTGTAATCAGCTATGAACCTATCGTTAGCAAGTTGATGTCTATACGAACAGTGAATTATACCACCCTTCGAGCGCCGCTCAAAAAATTTTAATTGTTCTATATCCGTAATAAGTTGCTATTACGTTCAAATACATGACTAGTTTTCAGGATTCTACGCTAAACAAGGTGATGTCACATTATTGTGTGGTTCGAGTTCAAAAATTTCGAGACAGGGGCACGGAAATTTTCAAAGGTGTTGCCCAACAGTAAAATATTGGTTTTCATACACAGGGTATCCATAAACTATTTTCACAACTTCGTACTTTAATAAATTAAACACTATATTAAATATTAACAAATGGTTTTTGTTATGCCCACACTATAACACAACAAATATTCCGTGATAACCAAATTTATTTGACCTTCTGTCACTCAAAACTAAACTTAAGTTCGACTACACAACACTTCGCTGACTGTAGCGACAAGGAGAAATCAGAGTCTCTAGTAGAGAATACAAGTCCAAACCACTGCCAACCAGTCGATACCGACGCGTCGCAAGTTTCCAGCCAGGTAGGCCACAGTACGGTTAGGTCGTCGTGAATCCAGCAGCCGGGTAGTAACACTGTCATCGGCAAAGATTGAACTGGTTAAACGGGCTCAGGGAGCTCGCTTAAATCCGCAGGTCCGGCCAATCAGAGCGTTGGTAGATGGCGCCCTTATACGGTTGCTCACTCTGGAGGCAAGGGCAGCGCCGCCAGGGTAATCCGTATCGATAGTGGTGTGTACGCTGCCGCTAACCCCGCGACGACGCGTTCACTCGCGCCAG
This sequence comes from Schistocerca nitens, assembly GCF_023898315.1. NCBI lineage: Eukaryota > Metazoa > Arthropoda > Insecta > Orthoptera > Acrididae > Schistocerca > Schistocerca nitens. Next base: position 217,151,853 of record NC_064615.1, on the reverse strand, counting down.
TTGCTGACATCGTGTGAGGCGCCAGCGGTACTCGCTGTGTGCCGCGCGTGTTGTAGCACGCCGCGCCGAGTTGACGGCTGCTGTGCGGCGGCCGATACGACAGTTTACAACATGTGAGAACACAAAACACTCTTTCTTACCGTCCAGATGTCGCAGTTTTGATGTAAAACTCACCTTGAAAATCTGATAAAATGTGGACGTCTCAGAAGAAATTTCAGTGTGTGGCCTGGTTCATACAGGCGAAGTTCGATACCCAAGTGCAAGGAAACTTTCGAACGCTGTATGGAAGACAACGACCTTCCGGGCCGACTATTAGGCCTTGGCATGTGTCATTTATGGTAACAGGCAGTGCTTTCCATAAAATGGTGCGGCTCGCCCATCTTTTTTCAGACGCCAACGTGGGAAAGGTATGGCAGGTGTTTGGTATGGCAGGAGTCCACCTAAATCGATGTGTACGACGGCCAGATAGGAATAAGACGATAAACAGTGGACAGTGTCTTGCATAATAAGTTACGGCTATATCCCTAAAAGGTGCAGCTACTTCAGGCGTTAAACCCTGCAGATAAACCTCAGCGCGAACTGTTTGCAGTGGATATGCTACGCAAAACTAACGTAATGACTTTATGGAAAAGATTTGTTTCTCTGATGAGACAACGTTTCACGTATCCGGCACAGTAATCGTCACAACGTTAGTATAAGGGTTCACAGCACCCTCGTTACACATGAAATGGAAAGAGAGAGCCCCAAAGTCACTGTTTGGTGCGGACTGATGTACAGTTGCATCATTGGTCCGTTCTTTTTCATAGAGTCTGCCTCAAAGGCTGTGTTTACGTGGACATGTTACAAGAGTTTTCTGTGCCACAGTTGGAACACCTGCAACCTGATGTCATTTTGCAACAGGATGGGGCGTCACCACAATGGTCCCGTCTGGTATGTCATGTTCTAGATGAAAGGTTTCCGGATAGGTGGATTGAACGAGATGGTCCAATTCGTTGGCCACCACGATCCCCTGACCTTACACCACTAGGCTTCTTCCTGTGGGGTTTTGTAAAAGATCTGGTCTACCGAAGCAATGTCAGAGACCTAAAAGATTGATGTCACACATTCGCGATGCGTCTGAACATGTCACTGTGGAAATCTTGAATCGTATGTGGAGAAAAATGGAATTCCGACTAGACATCTGTGCCATTAAGGGTGCACACATTGATCTGTATGAGTACTGAAACAAAACTGAGTTCTCTTATCATATGTTGAAAAACGTTTGTTATTATCTAGTATAGTTTTAAAGATAGTAACGTCTTAAGTAGTAAAGATAAGTTATGGACACCTCAGACACAGTAAACTGTAATTGTTTTGTATTTAAATAAATGGTATTCAGATTCTCTGACTTTTGTTTCAACTGTCAAAATTCTTTTGAACCCTTCATTTCGTAGCAATTGTTGATCAAACAAAAAGGATTTTCCAGTTAAATATATGGAAACACACATTCCTTATTAATCAAATTAAACTGCTCATTGGCAGGGAAATACTTTCTTGTCACTTTCAACTGTTAACATTTTAAGTAAGAGACTCTTTTTTTTAGAGAGCACGTCAGAAATTAGAAGGAATCTGTATATCAAAACCAGGTGTCTCAAAGATATTCCACTGCGATAGTTTTATTAAATGTTTTGCAGTTTCCCGTATTTTTTGCAATCGTAGAAACGTGTATTTATCTTCACCATTTTATTATGCTCAGTTTCTTACACTTTCTCACATTGGTTCATAATTATGAAATGAGCATCGTTATCCGTCAGACTGTCACACACTATTGACTCTATAAAATAAGGTTTATCATTTCAACTACAGTCGCCATGTGCAGCTCCTCGAAATCTGCCTATAAAATGACACTGATCCCGGTGTTTCAAATCAGTTTTCTTGAAATGTTCCTTGCAGATGAGACAAATTTCTGCTGTTAGAGGTACTTCTTCCTCATCGAGGCTACTACTCATCTACTTGTTTTGCAACAAGTAATCTCTTATGCACTCAGCAATCAGATACAAATGTTTATAATGCATTCTATACAGTCAGCATCCCAGTGCAGCTGAAACTCCAAATATTCGTCACAGTAAGTACAGTGTATCCAGAAAATTGTACTGTGTGGTTTATGCACATAACTTTCGTCAGTAGCACTCGATTCTAGCAAACATTCAGTATCTGCATATATGCCAAACAGTAGCTTTAATTGGCTTTCTGATAGGCCTCTTTACAAAAAATGGTGTGTGGTTTGGAAGGGGGAAGGAAGTGGGATGGCTTAGGAATGAGAGAAGAGAGAGGTGATGGTAGATATGACAATGAAAACTCAGCCGTTGTTGGAAGAGCTCAGTACGTCTCTTGAGCATATAGGCTCTCAGATTTGGGTATTACCAAGTTAGGGCACGGCTTAACAAGGAGTACAGAAATGACACTGGACAATAAAATACTGAGCTATTGTTTTGGGAGGCAAATATTAGTGTTGGCTTAGATACTCTCTCTTTGGTTTGACGGAAGAAAGGGTAGTGACTTACGAGAGGGAAACGGAGAGAAAGCGGTGACGTTTAGGGATGAGGAGATGGGAACGGGAAGGGTATGATAGAGGGCAGGGTTAGAGATAGAGGAAGTGAGTGGGGAGAGAAGAGGGAGAAGAGAGACGTGAGGCAACTTGAAGGTAATGTTTTATCAAAAGAGAACTTTTCTGTCCAGCTGATACTGTTGTATCGGTACCAGCCACGGATGCAAGTGAGGCGCAGGTCTCATATCAAGCTCCTCATACAACTTTTAGAAAATAAAGTAGCACGAAAACTGTCTAAAATGACAAAGAATTCTGGAAAATTACGAGCTTTGTATAACGCAGGACACTTTCCAGTTGCTCTCTGGAGGGTGTGCTCACATGGAAGAGCTTGCAGTCTCGCTGGCTGCAGAGAGCATTCAAGACAGGTAAAGGTATGAAGCATAGGTTGACCGTATCTGTTGCCAATGACAAGTCCAACACTGTACGTCACTCCCCAGATGGAACTGGAGAACCACAGGAAGTTGAGTAAGGCAAGACAGAAAGGGAAAGACCACCCGACTAGAATTACCCCGGACGTAGCTCGGCGTCCCTCTAATTCAACGCTTGCATATCCATAGTATGCAAACTTGTGTTCACAATCATGGTGCTAAATGAAATGACATTGTTGAATGATAAACTCTCACATTATATAGTATAAATTAACTACTGGCCATTAAAATTGCTACACCAAGAAGAAATGCAGATGATAAACGGGTATTCATTGGACAAATATATTATACCAGAACTGACATGTGATTACATTTTCACGCAGTTTGGGTGCATAGATCCTGAGAAATCAGTACCCAGAACAACCACCTCTGGCCATAATAACGGTCTTGATACGCCTAGGCAATGAGTCAAACAGAGCTTGGATGGCGTGTACAGGTACAGCTGCCCATGAAGCTTCAACACGATACCACAGTTCAGCAAGAGTAGTGACTGGCGTATTGTGACGAGCCAGTTGCTCGGCCACCATTGACCAGACGGTTCCAGTTGGTGAGAGATCTGCAGAATGTGCTGGCCAGGGCAGCAGTCGAACATTTTCTGTATCCAGAAAGGCCCTTACAGGACCTGCAACATGCGGTCGAGCATTATCCTGCTGAAATGTAGGGTTTTTCAGGGGTCGAATGAAGGGTAGAGCCACGAGTGGTAACACATCTGAAATGTAACGTCTACTGTTCAAAGTGCCGTCAATGCGAACAAGAGGTGACCGAGACGTGTAACCAATGGCACCCCATTCCATCACGCCGGGTGATACGCCAGTATGGCGATGACGAATACACGCTTCCAATCTGCGTTCACCGCGATGTCGTGAAACACGGATGCGACCATCATGATGCTGTAAACAGAACCTGTATTCATCCGAAAAAATGACGTTTTGCCATTGGTGCACCCAGGTTCGTCGTTGAGTACACCATCGCAGGTGCTCCTGTCTGTGATGAAGCGTCAAGGGTAGCCGCAGCCATGGTCTCCGAGCTGATAGTCCATGCTGCTGCAAACGTCATCGAACTGTTCGTGCAGATGGTTGGTTGTCTTGCAAACGTCCCCATCTGTTGACTCAGGAATCGAGACGTGGCTGCACGATCCGTTACAGCCATGCGGGTAAGATGCCTGTCATATCGACTGCTAGTGATACGAGGCCGTTGGGATCCAGCACGGCGTTCCGTATTACCCTCCTGAACCCATCGATTCCATATTCTGCTAACAGTCATTGGATCTCGACCAATGCGAGCATCAATGTCACGATACGATTAACCACAATCGCGATAGGCTACAATCGGACCTTTATCAAAGTTGGTAACGTGATGGTACGCATTTCTCCTCCTTACACGAGGCATCACAACAACGTACAACCAGGCAACGCCGGTCAACTGCTGTTTGTGTATGAGAAATCGGTTGGAAACTTTCCTCATGTCAGCACGCGCCACCAGCGCCAACCTTGTGTCAATACTCTGAAAAGCTAATCATTTGCATATCACATCTTATTCCTGTCGGTTAAATTTCTCGCCTGTAGCACGTCATCTTCTTGGTGTAGCAATTTTAATGGCCAGTAGTGTATTATTCTTGTAAGTTTTGCTAAAACGATGTACCACACATTAAATGTACATAAGTTGTTATTACTAGTATTGCCTGTGATCGAAATTCCACCAATTGTGTTTATGCTGCGTTATAGCCACGAATATTATTGGAAAATTCTTTGATTTCGAATTAACTGTTCGATCGTTTGACATGAGCCCTAGATACAGTGTGCTAAAAAATAAATTTTGGGTTGACGGTGGTAAATTAACTTTTTCCTTATGACGACGCCATATGAATGCAGTTGTAATATGTAAAGCAACCTCGATGTGAAATGTTTTTCATTACATAATCTCCATCGTAAATCCATCAAATAACTATAGCTCTGTATTACGTTCAGTGCACATTTAAGTGTATCTCTCAAAACAACAATAGAATTGTCATCATCGAGGTCCACATTAATCCTTTTCCTTTATCTACCCAGAAATTACGTCTTCTCATCTCTTTGTCTTTTAGTCCGACCTGTTAGCGTTCTTCTTCAAGGCACAGCCTAAAATAAATGTAGTTTCCGAATAATATGGAAAGCTGTAGCTATTCAAAACATAAAATCCGAAAATTAGGAAAGTACTTCAAATTTTGTGGTTAAGGTAGCAAATGAACACAAAACTAGTTCTGTATACTATTAATCAAAAGAAAGTGAAAACGCGACGCCATCAAACAGCGTCTATCTTGTCGGCGAAGGCTTCAATACTACGATATTTAATTTTCCATTGCTGACAACATTATCGAGCTAGCAATTATGGCAGTGTAGCTGCCCAGTATGCGTGTGTTACTGGAAATCAACCAACTTTCATGTATCATTTCTATCACAGCACTTGATCGGCACATGGGGTAAGAGCTGGTACAGTGTGATGACCAGAGGGAACCTTTCCTCACGGGTGAACAGGGAGGTTGTGTCATCTTTTAACGTCTACGTACAAATACACTGCTGGCCACCGTAAATGCAACACCAAGAAAGACGAGAGGTAGCACAACAAAATTTATTTTGTAGATAACATGTTGACCAAGTATCAAATGATTACGTTTACAGACGTCTGTGACATGTGGTTCCTGCCAGAATCAGTAGCCAGAGTAGCCGCCATTGTTGGAGATCACCGCTGCCACACGTCTCGGCATTGAGTCAAAGAGACGATGGATGTGTTCCTGGGGTACAGCAGCCCAAGCAGCTTCCACACGTTGCCAAAGATCATCTGGTGTGGCAGTTGGGGATGTAATCTGGGTCACTCGTTGAGCAACCATGGACCACATGTTTTCTATCGGCGAAAGATCATGAGAGCGAGCCGGCCAGGGAAGCAATTCAATCTGGTTATTGACGAAGAACCTTTGGACAATGCGTGCCACGTGTGGTCGCGCATTATCCTGTTGAAATATGGCTGTGGCCGAGCCCTGAAGGTAAGGAAGGACAACTGGCTCCAGCACCTCGGATATGTAGCGCCGGCTATTTAAAGTACCGGCAATGCGTACTAGAGGCGTGCGAGAGTAATATCCAATACCGCCCAATACCATAATACCCGGTGCAAGACCAGTGTGGCGGTGCATAATGCAGCTGTCCAGCATCCTCTCTCCACGGTGTCTCCACACTCGAACCCGATCATCGTGGTGCTGCAGACAGAAGCGTGCCTCGTCAGTAAAGACAACGTCATTCCATTCTGCCGTCCACATCCGTCTGTCATCACACCATTGGCGACGGAGACGTCTGTGGTTCTGCGTCAATGGTAGACGAAGCAATGGACGTCTTGCGGACAGACCACTCTGCTGTAAACAGCGTCGAATGGTACGCACAGACACTGGATGATGCGTTACAGACGCAATGTGCTGTGCTCTGGTTCGGGATGTCACTGAGCGATCCGTCACTGCCATGCGCACAATTTGCCTATCAGCACGTGCAGTGGTACACCGAGGTGAATGCGATCGACCACGTCGGTCCGTCGTACCCTCCTGCATCCAACGGTCACATATCCGCATTACAGTTGTTTGGTTTCGTCCAACACGACTAGCGATTTCTCTGTATGATAATCCACAATCTCGGTAAGCCACTATCCTTCCTCTGTCGAACTCGGATACTTGATCAAAAGATGTTCGCTGTTGTCTACGAGGCATAACTGATCGTCTTGTGAAACAACCAGAAGGTAAACACACGTGCCGAACGTACACTCGTCGAAATCGCCAAGTCTTAAATTGCGCTATGAGGTGGCGCCACAGGCGCGCGTGATGTGCGTCTGCTCTGAAATTCTAATCAGTTGCATATATCATCGCTGCAAACCCATGGTGTAAATTTCACTTGATTCGGATGCTTCCTTCAGGGTGTTGCATTTACGGTGGCCAGCAGTATACTACCTTCTATCTACGCACGTCTATGGCGAAATACGTTTCACTGTGGCGCAGATAAATGTAGCCCATCTAAGTATAAAGGAAGTGCAATGAAACTGCAGAAACGAAGAGCTGATATGTGCTTACCGTTTATTTATAATTAATACGTTTATAGAAGATGTTTAAAGTGACCCCCTGCAACACAGTACACAGCTGTGCACGTGTGTTTGTATGCCAACTTCGTAATTTTGTTCTATTCTGCTCTTTTTTCAATTATGTTTCTTTGGAAGTTCATAACGGTTTTAGGATGTATGGTCCTTGTAACCCAAAGCCACGACAAAGAAATAATAACAAAAAAATTGGTTTATGCGGCAGCCCCCCCCCCCCTCCCCTCCCCCAGCCTGCTGCTTGAAGCCGCTGCCAGGTGTGCGAGGTGGCCCGCCGGCTCCGGCTTCCCTACCCCTTCCCACTTTCCCCTTCTCCCCTCCCCCCCCCCCTGCTCAGCTCTTCTGTTTCCGGGCTGTGCAGACCGCGGCGCTGGACCCCCGCCAGCCGCACAGTCGCGGCCTGCCGCAAAAAAGCCGCCACAGGCGGAGCCTGGCGGAAGAGGCGAACGCAGCTGCCGCCACCGGCCGGACTCTGCTCCTGGGGTCGCCAGCAGCCCAACTGCGGGTCCTCCAGGCGGCTGCCCTCACGGTCAGCGCTCAGCTGGCAACTCCAGTGGTACACCTACAGCTGGTGCCAGAGTGAAGCTGAGTGCCGGTTCGCAGGTTAAAACATGACCTGTCCGCGCACTGCTAGGAGTCAGTAAAAAATATCGATGTATCAAAATGTCGATATTTATCGAAATAATATGGATATGTCAGCGACCTCTAAATTACCGACGTATCGATTAATGAAGACATGTTATTGAATATCGAAAGCGATATTTTTATTGTCCGTCTTCTCTTGATTCATAGGCAATATAGTTCTCATCAGTAGATTTCTTGCCCATTCCCACTACCATCAATCTTTGTGATCTGACAGTAAATATTTTACAATGGTAAGCCGGTACGGCTTGCCATTTAAATTTCTCTTGTTTTGTAATCACCTGCCTTCTCAGTACTCGCCGCGAAGTCAATATCGAGATCGAATTGGAGTCTTTGGTCGCCGGATATTGTAAGGTGTCAGGCAAATCCAACACCTTCCATGAAAACCCTGACATGATAAGCAAATCCAGTAGTATGTCACATAGCTCCGAATAAATCGTGACATTAAATTAACCAAAGTAATACGAGTAACGAGTGAGCAAATGGAATACCACAGACTAACACAAGAATGCCTAAATGCATGTCATACCTTCCCACCGTGAGACAGACGCAGTTCTGAGGGGAGAAACGAGAAGCCGAGAGCAGAACCGTGTAAAGCTAGAAGGCCCTACGATAAGGGATGGACACCCACGTCGCCAGCTAACCACCAGGAGCACCCCCCAGCCCCCCTCCAGAAGAACAGTATAAATCTTACATAACACTAAAAGGGCCACACCAGCTGCAAGTTTTAGCGTGACACTTTTTCGCGTCTCTGTTACGTCAAGACCACCCCCCCAGCCAATGTTACAAGCTAGAGCCCTCCAGAAGAACAGTATACATCTTACGATAACACAAAAAGGGCTACACCACCCGCAAGTTTTAGCGTGAGACTTTTTCGCGTCTCTGTTATGTTAGGATCACCCCCCAGCCCAGGTTAAAAGATAGAGCCCTCCAAAAGAACAGTATAGATGTTACGATAACACTAAAGGACCACACCAGCTGCAAATTTTAGCGTGAGACTTTTTCGCGTCTCTGTTACGTTGCAAACTTTAAAAACATTGCCCCACCACGAAAAGTGTAACGTTTCTCATTGGATAGACAGAATTTTTGTAGGCGGAGCTTAAGGTTAACATTGAGACCCTGATTGGTCAGATGAAAACACAGCCAGATAGTATTTTTTTAAACCAACTTCGGTAAATTGTAGTAAGGAGAAGTTAGGAGAGAGTTGCTTCCGAGATGGCGAGCTGGACGGAGCTGCGTCGCCCGCCGCCCTCTGACGCTGCATAACCAACGACAAGGTAATGAACGCACGCGATGTCGCATAACAGCGCATAAAGCTTCACTCAGATCTGCAGGAGTCTCATCTGTTACATCCCCGTTTTGCGTAATACTAGTGTCGATCGTCAATTAAAGCTCATGTTATTCACATTCGCTACGTGAAGTAAAAATCTGAAACGCGATGATTTTTCTGTTATATAATTATTGAGAAGCCGCATCAGCCATTGTACTTTACGACAAGTTGGAAAAGTAATTAAAGATAATTGAGGGTCACTGTAGACCATTTTAAGAGTTTTCTCTTTTGTGAAACTTAATTTAAACCTAGATTATAGATGTGATATGGCATAGGACATCCTTTGATCCATTGTAGAACTTGGAAACCCATTCAGGGAATATTCGTTCACATTTTTGTTGAACGCAGTTGGTTTTATCATCCTGTATTAAAATATTTCCTTTTATCAACAGTGCTTTATAAACAATGTTTTATGAGTAGAATAAAACTTCCAATGGTAAACTTAACTGCTTTTTCGACGTTATTTTACCAGATAACTAAAAATAGGAAAGCCTTGAACCCCTTCCACTAAATTTAGTTAGTATTAAGATTCTTTTACAGGGAGTGCAGTGGAGCTGACGATGAAATCATTAAGTATTTGGTTATATCATCGCTAGTCTCACTGCACTCTTCTGAACTCTACATGTCATGTGTGGTCTGGCGTCTCCTTACCACCAACAGGTCCCAGGTTCAAACAAGTCAATTCCCTAAAAAACACGCTCAGAGCGTCGTTGCGCGAAAGTGGTAGGGAGACACGATATAGAACAACAGACACCACGCAGAATGTTAGAACTGGGTAACGAGCCATCAGAGACCAAGAGACCCTTACATCAAAATAGAATATATCCATAAATAACTTCCGAAGTATATTCGGTGGAGTTCTGATTAATCCTGTATATATGACATTGAGTTGTAAATAGCTTCTTCTCCTGCTCCTAGCGCTACGTGTGCGCGTTCACTGTATGTAACCTAAAAAAAGAACATGTCTACACTTTTCTTTATAACAATAATTCTTCATCGATATCCATACTCTGCAAACCACTGTGAAGTGCGTGGCAAGAGAGCATTCCACTGTACTAGTTATCAAGTTTTCTTACCTCGTCCACGCGATCCCTATGGACTGATAGTACATTCCTAGATTTATCATTTAATGCTGGCAGAATTGAAAATAAATTTAGCATAACCTGGCAGCAGACATTCCTGCTGAGACTCGAAGTAAATATTCATCTCCAGAGGTTACATCTTCTTTTCAAATAAAATGTACCTTAAATAAAGGAAATAAAAGTTTCTTCCAGCTCTTCTACAGGTCAATTGTCAGGCAGTGTAATTCAGTACACAAACCGCCTATCCCTTATATTCAAGGTACGAAACTTGCAAGACTAGTTTTCATGGAAGAATTGATACTACAGTAACATGTCTTAGTCACAGCCTGGGGTATGTTTTTAGAAAGAAAATGACACTATGCAACGGGGTGTGTTCTCATATCAAACTTCCTGGCAGATTAAAACTATGTGCCAGACCGAGACTCGAACTCGGGTGCATTGCCTTTCGCGTGCAAGTGCTTTCTTGCAAACACTGAGCACCATTTTTTGTTCCAGACATCAAAAACAGGTTGCAAGAGGAGCGAACTGAGACGGATATCTGGTTTAGAATCTGATATGGTTTCCATCAGATGCTGAAACTTGGTTAACTTTAAGCGATTTCAGCTGTTTCTCAACACCACTGCCCCCAAAATCCGTTTCACTTCTCATTGCATTGGTGCAGAAACATGTGGCAGCAATACTGTAATTCTGCATATCCTTGTCGTTATTGCAAAGTGGAAGATACATAAGCATTATAAAACTGTATGTGTTGTTGTTGTGGTCTTCAGTCCAGAGACTGGTTTGATGCAGCTCTCCATGCTAGTCTATCTTGTGCAAGCTTCTTCATCTTCCAGTACCTACTGCAACCTACGTCCTTCTGAACCCGTTTAGTGTATTCATCTCTTGGTCTCCCTCCACGCTGCCCTCCAATACTAAATTGGTGATCCCTTCATGCCTCAGAACATGTCCTACCAACCGATCCCTTCTTCTAGTCACGCTCTGCCACAAATATCTCTTCTCTCCAATTCTATCCAATACCTCCTCATTAGTTACGTGATCTACCTATCTAATCTTCAGCATTCTTCTGTAGCATCACATTTCGAAAGCTTCTATTCTCTTTATGTCTAAACTATTTATCGTCCACGTTTCACTTCCATATAAATACTTTCAGAAACGACTTCCTGACACTTAAATCTATACTCGATGTTAACAAATTTCTCTTCTTCAGAAACGCTTTCCTTCCCATGACCGGTCTACATTTTATATCCCCTCTACTGCGACCTACGTCAGTTATTTTGCTATCCAAATAGCAAAACTCCTTTACTGCTTTAAATGTCTCATTCCCTAATCTAATTCCCTCTGCATCACCCGACTTAATTCGACTACATTCCATTATCCTCGTTTTGCTTTTGTTGATGTTCATCTTAAATCGTCTTTTCAAGACACTGTCCGTTCCGTCCAACTGCTCCTCCAAGTCCTTTGATGTCTCTGACAGAATTACAATGTCATCGGCGAACCTCAAAGTTTTTATTTCTTCTCCCTGGATTTTAATGCCTACTCCGAACTTTTCTTTTGTTTCCTTTATTGCTTGCTCTATATACAGATTGAATAACGTCGGGTATAGGCTACAACCCTGTCTCACTCCCTTCCCAACCTCTGCTTCCCTTTCATGCCCCTCGACTCTTGTAACTGCCATCTGGTTTCTGTACAAATTGTAAATATCCTTTCGCTCCATGTATTTTACCCCTGCCACCTTCAGAATTTGAAAGAGAGTATTCCAGTCAACATTGTCGAAAGCTTTCTCTAAGTCTACAAGTGCTAGAAAAATAGGTTTGCCTTTCCTTAATCTTTCTTCTAAGATAAGTCGTAAGGTCAGTATTGCCTCACGTGTCCCAACATTTCTACGGAATCCAAACTGATCTTCCCCGAGGTCGGCTTCTATCAGTTTTTCCATTCGTCTGTAAATAATTCGTGTTAGTATTTTGCAGCTGTGACTTATTAAACTGATAGTTCGGTAATTTTCAAATCTGTCAACACCTGCTTTCTTTGGGATTGGAATTATTTAAAAAATGGTTCAAATGGCTCTGAGCACTATGGGACTCAACTGCTGTGGTCATAAGTCCCCTAGAACTTAGAACTACTTAAACCTAACTAACCTAAGGACAGCACGAAACACCCAGCCATCACGAGGCAGAGAAAATCCCTGACCCCGCCGGGAATCGAACCCGGGAACCCGGGCGTGGGAAGCGAGAACGCTACCACACGACCACGAGAGGCGGGCTGGAATTATTATATTCTTCGTGAAATCTGAGGGTATTTTGCCGGTCTCGTACATCTTGCTCACCAGATGGTAGAGTTTTGTCAGGACTGGCTCTCCCAAGGCCGTCAGTAGTTCTAATGGAATGTTGTCTACTCCCGGGGCCTTGTTTCGACTCAGGTCTTTCAATGCTCTGTCAAACTCTTCACACAGTATCATATCTCCCATTTCATCTTCATCTACATCCTCTTCCATTTCCATAATATTGTCATCAAGTACATCGCCCTTGTATAGACCCTCTATATACTCCTTCCACCTTTCTGCTTTCCCTTCTTTGCTTAGAACTGGGTTTCCATCAAAGCTCTTGATATTCATGCAAGTGGTTCGCCTTTCTCCAAATGTCTCTTTAATTTTCCTGTAGGCAGTATCTATCTTACCCCTCGTGATATAAGCCTCTGCATCCTTACATTTGTCCTCTAGCCATGCCTGCGTAGCCATTTTGCACTTCCTGTCGATCTCATTTTTGAGACGTTTGTATTCCTTTTTGCCTGCTTCATTTACTGCATTTTTATATTTTCTCCTTTCATCAATTAAATTCAATATTTCTTCTGTTACCCAAGGATTTCTACTAGCCCTCGTCTTTTTACCTACTTGATCCTCTGCTACCTTCACTATTTCATCTCTCAAAGCTACCCATTCTTCTTCTACTGTATTTCTTTACCACATTTTTGTCAATCGTTCCCTAATGCTCTACCTGAAGCTCTCTACAACCTCTGGTTCTTTCAGTTTATCCATGTCCCATCTCCTCAAATTCGCACCTTTTTGCAGTTTCTTCAGTTTAATCTACATTTCATAACCAATAGATTGTGGTCAGAGTCCACATCCATCCCTGGAGATGTCTTACAATTTAAAACTTGGTCCCTGAATCTCTGTCTTACCATTATATAATCTATCTGAGACCTTCCAGTATCTCCAGGCTTCTTCCATGTATGCAACATAAAATTGTATATTGTAAAATTCACTTTAAAAGAATGATGAATTTATCGCTACTTACGTAACATCATAGCTTACAAAAAAAAATTAAAAAAATATTTTGAGGTGACAAAGCACACTGATTTTTCACGAAAGGACGGAACATGCATGGTAATGTTACCGACGACAGAGCCACTACAGCAGAGGAACTAAATACGGTTTTCTGAAATTCTTTCACCAAAGAAGACTGATTAAATATTCCAAAACTGGAATCAAGAACTGCTGACAACATGAGCAGCTTAGAAGTAGATAGCGTCGGTATAGTGAAGCAACTTACATCTCTTAACACAGACAAGTCTTCCGGTTCAGACTGTATTCAATTACGTTCCTTTCAGAGTAAGCTGATGCAGTAGCTCCACATTTAGCAGCCACGTACAAACCCTCGCTCGACGAAAGATCCTTTCCAAAAGACTGTAAAGTTGCGCAGGTCACATTAATACACTGAACAGCAAATAGGAGTAATTGGCTGAATCACAAAACTATATCACTGCCGACAGTTTTCAGCAGGATTCTGAAATATATACTGCGTTTGAACATTATGAATTACCACCTGGAAACCGATCTATTGACACATACCACTGATTCAGAATAAGTGTTCTTGTGAAACGCAACTGGCTCTTTATTTACAAGAAGTAATGAGTGTTTTCAACAGGGGAAGTCAAACTGCTTTCATATTTTCATATTTCCAGAAGGCTTTTGACACCGTTCCTCAGAAGTGGCTACGGAGGATCATCTCAGTTGTGCAACTGCATTCACGATTTCCTGTCAGGTAGGTCACGGTTCGTAGTAACTTAAGGCGAGTCATTGATTAAAGCAAAAGCGATATCTGGCTTTCCCCAAGGCCGTTTTATCCGCCCAGTGCTGTTCCTAATCTACACTCCTGGAAATTGAAATAAGAACACCGTGAATTCATTGTCCCAGGAAGGGGAAACTTTATTGACACATTCCTGGGGTCAGATACATCACATGATCACACTGACAGAACCACAGGCACATAGACACAGGCAACAGAGCATGCACAATGTCGGCACTAGTACAGTGTATATCCACCTTTCGCAGCAATGCAGACTGCTATTCTCCCATGGAGACGATCGTAGAGATGCTGGATGTAGTCCTGTGGAACGGCTTGCCATGCCATTTCCACCTGGCGCCTCAGTTGGACCAGCGTTCGTGCTGGACGTGCAGACCGCGTGAGACGACGCTTCATCCAGTCCCAAACATGCTCAATGGGGGACAGATCCGGAGATCTTGCTGGCCAGGGTAGTTGACTTACACCTTCTAGAGCACGTTGGGTGGCACGGGATACATGCGGACGTGCATTGTCCTGTTGGAACAGCAAGTTCCCTTGCCGGTCTAGGAATGGTAGAACGATGGGTTCGATGACGGTTTGGATGTACCGTGCACTATTCAGTGTCCCCTCGACGATCACCAGTGGTGTACGGCCAGTGTAGGAGATCGCTCCCCACACCATGATGCCGGGTGTTGGCCCTGTGTGCCTCGGTCGTATGCAGTCCTGATTGTGGCGCTCACCTGCACGGCGCCAAACACGCATACGACCATCATTGGCACCAAGGCAGAAGCGACTCTCATCGCTGAAGACGACACGTCTCCATTCGTCCCTCCATTCACGCCTGTCGCGACACCACTGGAGGCGGGCTGCACGATGTTGGAGCGTGAGCGGAAGACGGCCTAACGGTGTGCGGGACCGTAGCCCAGCTTCATGGAGACGGTTGCGAATGGTCCTCGCCGATACCCCAGGAGCAACAGTGTCCCTAATTTGCTGGGAAGTGGCGGTACGGTCCCCTACGGCACTGCGTAGGATCCTACGGTCTTGCCGTGCATCCGTGTGTCGCTGCGGTCCGGTCCCAGGTCGACGGGCACGTGCACCTTCCGCCGACCACTGGCGACAACATCGATGTACTGTGGAGACCTCACGCCCCACGTGTTGAGCAATTCGGCGGTACGTCCACCCGGCCTCCCGCATGCCCACTATACGCCCTCGCTCAAAGTCCGTCAACTGCACATACGGTTCACGTCCACGCTGTCGCGGCATGCTACCAGTGTTAAAGACTGCGATGGAGCTCCGTATGCCACGGCAAACTGGCTGACACTGACGGCGGCGGTGCACAAATGCTGCGCAGCTAGCGCCATTCGACGGCCAACACCGCGGTTCCTGGTGTGTCCGCTGTGCCGTGCGTGTGATCATTGCTTGTACAGCCCTCTCGCAGTGTCCGGAGCAAGTATGGTGGGTCTGACACACCGGTGTCAATGTGTTCTTTTTTCCATTTCCAGGAGTGTATATAAATGATTTGGGAGACAATCTGAACAGCCCTCTCAGATTTTTTGCAGATGATGCTGTCATTTCCTGTCTCGTAAGGTCATCAGAAGATCAAAAACAATTGCAAAATGATTTTTAAAAAATATCTGCAGGGTGTTCAAAAAAAGTGTAGAATATTTTGAGAGGCGTTGGTACCCATAGAAACAAGAAAAATAAGTCCAATGAACCTGGGTCCGGAAACGCATACTTTCCGAGATAAATATTTGTTTGTAGGAGGCGCTGCGCGACGCTGGAATGCGGACGTCAGCACAGTCGTTGGATTGGCGCTTCGTCGGCAGGGTATTATAGTGTCCTACTCACAGTACTCTCTACCTACCTTAGGTGATCAGCAGTCAGCTGCGTGGTTCGAGTTGTATAGTAAGCTACGTTAGTTTTCGTCGTGTTTGTGTGCCTTATTGTCCAGTACTGTCAACCCTGGGTGCTTATCATGGTGTTTTACCTTCTTCCAAATGCGAATTCACTTACGTGTTTACTGTTATTACGCTCTTTGTACGTTCAAATTGTGTAGTACATATACACTTTTCTCATCCACCACTTGTTAGCAGTGGAAGCCTACTACTCTTAAAGTGAAATGGCGGATATGACATTCTGCTATTGTTTAGCAAATGGACATAGTCTGCTAGCCCGTACCTTCTATGGCGAAAAACATGCACAGCGCCGAGTGCCTCTGGTAAGCTGTTCGGCAGACTTTCCAGCGTCTGAGAGACACAGGTGACCCTGCACCTCGGAAGACTGACAGTGGAAGATCCCTCACAGTCCGCACGAGTGACATGGAGGAGCGTGTGCTACGTTTGGTGGAAGAAACCCCTGAGACCAGTGTGCGACGACTAGCAGCAGCAAGAGGAGTGTCTTACTCTCTTATCTGAGGGTACTTCATGAACAATTGCTGTAGCCGTGTCATCTACAGCTCGTTCAGGCCCTAAGGCCACAGGATCATCGTCGCAGACGGCAGTTCTGTCAATGGAAGTTGCTCAAGTGTGCCGCAGATCCACTGTTCACATCCAAGATTTTATTTGCTGATGATTCAGGGTTCGCAAGAGATGGTGTTGTGAATTTTCATAGCCAGCATGTATGGGCAGAAGTAAATCCCAAAACAATTCAGGAAGAGGGCATCAGCACCAAATTTCAATCAACGTATGGGTAAACGTACTTCGGGCTAGATTAACAGGGCCATGCATGATGCCATAAAGGTAACAATAATGTATTGGCGACCTTGCTGAAGACTGTGCCGTTGCAGGAACGAATACAAATGTGATTCATGCATGATGACGCACCAGCACAATTTTGTCACAATGTGCATCATCTGGCGCAGACCTTTCAGGACCACTGCACTGGATTGGTCAGGGAACGGAGGTAGGGATTGGGTGGGGGGGGGGGGGGTGACACCTTGGCCTGGCCAGCCCTTTGTAACGTACCTACAACCAATGTGTAACGTAGCTACAACAAATATAACGTCGTTACAACAAATATGCCTATGTTCGTCAGTGAAAATGTACTCGGTAATCAATCTGAGCTATCAGTAATCGAAATCTAACCTGCTTAACACTGTTTTCGTGTTTTATG
This sequence comes from Schistocerca nitens, assembly GCF_023898315.1. Taxonomy (NCBI): domain Eukaryota; kingdom Metazoa; phylum Arthropoda; class Insecta; order Orthoptera; family Acrididae; genus Schistocerca; species Schistocerca nitens. Next base: position 217,134,511 of record NC_064615.1, on the reverse strand, counting down.
AGTTTTAGTTTCACTGTTATTTAAGCCCTCAACAGAACGTTACATGAAAAATTCAAAACTAACATTTGGATAAGCTATCTGACTGCATTTTTGAATAAGAATTTGCAAGTGAGACGCCCGCATCTCGTGGTCGTGCGGTAGCGTTCTCGCTTCCCACACCCGGGTTCCCGGGTTCGATTCCCGGCGGGGTCAGGGATTTTCTCTGCCTCGTGATGGCTGGGTGTGGTGTGATGTCCTTAGGTTTAAGTAGTTCTAAGTTCTAGCGGACTGATGACCATGGATGTTAAGTCCCATAGTGCTCACAGCCATTTGAACCATTTTTTCAAGTGAGACAGAATCTGACTTGTGCAACGGAATTTACTGGATTGGAGAACATGACATGTTGCAGTATGTCATTGTCTCTGTTGTGACCCTAAGTTTTACTCGACTGCCTTTTTCCACGTGGTCCACAGCAATTCGCAGCAGCATGCAGCATCAGCGGCTAAACCTTATTGTTACAAAGAATGAATTTAATAAAATGTTGCTTGATTCTTGTTAACTACTAAATAACTTGTGACAAGGGATTTCATAAATTAAGTCTGTCTGAAACTTCAGAATCATTACAACCCATAACCAATAACAGACAATGACAATTACAATGACATAGGTATCAATAATTGCTGAGTGGCAGATTAACAAGTTATTCAATTCCAAAGTTACATTAATAATTAATAATTTTTAACACAAATACTCAAACCCAAGATCAGACCAAGAAATGGTTGTCGGTTCCTTATATAGGTAATGTCTCCTACAAAATAGGGCGCCTGTTCAAAAATCCGGGTTTTAAAATTTCCTTCTCGACGAGTAATAGTTTAAAGCGAAACATGGTTCATGCCCTTGAGAAAGACTGTGATAAGTCAGCGAAATCAGGCGTATATAAGATCATGTGTGATGATTGCCCATGTTATTACATAGCTCAAACAGGTAGAGCTATAGCAGTAAGGTTTAAAGAACATCTTCCAATAAAGGGCGTAGGAACATGGGGGTCAGCCTTTGCGGAACATCTGGTGCAAATGGCTCATACACCTGAACCTTTACGTGACATAGAGACATGAAGTTAAGGGCTATAGACTCGACACGCTTGAGGAACTACAAATTTATGCACACCTAATTACAGATAGAGGCAATTTACTGAACGATCAACTGTATCTAAAAAATAGGGCATACTTCAAAGGCTTCCAGCCTATATTAGGTTTACAATAATTCATAATGCATGTGACCATTACAGTTTCTGTAATAATAGAACCTTTCCTACAGATGCTCATACGAGATTTGTTGGCCAGTTTACAAGGCTCTGTAGTATAATGTAAAACGTAGTCATGCTGGATACTGTAATTAACTTACAATAGTAAAGTATAAAATTAATTCATAGCAAAAATGTTATCTGACGCGTGCGTAATAAGAGTTTGGTTCTATACGTCTCGTGCATGCGCGCCGCCCTCTGTGAGGCAGACCGCGAAGCCCTCGCGGTCCGCAGTCTCTAGTCACACGACGAGGCGCAAACAATGGGCTTAAAGTGAATTTGCTACAGCTTGTTTAATAGAAGTGGCAAAACCTTACGGTTATGCATCAAGTTTTACAAAGTTGACTTAGGACATGGCTTGTTTTAGGCAAACATTTAAATAATATTTTCTGTGAGTACAACACGTTGCATCCTGTAGGATGAGCAGATCTAATATAATTTATTAGCACATTATAATATTAACTTTTTTTTCAGAGGGTTGGATTCCCTCATTCGAAGGCGCCTGATTACAAAGCCTGGGCTACTCTCAGGTTGGAATCTCCGCTTTCGAAGATTGTGTCTGTCTGTATGTCTGTATGTCTGTATGTCTGCCCGTCTGCCCGCCGTTTACTGCTGTAGCTGTTCGTTCGTTCGTTCGTTCGTCCGTCCGTCCGTCCGTCCGTCCGCCTGCCTGCCTGCCTGCCTGCCCGCTGTCCGTCTGCGCCGCTACCGCTGCTACCTGCTGTCCGTCCGTCCGTCTGTTCGCCGCCGCCGTCGCCGCCAGCCGGTGCTCGCCGCCGCCGCCAGCCGGTTCTCGACGCCGCCGCCTGGTCGCCGCCGCCGCCGCCGCCGCCGCCGCCGCCGCCGCCTGGTCGCCGCCGTCCGACCCCGGTCGTCCGTCTGCGTCTTCGTCCGTCTGCGTCTTCGTCTGTTCCCAGTTTGTGTCCTTTCCTTTTCGTGCTGTGCGTTTTTTCTCCCTGTCATCATGTCCGCCCCCACCACCACCGCCACCACTACCACCGCCACCACTACCACCACCGCCATAATTTACACTTCCCCTTCCGCCGCCTCCACCACTATAACGTGGTGTGCCCAGTCCCACCCCCCTCCTTCCATCCCACCTCTTCTCACTCTCCCTTCGCCCTCGCTCTTTGTCGCCCCCTCTCCAGCTTCTTCCTCCCGCTCCTCTCGATCTGATCCTTTCCCCCCACTCCCCCAGCCTGTCACTGCAGCTCCGGCTAGGGTGTTGGCCCGTCGGGCCACTGTCCATGCCCAGCTCTCCCCGTCGCCTTCGCCATCACCGCCGCCACCGCCACCGTCATCGCCATCGTCGCCGTCGCCGTCGCCGTCGCCTTCGCCTTCACCGTCACCGTCACCCTCTCCGGCGCCGACTCCTGTCCCGGGACCTGCCACTCCCCGCCACATTCCAGTTGTTCCCATCCCCCACACCTCCTCCGCCGCCGTCAAGCGCCCCAGTGGCACCCCTGCCTCGTCTGCTCCGAAAAAGGCTCCGCTTCGTCCCCCTTCCCCCACCCCTGATGCCATGGATGTCTCCCCGCCCGTCCCTACCCCCTCCTCCTCTACCCCCTCCTCCTACCGCTACCTCCTCTCCCGTCCGGATCCCTCCCTCCTTGAAGCCCGGAACCTCACCCTCTTCCTTCGCCAGAATTGTCCTGGTGCCCCCATCTCCCTCCTCACTCCTCGCCGTGATTCGGTACTCATCTCCTCCCCCAGCCCTACCCTCCACACAGACCTCCTTTCCCGCATCCGTCACCCGCTTTGGCTCTCATGCCTCTCTCACCCCTGCTCCCTCGCCACCTCCCTCCCGCCAACCCCAACCTCCGCGTCGCCCGCCGACCCTCACCGCCGTGATCACTCGGTTCAGTCCAGTGATCACGGAGGAGGAGGTGTTGGTGGAGCCTCAGGCCCATCCCCATCTGGAGGTGCGTGCGGTTCGCCGCATCCATAATGCTGCCGGCCCCACCCGCCTTATGCGGGTTTTTTCTGAGCACGCCCCCTCCATAGACCATCTCCTGAAGGAGGGTGCCCTCCATTTTAACCAGCATTATAAAGTTGACCCCTCCCGTTCCCCTCCTCAATCCCTCCGCTGCCAAAGGTGCTTGCGGTATAATGCGCACCCAACATCTGAGTGCCGCGAGGCCCCCACCTGCCTGCACTGTAGGCAAGCCCACTTTTTATGGCAGTGCCCCAATGTCCAGGCCCCCCCCCTCCTGTAATACCTGTAACCTCCCTCATCCCACCTACTCCCAGAAGTGTAAGACCTGACCCCCTCCTACCACTCCTGAACTCACTGTTCCTGTCCGCCCTCTGGACGCCCCCACCCCTCCCGGCAACTCCCTTCGCCCACCCCCTACCGCTGAGGACATCATCAGATTCCTCACCATTGTCCTGCAGAATGTTCATCCTTTTCAGCGACCACACACCCTCCAACAGATCTCCCTCGCCGCCCGTTCCGTTTTCCACCTCGAACAACCAGGCCCATTTCACCTTCTCCCGTCTTGACACCCTCGTTTAAATCCCTGTCATGGCATGGCAGCACCGTATCCTTTTCAACAACATCCGCTCCCTTTCCGCCAACAAGAACCTCTTCCTACACACCCTTGCCACACACCGTGTGGACGCCTTCCTCCTTAATGAAACCTCCCTCCAACCCCACCACACCATCCACACTTCGCCATACCTCCTCCACCGCTCTGATAATCCCCTCCCAATTGCGCGTGGCAGAGTTGCCATTGGGCACCATCGCCAGATCCCCGTTCAGCTCCAACCTCTCCTTCCCAACCCCACTGAACACCTGATCCTTAGTCTCTTCTTCCCCGGCCTTACCGTTACCTGCGCCACCATCTATGTCCGCCCAAACGCCCCTATTCCCTTCGACTTCCTCTCCCACGTCGACCGTACCTTCTCCTCCTACATGATCGCCGCCGACCTCAACATCCATAGTCGTTCTGCTGCCCAGTTACGGCAGTGGCATCGGTTCCTCTCCTCCCTTCAAGGCGACCTCATTCCCATCCCCCAGCACACCCGTCCTGAATCCGACTCCACTCCCGATGTTATCCTCTCCTCCCTCAACCTCCTTGGCCGCATAACGGTGGATGTCCTGGAGCCTAGTGGTAGCGACCATCTCCCTGTCCTCCTCACCCTTTCAGACGGTCGTCGCCCCCGCCCCGACCCCCGTCATGACCCTCCCCCCAAGTACGTCCATGATTATTCCCGTGCCAACTGGAATGCCTACCGGGATACCCTCTCCGCCCAGGTCGATAGCCACCCCTTCACCTACCACCACCCTGACGATGTCACCCATGCCGCCTCCTTTCTCCAGCAGACCTTGTCTGAGGCCGTGGAGGCCCACGTCCCTCCTGTCGCCGTCCACTCTCACCGTCCTACCTTACCCCCACAGGCCGTCCTCCTCCTCCGTGAATCCCGTCGTCTCTACCATGCCTTCCTCCGCACGCGTGACCCGGACACACTACGACGCCACCGGCAACTCCAGCGACACATTCGTAATTTGCTCGCGGCTAAGAAACGCCAGGACTGGCGACAGACATGCACCCGTTTAAATGCTACCCTACCAATAAACTCGTCCAAGTTCTGGTCGGCCTTCCGTCGCCTTACCGGAACTAAACCCTCCCCCTATTATCCTCTTCTCCATGATGATCACCCTTTCCCTGACTCCCTTAGTAAGGCTAATCACTTTGCCTCCTACCTCTCCGATGTATTTTCCATCCCCGATGATCCCCAGTTCGATTACTCCCTCTTTCCGGATATCCGCGATCGAACTGGCACCTCTGTCCCTACCCTCGCTCCTGGTTTCCAGTACTTGGACAACATTGCACACACAGAACTCAATGCCCCTATAACTACACAGGATCTCATTGCTACACTCCGCACAAAACGCAACACTGCTCCTGGCCACTGCGCCAACGTCCAGTGCCGATAGTCATGTGCCCATTTCAGTCGTAGTTGCCGATGTTGGGGCGTTAACACTGGCACATGCGTGGTTCGTCGGCTGTGGAGGCCCATTGTTAGGAGTATTCGGTGCACTGTTTGTTCAGACACGTTGGTACTCTGCCCAGCCTTAAAGCCTGATGTTAGTTAGGCCACACTTCGCCGCCTGTCCCATTTTAACGGTCTGCCCAGCCTACGATCTCCGACGTCTGTAATGACGGTCGCCGCCGAACCCCTCGGCGTCTGGACGTGTTTTCACCTCGATTTCGCCACGTGTTGAAGACACTCACTGTAGTACCCCTCAAACATCCTCAGGTCGTGCAGTTTCCGAAAAGCTCGTGCCGAGCCTCCGGGCCATTACAGTCCGTTCTCGGTCAAACTCAGATGGCGCGCCTTCCCCATTCTACACTAGCGATGGGGGATCCGCTCCTGAACTGATTCATAGAGTTGAATCTTTCAAAGGAGTGAACAATCAGTGACTTAGAAAAAAAGAACGGTAGCTCCAAATGTTTCCCACAGCAGAGAGAGAGAGAGAGAGTCGGAGCGGATCAGCGGGGCCTCTGCTAGTCAGAGCACACTGCACGCCACACAACACAGCCAGCGCCGGCCTCTGCCCTGCTTCTGCCTTGGCTGCCTGCATTGTGCAGTGCCCCATTGGATTTTGTGTTTCACATCTGCCATGCCGTCTCTGTGCTTCCTCTGTCGCGTGCAGTGTCTGGCGCACCTAGCTTAGCATTGCACTCCGTCGGCGATCGTTTCAGTCGCACGTCCTGCCCTCTGGGCAGTTGATGCGAGCAACAGGACAGAGAGCCTCCTAGCGGAGAACATAATAACTACTTGCAACAACATGCTCGCAAGAGAACAGACAATTTTGTCTCGGAGCGGGTGACTGGTGGCCGTTCACCGCTCCCCCCACCCTCTGAACTCGACCGCTCAACGCTCACCCCACCGATCTCAACTCTAGCCAGAGTGTTGAGCAAAGCAACTCAGGTGTCACTCTGGTCTCTGCGGTCTTAGCTCATGCCAGCTCGCGGCTCGACCTGCTTGACTCAGCGCCTCTGCATCGGAGTTCGTCTCTACTGGATATTGTTCTTGGTAGTAATACCCGTATGTATATTAGATAATTATGTTATGTATGCATCATTTGTTTTTATTTTATTTTTATTTGTTTAATCTGATCAGATTAGGTTCCTGACGACTCCTCTTACTATAGGACTTTTTATTATTGACACTCGAATTTACGCTTTAATTACGAGCGAACCGATAAACGTATCGCAAAATGTGATACACCAATATTTTATGACTATTTCACCTTTGACCATGATAATGGCTACAAAGCCAAAACCACGATAGTGCAAAATAAATCAATAATCAAAAACTTTGTCATATCGTGGAAATTTCAATAAACAATACAAAATTCTTATTCATTATCTGTGTTACTTCAAAATAGGATCAAATAAGATCAAAATACAGGTATAGTACTGGAATAAACCAAGTTTAAATGGCAATGTGCCTTCCAATAATTTTGTATTGTGGATGAGTGGTGAGTCACGAAAAAGGAGTGAACAGTTCTGATCCAATCTCTGAAAAGAACAGTTTTGCCCATCTCTATTCTACACACAGACAGCTCGCTTACTGATACAACACGTACCGTTCGTGTGTCTGACTAGCAGTCATTCCTAGCCAGGTGACGCTGCTATCGCCAAGACGTGTGCGTGTATAGGTAGTAGATTGGTGGTCGTAATGTTCTGGCTGATCAATATATACCAGGACTAACTTTCCCTAACGTTTCCTTGCGCTTACATCATTACCATGCATTTGAATCGTAATGGAGTGATTTGCTTATCGAGAGGGGATACTCGATGCAGGTGAAAGGCATTTAGTAAAAGTATAGCCATAACCCAAGTGGCGTCTTGCACTACTAACAAGGACCTTCAGGATGTTTGTGGGAATAGTGCTCTGACTTCAGCATAGTCTCGAGATGAGAACTGCTCTGCAGGAGATCGGCTAGTGTTCATTTGCTCCACACAATGAGAATCATCTGATAGTCGCTCTCCACAACTGCTCAACGCTTAACCATACTGAGCAACATTCAGCCTTCACAGAAAAACGACTCTGCCAAATTTTAGTCTAGAATAAAGGAGCAAACAAAATGCTGCAGTACGGCTGTAATCTCACAAAACTTCCCAGGAAAGGGTCCAAGAATTAGCTCATGTGCCTTTTACAGCTGATGAAGCGTGAACCAAGAATGGTCTTGTAATACATGTAACCCGCTATTGGAGGTCATAGCCTGATAGCCGCGAAGCCCCCACCGACTGCAGAAAACCACTGTTTGTTTTACGCCACCAGCCAGCTCGATACAACCTGAAAGTCTGCCAATTCTTTTGAAACTGAACCTTGATATTCATTTTGGATTATGAACCTGATCTCTACCCTGTACTCTCGCTGACTGAACATGACCCATTAATAACCGAATTGTGCGCAGCTCGTGGTCGTGCGGTAGCGTTCTCGCTTCCCACGCCCGGGTTCCCGGGTTCGATTCCCGGCGGGGTCAGAGATTTTCTCTGCCTTGTGATGACTGGGTGTTGTGTGATGTCCTTAGGTTAGTTAGGTTTAAGTAGTTCTAAGTTCTAGGGGACTGATGACCATAGATGTTAAGTCCCATAGTGCTCAGAGCCATTTTTGAATAACCGAATATCTCTGTAAGTCGAAGTTTTGCAGGTGGCAAATATTTCAGAAAGAGCAACGAAAACGTGTGTGTATGTTGAGTGGGAGGGGGAGTTACTCGAAAGTAACAAAGGTGAAATTTTAAATCAGAACATTATTAACTGCGATAAGCTGATCTTTACAGGTTCAACTTCTGCAAGACAAATACACGTGTCATTTGTTCTGAAGAACATGTAAATCTGTGAACTACTGTGATGGAAGAATAAGTTCCGATAATGGAGTACCTATGTATGCATATGTGCATTCCCTTCACGTGTTTCAACCAAATATTATGCATGTTTATGCGATCGGAAATGCTCAGTTGCAGCCAGGCAATATGTACATTTCACAATTAAGCGTCAGCAAGGAGCATTAGTGATGAAATCATAGAAGGCAATGTTGTGCAACATTAGTAGGGACAAGATCCGACTATTTTGGAGTAGGACCTTACAATATGAGACAGTGTTCCGAGACAAACTTCCGTCACAATGTCCGCAAACCTGACGTCAGATCCGCCTAGGAACAGCGATCTGAACGCCCATTGGCTGAATGTTTGGATGTATAGGAAACGAGAGAAGTGTCCTTATTGGCTGAGAGAGAAAGGTGGGGTGGTCTCTCTTGTCCTTCGGGAAGACAGGGCGAGTCAGTCGCAAGGAACTACGCAAAACGCACGGTCGAGTAAGCCGGGCGGCTCAAAAAGAACGGTCGTGAGTGCACATTTCAGATGTTAAGCAAGATATAAAGTGAAGTTATTAGTTATAAGAACGCCACGTGCCGTGGGCAGTGTCTATCATTATGTACAGTCAGAAAATGTTCTTAATGTGTGGAAAGGGTCGAATATAACGGCGTAGTCGAGAGCCGCCATATTGCAATTGCTGATTCTGTGACGTGTGTGAGAAAGCAATTTTTGTATTAAAAAGACAGTATGGTACAAACGTTGTTGACAATTAACAACTGGCATCCCTAAACACTCCACTTCAGCAGCACCACCACCTACATGGAACCTGGCGACTGAGCGCTACTTCTGTGCTACGAGGGATTTAGCGAAGCAGCAAGACACCAGGTTAGTGATACCGCCCAGAGAAGCACTTCGTTCTCGCTACAATGCGGGTGTTGTACCTACCGCTGCATGTCTCGAAGTGCTGCAGGGTATACTACTATCTGTAGTTCCATGAATGTCTTAAAAGCGTTGCTTATCCACGTATCGCTAAGCCTAAATTAACTGCAAAGAAAACGAATGGGGCATGTTTTTTATGATGATCTCTCATGTAGAGATGTGGGACACTTGGTGCAATTAGTGAACAAGGTGTGAGATAAGTGCGACATAACTGATTCGCGAAAACCAAACGTATGAAAAATCCAGTATAAAGTTTGAAAAGACAACGTACATAAGAGCTTCCGTTACGGACATGCGAAAGTATCAGATCTAGCTATTTAACGTCCCTATGGGACATAATAGCACAAAGCAAATTAAGAATAAGTTTACTAGCTTCTAAACATGACCTTGCGAGTGAGAGAAACTGTTTGTATGTCTTATTCAGAGACAGTTAACACTCTGCCGTCCGGTGACTCCACAATGGCGTCGTGCCTGAAATAACGGTCAACGGCTGGCGACACCACAGTGGTGTCGTGTGCATAGTGTCGCTCGGAGGCCAGTGACACCACAATGGTGTCTTGAGCATCGTATCGCGCAGTGGCCGGCGACAGCACTTTAGTATCTTTTGAATTCTTTTGGTGTTTTGTTTAGGTAACAATAAGCTACACACGTCCACAAGGTCTTTGTTTTTATAAGTACCTGTGCCCTTTCATCGCGGCAGACGAAAGAGACGATACGATTATTTACGATGAATGCGCGGAGCAAAACTTAGAGGTTGCCACTACATCGAGTACGTCTCATCATGATTCGGTTGACATACTTTCCAGTCACATAAAGCAACACCAGCTAATAGGCCTACCGTATTTCCGAAGCGAATAAACGAAAACGAAGAAACTGCCATGTATGGCTCTGAGCACTATGCGACTTAACTTCTGCGGTCATGAGTCGCCTAGAACTTAGAACTAATTAAACCTAACTAACCTAAGGACATCACACACATCCATGCCCGAGGCAGGATTCGAACCTGCGACCGTAGCGGCCGCGCGGTTCCAGACTGTAGCGCCTTTAACCGCTTGGCCACCAAACTGCCATGTATGTTCCAAAAGCAAAAAAAAAAGAACAACAGACTTAATGTGCAAGTATTGTGGAGTTGCGTTACATCTTGGAGACTGTTACGCTGCATATCATATGAAATAGATATGTAAATAAACAAATATACGGAAAAAAACAAATTTTTTATTTATTTGTGTATGTATATCTTCGAAATTTCATGAAAGTAGGGGAACAGGGTTGAGAAATTATGAGAACTAACGATGAGATTAGTAAAACGTAATAATTTAGAATCTCCCGATAATCTCAAGAATGGCCGGCGACAAGCCAAGTAATCCGAATTAGCGCTGCCGGCGCCAAGCAAATAAATTTGTACGAGACGTGCGGACGGCAAAATGTTGAATTAGGAACAGATACCGCACACAAAATCTTCTGATCAGATTTATACAGAGAAAAATGGCATAACGTTCTCTACGGCAAGCTCTAGTGCAAAATGCAACGGCGAAGGAGCATTATTCTGTGTAACCTTAAAGTACACTTGAGCTCCAACCACGTAAATGCAGACAGAAAACTCGGTGCTTGCTATGATCTCATCGTATTGCTGAAAGTTGTCTGTTGAATGTGCCCATCCCAAGCGTCTAAATCACGCCCATTCATGGTGCTGCCGAGAATCAGAGTGCTTTGTGCATAGATCCACGGGGCGTCTTAACCGAAATAAACGCGTCCTGCGCTCTGATTGGTCGATCCCGGTCAAAGTTTCCACGTGCCGCTAAGAAACACTTACTCATTCCTTTCAATACTGACTCTGCTAGGGCCGTATTGTCTTTGAGCTGACAAGTTAGTTTATGTATGGCATGCCAGTACACTATCTGAAAGATGTTCGTCGAAAGTGGGTGTGTTTCAAGCAACAAGCGATGTTAGGACGTCAGTTAGATATTACGAGATGTAGACACATTCAAATTTCCGTGCATGTCCAAAGGAACATTCCATCGTAATTCGGAATAACCGGAATAACAAAGGCGTTACAGTATCATATTTATCCGCCGATACCAGGCAAGCAACTTCCAAGTAAACTGTCTCGCCTGTAAAGGAATATACATAATGGATGTACGAGCACAGGTTGTAGACACACGATTGCCGACATATGGAAGTTTGGGTCTGGCGGTGAGTCGTCCTCATATAGGCTAATGGTAAGGCGACCGCTGGCGACAGGCGGGAAATCGGGTTCGAGTTCCAATAAACCGACGTCCATCATTCACCTTCCCTACCACACTACTCACACGCTCCTTCCATTTCATGCCGCTCTGCAAAGTTAAACCCATATATTTAAACGACGTGACTGTATCAAGTAGGCCACTGCTAATGATGTATACGAGCATTATGTGCTCGTTTTTCTACTCTTCCACATTAACTAATATTTTCCTAGATTTAGAGCTGGCCCCCACCCATTACATCAACTAGAAAATCTTGCATCTTTGTACAGTCACTCAACTTCGACACCTTCCCGTACATCACAGCTTCATCAGCAAACAACTTCACATCGCTGCCGATCCTGTACGCCAGATCATACAGGGTGTTTCAAAAATGACCGGTATATTTGAAACGGCAATAAAAACTAAACGAGCAGCGATAGAAATACACCGTTTGTTGCAATATGCTTGGGACACCAGTACATTTTCAGGCGGACAAACTTTCGAAATTACAGTAGTTACAATTTTCAACAACAGATGGCGCTGCAAGTGATGTGAAAGATATAGAAGACAACGCAGTCTGTGGGTGCGCCATTCTGTACGTCGTCTTTCTGCTGTAAGCGTGTGCTGTTCACAATGTGCACGTGTGCTGTAGACAACATGGTTTATTCCTTAGAACAGAGGATTTTTCTGGTGTTGAAATTCCACCGCCTAGAACACAGTGTTGTTGCAACAAGACGAAGTTTTCAACGGAGGTTTAATGTAACCAAAGGACCGAAAAGCGATACAATAAAGGATCTGTTTGAAAAATTTCGACGGACTGGGAACGTGACGGATGAACGTGCTGGAAAGGTAGGGCGACCGCGTACGGCAACCACAGAGGGCAACGCGCAGCAAGTGCAGCAGGTGATCCAACAGCGGCCTCGGGTTTCCGTTCGCCGTGTTGCAACTGCGGTCCAAATGACGCCAACGTCCACGTATCGTCTCATGCGTCAGAGTTTACACCTCTATCCATACAAAATTCAAACGCGGCAACCCCTCAGCGCCGCTACCATTGCTGCACGAGAGACATTCGCTAACGATATAGTGCACAGGATTGATGACGGCGATATGCATCCTCAAAAAGTACTGGTCTGGGCCGCCATTTCTTTCAAAGGAATCATTGGCCCATTTTTCAGATCCGAAACGATTACTGCATCACGCTATCTGGACATTCTTCGTGAATTTGTGGCGGTACAAACTGCCTTAGACGACACTGCCAACACCTCGTGGTTTATGCAAGATGGTGCCCGGCCACATCGCACGGCCGACGTCTTTAATTTCCTGAATGAATATTTCGATGATCGTGTGATTGCTTTGGGCTATCCGAAACATACAGGAGGCGGCGTGGATTGGCCTCCCTATTCGCCAGACATGAACCCCTGTGACTTCTTTCTGTGGGGACACTTGAAAGACCAGGTGTACCGCCAGAATCCAGAAACAGTTGAACAGCTGAAGCAGTACATCTCATCTGCATGTGAAGCCATTCCGCCAGACACGTTGTCAAAGGTTTCGGCTAATTTCATTCAGAGACTACACCATATTATTGCTACGCATGGTGGATATGTGGAAAATATCGTACTTTGGAGTTTCCCAGACCGCAGCGCCATCTGTTGTTGAAAATTGTAACTACTGTAATTTCGAAAGTTTGTCTGCCTGAAAATGTACTGTTGTCCCAAGCATATTGCAACAAACGGTGTATTTCTATCGCTGCTCGTTTAGTTTTAATTGCCGTTTCAAATATACCGGTAATTTTTGAAACACCCTGTATATGTACATAGAAAATAATACCGATCCTATCACATTTCCCTGCACCACTTCTGACGATACCCTTGTCTCTGATGAACACTCACCGTTGAGGACAACATACTGGGTTCTATTATTTAAGAAGTCTTCGAGCCACTCACTCACCTGGGAACCTATTCCACGTGCTCGTATAAGGTGCCGTCTGTGCTTTTAATTTGGAAGCATGGAGCGGTCTGTTGGTGAAATACTGATCTCAGTCCGCATTTCTGGCTCAAAATAGACACAAACGTGAGAATAAAACCCTTAATCACTGATTCCTATTGTTTTTTAACACATACACTGATGATGGTATCGTACTTCAGAAGTGCAATGGCCACGCTTTGATTAATTTCAGTATAAGGCATTTCTGCCCTGGATACAAGTAAGTTTCTTTAACCTAAGGCAAGTGAAACAAGCAGCACTGTATGGCCTTATGGAGATAAACACAATGTTTAGCCGCATCTCATAATAGCCTGACGAATCTGAAAATGACCTTGGGGCGATAGGGGTGGGGGGGTGGTAGTTGAAGTAAAAGATTGAATTCAAACCTTTGGATTTATTGGTAGTTACTTTTACATGAAGGAAATTTGAATTGCGTAACAAGCAATGTTCTTAAACGCTACTGTCTCTCCTGACATGAAGACTTGGCAGTAACTTAGAAAACAAAAGGATCAGCTTGGGGGGGGGGGGGCCTCTTTGGGAACAAGGGAAAGTATTTTATAAGCATGTGCATGATCCAACAAGGTGCAACAGGACAAAGAACAAGACAGAAAGTTGCTATTACTCATTCACACAGAATCACGGGGCTGATAAACTTACAACTGCGTTGACCGATTTGCAAGGTGCAGTTATCAAAGTAAGGGAACGAACATACAGGGCAAATTAAAACAGAGCGGTGTATAGAATTTAGCTTACGACATAAGAGGCAGTGATCTCTACATCTACATACGTCTACATAGATACCCCGCAAGACATTGTGCGGTGCGTGGTGGAGGGTACTCTGTACGACTACTTGTCATTTCCTTTCCTGGTCCACTCGCAAATGGAGCGAATGAAAAAGGAATGCCTATATGCCTCCTTATGAGCCATAATCTGTCGTAGCTTACCCTCGTGGTCCTTACGCGCAATGTATGTTGGCGGCAGTAGAATCGTTCGGCAGTCAGCTTCAAATGGCGGTTCCCTAAATTTTCTCAATAGTAGTTCTCGAAAAGAACGTAACCTTCCTTCCAGTGATTCCCATTTGAGGTCCCGAAGTAACTCCGTAAAACTTAAGTGTTCTTCTGACCTACAGGTAACTAATCCAGCATCCCATCTCTGAACTGCTTCGATCTGTTCTTCCAGTCCGATCTGGTATGGATCCCAAACGAGCAGTACTCAAAAACAGGTCGCGCCAGCGTCCTATATACGGTCTCCTTTACAGGTGAACCTCTATTTCCTAAAATTTTCCGAATAAACCGAAGTCGATCATTCGCCTTCCCTACGACAGTTCTCATATGCTCGTTCCACCTCATTTCGTTTTGCAACGTTACGTCCATATATTTAAATAACTTTATTGTGCCAAGCAGGACCCTAGTAATACTGTACCCGAACGTTACACGTTTGATCTTCCTACTCATCCGCATTAACTTACATTTTCCCCACATTCAGGGCTAGCTACCATTTATCACACCAACAGGAAATTTTGTCTAAGTTATCCTGTATCTTCCTACAGTCACTCAACTTCGACACCTTACCGTACACCGAGCATCAGCAAACAATAGCAGACTGCTGTCCACTAAAGCGCTCCAGACGATACCCTTGTCTGTGATGAACACTCGCCGTTGAGGACAACAAACTGGGTACTGTTATTTAAGAAGTCTTCGAGTGACTCACATATCAGTGGACTTATTCCATATACTCGTACCTTCGTCAACAGCTTTTTTGTGTAAAATGTCTTCTGGAAATCCAGAAATATGGAATCTACGTGTTGCCCTTCATCAACAGTTCTCAGAATATCGCTCGAGAAAAGGGCAAGCTGAGATTCGCACGAACTACGCTTTCTAAAACCATGCTGATTCGTGGACGTAAGCTTCTCAGTATTAATAAACTTTATTATATTCGAAATGAGAATATGTTCAAGGATTCTGCAGCAAACAGAAGTTAGGGATATTGGTCTATAATTTTGCGGGACTGTTCTTTCACCCTGGAGTCACCTGCCCTTTTTTCCAGTCACTTCGGACTTTATGCTGGGCGAGAGATTCACGATAAAACCAAGGGGCCAATGCCATAGCGTACTCTCTGTAAAATCGAACTGGGATTCCATTTAGACCTGATGATTTATTTAATTTGGAAAATTGGAAATTTGTGGTAATGGCGTATGGGACCAAACTGCTGAGGTCATTGGTCCCTAAGCTTACACACTACTTAATCTAACTTAAACTAACTTACGCTAAGGATGACACTCGCACCCATGCCCGAGGGACGACTCGAACCTCCGACGTGGTGGACCGCAAGGACCGTGACAAGACGCCCAAGACCGCGCGGCTATCCCGCGTGGCCACTTATTTACTTTCAAATATTTCAATAGTTTCTCTACACCAGGGATGCTTATTACTATGTCGTCAATGCGGGGGTCTTTCCGATGCTCAAATGACGGTATGTTTATACGATTCTTCCGTGTGAACGATTTCTCGAACATGAAATTTAAAACTTCAGCTATCGTTTTGCTATCTTCAGCTGCCACACCAGACTGGTCAACAAGGGACTGAGTGGAAGCCTTAGACCCGCTTAGCAGTTTCACTTAAGACCAGAATTTTCTCGGGTTCTCTGCCAGGTCTTTTGCTAAGGCGCGACGGTGAGTTATACGCTTCGCGCATAGATCTTTTCACAGACGTACGAATCTCTACTAA
Source organism: Schistocerca nitens (assembly GCF_023898315.1). Lineage (NCBI taxonomy): Eukaryota > Metazoa > Arthropoda > Insecta > Orthoptera > Acrididae > Schistocerca > Schistocerca nitens. The sequence continues at coordinate 217,118,527 of NC_064615.1, read as the reverse complement.
TCTTCGATTGTCGTCATTTGTGCGTTCCCTTTTGAACCATGAATACGACGGCCTCTACTTCCTCAGCAACAACTATTCGTAAAGATTCTCGTACACAGAACTGAGACTACTAACAAGCTCTGATTGTACCTAAGTAGCAGTACGCCAGCAAGCAGTTGCACTGCGTCTCTCCGACTTGGCCTTGTGGTACAGTTGCACAACGTGTAACCGCAGCATCTCCAACACGTCCAGACTGTAACTCGTCACACCGATCGCTCCTCAACACCCCTACAGGACGCAGTTTTTTGGCGCACATTCCAGCCAGGCACGGCCCTAGCTTCCGGAGCTACAAATGGTTCAAATGGCTGTAAGCACCATGGGACATAACATATGAGGTCATCAGTACCATAGAACTTAGAACTACTTAAACCTAAATGACTGAAGCGCCTAGAACCGCTCGCCCCAGCAGCCGGCTCCGGAGCTGCACAACGGCCCACTCGGCTCGCGTCAAAATTGCGCCCTGCGGATCCCTTTAACTGACAGATTTTCTAGAAAGAACTCGAAGCTTCTACTGCGAACTTCAAGCAACCAATAAAAACACTCGACCACTAAGTCGGCTGGAAGAATCGTTTCTCCTACGCGCTCCAACTACGAGTATGCTGAGGTCCTCTGTTGCTATTTCTCTCCTTTCTATTGTGAATTACAGTATTTCACTCTTCCGTTTCTGAGGTCGGACAGGACAGAAAATTCGCGTTAGCCCACATTCTGACAGACTAGAGTTCATCCAAGACAGGTATTGTTCATGAAGTAGAGGCTGCTGGTCATAAACGGGTAGTTAGGATGAAATAAAACACATACCCAACCGATCGCTTCCCACAACCATTGGTGCGAGTAGGAAATGATAAAGATGGCACACAAAAATGATAAAATTCCGTGTCTAGTTGACAGTATATACTCTAAAGTAGTATTCAAATAAAAGTCCGTGTTTCGCTCGTACCTTAGTTAAGTCTACAGTGAGGCGCTGTTCTCTTCGGAAATCTAGGAATGTTGAGTCTGCCTGTTACCCTTTATCCATATTTCGCAGCATAGTATATTAGAAAAGGGCAAGCTGAGTTCTGCACGAGTGACGCTTTCTAAAACCGTGCTGTTTGTTGGGCGCAGGCTTCCGGGTCTCAAGAAAATTTGTTTTATTCGAGCTGAGACTATGTTCAATAACTCTGAAGAAAACCGATGTTAAGGATATTGGTCTGTAATTTTGCACGTCAGTTGTTTTACCCTTCTTCTATACAGAAGTCACCTGCGCTTTTTTCCAGTTGCTTGGGATTTTGTGCTGGGCGTGATATAATCTCCCAAAAAGACTGATCAGAACTATGAGACTGGAACCATGCTACTCCTTTGAAATTGTTGTCCACAATCCCAGACAAAAACTAAAAATTTGGTAGAATTTGGGCGTTTTCCATTGAGAGACCGACGTTGTAAATATATAGGGTGATTATAATCAAAGTTTAACTTTCAAACAGCTGCAGGAATAACACAACTAGTCAGAATGACATCAAATTGCAACGGAATATTATCGGAGAAGGGGGAAAACGTATGGCAGAAGAGAAATAAGTAGTTATAAAATGTAGCAATAGATGGCGCTGTAACCGTCATAATTTAATAGTGGTCGACTGCAAATGACAAATGGCTCAAATGGCTCTGAGCACTATGGGACTTAACATCTATGGTCATCAGTCCCCTAGAACCTAGAACTACTTAAACCTAACCAACCTAAGGACATCACACAAATGACAAATGAATCATACACCAATGCCTCAGGTGTAAGTCTGACGTTAAACAAACTGTACTTCTCATTGTGCATGGGTGTACAGGTGTGAGACTGTTAGTTACGTAAGCCCATCCACCACGGCAAGGTCATACCACATCGTATGGGAAAAATCGATTTTTAATTGTCCTGAGGCCAAAACCGCATAAAAAGCATCACTCACATCGGTTTTTAATCCTGAGACCAAAAACCGCACAAAAAGCATCACTCACATCCGTTTTTAATTTTCCCGAGGCCAAAAACCACATAAAAAGCATCAATCACGTCGGGTTTTAATTTTCCAGAGGCCAAAAACCGCATTAAAAACATTAATCTAAATCACGTTGGATTATTAATTTCCGTGTGACTGGCACAAAATATGTTCAACATGCTGTCCACCGTTTTCTGAACAAGTTGAAATCGAGAATCAGCATGTTCCACAACTGGTCGAAGTGTTTCCTGGGTCACGTTTAGAATATGTTGCGCAATACATGCCTTTCATATATCTAAGTTTGCAATCGGAACACAGCATCTTTCAGATACCCTACAGCCAGAAGTCACATGGATCAATATCAGGTGATCAGGACGGCCAGGCTGTAGGGAAATGGTGGCTGATAATGCTAGCATTTCCGAGGTGGCGCTTTAGCAGCTGCTTAACTGGATTTGCAATGTGCAGAGTTGCACCATCTTGCACAAAAATTATCCCCTTCCACACATCCACGCTGTTGGAGAGCTGGAATGACGTGGTTGTGCAAAAGACACTCACAGCGCATACCAGTGACGGTACAGGCAACAGAACCGGAAGCACTTGCCTCTTCGAAAAAATATGGTCCTACGATGCCGTAAACCCGCACCACACAGTGACGTTTTCAGGATGAAGTGGTACTGGTTAATTTGCGAATGGATTTTCGGTTGCCCATATTCGACAATTCTGTGTACTGACATATCCTGTCAGATGAAAGTCCACTTCGTCTGTCCACGAAATCTTCCACGGCCAATCATTGTCTTCTTCCATGTGAGCAAGGAATTATAAAGCAAAGGTCTCTCTTGCTGGCAGGTCAAAGGGAAGCAACTCGAGCACATGGGTAATTTTGAATGCATAGCAAAGAAGGATGTTTCGTAGGATTTTACGTACCGTGCTCACGGGTATGTTCAATTTTCCGCAACTTTCTGTGCACTACATGTTTGCACGCCACCACTCGTCTCCTCCTGCAATGCTGTGGCCACTGCTTCCACTGACATCAAGTCAATTCGTTTCGTCCCTCTACCAGGTTGCACACCCAAAGAACCCGTCTTTTCGAATTTCCGAATCATTTTCTCCAGACCCAAGACAATCGTCGGACCAACGCCTTTTTCCAAACCCTTCAGTGTCCGGAACTTCTGCAGAGCGATGTGTGCACAGTCATCATTCTTGTAACACAGCTTTACAAGCAGAGCGCGATCCTGCACTGAGACAGGCATGGCGAACGTCGCAGACGCGAAAGGAGGAAAAAGCCGTGTACCGGCATGTTTATACCAATTTCAATGGGTCGGGTGCATGACAGGTGTTTTCATTTGCGTACTTCAAAATGGTTCAAATGGCTCTGAGCACTATGGGACTCAACATCTTAGGTCATAAGTCCCCTAGAACTTAGAACTACTTAAACCTAACTAACCTAAGGACATCACACACACCCATGCCCGAGGCAGGATTCGAACCTGCGACCGTAGCAGTCCCGCGGTTCCGGACTGCAGCGCCAGAACCGCTACACCACCGCGGCCGGCTCATTTGCGTACTCTGGCACGTACAGCGCCATCTATTGATCAGTTTTCACACTATTTTTTCTTCTGCCATAAGTTTTCCCCCCTTCTCTGATAATAATCCTTTGCAATTTGACGTCATTCTGACCAGTGGAGTTATTTCTACTGCCTTTTGAAAGTTTAAATTTAATTATAATCATCCTGTATCTGTCTACACAGACTCTGTCAGGGGTGTTATTGCAGCATCATACGTTACGTACACTCATGAGCTAATAGATTATTACCAGTTACTTAATAGCGTGTTGGCCCACATTGGGAAAGCAATGCGGCAATGATTCTGCGTAGTGTGGGTACGTTTTCTTCTGGTGTATGTGGCACTAGATGTCAACGTAACTCCCGTAAATTACGGACCGGTGGTTTACGAGCCGAATAGCTGCTGGAAGACGTCCAGGATGTGTTCCATCGTGTTCCGACCAGATAAATTTGGTAGGCGAAACATCACATTAACTCACTATCATACTCATTAGACCACATTTGCACGCTTCCGGCCTTGTGAGAAAGACGGTGCCATCGCCTTCCAGGAAGAAATCAAGGATCACTAGTGGTCCACTGCTATCGTGGTGCCTTCAATTACATGACCATAGGTCTCATCGATATCTATATGAAAGTCCTCCCTAGCATAATACTGCCCCACCCCAGCGGCCTTTTGGACATGGGATGCCTCGTATTATGAACAATCATTGGCCTGAGTGATGGCATGTCCAGACACGACCATCGACCCGATTCAACTGCCCAGCGACTCGATTTCATTGCTACACGGTCCAAAGTCGAGATCCATTGCCCATTGCAATCGTGACTGAGGATGTCGTTTTATCAACATGGGAACACGTACGGATCGTTTAATGCAAAGCTCGTTGTTCCACAACGTACGCCGAACGGTGTGCTCCGAAACACTTTTGACTGCACAAGAATTATACTCTGCCTGTAGATCTGTCACCAATCGCTGCCTATCATGTTCTACAGAGTGAGCAAGCCTCCGAACTCCACGTTCTTTGGTGAGGCTTGGACGTCCAGTACCTTGTCACCCGCTCGCGGTTTCGCCGTCCTTTAACCGCACGCCATTGATGCTCACGACCCAAGAGCGAACAGCCGACAAGCTTCGCCGTTTCTGAGATCCATGTTCCGAGTAGCCCCGTCATAACAGTCTGGTCTTTGGTTGGTTGATTGTTTGGTTGATTTGAGGAGGGGATTAAACAGCCGAGTCATCGATCCCATTGGATTAGGAAAGGATGGGGAACGAAGTCGGCCGTGCCCTTTCAAAGAAACCATCCCAGAGTTTGCCTGAAGCGATTTAGGGAAATCACAGAGAACCTAAATCAGGATGGCCGGGTTTGAACCGTTGCCCTTCCGAATGCGAGTCCAGTGTACTAACCAATTCGCCACCCTGCTCGGTCTATGCCCTTTGTCGAAGTTGTTTATGTCAGTGAATTTCCTCATACGCGGCCCCCATCACCACTAGATTTGAATCCTCATTAGTCTCTGCTCCACTTGAAAATTTTTCTTTACGTGTCACGCATACAGCAACAACTCGGAATTCAGTCTCGCACTGAACAGTGTCATAAAATTTTGATTCGTCACGGTAGATTGTAAGCTACATGTAAGCACATGTTTTGTGCCATCACAGTGATTTCGAAATATACACTACAGAAATAGTGAATTCACCACGTTTCACTCTAAGTTAATGGCACCTAAATTATTTCCTAGTGCTTGTGCAATATTTAGTTCAGTTTTATTGTAGCAACTAATCTCCCGTCCCCTTCTCCTTCTTCGTCTTCTTCTTTTTCTTCTTCTTCTTCTTCTTCTTTCTTTAAGGCCTTCTGGTCAGCTGTTATCATTTGTTTATCATTTGCTGCTCTTTCCTTTTAATGCACAATGTCTTGATTGTGTCACCACCTTCCTTTTTATAGTCTTGGGGCCACTTTGGGCCAGCTGTCTTTTCCCTCCTGCCTTGGAATCGTTCCCGTATTAAAACTTTCTCCTTAAAAATATCTCTTCCCAATATTTACTTTATGTTATTTCTATTCCAAATTTTTCCACAACTCGTGAAGTCAGGTGGTTATTAATTGCTTTTCCCTATCATAATTCAGGTATACATGCCGACGTCGGAAGCTGAAGGTGAAATAAAGAACATATATAAGGATATTGAAAGGGTAATACAGTACGTAAATGGAGATGAAAATCTAATAGTCATGGGGCAGGAGTATAAGAAAAGGTTACAGGATAATATAGACTTGGGACAAAGAATGCGAGAGGAGAAAGACTATTTGAGTTCTGTAATAAATTTAGCTATAAAGTAATAGCGAACACTCTGTTCATGAATCACAAGAGAAGGAAGTATACCTGGAAAAGGCCAGGTGCTACAGGAAGATTTCAGTTACATTACATCAGGTCAGAGAGAGATACCAGAATCAGATATTGGAGCAGATATAGACTCAGATCACAATGCGGTAGTGACGAAGAGTAAGCTGAAATTTAAGAGATTACTCAGGAAGAATCAGTAACTGTGAAGAAACCATGGATAACAGAAGAAATATTACAGTTAATCGATGAAAGAAGAAATACAAGTCACTGCGGCATGAATTAAATAGGAAGTGCAGGAAAGCTAAGACGAAATGGTTGCATGGAAAATAGAAAAAGAAATGATCGTTGGAAGGACAGACTCAGCATACAGGAAAGTCAAAACAACCCCCGGCGACATTAAAAGCAAGGATGGTAACATTAAGAGTGCAACGGAAATTCCACTGTTAAATGCAGAGGCGTAAGCAGATTGGTGGAAAGAGTACATTGAAGGTCTCTAATGAGGTGAGAGATTTGTCTAATGTGACAGAAGGAGAGACAGGAGTCGATTCAGAAGAGATAGGGGATCCAATTTTAGAACCAGAATTTAAGAGAGCTTTGGAGGATTTAAGATCAAATAAGGCAGGGTGGATAGATAATTTTTCATAAGAATTTCTAACATAAGCGGGGGAAATGGGAACAAACCAATTATTTACATTGGTGTGTAGAATATATGAATCTGGCGACATATCATCTGACTTTCGGAAAAATATCATTAACACAGTACCAAAGACTTCAAGAGCTGACAAGTGCGAGAATTATCGCACAATCAACCTTACAGGCCATGCATCCAACTTGCTGACAAGAATAATATACAGCAGAATGGAAAAGAAATATAGGGAGTGTTGGATGACTATCAGTTGACTTTAGGAAAGGTAAAGGCACCAGAGAGGTATCCCTGGCCAAGAGAAGTCTGGTAATATCAAATTTAGGCCTTAATTTGAGGAAGTAATATCTAAGAACATACGTTTGAACCACAGCATTGTATGGTAGTGAAACACGGACTATTGGAAAACCAGAACAGGAAAGAATCGAAGAATTTGAGATGTGGAGCTACAGAGGAATGTTGAAAATTAGGTGGACTGATAAGATAAGGAATGAGGAGGTTCGGTGCAGAACTGGACAGGAAAGGAATACGTGGAGAACACTGACCAGGAAAAGGGACAGGCTGTGATTTCCAAAATGTTGCATTTTTCTGAGGACCTAGTATTTTCTGATTTGTTTTATAAACCGTATAATTTAACACTCGGGATTAGCCAGTGTACAACCATTCTGATTTCATTACTGGCTTGTTGTTCTTTATTTTAACTTTTTTAGTTAAGCATTATTTGTTGTGGGTATTATTAGTTGCACAATACGCTTCCTGCACTTTGTGTATCGTTTACTCTAAATCACATTTATCTGAAATGTTTTCTTCAGTAGTTTTCACCCAAATATTTGATTTTATTTACATTTTCTATCTGTCCAATATCTGTTATTAAATATCTTGGAACGAATTTTATACTTGCATTAATATTCTTTGATCTGAAGAGATTCTTAACGCTGTTATATTATCTTCCAGGTAACTGACTTGTACTGATGCATTTGTCAGACTTCCAGAAAATGAGCAAATGCGAGGCAGTTTATTGCAATGTCTTTGTTCTTCCTCCTTAGCACAGGTGCCGATATTTTTTGGTTCCTCCAGTTTTTCATTCAAAAGTCTTATAATTTTCTCCATGAGTTAGTTAGTTACATGTTCCATAGATCATTTGAACGACTGTTTTATCGAAATGGTTTGGAACGAGTCATTTTATACGATATGTACGCATGTTTAGAGTTAACTTAAACTATCACCTTCTTAAAAAAATTTACAGGTACCAGTTACGAGATACATATTCGTCCTTGGAATAAAAGCAGTTATACAGGAGAAATGATTTTAGGGTACATTTACAACTGATTTGCTTCCTGTCAGATATTTTATGTTACTGGGCAAATCATCAAAAATTTTCGTTGCTGCATACTGAAGCCCACTCTGAGCGACTGACGGCTTTCATAATTTTTTCCTCTAGTGTTGTAGATGTGGATATCACTGTGCCACTATGACACAAATGATGAAAAGTGGAGATAAACCTTCGCCTTACCTGACATCTGTATTTGTCCTGATACGTCGAGATAACCCACAAAGAAAGTTCACTTTTGGGACTGTGTCCGACATATTTAACAACATATTTTGAACTCGAAATTCTAAGTTTACTTTATTCATGGTTTTCCTATCATCAGAGTCACAAGCTTTTTCTTAAAAAAATTAATGTAAGACATTGCTGTAAAAGTGTTCAAAAATGGTTCAAATGGCTCTGAGCACTATGCGACTTAACTTCTTAGGTCATCAGTGGCCTAGAACTTAGAACTAATTAAACCTAACTAACCTAAGGACATCACGATGCAGAAACACCCATATTAATGGGTGGTGTAGCCTCCATGGGTGGCAATGAAGGCACCTAGTCTGGTACCCAATCGATCGTGCAGATGGTGGATGCTGTTCTGGGATACGTTATGCCGCGCTTGCTCGATCTTCCTCTGTAAGAGTTGTTGGTTGACAGGTCGCAAGAGTCACTTCTCGTCCTATCATATACCACACTTGGTCGACTGGAAACAAGTACAGAGATCATGCTGGCCAGGGAAGACGCTGCTCGTCTTGCAGAACACATTGAGTTTTCTGTGCAGTGGTTGCGCGAGCATTGTCCAGTTGGATTATCACCTTCCTGTTGGAAAAGCAGCAAAAGAACACGTTTAACATTCTGCACGTACCGAGTGCTGGTTAGCACCCCCTCCAGGAACACCAAAGGTTAACGAGACGTGTAGTTCGTCGTACCCCAGGCCTTATCAGTGTGTGTTTGACAAAAGCACTCTACAAGACAACGCTCACCAGGTCTATGTCGTTCGCGCAAATGACCATCGCTTGCGCTCTGGCAGAATCTGCTTTCAGCGCTGGAGACCACGGCGCGCCATTCCGTCTTCCAAGTGATCCTCCAGCGGGGCCAGTCGAGCCGTGCACGTTGATGCTGGGCGTGAGTGGAAATCGGAGGTGAGCGTGCCTGTAGTCCCACTGCCGATAACAGGTTCGCAACAGAGTTCGTGTTGACACGTCTGGGCTCACAAGCACTCTTATCTGTGCTGTGGTAGCTGTACGATCTGCCACAATACAACGATCCTGGCGGGCGACTGTGCTGTGTGGCGTCCAGAAGCTCGCCTACCAATGTGACAGTGCTCACGTGATCACTGATACCAGCATAGTTTCACAGTTGACGCAGCACGTCCAACTTGTGCGGCAGTTCTCCGAAAGGGCCATCCCGCCACTCTGAAGGCCACAATTTGACCCCTTTCAAACTAGCTCAGTTGGCTATGGAAAGGACGAGTGCGTCTCGCCTCCGTGGTATGGTTGCCTGCTTATTTCAACCGTTTGCGCCACACTGAAAGTTCTACATCTACATCTACATCGATCCTCTGCAAATCACATTAAAGTGCCTGGAAGAGGTTTCATCGAACCACCTTTGCAATTCTCTGTTATTCCAATCTCGTATAGAGTGCGGAAAGAAGAACACCTGTATCTTTCCGTACGAGCTCTGATTTCCCTTAGTTTATCTTTGTGATCGTTCCGCCCTATGTAGGTCGGTGTCAACAAAATATTTTCGCATTCGGAGGAGAAAGTTGGTGACTGGAATTTCGTCAGAAGATTCCGTCGCAACGAAAAACGCCTTTCTTTTATTGATTTCCAGCCCAAATCCTGTATCATTTCTGTCACACTCTCTCCAATATTTCGTCATAATACAAAACGTGCTGCCTTTCTTTCAACTTTTTCGATGTACTCCGTCAGTCCTACCTGGTACGAATCCCACACCGCGCAGCAGCATACTAAAAGAGAACGGACAAGCATAGTGTAGGCAGTCTCCTTAGTAGGTCTGTTACATTTTCTAAGTGTCCTGCCAATAAAACGCAGCCTTTGGTTAGCCTTCCCCACAACATTTTCTATGTGTTCTTTCCAATTTAAGTTGTTCGTAATTGTAATACCTAGGTATTTAGTTGAATTTACCGAAGTTTAACGAGCTCCTTTTAGCACTCATGTGGATGACCTCACACTTTTCGTTATTTAGGGTCAACTGCCACTTTTTGCACCATTCAGAAATTTTTTCTAAATCGTTTTGCAGTTTGGTTTGATCTTCTGATGACTTTAAAAGTCGATAAACGACAGCGTCATCTGCAAACAACCGAAGACGGCTGCTCAGATTGTCTCCCAAAACGCTTATGTAGATAAGGAACAGCAAAGGGACTATAACACTACCTTGTGGAACGGCTGAAATCACTTCTGTTTTACTCGATGACTTTCCGTCAATCACTACGAACTGTGACCTCTCTGACAGAAAATCGCAAATCCATTCACATAACTGAGACGATATTCCATAAGCACGCAATTTTACTACGAGCCGCTTGCGTGGTTGTTGTTGTTGTTGTTGTTGTGGTCTTCAGTCCTGAGACTGGTTTGATGCAGCTCTCCATGCTACTCTATCCTGTGCAAGCTTCTTCATCTCCCAGTACCTACTGCAACCTACATCCTTCTGAATCTGCTTAGTGTATTGATCTCTTGGTCTCCCTCTACGATTTTTACCCTCCACGCTGCCCTCCAATGCTAAATTTGTGATCCCTTGATGCCTCAGAACATGTCCTACCAACCGATCCCTTCTTCTACTCAAGTTGTGCCACAAACTTCTCTTCTCCCCAATCCTATTCAATACCTCCTCATTAGTTACGTGATCTACCCACCTTATCTTCAGCATTCTTCTGTAGCACCACATTTCGAAAGCTTCTATTCTCTTCTTGTCAGAACTATTTATCGTCCATGTTTCACTTCCATACATGGCTACACTCCACACAAATACTTTCAGAAACGACTTCCTGACACTTAAATCTATACTCTATGTTAACAAATTTCTCTTCTTCAGAAACGATTTCCTTGCCATTGCCAGTCTACATTTTATATCCTCTCTACTTCGACCATCATCAGTTATTTTACTCCCTAAATAGCAAAACTCCTTTACTACTTTAAGTGTATCATTTCCTAATCTAATCCCCTCAGCATAACCCGATTTAATTTGACTACATTCCATTATCCTCGTTTTGCTTTTGTTGATGTTCATCTTATATCCTCCTTTCAAGACACTGTCCATTCCGTTCAACTGCTCTTCCAAGTCCTTTGCTGTCTCTGACAGAATTACAATGTCATCGGCGAACCTCAAAGTTTTTACTTCTTCTCCATGAATTTTAATACCTACTCCGAATTTTTCTTTTGTTTCCTTTACTGCTTGCTCAATATACAGATTGAATAACATCGGGGAGAGGCTACAACCCTGTCTCACTCCTTTCCCAACCACTGCTTCCCTTTCATGCCCCTCGACTCTTGTAACTGCCATCTGGTTTCTGTACAAATTGTAAATATCCTTTCGCTCCCTGTATTTTACCCCTGCCACCTTCAGAATTTGAAAGAGAGTATTCCAGTTAACGTTGTCAAAAGCTTTCTCTAAGTCTACAAATGCTAGAAACGTAGGTTTGCCTTTTCTTAATCTTTCTTCTAAGATAAGTCGTAAGGTTAGTATTGCCTCACGTGTTAAAACATTTCTACGGAATCCAAACTGATCTTCCCCGAGGTCCGCTTCTACCAGTTTTTCCATTCGTCTGTAAATAATTCGCGTTAGTATTTTGCAGCTGTGACTTATTAAACTGATAGTTCGGTAATTTTCACATCTGTCAACACCTGCTTTCTTTGGTATTGGAATTATTACATTCTTCTTGAAGTCTGTGGGTATTTCGCCTGTCTCATACATCTTGCTCACCAGATGGTGGAGTTTTGTCATGACTGGCTTTCCCAAGGCCATCAGTAGTTCTAATGGAATGTTGTCTACTCCCGGGGCCTTGTTTCGACTCAGGTCTTTCAGTGCTCTGTCAAACTCTTCACGCAGTATCTTATCTCCCATTTCATCTTCATCTACATCCTCTTCCATTTCCATAATACTGTCCTCAAGTACATCGCCCTTGTATAAACCCTCTATATACTCCTTCCACCTTTCTGCCTTCCCTTCTTTGCTTAGAACTGGGTTGCCATCTGAGCTCTTGATATTCATACAAGTGGTTCTCTTTTCTCCAAAGGTCTCTTTAATTTTCCTGTAGGCAGTATCTATCTTACCCCTAGTGAGACAAGCCTCTACATCCTTACATTTGTCCTCTAGCCATCCCTGCTTGGCCATTTTGCACTTCCTGTCGATCTCATTTTTGAGACGTTTGTATTCCCTTTTGCCTGCTTCATTTACTGCATTTTTATATTTTCTCCGTTCATCAATTAAATTCAATATTTCTTCTGTTACCCAAGGATTTCTATTAGCCCTCGTCTTTTTACCTACTTGATCCTCTGCTGCCTTCACTACTTCATCCCTCAGAGCTACCCATTCTTCTTCTACTGTACTTCGTTCCCCCATTCCTGTCAATTGTGCCCTTATGCTCTCCCTGAAACTCTCTACAACCTCTGGTTCTTTCAGTTTATCCAGGTCCCATCTCCTTAAATTCCCACCTTTTTGCAGTTTCTTCAGTTTCAATCTGCAGTTCATAACCAATAGATTGTGGTCAGAATCCACATCTGCCCCTGGAAATGTCTTACAATTTAAAACCTGGTTCCTAAATCTCTGTCTTACGATTATATAATCTATCTGATACCTATTAGTATCTCCAGGATTCTTCCAGGTATACAACCTTCTTTTATGATTCTTGAACCAAGTGTTATGATTAAGTTATGCTCTGTGCAAAATTCTACAAGGCGGCTTCCTCTTTCATTTCTTCCCCCCAATCCATATTCACCTACTATGTTTCCTTCTCTCCCTTTTCCTACTGACGAATTCCAGTCACCCGTGACTATTAAATTTTCGTCTCCCTTCACTACCTGAATAATTTCTTTTATCTCGTCATACATTTCATCAATTTCTTCCTCATCTGCAGAGCTAGTTGGCATATAAACTAGTACTACTGTAGTAGGCATGGGTTTTGTGTCTATCTTGGCCACAATAATGCGTTCACTATGCTGTTTGTAGTAGCTAACCCGCACTCCTATTTTTTTTATTCATTATTAAACCTACTCGTGCATTACCCCTATTTGATTTTGTATTTATAACCCTGTAATCACCTGACCAAAAGTCTTGTTCCTCCTGCCACCGAACTTCACTAATTCCCACTATATCTAACTTTAACCTATCCATTTCCCTTTTTAAATTTTCTAACCTACCTGCCCGATTAAGGGATCTGACATTCCACGCTCCGATCCGTAGAATGCCAGTTTTCTTTCTCCTGGTAACGACATCCTCCTGAGTAGTCCCCGCCCGGAGATCCGAATGGGGGACTATTTTACCTCCGGAATATTTTACCCAAGAGGACGCCATCATGATTTAATCATACAGTAAAGCTGCATGTCCTCGGGAAAAATTACGGCTGTAGTTTCCCCTTGCTTTCAGCCGTTCGTAGTACCAGCGCAGCAAGGCCGTTTTGGTTAATGTTACAAGGCCAGATCAGTCAATCATCCAGACTGTTGCCCCTGCAACTACTGAAAAGGCTGATGCCCCTCTTCAGGAACCACATGTTTGTCTGGCCTCTCAACAGATACCCCTCCGTTGTGGTTGCACCTACGGTACGGCCATCTGTATCGCTGAGACACGCAAGCCTCCCCACCAACAGCAAGGTACAGTATCAAAAGCCTTCCGGAAAGCCAGGAATACGGAATCGATCTGATATCTCGTGTCAATAGCACTCAGCACTTCATGTGAATAAAGATCTGATTGTGAGCATTCCCTATTAAAGGGTAGCAGACACAGATGTCTCCATGGTAGCTATGCCTCTACGCTAACTGTTGGTGGTTGACGTTGAAATCATTATTAACACGTCTACTACAGCCACCACCCCCCTTCTTCAGCCGTAAGAACATCAAAATCGACATCGTCTTTCCAGAGGCACTAATTTTTTCCGGCAGTGCAACTAAATTTTTGGATTTTATTAATCTGTGACGAATTACAGATTTCAGGTCGAGAATCCAGTCCGTCTGTTTATTGAAGTTCTATTAATGCTGTACTGCTGTTATCGTTGTTTAAGAAATTAAAGATTCTCGGCGCAGTCTACGCCTGGTTCAAAATGGTTCAAATGGCTCTGAGCACTATGGGACTTAACAACTGTGGTCATCAGTCCCCTAGAACTTAGAACTACTTAAACCTAACTAACCTAAGGACATCACACACATCCATGCCCGAGGCAGGATTCGAACCTACGACCATAGCGGTCGCGCGGTTCCAGACTGAAGCGCCTAGAACCGCTCGGCCACACTGGCCGGCTCTACGCCTGGAAAAGGTGTGATTTCAGGATATAAAATAGGAGAGGAGCAGAGCTTGTAATTTTAAAGTCTGCCGATTACGTTATACTCGCTAATGGTGGAGCAGAGTGTGCAGGAAGACGCAGCTCGTCCGCGCTGCAGGCAGCGGTGGCGCACGCGTGTATTTACACGACGTGAGGTCCGTGGTGTGCGCAATGAGGCCAGGGAGCGACCGGGCCCCAGCGGCGGGACCTCATCACCAGCAGCAACGGTCCCAGCGTAAACAAGAGCAGTGTCGTGCGCCGGCGGCCGCGGGGTGGTTGTTCTTTTTCCGGGGAAGCCAAATTCTGAGCGGGGCCAGAATAGCTCCCACAGTAAATTGGATGCTGTAAAGAAAAGTACTTAGGGATCAGTCACAATTACTACGTTAAGATTACTCTTTTGTCCTAAATCTCTTATGTCGACCTCCAGTTAATCTCAGTTCGCTGCGGGAGTGAACAAAATCTTGCCTCGAAAGTTACTTAATAAATTGATACCCCAAAGGGCCTGTACTGTCCCACTGTACTAATCCAAAAACTGCACGACAGAAAACTTTGGTTTGTACAGTCATCCACCCGGTCACCACAATCATTCATATTTGTCTAACATTCAGCAACTGACGATCGAAGGGATCTGTGTCAATGAACTTTGGATACCAGTCACAGAATCCTGTCCCCTATTTTGACTAGACCAGCAGTGGGAATCTTCCTACAAGTCGGTCAGGAGGCCTGAAGACGGCGTAATATGTCGCAGAAACTGGTTGCTCAATAAAATAACAATCGGAAATTTAGGCGGCTGAAGGGTGTTTTCATTCGACCTTGTCATCTGTATAAAGATGGACATACAGAAACATAAAGAAGGTTGTTACAAATAATACATACCACTCGTCTCACTGACTCATTACTTCTTGGTTTAATAAAATACGTACAAAATCTAAATATTATTTACCTTACGTAACTTTAAAAAATTAAACTATTCAAAGAAAACTCTTTTTCATTCTAAAGTTAGGTCGGATCTAATGTTGAGTGGGAGACGAGGGAGATGGGGATATTGTTGTGGTCTTCATTCCGAAGACTGGTTTGATGCAATTCTCCACGATACCCTAACCTGTGCAAAACTCTTCGTCTCCAAATAACTACTGCGACTTGCATCTTTTTAATCTGCTTACTGTATTCATTCTTCAGCTTCAATTTTTACCTCCCACACTGCCCTCCAATACTAAATTGGCGATCGCTGGACGCCTCAGAATGTGTCCTATCAACCGATTCCTTCTTCCCGTCAGTTTGTGCCACAAGTTTCCTTTCTCTCCTACTCAGTTCAGTACCTCTACATTAGTTATGTGATATAACCATCTAATCTTCAGTATTCTTCTGTAGCACCACATTTCAAAAGCTTCTATTCTCTTATCGCCTAAACTGTTTATCGTCCATGTTTCATTTCCGTACATGGCTAAATTCCGCGCAAATACTGTCACCTAAATCTACATTCGATGATCACAAATTTCTTTTCTTTAGAAATGCTTTTCTTGCCTTTGCCACTGTACACTTTATCCTCTCTAGTTCGGCTACCGAAATCACAAAACTCATTTACTACTTTAACTGTCTCACTTCCTAATCTAATTCTCACAGCATCACCCGATTTAATTCGACTATACTCCATTATTCTTGTTTTCCTTTTGTTGATCTTCATCTTAAATCCTCCTGTCAAGATACTGTCCATTCCGTTCAATTGCTCTTCCAAGTCCTTTGCAGTCTCTGGCAGAATTAAAATGTCGTCGCCAAACCTCAGAGATTTTATTTCTGATCCATGTACTTTAATTTTCTTTGATTTTCAGATTATTCTTTGATTTGCTTACTGCTTGCTCGGTGTACAGTTTGAATAACATCGGGGATAGGCTGAAAACCTGTCTCGGCTGAACATTTAGTTTCGATGCGGTATCGATGGTATCATCTTTATCTTCACCCGGCACACCGCTTTCCTTTCACAGCTACACGGCAGACGCACTTTTAAACGTCCCACCGGCGCGCATCCGGGCAAGTTCGTGCTTCTATCGCTCGCTTCTCTCTGACTGGTGGCGTCACTCGTACACGCCACCAGAGGACGCTAAATTGACACGACTTCGCTGCCTGCGGCTCTGAATGGAAGGCGCATCTTTTTAAAGCAGTTCCCACTCACAGCTCCACCCCGTATTCAGGACAACCATAGACTTACCAACGCTAACACACAAGACTGCTCTGGGGACAATACGTCGACGTAGTACGACGCTACTAGACGTTACTAGTATTCAGACACTCACAGGATGTATCAGCTTTCAACTCTTATCTATCAAGAACGTTAGGAGTCTTAATCTCACTATACAGGGTGGTCTACTGATCTTGACCGGCCCAAACATCTCACGAAATAAGCATCAAACGAAAAAACTACAAAGAACGAAACTCGTCTAGCTTGAAGGGGGAAACCAGATGGCGCTATGGTTGGCCCGCTAGATGGCGCTGCCTTAGGTCAAACGGACATCAACTGCGTTTTTTTAAATAGGAATCCCCATCTTTTATTACATATTCGTGTAGTACGTAAGGAAATACGAATCTTTTAGTTGGACCACTTCTTTCGCTTTGTGATAGGTGGCGCTGTAATAGTCACAAACGTATAAGTAATAGTTACAAAACTAACATTCCGCCAGTGCGGACGGTATTTGCTTCGTGATACATTACCTATGTTAAAATGGACCACTTGCCAATTGCGGAAAAGGTCGATACTGTGTTGACGTATGTGATCAAAATGACCAACGGGCGTGTGCTATGTATGCTGCTCGGTATCCTGGACGACATCTTCCAAGTTTCCGGACCGTTCTCCGGATAGTTACGTTATTTAAGGAAACAGGAAGTGTTCAACCACATGTGAAACGTCAGCCACGACCTGCAACAAATGATGCTGCCCAAGTAGGTGTTTTAGCTGCTGTCGCGGCTAATCCGCACATCAGTAGCAGATAAACTGTGCGAGAATCAGGAATCTCAAAAACGTCGGTGTTGAGAATGATACATCAACATCGATTGCACCTGTACCATATTTCCTTGCACCAGGAATTGCATGGCGACGACTTTGAACGTCGTGTACAGTTGTGCCACTGGGCACAAGAGAAATTACGGGACGATGACAGATTTTTTGCACGATTTCTATTTAGCGACGAAGCGTCATTCACCAACAGCGGTAACGTAAACTGACATAATATGCACTATTGGGCAATGGAAAATCCACGGTGGCTGCGACAAGTGGAACACCAGCGACCTTGGCAGGTTAATGTATGGTGCGGCATTATGGGAGGAAGGATGATTGGGCCCCATTTTATCGATGGCTATCTAAATGGTGCAATGTATGCTGATTTCCTACGTAATGTTCTACCGATGTTACTACAAGATGTTTCACTGCATGCTGAATGGCGTTGTACTTCCAACATGATGGATTTCCGGCACATAGCTCGCGTGCGGTTGAAGCGGTATTGAATAGCATATTTCGAGAAAGGTGGACTGGTCGTCGAAGCACCATACCATGGCCCGCACGTTCACCGGATCTGACGTCCCCGGATTTCTCTCTGTGGGAAAGGTTGAAGGATATTTGCTACCATGATCCACCGACAACGCCTGACAACACGCGCGAGCGCATTGTCAATGCATGTGCGAACATTACGGAAGGCGAACTACTCGCTGTTGAGAGGAATGTCGTTACAGGTATTGCCAAATGCATTGAGGTTCACGGACATCATTTTGAGCATTTATTACATTAATGTGGTATTTACAGGTAATCACGCTGTAACAGCATGCGTTCTCAGAAATGATAAGTTCACAAAGGTACATGTATCACATTGGAACAACCAAAATAAAATGTTCAAACGTATCTACGTTCTGTATTTTAATTTTAAAAAACCTACCTGTTACCAAGTGCTCGTCTAAAATTGTGAGCCATATGTTTGTATTACAGCGCCATCTATCACAAAGTGAAAAAAGTGGTCCAACTAAAACATTCATATTTCTTTACGTACTACATGAATATGTAATAAAAAATGGGGGTTCCTATTTTAAAAAAACGCAGGTTATATCCGTTTGAGTTATGGCAGCGCCATCTAGCGGGCCAACCATAGCGCCATCTGATTTCCCCCTTCAAGCTAGACGAGTTTCGTTCTTTGTAGTTTTTTTCGTTTGATGCTTACTTCATGAGATATTTGGCCAAGTCACCATCAATGGACCACCCTGTACATAACTCAGCAACACAAAAGAACCTGAAGTTATACATAGTTATGTAGCATGACGTGCAAAAAGTCATGGGATAGCGTCATGCACATATAAAGGTGACGGTAGCATGGCGTACACAAGGTATAAAAGAGCAGTCCATTCGCGGAGCTGTCATTTGTACTCAGGTAATTCATGCAAAAAGTTTCCGACGTGATTATCGCCGCACGACGGGAATTAACCATTTGCACAAGAACGGTATTTGAAGCTAGACGCTTGGGACGTTCCATTTTTGAAATAGTTAGTAAATTCAATACTCCAAGATCCACACTGTCAAGAGCGTGCCGATAAAACTAAATTTCAGGCCTTATCTCTCACCACGGGCAGCGCAATATCCACCGGGCTTCGCTTAACGACCGAGAGCAGCGGCGTTTGTGTGGGGTTATCAATGCTAACAGACAAGCAACACTGTGTGCAATAACCGCTGAAGTAAATGTGGAAAGTACGACGTACGTATCCGTTAGGACAGTGCGACGTAATCTGGCGTCAATGGGCTGTGGCAGCAGACGACCGACCTGAGTGACTTTGCTGACAGCTCGACATCGCCTGCAGCGCCTCTCCTGGGCTCGTGACCATATAGGTTGGATCTTCGACGACTGGAAAACTGTGGCCTTATCAAATCAGTGCCGATTTAAGTTGGTAAGAGCTGATAGTAGGGTTAGAGTGTGGTGCAGGCCCCACGAAGCAATGGACCAGAGTTTTCGGCAGGTACTGTGAAAGCTGGTGGTGGCTCCATAATGGTGTGGACTGTCTTTTCATGCAAATGACTGGGTCCTCTGGTCCAACTGAACTGATCACTCACGGGAAGTCGCTATGTTAGGCTTCTTGTAGACTATTTCCAGACATTCTTCATGTTTCCAAACAACGATGGAATTTTTATGGATAACAATGCACCACGTCACAGGGCCACAACCGTTCGCGATTAATTCGAAGAACATTCTAGACAATTCGAGCGAAAGATTTGCCCTCTAACGTCGACCAAAATGAATTCCATGAAACATTTACGGGGCATGCGAGCGGTCAGTTCCTGCACAAAATCTTACATTGCCAATACCTGCACAATTATGGACTGCTATAGGGGCGCCGGCTGATGTGGCCGAGCGGTTCTAGGCGCTACAGTTTGGAACCGGGCGACTGCTACGGTCGCAGGTTCGAATCCTGCCTCGGGCATGGAAGTGTGTGATGTCCTTAGGTTAGTTAGGTTTAAGTAGTTCTAAGTTCTAGGGGACTGATGACCTCAGATGTTGAGTCCCATAGTGCTCAGAGCCATTTGAACCATTTTTTGCTATAGAGGCAGCATGGGTCAATACGTCTGCAAGGGACTTCCACCGGCTTGGTGAGTCCATGTCAGGTCGAGCTGCTGCACTAAGCCGAGTAAAAAGAAGTCCGACTCGATATTAGGAGGTATTCCTTGACTCTTGTCACCTCTGTGTACATGTCCATTACCATAAATAAACTTATTAATCTGTAACCTTTTGTTAATTTCTGGTTGTGTTTATTAGCCACCTCCACTAGTGACACCTGCACCTCAAGTTTCTATTTTTTTTCATGTAGAAGACATACGCTTGTGAAATCAGATGAATATTTTTGAAACGTCGTATACTCTACAGTACGATTTAGAATTGAATAGTTAACAGTAATTTGTCTTGACATTAATTCTCGGTGTAGAACTAATTAATTAACAGTAACTGAACATGTCATGGAACACAAACTGCCAGTTATTTATCTGTAAAACTCAAGTGTTGGTATAAAAGAATTGTCATCTTCATTTCTCCATACCAAACCCATCACTGCCTGCATTTGAACCATAACCGGCCTCAGCTTGGACAAGTCTCGCCGTTTGGATTCGTGATTTATGTAATTACTCTTCTTTTCTGGATTGCGCTACATTTTTTGCCATCGATTGTAGGGTTTCTCATTTGTTTTGATCATTTCGAATACCTTTTTGTCCAAAAATAAAATTTTTAAAAAAGCATCCAGCAACTGTTGTTAAGGTACTAGCCAGGGACTTCAACCAACATGACTGCGTTTCCTTGTTCCTTTTCAAGATATGACTTGTTCTGACTAATGAGCGTTCCATTTAAATTGTAACAAAGCTCATCGAACAAAGTACACAAGCAGGCGGCATTTTATTGATCATTAATTTTTTGGGGGCCTTTGGATTGTGTGTCCACTACCTCTATGAAATCTCTCAATTTTACTTCGTCAACGTAAATGAATTTGCATGGTGCGATTTCTGAAAGGTCGTGGACATACAACTTGAAGAGGGCTTGAGACGGGATGGAATCCTATGGCCAGACATTAAAGCAGTTTTCTACGGGTTTGTTCCATATGAATTTACATAAAAATTATTCATATTTGTAATCGTAAGGAAGATCTTGTGACGTAGTATGGCCTTTGTGAATTCCAAAGCGCATTTTTCCTCACAGCGCCATAACTAGGAAGGTAGTAACACTCCATGACACGAACCCATGAAAGGAGAAAGCATCATGGCTAGAAACTCCACCTGCCACTGGAACAAGAACAAACTTTAACACATGATACAATGCTACGTACGCTCTGGCACGCAGTTTCCTGTGGCCTGCATAGTCTGTAGAGAATATAGCTTTAGATGGGCCAGATGTCAGATGAAATTTGTTTGGCGTATCAGCTACGAAACTGGATCTTTGTTTCCAACGAAATTCAACGATAGTTTCTTGGTCTCGTAAATTTTAAATTGCCAAATTAATTGATAAAGACGAACTCCCCGAAGAAAGTAGTTTCATTGCATACACGTTCTTTTAGTTTCTTTTCACCCAAGTCACAGGAAATATTATGTCTTAGCATATATCAGTCTGTCACATCGAATGATACACAATGCCGTTTAGATACAAATGAGGGTACAGAACTGCAAATAGTGAATATAAGCCTGATCTACGAGTGGACTTCGGAATTTAAGTTATACGTTGTTATAACAAGGCAAGCAATTTTTACTGACTACTGCACTACATTTCGAAGTGCCACAGATACATGTCTGTCCCTCAATACAGACGCAAAATCTCTGTAAACAATGGTCAAAACGATCTACCAATAGTTCAATTCCTCGACGATAGAAATCCGCTCCTAGATCACGAAGCCAGCAGAGAAACGCTGCGTGAACGTACTCATCGTTGGAAAATCTCTGTCCCGCACATGTCTTTTCAGTTTACGGAAAGATGGAAAAGGTACGGTGCAAGATCTGAACTATATGGTTGCTGCTCCCAAATCTCCCATAGAAAACGACGAAGCAAAGCTCGTGTTGTGTACACTAGGGCTACTGATAAAATATCGATATATATACGTATAAAGTTATCGATATTGGTGTATCGATTTTGCTCAAAAGTTATTGACAGCGGCAGGCAGTGTATTTTCCACATGTATCGATACACGGATTTCGAAAGGGCAATATCGAGTGAAGATATTTTTATTTTATATTTTTTTTCGGAGTTTTCGATAAATATCTGAAATAGTGTTATTGAAATCATAGTAGAACAAAATTTTACATTCAGTGTGTAAAGGTGTCTTACTACTTTTTGAGCTTTCACCATGTCCAGTCTTTCTCTTTTTACTGTGTGAAGCAAGTATAGGGGGCACAAAGAAGTCAGGTTTCACTGGAGGGTAGCGGTGTGAATGGAATAACAAGACTTCCGACGTGAAGAAATAGCACACTAGTTGTGTTAAAAAACACATTGGCATTCTTCAAAAAGTTAGAACGATGAACAGAAATCTAAATGACAGTACTGGTCTTTTCGGCAGGAGGAGACGTGTTAGGGGTGAAACTGACGTAATCGGTGCTCGGCGCTACCAACAGAAACTGCAATGTTTAACTTTTGCACGCAGTTTTGACCCTACAACTGCTAGCTCGCTGGCGTTTGCAGAAATGAGAGATCAGGGAAATCGACGGAAGCGTTCCGGACAAATTCGATATGTGACGAAACCGAACGACAGACCCCTCGGACACCTTTTATTGCATATATATGAAGATGGTATCTGTTCTTTAGGATTTGTCGGAAACAACAGATACCATCTATATATATATATATAAGGCTCACCGGCCATTTGACCACCTTCTTCTGTGCGGATGCACAAACAGTGCCCGAACTCTTATGGGAATCGGCAGTAAAGCCGCGAGTAATGAGTATGGTGTGCAGGGGCACTATGAATGTAGTGCGGGACAAAAAGTTGCGAATGTGGGTTTCGCGGGAGGCGTGCCAGAGATAAGACCCTGCAGTCACACTATCCTCTGTGTCCTCGGTGGCTCAGATGGATCGCCGGCACCGTAGCTCAGCGTGTTCTGTCAGAGGGTTAGCTACATTCTGTAACAAAAAACAACTGAGTGAATGGATAAGCGAAGAACCTAAATGGGTATCATAGGACGTCCGCCTCGAACAAATTCAACGAACAATATTGAACAAAAGGAGATTAAAAAACCGATAGAGCGTCTACCATGTAAGCAGGAGATCCCGGGTTCGAGTCCCGGTCGTAGCACAAGTTTTTCAACTGTCCGCGTTGACTTATATCAACGCCTGCATGCAGCTAAGGGTATTCATTTCCTTGTAAACTTTTATTTTGCCACTTACATGCAGTGGGCATTGTCAGTAGAGTGGTTATCGTCAAGCGTGAACGTGCATCGTTTTCCTTTCATTTCTTGCTCATCTGCCGATGATGATGGTTGAAATAATCGCAGAAATCTGCAGATACCAGTATTTGAATTCTGGTCACTATTTTGACCGGAATTGGGGCTGGAATCTCCCTACACGTCGGTCAGGGGCCCGCAGATGGCGTAGCAAATCGCCGGAACTGGTAGCCAAATAAAATAACAGTTTGCGAATTCGACGGCTGATAGGCGTTCGATTTGACGACCTGCAGCGAACAGCCGAGTCTCGCAACCATCTCTGAAAAGATGGAGATAAAGATCAAATGTAACCTTTCATTGGCGCATCTGCACTGCTTTGTAGGACGGGTCAGCAGCCGGCTAGCCACTGAATTCTGCTGCTGTGGCCTCGAACTGGTGACTTATCAGAAGGAAGGAAGGAAAGAAGGAAGGAAGGAAGGAAAGAAAGAAGGATATTGGGTTTAACGTCCCGTCCACTTCAAGGTCACTAGAAACGGAGCACAAGCTCAGACAAGATAAAGGTTGGTGAAGGAAATCGGCCGTGCCCTTTTCAAAGGAACTATCCCGGCATTTGCCTGGAGTGATTTAGGGAAATCACGGAAAACCCAAATCTGGGTGGCCGGACACGCATCTGAACCGTCGTGCTCCCGAGTGCAAGTTCCTTGTTTGTGCTAACCACTGCGCCACCTCGCTAGGTCGGTGACTTCTTCTGGAAGATCCGTCTCGCGTCCTCATCTGGCACAGCCCTGTCTTCTTAGCTGGGGTGCGAGACTCAGAATAATTTTATTACAGTCGACAGCAGCACGCTTCTTGTGAATATGCATCACTATAGTTCAATTTTTTTATCTTGGCGGCTCGCGCATGCCCGCCCAGACGCGTGAGATTGCTGCGTTGCCAGTTGCACACGACGCACGCGCCAAGAGAAGCAGCGTCATAGTATAGTATAGTTCGCAAACTTAAGTTTAGGGAGGAGCGCGCAGTTCATGAAGTAAAGCCTCATTAACCCTTTCGCTGCTACAAAGACGTGCTCCAAGATTTCCCCGCTGTGCGCGATTTTGTCACTGCACTGCTCGCCTGTGCAGTAACATGGTGTTCCGACTGCTTTGACACACTTATCATTCAATTTAACAAAACGTATTTGGCCCAAAAATTGGATTTTTACACATTTTTCTTGACTGATACCTTCCCCCCATAAATGACTTAATTTTGTTTCGATTTCAACGCAGTTATTATGCAGCATTAAATGTAGTAAACCACTGCACGAAATTTCGAAGAGTTTGCAGAGGTAAATGTCCACAGCATATACTTTCCGTATGGTCGATTTTAGTTGCCACAATGTTAAGAATGAAATGTGGATAAGATACCTAAATTTCATAGAAAATTTACTGTATAACAATAGCTCGTTTAATTTAAGTAAAACATAGGTGTCGTATGTAATATTGAGAAGTATTCCATCTTTCGCGACTGTAACAAAAGTTTTATTTACACCGGGCGTGTTTGGCTTTATTTTAAAGCACTTCAATCAATCAAAAGGAAGTAGACGAAATACATTAAACAAAACTGTGGACTTGCAAAAACATTAGGACTTGAATACACCGTCTATCAGTGAAGTGCTCTGAGCTATGTCAAATATAATTTTTGTGTGTGGCACACAAAAACAGCATTTATTTGCTAAAACACTGATCAGACGGCAGAAACGTTGAATATTGTGTTACTGCAGCACAAAACTACGAAAGGTGACTTGGCAATAGAGGAGACAAAATACTGTCCACTGAAGATGCCTCAAAAGAGAAAAACGTGTCTGGTCTAAATAAAACGCTTATTACAGTTGCAGAAGAGGAATATATTTCAATACCATTGGTAAAATTGCGACTGTGGAACAAAAACAAGAAAGAGAACTTGAGTACCATTGTGTATGTGCCATACCTTTCATTGATTGAAGTGTTTTAAAATATAGCCAAACGCGCCCGGTGTAAATAAAAATTTTATTACAGTCGCGAAAGACGAAATATTTCTCAATACTACATACGACAACTACGTGATACTTAAATGAAATGAGTTTTTGTTATACAGTAAATTTTATATGAAATTTAGGTATCTTGTACACATTTCATTCTCAACATGGTGGCAACTAAAATCGACCATACGGAAAGTATACGCTATGGACTTTTACCTCTGCAAACTCTTAAAAATTTCGTGCAATGGTTTACTACATTTAATGCTGCACAATAACTGCGTTGAACATCAAAACAAAATTAAGTCATTTATGGGGGGGGAAGGTATCAGTCAAGAAGATGTGTAAAAATCCAATTTTTGGGCCAAATACTTTTTGTTAAATCGAATGATAAGTGTGTCAAAGGAGTCGCAACACCATGTGTCTACACAGGCAAGCAGTGCAGTGATGACAAAATCTCGCACAGCACGGAATGCGGGGAGCACGTCTCTGTAGCAGCGAAAGCGTTAATGAAGAGATAAAGCACAAGAAATTTCCAAAAATTACATTCAAACGAATAAAATTCATTAAGTAAGACACTTCGATATTGTCTATAAATAAAGAAAATATTAAGCACCGCATAAGGTTTGAATTGATGACCTTTCGTTTAGCAGCCCAACACGTTACCCATTACGCTAACGCATCTTGTCCATTAACAAGTCTCCTCCTCACGCAAAATACCGACAAACACTGTTAGTATGACTATGAGTTACTCATGCTTCGTCAAAGTACAATAGGAAATCGAAATAAACAATTACCGCTGTTCTTTATTGCGAAAAAGCGGTTCGTGAGATTGATGCAAACACCTTTCCTTGCTATCGCCTGAATTAGGAGGCTTATTGCTTGTTTGGTTTAATTAATTAATAGAATATGAAGCAATTGGTATAAAGAATGCTTTTTCCAAGCTTTCTATAAAAGAAAGTCTGCTAACAAGACATTGCTTTTGTTCTATTACTTTATTTATGACTGAACGTTTCTAAAACTGAAGACACTCGTCCTTGCTTTGCACTGCAGTCGTGATCTGGCAACGTCGTTCTCTGTTCATTGGCTGACTGTGTTTTGTGACGTCAGATGCGCAGAACGAACCTAAACTCAGCCGCCATCATAAATGACGCGCGCTATAGTCATCTGCCTTAAAACACCACTGCCGTTGCTGGTGTGGGAACCGGCCTGGCCCCTTCCTGCGCTGTGCGGTACAGCTGAGTTCGCTGTTTCAGCGAACTAACCTGCCTCGCAGCACTGCAACGCTGCGCTGGCCTTGGTGAATTATTACTGTGACAACACCCCACACTCGCCTGCCGCCGGCACTGCTGTAATACATGTCCAGGCTCGCATTAATATGCCCATATATGGTTCTTACTCGATCACTAAACCTACACTCCTGGAAATTGAAATAAGAACACCGTGAATTCATTGTCCCAGGAAGGGGAAACTTTATTGACACATTCCTGGGGTCAGATACATCACATGATCACACTGACAGAACCACAGGCACATAGACACAGGCAACAGAGCATGCACAATGTCGGCACTAGTACAGTGTATATCCACCTTTCGCAGCAATGCAGGCTGCTATTCTCCCATGGAGACGATCGTAGAGATGCTGGATGTAGTCCTGTGGAACGGCTTGCCATGCCATTTCCACCTGGCGCCTCAGTTGGACCAGCGTTCGTGCTGGACGTGCAGACCGCGTGAGACGACGCTTCATCCAGTCCCAAACATGCTCAATGGGGGACAGATCCGGAGATCTTGCTGGCCAGGGTAGTTGACTTACACCTTCTAGAGCACGTTGGGTGGCACGGGATACATGCGGACGTGCATTGTCCTGTTGGAACAGCAAGTTCCCTTGCCGGTCTAGGAATGGTAGAACGATGGGTTCGATGACGGTTTGGATGTACCGTGCACTATTCAGTGTCCCCTCGACGATCACCAGTGGTGTACGGCCAGTGTAGGAGATCGCTCCCCACACCGTGATGCCGGGTGTTGGCCCTGTGTGCCTCGGTCGTATGAAGTCCTGATTGTGGCGCTCACCTGCACGGCGCCAAACACGCATACGACCATCATTGGCACCAAGGCAGAAGCGACTCTCATCGCTGAAGACGACACGTCTCCATTCGTCCCTCCATTCACGCCTGTCGCGACACCACTGGAGGCGGGCTGCACGATGTTGGGGCGTGAGCGGAAGACGGCCTCACGGTGTGCGGGACCGTAGCCCAGCTTCATGGAGACGGTTGCGAATGGTCCTCGCCGATACCGCAGGAGCAACAGTGTCCCTAATTTGCTGGGAAGTGGCGGTGCGGTCCCCTACGGCACTGCGTAGGATCCTACGGTCTTGGCGTGCATCCGTGCGTCGCTGCGGTCCGGTCCCAGGTCGACGGGCACGTGCACCTTCCGCCGACCACTGGCGACAACATCGATGTACTGTGGAGACCTCACGCCCCACATGTTGTGCAATTCGGCGGTACGTCCACCCGGCCTCCCGCATGCCCACTATACGCCCTCGCTCAAAGTCCGTCAACTGCACATACGGTTCACGTCCACGCTGTCGCGGCATGCTACCAGTGTTAAAGACTGCGATGGAGCTCCGTATGCCACGGCAAACTGGCTGACACTAGAGTTGTGGCGATTCGTGAATGAATCGTTCATTTGAATGACTCTAAGTAAAGAATCGTAAGAATCGAATCGTGATACGGACGAATCGTCATTCAAAAGAATCGTAAGAACGATTGCGTGTTTCCGAGTCGTGACGATTCCAAGTTCCAACGATTCATCGATTCTTATCTTAGTACGCTATGCTTCGAAGACAACTTCCGAGTCGTGCCGAATGATTACGACCGCCAGATGGCAGTCAAGTGGAGGATGCGTGTGAACAAAGGAAGCAATTTTGCACCACATTTTGCACGAATCGACTCCTCTTTCCTGGCATACTGAAATAAAACAATAGATGCATTCCAATCAAACGTGACCTTTCATCAATTAAGGTATTACACGTATAAATCGAGAATCACACTTGTAACGTTATATGCATGTTTACTCATAAATAAACTATTTCTGCCATATCTTATCATGACACAGATCGATTCTAAACCCATTGAAAATTTCAGACATGTCCTGCCATCTGTGAGTAAGATGTAGTACTTTTTGCATTCTGTAAGAATCGTGCCATCGCAGACTAGAATGAATCGTGAAAGAATCGTGAACGAATCGTAGGAATCGATTCGCAATGTGAGATTGAATCGTAGGAATCGAATCGGGAAAAAGAATCGTGTTGCCGAACTCTAGCTGACACTGACGGCGGCGGTGCACAAATGCTGCGCAGCTAGCGCCATTCGACGGCCAACACCGGGGTTCCTGGTGTGTCCGCTGTGCCGTGCGTGTGATCATTGCTTGTACAGCCCTCTCGCAGTGTCCGGAGCAAGTATGGTGGGTCTGACACACCGGTGTCAATGTGTTCTTTTTTCCATTTCCAGGAGTGTATTTTCATATCCCACTACATGCCTGTCAAAAATATGGACAATTTTTTTAACCAAAGGAAATGATGACCTGCCACACAGATTAGATGCTGCTGCAGCCAATCTTACTCACCATGCTGCCTATGCTACTTAAGAGTCTTCATCAGAGAGCCGTGCGGACGCGCCAGCAGAGGTAGCAGCAGCAGCATTTGCCTGATACACAGTAATTTAGGTTCTGGTCTTTTTCAGGTGCTTGTGCATAGGAGTGAAGTGTGCCCTTTATATTTTACTGTGTAGACTGATGGTTACCAAATTACTGTAAGTTTTCGTTTTGAAGTACATGACCTTGTGTAAGGCGGCTTCCTAGTGTAATTCTCCCGACATCTGACCTCCACGTCACATTCCTAAGTTTAAATCTCGCGCTGGTACATGGCATATAGTTTAGATCAGAGCATTTTAGTTTGCATACCTATCTCGTGCAGTAGTTTTCTGGTAAGCAGAGTATCCAGTAACCGGTAACTGTAGAGACGAGGGCTATTCGGAAAGTAAGGAACGACAGGTCGCGAGATGGAAACCACAGTGAAAAGCAAAACTGTTTTATTTGCAACGGTTAGCTACACCTTCCAGCTACTTCTCTACACAGTCGACTCTCAGACTTAGACAGCTGTCGTAGCGTTGCACCAACTTTTCAATTCCCTCGTCATGGAAGACAGCGACCAGAGCTTTCCGACAATTTTCTACTCTGTACTGCAGCTCGTTGTCTGTGTCAAAATATTGTCTTCATAGCCAGCTGTTCATTTGGGCAGAGATGAACCTCAGGGGTAGCAAATTACGAGGTGTGTTGTGGGTGAATCAAGCACTTCCCACCGAAAACGCTGCAGGAGCATCTTCGTTGCCCCTGCAGAGTGCGGCCGAGAATTGTCATGTAGAACGAACCGTATGATATGTATGTTATGTGGATTGCAGAGCTTGAGGCGAAATCTTTCACCAGGCCCTCATACTTGGCGGGAGACGCTAACATGTAGCCATCTTTACGTTCTCACTGCGAGCTCAGAACTGAAAAGAGCTACATGAAGCGATCGGTGGGCGTACTGGACACAGTGCCCAACGCATCTGTGCAAAGCTTCATCAGAATTTCACTGTATTTTCCATTTCGCGACCGATCGTTCCTTACTTTCCGAATGACACTCGTACATCCACTAGAGTAGAGAAATTTAGTTTGCCGTCTCAGGGCGTAGTGAGAAATCTGCAGAGCAGTTTTTAGGGTTTCTTTATTCTCCTACATCTACATCTACGTGATTACTCTGCTATTCACAATGAAGTGCCTGGTAGAGGGTTCAATGAACCACCTTCAAGCTGTCTCTCTACCGTTCCACTCTCGTACGGCGCGCGGGAAAAACGAGCACTTAAATTTTTCCGTGCGAGCCCTGATTTCTCTTATTTTATTGTGATGATCATTTCTCCCTATGTAGGTGAGTGCCAACAGAATGTTTTCGCAATCGGATGAGAAAACTGAAATTTCATAGAAGATCCCGTCGCAACGAAAAACGCCTTTGTTTGAATGATTGCCACTCCAATTTACGTATCATGTCTGTGACACTATCTTCCCCATTTCGCGATAATACAAAACGATCTGCCCTTCTTTGTACTTTTTCAATGTCATCCGTCAGTCCCACCTGATGCGGATCCCACACCACACAGCAATACTCCAGAATAGGGCGGACAAGCGTCGTGTAATCAGTCTCTTTGGTAGACCCGTTGCAGCTCCTAAGTGTTCTGCCAATGAATCGCAGTCTTTGGTTTGCTCTACCCACAATATTATCTATGTGATCGTTCCAATTTAGGTTATTTGTAACTGTAATCCCTAAGTATTTAGTTGGATTTACAGCCTTCAGATTTGTGTGACTTATCGCGTAATAGAAATTCAGCTGATTTCTTTTAGTACTCATGTGAATAACTTCACACTTTTCCTTATTCAGGGTCAATTGCCACATTTCGCACCGTGCTGATATCTAAATTATTTTGCAAGTCGTTTTGATCATCTGATGACTTTACAAGACGGTAAATGACAGCATCATTTGCAAACAATCTAAGACGGCTACTCAGATTGTCTCCTATGTCGTTAATATAGATCAGGAACAATAGAGGGCCTATAACACTTCCTTGGGGAATGATGGATATTACTTCTATTTTACTCGATGACTTTCCGTCTATTACTACGAACTCTGACCTTTCTGACAGTAAATCCCGAATCCAGTCGCACAACTGAGGCGATATTCCGCAGGCACTCAGTTTGTGAGGATCGGTGTCGGCCGGACGAGGTGGCCGCGCGGTTCTAGGCACATCAGTCCGGAACCGCGAGACTGCTACGGTCGCAGGTTCGAATCCTTCCTCGGGCATGGATGTGTGTGATGTCCTTAGGTTAGTTAGGGTAAGTAGTTCTATGTTCTAGGGGACTGATGACCTCAGATGTTAAGTCCCATAGTGCTCAGAGCTATCTGAACCATCAGGATCGATGTCGAAAGCCTTCTGGAAATCTAAAAATATGGAATCAATTTGACATTCCCTGTCGATAGCACTTATTACTTCATGAGTATAAAGAGCTAGTTGTGTTTCAAAAGAACGATATTTTCTGAAACCGTGCTGACTATGTGTTAATACATCTTTTTCTTCGAGGTACTTCATAGTGTTCGAATACAGTATATGTTCCAAACCCCTACTGCAAATCGACGTTAGTGATATAGGCCTGTAATTCGGCGGATTACCCCTACTTCCCTTTTTGGATATTGGCGTGACTTGAGCAATTTTCCAGTCTTTAGGTACGGATCTTTCTGTGAGCGAGTGGTTGTATATATTTGCTAAATATGGAGCTATTTTATCAGCATACTCTGAGAGGAACCTGACTGGTATACAATCTGGACTCGAGGCCTTGCATTTTTTAAGTGATTTAAGCTGCTTCGTTACTCCGAGGAAATACAGGGTGAGTCACCTAACGTTACCGCTGGATATATTTCGTAAACCACATAAAATACTGACGAATCGATTCCACAGACCGAACGTGAGGAGAGGGGCTAGTGTAAATGGTTAATACAAACCATAAAAAGTGCACGGAAGTATGTTTTTTAACACAAACCTATGTTTTTTTAAATGGAATCCCGTTAGTTTTGTTAGCACATCTGAACAAATACGTAATCAGTGCCGTTTGTTGCATTGTAAAATGTTAATTACATCCGGAGATATTGTAACCTAAAGTTGACGCTTGAGTACCACTCCTCCGCTGTTCGATCGTGTGTATCGGAGAGCACCGAATTACGTAGGGATCCAAAGGGATCGGTGATGAACCTTAGGTACAGAAGAGACTGGAACAGCACATTACGTCCACATGCTAACACCTTTTTATTGGTCTTTTTCACTGACGCACATGTAAATTACCATGAGGGGTGAGGTAAAGGTACACACGTGGTTTCCGTTTTCAATTACGGAGTGGAATAGAGTGTGTCCCGACATGTCAGGCCAACAGATGTTCAATGTGGTGGCCATCATTTGCTGCACACAATTGCAATCTCTGGCGCAATGAATGTCGTACCTCGCCGCAGTACATCTGGTGTAATGTCGCCGCAGGCTGCCACAATACGTTGTTTCATATCCTCTGGGGTTGTAGGCACATCACGGTACATATTCTCCTTTAACGTACCCCACAGAAAGAAGTCCAGAGGTGTAAGATCAGGGCCGGCCGAAGTGGCCGCGCGGTTAAAGGCGCTGCAGTCTGGAACCGCAAGACCGCTACGGTCGCAGGTTCGAATCCTGCCTCGGGCATGGATGTTTGTGATGTCCTTAGGTTAGTTAGGTTTAACTAGTTCTGAGTTCTAGGGGACTAATGACCTCAGCAGTTGAGTCCCATAGTGCTCAGAGCCATTTTGTAAGATCAGGCGAACGGGCTGGCCAATTTATGCGTCCTCCACGTCCTATGAAACGCCTGTCGAACGTGTACCTCGCCCCTCATGGTAATGTACATGTGCGTCAGTGAAAAAGACCAATAAAAAGGTGTTAGCATGTGGACGTAATGTGCTGTTCCAGTCTCTTCTGTACCTAAGGTCCATCACCGTTCCCTTTGGATCCCTACGTAATTCGGTGCTCTCCGATACACACGATCGAACAGCGGAGGAGTGGTACTCAAGCGTCAACTTTAGGTTACAATATCTCCGGATGTAATTAACATTTTACAATGCAACAAACGGCACTGATTACGTATTTGTTCAGATGTGCTAACAAAACTAACGGGATTCCATTTAAAAAAACGTAGGTTTGTGTTAAAAAACATACTTCCGTGCACTTTTTATGGTTTGTATTAACCATTTACACTAGCCCCTCTCCTCACGTTCGGTCTTTGGAATCGATTCGTCAGTATTTGATGTGGTTTACGAAATATATCCAGCGGTAATGTTAGGTGACTCATCCTATATACTTCTATGTCTCTCATCTTGGCAGTTGTTCTTGATTGGAATGCAGGAATATTTACTTAGTCTTCTTTGGTGAAGGAGTTTCGGAAAGCCGTGTTTAATAACTCTGCTTTAGTAGCACTGTCATCAGTGACTTCACCGTTGTTATCGCGCAGTGAAGGTATTGATTGCGTCTTGCCGCTGGTGTGCTTTATGTATGACCAGAGTCTCTGGGTTTTCTGCCATATTTTGAGACCGAATTTCGTTGTAGAAATTAATAAAAGCATCTCGCATGGAAGTACGCGCCATATTTCGAGCTTCTGTAAAACTTTGTCAATCTTGGGGATTATGCGTTCTTTTAAATTTGGCATGCTTTTTTCGTTGCTTCTGCAACAACGATCTGACCCATTTTGTGTACCATGGTGGATCAGTACAATCACTTACTAATTTATGTGGTATATATCTCTCAACTGCTGTCGATACTATCACTTTGAAAACATTCCACTACTTTTCTACACTTACGTGATCAGATCGGAAGGTGTGAAGACTGTCTCTTAAAAAGGAGTTAAGAGCATTTTTATCAGCTTTTTTAAATAGATATACGTTGCGTTTCTTTTTGACGGTTGTAGGTGTTACGGTATTCAGCCTAGCAGCAACTGCCTTGTGGTCGCTAATCCCTGTGTTCGTCACAATACTCACTATTTGCATATTTGTATATTTTGATTGCATTCCAAAATCAGTAGCGCCATTTGAGATCTTACATCTATTTTACACACTACGATATGGTTAGGGACTGTGCTTGTTGTGCGGGAACTGAAGGAGAATTGGCTGTTTTCCGTAAACAGCTGGAAGCAGCGTTCGCAACTGACGACATGCTTCTGGCTAATATTCAAAGTTGTGGCGGAATCGGGGCTCTGGCGACGAGCCCTTTGGTGGCTTTGGAATCCGCTGGTGACGCGGATGTCACTGTATCTCCTGATTCGCCACATCTGACTGGTCCGTCCTCAATCGAGAGTGAGACAGTGGTGGATTCGCGTGTCACTGGACGGAATGCGAAAGAGGTAGCAGGTCGTACGGCAGGGCTTAACAACTGGCCGGTTTTGAGCGCGAGTACTCGCGTCTGCTCAGGCACGTGCTCACGAGCAGGTGCAAGGTCTAGGAGTAGGGAGGGAGGGGAGGGTGGAGAGGGAGGGGAGGGAGGGGAAATGCGCGCGCACGTTTGAATGTGATCTCGCGTTCGTAGCAGATTTAACTAGCCATCTGAATGCTTTGAACATTTTACTACAAGGTAAAGATTTGCTAATTACTCATTTCATAGATCGAATACGAGCTTTTAAAATGAAATTGACACTTTGGGTGAGTCAGCTGGAATCAGGAAACCTAGCTCATTTTCCTAAATTATCATCCATGCAAGATGTCACAAAGACTGTGAACGTTATTCACATAGTTTAGTTAATCAGCGCTTTCAAGATCTGACAGCACTAGACAGTGATTTTGATCTGTTCTCTCCATATTCAGCGAATATTTAAGAGATTCGTCCTGAGCTGCAGCAAGAAATTATTGACCTGCAGTGTGACAGAGAATACAGAGACAACTTTCAGAACAAGAAAAACATTTTGGAATTCTACAGACACTTCCCTCAGGATAGATTTCCTCGTTTGCACAAACTGGCGGCTACAATAATATCAATGTTCGGTTCCACATATGTTTGTGAACAACTGTTCTCTGCAATGAAATGTAACAAGACGCGCCTGAGAAACGCATTGTCTGATCGAAATTTAAACTGCACGCTGCACCTAAAATGCACAAGAACAATTACTCCGAACATAGACGCAATTAAAAGGGCAAAAAGTACAAGTTAACCGAGAATCCCACACTTCAGTGACACCTTTTATTGTGTAACAGTTCACAAATTAATGCGAAGCTAATAAAATTATGTGGTATGTGTACATTCTCCTTTATTTGTTTCATTTGTCGCAGTAATAATTCTTGAGTGATATACCTGCAGGTGGCCGCGGATTTACATTGACTGGCGGCAGCTGTTGTGTGCCCCACGTGACTTGCCCCACTCTCCGCTCTGGTCCGGTAGTGGGGGTAGCGTGCTCGCGCTGCTCCGTGCTCGCGCCTTGCTGCTCACAGTTTGCTCCGCGAGCACGTATGTTGTGAAGCCCTGTCGTACGGCTTGCTCCCTACGCCTTAGCAACAGTGTCGATGACAACTCTGAGCCTGCACGAAATGCCTCTCCTGTTGGTTCAGCGGGTGTATGCTAGTCATTGGGAGCTCTAATGTTAGGCGGATGATTAAGCCCTTAGGGAAATAGCAGGCAAGGCGGGAGAGAATGCCAGCACTCGGTATGTGGTATGTTTGGCGGCGGGTCTCGTACGTGATGTGGAAGAGGCCCTGCCGGCAACTATCGTGCGTACTGGGTGCGACCGGCTGCACATAGTGGGACATGTCGGCACGAATGACGCCTGCCGTTTGTGTTCTGAGTGCATCGTCGGCTCCTTTCCGCGGATGGCTGATTTGCTGAAGACACGCGGTGTGCAGGCTAAGCTCTCCATTCGTAGCATCGTTCCCAAGGTTGATCGCAGTCCTCTGGTTTGGAGCAGAGTGGAAGGTCTAAACCAGAGGCTCAAGACGAGTCTGCGACTGTATCGGAAGCCAATTTCTCGACCTCTGCTATCGGGTACAGAACTGCAAGAGTTCCCCATTGTACGTCAGCGTGCACTACACGCGGGAAGCGGCTACACGGGTAGCGGAGTACGTGTGGCGTGCACCTGACGCTTTTTTAGGTTAGAGAAACCCTCCCTTGGGATCAAAGACGATTTGTCTGATAAATTAGCCACAATGTCCTCAGAGAACGTTCGTCGTTACAGATCAGGGATAGAAAAGGTTAATATGAGTTTCGCAAACTGCAGGAGCATCCAAGGAAAGGTACCAGAATTAGCATCTCTTCCTGAAGGTTATAAAGCACAGATAGTATTAGGAACAGAGAGTTGGTTGAAACTGGACGTTAATGACAACGAAACCGTAAGGCAGATTGGAATATTTATCCTAAGAATAAGGTAGTCCCCAATAGTGGTTCAAAAATGTCTCTGAGCACAATGGGACTTAACTTCTGAGGTAATCAGTCCCTTAGAACGTAGAACTACTTAAACCTACCTAAGCTAACAATATCACACACATCCATGCCCGAGGCAGGATTCGAACCTGCGACCGTACCGCTCGCGCGGTTCCAGACTGTAGCGCCTAGAACTTCTCGGCCACCTCGGCCGGCCTCAATAGTGGCGGTGTGTTTATTGCAGTAAAGAATTCGATAAAATCTAGCGAGGTTATTACGGATTCCGATTGTGAATTAATCTGGCTGAAGTTAAGTATTTAAGATCGGACAAAAATGGTAATCGGATGCTTTTATAGACCGCCAGGGTCAGCAGCTCTAGTGGTAGAGCGCTACCGACAGAACATGCATAATATTATTACCGACTTCCCTGATCATGCCGTTGTAATAGGGAGTGATTCCAACTTGTCAAGTATAGATTTGGAGTGTCTTGCTATCAAAACTGGTGCCAACGATACGGATTCGTGTGACATTGTTCCGGATGTCTTGTACGAAAATTACTTTGAGCAGATAGTTAAAGAACCATCTCGTGAGAGTGTTGTGTTACACATCCTGTCAACAAACAGACCTGAACCTATAGAATCAGCTAACGTAGAGGAATGTATCACTGATCATAAGGTAGTTATAGAATCTATGACAATAGGTCTGATAAAGAATGTTAAGAAACGTAGGGAGATATTTTTGTTTAGCAAGAGTGACTCAATACAAATTTCAATGTATCTGGGCAGTCAGCCTAAAATATTCGGTGATGAGGACAAAGATGTGGAAAACAAATGGAAAAAAAATCAAAGGACTCATGCAATATGCCCTGGACAAATATTCTGGGAGTAAGGTCATAAGGGATGCGAAAGGCGCACGACGGTATAATAACCGTGTCAGAAAAATGAGATATTGAGATAACCAATCGCGAAATAGAAGAACAACTACAAAATTTTAGTAGTGGAAAGGCGTCCTACAAAGATTACGTGAAGGAACTTGCTCCCCTTCTAGCAGTAATTTATCAAAGACCGCTTGAGCAACAAAGAGTACCTCGTTAGTAGAAGAAACAGCAGAACATTCCCGTTTTTAAGAAGGGCCGCAGGACAGATGCCCACAATTATAGACCTATATCGTTGACGTCTCGTTTTTGGACAAGGAAAATCTCCCCCACAAAAATCAACATGGATTCCGCAAACAGAGATCCTCAGATCGCTGTGTTCCTCCGTGACATCCACAGCGTCGTAGACAAGGGCGCTTTGTTTGATGCCGTGTTCCTTGACTTCGGGAAGGCATCTGACACCCCTCCCGCACTGCCGTTTAGTGAAAAAAAACTAGCTTATCGAATATCGGAGCAGATTTGCGACTACATTCAAGACTTCTTTGCAGACAGAACTCAACACGTCGCTGTTAAAGGAGCAAAATCGACAGATGTAAAGGTAATTTTCGGTGTGCCCCAAGGATAGGATCGTTACTGTTTACAACATGTACAAATGGTCTAGTAGAAAGCGTCGGATGCTCGCAAGTGATGCGGTTGTGCCGGCCGTTGTGGCCTAGCGGCTCTAGGCGCTTCAGTCCGGAACCGCGCTGCTGCTACGGCCGCAGGTTCGAATCCTGCCTCTGGCATGAATGTGTGTGATGTCCTTAGGTTCGTTAGGTTTAAATAGTTCTTTCTAGGGAACTGATGACCTCAGATGTTGTGTCCCATAGTGCTCAGAGCCATTTGATCCATTTTGAACCAGTTCAGAGGCGGGCTGTTAGATTTGTTACCGGTAGGTTCAAACAACTGTGTTGCGTAGATGCTTCGGGAACTCAAATGGGAATCCCTGGAGGAAAGGCGACGTCCTTTTCGAGAAACACCATTGAGCAAAATTTAGAGAACCGGCATCTGAAGCTGACAGCAGAAAGATT
This sequence comes from Schistocerca nitens, assembly GCF_023898315.1. Lineage (NCBI taxonomy): Eukaryota > Metazoa > Arthropoda > Insecta > Orthoptera > Acrididae > Schistocerca > Schistocerca nitens. The sequence goes on along the minus strand of NC_064615.1, from coordinate 217,080,392 downwards.
GTACAGCCACCGACATAGATTGCGCGTGATTCGAGAAATTAGGGCTCGCAAGGAGGCATATAGACAATCGTTTTTCCTTGCTGTTTTTGCGAGTGGAACGGGAAAGGAAATGACTAGCAGTAGTACAACGTATCCACCAACCTGCTCCGTCTACTGGCTTGCGGAGTATGTAGGTAGATGTAGATTAAACGTGTTTTGTGCTTCTTTCAATTTTATCTTCTTAAACTCTAAACAATACATTTCCGTATCGTGCTACAATATCTCTTGCCATGGTTACCGACACCTTGGAATCTCCTCTCGTACTGCTCAATTTCACATGATCTCTCAACGGTCCCTTGCCTGGCTCATTATCTCAAAAACTACGAAACATTTATCGTGCTAGGCCTCTTGCTATGCTTACGCACTCACGATTTCTAACTCTCCGTTCTGTACTTACAAGTTAGAAATGACACTCTTTCTTTCCTAATAACTTATCCTTTACAAATCACCTTTGACGATACATGGTCTGACTCTATTAAACTCTTATGTTTGGCCTCCTGTCTGTCTATCCGGATTATTTTATAACCCTTTATTTTGGACCAACATACGGAACTGTCCTTGCGATAACACTTCGTCTTGTGCTTTCCCAGAAAACATATTCCCAAACCTATCCTTACCAGAAACCCACATACAGCACTACTACTCACAACACTTCGACAAGTAGTCCCACCTATTCCTCTCACTGTATTCTGCACATTACAGACTGAATTCCACTCGAAATGTTTGGTTTTCTCATACTACTGCTCCCCAAAACAACTTCCTGGTGCCCGGTGGCACTATGCCATGCGAATTAACTTTGGCAGGATGTTTAGCCAGAATGCTCCTTTCAGGCTTCAGTTGCACCCTTCACTCACTTCATACTGCGGCTGCGCTGTAAACATTTCGCATCACACGTCAGCTGCTTGCGCTCAAAAGCTGCGACCCAGCACTTGCGCTCGCATTGCGTACTTACCCATTGGGGTATACTCTTCAACAGATTCATCCATGTCGATGTGGCCATCCGCTCTACGACATCCTTTTCATCCATTCGTGTTGCTTCTGACGATATATATATATATATATATATAGGGTGGTCCATTGATCGTGACCGGGCCAAATATCTCACGAAAAAAGCGTCAAACGAAAAAACTACAAAGAAAGAAACTTTTCTAGCTTGAAGGGGGAAACCAGATGGCGTTGCCACAGCTCAAACGGATATCAATTGCGTTTTTTAAATAGGAACCCCCATTTTTTATTACATATTCGTGTAGTACGTAAAGAAATATGAATGTTTTATTTAGTTGGACCACTTTTTTCGCTTTGTGATATATGGCACTGTAATAGTCACAAACATATGGCTCACAATTTTAGACGAACCGTTCGTAACAGGTAAGTTTTTAAATTAAAATACACAACGTAGGTACGTTTGAACATTTTATTTCGGTTGTTCGAAAGTGATATATGTACCTTTGTGAACTTATCATTTCTGAGAACGCATGCTGATTACCTGTAAATACCACATTAATGCAATAAGTGCTCAAAATGATCTCCGTCAACCTCAATACGTGTAACGGCATTCCTCTTAACAGCGAGTAGTTTGCTTTCCGTAATGTTCGCACATGCATTGACAATCCACTGACGCATGTTGTCAGGCGTTGTCGGTGGATCACGATATCAAATATCCTTCAACTTTCCCCACAGAAAGAAATCCTGGGACGTCAGATCCGGTGAACGTGCGGGCCATGGTATGGTGCTTCGACGACTAATCCACCTGTCATGAAATATGCTATTCAATACCGCTCAATCGCACGCGAGCTATGTGCCGGACATCCATCATGTTGGAAGTACATTGCCATTCTGTCATGCAGTGAAACATTTTGTAGTAACTCGGTAGACCATTACGTAGGAAATCAGCATACATTGCACGATTTAAAGTGCCATCAATTAAATGGGGGCCGCACCATACATTAACCCCCCAAGGTCGCTGATGTTCCACTTGTCGCAGCCATCGTGGATTTTCCGTTGCTCAATAGTTCATATTATGCCGGTTTACGTTACCGCTGTTGGTGAATGACGCTTCGTCGCTAAATAGAACGCGTGCAAAAATTCTGTCATCGTCCTGTAATTTCTCTTGTGCCCAGTGGCAGAACTGTACACAATTTGTTGCAGGTCGTGGTTGACGTTTCACATGTGGCTGAACACTTCCTGTTTCCTTAAATAACGTAACTATCCGGCGAACGGTTCGGACACTTAGATGATGTCGTCCAGGATACCGAGCAGCACACATAGCACACGCCCGTTGGGCATTTTGATCACAATAGTCATACATCAACACGATATCGACCTTTTCCGCAACTGGTAAACGGTCCATTTTAACACGGGTGATGTATCACGAAGCAAATACCGTCCGCACTGGCGGAATGTTACGTGATACCACGCACTTATACGTTTGTGACTATTACAGCGTCATCTGTCACAAAGCGAAAAAAGTGGTCCAACTTAAACAATCATATTTCTTTATTTACTACACGAATATGTAATAAAAATGGGGGTTCCTGTTTTTAAAAAAACGCAGTTGATATCCGTTTGACCTATGGCAGCGCCATCTAGCGGGCCAACCATAGCGCCATCTGGTTTCCCCCTTCAAGCTAGACGAGTTTCGTTCTTTGTAGTTTTTTTGTTTGATGCTTCTTTCGTAAGATATTTGGCCTGGTCACTATCAATGTGTGTGTGTGTGTGTGTGTGTGTGTGCGTGTGTGTGTGTGGTGTGTTTACCGTTTCTGCCACAACGTCTGCGACATAACTATCAAGGAAGTCTAGTGTATTCTGTATAATATCTAAAACAACGTCACCTGCAATTCCTCTATGCACAAAATCACAGGTACATGAAGTTCTCTATGCTTCTCGCCATGATCTCCGGCCTCAGCACAACACCCAGTATTATCAGACGGTGCAGTTACTACCCCTCTTCAGTCACTCACTTGCTGTCCACATACTCCACCACTTCGGCACAACTTCCACCCGTTCCTGCTCTCTCAAACTCCACAATTCCACATGATATCGTAGTTGATACTTCCACATTACTCTTCTTAATATTTACTACATTAGTATTCTGAGGAAATTATACAAAGTCACACTACATTTAATTATCTTAATTTTGCACCTTAAAATAGTATCACCCAGCTGATAAATGCCGCTCTCTTCCTCACAGGTCGGTCAGGCTTAAGTACATCAACGGTAACCGGAACTCTTGGAAGAACAGGTAAACTAGATACAAGCCTGTTCCTCATTCTTTCACCTTTTTCCTTTTCCCAAGCCTCAATCGCTTGTAACATATCTAATTCAGCGTCTAAAATTTTAACAGCTCCTCCGTGGTAGAGCCTTGCAGTATAAAAAACTCATCAACCATTGTTACTGACCACGACATGATTCCTCGTATCAGTTGAAGAAAAAAAAAAAACAGAAGAAGAAGCATACCTCTATCCAAACACTTCTCATTGCTTACGCTACATTAGTGATGAATTTTTTTTACGATTTAATTAGGACGATTTAATCAGGGACACTTGAAGGAAAATTAAGATTGCAGTTATGGTTTGGCGTGGACATCTAAAAGGAATGGATATACAAAGGGCATTGAATATGAAACTTCCCGGCAGATGAAATCAGTGTCTCACACCGGAATTCGAAGCTAGGAGCTCTGAGCAGTTGTCCACAAAAGGCGAAGGTCTCTGGTTCTAGTCTGTTTACCACACACTACTGAGACATGTCATTCATCTCCAGATGGCGATTGTAGGCATTTTCATTTGTTGTGCTGTCACCTAACAGTGTAGTAACGGGCTCAAAGATTCGACTGCTGACACCAATCTACAGGGGAATGATGACCTCAGATGTTAAGTCCCATACTGCTCAGAGCCATTTGAACCATTTGAACCAGCTTACTGTGCAGGAATTGGTTTTCCTGTGCAGTGTCAACATGAACTCTACTGAATCTGTTTCAAGTGCTAACAGAAATAAAAATTACCAGGGAAAGTTAGCCGAAAAGGAAGTAGACCAGATCCGTTCTCTGTGAAAGAGATCAGATCAGATAAGCATGACTACAAGCGAACATTTAACAGAGAAGCATATAACAATGGTAAGCTGTTGTGTGACTGTAACTTAAAAATATCTGATTTTTACCCTGGAAGTTAATTCGTTAATTAACACTTGTATTAGGATCTTCTACATTTGTCAAAAAAAAAAAAAAAAAAAAAAAGCACGAAAACGCCACTTAAATAAAAATATGAAATGAAGAGATGAAGAGTAGTGAAAGCTTAAACATTATTTCGTTCTTGCCATAAACAGTACATAATTATGTACAAATCAACGAAATTCCACAAAAACAGTTCTTCTTCTGTTGAGGCAAGTTATGCATATTATTATTATTATTATTATTATTATTATTATTATTGAAAGTGGCTGAAGTTGTATGAATATGTTGATAAGCATAACTGTTACACAGTAGATACTATTAATTTCGCACTCTCATATTTATCTGAATTTAAATTTGTGAACACCCAGAGTGTATACTTACGAGCCGCCAGTGATTACTGGATGTGCAGGCACAAAGACCAGCAGAATTCAGTGGCCACTGTGAGGTAATGGGCGAGTTGTGGCGCCGTGAAAATATTCTAAGTTTGGAGTTGGTGTGGCCGCACAGGCTGCTCGGCAACCCGGGGCTCGTCAGCCACCGCGTGGTGCCGAACACTAGCCGGAGCAAGAGGGACAGCCCCAGCGCATGGTCCAGACTGACCGCGTGGCTTGGAATTCCATGTTCACGCTGTGTCAAGAACAGTGCTTTGTGTCGATAAAGGAGATTTGTATGCCGGGAGTGCCAAAGATGGCGCACTTTGTGAAACCATAATGACAGACATTTCACATTTCTTGCAGAAATTAATAATAGCCAGAGGAATCATGATAACTTAAAAAGAAACATGTATCATCATTACTTGCACCAGGATTCTGATGGTGTGATCAGATTTTTTATAACTTCATTAGTTTAAAGTTTAGTATCTGACGGTAAATTACACAAGTAACACACAGCAACGAGTTTCCAACATCTAAATGGTTTATCCGATTTTGTCGATCGACATGTCTTTAGAAAGCTATTAGTGTAAATCTAAACTTGTATGAATTACAGGCATGTAACTTGAATAGTACATGCGTTATTGGAGGTCAAAGTGGCCGATTACTATTGATCGCGTCAGGCCACAGTTACACGAAAAAACGGTAGCAGCATGCTTGTAAATACATTTATTCGTCTTTGTTTATATCCGATGTATACTGTTCATGAAGAAATTGGTCAAATATTTACTGTATTTTAGAAAGTGCAGAGACATTAGGCTACTAGCCTACTTTTGTTTCTATTTCTTTGATATATGTTTATAATGATTTGTTTATGTATTTAATAATGTGTGTTAGAGCGTGTTTATGGTACAGCCATAGGAATATTTATTTAATTTCAAGTTATTTAAATGTAAATCCAGTATTTCGTATGTGTTTCAATATGTTTGTGAGTGTTGTTGGCTTGGAGACATCGTGGGAGCGCTCTAGCCAATCACAGCGCTCGTTACTACAGTAGACGACTACCGAAGTCAATGGAGACACTGGATGGAAGTGGGGGAGGAGCATCGGGTGGCACAGGACACTGGGGAGTGCTGGACGAGAAGGCGCGACGGACGGTTGCAGGAAATACTCGGAGAGTGTTGAGCAGTTTGCACGTGATCGCGGGAGACAAAAATGTTTTGTAGTGCCGACTTGTGCACTTGTGAGATTTCCGTGGCTTCTGCAGTGAAGACGTAGTATGCATTTAGAAGTATCTTTCGAGCTATGTTGTTGTTCATAACTAATTACGTGAAGTAGGAACCTATTGTTTCCCTGTTATTCAACTTATATTTTATTTAATTGCTGGACCATCAGCACCAATAAGTGTTTTGCTGTAATAAACGGCATGCTTAAAGGTACTTCTGCTATCGTACTCATCATTTAAAGTGGTTAAAAATAGTACCTGCAGATTTTATTTAACTGCAATCTTTCATCTAAAAATTTCTATGTTACATTCCAGATACGCAATTTCCGAGTGATAGGAACCTTCGACTATTCGATTCAAGTGTATATTCATATTGTATACTGTACACTCAGCAGTATTTGGCTTGTAATGTGGCAACTACGTATGCCAGCCCACAGGTAACGAAATCAGCCAAAACTTTTAATAATTCCACTCTGAGTCTGAGGGTACTTGGTTGAGAGTCACATTTTTTATTGGAAATCTCGCACCACCCACCATTGACCCAGCGTGTAAAGCAGTGCAGATGCATCAGTACAAGAACTTCTTACATTTGCGGTTCGGTATTTCAGCTTACCTGACAAGAAGTTTCAAACCAGTGCACACTCCGCTGAAGAGAGAAAATTCATTCTGGAAACAATCCCTTAGGTCGTAACTAAGTCTTTGCTCCCCCATATTCTTTGTCGGGGCAGATTAACACTGTGTGTGGGACCTGAACGTAGGATCTTAGACTTTTACGGCAAGTGTTCTACCAACTGAACTATCCACGCATGGCTCACGACCCTCCCTCACAGCCTTACTTCCGCCTGTACGTCATCTCCTACATTCCAAACTTCACAAGCGTTCTCATGTATATCTTGTGGGACTAGAACTCTTCAGCACACACTCTCCGCTGCAGAGTCAACATTCTGGAAAGAATGGAAATTAAAGGGGAAAAATGTAGAGAAGAAGACCAGGTAACAGATGGTTCACGAGAGGCGAGGAGGGGGGGAGAGGGGGAGAAGGGGCAGTGCTGTAAAGAAGAATGAGTGATAATAAAGAAAATGGAGGGGTATGCGGCTGTACATTATTAAAGAAGATGGTAATATTGCGTGTGTATATGTGTGTGCGGGGGCGCGCGCGCGCCTGCGTGTATATATATTAATTTAAACGAAATCTACAATTCTGCCAGAAGCATTCGACATCTGAAGGCTGAACTGTAGACGTTCAGTAGGTACATACAACATCGCATAAGTTTACTAAAGTCTGTATTTATCAGATGTACATGAAGTACATAGAACAAAAAAGGCATGGTATAGGGGCCGTGAGAAGCGCTCGAATGGCAAGTGGACAGTCGACAAAATGAAGAGGTTTGTGTTCGAGTACGGGTTACTCTTCTTTGTAGTACGGTCGGTTTCGAAAACATCGAATTTCATTTTCGGGTGCAGTCGTGATCTGTACAAGTGCACCTGAAAATGATTTTGATATTGGGAAATTTACTGTGCTCTAAATAAAGATTAATTACAGTCAATATTACATGGAAAATGAGTGCTCCACAAGAGAGAGAGGGACAGAGAGACGGAGAGAGGGAGAGAGAAGAAAAGTTTTAACTTGTCACAGTCAAATATACAGGGCATAAATTACTCAATAGGCAGAGTATACGACTTCTATGCAAACTGATGTGACGTTCTGACAATAGCAAGAGATACAGCAGTAAGTAGAAAATATAGGTAGCCAAATTTTATGTGTTGATTTTAACAGTGGTAGTATCTGTACTATTCAGTTACAAAATTAGTAGAAACCAAACCAGCGCAGACAGATATTTTTTTTCAATACTAGTTAACGCTTTTTTATTACTGAACATTTATGTGCACATTGTGGCTAGTCCAATTTGTTTTATGGCGGACCTGATTGCTTTTTGTTTTTATTGCGTAAATTAAATGACCATCAAAACCGCTATCCAGTGTACCGCAGCAATGGAAATCGACTAAACAAAGTAGTCGTTCAACAGTATTTACAGAGTTACATTAAGATCTAGGTCAGACGTTTTAGCACCCTTTTTTAGGGTTCCATACCTTAATCGGTAAAAACCGAGCCCTTATGGGATCAGTTTGTTACCCGTCTACCTGTCTGTATGCTAAGAACCCTTTTTCTCAGCAACGGGAAGACGTGTCAAGTTGAAGTGTGTGTCACATACTAAGGCTTATGGACCGTTGACGACGTAAGAATTTCAAGCTTCTGCGTCAATGCAATCAAAAGATCCGGCAATTTATGTAACGTATTTTGATACTCGCGAACTCACCAAAACCTAAAGGGTTGTCCCCCTGACCTAGATTCATGACATTTGGCGGGCAACAAGAGTTCACGAAACACGTAAAGTACATGATCCCAAAAGTCTTAATTTTTAATTGTGTCATATGTTTTTTCATTTGTTACCCGACTGTCTCTCTGTCTGATAAGATCTCATTTTTTCAGGAACTGTTTGAAGTATGAAGTTGAAATTTAAGTCACATTCTAAGGTCTACGGTACCTTTGCCGAGTAATACATTCAAACTTCTAAAACAATGCATCGAAAAGATACGTCCATTCATGTCAAATACTTTGATACTCGCAAACTCACTCATAGAAACCTATAGGGTACTTCCCGTTGACCTAGAATCATGAAATTTGCCGGGAAGCAGGTTTTCACAGTACAAGTAAGAGAAAAATCCTAAAACTGTTAATCTGAAATTTGTTGTCCGACTATCTATCTATCCCTCTTTTGATACCCGTTTTTCTCAGAAACGGGGCCGGCCGGTGTGGCCGTGCGGTTCTAGGCGCTTCAGTCTGGAACCGCGTGACCACCTCGATCGCAGGTTCGAATCCTGCCTCGGGCATGGATGTGTGTGATGTCCTTAGGTTAGTTAGGTTTAAGTAGTTCTAAGTTCTACGGGACTTATGACCACAGATGTTAAGTCCAATAGTGCTCAGAGCCATTTGAACCATTTTTCTCAGCAACGGGTGGATGTATGAAGTTCAAATTTGTCACGTACTAAACTCTACGTTCCCTTGGCAGTGTAAAAATTTTAGCTAATGTGTCAATGCAATCAAATATAGGATCATTTATATCACATATTTTGATATGTTGCCAGTATCAATATCGGTAACAGGCAAAATCGCAGAAATTGTCGACTCCCAGGACCGATGAACTACCTACCCGTAATTAACTGTTTACTGAACTCTGTGTGTTCAAGTCTTACTCGCACTCAGCTGGAGTTTTTCCAACTGTATCATCAGTTATCGTTTGTAGTATTACCTTTTTATTAGTTCCTCAATTATTTTTAATTCGTTTCATGCTTAGTGTCTGTAATACATGACTCAGTAGCTCGCACGCGAATCAATCTCGCGTTTTCCGTATCTAAAATTTTGGCCATAGCATTCCTGGGTTAAAAGGCTGAGTGGGGGATTCCAAACACTAAAGCCAGTAGGAGACATCTATACTGTATGACTAAAGTGCAACCTAGCTCACCTACCATAAGAAATTAACAGCCGGCCGAAGTGGCCGTGCGGGTAAAGGCGCTGCAGTCTGGAACCGCAAGACCGCTACGGTCGCAGGTTCGAATCCTGCCTCGGGCATGGATGTTTGTGATGTCCTTAGGTTAGTTTGGTTTAACTAGTTCTAAGTTCTAGGGGACTAATGACCTCAGCAGTTGAGTCCCATAGTGCTCAGAGCCATTTGAACCATTTTTTGAAATTAACTCCCGACATTCGTAATCATGATAGTGTTTCAGTGGTTCACGGACGTCGCGGAATAGACACTGAATCATTTGTGCAGGCTACTGTCTCTTAATCGAATTTCTATACCGGTTTACAACAACATAATTAGTTTTTCTATTGTAGATAAAAGAACCGGAATCTGTGTAATTTTAAGACAGCATTTATCGCTTCTATGAAATTTAAAAGTGTTTAGGCCTAGATGTGTCTGTTGATTTTTGGTAAGTAAAAAACCGGACTTCAGGTACGAATCAAACCGATAGCGATAGGATCTCAGATTCACGGTCATCATATAATTGTTTCGAAGTTGCAGTATCATAAAACTACTGGGGGATACGACTTCATTAAGACTTTACTCACGAGGAACTTCGCTGACTTAATTTTTGGCTTTCTTAAAGACGTTCACTACCCCTATCTGGGCGTTGGCTTACGCTTACTATTCCTTTACTCAACACTGTGTAATAAATGAAGTGATGTATAACACTAATAATGAACGCTTTGAAGCTTTTACTATCGCAATCAGAATTAACCACATAGTCTATTCCACAGAAAATCACTATTAAACAATTTTGTTACACTAGGAGACTTCACCCTGAAATTCATCTACATATAGTACTAATACTTTGGGCTTACCATCGTTCAAGTACCATACTTCAACAACAGTCACAAATGACACCAACAAACACTGGTAGCAGCGCCATTAATAACGCTGCGAAGTAAACATTACAAACAATAATAATGAGCAAGAAAAACGACATAATGAATTACTACTAACTGCCGTTTTCACTTTTCATCGAGCTTTTAAAGCCATTACTTATTTTCAAGCAGCAAGAAAAAGAAAGTGCCATCTCTCCTTTGTGCGCAAACCTTTTATTTTACAGCATTCAACTATGAATAGAAAAATCCTTTTGTGAAGAAATTACAAAATTTTAGTATGCCATTTTTAAACTTTCTTATACCCAATATAGTTTCGCTGTTATGATACTACAATTCAGAACTGAAGATGTGGGTGGGAAACCCATCCCAGGTGACATTTAGTGGTTTACTCAATTCTTCATCAGGAAGATGAAATAGCACTGCTAAATTTATTGTAATTCTGATTCAATAATATACAAGTCCAGTTGCTGCTTTGCCTGAAGGTGATGAGACATTGCGTTAAATAGAATGCAGATTGAATACCATTTCGATTAAATTTGCTTACTTTGATTGCTCCCATGTGACACACTTATTCCAAGAACATCAGTCTTCCATTCTAGTGCACTGTCTTCCAGTCTACCCTGGAGTTCATGTTCTACTTACAGAATAGACTCTCAGGAATGTCCATACGATACTTTGCTGCAATTTTATTGCTCCAAAACACATCTCCTTTAAATAACTCGTAACATTAAACGATACACATCGCTGGGTGATTTTAGAGATAAGCACGTCACTTTGACAGCTTTGCACCTGACTAATGCAAAAGGACTTCCCTCTTCGCCCTCCCCCTCCAGCTTTCCTTTCCTAATTTTGCACTGCTTGTACTATGTATAAATCTTACGCAGGAATCAGTAAATACACATTAATGGATACAAAAAGAACATTAAAAATCATATACACTCCTGGAAATTGAACTAAGAACACCGTGAATTCATTGTCCCAGGAAGGGGAAACTTTATTGACACATTCCTGGGGTCAGATACATCACATGATCACACTGACAGAACCACAGGCACATAGACACAGACAACAGAGCATGCACAATGTCGGCACTAGTACAGTGTATATCCACCTTTCGCAGCAATGCAGGCTGCTATTCTCCCATGGAGACGATCGTAGAGATGCTGGATGTAGTCCTGTGGAACGGCTTGCCATGCCATTTCCACCTGGCGCCTCAGTTGGACCAGCGTTCGTGCTGGACGTGCAGACCCCGTGAGACGACGCTTCATCCAGTCCCAAACATGCTCAATGGGAGACAGATCCGGAGATCTTGCTGGCCAGGGTAGTTGACTTACACCTTCTAGAGCACGTTGGGTGGCACGGGAAACATGCGGACGTGCATTGTCCTGTTGGAACAGCAAGTTCCCTTGCCGGTCTAGGAATGGTAGAACGATGGGTTCGATGACGGTTTGGATGTACCGTGCACTATTCAGTGTCCCCTCGACGATCACCAGTGGTGTACGGCCAGTGTAGGCGATCGCTCCCCACACCATGATGCCGGGTGTTGGCCCTGTGTGCCTCGGTCGTATGCAGTCCTGATTGTGGCGCTCACCTGCACGGCGCCAAACACGCATACGACCATCATTGGCACCAAGGCAGAAGCGACTCTCATCGCTGAAGACGACACGTCTCCATTCGTCCCTCCATTCACGCCTGTCGCGACACCACTGGAGGCGGGCTGCACGATGTTGGGGCGTGAGCGGAAGACGGCCTAACGGTGTGCGGGACCGTAGCCCAGCTTCATGGAGACGGTTGCGAATGGTCCATGCCGATACCCCAGAAGCAACAGTGTCCCTAATTTGCTGGGAAGTGGCGGTGCGGTCCCCTACGGCACTGCGTAGGATCCTACGGTCTTGGCAAGCATCCGTGCGTCGCTGCGGTCCGGTCCCAGGTCGACGGGCACGTGCACCTTCCGCCGACCACTGGCGACAACATCGATGTACTGTGGAGACCTCACGCCCCACGTGTTGAGCAATTCGGCGGTACGTCCACCCGGCCTCCCGCATGCCCACTATACGCCCTCGCTCAAAGTCCGTCAACTGCACATACGGTTCACGTCCACGCTGTCGCGGCATGCTACCAGTGTTAAAGACTGCGATGGAGCTCCGTATGCCACGGCAAACTGGCTGACACTGACGGCGGCGGTGCACAAATGCTGCGCAGCTAGCGCCATTCGACGGCCAACACCGCGGTTCCTGGTGTGTCCGCTGTGCCGTGCGTGTGATCATTGCTTGTACAGCCCTCTCGCAGTGTCCGGAGCAAGTATGGTGGGTCTGACACACCGGTGTCAATGTGTTCTTTTTTCCATTTCCAGGAATGTATTATAAGCATTTGGCACTGAATTCCGCGTTAAATTTCGAACTTTTGTAAGAGATTAACGAAAATTATTTGCGTGTAAAGAACATGTGACTCATATGATAACGTTACGTCGTCGGCTCAGGGATCGTACATTCGAGCGTCAACACTGAGCGTACCAAGTTTTTGACGTCATAGTCTGAAAAAAGCACGTTGGGAAGTCATTCCGAAAGTGTAGAGCCCTGACAGATATTCTGAAAGTACGTTTGGACGTAGATCAGTGAGGCGGAAGAACGTCACCTGTGTCATGTGCACACCATCTGTCTTGTCAGAGACTGGAGCCGCCATATCAGCTTTCAGTTAACGCCCGTACTTGATGGGTTTTATACAGTTACTTACGTCACACAAATGTATGCCGTTTCAAAGAACCAGCACGTTGATCTCTCGAAAATCCGTCATTTATTGGTAAAATTTTTGCGATAAAATGACAGGGAAGGTCATTTTTTCTGGTAATATTTATTACAACTAAATTTAACATATAAAACAAGCTCACATGTTGCGGACGTTCAGTGTCGCGTAATGGGGAGACACACACAGTTATAAAATGATGCGTGATATGTTGCAGGTTCGAGTCTCCCTACATCCAATTTTTATTTACTCACCATAGCGATACTGTTGACCGCCAGATGTAGAACGACACATTGCAGAATACAAGTCCAACATTAATGCAGCATCACGTTGGAGAAATACATCAGTAGCCGGCTCACAGAACGTTTCGCTGATTATTGTGTAAGGCTGCTGGGAGCTGACGCCGTAACTACTTTCTTATTTCCACGTATTGTACACATCAATTTTAACTTACGGAATGTGGTCAAATGCACCCAAATTTAAGGTAAACAACTGTGTTTTCGGACGGCATCCGCGTACCCGTTTCGTCGTGGAGGTCTAGCTGCAGTGGTATTTGGAGAAAGTTCATCAAAGTTCCATAAATCTGAACCTCAGCCGTGTTAACTGTTATGTTGTTATGATGAACGTTGTTGTCTGTCTATATCGCTAAGGTGTTGAGAGCCGATAACGGACCTAGGGTTGTTTCTGGAAAAGCGGAGTGGCGGTCGGGGGAGTGGAGGGTCAGCACTCACTGTTTATCTGTTGCTCCAAGTACAATTTGCCGTCATCCTCACATTTAATAAGCCACATATGCCTAAAATTCAAATAGTAATTAAGATGTAGTACTATTGTTATAGCATTAAAATTTTGTATAATTTGTTTACGTCAGTATATAGTAAATCGCTTCAGAGTAACTTACAAGCTACTGATGTGTCTATTTAGACATATCAGTTGACAACCATTAGTCCTGAGAAGTAGCATACCTGTCTTATACATTTGTTTTAAGAACTGTAACAGCAACAAAATTTCACAACTATGTCACCTTGTTAGTTGATACGGAATAAAACAGAAGTGTGCATTCACTGTTGAATACTTAGCTCTAAGACTGTGGTCTGAGGTACGCACGCTAAGGATGTACGAGCGTATCGATGGGAGAATGCTGTTTCTGCCAGTTCCACCTAGAGAACACGAACCTTGTTAGATGTGTTGCTGTCAGCAGGTAAAGCTTAGCCTGTGGATGGGCGTCTTATTATGGCTGTTGGTAGTCAGGCCGAAAACCTTTCCACATGGGCTCATACTGAGCGATGCAACTGGAAAATACCCTGTGCCAGAAGGAGATTGTATTTCTTTTCTTCTCTCAAATTTTCTTGCCATTTTTCAGACTCTGGTTTCCACGATATTGTATTCACCGAAATTTGCTGAGAAGTATGGAAACTAATAATACAATTAAACGTAAACGGTTTTAGTAAAATGTTGGGGGGGTTTATAAATCCCCTGACCCTACCCTCACACCACCCCATCCCACCATATCTCCGTTTGAGGTGGTAGCACACTTCACCTATGTAGTCTAAATCGCGTTCAGAACTCACTGCCTAACTGAAGAGCTTGCGTAATGGCCACTTTATGAACAGTGCAGCGCCACTCGTTGCTAAAGAAGAGAGGGTTGAGCTAGGTCGATCATCTAGTAAAAATCTGTGAGGGGGTGCAGCTTCATACAGATCTCCCTAGAAAAACAGCTGGGGCTCGAGGAATGGAAAGAACCAGAAGTAGATGGCGGGATGTATCTGAAATCACGCAGCCGCTATCATTACCAACACCGAAAGAATTATCAACTTGTCGGGCAAAGAAAAATGGGTGAGTCTTGTGGAGAAAGTATATGGTCGCCGAGGTTCTCGCCAATAGTAGAAAGGAAATACATCAAAAATATCGATCTATCGAACTACGCGACTATTGTTCAGCAGAGATGGTGGATTTCCTTACGCCTAGGAATTTCTTGACGATAATTTATTTTTGAGCCGGCCGCGGTGGTCATGCGGTTCTAGGCGCTGTAGTCCGGAACCGCGCGACTGCTAAGGTCGTAGGTTCGAATCCTGCCTCGGGCATGGATGTGTGTGATGTCCTTAGGTTAGTTAGGTTTAAGTAGTTCTAAGTTCTAGGGGACTGATGACCTCAGATGTTAAGTCCCTTAGTGCTCAGAGCCATTTGAACCATTTTTTTTATTTATTTTTGATACTGTCTCTAAAATGGTGTTGCAGCAACCCACTCTTCTCGCGTCCATCGCAAGAGCACTCGAATAACAAACTGTAGGACGCAGCCCAAGAGAAACAAGGAATAAATTTCCATCCCTATCTTCTATGGAGTCTCGATTTGTCACTAACGTAAAGTTTGGAAAAAAAATCTTGTTAGGCTTTCTTACAGTGGCTGAATAATTTCAATTGAAAGGTGAGTAATGCGATTGTGCAAGCTGATAGCTAGTGCCCCGCTTTACTAGCTCAGTATCAGCGTTGCACACGGTCAGTGAACAGGGATGCCAAACAGCTGTGAACACGAGCAAACACGAGAAGCAGTTTGCTTCCAGTAAACAAGCAAGTACCTCCGTGCGCCAGTTTAATTAGAGCCGAATCAGTCGCCCACAGCCGTAAGGCACTGCCGCTTTGTGCTTTGTCACAGGTCCGTCGACGTTCGTACTGCGTACATAGTCTGTGACTAGCATTCAGGTTAAATCGAGACAAATAAAGCGCACATGACAAGTGCGATTATCGCAGAACCTGTTAAAACAGAATGTACAAAAAAAAAAAAAAAAAAAAAAGACAGTGACATGGCGTGGACGAAATTATAGAACAGAGAGAAGAGTACGATCTATTACACCGGTTAGCAAAACTTTAATGGAGAAAGTAATTTTCACATGATGTTTCAGTAACAAGTAACAAAGCTCGATGAAACTTGGACAATACGTAGAAAGAACTGCTACTTTACAATACAAAATGTAACTGAAAGAAATTCGCAATAATACGGACAGAAATGACACTTCTATTCAAAGACAATAACTGCACTGAAATCACCGCAATTTATGATAGTCCCCTGGTCTACGAGGGTGAGTCAAAAGAAAACTTTAAATATTTTCTTAAATATTATTTATTGTGCAGAAGTGGCACAAAGCTGCATCACGTTTCAACGTAATCTACCACCTCGTTCAATGCAAGTACTCCCGCGCTTACAAAGTGCATAAATTCCTTTAGAAAAAAATTCTTCTGGGAGTCCGTGCAACCACTCACGCACCTCGTGGCGTACCTCTTCATCAGAACGGAACTTCTTTCCTCCCATTGCGTCTTTGAGTGGTCCAAACATATGGAAATCACTTGGGGCAAGGTCTGGTGTGTATAGTGGATGAAAAAATGGTTCAAACGGCACTGAGCACTATGGGGACTTAACATCTGAGGTCATCAGTCCCCTAGGACTCAGAACTACTTAAACCTAACTAACCTAAGGACATCACACACATCCATGCCCGAGGCAGGATTCGAACCTGTGACCGTAGCAGCCGCGCGGTTCCAGACTGAAGCGTCTAGAACCGCTCGGCCACCGCGGCCGGCTGTATGGTGGATGAGGAAGACACTCAAAATGCAGGTGTGTGATTGTTGCAACTGTTGTACGGGCAGTGTGGGGCCTTGCATTGTCATGTTGCAAAAGGACACCAACTGACAGCAATCCACGTCGCTTTGATTTGATTGCAGACCGCAGATGATTTTTTAGGGTATCTGTGTATGACGCACTGGTGACAGTGGTCCCTCTAGGCATGTAATGCTCCAAAATGACGCCTTTTTCGTTCCAAAGGAGAGTCAGCATAACCTTCCCTGCTGATGGTTCTGTTCGAAACTTATTTGGTTTAGGTGATAAGGAATGGCGCCATTCCTTGCTGGCTCTCTTCGTTTCCGGTTGGTGGAAGTGAACCCAGGTTTCGTCCCAAGCAGCGGATTCTTGCAAGGAAGCCATGACCTTCTCGTTCAAAGCGCCCAAGAAGTTCTTCACAAGCATCAACACGTCGTTCTCTCATTTCAGGAGTCAGCTGCCGTGGCACCCATCTTGCAGACACTTTGTGAAACTGGAGCACATCATGCGGAATTCTGGCCTATGCAAAACGCCTTTTTAGTTTTATTTTTTCTCACCCAGACATGTTTCCGCATTTTTTGCGCGATCTTCAGTGGGTTTTTGTTTTAGATTCCGTAGTAGATCTAGAGCTACTAACGTTAACATCCAGTAACTTCATGTGAGGTGTGCAAACAAATGTATACATTCATTTTAATTCCAAACGTGCTACAGAACTAGAACCGTTAGACCTATCGTAAATAAACACCATAGAATGCTTCAACTCAGTGATATGTATCTCAGCGCTGTACTTTACACAGATCACCGTAAAATATTTTACAATAATCACTCATATTTTTTACCAAATTTTTGTTTGAAAGTTAGCCTGTATCAATTATTTTGCGGAACAAACAAACAAACCAAACCACTGAAGATAACAGAAACTTGCCTGGATGAAAATATAAATACAAAGGTGTATTACATAAGGTGGAAAGTACAATTAGCGATTCGAGGTCGCCATCAGTTGTTCTTTAAGCACACCATTCGCAAATGGAACAGGAAACAGGGGGATCTGACAGTGGTTCACTAAGTAACCTCTGTCACACACCATTAAATCAGTTGCCGAGCATAATTGCAGACGTAAATGTAGATGTAAATGTAGATTTCTTTCCCGACGGCGATGGCACAATCCAACAGGATAACAATCGGTGTCACAAGGCCAGAGTAATGCTAGAGTGGATTGAGGGTCCTGATAGTGAGCTCACGTTGACTTCTTGGCCGCCAAATCTACCTGATCTTAACCTGATAGAGCACACGAGATACACTATAGTGGGCCCCCTCTGAAACAGCAAACCACTGACCTGAAATTTACGGGTATCACATGACCCGTGTGTAGGCATCAGTTTCCATAAACCACCGGAAATCTAACAAAAACTTGTCTAATCCATGCCACGTTGAATCAGTGCTGTACTGAGTTCCAAAGGTAGGCCAAAACGCTATTAATTGGCTGACCATAACGTTTTAAGTCACTAGTGTACGTCTGGCACAGAAACTTTCATCACTTCTTTGCTGAAGCCAGTCTCTACTTCTAGAAAATCTTTCAAGAACGGACGATTTTTATTTTGCGCGTGTGTGTTTGTATAAGAGAGAGATTGTAGTTCACAATGGGTTTTAAGGCTCCGTACCTCAATCTGTAGAAACGGAAGCCTTATAAGATCATTTTGTTTTCCATCTGTCTGTCTGACTTTTCAAAACCTTTTTTCTCAGGAATGGGCAGACAAATCAGCTTGAAATTTATATCCTAAATTAAGGTCTACACTCCAATGGCGATGTAAAAAGATATGGCCATATATGTCTCATATTTAGATACTCGGAAACTCCTCATCAGAACTTACAGATTACTTCCCGTTGACCTAAAATCATGAAATTTGGCAAAAAGCAAGGTTTCACACTACATACCAAGGGAAAAATACGAAAACTGTTAATTTTTAGTTACACAGTATCAAACGAAAAAAGTTTTTCTATTATTTGTTACCAGACTGCCTGTCTGTCCGTCCGTCTGTTGTGCCCAATTCTCTCAGGAACGGGTAGACACATCGTGGTGAAATTTATGTCACATGCTGGGATTCATAGTGCTTTGGTGGTGTAAGAATGGTAAGCATCTAAGTCAACGCCATCAAAACATACGGCCATTTATGTCACATATTTTGCTACTTGCAAAGTCACTCACCAAAACGTATAGAATGCTACCATTTGACCTGCCCTAGAATGATGAAATTTGGGTGAAGGAAGATTTTACACTACAACCAAATGGAAAAATCCGAAAATTGTAAATTTGTAATTATGTTGCACGAAAGAAAGTTTCATTGTCATTTGTTATCAGATTGACTGACTGTCCGTTCGTTTCTCATGAATAGACAGACTTATTAAGTTGAAACTTATGTCACATGCTAGGTCGTATAGTCCGTTGGCGACGTAACAAACGTTAGCTTCTATTCAGTGCAGTCAAATCACACCGTACGGCCATTTGTATCACGTATTTTGATACTCGCAAATCAATCGTCAAAACCTATGGGGTAGTTCCCGTTGTTGATAATCATGAAAATTGGCAAGAAGAAAGGCCTCACAGTACAAGTAAAGGAGAAGAATCAGAAAATTGTTAAACTGTGATTATATCACACGAAAAAAATATCACTTTCGTCATTAGTTATCCAATTTCAAACTTGAAATTAAAACATTGTAGCAAATCTTTGGGACCGATATCTTGCCAGTACCAATGTCGATAACAGGCAGAAATCGCCGAGATGCCAGATTCCCGGAAAGGATGAAATGTCTGTATACTGGGTGGTTATAATTAAATGGCTCTGAGCACTATGCGACTTAACTTCTGAGGTCATCAGTCGCCTACAACTTAGAACTAATTAAACCTAACTAACCTAAGGACATCACACACATCCATGCCCGAGGCAGGATTTGAACCTGCGACCGTAGCGGTCGTTCGGTTCCAGACTGTAGCGCCCAGAGCCGGCCGAAGTGGCCGTGCGGTTAAAGGCGCTGCAGTCTGGAACCGCAATACCGCTACGGTCGCAGGTTCGAATCCTGCCTCGGGCATGGATGTTTGTGATGTCCTTAGGTTAGTTAGGTTTAACTTGTTCTAAGTTCTAGGGGACTAATGACCTCAGCAGTTGAGTCCCATAGTGCTCAGAGCCATTTGAACCATTTTTTGTAGCGCCCAGAACCGCACGGCCACACCGGCCGGCGGTTATAATTAAACTTTCCCTATTTGAGACATTACAACACGGAAACTAATTACCGTACGAGGACCAAACTTGGTAGCATTAATGTCAAGGACATGGGAAAGAGAGATAATGCAGAATCAGTTAAACTGAAACACTTTTAATGTGCTGCTACGGTACACCATACCATTACATACTGGCACCATTAATGCTACAAAAAGGGCTCCATATGGCGCCCATCATTGTCCGGGAGAGTCTGAAAGCGTAGGATTGCATTCTGCACAGCAGAACGAAGCATGTCCGTAGATGAGCTGGCTGCCTCTAGCACATTTGTGAATGCTCCCCTGGTAAACTCTGTCCCTCAGGTAGCCCCACAACCAGAAATCACAGGGAGTGAGATCAGGTGATCGTGCCGGCCAAGCATTTGGAAACGATCGCTGAAAATTCGATCGTTTACAAATGTGTTTCGGAGAAGCAGGTGAACTTCACGAGCGATGTGCTGTGGGGCCCCATCTTCCATGAAAACTGTTGGGTTCAATGCGCTTCTCTCCTGTATGGCGTGTATGACAAGCTGGCGAAGCATATCGCAGTAAAGCTGGCCAGTCACACTGCACTTCTTTGGTCCTTCAGCGCCAGCCTGTTCAAAAAAGAATGGGCCAATGATGAACGTAGCCGTGAAGCCAACTCATACGGTGACATATTCACCATACAGAGGAACTTCCTGCACAGTGATTGGAGGTGACGATCCCCACACTCGGCAATTCTGTGTGTTCACCTCACCTGTCAGAGAAAAATGAGCTTCGGCCGTCCATAGCCAGCCCTCGTCGACTTCAATCCTTGCGAGAATGTGGACAGCGAAGTCAACACGTCGTTCTCCATCTACATCTACATCTATATGGATACTCTGCAAATCACATTTAAGTGCCTGGCAGAGGGTTCATCGAACCACCTTCACAATTCTCTATTATTCCAAGCTCGTACAGCGCGCGGAAAGAATGAACACCTATATCTTCCCGTACGAGCTCCGATTTCCCTTATTTTATCGTCGTGATCGTTCCGCCCTATATAGGTCTGTGTCAACAAAATATTTTCGCATTCGGAGGAGAAAGATGGTGAATGGAATTTCGTGAGAAGATTCCGTCCCAACGAAAAACGTCTTTCTTTTAATGATTTCCAGCCCAAATCCTGTATCATTTCTGTGACACTCTTTCCCATATTTCGCGATAATACAAAACGTGCTGCCTTTCTTTGAACTTTTTCGATGTACTCCGTCAGTCCTGCCTGATAAGGATCCCACACTGCGCTGCAGTATTCTAAAAGAGGACGGACAAGCGTAGTTAGGCAGTCTCTTTAGTAGATCTGTTACATTTTCTAAGTGTCCTGCCAATAAAACACAGCCTTTGGTTAGCCTTCCCCACAACATTTTCTATGTGTTCTTTCCAATTTAAGTTGTTCGTAATTTTAGTATCTAGGTATTTAGTTGAATTTACGGCTTTTAGATTGGACTGATTTATCGTGTAAGCGAAGTTTAACGAGTTCCTTTTAGCACTCACGTGGATGACCTCACACTTTTCGTTATTTAGGATCAACTGGCACTTTTCGCACCATTCAGATATTTTTTCTAAATCGCTTTGAAGTTTGCTTTGATCTTCTGATGACTTTATTAGTCGATAAACGACGGCGTCATCTGCAAACAACCGAAGACGGCTGCTCAGATTGTCTCCCAAATCGTTTATATAGGTAAAGAACAGCAAAGGGCCTACAACACTACCTTGGGGAACGCCAGAAATCACTTCTGTTTTACTCGATGACTTTCGGTCAGTTACTACCAACTGTGACCTCTCTGACAGGAAATCGCAAATCCAGTCACATAACTGAGGCGATATCCCATAAGCACGCAATTTTACTACGAGCCGGTTGTGTGGTACAGTATCAAAAGCCTTCCGGAAATCCAGGAATACGGAATCGATCTGAAATCGCTTGTCAATAGCACTCAGCACTTCATGTAAAAAAAGAGCAAGTTGTGTTTCACAGGAACGATGTTTTCTAAACCCATGTTGACTGTGTGTCAATAGACCGTTTCCTTCGAACACAAAATATGTTCTAAAATCCTGCTGCATATAGACGTTAACGACATGGGCCTGTAATTTAGTGGATTACTCCTACTACCTTTCTTGAATATTGGTGTCACCTGTGCAACTTTCCAATCTTTGGGTACGGATCTTTCGTCGAGCGAACGGTTGTATATGATTGTTAAGTATGGAGCTAATGCATCAGCATACTCCGAAAGGAACCTAATTGGTATACAGTCAGCACCAGAAGACTTGATTTTATTAAGTGATTTGAGTTGCTTCACTAATCCGAGGATATTTACTTCTACGTTACTCATGTTGGCAGGTGTTCTCGATTCGAATTCTGGAATACTTACTTCGTCTTCTTTTGTGGAAGCAGGAAGGCTGTGTTTAGTAAATCTGCTTTGGCAGCACTGTCTTCGATAATATGTCCGTTGCTATCACGCAGAGAAGGCATTGATTGTTTCTTGCCGCTAACATACTCCACATACGACCAGAATCTCTTTGGATTTTCTGCCAGGTTTCGAGGCAAAATTTCGTTGTGGAAACTGTTATAGGCGTCTCGCATTGAACTCCGCGCTAAGTTTCGAGCTTCTGTAAAGGATCGCCAATCTTGGGGATTTTGCGTCTGTTTAAATTTGGCATGATTGTTTCGTTGTTTCTGCAACAGTGTTCGAACCCGTTTTGTGTACCAAGGAGGAGCGGCTCCACCGTTGTGCGACCTGTGGTGCAAGCTGTTGTACGATATGGATCTTATATGGATACCACTGGAGAATGGTTCGAAGCATCTCCCGTGCACTGGACCACGGATTTTCAGCTGTCGTGACACACGATCGGGAATTGCGCGCAGCGTTGTCTGTCATAGCAACAACGATTTCATCAACAGCCTGTGGTGCAAGTGGTCGTTGGCTTCTTCTTGTAGCAACGCCCAGTTCTCTAGTTGATTCGAACTTCTTCATCACGCTCCACACAGCAGGTGGAGAAAGAGGATCCTTCTGTAATCCTTTCAGCCGGCGATATTCTCAAAGTGCAGCTGCAGCATTACTGTTTTGACAATAGTGCTTCATCAATAATACCCTGCTCCTTTTGTCCAAGTTCATGTTGACACGTCAACAAGTGCACTGCGACTGGTCAGGCGTGTGAGACTGTGAATCACGATGACTGATGACAGGACCTGGTGGCCATAGTTGAAACTGGGTTGTGGCGCTCTGGCGCGTGAAAATCGTGCACCCCATAATCTGGACATCAATGTTATCAAGTTTGGTACTCGTACGGTAATTAGTTTCCGTATTATAACGTGTTAAATAGTGAAAGATTAATTTTAACCACCGGGTACATAACCAAATTAGTAGGGAACCCTCAGTCGCCATCCTACTCGCACCTCGCCAATTTTTTATCTTCGAGCCATTTTAACTATGCTCGGGTACCCGAGTGATCCTAACTTAATGATCATCATCATCATCATCACGTAAGCTATCTGCAGCTCGTTGTCTACTTGTTAGGGTTACTGGCTATGGTACCTGAAATCCCATGTTTGATTCGCGGTCGGGTCGGGTATTTTCTCCTCTCGAGGACTGGGTGTGTATGTTGCCGTAATTATTTCACCTCAACTTCATCGACATGCCATTGGCCGAAGTAGGATCGAACAGAAAGACTTTCACTAGGCGGACGAATTACTTCAGAGGGGGCTCCGGCCAATAATGTCATTCGATCATTTCGTTTCACCAACCTTCATTGAGGGATACGCAAGACTGGTGGCAGAGCGAAGACACTCGTCCGTCAGGACACATTTCTGGAAGTGGTGCCTCAGATTTATAACTGACTCGAAACGGGGTCTCCAGCCAATACCGCCGTACATCATTTCATTTCACCAACGCTCGATGAGGGCTACGGAGCAGACACACATCAGTGGAAACTTATTTTTGGAACAGGTGTCTGCGATTTGTCTGTTTTCGTGGCCGTGAATCAGTGCTGACTCTCTTCTTACCCCCCCCCTCTCTCTCTCTCTCTCTCTCTCTCTCTCTCTCTCTCTGAGTGTGTGTGTGTGTGTGTGTGTGTGTGTCTTTGCGCCGTTTACGATCCGGCTGAGATCCCAGTATCGATTTGGCGGGCGGGCACGCGATGCCAACCACGCCGGAGTTCACGACTCGGCAAGGGATGCGCTATCGGCGATGGCACGCCTGCCAACTGCTGTCTGGAGGGGAGGGGGGAGAGGGAGGCGGGGAGCTTTGGGAAAGAGTCGGAAACTGCTGGCTGACAGCCCACGAGTGTTTAGGTTTCATTCTCCCGGGGCTCTGTAACGGCGAGCAAAGGCCTCGCAACCCTCTCGGGAGGCTAGCAATCCCAACCAGCGCGTCATGTGTGTTTAGTTTCCCCAGCTCTTGAGCCACTACCGATGTGATTCAGGCAGTGTGGAGGATCGTGCCTGAACGTTTACTTAAATTATAATCAGAGGCTAAGAAGGGTAAAACGACTAGTTGAGGTCAATAGGTGTTTTGTTAGATTTAACGTCATTTGATTTTTGTGGACAACGCTGTACGAGTATTTCTGCTTATGTTCGAACATTATGGGATTTGGGAAAAATATCAACAATGATATATTTCACATATAGACCGCAGGAAGCACAGTGTTGTCTACCACTGGTAACGAAGAGGGAAGAGGTTCGAGTCAGCCCGGGGTCATCTAAAGTGATAGGTGGCACAGTTTACGTTCTGGATCCGTTGTTTTTCCTTGATACGAGTACACATCAATGATTTATCACTAAGTAAGACAAATGATTTTAAAAAATTATTTCTCGATGAGACAAGTTTTCTAAGCTGGACTGCGAGTTTGCGGCTTATTCGTATTTTTAAGTGCTTTCTGTTCCGCGCTTCTCGTCGGTGTTTTGTATTGCATTGAAACCCACACCTTCCGGAATAACATGCCTTGCTTGGAACGTAGCTGTTGACAATCCCGTTCTCCGTGTTGTAATTACAGTTCCCCTCAAACCAAAACGCAGATGTTCATACTGTAATCTTTGAACCTCGACATTATGCTGTATACTCGTATATAGTTGGTCTATAACCAGGGGCTTTCAGTTTTCCAGTACGGTGTCCTTAAGCAACATTACTCCAGAGGCTGCTGCGTGAAGCGATGTCCAGATTACAGAGGCCATTAAAAAAAAAAAAATATCGTCTTGTCAAACAGTAGTATGCGAGCGTATAATGTTAACATGAGAGAAGTAGTCAAGGTCAGCAGATAGTTTTCCGAGGTGCAAATGTAAACAGAACATTTTCTTTCAATTAAAGCCATGGATTCCATAGCAAAGGACAAAGCTGCTAAGGACAAATTAGGAAACAATATACAGTGAGGAATGTAGGGTGGGACTGAATCAGAAAAGGAAAGCTTCTAACACTGCAGCTCACGCATTCACTAAACCATGATCTTGAGTTTTCAGAAGCAGATTTTTGAAGGCTCAATACTGGTTCCCCATCAATGCCTATTCGAGCCGTTGCATCGAAATGAATATGAAACAAAATTAGAGAAATGCTAAATCTTCAGGAGATAAAGCACTACATCCGTCCACTTTACTCTGAGTTCTATATCCCATCCCCAGACAATAGTTACCATAGGAGTAAGAAAATTGAGTGGAGAAATAAGACGACATGGGCAAAGATGGGAACGAGGAAGACCGAAAAATGCACAACAGGCAGATACCGAACAACGAGCGTTGAGCCAGGAAGGACATTCTTTCTTCAAGATATATCACTGAAGGAAGTGATTATAATTCAGTAGACATTGACTGTGGCAGGATTATAGGAAGTGACTATGAATAAGCTCTCTTATGTTTTGGAACCAACCCAATATTTTTTTTTTTGCTATTTACCTATTGTTTATGGCTTCTTATATTACTTTTGCTTTAATTGCTCGTATATTCTTATTTTATCATATACATGTATTGTAACATGCATATCATGTGTCTTTTACCTAAACAATCTTCAAAATAGAGCACAATTAAATAAAATATTTTTTTGTGCTGTCAGGTTTTGCTCTAAAAAGTTTTGGGATGAAAGGATTACAAGCATTTTTAATATATTATAAAAAATAATGCAGTGGCAGTAAAATCTGAAACAATACTTAAAACTATACACAGACTAACAGACCGGACAAAAATTCTGATATTTCGATTGTAACGTAGTCTATAAATGGGTGTTTAACTTTGGCAGTCATTTACTCAGTTTGCTTTAGCAAGCACTTGTACCGCTTGTACTCTCAACTTCCCAATTCATTACATCAGATTCGCATAACTATTACAGTATTAACCTTACTGGTTTCGGAAATTTATTGCCGTCTTCAGATGTGATAACTAGTCCACAAACCCCTTCGTCATGGTGCATAAAAACTCATCACCATGCGTAGCACATTAAGAGAGACCATGTGACGACCCGATGTATATCCCATTGATGTATTTTATATCATTTCAAGATGTGCAGAATGCATGTAACTCCAAATATTTTATGTATCATGACGAAGCTGTTTGTAGATTATCTCATCTGAAGATGACTGTAAATTGCAGTCCGCATCTCGTGGTCGTGCGGTAGCGTTCTCGCTTCCCACGCCCGGGTTCCCGGGTTCGATTCCCGGCGGGGTCAGCGATTTTCTCTGCCTCGTGATGACTGGGTGTTGTGTGCTGTCCTTAGGTTAGTTAGGTTTAATAGTTCTAAGTTCTAGGGGACTGATGACCATAGCTGTTAAGTCCCATAGTGCTCAGAGCCATTTTGTAAATTGCAGAGACCGGTAATGTGAAAACTCTAGTAGACTAATTAGGTGACCAAGACGTAATGAACTATTATATAGCGAAATTTTCTTTCACGCATTTCCCTATTGTTAGAGTTGCACAAGTTAATTGTCTGGGCTCTACTGAGTCTCGTAAGTTGCATGACTGATGCATAGATGAGAGACCAACTTCCATTTCGAAGACTTTACTATTTGTTGCGATTTTTCTATGCATCACTCTGTACCCCATGAGACAAGTTCCAACCCATCAACGAGATGTGTATACTAAACCAAATGTGTTTCCAATTTCTGTTTAGTAAGCATTTTGAATTTTATACATGATTTTTCGTTGTGATGCAGTAAAATTTAATGTTTTTCTTTTTTTTTTTCATTTTGGTTTGTGGGTCTATAAATATTGTGATGTCGTCAGTCATACGACCACACCGCCGCCTGAGAGATCGATCCGCCAGATGCGATTCTCTCGATAAACAGAACAGAAGAACGGCTGTGCTAGCCATAGAGTACACAGCCAGCCGCAGTACTTCTGCTCGCCGCGAGGCGCCGCTAGGCCACTTCATGTGCAGCAGGAGTGTAGTGCAGTTGTGCCAGTCTGCAGTTCGTAGCCGCGCCCAGTGGTCAGCCAACGCCTATGTTAGTCATCGTTTGCAGCTCAGGCATTGCTGCCATCAGGTCTTTATAGCTCCGTTCCAAGTTAGTCTTCAAATTCACAGGATTCGACATTCAAGATTGTTGTTGTTGTGGTCTTCAGTCCTGAGACTGGTTTGATGCAGCTCTCCATGCTACTCTATCCTGTGCAAGCTTCTTCATCTCCCAGTACCTACTGCAACCTACATCGTAATGAATCTGCTTAGTGTATTCATCTCTTGGTCTCCCTCTACGATTTTTACCATCCACGCTGCCCTCCAATACTAAATTGGTGATCCCCTGATGCCTCAGAAAATGTCCTACCAACCGATCCCTTCTTCTGGTCACGTTGAGCCACAAACATCTCTTGTCCCCAATCCTATTCAATAATTCCTCATTAGTTATGTGATCTACCCATCTAATCTTCAGCATTCTTCTGTAGCACCACATTTCGAAAGCTTCTATTCTCTTCTTGTCCAAACTATTTATCGTCCATGTTTCACTTCCATACATGGCTACACTCCATACAAATACTTTGAGAAATGACTTCCTGACACTTAAATCTATAATCGAAGTAAACAAGTTTCTCTTCTTCAGAAACGCTTTCCTTGCCATTGCCAGTCTACATTTTATATCCCCTCTACTTCGACCATCATCGGTTATTTTGCTCCCCAAATAACAAAACTCCTTTACTACTTTAAGTGTCTCACTTCCTAATCTAATTCCCTCAGCATCACCCGACTTAATTCGACTACATTCCATTATCCTCGTTTTGCTTTTGTTGATGTTCATCTTATATCCTCCTTTCAAGACACTGTCCATTCCATTCAATTCTCTTCCAAGTCCTTTGCTGTCTCTGACAGAATTACAATGTCATCGGCGAACCTCAAAGTTTTTATTTCTTTTCCATGGATTTTAATACCTACTCCGAATTTTTCTTTTGTTTCGTTTACTGCTTGCTCAATATACAGATTTAATAACATCGGGGAGAGGCTACAACCCTGTCTCACTCCCTTCCCAACCACTGCTTCCCTTTCATGTCCCTCGACTCTTATAACTGCCATCTGGTTTCTGCACAAATTGTAAATAGCCTTTCGCTCCCTGTATTTTACCCCTGCCACCTTTAGAATTTGAAAGAGAGTATTCCAGTCAACACTGTCAAAAGCTTTCTCTAAGTCTACAAATGCTAGAAACGTAGGTTTGCCTTTCCTTAATCTTTCTTCTATGATAAGTCGTAAGGTCAGTATTGCCTCACGTGTTCCAGTGTTTCTACGGAATCCAAACTGATCTTCCCCAATGTCGACTTCTACTAGTTTTTCCATTTGTCTGTAAAGAATTCGTGTTAGTATTTTGCAGCTCTGGCTTATTAAACTGATAGTTCGGACATTTTCACATCTGTCAACACCTGCTTTCTTTGGGATTGGAATTATTATATTCTTCTTGAAGTCTGAGGGTATTTCGCCTGTTTCATACATCTTGCTCACCAAATGGTAGAGTTTTGTCAGGACTGGCTCTCCCAAGGCCGTCAGTAGTTCCAATGGAATGTTGTCTACTCCGGGGGCCTTGTTTCGTCTCAGGTCTTTCAGTACTCTGTCAAACTCCTCACGCAGTATCGTATCTCTCATTTCATCTTCATCTACATCCTCTTCCATTTTCATAATATTGTCCTCAAGTACATCGCCCTTGTATAGACCCTCTATATACTCCTTCCACTTTTCTGCTTTCCCTTCTTTGCTTGGAACTGGGTTTCCATCTGAGCTCTTGATGTTCATGCAAGTGGTTCTCTTATCTCCAAAGGTCTCTTTAATTTTCATGTAGGCAGTATCTATCTTACCCCTAGTGAGATAAGCCTCTACATTCTTACATCTGTCCTCTAGCCATCCCTGCTTAGCCATTTTGCACTTCCTATCGATCTCATTTTTGAGACGTTTGTATTCCTTTTTGCCTGCTTCATTTACTGCATTTTTATATTTTTTCCTTTCATCAACTAAATTCAATATTTCTTCTGTTACCCAAGGATTTCTACTAGCCCTCGTCTTTTTACCTACTTGATCCTCTGCTGCCTTCACTACTTCATCCCTCAAAGCTACCCATTCTTCTTCTACTGTATTTCTTTCCCCCATTCCAGTCAATTGTTCCCTTATGCTCTCCCTGAAACTCTGTACAACCTCTGGTTCTTTCAGTTTATCCAGGTCCCATCTCCATAAATTCCCACCTTTTTGCAATTTCTTCAGTTTTAATCTACAGGTCATAACCAATAGATTGTGGTCAGAGTCCACATCTGCCCCTGGAAATGTCTTACAATTTAAAACGTGGTTCCTAAATCTCTGTCCTACCATTATATAATCTATCTGATACCTTTTAGTATCTCCAGGGTTCTTCCATGTACACAACCTTCTTTCATGATTCTTAAACCAAGTTTTAGCTATGATTAAGTTGTGCTCTGTGCAAAATTCTACCAGACGGCTTCCTCTTTCATTTCTTAGCCCCAATCCATATTCACCTGCTACGTTTCCTTCTCTCCCTTTTCCTACTACCGAATTCCAGTCACCCATGACTATTAAATTTTCATCAGCCTTCACTATCTGAATAATTTCTTTTATTTCATCATACATTTCTTCAATTTCTTCGTCATCTGCAAAGCTAGTTGGCATATAAACTTGTACTACTGTAGTAGGTGTGGGCTTCGTATCTATCTTGGCCACAATAATGCGTTCACTATGCTGTTTGTAGTAGCTTATCCGCATTCCTATTTTCCTATTCATTATTAAAACTACTCCTGCATTATCCCTATTTGATTTTGTGTTTATAACCCTGTAGTCACCTGACCAGAAGTCTTGTTCCTCCTGCCACCGAACTTCACTAATTCCCACTATATCTAACTTTAACCTATCCATTTCCCTTTTTAAATTTTCTAACCTACCTGCCCGATTAAGGGATCTGACATTCCACGCTCCGATCCGTAGAACGCCAGTTTTCTTTCTCCTGATATCGACATCCTCCTGAGTAGTCCCCGCCCGGAGATCCGAATGGGGGACTATTTTACCTCCGGAATATTTTACCCAAGAGGACGCCATCATCATTTAATCATACAGTAAAGCTGCATGCCCTCGGGAAAAATTACGGCCGTAGTTTCCCATTGCTTTCAGCCGTTCGCAGTACCAGCACAGCAAGGCCGTTTTGGTTATTGTTACAAGGCCAGATTAGCCAATCATCCAGACTGTTGCCCTTGCAACTACTGAAAAAGCTGCTGCCCCTCTTCAGGAACCACACGTTTGTCTGGCCTCTCAACAGATACCCCTCCGTTGTGGTTGCACCTACGGCACGGCTATCTGTATTACGAGAGATTAATTCGTCACTGCAAGATTTGTGACTTGTAAATTATGTCATTCTACAGACGCTTAGTCTAGTCGCTTCTATAATTGTCAACCAACTGAGCATGGGCGACAGCAAAGTTAAGTAATAAATACTTTCTTATTTTGTACTCCAGCTAATTAATTGTGTTTTCCTGTTGTAGCTACTAAGCAGTCTTGGAATAGTAGAACCTACGTTTCCACCTCCTTGGCTACCTCATATTTGCCACCTTATGTAGATGGACTCGATTATAGGGGAAGATAGAGAACCATCAAATATAGTTCTATACATAACGGTCGGAAGTGTTGGGGGTGACAACCCATAGCTGGCAAGTTGGGTGGGGGCTTTACGCTTTTCAGTGCTCTTTCTTGAATTAAATGCCGCGTAAATCCGGCATTACAACATATTTTTCATGATAAGAGCAATGTGCCTCATGTTTTTGAAACGGAATATGGCGGGAATCTGTATGCTAGTATTTCCTTTTTTTGTTTATTCTTCAAGGGAAGGACTTAATTTTCCAGTACGGTACTTACTTATCAATTTAAATTTATAAATCTAAAAAACCTGTGAAATACATTGGAAGAAAACAGAAAGAAATCCCTCTGACACACTCTCTGACAAGCCTATTAGAGGATATATAAGAAATTCTCCACTCCCTATTCCATCTTCGTCTTCGTCCTGAATTAGCACCACCACCAATAATTCTTCTTCTTCATCATACAAGTAATCGTGGCATTAACGAACTTAAATGCTAGTTAATTGAAAACACTGAGCCATTCAATGAACGTAATCCAAATGAAAGCTATCGACAAATTTCGTATCAGTAAGACACTAGCGAACGCTCTTCAGTTGACAGCCAATCGTCCTCTAGTTGCTATCGATGAAATACACCATCGTACCAAAATCTCGTACATAAGGAAAAGAAAAAAACTGGAGGAGTTGAACAGTTTGCAGTTCCTGCTGTCAGCACATGAGAAGTATAAAGGCGGTACGAAAGTAAAAATAAATCATTGGCAGAAGTATCACACTCATTTAACGTAAGCTTTGGGGGGATTTCGAAAAATGGCTATTCGCAGTGTATTGCACAGATTCTATTGAATTGAACGTGCAGTTTCGATAACACACACACCGATTAGATCAAAGATATTGAAAGGAACAGCAACGAGCATTCATTCATGTTGCCGTCGTTCCATTCTCAGGTTGAAGTGAAAAGTGTGGCTGAAAACTGCAGCAGAAGACAAATTCGGTTTTCATTTATGGGCTGAAATTATGACTAAATAAAACAAAACTGAAGTTAACGTCAGTTCTAGATGTAATCTCATAGAGCAATGAAGTGTAGTGATGAAATGCTAGACTGCTGTGTAGAACGTGTTGAAACTGAGATTACCGGTCGATCTGTTTGTGACTAACTCAATGATGAAGTGTAGGATGATTTTGCAACAAACTTGATGGGCAATACGTTTTTCCTTTCTCGTATAATCCTAGTCTCTAATAACACTAACATCGACAGCATCTTAATGAATTTCCTTTCGTCCTTCCTTGTTTTCTTCCAATTAAATCTCTGTGCATAAAACAAGTGAAATTGGACTTCAGTTGTAGTTTCGTATCAAACACAAACTCAGTCACACACTTTTTTAATTCCAGAGATTTTAAAAAAATCGTTTTATAACCTTATCCATATTGGCACTTGTCCGTGACGGTTATTAAATGAAGCAAGTAAAATTCCAAATCTACCACGTTGTCTCTTATTAATGGGCTCTTGATCCTACGCTTGCTGGTGCCATGAAAAAAGTAAACTGGGAGGAGTAAAGATGGGAGGTAAAGCCTACGAAAGTGGTAGATTATCAACGAAGGGCACTGTGGCAAAGGTGAAATTTTATTTATTTAAATTAGTTACAGTTTGATTTGTTCTTAATTTCCTACATTGTACAGCTTTGTCACGTAATCATGAATATAAAGAAAGGAAGTTATCTTAAACTTTATCAGCTGGAAACTCCACAGGTAGCTTCAGTTTCGTAGGCTTACCAGCAGGAAACTTGAATATGACTTTACATGAACTTTCAGTGGATTAAGACACATGTTTCGCTACGTTGAGTTCAAAGACAAAGGCAGGTCGTGGGGCACCAGTTTCAAAAACAGCATTTAGAAAGCATATCAATCAGCTGCCGGTATTGTCATGGGAGCATAATATCTTGTTCTGATGAATATGCTGGGAAACATTCGACAAGCGAATTACAACTAATACAATTACTGTTAAGATATACTCACAGACCATGACGACTGTGACTACGATGGCGGTTAGGTGAAGATTAGTTACCTGAAAAAAAAATATTTTAATGTTTAATATTATTAGTTCAGCTAAAAGCAGCCGTGTTTCAAATAGAAGTCTCCGTTATCAGTTAGAGAGAGGGAAACTTCAGTTAGTAAAAATGAGAACCTAAATAATCATGTTCATTAGGAGAAAATTATCAGCTTTGAACTAAAACATTATTTCTATTTATTTTATCAACGCTACTTTTTCAGGACAAGTAAGAATCGTTCAAAATTCCGCTGAAAGACAGCGACATTTCAGTTGCTAAAAATGGGAAGCCAGATTTTAACTGCATATTCATCTTGAAAAGAAAAAGAAATAACTTTATATTAAGGCAGTTTTCATTTATTTATTTTATAAACTTTATAAATACTATTTTTTCAAGGTCTGTAAAAAATGTTAAAAAAGAAATTACATCATTACATGCAGAAGTGCTGAGCGTCAAATGCGATAAAGCTGCTGATACTTTTTTTAAAAATCCAGTTGCGAGATACATAGTTTTTTCTGAAAGAACATTTGAGCTGTCTTCGTATTTACGCTGTGAACAATTACATACATAAAATTTCTGAATCACAGGTCTGTAACGTAAATAATAAGAAAGCCCGAACGTACTACCAGAAAACATACATATCACGCAACAAATCATTTCTAACGAAACAGTTATCTCCTTTATTTGCTAAAGACCACTGAAGATATATAATTTTTGGTAAAATTAATAAAATAAATTCGCTTGCGAAAACCAGATATTGTTGACTCTTTTTTTTTTTTTTTTTTTTTTTTTTTTGAGTTTAGGACCTCAATTGGTGAAATCTGAATCCTTATAGGATCACTTAGCTGTCCGTCTGTCTGTCTCATTGTTAAAAACTCTATGTCCTAGGAAAGACTAGATGCATCAAGTTGAAATTTATGTCACATACTAAGCTCCATAATCGCTTGGCAGGGCAATAAATGTTAGGTTTAAGTCAATGCAATCAGAAGGTACGGCCATTTATATTTTGATACTCCTAAACTAACTCATTAAAATCTATAGGATACTTTCCTTTTACGTAGCATCGTGCAGTTTGGCAAGAAACAATGTGTCACACCATATATGAACGAAAATCTCACCGCCCTAGTCCTACATGCTTTTTTAACCCCCATATGACTAGTTTGATGCAGCCCCCGCCACCAATTCCTCTCCTGCGCTAACCTCTTCATCTCAGAGTAGTATTTGTTATCAATGTCCTCAATTATTTGTAGGTATACTCCGGGTTCTGCCTTCCCCTACAAGTTATTTATTGATGTCCCGTCAATGTTTTCCACGTTTCACTTTCCTCACCGATTCTGCGGGGACCCATCTCATTTCTTATCTTACTGCTACAACACCAGTGGCGAAGGCCGTTTGCGCTCTGTGAAATAATGAAAACGCATTAGCAAGACAGACACATTTCTTCACTGCGGATGTGGCGAGGGCAGTGGACAACACGCAGTCCTGGATGGAACTGACTAAACCACTTCAGCAGACTCTTGTGGCCGCTATCTACGTCGCGGCCTCCCATGTTAACATTGCGGTGACGCGTCAGCAGCTCGTGGTCTAGTGGCTGCCGGCACGGTAGCTCAGCGTATTCCGTCAGAGGGTAGCTGCCCTCTGTAATAAAAAAAAAACTGAGTTAATGGATCAACGGCGAACTTAAACGGATGTCTTACGACGTCCGCCCCGCGCAGATGCAACGAACGAAAACGAACAAAATGAGATTAAAAAAGGAAAAAAAAGTGGCTAGCGTTGCTGCTTCTGGATCATGGGGTCCCGGGTTCGATTCCTGGCCGGGTTGGGAATTTTCTAGATTAGAGATTAGATTAGTTTTTCGTTCCGTAGATCCGTGTTGAGGAGATCCTCGTGGATGTGCAACATGCCAATTTTTTTTTATTTTTTGAGCTGAAATAATACTAATAGTATGAATATATACATCATTTATTTCGAGTAAAAAATTCGTCAATGGAGTAGAAGGAGTTGGCCACTAGTAAGTCTTTCAGGCTCCTTTTAAACTGATCTTTATTTGTAACTATATTTTTTATGTTTGCTGGCAAATTATTGAAGATGAGTGTTCCTGAGTAGTGGCCCCCTTTTTGAGCTAAAGTAAGTGCTTTTAAGTCCTTGTGCAGATCATTTTTGTTCCTGGTATTGTATGTATGAACTGAGATGTTTGTTGGAAAAAGAGATATACACTCCTGGAAATTGAAATAAGAACACCGTGAATTCATTGTCCCAGGAAGGGGAAACTTTATTGACTCATTCCTGGGGTCAGATACATCACATGATCACACTGACAGAACCACAGGCACATAGACACAGGCAACAGAGCATGCACAATGTCGGCACTAGTACAGTTTATATCCACCTTTCGCAGCAATGCAGGCTGCTATTCTCCCATGGAGACGATCGTAGAGATGCTGGATGTAGTCCTGTGGAACGGCTTGCCATGCCATTTCCACCTGGCGCCTCAGTTGGACCAGCGTTCGTGCTGGACGTGCAGACCGCGTGAGACGACGCTTCATCCAGTCCCAAACATGCTCAATGGGGGACAGATCCGGAGATCTTGCTGGCCAGGGTAGTTGACTTACACCTTCTAGAGCACGTTGGGTGGCACAGGATACATGCGGACGTGCATTGTCCTGTTGGAACAGCAAGTTCCCTTGCCGGTCTAGGAATGGTAGAACGATGGGTTCGATGACGGTTTGGATGTACCGTGCACTATTCAGTGTCCCCTCGACGATCACCAGTGGTGTACGGCCAGTGTAGGAGATCGCTCCCCACACCATGATGCCGGGTGTTGGCCCTGTGTGCCTCGGTCGTATGCAGTCCTGATTGTGGCGCTCACCTGCACGGCGCCAAACACGCATACGACCATCATTGGCACCAAGGCAGAAGCGACTCTCATCGCTGAAGACGACACGTCTCCATTCGTCCCTCCATTCACGCCTGTCGCGACACCACTGGAGGCGGGCTGCACGATGTTGGGGCGTGAGCGGAAGACGGCCTAACGGTGTGCGGGACCGTAGCCCAGCTTCATGGAGACGGTTGCGAATGGTCCTCGCCGATACCCCAGGAGCAACAGTGTCCCTAATTTGCTGGGAAGTGGCGGTGCGGTCCCCTACGGCACTGCGTAGGATCCTACGGTCTTGGCGTGCATCCGTGCGTCGCTGCGGTCCGGTCCCAGGTCGACGGGCGCGTGCACCTTCCGCCGACCACTGGCGACAACATCGATGTACTGTGGAGACCTCACGCCCCACGTGTTGAGCAATTTGGCGGTACGTCCACCCGGCCTCCCGCATGCCCACTATACGCCCTCGCTCAAAGTCCGTCAACTGCACATACGGTTCACGTCCACGCTGTCGCGGCATGCTACCAGTGTTAAAGACTGCGATGGAGCTCCGTATGCCACGGCAAACTGGCTGACACTGACGGCGGCGGTGCACAAATGCTGCGCAGCTAGCGCCATTCGACGGCCAACACCGCGGTTCCTGGTGTGTCCGCTGTGCCGTGCGTGTGATCATTGCTTGTACAGCCCTCTCGCAGTGTCCGGAGCAAGTATGGTGGATCTGACACACCGGTGTCAATGTGTTCTTTTTTCCATTTCCAGGAGTGTATTATTTAGGACACATTTCATTAAGGAGTAAATATACTGAGAGGCAGTAGTTAGTATACTCAGTTCTTTGAAGAGGTTTCTATAGGACGTCCGTGAATTTACTCCATAAATAATACGTATTACACGCTTTTGGACTCTGAAAACTTTTGTTTGACTTGAAGAGATACCCCAAAATATTATACCAAATGACATTACGGAATGAAAGTAGGCAAAGTATGCATGCTTTTTCATTTTTATGTCGCCTATGTTTGCTAACACTCGAATTGCAAATAAAGTTTTGTTAAGGCGTTTCTGCAGTTCTGTGCCGGCCTCTGCCCGGGGACCGGGTCTTTGTGTTGTCCCTATGATTCCACCATCTTCATCATTTGTGACAGCGTTAGACTAAATTGTGAAAAAAATTGAATGTGTAAGAATTGGGACTTTGTACGGGAGCTGATGACCGCACAGTTTAGCGCCCCACAAACCGAACATCACCACCGCGAAGCCGTGGCATGCAGGGCAGCAGGCGCCAGGCGTAACTCGTACAGCGAGGTTTACCACGAGATCGTCGACAGATTTTTACGAGGGTACTCTCGTGGACGTGGAAAGCGGTGTGGCCAAGTAAACTCCAGCAGCAATGCTCAAGATGTAGAAGGTAGTGTAGAATTACAGCACGGCCTCTCAACCAGAGGACGCCTTGGACGCCAGTGTCCACTCACAGATGCACGTCAGGGACAGCAGCCTTTGGCACGCCTCCCTGATACAGTGACAGGATGACAGTGAGCTGAACACTATCAGCTTGGCTCTCAGCTAGCTGGAGGTAGAAGCCGATAAGAATTCACAACAAAAGATGTTGGCACCTCATAGCAATTCTCTGCACCCATGACTCCAGCAGTAACTCCCCCGTGCCCCTCCAAAACATTGGGAGAATGGAACCTCTGCCCAGGTCGCCACCACACTCGGCAACGATGGCCGTCAAGGGTACTGCAGAACTGCGATTCATCGTTGACCATGCTTCCCACTTATGGCACCACTCCAAACATAGCCATTTGTGTTGCGGTGTTAACAGCTGCGTACTCGTGGGACGTTGATACCCTGGTCCGGATGCTGCTACTCTTTGACCAATGGTGCGGAATGACACAGAATGTCGCAGGAAGTCCATTACTTGTTGCCGGATGGTAGGCGCAGCTTCCAGGATGCGCCTGGTGTACAATACGGGCATCCTTTCTGGTGGTGGTCACACTTTTTCGACCGGAACCTTGATGACGAGTATGTCTGCCCTCACATTATCATGCACTTCAACATAGGATCAGTGTCACATCTGAATGACCCAAAAATCTGGATACTGCACGATTCGACCAACTGGCCAAATGGAGACCCACAATGGGGCCCCTTTCTAACGCAGTCAGGTGCTGATAACGCTGCCTCACACGAGTAGAAGGCATCTCCCTGTCCTGCACAGTGATCACTCAACATCTGACGCTCCCCTTATATATCCTGGTGGGCCAGGTATCAACACTAAACACGAACAACCAAAATGCACTCCGGTGGGCGTTCTATGTGTCACAGAGAATTGCAGCTCTAATCATTTACATAGCAGTCTACGGTATGTATGTGTAGGAGGATAAAGGACATCCGACAATGTCTCCTGGTTCTTATACTTCTATTGTCAGAGTGTGAATTTTCTGTAATTTTGGGCTACTCTCTGTGATTTTGGTTACTTTCTGTGTAGATATTTTCCTGTTGCTCTGTGATTTTGGTTATTTTCTGTGCAGATATTTTACTGATCGTCTGAAGTTTACACGAAGTAGTACGGTGAGTGGATTTTTACTCTTTAGAAAAGTTTGTCTTGCGAAATTCTTAACAGTTAAGATTATATGGAGGTTACGCTACGTTATTATTATCATGTCACTCACTAGTCTGTTCCTTTTAGTTTTCGCTTTGTTCATTACATCAGATAATTCCAAAGTTTTGAGTACGAACTCCGACTTAACTAAAAATTTTGTGATTTCTCGTATGAGTATTTACTACTCCCAACGTATTGACCGATGCCATCAACGAAGGTGTTAGTGATTGTCGCAGTGAACTCCAGTAAATTATAAGCAACTGGTTTCAGAAATAAATTTTCCGTTACCAAATTATTTCATTACCCGATTGAAATATCACTAAACTACAAGTTTTAAATAGTTGTACGTTACACTAACCAATCCAAACTGGTATTGGTAGCTGTTCATTGTTTCACTGTGCTAAGCCTTTATAGTCATTTTGGTAATTATTAGATTAGTGCATAAGTTCGTACCGGTTTTCCATAAGTTTACTAAACACAACAGACCACACAACAGAAACTTTAATCATCAAACGGCTATGAGCACTACGGGACTTAACATCTGAGGTCGTCAGTCCCCTAGAACTTAGAACTACTTAAACCTAACTAACCTAAGGACATCACACACATGCATGCCCGAGGCAGGATTCGAACCTGCGACCGTAGCGGTCGCGCGATTCCAGACTGAAGCGCCTAGAACCGCTCGGCCACACCGGCCGGCCTTTAATCATCATTAATACATTCTGCATTACTATTTACAACTTTCTGCCAAGGCTGGGGTAACTTTTCGATTCCGCGACTGTAGAAATCACGTGGCTCTAAGGCGAAAAAGTCGTCGAGCCATGTTCGGGCCGCATTTTTATCCGGAAACGAAGTTCCGTGAAGGTTGTTCGACAGAGAGCACAAGATCAGGTAAATAAGGTGGGTCCGGAATGTCTTCCGACACCAACTCCTGTATAGTGTTTTTGTCGCTCTACCATAATGCGGGCGGGCCTTATCGTGGAGTAGCACCACTTCACGGAGTCTTTCTGGTCGTTGTTCTTGGACGTCGTCTACAAGACGTCAAAGTTGTTGATAATAAATATCACCAGTGATGGTTACACCTCGAGCAAGCACTTCGTACTACACCACGCCGGCGCTGCTCCACCACATGCATAAGATAATCTTTTGTGGATGCGCGCAGGTCTTTGTACGAGCAGTTGCTGCTTTGTTTGGACCCAACCTTTGATTTATTTTCCTTAAGTTAGCATAAAGACTCCATTTCTCATCACTAGTAACGATACAGGACAGGAATGATCGTAGCTGTTCACGAGCCAATTGATGACGAGCAAGCAGAAAAGAACATAATACAGTACTGGCCATTAAAATTGCTACACCAATAAGAAATGCAGATGATAAACGGGTATTCATGGACAAATATATTATACTAGAACTGACATGTGATTACATTTTCACGCAACTTGGGTTCATAGATCCTAAGAAATCAGTACCCAGAACAACCACCTCTGGCCGTAATAACGGCCTTGATAAGCCTGGGCATTGAGTGGAACAGAGCTTGAATGGCGTGTACAGGTACAGTTGCCCATGCAGCTTCAACACGATACCACAGTTCATCAAGAGTAGTGACTCGCGTATTGTGACGACCCAGTTGCTCGGCCACCGTTGACCAGACGTTTTCAACTGGTGAGAGATCTGGAGAATTTTCTGGCCAGGGCAGCAGTCGAACATTTTCTGTATCCAGAAAGGCCCATACAGGACGTCCAACATGCGGTCGTGCATTATCCTGCTGAAATCTAGGGTTTCGCAGGTATCGAATGAAGGGTAGAGCCACGGGTCGTAACACATCTGAAATGTAACGTCCACTGTTCAAAGTGCCGTCAATGCGAACAAGAGGTGACCGAGACATGTAACCAATGGCACCCCATACCATCACGCCGGGCGATACGCCAGTATGGCGATGACGAATACACGCTTCCAATGTGCGTTCACCTCGATGTCGCCAAACACGGATGCGAACATCATGACGCTGTAAACAGAACCTGGATTCATCCGAAAAAATGACATTTTCCCATTAGTGCACACAGGTTCGTCGTTGAGTAGACCATAGAAGCACTCTTGTCTGTGATGCAGCGTCAAGGGTAACCGCAGTCATGGTCTCCGAGCTGATAGTCCATGTTGCTGCAACAACATCGTCGAACTGTTCTTGCAGATGTTTGTTGTCTTGCAAACGTCCCCA
This sequence comes from Schistocerca nitens, assembly GCF_023898315.1. Classification (NCBI taxonomy): domain Eukaryota; kingdom Metazoa; phylum Arthropoda; class Insecta; order Orthoptera; family Acrididae; genus Schistocerca; species Schistocerca nitens. The sequence goes on along the minus strand of NC_064615.1, from coordinate 217,039,819 downwards.
TCTGTTATTTCAGAGATAGAGACGTGGTTGCACGATCCGTTACAGCAAAGCGGATAAGATGCCTGTCATCTCGACTGCAGTTGGGATCCTGCACGGCGTTTCGTATTATCCTCCTGAACCCACCGACTCCATATTCTGCCAACAGTCATTTGATCTCGACCAACGCGAGCATCAATGTCACGATACGATAAGCTGCAATCGCGATAGGCTACAATCCGACCTTTATCAAAGTCGGAAACGTGATGGTACGCATTTCTCCTCCTTACACGAGGCATCAATACAACGTTTCACCAGGCAACGCTGGTCAACTGCTGTTTGTGTATGAGAAATCGGTTGGAAAGTTTCCTCATATCAGCACGCTGTAGGTGTCACCACCGGCGTCAACCTTGTGTGAATGCTCTGAAAAGTTAATCATTTGCGTATCACAGCATACTCTTCCCGCTGTTTAAATTTCGCGTCTGTAGCACGTTATCTTCGTGGTGTAGCAATTTTAATGCCCATTATTGTATGACCACCCGCTAATTCTCGTCATTTTGGCTTAAAACATGCGGTACTCATATACCCGATTGGTCAACCTTCCCCACTGCATGCAAATGACGCACGATGATGGAGTGATAGTAACACAGTTGCCAGTTCTCGAGTACACTGGCGTGAATCTTTGTGGATTAATGCATTTAAACGATCTTCAACAAATCCCGAAGGTCTGCCTCATCGTGGAAAGTCACTAATGTCAAAACCATCCTCCTTATAAAGAGAAAACCGTTTTCTTGTGTCCTGTCTATTGGTGTCATCCCCACACACGGCGCAAATGTTTCTGGCTGCCTCTGCTGCTGTCATTCCTCTACTGAACTCATACAGAAGAATATGACGCAAATGTTCCGATTTCTCCTCTTAGTACTCCATTTTTTAGCGTCCACATCTGCACTCACTGTCTCCAAATGGCAAAATGACAACATGTACAATCAAATAGCAATGATGAACTACAGCTAAAAAATGTCAATTCATAGATAAACTAATGACAATCGGAATACCAACATGCGAATCAAAAACGCTACGAACTTATACACCATCCTAATAATTTTACACTTATCCAAATCGTTTCATTCAAATTCCTTCGAAATGGATGACCTTCTGACATGTTAGGTACAAGTTATCACGACTGATTACATCATATACCAGGGTTAGTGGGAGGATTACAAACTGCGCAATGAATTAGCAGTTTTATATGCTTGACGTTGCTTCATTCGTTGGGGGCGATCTGAAAGCTATATCATTCTTGAAGACTGTTATTATAACTATGACCGATTTCGACAGATCTACGCTGTCATCATCGGATCTTGTAACAATATTAGATACACACGTTTGTTACAATACTGCCAGTGTTCTAACAAGCACGTCCATATAACGATGTCGCAATATCCGATAATGACAGCACAGATCTGTCGAAACCCGTCATAGTAATAAAGAGAGTTGTTAGTGATCCAGGCAAATTGATTCCTCAAGAATAATTTCATTATGAGTTTAGTGAAAGTTTTGACCAGGTATTTCGCGAGATAGGTGGAAGAAGTATATACAGGGTCTGTACAACGAAGATCTACACTCCTGGAAATGGAAAAAAGAACACATTGACACCGGTGTGTCAGACCCACCATACTTGCTCCGGACACTGCGAGAGGGCTGTACAAGCAATGATCACACGCACGGCACAGCGGACACACCAGGAATCGCGGTGTTGGCCGTCGAATGGCGCTAGCTGCGCAGCATTTGTGCACCGCCGCCGTCAGTGTCAGCCAGTTTGCCGTGGCATACGGAGCTCCATCGCAGTCTTTAACACTGGTAGCATGCCGCGACAGCGTGGAAGTGAACCGTATGTGCAGTTGACGGACTTTGAGCGAGGGCGTATAGTGGGCATGCGGGAGGCCGGGTGGACGTACCGCCAAATTCCTCAGCACGTGGGGCGTGAGGTCTCCACAGTACATCGATGTTGTCGCCAGTGGTCGGCGGAAGGTGCACGTGCCCGTCGACCTGGGACCGGACCGCAGCGACGCACGGATGCACGCTAAGACCGTAGGATCCTACGCAGTGCCGTAGGGGACCGCACCGCCACTTCCCAGCAAATTAGGGACACTGTTGCTCCTGGGGTATCGGCGAGGACCATTCGCAACCGTCTCCATGAAGCTGGGATACGGTCCCGCACACCGTTAGGCCGTCTTCCGCTCACGCCCCAACATCGTGCAGCCCGCCTCCAGTGGTGTCGCGACAGGCGTGAATGGAGGGACGAATGGAGACGTGTCGTCTTCAGCGATGAGAGTCGCTTCTGCCTTGGTGCCAATGATGGTCGTATGCGTGTTTGGCGCCGTGCAGGTGAGCGCCACAATCAGGACTGCATACGACCGAGGCACACAGGGCCAACACCCGGCATCATGGTGTGGGGAGCGATCTCCTACACTGGCCGTACACCGCTGGTGATCGTCGAGGGGACACTGAATAGTGCACGGTACATCCAAACCGTCATCGAACCCATCGTTCTACCATTCCTAGACCGGCAAGGGCACTTGCTGTTCCAACAGGACAATGCACGTCCGCATGTATCCCGTGCCACCCAACGTGCTCTAGAAGGTGTAAGTCAACTACCCTGGCCAGCAAGATCTCCGGATCTGTCCCCCAATGAGCATGTTTGGGACTGGATGAAGCGTCGTCTCACGCGGTCTGCACGCCCAGCACGAACGCTGGTCCAACTGAGGCGCCTGGTGGAAATGGCATGGCAAGCCGTTCCACAGGACTACATCCAGCATCTCTACGATCGTCTCCATGGGAGAATAGCAGCCTGCATTGCTGCGAAAGGTGGATATACACTGTACTAGTGCCGACATTGTGCATGCTCTGTTGCCTGTGTCTATGTGCCTGTGGTTCTGTCAGTGTGATCATGTGATGTATCTGACCCCAGGAATGTGTCAATAAAGTTTCCCCTTCCTGGGACAATGAATTCACGGTGTTCTTATTTCAATTTCCAGGAGTGTATTTGACAGCAATATCATACAAATGGAAGAGGGCGTAATGAAGATGAGATAACAGGTAAGATACTGAGTGAAGAATTTGACATAGCACTAAAAGACCTAAGTCGAAACAAGGCCCCGAGAGTAGACGACATTACGTTAGAACTACTTCCATTTGCTGAGCAAGAAGTATGAGACAGGCGAAATACCCTCAGACTTATAACAATAAGTACAGTTCAGAAGAAAGCAGTTGGCGATAGGTGAGAAGATTACCGAATTATCAGTTTACTAACAAGAGTTCCTTACAGAAGAAAAAAAAACCGGCAGAGACCGACCTTGGGGAAGATAAGTTCGAATTTCGGAGAAATGTAGGAACTCACAAGGCTATCCTGACCCTACGACTTATCTTAGAAGATAGATTAAGGAAAGGCAAACCTACGTTCATAGCATTTGTAGACTTAGAGAAAGCTTTCGAGAATGTTAACTGGAATACTGTTTTTGAAATTCTGTGTGCAGCAGGGCTAAAATACAGGGAGTGAAAGGCTATTTACTACTTGTACAGAAACTATATGTCTGTTATAAGAAACGAGGGTCATGAAAGGGAAGCAGTGGTTGAGAAGGGGGTGAGACAGGGTTGTACTCTGTCTCCGATGTAATTCAATGTGTACATTGAGCAAGCAGCAAAGGAAAGAAAAGAAAAATTTACAGTAGGAATTAAAATCCACGGAATAAAATAAAAACCTTAAGGTTTGCTGACGACATTGCAATCGTGTCAGTCACAGCAAAGGACAGCAGGTGAAAGGAATGGACACTGTCTTGAAAAGAGGATATAAGATGAACATCAACAAAAGCAAACCGAGAATAAAGGATTGTAGTCGAATAAAATCAGGTGATGCTGAAGGAATTAGATTAGGAAATGGGACACTGAAAGTAGCAGATGAGTTTTCCTATTTGGGCACCAAAAGAACTGACGATGGCCGAAGTAGAGAGGACATAAAATGTAGACTGGCAATGGCAAGAAAAGGTTTTACGAAGAAGAAAAATTGGTTAACAGCAGTATAGACTTAAGAGTGAGGAAGTCTTTTTCTGGAAGTATTTGTAAGAAGTGTAGCCATGTTTTGAAGTGGGCGATTAGACAAGAAGAGAATAGAAGCTTTTGAAATGCTGTACTATAGAAGAATGCTGAAGATTTTATGGGTAGAACACGTAACTAATGAGGACGTACTGAGTAGAATTAGGGAGAAAAGAAATTTGTGGCGGAACACGACTAGAAGAAGGGATCGTTTGACAGGTCACATTCTGAGACATCACGGGATCACCAACATAGTAAAGGAGGGAAGCGTGGGGGGTAAAAATCGTAGGAGAGCGAGAGATGAACACAGTTAGCAAATTCAGAAGGATGTAGGCTGCAGTAGTTACTCGAAGATAAAGAGGCTTGCAAAGGGTAGGATAGCATGGAGAGCTGCATAAAACCAGTCTTCGAACCGAAGGCCACAAATAACAGTATTTCGCGAGAACTTTTTTTCTTTCTTTTTTTTTATGAATCGTGTATATTTGAAGATGCTCAACAGTTTCTGTGGAAGGCGAACTTGTGTCTACTACGAGACTGTAAAATTATCCTCGGAAACATTAGCGCTTGCAGATGTTACCCGCCTAGGTCGACGTTGATGAGAGAGATGGATTGACCTCCTAACTGCGCATCTGTCAGGAAATGGATTTCGGCAGTTCGCGGGATGGGCGCAGTCCGGTGACCGGCTGTGGTAGCGACAGCAGGAGACAAGCGGGCCCCGGCCTGGGGAAGAGCGGTGGGCAGCCGTAATGAGCCGTCGCGCCGCTTCCCGCCTCCGCATTTGCAAGTTGCGTCCCCTTCCTACTCCCCTTTCCCCAGCGGCCATTGTGCGCCCCGAGCGCGTGACGAATAACGGGCCGCCGCGATGCGACTGCCCGCCAGCTCCGGCGCGGCGCGCTTTTGTTTCTGTCCGCAGCGCATGCGCACTGCCACGCAGCGCTTCCTGCTCGCTAGCGTCGGAACCTCATTGTTGGCACTGCGTGCTGGAGAGGGAGCAGTGTGTCAGCTGTGCGCGGCTGCATTTCTTCCCGAATATCTGCAACTTCTTCAATGTCTAGTACCTGTAACTCTCAAAATAGATTTTTCCTGCACGTTCCAGTTCGTGGTTCAAGGCAACTCAGTCGTAAGAGTAAAGGCCACAAGACCAGACCGTTAGATACCCTAAAGAACATACGGACATGGCCCTTTAATCACTGATTTAATGGGCCGTTCGTAACGCGGCCGTCGGTAATTACTACACTACTGGCCATTAAAATTGCTACACCAAGAAGAAATGCAGATGCTAAACGGCTATTCGTTGGACAAATATATTATACCAGAACTGACATGAGATTACATTTACGCGCAGTTTGGGTGCGTAGATCCTGAGAAATAAGTACCCAGAAAAACCAACTCTGGCGGTAATAACGGCCTTTATACGCCTGGGCATTGAGTCAAACAGAGCTTGGATAGCGTGTGCAGGTACAGCTGCCCATGCAGCTTCAACACGACACCACAGTTCATCAAGTAGTGACTGGCGTATTGTGACGAGCCAGTTGCTCGGCCACCATTGACCAGACGTTTTCAGTTGCTGAGAGATTTCGAAAATGTGCTGGCCAGGGCAGCAGTCGAACATTTTCTGTATCCACAAAAGCCCGTCGAGGACCTGCAACATACGGTCCTGCAATATCCTGCTGAAATGTGGTGTTTCACAGGGATCGAATGAAGGGTAGAGCCACGGGTCGTAACACATCTGAAATGTAACGTCCACTGTTCAAAGTGCCGTCAATGCGAACAAGAGGTGACCGAGACGTGTAACCGATGGCACTCCATACCATCACCCCAGGTGACACGCCAGTATGGCGACGACGAATACATGCTTCCAACGTGCGTTCACCACGATGTCGCCAAACACGGATGCCACCATCATGATGCTGTAAACAGAACCTGGATTCATCCAAAAAAAATGACGTTTTGCCATTGGTGCACCCAGGTTCGTCGTTGAGTAGACCATAGAAGCACTCTTGTCTGTGATGCAGCGTCAAGGGTAACCGCAGTCATGGTCTCCGAGCTGATAGTCCATGTTGCTGCAACAAAATCGTCGAACTGTTCTTGCAGATGTTTGTTGTCTTGCAAACGTCCCCATCTGTTATTTCAGAGATAGAGACGTGGTTGCACGATCCGTTACAGCCATGCGGATAAGATGCCTGTCATCTCGACTGTTAGTGATACGAGGCCGTTGGGATCCAGCACGGCGGTCCGTATTATTCTCCTGAACCGACTGATTCCATATTCTGGTAACAGTCACTGGATCTCGACAAACGCGAGCAGCAGTGTCGCGATACGATAAACCGCAATCCCGATAGGCTACAATCAGACCTTTATCAAAGTCATCAAAGGGATGGTATGTATTTCTCCTCCTTACACGAGGCATCACAACAACGTACCACCAGGCAACGCCGGTCAGATGCTGTTTGTGTATGAGAAATCGGTTGGGAACTTTCCTCATGTCAACACGTTGTAGGTGTCGCCACCGGCGCCAACCTTGTGTGAATGCTCTGAAGAGCTAATCATTTGCATATCAGAGCATCTTCTTCCTGTCGGTTAAATTTCGCGTCTGTATACACGTCATCTTCGTGGTGTGGCTATTTTAATGGCCAGTAGTGTATTTGGATGAAAACTGGAACTACGTCCGAATAGTTCTTGAAGGCTCAACGGTGCCGACCGACCCTCGTGTCGTCCTCAGCCCATAAGCGCCAGCGGATGCGGGTATAGAACGGCATATTGCCAGCACACCGCTTCCCGGACCAGCAGCTCTTAATTTCGGTGATCTGACGGGATACGGTGTTACCACTACGACAAGGCCGTTATCACTATTTATACCTACAGAGGTGACGCATTGGTTAGCATACTGCACTCGCATTTGGGAGGATGACGGTTCAAACCCGTGACCGGCCATCCTTATTTAGGTCTTATACGATATCCCTAACTCGTTTTAGCCAAAAGCCGTAATGGTTCCTTCCACATCTTCCCTAATCCGATGGTATCGATGACCTCGGTGTTTAGTCCTCTCAAAAATGGCTCTGAGCACTATGGGGCTTAACATCTGAGGTCATCAGGCTCCTAGAACTTAGAACTACTTACATCTAACTAAACCTAAGGACATCACACACATCCATGCCCCAGGCAGGATTCTAAGCTGCGACCGTAGCGGTCACGCAGTTCCAGACAGAAGCGCCTGGAACCGCTCGGCCACAACGGCCGGCTTGGTCCCCTCTTTCGAATCAACCAACCAACCACTATTTATACATTCTATCTAAATAGGAATAATAACCCCGGGCACACACGGTACCCTAACGGTGTGTTACAACGAAACTTTTATAAACACACATAAAAGGAGTAATTGACGTTCGAGTACAGAACTTTGAAATCGACATTAGAGGAAACAGTAATTTTCTTCGTACGATAACCGGAAAGATGGTCAACGCTAGAATTTAGTATCCTCCAGCACAGCATTTATATACTGAGTATACCACAAAGCAATAGGAAAGCATTCATGCACACGTTCATACGAACTACATTGTTCATCCTAGATCACAAAACCTTAGTAAAATTTACGACTGCAGTTTGTATCAATTCGCTTTGTATGTTGTCAATATAGGGTGTACAACAGGACTGTTGTTCTTATTTTGTATGTCATATGACAGTGTAGGCCTTATGATTGTAATTAATTAGCGCATCAATTATAAATTACTTTCTCTGGAAAAAGTATGGAACAGAAAAATTTATGATGGCTTTTTAGTAATGTAAAAATTTCCCCACTGCAGTGTTCTAGGGTTACTCAGGCACAAAAATAACATTTTAAGCAATATTAATATATATCGTGCTGTGACGTGACTGTAATGGCCTTCGAAACTTAAATATTTTCAGGAAGAATTCGCCAAGGGAAATAAAACAGACTTTAGCTCCAAATAGCTTTGCTGAAGAAAGTTTAGATTTCAATGGAATAACTAGTATTGTTTCATTGTGAAGGATTAAAATTATTTAAAAAGGCAACTTTGTTGATATCGCTTCTAATAAATCAAATAAGTCATTGACAGCTGCATTTATGTAATTTATTGGTTGACATATATGTATAAAACCAATGTTAAAGTGGGTGTTATGACTTTGGTAGCAGGCTGCTATCTAACTCTCTCTCTCTCTCTCTCTCTCTCTCTCTCTCTCTCTCTCTCTCTCTCTCTCTCTCTGAATCCCCATGGCGATTTTAAATAAAATCCATGGCATTAAATATCTGCCCCCGACATCTCAATACATCTTCACCATACATACACCAAGCCACACGCTTTTCTCCGTAAGCCCACACATGTACAGTATATTCAAAGCACACTGACTTACCCACTGCCAGCAATAAATAATGTCTTTCGCCTATCTAGAGCAGTTCTGTTTCAAACCTTAATAAAAATTGTTACGTATGTATTTGATTGTGTACTACTCATTCTACTCTTTGTATATTATTTCTTTCAGAAAAAGTATGATAAAAATAATAAAAAATAAATTTACATATTTAAAATAGGCAACATAAAATCATTTACACAAATACTTGCCCACGCCACTACTGGTTATGTTTACAGAACATTTACGCATTACTGAGATGCTTCAAAATGAATTTGAGCCGTGCTGCGGCTCACGTTGGTGCCATGTGTACGTTTCTGCCAGACCGTATCGTATAGATGGCATGGTGGCGTTGTCTGTCTTCTTCTCGTGTTCACTGGCGCCACTCGGTTTCGTAAGCGTTGCCTGTCCGCTAGTGGCAGCAGCAGCGTTTATCGATATGTAGTTGTGCTGCACTATCTTTGGGGCGATCTCGTGCTTCTTTCGTCTGGTGAGTGTGGAGTTCGGTTGGGGACGCAGGAGCAGCGAGGTCTGCACAGAGCGACAACTGGCGGCGTGTATGGACTGCCGGATCGAAGGGCAGTGGTCACGAGGGTGCACGACCTCGTCGAAACCGGATGCTGCATATTTAAGTTGAGTGGATTTTAATCCTAGCAGTGAAACCTCCGCCATTGTGAAATCTCGGGATTCTCCAGTGACTTGGGTTCGTGTTGCTGCTCGCAGTGTCGCTGAGGCAAAAAGCAGCGAGTGGAGTACGTGATTAGCCTTCCTGAGCTTCTAATTACTATTTACTATTTTCAGCTTCTTACATTGTTAAGTTCAATCAGCGGCATTTTTCTGTCTTGTGCCCGCCATTGCCCCTGTTACCTGGCCTGGGGTTTAGTGTATGTAACGGCAGTGTACATTTCCTCACCTTGCCGCCGCTGTCTGGTGAGGCGTGTAAGTTTGGCAGCTTCTCGATTGTAGGTTGGTTGGCGTTCTTCTACTTAAGTGGTAGTCATTCCCTCTTGTTCCGGTCGCTCTAAGCACAGTATTCTGCGGGCGGAGCCCAGACCGCCGGTTCCGCCTTTGGCGTAATTTCACTTCTTGCATTTGTTTTGTTGGATGTCAGGTAGCCTCACCGAGATTATCATTAGTCGCTCGTTAAACTGCCACTAGTCCGAGTTACTCTCTTGTGATCTGGATGCAGCTCTTGGCTGCTTTTCTCTTCGCTTGCAAAAGTGTTTTTGGTGTGACCTACTCAGAGGTCGATTCCTGGAGCACCGTCTTTCACTGGCCCTTATGTTTTATTATTGTATTATTAAGTTACCATCATTTGTCTCACTTGTTCGATGATCTGTTGTTTCTTAAATTAACTTTTGCTATACCATTCGCCGTTTGACAGTATATTTGTTAAATTTTTTTTTTATAATTGCCATTTTGGCGTTAAAAGGCCTTCAGCCGTGATTGGGGTTACTTGCTTTATGATTCTGAATGCGACCTCATTGGCTAGTTTTCAAAAACTATTTATTAAAATAAATGAGTGAAATTGCACGCAAACCAATAGTAATTGATTCGGGCCCCGTCCACAATCGTAACCCAATCCTGACTTCCTTAATTAGCAGGTTTCAGAATTATTCAAGAAATTGACAAACAAAAGAAAGCAAATTATGTCGTGTAACTGCGACGCATTTAATGCGTCATCACACGTTCCACGGGACTGGAAAAACGCGTAACTAGCTAGCCAGTTGTGTCATCGTATATCGTCTGCGAAGTGAAGGATTGCCCTTATGGGACTGCTTGCAACAATCTTGGGTCGAATTTGAAGGTGCTATGTCATCTCGTTACTGAATGATGCTAGGATTAATATCTTCTTGTGGTAGCTGCATGTTTTAAACAATAAGGTTACTGACCGCTTCTGTCATCGACTGGCTGGTGAAGTTGCCGTATTAGATGATATATGAATTATCTGGTACAGCAGTACCGCGTTCTTCTTAAACATTCAAAAACATCTGGGTCATCAGCTCCTCCATATAAGTATCTCGCCACAAAACTCCAGCGGAATTATATGGCAACGCTTTTGTTTGCAAGGTCTGAACCCATGTAATCCCCATATAGCGCTTCCATCATTGGCCACTTATACAGATGGTAAACGGCCAAGCCACATTTGATGGACAGAGTTGACTTCTCGTTTTGTAGTGGATGTAGTCGTTGTTCAGACTTTCACAGACTTCACAGACTACTGATGCCAAGGCAACTTGCTGTCTCGGACGACTCCGGGGTATTTGGCTGTCTCCGGCCATTGTAGGGAACAGCTGAACAACCGGGAGGTATGGTTTAGCCTCCGGGTGAATAACATGGCTCGACTGCATTGATTGACTCCTCCGTCAGTTCTTGGTAGAATATTTTATACACATCAATAAACACACACAAAAATGGTGTAATATTCTACAGTTGTAAGTAGGCTATCTGTGTTTTTCTATGTTGGCAGCGCTATGTAGCGCTCTGCATTAATAACGCAGCGCTGTGTGACTCTGTAAGAGACTGTGGCTGTGTAAGGTGTCAGGCAAATCCAACACCTTCCATGAAAACCCTGACATGATAAGCAAATCCAGTAGTATGTCACATAGCTCCGAATAAATTGTGACATTAAATTAACCAAAGTAATACGAGTAACGAGTGAGCAAATAGAATACCACATACTAACACAAGAATGCCTAAATGCATGTCATACCTTCCCACCGTGGGACAGACGTAGTTCCGAGGGGAGAAACGAGAACAGAAGCCGAGAGCAGAACCATGTTAAGCTGGAAGGCCCTACGATAAGGGACGGACGGACACCCACCTCGCCAGCTAACCACCAGGACCGCCCCCCAGCCCATGTTAAAAGCTAGAGCCCTCGAAAAGAACAGTATAGATGTTACGATAACACTAAAGGACCACACCAGCTGCAAATTTTAGCGTGAGACTCTTTCGCGTCTCTGTTACATTGCAAACTTTAAAAACATTGCCCCAACACGAAAAGTATAACGTTTCTCATTGGATAGACAGAATTTTTGTAGGCGGAGCTTAAGGGTAACATTGAGACCCTGATTGGTCAGATGAAAACACAACCAGATAGTTTTTTTAAAACCAACTTCGGTAAATTGTAGTAAGGAGAAGTTAGGAGAAGAGTTGCTTCCGAGACAGCGAGGTGAGCGGAGCTGTGCTGTCTGCCGCCCCCTGACGAACACCGACAAGGTAATGAACGCACGTGATGCCGCATAACAGTGCATAAAGCTTCACTCAGAACTGCAAAAGTCTCATCTCTTACACCCCCTTTTTGCGTAATACTAGTGTCGATCGTCAATTAAAGCTCATGGTGTTCACAGTTGCCACTTGAAGTAAGGATCTGAAACGCGATGATTTTTCTGTTACATAGTTATTGAGAAGCCACATAAGCCACTGTAATTTACGACAAGTTAGATAAGTAATTAAAGATAATTGAGGGTCACTGTAGACCATTTTGATAGTTTTCTCTTTTGAGAAACTTAATTTAAACCTAGATTATAGATGTGATATGGCATAGGTCATCCTTCGATCCATTGTAGAACTTGGAAACCCATTCAGGGAATATTCGTTCACATTTTTGTTGAATGCAGTCGGTTTTTATCATCCTGTATTAAAATATTTCCTTTTATCAATAGTGCAATTTATAAACAATGTTTTGTGAGTAGAATAAAATTTCCAATGGTAAACTTAACTGCTTTTTCAACGTTATTTTACCAGCTAACTAAAAATAGCAGAGCCTTGAACCACTTCCACTAAATTTAGTTAGTATTAAGAATCTTTTACAGGGAGTGCAGTGGAGCTGACGCTGAAATCATTAAGTATTTGGTTATATCATCGCTAGTCTCACTGAACTCTTCTGAACTCTAGATGTCATGTGTGGTCTGGCGTCTCCTTATCAGCAACAGGTTCCAGGTTCAAACTAGTCAATTCCCTAAAAAACACGCTCAGAGCGTCGTTGCGCGAAAGTGGTAGGGAGACACGATATATAACAAACAGACACCACGCAGAATGTTTAGAGCTGGTCGGACTCGCTGTTAGAGGTGAATAGTCAGCAGTGATAGAGGTTAATAGTTCAAATGGCTCTGAGCACTATGGGACTTAACATCTGTGGACATCAGTCCCCTAGAACTTAGAACTACTAAAATCTAACTAACCTAAGGACATCACACACATCCATGCCCAAGGCAGGATTCGAACCTGCGACCGTAGCAGTCGCGCGGTTCCGGACTGAGCGCCTAGAACGGCGAGACCACCGCGGCCGGCGGTTTATAGTTGGCAGCGATGGAGGTTAGAGGTCTGAAGTGTTAGTGCCAGCGGACGGTTTGGACGCGTTCGTCATGGAAATTTAATTTTGTTGATGATTATATAATTTTTGGAACTGGATGTCACGGACAATTATACAATTTTTTTCAACTGGATGTCACATTATTAAGTTAAATTTGCTAAACACATTGTTTGCTCTGCAACAAAATCTTTCCTTTGCTAACCACATGCCTATTAGTAGTTAGAGGCTACAGTAGTTACAATCTTTTATTTAGCTGGCTGTACTGGTGCTTGCTGTATCGCTGTAGTTCGTGTAATGAAGATTTTTTTGTGCGGTAAGTGTCTTATGAAATGTATAGGTTATTGTTAGGATCTCCTACACTGGCCGTACACCACTGGTGATCGTCGAGGGGACACTGAATAGTGCACGGTACATCCAAACCGTCATCGAACCCATCGTTCTACCATTCCTAGACCGGCAAGGGCACCTGCTGTTCCAACAGGACAATGCACGTCCGCATGTATCCCGTGCCACCCAACGTGCTCTAGAAGGTGTAAGTCAACTACCCTGGCCAGCAAGATCTCCGGATCTGTCCCCCATTGAGCATGTTTGGGACTGGATGAAGCGTCGTCTCACGCGGTCTGCACGTCCAGCACGAACGCTGGTCCAACTGAGGCGCCAGGTGGAAATGGCATGGCAAGCCGTTCCACAGGACTACATCCAGCATCTCTACGATCGTCTCCATGGGAGAATAGCAGCCTGCATTGCTGCGAAAGGTGGATATACACTGTACTAGTGCCGACATTGTGCATGCTCTGTTGCCTGTGTCTATGTGCCTGTGGTTCTGTCAGTGTGATCATGTGATGTATCTGACCCCAGGAATGTGTCAATAAAGTTTCCCCTTCCTGGGACAATGAGTTCACGGTGTTCTTATTTCAATTTCCAGGAGTGTACTTCAGTGATCGACGAAGGAAGGAATTACAAAAATGTTCAGGAAAATACAGGAATACAGAAATACACGTCGCTGAGGAGTGAAATAAATAGGACGTGCAGGGGAGCTAAGACGAAATGGCTACGTGAAAAATGTGAAGAAATCGAAAAAGAAATGATTGTCGGAAGGAATGACTCAGCAAATAGGAAAGTCTAAATAAACTACGGTGAAATCAAAAGGAAGGGCGGTAACATTAAGAGTGAAATGGGAATTCCATACTTCCATTGTCAAATGCAGAGGACAGCGGTATGTGGATAGAGTACACTGAAGGCCTATGTGAGAGGGGAGGACTTTTCTGATGATGTGATAAAAGAAGAGACAGACATCGGTATATACTCGTAATAACAGGGAATCAAGGATTGGAATAATATTTTAAAAGAGCTTTGGTAAACTGAAGTTTTTCTAGTAAGGCAGAAGGGATAGACAACATTCCATCGGAATTTCTAAAATCATTTAGTGAAGTGGCCACAAAACGGCTAATCACGTTGCAACAGCCGGCATATGCGAGAATTATCGCACGATCAGCTTAATAGCTTAAGCATTGAAGTTGCTGTCAAGAGTAATATACAGCAAAATGGAGAAGGAAATTGAGGATCTGTTAGATAGGGATTAGTCTGCCTTTAGGAAAGGTAAAGGCACCAGAGAGGCCATTCTGACGTTGCGGTTTAAATGGAGGCAAGACTAAAGAAAAATCAAGACACGTTCATAGGATTTGTCGACCAGGAAAAATCGTTCGACAGTATCAAATGGTGCAACATGTCCGAAATTCTGAGAAAATTAGGCGTTAGCTACAGGGAAAGAGGGGCATTGTACAATATGTACAAGACTGAAGAGGGAACAATGAGACAAACTCCAAGAACGAAGTGCTCGGATCAAAAAGTTGCAAGACAGGAATGTAGCCTTTCGCGCCTACTGTTCAATCTACATATCGAAAAAGCAATGATGGAAATAAAAGAAAGGTTCAAGAGTGGGAGTAAAATTCAGGGTGGAAGGACATGAATGATAAAATTTGCTGATAACGTTGGTATCCTCAACAGAAGTGAAGGAGTAAGTGGTGTGTTCAAGGGAATGAACAGTCTAATGATTACAGAATGTGGACTGAGACTAAATAGAAGCAAGACGAAAGTAATGAGAGTAAGCAAAAATGAGAACAGCGAGAAACTTAAAACCAGAATTGGGAATCACGAAATAGCCGAAGTTAAGGAATTCTGCTACCTAGACAGACGGAGCAATGAGGACTTAAAAAGCAGACTAGCACTGGCAAAAGGGGTATTCCTGGTCAAGAGTATTGTCCTAGTATCAAACATAGGCCATAACTGGAGCCAGTATTTTACGGCAGTGAGACTTGGACTGTGGGAAAAACGGATCAGAAAAGAATCGATGCATTTGAGATATGGTGCAACAGAAAAGTGTTGAAAATTAGATGAACTGAGAAGGTAAGGAATGAGGAGGTTTTCCGCAGAATCGGAGAGAAAGGCATCAATGAGAAACACTGAGAAGAAGAAGGTACAGGATGATAGAACATCTGTTAAGATACCAAGAAATTATTTTCATTGTACAAGAGGGAGCTGTATACAGTAAACACTGAAGACCCATCAAATAATTGAGGACGTAGGTTGAAGAGGTCTGCACAGGAGAGGAATTCGTGGCGGGTTACCAGTTTGATGATCTGATAGGCCACCTGAAATTGCAGGGTACTGCAAGCGGGAAGTGTCGTAGTGGTGGTTACCGCGGGTACAGCACACGTAGGATTGGCTGAACATCCGGGATTGGCTGAACGTCCGCCATACCCACCTCGAGAGCTCACCCCATTCGCAACTGTGAACAATAAAATAATTTTGTACATATCATCAGTACTCGGTTTGTAACGTCTTCACAGTAACACTCCATGTCTCGTGCGATAATCGAAAACTGATAATACACATTGCCTGTAACCTGTTTCAGGCATATTAGACGCTCCTTTTTGAGAACTCTAGGCTACCAAAAACACTTCAGTCCATGTTTTTCTTCTTCTAGCAGTCGACCCATTGTCTTCAGTTTCCCTAAATACAAGCATCAACAGACTCTGTTCGCTTCAGTGTGCTCATTGTTGTATTGTTATTGTTGCTGTTATCTTCAGACCAAAGACTGGTCTGATGTTGCTCTCTACCATAATCTATAATGTGCAAGTCCCTCCATCATTGCATGACTACTAGGAAAAAAATGGTTCAAATGGCTCTGAGCACTATGAGACTTAACATCTGAGGTCATCAGTCCCCTAGAACTTAAAAGTACTTAAACCTAACTAACCTAATGACATGACACACATCCATGCCCGAGGCAGGATCAGAACCTGCGACCGCAGCAGTCGGGCGGTTCCAGACTGAAGCGCCTGTAACCGCTCGGCCACACCGACCGGCGACTACTAGGACCTATATCCATCAGAGCCTGAGTACTGTATGCCTCTACAATTTTTACCAGTCCCACACTTCCGTCCATTACCACAGAAGCAATTCGTCGATGCATCAGGATGTGTCGCATCAACCGATCCCTTCTTTTAGTCAGTGTGTGCCACAAATTTCTTTTTTCGCCAATTCGATAAGTACCTCTTCATCAGTTATTCGATCTGCTCATCTAAGCACATTCTCCTGCAGCACCACATTTGAAAAGATTCTATTTCCTTCGTGCCTGAACTGTTTTGTCGTCCACGTTTCTCTTTGGATCTATAAAAATACCTTCAGAAAAGACTTACTAACAAATTTACTTTCGATGTTAACTGATTTCTCATTCTCAGACATGCTTTTCTAGTTTTTACTTTAGTCTCTACTACAGCTATCATCAGTTATTTTGCTGTCCAAGTATCTGAACTCAACTACGATTTTAATGTGTTAAAAAAAATACCGTCCGAACAGGCCGTGATGGCCGAACGGTACCGAGCGGCCGTCGTGTCATCCTCAGCCCTTAGGCGACACCCGATGCAGATATGGAGGGGCATGCGGCCAGCACACCGCTCTGCCAGCCATTGTTAGTTTTCGTGAATGGTGTCGCTACGTCTCAGTCAAAACAGCTCTTCAATTGGCCGCACAAGGACTAAGAGCGTCCCGCTTGCCAACAGCACTCGGCAGACCCAACAGTGCTTAACTTCGGCGATATAACAGGAACAGGTGTCACCACTGTGGCAGGGTCGTTAGCATTTTAATGTGCTATTTACTAATCTAATTTCCTCACCTTCACCTTATTTACTGTGACTTTCATTACACTTCTTTCAGTTTTGTTTACGATAATCTTCTATTTTCTACATTATCCAATCCTTTCAGATTGTTGTTCCAGGTCCTTCGCCATCTCTGACAGAATTACGATTTCATCAGTAAGCCTCAAAGATTTTTTTCTTTTCCTTGAGCTTTAATTCAGTGTACAGTTTTCTCCTTGTTTTCGTTCGCAGCTTTCACACTGTACGTATTGAATAATATCGGGGATAGGCAACAATCCTGTCTCACTCCCTTCTCAGCCACTGCTTTCCTTTCATGTCCTTCGACTCTTAAAGCTGCAGTCTGGTTTCTGCACAATAACCTTTTGCTCTCTCTATTCTGTTCCTGCTACTTTCAGGAGGTAGTCCAGTCAACTATGGTTGGTTGGTTGGTTGGTTTGGGGAAGGAGACCAGACAGCGTGGTCATCGGTCTCATCGGATTAGGGAAGGATGGGGAAGGAAGTCGGCCGTGCCCTTTCAGAGAAACCATCCCGGCATTTGCCTGGAGTGATTTAGGGAAATCACGGAAAACCTAAATCAGGATGGCCGGACGCGGGATTGAACCGTCGTCCTTCCGAATGCGAGTCCAGTGTCTAACCACTGCGCCACCTCGCTCGGTAGTCAACTATGCTATGAACGTAAGTTCGCCTTTCTTTAACAACTGTCAGAGGGTCAGTAGTGTCTCGTATGTTCCAACATTCCTTCGGAACCCAGAATGGAAAAATGAAATGCATGAAACAGGCTTCAGACTGCTTAAAACGGGCGGTTCATAATATAGGCTTAAGATAAAACATTTCAGTTTACTAATTTGTTGGTTTTGCTCTATAGTTTGTATTTCACGTGACGAAACATGTATGGTCATCTGTCTTCATTCCATCCCTCCAGGACGGAATCAGTGTAACCCATCTCTTTGCGTCTGAGTCAATCCGATGTGCAAGTGTTACATAGTTTTCTAAACCTCTGAATAAATTTTTACTCTGTAGCGTAGCGTACACTCTTATGAAACTTTCCAGCAGATTAAAAATATGTACCAGGCTGGAGCACCAACCTGGAACTTCTGCCTTTCGTGGTCAAGTGCTGCGCAGTATCCTTTCTTCCAGGAGTGCTGGTCCCGCGAGTTACGCACAAGAAGTTCTGTGAAATTTGGAAGGTATGAGATGAGGTGTTGGTGAGGACTTGCCTGGAGTCGTACTTGGAGAACTCAACTGGTGGAGCACTTGCTCATTAAAGGCAAAGGTTCCGGGTTCGAGTCCCGATCTGGCATTTAGTTTTAATCTGCCAGGAAGTTTCAGTTTCCTAAATGTTTTCGTAGCGGGAATCTGCGGCGGGATGTTGGTACCAAATCGGTATTCACAAAGGGGAGTGCGAGAATCCGCCCAAAAACCACATCCAGAGGGTCTGGCACAACGGCCCTCGTCGTTAATATAACGGGCGGATTCGAACCTGGGCCGGCGCGCCTCCCATGTCGCGGAAGTGGGAGTTTGAATGCACACGGCTATCCGGTGGGTTTTATTGACATTTATGAAAAGTTGTTTCGTTACAATTAGATTGAAAAAATGGAAGATTTCTGAAGATGCTTAACAGTTACTGAGGAATTCGATAACAGTGCAGCCCAATCAGTTTCCATGCAAGTTTCAACAGGCTGAGGCCGGCTTCAGAAGAGTGGAAGGAAATGGATTAAAACTTGACACTGATGTGTGACGTACAAAATGGGACACGGATGCTTGGTAGTCGGCACTTTGAATGACACCATAAATGATAGGGGTACAATTGTAAAATGTTTAATTTCCAAAAAGAAAGTGCACTCGCTTACGTTACGGCTATATGGCCACTCTTAGCGGCATTTCAGCTTTGGTGTGAGCTTGTCAATGGCCTTCTAGAAGTAAGTCGCAACCTTTTCTCAGGGGTCACATTGTGCTTTCACACACGCCTACAGTTCCACAGACTACACACTCCCTTTTTTATTCGTTTGAGTGTTTGAAAGACCGCGTATCTTACATCTGGCGGACCCATGTTCGGCAGGCCCTTAAGCCCTGAACTTCGTGAGTTTTGGATAGGGACTATTGGATGCTGGGTCGTATAGTAGGTTTTTATTTATGATGGTTCCGCTGATTTAATTGGGGACCTTGTGGTTTTCTTTCTCTGAGAGGCTTTTCGGCGGACCTAAGAATTGAGAGGGTCTCCTGTTTTATATCACGTTGAAAGGTGGCTACACTGAGCCACAGCGCCAGAGATCGCGCTAGAGAGTATTGTTCCGCCGCCTCCGCTGGCAGTGATTATTGAGATGTCGTAGTGGGCAGTGCTTGTCGAGGACTCGTAGTAGTCAGTGTGTGTTGAGATGTGCTAGTGGGCAGTGTTTGTCGAGATGTTGTTCCATGTTTTATGCAGTTGTTTGATGGGCTAGACAGCAGATGGTTCGAATGGAAATACTGTAATGATCAGAGTGCTTTTCGTCAATATATATGAAGGTAAAATATTCCGTGTTTTTTTTTTTCATTATTTCAGTGTCTTAAATAATGCGTCATTACACGTTCAGTCAATAAAGCATCTGGCTTGTGTTCTTGGATTAGAGTGTAATTCTGGTTCTCTTGAGTAATTATGGTATTTTTATTTTCTTTAATTAATTCAGTATAAATGATATTTAAAATTTCTTGTGTTATTGAAGAAGAACCGTGCCAGATGCGTACGTTGAGTCATACTTCCACACACAGAACAGTTACACTTGTGCTTTGGTTTCGTAGGTTTTATAGTTGCTGGGGACTTAATTAATTAATTGTGTTAATGAAAATTTCCATTTCATTCTTTGTTGTTGTTCTATGCAGTCAGATTGCGTAATAATACTAGTCAGGGCCAACCGTTTACGAGACTTCGTAATCGGACAGACAGCTACTAAACCAAAAAATTAAAATTATTTGCATTTTATATTAATTAAGCCCCCATGCACGTGGCGACCGCTGCTTCGGATCGTCCCTTGGAATTCTTCTGATTGTAGAAATAGTACACAGTAGGATTGTTGTAGTAATTTGTAGTTTAGTAATTGTAGTCTATATTCCATGTGTAGATTTGGTAATTGTCATTCTTCTAATGGTATATTTTTTTTTTTTTTGCAAAATTTCATTTCTGTTGTCTTGTCTACGGGTTTGACAATTAGTGCAATTATTTCAATTGTTCGATTAATCGTGGTTGAGGGAAGCATTTCGTGTGAATGGTATTGTTGGAAATAAGGAGGCATTGTGTGTAATTTTCATATAGTGACGAGTTTTGTATATTTTGTAAATGATTACGCGATCAATGAAAAAGGCGAAAATGATGAATAGTGAGAATGACGAAATTGTCGACATGGCGAACTCGCCAACACAGGACAACAGTAGGATGAATAATGAAGTGGAAAACAATATAATAAGTCTGGAACCGCAAGATCGCTACGGTCGCAGGTTCGAATCCTGCCTCGGGCATGGATGTTTGTGATGTCCTTAGGTTAGTTAGGTTTAACTAGTTCTAAGTTCTAGGGGACTAATGACCTCAGCAGTTGAGTCCCATAGTGCTCAGAGCCAATATAATAAGTCGGGAAAATAGTCCGGAAACAGTTCAAAATTTTTCACAATCGAAAAATTCTCAGATTACGTGGTTAACGACAGAAGAAATGCAGCAGTTGATGAGTGCAATATTAACTTTGGGATCTGAAATTAGAACTGAGATGAAAGCAATGACAACACTGTTATGCTCACAAATAAGGACAGGTTTCAAAAATACGAAAGACGAATCAAAGAAAGAAATTAGAGAAGAAGTATAACCGATTTTGAAGGCTCACAATAATAGCTTAATTTCAACAGAAATCAGAAAAGAGGAACAGGACAGAGAACGGGAAGAAAAAGATCGCGTGATAGTACAAAATTTTTCAGAGTCAAATTTACAAAGTGCACACGATAAGGAGGAAATATTTGAGAGAATCGAGGAATCCGTACCAAATGACAGAATAAATAATCTAACACAACAATATGAACAGGTAACTACCAAATGTGTCAATACTGAAACCCGAGTCGCGACACTTACGGTAGACGTAAATAAACAGAAAGAATAAATAGGTGACTTATCGGAAAGAGTTGAGGAGATTTCAGATAAATTGATAAGTCTTAGTTTAAATGGGGATAGAGATTCAGATGACACAGCTCCATTACCATATGCAGAAACCGAAGAGTACCAGAACATAAATAAACATGTTGAAAATCAGGGAAAATTTAATGAACGTTCGTGAAATCTTCTCGGGTGATCAGCCGAGTAAAGGCGTCGTCTTCTCGCAACGTTTCGAAGGGTTTCGTACCCATCATCTTCAAGCGAAGTGTCGAGATACTGTGTTGCGCGGTCCTATAACGGCTCCTGGACCAGTGACTGATTCCGGGCGCCGACCAATCAGGTACCTGCGGAATCGGCCGCCGCGCCAGTGGTGGGGGGTTCGCGGCGCGGACCGGGCGTCGAGTCCCTGCCGGTTCCTAATACGTCTGTGGCCGCTACCGTCTTCGTGCCGGAGCGTTCTCTTCTAATTTTAGTTATTGCGGGATTCCAAGCTGTACTAAGTTGGAAACCAGTGTCTCGATTGATCAGGTTGCTGTTCAACCGAATTTCTACAGCCTCTTTGAAAACTGAATCCCAAAATCCTTTAGCGTCACACAGCTTCTTCGTACCCTCAAAGAGGAAGGTGTGTCCTTCGTTAAGGCTATGTTCCGCTACCGCCGATTTTTCTGTCTGACCAAGGCGTACATTTCTAATGTGTTCCGAGCGCCTCTGCGTGATGCAGCGCTGCGTTTGTCCGATGTACGAGGGCCGTTCAGAAAGTAACCTCCGGTTGATTTAAAAAAATACACCAAGTTAAATAAAAATATTTTAATATATACATCTTACAGCTACATCTTTGCACTATTTTTCTACATAGTCTCCATAGCGATTGAGGCACTTATCGTATCTCTTCACAAGCTTTGAAATTCCTTCTGCATAAAAATCACCCGCTTGTGCCTGGAGCCAGCCTGTGACCGCATCTTTGAGCTCTTCGTCGTCATCAAACCGCTGTGACCCGAGCCATTTCTTCAAATGCATGAAGAGGTGATAATCACTTGGCGCCAGGTCTGGGCTGTAAGGTGGATGGTTGATAACGTCCCACTTGAAGGACTCAAGAAGGGCCGTTGTTCTGCGAGCAGAGTGAGGACGGGCGTTATCGAGCAAAAAAACGATACCGGAAGTCAGCATACCACGGCGTTTGTTCTGTATAGCCCGTCGTAACTTTTTTATTGTTTCACAGTACACGTCTTGATTAATGGTCGTACCACGTTCCATGAATTCAACCAACAACACCCCTTTGGCATCCCAAAACACAGTTGCCATCAGTTTTCTGGCAGAAAAATCTTGCGAGGCTTTTCTTGGTTTGGTAGGCGAATTTGAATGTGCCCACATCTTTGATTGTTCTTTTGTCTCAGGGTTCACGTACTTAATCCAGGTTTCGTCACCGGTCACGATTCTGTTTAACAATGGTTCTCCTTCGTCCTCATAACGTGACAGAAAGTCTAATGCAGAGGCCATTCTTTGAGTTTTGTGGTGGTCGGTAAGAATTTTGGGCACCCATCGTGCACAGAACTTACGGTAACCCAATCTTGCTGTCACTGTCTCGTACAAGAGAGTCTTAGAAATCTGTGGAAAACCAGTAGACAACTCCGACATTGAGAAACGTCGATTTTCACGAACTTTTGCATCAACTGTCTGAACGAGTTCGTCAGTCACCAATGATGGTCTACCACTCCTCTCTTCATCATGAACGTTTTCTCGTCCACTTTTAAATAAACGTACCCATTCACGGACAACTCCTTCACTCATAACTCTTGGTCCGTACACGGCACAAAGCTCACGATGAATAGCTGCTGCAGAATATCCTTTGGCTGTAAAAAACCTTATGACAGCACGCACTTCACATTTGGCGGGGTTTTCTATTGCAGCACACATTTCAAACTGCCACAAAAACTAAACTAGCGCAGGTACGACGTTCACTCGACCACGGCTTAATGCCGAGTGACCTGTTGAGTGCGTGAACGCGCAGATGGCGTCGCTACTCCCCCCACAACCCGCACTGTGACCAATCGGAGGTTACTTTCTGAACCGCCCTCGTATTTCGTACCACATTCACATTCAATACTGTATACGCCCGGAGTCTGCAGTCCTAGGTGGTCTTTGACTGAGCCAAGTATGTCCTTAATTTTACTTGGGGCATGAAAAATTGTCTTGATGTTGTGTTTCTCCAGAATGCGGGCAATCTTGGCTGTTGGCGGTCCCGCGTATGGTAGAAATGCCAGGTATCTGGTCTCATCTTCTTCTTCTGGTGTGTCTACCTTCCTGCTCTTGTGTAGGGCGCGCGAGATTTGCGTCTCATTATAACCGTTGCTGCGGAAGGTCTTCCTTAGGTGTTGTAACTCTGCAGGTAGGCTGTCATCATCACAGATAGACTTGGCCCTGTGCACAAGTGTGTTAAGCACTGAGTTGCGTTGTGCTGGGTGGTGGCAACTCTGTGCATGAAGGTATAAATCCGTATGTGTCTTCTTCCTATACACAGCGTGACCCAAGGTGCCATCAGGGTGCCTCTTGATTAGAATGTCAAGGAAGGGCAAGCTTCCGTTTTCTTCCACCTCCATGGTGAATTGTATGTTGCTGTGTATGCTGTTGAGATGTCGCAGGAAGTCTTGCAGGTTCTCTCTGCCATGTGGCCACACGACAAAAGTGTCATCCACATATCTGTAAAAGGCTTTAGGTTTCAATGGGGCGGTGTCCAAGGCTATGTCTTCAAAGTGCTCCATGTAAAGATTAGCGATGCCTGGAGCTAAGGGGGACCCCATGGCTACACCATCCACTTGTTCATAAAATTTGCCTCCACACTTGAAGTAGGTGTTTGTTAACACCTGCCGGAACAGCTTTATTGTGTCCTCACTAAAGCGGCGCTAGGGAGTCTTCCAGCGGTACACGTGTGAAGAGTGCCTTGGTCAGACAGAAAAATCGGCGGTAGCGGAACATAGCCTTAACGAAGGACACACCTTCCTCTTTGAGGGTACGAAGAAGCTGTGTGACGCTAAAGGATTTTGGGATTCAGTTTTCAAAGAGGCTGTAGAAATTCGGTTGAACAGCAACCTGATCAATCGAGACACTGGTTTCCAACTTAGTACAGCTTGGAATCCCGCAATAACTAAAATTAGAAGAGAACGCTCCGGCACGAAGACGGTAGCGGCCACAGACGTATTAGGAACCGGCAGGGACTCGACGCCCGGTCCGCGCCGCGAACCCCCCACCACTGGCGCGGCGGCCGATTCCGCAGGTACCTGATTGGTCGGCGCCCGGAATCAGTCACTGGTCCAGGAGCCGTTATAGGACCGCGCAACACAGCATCTCAGGTGTGCAGTGCTACAGGTGCCAGCAGTTGGGGCACGTGGCGGGTGTCTGCCGGAATGCAGTCGCGTGTTTAAAATGCGCGGCGGCACACGACACCCGTAGCTGCCCCAAACCACGTGGAGCGGCCAGCAGATGCGCGAACTGCGGCGGTCCACACGCCGCCAACTCGCGCAGCTGCAGCTACCGCCGGCAGCACACCACAGCAAGCTCTGAGGTGCCTGCCGCCGAGTCGGCCGCACTGCCTCCCCGCTCCGGCGAGGGGCGCGCGTCGTGCCGCGTCGAAGCGGCAACCGACCAAGCGCTGGCCGACTTACAAGCTGCCATCGCGGCCGAAAGGGCCGCAACTAAGGACGAACTGGTGGCTGTCCACCGACAGCTTCAACAGCTGCGGGAGGAGCTGCGGCTTCTCAAGAAGGCGCCGCCTGTGCCAGCTCCCCCCGCCCCTGTGAAGCAGCCATCGCGGGTGGATGCCGCCACCCAGACGTCCACCCCGACGTCCACCGACTCGCCTCCTGCAGCAATGCAGGCAGCGACTCGCATGGAAGTGGACGTCGGGACGCCTGCACCGTCTTCTGGCCTGGAGACGGATGCAGAAGAAGAACAAACTGATGACGACTTGCCGCCCGCTTCTTCGCACGATGAAGAAGAAGCGGCAACCGACGAAGGACTGCCCCTCCCGCTCCCTGACGAGCGGAGCGTGCAGCCCTTCCTGAAGAAGATCGTGGCGTCGCTGAAGGACGGGACGTACCCTCACGGGGACAACCCGTACCCCTTCACGCCGGCGCACGCGAAGCCACCTCTTCCGCACGTACCGTGCGACCATCACCACAGGCGTGGCTTGTTGTGCGAGGCCGTAACACGGAAGGAGCTGAAACTGCTGAACAGCCGCCCCATCTTCACCCCCTCGGACTGGGACCACATCACTGAGGTCACAGTGAAGTGGGTGAATGAAGAGTGGCGCACCGGCAGGCGGCAGCCTGCCCCAGAAGACCTACCAGCAATAAACTACTTCGCTAGTCTACACTAGCGAAGTAGCCAGAGGCCAATTCGAACGAGAGGCCACCACACACCACCAGAGCTGACAACGGAGGAATAGCAGCACTGCTGCTTAGCCTCCCCCTACTCCAGACAGAGGATGTCTGCGATTTAGCGAGTTCGAGTTCATCTCGACACTTCGCTTGAAGATGATGGGTACGAAACCCTTCGAAACGTTGCGAGAAGACGACGCCTTTACTCGGCTGATCACCCGAGAAGATTTCACGAATGGAATACGCCGAGAAAGTCTCAAATCACATTTAATGAACGTGTTAAAAGGGAAGTTGAGGCATTACGAAAGCAAGTCAAACAAATCGAAGGCGAAATTATAGGAAAAGACAGTAGAAGAAATTTAGAATCACAGATACCAGAGGGGTTTGAAGAAAATAATTTGTTTCATTTACGGGATGCAACAAGAGAGCGCCAGGCGCGTGAACTTGACAATAATCGACATTCGGACTGGGACAGATGCGGTAGGTCTTTGTCGCCACGAGGCGAAAACGTTGACTATAAACTCTTCTTGACTGTTCGGAAGATTAAGATCTTTCGCAATTCTAAGAATGACATACATCCATGTTCATGGTTAGATCAATTTATGTACGCACTTCCGCCAAATTTGCCACTAAGTCACAAACTGAAATTTATGTGCAGCTATTAATGTCCTCAGGGGATTCACTACACTAAGTGAATATGTGCCGTAGCGTTCACAGGGCCCCAAGCTGTAGTGGTGCTATTTCCCTTTTAGTTTTCTGCACCGCTGCCTACTCTTTCACTATTCTTTGCATCTATAATAACAACTCTTCTACTATCCATCTATTTACACAGTAGGTAAAGAATAACCGGATTTGACTGTTTTACCCAAAAGTGACTTTGGAAATTACCGTTTAGACTTACTATATTTTCTACAGCATTCATTCGTAATTTAAACGAAATTTTACCCGATTATCTTCGTGACAATATTACTTCATATGTTGACGATATTCTTATTGCTAAACGTTCTTGGAGTGAGCATAACAAAATTTTGGATTCATTAATACGTATTTTAGCAAGAGTTGCCATTACAGAGAACTTGGAAAAATCTGAATTTGGTCGTTCACAGGTGAAATTTCTCGGTCGCATTATTTCTACAGACGGTATTCTTCCTGATCCAGAGAAGCTAGACGCAATTCTTAATTATGCTGTTCCTACCACAAAACGTGATGTTCATAGTTTCCTTGGTGTCCGTAATTTTCTTAGACGCTTTGTTAGATTGGATGATTTGGCCACACCTCGTTTACACATTTCAGTTATGCACACTTTGGTCCCAGAAAATGCTTTCATAAATTACGAGAAAATTGCTACTTCAGTAATATGGAAAAACGTATTCGTTCTGTTCTTGCCAAATGCAAATTATGTCAAAAGGCTAAGCCGCCAACTGTTTCTCACAGAGCACCGTTGTTTCCTATCATTCCAGCGAAATTAAAGGACATGGCTGCAGTCGATTTGTTCGGTCCAGTGGTTCGTTCTACTAATGGTTTTGCGTACATTTTCGTAGCGCTGGAATTGACATCAAAATATGTGTGTTTTACACCTTTACGCAAAGCAACAGCTCGTTCAGTATCTAATGCTTTCATCAAACATTTTCTTAAAGAAGTTCGTCATGTTGATAAAGTTATATCAGATAATGGATCTCAGTTTCGCTCTAAAATTTGGCTTCGTACTCTACGGCGTCGTAAGATTAAACCAATTTTTATTTCACTTTTTCACCCTCAATCTAGTGCTTCAGAGAGATGGATGAAGGAAATCAATAAATTGTGCCGTCTTTATTGTCATCAGAATCACAGAACTTGGGATCAGTATCTTCATATTTTTCAAAACATTCTGAATGAACTTCCTAATGACTCAACTTCTTTACCGCCTCTATTGATATTAAAAAAACAAAGCACCGTCAATTCGCATTTCTGAAATTGTTCCTTTTCTGCCTTCACGGAAACTGCGGCATTCTGAAGTTGTCAACCTGGCTCTACAAAATATTGCATCTGCGGCTGCTAGAAGAGAGAAATCAGCTAAACGTCCTGGTCGTTTAAAAACTTTGTCAGTTGGTCAAAAGGTATTAATTAAGTCCCACCGTTTGTCTCACAAAGGAAAGGGATTGTGTCGCAAATTTTTTCTGCTTTATAACGGTCCATATAGAATTCGCAAAATTATTCATGATAACACTATTGAAGTAGAAACTCTTAAATCTCGGCGCTCTAAGGGAATACATCACATATCTAACGTTAAAATTTTTGTGGAATGAGATACTTTTGAGAAACCAACAGTTATACGTAAACATGCGGAGAGTACAAGGATACCGCGCTGTGTTTTGGCGGCGGCACATACTCAAAGCAACAGTCAATCTGCGCGCCGCACAAGGCAGTCGTTAACCGCAAACAATCACTTTCTAAGTCACGCGTCTACAGCTGATCGAGCGCTCAGTGCGAATGCACTGACAGACGTAAACAAATACACAGTCTAATTTCTCCGACTAAATTCTGTATAAAGCTATGGTGACTTTATAAATTATGTTATTAACGTTCAGTATTTTTCAGGATACGGTTGTATAAAATATTTAAGACCTTCAGGTAAATTCTGTGTGTGTCCGACGTTAAGAGGACTTGCTATCGAGAAAATTTCAGGAAGAATGTAATTTCGAAGAAAAAAGTAATAAACTAGAAAAAGGTAACTGTTAATTGAGTTTATTTTTCAGGTAACATAGTTCCACTTAGGTACGTACTTTAGACGTAATTTGCTGCTTGCGATTACGTGACTCATACTTTGTGCTAAATTTCATGTTCTATGAATTTACTTGTGAAGCGACGTGCTTGCGTACAGTAACTGATTTTGACAATGATTGATTAATGAATAGGGTTGTTACTTGTGTATATTATGCATCGCTTGGCTGCACTGCTTTTTCACTGATGTTATATTTTTTTATTATGTGCCTGCTGTGCTTATTTATTTAAATTGTAATTGTCAACTGATTAATTGTGCTGACTGTGGTTATGTATGTAAGTTATACTTTGTGATTTATCTGCTTGCGCCTTCATGTTTACTTATTAAGATGACACACGAACATTTATTTGCTTATGCTGATATGATGCTAATGACCTGTTTATTGTGTAAGGTATATATTTGCTGCTTTGCGTATGGATTGCATATTTACACATTTCTGTTTATGTTGTCATAACTACTCTTCAATTTAGAATATAGCAATGCTGATGTACAGTGTACGAACATAGAGTTTAGGTTACACTATAGTAT
This sequence comes from Schistocerca nitens, assembly GCF_023898315.1. NCBI lineage: Eukaryota > Metazoa > Arthropoda > Insecta > Orthoptera > Acrididae > Schistocerca > Schistocerca nitens. The sequence goes on along the minus strand of NC_064615.1, from coordinate 217,011,135 downwards.
TAATTATTGTTCGCTTGGCAGAGCCTCGTTGTTCTCTACTGGTGTATTTACTCGCTATTGCATGTTTTGCTTACGCTCAGTGCCTTATATTTTTTAAGATAAGAAAATGAACTGCTATAATTCGACGAACGACATTAGTACAAGAAACTTCATAGAAGTCACATGAGCTTAAGGTTTTATGGAAGCTGTATAAATTTATGCTAATAGGAAGGAAGCTAACGACATGACATACCAACACTAGGTTTAGACCATTGACAGTTATTACACTGCATTTTTCGTGAGTAATTGAAATAGGAAGTGACACTTGACACAAGAAATACTCCACATGTTTGCTTCTGTTTGCCATAATTTTTGAAGTGGTGTACACACTGTGAAATATTATGATCATTAACACTCCGTAATCGTACTTAATTACTGAAAGTTCTTTGAACTAAAGGCTGTTAGAGGTCATGTATGCATTTCTTTTATTTAAGGATGGACAAGGAACCAAAATGTATCTTATAATTTATAATGAGTAGAAAATTTGGGTCAGATGGATTACACAGAGGTTGTGTGTGTTGACACTGTGTCTTCGGATTGTATGGGATGATGAACTGAAGTTTGCACTAGGATTTTGTCTGTACTTGTTCGAGGAGACTGACTAGAGGAAAGAGTTGTTATGGAAGTGAAATGATATTGGTAATAAGGTTTATATGTATCGACGTATTGAAGAGGTATTATTGAAGTATTGAGATTATGTGATGCTGATGATTATTGGAGTTTTGGTGGATAAGAGGTAAAGTAAGTGAGGAGCATATTTTTTTGTTGGTCTATATGGAACAAGGAGGATGAAGATGGCAGACTAGAACACTCAAGTAGAAAGAAGATTGTCTACACACACACACTTTGTTAAATCACTTAGCAGTATAAATTTTTTTTTGGAGAGAGGAAGTAATTGCATATCTTGGCTCACTGACAGTTGTTCAGCAACCGTACATTTGATCTGGCTTGGCAAACATTGGTCTTGACATGATGACTATGACGTTGACTAACTATTATACATTGCTGCCACTACTACTTGATACACATGATGAACATAAAATTTTGACAGAATTGCATTTACACAGTTAACACTATTCAATTACACAGTAGCACTAAATGTGGATGAAAGATGAGTGAGTGTGTTTTTTGTGTTTTCCTTTTATAATCCCAGAGAAGTGATCCCAACCTATCTCCTAAATATTATTTTACTTGTTTGTTGTGGCTTGCACTGACACCCATAAATATTATAGGTTTACTGCTATTTGTGTATTGTAATAGTTAATATGACAACTACCTGATATTATTTGTGCGTTTATTATGATTTGTATGTTTAGTGTAAGAGCATTGATAATAATTTTGTTAATTGTGTGTGCACTCAAACTATTGCTCATGACTGAACTGTCTCATTAGTGATAGTGAATATTATGGACTGTTACCTGCACTTGTTCAACATAATGGGTGCCACTTGGAAATGTTTAATTTGTGCTAATGAACTTTGAGTAACTGACTAATTAGTGATAGGGAATATTAAGGACTGTTATTTGCACTTTTTCTACATGATTGGTGCCACTAGAACATGTTTAATTTCTGCTGGTGAACTGTGTGATTAGTGATAGTGAATATTATGGACTGTTACTTGCACTTTTTCTACATGATTCGTGCCACTAGGACATGTTTAATTTCTGCTGATGAACAGTGTGATTAGTGAAAGTGAATATTATGGACTGCGGTCAGCACCTGTTCAACACTGCTGGGTGCCACTGATGGACTGCTTCTACTGAAATGAAGTCACTTGTTGGTGTCTGCACCTATTCAACATTACTGGGTGCCACTGATGGACTGTTTCTACTGAAAAAATGTCACTTGTTGGTTTTTGCACCTGTTGACCATTGCTGGGTGCTACTGCTGGAACTGTCAACTGCTTATTCCTGAGCTATGGAAAGCGTTTATGTGAATATTTGTATAAACTGATTTTTTGTGTATTACTGTTTGTGAAAAGTTATGAGACTCTTACCTGCACATATTCGTCATTGATGACGCTATTGATTGAACTGTTTAACCACATAATACTTGTGTAAACTATTATGTAAAGTCACATGTATGAAAGAATTTGTATTGCTTACTGTATTTTATATATTAGGTTATTGAAAGTTCAGTGCAAAGCCAAAATTTTATCTAGTTATATGATATTTACGCATTAATATTATCTTTTATTTTTGTCTGTATTTTTTTGACGAATTTGGTGGTATTTTCACCACCAATGCTGGCAAAAATACCATCAAATTCTAGCCCGTGGAGGAAGGGCATATGAAAGGTGGCTACACTGAGCCACAGCGCCAGAGATCGCGCTAGAGAGTATTGTTCCGCCGCCTCCACTGGCAGTGATTATTGAGATGTCGTAGTGGGCAGTGCTTGTCGAGGACTCGTAGTAGTCAGTGTGTGTTGAGATGTGCTAGTGGGCAGTGTTTGTCGAGATGTTGTTCCATGTTTTATGCAGTTGTTTGATGGGCTGGACAGCAGATGGTTCGAATGGAAATATTGTAATGATCAGAGTGCTTTTCGTCAATATATATGAAGGTAAAATATTCCGTGTTTTTTTTTTTTTCATTATTTCAGTGTCTTAAATAATGCGTCATTACACGTTCAGTCAATAAAGCATCTGGCTTGTGTTCTTGGATTAGAGTGTAATTCTGGTTCTCTTGAGTAATTATGGTATTTTTATTTTCTTTAATTAATTCAGTATAAATGATATTTAAAATTTCTTGTGTTATTGAAGAAGAACCGTGCCAGATGCGTACGTTGAGTCATACTTCCACACACAGAACAGTTACACTTGTGCTTTGGTTTCGTAGGTTTTATAGTTGCTGGGGACTTAATTAATTAATTGTGTTAATGAAAATTTCCATTTCATTCTTTGTTGTTGTTCTATGCAGTCAGATTGCGTAATAATACTAGTCAGGGCCAACCGTTTACGAGACTTCGTAATCGGACAGACAGCTATTAAATCAAAAAATTAAAATTATTTGCATTTTATATTAATTAAGCCCCCATGCAACGTACCAGCGATGCAATATTTTAACCTAATGTAAACTCTGTTATTCGACTATTACGAACTCAGATTTCATATTAGTACATGTTTTTCTTTCCATTATGAACTGTACTTTAAGCTCTCTGTAGGGTTTTAATTCTAACAATTTGGATAGGCATCACTGTTCATTTATAACGTTGCAGATGCATCTGAAGATTGGTCACAGGTCCCGAAAGCGAATTTTACTTTATTTCTAGGAAAAAAAAACACTTAACAGCTTGTCATTCATGATAAATATCAGCAGTTGTGGATGTCCCGTCAAGATAAGCTTGTGGTTTTCGAAGGCCTATTTTGCGTACGAGCATATGCCAATGAATTCTATCCAGCGGGCTTTGTGCAGAAAGAAGGTGCTTATAAATCACCCAGTGTTAGCGTGCCTGCAAAAACGTTTGTGAACAAAGAGTTCATTTAACCCGCGACAGTAAATCGTGCTGTCCAGTAGCTACAAGCCCTTGGGGCATTTGGCAGTCCCATAAAAGCGCAATTGTGCGTGCGAGGCCCTCTGTGTTACACGCAATTCAGGTTGCGCTGGAAGGAGGACAAACAGAAGCGACGAACAGTGCAGGCGGCAATACATCCGACGCAATGGCGTTCATTTGGTGTCGCAGGGAATTAGTGGCAAATAGTGGCCGACAATGCTCATTTTATTGCAGGCGACAATTAGGCGGCCAAACGGTTTCAGTGCGCCTGCTGGCATGCGTGCGGCTTGCTCGCGTAGCACACGGCCTTCAGACCTGCCTGCTATACACCTGCGCCGGGGCGGGAGGTAATTGCCAGAGCTACAGACAGGCGGCGCCACATTCGCGAGACAGAGAGAGAGAGAGAGAGAGAGAGAGAGAGAGAGAGGGGTGGAATAGGGGGGGGAGGCAGGAAGAGAGGGAAGGGGTCCTCGAGCACGGCACTCGAGCAGCCAAAGTGTGCGCCAATGCGCGATTGCACGGGCGCTGAACTTGTGTCGCGCCATCAAAGCGCTGGCTCTCCCCTGCGGCTTGGGAAAGGTACCGTGCAAACCTCAGGATTCACCTCTCCTCTCGCTACCTCAGTCAAGCACCCGGGGACCTCGTACGCTACAGGCTGTGCAGTTTCACACTGGTTCCCGTAACTCGAGGAAAAAGTCAGGAAAAAATGGATTTGTTACGTAGTGATCACTTTATGTATGTGACAGATTCGTTACTTTATTCAGCTGCTGTATCTACAATGTTGGCAATAAAATCTGCGACACCCAGAAGATTAGCGAAAAGCGAAGAACGAAATTTTATTAATTGGTCGTATATACTACACTTTACACCCAAAAAGTTCCGAGAATTATTTTACACTACTGGACATTAAAATTGCTACACCACGAAAATGACGTGCTACAGACGCGAAATTTAAACGACAGGAAGCAGATGCTGTGATATGCAAATGATTAGCTTTTCAGGGCATTCACACAAAGTTGGCGCCGGTGGCGACACCTACAACGTGCTCACATGAGGAAAGTTTCCAACCGATTTCTCATACACAAACAGCAGTTGACCGGCGTTACCTGGTGAAAAGTTGTTGTGATGCCCCGTGTAAGGAGGAGAAATGCGTACCATCATGTTTCCGACTTTGATAAAGGTCGCGTTGTAGCCTATCTCGATTGCGGTTTATCGTATCGCAACCAATGAGAGCCAATGACTGTTAGCAGAATATGGAATCGGTGGGTTCAGGAGGGTAATACGGAACGCCGTGCTGGATCCCAAAGACCTCGTATCGCTAGCAGTCGAGATGACAGGCATCTTATCCGCAAGGCTGTAACGGATCGTGCAGCCACGTCTCGATCCCTGAGTCAACAGATGGGGACGTTTACTAGACAACAGCCATCTGCACGAACAGTTCGACGACGTTTGCAGCAGCATGGACTATCAGCTCGGAGACCATGGCTGCGGTTACCCTTGACGCTGCATCACAGACAGGAGCGCCTGCGATGGTGTACTCAACGACGAACCCGGGTGCACGAATAGCAAAACGTCATTTTTTCGGATGAATCCAGGTTCTGTTTGCAGCATCATGATGGTCGCATCCGTGTTCGGCGACATCGCGGTGAACGCACATTGGCAGCGTGTATTCGTCATCGCCATACTGGCGTATCACCCGGCGTGATGGTATGGGGTGCCATTGGTTACATGTCTCGGTCACCTCTTGTTCGCATTGACGGCACTTTGAACAGTGGACGTTACATTTCAGATGTGTTACGACCCGTGGCTCTACCTTTCATTCGATCCCTGCGAAACACTGCAGTTCAGCCGGATAATGCAGGACCGCATGTTGCAGGTCCTGTACGGGCCTTTCTGGATAAAGAAAATGTTCGACTGCTGCCCTGGCCACCACATTCTTCGGATCTCTCACCAACTGAAAACGTCTGGTCAATGGTGGCCGAGCAACTGGCTAGTCACAATACGCCAGTCACTACTCTTGATGAACTGTGGTATCGTGTTGAAGCTGCATGGGCAGCTGTACCTGTACACGGCATCCTAGCTCTGTTTGACTCAATACCTAGGCGTACCAAGGCCGTTATTACGGCCAGAGGTGGTTGTGCTGGGTACTGATTTCTCAGGATCTATGCACCTAAATTGTGTGAAAATGTAATCACATGTCAGTTTTAGTATAATATATTTGTCCAATGAATACCCGTTTATCAACTGCATTTCTTCTTGGTGTAGCAATTCTAATGGCCAGTAGTGTATTTCTGTCGTATAAGCGACTTCAGCGCAGCAGTTACGGCGGCAACTTTAACTACTGTAAACAGCAGATGTACATTCGACAAGTTGTGAGCAGGTAGTGTTAACGAGGAGAACACGGCTAGTGCCACAATCCGATTTCCCAGAAGCTTCGCTCAGTGGAAGGGGGGTCAAAATAAGCGAACACGTTTCTCTACTTATCCGTAGATGCCGAATGTTTCTGGGAAACATATAATTTTGTGTCACACATGTTCAGAAATTTGAAACTTCTTAGCGAGTTTAAACTGTGTAAAAGACCAGGACTCCACCGTAAATCTTCCTTCTCATGGCCAGTGCTCTTATCGTGAAGCTATCCAGGTGCGAACCGCTACCTGCACTCAGACCTTCACTTCTGACAGCATCCCTGTCCCTCGAAAACCGTGGCCTGGTCAGGTGAGTCCCGTAGGAGGAATGGATGTTGCCAACGAATAGCTCATGCTGAATTAATCTTTCACTCCGCCCCTGAGTGTCTTCCTTTATCATTTCTACTAGAAGGTCAAATATGTGTGCCATCCGGATTCGAGCCTAGAATCCTGCGTTTCGCGATTAAGACAGTGTAATGAGTGGCAGGACAAAGTTGTACTTGGACCTACTAAATGGCACTCTCGGTGCAATGTTCACCTGCCCGCAGTTGTTAAAGCGGCCGCCTCAGTCTGAAGCACGACATATGCGAGCAGCCCGTAGTGGCTCGCTTTCCACACGTTTTACTTTAAACTGTGACTAAAGCTGTTTCGCTTTATATTTATATTATAAGTGATGTGTAAGTACTGCTTCTTTTTATACTGTTAATAAGATTTCAAAGTGTATTTCTATGCCTTTACATCAGCAAAATGTTAGCATGTCTGCTGTTGTCATATAAAACTTTGCCTGTTGAGTTCAAGTACTAAATACTGTTCATTTTAACATTCAGCTGTCTATATTTTAAATGTTAAGTAGCCTACTTGTGTTTACGGCTACGAGATGGCACTCTTTGTGTCATGTTAACCTGCCCGCACTTGTTAACGCGGGCGCCTCAGTCCGTTGCTACCTGTGGCTTTAGCCCGCAGCTCGTGGTCGTGCGGTAGCGTTCTCGCTTCCCACGCCCGGGTTCCCGGGTTCGATTCCCGGCGGGGTCAGGGATTTTCTCTGCCTCGTGATGGCTGGGTGTTGTGTGTTGTCCTTCGGTTAGTTAGGTTTAAGTAGTTCAAAGTTCTAGGGGACTTATGACCACAGCAGTTGAGTCCCATAGTGCTCAGAGCCATTTGAACCATTTTTGAACCTGTGGCTTTACGGATATGAACATTCCATAGTGGCTCGCCTTCATGCATTCTTTTCAAAACAATTTTGTGACTAAAGCCCTTCTGGCCTGTTATTTATTTTATACGTGACATATAGGTACTATTTCTGTCTTGTATTGTTAGTCAGTACTTACATTCTTATATAAAAGAATTTCTTTTCCTATAAATTTGTAATTATGTTATAGGCCACTTTAAACATTTAAATTCTGATGAAAGCACTCTTAGAAGTGTTGAAACCTGGTTGTTAAAAGTAAAAGTTGTGACCGAGGGCTCATTTGTTTCAACTTTATAAACGGTCACTGAATCAAGCAGCCGTGTCTAAAACCTTGCGATACGTGACCTTGTTGCGACTGAATATTATCGGAGCATTAACATCTGGAGCTGAAAGCTTGGGTCAAGATTCGCTCAAAGTCATAGTAATCAGACTACACTCTCCCCACAGAATTTACAGGAAAATAATCAAAATTAAGGAACCTCGGAACACTCTGACACAGATAAGTCTGAAAGAGGACGGACTAACTGATTCTACAACTAAATTTCTCATCCTGATACCTGACCCCAAATACGAGCAAGACGCTCTTACATAGCGACTGATCACTTACCAATCCGGAGACCAAATGCCTGTCATGGTGAATGTCGAGAAAACTGCTCCCCGCTCAAATAAGTGGTGGTGTGGGGGAGACCGGATCTGGTGTCTGTGACCAACAACGAGACGCCAAAATTGCAGCTCACTGTATATCTTTGACTTATCCCCTAGTCTCCGCCCTTTGAAAAACTTGACCATGAAGTCAGGTTCGCAGTAGTTCTGCGTTACTCATACGTGTGTGGTTACATCCCGCGAACATTCAAACTTACGATGCACCCACAGTCATTCATGAAGGTACGGAGAAGAGCGATACAAGGATCAGGATAGATGCTTAGAAATACGTACATGTGCTGCTTGACGCCGAACAGTTAAAATACACAGAAAGAAACTCAGTACTGAATATACGCACGTGGCTTCGCATGACTTCATGAATGAAGCGGTACACGTGATCCCGTTTCAATTTCATTTGCGAGAAGTTTCAAAACAACACGTACTCTGTTGCAGATTAGAGTTTCATTCTGATTCGAAACTTGTTTCATCATTAAAACCTGTTTTCAAAGACATTTATTCACAAAGAACAATGATATGAAACTTTTAACTGGCGAAAGGAGAACATATAAAAATTCGCCAGATGTAGCACGCGAAAGAAAATACAAACATCTAAAAACTGAAACTGGCAGAAGGTGCAAAACCGCTAAGCAGGAATTTCAAGACGGCAAATGCGTGCATTTGCTCCAGAAGCATGTGTAACTAGCGGAAAGATAAATAGTACCTATATGAAGATTAAGGGAACTTTTGGAAAGAACAGAAGAAGCAGTAAGAAAATCAATAGTTCAGATGGCAAGTCAGTACTATGAAAGAAGGGAAAGCAGGCAAGTGGAAGGAATGTATAGAGGGGCTCTACAAGTGAAATAAATTTGAAGACGAGATTAAAGAAAGGGAAGAAGAAGTAGATGAAGATAAAGTGCGAGATATGACAATGCGAGAAGAATCTGAAGGAAAAGGACATTAGGTTTAACAGCCTGTTGGAAAAGAATTTGAGAGTGTAGTGAAGATACTATTGTCTGTGTTTCGTGTCGTGAGATCAGCAGCCAACCGCATCGCGAAATGGTTACGGACACACTTGTGAAACTGTGCCAATTATCAAAGGCAGAACTGAATTTCAACTGATCGAGGCGCTGGTCAATGAACCGCGTGAGTGAACAGCACGACAACAGGTCGCAAGGTATCCCAAACATTCCAGTGGTGATTGAAGTGGTAACCGTAGCTTATAACTGTGCACTACTGAAACAGTTTGTGAACAGGGCAGCACACATTCGTGCGTTTCCTGATAGAATATGCATTATGTGATCAAAAATACAATTAGGTGACAGAGGTTATGGGACAACTCGTTTTTTTCTGCCGTAGTGCAGCAAATCGACGTGACAGGGAATCAACAAGTCGTTGGAAGTCTCCTGCAAAAATATTAATCCATGCTGCCTCTTGTAGCCTCCCATAACTGCGTAAGTGTTCCCGGTGCTAGATTTTGTGGACGAACTGCACTGTCGATTACGTCCCTTCGATGGGATTCATGTCGAGCGATCTGGGTGGCTAAATCATTCGCTCGAAATGTGCAGGAAGTTCATCAAACCAATCACGGAATTGGCGCATTGTTGTCCGTAAGAATTCCATCGTTCTTTGGGAACATGAGGTCCTAGTAGCCGAACATAAGCATTTCCAGTCAATTACCGGTCAAGGATCAATCCCTTTCATGTAAACACAGCCCACACCATTACAGATCCATCACCAGCTTGCACAGTGCCTTGTAGATATCTTGGGTCCGTGGATTCAAGAGGTCTGCACCATACTCGAACCCTACCACCATCTCTTACCCACTGAAATCGGGACTCATCTGACCAGGCCGCGGTTTTCAAGTCGTTTAGGATCCAACCGACATGGTCACGAGCCCTTGAGAGGCGTTGCAGGCGATGTCGTCCTGTTAGTACAGAAACGTCGGTCGTCTGCTGCCACAGCCAATTAACGTCAAATTCGCCGCCCTATCCTAACAGATACGTTCGTCCCACACTGATTTCAGCGGTTACTTCACGCAATCTGTTAGCACCCGGAATTGTGAATTTCCTGATGATTTCCGAAATGGATTATCCCATGCGTCTAGCTCCAGTTGCCTTCTCGCGTTCCAAGTCTGTTAATTCCCGTGGACATAAACACGTCGGACATGACAGCCCGGCCATTGCATTGCCCTTTTATACGTTGCGTATGTGGTATTACCGCCCTCCAAATATGTGCATATCGCTGTCCATGACTTTTGTCATGTGCCCAAGAGAACTGTTCATGATGTGATCCTACAGTGGAAAGGTGAAGGCACGAGAATAGCTAAACCTAGACAAGGCAGACCTCACGTACTGAGGCACATGGACCATCGAGCATTGCGGGAAGCGGTTGTAAAAGTATGAAATCAACAGTAGGAAACACTCGTGAGCTCCAAAGTGATGCTAGCAGTCAGGCCGACACATGGGCTGCCCACAGAGGTTTAAAACGAATCAGGTACAGTGGTCAAGCACCTTCCCATAGGCCACACATTTCTGTAATCAATGCTAAGCGACGCTTGAAGTGGTGTAAAGAACGACGGCACTGGACACTAGCTAACTGCAAACGAGTGATGAACCATGCTACACCCTGTAGCACTCCTTCAATTGTAGTGCCAACAACAAAGTACAGATGAAACAATTACCGTATGGAAGTGCTGCGTATAGTGGAAGAGTAGTTCGGAGACGATGACTGTATCAGCATGATAATGCACCGTCATTAACTAGCATGTGTGAGACAACGGTTTGTGGAGAACAACATTCCCGATTTTTTTTTATTTATTTGTTTCACACGTCTAGTTCTGTAAGACCAAACGAACAAATTTCCACGGTCAGGGAACGTGTCAACAGGTGAGCTTAAACAGAAAAGTAATTACTGGATTTCTTCTAAATCTGGGGAATAAGCTGATATTGTTAAAAAGAAACGACAGTAAAGAAGGTATACTTTGAGAGGCCAATGTCGGTATACCCAGGGGTCGAAAAGAGGTTCGCAAACTTACATCATTTATTGCCCGAACCGCCAGTTTCTGAGAATGGACTGGCCTGTCCGAAGTCACCACCTACACCCAATGAAACACCCTTTGGGTGGAATGAAACGTCATCTTCAGTCCAGACGCCAGTGCCCAACATCACTACCATCTCTGGTTTCATCACTTGGGGAAGAGTGGTGGACTGCCATTCCTCCACAGACATTTAGACGCCTCCCTAAAAGTTTCCCTAGCAGAGTTCAATGCGTCACAAAGGCGAAGGGTGGACACATCCGATCACCTTTGATCCGAAAATGTACGTCGATCTTTTACAGATACTTCTGGTCCTCATTACGTGTATGCTGCCCTCACCAGCAGTTAATTAAACATTTATAGAACATGATTTGTAGTCGTTGTACGTAGCAAGAGGAAGGAAAGCGCTGAGGGAAGAACAGGATCGTTTCGTTGAGGCACACGGTCGTTACATATAATGTTGAGTTTGCCTGTGTGTGAGCTAAGTGTTTTGAAAGACGCATAAAAACTTTCATTTGTAAATACAAGTCCGCTTAAAACGTTTATCTGGAGTGTGCTCCAAACTCAACTTTATTGCTTTTCTTATCGAGTCGGGGCATTGAATGTCATAAGCTTGAACGTGGTAGGGAAGCTAGAAAATCTCAAAAGGGAAATGCAAAGGCTCAATCTAGATATAGTAGGAGTCAGTGAAGTGAAGTGGAAGGAAGACAAGGATTTCTGGTCAGATGAGTATAGGGTGATATCAACAGCAGCAGAAAATGGTATAACAGAGGTAGGATTCGTTATGAATAGGAAGGTAGGGCAGAGAGTATGTTACTGTGAACAGTTCAGCGATAGGGTTATTCTTATCACAATCGACAGCAAACCAACACCGACAATGATAGTTCAGGTATACATGCCGACGTCGCAAGCCGAAGATGGAGATGGAGAAAGTGTATGGGGATACTGAAAGGGTAAAACAGTATGTAAAGGGAGATGACAAACTAACAGTCATGAGGGGCTGGAAGGTGACAGGGGAATATGGCCTTGGGACAAGAAATGAAGAAGCCAAGAGGATATAATAAGAGCCGCGCGGGATTAGCCGAGCGTCTGAGGCGCTGCAGTCATGGACTGTGCGGCTGGTCCTGGCGGAGGTTCGAGTCCTGTAATAAACTTCACCTACTAATAGCGAATAATCTGTTCAAGAATCAGTAGAGGACGAGGTATACTTGGAAAAGGCTGAATGATACGGGAAGATTTCTGTTAGATTACATCATGGTCAGACAGAGATTCCGAAATTTGATACTGGATTGTAAGGTGTATCCAGAAGCAGATATAGACACAGATCACAAAAAAGTAGTGATGAATAGTAGGCTGAAGTTTAAGACATTAATTAGGAAGAATCAATACGCAAAGAAGTGGGATACGGAAGTACTAAGGAATGACGAGGTACGCTTGAAGAAGGCTATAGGTACAGCGATAAGGAATAGCTCAGTAGGCAGCACAGTTGAAGAGCAATGGACATCGCTAACAAGGTCATCACAGAAGTTAGGAAGGAAAACATAGGTACAAGGAAGGTAGCTGCAGGGAAACAACGGGTAACAGAAGAAATACTTCAATTGATCGATGAAAGGAGCAAGTACAAAAATGTTCTTGGAGACTCAGGAATACAGTAATACAAGTCGCTGAGGAATGAAATAAATAGGAAGTGCAGGGAAGCTAAGACGAAATGGCTGCATGAAAAATGAGAAGAAATGGAAAAGGAAATGATTGTCAGTAGGACAGACTCAGGATAGTCAAAACAACCTTCGATGACATTAAAAGCAAGGGTGGTAACATTAAGAGTGCGAGGGAATTCCCCTGTTAAATGCAGACGAGAGAGTGCGTAGGTGGAAAGAATACACCGAAGCCTCTATGGGGCGGAAGATTTGTCTGATGTGATAGAAGAAGAAACAGGAGTCGATTTAGAAGAGATAGGGGACCCGGTGTTAGAATCAGAATTTAAAAGAGCTTTGGAGGATTTAAGATCAAATAAAGCAGAGACGAGTAATATACAATATGTACAAGAGCCAAGAGGATATAATAAGAGCGGCGCGGGATTAGCCGAGCGGTCTGAGGCGCTGCAGTCATGGACTGTGCGGCTGATCCTGGAGGAGGTTCGAGTCCTCCCTCGGGCACAGGTGTGTGTGTTTGTCCTTACGATAATTTAGGTTAAGTAGTGTTTAAGCTTAGGGACTGATGACCTTAGCAGTTAAGTGCCATAAGATTTCACAAACATTTTTTTGATATAGTAAGAGTGGACGACAATGAACGATATGCTCGGATTAAAAGAGTGCAAGACAGGTGTGTAGTCTTTCACCCCCACTGTTCAATCTGTACATTTAAGGAGCAGTGATGGAAATAAAATAAAGGTTCAGGAATGGGATTAAAATTAAAGGTGAAAGGCTATCAATGATTCAATTAAAAGTCCAACTAGAAAAGTTTGTAGGATAATGAAAAGCATTATTGATATTGGGTGTCTTAATTTAATAAAATTAATATTTATTACGTTTGATAGTGATATAATTACTATTTTGATCATTTCAGGGATTACTTTATTAAAAATATCGGTTTTGGGGACCGATGATGGAAAGCTGATGACATGGTTAACCTGAGAGAAAGTGAAGAAGAATTACATGATCTGCTGAATGCAATGAACAGTTTAATGAGTATACTAGAGGTTGAAAACACCGCTACAGTTGTAAAGTTCTTTTATTATGACACGACCAGTTTCGAGCTCTTATAAGTAGTAACTTGGTGCTGTGATCCCCGAGCTCCGCAGTGGACGTGTACATGGCGTTGGTGTGCTACCTACGAGCGCAGAACACGCTGGTATGGTAAGGAATTCCTCCAACAGGATTGTTTCTATTGAGTATACACTCCTGGAAACTGAAATAAGAACACCGTGAATTCATTGTCCCAGGAAGGGGAAACTTTATTGACACATTTCTGGGGTCAGATACATCACATGATCACACTGACAGAACCACAGGCACATAGACACAGGCAACAGAGCATGCACAATGTCGGCACTAGTACAGTGTATATCCACCTTTCGCAGCAATGCAGGCTGCTATTCTCCCATGGAGACGATCGTAGAGATGCTGGATGTAGTCCTGTGGAACGGCTTGCCATGCCATTTCCACCTGGCGCCTCAGTTGGACCAGCGTTCGTGCTGGACGTGCAGACCGCGTGAGACGACGCTTCATCCAGTCCCAAACATGCTCAATGGGGGACAGATCCGGAGATCTTGCTGGCCAGGGTAGTTGACTTACACCTTCTAGAGCACGTTGGGTGGCACGGGATACATGCGGACGTGCATTGTCCTGTTGGAACAGACGTTCCCTTGCCGGTCTAGGAATGGTAGAACGATGGGTTCGATGACGGTTTGGATGTACCGTGCACTATTCAGTGTCCCCTCGACGATCACCAGTGGTGTACGGCCATTGTAGGAGATCGCTCCCCACACCATGATGCCGGGTGTTGGCCCTGTGTGCCTCGGTCGTATGCAGTCCTGATTGTGGCGCTCACCTGCACGGCGCCAAACACGCATACGACCATCATTGGCACCAAGGCAGAAGCGACTCTCATCGCTGAAGACGACGCGTTTCCATTCGTCCCTCCATTCACGCCTGTCGCGACACCACTGGAGGCGGACTGCACGATGTTGGGGCGTGAGCGGAAGTCGGCCTAACGGTGTGCGGGACCGTAGCCCAGCTTCATGGAGACGGTTGCGAATGGTCCTCGCCGATACCCCAGGAGCAACAGTGTCCCTAATTTGCTGGGAAGTGGCGGTGCGGTCCCCTACGGCACTGCGTAGGATCCTACGGTCTTGGCGTGCATCCGTGCGTCGCTGCGGTCCGGTCCCAGGTCGACGGGCACGTGCATCTTCCGCCGACCACTGGCGACAACATCGATGTACTGTGGAGACCTCACGCCCCACGTGTTGAGCAATTCGGCGGTACGTCCACCCGGCCTCCCGCATGCCCACTATACGCCCTCGCTCAAAGTCCGTCAACTGCACATACGGTTCACGTCCACGCTGTCGCGGCATGCTACCAGTGTTAAAGACTGCGATGGAGCTCTGTATGCCACGGCAAACTGGCTGACACTGACGGCGGCGGTGCACAAATGCTGCGCAGCTAGCGCCATTCGACGGCCAACACCGCGGTTCCTGGTGTGTCCGCTGTGCCGTGCGTGTGATCATTGCTTGTACAGCCCTCTCGCAGTGTCCGGAGCAAGTATGGTGGGACTGACACACCGGTGTCAATGTGTTCTTTTTTCCATTTCCAGGAGTGTAGAATATGAACTGAGAGTAAATCGAAGAAAAACGAAAGTAATGAGTAGGAGCAGAAATGAGAACAGCGAGAATCTTAACATCAGGATTGATGGTCACGAAGTAGATGAAGTAAAGGAATTCTACCATCTAGGCAGCAAAATAACCAATGAAGAACGGAGCAAGGAGGACGTACGACGTAGACTAGCACTTGGAAATAGTGCATTCCTGGCTAAGGGAAGTCTACTAGTAGCAAGTGTAGGCCTTAATTTGAGAAAGAAATTTCTGAGAATGTGCGTTTGGAGGACAGCATTGTATGGTAGTTAAACATGGACTGTGGGAAAACCGGAATAGAAGAGAGTCGATGAATTTGAGATGTGGTACTACAGATGAATGTTGAAAATTAGCCGGCCTGGTATGGGAAGGAATGAGGAGGTTCTGCGCAGAATGAGAGAAGAAAGGGGTATGTGGAAAACACTGACAATGAAAAGGGACAGGATGATAGGACATCTTTTACGACGTCAGGGAATAACTTCCATGGTACTAGACAGAGAGCTGTAGAGGACAAAAACTGTACAGGAAGACAGACATTGGAATACACCCAGCAAACAACTGAATACGTGGGTTGCAAGTGCTACTCGGAGATGAAGAGTGACTATAATTTTAGTCTTTATTCCATGTTTGTCCCTCTTCACCTGTGCCGCTACCACTATTCTGTGTTCCGTTTCACAAAGTCACTGGTCGGCTGTGCTCGCTGCTGCCTGTACTCTTTATGCAGTGCTGGGCATAATCTGTCTCCACTGTCGTTGGGATAGGACCACAAAGTCTGGTCTATAAGTAATTGTGCTATGTCGTCGTGTGGGTATGACATTCGCCTTTCCTGTGACCAAAGATCACAGTCAGCCTGCGAGGTGCCGGGGCTAGCAGTGTATTTAACACTAAATTCTTCTAGAATCTTCATATATAAAGGATGCCCTAAGCCCCCCCCCCCCCTATTCTAACTCTGACTTTTTGCTGTTGCACATGGATTAAAAATAAACACGACCTGACTGTAATCGACCCTGCAAGTGGAGTAGAAAAGAGTTTGGAACCTGCAATAATATAATTTGATAAGTAAGTTAAATAAAGGAAAGTTTCATTAACGTAATGAGAAATGGTAGGGTTGCTCTACCGATTAACAGAATGATATGATTTACTATAACTCAAAATAATAAACAAAACCACATGAAACACTTACAATATATCAAATTGGCTCAAATTGGATATTCAAATAAATGCTGTGAAGGTGAAGTTGTCCCTAAACTAGATTGTGACATTTATGACGATGGGGTATGTGGAGCCAATTCCTTGCAACTCAAATCTTAAGAGAGACACACAGCCAACCTAGCATTAATTGCTGCTACACTAGTGAGAACTCAGACAATGAACACCCAAGACAGATCAAAGTTAGAAAAGACAAACAGGCGCGCTCTGCTGAGCTCGGATTATCACATAGCAAAATTGCCTGCTTTGCTGGTGCTGCGGATGTACATTACCAAGCTGTCTTCTTAACTGCACGGACACGATCTGGCATACCGGAGGCGATGGCTGGTTGCTTCGACGTCCCGTCGTGGTGATGATAATGTCGCGAGTATAGCCCGAAACAAATTATCCTGGCCTGGTTGTTCCACACTAAAGACTTCCTAGCAATACAAATGCGCCTCTGAGGGAGACGAAGAAGGCTCACCACACAATCACTGACGGTACAGTGGTTGATTTTAATATGCGAAGTCACACAGTAACTCTGATACAGTCAACTTTAGCCAAAACTGCTCAAGACAGTCAACATAGGCCTCTTGTCCGCAGAACGCTCAATTGCCAACTGTACTCGGAAAGTTATGTTGAAGTCGAAACTTCAGCAACTTCGTCAAACAGTTACAATTAAATAAAAGTATATTAGACAGCCAACAGAAGGCAGGCTGTCCAGAGCAGCGAGAGCTGAGTCTTGTAACCTACTCCGACCGAAAGGCGAGAGCCGACCTCCACAAGAGCACCCGTACAAACCGAACACAGAACATTCCCGCCCCCACGACAGTGGCCGTGGTTAACCGTTCCAATGAGCAACTCGAAAATCGGCGGAAATTCCACTCCATTGCTGGAGCACTACCATTCCACCAATGGAGATTCTTGGCGCCAATTTCTGCGCCGATTTTGCTACGTCACGGAGCTATGCCCTGAGCAAGCCAATCACAGATACGATTTTGCAGAAAGCGCGGGAATTTGCCCGCCAAAACTGCCTGGGTACACAAGTCATTCCCACGCCTCGCTGGTAGCCCACCAGAAAGTGTTTTCGCTAAGTTTCTGCGAAGTAACGGAACCTCTAGCCCAGCCGCTACTTCAGGCCCCTGCGGGCGTGTCTTTTGACAATGTCGGCGTCTGTAAAGCATTCATTCAACTCCCTCACACCTGTCGGCTTACCCTTTCAAGATCAGCGGAGCCCGCCTGTCACCGGACCACCTGGGTGACGAGAGACACTGCGTGGGAAGTCCGCGTGTGAAGGAAAAGCAACTTTTCACCGCATGCAATTAGAGAGGAAAATCGTAAGATAGAAATATGAGAGGGGGCTCATGCCACCTCTCAAGCCTCCTGACTGAGGTTTACACACAGCAAACGTGTTCACGGTTAAGAAATGAATCAAGCCCCGGCTGGTATGGACATGTTTAGTTCTCAAAAGCTCCGTGTTATTGGGGGAAGAATAGGTACACCCTTCGGGCCTTTTCGCAGTTGTCCCACTCAGTTTCTCATGAGTTCTCTCTACACGTTCTGACCTCTCTCGTAGACTATATTTCCTCCTCCAAGACGTCTTCCACTGTGTCTGTACTGCACGTTTTCAGCGAATATGCCGCCGCGCCGTAATAAATAAATATGTCTATTGAGTGCACCACGAGCACCAGGCACAGTGGCACTTGTTTTCAGTGGCGTCAAATGCTCGGGAGCGATACAATGGTGGCCTCCACTCTCCTCACCTATAGCGGTAGAAAGACGTTTCTTCGCGAGGTTTATGTCTGACCTGTCTGAGCCACTGAAAGGAACCAGGGTACCATGAAGAGTCTTCCAACTATAGACACAATCAACAGGTTACGAAGAAAATGATCTTGCCGTCACGGAGGCTGAAGTCCAGCACGTGGCAGTCAGGCACCTGCAAGTGAAGTGATTATGCCAGACAATTCGGTAAATTGAAAGTGGAGGGAGGAGAAAGGAAAGGAAAGAATTGATGATATGAGCTGCATCGGAACTTTATGCGGAATCAGCGGCGACGAGAGACACTGGGCACGCCGGCCGTTGTGACCAATCGGTTCTAGGCACTTCAGTCTGGAACCGCGCGACCGCTACGGTCGCAGGTTCAAATCCTGCCTCGGGCATGGATGCGTGTGATGTCCTTAGGTTAGTTAGGTTTAAGTAGTTCTAAGTTCTAGGGAACTGACGACCTCAGATATTAAGTTCAAATGGCTCTGAGCACTAAGGGACTTAACTTCTGAGGTCATCAGTCCCCTAGAATTTAGAACTACTTAAACCTAACTAACCTAAGGACATCACATACATCCATGCCCGAGGCAGGATTCGAACCTGCGACCGCAGCGGTCGCGTGGTTCACAGACTGTAGCGCCAAGAACCGTTCAGCCACTCCGGCCGGCAATGTTAAGTCCCACAGTGCTCAGAGCTGTTTGAACCATTTGAAAATGTGCACCAGACAGCGACTGGATCCCTGGATCGCGTGCTTACTATGCAGTTGCGTTGATCTCAGCACCACCCGGACACAGTGCTTATCGCAGATGCGCTGCCTACCTCGGTATGTTCCCAGGCCGACTCACACTACCACCTAGTGCGACCTATCCGTAATCCCTGTCCATGTTCTCTATGCTTGTTAAGTTTTACATTCCCGCTAGAGGTCGAACATAATTGGCATCAGCACTGACGGTTGTGGATTCATTGCTCATCGAGGCGAATCAATTATATGAATGCGTGGTCTCTGTTCTTTCGGACATGTTCTAAAGAACAGACACCACGCATCCGAATAACGCCGCAGGTAAATTTACTACAGCACGGGGAAGTGGCGGATTTCTACCCTATCGCCTACAAAGTGGCCGAGTCCTCTTATGGAGGCAGGCACAGCGCACGTGTCCTCACCGGCGGCTGCAGCTCGGGGCTTCTCTGTGCAGCTGGCCGGCCAAACAGGCCGCAGGTGTCGGGCAAACAGCGCTCGCTAATTACCCCGTTGTGGGGACGGGCCACGTGTTTTGCCTGACCGGCCCCGGGCAGGCCTGGGCTGGGGTAATAACGCCTCCCGGGGTGGCGCTGCCATCTACATTACCCCCACTGGGCGACAGCTGCCGGCACACAGCTGGGTGGCTTCCTGGCGTCCTACTGCTCTGCAGTGCATTCTAGGTTCGTATACCACAATTACTGTCCTCGTATCCACGTATCCAGTAATCTATCGAAAACGCCCATGACTTGAACAAACCCGAATACAGATTTATTTATTTATTTTTGTTCGATTCGGCCGGGTACGAATTTCTCCCTTGTGCCACCCTCTACATCTCAAAGTAGCACTTGCACCCTCAGTCCTTAACCATTCGTTGGATATGTTCCAGTCTCTGCCTTCCCTTCAGTTTTCACGGTCTACAGGTCGCTCTACTAGTACCACGGAGGCTATTCCCTCATGTCTTCTCACATGACCTACCACTACTGCCCTAAAGTATTGCACGCCCTTGATTTCAATGATGTTCTTTTTGTTAGTTACACCCCTTCATGCATGAATGTATTTATCTTTTTCTTGGAGGGGGGGGGGGGGCTTGAGACAATGCCTAGTAACAATGTGATCTCATACTGCCGATAATGGTCTCAGAAAGTGATTGTGTTAATTGAGGTTTGGCGTTCGGTAGCTCTGGTCAGAAAGTTTTGCTGGATGACTTAAATTTTCTTCCTATATGAGTGGTGCATTTATTGTCATGGTGAAAACTCAAGAATTAATCCCTAGAAAGTAAAAGTGCATCGAGATTTTACACAGCGAGGGCCTAAACAAGACCGAAATTGCGAAGAAGATTAACTGTTCGAGGTTAGCTGTGAGTCAAAATCTGCAGAAGTTGACGGCCAAGGGAAATATGGAAAACTTACTAGGTATATATTCTCCCCGGGAGGACAGAATACTTCGTTGACTAAATCGGGAAATCACGAGTGATACTTCAGTTGAACTGGCGAAAGCATGGCAAGAGGGAATAGCACATGATTTCAGCTCATCAGTTATTAGGAAAAGGCTCTATGCAATGGGAATGAAGGCTAGAGTTGCCAAAATGAAGATATTTTTAACTGCTGCAATGAAAGAAAAAGAGACTGGCATGGGCCAGCCTGTACGTTAACTAGACGTAAGAGCAATGGAAAATAGTGGTATTTTCAGCTGAAAGCCGATTTTGTATGATCACAGCTCGTCAGATTTGAACCCAGTGAAAGGATAGAGCCTGGCTGCCTTGTGCGAACCATGAAACATGCTCCATCGATAATGGTCTGGGGAGCAATGAAATAAGAAGACGTTGGAATGCTGCTGTTTGTTCAATGAAAAATGAACAGAGATCAATACGAAGCTGTCGTTCGGTACTCTCTGGCGTTCACTGCGCGTGATGCATTACTGGATGTACAGTGTATTTTCAAACAGGATCAGGCTCCACACATGAAAAAAGAGGCTTTTGGTTATTTTATCTTTTTAATATAATTTCCAAGGTTACTGCTGTTACATGTCGTCCAAATCTACCATTTCACACCCGTCCTTTCACGACTGAATCGAGTATCAGGAAACTCCCATGGCCGGGAGATTCGC
This sequence comes from Schistocerca nitens, assembly GCF_023898315.1. Lineage (NCBI taxonomy): Eukaryota > Metazoa > Arthropoda > Insecta > Orthoptera > Acrididae > Schistocerca > Schistocerca nitens. Next base: position 216,990,192 of record NC_064615.1, on the reverse strand, counting down.
CAGACATTAATGCAATTGAGAATTTGTGCCGACTGGTTGGGAAAGGAGCTCAGAAGAAGAAGCCTGCAACAAAACAGGAGCTTTTGACGGTGACTGTGAAACTGTAGCTCCATGAAATTAATATCAGTACCATTCGGAAATTGATCGACTTCATGTCTGTCAGAGTGAAGGCTGTTGGAAGGGCCAAAGGGGAGGAGAGGGAGTCCAACAAAATACTAAGTTCATTTGAAGTATGACTGCTGAATAATGCACTTGTGATATACCATATTCTACACTCTGACCAAATTAAAGGGAAATGTCATTAAAGTATGTAATATTTAACTTGGATATCGTCAGTGACGTGACATGTCACTATACAGATATATGCATATTGTTGACATATTTGCTCGACTATTAGAAACAATGTCGTCCTTCATTATGAAGTACCTTCTTACTCGTAGACTGTCCTTCTTTCATCAGTATTTGAAATTTGAAAGACAAATGGGTTTTTAGAACTTTTGTACCAAAATTCTCAAAATTTTGTACCGATATGCAAGTGTATAATCATCTCCCCTCCTCTTGTCACTGTTTTCGACTTGTTCCTTTCTTCCTCGACTGTGTAGACAACGTCTTCATTCCTGTTTCTCAATATTCGTCTGTAGCACCACATCTCAAACACTTCGACTCTCCTCTTTTCCGGTTTCCCGCAATCTATTCGCTTCCATACAATCCTTTGCTCCAAACGTAATTTCCTCATCAGTTTCTTCCTGACATTAAGGCGAATGTTTGCTACTTGTAAACTTCTCTTGACCTCTTTGCTTGTGCTAATCTGCTTTTTATGTCTTCCTTGCTTTGTCCAGCATGCATTTTTCGCATCCAAGGTAGCAGAACTGCTTTACTTCATCTATTGTGCCCAAAATTAATGTTCAGTTCCTCGCTACTGTCATTTCTTCTTCTCCTTATTCCTTTATTTCTTCTTCGATTTATATTCAGTCGATGACTGTGTACTCGTTAGGCTGTTCAGGCCACTCAACATGTCCTATAAGTCTTCTTCACTTTCATTCAGGATGTCAACATCATTGACATCCTTTCACACTGAATTATAATCCCAGCCTTTAACCTTTATTTTATTTCCGTCACTTCTTCTTCGATGTAGAGACTGAACAGTAGGGGCGAAGGACTGCATCCCTGTCTTACACCATTTTTAACCCGAGCACTTCGTTCTTGGCCTTCCATTTCTATTGTTCCTTCTTGGTTCTTATACATGTTATTAGTCTTTCGCTAAAGCTTACTCCTAGTTTTCTCAGAATTTCGGTGATCTCGGGCCATTTTACATTGTTCAAAGCGTTTTTTCCATGTCGATAAATCCTGCGAATATGTCTTGATTTTCCTTGTCTTGCTTCCATTATCAATCGCAATGCCAGAACGGCCAATGTAAGAACTGGAACCCTTCTAAAATCCAAATCGATCATGCTCTAATCAATCCTCAGTTTTCTTTCCTATTCGCTTACGTGATTGTTGTCAAAAATTTCTGCAATAGCCATAGATAAAATGTGAAACAAATCCACCAGAATTATATCAGAGATATTCGTTAATTTCCCCTGTTTTCTTCAAGTCCCCTTACACAGGGCTTACCTTCTTAAGCTTCAGTAGCTACTTGCGTATATTGATACACCGCTTGTTCAACTGCATCCACTATCAACCTTCTGGACGGTTGTCAGCAATGCGTCGTGCCACTTTTCGTACGTATAGCGATCGAAACTTTTCTTTTGCAACTTTGTCATCTGATCTGTGAGAGACACTGAAAGGTGCCTGTATGTTCTGCAAAATTTCATACACTTAACGATGTTTAAGTATGACTCCCTCGCAGCAGTCAGTTAACCGTTGTACACGTGTCCATAAAGTATCTACGGATGTCTCGTAGTCTTTAGCTTTGTCAAGCTAGCTTCATGGGTGGGAACATACGGAAGTCTGATGAAGCCCAACGACTTAAACCGGTTGTCGAAATGCAGTTGTTGGACACCTCAAAAGACCCTCACACTTAGCGCCTTGCATAACACTTTGGCTGCAGAGTGGAAAACACAGTCAAAGACAAAATAAATAAATAAATAAAACAAATAAAATACACTCCTGGAAATTGAAATAAGAACACCGTGAATTCATTGTCCCAGGAAGGGGAAACTTTATTGACACATTCCTGGGGTCAGATACATCACATGATCACACTGACAGAACCACAGGCACATAGACACAGGCAACAGAGCATGCACAATGTCGGCACTAGTACAGTGTATATCCACCTTTCGCAGCAATGCAGGCTGCTATTCTCCCATGGAGACGATCGTAGAGATGCTGGATGTAGTCCTGTGGAACGGCTTGCCATGCCATTTCCACCTGGCGCCTCAGTTGGACCAGCGTTCGTGCTGGACGTGCAGACCGCGTGAGACGACGCTTCATCCAGTACCAAACATGCTCAATGGGGGACAGATCCGGAGATCTTGCTGGCCAGGGTAGTTGACTTACACCTTCTAGAGCACGTTGGGTGGCACGGGATACATGCGGACGTGCATTGTCCTGTTGGAACAGCAAGTTCCATTGCCGGTCTAGGAATGGTACAACGATGGGTTCGATGCCGGTTGGATGTACCGTGCACTATTCAGTGTCCCCTCGACGATCACCACTGGTGTACGGCCAGTGTAGGAGAACGCTCCCCACACCATGATGCCGGGTGTTGGCCCTGTGTGCCTCGGTCGTATGCAGTCCTGATTGTGGCGCTCACCTGCACGGCGCCAAACACGCATACGACCATCATTGGCACCAAGGCAGAAGCGACTCTCATCGCTGAAGACGACACGTCTCCATTCGTCCCTCCATTCACGCCTCTCGCGACAGCACTGGAGGCGGGCTGCACGATGTTGGGGCGTGAGCGGAAGACGGCCTAACGGTGTGCGGGACCGTAGCCCAGCTTCATGGAGACGGTTGCGAATGGTCCTCGCCGATACCCCAGGAGCAACAGTGTCCCTAATTTGCTGGGAAGTGGCGGTGCGGTCCCCTACGGCACTGCGTAGGATCCTACGGTCTTGGCGTGCATCCGTGCGTCGCTGCGGTCCGGTCCCAGGTCGACGGGCACGTGCACCTTCCGCCGACCACTGGCGACAACATCGATGTACTGTGGAGACCTCACGCCCCACGTGTTGAGCAATTCGGCGGTACGTCCACCCGGCCTCCCGCATGCCCACTATACGCCCTCGCTCAAAGTCCGTCAACTGCACATACGGTTCACGTCCACGCTGTCGCGGCATGCTACCATTGTTAAAGACTGCGATGGAGCTCCGTATGCCACGGCAAACTGGCTGACACTGACGGCGGCGGTGCACAAATGCTGCGCAGCTAGCGCCATTCGACGGCCAACACCGCGGGTCCTGGTGTGTCCGCTGTGCCGTGCGTGTGATCATTGCTTGTACAGCCCTCTCGCAGTGTCCGGAGCAAGTATGGTGGGTCTGACACACCGGTGTCAATGTGTTCTTTTTTCCATTTCCAGGAGTGTAGCTAACTACGAAGGAATTATCCGAATGGGACCGGAAACTGTAGATGTGATTTACATGTGCAGACAAAAATGATTACAATTTCAGAAAAATTGGACGATTTATTCAAGAGAAACAGTTTCACAAACTGAGCAAGTTAACAGCGTGTTGGTCCAGTTCTGGCCCTTGTGGACGCAGATATTTGGCTTTGTATTCATTGTTGAAGGATGTCGTGCCAAATTCAGTCCAATTGGAGAGTTCAAAATCCCGAGATGGTTGGAGGGCCCTGTTCATACTGCTCCAAACTTTCTCAGTTGGTGAGGGATCCGGCAGTCTTGGTGGCCAATGCAGGGTTTGGTAAGCACGAAGACGAACAGCAGAAACTCTCGCCGTGTGCGGGCGGGCATTATCTTGCTGAAAAGTAAGTCCCGCGATAGCTTACCATAAAGGGTAACAAAATTGGGTGCAGAGTATCGTCGACAGATCGTTGTGCCGTAAGGGTGCCGCAGACGGGCGCCAAATGAGTCCTGCTATAAAATGAAATGGCTCTACAGACCCTCACTCATGACGATCGGGCCGTATGGCGGGCGACACTCATGTTGGCATCCCACCATTGACCGTAGCGTCTCCAGAAACGTTCTCGGCCTGGAGTCGCATTCACTGGAGTAGGATTGTCTTATGTCGCAAGTCCCCTTTCTAACTGATATCCGATGACCAGAGAGGAATGTCTCACAGGTCACATCAATAAATAAAACTGGAACTAGAAGTAATCAGCTGATTTATAGACCCATATTATTGTCATCGATTTGCAGTAGGATTTCGGAAGTTATACTATGTTCGGACAGCATAAAATACCTCTGAGAAAATGATCTAATGACACATAACCAGCACGGATTCAGAAGAAATCACATTTATGAAACACATCTGAGTCTTTACTCGCATGAAGAAATGAGTGCTATCGACTGGGCATTTCAAGTAAACTGCATGCATATGGAATTTCACTTCGTGATAATACTCGTTGCAGTACTCGGTGACAACTGGTTTTCTATATTTATAAACTATAGAGCGCAGCAATCAGTCGTCCTCTTTCTGCAGGTTTTATTTGGCAAATCCATATTTCGGCTAGTGCCTAGGCATTATCAATACACTATTTTCTAGTCTCGATGCATTTTAGTTCCCTGTTGTTCGTGCGTCAGTCACAGTTCTTTGAATTCAAAGGAGTGTGACTGACGCCCGAACAATAGGGAACTGACATGCATCGAGAATATTAAGTAGTGCATTGCAAATGGCTAGGCACTAGCCGAAATCAGGATGTGCCAAATAAAACCTGCAAAAAAAGGACGACTGATTGCTCCACTCTATAAGTTATAAATCACATCACAATGGCTGAGTGCACCCACTTTCCTAATGGAAGGTAACCTGATGAGCTGGTTTTCTTCAAATGGCTCTGAGCACTATGGGACTCAACTGCTGTGGTCATCAGTCCCCTAGAACTTAGAACTACTTAAACCTAACTAACCTAAGGACATCACACACATCCATGCCCGAGGCAGGATTCGAACCTGCGACCGCAGCAGTCGCACGGTTCCGGACTGCGCGCCTAGAACCGCGAGACCACCGCGGCCGGCGGCTGGTTTTCTGTTTGTTTTAGCAGTGTGCGTCGCTGATGTGCCTTGCAGCTCTGCTGGACGCTTCTGACAGCCTGTCGCACGTAAGAAATGTCGCATTCGCGTGGAATGCAGTGCACACACATCCGGCTTTCGGAAACCTAGATCGTACTTAATATTACAAAGAAGAATTTTCATCTTTGTTGACGGGAGCGAAATAATCTTGACGCCATATTTACGTAAGAGCCTAACGGTCTTTCCAAATGTGTGTGTGTGAAATGTGTGTGAAATCTTATGGGACTTAACTGCTAAGGTCATCAGTCCCTAAGCTTACACACTACTTGACCTAAATTATCCTAAGGACAAACACACACACCCATGCCCGAGGGAGGACTCGAACCTCCGCCGGGACGAGCCGCACAGTCCATGACTGCAGCGCCCTAGACCTCTCGGCTAATCCCACGCGGCCGGTCTTTCCAAATACTAATCCAGGTAGACATGCGATTCTTGGTTTCCCTAGAGTAGACGTTGCGGTCAAAATCGGCAACCTAAGAAAGAAGTTGAGAATAATAGAGAAAGCTGGGGATTGCAGTTATAGAGTGCACACAATCTGGAATACGCGGCACTGATGGATCTATGGAATATATTTGTCCCTCTCCGTGGTACCCGCGAGAAAGCTTCAGTTCAATGGTGACAAGATACAGTTTAGAACTTATTCACATCATATCCTCGTAATATTCATATCTGATATCGTGCACACGTATTGTTTTATCAACGGATCACGGATTTGCGTCCACTGCAGATTCAGAAAGTGTCTTAGATCATCTTATATACAAAAATCAGTGTTTGTTCGTATTTTATGCGCTGCTATAATGTTCATGAGATTGCGATAAAACTTATTGTCTGCACTTGTACGAAGGCACAGTGCAATTAACTTACAGTAGGTGCCGCGTGTGACATGCCTACAAGTGTATCTGAAAGAGCTTGGAAGCAGTGATAGGTCTGAATGTAACAGAAACGAATATATCAGCGTTTTATCGTGTCTTATGCATTTCGAAGCCGATAAATGTGAGTTTCATCTACTCTAAGGTTTCCAGAGGAAATAGTAATTTTTCAGTTTTTTCAGTGAATCGACGAGTGGTATTTTGGTTATACAAGCGTGTATCTTGTTAACTGTTTTGCCATAAAACAGGACTCCCCAACGCTTCACTTGATAGACCCAACAGTGCAGTACGTAGAAATAAGCGACTTCGAGCAGCTCAAACAAACGAAGAACAAGTCAGCAATGAAGCAGATCGTTTACGAAATGCGCACTCACGTGCCTCAGCATCTCAAGATCGGCATGCAGCAAGAATCGAATGAAAACGTGTACTTGCTACTCGATCACGTGCTTAGCAATCACAAGATCAACATGGAGCAAGAAATGAAGCAGATCGTTTACGAATCGCTTAATCACGTGCATCACAATCAGAAGACCGACATGCTGCAGCAATCGAAAGAAAACGTTTATTTGCCACCCAATCACGTGCACCGGAGTCAGAAGACAAACATTCAATGAGAATTCAAGAAGACGTTCACGAGATGCTCGATCTCGACGAACAGTATATCAAATTGATGTTAACTACGGTTACAGTTTCCATTCCAATGCAAATATCGGCAAGATCGATAAGGTGTGTGGGCATTGTGGTTTACTTAAATTCAACGATGAAACACTACGAGCCGGCAGCTGTGGCCGAGCGGTTCTAGGCGCTTCAGTCCGGAACCTTGCTGCTGGTACGGTCGCAGGTTCGAATCCTGCCTCGGACATGGATGTTTGTGACGTCCTTAGGTTAGTTATGTTTAAGTAATTCCAAATCTAAGGGACTGATGACCTCAGATGTTAAGTCCCATAGTGCTTAGAGCCATTTGAACATTTCTGAGACACCACTAACGTGCTGCGCGAAGGGCAAAATTAAATTGCTGACATTGCGTCCAACATCTGATCCACTGTTGTCATTGCTTTCGGGTGACTCGCCTGATTCCAAACACTTTCAGTGTTTCAAATGACACCTTTTGGAACCGAAAAGTTTTCCAAGGCCATTACATGCCTACTTTCAAAATTCAAGAACAAACAAATCACTGCGTTGGATTCATTTCTACCCGTTTCCGACGCTGAACATAAATTTCTACAAATTTACTTTATGGGTGACGACGATGCACAAGTTGATCAACGCTGCGATGCAATTCCAGGCACAAAATGTCACGTTATATCCTAATTTTCAAAAACATATTTCCAGCAACATTGTATCGATAAAATTATTCAAATTTCAGTTGACAATTTACCGGCGGAAAGTTACGCAATTCAGATATGTGCCGACAAAACACCACTCGGACAGCATGCCGGACGCTACAGCGCACCTACAGTCAATGAAGGTGCGATTGTCATTGTTGTTGATGAACGTGATACGCGCTATAAACTTCTTCAGTGACGCAATAATACAATCTAACGTGTCGCGGAAACCCATCGATCATACAATGTGCTGCTGTATCCTATAAATCATTATATTTCTTTTTTTTTGAGGGAGTACGGCTGGACGGATATCACTTATTATTATGCAAACTGATCCAATTACAATTACAATTATTTTAAAATTCTGGATCTTTATTTTAAAATTCTGGATCTTTATTTTATTTTAACAAGTGAAAATATTGTTTTCTTCTTAGCTTTCAAACATTCGTAAGTGTAATTTACATTTTTTCTGTCTTTCATTTTCTTTATTCTTACAGCGAACAACTCAATAAAAAAAGTATCAGCCATGAATTATTATTCATACTACGTAATGATACATCAAAATGCCGTAAACTATTTCATCAATACATGGTAGACACGTATGCTGTAATATTATTGGGTTTCGGGTACTCTGTATATAAAATATTTGTCATAAAATAGGACAACCATCGAGCTGTAGTTGGTAAAATGTTACGCATCACAGCGCAAATGTTAGGAAAATAAATATTTTTGTAATGTGCGTCCACACAAAGACGCGAGTCCAGCATTAACTGCTTCAGATAAACACTATGACCCGTCGAGAACAGATACGCAAATAATCCTAATAAGATACGAAACATATGAACCATAAAAAGTTTTGTCATTTGTTATGAATGGTTCTAGAGACTTGGTTACTTTTACTGTTTCGATGCTGACGTGTTAATAAGTGCAGTGTAGTATCGCTACAAGTTTTATATAATAGTTGTGTACCAGTAATGTAAATTTTCGAACGAACGCTTCGGTAAACAGTGCAACGCCATGAAATATTCACGCGCACGCACGGAGAATTAATTTTGAGAAAATATTGGACGTACAAGAAAGGACATTGTCGTAGCACGGAATGTGCGTAAGAAGTGCAAACTGTAAGTTTTATATTTCATAGTTATTTTTTCATGCTTAGTGGTATGGGATATTTCAGACTGTACTGAGGTGTTATAATGAAATCCCTTTCTTTATTCTTTTCTTTGAGTAACATCAGTGTTTTTCCGTTGTACGCAAACTATATTACAGGGCAGCTCTTTACAGCGGTATCTTGGGGTACCATAACCCACTTTCCTTCATCCATTTCTCTTTCAATATTCAGCTAGGTCCCTTAGGCATTTATATCGAAAAATCAGACTGCGTGAAGGCAATTCGGGTTAAATGTCAGGTTCAAATCACCTTCGCGCAATCAAACACTATTCTTCCTGGACATAATCGAGGCCCGACGCAACGCAGTTCACAAAATCTGCTCTCTCTCTCTCCAACCTGCACTAAAATCAGTGAAGAAATTACCGTGAGTACATGATCTAGTATAATTATCATCGTCATACCACATTACATACAACTTATAAAAATATATTCATATATATATATATAAACTAGAATGCTAAAACTGAATCCGAAAGTTTTTTATTCAGTCACTTACATCAAACATCGTTTCGTTCAGAAGAATACATTCATTTACGAAATGTAACTGTAAACGATGGGAATGTTTCCGACATTTACAAAATCGTCATCCTCCAAAGACCTTCAATGGCAGCCCACGGCATACACGTGAATATGTACAAGATGCCATAACACATGTGCATTCATATGGCCGTCCCAACTTTTTCATCACATTTACATGCAGTGGGACGAGATAAAAGAGCTTCTATTGCCCGGTCAGCGTCGATCCGATCAACACGATTTAACTGCACGAGTATTCAAGCAAAATCTTACTAAATTGAAGCAACACATTTATGATGAAACTCGCTGCTGGATGGATGCGATTGAACAGCAAAAGGGCGAACTCCCACATGCTCATATTCTCACACAGCGCAAAACGAAAATACACGTAGCTTGAATCGATGTCATTTCTGCCGAAACTCCTAATTCTGAAGAAGATCCACTGCTGTTTGATACTGTGGCGAAGAACATGGGGCATGGACCACGCTGAGTAATGCAACCACAATTTCCTTGCATAGAAGATAACAAATGCACGACAAAAGTGTCCCACATACATAGTTCACGAAACACGCACTGGTGATGACGGATATCCACAACAAACATGACGAAAAACTGAAGATGGAGCTCATACAACAAACAGAATGAGAAATGTTGTTGAAATCGAAACAGATAGATTGTGCCACATTCTCCTTTGTTATCGAAAACATTTAAGCTCATATCAACGTCTAATATTGTCATTCCGTCTAATTGATCAAATATATTTGTAAATACGTCAACAAAGGCAGCTAGACGGCAGAGTTCAGTATTGATAGACCTGATGCGCGCGAAGTTGAAGTGAGTCTATTTCAAAAAGGTCGATATATCAGCAGCAACGAGTCTGTTTGGCGTTTTTAGAGTTTCCCAATTTACAGTCGCGATCCCAATGTAGTTCATTCCAGTGTTTATCCTGAAAATGGACACAAAGCCTACTTCACGTCAGACACACCACGAAATGTTGCTGATGAAACAGTGCACACAACACGTACAGCATTTTTTGCGTTTTGTGAAGAAGATGTATTTGCAAAGACATTATTGTAAGCAGAAGTTCAAAATGGAATTCTACGGCCAAGAAATTCAAACGACGTAATCAAGGCATGCGTGCTGAAGCCTATCAAAATCTGTATTCTTCTGGCACATTGGATCGTATTTACACAGTACATCAAAGTTATGTCGAGTGTTATCAACTGATAAAACTGTTGGATAATGTCAAATGTCCTACTTCATTTGCAAATTTGAGAAGGGTTAATGGCATCGAATGCCAGGCGGACAGAGTAGCTTGCCAAAATCTTCATTTACTCGAAATGACCAATATTGGGAAGCAACATGCCAGCTGTCAATTGTGACAAATTCGAACATTAAATGCCATCATTTTGACAACATGTTCGCCATCGAACACGAAAGATTTGTTGAGAAAATTCAGAGAGGATTTGACAGAAGACTTTTGCACCGTATTCGAACCGTTAGCAATGACAGTTCTATCGATTTTTCGATTTTCAATCAAGTTCTGATCGAAATCTAGACACATCAACAGCAAAGTACTCGTTCACAAAGGCTTGACGGGGCCAGAACGTTCTGCAATTGATCTTTACGACAGAGATTTAGTGAGAGAACACCAGTAGAATGCTAATGATTTGCTTTAAAGCAAACGAACAACTTTTACTTGCGGAACAAAAATTGGCCTACGACACTATTACATATTCCATCTCAAATGGTAGACGTGGTCCGTTCTTTCTTGGTGCTCCTGGTAGCAGTGGAAAAAAGTCCTCAGAAGTTTCCTGTTGGCTCAAATTCGATCTCAAAATGGAACTGCATTACCTCTTGCTTCATGGGATATTGCAGCTACATTACTAAATGATCGACGAACAGTACATTCGGCGCTCAAATTGCCATTGGATATGCATTTCTCGGAAGCTCCAACATGTAACATTTCAAAAGTATCTGGCGTGGCTAAAGCTATGAAACTTTGCAACGTCATTTTCTGAGACGAATGTACCATGGCTCATAAGTAATCGCTTGAAGCGCTTGAGCGAACTATCAAGGATTTACGATCAAATGTATAATCGTTCGCTGGCGCTCTCATTTTATTATTTGGCGACTTTCGACTAACTATTCCAGTGACACCTACATCAACACCAGCTGGTCAGTTCAATGCTTGTCCCAAAGCATCGCATCTTTTGAGACAGGTGCGGAAACTCACTCCAAAGATCAATATGCGCTTGCACTGGCAGCGCGATGAGTCGGCAGCCACGTTTTCAAAATAGCTATTGAACATTGATGAAGGAAAAGTACCAGCTGATGCTACCACAAAATATTATTTGATATTCGTGAACTTTTACATCAATGTGCCATCCATCGAACAGCTCATGCACAAAGTTTTTCCTCAAATTGTCACCAATTGTAAAAGTCATAAACAAGCTTTGTGAAAGTGCCGTTTTGGCAGCAAAAAATACAAACAATGCAATCGACCACGCAGTTGAAGAACAAACTGCAGGAGATTCTGTTACCTAAAAATCGATTGACAGCGTCATGAATGCGGACAAAGTCGTTAAAAATCCAATCGAGTTTTTAAATTCGTTGAATCTGCCTGGTGTGCTACCGCACAAACGGTCATTCAAAGTCGGCGTGCCAATTATTCTCTTGTGGAACATTAATCCAGCCCGACTGTGTAATGGAACAAGACTCGCTGTGGAGAAACATGCCGAATGTCATCGAGGCAACTACTCTTAACAGAAAGTTGAAACGAGGAGAAGTTCTCATTCCATGCCTTCACATCACTCCCACCGACGTCTGCGGCTCGTGCTCTTGCGGTAGTGTTCTCGCTTCCCGCGCAAGGGGTCTCGGGTTCGATTACCGGCGGGTTCGGGGATTTTCTCTGCCTCGAGATGACTTTGTGTTGTGTGTCTGTCATCATCATTTCATCCTCATTCACTCGCAAGTCGCCGTAGTGGCGTTAAACTTGTGGAGCGGTGGCCGAACCGCCCCGCGAGGGGTCTGCCGGCCACCAATGCCATACGCTCGTTATTATTCGTTATTACTCCCACCGACTTGCCATTTAATTTCAAACGACTGGAGTTCCCATTCGACTCGCATTGTCAAAGACTATTGAGCCGTGGGGGAGTCGCCGGCGCCACTGATTCTCTGATCTAGTAGGGACTGTAATCCCATTCGTTCTTGCATGCGCGTTTTCTCTTTGGTTTTCCTCTTATGGACACTATTTAAGCGCGGCACTTCTGGCTGTGGTTGCCTGTTGCTTGGGCATATGTTGTATTAGCGAGTCTTGGAGTGACCGTTACGGATGACCGTTGGTTGCTCGCGGAGCTGTGTTATGATGTGAGGAATGTGTCGGCGGCGGGCTGGTGGCGATGAACACCAATGCACTAGCAAGTGTGTATATTGGACTACCTCATGCTAGATGCCTATGTATGCTACGTGGATTCTCGTCTTTTGCTGCTACTAACGGTGGGAATCTGCTATTTTTTTGAAGTTGTGTTTTGTGATCAATCTGAAAGTAATTTGCGTTCATAGAAGGAAACAATGATTTGTATGTGTTTATCCCCGCCTTGGCGGGAATAAGGAATCCACTGCTAGTTCCAGTATATGTTCAGTAGTGGTGTTAAGAGTGTCAAACATTGCTCTGTGACGGGAGCACTAAGCGTGAGTAATGTGAAGGCTGCATGAGTCATTCTAGGATAGTGCGCAGGCCATGTTTAGTGGTAAGACAGTTACTTGAGTATCGTATGATTTATTGTGTGGTCTCCGTTTGCAGGGGCCGTGACTTTGGTGTCTTATATTATGGGTTTTTGTGCCCTTGGTTCGGCAGGCCGTTAACTTCTCCAGACTTTATGCTTATTATTGCGGTCTGCCTTAAGAGTAAAGAATTATGAGCTGTAAGAAGTGTATAATTTTCCATGCTATTTGTTTGACATCTTGCATGTGTTACGGGTATTAAATTTGAAGAGGACGGGGGGGGGGGGGGGGCATAACGCCGAAATAAGAGGGTTTGTGCTGTGCCTTTGGTTTGGTTGACTGTCTTCAGTGTTACAGTGTGCTACGAGCGGCGGGCACAATCAGTCCCGGATTGATCAATACAGGGGGCGGCGCCTCGATTGAAATATGTTCTGACGGCGTTAGCTCGGCCACCTACGTCTTGCTCACGCTCGGCGCTACTTGGCTGTATCCTGTCAAAGTCGCTGCTCGCCTCAGTAGTTGACAGAAGTTGAGTATTCTGTCTCCTAATTATTGGAGATTCCTCTCGTTAATGTGTTCGGGCTGCGCCAAGGTGCGCCCCTTGTTCCTAGTAGTTTGGTCACTCTTGTACTAGGGTGTCGCCGCTGTTGCGTGGAACTTAAACTGACTCTTACGGTAACTGTCCTTTCTCCCTAAATATTGTTGTTATACTTGACGGTGATTTCACGAGTGAGTTTAGTGGAATAAGTCACTATATAATTGGTGGCATTCCATTGTTCTATCATCTGTTCATTGGTCTAAGGTTCCCGTTGGAGAATTTGCTCTTTTACTTAAAATTTCTTATTCAATATTCTGTACTGTTGCTTGTTTTACTAATGGGGATTTGGTCCCGGTAAATTCCGGTTTAACTTATGGGCAATTCTGCTTATCATCTATGTTTATCTGGGGCTATTTGTTATTTATTTAAAAGGAAGGATCTTTACTTAACTTGTTTCATTCCATATACTCTTGTAAAGACAAAATAAGGTTTTTAATTATATTTGTTATTGGTGGCTATTGGAAGGCCGGTTTTGTAAAATATTTTGTAAAATTGTTTTTGCGGATAGGTATAATAAATCTTTGTGAACTACAAGCGTCTGTTTGCGTTTCCTTGTGATTGCCCTTTGTGACTGGTTTTAGGATTGTAAATTTCACGTTGCAACTATCAACAGGGCATAAAGTCAGTCACTTAAATTGTGTGGACTGAATCGAGAAAAAGTCATGTGTTTCATATAGTCAGTTGTATGTTGCATACTCAAAGTGTCGGACAGCCAAGAAATTTGTTTTTGCTGAATACGGAAAAACAAAAACATTGCCTACCGTAAAGCACTTGAATAATAATGTCAACAAAATAAAATTAATAGCATTTATATTTTTGCTTATATATCGTTCAATTTCAATAAATGTATTCATTATCGACAGTAAAGTAGATATGGTTTCTGTCATTTCTAATCAAACAAGATAACTCTCAAATTTCAAACGATATTTCCACAACTATTTCTTCTGCGGCAGCAACGCGCCGGGTACCAGGAATAAAAGCGCAGTACACAAGTCAGAGTTTACACAATGGTAATCACTTTCTGGATTTTACACTGATTGCAATACACATTTTAATCTAAACGTTTTACCCGTGCTCCCACACGCGAGAGTCATCTCACCGATCATGCTGTCACGGTAATAGTATCCCTCACTCGTCAGCAATCCTATCACTCGATTGTCCACTATCGACATTTGAAACAGACTCTCTTATCGGAACGTTACATAAAGATAAATTAAAACACTCATGCACAGGTCTATTTATTTGTAATATTTGAATGTAACATTATTTAATATAATGAATAAAAACAAATAATAAAATGAGAAATGAATATTTATTTCTGCTCTTTTGTGATATACTTTTACAGGGTCTCACACAGATGACCAATATTGTTAAGATGAGACGAACAAGTGAACTGCAGCCAGTCTTCTTTGCACAACAATAGCACGTTCCCAGTATACTGGCAAAGAACCAATGTCCGCCAGCCGCCTTGTCTACGACTGAGTCTATGTGCTCATTCCTTTTCATATCCCTACAGATTCTTTCATCAAGGCATTTGTGCGACCCTGCTGATTCCAGTTGTATTCACAGACGTTGTGGACATAGTATACTCCGTTTCTCGGTTTTGTGAAGCACACAGTTTTACATCTCTGCACATGTTAAACAAGCTGCCCATCGTAACGCCCCTTTGTAACCTTATCAAGGTCTGAATGGATACTGAAGGACTAGTCAAAATAATCTTAACGAAATATGACAGTTCATGTAGTAATTCCCTTGCGTAGACCGAAGAGCCAAACAAACTGGTACACTGGTACACCTGCCTAATATTGTGCAGGGCCCCTGCGAGCACGTCGTAACATGGACTCGACTAATGTCTGAAGTAATGCTGGAAGGAACTGAAACCATGAATCCTGCAGGGCTCTCCATAAATCCGTAAGAGCACGAACTGGTGGAGATCTCTGTTGTTGATAATTCTTCCAGGTTGTATGGCCGTGGTCCATGGAATACTTCTATTCCTAACGTTTCGACCAATACTACGTTGGACATCCTCAGAGGTATGGCTGGTCCTGTTGAGTCCTGCCGACTGATGAGTCGGGCGTCGGAGAGCGGCCTAAATGCCGAGGAAAGTGGGCGTGGTCTAGCTTGCACATAGTAGCAGAGAGAGAACTAGTCAAAGATAAAATGTAACTATCGATAATGGTCCGTCATAGATAAAAATCACTTATCGATTCTGTAACGCCAGGCCAAAGGACAAGGATGGTACACAATAATGGAAGAACACGGTGTCTTTTCCTTTCATTAGTAAGGTTACAGATCGAATCGTATTCAAACCTAGGAGAAAAATAGGACAAGTACTTCGTTCTGTTAAAGATAGAAGGCCAGCATTATCAACTAGCGGTGTGTATAAAATTCCTTGTACCTGTGGCAAGGTCTATATTGGTACGACGAAAAGAAGTGTGAATACGAGGGTAAAGGAGCATAAAAGTCTTTGCCGACTGGGAAAAATAGATAAATCGGCCGTTGCGGAACATGCACTTCAGTCCGATGACCATGTACTTAAGTTTTCTGAAACCACAGTTTTAAGTGCTACCACGAACTATTATCCACGACTGTATAGGGAGGCTATTGAAATTTATAAACATGAAGGTAATTTTAATAGAAAAGAAGTGGCCTTGAAATTAAGCGAGACATGCACAGTGGCGTTACAGAAGTGATAAGTGATTTTCATCTATGACGGACTATTATCGATAGTTACATTTTATCTTTGACTAGTTTTCTCTCTGCTACTGTGTGCAAGCTAGACCGCGCCCACTTTCCTCGGTATTCAGGCCGCTCTCCGACGCCCGACTCGTCAGGACTCAACAGGACCAGCCATACCTCTGAAGATGTCCAATGTAGTATTGGACGAAACGTTAGGAATGGACGCCATGGAACACGGCCATATAACCCGGAAGAATTATCAACAACAGTACCACCCGGTCGTGAAAGCCTTCACTGTGTGGTGGCGATCTCTGCTGAACAGCACGTTGTAAGGCATCCCAGATATGTTCAGTAATGTTCATGTCTGGGGAATTTGATGGCTAGAGGAAGTGTTTAAACCCAGAAGAGTATTCCGGGAGACGCTCTGTATCAACTCCGGAAGTGTGAGGTGTAGCATTGTCCTGCTGGAATTGCCCAAGTCCGTTGGAATGCAAAATGAACATCAATAGATGCAGGTGATCAGACAGGATACTTACATACTTGTCCCCTGATAGAATCGTATCTAGACGTATCAGGGATCCCGTATCCATTACAGTCTGGAGCCGAGCGACCGCTACGGTCGCAGGTTCGAATCCTGCCTCGGGCATGGATGTGTGTGATGTCCTTAGGTTAGTTAGGTTTAAGTAGTTCTAAGTTCTAGGCGACTGATGACCTCAGAAGTTAAGTCACATAGTGCTCACAGCCATTTTGATCCTGTATCATTCCAACTGCATACGCCCCACACCATTACAGAACCTCCATCAGCTTTTACAGTCCCCCACTGACATACAGGGTCCATGGGTTCATGACATTGTCTCCATACCCGTACACGTCCAACCGCTCGACACAATCTGAAACGAGACTTGTCCGACCAGACAACATATTTCCAGTCATCAACAGTCCAATGTCGGTGTTGACGGGCCCAGGCTTGGCGTAAAGCTTTGTGTCGTGCAGTCATTAAGGTTACACGACTGGGCCATCAGCTCCGAAAGCCCATATCGATGATGTTTCGTTGAATGGTTCGCACGCTGACACTTTTTGAAGGCCCAGCATTGAAACCTGCAGCAATATCCGAAAGGGTTGCACTTCTGTCACATTAAAGGATTCTCTTCAGTCGTCGATGGTCCCGTTCTTGCAGGATCTTTTCCGGCTGCAGCGATGTCGGAGATTTGATGTTTTATCGGATTCCTGATATTCACGGTACACGCGTGAAATGGTCGTACGGGAAAATCTTCACTTCATCGCTACCTCGGGTATGCTGTGAGCTATCCCTGGAGCGCCGATTATAGCACCACGTTCAAACTCACTTAAATCTTGATAACCTGCCATTGTAGCAGCAGTAAGTGAGCTAACAACTGCGCCCCACATTTGTAATCTTATATAGGCGTTGCCGACCACGACGCCGTGTTCTACCTGTTTATAAATCACTGTATTTGCATACTCAAGCCTATACCAGTTTCTTTAAGGCTTCAGAGTATATTGTTCTGTTTTATATTATATCTTCAATGGAACACTGCATGTATAACTAGATGAAATATTACGTGTTGGATTAAGTCAGCTATGACTAGAGCCCAATAAAAGAAAGAGAAAAAGTGGTTAGTAGAGAGCGTCTAAGTTCTTTGTTCTCGAGAAATTAAATATTAATTTACGACCATCAAATCATTTTTTCAAACTGCGTAGTTTAGGATCGTTTACGGTCCTCTTAAATCTAACACTAGAGATTGTGGATACCCTTGATATGAAAAGTATAGTGAGCCGCACATGTTACAGTTTTTAAGATACAGATTCAAACATACGAGGGAGGATCGGAAAGTAACCACAGTAATTTTTTCTCCCCTGGTATTGCAGCTGGAATTTTGAAATTTCACGACGACGTACTTTAAAGTTTGCCCTATAGAGTAGCAAGAACTAAGAAACAAACATGGCCCGCGTTACACTGTCGTCAACTTGTGAAGAGCAGCGAAGTGTAGTTCGATATTTGTGGGCCAAAGGGCATAAATTAGTCATTCCCCACGCTCCGTGAGGTCAGTAACAGCTGTAAACCCGTAGAATGTTGGAGCCATTGAGGCAGCAATGATGTGTGCAAGTACGAACCTTGTCGCAGCAGTTCAACATTTCCTATGGTGATGTACGATGTTGCTCACAACACGTTGAAATTTCGTAAAGTTAGTGCTCGCTGGGTGCCTAAGAACCTGACGGACAACCAAAATGGTCAGTGAAAGATGACAAACTTGGATGAGTTGACGCGCTACACCGCAGAAGGGCATGACTTTCAGAAAGGTATCGTCACTGGTGATGATTCGTGGACATGCCACTATACACCCGAACTCAAGTAGGTCTCTATGGAGTGCAAACGTGCTGGTTCCCCAGAATGAAAAAAGATTCAGTGACTCAGTCTGCTAGGAAAGTGCCTGTGACAATGTTCTGGGACATGCACGATGTATTATTTGACTTCGCTACACAAGGGGCCGCTGTGAATGCAGCAGCCTGCACTAAAACTTTGGTTTAGTGCGACGTGCCCTTCGGGACAAACGCCACAACATTAATGCTGGCGGTGTCCGACTTCTTCATGACAACCCCCGCTCCCACGTTGCTGCTCCTGTTCGAGAGAAAGTCGCCAAATTTGAGTGGGAGGTTCTCCGGCATCCACCGGACCTTGCACCTCAAACTTTCATCTGTTTGGTCCCATGAAGAAATTCCTGGCCGGCCAACGCTTTGGGAGAAACGCGGAAGCGAATTCAGCAGTCCGTAGACGGATTTACTCCTGCCAAACGGACTTTTACGAAAGGGGTATACTGAAATTGTTACCACGATGGGACTAAGTAGAAATGCTGAGTTGCTATTTTTTTGTTTCGTTACCTATTAAACCTTTAGGTAGCAAAATTACTGTGCGTTACTTTCTAGTCTCCCCTCGTATCAACCGGAACATATCTTACTAAATTAAAGAAGAAATTATCATCATGAAAGTAACGAACAAAGAAAGAAAAAATTATACCATCTCTGTCGTGTTCTCGAATGACATTTTGTTGATAATTAACAGCAAACTGGAAGTAAAATGAATGAAGCAAAGAACTAGTCTCATAATTTGTGCACAGTTGTCATCATCGTGTGGAATGAAACGTACTAGGCTCCTCCATGTAATTCAATAGCAATGAAAACGCCATCTACTAATGTGGCATGGCGTTAGGCCTAACTGGTAACATACATACGTTAATCTCTGTATCAAGCCCTGTGTTTACTCATTACCCCATTAAAAATAAAGTTTTATAAATCATGTCAGCCAACATCGTGTTGCAAATTGTTCCGCAAATAAACCCGTAAGTTAATACAGAGGTAACATATATTTACGGAAATGCATAATTAATGTCCGGGAGTTGCAGCAAATTTGTGTTCACATGTCATCCAACAAAATGCAGTGTAAACAAACGGTACCAGCGAAGCTCCGAAGCTCGATTTCATGCAGTTCAGTTGCGGCTGTTTGTGACGCCTACAAAGCACATGTGCGCTGAAAATTGATATCCACAAAAAGAAAACTGTCTCTATCGTTTCAGAAAGTGGAAGCAACAAATAACTAATAATGCAAGATTTTAATGTACGTATTAAAACAATGTCTGAGCTTCACTCGAATCCTTGTGCTGTAACGATACTGAACTCTGCACGCAATGATAGGAGAGAAATAGATATGGCAAAATGCTGGTGAAACTAGGATATGCGAAAGACACGAGAATCAAGATGACTATTTTAAATGTCCGTGTTGATCACAAAAACCTTTACACTTCGCTATAACCGGTTTCGGCTACTACCATCTTCAGATCAAAAATGTTCTGTTCTAGGTATCGAGTTCAAATTATACGTTTAGGGACATAGCAAGTGGACTTACGATGTGAATTCATGTACAATTTGACGTTGATACCTACAAGAGAATATTTTAGGGTCTGAAGATGGCAGTAGTCGAAACCGGTTACAGCGAAGTGTAAAAGTTAGTGTGATCAAGACGGACCTTAGTGCCACAATATGACCACAGACTCATTTTCAGACGTCACGTCTTCAATTGATAATCAAGATGATTTCTCCAGTATTAGCGTTCAGCCTATTCTCTCTCTCCGTCTTTTACAAGTATATCAATTTTCTGAAGTAGTGTTATGTGTGATGCAACTCTGAAAAAAAAAATAATAATAATAATCCTGTAGCTGTGTCATTCATGATTTAAATAATAAAACACAGAAACTATCGCAATTTTTTAAATGCACAGCACCATTCGGATCCAGAATTTATTTTCATTATTAAGTGCAAATATTAGGCAGGTATTTAACTCATTTCGGTGAAATCGTCGATAGCTGAGTCGATAGCTTATCAGTCCAGTGATCTCAAAATCGCTGGTTCGATTTTCGCCAGTAGTAACATATTTTTACTTTTACTTCAGTTTACTTTTTATTACCAAATTAAAATGTTCATTAACCAGCTCTGAATCATAATTTTTTAGCAAAAAGAGAACGTTTACTTTTTAATTATATCACTATGGAATTAAACTAAAATTTGATACAAACGAAACCAACAATTTAGTACGTCAATAATACTTCACATCTTTTAGAAAGAAAGTAGTACACTCCCGGAAATGGAAAAAAGAACACATTGACACCGGTGTGTCAGACCCACCATACTTGCTCCGGACACTGCGAGAGGGCTGTACAAGCAATGATCACACGCACGGCACAGCGGACACACCAGGAACCGCGGTGTTGGCCGTCGAATGGCGCTAGCTGCGCAGCATTTGTGCACCGCCGCCGTCGGTGTCAGCCAGTTTGCCGTGGCATACGGAGCTCCATCGCAGTCTTTAACACTGGTAGCATGCCGCGACAGCGTGGACGTGAACCGTATGTGCAGTTGACGGACTTTGAGCGAGGGCGTATAGTGGGCATGCGGGAGGCCGGGTGGACGTACCGCCGAATTGCTCAACACGTGGGGCGTGATGTCTCCACAGTACATCGATGTTGTCGCCAGTGGTCGGCGGAAGGTGCACGTGCCCGTCGACCTGGGACCGGACCGCAGCGACGCACGGATGCACGCCAAGACCGTAGGATCCTACGCAGTGCCGTAGGGGACCGCACTGCCACTTCCCAGCAAATTAGGGACACTGTTGCTCCTGGGGTATCGGCGAGGACCATTCGCAACCGTCTCCATGAAGCTGGGCTACGGTCCCGCACACCGTTAGGCCGTCTTCCGCTCACGCCCCAACATCGTGCAGCCCGCCTCCAGTGGTGTCGCGACAGGCGTGAATGGAGGGACGAATGGAGACGTGTCGTCTTCAGCGATGAGAGTCGCTTCTGCCTTGGTGCCAATGATGGTCGTATGCGTGTTTGGCGCCGTGCAGGTGAGCGCCACAATCAGGACTGCATACGACCGAGGCACACAGGGCCAACACCCGGCATCATGGTGTGGGGAGCTATCTCCTACACTGGCCATACACCACTGGTGATCGTCGAGGGGACACTGAATAGTGCACGGTACATCCAAACCGTCATCGAACCCATCGTTCTACCATTCCTAGACCGGCAAGGGAACTTGCTGTTCCAACAGGACAATGCACGTCCGCATGTATCCCGTGCCACCCAACGTGCTCTAGAAGGTGTAAGTCAACTACCCTGGCCAGCAAGATCTCCGGATCTGTCCCCCATTGAGCATGTTTGGGACTGGATGAAGCGTCGTCTCACGCGGTCTGCACGTCCAGCACGAACGCTGGTCCAACTGAGGCGCCAGGTGGAAATGGCATGGCAAGCCGTTCCACAGGACTACATCCAGCATCTCTACGATCGTCTCCATGGGAGAATAGCAGCCTGCATTGCTACGAAAGGTGGATATACACTGTACTAGTGCCGACATTGTGCATGCTCTGTTGCCTGTGTCTATGTGCCTGTGGTTCTGTCAGTGTGATCATGTGATGTATCTGACCCCAGGAATGTGTCAATAAAGTTTCCCCTTCCTGGGACAATGAATTCACGGTGTTCTTATTTTAATTTCCAGGAGTGTGTTTTGTTTTCTGTTTGAGGTTTCACATGTTTTTACAAATTTTAATATCCTATGAATACTGACATTTTCATGACATTAGTAATTAAAAATTAAAAGATGGGGCTCTATTTTAAAAAGGATAGCATTCGTTAATTAACATTCCCATGATAATAAATAAAGGATTATAATAAAAGTATGCAAAAAGTTGCTACTTCCGAGACTCAACCTAACAATTCGTTAATGTACTACTCACATAGCTACCGGAGATTTCATTCAGATAAGTCCAATGCAGTGTACCTAACAGTGGTGGGTAATCTTTTGTTTTAGCTTTGTTGCAATGTAACGAATCAACTTCGTCACTCTATATGGCTGTCTCGACATTAAAATACTCTAGAAACACTACATCTGCCTTATAATACCAGAACAAGAGGAATAGAAGGAAGAAAGATCGGAGAAACTGCTACGTGTGTAACTACAAATGTGCGAACTGAACATGATGAGAGGTTGATGTTTTCAGACTCTACCTGTATGCTGGTCGCCATGTAGATCATTCTCTTTGCAATACCCCATTATATTTGAGGCTAAAGTATATTCTATGATTCTATAAAAAATTGACGTCGACATGTTGATGTTATAAATAAGGTAGTATCTGGCTGCAAGGAAGGTTTTAATTTCCTTAATACATTTTCGACTTCGGGACATTCAGTTCCATTTTCAGATGGTCCTTGTGTGTATACAGGTTGTCCTTGTCAGGCGCATTTTCTCTGATGATCAGCAGATATTTGTACCTTAGTTTGTGAAATGTGTAGGTGGAGTCAGCCAAAATGAATACTGCTCATCTCTTTCATGCGGCGCCCAATGCCAATGGAAAATGTCATTTGGTTTCCCATCACACACACAATTATTTTTAAAGCGGAATTTTTTGTGCCCATTCGACATAGCGGACCCAAATTAGTCCCGTACTTAATTTGCTTTTTCAATAAGTATTAATAGGGACAGTGAAACACGAAGAAAAGGCAGTATTCCAGCATCGACTGAGCAGCACTGCAGCATGGCCGTAGCAGTCATCGCAGGGCAGGGCAGTACTTTGCAGCTGGAGTACTAATTATTCTTCCTGTTTTACTGTACTTGTTAATCGACAGTGCAATAAAGAAACTGACAACCATCCGTAAAGACAGAAGCTAATTTACTTATAGTTTCAACTCATCACAGAACTGATTAGTTGGAACGGATGTAAAGGATATTGCACGATAGTTTTGTGGACGACATCTGCCACCCTTCATGTCGACAGGTTTGGGCAGAACTTACTTCCAAGCATTGGGCACAGTTTTTGTTAGATGGGTTTGTGGTTTCTTTTCCTTTTTTTGTTTTCGAGTTATCAGTCTTCTAACTGGTTTGATGTGGCCCGTCATGAATTTCTCTCATCTGCCAACCTTTTAATCTCATAATGACACTTACAGCCTACATCCTCATTTATTTGCTGGCTGTCTTCCTGTACACTGTTATGGAAATTATTCCGTGATGTCTTAACAGATGTCCCACCACCGTGTCCCTTGTTCTTGTCAGTGTTTTCCATATATGCTTTTACTCTCCTTTTCTCCGGAGAAGCTCGTCATTCCTTATATTATCAGTCCGTCTAATTTTCAACATTGTTCTGTAGCACCACATCTTAAATGCTTCGATTCTCTTCCTTTCAGGTTTTCCCACGGTCCATGTTTCACCGCCATACAATGCTATTCTTCAAACGTACATTCTCCGAAATTTCTTCCTCAAAATAAGGTCTATTTTGATACTAGTGGACCTTTTGCCAGGAATTATAGTTCACTTCTGATGTCCTCCTTGCTCCATCCATCATGGGTTATTTTGCTACCTGGGTAGCAGTATTCTTTAACGTTGTCTACACCACGATCATCGGTTAGGACGTTATGTTTCTTGCTATTCTCATTTCCGTGGCGTCTCGTTACTTTCGTCTTTCTTCGATTTAGTCTCAATCCATATTCGGTATTCATTAGGCTGTTCATTCCATTCAACAGACCCTGTAATACTTTTTCATTTTCACTCAGGGTAGCAATGTCATCAGCGAAACTTTCACCTTGAATTATAGTTCAACTTCTGAACCCAACTCTTATTTCCGTCAATGCTTCGTCGATGAACAAATCGAATAGTATAGGCGAAATACTACATACCTGTCTTACAATCTTCTTAATACGACCACTTCATTCTTGGTCTTCCACTCTTATTGTTCAGCCTTTGCTCTTGTACGTATTGTATATTACCAATCTTTCCCTATAGCTTACCCCCATTTTGCTCAGCTTATCGAACATCTTACGCCATTTTACACTGTCGAACGCTTTTTCCAGGTTGACTAATCCTATGAATTTATCTTTAGTCTTGCTTCCATTATCAACCAAGATGTCAGAATTGCTCCTCTGGTGCCTTTACCTTTCCTATAGCTAAAATAACCATCTAGCACATCGACAATTTTCTTTTCCGTTCCTCTGTAAATCATTCTTGTCATCAACTAGGAAACATGAGCTGTTAAGCTGATGGTGCGATCATTCTTGCATTTCTCTGCTGTTGCTATCTTCGGAATTGTGTGGACTATGTTTTTCAGAAAGTCAGATGGTATGTTGCTAGACTCGTACATTGTACACACCAAAGTGAGTAGCCGTTTTGTTGCGACCTCCCCCCAATGACTTTAGAAATTCTGATGGAATGTTACTTATCCCTTCTGCGTTACTCAATCTTAAGTCCTCCAAAGAACTTTTAAATTCTGACTGCAGCATTGTATCACCTATCTCTTTCCTGTCGACTCCTGTTACTTCTTCTCTCACGTTCATCAGCCAAGTCCTTCCCCTCATAGAGGCCTTCATTGTATTCCTTGCACCAACCGGCTCTCTCCTCTGCATTTAACAGTGGTATTCCCATTAAACTAATAATATTACCGCTCTTCCTTTTAGTTCCAGGGAAGGCTGTTTTGACTTTCCTACATCCTTAGTCACTGTTTCCAACAGTCATTTATTTTTTGATTCCTTCACATTTTTCACGCACCCAATTCGCCTTAGCTTCACTGCACTTTCTATTTATTTCATTCCTTTCAGACTTTTATTTCTCTCTTCCTGAATTTTCCTGAACATTTTCGTACCTCCTTCTTCCATCGATCTACTGAAGTATTTGTTCTGTTACCCATGGTTTCTTCGCAGTTACCTTGCTTGTACCTACGTTTTTCTTTCCAACTTCTGTCGTTGCCCTTATTACAGGCATCAATTCCTCTTCTACTGAACTACTTCTTGAGCTATTCCTGATAATAGTACCTCTGCTTCAGGTAACTTCGAGCATATCTCTTCATTCCTTAGTACTTCGTATCTCACTTCTTTGCAAAGTGATTCTTCCCGACGAGTCTCTTAAGCTACAGCTTACTCTTTGTCGCTACCAAATTGTGATCAGCGTCTACTTATGGTCCCGGATACAATCCAGTATCTGATTCCGGAATCTCTGCCTGACCATGAAATCTCCTGGCCTTTGCCGAGTATTCCTCCTCTTTTGATTCTTGAACTGATTATTCGCTATTACTAGCTGAAGTTTATTGCAGGATTCCATTAGTCTTTCTCCTCTCTCATTCCTAGCACCAAACCCATATTACCCCGTAAAACTTTCTTCTACTCCTTCCCCTGCAATCACATTCCAATTCCCCATGACTATTAGATTTTCATCTCCCTCATCTTACTGTATTACCCGATCAATATCCTCACAGACTTTCTCTGTCTCCTTATATTCGGCTGCGACATCGGCATGTATACCTGACCTATCTTTTTTGGTGTTGGTTTGCTGTTGATTCTGATGAGAACAATTGCGTCACTGAATTGCTCACAGTAACTCGTCTGTGCCCTACCTTCACATTTATAACGAATACCACGCCAGTTATATCATTTTCTGCTGCTGTTGATGTTATCCTACACTCACCTCACCAAAAATCTTTGACTTCTTCCCATTTCTCTTTACTGACCCCCATTACATCTAGACTGAGCCTTTGCATTTCCTTTTTACGATTTTATAACTTCCCTACCACGTTGAAACTTGTGTCATTCCACGCCCCGACTCGTAGAACGTATAGTTCGTCAGTTATTGAGTCTTTTTTTCATGGTCACTCCCCCTTGACAGTCCCTTCCAGGAGATCCGAATGGGGGACTAGCCCGGAATCTTTTGCCAATGGTAAGACCATCATGACATTTCTTTCAATTCCAGAACGCATGTCCTTTGGATACACATTATGGGTCTTTAACGCTGTGATTTCTATCGAATTCTGCATCCTCAGGCCATTGATCATTGCCGATCCTTCCGTCTTCAGCTACAGTTCCTCACCCCAAGGGCAAGATGGTGCCCTGAACCTCTGTCCCATCTCCCGCCATTGTTGACAACGCCGTTGACTGAATGAGGGTGACATACAACAGACGTCATAAGCGGTGGCGGGATTCGAACGCAGGACCGAGGACGTTTTTATTAATAATCAATGACGCTAGCTCTAGACCACGTGTGCGGTATATTGTGGAGATATTAACTTAGTAGAAAATTCAGTATAGAATCTGGTAGGCATAACGTCGTGAACTGGAGCTTTGTTCAATTTTAAGAACTGTAGCTGTTTCTCAGTGTCAGTGCCAGTGACAATATATATTTCATTCGTCTTTGCATTACTTTTATCCATTTAAAAACTGGACAGTTTGAAATTACAGGTTATCTTGATACTTTGTAGTGTTAAATAATTTGTAATGGAAGGAGAGCATCGAGAAACTACGCAGCCGGATGGAATATGGAATAAGTGAGAGGTAGCGAATAAGAGGAAGGAGGAAGACAGATATGAAATGGAGAAGGTGGAAAGATAGATAGATAGATAGAGAGAGAGAGAGAGAGAGAGAGAGAATCAAGGAAGTTGACACGCCTCGCCTTGATTCGCACTCTTCATTTGATATGCACTGTTTGCGAAAACGACGCACAGTAACTCAATTTGAGTGGTGGCAGAAGGCGTAATCAAGGGTCTTGAGAGCAGCTCCCGGTGCATGAATAATTCAGCTGCCGTGTGAACGCCATAAACTACGTCTCTGACGAGAAATTCTTCCGGAAATCTTCGCACATCTCTAACGAAACTCTTACTTTCTGCGTGGGAAGAGCACCTGACTTGTGTGGTAATTGTGTAGGGTACTTTCCCGAAAATTAAGATCTATCACCGTGACGCCCAATTTCGCAAAAGTGTTTTAATTTTGAGATTTTTGTAACGTAATACTGGCTTCTCTCTCGTCACTGTCTCTTTGTATCCTGCCCAACTATTACTCGTGTGACGTTTGAGAGTCCCTTCGTCTCGTCGACGGTCTTGAGACGACATGTGGTTGCCAAGGATGTTTCTTTAAATCAAATTATACAAATAAAAGCACTTACTGTAAGAGATGCGGTGTTACTCCTGGTAGTATGAGATCATTGTTGTGGTGAATTTCATGGACGAGACTGATTCAGAGGCAGGATGAAATCAGATTTCTATCTTGGGTGTTTGCATCTATTTGCAAACCTTATCGCATGTCAATTTGACATATGGGGGCAGAAAGCTTTGAATTTTTTTTATAAAGAGGTTTCATTTCTTGTGGGTGATCTGGCTACCGTATCTGTCAAAAATGTGTTTGTTGTGGTTTTTTAAGACAACTGACGATTTAAATCAGCTGAATCTGTGATGACACGTAATGTGGTTTATCTTGGCCTGCTCACCGGGTACGAAGTATCCTCTGATTTGCACACTTGTACAGAAGATCCGGCTTCAGATTCATAATGGCAGCGCCGTTTTGCAGTATCTGGGTGGTACAACGATCAAATTAATGTTGCACATTGCCAAAACTTTAATATTGTTGTTTTCCAGAAATAAGTTACGATATCAACACAGTGGTTTACTTTTAATGTAATTGTAGCGGAACGGTGCATGTTTCTACCTTAAGGCAGCAGTATGTGCTGTATATAGCAACAGTGCCACCTGTAAACAATGAAGCACCTCTGCTGTGTGTCATTGGGAGAGTTGTGTTGCTTCAGGATCGTTCGGACAGCAATAACGTTCTATCAAAGGCTCCGTATAGTCACTGCAGTGGAGCAGAGAATGACACAGGTGGGCACCTGAGCGAATGTCGCTGTGTCTGAAAGTTATGTCTGTAGAATCTGGAACAACTTTCTAGCGACAGGATTAGTTGAGTATCGTCACGGAAGTGGCCGCGGAAGAAACACATCATATGTACAGACCGATATCTGTGTCCAACAGCAAGCAGAAGCCCTCAGCACAATGTTACATGTCTACAGTGGCAGTTCTAAACAGCTAAGAAGAGCAGATGGCAACACAAAGCATACAAAACAGGCTCTTTGATGGATTACGTACCAGAAGACCTTTCAAGGTTCTTCCTCTAAATCAGGTTGAGAGAGGGCCTTGTTCCACATGGACAGGAAACCACTGTTTGTGGACAAGGCAGCATTGGTACACAACGGTCTATTGGGATGTGATCGGTATCACTCCCTACCCTGACAATACTGATATTCGTGTGTGGAGCCAACGAGGACAACATTTACATTCATTGTATCTTAGACCGCCACGCTTATAAAGGCGATTCAGTCACGTTTTTGGGAGGAATCATGTATGGCTGCAGGGCGCCCTATGTGCTAATGCATGGGGGGATGATTAGTGTCAAGAATAGGAGCGACTTCCTTGCACGCAGTGTGACCCTATTTGGTGAGCGTATTGAGCGGGATTTGCGTTAATGGGCAGCAATGCGCGTCCCCATCGTCTCAATGTTGCAAGCGCCTTCCTGGTGGATAATGGAATTCAATCGTATGGAATGGTCTCCGTATTCTCCAGATCTCGGCTGCAATGGGGCTGCATGGCCCATGTGGGGTGGGGCGGTTTGCGATCGTCCTGGCCGGGGCGCCCGTGTCGGGGATGGGGCGATTTCGCGCGGGTATGGTATATGCCATGCCTCAATGAAAGGTGCCCCAAGTACGAGGAGGGGCAACTCTTTAATAAACAGTTTGTTATGCAAAATGACAGTGAGAAGAAACTGTAGTGTTTGCAGTGGACTCTGTTGATCTTTTTCTTTGTGTTTATTGACTGGACATGTGTTTATCTCCTTTATTTTTGTTTCCTTTGGACTGTACTTGTAGATTTGTTTCCGGTTATGTCCATTATTGACAACTATCAGCCTGTAGATACAAGTTGAAACTCCTTTATTACGTTTTTACTTGGACTGAAATAACCGAGAAGGTGAAACTTCTTAGTTAAATTTTTACTTAATCTGCTGAATGCTTACTCAATGTTCTTAAACTGCTGAGTGAAACTGAACGTACTGTCTCTTTACTTGTCGGTATCATTTCAACATTGACTTACAGAATTTGCCCTGAAAAATACAACTCAAACTTATTCATTTATTACCCACAATATACAAGCGCAGGGCAATCTGACTATTAACTATCACAAAAGAATGGCCCTGAATTAGAAGAAATCCTAACAATAACCTATACGTTTCTTAAGTCATCTCACAGAAGATCTGCATTCAACGAAATACAGCGATGCAGCAAGCGCCAATAAAGCCAGCTCTATAAAAGATTCTAACTACAGTAGGCTCTGTCTCCTAATAGGCATACAGTTATGAAAGGAAAGATTTTGTTGCAGAGCAAACAATGTATTTAGCAGATATTACCTTGATCATGTGACAACCAGTTACAAAAAAAATTATATAATCGTCCATACTTTTAAATCTCTATGACGGACACGCCCAGATCGTCCGCTCGCGCTAACACTTCAGACCCCTAACCTCCGTCACTGCTGGCTTTCTCTTCCAACTGCGACTCCGACCAGCCACACAGTCTCTTAAAGAGGTGGCATAGCGCTGTTACAGTTATTAATGCAGTCTATCGCGCTGCCAACACACGCACATATAAACACGCTACTTACAAAGTCAGTGTGAGTAGACTTCCTATAAACGGCTTGTCCTAGCGCACCAGCAACTTTCCTCCTCACCAACAGAAGGGAAGACAGGCCATTCTTTTGCAACTTCACTACGAAACAAATATTCGGGTGGATTGAATTCAGCTGTTCTTAAAAAGTGGTTTAAATTTTCACTGCCATGAGGCCAAACACAAAAAATGTCGTCTTCATATCTGAAAAAACACGCAGGTTTAAAAGCCTCCTATTCCAAGACAGGTTCCCCGACGCAAATTGGTAATAATAGGTGACAATGCGCTTCCCATCGCAGATCTGTCTGTCTGCTCGTGGTATTGTTCATTGAATGAAAAGTAAGTGGAAGTCAGCACATGTCGAAATAGCTTCGTTAATTCAGCACCAAACCTAACCACAGTCAACCGTAACGAACGAGACACAGAAAAAAGAGTGAAGAGACGGGCCACATCAGAATTTACTATAATATCAGAGAAATTCAAACGTATTCCCTCTAAACGACGTTGGCCGGCCGCGGTGGTCTCGCGGTTCTAGGCGCGCAGTCCGGAACCGTGCTACTGCTACGGTCGCGGGTTCGAATCCTGCCTCGGGCATGGCTGTGTGTGATGTCCTTAGGTTAGTTAGCTTTAAGTAGGTCTAAGTTCTAGGGGTCTGATGACCACAGCAGTTGAGTCCCATAGTGCTCAGAGCCATTTGCCATCTAAACGACGTAAGAAATCCGCCGAGTTCTTAATGTGTTGCTCGCACCGACGTACTACAAGGCTTAACTGAATAGCAAGGTGTTTTCCTACACGATACGTCGAAGCACCAATGTTACTCATAATCGGACGAAGAGAAACCCCTTCCCTGTTGACTTTAGGAAGGCCATATAACATAGAGTAAACAGACTCTTGATAATCTCCTGCGACAATGACCTTTTCTTCGGGAGGCTATTAGTCTTTCCCTAAATATAATTTTTATGGCCATACTCCATGTTAATGTCCACTTAGTGGTGTGTGTAGTGTCGAGGAATCCTGCATATGCGGTTCACTAGACAAACGATCAAACTAGTCGTATTAATGAAGTTTATTACAAAAAGAAAATTACAACAATCTACGTTGGCAATTACACAGATGTGTCATAAGCAAAGGGCGACGTAAAAAATAATCAATCTCGATCAGTACAGACACGTATTATGTTCGAGTATAATTACTTTTCTAGAGCCTAGAAATCTACTCTGTAGAAATCAGCATGGGTTTCGAAAAAGCCGATCGTGTGAAACCCAGCTCGCGCTATTCGTCCACGGAACTCAGAGGCCCATAGACACGGGTTCCCAGGTAGATGCCGTGTTTCTTGACTTCCGCAAGGCGCTCGATACAGTTCCCAGCATAGTTTAATGAACAAAGTAAGAGCATATGGACTATCAGACCAATTGTGTGATTGGATTGAAGAGTTCCTAGATGGCAGAACGCAGCATGTCATTCTCAATGGACAGAAGTCTTCCGAAGTAAGGGCTGCAGCAGGGGAGTGTCGCAGGACCGTTGCTATTCACAATATACATAAATGACCTTGTGGATAACATCGGAAGTTCACTGAGGCTTTTTGCGGATGATGCTGTGGTATATCGAGAGGTAGTAACAATGGAAAATTGTACTGAAATGCAGGAGGATCTGCAGCGAATTGACGCATGGTGCAGGGAATGGCAATTGAATCTCAATGTAGACAAGTGTAATGTGCTGCGAATACATAGAAAGAAAGATCCTTTATCATTTACCTACAATACAGCAGGTCAGCAATTGGAAGCAGTTAATTCTATAAATTATATGGGAGTAGACATTAGGATTGATATAAAATGGAATGATCATATAAAGTTGATCTTCGGTAAAGCAGATGCCAGACTGAGATTCATTGGAAGAATCCTAAGGAAATGCAAGCCGAAAACAAAGGAAGTAGGTTACAAAAAAGTGGTTCATATGGCTCTGAGCACTTAACTTCTGAAGTCATCAGTTCCCTAGAACTTACAACTACTTAAACCTAACTAACCTAAGGACATCACATACCTCCAGCCTGCGGCAGGATTCGAACATGCGACCGTAGCGGTCGCGTGGTTCCAGACTGTAGCGATTAGAACCGCGCAGCCACCCCGGCAGGCGACGTAGGTTACAGTACACTTGTTTGCCCACTACTTAAATATTGCTCAGCAGTGTGGGATCCGTACCAGATAGGGTTGATAGAAGAGAGAGAAGATCCAACGGAGAGCAGCGCGCTTCGTTACAGGATCATTTAGTAATCGCGAAAGCGTTAAGAAGAT
Organism: Schistocerca nitens; assembly: GCF_023898315.1. Lineage (NCBI taxonomy): Eukaryota > Metazoa > Arthropoda > Insecta > Orthoptera > Acrididae > Schistocerca > Schistocerca nitens. The sequence goes on along the minus strand of NC_064615.1, from coordinate 216,957,817 downwards.
GACAGATAGACTCCAATGGAAGACTTTGCAGCAGAGAGGCTCAGTAGCTCGGTACGGGCTTTTGTTGAAGTTTCGAGAACATACCTTCACCGAAGAGTCAAGCAGTATATTGCTCCCTCGTACGTATATCTCGCGAAGAGACCATGAGGATAAAATCAGAGAGATTAGGGCCCACACAGAGGCATACCGACAATCTTTCTTTCCACGAACAATACGAGACTGGAATAGAAGGGAGAACCAATAGAGGCACTCAAAGTACCCTCCGCCAGGTGGCTTGCGGAGTATGGAGGCAGATGCAGATGTAGATCCCAAGTCTGTGCTACATAGAGTATACAAGCGAAGTGCCTAGCGTTGACGCTGCTATCGAAGTCGCTAAGCTTGAAGCTGCCATTGAACTGGACCGTCACCAGTCGGTCGCGGTGCTTATGCCCTCTTCACATAGTGGCCGCCGCTGGCGGTTTGTCGCCATGGAGGGAAGTGAAGTCAGCGTGCGATTGGCTAACTTCTTCTCACAGCCTTCTCTTCCCTGTCGTTCTCGACTAGCGTGCCGGCGCTTGGCTTTACGCCATAACAGAGTTTCTATCCTCTGTCATATAGCATATGTGGCCTAGATACACTAACAGAAATGGAAAGTATTACGCTAAGAAGGGCAAGTTCGATATTTATCAACCTTTATGAAAACATTCATAACAATCGCGTACTACATAGTTCACCTTTCAGTCCATCCGAAATTTACGTTTATTGTTGTTGTTGTTGTGGTCTTCAGTCCTGATACTGGTTTGATGCAACTCTCCTGTGCAAGCTACTTCATCTCCCAGTACCTAATGCAACCTACATCCTTCTGAATCTGCTTGGTGTATTAATCTCTTGGTCTCCCTCTACGATTTTTACCCTCCACGCTGCCCTCCAATGCTAAATTGGTGATCCCTTGATGCCTCAGAACATGGCCTACCAATCGATCCCTTGTTCTAGTCAAGTTGTGCCACCAACTTCTTTTCTCCCCAATCCTATTCTGTATCTCCTCATTAGTTATGTGATCTACCCATCTAATCTTCAGCATTCTTCTGTAGCACCACATTTCGAAAGCTTCTATTCTCTTCTGGTCTAAGCTATCTATCGTCCATGTTTCACTTCCATACATGGCTACACTCCATACAAATAGTTTCAGAAACGACTTCCTGACACTTAAATCTATACTCGATGTTAACAAATTTCTCTTCTTCAGAAACGCTTTCCTTGCCATTGCCAGTCTACATTTTATATCGTCTCTACTTCGACCACCATCAGTTATTTTACTCCCCAAATAGCAAAACTCCTTTACTGCTTTAAATGTCTCATTTCCTAATCTAATACCCTCAGCATCTCCCGACTTAATTCGACTACATTCCATTACCCTCGTTTTGCTTTTGTTGATGTTCATCCTATATCCTCCTTTCAAGACGCTATCCATTCCGTTCAACTGCTCTTCCAAGTCCTTTGCTGTCTCTGACAGAATTACAAAGTCATCGGCGAACCTCACGGTTTTTAATTCTTCTCCATGGATTTTAATACCTACTCCGAATTTTTCTTTTGTTTCCTTTACTGCTTGCTCAATATACAGATTGAATAACATCGGGGATAGGCTACAACCCTGTATCACTCCCTTCCCAACCACTGCTTCCCTTTCATACCCCTCGACTCTTATAACTGCCATCTGGTTTCTGCACAAATTGTAAATAGCCTTTCGCTCCCTGTATTTTACCCCTGCCACCTTCCGAATCTGAAAGAGGGTATTCCAGCAAACATTGTCAAAAGCTTTCTCTAAGTCTACAAATGCTAGAAACGTAGGTTTGCCTTTCCTTAATCTAGCTTCCAAGATAAGTCGTAGGGTCAGTAATGCCTCACGTGTTCCAATATTTCTACGGAATCCAAACTGATCTTCCCCAAGGTCGGCTTCTACTAGTTTTACCATTCGTCTGTAAAGAATTCGCGTTAGTGTTTTGCAGCTGTGGCTTATTAAACTGATTGTCCGGTAATTTTCACATGTGTCAACACCTGCTTTCTTTGGGATTGGAATTATTATATTCTTCTTGAAGTCTGAGGGTATTTCGCCTGTCTCGTACATCTTGCTCACCAGATGGTAGAGTTTTGTCAGGACTGGCTCTCACAAGGCTGTCAGTAGTTCTAATGGAATGTTATCTACTCCCGGGGCCTTGTTTCGACTCAGGTCTTTCAGTGCTTTGTCAAACTCTTCACGTTTATTAGCGGAAGGAATTAGTTGTGAGTTCCAAAGAGCTGCCAGCAGCTCAGTGTTTGACTGTGTGGAGTTGAAAGTAATGGGGTACAATGGTCGAGCAGATTCCTATAAGCCATAAATTTCTGTAGTCAATGCTAAGTGACTCGAGATGGAAGTAATTGTCTTCTCTCCCCGTTTTCCCGTATTTCAGAACTCACTTGCTGCGCTCCAGACGTACATTCTTAGAAACATTTTCGTCAAAAATTGGCTCTGAGCACTATGGGACTTAACTTCTGAGGTCATCAGTCCCCTAGAACTTAGAACTACTTAGACCTAACTAACCTAAGAACATCACACACATTCATGCCCAAGGCAGAATTCGAACCTGCGACCGTAGCGGTCGTGCGGTTCCAGCTTGTAGCGCTAGAACCGCTCGGCCACTCCCGCCGGCACATTTTCCTCAAATTAAGATTGATATTTCATACTTCTTTTGGCCATCAATGCGGTCTTTTTTCTCTGCTAGGCTCCTTTTTCGGTTCTCTTTTCTTCATTCGTGATGAGTTAATTCGCTTGTAAGGTACCCATCTCCTTCCGTTCGTCTACTTCGTGGTCCTCTACTTTACTGCTAAGTTTATCGTGAATCTCTTTTATGCTGCTCCTAATTACATTTGCGTTTCTTCAGTTTAGACCGAATCAAGACTATGTTTTCATGAAACTATTCATTTCATTCAGGTGTTCCTGTAATTATTCCTCACTTCCACCGAGTATGTTCTGGCGTAACGTCACGCACCAGCACGACGGTTAGGAACGTAACAGCAGAGAGGGCTGTGAGACGACATCAGCCAATAGTACGCTGACGGACCCCTCTCTAGGACGACACCGGCACACCAGCGGCATCTACACGAAGAGGGCATAAGCGCCGGGGCCGGAGCCCAGTTGAAGACTAGCCGTTCTACGTGATCTTTAGCAGCGACTTCTGAAGTGTGTTGTTTCACTTCTATATAGTGAAGAGACTTCTTAATTGTCTGTCGCCATTTGCTTGCGACACTTCTGTAAATTCACAGCGTTAAGTATTGTCATTTATTTTTCTACAATAAAAATTAATTAATAGGATTTGCTTGAGTTGTTGTCCAGTGATCCGAGAAGCAGTTTTTCTAGGCACCCCATATTTGAAGATTAGGCGGGATACAAAAGAGTGCGCCCAATGGCAACGTCATTAGTGAATTTATCATAGACTAGCTGAGAAACTTGGTGTTGTCCATGTATTTATTTATAGCTGTGTCCTACATTTCGTATGTATGGAATTTGTTTTTGGCATATATAGTTTCTTTGTATAAAGCGTTGGAAGTGTATTATTGTTGACATGAACGCAGAGCTTGTTCTCTTCCGTAACACGGGAGAGAACCAACCGACACTAAGATCAACGCCCTCTACATCTGGCCTGATCGTTTGTTTACGGTCATGGCATAACACAAGCTCACAAGGAATTGTACACTTTAAAAGGATATCATAAACTGTTAGCAATAAGCGGGATTGTGGGTATAAAAGCTCACTCCCATCAAAACTGTTGGAGAAAGGTAACTTTAAGCCTCTGTGAGTGAAGTGTTCTGAGAAGCCAAGTAATGCGTGGCGCTCTCGACCAGAATTCCGTCACCCCTCACTTTTGGAAAGAGTTTCCAAAGAACAAGTTAAAGCCTGTTGTTCGTGATCCGCAGTAAATCTCGACGACCACACCGTCCTCAGTCTTTTAGCCATTCTGTTGTATTCAGAAAGACCCGAGCGTTTTCTAGGCATTTCTATTCATAAACGGAGCGAAATCAAAATGTAATGAGTAGGTACCCAAACCACAAAGACAACTTAATAATATCGTTTTCCAAGCGAAGAATATAGATGAAACCTATCGAAAGAAGCAGAGTGAAATAATAAAATTCGTACATCTTAGCCAAAAAAATTCATTGTTAGTTGGTATTTGCAAAGACAAGATTGCGGCGCTTGATTCTGTCACTGACGTATAAACTTCCGGAAATATTTCTGTATCCGAGGTAAAAAAAAATTCCTAGGAAATAAGTGAAATACAAACAAAACCACTCGAAAGAAGCAAAGCAATGTCGGTAATGTTTTAAAACATATAGAAAAAATTAATAAATCCGTACATCCTAGCCAAATAAATTCGCCTTTCGTTTGCATTTGTAAACATAAGACCTTGGCACTTAATTCTGCCATTGATGTAAAATTCCGCAAATACTTGTGGCAATCAGGTAAAAAGCCAACAGTCCCATCTATTGGTTACTTGTTGTAATAATACCGTCATAATTAAACATGCAACCTACTAAGCTGAGTAGAGCTTTTAAAAATGGTACAAATGGCTCTGAGCACTGTGGGACTTAACTGCTGAGGTCATCAGTCCCCTAGAACTTAGAACTACTTAAACCTAACTAACCTAAGGACATCACACAAATCCATGCCCGAGGCAGGATTCGGACCAGCGACCGTAGCGGCCGCGCGGTCCCAGACTGTAGCGCCTAGAACCGCTCGGCCACACCGGCCGGCCAGTAGAGCTTTTAGATAAATCTTAAAAGTATATATATCTTTTTTCATGCTCTAATTTTGATGGAATAAATCATATATTTTGCTCCAAGCTATGCTCAAATTACCTGCGAAAACCACATGAAAACTCGTCAAGCAGTTTCGGATATTAGCATGTTTAAAGAGACACGACGGTTTTACTATTTTATTATTAGTATTGATACCCTTCCACTTTGAATTGTAATCTCTTTCCTGGACGTTTTTTCTGTTGCTCACTTGTATGAGTTTTCGTAAGCATATTGTTAGTACTTACATTCAAAGTTTAGTTTCGTTCCTGAGGTTGCAGTGGTGTTTTAGTATTTATATATAAGCTTCTCTAATTCTGTTCAAAATGGTTCAAATGGCTCTGAGCAATATGGGACTTAACTGCTGAGGTCATCAGTCCTGTAGAACTTAGAACTACTTAAACCTAACTAACCTAAGGACATCACACACATCCATGCCGGATGCAGGATTCGGACCAGCGACCGTAGCGGCCACGCGGTCCCAGACTGTAGCGCCTAGAACCGCTCGGCCACACCGGCCGGCTCTAATTCTGTCTTTTGTGTTAATTTTGGCAACACTTACCTGATGATGATTACTCGAAACGCGTCATAAGTAATTTATCGGTTAAGACGTTTCAAAAGAATTACTACGTGCCAAGACTGAAAAGTGTACCACCCGTTACCGCACCTTTCCCCATAGTACCCGCTTCTCTTTAGAAATTACACCTTTTTTATGAGAATTTAGAACTCTTTGGATCGTTTCAGTCGGCTGAACGCTTCTTCTATCCTATGAATGTTGATCTGAACCTCGCGCTCAGTATCATGCGCAGCGTCGGTTGTGCCTCTCTGGAGACCTTACCTTTCCTAAAACCTCAGGTCCTCCTAGGCCATACAGCGTTAGAAAATCTCGGGAATCCGTCTGCACTGTTTCAGAGGTATAGCAGCCCGCTGTGTGACTCACGTTTTGCTATTGTTTTTGAAGACACGAGCCGTTAATGATAGGTATATCTCTTTTTCTGTTTTTTTTCTGTCATTTCTTTCTCTTTCTTAGACTAAGTATTAATATCTTGAATGGTGTTTCATAGCTGTGTTTGGTAATAATGTTAAAATGTAACTGCAATTTATTTCTTTTTCTCGAATCGATAAACATTTTTTTATTGTTACTTGAATATAACAGTCTATTCTCTTTTGTTTATTTTCTCCGCATTTATAGTATTAACTGCGAAGTCAAAAACTGTGTAAATCGTGCGGCGGGGCAGGGTCGGTCGGTCATTCTTTCGTTTCCTTAGTCCCTCTCTGCCACTTTCAGCGAACTGTTGACCTACTTCTATATACAGGGTGTTTCAAAAATGACCGGTATATTTGAAACGGCAATAAAAACTAAACGAGCAGCGATAGAAATACACCGTTTGTTGCAATATGCTTGGGACAACAGTACATTTTCAGGCAGACAAACTTTCGAAATTACAGTAGTTACAATTTTCAACAACAGATGGCGCTGCGGTCTGGGAAACTCTATAGTACGATATTTTCCACATATCCACCATGCGTAGCAATAATATGGCGTAGTCTCTGAATGAAGTTACCCGAAACCTTTGACAACGTGTCTGGCGGAATGGCTTCACATGCAGATGAGATGTACTGCTTCAGCTGTTCAATTGTTTCGGGATTCTGGCGGTACACCTGGTCTTTCAAGTGTCCCCACAGAAAGAAGTCACTGCGGTTCACGTCTGGCGAATAGGGAGGCCAATCCACGCCGCCTCCTGTATGTTTCGGATAGCCCAAAGCAATCACACGATCATCGAAATATTCATTCAGGAAATTAAAGACGTCGGCCGTGCGATGTGGCCGGGCACCATCTTGCATAAACCACGAGCTGTTCGCAGTGTCGTCTAAGGCAGTTTGTACCGCCACAAATTCACGAAGAATGTCCAGATAGCGTGATGCAGTAATCGTTTCGGATCTGAAAAATGGGCCAATGATTCCTTTGGAAGAAATGGCGGCCCAGACCAGTACTTTTTGAGGATGCAGGGACGATGGGACTGCAACATGGGGCTTTTCGGTTCCCCATATGCGCCAGTTCTGTTTATTGACGAAGCCGTCCAGGTAAAAATAAGCTTCGTCAGTAAACCAAATGCTGCCCACATGCATATCGCCGTCATCAATCCTGTGCACTATAGCGTTAGCGAATGTCTCTCGTGCAGCAATGGTAGCGGCGCTGAGGGTTTGCCGCGTTTGAATTTTGTATGGATAGAGGTGTAAACTCTGGCGCATGAGACGATACGTGGACGTTGGCGTCATTTGGACCGCAGCTGCAACACGGCGAACGGAAACCCGAGGCCGCTGTTGGATCACCTGCTGCACTAGCTGCGCGTTGCCCTCTGTGGTTGCCGTACGCGGTCGCCCTACCTTTCCAGCACGTTCATCCGTCACGTTCCCAGTCCGTTGAAATTTTGCAAACAGATCCTTTATTGTATCGCTTTTCGGTCCTTTGGTTACATTAAACCTCCGTTGAAAACTTCGTCTTGTTGCAACAACACTGTGTTCTAGGCGGTGGAATTCCAACACCAGAAAAATCCTCTGTTCTAAGGAATAAACCATGTTGTCTACAGCACACTTGCACGTTGTGAACAGCACACGCTTACAGCAGAAAGACGACGTACAGAATGGCGCACCCACAGACTGCGTTGTCTTCTATATCTTTCACATCACTTGCAGCGCCATCTGTTGTTGAAAATTGTAACTACTGTAATTTCGAAAGTTTGTCCGCCTGAAAATGTACTGTTGTCCCAAGCATATTGCAACAAACGGTGTATTTCTATCGCTGCTCGTTTAGTTTTTATTGCCGTTTCAAATATACCGGTCATTTTTGAAACACCCTGTATGTTCCTTCTGACGTCCCTTCACTCTGCAGTAGTAGATACACGCTAGGCAGTGTAAAGCAGCGTTGATGAAACCACTTCGTAAAACCTACTACACAGAGGCCACGTAACTCAAGTTGCAAATCAGTTCCTGTAAGTTCATTTTCACAAATTTCGGGCGGTAGGAGAATGCAGTTTAATTTGCAGTAAGCATTTGAAAAATTCTACTAACGTCTTTTTATTCATAAGAAAGCACATGGAATGGCTATCAAGTCCGTATTTACTACGCTAATACTCTATTATTCAAAGTTCACTGTCTGTCCAACATATTTCACAAGTAAAAATAGCAAGAATTCCTGCAAATCCGACACGATTAATTTTAAGATCTAACAGTCACTGACACACCACTATTAGAGAGTTGAACATTCGGTTGTTTCAGTGGTGCTCTATATTAAAAGTGCTTCAAAGTATTCCATAAAGAACACGGAACATGCCACGCAGAATTGTCTCTAACAGATCACACGCTTATAAAACTTACTCTAATTAGTTCCAGAACATCACAATTTCCTAAAAATGTTCGTAACTTAAGCCGCTTTAGTCACATGTTCTGTCTGAAATGATCTCACTAGCTCTTCATTTTACATATTATTTTCGCTGAGACGCCTAGCGTGGTGTGACTCGGAAGCAGGTTAGCGAGCGACTCTCTGGATGCTTCTCTCCTCTCTGCGTATCTAATTATCTGCACGCGGGAACCGCTTAATTCTGATTGGCTATTGATCTGAATGACCAATCAGAATGATCCTTCCAGATCATTCTCGCGGCAAAAATTGCCTTAGCCGACCGCTAATCAGATAGTCATTTACGTCATTACAATTTCAATTTTTAATATACTGTTTAATGAAATATAACGGAATGCAAAATATTCTTTAAATTAATATAGAAACTTATTGAGCTTCAGACTTTTATTCTGTCTGCTCTCTTACAAAAGCAAGCACATACAAACATGCGTAATCTACATCGTGGTTGCAACACAATTTTCCCACGGTTCAGTTTTATAAGGTTTTACATAAAATGACATTAAGTTTTAACGTATGTCCCGCATACACTCTCTCATTCATTCCCAAGTATTCACACAACAAAAGAAGAAGAAAATAATAATGTTGAATGATTTTCATACTACGTAATGTAGAGTAACAAAATTTTTGAAAAGAAAATTCCCGTTAAGTGATTTTATATACTGTGAGCTTTATGACTTCAGATGATAATTAAACACCTTTGGTTATTGTTCGTAACTGAGTTTTGAAACATAAGTGTCGGTTTTGGTACATTTAAGTAATTTTCTCAATCTCCGTAATATAATACACTGCTGGCCATTTAAATTGCTACACCACGAAGATGACGTGCCACATACGAGAAATTTAACCGACAGGAAGAAGATGCTGTGATATGCAAATGATAGCTTTTCAGAGCATTCACACAAGGTTGACGCCGGTGGCGACACCTACAACGTGCTGACATGAGGAAAGTTTCCAACCGATTTCTCATACACAAACAGCAATTGACCAGCGTTGCCTGGAGAAACGTTGTTGTGATGCCTCGTGTAAGGAGGAGAAATGAGTACCATCACGTTTCCGACTTTGATAAAGGTAGGACTGCAGTCTATCGCGATTGCGGTTTATCGTATCGCGACATTGCTGCTCGCGTTGGTCGAGATCAAATTACTGTTAGCAGATTATGGAATCGGTGGGTTCAGAAGGGTAATACGGAACGCCGTGCTGGATCCCAACGGCCTCGTATCACTAGCAGTCGAGATGACAGGCATCTTATCCGCATGGCTGTAACGGATCGTGCAACCACGTCTCGATCCCTGAGTCAACAGATGAGGACGTTTGCGAGACAACAACCATCTGCACGAACAGTTCGACGACGTTTGCAGGAGCATGGACTATCACCTCGGAGACCATGGCTGCGGTTACCCTTGACGCTGCATCACAGACAGGAGCGCCTGCGATAGTGTACTCAACGACAAATCTGAGTGCACGAATGACAAAACGTCATTGTTTCGGATGAATCGAGGTTCTGTTTACAGCATCATGATGGTCGCACCCGTGTTGGCGTCATCGCGGTGAACGCACATTGGAAGCGTGTATTCGTCATCGCCATACTAGCGTATCACCCGGCGTGATGGTATGGGGTGCCGTTGGTTACACGTCTCGGTCGCTTCTTGTTCGCATTGACGACACTTTTAACAGTGGACGTTACATTTCAGATGTGTTACCACCCGTGGCTCTACCCTTCATTCGATCCCTGCGAAACCATAAATTACAGCAGGATAATGCACGACCGCATGTTGAAGGTCCTGTACGGGCCTTTCTGGACACAGAAAATGTTCGACTGCTGCCCTGGCCAGCACATTCTCCAGATCTCTCACCAATTGAAAACGTCTGGTCAATGGTGGCCGAGAAACTGGCTCGTCACAATACGCCAGTCACTACTCTTGATGAACTGTGGTATCGTGTTGAAGCTTCATGGGCAGCTGTACCTGTACACGCCATCCAAGCTCTGTTTGGCTCAATGCCCAGGCTTATCAAGGCCGTTATTACGACCAGAGGTGGTTGTCCTGGGTACTGATTTCTCAGGATCTATGCACCCAAATTGCGTGAAAATGTAATCACATGTCAGTTCTAGTATAATATATTTGTCCAATGAGTATCCGTTTATCATCTGCATTTCTTCTTGGTGTAGCAGTTTTAATGGCCAGTAGTGTAGATAAAAATCTGACATTTTAACAGGATCCCTTCCTTAATGCCTAAAGATTGCGTACCAAGTTTGAACAAAATCTAATGATGATTACTATGGTTTATTTCGATTCGTAGGGGGAATGAATTTGCGTACTGACTGAATGTCACTTGAGAACGCTCACACGGCTGGTAGCATCAGCTGCGCAGTGACTAAGAGCAAAGAAAAAAGGTAGCCATCCTGAAGCCACCGAGCTACACGGCTGCATGCCTTACTGCATCGAATGTTATCTCGTAATAACTTGCTACGTTACAATCGTAGGCATGAAAGCACCTAGGCCGAAATCGAGAGTGGCAGTGGAACAGCGATGCAGAGTGAGGGAGTGTTTGTGAGAGTATGTGCGACAATACGGCGAGACGCGCACTGTTGATTTGATGCAAAAACTTACGGAGACAGTGACTCTTGGAACTTAACAACTGACGATTGGGATTACCATCGCACTGCGTAATGAAAGCTGAAGTGATCATTATGAGCCGGCATCTCGTGGTCGCGCGGTAGCGTTCTCGCTTCCCACGCCCGGGTTCCCGGGGTCGATTCCCGGCGGTGTCAGGGATTTTCTCTGCCTCGTGATGGCTGGGTGTTGTGTGCTGTCCTTAGGTTAGTTAGGTTTAAGTAGTTCTAAGTTCTAGGGGACTGATGACCATAGATGTTAAGTCCCATAGTGCTCAGAGCCATTTTTTGATCATTATGAACCGAAAGATCGTACGGTTTGATTATTACTAAACGGACAGTGTCTCAATCGGTATTGACAATGCTTACGCGAGTAGGCATTATACAGGGTCGGGCAAATAAAACTGGTCCGAAGAACAGGGTTCCAGGGTACAAAGAAACACAGCTGAGGAAAGGAAATGCAGTACTAATCTGACTATAGCAGATGTTAAAAGTGACCACCATTCAGCCGGCCGCAGTGGCCGAGCGGTTCTAGGCGCTGCAGTCTGGAACCGCGCGACCGCCTTGGACATGGATGTGTGTGATGTCCTTAGGTTAGTTAGGTTTATGTAGTTCTAAGTTCTAGGGGACTGATTACCTCAGAAGTTAACTCCGAAACTGCTCAGCGCCATTTGAACCACCATTCATCTCTTGGCACTTTTGGGCCCTGTCAGCAAGTTGCTGAAGGCGGATGGAAGCTGGACTGCTGGAATTGCTGCAGTCTTCTCACAGATTCTGCTGCAATTCTTGAAGACTGTGAAGGTTGTTGCGACACACATTAGTCTTGAGGGCTCCCCACACAATCGAACGCTGACATATCAAGTGACCTGGGTGACCAGCTAGGGCCACTGCCAGATTGACCTCTGCTAAAACTCTGTCAGGAGTGAAGACTGTGTAAGTGTACTCCAATGTTCGACCGGCTGGATGGCCAGTTGCTCCATCCTGTAGGAAGTAACTGTAGGTCTTTTCCTCCTCCATTAACGCTGGCAAAATGGTTTTAAGTCCGTGCCACTTTTATTTGCCTCACACTGTAGTTATCGCTACTGTGTGAGTGAAACACTTTTCACATTTAACCACATCGTGAGAGCCAAGGCTCCATAAAACTGTGTATTGCATTTGTCTTCTTAATGAACAGCCGAGTGTTTGGGCCGTAACTGTCGCGGTGAACATAATTACACTTTTAGATTAGGTGCAAGAACCATTTTACTGACTGAGTTCACGATCCTGGTAGTCATACGCAAACGTGACTAGCAGTTATATCGCGGTAGGAAATTATCAAGAAATGTGTATAAAGTACTGAAATGAGAACTAGGTGTATGTAACGAGTAATAAACGCTTATATGCCAAACCTGTGGAACAGCCGAGTGTTTGGGCCGTAACTGTCGCGGTGAACATAATTACACTTTTAGATTAGGTGCAAGAACCATTTTACTGACTGAGTTCACGATCCTGGTAGTCATACGCAAACGTGACTAGCAGTTATATCGCGGTAGGAAATTATCAAGAAATGTGTATAAAGTACTGAAATGAGAACTAGGTGTATGTAACGAGTAATAAACGCTTATATGCCAAACCTGTGGATTATCGCGAACAATAACGTCTATTCATCCAGTGGCCTGTTAAACACGACTGCGGATGACTTTGCAGCCTACCCTAGAAGAGACTTCACCAACACACTTCGCCGTGGAGTTATGACAACGGAGTTGCTGTAATGCCTTCATCTGCAACATTACAAGCTGCCGCTGTCATCTCAACACCCGCCACGCCTCTCCAACAACGAACAGATATGCTGAATTATTCTGAGCTCTCCCCGGTTAAAGGCTAACAGAAATCAGCAGTTGGCATTGTTTGTTTCGTCATAAAACCACTTTCCTTCTTTTTCCTTTCTTGATTTTTGCTACGCAGATAAAATTGTTTGAAGTGAACTATCAACTTTCAATGTAGCTTGTTCATCATCATTAGTTATAAACATTTTTCTTTTACTTAAACTATCTCTTTCTTTTACATTAACGCTGCTGCAGTTGCATGTATTTTGTGGGGCTTTTTGGAGGGAGATGTTACAAATGCGTGTGCAGTGTTATCTAAAAAGGAGTTGGCATACCTCAATGTTTGAAACGGTCGTAAGCAAAAATCTCGGCGTCCGCCATTAATTTCTGGGCACCGACGGATAGAATTAGAGCTGCTTGTTCGCTATTGGCCTAAGCTTCGCGACGAGGTCAAATTGAATGCAGAAGCTGTCAAAGAACGCAGGTTATGTCTACAACGTACTTAGAATCATGTTAACACACTTTTAAGAGTAATAACTTGCTTGCTGATGATTACAGAACAAGTAAACAAATCTATAGTCTAATCCTACAGTATTTACGGGATTAGTAACAGAATTGTGTCTGATTTACATAATTTAGCCTCTGTGTGGAATCTTACTCTCCCCATCCACACAATTCGGAAGTGAAACGAGTTCTTCTGGGGCGAAATAATCAGACATCAGTTCAGTTATGTTATGTTATTTTTAACAAAACTCCGTATAAATACACGGTCTATAACCTCGCGAAGTACACCACTGAGAACTGTTTTCTCCACAAGCTGGAGCGGCATCGCCTAGAAGCCCAGACTGTTACGGCGTCGCGTCCGGGACCGGTAGCGCTAGGCCGTGTCGTTCCCACAGCGCGGTCCTGCGTGTCTTATCAGGGGCAGCAGGTGTCCATGGCGAGGTCCCGCGCCTTGCGGTGCTCGTGTTGTGCCGAGTGCGTGCTAAATCCCGGCGGCCGTGATCGTCCATTTCAACAGCTAATGGCCACTTCACTGGGCGACCGATGACCTCTCTTCACCTTTCGGCCAACGCCGTATACCAACTCGGTTTGTTTCTTTCAGTGCTGTAGCAGCTTAGATACGGAAAAATAAACACAACTTCTTAGTTTCCAGAACACGGTTCACCGCTAAATCCGATACGAGGTCTAGATTGCCTTCTGAACTGTTCCTCCTCCTCTCTCTAAAGATTAAGGCATTTCATTATAGGATACAGGTTCCGTCTTTATGCGAAAACACATTTTTTTTTCCTTTTACCCAAACATGTTTCGGCATCTCTGTGCCATCATCAGTGAGTTTTGTTTACATTATGTGGTTTCGCAGGACCATTTGTATGGAGTCCTGCACTCATAGCTTGTCATGTTTTGTTGTGACTCATCCTTACTCTTTCGCGTTCTGAGAGCAATGCGAACACGTATAATTTAATTTGTGTAGTTTCGTTTTTTATAAAGGCCTTTTCACTTCTCATATCGCGGCATGCCATAACATGTTTGGGTAAAAAGAAAAAACAGTGTTTTTGCATAAAGGCGGAACCTATATACTATAATACAACTACAAACATGGAAAGAAGCTGCAGATCCAAAAAAAGAGATATTGCAATAAAAAAATTTCTCACTAAGTCACGTTATGAAGATACTATAATAAAATATGCAATTATTAAAACATTTCATAAGAAAGGCAAGACCGGCTTAAACAATTATCATCCAGTTTCCTTACTGACATATTTTTCCAAAATATACGAATAAGTAATTTGCTAGAGAGAAGTCGCCACTTAAATAGAAACTATTTACTTAGCATTTCACAGTTTGGATTCTAGAAAGGGTGCTCCACAGAAAATGCTATTTACATATTTACTCATAAAAGGGTACAAGCTTTAAATAATAATATATCGCCAGTTAGTATTTTTTGTGATCTCTCCAAGGCCTTTGATCGTGTAGATCTTGATACTCAATGAGCTGATGGCTTTACATGCAGCTGGTTAGGATCATACTTGACTAACATAATGCAAAAGGTTGTGTTCAGTAATTCTGATAATGTTGGAAAGGTACAAAATTTTACCGACTGAGGTAAAGATGACAAAGGGCGTCCCACAGGGTTCAATTTTGGGTCCACTACTATTCCTTATACATGTGAATGACGTTCCACTTAACATTCAAAAAGCAAAACTGGTACTTTTTGCAGACGATACCAGTGTTATAGTAAATCGTATTAGCTGGAAAGCAACAGATGAGTTAGAAAATGACTGAGCAGCGCTGTTGTATGGATGTAGCAGTGACCGCGGGGCAGGACGGCGTTGTCGCTGCTGGAGGACTGGTTATTCTATGTGGTTCACTGTCTCTGTTAATACATACAGATAAAACGTACATCTCTATAGACTAAATCGGGACTGATCTATGTTTGTAGCGAGTAATAAACCGACGGTTTCCGTCGACAATGGGAGTCGCATGAAAGACATGGCGAGCGGTATTTGTTTAGGCTGTCTCGAGCTATAGACTGCGAAAAGTATACTGAAAATGTCTGCCATAACATCAGAGAAAATTTTTTCTTAGTCTGTATTGAAAGTGGGCATCATTCAGTCCTTTTGTCTCAAAGGAAAGATGAATCTAATGCACCAGGAGCCCTTTACTGTCTGACAGTGGAGTTCGTTTGCTTTTTTCTGAGAATTCTCTTTCTGGCAAACGGTGAGCTCTACCCATGACAGGATGATTAACTGCTACGAAGCTTTGAAACGGAAACCTTTTAACTAGCCGCTCTCTGCGTGCGTCAAAAGCATTTCTTTTGCTTCTATTATAAGGACCTTAATAGGTGACTGCCTCACTGCTCCTAGGCTCTGCCTACTAACCAGATATTTAAATTCATTCAGTTTTTGTGGTAGATATTGAGGGGCATTTGCAAAAAACAAAAAGTGCGTATTCCACTTCAGAGAGTACCATTCTACAGTATAAGACGATGAAAAATTGTGTTTTTGTACACTACACACGATTTACAGCGGATAAGATATCCAGAGTGTTTTCTCTTTTCTAATTAACGTTTTCGGTCCAGGATAGTCTACGGTCCAGAAGATGTCCCAGTATCTTTGCTGAGTATTCGTTTGGGTATGTTGGAAGTTTTCCTATAAAGAAAACCACAGAAGATTCGGAATGTGACAGACTGATAACATTGCTGATTAGCTGTATTATACATCCATGAGCAACACAGTTCAAAGCTAACGGATGATGTATATATGCTGTGTATATAATCTGTGTATTGTAGCATATGAAGAGTTGCCGGCCGCAGTGGCCGTGCGGTTCTAGGCGCCACAGTCCGGAACCGCGGAACTGCTACGGTCGCAGGTTCGAATCCTGCCTCGGGCATGGATGTCTGTGATGTCCTTAGGTTATTTAGGTTTAAGTAGTTCTAAGTTCTAGGGGACTGATAGTGCTCAGAGCCATTTGAACCATATGAATAGTTGACCGCATATGTTATCCAGCTCAGCTACAAATAAAGCGAATAAGAGAGGGGCTTAGAATAGCACCTTGAGGAATTGCTTCAGCACTGAGAGGACGACGATGATGACGTTTGTTTTATTGGGCGCTCAACTGCGCGGTCATCAGCGCTCGTACAAATTTTTACACAGTCCAATTTTTTGCTCAGTCCAATCTAGCCACTGCCACGAATGATTATGAGGACCACACAAACACCCAGTCTCCGGGTGGACGAAATCCCCGACTCGGCCGGGAATCGAACCCGGGACCCCGTGATCCAGAGGCAGCAACGCCTGCCACTAGACCCCGAGCTGCGGACAGCACTGAGAAGAACCTACTTAAATAGTTGTTTCGGCGTATAATGTAAACTGTTCAACAATGCAAATAGCTTAGCAGGCAAGTACACTAACGAGGCAAAAAATTATGACTACTACTAGATATAAAGCCGCCTGTTGGCGTTTTTGGAACGTTACGCACCAAGGAAAAAAATATAATCGTATCAGACGTGAATGTCGAATCGCTGTGGCGACGATACGTTCCGCCGCCGTGGAAATCAGCTGACAGTTCAACTTTGACAGAGGGCACTATGTCATGGTCCAGCACCCGTAAACGAGCACCTAGGAAACGGCGTGTTACTGTGATGAGTATCTATGCAAAGTGGTTGAGGGACGCTGAACCCACGAGTAGGCGCAGAGGTGTTGGTGTCCACGCCCCGTCACGGAAGGTGAACGTCGAAGGCGTGCCCGCTACGTAAGGCAGGCGGTTATCAGTGATAGATATGATGACAGAGTGTGGCATTTATGCTACATCCCTACCCACGTTTACTACATCTTTGTTGCTACGTTTTAATGCACAGTTGCCGTAGCTGTCTTTTGTCCGAAGACTGTTTTGATGCAGCTCCCCGTGTTACTCTGTACTGTGCAAGTCTTTTCTTCTCACAAAAACTACTGCAACCCTCATCCTTGACTGTATTCATGTCTTGGTCTCCCTATATGTTTTTTACCCCCCTCGAACTCCCCTCCAGTACTAAAATGGTGATCCCTTGACGTCTCATAATGTGTCCTGTCAATCGATCCCTTCTTCTTGCCAGGTTGCGCCACAGATTTCTAGTCTCCCCAGTTCAATTAAGTAGTTCCTCATTACTTACGTGATCAACCCATCTAATTTTCAACATTCTTCTGTACAACCGCATTTCGAAAGCTTCTGTTCTCTCTTTATCTAAACTGTTTTTCGTCGACGTTTCACTTCCGTATGTGGCTACATTCCAGACAAATATTTTCAGAAAAGACTTCCTGACCCTTAAATCTATACTCGATCTTAACAAATTTCTCTTCTTCAAAAACGCTTTCCTTGCCATTCCCAGTCTACATTTTATATCCTCTCTACTTCTAAAATCATCAGGTATTTGGTTTCCAAATAGTAAAACTCATTTATTACTTTAAGTGTCTCATTTCCTTATCTAATTCCCTCAGAATCGCCTGATTTAATTCGGCTGCATTCCATCACCCTCGTTTTGCTTTTGCTGATGTTCATCTTACATCCTCCGTTCAAGACACTGTCCATTCCGTTCAACTGCTCTTTCAAGTCCTTTGCTGTCTCTGACAAAATCACAATGTCACCGGCGAACCCTCAAAGTTTTCATTTCTTCTGCCTGAACTTTAATTCCTACTCCAAATTATTCTTTGCTTCCTTTACTGCTTATTCAATGTAGATATTGAGTAACATCGATTATGGGCTACAACTCTGTCTCACTCCCTTTTCAACCACTGCCTCTCTTTCATGCCCCTCGACTCTTATAACTGCCGTCTTATTTCTGTACAAGTTGTAAATAGCCTTTCGCTCCCTCTATTTTATCCCTGTTACCTTCATAATTTCAAAGCGAGTATTCCAGTCGACATTGTGAAGAGCTTTCTCTAAGTCTACAAATACTGTAAATAAAGCTTTGCCTTTCCTTAATCGATCTTCTAAGGTAAGTCGTATTGCCTCGTGTGTTCCCACACTTCTGAATCCAAACTGATCTTCCCCAAGGTCTGCTTGTACTAGTTTTCCCATTCTTCTGTTAAGAATTCGTGTTAATATTTTCCAGCTATGACTTACTAAACTGACAGTTCGGTAATTTTCACACCTGTCAGCACCTCTTTCTTTGAAATTGGAATTACTACATACTAATACATGTTGCACGCCAGAACGAAAAGTTTTGTCATGGCTGGCTCTCCCTAGGCTGTCAGTAGTTCTGACGGAATAGGAAGATTTTGTTGCGGGGTGGGGGGCGGGGATGGGGGGGGGGGATGTTGAGTGGGTAGGCCACACTGCAAACTCAATGAACGATGCGCCAAATGGTGACACCGTGAGAGCGGATGCTCGAGCGAGTGCCGTATTGTACTGTGAAAGGTGGCTACACTGAGCCACAGCGCCAGAGATCGCGCTAGAGAGTATTGTTCCGCCGCCTCCACTGGCAGTGATTATTGCGATGTCGTAGTGGGCAGTGCTTGGGGTGAGCTCGTGGTAGTCAGTGCTTGTTAAGAACTCGTAGCAGAGAGTGTTTGTTGAGATGTGCTAGTAGAGAGTGCTTGCTGAGATGTGATACTGAAAAGTTCTTGTTGAGATGTGGTAATAGCGAGTCGGTGTGGAGATATATTGTAATGATTAGAGTGATTTTGGTCAATATATGAAGGTAACGAAACTTGATTTATTATTCATTATTTAATGTCGTAAATAATGCTTCATTACAGGTTCAGTCAACAAAGCATCTGGCTTGTGTTCTTGTATTAGAGTGTAATCCTGGTTTTCTTGCGCAATTGTAGTATTTCTATTTTCTTTAATTACTTCAGTGTAAATGATATTTGAAATTTCTTGTCTTATTGAAGAAGAACCGTGCCAGATGTGTACGTTGAGTCATACTTCCACACAAAGAGCAGTGACACCTGTGTTTTGGTTTCATAGGTTTTATAGTTGCTGGGGACTTAATTAATTAATTGTGTTAACGAAAATTTTCATTTCATTCTTTGTTGTTGTTCTATGCAGTCAGATAGCGTAATAATACTAGTCAGGGCCAACCGTTACGAGACTTCGTAACGGAACAGACAGCTACTAAATCAAAAAAAATTAAAATTATTTTCATTATAAATAATTAAGCCCCCATGCAACTGGAGCAGAGAGAGACTGCGGAGATTCATCTACAACACTGGCCGCCAAGAAGCGAATCATGTATTATTTTTAGTTGCCGTTTAAATGTTAATATACAGCAGCAACCCTGCTGATGACGTTACTTGCAGTAAGAATTTGTTAAAAATAGTTTCAATATCACTCAATTCATCAGGAAATGCTAATTACAAATTTTAGTCACTATCAGTGCTTATTGATGGAAAGGGTGGACCAATCCCAAATGCACCCTGGGAGAGCAGGCGAGAAACTGCCAAGATTGCTCATTACCTCTGCAACCGGTTTGCGAGGGAGTACTGTTTATAAAATCTGATCTCGTGTAAAGACGGAACAATTTCTTGAAAAATTGCCTCGGATGACGTACTTTTGCGATGTTGAATTAATCCAAGGCAGTATACGAGCGGTTGTCGACGTGGTAATATACAAATTAGTGTGTGAAGTGCAACTCCGCGCCGCGTGGGATTAGCCGAGCGGTCTAGGCGCTGCAGTCATGGGCTGTGCGGCTGGTCCCGGCGGAGGTTCGAGTCCTCCCTAGTGCATGGGTGTGTGTGTTGAAACACGTATGTTGTGCGGCAGCGATGCTGAGACATTGTAGAATCTCTGACCAGAGCAGTTACGCTCGACTCGCAGTAGCGAGCAGTCAGTCAGTCTGTAGTAGTCAGTCCGCAGTAGTGCTAGGAGTCTGTCAGTAGTGGTAGCGCAGAGCAGTCGGCGGGCGTCGGCACCGAAATGGTTGAGATGCAGGATAAGGTATATTGTTAATCAGCATCGCGCTCAGCTAGCAATGTTAATTAAGTGTAATTTTCTGTAAAAAAATCGCCCCCAATAATAATTTTGATTTTGAAAGCAATTTTTTAACAAAAGTATCATTTGATTCCCTTGCATTTCCTTAAACAAAAAAATTTCAGTTAACTTCAAAAAAATTTAGTTATGGCGATACATCTCTTGCAAACTGTGCCGCAGAATAAGAGCAGATATTTCTCATGCAGTCATATTAAGGTAAGAAATTAATCCTGATTTCGCACAGGGCCAAAGACCGACATTTCGGTTCAATTGAGTTTTGATGATCACTGTAGTCATTGTCATGGGATTATCGTTCATTATTTTATGGGAACTTGCACTTAAGTCAGATAGCGAGCTTTCATTTAATTGTCTTTGTCATTAACAATTTTGCGGGAGTTTACACTTAGCTTTGGCTCCATTTCTATTAAATATTGTCATTAGAATTTTCTGTGGGGAGGTTACACTTAGCTCTAGGTCCATTTCCATTTGAGTAAGATTAGACTTTCATTCTGTGGGGAGGTTACACTTGGCGACCCTGCCAGGATCGTATTTCGTTGAGAATCTTTTGAAAAACAGTCAGATATCTGCTCTTATTTGCTTAAATATAATTATAATTTGGCGCAACGCTTTTACTAATTTGTGACTTTCTTTCCTCAGATCATCGGCAATTCGTTGTTCTGTTGTATTTGTGTATTGATTTTGCATTGTGTTTATTTGTTTTGTGATTAATTGTGACTATTGTAAAAATGCCGCGAAAGACAGTGAATAGTGTATCGCGAGGCATTATGAATGAAGTTACCGACCTAAACAACGTGACCAATAGTACTAGTGACACGCAGTGTAATGATGACAATGCTGTGTTCACTAACAGTCAGTGCGTTCCAATCGCGAATGACGACTTTTACCTGAATGATGAACAAGAGAACTCAATTGTCTCCTCTGTTAATTTGACGACAATTGATGACGCGGGGCGTTCTGTTGGAATGAGCGTTGCCCAGCTTAACACACCCGATTTGGAAAATTCAAGTAACGTACAGACAAATTTGTCTAATGAAAATGAACAGGATACACAAAGTACGCCGGATTTATTTAATTCCGAAATAATGTCTGACAGTACACATCCGACTGACAAACCTTTTTGTGAATCTCAGAATAACCAATTGGTTACAGAAAACGCGACAATTGCAAATACACCGACAAACAGTACAGAGACTGGAGTAGGTAATGTTACCTTGGAACAAATTATGGCAATATTGCTACAAAATAGTGAAGATAACAAACAATTTAAAGAGAATTTCAAACAACAGAATGACAAACAAGACAAACTTAGTGAACAAATTAGAGCCGTTGCCGCGCAATGTCATGACACTAAGGTACAGTTACGCGAGGAAATCGAGGCTTGTTCAAAAAAAAGTAGCGAAGAAATTAAGTCTGTTGCTCAGGAATTAAGGGAATTGCAAACAGCTGCAACAGAAACACTTAGAGCGGAAATCAGTACAGTCGCTAAACAATGCTCTGAAAAAGCTACACAATTACGCGACGAGTTTAAAGCAATGACGGTAGAACTTTCGCGCAAAATGGATGAAAAGATTGATGCGAAATTCGAGCAACAGAACTCTCAAATTAACGAACGTCTTAGTCTTCACATAGAAAACAGTGATACGCGTTTCCGCAAATTTATTCAGGATCAAAATAAAGTGAAACGACAAGTAATGGAAACAATCACAGCTCAGAGACAAGAAGACAAACGTAAAATGTTTGCGAAGGCAAAAACGTATGTAGACAATAATATTGCCACAGTTTCGGACAAAATTAATACCATCGAACAGTCAAACACAGAATTACGTGACGAAATTTCTGATCTGAAATCGAAAACAGACACATACATAACAGATTTTCAAACAGTGACCGACAGACTCGAACAATTAGAACTAACACAGGATTCCGATGTCGTGAAAGTTGATGTTAAAAAACTGAACGAAACTACACGTAAATTGCAAAACCAGATTAATGCCAATGACACTAAAACCGATGATCAGGTAAAAATACTGACTGAAAAATGTGATGAATTGGCCAGTCGTATTGACGTCATCGAAACTACTAATGACAATAAATCAGACGATACTTCACCGGTTGCATTTAATCAAACACCGGAATTTCAAAATTTACAGCAGACAATTAATGAGATTGATTCGTCTAATAACACATTGCGTCGAAAACTGTCAAGTTTACAGCAAGAAGTAACAGAGATGAAAAACACTTCAGTTAATAACACAGCACAGCAGACACCACTTTTCGAACATTTGCCAGACTCGCGCAACGCGTATAATTTGGGTAATCTACAGAGAGTACGGGACTTAGATTCCGAACAATCACAGTTCAACAGATTCTCTTACAACCATGAACCTGTTTCATCACACAGAGACGACAATTTCGATTACAAACATTTTCTGTCAGTGAGAAAGTTTAAAGTGTTTAAAAACGACAGAACACAGATTCACCCGCTAGATTGGATACAACAATTTAGCTTTGCTTTTCCACCGACTTGGCCTGTAACGCATAAACTTGAATTTATTTGCAGCTTTTTGGAAGGCGAACCGGCAACTCGTATGAGGCCGATCGCGAGGCAATGTTATTCAGTGGAAGAGTTTCAGAATGCGTTTCTATCTGCGTATTGGTCAAAAACGACACAGCGCGGAATTAAAGATCAGTTAATTAGCTTACCAAATTATGAGAACTCCAATTTTCCGAGTGTGACGCAATTTTTTGAGCACATGGTGCAACAGAACCAGTACCTAAGTGAACCGTACAGTGAATCCGCCCTCATTCAATTATGTATCTCTAAATTACCACGGTCATTAAGAGTGTCACTTTTAACAGGTCAACAAAAAGAAAATATTTCGGCATTCAGGGATCTGCTGCAGCTTTTAGAAGTGCAGCAATCAGATTATTCTTTCGTAAACAAAAATTTTTCATATAACAACCAAGGCCAACAGACGTACAGCAATTATGATCAGACACGTAATTTTAATAGGAAAAGTAACAGACGTTTTAGGAATGAAAACCACCAAAGCTTTAATAACAGACAAAATTCTAATTATCAATATCGTCAAAATTTTGAGCAACAGGAATCACATTTTGGTAACAATAGACGTTTTCCACCACAACAGCATGAAAGTCAACCGGTTAACATGCCTAACCAACAATGGAATGCACAAGGTCAACCAGGCTTTAATGTTTCGCCGCGTGCACGTATAGTCCCTGATACAACAAATAGTAACGCACGGCAGCAAGGAAATAACTACGTACAGAGAAGACAGTATTTCAATTCCTATCGCAATGCACCGTATAGGAATGAGTATCACGACAGACGTAAAAACGATGAGCACAATTTTCAGCGTACATCTAACAACAGTCGGTCATACCAACAGCAAAATTATCCACAAGAACCTATTCTCATGAATGAACCCGACAGTAGGTATCATCCAGAGCGTAACACGTCTGGAAGAAGTAATAGAACTGTTCAAATAGTAGAAATGCCACACCATCCTCCTGATAATAGTAACACGTCGAATAGAATCTGACTAGATACTGTACAGGACGCATCTTCCAATAACACAAGCACTACTTTAGACACGCAAAATGTTGTTCGCGAAAATGTTATTACTTTCGACGATATCCGAGACATTCTTTTGCAGGAAAAACCAGTTGTTCAGAAAACCATTTCACATCCTGTCATCGAAATTAAAATTGGTTCATCGAAATTTTCAGCAGTAATTGATTCCGGATCACCTATGTCAGTTATAAATGAGGAAACTTTTAACGAGTGTAACAAAGAGAACACCTATCCCACATTACCTTTAGGCAAAACAAAAGTGAAAGGAGCAGTATCGAGTAAAGGAGTAGACGTTAAATTACAGACGCATTTATCATTTTGTATTGGAGGTCATACATTTCACTCAAATTTTTGGATTGTTCCCTTATTGACAACAGACGTAATTTTAGGTACTAATTTTCTCGTACAACACGACGCAGTGGTTGATTTTCAAAATTCTTATTTAATGTTGAAGGACGAAAATGTACAATTAGCTTTAGAGTTTCAGCATTCTTTATCTGCGGAAGAACAAACAATTAACCGCACAGAGGTCATCTCCGCAACACGTAACATAGACTGTAATTCCGCATTGTTCACAGACACGTACGTACAGAACTACAATACTCCAGACGAAACTGACTACGACGTAATGCAGATGATTTCTGACAAAGTTAAACAAAGCAGTGCAAATACAGATGACGAACGAACGCAATTACACAAAATTCTTTTGCAGCAAGCTCCAGTTTTTGACAATGTTCCTGGTACTATGTCCGGCTTTATGTATGAATTTCAAGTGAAACAGCACGATACATTTAAAGCAAAACATTATCCGATTCCATATATTCATAGAGAACAAGTTAAAAAACAGTTGCAGGATATGCTCGATCAAGGAATTATAGAACCAGCAGTTAGTCCGTACATAAACCCGCTGCATATTGTTAAGAAAAAAGATGGGTCACTTCGCCTTGTACTTGATTCACGTCACATTAATGACATTATTATTAATGAAACAGATCGACCACAGACACTGGAAGAACTGCTACAGAAATTTCACGGTACAGCTATTTATTCCACACTAGATTTAAAATCGGGATTTTGGCAAATTCAACTTCATCCAAATTGCAGAAAATATACAGCTTTTCTCTGTTTCGGCGACTGTTATCAATTTTGTAAATTACCGTTCGGCTTAACTATTTCTTCTGCTGCTTTTATTCGCGGTTTGAACACAATACTTCCGACAGAACTTAAAGACAGAATTACGACGTACGTAGACGACATTCTTATTGCAGAAGCTAACTGGTCTGAACATAATCTGATTTTAGAACGACTATTGCAAACTTTCCATGCACAAGGACTCACAGTTAACCTCAGTAAATCGCATTTTGGTAAAACTTCTATAAAATTTCTTGGACACGTAATTTCAGCAGAAGGCATTGCGCCTGATCCGGAAAAACTTCAAGCTCTACGTGACATTACTGTTCCTACGACAAAGAAACAATTACGCAGTTTTTTGGGCTTAATTAACTTTTTTCGTAAATTTATTCATCACTCTGCTTTAGACACGCCTAGATTATGCCAATTAACAGGTAAAAACACTATTTGGTCATGGGATAAGCAAGCACACTCTGAATTCGTGAACCTGAAACATGCTTTGTTGAATGCTCCACTTTTATCGCACCCAGATCTTACCAGAAATTTTTCCATTGCCACCGACAGTTCCAACACAGCTTTAGGCGTACATATTTTTCAGGAAATTGAAGAAGATGGCTCAATAGTAATTAAAAACATCGCATTTGCAAGCCGCATTTTGTCACCTGCTGAACGAAATTATTCAGTCACAGAATTGGAAACATTATGTGTTGTTTGGGCTTTTACGAGATTTCGGCATTTTCTTTATGGCAGACACACCACCGTTTACACGGATCACAGAGCTATACAATTCTTACTTTCGGCTAAATTTACTCATGATAGATTAAGCAGATGGAAACTGTATTTACAGGAATTTAATTTTACGATTGTTTACATTCCCGGCACACAAAATGTAATAGCAGACGCATTATCCCGTTCTCTCAGCAACAATCAGCAAGACGTAGCAACCAACTTCTGCAAAGCAAATTTCAGCGTCATGTACATTCAACAAGTTGCATTTGAAAATTTTATTTCATCGACATTACAAGACATAGCACGAGAGCAAAATAAAGACAATGTGTGGAAAGAAATTAAACACCTTTGGCAAGATAAGAATAATGTTACGATTAGGAACCACTACACTGTACGCAATGACATTCTGTTTCGCCGCTCTCATCCAGACAGCAACAACTGGTTATTATGCATTCCTGACGAACTGGTTAACAAATTAATATGGTACACGCATTTAAGCTACGCACATTACGGAGCAAGAAAATGTTTTCTTATATTGAGACAGAACTGTTATTTTTCAAACATGGAAAAACGTATACGACGAGTTTTAGCGTCATGTAAAATTTGCCAGAAAGCTAAGTCTGACACCACTTCACATATTCCTCCATTATACCCCATTGTACCTGTTAAATTAAGACATATGGCCGCAGTAGATATTTTTGGTCCAATTCCGAGAACTAACAGAGGTTTCTGCTACATCTTTGTCGCTGTTGAACTCACTTCAAAATTTGTTACTTTCACTCCGTTACGTAAAGCTACTGCCAAAACTGTTTCGAAAGCATTTGTAAAGCATTTCTTATTTCATGTAGGGCATGTGATGAAAGTAATTTCAGATAATGGATCACAATTTCGTTCTGCTATATGGATACGCATGTTACGAGCTAGAAACATTTCTCCGATCTATATATCCAAGTACCATGCTTCTTCGAACCCTTGTGAACGACTAATGAAAGAAATTGGTAAACTGTGTAGAATATACTGCCACAAAAGACATGTTAATTGGGACACACACATACACTCATTCCAAGATGTAATTAATTCCATTCCAAATGAATCCACTATGCTATCTCCGTCTGTTATACTGAAAAACGTTGAACCACCAAACAAAATCAAAGAGTTAGTAAATTTTCCTACATCTCGTCGATTACGACACCGCGAAATAATTGACATTGCGCTGAACAACATTAAACGTGCCGCAGAGCGCCGGAGAAGACAACAAAAACAGGTTTGTAGACGCCGAGACTTTCACGTTGGACAGAAGATATTAATACGTACACACTATTTATCCAGCAAATTAAAAGGTAAGTGCAGTAAATTTGAACTTCTGTACGCAGGCCCATATCGGATTCGCAGCATTCCTCATCCCAATGTTGTACACGTCGAAACTTTGAGAACCAGGAAAAGTAAGGGGAACCATCATGTGTCAAACATTAAACCCTTTATCGAATGAAACCACTTTACGATGTAACATGCTATGAGGCCGTTTACACATTTTATGACTACTTATGCAATTACATTCACATGACTAATTACTGATGATTATCGTATTTTTTCTTGGCAAGTGCCCGGCAAGGTAAGGTTAGCAGGTCGCTCTTCTTGTCGATTACACATCAGACCGTGCACATTTTTTCATATGAACTTACACATTTTATGACCACTTATGCAATTATATTTATGTGACTACCTATTGATGATTATCGTATTTTTTCTTGGCAAGTGCCCGGCAAGGTAAGGTTAGCAGGTCGCTCTTCTTGTCGTTACACACTAGACCGTGCATTTTTTCAGATGAACTTACGCATTTTATGAATAATTATGTAATCCTCTGTAATGACGCATTAATTTTATCAAATTCTCTCTCCATTGAAGTCTTTAATTAACAAGCTGAGCACAACGAATATCACATTTTGTCTTTCTTATGTATGTACGATTGTTTTCATGTTTTGTTTGTATGCACTGTGAACTAGTTAAGGTATAACACACACCATTTGACTTTGACTTTTTGCCCTATGATATCTCAACATCGTGACTGTTTTACATTTTCTTTTTTTTTTTGCTGCTGCATTGTGATATTCTCTGTACATTTTTGCCTTTAAACACTGTCTATGCTTTGAGATATTACGTTTTCTGTCATCTTATGCTGTATGCTTAATTGAGTCACCATTAACCAGTCACTATTTAATGGGTATATGATTTAAATGCAAGACATTAATCTTTGTTCATCAATTTCAGAAAGAAATGATGCGTTAAGGAAATAAATTAAACAGAAATGGGAATTTCACCTACGGAATAAACGAAAGAAGATGCAATAAACTAATGAGGACGAGTAAATGGATCAGAATTAACAAGAATATACTATACACATCGCAGAATAGCAGTCTTAACTAATTTTTTCTTTCAGAATACAAAGCGATTGATGCAAGCTGTCAGACAGAACTACACATCTTAGTTTTAAGTGATGAAATATGCTAGGGATAAGGAATAGTTGTGTGATGAATAATGAAGTGATTTTTTGCAGATGATAATTAATGCTGACGAAGAATAATGATGAAGAATATGGTACTATGAATAATGAAGTTTTTGTTTACAGGTGATGATAATGATGAAGTTATGATGATATGAATAATGAAGTTTTTTCTTTACAGATGAGGATAATGTTGAAGTTATGTATTTATGCTATGTAGTTATTTAAGTATTTGTTGCAGTTTACTTTGACAGCAGGTGTTATATTGCGTAGTAGGATGACTGAAGGTTTTGGAAAGGACAGCTACGGAACATATTTTATATACACATTTCACTACCTGTTAATTCGAAGTTCACTACTTTTCAGCATAGTCTGCGTTTCTTCTTTCAGCTCAATAATCCATTTTGTATTTTTTCCAGGAGAAGCTTTTCATGATACTTACTAAACTTGTTACTTATTATACCTGTTCTAGTACTTGCAATTTATTTTTTTTTACCCATTTGTATATAATTTACAAACGTGATCACATATAATGCCTTGTGTCACAACCTTGCTACAGCTGACTCATGACGAATGACGTTACACATTTTTCATTTATAGGAACAACCTAGAAGCAATTTTTTCTCTTTTTTTTGTTTTCCCTTATAATTACGCAAGCAATGCATTGCTAGCACAAAAAACAAAATGTATTACCAGTCCCATATAATGTCACTAGTTTATGATAATTCTGCATAATACTAATTAGCTCTGAATAGTATGTCACTTGAATAATGACTTCTTATTGTAATGAGACTACTTATTATGCCCATGATTCTTAATGCTATGATTGTAATTAACTGATTTTTAATAATGACTTGTTAATTCGATAATTGATGGCCACTGAGTGCCAATAATTAGTGTCACTTAATGAATTATGTATTAATTGTCATTAATTAGCTACTGTATTCAATTCTGACTTCATGTTTTTAATAATAGGCCACTGAGTGCCAATAATTAATGTAACTAAATGTTTTGTTAGTAATTATGTCATTAATTAACTACTGTTTTCAATGATGACTTCTCCTATTAATACTGAATGATGATAAAAGTTACTAGGCCACTGAGTGCCAATAATTAATGTAACTAAATGATTTGTTAGTAATTATGCCATTAATGAGCTCCTATTTTTCAATGATGACTTCTCATGATAGTACTGAATGATGATAAATATTTTGTACTAATCAATAATTGCTAGCCACTGAGTGCCAATAATTGTTTGTGGGTGTGTCATTTGAATGAGGAAAAATGTTTTGTAATACTCAGTGCTTGATGGCCATTGATTGCCACTCTTGCCTGTGGATTGATTGATGAGCATTTTTCTGTAATGCTGCATTCATGGTACAGAGGTGTTCGGTAGCTGAGCTATGTATGCCGCATACTACTTATGTAATTTACTGTAATATCTTTTTGTCCTGTACATCCTCCTGATCATGGAGCGCTATATTTGGTTTTTGCACTGATTCTGCGTTGGTGTGCCTCTTGGGAGCGTGGTGTTGACGCGACGTGCTGTCCACCGCCGTAAGCGAGGAAGACGTTGTTGTGGTCCCACTGTTTGGTGTACCTGATGTGCTGCCAAATGATAGCATGGAATAGTGCTGCGACGTTTCACTGTCTTGATGCGCTGATGGATGCTTCTGGGAACGGAACTGCAGATTGCGTCACTTGGTTGTGGTTCTGTGGAGGGATGTGGACTTTCAGTGCAGCTGTGTGCAAACTGGGGTGCTACAACCATGATGCAATCCTTTCCTTTCCTATCCTAATAGTGAAAAACATTTTTAGCTAGCATCATTTATGTTCATGGCCTATACGTTTTTTTCGATTTGTTGAACTCCAGTGCGAGTGCACTTGTGTCGCTTGTCGACATGATTTTTGCCATTTGTTGTCAAAATGCTAAAGACGTTTTCGATTTGTTTTGAAGTGCAGTATGTGTGCACTCTTGTCATCTCTATTGTATATACTTTTTGTGATTTGATGATTATTTACCCTTGTGTTTAATTGTTATGAAAATGTTCAAAAGCTTTTCAGTGCATGTGCACTTATGTGAATATGTTTTCAACTGAACTCCAGTGCCTCTGCACTCTTCCCAATTTACGATATGATTTGTGTTCATTCTGTATACCTTTTATGATTTATGTCACTTGTTACTCATTGTATATACATTTCGTTTTTTTTTACTGATATGTTCTCCACTGCAGTGCATGTGCACTCATGACACTTGTCAACATTATTTTTTGCCTGTTATGAAACTGCTAAAGAATTTTTCAGTGTGTGTGCATTTTATTATCTGTCAAATAATTTGTATATACATTTTTCCTGATTTGTTTTGTACTTATATTTTGTCTTGTCTGTAATGTTTTGTAATTGGTGCATGCGCACAACATTTAATTCATGTATTACATCCAAATATTTTGTAAATGTTAATTAATTAAAGGAAAAATTTGTTACGATGGCAAGTCCAAATGACTCACCATCGCTGCCAAATTTTTGCCCCCCCCAGTGGAGGGTTATGAAACACGTATGTTGTGCGGCAGCGATGCTGAGACATTGTAGAATCTCTGACCAGAGCAGTTACGCTCGACTCGCAGTAGCGAGCAGTCAGTCAGTCTGTAGTAGTCAGTCCGCAGTAGTGCTAGGAGTCTGTCAGTAGTGGTAGCGCAGAGCAGTCGGCGGGCGTCGGCACCGAAATGGTTGAGATGCAGGATAAGGTATATTGTTAATCAGCATCGCGCTCAGCTAGCAATGTTAATTAAGTGTAATTTTCTGTAAAAAAATCGCCCCCAATAATAATTTTGATTTTGAAAGCAATTTTTTAACAAAAGTATCATTTGATTCCCTTGCATTTCCTTAAACAAAAAAATTTCAGTTAACTTCAAAAAAATTTAGTTATGGCGATACATCTCTTGCAAACTGTGCCGCAGAATAAGAGCAGATATTTCTCATGCAGTCATATTAAGGTAAGAAATTAATCCTGATTTCGCACAGGGCCAAAGACCGACATTTCGGTTCAATTGAGTTTTGATGATCACTGTAGTCATTGTCATGGGATTATCGTTCATTATTTTATGGGAACTTGCACTTAAGTCAGATAGCGAGCTTTCATTTAATTGTCTTTGTCATTAACAATTTTGCGGGAGTTTACACTTAGCTTTGGCTCCATTTCTATTAAATATTGTCATTAGAATTTTCTGTGGGGAGGTTACACTTAGCTCTAGGTCCATTTCCATTTGAGTAAGATTAGACTTTCATTCTGTGGGGAGGTTACAGTGTTTGTACTTAGGATAATTTAGGTTAAGTAGTGTGTAAGCTTAGGGACTGATGACCTTAGCATTTAAGTCCCATAAGATTTCACACACATCTGAACATTTTTTTTGCAACTCCGCGTAAAGACGGAAGTAATTGATAAGTTGCCTAGGAAAACATGTTAGTGCGATCTCATGGGGATTCTAAGATCGTGAAGCATTTTGTGATTTTTGCGGCGCTCGGGAACTAATGATTAAATGACCCGAAATCTTGCTATGAATATTAACGATAGACTGGACCTAAAAATGGTTTTACTAATTTTGGGATTGGACATATAAAACAAAATTAGTTGGCAATCTATGACTTTACGATTCTCAATATGCTTATTTATACCTAACCACTTGCCACATTATTATGCATTTCTTATTGCACAAGTGTTAGAACTCGCGACCGACGGAGAAGAAACTAATTGGGGCAACGCCAGGTAAGCAAACTGGATACAATTCAGTTACGAGTAGTGTAGTGGAGGTTGGGGGGGGGGGGAGGGGGCAGGAGGCGACGGCGGACGCACTGGACTTTCATGCGTAAATCGCACATAGCATCATCGTGCGTCCCCGTTTACATATTTTGCCAGACGATATTTCGACATTCATTCCCCTGTCTGCTGTGATATTGTTACACTTGGCATCCCATGCACGTGATCGCGTCACAGGAGGGCATTGCTGGTGCAATGAAAAGAGTTGCGGAGAACACCACCCAATGTCGAATGTTCAACATGTAGCTCCGCGGCAGACGACCGCCGGCCGCTGTGACCGAGCGGTTCTAGGCGCTTCAGTCCGGAACCGCGCTGCTGCTACGGCTGCAGGCACGAATCCTGCCTCGGGCATGGATGTGTGTGATGTCGTTAGGTTATTTACGTTTAAGTAGTTCTAAGTCTAGGGGACTGATGACCTCAGATGTTAAGTCCCATAGTGCTTTGAGCCATTTGATTTTGAGCAGACGACCCTTCCCATGTTGACTAGGGCTGCTGATACAATATCGTTATATCTATATTTGTTCCAAAATTTATCAATATGTACCGGCGATGTTTTCTTTCCGATACATCGATGTTGAAACCGCAATGTCGAGGCCAGTATTTTTATTGTATATTTTTTTTCGCGATTTTCGGTAAGTATTTGTAATTCTTCTTTTGAAATTGTAGTAGAACAATTTTACTTTCAATGTGTGCAGGAGTCTTACTACTTTTTTTGCGTTCATTACGTCCAGTCTTTCTCGTTCACTGTGTAAAGCAAATATAGGTGTCACAAAGAAGTGGGATTGCACTGGGGGCGGGGGAGTGTGAGTGGAACAAGATTTTAACGCAACTAGTGTGCTACTTCTTTACATCGTCTTTCTTCAAAACCAGTTGCTTAAAATGATGAACAAAAATCTAAATGACGAGGCTGGTCTTTGCGGTGGGCGGAGACGTGTGAGGAGCAATGCTGACGCAGTCGACGCTCGGCGCTACTAACAAAAACTCCAGTATTTTACTTGACTACGTAATTTTGGCACTACAACTGCTAGGTCGCTGGCGCATGCAGAAATGGAAAAAACAGGGAAGTCGACAAGAAGCGTTCAGATGGTTCAAATGGCTCTGAGCACTATGGGACTCAACTGCTGAGGTTATTAGTCCCCTAGAACTTAGAACTAGTTAAACCTAACTAACCTAAGGACATCACAAACATCCATGCCCGAGGCAGGATTCGAACCTGCGACCGTAGCGGTCTTGCGGTTCCAGACTGCAGCGCCTTTAACCGCACGGCCACTTCGGCCGGCAAAAGAAGCGTTCTGGACAAATCCGATATATGACGAAACCAAACAACGGACCCTTCGAACATCCCTCATTGTGCCACATACATGCAGCTACCATTGTTAGCGAAGTGGTTATATCCAAACATGAATGTCTATCGTTTTCCTTTCAGTCTTGCTGTAGGGGCGATAAGCATGTTGCTAGATAGTCAATGTACAGAATATCTAATAATAAATCAGTACCTAAATATACAGCTCTAAAACCGGTGTTATATTTACAATGTGCTGTTGATATTTTTATAGGCCGGTACATCGAAATTTTTTCCATCGACATATCATGTCTTTATACACTCCTGGAAATGGAAAAAAGAACACATTGACACCGGTGTGTCTGACCCACCATACTTGCTCCGGACACTGCGAGAGGGCTGTACAAGCAATGATCACACGCACGGCACAGCGGACACACCAGGAACCGCGGTGTTGGCCGTCGAATGGCGCTAGCTGCGCAGCATTTGTGCACCGCCGCCGTCAGTGTCAGCCAGTTTGCCGTGGCATACGGAGCTCCATCGCAGTCTTTAACACTGGTAGCATGCCGCGACAGCGTGAACGTGAACCGTATGTGCAGTTGACAGACTTTGAGCGAGGGCGTATAGTGGGCATGCGGGAGGCCGGGTGGACGTACCGCCGAATTGCTCAACACGTGGGGCGTGAGGTCTCCACAGTACATCGATGTTGTCGCCAGTGGTCGGTGGAAGGTGCACGTGCCCGTCGACCTGGGACCGGACCGCAGCGACGCACGGATGCACGCCAAGACCGTAGGATCCTACGCAGTGCCGTAGGGGACCGCACCGCCACTTCCCAGCAAATTAGGGACACTGTTGCTCCTGGGGTATCGGCGAGGACCATTCGCAACCGTCTCCATGAAGCTGGGCTACGGTCCCGCACACCGTTAGGCCGTCTTCCGCTCACGCCCCAACATCGTGCAGCCCGCCTCCAGTGGCGTCGCGACAGGCGTGAATGAAGGGACGAATGGAGACGTGTCGTCTTCAGCGATGAGAGTCGCTTCTGCCTTGGTGCCAATGATGGTCGTATGCGTGTTTGGCGCCGTGCAGGTGAGCGCCACAATCAGGACTGCATACGACCGAGGCACACAGGGCCAACACCCGGCATCATGGTGTGGGGAGCGATCTCCTACACTGGCCGTACACCACTGGTGATCGTCGAGGGGACACTGAATAGTGCACGGTACATCCAAACCGTCATCGAACCCATCGTTCTACCATTCCTAGACCGGCAAGGGAACTTGCTGTTCCAACAGGACAATGCACGTCCGCATGTATCCCGTGCCACCCAACGTGCTCTAGAAGGTGTAAGTCAACTACCCTGGCCAGCAAGATCTCCGGATCTGTCCCCCATTGAGCATGTTTGGGACTGGATGAAGCGTCGTCTCACGCAGTCTGCACGTCCAGCACGAACGCTGGTCCAACTGAGGCGCCAGGTGGAAATGGCATGGCAAGCCGTTCCACAGGACTACATCCAGCATCTCTAAGATCGTCTCCATGGGAGAATAGCAGCCTGCATTGCTGCGAAAGGTGGATATACACTGTACTAGTGCCGACATTGTGCATGCTCTGTTGCCTGTGTCTATGTACCTGTGGTTCTGTCAGTGTGATCATGTGATGTATCTGACCCCAGGAATGTGTCAATAAAGTTTCCCCTTCCTGGGACAATGAATTCACGGTGTTCTTATTTCAATTTCCAGGAGTGTACTATATATCGAGGATCTATAATGACACTTTTTAAATGTCGATGATTCACGATATTTTTAAAAGATCAGCAGTCCTAATGTTGACCCAATGACTCCATCATTTATGACTGCAATAGACACGGGATCATCGACATTGGATCGTGGATCAGTGGAAACACCAGGACGACGGTCGCATCCGGATACTACATCATCCACACGAACAGCTGCTTCAAACATGAACCGCGCTAGCGACGCAGTCTAGTGGGGGCTTTGTTGTTGTACTACAGGGAGACCTTTACCTGGGCTACTTGGGACCTGTGGTAGTAATCGAAGCTGTGGTATCGTCCAGAGATCTCTGAAATGGCACGTCCCGCTATCCTGTGATCTTGTTTAGAGCGCGCGCTATAACCGATTACAGTTCGCTGTTCTGGTGCGGGTGGCGCTCCGGTGGTGATTTGCTATGACGTCGCTGGCGTGTGTTTGCGGTGGCCGTCGAAAAGCGAGAGGGTAGTCGGTTTCCGGGTATTGCACGGAACGTGAAGTTCGCTCTGCCTGACCTGCTCGTGACTAGCGCTAAGGTTGTTGTGCCTCGCAATATGAGCAGAGTGGTCTGGGGCGGAGGCGACTCATTGCTGTGCTGGCCATGCGGTGGTGATTAATTGGAGTCGGCGTACTTGTTCTGCCTGCTTTTCTGATGTGGAGGTCTGGTGGGGTCCTGTGATACTCTGGCCCGGAGACAACAAGTTGCTGTATTTTGGAGTCGTCTGCCAAGTTAGGGTGTGGGCTCGGTTGGCTCGTCACATTTTCCGCTGGAAGCTCCAGCAGCGGTTTCTGAACTTCATTCTGATGTGGGACGGCGTTGTTGGACGATTTTGCTGTGTGTGTGTGTGGGGGGGGGGGGGGGGGGGGTGGCACGTTACGATATTTGTTGATACTAGTTTATTTGCTCAACTGGAGTATCTTTTGGTTATCCCGCTGAGTGAGTCGTTGCCCACCCGATCTGCTCAATGTTACCTTTGGTGGTGCCTGTTTGTTCCTTTTTGAAGGAATTCACGTAGGTGGTTCCTGTTACCTGCCCAGAGTTGTGTTCATGCATGGTATATTTGGCGTTTGATGTGTTAGGTAAAGTCTGCCTAAGAAAGGCGGTTTTGGACAGTATATGCATAGTGAATTAGTGCTGCTTGGTATATATGGTTTTCTGGGACCTGAACAACACGATCTCGTCAATTTGGTTTGTGTAACAGCATTTAGCGGTATGTTCTGTATTTTTATCTCACTGTGTTATTGTTAACTTGGTGGAATATACGTGTTTGGTGTCGTTAAGGTACTTCTAAGACTGTGCTTTGACTATTCATGTGCGCTTGGCTTTTATTGTTTTGTTTTAAGAAGCGAGAATTGCTTATTAAGATTTGTGTGTGTTGGCTTCCGGCACTTGTTAAGAGCGCCCGAGTTAACGGCGACGTGGTTACCATGTGCTGTCGGGATGTTTTATTTTTATTTTTTTTTATTTGAAGGGACCAGACTGTATAGTTGCTTGATTTTTGAATTTTATCGTATGTTGATATCTGTCGTGTGTTACAGAACATAACGAAGGTGCGTAAGTGATGGGCAGTTGTAGGAGGCATGTCGGGGAGCTCTCAGCGATTTATTTCGGGAACCGTTTCTAATGGGAACACTCCGAAGTGTTGAGAGCTCGCTCGTCTGTGATTGCGTTGGGAGTTACCCTTGCCCTTTGAGTTACCCAAGCACGACTCATGCCCCGTCCTCACAGCTTTACTTCTGCCAGTACCTCGTCTCCTACCTTCCAAACTTTACAGAAGCTCTCCTGCGCACCTTGCAGAACTAGCACTCCTGAAAGAAAGGATACTGCGGAGACATGGCTTAGCCACAGCCTGGGGGCTGTTGCCAGAATGAGTTTTTTACTCTGCAGCGCAGTGTGCGCTGATATGAAACTTCCTGGCAGATTAAAACTGTGTGCCGGACCGAGACTCGAACTCGGGACCTTTGCCTTTCGCAGGCAAGTGCTTTTTAATAGAGTGGACTAATATTTAATGTGTTCTAGTTTGATGTGCTACCTCACGGAGCAATCAAAGGATCCACAGTTTTGACCAGATGAGTGAAGTTTTGCGTGGTAGCAAAAAATGGTTAAAATGGCTCTGAGCACTATGGGACTTAACATCTGTGGTCATCAGTCCCCTAGAACTTAGAACTACTTAAACCTAACTAACCTAAGGACATCACACACATCCACGCCCGAAGCAGGTTTCGAACCTGCGACCGTAGCGGTCGCGCGGTTCCGGACTGAGCGCCTAGAACCGCTAGACCACCGCGGCCGGCTGCGTGGTTGCAACAAAAGACACCGTGAAAATTACTGATTACCTGAATATTATTGTGGAGCACTTGCATCCCTTCATGCCTGATGTCTTCCCCGGTGGGGTATGACATCGCCCAGCAGAACAACTGTGAATGTCAGAAAGGCAGACTTGTGCTACAGTTGTTTGAGGAGCATGGGACTGAACTCACATTGGTCACTCGGTCACTGAATTCGCCTCGTATAACTCCAATTAAAAACATTCTAGACGCTCTAGGCGCCTGTTACGCGGTCTCAAACCACCAGCTCGTAATTTACGACAATTGCGTGACCTGTACGTAGACATTTGCTGCCACCTTCCAACGAGTAGTTGAATCCATGCCATGCAGAATCACTGCTGTAAATGAACTGTAGGTATGTACTGTGTTCGAAAGGCGGACCAGTACATTATCAATCACGCGCCGGTAATGTTTTGGGTCATTGATGTCTACCTTCAGGATACTTAAATAGTAGATTTTGGTCCTCCTTTTCCGAAAGCATCACTTCGACAGTGTCAGTATTTTACTACGCTTCAAGCACCACTCGAAATGCAACTTGAGAAAGCGTTCAAAAGTATCTGCTCAGCACGACGAGAGTGCAAAGTGCGATTGGACTATATGTACCTGATGTTGAACGATTTTATAGGGCGTCTGTTTATATATCAGGCGTCGTTAATATATCAGGCGTCGTTAATATATCAGGCGTCGTTAATATATCAGGCGTCGTTAATATATCAGGCGTCGTTAATATATCAGGCGTCGTTAATACGCGGGGCGGATTCGCTCTGCGCCCGGCGCTCCTACCCGAGTCCAGGAAACAGCGCATTATCGCTCTCGGCTATCCTGGCGGGTCGTCACACGGCAGTTTATTAGATCAAAAATTCTACCGGGTGTATCAGTGAGGGAAGTGATTGGCTGTCCTCTTTTTTTGCTGCTATGAGCTTCCCGTATTGGCGCAGAGTGGAGAACAGCCGGCAGCCCACACGGTCACGCTTGGCAGCTGCTACGGAATGCGCCGACAGCGACTGTCTGGATCACAGCTCCGTGAGCTATCTCCTCCGGTCTGTTAGACAGCCCGTTCCGTGTACTGGGGAGTACAAAGCACTTCGCTGACAGAATGAAACCTACAATCATGGATAAAGCGATGTAAGGCGAAAAGTTAATGCCCATGTACCGTCATGTGTCATTTCCTGTTATTACCTTATTGACATAAATATATCTGAAACAGGTAACCCTTTGGCAATCAAAATTTCAGTTAATTACAACGCAGATTGTGTAAGATATCAGATCTCATTCATAGGGCAATAAAAACGGCCTTGATGTATAAAAGTTTCATCTAACCCAAATTACGAAATAGCTCTTAATTTAATTAAAAGAGGACAGGAGGCCTTCAATAATTACAGCTTCAGTTGAGTAAAATTACTTAATAGAAAACAGGAGGGCCTTCTTTAATAAAAGCACCAGTTAAGTAAAATTTAACAAATCCAAAACAGGCAAGCCTTCAACGATAAGAGCTTCAGTTAAGCAAAATTACCTACTGCTAAACAGAAAGCCCTTCAATAATGATAGCTTGAGTTAAGTAAAATTACCAAATGCCAAACAGGCAGGCCTTCAGTAATAACACCCTGGATGAGAAAAAATTACTAAATACAAATCAGACAGCTTAGGGTTAAGTAAAACAAAACAGAAAAGAGGCGGGCCTTCAATAATAACAGCTAAGACCTCAAAATCCAAAACTTAACTGGAGTTCACGAATCGAAGCTGAAGTTCGCCGGTTCCAAAGGGAACCCAAAATTCAGCCCAACCAAAATGGCTTCAACTCTCGTATCGGTGTGCTACGTCCCAGAGCTGACTAGCCAGGCTGTGCAGAAAGGCGGCACTCGAAGTCAGCCACGTATTCAAATCGGCCCACAAGTATGCCCAGCAACCACTCGCCGGACTCCGTGCCCAAGACGCTTGCGCGAGTGCTCGCCTTACTCGCCGGGTGCACCTCTCACGCCGTCCTCCTCGTTCCGTTACCACTCGCCAATTCTTCACAACACGCCCCGCCCCCAACAACAACTTCCAGCAAAGATCTTAGTGGCCTCAGACCAGAGGGATGTCACACGACAAATCGAACTTGTGGCGCCAGGAATTCGAAAGGCCACGCCACCAACGTCGCCACTGCTCACGGAATAACTGAGTACTACAAACGTTTATACAAATATAATGTTGTTACCGTCGTAGTTATTCGATTATTTGTCTTCTTCTGCGGTTTCACCTTCTGCAGCTCCCTCAAGTACCGTGAAAGCTATTCCTTGGTGTCTTAACACGTGTCCTTTAATCCGTCAATATTTTCCGCATGTTACTCTCCTCACCGACAGTGGGGAACAATGTCCAACAAATTGTCATCATTCTTCTACAGCACCACAACTCAGACGCTTCTTTTCTTCTTTTCCCTGTTCCCACATTCCATGACTCACTTCTATACAATTATATACTCCAAACTCACATTTTCCTCAAATGAATGGTTCAAATGGCTCTGAGCACTATGTGACTTAACTTCTGAGGTCACCAGTCGCCTAGAACTTAGAACTAATTAAACCTAACTAACCTACGGACCTCACATACATCCATGCCCGAGGCAGGATTCGAACCTGCGACCATAGCGGTCTCTAGGCTCCAGACTGTAGCGCCTAGAACCGCACGGCCACTCCGGCCGGCCTCCTCAAATGAGAGCCGATATTTCATACTAGCAGACTTCCTTTGGCTAGGAATCTCCCCTTCGCCTGTGTTAGTCTGCTTTTTACGTCCTCCGTGCTTTTTCCACCATGTTTTATTTTGCCTCCAAAGTAGCAGATATCCTCCGTCAACTGCTTTGTCCCAGATTTCGATGTTAATTTTATCGCTGGACTAATTTCTGCAACTTGTCATTACCTTCGTCTTTCTTCCACTGACTCAGCTCATTGGACTGATCACTTGGTTCATCAGGTCCCACAATTCCTCCTCACTCTCATTGAGGTCAGAAATGTCATCAGAGAATTTTTACCATTAATGTCATTTCACCCTGAAAGTTAATCCCACTTCTGAACCTTTATTTTATTTTCGTCACTGCTTCCTTGATGCACAATTGATCAGAAGGGGCAAAACACTCATGTTCTTCTTGTTCATTTTCTAATTCGAGCCCTTCCTTCTTGATCTCCCATGCTTATTTTCCATTTGTGTTCTTTCACATAATGTAAAGTACCCTTATTTCCCTACAGCGTACGTCTATTTACCTGCGAATTTCGAACATCTTGAACTATCTCACATTGTTCAATGGTAGGCTGACAAATCCTACGAGAGCATGCAGACTTTTCTTACATCTTGTTTCCACTATCGAGCGCAGTCAGAACTGTCTGATGCCTGTATCTTCACTAAAGCTACACTGCTGGTCATGTAACAGATCCTCAGTTATCTTTGCCATTCCTCACTATATTATTTTTGCCGGTAACTTGGATGCGTGTGCTGTTAAGCTGATGGAGCGACAGTTCTCGCACGTATCTGCCCTTGCTATCACAACATTTAATGGATGATTTTTTTCCCGAAAGATAGTCGTTTGGTTGCCACTTACCTCGGTGACTTTCGAAATTCCGAAGGAACCTTTCGGATACCTTTCTCATTTTGTTGATCTTTGAAAGTTCCTTTAACCTTTGATTCTAGATCTCATATGTCTCTTATATCGAAAGCAATTCCTTCTTCTACCACATCATCAGTTCCTCCCCCTCATAGAGCTTTTCAGTGTACTATTTCCGCCTATTCGCTCTCTCCTCTGTATTTTTAATGTTGATGCCTTTGTTTTTAATTTATTGACTTTTATACATGAAGAATCTGTATTTCCGATGATCATTTCTTTTCTGATTACATCATACCTTTCCTCCAAACATTTCGCCTTAGATTCAGTGGACTTTCCATTTATTTCATTACAGCATGACTTACGCTACACTGCATTATTACAGCAACGTACATCCGCTTGAATCTGTTTGCTGTAGTCAATTCTTGGCAGCCATACACAATTTTTAGGCCTCTTGTGTCTCGCCATTCACGAATTAAGAAGTAAACTACCACAAGCAAAGGGGGCATTCCATTGCAAAAGCAATATATAAATATCAAACACAGGAATTAATTTGACGATCAGATTTATGATACTGTACCTTTAGAGTACAGACTGGTATGTAAGTGAGTCATGTACTGTGAGCAAAGTGGCACAGAAATGAATCGAAGCGTTCGAAAAATAGGTGGACTAACAAGACAGGAAATTAGGTTCTGAACAGAAACACTAGTGAGAGGAATATATATCGCATACATTGACAAGAAGAAGTGACAGGATGACATTAAGGAATTACTCGCACGATATTCAGCCCCGGATCTAGAAGAGGGGAGGGGGACACGGGGGGGGGGGGGGGGGGCTGAGCGGGGGAAGGGGCAAACCGGGGTATCTGCGCCGGGCGGCAGTTTCAGGGGCGCCAAATTTATATTCTTGAAGAAAAAAAGACCTTGTTTCACAAAGTGCCAAGCATCCAGCGCACATTAATCTATCGATTATTGACATTATTTTGAAACGCATGCTTGTTGTTTTTTTAACGTTTTGGAACAAATTCTAGGCTTTGTTTTCTAAAAGAATTATAAAATGAATTTTGAATGCGTTCGTAGTGTATTTGGTGTCTCTGTCAGGGGAATCCCCGACGCGTCTAGAAATAAAAAACTTTCCCGCAGACAAAAGAGGATGGCGTGTTCGAGCTGAGCCGAATAAACCTGAACGGGTGAATGCAAATAGCTGTTTGTTTATGTTGTTGATTTGGTATTCGAATGAACAGCGTTGTTATAATTATTAGCGAAATCCATAAATTCACGCTATCAGAGTGGAATTAAACGGCTAACAGGAATAAGAGGTAAGAAAGTTTACATATTAATGTTCGCAGTGTATCCAAGAAAATGAAATTTTGACAATTTTTCGCCAGAGCTCTATTAAGGGCCAGTTTTACAGCCACCAGTTACCACCTCTACCGGAGAAGAAACGCCGAATAACTAAACTGGTGATTCTGGCAGGATTACTAGAAGTTAAGCGGAGAACAAGTTTTGACAATGGCAGGAATAGTTACAGAATTAGTGACGACAAGATTGTTTGTTAGAACTAGGAAGGAGAAGAAACGGAGACATCACACAAATTATATGGAAGAATAAGAAGATTCCCAATTTTTATAAAAAATTCGTACTACTACTTTCCGATCTCATGCTTGAGCAACTGGAGTGTATGAATGAAATGAGAAACTATTTCCAAACATAAAACTTTTTGCTTGTAGTACGCCTAATGGGTATTTCAAATTGGTACTTCATGACTTACATTCTGTCGTGTTATTCATGTAAATGAGGTGGATGAAAATGTCCATTCGTGCCAAATCAGTCGCGCTTATTTGGCATGTGTTACAATATCTGTAATGTAAGAAGAACTATTTTGTTTTATCTAGCAGACAGTGACAAAATATGCACTAGTGGCCATTAAAATTGCTACACCAAGAAGAAATGCAGATGATAAACGAGTATTCATTGGACAAATATATTATACTAGAACTGACATGTGATTACATTTTCACGCATTTAGGTGCATAGATCCTGAGAAGTCAGTACCCAGAACAAACACCTCGGTACGTAACAAAGGCCATGTTGCGCCTGGGCATTGAGTCAAACAGAGCTTGGATGGCGTGTGCAGGTACAGCTGCCCATGCAACTTCAACACGATACCACCGTTGGTCAAGAGTAGTGACTGGCGTATTGTGACGAGCCAGTTGCTCGGCCACCATTCACCAGACGTTTTCAGTTGGTGACAGATCTGGAGAATGTGCTGGCCAGG
Organism: Schistocerca nitens; assembly: GCF_023898315.1. NCBI lineage: Eukaryota > Metazoa > Arthropoda > Insecta > Orthoptera > Acrididae > Schistocerca > Schistocerca nitens. The sequence goes on along the minus strand of NC_064615.1, from coordinate 216,914,717 downwards.
GCCGCACTCGAACATTTTCTGTATCCGGAAAGGCCCGTACAGGACCTGCAACATTCGGTCGTGCATTATCCTGCTGAAAAGTACGGTTTCGCAGGGATTGAATGAAGGGTAGAGCCACGGGTCGTAACACATCTGAAATGTAACGTCCTCTGTTCAAAGTGCCGTCAATGTGAATAAGAGGTGACCAAGACGTGTAACCAATGGCACCCCATACCATCACGCCGGGTCATATGCCAGTATGGCGATGACGAGTACACGCTTCCAACGTCGTTACCGCGATGTCGCCAAACACGGATGCGAACATCATGATGCTGTAAACGGAACCTGTATTCATCCGAAAAAATGACGTTTTGCCATTCGTGCACCCAGGTTCGTCGTTGAGTACACCATCGCAGGCGCTCCTGTCTGTGATGCAGCGTCAAGGGTAACCGCAGCCATGGTCTCCGAGCTGATAGTCCATGCTACTGCAAACGTCGTCGAACCGTTCGTGCAGACGGTTGTTGTCTTGCAAACGTCCCCATCTGGTGACTTCGGGATCTAGACGCGGCTGCACGATCCGTTAAAGCCCTGCTAGTGATACGATGCCTTTGAAATCCAGCACGGCGTTCCGTATTACCCTCCTGAATCCTCCTGAACCCACCGATTCCATATTCTGCTAACAGTCATTGCATCTCGACCAACGCGAGCAGCAATGTCGCGATACGATAAACCGCAATCGCGATAGGCTACAATCCGACCTATATCAAAGTCGGAATCGTGATGGTACGCATTTCTCCTCCTTACACGAGGCATCACAACAAAGTTTCACCAGGCAACGCCGGTCAACTGCTGTTTGTGTATGAGAAATCGGTTGGAAACTTTCCTCATGTCATCACGTTGTAGGTGTCGCCACCGGCGCCAACCTTGTGTGAATGCTCTGAAAAGCTAATCATTTGCATATCACAGCATCTTCTTTCTGTCAGTTAAATTTCGCGTCTGTATCATGTCATCTTCATGGTGTAGAAATTTTAATGGCCAGTAGTTTGCGTAATCGAATAGAGAAAACGCTCCAATCTTGTGTGCTTTTTCAGTATTAGACAACGAAATTTTGTTTTTTCATGTAGAAAAACGTTTGACGACCATTGATGAAGTAATAGATTCTTCAGCAGAAAGAAAATAACGCTGTGTAAGGCTGTAACAAGATTAGCAAGATAAAATTCTAGGACTTAAGGATTGAAGAAATGTGCAATGTCTTTTGTCTATACTGATTTTATGTTTCCTGTATTTAATTTGCTGTCACAGAAAAGGAAAAGTTATTAGCCAATAGGCAATGGACAGTGCAAATTTTCTGAAGAGTTCTTATTCTTTCGGTAGCAAATAATTCCGCCAGCATTAATTGTGAGTTTAGAAGAGTGTTGTGTGAAGGGGCGTGGCACTGTACATTGCCATACTTAAGACCATATAACATGTCTTACATATGCTCGAACATGTTTGTTTTATACACTGGAGCGCAAAGAAACTGCCATAGGTATGCGTATTCAAATAAAGAGGTGTATAAACAGGCAGAATACGGTGCTGCTGTCGGCAACGCTTATGTAAGACAACAAGTGTCTGGCGCAGTTGTTAGATCGGATACTGCTGCTACAATGGCAGGTTATCAAGATTTGAGTGAGTTTCACCGTGGTGTTACAGTGGGCACACGTGCGATTGGACACGGCATCTCCGAGGTAGCGATGAAGTGTGAACCGTGAATTTCAGGAATCCGGTAAAACATCAAATGTTCGACATCGCTGCGGCCGGAAAAAGACCCTGCAAGAACGGGACCAACGACGACTGAATAGTTCAACGTGGTAGAAGTGCACTCCTTCTGAAAACTGCTGCTATTTCAACGCTGTCCATCAGCAGATGTCAGCGTGCGAACCATTCAACGAAACGTCATCGATATGGGGTTTCAGAGCCGAAAGCCCACTCGTATACCCTTGATGATTGCACGGCACAAAGCATTATGCCTCGCCTGAGCCGTCAACATCGTCATTGGACTTTTGATGACTGGAAACATTTAGCCATATCGGACAAGTCTCGTTTCAAATTGTATCGAGTGGACGGGCGCGTACGGGTATGGAGACAGCCTCATGAATCCATGGACTCTTCATGGCAGCAGGGGACTGTTCAAGCTGGTGGAGGCTCTGTAATGGTGTAGGGAGTTTGCAGTTGGAGTGATATAAGTCGCCTGATATGTTTAGGCACGACTCTGACAGGTGACATGTGCGTAAGCATCCTGTGTGATTACCTGCATCCATTCCTGTCCATTGTACATTCCGATGGACTTAGGCAATTCCAGCATCACAATGCAACACCCAATAAGTCCAGAATTGCTACAGAGTGGCTGCAGAAAGACTCTTCTGAGTTTAAACACTTACACTAACCACCAGACTCCTCAGACATGAATCTTATTGAGCATATCTGGGATGCCTTGCAACGTGCTGTTCAGAAGAGATATCCGCCCTCGTACTCTTACGGATTTATCGACAGCCCTGCAGGATTCATGGTGTCAGTTCTCTCCAGCACTACTTCAGACATTAGTCGAGTCAGCGCCACGTCGTGTTGTGGCACTTCTGCGAGCTCACGGGGACCCACGATATTAGGCAGGAGTTCCAGTTTCTTTGGCTCTTCAGTGTATGTCAATCTCTTCAGAAAGATGTGTTCTACAAAATGAACATTTTTTTTTCAAAATCTCTTGGGTGGAAGAGGGGAGGAATGGGCGCCACTATCAATTTTTTGCTCCGGTTAGGAAATACAGTAGATCCGGCGCTGACAGTACTGGAGGGACACGAAGTGGTAAAGACTTTGGGGAAGACAGGTGCTGAAATACATCCAACAAATTCTTGACTGTGTGAGCCAGTTCTATTCTATGAAGTAAAGGTTGGCAAAAGGAGGGCGTCAAACAAGTCAGAAAGCTGATGAACAACCAACCAACCCCCATAGAAAAACCAAATCATTCTTCTGACTGGGTACACTGCTTACACTGGCGACCCACCACGGATTCCTCTCATTCCTCTCCTATGTCCTGTACCAATCTTTTCATCTCAGAACAGAACTTGCAACGTAGGTCTTCAATCATTATTTGAGGGATGTATCCCAGTCTCTGTCTTCCTCTACATTTACCCTCTACAACTCCTTATCATACATAGAAGTTGTTCCATGATGTTTTAATAGATGTTCCATCATCCTGTCCCTTTGTCTTGTCAGTGTTTGCCATATGTTCATTTCCTTGCCGATTCTGCTGTGGATCTCCTCATTCCTTACCTTATCAGTCCACCTACTTTTCAACATTCTTCTATAGCATCATGTATCAAATGCTTTTATACTCTTCTGTTCCGGTTTTCCCACAGCCCATGTCTCACTGACACACAATGCTGGGCTCCAAATTTACACTGTCAAAATTTCTTTCTCAAATTAAATCTATGTTTGATATTAGTAGACTTCTCTTGGCCAGAAATACCCCTTTTGCCAGTGTTAATCTGGTTTTTATCTCCTCCTTGCTCCGTCCGTAAGGGTTATCCTGCTGCTTCCTTATTTCTACTTCATGGTAACCAATCTTGATGTAAGTCTCATTTCTGCTACTTCTTCGATTTATTTTCAATCCATATTCTGTACTCGTTAGATGTTCATTCAGTTCAAAGAATCTGTAATTCTTCTTCACTTTCACTGAGGATAGCAACGTCTTCAGCAAATCTTATCATTGCTGCCATTGCCAAACGCAACATCAGAACTGCCTCTCTGGTGCCTTTCCCTTTCCTAAAACGAAACTGATCTTTCTCTTCATTTAAAACTCCGAGGACGAAGGACCGTGCTCGATGTACAAAACAGCTTCCTGACGTTTCGTATCCAGCTGCGGGAGACATATCGGAAGATGTCTCCCACAGGTGGATACGAAACGTCAGGAAGCGGTTTTGTACATCGAGCACGGCCTCTCACCCCGGACGTTTTAACCAAAGAAAACGCCGGCCGTAAAAGCCTGCATTATATGAGTGATCGACATGTAACATTCACTTAGTTTTCTTTTCCAGTCTTCTGTACATTATTCTTGTCAGAAATATGGATGCATGAGATGTTAAGCTTATTGTGCGCTAATTCTCGCACCTGTCGTCTCTTGGAGTCTTACGAACTGTATGGATGACGTTTTTCCGAAAGTCTGACGGTATATCGCCATTCTCATACATTCTGCACACCAGTATGAATAGTAGTTTTGTTGCCACTTCACGTTTCTTCTATCTGGACATCAGACACAAGTCTCCCCGCCATAGCGGCCTTCAGTGTATTCCTTCCACCTATTCGCTCTCTTCTTGCACTCTTAATGATATCGCCCTTGCTTTTCATTTCCCCGAAGGTGGCTTTGACTTTTCCGTATGCTGAGTCAGTCCTTCCGACAATAATTTCTTTCTACATTTCTTCACGTTTTTCTTGCAGTCATTTCGCCTTAGCTTCCCTACACTTCCTATTTATGTCAATTCTAAGTGACTAGTATTTCTATATTCCTGAGTTTCCCTGATCATTTTTATAGTTCCTTTTTTGGTCTCTAGATGGGACAAATTGTGGTGTCACCGCCAGACACCACACTTGCTAGGTGGTAGCTTTAAATCGGCCGCGGTCCATTAGTACATGTCGGACTCGCGTGTCGCCACTGACAGTGATCGCAGACCGAGCGCCACCACACGGCAGGTCTCGAGAGACTTACTAGCACTCGCCCCAGTTGTACGGACGACGTAGCTAGCGATGCACACTGACGAAGCCTCGCTCATTTGCAGAGCCGATAGTTAGAATAGCCTTCAGCTAAGTCAATGGCTACGACCTAGCAAGGCGCCATTAGCATTTCATTGCATGTATCTAAAGAGTCTCACTTGTATCGTCAAGAGCGATGTACCACAAGGATGGATTAAAGTTAAGTATTCCAAGAGCTACGTACTTTTCTTTATAGCATTCATTACGTATCCTGTTTCAGACCTATCTACTAGCCTGCGTGAGTTAACGCGTGCCTTTCGGCTACTTCCGAGTGGCGTGGCTGTCTTGTTACGCCACAACACAAATTATTTCAAAACTGTGATTCCCATGTCCAAACAGTTTATTAAACATTCCACAATTACTTTAAAAGCCCATCTTGTTCAAAAGAAATATCATAAAACAAGAAAGGGTAAATTGTGGTACACCAAAGAACTGGAGAATCTAAAAAAACAAGCTACTGCTGTTGAAGCACCTTGTCAAAGTAAATAATTCTAATGAAATTAAGGATCTCGAAAAAACCACTAAGAAACTGTATAAGAAAGAGTTACAATTGGCGCAACAAAGATACAACATAAATCTCATAAAAAATAGTAAAACCCAATGCAAAACAGCCTGGTCAGTAACTAATACTGTCAGTAACTAATACAAGACAGCCCCAATACAAGCAGATACATTCAACAAATATTTTGTAAGCTGTGCTGATGACATCAAAAAGTTGATCAGTAAACCCAATGTAACATATATAGAAAATCTTAAGAGTGCAAACCTAAATCATAATAGGGCCAGATCATCATTGAATCACTTTAAAGAGGTAAGCCAACCTGAAGTTCTTAAAATAGTCAAAGAAATGAAAAATTCATACAGTACAGATATTTTTAATATGACAAACAATCTATTGAAAGAAACCATACATTACATTGCAGCTCCATTAACATATTCTACAAACCTGTGTCTCATGGAAGGGGTTTTCCCTGATCCTCTCAAACTATCCAAGGTGACTCCAGTCTTTAAGAAGGGTATTAAATCAGATCCTGCAAACTACAGACCAATTTTACTAATTCCAGTACTAGGGAAAGGCTTTGAAGGCATAATATATCAGCAGATGTGTGAGTACCTAGAACTAAATGATATGTTAAGTGCATCACAGTTTGGTTACAGAAAAGGAAGGTCAGCTACACATGCAATAGAGCTCTTAGTCAGAGACATTTTAGCAGCATTCGAGGACCATGCTCACACACAGGTAACCTTATTTGATCTGATCAAAGCCTTTGACTGTGTTGACCACTCACTTTTGCTCTCTAAACTTGAGCACTATTGAATATGTGATTAAAGTTTAAAACTCCGCAAATCGTACCTCAATAAAAGGAAACAGGTGGTGAGTTCAGGAAGTCATCTGTCAAACACACTCGAGGTTCAACACGGAGTGCCACACTAAGTGTAACCTCCCCACAAAAATAGTAAAATGAATAATTTAAATATGAATAAATGAATGTGATTCTCCACACGAATTTTAAAACATGAATAATGAATGTGATTCTAATTTAATGTAACCTCTGAACAAAATTGGTTCCCATTTATAATCTCTGTGCAGAAATGCATTCACATTTGATGTAACCACAAAATTCTTCTCTCATTTAATGTTAAGTTCGAAACAGAAAAATTCCTAAACCCCGAAATAAAAAAATTCAGTAACCTGGTAAATTTTAGGACGACAGCAGCGCTGCGCCACAGCCCTGTATTCTGAATAAAAACGGTGAATATATCTGCTCTTACCCAAAAAATTTTCGGCACAGCTCCGTGCAGTGCTGGCCTATACATTTGTGATTCGTGAAAGGAATGATCATGCATTGGATAAATTCTTTAAATTGAAATGAATGTTTTTTTTAAAAAAATTACTTTATATTATAAAAATTATTAGGGCATTTTTTTTTTTAAAAATTGGATGTCAGTTCACATACATTACTAGATATGCGCAAGGCTGCTTCTTTACCTTATACAATAATACTCATCCACCAGAGTCCCGACCAGAGCAGACTGCATACAAGCGCAGACTACTGCAGACACGCGCAGACTACTGCAGACTAGCGCACACACGCGCAGACTAGCCACTAGCTACAAGCAACAACTAACTACATACTGCTCTCTGGTCAGAGACTCTCTCCTATGCCTTGTCTATTGCAGGCAGCGCATACCTCTTACAACTTCTTGTTAACTAATCCATTCTATTCATTAGAAGAATGTTTAGAAACGCCCAATATCAACTCAAATATGTAAAAATTTATTTTGGAAAATTAAAAAGTGAACTGACGAAATTGCATGTAATAATGCTGAATGACCAATAAAGAATCTGAATTAGCTGAAGTATTTCTTCTGTTATCCATGTTTTCTTAGTAGTCACCTTCCTAGTAGCTAGTCATCATCACAATGTCTATAGCCCCAAAAGGCTTTATTCCTTAGTGCTGCCGTATCCAATTTCTTTGCGCAACGATTCTTCCAGACAAGTCTTTTAAACTTCAGCCTGCTCTTCATCATTGCTAAATTCTTCCTAGAACAGGTATTCAATCCGTAAACGGATTTCATAAAAACAAGTCATGGCCGGAAGCGTTTCTGTTTGTGCGTGATCCGTCGTCCGTGGTGTAGACGTTTTGTAAGAATCGGAAGAATCGGTGTATGCCCAAGGCGTTAATGTTGTTAATGACGTAACTGATTACGTCGAATGTGGTCTCGTGTCACGTCTTCAGTTTGCCAACACTCTTTTGTTGTTGTTGTTGTTGCTGTCTCCAGACCGAAGATTTATTTACTGCAGGTCTCCTTGCTACTCAGTCCCGTGCAACCCTTTTCATTGCCGAAAAGACTACTGCAACATACAACCTTCTGAAACTGCTTACTGTGTTCATCTCTTGGTCTCCCTTTACGGATTTTCTCCCACAAACTTCCCTCCAGTAGTAGACTGATGCTTCCTTGATGTCTCAGGAAGTGTCCCGTCAAGCGATCCCTTCATTTAGTCAAGTTCTGCCACAAATTACTTGTCTTCCCAAACCTATTGAGTACCTACTGATTAGTTACGTGATCTACCCATCTAATCTTCAGAATTCTTCTGTAGCACCATATTTCAAAAGCCACTATTCTGTTCTTGTCCAAACTGTTTATCATCCACGTTTCACTTCCGTACACGGCTACACTCCACACAAATGCTTCAAATGGTACAAATGGCTCTGAGCACTACGGGACATCTGAGGTCATCAGTTCACTAGAACTTAGAACTACTTAAACCTAACTAACCTACGGACATCACACACATCCATGCTCGAGGCAGGATTCGAACCTGCGACCGTAGCAGTCGCGCAGTTCCGGACTGAAGCGACTAGAACCGCTCGGACTCCGCACAAATACCTTCAGGAAAGAGATTCAAAATGGTTCAAATGGCTCTGAGCACTATGGGACTCAACTTTCAAGGTCATCAGTCCCCTAGAACGTAGAACTACTTAAACCTAACTAACCTAAGGACATCACACACATCCATGCCCGAGGCAGGATTCGAACCTGCGACCGTAGTAGTTCCAGACTGTAGCACATAGAACCGCTCGGCCACCCTGGCCGGGAAAGAGATTCTGACATTTAAATCTATATTCGATGTTAAGAAATTTCTCTTCTTCAGAAACTCTTTTCTTGTCTTTGCCAGTCTACATTTTATATCAGTTATTTTGTTGTCGAAGTAGCAAAACTCACCTACTACTTCAAGTGTCTCGTTGCTTAATCTAATTCCCTCATAGTCACCTGATTTAGTTCTTTTACATTCTGTTATCGTTGTTTATCTTTCGTTGAGGTTTATCTTATACCCTCACCGCAAAACACAGCCCATTTCGTTCAACTGCTGTTCCAAGACCTTTACTACTCTGAGAGAACAATAACATCATGGGCAAACATCAAAGTTTTTATTTCTTCTCCCTGAGCCTTAATTCGTAGTCCTGATTTTTCTCTGGTTTCCTTTACTGCTTGCTTGATTTACAGACTGAATAACATCGCGGGTAGGCTGAAACCATCTCTCGCTCCCTTCTCAACCACTGCTTTACAAATGGTTCACCGGCCCGGGTGGCCGAGCGGTTCTAGGCGCTACAGTCTGGAACCGCGCGACCGCTACGGTGGCAGGTTCGAATCCTGCCTCGGGCGTGGATGTGTGTGATGTCTTTAGGTTAGTTAGGTTTAAGTAGTTCTAAGTTCTAGGGGACTGATGACCTCAGATGCTGAGTCCCATAGTGCTCAACAAATGGTTCAAATGGCTCTGAGCACTATGGCACTTAACATCTGAGGTCACCAGTCCCCTAGAACTTAGAACTACTTAAATCTAACTAACCTAAGGACATCACACAGGGGACTGATGACCTCAGAAGTTAAGTCCTATAGTGCTCAGAGGCATTTGACATCACACACATCCATGCCCGGGGCAGGATTCGAACCTGCGAACGTAGTAGTCGTGCAGCTGAGGACTGAAGCGCCTTGAACCGTTCGGTCACCGCGGAGATAGGCTACAAGCATGTCTCACTCCAATCTCAACCACTGCTTCCCTTCCGTGCCTCTCGACTCATAACTGCCGTCTGTTTTCTGTACAAGTTGTAAATAGTATTTCACTCCCTGTGTTTTACGCCTGCCACCTTTAAGATTTCTGATAGAGTATTCCAGTCAACAGTGTCGAAAGCTTTCTCTAAGTCTCCAAAAGCTATAAACGGCAGTTTTGCCTCTCCTTAGCGCCTCTTCTAAGAGAAGTGGGGTACGGTCATTGCCAATAATATAACTCTTGTACGATGCTCGGGAATTTTGCCGTGCTGGCATTCTATACGCTCCCAGTGTATTGGTTACGCTGCCGGAGCATCTTCGACAGTAACGGAAAACGATTTGGGCAGAGCTGGAGGACCTAAATGAAATGGGCCGGGCCGAAAACAGAGACGCGATGGGACGCGTCAGCAGAATGCAGGGGGTGCGTAATGCGCTTCTCGCGCGGAATCCGCCCGCCAGCGCCACGCCTAGAAAGCTGAAGATATCGCACCGAGCACACTACAGCACTGCACAGCTCGCGGCTGGCAGGCTCGGGCTTGGGGGGGGGGGGGGGGGGGGAGGGCAGCGCGCCGTCTTCCACGCGGCTGCACTCAGCGGCTCCCCGCCGTCCTGACCGTATTCGCTTTGCTGTCTGTCGTCTCGCATTGCCTCCCGTCTCAGGTCGCATAACCCCGACTTCCAAATCCGCCTGCACGTCCTAGAATATTTATTTGTTTATGTATTTCAGTACATTTTCTTGATGACAACAGTGGACTTTGTAACACCTTCGTTTTTATCCCGACCTGATCTGATCGAATAGCAGCCCAATATTTATTATTAACATGACCGTGAACCTAATGGGACTGGTAATCGGAATTGACTACTACGGAAATTGTTACTTTCCAGTTCGTCCTGTTCAATACTATAATGCTGAATGTATGGTAATAAGGATGACCAACACAGTTTTACTAATTACGAACTTATATTCTCGTCAAAACACAAAAATGAGACAGCCACTGCCTTCGTCATACATATCTAATTACGGCTAATCTCAGCACAGGCTTTCTTCATTTGCCATTATCGTCACACGCCAATTCATCACTGCATCCAACACTGCAATCCAAGGTTAGGCCGGCGCGGTAGACGCGAAACTAAATATCGGCGCTAGTAACGTCACTGTTCACTTTTATAAAGATAATTCATCACTTTCCCGGTATTTATTTATTATTTAGGGGTCTAACCACGGCGATGGTGACACCCTTCTCGGTTAAAAACCCTGTATTCTAATAATGGCCTTCACATACACACCATTCCCGCCAACCACTCTGGCGCATCTCGTCACTCGCTCTCGCAACACGTCACAATCGATTGTTCGCCCTATCGACCTGTGCCGAGTGCAAAGTTATAGTAAGGGCCTACGGACCCCTTACAACTTGTACATACAGAATTACATTTATGTGAATCTTTATGACAATCTATTTCCTTCTCTCTTTCTCTTTACCAGGTGCAGAAGTATAAAACTGGAATTTCCCTATAGATGATACTAGCCGTCAGTGTAGAGCCCGTGAAACCGCGTCTGCAGCGCCATCTGTTTCCTGTAACGGCTGACGACGAATGTCAACATACAATAACCCAAGTTCCATCTATCGGTATCTGTTTGAAACCCGTAAACATGTCGGGTTTTGTGTCTACGAACTACGATCTGCAGACAGCATTGGCTTTATGTTATCATTTGAACAAAACTGCAGCGGAATTGCATCGAATGCTTGTCGACGTTTTCAGCGAACATGCTCTTGGGAAAACACAGTGTTTCGAGTGGTTCAAAAAAATCGAAAGTGGTGATGTTTACGTGAGAAACGACCAGCGCGGGAAACCACCGAAAAAGTTCAAAAACAACAAACTGTAGGTCTTATTGGATGAGGATGATACTCAAACTCAACAGGAGTCGCGGAACAGTTGAACGTGATGCACAAAACTGTTTCTCTTCGGTTCAAAGCTGTGGGAAAGGTGGAAAAAGTGGGAAAACGGGTTCCGCATGAAGTGAATGAAAGACAGCAAGTAAATCGAAAGACTACTTGTGAAATGCTGCTCGCCAGATACAAAAGAAAGTTGTTTCTCCATAAAAGAGTGACAGGTGACGAAAAATGGATATATTTTGAGAATCCTAAGCGTCGTAAATCAAAGGTGAATCCAGGCAAACCATCGACATCCATTGCAAGACCAAACCGCTCTGGAAAGTCAATGCTCTGTGTTTGGTGGGACCAGAAGAGTGTCATATATTATGAGCTGCATAAACCAGCTGAAACCGTCTACACTGATCGCTACCAACAGCAAATGGATTGAAATAGAGCATTACGTGAAAAACGACCGGAATATGGAAAAGGACAACACAAAGTCATGTTTCTCCATGATAACGCCGCATCACACACAGCAAAATGGTTCGGGAAACGATCGAGGCGTTCATTTGAGAAATACGAGTACTAGGGCATGCGGCTTATTCTCCAGACTTGGCTCCGTCAGATTGTCATCCATTTGCATCACTGGGACACACTCTCGCTGAACAACTCTTCAATTCGTATGAAAATGTACGAAAGTGGCTTGCTGACTGGTTTGCTACAAATGAAGAACTATTTTTTGGCGTGGCATTCACAGGCTGAAAGAAAGCTGGAAGAAATGTATAAACAGTAACGGAGACTATTTTGAATAATATACTGTTTATCAGTTCCAAACAACAGACGTTATTGCAGCCAAATTCCGGATTTACACTTCTACACCTGGTACTCTGTTCTGAATAATCCACCAAGTTTACAGCGGCTATCACACTATTTCTCCTTACCTTCATAGTTTTCTATTAATATAACTCTAACATTTGAATGGTGAATGTGCAAAACGACTTAAGGCCACACTTTTATGGTTTTGAGTTATGATTACAGCAATGTTCAGATGACCAAATTGCATCTTTTAATACCAAAATGGCTTCAGTCTCTATCTTCTGTACATAATTTATAGTAACAGAAAATTCGTGTTGTACTGGCAAAACAGCCTTAGTCCATGACTTAAGTTGTTTTGGTTCAAATGGCTCTGAGCACTATGGGACTCAACTGCTGTGGTCATAAGTCCCCTAGAACTTAGAACTACTTAAACCTAACTAACCTAAGGACAGCACACAACACCCAGCCATCACGAGGCAGAGAAAATCCCTGACCCCGCCGGGAATCGAACCCGGGAACGCGGGCGTGGGAAGCGAGAACGCTACCGCACGACCACGAGATGCGGGCAAGTTGTTTTGCTTTTGAGGTATACAGTTTCTCTTCTTTTTTTTAATACTCTTGTTTCATGTGGTGTTAAAGGACTTTAGTTTTTCTGTGACAGATGTCTAGGTCAGAATAACAACAAAACTCTCAACAAGTTTTTAGTGGATATAAGTGCTCTGTGGTATTTTTTGAACAAGACTTCTTTTATCTGTCAGAGGACACACCCTTCAGACTTCAGATAGTGACTTTGCAGTACTCAAAAGAAGATCGTGGCTAGTCGACAGACTCTACACAACGAAAGACGTGTGTGAACACATATCCAGCTCTACAGGTTAGGCTCAAATTTCCCTTTGCTCCCAATAATAACCAACTAAACTTAAATAAATAACACGAACAACAATTCTTTAGAAGATTTTGCTTGAGACTTGAACCACTAATCATCCTAAATGTCTGCCCACCGTCACTCTCGTGGTAAGGCATATTACGCCGCCAGGCACTGTGCGACGTTTTACAGAGCATTGCTGCTGTAGCTCTAGTGAAAGCTTGTCTCACAGCAGCTTTCAGGTCGTCAGTTTTGTGAAACGATACCTTTTATGAATCCCCTTTGCCTGGCCACCACAAAACCCAGATCTCACCACACGCGGTATTCGCTAAGGGAGTTCATGAAGGATATAATTTGGGAAAATCGTTACGATACCACTGATAGCCTGAGAACTGTCGTGGGACAAACTTTCACTCGAGTTACACCAGCAATGCTCCGATAAATGTCGCACAGAACCTGGTGGCGTATTATCCCTTGTCATGAGAAGAGAGATGAGAACTCACATATCAAGAACACATCTCTGAAGAACTGTTGGTCATGTTATTTATTTACGTTGGGAGGGTTATATTGTTTATTCCCCTTGGTTTACTGTTTTCTGTATTCTGAATCTGTTTTTTTAACAAACAATATATATAGAGCATTTTTTAAATGACAGTTCTATGTAATATACTTCTACGTATAATATCGTACAATAACTTAGCACAGTATTCAATGTTTTGTCGTTTCTGAAAATTCACCTCTAAGGACTCAGATCGTTTCGTAAATTCATGATACATTTATATGGCTAGCTCTACTCTCATCGCATCTTTCTCCATTCTCGCTACGGTATTCCTTAACTGTGACTACGACTTATCTTAAATGACAGGTTAAGTAAAGGCAAAACTACATTTATAGGTTTGGCATATTTACAGAAAGCTTTTGATTTCGACAATCATGAATGATATACATCTTTGAAATTCTGTAGACAAGAGAGGTAAAATACAGGTATCGAAGTTATTCACAACTCGACAGGAAATAAAAGCAATAGCTAAGGTTTGTAGCCTATGTTATACAATCTGTACATTGAGCAATCAGTAAAGGAAACCAAGGAATAATTGGGAAAGACAATTAAAGTTCAGACAAAAAAAAAACTGCAGACGACACGCTAATGCTGCCAGAGACGGCAAAGGACTTGGAAGACAGGTCAACGGAGTTTGTAGTCTACTGGAAAGAGGTTACAACACCAATATCAACAAAAGGAAAACAAGGGTAATGGCATGTCCTCCAATTAAACTCGATTAGGAAATGGGGCACTCAAAGTAGTAGATGAGATCAGCTACTTAGGCAGCAATACAAGAGACGATGGCCTTAGTGTAGATGATATAAAGTGCAGAATGCTAATAGCAAAGATAGAATATTTGAAAAAGCTAATTTTGTTTACCCCTTGACTTGGCTTGACTTCTGTTGGGGGGTTGGGTTGTTTTGGGGAAGGAGACCAGACAGCGAGGTCATCGGTCTCATCGGGTTAGGGAAGGACGGGGAAGGAAATGGGCCGTGCCCTTTGAAAGGAACCATCCCGGCATTTGCCTGGAGAGATTTAGGGAAATCACGGAAAACCTAAATCAGGATGGCCGGACGCGGGATTGAACCGTCGTCCTCCCGAATGCGAGTCCAGTGTCTAACCACTGCGCCACCTCGCTCGGTTTTTGTTAACCCCTTGAGAACCAACAACGAGGAAAAAATATATTTTTTTAAAAAAATTTTTCACAGAATTAACCTTTATTATCATAGCAAGCAACGAATACAAGAGGAAGTTGGCAAACGGTAAATAATCGATTAAGTAGGTGGTTTCACATCGGAAGCACTAGGGCATAAAATTTTCAATGACCTATCATTTTATGTGATACATTTGAAAGAACATTTCCATTTTTCCTAGAGACGAACCCACATCTTGAAACTTTCATGAACTCATAATGCCTGAAATAAATTATGGTCCTAAATAACAAGCACAAATGGGGCCGAAATGTAATATAAATTTTGTATCAAAACTACACACTGCCCTCGTGATTTCATTTGGAAGCCACTCATAAAATCAGGAGTACAAACTCTAGTTTAAATTACAGTAACGTTAAATACAGGGTGTTTGGAAATTCCCGTCACAAACTTCTTAGACTTATGGAGGGGAGTGAGTATATATAGTATTCTGAATTGGAGACCATGTTTGGAAACGGTCAACCATTTGAAAACATGTCGGTAACGCGACCATTTTTACAAGTAATTTATTAGGCATGACCCAGTACATCACTTGTTTTTTCCACTCATTAATAAGCCAAAGAAACAAAAAGGAAACGTAATATGTTTTCCCAAACATCACGGCTGCTGACGGTCAAGATACCCCATTCTCGAAGCCGCTGCCTAATAGTGACGAAGAGGGACTGCGATGGAGACCGACTTTGTCGATAACTATCTGGATAAAGGTGGTCAGCAGCTCTTTCATTATCTTGAGCTTCGCCATACAGAAGGATCACGTCAGTGTATTTTGTAAACGTATATCCAACCATGTTGCTTTAACAATCGCAGACATATGGATGAGGCTCGAACCAGGTAAGAAAGGCAGGATGGACGTCAAATGACATCAGCCTCAAAGACACCAACCACAACACAAAAGATTTCAAGTCAGCCGGTGTGGCAGAGCGGTTCGAGGCGCTTCATTCTTGAACCGCGCTGCTGCGATGGTCGCAGGTTCGAATCCTGCCTCGGGCACGGATGTGTGTGATGTCCTTAGTTTAGTTAGGTGTAAGTAGTTCTAAGTCTAGGGGACTGATGACCTCAGATGTTAAGTCCCATAGTGCCTAGAGCCATTTGAACAACATTTAAAGCCCTTTTTGTGTGATCACGGTTCCTTTCAGACAGATGAACGTGCAGAGAGGCGGCAAACTGTGCGTACACCAGATTTGGAGGATCGGGTTCCACAAAATTTGTTTTGGTATAGCCGTGCTGCCTCTCGACCATTTCCATCCGCTTGGCCATACACAAACACTATCTCGGCTTCTTCCCTGCATGAATACCAGACCATTCTGCTACTTACAGTACGCTGCGTCAATCGCACAACCTGCAACACCCAAGGAACACACAGCTCGTGGTCAAAGGAACTCTGATTCGTCAGCGCCATCTACCGGACACATGTACTAAGGACTTTTTCTCCTCCTTTTCCAGTCAGGAATCTGTCCCTGCAGTTGATCGGTTTTATTAATGTTCACACTTTATACGGAGGTCAACCGTCTATGAGAAAAAGCATTAGACTCTAGAACAGTAAACAGGTGAGCACAGGTAGTCTGTTACGTGTAAATTCTTCTGAAAAGGCATGAATCTCTGAAGAAAACGTCGATGGCATTATAAAAGCATTTCGACGAATTCAACGAAAATCTCTTCGTGCTGCTAATTTCAGTTACAGGTTTCACGTTGGAAAGTGCATGAAGTGTTGCAAGAAACGCTCCGACTAGGAGAAAACAAGATTCAAATGTTTCATGCAATAACATCTAGTGACAAAATTATAGGTGTGGACTACGCATTCGAAGTGCTACAAAGGATCAATGAATCACATGAACACTTCAAACATGTGTGTTTTTCTGAAAGAGCATCGTTTCATGTCAGTGTTGTCAATTGTGAACTGGAGGACTCCCTGAAAGTCAGTGGGTAGGTTGGCTTAATGCATAACTTGTTGATCTGCTTAAGACCATCAGTGACTGGACTTCCGAACTTAGATGCTGAAACAGTGTAACCTCCCCACAAAAATTTAAAAGACAATATTTAATAGAAATGGAGCCAAGTGTAAGCTCCCCAAAGAAATTTAAAGACAATGACAATTAAATGAAAATATAATAGGAATCTGACCGTAGTGTAAGTTCCTCACAAAAAGAAAGCCAATTCAATGATAATGAAATCTCAGTCACAATAAAAATGCAAATAGACCGAAATGTCGATCTTTAGGCCCTGTTCAATAATTAAACTCAAACTCTTACCTCAGTAAAACTGCATCTGCTCTTATTTTTCGCCATAGCTCGAAGGAAACGCATTGCAAAAATTTTGAAATTAAGGGAAACTTTTCTTTAAGGAATACCAAGGGAAATATTTCTTTCAATAAAATGTTTCTTTTGTTAAAATGCTTGGTTTGAAAACAAATTATTATTGGGGCGATTCTTGAACAAATTAGTTACAGTTAATTTACATTACATTATCAAATGTGCGCAATGCTGCTTCATTACCTTATTTAAAATATATACCTTGTCCTGAATCTTGACCAGAGTGCCATGTCGACGCCCGCCGACTCCTCACACAACAGCTAACTCCCTACATGCTACTGAACTCTCTCACAACTAGACCGCAACTGCACTCTCGCGCTACTGCCTCGCAACTGCCTCATCTCACACGCGCTACTACTCTCCAACTGCTAACTCGCGACTGGTTCATGTCACACGCGCTACCACTCTCCAACTGCTAACTCGCAACTGAACTCTCGCGCGGTCAAGCGCAGACTACGAACGACAAATAGCTCTCTGGTCAGAGACTCTGCAATGCCTCGCCATCGCTGCTACCGAGTACATACGCGTTTCAACAGGCACCCTCCTACAACTACCACCTGAAACTACACTAACACAAAAAAATCACAACACTAAAAAGTAATTCACGTAGGGCAATGAAATTTCTGGAATACATGGGTCCAGGTAACGTAGTTAAGTTATTTACATTGCAAGATAACAGGTTAATGTAAAGGCGAGATAAGCCATTGCAAATACGAAATGCTGGTACAGTAACAACCGGTATAGCCTTCAGAATATTGAATGAACGCACGCAAATGTGCACGCATTGTGTTGTATGGGTACCGAACGTCAGATTGCAGGATGGAGTTCCATGCCCGTTGCAATTGGTCAGTCAATACAGGGGCGTTTAATGCTGTTTGTGGATGATGCTGGAGTTGTCGTTTGATACATCACATATGTCTTCGATTACAGACACATTTGGCGGTTTGGTTACAACAGGAGTATGTAGGCGAGCGTTATCCTGTTGGAAAACACCCCTTGGAATGCTTCATTAATGGCAGCACAAAAGGTCGAATCAGCATATTGAGATGCAAATTTTCTTTCAGGGTGAGTGAGATAACCATGAGAGTGCTCCTGCTCTCATAAGAAATCGCACCCCGGACGATAACTCCAAATGTTGGTCCAGTGTGTCTAACATGCAGACAGGTTGGTTGCAGGCCCAGAACTGGCTCCTCCTGATCAACACACGGCTGACAATGGCAGCAAGGCATAACCAGCTTGCATCAGGAAACACAACAGACCTCCACCCTGCCCTCCAATGAGCTCTCCCCTGACATCACCGAAAATGGCAGTGGTTTGGGGTCAGCTTCTCGTAGCCCTATTACATGACCTCATTCAAACTCAGTGAGGTGTTTATGACGTATCTGTCGCCTTAAAGGTGTTCCTGACCGACATCAAATCACCATTTCAAATCTCAAACGCCGCGCGGGATACCCGCGTGGTCTAAGGGCGACCTGCCACGGTTCGCGCGGCTCCCTCGTCGGAGGGTCGAGTCCTCCCTCGGGCATGTGTGTGTGTGTGTGTGTGAGAGAGAGAGAGAGAGAGAGAGAGAGAGAGAGAGAGAGAGAGAGAAAGAGGGTGGGTGGGTGGTGGGTGACGTCCTTAGCGTAAGTTAGTTTTAAGTTAGAGTGTAAGCCTTGGAACCGATGACCTCAGCAGTTTGGTCTCATAGGAACTTACCACACACACACAAATCTCAAACTAACGATCACGATAGTTACAGTGTGTATTTAAAGCGAACCTGACTGGCTTCTCATAGCTGCGCTACTAGCGCCATTCATACGTGACTGGTACGAAATACGAATAGACGTCATCTTCCAGTGTACCAAACACACTTACCAATTTTCGTTTATGTGGCACGACTCCTTGTTGCTGCTTGCTTTTTTTTTCCGTCAGTGTATCTTCCAGAAGGATGGAACTCCGCCACACTTCTGCCTCATCGTCAGAAAATTTCTGAATGGAGGTAAGCCGGGAAATTGACTGGGCCTGCTTGGTCTTCTAGGTCTCAAGAGTTAAACCCACCGGATTTTTTCTTACGGGTTTATGGGAAAAACACAGTCTATAAAAATCGACTGCCGTCAACACCAGAAAGACAACATAGAGGATGTTACGACTATAGTTACAACAAAAATACTCTATGGAACGAGTTAGAATATCGTCTGCATATTTGTCGTGTCACCAGGGGTCCGATATTGAAATACACAGACGATTCAGGAAAAAACTTCGATAGCGAAATTTTGCAACACTGTCAGCCATCAATGTTCGCGAGTTACAGTTTGTTCATTTTGTCCACGCGAACACCTAATCTTTTTAATGATACTGGTTTCGATAGAAGAACCAAGATAGTATCGTACGGGAATCAACTTTTACATTTTTGCTAATAGCGACTAAACTGCACTATTGCTATTGTTTTAAAATTTGCATTTGTTGTTGTTAAAATAATTTTGATCTCAGAAACAGGGATACTTGCTTGTTTGCAGTGAGCATTAAAGAATCGACGTTGCGAAAAAATGCAAATTTTACGTGGCGGTTTTTCCTAGATCATTTTTTTAGGATTTTTGTAAAGATCTAAGTTGACCACAACGCTTCGAATAGTTTATTTTAACTTTTCATGACCAATCACCTTCAGAAAAGACTATTTCTTATTAATCTGAAAAAATTTCGTCGTCATTGTGCTTGCGTCAGCGACGAATTTGATGAAAATTGACCAAAATCGACTTTTTTCTCACGTCCAGTTTCGTTGAACGAAATTAAGGAGCAAATCTCCATGGTCATGGAACGAGTCAGTACATGAAATTAATATAAACAAAACGAATCCTATGCTGCGAGTACATGTTAACTTAATCAACAACATAATACGGGAATTAGCTTACTTTTTCAAGGATCTCCCCTACAAAATAGAAGGAACGATCCATGACGAGATTCTTCAGTTTAGACTTGAATGTGCGAGGAATACTACTAAGATTTTTTGATTGCTGTAGTAGCCAATTGAAAATGGAAGCAGCAGAATACAGCATGCCTTTCTAGACAAGAATCAAGGAGGTGCGATCCGAATGATTAGATTTCTGCCTAGAATTAATTGAGTGAAAGCAGGTATTTCTTAGGAATGAGCTCATATTATTGAGGAAAATAAGTACTGAGAGCCCAAAGTCAATATTCCCATCGTTAACAGGGGCCTACAAGAGGTTCGCAAACTTACACCACACATTGCTCGAACTGCCCATTTCTGAGTCAAAAATATAGTTTGTGAACAATAAGACGTACCCCATAATACAATGCTGTATGTCAGAAGCGAATGAAAATAACCAAAGTAAATAAATTTTCTTGCTGGATCCCCATTTATTGCAGATACTGCTCTAATGGTAAATATGGTAGTACTCAGTTTTTCAACAAGCTAGTGGCCTTGTCGCTGTGGTAACACCGGTTCCCGTCAGTTCACCGAAGTTAAGCGCTGTCGGTAAGCGTTTGAAAATAGCGACTCCAGTCTCGTAAACTAACATAGGGCCGAGAGGGCGGTGTGCTGACCATATGCCCCTCCCTATCCGCATCCAGTGACGCCTGTGGACTGAGGATGACACGGCGGCCGGTCGGTACCGTTGGGCCTTCGTGGCCTCTACGGACGGAGTTTAGAGTAGTTTTAGTTTCTGAACAGGATCATGAACATGAGCTTTCCATGACGGCTTACCATCTATCTGATCACCTACATATATGAATTGTTGAGACTCAGTAGTCATATACCCGTTCTATGTAATCTAAATCCCGTTTTTGTTAAAGTACGTACCAGAAACTATAAAGTTAAGTCTTAATGTGATTAGCATCAATTTATTTTCTACAAGCCACGAACTTTCGTCTCTAACTGTGCTTTTTGATATATTACCTATACTGGATTCAACGTCCTTCACTACCAAGCTAGTGTCATCAGCAAACAAAATCGTTGGAATTACCCGTCCGATTACAAGGAATCATGTACAAGGAACAGTGCTGGTACTAGCACTGACCCTTGAGGCACCAAGCACTTAACCGTGCCCCAATCAGACTCCGAGTCTTTTCCGTTCTCATTACTGTGGGGAATGATCTTCTGCTGTCCATTCTTAATGTATGGGAGAAATCAATTGTGACCTACTCCTCTTATTCCATAATGGTCCAACTTCTGCAATAATATTTTTTAATCCACACAATCAGGCACTTAGTTAAACCAAAGATTGCTACGGTTCACAACTTTTTGCTTAGCCTCACCGAGATAAAGGAATGTAGCGTTGTCAGTCATTAAGCCTCTTCTGAAACCAAACTGTACGTTTGACAGCAAATTGTGTAAATTGAAATGATCAGTTACTCTTATATTTACAGTCCTTTTAATAATTTTTGCAAACACCAATGTCATACCCGAAATAGCTCTAAATTTGCCTCCATTATCCCTTTCTCCTATTTCAAAAAGTAGTTTTGCAATTGAGTACCTTAACCAGTTAGGAAACGGAACATTCCTAAAGCAAAAATTATAAATGTGGCCAAGTACTAGGCTAACATATGCTGCACAGTTCGTAGTATACTGCATGAGATTCCATCATATTCATGAGAGTCCTTAGTCTTCAGTGATTTAATTATTGACTGTCTCTCCCCCTTGCAATGTTATGGCGGTGTATTTCAGGTATAACTCTAGGAAAGCTAATTTCTAAAAGACTTGTATTATTCCCTTTAGAAACTAAGGTTTTATTTAATTCGGCTGCGATTTTCAGAAAGTAATTTTATTATTCCAAAAAAGAAACATCGACTGTGAGGGACATGATTGAAGAGGATCGAAATGTAACTTACCTTAACATAGAGCCATCTTTAGGCCTATCGAAGACTGCAGTGCATTCGGTTGTGCAAGAACATTTCACAGTGAAAAAGATCTGTTCCCAATAGATTTCGCACAATTTGGACGAAACTCAAAAAGATGCAATATCTATTGGCAATGTTTGGAAATGCGATTGAAGGAATCCACATAGCGCATCTTAACACGTGACGAAACTTAAGATATATTCTCAAAGAAATCAAAACTAGTTCGTTGGTGAAGCACTTCCAACAAACTATTGCTTTATATCCTTGTTTTCAGTAGCCTTGCTGCAATAGTTGCTCTCGAGAAGCCAAGAACAACTAATGTCGAACGAGAGAAAAATAATGTTTGGCATGTGTGATCGATGGAACCAGAAAAATCAACAGAAAACGTCCCATCAATCTTCAGTGTGACAACGACAGCTGTCGCACACCAAGTCTAAAAACTAGTTATTTGAATGGAAAGAAACTTCTAAATAATGTCTCACTGACTGTATTCACCTATCACCTAACAACTTCTTGTTGTTCCCTTGTGTCAAGAAACTATGCGTAGTTAGCGAATTCCATCACTTGGAGAAACTGCTGAATCCTTCCAAAACTATATTCTTGAGGTATCAACTAGTGGGTAAAATTTTTCCAGAGTTGGTTTGGACGCATGAAAAAGTGTATAGATTTTAAAGGCATTTCTGAATTACTAAAAGGTTAAAACTGTTGTCGAAGCCCAGTTCCTGGTTGCCTATCTACCGGCTTCTGGGGCAACAGAAATCTGATGTTCAGTATTTCACATCATTATTGATAGAGCTGTCATAACTTACTTATTAAGAGGTACAATCTTACTTTCCAACTTTAATGTATTAAATGAGGGACTTAGGATATATATAGCGTAACTAACGTAAATATACATCCAGTATTTGTGAATAAACTGTACACAAAATTTGTAGCCTTTTAGAAAGT
The DNA here is from genome assembly GCF_023898315.1 of Schistocerca nitens. Classification (NCBI taxonomy): domain Eukaryota; kingdom Metazoa; phylum Arthropoda; class Insecta; order Orthoptera; family Acrididae; genus Schistocerca; species Schistocerca nitens. Next base: position 216,892,002 of record NC_064615.1, on the reverse strand, counting down.
TTTGCCGTGGGCACTCTTCGCAAAGTAATCAGAAGAAGTAAACTTATCTGTTATTACATTTTCGCTGTTCATGCAGTATAACTTCAGACACAATCGCGACGTTTTAATGTACTACTACTTTACTACTAATTCTATTCACAACACATTCTGCAGACGGTATTCGCATATATCACTGAATGTACCTCCAATATTACATCGTTGTACGACGTACAGTTCAGGACATATGAAATCGTGAACATTGAGATGTGCAAAAAATAGTTTTCTTAAAAAAGAGAGCAATTTACTCCCACTGATGTTGATTTTTTTTACTATACTATTGGTGAATAATCTGAAACTAATCCAACGAACACAATTGGGAGTTTGCGTCTTCAGATATAAAGGTTTTATAGAGTTTAAAGTCAGATATTTGATACATTGATTCCATTTTTAAAGTAAACAGGCGCTTGAAACTCTTTTACAAGTGGAAGTTCGATTCTTTAATGTTTCAGGTGTGGGGATGGGATTACTGGTTTATCGAGAAACAATGAAACGCGCGCCTTGAGATTCAGGTCGCATCAGTGTGCTGTTAGACAACCACTGCCAAGTGTTACCGTGATCAGTGAACGGTAGTGGAAGACAAAGTCGTCAGCAACACAGTGTGTTTACTAATTCGCTGAATTGTATCCCAGACATCAACCACCATAAAAAGGATAAAATTAACCATAGATAATTACCGGATCCATCGCCTTTAAAATCTATTGATTCAGTAGAATAATCAAATAAGGATGTTTCAAAAACAATATACGTATTACAAAGTATTATTTTGTCCAAACTATCGATCGCTGCGCCTCGGGTTGGCTATTCGAGCATCGAATACATAGTCTAGTTTATATTAATAGCCGCTAGCTGTCAGTTGTCTTCTGTTTTGCTTGGTAAATGTCATATGTTTAAAATGGCTACTCCGCAGCAGAAATCATTTTGTGTTCTCGAGTTTGCGAAGTGCAATTCCGTGATTACAGTGCAAAGACGTTTCAGGTTGAGGTACCAAATTGATCCTCGGAATGGGTGGAATATTCGCAGATGGTATCGGCAGTTTCTAGATAGAGGATGTGTGTGTAAAGGAAAGAGTCCTGACCGCCCTCGTGTTCCTGAAGAAAATGTTGCACGAATTCAAACTGCTTTCCAACATAGTGCTTCAAAATCAACTCGTCGTGCCAATCGGGAGTTACAACTGCCTACAACAATAATTTGGCGTGTTCTGAGACGTCGGTTGGTTATGAAGCCGTACAAGTTACAGCTGTTACAAGCTCAGCGTCCTGATGACAAACGCAAACGTGTGGCATTTTGTAACGAGATTCTTGATTCTATTGACAATGGTAACACTTTCGCACAATGCATCGTGTTCAGTGATGAAGCGACTTTCCACGTTAGTAGTCAGGTAAACAAACACAATGTTCGAATTTGGGGCCTACAGAACCCACTTGCAGCCACTGAACATGTACTAGATTCTCCCAATGTGTTGTGTGCGATATCCCGATCATCTGTTTATGGCCCATTCTTCTTTGATGGAAACAGGGTTATCGGTGAGCAGTATCTCTCTATGTTACAAAACTGGTTGTTTCCGAGGCTGCACGAAGACAACTTCATTTTTCACAAGACGGGGCACGCCCTCACTGGAGTCGTCAAGTGCATGAATATCTGAATGAAACTCTACCGAATCGTTGGATTTGTCGTCAAGGAGCTTAGAATTTCTCAGCTGAGCTCCACGGTCACCAGGGCACCCTCTGACTTCTTCCTGTGGGATTTCGTTGAAGACAACGTTTATGTACCACCACTCCCACAGAACCTGGAAGAGCTGAAGAGCCGGATCCATACTGCCCTAACATCAGTGACGAAAGACATGCTTGCCCGAGTGTGGGAGGGGTTTGAGTATCGATGTGATATTGCTCGTGTTGCTGATGGAGTACATATTGAACATCTGTATGTCTTAAAGTTTAATAAATATGTGCATTTGAAATACGTATTCTTTTTGAAACACCCTGTATTTGAACTTGCGTTTTCAGTAACAGCCTTTATCGTTGGGACTAAAATACTGATATAGAATTATTACTTCGGCGATGACCCTTTTATAACTGAATACACTTTTTTAATTTTCGTGAGATAGTTAAGCAATGCCAAACTTTATTGTGAATGCAAAACTGAGATGGATTTTGACAAAGTGTCGACGTGAAGTTTGTAGGGAGTGTGCTAATACAATACATAGTCAGTTAAAGTTATTAAATGTTCTTATTTCTGACCTGTCTTTTTATTTCACCTAAGAACATGCAGTAGGCAGAACTAAGAAAAGAGACATGGTCATCAGTTCTAAACTGTCAGAAATCGTTTCAGTCGCGCTACAGCAGGCTATTTTCCTATGTTAAAAATGTGGTTCGGATTGTTTTTATGTGATTGTAAGATTCAAATCGCATTTACTGTCAATATTCTCACAAAATATCTCCTATTTTTATGTAATTCAAGCTTAATATCAAGATTTGGTCACGTGATCAAGAATGCTCTGTTATTGGCTGACCCCTCTGGTGACATCACAGACCAGGAGTAAGACGAAGCTATATGTATGTTGCAGATGTGTTAGCCGTAGTTACTAGGTTTTTACGTATTTTTTCTGCAAATAATTTAGCTCTTCGGTGATGAAAAACGCATTTTTGTGATCGCTGATAGTGGAAACCTTACGAAAATTGATGCGTTTACGCTCCGCTAATATAGAGCGGCGATATTTACAAGGACGGGCATTCATTTCCCTGCAGCATCATTAAGCCCGCTCAAAACTACGAAACTGTGAAACTTTTGCAAATGGGTTCGTCTATTATATCGAGATTGTCGGCTATAAGTCATAAAATACGACCCAGAGCCCAATAAAATTGTTCTTGGCAAACCTTAGTGCTAATTTCCGCTATACAAAGCCCCGACCAGAAGCACGGGCTCTGTGGCGCAACGGATAGCGCATGTAACTACGAAATATGAAAATAGCGATGAACTCACTGTAGCTGTTTTTTCGTTGGTGGGATGTATTGTATATAGTTTCACATTAACCGTAGTCTGAGAAATGCACAACTGTAGATCAATACATCGAGTTTGCTTACAAACTCTTTTTTTTTTTTATTTTTTTTTTTAATCGTTACTAGTACTGAAGATAGCACCATACTCCCACAGTACAACGAGGTGTGTGACGATGAGGTTTTCTATGCGGAGAGATATAAAGCATGTGCAACATGCAGGTAACACTAACTTCAGGGCTGTGCTTTTTGTGAATGTAAGCCAACGTCACCGTCTGAAGCAGAACTAAACTTCATCTCATGTAAGATGATGAAACTTCAAAGCCTAAACAAGAAGAATCCTAGTTGGACAGTCCGAAAGTTTAAAAAAAAAAAAGAAAATAAAACATGGTTTCTAATAAAGTATAAGTGTGTGGTCACATCTACCAGAAAATATCTTTTTGAACATGACGTGTGTGAAGAGCTATTGCAAATGTAAGTGCATGTAAACGCCAAGGCCGGCCGAAGTGGCCGTGCGGTTAAAGGCGCTGCAGTCTGGCACCGCAAGACCGCTACGGTCGCAGGTTCGAATCCTGCCTCGGGCATGGATGTTTGTGATGTCCTTAGGTTAGTTAGGTTTAACTAGTTCTAAGTTCTAGGGGACTAATGACCTCAGCAGTTGAGTCCCATAGTGCTCAGAGCCATTTGAACCATTTTTAAACGTCAAGGAAAACACAATAGTAATCTGTTTGTAATCGGTGCGGTGAAGTTTTGTAATTGCGATTTCGTTTTCATACGAAAGTACGTCTACTTGTTTTATAAATAAGTTAAAATATTATTGTAGGCCAGTTTCGAACCAGGTACCGAGGGATATCAACTTTCAATATTCGACAGTCGACCGCTCTACCAACCGTGCGACCAACGGTGTGCAAAGAAGCGGTTATAACAATGATTTTTACTAAAAGTTTAATTTCGCCGACTGACGCTATCCTTCTTTTGGGAAAGCGTATTCGGAGGTAAATATATGTTAAGAGCATACGACATTTTTAATAAAGAAAGGGAAATTGGGCATGGACGTGGTGGCATTTTTCCAGTACAGTGCAATCGATTTTTATGCACCTTTTCTGTAACTGAAACACTCAAAAACAATGTTTGAATAGTTTTTATGGATGCGTTTGTACAGTTTCCGAAACGCAAATTCGAAAACAAGACATCACTGTGAATTAGCTTTATAAGAGTAGGAGCAGCGAGTTAACCAGTGAAGTCAAAGGCATCACATCAAATGGAGCGATTTAGCGGGCTTCGAAATTATTTTAATTTCATCTCCCTTTTTATAAAAGATTACTGAAATTCAAGAAGGAAAGAAGCATGTTATGAGCATAAAATGACTTATTAACCAATTAAGACAATTTCTAGAAGACAGTCAAAGACCCCAGTCTATGTCGACCTCCATTCCAACAACGTAGTGGGATCGCATAAGTGAAGGGTGTAAATGTTACAACATGGTATTTACATGAAAACATTACATCCATCACATAGATAATGGTGCCTAAATATGACACATCGTCATGCAAACAACACTAGTCGTCATTAAAGCAAATATTTCACAAGAGGTAATAAAACATAAGGCTGTGGCCGAGCGGTTCTAGGCGCTTCAGTCTCGAACCGCTCGACCGCTACGGTCACAGGTTCGAATGCTGCCTCGGGCACGAATGTGTGTGATGTCCTTAAGTTAGTTAGGTTTAAGTAGTTCTAAGTTCTAGGGGACTGATGACCTCAGATGTTAAGTCCCATGGTGCTCAGAGCCAATAAAACAAAGTAATAAGACACGATACCGTAGAGAACACTAATAACAGTTGTAAGCACTGTAGATTAAGAAACGGAATTAGCAGTTCGTAGGAAGCTCAAATTGAAGACTGAACGTGATAAATGGCATATATCGTAATGAGTTGTATTGAAACTCGCCGTTTAATGAATTTCATTGGCTCTGAGCACTATGGGACTTAACATCTGTGGTCATCAGTCCCCTAGAACTACTTAAACCTAACTAACCTAAGGACATCACACACATCCATGCCAGAGGCAGGATTCGAACCTGCGACAGTAGCGGTCACGCGGTTCCAGACTGAAGCGCCTAGAAACGCACGGCCACACCGGCCGGCAATGAATTTCATTCTCTTCATGATTGTTCAACGTGAAACTATTTAAGTATGGCGCAGCTGTACAGCATTGCCTCATTGAAACTGTCTTTGTAAAAACAGAAGCAACATTCTGTGCTTGTACTGGAGCAGAGGTTTCAGTTTGCGAAAGCATTTGGTTCAATGAAAATTGTCCTCAACTTGATGTGGTCCCCACACCATCACCATAACAACAATCATCAGCCATTTGACAACCATTTACGTTTTTGTCTCCTTCAGACAAATTTTCCAGGTTACTTTAAAGAGATAAAGAACTGGTTCGGACATTGTTCAGCTAGACAGACGCTTTACAAGGGTAAAGGCAAAGAACAAGAGGGAGGAAAAAGATGCCAGTTGACAGATAATGTGACAGTGAAAACCAGTTATACACACAAAAAAAAAAAGTTTCCATCACCGCGGTTCCCAGAACTCCTGAAGATAGACGTTGACTGGATACTATATAACAGACAGAGTCCCTTTGACTCTTCAGAGACGTCACTAAACCGGCCTAAAGATGTAAACAACCACGCGTGAGCAGCGACTATTAGACGGAGGGGGTCCGACAGCCGACCAGTTCCAGTCATTCCACCAGAAAGGAGGTGCACGGATCGTGTTGTCTGTAGTTCAACCATCGCCTAGACGGTCAATATCGCGGTTCGATCGCGTCCGCATTGTTACTTTGTGCCAGGAAGGGCTCTCACCAAGGAAAGTGTCCAGGCGTCTCAGAGTGAACCAAAGCGATGTTGTTCGGATATGGAGGAGATACAGACAGACACGAACTGTCGATGACATGCCTCGCTGAGGCAGCCCAAGGAATACTACTGCAGTGGATGACCACTACCTACGGATTATGGCTCGGACCAACCCTGACACCAACACCACCACGTTGAATGATGCTCTTCGTGCAGCCACACGATGTCGTCATACGACTCAAACTGTGCGCAATAGGCTGCATGATGCGCAACTCCACTCCCGACGTCCATGGCGAGGTCCATCTTTGCAACACGACACCATGTAGCGTTGTAAAGATGTACCCAACAACATGCCAAATAGACCGCTCAGGATTGGCATCACGTTTTATTCACCGATGAGTGTCGCATATGCCTGCAACCAGACTATCTTTGGAGACGTGTTTTGGGGCAGGCTGACCGCCTTAGACACACTGTCCAGCGAGTGCAGCAAGGTGGATGTTCCCTGTTGTTTTGTGGTGGCATTATGTGGGGCCGACGTACACCGCTGGTGATCATAGAAGGTGCCGTATCGGCTGTACGATGCGTGAATGCCATCCTCCGACCGATAGTGCAACGATATCGGCAGCATATCGGCGAGGCATTCGTCTCCATTGACGACAATTCGCGCCCCCATCGTGCACATCTTGTGAATGACTTCCTTCAGGATAACGACATCGCCCAACTAGAGTGGCCAGCATGTTCTCCAGACATGAACCGTATCGCAAATGCCTGGTATAGATTGAACGGGGCATTTTATAGACGACGTGACCTACCAACAGCTCTGAAGGATCCAAGCCGAATCGCCGTTGAGGAGTGGGGCAATCTGGACCAACAGTGCCTTGATGAGCTTGTGGATAGTATGCCACGACGAATACAGGCATGCATCAATGCAAGAGGAGGTGCTACTGGGTATTAGAGGTACCGGTGTGTACAGCAATCTGAACCACCACCTCTGAAGATCTGGCTGTATGGTGATACAACAAGCAACGTGTGGTTTTCATGAGCAATAAAAAGGACGGAAGTGATGTTTATGTTGATCTCTATTCCAGCTTTCTGTACAGGTTCCGAACTCTCGGAACCGAGGTGGTGCAAAACGTTTTTTGATATGTGTATAACGACAAAAAGAATGACAGAGAAAAGACAAAGACCTGCGCAACAGCCAGAAAAAAACGTTCTTTCTTCTCAGTGTCACGATCTTCCTGTCAAAAAGTTCGTGTGTGACGTAGAAGGCATTGTCTACTGCTGTCAGTACGGTGCTTTGTGCTGTAATACTACTTGAACTATTATGAACTGATGAAAAGCCAGGACAGGCTACAAAATGTAACTGTCAGCTCTTGAAGTGGCTGGAGTACACCCCAAATGAAGTTTCTCAACAGTCCTCCGAGGACTTCAGCAGCAGAGAGTAGCAACGCGACGCGCTCATGAAGAATACTTGAGCGCCCACTTCATTAATTTTCATCGCCGAGGAGTTTGCCAGCGTAATTTGAATCACTCACCGCCCACTTTTGACATTATCAACAGCACTGGTTAATGTCGACTCATTTAAAGTTTAGCGCCGCTTTAATTTTCACTCGTCGCTAGCTCTATCGTAGCTGTATTCACTGGTCAGGCGAAGCTCGTAGGTGCTGCTCCAAATTTTCCAGAAATGTCTGTCTCTTTCTGATCTTTCGTATGTTCATTTTGAACTTTACATCAAGTTGTTTATGGCATACCAGGGATAGCTTAAGTGCTAGAAGACTGAATCAAATGAAATCCACGTTTCAGTTTCTGTTAAAGATAATCAACAGCTTGCCAATGTACATGTCATTGCATTCTGCCACGTAGCGGTTTTAGACATTTTCTTTTCCTTATGCACTAATATCAGTACCACAATAAAAATATGGAGACTAGAGATGGGTAGTTCGCGAACGAACTGGTGCAAAGGAACGGTTCACCAAGATGAACGAAAGGACCGAGGAACGAAATCCAACGAACGATCAGTTCATTGTTCATTTCAGTCGCGGCGGTCTACTTATAGTTCCCGGGAACGAGGAACGATCGGTTCATAGTTCACTTCGGTCGCGGCGATCTACTTATAGTTCCCGGGAACGAGGAACGATCGGTTCATAGTTCACTAGTTCACTTCGGTCGCGGCGGTCACTTCAGCAGTTCTCGTTCCAGCCTTGGTCGCGTGCTCGTCTCAGTCTCGGTCTCCCTCGGCCGCACTCGTCGTTCTTCACATGACCACCTGTCTCTGTTCCACTGCCGACTTCTCCTAGTTAGTCCAGTATCCAGTTGTTCGTTTCGTTCACTGCGCTCGCCTATTTTACATGTGTTCCAAACTGTTCTTGCACTTGGTTCTGGCTATTCAGCGTCCACGACCGGTAATCAAAAAGTATTTTATAGTTATGTAAATTACATAAAAATTACGTTGTATGTAAGAGGTACGTCTTTTCAGGTAACAAAAGGGCATACAGCTCACTTCATTATATAGATGAACAGCAGAAGACATACCTATAACAAGGCCAGTTTTTTCTTTTTGTTATTCATATATTTTTTGGTTTCATCGACTTGATTTAGCAGCTAACTTTCAATAATTTGCTTAATTTTAAGTGTAAGAAAATTCATATAAAATGATTTTCGTGTATCTTTCATATACAAAACATTACATTTAGGAAGGCTCTAATTATTTTTAAGTTTGGTTGTTTCCAATTTGCATTACCTGCTAGTTTGGTTTCTTTGAGAAAAAAAAAGTGGGTTGTGGGTCATTTTGGCTCAGTAGGAAAAGCGGTGACTCTCCATTTGAAAAGACATAGGTTGCCATAAAATCATATTTACTTATTATCTCAAAAACATTTGTTCAGAAGGAGCTTTCAAACCAAAATCTTTACTACTGCGAACTTTATTGTTATTATTATTGCTGCATTAACGTTAATAATGCAACATAAAAAACTAATTTTTACTAAGCATGTGACGCAAGTTTGAGAAAACCACATTTTATTTTATGCTTCCATAAAGTCTCTACTTTGCCTACGAACTCAGAGACAACGTGAAGTATATATAGGGTGTAAACGATTAGTGTTTACAACGCAGCATAGCTATGTAGTGGAAGTCGAAACGAAGAATTTTATACAAGACACTTGTGCGTCGCGCGAGATTTTCATGTTCTCTTCTCCAGCTCCTACACATCGTCATCAATTGTTTCGCAATTGTTGCTTGCACTAGCTTGTTATTTCTTCACTGCCTAATTATTATATGTTTGTCTGTTTGTTGTATCTGCTCGTAATGGGCAACACACCGTCCGTAATTAGCGAGCAGTCTGTACTCGGGGCCGGTTTTCCGTGCACCACCCTATATTATTTCCCTGCTATCAACCACACAAGGCTACGGTTGGCTAAACGACAGGTTCTGCAGAATCACAGAAATTACTTCTAAAAGTGTGTAAGAATCCTGTAATGAATAAAAACTCTATACTCCAGGGGGAAGGCAAGTGCCCTCTCTTGGTGCCCTCCATCTTTCAGTCACCTACACTACTAGTTTTCAGTTTTTCTTAAGAACCATATTACAAAGCACAAATGAACGGTGAACGAGTAAAAATGAACGGTGAACGAGTAAAAATGAACGGTTCCCAAAAAAGAACGATCAGTAGTGAATTAGTTCCGAAGGATGAACGAGTTTGCCCATTTCTAGAAAGAGTTTGCAGATCTTCATTTTAATGCCATATACAGTCTGTAATCAATTCCAGTAAACAAATGAAACCCGTCACCTTTATTAAACTTCCCATTGCGTGTTTCGTAGGACTTTGGGTACGTCAACATCTGGATTTATTTAATACAGATGCGTTACATATACGGTTCCACTAACAACCGGTATCGCTTTCTTTGTTCATGATAGGTTGCTATTCACAATAGTAATTATATTTTAAAGTTACTTTTAAAGTTACTGCCTTGGTCGCTTTGGAGGGCTACACGTGGTCCAGAACTGGCACCAGACGGTCATATGACACTCCATCGCTGATAAAGGTCAAATCAGTGGAGTGGTGCAATGTGGCAGTTGGTTGTGTGTAATCCGTACATATTATAAGAAAGTATGTATATTTCTATGTATGTATGTACATTCCCCATCTCTTCCTAAGCCACTGGACCGATTTCAACCAAACTTGGAACCCATATCACTTACTGCCTGGAAAGAATTGCTGTGGGGGTGGGAGTCACCTACCAAAAGCTTGGAAGGGGGGGGGGGGGGCTCAGGTGTAGCCCACGACGCGCGAATATCCAGTATTTGGAAATGAAAGCACTTAGTAACTTGCAACAAACGTGACACATGATTTAAAACCTTTACGAAACTTATTCTTGCTGACAACTCCCACTAAATGATGAAAGGGAAAAAGATTATCGCATACTGCATTTTCGCTGTTTATGCAGTAAAACCGCTGCATCACGCACGACACTTTAATTTATAACTCCCTTACTACCATCCGTAGTCGCGGCAAATTTTGTAGTCAAGTACTCACGTGCACCACTGAATGTACCTGCAAAGTAATTTACACTGAAGAACTGAAACGTCCCCTTTTTGAAGAATTATACAAGACTGTGCTTTAACTGACACACAATATTTTTAGCGCAACGCAATCTGACTTTCAAAAAATCCCTACGAAAGAATGACCCTGACTAACATTAACCTATGCGTTTCACAAATCGCTTACCTCACAAAAATCTTGGTTACTCGAACTACTGCAATACAGCTGGCGCCACTACTGCCAGCTAAATAAAAGATTCAAACTATGGAAGGCACTAACTACTGATAGGGATAGTTAGCAAATGAAAGATATTAATAGAGAACAAACACTGTATTTACCTTAATAGTCATAATATATATAGCAGTTCATGACAAATTACAAAACTCCGCCATCTCTCTCCCCACATCCACCACTGCTGGCGGCTCACCTCCAACTGCGCAACGCTACGCGCTGTTCACATCCAGCTGCTGCTGCCCAACACTACAATGGCAGACAACAATGCAAACTAGCCACAGACTGCACACAGCACAGCCAGTGATTGTCATACATAGCGCTGCGTGGCGTTACCAATAAGAAAACAGAAACAGCCTACTTACAGAACCAATGACACTGATATATCTACGTAATCTCCTGCATGGCCCCCGCGAGCACGCAGAAGTGCCGCAACACGACGTGCCATGGACTCGACTAATGTCTGAAGTAGTGCTGAAGGGAACTGACACCATGAATCCTGCAGGGTTGTCCATAAATACGTAAGAGTACGAGGAGGTGGAGATCTCGTCTGAACAGCACATTGCAAAGCATCTCAGTTATGTTTGTATCTGGGGAGTTTGGTGGCCAGCGAAATTGTTTAATCTCTGAAGAATGTTCCTGGAGCCACTCTGTAGCAAATCTGCACGTGTGGGGTGTCGCATTGTCCTGCTGGAATTGCCCAAGTATGTCGGAATGCACAATGGACATGAGTGGATGCAGGTGATTGGACAGGATGCTTGCTTATTTGTGAGCTGTCCGAGTCGTATCTAGACGAATCAGGGGTCCCATATCATTCCGACTGCAAGCGCCCCACAGCTTTACAGAGCCTCCACCAGCTTGAACAGTCCCCTGCTGACATGCAGGGTCCATGGATTCATGATGTTGTCTCCATACCCGTACACGTCCCTCCGCTCCATACAATTTGAAATGAGACCCGTCCGATCAGGCAACGTGTTTCCGGTCATCAACAGTTCAAATTCGGTGTTGACGGACTCAGGCGAGGCTTAAAGCTTTGTCTCGTGCAGTTATCAAGCGTACACGAGTGGGCCTTCGACTCCAAAAGCTCATATCGATAATGTTTCATTGAATGTTTCACAAACTGACACTTATTGATGGCCCAGCATTGAAATCTGCTGAAGTTTGCGGAACAGTTGCATTTCTGTCATGTTTAACGATTGTTTACAGTCGTCGTTGGTCCGTTCATGCATGTTATTTTCCAGGTCGCAGCGATGTCGGAAATTTGATGTTCTACCGGAATGATGATATTCACGGTACACTCGTGAAATGGTCGTACGGGAAAATCCCCACTTCATCGTTACCTCGGAGATGCTGTGTCCCATCGGTCGTGGTTCAAATGGCTCTGAGCACTATGGGACTTAACATCTGAGGTCACCAGTCCCCTAGAACTTAGAACTACTTAAACCTAACTAACCTAAGGACATTACACACATCCATGTCCGAAGCAGGATTCGAACCTGCGTCCGTAGCGGTCGCGCCGTTCCGGACTGAAGTGCCATCGGTCGTGCGCTGACTGTAACACCACGTTCAGACTCACTTAAATCTTGATAAACTACCATTGTAGCAGCAGTAACCAATCTAACAACTGCACCAGACACGTGTTGTCCTATGTAGGCGCTGCCGACGACAGCGCCGTATTCTGCCCATTTACGTATCTCTATATTTGAAAACGCATGCCATTGACGCTTCAGTGTAATTGAACGACACGTATTTCGTGAGATATGACGTCATAAGCAGTGGGATGTGTGAAAAACTGCCGATCATCATAACGTTTAAATTTGTTGCTTTTTTACTTCTAACTCTAGTCGGAACACATTTGACAGACGTTATCCACATACGCCTATGAATTCACCTATAAAATTATATCATTGTACGACGCATAGTTCAGTAGCTATGGTGTCATAGACATCGAGCTGCACGGTAACGAAACTGCAGGACGAAATTCGCTAGGAAGACACGTGAGCTGCGTGTGTGTGAAATATGGTAACTACATGTGAAATATATGTGACATGTGAGTACACGGGCAAAGCCGCGGGTAAAAACCTTCTCCTACACTCCTGGATCGATTTCATGCAAACTTAGTACACATACTTCTTACTATCTGGAAGAAATACTGTGGGGCTAATCTGCTATTGGGGTAGAAGCGACAGTGTGGAGAGGCAAGGAAGGCAGGAGGTGATCGACGGAGAGAGGGGGAGGGGAAATAGACAGAACAGGGAGAAGAGGAAATGGAAAAAGAGAGAAGAGCAGATGAACAAGGAGGAATACACTCCTGGAAATTGAAATAAGAACACCGTGAATTCATTGTCCCAGGAAGGGGAAACTTTATTGACACATTCCTGGGGTCAGATACATCACATGATCACACTGACAGAACCACAGGCACATAGACACAGGCAACAGAGCATGCACAATGTCGGCACTAGTACAGTGTATATCCACCTTTCGCAGCAATGCAGGCTGCTATTCTCCCATGGAGACGATCGTAGAGATGCTGGATGTAGTCCTGTGGAACGGCTTGCCGTGCCATTTCCACCTGGCGCCTCAGTTGGACCAGCGTTCGTGCTGGACGCGCAGACCGCGTGAGACGACGCTTCATCCAGTCCCAAACATGCTCAATGGGGGACAGATCCGGAGATCTTGCTGGCCAGGGTAGTTGACTTACACCTTCTAGAGCACGTTGGGTGGCACGGGATACATGCGGACGTGCATTGTCCTGTTGGAACAGCAAGTTCCCTTGCCGGTCTAGGAATGGTAGAACGATGGGTTCGATGACGGTTTGGATGTACCGTGCACTATTCAGTGTCCCCTCGACGATCACCAGTGGTGTACGGCCAGTGTAGGAGATCGCTCCCCACACCATGATGCCGGGTGTTGGCAGGCTATTTGCAGGCTATTTGCAGATGACACGGTTGTCTACAAGAAAGTAGCAACATCAGAAGACTCGTACGTACTCCAGGAAGACCTGCAGAGGATTAATGAATGGTGCGACAGCTGGCAGCTTTCCCTAAACGTAGATAAATGTAATATAATGCGCATACATAGGGGCAGAAATCCATTCCAGTACGATTATGCCATAGGTGGTAAATCATTGGAAGCGGTAACGACCGTAAAATACTTAGGAGTTACTATCCGGAGCGATCTGAAGTGGAATGATCACATAAAACAAATAGTGGGAAAAGCAGGCGCCAGGTTGAGATTCATAGGAAGAATTCTAAGAAAATGTGACTCATCGACGAAAGAAGTAGCTTACAAAACGCTTGTTCGTCCGATTCTTGAGTATTGCTCATCAGTATGGGACCCTTACCAGGTTGGATTAATAGAAGAGATAGACATGATCCAGCGAAAAGCAGCGCGATTCGTCATGGGGACATTTAGTCAGCGCGAGAGCGTTACGGAGATGCTGAACAAGCTCCAGTGGCGGACACTTCAAGAAAGGCGTTACGCAATACGGAGAGGTTTATTATCGAAATTACGAGAGAGCACATTCCGGGAAGAGATGGGCAACATATTACTACCGCCCACATATATCTCGCGTAATGATCACAACGAAAAGATCCGAGAAATTAGAGCAAATACGGAGACTTACAAGCAGTCGTTCTTCCCACGCACAATTCGTGAATGGAACAGGGAAGGGGGGATCAGATAGTGGTACAATAAGTACCCTCCGCCACACACCGTAAGGTGGCTCGCGGAGTATAGATGTAGATGTAGATGTAGATGTGTGCCTCGGTCGTATGCAGTCCTGATTGTGGCGCTCACCTACACGGCGCCAAACACGCATACGACCATCATTGGCACCAAGGCAGAAGCGACTTTCATCGCTGAAGACGACACGTCTCCATTCGTCCCTCCATTCACGCCTGTCGCGACATCACTGGAGGCGGGCTGCACGATGTTGGGGCGTGAGCGGAAGACGGCCTAACGGTGTGCGGGACCGTAGCCCAGCTTCATGGAGACGGTTGCGAATGGTCCTCGCCGATACCCCAGGAGCAACAGTGTCCCTAATTTGCTGGGAAGTGGCGGTGCGGTCCCCTACGGCACTGCGTAGGATCCTACGGTCTTGGCGTGCATCCGTGCGTCGCTGCGGTCCGGTCCCAGGTCGACGGGCACGTGCACCTTCCGCCGACCACTGGCGACAACATCGATGTACTGTGGAGACCTCACGCCCCACGTGTTGAGCAATTCGGCGGTACGTCCACCCGGCCTCCCGCATGCCCACTATACGCCCTCGCTCAAAGTCCGTCAACTGCACATACGGTTCACGTCCACGCTGTCGCGGCATGCTACCAGTGTTAAAGACTGCGATGGAGCTCCGTATGCCACAGCAAACTGGCTGACACTGACGGCGGCGGTGCACAAATGCTGCGCAGCTAGCGCCATTCGACGGCCAACACCGCGGTTCCTGGTGTGTCCGCTGTGCCGTGCGTGTGATCATTGCTTGTACAGCCCTCTCGCAGTGTCCGGAGCAAGTATGGTGGGTCTGACACACCGGTGTCAATGTGTTCTTTTTTCCATTTCCAGGAGTGTAGATGGCAGAAAGAGGGAGAAGAAGTTGGATAGAGCGATGAAGAGGAGGAGAAGGACAGGGCATAGGAGGAAGTGAACAGAGAGAGGGGGGAGGAGGAGGGGAAAACCGAGTTAGAGTGGGAGGAGAGGATTGACTTAGACGGGGGGAAGAGCAGATGGGCAAGGAGGAGATGGACTAATAATAAAAGATTGAAATAAATATATACCCTGGCAACGCCGGGTACTTAGGCAGTCAGTACAGTACGACGGAGACGTGACAGCTTGGTAGAAATGAGTGGTCGTGTTTGGTCCTGTTCCTGGCCGCACCGTGAACAAACATGGCAGTTATCTGCGTAAAATTTGCGGCACAGTGGGTAGTTAACCTAAGAAGGAAAGTCGAATGTGCTGCCTCTCAGTGAATCGTGTAAAGTTCGTTCTGCGTATTACCGTATTTTAACTTTTTTCTGTTGTATTCTCTAAGGAGTAAATTGGGAACCAGGGCGGAAGTAGTTTAAACGAGCGTGGAAAACCGCCTAAAACCTCACGCGGGGTGACAGGTGTATCACACCAAGTGTGAACCGTGTTGGCTCGTTCTATATTTTTACAAGTTTGCCTACTGGCGCGATCTGTGTTATCTAGACGTCGGGTGTCGCTTCGGTCGCCGGTTAGTTAAGTCTTTAGTCAACAAGCTGCTCCAGGGAACTGCAACCACATCGGCAGGCAGTCGGTCGCAGTCTGGGAGAGAGAGAGAGAGAGAGAGAGAGAGAGAGAGAGAGAGAGAGAGAGAGAGAGAGATAAGATGCACATGTGACGTACTGCGAGCTGTTCACGGAGTTAACGAGCGCACTATTGTCTAAACGGCCGGTCGTCGCTTGAGTTGTCTTTGTTGGCAATACTCTGGCCTGAAGTCGACGCAGTCGATTTACCTTGGATTGAGAAGGCATAGTTGCTGAAGTCGATATTGCATGCTGTTCATTTTCTGGTGCAGTCTGTCCTGCTATTGGGGGATAAGGTACTCGTTACTTGATTACTGCCGGCCGCGGTGGTCTCGCGGTTCTAGGCGCGCAGTCCGGAACCGTGCGACTGCTACGGTCGCAGGTTCGAATCCTGCCTCGGGCATGGATGTGTGTGATGTCCTTAGGTTAGTTAGGTTTAAGTAGTTCTAAGTTCTAGGGGACTGATGACCACAGATGTTAAGTCCCATAGTGCTCAGAGCCATTTGAACCATTTGAACTTGATTACTGCCTGCACTCCCGTGCTGAAGTTGCTCCCGCTACGCTGGATGGGGGAAGATGTCGGTTGTATTGGTCACGAAACAGACAAAAAGGGTGACGATTTTACAGTTGCCAGTGATCACAATTCTCCTATCGAGCGCCTCTACCTCAGAGGTAGAACTTCAGGAAAATTGTGACGGTGACTTCCCTGTTTCTCGAACAAAATACTTAAAATGGTAGTTAAAAATCAAATGGATTATGAAAGTTGCAGTGCTAGGTAGGACAAAAACGTAGATCTCAGCACTCAGTGTCATTTTTCTAGACTTTCTTTTTGAACCTATTACTGCAATTTTTATATGTGAGGTTAAACCCTAAAATTTTGTTTTATCTACATCTACCTCTACATCTACATGGTTACTCTGAAATTAATACGTAAGTGCCTGGAAGAGGGTTCATCGAACCATTTTCATACTACTTCTCTACCATTCCTCTCTCGAATGGCGCATGGGAAAAAGTAATACCTAAATCTTTCCGTTCGGGCTCTGATTTCTCTTATTTTATTATGATGATCATTTCTCCCTACGTAGGTGGGTGTCAACAAAACATTTTCGCATTGGGAAGACAATGTTGGTGATTGAAAATTCGTAAATATATCTCGTCGCAAAGAAAAACGCCTTTGTTTCTGTGACTGCTACCCCAACTCGCATATCATATCAGTGAGACTCTCACCCCTATAGCACGATAACACGAAACTAGCTGCCCTTCTTTGCACTTTTTCGATGTCCTCCGTCAATCCTACCTGGTAAGGATCCCACAACGCGCAGCAATATTCCATCAGAGGACCGACAAGTGTAATGTAGGCTGTCTCTTTGGTCGGTTTGTCGCATCTTCTAAGTGTTCTGCCAACAAAGCACAGTCTTTGTTTCGCCTTCTCCATAATATTATCTATATGGTCTTTCCAATTTAAGATGCTCGTAATTGTAATTCCTAGGTATTTAGTCGAATTGACAGCCCTTAGATTTGTGCGATTTATCGTACACCCAAAATTTATCGGATTTCTTTTGGTACCCATGAGGATGACCTCGCACTTTTCTTTGTTTAGTGCCAATTGGCACTTTTACTACCATACAGAAATTCTCTCTAGATCATTTTGTAATTGCAATTGAATGTCTGATGATTTTACTAGACGGCAAATTACAGCGTCATCTGCAAACAATCAGGGGGCTGCTCAGATTAGCACCTAGATCATTTATATAAATCAGGAACAGCAGACGGCCTATGACACTACCTTGCGGAACACCAGATATCACTTCTGTCCTACTAGATGATTTATCGTCTATCACTACGAACTGTGACCTCTCTGAGAGGAAATCACGAATCCAGTCACACAACTGAGACGGTACTCCATATTGTGACCTTTGAAAAATTGAAACGTGCCTATGAGGATCCTTATCAAGAGCACAAGTTTTTCTGTGGAAACACTCATTTGTGGAAGACCGAGAACACGTTGAAGATGAACCTCGCTGAGCATGACCTTCAACTTCAAAAGTCGACGAAATCGTCGAACGTGTGCGTGCTCATGCAACACTAGAGCGACGTTTAACAATAAGGATGGTGGACGACCTATTAAACACTATCACCGTCGAGTAAATTTTGACCGAAGATCTGCACGTGCCAAAATGATGGAGCCGAGAAATCTCACAGCTGAGCAAAAGTAGAAACTTGTGCGTTGATCATCTTGAGAGGAGTGCCAATGACCACGAATGGTTCAATCGTGTGACCACAGGTGATGAATCCTGATACCTAAGAACACTGGAATGAGCAAATCAAAGATCAAAACAATGATGATTTGCTTTTTTGATAGTAGTGGTATCGTGCATAAGAATTTGTTCCTCCACGACAAACTCTGAATCAAGCGTTTTGCAATGTGCTTCAAAGATTCAGAAAAAGGGTGAAGGGAGTGCGACCGGATATTGCAGACAAGTGTTGCAATGTGACAACACCCATGTCACACGGCCACTTTCATCACGGAATTTTCGACCTCAAAAGGTGTTCCTGTTGTTCCGCAGCCTTCATATTCGTTTTATCTGAGTTCTTGTGACTTTGAAACTGAAAAAATCTTAAAACAACATCATTTTAGGACTCTGGAGAACATTCATAAGAATGTGACAGATATAGGCCCTATCAGTTGACACCTTGCAGCGCGGCAAAACTGGGAACATCGACTCCACAGATGTCTAGCTGCCGAAGGTATACTTTGGACAAAATTGTTCTTTGAAGGAAGTAAATGGCAGTTAAAAAAGTATTTTTTTTGCTTTTCTCACGCAACTCGTATGCTCACATGGTACCCATTTACCAGTCACGAAGCCTTGTAACAAACAGTTTGATACCACCTGTAGACTGATACGAAAGTACTGTGATGTCGTTGCAGTCGCTGCAGAAAAAGCTCGGCATAGCGCCGTTGTGCTGCTCTGCCACTGAAATAATATACGACGTGCACATCGGCGAACTCTTAATCAGTAAATCGGACCATACTGCGGTGTATCATTTTTAAATTACAATTTTTCTTCTTTTTTTGTTCGCCTGGCGCACACTCGCGTGCGACTTTTAGTGCGCTTCGCCACGAATTTCTCTCCCGTACCACCTCTCCCTCTTCGAGCAGCACCAAATTTAATTTGTGGATATATTCCAATCCCTGTCTTCCTTCAAAGCTTGTACCCACTACAGCTCCCTGAAGTATACGAAAATTACTTCTTGATATAACAGTTTTCCTATCATCCTGTCCCTTCTTCTCGTCAATGTTTTCCACGCGTTCCTATCCACGACGATCCTTCGGAGAACTGCCTCATTCATTATCGTATAAAAAATTTAATTTTCAGCATTCAGCATCCTTTAATGACATATCTCAAACGCTTCGATTATCATTTTTTCCGGTTTTACTACAGTCGATGATCCACATAGACACGATATACTGCTCCAAAGGCACATTCTGAGAAATTTCTTCCAGAGATTAAATCCGATGTTTTATAGCAGTAGGTTCCTTTTGGCAAGGAATGCCTTCTTTGTCTATGCTAGTGTGCTTCTTACGTCCACCTTGCTTCGTCCGTCATGTATTTTGCTGTCAAGGTACCAGAAATCTTTACTTTGTTGTAGTTCGTGTTTCCTAGTTAATGATTAGTCTCCTTTTTCCTACTCGTCACCACTTTGATCTTTCTTGGTTTCAGTCTCAATCCATATTCTGTGTCCTATAGACTATTCATTCCATTCCACAGGTCCTGAAATTGTTCATCACTTTCTCTGAGGGTAGCAGAGTGTAAAGCAAAACTTATATCTCATAACATTTCTCCTTGAATTTTAATCGTCAGCCTTTCCTTTATTTTCATCATTACTTCTTCGATGTACAGTAGGGATGAATTCCTACATCCATTTCCTACACCTTTTCTAACCTGAATAATCCGTTCTTGTTCAAAACAAATGGTTCAAATGGCTCTGAGCACTATGGGACTTAACGTCTGAGGTCATCAGTCCCCTAGAACTTAGAACTAATTAAACCTACCTAACCTAAGGGCATCCCACACATCCATGCCCGAGGCAGGATTCGAACCTGCGACCGTAGCGGTCGTGCGGTTCCAGGTTGTAGCGCCTAGAACCGCTCGGCCACCCTGGCCGGCATTTCGTTCTTGTCATTATCATTCTTGGTTCTTGTAGATATTATATACTACGCGTCTAACACTATAGCATAAACCTATTTTTCTGAGAATTTAGAAAGTCTTTAACCATTTTACAATGTCCAACGTTTCCTGTACGTCGACAAATCATAGGAAAATGTATCGATTTTTAACTTCTTCTTCCATTATAAGCACCACATCAGTATTGCCTCTTCGGCTGAATTAGCTATCCGAAGGCCAAACAAATCGTCAAACAGATCCTTACTTTTCTTTTCCTTTGCTTCGTTTTTTTTTTCTGTCAACTAGCTGGATGAATTAGAAGTTAAGTTGATTCTATGATAGTTCTCGTACTTATCTGCCCTTGCAGTTTTCAAGAGTGCATGGGTGTCTTTTTTATTTATTTATTTATTTATTTTTTTTTTTTTTTTGTAGTATGGTGCTGTACCTCCGATCCCTTGATTGTACAATCAACTTAAATGGTTGTGTTGTTGCCACTTCTCCCAATGAACACAGAAATTACGACAGAACGTTATGTACATGTATAGAGCTGCCACTGTTGGAAAAACGAACTTGGGACAGAATCGAGTAGCATTCAATGAAAGCCTAAGAGCGGAGAGTAACGTGAGCATTACCGTTATCAGTAGGAAGTGCGGTGAGTGCATGTGACAAGACTGTCTGTAAACAAAACATACAGCACGTACCGTCGTCATTTGTACTGTTGCGCAGATATTTCCAGCGCAGTACTGATGCAAAGTTAAATGTGCGTAAGAAGTCAATTGAAATGAAATTTATGTGTAAATAGTCACGAGAATAAGTGTCCTTCATGCAAAAATATTCTGAAAATAACCCTGAACAGCCTCAGATAATTTGTTGGTAGACTTTGGGTTCATTTTTGTAGAACGCCTAGTACGCCATAGCTTGAAAATATAACACGGGAACCGCGCCAGCCTGTCATGACTGGTTTCGTCCAAATTTAAACGTGCAGGGTTTGGTCAGAAAGGAAAGTGACAGAAGAGTGAGCTCAGAATGCTGTGTCGTCCGAACAAGACACAGGCAGGGCAAAAGCACCACAGGCGCAAAGGTGCGACGTGGTGCCAGTGCCATACAGACTCGCCACTTGCGCGAGTTCCTGCAGAGCTACGGGCAGCACCGAGGATTAAGATATCGACTTCGCCTCGGCCAGTTGCCGGCTGAGTACAATCCGCCAATGACCGGACGATAATGGACAGAAGCCTACTCGGAAGACAGAAGAGCAGCTCTCGCCCACTTGGTTATAGACCTTGTAACCTCCCCACAAGAAAAATGTAATGAACAATAATTATATGAAATGGACCTAGAGCTAAATGTAAGCTCCCACAAAAATATTAACGGCAAAGACAATTAAATGAAAGCTCGCTATCTGACTCAAGTACAAGTTCCCATTAAATAATGAAAGATAATCTCATGACAATGAAACTACAGTGATAACCAAAACTCAATTAAACCGAAATGTCGGTGTTTGCCCTGTGCGAATTCAGAATAAATTTCTTACCTTATTAAAACTGCATGTCAAAATTCTGCTCTTATTCTGCGGCACAGCTTGCAATAGATGTATCGCCATAACTAAATTTTTTGAAGTTAACTGAAATTTTTTGTTTAAGGAAATGCAAGGGAATCAAATGATACTTTTGTTAAAAAATTGCTTTCAAAAAATCAAAATTATTATTGGGGGCGATTTTTACAGAAAATTACACTTAATTAACATTGCTAGTTGAGCGCGAGGCTGATTAACAATATACCTTATCCTGTGTCTCGACCATTGCGGTGCCGACGCCCGCCGACTGCTCTCCGCTACTGCTACTCACAGACTACTATTCGCAACTGCTCGCGACAGACAACTGTACTGCACTGCGCTTTGAGCGCAACTGCTCTGGTCAGAGATTCTACAATGCCTCAGCATCGCTGCCGCACAACATACGTGTTTCATAACCCTCCACTGGGGGGGCAAAAATTTGGCAGCGATGGTGAGTCATTTGGACTTGCCATCGTAACAAATTTTTCTTTTAATTAATTAACATTTACAAAATATTTAGATGTATCACATGAATTAAATGTTGTGCGCATGCACCGATTACAAAACATTACAGACAAGACAAAATATAAGTACAAAACAAATCAGGAAAAATGTATATACAAATTATTTGACAGATAACAAAGTGTACACACACTGAAAAATTCTTTAGCAGTTTCATAACAGGCAAAAAAAAAAAAAAAATCATGTTGACAAGTGTCATGAGTGCACATGCACTGCAGTGGAGAACATATCAGTAAAAGACGAAATGTATATACAAGAGTAACAAATGACATAAATCATAAAAGGTATACAGAATGAACACAAATCATATCGAAAATTGAGAAGAGTGCACAGGCACTGTAGTTCAGTTGAAAACATATTCACATAAGTGCACATGCACTGAAAACTTTTGAACATTTTTATAACAAATAAACGCAAGAGTAGAAAAAATCATCAAATCACAAAAAGTATATACAATATAGATGACAAGAGTGCACACATACTGCACTTCAAAACAAATCGAAAATGTCTTTAGTATTTTGACAACAAATGGCAAAAATCATGTCGACAAGTGACACAAGTGTACTCGCACTAGAGTTCAACAAATCGAGAAAAAATGTATATGCCATGAACATAAATGGTGTTAGTAAAAAAATGATTTTCACTATTAGGATAGGAAAGGAAGGATTGCATCATGGTTGTAGCACTTTAGTTTGCACATAGCTGCACTGAAAGTCCATATCTTTCCACAGAATCACAACTAAGTGATACAATCTGCAGTTCCGTTCCCAGAAGTATTTATCAGCTTATCAAGACAGTGAAACGTCGTAGTAGTATTCCATACTATCATTTGGCAGTATACCAGGTACACCAAACAGTGGGACCAGAATAACGTCTTCATCGCTTACGGTGGTGGACAGCATGTCGTGTCAACACCACGCTCTTAAGAGGCACACCAACGTAGAATTAGTGCAAAACCAAATATAGTGCTCCATGATTAGGAGGATGTATAGGACAAATGGATATTACAGTAATTCAGGGTAGTTAGCTCAGAAGTTAAAGGACATTAACTAACAGACAAGCCTTAATAGGTGATTACATAAGTAGTTTGCGGTATCCATACTCTAGTCATTGAACATTTCTGTACCATGAATGTAGTATTACAGAAAAATGTTCATTAATTAATTTAAAGACAAGAGTGGTAATCAATCGCCATCAAGTATTGAGTATTACAAAACATTTTTCCTCATTCAAATGACATATTTACAAGTAACTATTAACATTCAGTGGCCTAGCAACTTTCGATTAGTACAAAATATTTATCATCATTCAGTATTAATATGGGAAGTCATCATTGAAAACACTAACAAAACGTTAAGTTACATTAATTATTGGCACTCAGTGGCCAGCAAGTATTGAATAGTATAAAACATTATTCATCATTCAGTATTATTCATATCATTAAGAAATCATTATTAGAAAAATCAGTTAATTACAGTCATAGCATTAATAAGCATGGGCATTATAAGTTACATTAATTATGGGCACTCAGTGGCCAGCAAGTATTGAATAGTATAAACATTAGTAGCATTAATAAGCATGGGCATAATAAGTACTCTCATTACAATAGATAGTGGCAATTATGTTTAGGTATCATTAAGAAGTCATTATTCAAGTGACATACTATTCAGAGCTGATCAGTGTTATTCAGAATTATCATAAACTAGTGACATTATCTGGGACTGTTAATACATTTTGTTTTTTTTTTTTTTTTTTTTTGTGCTAGCAATGCATTGCTTGGGTAATTAGAAGGGAAAGCAAGAAGAAATAAGAGAAAAAAATTGCTTCTAGGTTGTTCCTATAAATGAAAAGATTGTGTAACGTCATTCGTCATGAGTCAGCTGTAGCAAGGTTGTAGCACAAGGTATTATATGTGATCACATTTATAACGATAGACACAAATGGGTAAAAAAAAAAAAAAATGCAAGTACTAGAACAGGTATAATAGGTAACAAGTTTAGTAAGTATCATAAAAAGCTTCTCCTGAAAGAAAAATACAAAATGGATTATTGAGCTGGAAGAAGAAACGCAGACTATGCTGAAAAGTAGTGAACTTCGAATTAACAGGTAGTGAAATGTGTATAAAAAATGTGTTCCATAGCTATCCTTTCCAAAACTTTCAGTCATCCTACTACGCAATATAACACCTGCTGTCAAAATAAACTGCAACAAATACTTAAATAACTACATAGCATAAATACATAACTTCAACATTATCCTCATCTGTAAAGAAAAACTTCATTATTCATATCATCATAACTCCATCATTATCATCACCTGTAAACAAAAACTTCATTATTCATAGTACCATATTCTTCATCATTGTTCATTATCAGCATTCATTATCATCTGCAAAAATCATTTCATTATTCATCACACAACTATTCCTAATCCCTAGCATATTTCATCACTTAAAACTAAAATGTGTAGTTCTGTCTGACAGCTTGCATCAATCGCTTTGTATTCTGAAAGAAAAAATTAGTTAAGACTGCTATTCTGCGATGTGTATAGTATATTCTGGTTAATGCTTGTTAATTCTGATCCATTTACTCGTCCTCATTAGCTTATTGCATCTTCTTTCGTTTATTCCATAGGTGAAATTCCCACTTCTGTTTAATTCATTTCCTGTACGCATCATTTATTTCTGAAATTGATGAACAAAGATTAATGTCTTGCATTTAAATCATATACCCATTAAATAGTGACTGGTTAATGGTGACTCAATTAAGCATACAACATAACATGACAGAAAACGTAATATCTCAAAGCACAGACAGTGTTTAAAGGCAAAAGGTGTACAGAGAATATCGTAATGCAGCAGCAAAAAGGAAAATGTAAAACAGTCATGATGTTGAGATATCACAAGGCAAAATGTCAAAGTCAAATGGTGTGTGTTATACCTTAACTAGTTCACAGTGCATACAAACAAAACATAAAAACAATCGTACATACATAAGAAAGACAAAATGTGACATTCGTTGTGTTCAGCTTATATGTAGTGTAGTTAATAGATGCGATAATTAAAGACTTCAATGGAGAGAGAATTTGATAAAATTAATGCGTCATTATAGAGAATTGCATAATTATTCATAAAATGCGTAAGTTCATCTGAAAAAATGCACGGTCTAGTGTGTAACGACAAGAAGAGCGACCTGCTAACCTTACCTTGCCGGGCACTTGCCAAGAAAAAATACGATAATCATCAATAGGTAGTCACATAAATGTAATTGCATAAGTGGTCACAAAATGTGTAAGTTCATCTGGAAAATATGCACGGTCTGATGTGTAACGACAAGAAAAGCGACCTGCTAACCTTACCTTGCCGGGCACTTGCCAAGAAAAAATACGATAATCATCAGTAATTAGTCATGTGAATATAATTGCATAAGTGGTCATAAAATGTGTAAACGGCCTCATAGCATGTTACATCGTAAAGTGGTTTCATTCGATAAAGGGTTTAATGTTTGACACATGATGGTTGCCTTTCGATTTTCTGGTTCTCAGAGTTTCGACGTGTACAACATTGGGGTGAGGAATGCTGCGAATCCGATATGGACCTGCGTATAGAAGTTCAAATTTACTGCACTTACCTTTTAATTTGCTGGATAAATGGTGTGTACGTACTAATATCTTCTGTCCAATGTGAAAGTCTCGACGTCTACAAACCTGTTTTTGCTGTCTTCTCCGGCGCTCTGCGGCACGTTTGATGTTGTTCAGCGCAATGTCAATTATTTCGTGGTGTCTTAATCGACGAGATGTAGGAAATGTTACTAATTCTTTGATTTTGTTTAGTGGTTCAACGTTTTTCAGTATAACAGACGGAGGTAGCATAGTGGATTCATTTGGAATGGAATTAATTACATCTTGGAATGAGTGTATGTGTGTGTCCCAATTAACATGTCTTTTGTGGCAGTATATTCTACACAGTTTGCCAATTTCTTTCATTAATCGTTCACAAGGGTTCGAAGAAGCGTGGTACTTGGATATATAAATCGGAGAAATGTTTCTAGCTCGTAACATGCGTGTCCATATAGCAGAACGAAATTGTGATCCATTATCTGAAATTACTTTCATCACATGTCCTACATGAAATAAGAAATGCTTTACAAATGCTTTCGAAACAGTTTTGGCAGTAGCTTTACGTAACGGAGTGAAGGTAACAAATTTTGAAGTGAGTTCAACAGCGACAAAGATGTAGCAAAAACCTCTATTAGTTCTCGGAATTGGACCAAAAATGTCTACTGCGGCCATATGTCTTAATTTAACAGGTACAATGGGATATAATGGAGGAATGTGTGAAGTGGTGTCAGACTTAGCTTTCTGGCAAATTTTACATGACGCTAAAACTCGTCGTATACGTTTTTCCATGTTTGTAAAATAACAGTTCTGTCTCAGTATCAGAAAACATTTTCTTGCTCCATAATGTGCGTAGCTTAAATGAGTGTACCAGATTAATTTGTTAACCAGTTCGTCAGGAATGCATAATAACCAATTGTTACTGTCTGGATGAGAGCGGCGAAACAGAATGTCATTGCGTACAGTGTAGTGGTTCCTAATCGTAACATTATTCTTATCTTGCCAAAGGTGCTTAATTTCTTTCCATACATTGTCTTTACTTTGCTCTTTTGCTATGTCCTGTAATGACGACGAAATAAAATTTTCAAATGCAACTTGCTGAATGTACATGATACTGAAATTTGCTTTGCAGAAGTTGGCTGCTACGTCTTGCTGATTGTTACTGAGAGAACGCGATAGTGCGTCTGCTATAACATTTTGTGTGCCGGGAATGTGAACAATTGTAAAATTAAATTCCTGTAAATAAAGTTTCCATCTGCTCAGTCTGTCATGAGTGAATTTAGCTGAAAGTAAAAATTGAATAGCTCTGTGATCTGTGTAAACGGTGGTATGTCTGCCATAAAGAAAGTGCCGAAATCTCGTAAAAGCCCATACAACACATAATGTTTCCAGTTCAGTAACGGAATAATTTCGTTCAGCAGGTGACAAAATGCGGCTTGCAAATGCGATGTTTTTAATTACTATTGAGCCATCTTCTTCAATTTCCTGAAAAATGTGTACACCTAAAGCTGTGTTGGAACTGTCGGTGGCAATAGAAAAATTTCTAGTAAGGTCTGGGTGCGATAAAAGTGGAGCATTCAACAAAGCATGTTTCAGGTTCACGAATTCAGAGTGTGCTTGCTTATCCCATGACCAAATAGTGTTTTTACCTGTTAATTGGCATAATCTAGGCGTGTCTAAAGCAGAGTGATGAATAAATTTACGAAAAAAGTTAATTAAGCCCAAAAAACTGCGTAATCGTTTCTTTGTTGTAGGAACAGTAATGTCACGTAGAGCTTGAAGTTTTTCTGGATCAGGCGCAATGCCTTCTGCTGAAATTACGTGTCCAAGAAATTTTATAGAAGTTTTACCAAAATGCGATTTACTGAGGTTAACTGTAAGTCCTTGTGCATGGAAAGTTTGCAATAGTCGTTCTAAAATCAGATTATGTTCAGACCAGTTAGCTTCTGCAATAAGAATGTCGTCTACGTACGTCGTAATTCTGTCTTTAAGTTCTGTCGGAAGTATTGTGTTCAAACCGCGAATAAAAGCAGCAGAAGAAATAGTTAAGCCGAACGGTAATTTACAAAATTGATAACAGTCGCCGAAACAGAGAAAAGCTGTATATTTTCTGCAATTTGGATGAAGTTGTATTTGCCAAAATCCCGATTTCAAATCTAATGTGGAATAAATAGCAGTACCATGAAATTTTTGTAGAAGTTCCTCTAATGTCTGTGGTCGATCTGTTTCATTAATAATAATGTCATTAATGTGACGTGAATCAAGTACAAGGCGAAGTGAGCCATCTTTTTTCTTAACAATATGCAGCGGGTTTATGTACGGACTAACTGCTGGTTCAATAATTCCTTGATCGAGCATGTCTTGCAATTCCTTTTTGACTTGTTCCCTATGGATATACGGAATAGGATAATGCTTTGCTTTAAATGTATCGTGTTGTTTGACCTGAAATTCGTACATAAATCCGGACATAGTACCAGGAATGTTGTCGAAAACTGGAGCTTGCTGTAAAAGAATTTTGTGTAACTGCATTCGTTCGTTGTCTGAATTTGCACTGCTTTGTTTAACTTTATCTGAAATCATCTGCATCACGTCGTAGTCAGCTTCGTCTGGAGTATTATAGTTATGTACGTACGTGTCAGTGAACAATGCGGGCTTACAGTCTATGTTACGTGTTGCTGAAATGAGCTCTGTGCAGTTAATTGTTTGTTCTTCCGCAGATAATGAATGCTGAAACTCTAAAGCCAATTGTACATTTTCGTCCTTCAACATTAAATAAGAATTTTGAAAGTCGACCACTGCGTCGTGTTGTACCAGGAAGTTCATGCCTAAAATAACGTCTGTTGTCAACAAGGGAACAATCCAAAAATTTGAATGAAAAGTATGACCTCCAATATAAAATGACAAATGTGTCTGTAATTTAACATCTACACCTTTACTTGATACTGCTCCTTTCACTTTGGTTTTGCCTAAAGGAAATGTGGGATAGGTGTTCTCTTTGTTACACTCGTTGAAAGTTTCCTCATTAATGACTGACATAGGTGAGCCAGAATCAATTACTGCTGAAAATTTCGATGAACCTATTTTAATTTCGATGACAGGATGTGAAATAATTTTCTGAACAACTGGTCTTTCCTGCAAAAGTGTGTCTCTGATGTCGTCAAAAGTAATTACATTTTCATGAACAACATTCTGCGTGTTAAAAGTAGTGCTTGTATTATTGGAAGATGCGATTTTTACAGTATCTAGTCAAATTCTATCTGACGTGTTACTATTATCAGGAGGATGTTGTGGCATTTCTACTATTTGAACTGTCCTATTACTTCTTCCAGACGTATTACGCTCTGGATGATACCTACTGTCGGGTTCATTCACGAGAATATGTTCTTGTGGATAATTTTGCTGTTGGTATGATCGACTGTTATTATATGTACGTTGATAATTGTGCTCGTCATTTTTACGTCTATCGTGATAGTCATTCCTATACGGTGCATTGCGATTGGAATTGAAAAACTGTCTTCTCTGTACGTAGTTATTTCCTTGCTGCCGTGCATTACTATTTGTTGTACTAGGGACTATACGTTCACGCGGCGAAACATTAAAGCCTGGTTGACCTTGTGCATTCCATTGTTGGTTAGGCATGTTAACCGGTTGACTTTCATGCTGTTGTGGTGAAAAACGTCTATTGTTACAAAAATGCATTCGCTGTTGCTGCTAATTTTACACATACTGATGATTACGATTTTATCTGATATTAAAATTACGCTGGTAGTTCTGGAGTGCCTAATGAAAATTGTCACATTCGGTGAAAATTTGTCTTATCGGGTTTTCTTTACTCATTTTTCTTAATTCTAAGTAGAGCAATAGTTAAAGAGCTGTTTTGATAGATATAAAGGATAGTAGAAGAGAAGGCAGCAGTGCAGAAAACTAAAGATGAAACAGCACTACTACAGCTCGGGGCCCTATGCTCGCTACGGCACATATTCATTAAAGCGTAATGAATCCCCTGAGGTCTATTACGCACTGCAAATAAAATTTAACTTTTGCGTCACAGGCAATGGCGGTATAAATTCAGAAGAAAATTGTAGTATCCATGCTAATTCCAGTTTTTGTAAAATAGGCAATGTTGATGAAAATACAAAAATAAATTGTCGTATCCAGTTCAAAGCCAGCTTCTGCATTACAGGCAATAGCGGTGAAAATACAAAAATAAATTGTCGTATACGGTGCAAAACGTGTATATGTGCTCTGTCATTATTATGTTCCTTAGATTTTCTTACAAATAAAAATTGCTCGTGATGTACGTTCTTGTCACTGAATTTAAGAAAACGTTCAGGTTTGTGTGAGAATCTGTTTGTCTGTGTCATTTCTGAATCTAAGTCCCGTACTCTCTGTTGATTACCCAAATTACACGCGTTGCGCGAGTCTGGCAAATGTTCGAAAAGTGGCGTCTGCTGTGATGTGTTATTAACTGAAATATTTCTTATCTCTGTTACTTCCTGTTGTAAACTTGACAGTTTTCGACGCAATGTGTTATTAGACGAATCAATCTCATTAATTGTCTGCTGTAAATTTTGAAATTCAGGTGTTTGGTTGAATGAAACCGGTGAAGTATCGTCTGATTTATTGTCATTAGTGCTTTCGATGACATCAATACGACTGGCCAATTCATCACATTTTTCAGTCAGTATTTTTACCTGATCATCGGTTTTAGTGTCAGTGGCATTAATCTGGTTTTGCAATCTACGTGTAGTTTCGTTCAGTTTTTTAACATCAGCTTTCACAACATCGGAATCCTGTGTTAGTTCTAATTGTTCGAGTCTGTCGGTCACTGTTTGAATATCTATTGTGTGTGTATCTGTTTTTGATTTAAGATCCGAAATTTCGTCACGTAATTCTGTGTTCGACTGTTCGATGGTATTAATTTTGTCCGAAACTGTGGCAATATTATTGTCTACATACGTTTTTGCCTTCGCAAACATTTTACGTTTGTCTTCTTGTCTCTGTGCAGTGATTGTTTCCATTACCTGGCGTTTTACTTTATTTTGATCATCAATAAATTTACGAAAACGCGTATTACTGTTTTCTATGTGAAGACTAAGACGTTCGTTAATTTGTGTGTTCTGTTGTTCGAATTTTGCGTCAATCTTTTCATCCATTGTGCGCGAAAGTTCTACCGTCATTGCTTTAAACTCGTCGCGTAATTGTGTAGCTTTTTCAGAGCATTGTTTAGCGACTGTACTGATTTCCGCTCTAAGTGTTTCTGTTGCAGCTGTTTGCAATTCCCTTAATTCTTGCGCAACAGATCTAATTTCTTCGCTACTTTTTCGTGAACAAGTCTCAATTTCTTCGCGTAACTGTTCCTTAGTGTCATGACACTGCGCGGCAACGGCTCTAATTTGTTCACTTAACTGTCTGGAATTGTTGTCTAATTTTTCACTCTGTTTATCTTGTTTTTCGTTCTGTTGTTTGAAACTGTCTTTAAATTGTTTGTTATCTTCAAGAAGTTGTAACAATAATGCCCTAATTGGATCCGATACAGAATTAGCATTTCTATTCTCTGTGCTATTTAATGGTGGATCTGGAATTGTTTCGCTTTCTGCAACCATTTGGTTATTCTGAGATTTACAAAAAGGTTTCTCAGTCGGATATACATTGTCACTCACTATTTCGGAATTAAATAAATCCGGCGTACTTTCTGTGTCCCGTTCATTTTCATTTGAAATATTTGCCTGAACGTTACTTGAATTTAGTGAACCGGTCGTGTTAGGCTGGGCAGCGCTCATTACAATAGAGCTCCCCGCGTCATCGATTGTCGTCAAACCAACAGAGGACATAACCGAGTTCGTTTGTTCATCATTAAGACAAAAGTCATCATTAGCGGTTGGAACGCACTGATTGTTAGTGAACACAGCATTGTCATCATTACATTGCGTGTCACAAGTCCGATCGGTAAAATTGTTTGAGTCGGTAACTTCATTCACTACACCTCGCGACGTACTATTAATAGTCTTTCGCGGCATTTTTATAATAGTCACAATTAATCACAAAACAAATAAGCACAATGCAAAAACAACACAAAAATACAACAGAGCAACGAATTGCCGATGATCTAAGGAAAGAAAGTCACAAATTAATAAAAGCGTTGCGCCAAATTATAATTATATCTAAGCAATAAGAGCAGATATCTGACTGTTTTTCAAAAGATTCTCACGAAATACGATCCTGGACTGGGTGTCGCCAAGTGTAACCTCCCCACAAGAAAAATGTAATGAACAATAATTATATGAAATGGACCTAGAGCTAAATGTAAGCTCCCACAAAAATATTAACGGCAAAGACAATTAAATGAAAGCTCGCTATCTGACTCAAGTACAAGTTCCCATTAAATAATGAAAGATAATCTCATGACAATGAAACTACAGTGATAACCAAAACTCAATTAAACCGAAATGTCGGTGTTTGCCCTGTGCGAATTCAGAATAAATTTCTTACCTTATTAAAACTGCATGTCAAAATTCTGCTCTTATTCTGCGGCACAGCTTGCAATAGATGTATCGCCATAACTAAATTTTTTGAAGTTAACTGAAATTTTTTGTTTAAGGAAATGCAAGGGAATCAAATGATACTTTTGTTAAAAAATTGCTTTCAAAAAATCAAAATTATTATTGGGGGCGATTTTTACAGAAAATTACACTTAATTAACATTGCTAGTTGAGCGCGAGGCTGATTAACAATATACCTTATCCTGTGTCTCGACCATTGCGGTGCCGACGCCCGCCGACTGCTCTCCGCTACTGCTACTCACAGACTACTATTCGCAACTGCTCGCGACAGACAACTGTACTGCACTGCGCTTTGAGCGCAACTGCTCTGGTCAGAGATTCTACAATGCCTCAGCATCGCTGCCGCACAACATACGTGTTTCAACCTTCGTCCAGGGCCGACTTAGAAAGGGAACGCGCTTTAGTAAACTCTTAGAAGTGAACACACACTTGTTGTAAATTGCATTTGCTATGTACTCTGAAGTGTACATACGATTATTTACTCTTAGCCATTGAGGGCCCCTTTCTTGTGTTATATTACATGCAGTGTTGCAGACTATATTATTCGACAAGTCACAAACATAAGTAAACCTTTTAACTCATTTGTGTAACTTTGTTACTAATTGGAGTGTTGTACAACCATCATTCTTCCATCCTGTTACCTGACCCTGGGGCACAGCTGTGCAATAGTGACAGGCAGAAATTTTCTTAGCGGTGTACTGCACCAGAAACCGCTTCACGAACTCACAATCTCGACCCGGCGTAAGAACGGTGGAAACTCGACTACCACAGCAGTAGCGACGAGGCCTTTACAAAACTGGCAACGAGGGTTTAAAAAATTCCTTTCCTCATCAACACTAAGGAGAACCTCGTCATTCTTTACGTTTTCAGTCCACGTAATTGTCAACATTCTTCTGTAGCCTCACGTATCAAATGCTTCGATTCTCTTCTGTTTCGATTATACTGCTCTCCATGTTTCACTACCATGCAATGCTGTGCTCCAAACGTAGATTCTCAGAAATTTCTTTCTCAAATTAACGTCTATATTTGATATTGTTAGACTTCTCTTGGCCAGGAATGCCCTTTCTGCCAGGGCTACTAGTAGGAATAGCATGTTTGGTGCGGCCCGGGCTACGATTGATCCATTTATCTTACCGTGGTTAGCAAGTAGATGGTGTCGGATCGGAAAGAGTAGCGTACGTTAATCTGATGGTCGTGTGGTCGAGTCTATATGCAGAAATTTTTTATTTTCAATTTTTACTTTGATTACGCTGCAAATAAACTGAAATAATGCTCACTATATCGTACTTACAATTTTTCATAAAAGTCATGAAAAGGAAAAGCACAGGAAAATCTAGCCAGGCAAATAAATTTTCGGAACGGCATTGTAAGGCGCACACGAGAACTTCGTATATGAATTTAGACAGGTTAGGAATTCTTAATAATGCTCGGTGGCCATTCGCAAATATTTCATTAGTCTCTGATTGCTGTCCACCGCGTTTCTGAGCTACAGCTACATTTTCAAGGACTATAAGGATAAACTGGGTGTTACATCCGCTTAATTTTATCACCTAACAGTGACGGAATGGAACAGTTGTTAGATTTTGCGAGACAAACTATATCTCAGCAACAGCAGATGTAACGCTCGGTATAACCACACAGTCCTGGAAAATGGAATTGAGTCGAAAACATGTTGATCAGCCATGGGAATCTTAAAGAAGTTATCTGACGACGTGATATTATTAACTCATAATCACGAACTCAGAAGTTGTAGTTACGGACAGCCCAGGACGTAATGTCTGTTAGTAACATAAAATTAGCTACTTTATCGTTTTTATAAGGTGCTGGGGCGATATTCGCCGTAAAAACAGGGAATGCAGCAATTTGCTCGTCATTTCACACACGTTCTACGAGTGAACGCTGCATTTTTATAGTTACATGATTGTTTTAGAGTTTCTGTGGAAAAACAAACTTGGTTTACATTAATAAAAGGTTATCTTTCACCGGACAGTTTGGCAATAAACCACCTATAACTCATCACTTCACGAAATATTGGGAAGGATAGCTGGCGATGTAAATTAGTATGTATTTTGATGCAGTCTTCTCGGGATGAGATTTCTTGTTATCGCTCGATGGGGCGACTTTACCTGCCTGGAAATCTTTTGTTCGCTTGCAGGTGCCTAGGGGCTACTCGCAGTTCATAATGGAACTAACGGAATATGAATTCCTGTACGAATTAACTACGCTCTCTTCTTAGAATGTTATTTGCAGAGGCCTTGTGGAAGCTGTGCGACAACCCTTTCTTGGAAACTTATTTTCAGTCTCAAATTTTCCTTTGCCTTTCCTTTTCAGGTATTTCGTGGAACTATTAATGGATACAATGCAGGTTGATTCTTATTAACGTTTAAAAACCCCCGAAGTGGTGTAGATGACGTTGAAACAATTTAATGTAAAGTGGGTGCAAATGTCGGGAAACACCGCAAAAGTGGATGACAAATGTTGAACATGTGACGTCACCAGATGACGTACCTTACCTCACCGCACGTATAGCTGTAGAGCCCACGGTGTGCTGCACATGATCATCTCAACCCAAGCAAGGTATTCACGTCAGTGTGGCACCGGGCCTACGAGCGCGGGTTTACGATGTAGCACTCAGGGCTCGAATATTGCATCTGCAGGCAGTATTTTTTTTTTTTTTTTGGTTTTGTACTGCGTTAGACAATTATTTGTTTACATTGAGGTGGTTGTTGTTGTGGTCTTCAGTCCAGAGACTGGTGTGATGCAGCTCTCTATGCTACTCTATTCTGTGCAAAGCTTCTTCATCTCCCAGTACCTACTGCAGCCTACATCCTTCTGAATCTGCTTAGTGTATTTATCTCTTGGTCTCCCTCTACGATTTTTACTCTCACCGCTGCCCTCCAGTACTAAATTGGTGATACCTTGATGCCTCAGAATATGCCCTACCAACCGATACCTTCTTCTAGTCAAGTTTCTTCTAGTCAAGTTGTGCCACAAAATCCTCTTCTCCCCAATTCTATTCAATACCTCCTCATTAGTTATGTGATGTACCAATCAAATCTTCAGCATTTTTCTGTAGCACAACATTTCGAAAGCTTCTATTTTCTTCTTGTCTAAACTATTTATCGTCCACGTTTCACTTCCATACATGGCTACACTCCATACAATTACTTTCAGAAACGACTTCCTGACATTTAAATCTATACTCGATGTTAACAAATTTTTCTTATTCAGAAACGCTTTCCTTGCCATTGCCAGTTTACATTTTATATCCTCTCTACTTCGACCATCATGAGTTATTTTACTCCCCAAATAGCAAAAATCATTTACTAATTTAAGTGTCTCATTTCCTAATCTAATTCCCTCAGCATCGCCCGATTTAATTCGACTACATTCCATATCCTCGTTTTGCTTTTGTTGATATTCATCTTCCAAGACACTGTCAATTCCGTTCAACTGCTATTCCAGGTCCTTTGCTGTCTCTGACAGGATTACAATGTCGTCGGCGAACCTCAAAGCTTTGATTTCTTTTCCATGGATTTTAATTCCTACTCCAAATTTTTCTTTTGTTTCCTTTACTGCTTCCTCAATATACAGATTGAATAACATCGGGGATAGGCTACAACCCTGTCTCACTCCCTTCCCAACTACTGCTTCCCTTTCATGTTTCTCGACTCTTATAACTGCCATCTGGTTTCTTTACAAAATGTAAATAGCCTTTCGCTCCCTGTATTTAACCCCTGCCACCTTCAGAATTTGAAAGAGAGTATTCCAGTCAAAAGCTTTCTCTATGTCTACAAATGCTAGAAACGTAGGTTTCCCTTTCCTTAATCTTTCTTCTAAGATAAGTCGTAGGGTCAGTATTGCCTCACGTGTTACAACATTTTTACGAATCCAAACTGATCTTCCCCGAGGTCGGTTTCTATCAATTTTTCCATTCGTATGTAAAGAATTCGCGTTAGTATTTTGCAGCTGTGACTTATTAAACTGATAGTTCGGTAATTTTCACATCTGTCAACACCTGCTTTCTTTGGGATTCGAATTATCATATTCTTCTTGAAGTCTGGGGGAATTTCGCCTGTCTCATACATCTTGCTCACCAGATGGTAGAGTTTTGTCAGGACTGGCTCTCCCAAGGCCGTCAGTAGTTCCAATGGAATGTTGTCTACTCCGGGGGCCTTGTTTCGACTCAGGTCTTTCGATGCTCTGTCAAACTCTTCACACAGTATCATATCTCCCATTTCATCTTCATCCTCTTCCATTTCCATAATATTGTCCCCAAGTACATCGCCCTTGTATAGACCCTCTATATACTCCTTCCACCTTTCTGATTTCCCTTCTTCGCTTAGAATCGAGTTTCCATC
This sequence comes from Schistocerca nitens, assembly GCF_023898315.1. NCBI lineage: Eukaryota > Metazoa > Arthropoda > Insecta > Orthoptera > Acrididae > Schistocerca > Schistocerca nitens. The sequence goes on along the minus strand of NC_064615.1, from coordinate 216,855,311 downwards.
AAAGCTCTTGATATTCATGCAAGTGGTTCTCCTTTCTCCAAAAGTCTCTTTAATTTTCCTGTAGGCAGTGAGATAAGCCTCTACATCCTTACATTTATCCTCTAGCCATCCCTGCTTAGCCACTTTGCACTTCCTGTCGGTCTCATTTTTGAGACGTTTGTATTCCTTTTTGCCTGCTTCATTTACGGCACTGTTATATTTTCATTGAGGTAAGATTCATTATTTTATTTACTGGTCTCCGCTGGTTAATTGCAAAGTGCAGTACAGCAAAAACCTACCTACTGCGTCACAGGTAAATAAACTTCGAAACTGCATCGCTACCAGGAAATGACCAACATGTTCTTTACTATTGCGTCGTAAGTAAGTAAAAGCTCCTTACTAAATGAGGTCTGTAAAGGAAAAAAAGAAGAACCAAAGAAAAGAAACACAAAATTAGAGTTTTTTTTTTTTTTTTTTTTTTTTTTTTTTGTAACAGCGAGGGCAACAATTTCGTAACTTCTATGTTTACAACAGGTAACATTTACAAAATGGTTTTAGAAAAGAAATACCTAGCTGATCCATGTAGATAGCACTGCCACCTACCGGCGAGGGTACGATCGGCAAGCCCGGTCGCTGCATGCGCGGCGAGGTACATCATCTGGTGGCGTCACATATGCAACATTTGTGATCCAATTTTGGGCTGTCTCCTGACATTAGCTGCCCAATGCTTCTTAAACGATGTGTCGTATTAAATTGCTTGTTTCAGTGTCAACTACGTCGTTTCGGCGGTTTTCAAACTTGAATAAGAATCACACTGTATACTGAGCGTTATTTCGATTTGTTTGTAATGTTTGCAATGTAAAAATTGAAAATAAAAAAGTAAAAGGATACAGGGAGTCGACCCTGCGACCCTCAGATTACCGCTCTCTAGTCTTTCTGCTGGTTCAGCCGCTGCCTAGCATCTACGCTAACACAAATGGCTCACGCCTCTCCCGACCCGCCTCAGAAATGCTACTTTTTTTCTGAATGCAAGGTCACCTGGGGCACCTACTTCAGTCCCTTTCACTTCTGGCCAATCTCAGTATATACCATAAACTTAGCCGAAAACAGTGCTGACGTATGGTGCGCTCCCCTTTTAAGTGTACCAGTGAGTTTGTTCCGCGGAACATTCTGGAAGCCTTGGGCCGCTGTGTACCAATGGTGCCTGGCGCTGCCTTCCATGCTCAATCCCTTTCACCTGTCCTCCCCCCTCGCACCTACGCCCCGCCCCTCAGCGAACACAGCTCACCCCGTGACTACAATTCCTTCGCCCACGCTAAAGCGGCTGCCGCGGTACGGCCTTCCGTGTTCCGTTGAAGTTAAGTCCGCCTCCACAGCGGTCGTCGACCTGGGCGTGGCTCTGTGGCTCCACCATTACTCGCTCCCGAACGCTGCCTTGTACGGCATCTACTTTGTGCGGACAGTTCACTTTGGCTCTGTCTTAAGCTCCGTACTGAGGGCCAGTGTATGCAAACTTTCTAAAGGCTTTCGGTGTCACGTCCCAACATATTGACAATAATAAAAAACTGAGCCATGCTGTATTACCGTCCCAAAACACTATTTATTTTACACAGGGTGTCCGTAATTAAAGTTCCCGTTTCAAAACGCTGTTGAAAGAGAACCACTGCTCAGAAAGACGTCAAATTTGAACAGCATATTACTGAGCAGGGGGAAACGTCATGGAAAAAACTTAACGAAAGTTTTTCAAAAATAAGCACCTTAACGTAAATGAGGTCGGCTATAAATGATAGATGTATCGCAGTACGGCGGTTATAGTTGCACATTACACCGTCCGTACTGATCAGTTCGGCACCCAACAGTTGCATCACTGCTAGGTGAACCCATCCACCACTGCAAGGGTGCACCACATCGGAGGCGAAAAAACTGTTTTTAATTGTCCTGAGGCCAAAAACTACAGTACTACCAAATCTAGAGGTTCCTAGTACCCTCCCCTTGCCAGGGCTTCCTTTCCCTACAATGCTCTCCAACCACTTCCTAAGTCATGGTTCGGTACCGTATTCCTCCGCAGTCTGCCCCCATCCGTCCTCCAAACATGCAGCAAACGTAAACCCCCTCCCGCGCCCTACCTCTAAATGCTGCATTCCCACGATTCCCTTATGCATGGCAATTTACATCCGCTCATCTCTTCATTCGTCTATGTGTCTATTTTTATCAGTCAACACATCGGCCTTTCCGTTTTACCTTATGTAACCGTCTACCTGTTTTTATGTGTTCGCGTGCGACACTCATTTTCCATTCGGTTGCGCTTATATTTTAATTAGTCACCAAATCAACCTTTTATATTTTAACTTACGTAGACGGAGATCTGTCCTTTTATTATACAAAAAACATTTATTTTAAAAACGTAACATGAAATCTGGTCCACCGCCATTGAAACGTCCCCTTTGAATAATTTTACAGGACTGTGCTTATACTGACACAATATTTTGTTAGCGCAACGCAATCTGACTTTCAAAATTCCCTACAAAAGAATGGCCCTGACTAACATTAAACTATACCTTTCACACATCACTTACCTCACAAAAATCTTCGCTGCTCAAGCTACTGCAATACAGCGAGCGCCACTACTGCCAGCTAAATAAAAGATTCAAACTATGGAAGGCACTAACTACTGATAGGGATAGTTAGCAAATGAAAGATATTAATAGAGAACAAAGAATGTATTTACCTTGATATCATCATATATATAGCAGTTCATGACAAATTACAAAACTCCGCCATCTCTCTCCCCACATCCACCACTGCTGGCGGCTCACCTCCAACTGCCCAACGCTACGCGCTGTTCACAGCCAGCTGCCTAACACTACAATGGCGAGTATTACAACAATGCAAAGCAGCCACAGACTGCACACAGCACAGCCAGTGATTTTCATACAGAGGTGGCGTTACCAATAAAAAAACCTAAACAGCCTACTTACACCATGACCAGCTTTCATGTTACGTTTATGAAATTTAAATTTCATGTGACCGAAGAGCGGCAAATTGTATCCGCTGACAGCACACCCCCTGCCAATATGGGATGAGGGGAGGGAGGAGAGGATAAAATAATGATGTAAAACACGCATAAAAAGCCGAATGACATCGATTTATAACTCTCTGAGACTGGCGCAAGACTTGTACAGTATGCTGTCTACCGGTTTCTACCGCAAGTTAAAATTGAGTAACAGTATGTTCCACAAGAGAGCACGTTGAGAATTCCTTGCGCAATGCCTGCCTTCAATTGAAAAAATGGCTCTGAGCACTATGGGACCTAACATCTGAGATCAGTCCCCTAGATCATAGAATTGCTTAGACCTAACTAACCTAAGGACATCACACATATCCACGATCGAGGCAGGATTCGAACCTGCGACCGTAGCGGTCGCGCGGTTCCAGACTGTAGCGCCTAGAACCGCTCGGCCACTCCGGTCGGCCTGCCTTCAATTCAGCTACGTTGGTAAATGTAGCACTGAACACAGCATCTTTCAGACAACCCTACAGCCTGAAGTCACGCGTATTAAGATCAGGTGACCTAGACGGGCAGGCTGTAGGGACATGACGGCTGATAATTCTAGCATTTCCAAAATGCCTCTGCACTGCTGCTTCACTGGATGTGCAATGTGTAGAGGAACGTCATCTTGAATAAAAATGATCCTACTTACACATCCACGCTGTTGAATGGTTGGTGTGCAAATGACTCTTACAGCATTTACCAAGAAAATACGGTCCTACGATAAAGGATGTCCGCAACACGCACCACACAATGAACTTTGCAGAATGAAGTGGTGCCGGTTGATGTGCGTGTGATTTTTCCGTTGCCCATATTCTGCAGTTCTGCGTATTGACATATCCTTAGAGATAGAAATGGGCTTCACCTGTCCACGCAATGTTGCGTAGCCACTCAACATCCACTACCAAGCGAATGAGAAATACCAGAGCGGACGTTTGTGTTGCAGGCATGTCGGCAGGAAACAATTCCTGAACATATTCAACATAGGTGATTTTGTATGGATAGGATGTTTCAGAGTTTTATGCACCATGCTCGCAGGCACCTCCATCGTTCGGCCAGTTTCCCGTGCACTGTTTGTTTGCACACCGCCGCTCGACTCCTCCTGCAGTGCTGTGACCACATCTTCTACAGGTACCGGATCAACTGCTTTACTTCCCTCTGCACACTGCACTTAAAAAGAATCCGTCTTTTCGAAATTTGTAATCATTTTCTCCAGATTCTTAGCAGGATCGGAGCAAAGCCTTTTTTCACATCCTTGAGTGGAACTTCTGCAGGGCTGTGGGCGCACAGTCACCGTTCTTGTAAAAGAGCTTTACCGGCAGCTCGCGATCCTCCATGGAGACAATTATGTTGGGCGCCTCGGACTCAAACTGAGGAATAGCCGTGTACCGCGCGTCTGTTGGTGTGCGTTTTCCAGGACTGGATCAAGGGGCCGAGGGAGGGGGTGGGGGATGGGGTGGAGGGATGAAGGGCAAACTGGGATATCTGCCCCGGGCAGCAATTTCAGGGGGCGCCAAATTCATATTCTTAAAGAAAAAAAAATCCTTCTTTCTCAAAGCGCCTAGCATCCCGCACACTTTGGTCTATCGATTGTTCATAGGATTTTTAAACGCCTTCCTGTTGGTGTTTGAACATTTCTGAACACTTTCTAAGTTGATATCTGAACGAATTATGTTGATTTCAGAATGCGTGCATAGTGTGCGTGATGTCTATACCAGGGGAATCACCGTCGCACCCAGGAAAATAAAAAGCATTCCCGCAGACAAAAGGAAACGGGGCTGTACGAGCTGAGTCGAATAAACCCGAACGGGTGAATGCCAGTCGCTGTTTACGAGGTTGATTGGGTGTGCGAATATAAGCGTTGTTATAATTATTAGCAAAATACGTAGATTCAGACTACCAGAGTGGAAATAAACGACTAACAGGAACAACAGGTAAGAAATATTACATATTATCTTCTCGGTGTACCCAAGAAAATGAAATTTTTGACAGAAAATTTTTGCCAGATTGCTACACTACTAAGGACCAGTTGTACAGTCCGCGATTAGCAGCAGCCTAATTCTAGTCTCGGAATAGAACAGAAAATTCGTTGTACGAACACGTAATAACGTCTAACCGGAGAATAAACGCTGAATAACACAGCCGGTGATTCCGGCAGGGTTATTGAAGTTAACCGGAGAATAAGTTTTGACAGTGGCAGGAATAGTTGCAGAATTTGTGACGACAAGATTGATTATTAGAACAAGGAAGGAAAAGAAACGGGGACATCACACAAATTATATGAGAGAATGTAACGATTTCCAATTTATATAAAAGTTTCGTACTACTACTATTTTTCGTTCTCATGCTTGAGAAACTGGAGCATATGAATGAAATGTGAAACTATTTCCTAACATTAAACATTTTACTTGTAGTAGGCCTAATATGCATTTGATAGTGGTACTTCGTGAATTATAGTCTGTCGTGTTATTTATGTAAGTAGGGTAGATAAAAATGAGCATTTGCGCCAAAACAGTCTCTCTTATTTGGCATGTGTTACAATTACTGTAATATTAGAAAGGCCCATTTCATTTTACCTGGCAGACAGTGCAAAACAGACGTAATCAAATCGAGAAACCACACCAGTCTTGGATACAGTGCGCATTAACAGCTTTTTCGGTATTAGACACAGACATTTTGATTTTTCATTTAACAAAACGTTTTCCATACTTTGATGAGGTAATAGATTCTTTCGCAGAAAGGAAAGAACGTCGTGTAAAGCTGTAGCAAGAGCATATAGAAAAAAAAATGCTGGGGCCTAAGGGTTGAAGAAATGTGTACTGTTCTTCTTGTCTCTTGTCTTTATTGCTTTTATGTTTCCTATATTTAAAGAGAAAGTTATTAGTTAACAGGCAATAAAGAGTGCAAATTTTTGAAGAGTTTTTATCCTCCCGGTCACAAATAATCCCACCCAGTACTAATTGTGAGGATTTTATTTTGTTAACGGGGTAGGATGTCAAACCAGCGGACTGGGTGTAGGACAGGCAGCACAGAACATTTTAATTTCCACTATCTTAAACATAGATTTTATGGCTTGCATTACAAAATACACATGTTTGAATTCGACAGAACGAAATACAGTGACGTGCAATAGAATAACGTGTTGTGAAGCGGCGTGGCACTGCACTTTGGCACACTTGAGACCAAATACTATCTTACATTCCCTAAATGAATCTATTTTTGAAACATCGAATTTTTTTATTTTTGACGTCCTATCTCAAAAGCTTGATGGGGCGGGGGAGAGGGGGCGCCACTATCAAAATGTTGCCCCGGTTCGGAAATATCGTAGATCCGGGATTGGCATACTCTGAAGCTTATACTTCTACCTATTGGTCGAAGTTTCGTTTTCTTTTTTCAGTGACATTTCCCTTCTATCAATAACATGCTGTTCAAATTTGACATCATTCAGAGCAGTAGTTATCTTCCCACAGCGGTTTGAAACTGAAACTTTAATTATGAATACCCTGTATTTCGTTGCGAACCCACTTTTTGCTTTTGTAGGCCTTCATCAGGTAAAATGATCAGTTCATACATCTCCAGCGAGAGACTTTAGTTGTACAACGACTAATGTTTTCAAAGATACATGAATATTTTACGGTTATACATCCAGACAAAAAACACTAATTTCATTGCTTCAATTTGACATGGGTAGAGAAAAAGAAATATTTTGCAATGATGTACCGAAAGTTTTAGACTTTAAGAAGTGAGTATAAATCATTTAAGCCACTGAGTGGTTAACGTAAGCATATTACAGTACAAAAGTTATAGAGACATCGGTTAAAGTCTTTAATCTGTACACTACATATAAATTGTCATAAGCAAATCGAAATACGTACGAGGAAGGTAAGCTCAAACAAATATTATACCACATTTTATGTCAAAATTAAAAGTATAGGGATGTTATGGTTAAATCAGTACACCCAGTGAGTACTCTGACAGACTACTATTGTAAATGCACAAAAATAGGGACGTTGAAACCTCCGCGAAAGTCAACAGTCCCTAGTCCGAGTCTCGATCCAGCACACAGTTTCAATCGGGCAGGAAGTTTCATATCAGAGCACACTCAACTGCAGAGTGAAAATTTAATTCTGGAGAGATGATGTTGATCGCACAAGATCATCATATTCACCAACCTCTGTATCTGAGGCACTGTCATTTGTATTTGTCGTATTGAAATATATTCGCAAAATGATTACGACCACAATATCATAAAATTTAGTGTACATATGACACTTCTTCCCCCCCCCCCCCCCAACATTCGCAAATGGGACACAGAAAGGGGAAAAATGATGGTGGTAGTATCAGGACGCACCAGCGCTGCCCGTAAGGATGGCTTGCGGAGTATGTGAGGGTCATCTCAGAAGTTCAAATGGCTCCGAGCACTATGGGACTTAACATCTGTTGTCATCAGTCCCCTAGAACTTAGAACTACTTAAACCTAACTAACCTAAGGACATCACACACATCCATGCCCGAGGCAGGATTCGAACCTGCGACCGTAGCATTCGCGCGGCTCCGGACTGAGCGCCTAGAACCGCTAGACCACCGCGGCCGGCCATCTCAAAAGTTATGCACACTGTGACATAGAATTGAAGAAAATAATTCACTTTACGAACTACCTTTGCAGGTCTTCAAAGTAACTTCTATTCTTGCTTATGACAGCTTTCCAATGTTTTGGCAACTTCTGTTTTCCGGATAGGGCACCTTCACTGTTGAGTTGTCTGATTACCCGAGTCACCTGACTGGAAGCTTCATCAGTTGCATCAAAACGTTTTCGACGGAGTTTTTCCTTCAATTTGGGAAAGAATTCAAAATCTGGTGGGTTCATATCAGGACTCTATGATGGGTAGAGAAGTATTTCCCATCCATGTTCGTCGAGGGTGTCTCTCACTAGTAGGGCAATACGGGGTCTTGCATTATCGTACATAATGAGATCACCAGCTGCAAACCTGCCAGGCCTTCTTTGACGAATTTTCCGGCGCAAAACATTTTGCAGAAACGTCTTGTAGTACACGCCTGTTACAGGCGTCCGCTGGAGCACTCTGTTTGTAGTTGACTCCAGTCATGCGATACGTAAAGATCATCAGTTTGATTGCTGGCGACGAAATTTTTTGGGGCTTGGAGAGTCGGAACTTTTCCATTGTGACAACTGAGACATCAGTTCTGGCTCTAAATCTCGTATCCAAGTTTCATCAAGTGCAACAACCCTTTTCAGAAACTGTTCTCCTTCTGTTCGATAAAAATGAAGCAATTCTTCTGCGATTCTTTTGCGACCTGCTTTCTCTTCACTCAGATCGTACGGAACCCATCTGGCAGCAACTTTTCTCGTCTTTTACTTTTCGCCGGCTGGAGTGGCCGAGCGGTTCTAAGCGCTACACTCTGGAACCGCGTGACCGCTACGGTCGCAGGTTCGAATCCTGCTTCGGGCATGGATGTGTGTGATGTCCTTAGGTTAGTTAGGTTTAAGTAGTTCTAAGTTCTAGGGGACTGATGACCTCAGCAGTTAAGTCCCATAGTGCTCAGAGCCATTTGAACCATTTTTTACTTTTCAGTTATGATTCTGAAAATTGAAGTGACAGTCATTCTGGCCTCATATGCAATTTTCTCACGTATTTTTCGCTGCTACTCTATCCAGATGTCATTAACAATAACATGATAAACGTAGTGTGTTGCTGTTGATGGCCTTCCACTTGGTGGATTGTCCTCAGTGCTTACCCGACTTTCACGGAAACGAGCAGGTCACGGTGATAACTGCGCTACGGCCCGCTACATTGTTCCCACACACCTCTCTCAAAGAGTTGTAAATTCCGTTGGGTTCTTTCCACTTAGGGATTCGATTTTGATATAGGAACACTGGTCACTACGTGTAATCCGACATGACTCGATTTCAGGTTTCTGAATTACTCACGGCTCAGCCGCACGAATCAGCGAACACATATACAACCGTCACGCCTACAGTCTCCCTAACAACTAAGGATGAGCAAGAAATCACGTAACTGTTACAAATCACAATGTTTGAGAAGTCACAGATATCACAAAAACTTTACAGAATCTGACTGCGATTTCAGTCACAACTAAGAGTCGCAAGTAGCATTTAACATTCAACACGGTGTGCCATCTGTTGGCCGGATTTCGTACTTCTTTCTGTAAACCTTGTGTCATTCCACCGAGTCTAGCTGTGAGTCCACTGACAAGTCGCAAGTAGCAACTAAAAAGCACAGTTAACATTAACGCCGTGTGCCACCTGATGGCCGAAGTTCGTCCTACTGCTTCTCTTTCCGACACGCTATGTAGTCTAACTGTGATTTCTGTGACAAATCGCAACTAGAAGTCGCAAGTAGCAACTAAAAAGCATAGTTAACATTAAATGCTGTGTGCCATCTCTTGACCTACGTTTGTCCTTCTTTCTAAGACACTTGTGTCTCACGATATGGATGTATTACATACTAAAGGTCGAAGAAATGAAGCAGGAAGTTAGTTTGCTCTGAGAAAAATTTTATACTCTGTTGAGAATTGATGCAGCCAATGAATGTGAATGCCAATAAAGACTGTGCTGATAGTGTACATATATAGTATAGCCTGGAATTTTCGTGACATAATGAAGCACACTTTTCATCAAAAAAGCTAAAATTACAGGGTAATTTCAGAAAACAGATAATGGATAAGACTCTGATGAGTATATTGTGCGCAGTACACACACATATCGTACATAGACTACTAACAGCGCAGTCTGGTGTCTTCTATGTAACTTTTACTAAATGTTTAACAACTGTACTCACAAGATGGATATTTTTTCGGACAGAAAAATGTGCTGTTAAAGTTTTGCCTGTATTTTCAAATATTGCCACTGTCAACCTTTATGTGTAAGATCAGTACTTTCCGCTGTTTTCACGTGCACATCATCAACTAACACGTTACCTTCCAACCTAACCTAGACCTTGGGCTACGCTACAGGTCAGTGTGTCATCACAACCAACGTTTCAATGCGGGAGAGATGGACGGATCAATATCAAACTCTAGCAAAACTATCACTAAATACACAGCAGAAAATTTTCGGGTATGGGATGGCTCAAACAAGGTGAGAATGGAATTTTCATTGTTCACTCACAGTGTATTTCACATTATTTACCATCTCTTTCAAATCACGTAATGACTTCAATGAAACGCTGTTCCAATACTCAATTTCCACACTTATGTTATTAATTATAGGTCTTTTAAACTGTGAGTTCTTCAAGTGTCATCTTGAGTCTTCACGGTTGTGTGTTCTAGTTGTGGAAGGGTACATAGAGGAGCCAGCAATTGAAATGGGAACTGCGTCTGGAAAATCACGAAGGTTGTAGAGCTTTTATACTGCTACTAATTACTAACAATGTAATACACATTATACAACTGCTAATATTTCTGGCAATGAAAGCAGTTGAGTGGAGAAGGACGTTGCATAAACATTGTCACTATGTTCATTCAACAAACCTCTAAACTAATCTCACTTCTGACGAAGACAGTGTGAAGACCATGTGGCAACTTCTCCAGTTCGTCTGTCAATGATATTTTGAATTATCGCTATATCGAGTGATCGAAAATGTGGTTCAGATACCTGTGAACGTAACAATGTTAGAATCCGTATTCTAAACTTGAACTCTTTGTAACGGTACTTGACTACCGCGCCTCCGCCAGAGCAAAGATGTGATTTGCGATCGCGCATGCAGAAGAGCACTGCACCAGCAACAGAAGTAATTTTGATCTTTTATTTTTGCGTAGGTGCTTGTTTTAACAACTAGTTCATTACTCTCTTCTTATCTTGTCTTCATACGTTTAAAACGTGTATTTTTTGGCGCTGATGTTTGTTTAAAGAATGATTTTAAGTGGAAATTAAAACTATATTATGAAACGAACACACGGCGTCTTTAAGTTATTTCAGTAGTGATTTGCAATGGTTATCGCCAAATTTATAAATTAATCCAGACAGTGAGAAGTCCAAGAAATTTTCATCAGACGGAGAACTAGAGGACCAGCGAACAATGAAAAAAGGATATCTTACAAGAAAATCAAGAAATATTCCAGATGCAGCCACGAAGATTACATTGTAATCGATACTACGTTTCTGACAAAATTATAAGGTAAATTTCAACTTATTTCTGATGCTATTTCCTTACAGTCGCTTTTTGTAGTGTTGCCGACCCGGTCTGCCATTCACGGTCAAATTACAGCACTATCTCAGTCAGTAATACGAAGACCGCCTTATCCGTAACTTATTCCATCAAAATTCAAACCCCAACCAGATTTTTTATTTTGTATTTTCACGGCAGAACCCCGAGGAAAGCAAATACTACATCTTATGGTACTATGCGGTAGTTTCTCTTATGATTCTCAACATTACTCTATGAATATTTTCAGACATGTCCCATTGGTTCAAAATTAAAGCCAAAAGGAATAACAAACACACTTGCTGCTGACTGATGTGTTGATATGAAATTGTCTGTGGGCAAGCGTACCTTTCGTGTATCGTGTAACAGCTGAGGAAATATCCCTGGAAATATTAATAATACCATTTTACGAAACGGTTTGTCGGTTGGGTTACTGAGACGACGCAGCTAAGAATCGCAGTTACTGAAAAGTAAAATTCACAGACGTCACTTATATCGGAAAATGGCAGTTTAGCCCATCGCTACTCACAACTGACCAGAATTTAAACTTGTTGCCTCGACCTTAACCGCCGAGCATTCTTAGTGTGTAGTACGTTTGAAATGACCCTCTTACATGCTAACGTAGTCGCTTCGCCCAGACATTCCGCAGAGAACACACTACTTTCGAATGGAAGGAGACTTATGAAATGTAACCGATCCCAGTCCTGCGTCCCGCTCTGTTCGCCGATTTCGTCGTAGCCGCGGCGCCAGATGCCAGCGGAACCGAGATACGATCTTCAATTCCTACAAAGAACTGCTCAGATTTGGAGCGGCTCTACTCCCAGAAGGACGGTAGAACTCCTGCCCCGGTCGCCTGCGGCGTGGAGAGGGGCGGGCCATCCCGATGGGAGCGGCGATAGCGGCCTGTGGCTGGCAGCGGACCTCGGCCCCCTCTGCCGCGTCACGGTTTCGATCCCCGCCGATGGCAACTCCTGTTACTCCCTCGCCGTTCCTGAGAGCGTGCCCGTGCAGCAGAATGTACCGTCAAAGCATCCTGCTACACTGGCCAGATGAAAAGCGGGGACGCGGTTTTCGTTATTAAAAACATAGAGGAAACATCTTTAATTTTTATCAAAGCGGAGGCAGTGTACTCATCACATGACACAGTTCGTCTCCGTTGGAGGTGAAACAGCGGCTGCTACCCAAGATAAGAAACTGCTGACAACAGCGCTTTCAAATGTTGCGAATTACAGGGACGGAAATGTTATACGTGAAGCATCACTCCTACATTTATCAAGCTTTGTCGAGAAATCAAAATCTAGTATTAAGCGATCAAGCTTACATTCCATTTGGAACTGGAGCCCAACATCAGCAAAGGCACGTATACCGCATTTTTAAAGTTCCGGACCTCAGTCGATAATAACAGATCCTTATGGGATCACTTTGTTGTCTGTCTGTCCGATTGTTAAAAACTCTTTTTTTTTTTTCAGGAACAGGTAGACCTAACACGTTGAAACTTACCTCAGATACTAAGGTATATCTTCCCCTGGCGGTATAATAAACGTAGGCTTCTAGGTCAATTCAACCGAAAGATACGGCAATTTATCTCACATATTTTGATGCTCGAAAACTCAATCGTCAGAAATTATAGCGTAGTTCGCGTTGGTGTAAAATCATGGAATTTGGTAAGACATCAGGTTTCACTGTAAAAGTAAAGGAAAAAATAAGATTATCGTTCATGTGTAATTACATCACACAAAAAATATTACGTTTGTCATTTACTATGCTAAGTCAGACTTGAAATTAAAACATTCTCTAAAGTGTTCGAATCCTTGGGATCGATAACTTGCCAGTATCAATATCGATAACAGGCAGAAACCGTCAACATTCTCGATTCGAGGAATGGATGGACTGCATATATACACTACTGGCCATTAACATTGCTACACCAAGAAGATGACGTGCTACACACGCGAATTTTAACCGACAGAAGAAGATGCTGTGATATGCAAATGATAAGCTTTTCAGAGCATTCACACAAGGTTGGCGCCGGTGGCGACACTTACAACGTGCTGACATGAGGAAAGTTTCCAACCGATTTCTCATACATAAACAGCAGTTGACCGGCATTGCCTGGTGAAACGTTGTGATGCCTCATGTAAGCAGGAGAAATGCGTACCATCACGTTTCCGACTTTGATAAAGGTCGGATTGTAGCCTATCGCGATTGCGGTTTATCGTATCGTGACATTGCTGCTCGCGTTGGTCGGGATCCAATGACTGTTAGCAGAATATGGAATCGGTGGGTTCAGGAGGGTAATACGGAACGCCGTGCTGGATCCCAACGGCCTCGTATCAATAGCAGTCGAGATGACAGGCATCTTATCCGCTTGGCTGTAACGGATCTTGCAACCACGTCTCGATCCCTGAGTCAACATATGGGGACGTTTGCAAGACAACAACCATCTGCACGAACAGTTCGACGACGTTTGCAGCAGCATGGACTATCAGCTCGGAGACCATGGCTGCGGTTACCCTTGACGCTGCATCACAGACAGGAGCACCTGCGATGGTGTACTCAACGACGAACCTGGGTGCACGAATGGCAAAACGTCGTTTTTTCGGATGAATACAGGTTCTGTTTACAGCATCATGACGGTCACATCCGTGTTTGGCGACATCGTGGTGAACACACATTGGAAGCGTGTATTCGTCATCGCCATACTGGCATATGACCCGGCGTGATGGTATGGGGTGCCATTGGTTACACGTCTTGGTCACCTCTTATTCACATTGACGGCACTTTGAACAGAGGACGTTACATTTCAGATGTGTTACGACCCGTGGCTCTACCCTTCATTCGATCCCTGCGAAACCGTACTTTTCAGCAGGATAATGCACGACCGCATGTTGGACGTCCTGTACGGGCATTTCCGGATACAGAAAATGTTCGAGTGCGGCCCTGGCCAGCACATTCTCCTGATCTCTCACCAACTGAAAACGTCTGGTGAATGGAGGCCGAGCAACTGGCTCGTCACAATACGCCAGTCACTACTCTTGACCAACGGTGGTATCGTGTTGAAGCTGCATGGGCAGCTGTACCTGTACACGCCATCCAAGCTCTGTTTGACTCAATGCCCAGGCATAACAAGGCCGTTATTACGTCCCGAGGTGGTTGTTCTGGATACTGATTTCTCAGGATCTATGCACCTAAATTGCGTGAAAATGTAATCACATGTCAGTTCTAGTATAATATATTTGTCCAATGAATACCCGTTTATCATCTGCATTTCTTCTTGGTGTAGCAATTTTAATGGCCAGTAGTGTACTGAATCATATTTGTACGGATCCCTCAGTGCGCGAATCCTTGCAATCAAGTCTTCGAATGAAGCACTTGCGCAACGGTTTGAATTCACAAAATCCAGGAATATATGGCACTGTGAGTGATGCATATGGGGCCTGAAGATGGCATGGTGGAATGCCGAAACTGGTTGTCATTAAAATAGAATAAAATAACATCTAAGTTACACGGCTGCTGGAGAATTTTATTGATATTGACAATTAATTAACCAGCTAATGTCCCCACTCCATGATGGATCAACAGAGATGATCAATTATTTGTTGGATACGTTCCAATTTCTGTCTTCCACTACAACGTTTGTCGTCAACGACGCCCTCTAGTACCACAGATGAATGGTGTGATGTGTTAAAAAATGTCCTGTCATCCTGTAACTTTCTCCAGTTAGTGTTTTCCCAATTTCTTCTCCTCACCCTATGATTGTGTTTTATAATATCTCAAACTCTGTTATTCACTTCTTTTTAGATTTTCCCATTTCTTTATGAACTTTCATACAATACTGTCATACTTCCAGAAATTAGTTCTGTAAGCGAAGCCCCTGTATGTTATTAGTAGATTTATTTTCTCTATTTTTTCCGTTTTCCGTTTTCAGTCGTTCTTTAGTTGCTACAAAATTCATGGAGATATATTCCCTCTATGCAATGCAGTGAAAAGCAGTTTGTCTTTTCCCAGACACGTTTGGCTTCTGTTACTGCCAAGCTTCTTCAGTAGTTCAGTGGCCTGTAAGGGGTGGTCCACTTAAACGTTTCAGCGTAAATATCTCGCGAACAAGTATAGATATGAAAATAGACTTTCATGGGTATGAAAGTAAATACTAGGAGACTTTCTAAAACGTAAGCAAATATTTTTCAATGCAAACTTAGTCCTTTTTTTTTGTAGCTACTCCGTATTATTTCCTACGCAATCGATAGCATGACAAAACACAAAACGAATGGCGTTGGTTGTATCTGAATAGGCCAATTACAGCCAGAGAAATTGCAAAGCGAAGTTGACGCTTGAAGTAAACGAAACGTAACGCTACTGCCGGACGCTGATGATTGCGCAGTTGAGCGCCGTGAAAACTAAACATCGTCATCAAACCGCCACTGTACATTCTGAGGTGCAAGCGTGAATGCCATGTTGCTCGTCGTCGCAACGTGATTGATGTAATGCAATGCAAACAAGGCTGTTCTTATTGCTGTTTGCAGTGTTATTAAGTGGACTGGAAACAATACAGATGTCCAGTCACGCACAATGAAAAATAAGGAAAGGGTTTACTCGTTCGTGCTTGATAGATCTTTACTACAGTGCTAGAATGGACATAACGGTAACGGTGTGACTGGATCTGTATTGCTTCTAGTCCACTTAATAACAGTCTAAATAGCAATAAGTACAGCATTGTTTGCATTGTACTACGTCAATCACACTGCGATAGTAAGCAACATGGCGATTACGCTTGCATCTCAGGATGTACAATAGCGGTGCGTTTCGTTTATTTCAAGCGTCAACTGCACTTTACATTTCCTAGAGATGTAATTGGCATATTCCTATGCAACCAACGCCATTCTTTTCGTTTCCTCATGCTATCGATTGCGTAGGAAATAATACGGAGTGTCTATTAAAATAAAACATAATTTTACGTTGAAAATAATATTTGCTTACGTTTAAGAAAGTCTCATAGTATTTCCTTTTATGAGCCCCTGCCTTACATTCATACGCACGAAAGTCGTTTTCCAATATATGTTGTTTTTCCCAGAGAGTTGAGCTGAAACGTTTAAGTGGACCAGCCTTCATAATAAATTCACTAGGCAACAACTACATTTACATTATTATGTTGCGTTTTCTCATGTTATTCTTTGTTCTTGTTGGAGGTGTGTGTTCAATACACACCTAAAAGTGCAAGTAGAGTGTTTTAATAAATGTGGGTAAAAAAACGCCGATAAAATCGGTCGTCTGGAGAATGGAAAACGAGTAAACACATCTCCAGGATGACACACACGGACTAAGAACAAATCGTAATATCAAACGGTGACGTAACTTGTGCTGCAAAACTTGTTCTTGACTTAGAAAACGAAGGACAACATGAGAAACGTAACAGAGTGACATACCTGTCGGTAGGACATAATGCTTTAATTGTATATATAAGAACAAATATTTATTACAGGCCAAGGAAGATGCCTCATAAATGAAGCAAGCAAAATGCGAATGGAAAGAAACAAACTGCTTTTCATTTTGTTCCACAGACGGAATGTATCTCCACGGAAATTTATTTTGTTGAGGAATTCCCTCTGCGCCTGTTTTTTTCTGGTTATTGTCTCCTCTGTGCTTTGATCAAAAAATGGCTCTGAGCACTATGGGACTTAACATCTGAGGTCATCAGTCCCCTAGAACTTAGAACTACTTAAACCTAACTAACCTAAGGACATCACATACATCCATGCCCGAGGCAGGATTCGAACCTGCGACCGTAGCGGTCGCGCGGTTCCAGACTGAAGCGCCTAGAACCGCTCGGCCACCTCGGCCGGCTGTGCTTTGATCGCCACTTGTTATTTTGGTCACAATGTCGCAGAATTTCTTTATTTCCTCTACTATGCCCTCCCCTGTTTTGATAAGCTTATCACTAATCTCATTTATGCTCCTCCTGAACACTTCCGTTTTCCTTGCTTTACTCTCAAGCCATTTTGTATTCATTACACTATTCCAGGTCAAAAGGTCCTGTAATTCTTCCTCAGTTCCATAAAGGATTGCAGTAATCAGTAAATATAACCTCTGCAATAATTTCAGCCTTTGTCATGTTTAAAGCTTTCCCGGCGTACTGACTGTTCCATAAAAACACGGGATAACTGCCGGATATCAGTAACGTCCTGCCACGATATTTCGGTGCAGAGTCTTCTGGCCATCTTCAAGTGAGTGCCATTGTAGTAACTGACGAGTACGCGCTGAACTCCGCTATTTAAAGAGCCATACTGAGGTGACATTGCGCATGCGCTGCTCAGCGTGCGCGTTCGTAACAACTCGGTGCGCTGCGCCTCGTGCCCTCCACGGTGAAAGCTTGGCGTATCGATATCAGGTCGATTTTCATCTTTATGCAGGTAACTACGTCGACTACGAACTTTCTCTATGACAGGATTCCAAGCAGAGCTTAGCTGATAACCGCTATCTCGATTGATGAGAGTCTCGTTGTCAGACAATCTTATTTCCACAGATTCATTGAAAATCGAGCTCCAAAAGTTTGATGTATGGGCCAAAATTTTTGTGTCGTTGTAATTCATGGAATTTTAATCATACGATTGAACCTTTCCTTTATTTACTTTATTGCTTCTACAATGTACATTTCGAACAGCAGAGTAGAGAGCCTGTCTCTTTCAAGCCATTTAAAATCAGAGCTCTAGTCTCCTGACCGTACTGCTATGTATCACTATTAAAATACAACTGCCATGTTGGTATAATTAAACTAATAGTGTTACGAGCGTTTCAGTGCGAGCTGTACATGTCGGAGCATACTGACCTACCGTAGGTATGTTCATTAATAAATGTTGCACTCACGAAGTATAGTGAAAAAGAATAATAGTTCCATTCTCTACCACCAAGCGAAAATGTGGCGCTGCAAGCAGTAAGAATGAGGTGTGGTTGCAGAAAAAGGGGAGGGACGACCAAACACATAATAACAGCTGTTCTGGCCTCTTTATTAGGATATAGTCAAACGTTACAACATGTGTTCAATACGGTCTTCCGACTCAGGAACATGTTGCATCCATAACATGCTCGCAGCATATCCAGTGTAATCAGGTGGTATGTCGCCATGTGCTACGCTTCGGATCAGAAGAGTCCGGATACACTCCTGACAGACACGATCTTCCAGATATTCCCACAGCCAGAAGTCGCATGGATTTATGTCTGGGGATCTGGAGGGCCATACATCTTGAAACTGCGTAGCAACGATGCGCTCGTTACGAGGGTTTCTCGTAGCAAATCTTTCACCTGGCAAGCAACATGTGGCGTCGCCTCATCTTGCATGAAAATAGTAGCGTGGACACAGCGGCGTTGTTGAAGATCTCGCATCACGTGCTGCACAAGGACGTCCTTATAATGCGCAGATGTCACTGAACACCTAACAGGCACTCGACGTCTCATCTCTTCGATGAAAAACGGGTCGAAAATGAAAGAGCTTGTGCAGCCGCACCATAGTGTCACATAATCTGAGTGCAGTGGATGTTCTAGGCGCTACAGTCTGGAACCGCGCGACCGCTACGGTCGCAGGTTAGAATCCTGCCCCGGGCATGGATGTGTGTGTTGTCCTTAGGTTAGTTAGGTTTAAGTAGTTCTAAGTCCTAGGGGACTGATGACCTCAGAAGTTAAGTCCCAGAGCCATTTGAACCATTTGCAGTGGATGAAATGAAATGTCGTGTGGCTAGGGCCTCCCGTCGGGTAGACCGTTCGCCTGGTGCAGGTCTTTCGATTTGACGCCACTTCGGCAGACCTGCGCGTCGATGGGGATGAAATGATTATGATTAGAACAACACAACACCCAGTCCCTGAGCGGAGAAAATCTCCGACCCAGCCGGGAACCGAACCCGGGCCCTGAGGATTGACAGTCTGTCACGCTGACCACTCAGCTACCGGGGGCGGACATTTCCAGTGGATGTTCCTGCACAATATGTGCGACAGTTCTCTGCAGTCACGGCACAGTACAGAGAAAAATACGCCTCGACTGTCCAATGGATATTCCGCAGCCACATTTGTAGGTGCGCCAAAAAACAAAGGGCGAAGCCACGGCGGTGTAGTCTACCTCGGGGTTTCATTTGGTGCACATTCTGAAATCTTGTAGGGATATCAGAGTAAAATGCGCGGCAAAATCTTTTGATCTGTTTATGAAGGGAGAGAACAACTCTTGTAACACGATTCGAGCACTGGTTGCAGGGCTTAAGGCATGTGCTGCACGGATGGCTGTAGCTACAGCAACTTCAACAGCTGCCGTGGGAATATGCCTCCTCCTTGTCCCTCATGTGTTTTCTTTTTTTCGAATTTCTTGATCACATTCGTTCGCCGATTTACTAATATGGGGCGTCTTCACAGCTAATTCTGTCGGCGATATTCTAGCCCTGTTATTCTGACAAAGCAATTTTACCAGCAGCGCAACCGTTGCATTTCGTACGAAACACTTCAACCTTTCTAACCATTTACACCAAGAGTTACTTAAAAATAAAAAGGAACTTAACATGCATCGCCAAGCGATAAGCAGCATACTGACACTAAAAGGAAAAAATTCGCGTTCTTACTGCTTACAGCGCCATATTTTCATCCGCTGGCAGGAACTGAAACTACTATTTTTTCATTTTTTAAAATTCATCCGTGTTATATGGATGTTGTTTGAGGTCTGCGGCTGTATTATAAGATTATGTGGAATAATTTATACTGCTGCAGTCACTTTTTACTAATATTTTATTAGTACAATGCATTTCGGCAGCATGCTGCCATCATCAGGTGCATTATACAATCACTTATACATCAGCTGATAGGTTAGGTACATTAGCTGTGTGAAAATGCAGAAAATGAAATCGCCAAGAGAAATGTAAGTAAACGTATTAATATATTACCTAATCATGCTATTCACATAATATACACACTGTAGAAGATTTATCCTTCCACACAGCTTTACTTTTCGGTTCTTAACCCCACTGGCACACACAGCTAATGTACTTAACCTATCAGCTGATGTATAAGTAACTGTATAATGCACCTGATGATGACAGAATGCTGCCGAAATGAATTGTGCTAATAAAAATCAATAAAAAGTGATTGCAGCAGTACAAATTATTTCACATAATACTACTTTTCCAGCAAAGTCCGCGAGCGCATAGGATGTTTCAGCGTCCTACATTGCATGCAGGCTGCACTACAGCACTTGTAACACCGACAGTCTCATTATGAAACTTCCTGGCAGATTAAAACTGTGTGGCAGTCCAAGACTCGAAGTCGGGACCTTTGCCTTCCGCGGGCAAGTGCTCTACCATCTGAGCTACCTGAGCACTACTCACGACCCGTCCTTGGTCCGGCACACAGTTTTAATCAGCCAGGAAGTTTCATAGAAGCGCACACTCCGCTGCAGAGTGAAAATTTCATCCCAGTTTCATTATGACCATCCGGTATTTTGCGCGCGCGCGCGTCTATGTGTGTGTGTGTGTGTGTGTGTGTGTGTGTGTGTGTGTTCTGATTGGAAGTGGGTCCTGTGCCAACCTCTTTATCTCCAAGCAGCACTTGCACCAACTGTTCTGAATTATTTGTTGGATATATTCCGGTATCTATCTTCTTCTGCAGCTGCCTCTAGTACCATGGAAGTTATCCAATGATGTCTCACCGCATGTGCTACTACCCTGTCCATTCTTCTTGTCAATGTTTCCCAAATATTTCTTTCTTCACCGATTCCTTGTGGTAAGTAACCAAACAGCCTCTGAATACAATCCTGAAACACATGATGTGCTACAGACTGTTGCTGGAGGCATGAAAGAACGTGTCTTCTTAGACTTGCTCTGTGTGTGGCACATCAGGGAACTTGGAAACGTAATGAAGATTTTGTAACTTCCTCAAGATTTCTGTGCTGTGAACTACGGTGAACTATTCCTGCATTACCCTACTGCAACGTTCCATTGGTACACTGGTCATTCGAGGTACGACACCACATACTGGCGAGTATTCGGCCTTCCTTCCACAGTTACCAACTGAATCCTGTAGTTACATCCACTCGATTCCAACTCCTTGATTCCACCAGGTGGCTCAGAACAGGTCTCCAGAATTGCTGCTTCCTGCGACTTTTCACAGGGTCGTCTACAATCACACTGGTGTTGACCTGAGTGCCACGAACAGGAGCATGACCCACCGATCAAAACCACAGAAAGTCTTGAGAGTTGGCAATACTCTCTTACGATTTAAAGGTTGGCTACAGCGCGCATACACAAGCTCTGGAATCTAAGATATTGTTGTCGCGCTTCGCAGCGCACGGATTAATGAATGGCAGTTTGGAAGCCAGTGTAGGAGCCCGCCTGCTGTGGTGCGCAAGTGTGTTGGGCGAGGGGTCGTCGCCGAGCTGCCGTACTTCCGTGTCCGCCAGCAGCGACACAGGATTAGGTATTGAGTTGATATTTTTTTATAATTTGCAGCGCGCTTATTAATTTAAAGAAAAGGGTTTGTGTATGTGCGTAGCAGCAGACGGTAATTTTGATAATGAGAGGAGTTGAATTCTTAAGGGAAACCATTGTTAGGCGAATAGATTAAATATTGTTACGTCATTGATTTATTTGTAATGTTGTCAGGGAATTGTTTCACTATGTATTTAATTGAGAAGTATTTCAGTCTGTCTCAAGACTTTGATTAATTTGTAATATTGCTTTAATGCCACTGGAGGCAGATTTACAGACGAAGCGATTGTTCAAAGAGCTTCTAGCGTTTTTTTAATTGAATGAGAAAGAATCGCTTTCAGAATATAGTTTTTGAAAAAAGAAATTATTTGTTTGGGTTATCATTTATCGAGTTTAGATTTGATCAAACTCTTTCTCTTGAATTACATGTAGTTGTAGTAAGCAGCAGCAGCCGCAGCAACAGCAGGAGCCGCCCGCCATACACAACATGCATTGCACTCAGCGTGAATAATAGGTTTTTTTATGTTTTTGTTAAATAATGGAATGCATCAGACCAAGCAGTGGCAGCAGAAAGACCAAGTAAGTTATTTGTTGCGCAGAGGACCAATTGAAACGTCCCCTTTGAACAATTATACACGACTGTGCTTAACCTGACATACAATATTTTTTTAGCGCAACGCAATCTGATTTTCAATAATCCCTACAAAAGAATGGGCCCTGACTAACATTAACCTATGCGTTTCACAAATCGCTTACCTCACAAAAATCTTGGTTACTCGAACTACTGCAATACAGAAGGCGCCACTACTGCCAGCTAAATAAAAGATTCGAAGTACTGAAGGCACTAACTACTGATAGGCATAGTTAGCAAATGAAAGATTTTGATAGAGAACAACGAATGTATTTACCTCAATAGTCATAATATATATAGCAGTTCATGACAAATTACAAAACTCCGCCATCTCTCTCCCCACATCCACCACTGCTGGCGGCTCACCTCCAACTGCCTAACGCTACGCGCTGTTCACAGCTAGCTGCCTAACACTACAATGGCGAGTATTACAACAATGCAAAGCATCCACAGACTGCACACAGCACAGCCAGTGATTTTCATACAGAGGTGGCGTTACCAATAAAAAAACCTAAACAGCCTACTTACATAGCCCCCATGCTCCCCACAAAAATTTTTACAAATTGTTTTGGGCACTGGGCAATACATATTTGTTAAAATTTTTCATAATCGTAATTACAATAACAAAGAAATCAAATGCACACACTTATTGATACAATGTTGGTCAAAAGCTAAAATTTTCTCACAGTCCATAAAGATAGTCCTGATCATTCATCATAATAGTAATTACAGTTTTTTTTCACAAAATCTCATTAGTAAAAGAAATTGCACACAGAAGTAGTGGATTTCCATGCAGTCTTGAAGAAGTAGTGTTGTCCTTCCAACGGAAAGACAGTGCTGACTCTTGACATGCTGACAGGTAATGGGCCACAACAGAGCAAACCCACAGCAGAGTCAGTGATTTTCATACAGAGGTGGCGTTACCAATAAAAAAACCTAAACAGCCTACTTACACAATTAAAAAAAAATAAAGTTTAGGCGATCTCTGTAATAGTAAAGTTAACAAGAGTACAAGCACGAGATTTTGAGTAGAAAACACGAGATAAGAAGATAGAGCTCCCGACTTTCAGTCTCTCAGTATCTCACCTCCACGGTCCCACCTGTACACCGTGTGAGGCTCTGTTGTTTGTAGTTTTGTGTCGTTGGTAAATCACACGTTGTAGCTACGGATGTCAACTCATCTTCTAGTAACTTGTTTCTGAATGTTCTGTAATATACTTCGATTGGGAGGGGTCGATAAAAATGTTCAGTGATACATCATTCTAATTACTAGATTTTATTTCTGTATCATAAGTCAGACAGTTAACAATTATGGTAAAATGCTATTCTAATACTCTCCTTCTCCGCTAATGCTTTATATACAATAAGGCTATCTGAGGCAACTTCATAACAAACATTTAACAACAGCAACCTGTCGAACACAAGTATGACAAATCTAGCATGATTACTTGAGGGGGGGGGGGGGGGGACAATACTCACGCAAGTAGTTGGTGACTGTTGTGAAACTACTAAACACAGAATAGAACTACTAAATATGAAGAATTATTGGAAGTAATACATCACACCTGTTACGAATTGACTTGAAATTCTCTACGGCTCAGTCTCACCATAACTTATCTGTCGGCGACTGAAGTACTGCGACTTCAGTCAGTGACAGTGCCAGCACACCTCTGCTGCGGCTAAGTGTTGGATGGTCCGAAAACTTTCTAAGTTCTCAAAACACTTGCACGTAATCTGGTGGCTGAAGCGGGCGAAGATGGCAAAGCAGTAGCAGCAGTGCTCCAAGACAAGACTGTCCGAGAAAAAGGCGACAAGGCGACAGATGAGACGACACGAGCCTAGTGATCTCTGTGCGAATGTGGTAAGGGAACTTCACTCTGCTGTGATTTTCGCCATGTGCTTAACTCGAATGGCTGGGTTCTGAATCTTCTGAGCTCCAACCGATCAAAATGCCCCTTACAGAAGTCGAGACCCTTTCTCTGGGCTATGTTTTACTTTGTTAACCTTCCCTGAGACAAGTCATTCCTCACTATTCCTGTCTCTCTCTACGACCAATTAGGCAGCTGTTTGTCATTAACATCGTGGCTCCTCTGTCTCTCTGTAGAAAGTTTTGAAGAACCAGTTGCCAGAGGCGGCCGGGGTGGCCGAGCGGTTCTAGGCACTACAGTCTGGAACCACGCGACCGCTACGGTCGCAGGTTCGAATCCTGCCTCGGGCATGTATGTGTGTGATGTCCTTAGGTTAGTTAGGTTTAAGTAGTTCTAAGTTCTAGGGGACTGATGACCTCAGTGCTCACAGCCATTTGAACCAGTTTCCAGAAGTCTTACATCTGTAAACAATATTTCTTTCGAAGAGCTATGCATTTAGCGACATCTCACATTTTCAAAGGCCTAGCTTGTTGTTCTCTTTCCATTTATAAGATGCCGATCCCGTGTCTGTCCCAAGAGTCGGCTTTCTGCTGACAATAGTGACTCTGCTAAAAATTCTACCTCACTGCACCTCGTAAAACCATTTACGCGAGCGGTCACTACAGGGTGTCCTAACTGAGTGGTGGCGCCCTGGGGTACCACAAGGGAGAGCGTGGGCCCGGCCACATCCAACTAGCATGCTATTCTACAGAAGATGATCACTCACACATTTAATTTCAGTTCATTACTCCAATTGCAATCAATTATTCATGTCGAGGGCGGATTTCTTAATATAAATCTATAAAAATTTACATCTACATCTACGTCCATACTCCGCAAGCCACCTGACGGTGTGTGGCGGAGGTACCTTGAGTACCTCTATCGGTTCTCCCTTCTATTCCAGTCCCGTATTGTTAGTGGAAAGA
The DNA here is from genome assembly GCF_023898315.1 of Schistocerca nitens. NCBI lineage: Eukaryota > Metazoa > Arthropoda > Insecta > Orthoptera > Acrididae > Schistocerca > Schistocerca nitens. The sequence goes on along the minus strand of NC_064615.1, from coordinate 216,830,185 downwards.
AGGATTGTCGGTATGCCTCTGTGTGGGTTCTAATCTCTCTGACTTTATCCCCGTGGTATCTTCGCGAGATATACGTAGGAGGGAGCAATATACTGCTTGACTCCTCGGTGAAGGTATATTCTCGAGACTTCAACAAAAGCCCGTGCCGAGCTACTGAGCGTCTCTCCTGCAGAGTCTTCCACTGGAATTTATCTGTCACCTACGTAATGCTTTCGCGATTACTAAATTATCCTGTAACGAAGCGCACTGCTCTCCGTTGGGTCTTCTCTATCCCCTCTATCAACCCTATCTGGTACGGATTCCACACCGGTGAGAAGTATTCAGACAGAGGGCGAACAAGTATACTGTAACCTACTTCCTTAGTTTTCGGATTGCATTTCCTTAGGATTCTTCCAATGAATCTCAGTCGGGCATCTGCTTTACCAACGATCAACTTTATATGATCATTCCATTTTAAATCAGTCCTAATGCCTACTCCCAGATAATTTATGGGATTAACTGCTTCCAGTTGCTGACTTTCTATAATGTAGCTAAATGATAAAGGATCTTTCTTTCTATGTATTCGCAGCACTTTACACTTGTCTTCATTGAGATTCAATTGCCATGCCGTGCGCCATGCGTCAATTCGTTGCCGATCTTCCTGCATTTCAGTACAATTTTGCATTGTTACAACCTCTCGATGTACTACAGCATCATCCGCAAAAAGCCTCAGTTAACTCCCGATGTTTTCTACAAGGTCATTTGTGTATATTGTGAATAGCAACGGTCCTACGACACTCCCCTGTGGCACACCTGAAATCACATTTCGGAAGACTTCTCTCCATTGAGAATGACATGCTGCGTTCTGCTATCTAGGAACTCTTCAATCCAATCACACAGTTGGTCTAATAGTCAATGTTGTGTGACTGTTTTGAAAAACTGTCCCATAACAGTTCGTGGTTACACTCTGACTGTAACCTGTCACGTCATCCGTCTGTTCTTCAAAGACATTCGAACAATCCTACTATCATTTCGTGGTGTAGTCCTGGAAGGACTGTTGCTTAGTGTCCTTGCTACGTCGTGTAGTCTCTGCACCATAGCCATCTGTCTCTGCGACCTGTCGGCACGCCACTGATGTGAACTTCCTCACATTCAGAAAGGTGGGCATAAAAAGTACACGTGAGAAGTATTCAGACAAAGGGCGAACAAGTGTACTGTAACCTACTTCCTTAGTTTTCGGATTGCATTTCCTTAGGATTCTTCCAATGAATCTCAGTCGGGCATCTGCTTTACCAACGATCAACTTTATATGATCATTCCATTTTAAATCAGTCCTAATGCCTACTACTACACCTGTGCATGCTGTGTGGCGATCACCATCAGAACACTCCTTTAAAATTAGACACACCCAATACTCTGCATGTACTCTATTTTTCATCTGTAGGGATGGCATTTTCACAGGGGGGGGGGGGGGAGGGGGGAGGGGGCGGGAGCCGAAAAATCTGTAAACTTGGAGAGTCTTTTTTCCCCCGCGTTCTCGGCAGAAAGCTCTCAGACCATTCTTGCACGGCGTAAAACTGAGTATAGTTTTCACTGGTCAAGCGTGCTTTTACACCACATTTTACCAACAAACACTAAGGTGTCAGAAGTGATGGAATAGCGATATACATACATATAGCCGGCAGTCGTACCGCGTACACAAGGTGTAAAAGGGCAGTGTATTGGCCAAGCTGTCTTTTGTACTCAGGTGATTCACGCGAAAAGATTTCCGACGTGACTACAGTCGCACGACGGCAGTTAACAGGCTTTGAACGCGGAATGATAGTTGGATGAAGACGCATGTAATAGAGATAATTATGAGGAAATTCTATGCGGTAGAAATTACAGTCGTCACCGGTTAGATCTCGACAGAATGGGTAGCTCGGTCAAAGACTTGAAGCCGCTTTCACACTAAGGTGGCAAAAGTCATACGATACCTCCTAATTCGTGTCGGACCTTCTTGTGCCCGACTTAGTTCAGTTCGACGTGCCATGGACTCAACAAGTGGTTCCAGCTCCTCTGCAGAAGCCTTAGGAGAAAGAAAAAGATAAAAAGGAAGAAAGGGTTAAAAATTTAGACATCAGAACTCGATCAAATTATAAGGAAAAAACAAGATGCTTAACTTAGGTGTTGCAATGAACCAACAGATTAGAGCCATAAAATTTAGAAACAAAGAGAGAACTGCAGCAAATCGAGCAGTGGAACGAGCTCATCAAGAATCTTGGGATAGATCTATAAGCATAATAGAAGACAATATTCACGGACGGCAAATGATAGCTTATAAACCAATGAAAATGTTAATTCGAACAGAAAAATAAGTCTCTCAAATAAATTTCAACTAGTAAAATGGAATAGAATATTATAAGAACTTGTGGTCTGAGGAAACGTGCTCACAGAGAGTATAGAGGATGAAACTGAAATAGGATATGTAGACGATTTATGTATGGATGAAATACGAGAAGCCCTGAAGTCCACAAAAAGCAGAAAAGCTACTGGCACAGACACTGAACTGAAATATGGAGGCACCCTATTACAAAAGTGATTACTACGTATATTTAATATGTGCTGGAGAAAGGGACTGTTGCAGAAGCATGGTCACAAGCAAAGGTGATAACCATCTGAAAAAAAAGAGACCGCAATAGTTGCGAGAACTATACAGGAATCAGCTTACCGAACACAAAGTTTATGCAAGAACAGTGAACAAGGGGTTAAAGGTTATAGGTGAGAGTTCATTAGGCGAAGTACAAATGGGATTTCCGAGAGGCATATAGACAACAGGTGCAGTATTTACAATAAAACAAATAATCGGAAAGCAGAGATAGTATAATTGGGAAACCCATTTAGCATTCATTGACTTTATTAAGGCGTTTGATAATTCGACAGAAAGAAACTGTGGAGAGTTATGAGAGAAACAGGAGTCCCACAAAAGCTAATAAACGTCTCAAAAAGTATGTACAAACACATGACTGTAATATTAGATATAAATGGCACCCTAATACAATATAGAGCCACAAACTAATGAGTAAGACAAGGGTGCAGCATTTCAGCTACACTATTTAACATTTATTTAAATGACGATATTAGGAAATGGACGGAAATTTTTAACTGGACAATTGAGATTAACAGCAGTTCCCACTTGAATTGTCCTTTATAGGCAGACGACGCCACACTCGTGGCGGATAGTGAAAATGACCTACAAAAGGGAATACATTTTTTAAGTAAGGCTTGTGAAAAGCACCATTTGAATATTTCAGAAAAGAAGACAAAATCAGTGGCTTTCAAAGACAAAAAAATTACGAAAAAGTTTACGCAGTACCGATTCAGCTCTAGAAACAGAACAACAGTCTTGGTGACGCTCTTTCTCTCAACGACCAGCGCTTCCACACTACTAACACCTCACAACCGTACTTCTGCTCAGTTATGCCACACGTTCCGTATTTATCGAGGAGCAAGAGAACCAACATTATCTTGATCTTGCCCGTACCTTACCTACTATATTCTGAGTATCAAAACGCATTTTACCGAAGAGATCTAAACTAGATTAAAAAAAGATCGATGTTTCCCAGACACATGTCGTGCAGTACAGCGCCTCGACTACAGCTTCCTACCGGCTGATATATCAGTCTAGAACATGTTAGCTGCTCGCAGCGCCTGAACACATCCGCCCACACCGTGTCTCCATTGTAATTGCACAGGCCTTATGACATGATTAATGAACCAACCAACCAGCATGTCGTAGCAGGCTTCTCCTCTAGCCCATGCGTAGAATACAGCGTATTGCAGCGTTACTTGTTATGAAACTGGAAAATGATTCTACTGATCGTATTCTGTCATTCATCAGTTTTCTGTTAGTAAAAGGAAAGCAGTTGCTGTAAACATAACAGTGCTTTCCTACGTATGCTCCTATTGCAGTGGTATGCCGATGCCTTACTAACACCTCAAGAGAGATACTGTTTATCGTGGACTCCGGAACGCGGTGTGACTTGTCTAACTAACCGCACTATTCCTTTATATACAGCAAAATAATAATGCTTTAGGTCCTTTGATGCCATGTTAGCACTAATTTATTATATCAATTGGCGGAAAAGAAAGATTTATGACCTTCATTGAGCTTGAATATTTGGTTAAGTGAGACTCATGTTTGCTTTTATTCCCTCAGAAACAATATTTGTTTTCAAGCTGTGTCATAGTCTCGAAAAAGTTTTCAGTGACTTAGGAAAATATTTTCTTCATTATTATTACAGTCTTGCACCACGATGTTTATTTGTAATCAGGTATTAATTTCATCCCGTAATGATCATCTTCAGAACTGAAAAGAAACCTGGTATGTATAATGCAACAAGTTTCTTCTCAGGTCTGAAGATGTCAGTACCAACCGGAATTAATAACCTGATTACAAATAAACATTGAAATGCAAGACTGGAATTATTATAACGCAAATATTTGATTCCAAATTTGAACAACAACTGTGTCTTAACGCAAATGAAATGGTAATGAGCGTCACATTAGACATGCGAACCGATGGTAGATGGATCAAGAAGTTTTTATATTTTGACTAAAGTTCAGTCTTGATCACACCATTTATGTTTCAATGAGATAAGTAACCGGTTTCGGCTATTTTTACATAACCATCATCAGACCTGTGGATTAATTTTAGGAAATACTAGAAACCAATCTTTAAATAAAATAAAAGTGTCTAATGACGTCAAAATTTTAACAAGATAAAATAAAATTAATTATACCCATGGCTCCCTTAGGATGGTAGGCGGAGCTCTTCTCGCTGCTACGAAGTCAACTGATGGTTATGAGTGCTGAGCACGAGCTTAAATATGCAGAGGCTCCGCCTACTTCCTGTCACATTACTTCACAACTGCCAATCAGCGTTCATAATATGACGCTATCGTCAAAGTATAAAAGTAGGAAATACGCTAATAACATAAAATTGATTCATTTAAAATGTCTGATTAACAGATAGTTAGTATGTGTACAGCTTATTTATATTTTGGATAAAAACAGTAAACTACGATGTGTAATAGCTGTGCCCTCTATGGGCAACCTTAATACTATTACAGTGTGAGTTACATCAAAGATGTGAAAGTCCTTGGAGTTGTGGTATATATCGATTATACCGAGGCGTCTACATCACAATTGCATCTTTGTTGGATGTTGCAGAATCGTCTTACTTTAACTGTAGTTTTCATGGCAATATTCTTTACAGCAGTAGGGTAGCAGCCAAGAGTACGTTCCGCATTATGTATGTCTGAATAACTGATGAGACCGCTGATTAAATTTTTTAGAACTCATCGATCTAATAGTTTTTATAATAATCAATGTCAATTTAATAAAATTTTTATATGTTGTACAGCATATTTTACATACATAGCTTTTGCCATGGGTATAACTAGTCTTATATTTTAAAACAAAAGAGTAGATGCTTTTATTATAAAATTTCGTCAAAAATATTTTTCGCGAAAATCTAATTGTTCATTGAGCAGCATTGATGATTTGGTTTTCAAATGGGCATATATCTCGATTTCTTCTAAGATATTCATAAGTAAGCCTTTATTTGCATAATGAAGAACTTGTAAATTCTGCTATACTGTCCCCTCAGCATGATTATTGAATGCTATATGATGGCCGAATACAGACTTTGTTCGTGAGGTACCCGACGTATTTTTCTTTGTACCTTACTGCAAAATTTCGACCTGTTTGGCCGATGTATATTTTCTCACAGTCTCTACATTGGTTCTTGTACACTCCTGATCTGGTAAATTTTCCATTATCTCTACTTACGGTATGTCTTAATTTTTGTTGTGAAGTAATGTGACAGGAAGTAGGCGCAGCCTCTGCATATTTAAGCTCGTGCTCAGCACTCATAACCATCAGTTGACTTCGTAGCAGCGAGAAGAGCTCCGCCTACCATCCTAAGGGAGCCATGGGTATAATTAATTTTATTTTATCTTGTTAAAATTTTGACGTCATTAGACAATTTTATTTTATTTAAAGATTGGTTTCTAGTATTTCCTAAAATTAATCCACAGGTCTGATGATGGTTATGTAAAAATAACCGAAACCGGTTACCTATCTCATTGAAACATAAATGATGTGATCAAGAGTGAACTTTAGTCAAAATATAATAATCTATTGATCACTGTATTCCAAAAATGTTTACCAAAATTGTAAGAAAGTTTTTGTTGGAATTCAAGGTCAAGGCGACAACACACAATGAGGCGACAAGTCATGGGATAGCGATGTGAACATATACATATGGCGGTAGCATCGTGCATAAAACGGCAGTGCATTAGCGGAGCTGTCATTTGTACTCATTTGAGTCAGGTGACAAGGTTTCCAAAGTGATTGTGGCCGCACGACGGCAATTAAAAGACTTCAAACGCGGAATGGTAGTTGGAGCTAGACGCTTTGGACATTCCATTTCGGAAATCGTTATGAAATTGAATATTCCGAGGTCCACAGCGTCAAGAATGTGCCGAAAATGCCAAATTTCTGGCGTTACCTCTCATCACGAACAATTCAATGTCCGACAGTATTCACTTAACGACTGAGAGCAGCGGACGTATCAGTGATAACAGACAAGCAACACTGCGTGAAATATTCGCAGATTACGGCTAACGTATCGGTTAGGACAGTGTGGCGAAATATGGCGTCAATGGGCTGTGGCAGCAGACGACCGACACGAGTTCCTTTGCTAACAGCACGACAACGCCAGCTGCGCCTCTGCTGGGCTCGTGACCATGTCGATTGGACCCAAGCCGAATGGAAAACCGTGGCTTCGTCAGAGTGTGGAGTAGACTACAAGAAGTCATGGGCCCAAGTTGTCAACGAGGCACCGATCAAGCTGGTGGTGGTTCCATAATGGTGTGGCCTGTGTTCACATGGAATGCACTGAGGCCTCTGGCCCAACTGAACTGATCATTGGGTGGTAATGTTTATGTTCGGCTACTTGAGACCATTTGCAGGCATCCATGGACTTACGTTCCCAAACAACGATGATTTTTTGTGGATGACAATGCGCCGTGTCACAAAGTTCTGGACAATTCGATCGAATGATATGGCCACATACGCGGTGGTCTCGCGGTTCTAGGCGCGCAGTCCGGAACCGTGCGACTGCTACGGTCGCAGGTTCGAACCCTGCCTCGGGCATGGATGTGTGTGATGTCCTTAGGTTAGTTAGGTTTAAGTAGTTCTAAGTTCTAGGGGACTGATGACCACAGCAGTTTAGTCCCATAGTGCTCAGAGACATTTGAACCATTTGATATGGCCACATAGACCGCCCAACATGAATCACGTCGAACATTTATGGGACATAAACTAGAGGCTAGTTAGTGCGCAATTACCGGCGCCGCCACCACTTTCGCAATTATGAACCGGTATAGGGGTAGCATGGCTCAATATTTATGCAGGGGACATCCAACGACTTGAGTCCATGCCGCATCGAGTTACTGCACTACGCTGGCCAAAAGGAGGTCCGACACGATATTACGAGGTATCCCATGACTTTTGTCCCTCAATACCGTGCAAGACGTCTAGATGACGTTAGAAACGACGGAGTAACAGCATGGATACACATTTTCGAAGACCGCAAAGCACTGACAGATGTACATTCTGCCAGTGGTTTATATCAAGTGGTTGAAGATGGTGATCATGACGGATATCAGTTGGGCCCGAAAAGACCTTGGTCCTCCATTCCCGCTCATGAAATTGTTTTGTTTTTCTCATTTTACTCCCACTTTCCCTAACAATTTTGACTGCAGTAATGTCTCTGAATAGTAGTAAAGCATCTAAGTATTAATTAGTTACAAATCGGCGCCAAGGCTCCTACGGAATAGGCTCCTGCTTTGAAGACCAACATTTTGAAAAGTCCTTCCTTCCACGTTTTTATTCTTATGTCACGAAAAGGGCTCCAGCCTACTCACAAGTACACTTCGTCCATGATATTACGTGTCACTTTAAGATCTCAGTAATTTTAATGCAATGGTTTTTCTAATCCATTAGACGACTTTTATGCAGCATATTTTCCGAAAAAAATCACGATTTCGTATCCCATCCCTGCCTATTTGTCGAGCTTGCGCCCCCTCCCGATGTCGACGGCGCTTTAAACCTTAATCTCCCTCCTTTCCCACCAACAGAACTTTTCTTCTCCAATCACCAGTTTGCATTCCCAGCTACAGCATACCAGTCCTTTCTTCTTTTGTTTTCCTCTCATAAGAAGTTACTGAATTCATGACAGAGGTGGTACGATGCTACCTGATCCCCGGAACCAGTGCAATGGACAAGTTGATTGAAGTTACTAGGCTGATGGATAGCTCTCATACATCTAATACGTACTGATTCAACTACGTATGTTGAAGGGGACTAATACATGCATAACTGCCAAAAAAATCGGTTTTTTAAGTTGTCTAAACAATGCTTTGTAATTTTCTGAACAAGGAAAAGTTTACTTCGAAGAAATTTACGAAGGAAAGCCCGAAATCAAAGGAATTTAAACGCGTGTGGTTGGTTGGTTGGTTGCTTGGGGAAGGAGACCAGACAGCGTGGTCATCGGTCTCATCGGATTAGGGAAGGATGGGGAAGGAAGTCGGCCGTGCCCTTTCGGAGGAACCATCCCGGCATTTGCCTGGAGTGATTTAGGGAAATCACGGAAAACCTAAATCAGGATTGCCGGACGCGGGATTGAACCGTCGTCCTCCCGAATGCGAGTCCAGTGTCTAACCACTGCGCCACCTCGCTCGGTAAACGCGTCTGCAGAAATGACGACACGCCCATGTCATGCACACAGCTTTGTTAAAAACAGAATTTTATTGTCCGCTGTTTATTGTTATGACCTTTTACTCTATAATGTCATGATGAAACAAGATTTTTAGAGAAGTAATTACTTGGTAGAACTCAAAACCCAAATAAGTGTTATAACAACTGTATATTGGATCAGATACCAAAATCTGCTCAGGTAGGATTAAATACTCCGATAATAGATGTTTTGGGTGCCCTGCTACGTTTCAATGATGGTGAAAAGTCAAGGTTTGAGGTTGTGGAATTGATGGCAACGCGTGTTGGACTAAGTAAACAAATAACTTTAATTGCGATGTCTACAGGAGACTCTTCGAAGCAGAGAAATCGGTGTTGGAAGCCACCAAAGAAACAAGAATAAGAAGAAGTAGTCTGAAAAATAAAAGGGAGGGAGAATGACCCACAAACGAGATGAATATGGACCGCGTAGCATTAGCATCATGCGGGGTGGGTAGAGAAACAAGTTCTAACTTTAACGTGAATTTCCCGGAAGGATTTCTTGATGTTTTGGTAGACAATGGTTAAAAAGATAGAGGGCTGAAATTCCAAGTGCTGTCTTAACTTATCTAAAAAGTAGACTAGTCTTATGACTTAAATTTGTAAATTAAAGACTTTTTAAGAAGAAGGTATGAGTTAACTACTGATGTTTTTGATAATCATTACCAAAAAATTTTGGAATTATAATTTGTGACAGGAATATATTTTTAAAAGTCTACTTTAAAGACAATAGTGCAAAGAACGTCCAGGAAAAATCAAGTTTCTACTTTGTTTTTATTTCGAGATAAGTGTACCTACGGTGCACATAAATAATTAACTTGTTTTATTTACTTGCAACACAAAAAACAATTCAGAAAAGAACGTGAGATGGAAATCTGTTGTTCAGACATCTAAATGTTTGCAAAAGATCTGTTAAAAGATCGTAAGCATTACATGAGCTCATTAAAATGTGGTAACCATGACATGGGCTTACAACCCTTATTCTTTGATTTACCCTATTTAGAAAACGGACATATTTTTCAAGACTTCCTCTTCTGTTTTCGAACTCGTCCCCTTAAGTCGTAGCACAATCCTGGAAAATAAGTAAGATACAGCAATGAAATATTATAAAATAATGGCTGTAATAAATTGCTAGCGTGATATGAAGTTGTCTGTTGTGGTCTTCAGTCCAGAGACTGGTTTGATGCAGCTCTCAATGCTAATCTATCCCGTGCAAGCTCCATCTCCCAGTATCTACTGCAACCTACATCCTTCTGAATCTGCTTAGTATATTCATCTCTTAGTCTCCATCTATGATTTTTACCCTCCACGCTGCCCTCCAATGCTAAATTTGTGATCCCTTGATGCCTCAGGACATGTCCTACCAACCGATCCCTTCTTCTAGTCAAGTTGTGCCACAAACTTCTCTTCTCCACAATCCTTTTCAATACCTCCTCATTAGTTACGTTATCTACCCACCTAATCTTCAACATTCTTCTGTAGCATCACATTTCAAAAGCTTCTATTCTCTTCTTGTCTAAACTATTTATTGTCCATGTTTCACTTCCATACAAGGCTACACTCCATACACATACTTTCAGAAACGACTTCCTGACACTTAAATCTATACTCGATGTTAACAAATTTCTCTTCTTCAGAAACGCTTTCCTTGCCATTGCCAGTCTACATTTTATATCCTCTCTACTTCGACCATCATCAGTTATTTTTCTCCCCAAATAGCAAAACTCCTTTACTGCTTTAAGTGTCTCATTTCCTAATCTAATTCCCTCAGTATCACCCGACTTAATTCGACTACATTCCATTATCCTCGTTTTGCTTTTGTTGATGTTCATCTTATATCCTCCTTTCAAGACACTGTCCGTTCCGTTCAACTGCTCTTCCAAGTCCTTTGATGTCTCTGACAGAATTACAATGTCATCGGCGAACCTCAAAGTTTTTATTTCTTCTCCATGGATTTTAATATATATTCCGAATTTTTCTTTTGTTTCCTTTAATGCTTGCTCAATATACAGATTGAATAACATCGGGATAGGCTACAACCCTGTCTCACTCCCTTCCCAACCGCTGCTTCCCTTTCATGTCCCTCGACTCATATAACTGCCATCTGGTTTCTGTACAAATTGTAAACAGCCTTCCGCTCCCTGTATTTTACCCCTGCCACCATTAGAATTTGAAAGAGAGTATTCCAGACAACATTGTCAAAAGCTTTCTCTAAGTCTACAAATGCTAGAAACGTAGGTTTGCCTTTTCTTAATCTTTCTTCTAAGATAAGTCGTAGGGTCAAAAAAATGGTTCAAATGGCTCTGAGCACTATGGGACTCAACATCTATGGTCATCAGTCCCCTAGAACTCAGAACTACTTAAACCTAACTAACCTAAAGACATCACACAACACCCAGTCATCACGAGGCAGAGAAAATCCCTGACCCCGCCGGGAATCGAACCCGGGAACCCGGGCGTGGGAAGCGAGAACGCTACCGCACGACCACGAGCTGCGGACTCGTAGGGTCAGTATTGCCTCACGTGTACCACTATTTCTACGGAATCCAAACTGATCTTCCCCGAGGTCGGCTTCTACCAGTTTTTCCATTCGTCTGGTAATAATTCGTGTTAGTATTCTGCAGCAGTGACTTATTAAACTGATCGGTAATTTTCACATCTGTCAACACCTGCTTTCTTTGGGATTGGAATTATTATATTCTTCTTGAAGTCTGAGGGTATTGTCCCTCTCTCGTACATCTTGGTCACCAAATGGTAGAGTTTTGTCAGGACTGGCTCTCCCAAGGCCGTCAGTAGTTCTAATGGAATGTTGTCTACTCCCGGGGCCTTGTTTCGACTCAGGTCTTTCAGTGCTCTGTCAAACTCTTCACGCAGTATCGTATCTCCAATTTTATCTACATCGTCTTCCATTTCCATAACATTGTCCTCAAGTACATCGCCCTTGTATAGACCCTCTATATACTCGTTCCACCTTTACGCTTTCCCTTCTTTGCTTAGAACAGGGTTTCCTTCAAAGCTCTTGATATTCATGCAAGTGGTTCTCCTTTCTCCAAAGGTCTCTTTAATTTTCTGTAGGCAGTATCTATCTTACCCCTAGTGATATAAGCCTTTACATCCTTACATTTGACCGAGCGAGGTGGCGCAGTGGTTAGCACACTGGACTCGCATTCGGGAGGACGACGGTTCAATCCCGTCTCCAGCCATCCTGATTTAGGTTTTCCGTGATTTCCCTAAATCGTTTCAGGCAAATGCCGGGATGGTTCCTTTGAAAGGGCACGGCCGATTTCCTTCCCCATCCTTCCCTAACCCGAGCTTGCGCTCCGTCTCTAATGACCTCGTTGTCGACGGGACGTTAAACAACACTAACCTAACCTAACCTAACCATCCTTACATTTGTCCTCTAGCCATGCCTGCGTAGCCATTTTGCACTCCCTGTCGATCTCATTTTTGAGACTTTTGTATTCCTTTTTGCCTGCTTCATTTACTGCATTTTTATATTTTCTCCTTTCATCAATTAAATTCAATATTTCTTCCGTTACCCAAGGATTTCTACTAGCCCTCGTCTTTTTACCTATGTGATCCTCCGCTGCCTTCACTACTTCATCCGTCAAAGCTACCCATTCTTCTTCTACTGTATTTCTTTCCCCCATTCCTGTCAATTGTTCCCTTATGCTCTCCCTGAAACTCTCTACAACCTCTGGTTCTTTCAGTTTAGCCAGGTCCCATCTCCTTAAATTCCCACCTTTTTGCAATTTCTTCAGTTTTAATCTACAGTTCATAACCAGTAGATTGTGGTCAGAGTCCACATCTGCCCCTGTAAATGTCCTACAATTTAAAACCTGGTTCCTAAATGTCTGTCTTACCATTATATAATCTATCTGATACCTTTTAGTATCTCCAGGATTCTTCCGTGTATAAGGTAAGGGCAAAAGCGGAATCCTATCTGTGGAACTGTGATTTTACAAGTCTGTCCAAGGTATCCAAATAGAGAGGGAAATATAGAGATTGAGCAACACTGAAACATCTGGAGCTCAGAAGAAAAGATTTTAGGGTACGGAAATGAATAGTGGAACCAGGTTCACAGATCGTCCAGTGAAAGAATACTAAAAGCCACTAACACGAGAGAGACTAGAAGTTATTGACAAGCTAAATAGTCGATAGATTATGTAATGCATACCTGAAGATGCGACGGACCATAAAGTCTAATTTTGTAGTAAGACTTCTCCTGCACCAGATCACTCTTGTTGTGTATCTTTTCTTGCTCGATATAGGACGTATTCTATCACATCTACTGGCATCTTTCATAATTCTAGCTGTGCCCGTTATGTTCTGTACGATAAATTTCCATTGTTCTCATTCTTTGATGACTTAGTTATTCCTTCCACACGGAATAATGACCACAAAAGAAAGCAATGGCAATTTCTTTTGGTCTCTCGGACATTTCATTCTCTTATTCCGCTCCCTATTGAACATTAAGTTCAAATAGTAACGTTGGAGTTGAAATACGTAAATGTGTTAGCGATCATTAGAAGCACAAGCGTCGCAACACTCAAGACAATAGAACTGCAATTTAAAGGATTGTACTTCATTTTTACGTCCGGCATTTTTTAATTAGGTTTTGTATTTTTCCAAATTGATTATGAATGTATAGCAGTAGGTTCATCAACGACAGCTTATTTATTTCCCCATTATTGCCCAAGGAGTCAGCGGTTCGACTCAAACGATGACGGTACCAAATCCTACATGTCATAAATTTCTTTTCAGGAAGTCGCTTAAGACGACTACCGGGACTGTTCCATTGTAAAGGCCACAGCAGATTTCCTTCGTCATGCTCCGCCAATCTCAGCTCATGCTGGCTAACGACTTTTCCTCTTCTTTGTAACCTTCTCGAATGAAATTACAAGTTTACTATTACGGTTGAAGTTCTCCGAGCCTATAATTACTGCTTAGTAGGCAGTTCGGTTGAAGCGGAATCGAAATCGCTAAAAAAAGGCAGTCACAAAAGTTATAAAGAAGAACATTGGTACAAGGAAGGTGCCGGCCGGTATGACCGAGCGGTTCTAAGCGATTCAATCTGGAATCGCGCGACTGCTACGGTCGCAGGTTCGAATCCTGCTTCGGGCATGGATGTGTGTCGTATCCTTAGGTTAGTTAGGTTTAAGTAGTTCTAAGTCTAGGGGACTGATGACCTCATATGTTAAGTCCCATAGTGCTCAGAGCCATTTGAACCAGGAAGGCAACTGCGAAGAAAACATGGATAACAAGAGAAATACTTCAGTTGATCGACAACAGAAGGAAGTGCAAAAATGTTCAGAGAAATTCAGGAAATCAGACGTACAAGTCACTTTCTAATGAAGTGCCGGGAATCTCAGGCGAAACACCTACATGAAGCCGGCCGCGGTGGTCTCGCGGTTCTAGGCGCGCAGTCCGGAACCGTGCGACTGCTACGGTCGCAGGTTCGAATCCTGCCTCGGGCATGGATGTGTGTGATGTCCTTAGGTTAGTTAGGTTTAAGTAGTTCTAAGTTCTAGGGGACTGATAACCACAGCAGTTGAGTCCCATAGTGCTCAGAGCCATTTGAACCATTTTGAACCTACATGAAAAATGTGAAGAAATTGAAAAAAAAAAAAAAAAAAAGATTGTCCGAAGGGCTGAATCGGCATACAGAAAAGTCAAAACAACCTTCAGTGAAATTAATAACAACTGCGGTGACATCTAGAGTGCAACTGGACTTCCAGTGTTACATGCAGAGCGAAATGGTGGAAGGAGTACATTGAAGGCCTCTATGAGGGGGACGACTCGTCTGTTGAAGTGGTAGAAGAAGAAACAGGAGTCGATAGAGAAGTGATAGAGGATCCAGCATTAGAAACAGAATTCAGAACAGCTGGTAGAATTAAGGTCAAATAAAGCAAAAGGGATAGATGACATTCCATCAGAATTTATGAAATCATTGGGGGATGTAGCATCAAAAGGACTATTCATCCTGGTTTGTAGAATGTATGAGACTGGAAAAATATCATCTACACAGTTTCGGAGACTGCAAGAGCCGGCAAGTGTGAGAATTATCGCACACTCAGCTTAACAGCTCATGCATCAAAATCTCAGATAAGAACAATGTACAGAATAATGGAAAAAACTGAGAATGTGTTAGATAAGAAGCAGTTCGACTTTAGTTAAGGTAAAGGCACTAGAGAGGCAGTTCTGACGTTGCGGTTGATAATGGAAGGCAAGACTGAAGAAAAATCAAGAAACATTCATAAGGTTTGTCGAACTGGAAAAAGCGTTCGATAAAGTAAAATGATGCAAGATCCTCGAAATCCTGAGGAAAACAGAGGTAAGCTATAGGGAGAGATGGGTGGCATGCAGACCGTGAAGAACCAAGAGGGAACAGCAAGAGACGAAGACCAAGAACGAAGTGCTCGGATTAGAAAGGGTGTAAGACAGGGGTGTAGCATTTCCCCCGTACTGTTCAGTCTATACGTCGAAGAAGTAAGAAGGGAAATAAAAGAAAGATTCAAGAGGGCACTACAATTCAAGGTGAAAGGATATCACTGATTTGCTGACGACATACATATCCTCAGTGAAAATGAAGATTTAGAGGATACGTTGAACAGAATGAACAATGTAACGTGCACGGAATGTAAATCGAAAGTAAATCGAAGAAATACGAAAGTAACGAGAAGTTGGAGCAATGAGAACAGCGAGACTCTTAACATCAGGATTGGTGATCACGAAGTACGTGAAGTTAAGGAAATCTGCTACCTAGGCAGCAAAATACCCCACAATGGACGCTGTAAGGAGAATATAAAATGCAGATTGGAACAGGCAAAAGGGCATTTATGGCCAAGAGAAGTCTATTGGTATCCAACATATGTCTTTATATGAGGAATAAATTTCTGAAAATGTACGTTTGGAGCACAGCATTGTATGATAGTAAGACATGGACCGTAGGAAAACCGGAAAGGAAGAGAATCGAAGCATTTGATATGCGATGCTGCAGAAGAATGTTGAAAATCAGTTGGACTGATAATATAAGGAATGAAGAGGTTCTCCGTAGAATAGGCGAGAAAAGGAAATATAGAAAACACTGACAAGAATAAGGGACAGGATAACAGGACGTGTGATAAGACATCAAGGAATAACCTTCATGTTATTAGAGAGAATTGTATTGGATCAAAACTGTACAGGAAGACATAGATTGGAATATAGCAGCAAATAATTGAAGACAAAGTCTGCAAGTGCTACGGTTCAAAATGGCTCTGAGCACTATGGGACTCAACTTCTGAGGTCATTAGTCCCCTAGAACTTAGAACCAGTTAAACCTAAGGACATCACACACATCCATGCCCGAGGCAGGATTCGAACCTGCGACCGTAGCGGTCTCGCGGTTCCAGACTGCAGCGCCTAGAACCGCACGGCCACTTCGGCCGGCAGTGCTACGGTTGATTTATGTGGATTAAGACGACATGTATGTTTTGTCAGGCCTCTGGGTTAACCTGAGGAAGAGAACAAAAACAATGTATCAATACACTCTTCATAGTTTTGTAGAGATCTTTGACTGAAAGGATGAACAAAAATATAAACGTAAAATTAAAAATGCCTCCAGTGGCTTCTAATCCTGTTGTTTTACTCATGTACATTATCACACTTCGTCAACAAAGAAGGGAGGAAAAAAATGGCGTCTAGGGTCTAATATGTACAAAGAATTTGCAACAAAATAAAACAATATTTGGGAACGAGTCTCAAAGCGTTGTGGAAATCTTTGGTAGCGTAGATGAACCAAAATGTAAGTCTAAATATCTCTAGTGCTAAATATTTACGAATGGTGATAGATTACGTGATGCAACACGGCAGAAAAATAAGCCCGGGGCCACTGGTGGTATTTTTTAATTTTTTATTTACATTTTTGTGTGTCCTTTCAATCACAGATCTCCACAAAACTATTAACAATATAGTGTGATAACAATGTTTCTGTCCTCTTCTACTAGACTGTACCACAGGATACACAAAAGTCATAAAACAATACACACATGTTTATTTAATGTATGCCTTATGGTGGAAGCTTAAACGTCCGGAAAGCGTCGTGGAAATAAATAAATATTTACTCGTAACAGTAAACTTTTTGTTTCATTCTGTATCAGTAACAGTCTCGGTACAGCCTAACTAAAAATGTTCGTATTCTTATCTTCTTTATTTCATTTCACGTTTGACTTATGAAGCGTGTTTCTAAAGTAAGTACCATTTTTAAACAAAAAGAATAAAAGTACACTTTTCCTAGCAATTTTATTTTTACATGAAAGTCTGCAGTTTAATTTACTTATCTACACAATTCCCACCAATATTAAGGCACTTATTATATCATACAAGCAGCTTTCGATTACTATCCTAGTAGAAATCTACTTCGTGATTAGACAATCACTGCAACACGTTACCCTCACTTTTGTCATGACCCTCACCACACAGTTCCTTCTTCAAATGCAGGAACAAATGGTAGTCACTTTTTCATCAACTTTCTGCACCGAAGTCCGCAGTTCGTGGTCGTGCGGTAGCGTTCTCGCTTCCCACGCCCGGGTTCCCGGGTTCGATTCCCGGCGGGGTCAAGGATTTTCTCTGCCTCGTGATGACTGGGTGTTGTGATGTCCTTAGGTTAGTTAGGTTTAAGTAGTTCTAAGTTCTAGGGGACTGATGACCATAGATGTTAAGTCCCATAGTGCTCAGAGCCATCTGAACCATTTTTTTCTTCACCAAAGGTCGCCTAGGTCGTTCCTGATCAGGTACATTCGTTCACCTATCATAAAAGCTCTCATTAATTTCCGTGCCATTCCATCGCGCATAATGCTTTCTCCATTCACTTCACTGATCTGACGATTTTCGGCCTCTTTTACACCTTTAGCTCTAAGAAAACGAATCGCAGCGCGCATTTCACAGTCGGCGAGATTCTCACTCAGAGGAGGCATTTAAAACACAAACAAACGTAAAAATGCCGAATGACTTTGAAACTGCGTCTGTGACTTATCAACAGAGTGTGACGCACAGCACACATGCTCCAGAAACCGATCGCGGAGCTGCAGAGACGGAATTTCAAAAAGATACTTACTTGAAAAACACGCCTCGTAATTACGCAGCAGTTGACATGTGAATCGACTCGCTATGGGCCAAAGGGAAATGTTAGGCTCGTAATCTGCGGCGAGTCGGGGCAAATATAACTAGATGCTGATAAAGCTTTCCAAGTGGGGTCTTCTGGTACGTTTCTTTCATCTGTGAGCAGAGTATCGAATAAATTCGCTGATAATACACTGAGGTGACGAAAGTTCTGGGAAAGCAATAGGAACATAGGCTGAAGGCGTTAGTATTCTGTACGCAAGGTATAAACGGGTAGTGGACTGGCGGAGGTGTCATTTGTGCTCAGGTGATTCATGTGAACAGATAGCCGACGTGATTATTGTCTCATTAAATTAACAGACTTTGGACATGGATGGCAGTTGGAGGTAGACGAATTAGATATTACATTGCCGAAATCGTTTGGGAATCCAGTAGTCCGAGATCCACAGTGTCAAGAGTGTGCCGAGAATAACAAATTTCTGGCATTACCTCTTACTAAGAACAACGCAGTAGCCGATGGCCTTCACTTAACGACAGAGAGCAGCAGAGTTTTCAGTGCTAACAGACAAGCAGTACCACGTAAAATAACAGCAGAAATCGATGTAGGACGTACGACGAACGTATTCGCTAAGACAGTGTGGCGAAGTTTGGCGTCAATGGGCCATGACAGCAGATGACCGACTCGAGTGCCTTTGTTAACAGTAAGAGATCGCCTGCAGCGCCTCCGCTAGACTTGTGATCATACTGGCTGTACTCTAGCCTACTGGTCAGATGAGTCCCGATTTCAGTTGGTGAGAGCTAATGATGGGGCTCGAATGAGGCTCAGACCCCATGAAGCCACGGGTCCCAGTTGACAACAAGGCATTGTGCAAATTGGTGGTGGCTCCACAATGGTGTGGAATCGGTTTACATGGAATAGAGAGGGTCCTCTGGCCCAACTAAACCTATCATTGACTGGAAATGATTACGTTTGGTTACTTTAAGACTATCGGCAGCCGTTCGTAGACTTCATATTCCAATGAAAATGCGCCATGTCACCTGGCCACAACTGTTCGAGATTTGTTTGAAGAACATTCTGTCAATTCGAGCCAGTGATTCGGCCACCCGGATCGCGCGACGTGAATCCCATAGAACTTTTATGGGACATAATCGAGAGGTCATTTGGTACACAAAATCCTGCACCGTCAATAATTTCGCAATTATGTTCGGCTACGGAAGCAGCACTGCTCGTTATTTCAAAAATGGTTCAAATGGCTCTGAGCACTACGGGACTTAACCGCTGTGGTCATCAGTCCCCTAGAACTTAGAACAACTTAAACCTAACTAACCTAAGGACATCACACAACACCCATGCCCGAGGCAGGATTCGAACCTGCGACCGTAGAGGTCGCGCGGTTCCAGACTGTAGCGCCTAGAACCGCTCGGCCACTCCGGCCGGCGGCTCATTATTTCTGCTAGCGACTCTCAAGGACTTGTTGAGTCCATGCCACGTCGAGTTGTTGTGCTACGTCGGGCAAAAGGTGGTCCGACACGATATTAGGAGGTATTCCATGACTTGTCAACTCAGTGTATTAAATTTTGGAGCCATTGTAAGTTCGAGTGGTACACAGGTAATACGACACGTAACAGGACTTACCTGAGAGTGTAAGGAGAAAGTGGTGTGCTCTACTGTTACTTCTGCGGCGGTAGTCATGGCGACAATTTTCATGGTTCAAGAATAGATGTGTAAGTAATCCGAAGAGGAAGTCAAAATTTTTCTTTCAGACATTCAGTCATTTACAGTGGGGGAAAATATACGATGTAAAAGAGTCAGGCTTTTTTTTCCCGTCATCGAGGACGTCGTTAGAGAGTGGGGCAAAAAATCTGCCTCGTCCTCTTCAAGGCAAGCATATGGAAGCTACACTAAGCGAGTTAACCAAATCACATAATACCTAAATCTGGATGGTTGGATGGTGATTTGAAACAGCGAGTCCAGTGTGTTATGGCACCACCCAGTGACTGCTTTAAGATGACGCCACTAGCCGCTGCGCCGGTACGATTAAATACATAGTCTGATGTTGCTAAAGATACCAGTAAAGTGTTCAAAGTACTCATTCTGTGAAGCAGTACGTGTTGCTGTTGTGGGCTCTAGCCGTGAGACTGGCTTGATGCCGCTCTCCGTGGTAATCTGCCCTATGCAAGCCTCTTCACCTCTGCATTACTACTGCAATCTACACCCATTTGAACCTGCTTACTGTATTCACTCCTTGGCCACCCTGTACAATTTGTACGCCTCACACTTTCCTCCATTACTGTTGTCTATAACTTCGTACAGAACGCTAAGGTGAGGTGGGCTACAGAGTGATGTGGCAACTGTCGTCCTTGGAAAGCTGGACAGGAGTAAAATGATCAGCGGTAAAGTTAACACCACACAAAGACTCGTTAGAGACAGTGCTGCAAGAAACAGAATCCAGCTATCATAATGTCGACAAGGATGAGGGCCCATGAAGTAAGCACAAACGATGATACTGTAGCGAAGAGGCTCCAAGTGCAAGTGAGCCGTGTGCCTCCCGCTGGTCGTCCCATATTCTGGCAGAAGAGGGCGCTCGTAGTCCACAGCCACTGGAAACGTGGCTCAGCAGGTGTGCGCAATTCGGTCTGCCAGATCCCGCGCGGCCACTATCGACGTCTAACGGGAACTTTCAGTTCTGCGGCCTACTTCGTGACGCCTGTGAGTTGGTATCAATACGTGACACCAAAATTACCGAACTGACCTTCACGACTTAGGATGTGTCCTTCTTTTAATCAAGTTGTCCCACAATTTCTTTTCGTCAATTAGATTCTGTACCTACTCGTTCCTTATTTGATCTGTCCAAGTAATCTTCAGAATTCTTCTGTAGCTGCGCATTTCTAAAGCTTCTTTTACTGTCTCAACTGCTTATAGTCAAAGATTCAAACCCGCACAAGGCTACACTCCAAACAAATACTTTCAGAAAGGACTTCGTAACACTTAAACGTACATTAGATGTTAACAAATTGCTGTTTTTGAGAAATGTCTGCACTTTATGTTTTGTCTACTTCCACCACCGACCGCGGTGGCCGAGTGGTTCTAGGCGCTTCAGTCCGGAACCGCGCGACTGCTACGGTCGCAGATTCGAATCCTGCCTCGGGCGTGGATGTGTGTGACGTCCTTAGATTACTTAGGTTTAAGTAGTTCTAAGTTATAGCGGACTGATGACCTCAGATGTTAAGACCCATAGTGCTCAGAGCCATTTGAACCATTTTTTTTTTCTACTTCCATCCTCAATAGTATTTCGCTTAGAACTCATATACTTCTTTTTAGTATCTTCATTCCTAATCTAAACTCATGCTCATAAATTAAGGACAACGCTGATACATGGTGAAACAACGCTCTGGTGGGCGGTTTACGGGTTTAAATCACCTCGGGGTACGACCATGCGGTGCATTTGACCTGCGGTCGTCGCACGGTGGCGCTGGCAGCAGTCCACATACGCAGAGGTGCAGAAAGTACATGTGCAGACGTTTTCAGACGTGCTAATGGTCACTATGTGTTGAAATGTCTCAAAGAACACATATTGATGTCAATATGAGGGGTGGAATACTGGGGCGACTGGGGGCTGGGCAAATACAATAGGTCGTAGCACGGGCCCTCCGTGTGCCACAAAGTGTGATCTCCAGATTATGGCAACGATTCCAGCAGACAGGAAAAGTGTCCAGGAGCGACAGTACGGGACGTCCACAGTGTACAATACCACAAGAAGACCGATATCTCACCATCAGAGAGCGCAGACGGTCACTGATTATTGCTGGTAGCCTTGCTCGGGACCTTCCCGCAGCCACTGGAACAGTCTTCTCCAGGCACACGGTCTACAGACGACTGCACCTGCAAGATGCGTTCCACTGACCCCCTGGTCACAGGAGAGCCCGTAAAGCCTGGTATCAAGAACACAGTACATGGTCATTGGAACAGTGGTCCCAGGTTATGTTCACAGACGAGTCCAGGTATAGTCTGAACAGTGATTCTCTCAGGGTTTTCATCTGGTGTGAACCAGGAACCAGATACCAACCCATTAATGTGCTTCAAAGGGACCTGTATGGAGGTCGTGGTTTGATGGTGTGGGGTAGGATTATGACTGGTGCACGTACACCCCTGCATGTCTTTGACAGAGGAACTGTAACAGATCAGGTGTTTCGGGACGTCGTTTTGCACCAATATGTCCGCCCTTTCAGGGGTGCAGTAGATCCCACCTTCCGCCTGATGGATGATAACGCACGGCCCCATCGAGCTGCCATTGTGGGGGAGTACCTAGAAACAGAGGATATCAGGCGGATGGAGTGGCCTGCCTGTTCTCCAGACCTAAACCCCATCGAGCCCGTCTGGGATGCTCTCGGTCGACGTATCGCTGCTCGTCTTCAAACCCCTACGACACTTCAGGAGCTCCGACAGGCACTGGTGCAAGAATGGGAGGCTGTACCCCAGCAGCTGCTCGACCATCTGATCCAGAGTATGACAACCCGTTGTGCGGCCTGTGTACGTGTGCATGGTGATCATATCCCATATTGATGTCGGGATACGTGCGCAGGAAGCAGTGGCGTTTTGTAGCATGTATGTGTCGGGACGCTTTTCTCAACTTATAACCAATACCATGGACTTACAGGTCTGTGTCGTGTGTGTTCCCTAAGTGCCTATGCTATTAGCGCCAGTTTTGTGTAGTGCCACGTTGTGTGACACCACATTCTACAATCATCCTTAATTTATGAGCATGAGTATAAGTCTTTCAGCTTACCTGATTTAATTCGACTACTTTCCACTGCATTTGTTTCACTTTTGTTGATGTTAATCATATAACCTGTTTTTCAGGGGTCTATCCATTCCATCCAACAGTTCTTACAAGCCCTTTGTTGTAACCGTCAGATGTAAAAAAAAAATCATCGTCCAACTTCAAAGTTTTTACTTCCTCTCACTCCTTGGTTAAAATACAGAGTGAATAATTTCACGAATAGGCTACAACCCTGTCTCACCTATCTTCTCAACCACTGCTTCCCTTTAATGTGCTTCGTCTCTTATAATACTCGTATATAGAACGATTTAATATGCATGAAACAGAACATAATTTAAAGTCCTATCTCTACAGCCTCTTTGCGAAGGAGACCAATGTTACGCATACATTATGCTTCAGGTCTTCGTCTATGCCCAATAAACAGCAATCAATCGCTTTCACTCCTTAAAGATAGACTAGTACGAGTTATCTTGGACGATTTCGGAGCAATACTAAGAACTGAAACACTTGCGAGAGATAAATCAGAGCCTTCAATAAAAAAAATGGTTCAAATGGTTCTGAGCACTATGGGACTCAACTGCTGTGGTCATTAGTCCCCTAGAACTTAGAACTACTTAAACCTAACTAACCTAAGGACATCACACACATCCATGCCCGAGGCAGGATTCGAACCTGCGACCGTAGCAGTCGCGTGGTTCCGGACTGCGCGCCTAGAACCGCGAGACCACCGCGGCCGGCAGAGCCTTCAATACCATCCGATTAGTTTGCTCAGTGACCTCATAACAATCCCTAAAATTCAACGTAAGCACGATTGCAATCAAAATGGCGGCCAATGAGGATATCTGTTTCCCACGGCGCCAAAATATAAACATCAGATACAGAAACGCAAAAATCCTGAGTAATAAACACTGAACCTAACGGGACTAATGCGGGAAGCTAGGGGTTTTGGACGGGTGACAAACTAAAATCTAAAATAACAACCAAAAAGTGACGGTAATAAAAAAGTATACAAAACGAAACTACAGGAGCAACCTTATGCAGCGGTCTTCTTCCAAGTAGCGAAATACACAAAACTAGGGCGAACGAACTGAAACTGGTATAGGAAACGTCACTTGCCCTACATCGCTTAACTTAAAAGACCGATACTAACAAAAACGCCAAAATCCAATGCTTCTTTTCCTTTTATCTACCGTTAATACGAACTCCACGGTACGTAAGATTTGGCAAATGTATTTTATTTAACTTTTCGGCCGGGTGCCAAAAGCCAAAAACTGATAGCAATACAAAAAGCCAAAAAGTGAAACCAATGCAGCTAGTAAAAAATTACCTCAATTAACGTAAAGCTACATCGTAATAATCACTTAATCTATGCAGTCCAACTGGAAAGACAGGTAGCAATACAAAAAGCTAAAAACGAGTAGGAATAAAGAAAGTTGAAAGGCGAAAGTAATAGAGAACGTCAAAAGGCGACGCCAACGCACATATGCAAAGATCGCGACTGCTAACGAAGGGTTGAATGAAAGAACATCACTTGACCTATGCAATGCAACTTAAAATGCCGATAGCAATACAAATAGCCGAAAACCGTTAGCAGTAAAGAGGCCAACAAGTCAGTAGCAATACACGTAGCCAATAACTGCGATTATTAACGAAAAGCGGTGTCGAAAACACGACCTCATGTATATAGCCCAAAAAAGGAAAGCAAAAAAGCAGTAGTAGACCAAAAGTAATTACCGATACACAGAGTCAAATATCGTGAGAACTACTAATGGAACGTGGTATCTAAAACATCACTTGACCTACAGAGATCAATGAAACTGAAATTTGTGGTAATGTCTTATGGGACCAAACTGCTTAGGTCATCGGTCCCTAAGCTTACGCACTACCTAATCCAACTTAAAGTAACTTACGCTAGGGACAACACACACACGCATGCCCGAGGGAGGACCTCCGACTGGGAGAGCCGCGCGGGCCGTGACAAGACGCCAGATGAGTGTAAAACGCCAATACCAAAACCTATCAGTATCGAAATAAAGTGTAGCACCTAAACTGAGCCTCGCTCTCTCAAAGGAAGTAGCACGCCAGGCAAAAATTTACATTTGAAAGCTAAATGTATTCATAAATAATTCCAAATTCACGTAAATTGTAATCACTGTCCTCGCTCTTTACTACGGTAACCAAAGATAATGTTTAATGTCTGAATGACAAATGACGGCATTGGTCAAAGCCGACAGATAGTGCTGAAGGCTCAAGTTGACCACAGAGGGGTGTATTGTATCATGCCTCGCAGCCTAGGGGCTTGAGCCTAAAAAATGGTTCAAATGGCTCTAAGCACTAAGAGACTTAACATCTGAGGTCATCAGTCCCCTAGACGTAGAACTACATAAACCTAATTAACCTAACGACATCACACACATCCATGCCCGAGGTAGGATTCGAAACTGCGACCGTAGCAGACTTGCGCCTACCAGGCGCTACTGACAAGGGGAGGCCGCGACCTTGGGATCACAGTTTTACTTCAAGCTTTGTACATCTTTAGTTGGCCAGTAAAACAACTTTACGTGCAAATAGTGAGTGCACTACACTGGCAATTCCGTGAAAATTGCAAGAGAAGTTTTACGCGTCTGTTACGTGCCTTGTGTATCTGCGCTTAATGCCGGACGTTAGAGCACATTGTGTTCAAGTGGTTATCTTTCGAGCTCCATAAGGCGAATGTGTAAGAGGCGATGGTTGGACTCACGCTCAAACGTAATTTTTAATCTATATTTTTTTCATCACTGGTCACATTATTTAACTGATATGACTTTTGAGAGATAACATGATTTTAAAGAACCACTTGTATTTGCATGACGTTTTAGTGAATTTCATTCTGTTTGACTACTTTTTTAAATTACATTTAATTATTAAAACAAACATATTTATAACCATCGCAAAGTAAATGAATAAATGTATAGAGTTTCCTTGAAAATGTATGCCTGTCGTGTTTTGCGAAATCCCTTATACAATCATTCTGGCAAGGTTCCCGGAATTCCTTTGCACCACGATGCTTCGAGCTGCAGACACAGAGGCAGGCCCCGTTTGGCAGTTAACCTGCGTAGCGGTGAGACGTTGCTAATGTAGCATGAACGAAGTGTGTAGCTGCAAAAATTTTTTAGTATCACAGAATTTACCCTTGTACTACAGAAATGACGGTTACTCCCCGGTCGTCGACTACCACAGGTAATGAATGTCAGGACGATCCGAACCGTTGCCCCGTCCACGACCCTCTTGCAAAGCGCGGACGCTAACCACTTTACCACACTGACTTCTGACGGCCGGCACTTCCGCAGAAATAGATAAGCCACATAATAGACGTGTATAACTTAGCTTGCGATTTTACCGGAATTACCAGAGTAGTGTACCTTACTACTTGGACATTGTGCTGTTTTAACGGCCAACTGAAAGTGTGCAAAGTTTGACGTAAATCTGTGAACCCAACGTCGCGGTTTCCCTTTGAGAAACAGAATGAGATTTTCACTCTACAGCGGAGAGTGTGCTGTTATGAAACTCCCCGGCAGATTGAAACTTGGTGCCGGATCGGGACTCGAATTCGGGATCTTTTGCCTTGTAAGTGGGCTGCTTCTGTGTTGGCAGCGCTGTGTAGTGCTTTGCATTGGATCTCTGATTGCACTTTCTTTGTAAGAGACTCTGTGGCTGGTTGGACTCGTTGTTGGAAGTTAATCGCCAGTAGTGTTGGGCAGTTGGAAGTTAGTCGCCAGCAGTGATGGAAGTACGGTTGGGCAGTTGGTTGTGAACAGCCAGCAGTGATGGATGTTAAATGTGAGAAGTTAGCATTGATGGAGGGTAGAGGTTCAAAATGGCTTAAATGGTTCTGAGCACTATGGGACTTAACATCTGAGGTCATCAGTCCCCGATAGAACTACGTAAACCTAACTAACCTAAGAACACCACGCACATCCATGCCCGAGACAGGATTCGCACCTGCGACCGTAGCAGCAGCGCGGTTCCGGCTGAAGCGTCTAGAACCGCTCGGCCACAACGGCCGGCGAGGGTAGAGGTCTGAAGTTTTAGGGTAGGCTAACGATCTGAAAGTAAAAATTGAAGGTAAAAATTGACACGCATGCGTGGAATGACCAAAAAAAAAAAAATTGCTAGACGCGTGAAAGATCTCTTGCGCGCGTCGTTTGGTGATGATCGTGTGCTCAGCCGCCACTTTCGTCATGCTTGGCCTCCCAGGTCCCCAGACCTCAGTCCGTGCGATTATTCGCTTTGGGGATGCCTGAAGTCGCAAGTGTTTCGTGATCGACCGACATCTCTAGGGATGCTGAAAGACAACATCCGGCGCCAATGCCTCACCATAACTCCGGAAATGCTTTACAGTGCCGTTCACAACATTATTCCTCGACTACAGCTATTTTTGAGGAATGATGGTGGACATATTGAGCATTTCCTGTAAAGAACGTCATCTTTGCTTTGTCTTACTTTGTCATGCTAATTATTGCTATTCTGATCAGATGAAGCGCCATCCGTCGGGCATTTTTGAACGTTTGTATTTTTTTGGTTCTAATAAAAGCCCATGTCATTCCAAGCATGTGTGTCAATTTGCACCTCTATATCTACATTATTCCGTGATTTATTAAGTTTTCAAATTCATACTGACGTTTTGATCACCCGGTACCTTTGTACTGGATGTCAATGACGATTTATATTCGTGTTTGAACTGGATGTTACATTATTAAGGTAAAAAATACAATATTTGGTTTGCAACAAAATCTTTCCTTTGCTGACCACGTCCCTGTTAGTAGTTAGTGGCTTTAGTAGTTATAATCTTGTATTTAGCTGGCAGTACTGACACTCGCTGTATTGCAGTAGTAGTTGTAATGAAGATTTTTGTGAGGTAAGTGCTTAATGAAGTGTATAGGTTATTGCTAGGATTTATTTTTAGTCAGGGCCATTCTTTTTAATTGATCATTCGAAGTCAAGTAATAATTTTTTTGAGCAGCCAGATTGCGTTGCGCGAAAGTATTGTGGGTCAGTGATGACATGATAAGAAAGAGAAAGTAGGCTTAGTACGTTAAGTTTTACTCAGCTTTTTTCAGAATCAAATAACGTAGAAGTTTCATCTTTTCAGTCATTTTGCAAATGAAGTACACATTCACACATTCAAATAAAGAAGTTTCAGCCCTTCGCGGGCAAGTGCTCTACCGACTGAATTACCCAAGCACTACTACCCATCCTCAAAACTTTACTTCCGCCAATACGTCATCTCCTATCTTCCAAACTGATGAGGCACTGACGGAAGTAAAACTGTGAGGACGGGTCGTGAGTCGTGCTTGGGGAGCTTAGTCGGCAGAACACTTGCCCGCGAAAGGCAAAGGTCCCGAATTCGAGTCTCGGTCTTCCACACAGTTTTAATCTGCCAGGAAGTTTCGCTACTGACAAGGGAACCTCCCCATCGCACCCCACTCAGATTTGGTTATAAGTGGCACAGTGAGTAGGCCTTGAGAAACTGAACACACATCAATCGAGAAAACAGGAAGAAGTTGTGTGGAACTATGAAAAAAATAAGCAAAATATACACACTGATTAGTCCATGTGCAACATATGCAACAACAAGGATAACGTGGGCTCAGTAGTGCCGTGGTCCCGTGGTTAGCGTGAGCAGCTGCGGAACAAGAGGTCGTTGGTTCAAGTACTCCCTTGGGCGAAAATTTTTACTTTCTTTATTTTCGCAAATTTATGATCTGTCTGTTCGCTCATTGACGTCTCTGTTCACTGTAATAAGTTTAGTGTCCGTGTTTTGCGACCGCACCGCAAAACCGTGCGATTAGTAGACGAAAGGACGTGCCTCTCCAATGCGAACCGAAAACATTTGATCGCAAGGTCATAGGTCAACCGATTCCTCCACAGGGAAACACGTCTGATATATTCTATACGACACTGGTGACGGCATGTGCGTCACATGACAGGAATATGTTGTCGACCCATCTAACTTGGCGAATGGGTGAAAAGATTCTTCTACCTTGCCCAATTTAGGTTTTCTTGTGGATGTCATAATAACTCCCAAAAAAGTGATGAAAACATAAGAGTTTGTCACATAAACTGCAACAAATGAATGCAACAGTTTCACAGTCGCACAATTTTGCCTGTGCTCTGTCAAAACATATGTTGTTAACGTTTTCAAATTTTTCCGTGTGTAGACTGTCGAATCCTGCATATGTCCAAGCGAATCTGAACATGTCCTGGAATTTTGGAGAGCGAAGTTGATTATGTGTGAGTACCTGAACTTTGATAATTGTCGGAAAATAAAAAATTAAACTTTTCATTCCAGAGAAGATTTGAACCAAGGACCTTTCGTTCTGCAGCTGCTCACGCTAACCACGGGACCACGGCGCTACTGGGTCCACTTTATCCTTGATGTTGCATATCATGCGCATGGACTACTCAGTTTGTATATTTTTCTTATTTTTTTCATAGTTCCACACAACTTCTTTCTGTTTTCTCGATTGATCTGTGTTCAGGTTTTCAAGGCCTATCCACTGTGCCAACTTATGACTAAATCTGAGGGGGGTGCGATGGGGAGGTTCCCTTGGGAGATATCGAGCAAGAATTAAAATATTAAACACTGTCTTCCTTTGTATTAGTTGTTTGTGAAAACAGTGATTTACGTGAACTTTATTCATTAATACTTTTGTCTTTCGAATACAAAATTCTCGATTGAAATGCTGCCTGATTTGACAGATCGAGGCCCAGCTATTGTGTTCCGCTTCGTTTCGATATTAATACTTGTGGCGCCGCTGTGTGCTGTGCAGACAGCTGTAGACCTAGCAGGTAGCAGGCAGCAGGCACCCCACCCTCGCCTCCGGCAAAGAACGGCGCAGCCGGCGTGCCATTGACCCGCAGCGGCTCTCAACTCTCTCGGCTCGCGGAAGTCGCCGCTCACGAGTATGACCTCGCCTCTGC
Organism: Schistocerca nitens; assembly: GCF_023898315.1. Lineage (NCBI taxonomy): Eukaryota > Metazoa > Arthropoda > Insecta > Orthoptera > Acrididae > Schistocerca > Schistocerca nitens. Next base: position 216,800,519 of record NC_064615.1, on the reverse strand, counting down.
TGTGTTTACATCTCTCTCTCTCTCTCTCTCTGTCTCTCTCTCTCTCTCTCGTTCTACACAAACGCGCGCACACACACATACTTTCCCGCTCGGACGTCTACTTGCTCAACCAGCTTTGCATATCTAAAGCTGCAGACAAAGTAATGGGAGAGTAGCTTCCGCTCTCCCACCCTCCTGCCTCTCTAACAACCCAGCCTCTTTGGCCGGGATAGTGCAGTAAATATCTTTCTATGAGTGAAAACGTTTCGAACATTGAAATCTACGTATACTTTATTTTAAATGCCATTAATTTAAGCCGGCACTAACAACATCTTCTTCTTAGGGTCCAACACTGAAGTTGATTTGCAGCAGTAAGCCATTCCACACTTTCCTGTGCTTTATTCTTCGTTTCGGCTTACGCAGCGGCTTCAATATCAAGCACACTGATCGAAAAATGGCAACACTAAAAAATGATTAATGGGTTGGAATGAAATTTCTGGAATACATTTGTCGCCCTGCGGGATTAGTCGAGCGGTCTCAGGCGCTGAAGTCATGGACTGTCCGGCTGGTCCCGGTGGAGGTTCGAGTCCTCCCTCGGGCATGGGTGTGTGTGTTTGTCCTTAGGATAATTTAGGTTAAGCAGTGTGTAAGCTTAGGGACTGATGACCTTAGCAGTTAAGTCTCATAAGATTTCACACACATTTGAACAATACATTTGTCTAAGTAACATACTTAAGTGATTAACACTGGAAATCACAGGTTAATGTAAGCGCGAGAAAAGGCATTGCAAATGTGAAACGCTGGTACATTAATAACCGGAGTAAGCGCTAGACTGTTAAATTCAAGCGTGTAAACGTGCATGCATTGTGTTGTACAGGTGTCGGATGTCAGTTTGTGGAATGGAGTTCCATGCCTCTTGCACTTAGTCGGTCAATACAGGGACAGTTATTGCTGTTTATGGATAACACTGGAAGTGTCGTCCGATTATGTGCCACATGTGCTTGACTGGAGACAGATCTGGAGATTGAGCAGGCCAAGACAGTATGTCGACACTGTGTAGAGCATGTTGGGTTACAACCAGAGGTATGTGGGGAGCGTTATCCTGTTGGAAAACATCCCCTGGAAGCCTGTTGATGAACGGCAGCACAACGTATCTAATCACCAGACTGACACACACTCTTCCAGTCAGGTTACTTCGGACAACCAAAATAGCACCCAGACCATAATTTCAAGCCGGCCGCTGTGGTCGAGTGGTTCTAGGCGCTTCAGTCCGGAACCACGCCGCTGCTACGGTCGCAGGTTTGAATCCTGCCTCGGGCATGGATGTGTGTACTGTCCTTAGGTTAGTTAGGTTTAAGTCTAGGGGACTGATGACCTCAGATGTTAAGCCCCACAGTGGTAAGAGCCATTTGAACCATTTTGAACCATAATTCCAGGAGTACGTTCAATGTGTCAAGCACTTAGACAGGTTGCTTACAGGCCCTCAACCGGCCTCCTCCTAACCAACACACGGCCATCACTGGCACCGAGGCAGAACCAGCTTTCATCAGAAAACACAACAAATCTCCACCCTTCCCTCAAGTGAACTCTCTCTTGACACCACTGAAGTCGTAGATGGCGGTGGTCCGGGATAGAATGCACGCTACACGGCGACTGGCCCGGAACTGTCCTTGAAGTAACCGATTTGTAAAAGTTCGTTCGGTCCCTGTGGCACCAAGTGCTGCTCAAACTGCTGCTGCAGGTGCAGTACGAAGCCCCAGAGCCATACACCAAACAAGATGGTCTACCGTCTCTGTAGTAACACACAGGCGTCCGGTGTCCGTTCTTCTCGCAACCGTACATTGTCGTTACCGCCGCTGCCATCAATCATGTACAGTGGCTACATTCCTGCCAAATCTTTAACTTTCTCGTAGCCCTATGTAACCTCCCCACAAAAATTTAGAAGACATTATTTAAATGTTAACGAGAATAGAACCTAGTGTAACCTCCCAGCAAATAAAATAATTTATTGACAATGACAATTAAATGAGAAATAGCAATCTGAGCCATGTGTAAGCTCCCCACAAAAATGAAAGACAATTCAATGATAGTGAAATCTCAGTGACAATGAAAACGCAAATAGACCGAAATGTCGATCTTAGGCCCTGTTCTTACCTCAGTAAAATTGCATCTGCTCTTATTTTTCGCCATAGCTTGGAGGAAATGCATCGCAAAAATTCTTTGAACTTAAGTAAATTTTTTCTTTAAGGAAATGCATGGGAAATTTTCTTTCAATAAAATGTTTGTTTTGTTAAAATGCTTGGTTTGAAAACAAAATTATTATTGGGGCGATTCTTGAACAAATTAATTACACTTAAGATGCATTACATTATCAGATGAGCGCAATGCTGCTTCATTACCTTATTTAAAAAATATACCTCGTCCTGAATCTTGACCAGAGGCCCATGTCAACGCCCGCCGACTCCTCACACGCAACCGCAACTGCCGACTCCCTACATGCAACTGAACTCTCTCGCAACTCGACCGCAACTGCACTGAACTCTCGCGCGGTCAAGCGCAGACTAGCAACGATAAATAACTCTCTGGTCAGAGATTCTGTCATGCCTCGCCATCGCTGCTACCGAGTACATGAATACATACGCGTTTCACCTATTACACGACCTCGTTCAAACTCAATGGGATGCTGATAATGGCGTCTTTGTCGCCTTAAAGGTATTCTTGCCAACATCAACTCACCACGTCCAACCCAAAGGTATCTAACGCTCATGACCGCTACACCCTGTATTTAAAGCAAACCTGATTTGCACCCTCATTGTGGCGCTACTAATGCCGCCCTTACGCGACTGGTGCGACAGTCCTTCAGATGTAGAAACACACCTACCAATTTTCTCTTCTGTCGCTTACTTCTTGGTGATGCGTTTTTTTCCGTCGGTGTACCATCTGTTCCACGTATCAGATCCTTGATCGTCCCCGGAAATTCCTTCCCTTAACAGCTCCTTCTAGTATTGTTCCAATGACGTTATTGTGTCTTAAAAATGTGCCCTACGCGTTTGTCTCTTTCTGTTCGTATGGGCCCCCAAAAAGATCTGCTTTCCTTACTATTCTCAGCACGTCTACATTTGTAACTGTGTCTCTCAAGTCGATGTTCATGATCCTCCTGTAACGCCAAATCTCCAGGTCTTCTAGCCATCTTCACTCTTGTTTTCTTACTGTCCAAGATCCAAACCTGTAAAAGACCAGAGTAGACAAATGCATTCATGTCCGTTCCTTTATTTCCGGACACGTTTTTGCTGATGAATAGCAGATTCTTCCTCAATCTAAATGAAATTTTGGCCTCCTAGAGTCTACTAACAGTTTTTTCCAGCTTTTACCATTCTTTGTCATCCTGCTTCACAAACAGCTAATTTTCTCTATAACTTCTAATTTTCCCAATTCTCATTCATAAATGTTTATATTCTTCTTCCGAACTGTCTCATCGTTATTTTCATACTATACTGGTTACAGGAAACTCTTTGCACTGTGCTGAGGACTTCCCTTCGAACTTTCTTCGTCTCTGTGTCCACAGCACAGCACGACGCAACATGCCTAACTTCTGCCAGTTAATTTTGATACCGTCTAAGCCATTTCTGGAACATGGTCTACTACTTCGTGGCTGTAAGCATTGACTCTAAAACAGGAGAGACCACATCCTTGTCTCACGCCTTTTCTGATTTTTGTTTCTTGTCAGATAACTTTATGATTTATATAATACAAACAGTTGCAATGAAATTTAACTTGACCTGGTTTTGACGCCGACTATGGGTGTCCTCATCGGAAAAGAAAAACACAATTACATTTAGTGACAGCTGAAAACAGATTTACGAGCAATTTTATATAAAATCAATTCTTAAAATCAATTTAAAACCTTATAAAAATTAAAGGTATTGGAACTGGTGCGATGGTACTTGTCAGTAAAAATTATAGCTAAATAACGTAGTACGCTATATGCCACTAATGGCTGTCTGATGAAAGCTGGTTCTGCCTCGGTGTCGGCCGTGGGTTGGTTAGGAGGCGGCCTGCAACCAACCTGTCTGCGTGCCACACACAATGGACCTACATCAGGAGCTCTTCTCTAGGGTGCGATTTCGTAAGACAGCAGGAGCACTCTCGTGGTTATCCCACGCATCCTGAATGTAAATTTGTACGTAATTTGGTGATTCAAACTGTTCTGCTGCCATTGACAAACAGTACTCCAGGCGGTATTTCCCAACAGGATAACGCTCGTCCACATACCATTGCTGTAACCCAAAATGCTGTACAGAGTGTCGATGTGTTGTCTTGGCCTGCTCGATGACCAGATCTGTCTCCCATAGAGCACGTGTGGAACATCATCGGACAACTCCAGCGGCATCAACAAGCAGCATTAACAGTCCCTGTACCGCCGGCTAAGTGCAAGAGGCATGGAACCACATCTCACAAACTGACAGCCGGCGTCTCTAAAATTCAATGCATGCACGTTTGCATACTCACATTCAACATTCTGGCGGTTACGACGGTTATTAATCTACCCGCATTTCACATTCTCAATGGCTTATCTCGCTGTTACATCAACCTGAGGTCTTGCAATGTTAATCACTTAATACTTAACCTAGAATAATGTAATCCAGAAATTTCATTACTTTAAAATTTATTATTTTTTGGTGTTGCGATTTTTTCCGTCAGTGTATTTGCCGAGCTAGTTTCATTTTGTTTAATCTGTATATATGACCTTCCACTTTACTCTCATCAAGCAGGATTGGTATTTTTTGCACACGATGTACTACCAATGTTATGATAATATTCGACAGAGAGAAAGCAATAGAAGAAATAGTTAATAAAGTTTTCCAACGAATTATTAAGTGGTTCTCTGAAAATGAACTCTCCCTTAATTTTAAGAAGACACAGTAAGTTTATTTATTATTTTATTTGTAGTAACTGTAAATTCAATATATTTCAGACCAAAATTCAGTCGTAAGTCGCACACATGTTTTCATTTCACTTTGCGGCTTCAACAAAGCAATTTGTCGTTTTCATAATATATTACATTCTTGTTGATTTTATTTTTATAAAGTTTTTGTATAAGGCTTGATCGATTTTCGTTTTGGAGCGCGATATACTGTTCACTAGAAATAGCAGAAGGGGTTACGGGCATCTCAGTAATACGGTTGATCATAGCATGAAAGAACGCCAATTTGTGCTTAAAGGGGTGATAAGAAGAAGCGTGAGTGATGTTATCTGTTATGGTGGGTTTGCTGTACTTGTCAAAGGTCATTTGACCTTCTACTACAAACAGAATACAAATTTCTCTACATTCAATAAAAATAGGCATTAACTAATACACCACAATTCCATTTCTAGGGGACATTTCATATCGTATAGCTAATTTGTTTAAAACATATGACATCACTGTGTACTTTAACATAAAAAATGTAACCAAGTTGCTCTTTATGCATAACAAGAAACCTCCAACTTACAAATTTCTCTAATCTTGGATGTATAAAACACATCGTAAAATATGTTCGAGTTTTATATAGGACAGGCAGAGAGAGCATTTAAGACTCGCTTTCGTGAGCACTTGATCAACAAAGACGGTGAGAATTTATATAAGTCAACTTTTGCAGAACATCTCTAAACAGAGAAAAACAGTCTACCCCTTCCATCTTTGCTTAAAATGAAAATTTTGTATATAGTTGACAAGGGCTACGAAAAGAACTTTTTAGAAGAGTTTAAAATATTTAAACATTCCTATCTAAAGTCAAAAAATTTGTTGGATGATTAGCTTGCACTGAAAAACAAGACAATTTTTATTGTATAGTATCTCTCGTAAATTGTGAAAATTAGCCCATTCTTTTAAGATATTAGAACTGTGCTTTTTTTCAAATTTATTACACAGAACTGCCTCGTATGTTTTATAGTTTATATACTTGTATACATGTTCCTTGCAGCTGACCCAACAACTTGGCATGTACGCATATGTGACTCATTTGCTGTAAATTATCAATCTGTCTATCTGTGTTAACAGTTATCAGTATGTACAGTTTTCAACAAGTCACTGATCATGCTTCTTCGAAGAACAGATTGGCATCTGCCAAGTTAATACTGCGTAATTTTCTGTAATACACCTCTTACACTTCACATAAATGTAAGGCCAGGATCTAATGATTTGTAATATCCCTAAGTTTGTAGGTTCTGAAGATGATGAGGTGATGAAACCGCTAAAGCGAAATAGAAATGTATGTTCGACTGATGACTGAATTTTTTTCTGGAACAGTATATTCAGTCTTGTACAGCAGATAGTCTTACCAACATGTGACGCAGCACATTAACTTTTTTTTTTTTGGTCATCGGTCTACTGACTGGTTTGATGCGGCCCGCCACGAATTCCTTTCTTGTGCTAACCTCTTCATCTCAGAGTAGCACTTTCAACCTACGTCCTCAATTATTTGCTTGACGTATTCCAATCTCTGTCTTCCTCTACAGTTTTTGCCCTCTACAGCTCCCTCCATTACCATGGAAGTCATTCCCCCATGTCTTCGCAGATGTCCTATCATCCTGCCCCTTCTCCTTATCAGTGTTTTCCACATATTCCTTTCCTCTCCGATTCTGCGTAGAACCTCCTCATTCCTTACCTTATCAGTCCACCTAATTTTCAACATTCGTCTATAGCACCACATCTCAAATGCTTCGATTCTCTTCTGTTCCGGTTTTCCCACAGTCCATGTTTCACTACCATACAATACTGTACTCCAGACGTACATCCTCAGAAATTTCTTCCTCAAATTAAGGCCGGTATTTGATATTAGTAGACTTCTCTTGGCCAGAAATGCCTTTTTGGCCATAGCGAGTCTGCTTTTGATGTCCTCCTTGCTCCGTCCGTCACTGGTTATTTTACTGCCTTGGTAGTAACTTCATTGACTTCGTGACCATCAATCCTGATGTTAAGTTTCTCGCTGTTCTCATTTCTACTACTTCCCATTACCTTCGTCTTTCTCCGATTTACTCTCACACCATACTGTGTACTCATTAGACTGTTCATTCCGTTCAGCAGATCATTTAATTCATCTTCACTTTCACTCAGGATAGCAATGTCATCAGCGAATCGTATCATTGATATACTTTCACCCTGTATTTTAACTCCACTCCTGAACCTTTCTTGTATTTCCATCATTGCTTCCTCGATGTACAGATTGAAGAGTAGGGGCGAAAGGCTACAGCCTTGTCTTACACCCTTCTTAATACGAGCACTTCGTTCTTGATCGTCCACTCTTATTATTCCCTCTTGGTTGTTGTACATATTGTATATGACCCGTCTCTCCCTATAGCCTACACCTACTTTTTTTCAGAATCTCGAACAGCTTGCACTATTTTATATTGTCGAACGCTTTTTCCAGGTCGACAAATCCTATGAAAGTGTCTTGATTTTTCTTTAGCCTTGCTTCTATTATTAGCCGTAACGTCAGAATTGCCTCTCTCGTCCCTTTACTTTTCCTAAAGCCAAACTGATCGTCACCTAGCGCATTCTCAATTTTCTTTTCCATTCTTCAGTATATTATTCTTGTAAGCAGCTTCGATGCATGAGCTGTTAAGCTGATTGTGCGATAATTCTAGCACTTGTCAGCTCTTGCCGTCTTCGGAATTGTGTGGATGATGCTTTTCCGAAAGTCAGATGGTATGTCGCCAGACTCATATATTCTACACACCAACGTGAATAGTCGTTTTGTTGCCACTTCCCCCAATGATTTTAGAAATTCTGATGGAATGTTATCTATCCCTTCTGCCTTATTTGACCGTAAGTCCTCCAAAGTTCTTTTAAATTCCGATTCTAATACTGGATCCCCCATCTCTTTGTTACAGAGACTGCAGTCTAATACGCGCTGTATCATACAGCCACACTTAACAGCATGCATGGTTTTATTCTACAGAGTGATACTATTCCTCATACGTCTTGTCCTAGAAACCTCTCCTGCCATTGTAATTTTAAAAGCTGTGTCCGATCACCTCTCTCGCTGACTCACCTTGTAATGGATGTGATGCAGCGTTGTACACAATGATTCCGTATTCGAATCGAGAGCTTGCCGGCATGCTGTTTGCTTACGGAAAGTCAAATGGCAACGGTCGTCGGCAGCAAGGTTGTATCAGGAGACCTATCCCCGACGACAACAAACACAGCATTCAATGTTTGCAGCAGTGTTACGCTGTTGGTTAGTGACAGTGTTCTTTCAGGAAGCAGGGAATCACGAAGGACGTACCCAAAATGTTCGGACACCAGACTCGGAGGAAAATTTGATAAACACTGTGGAAAGAGACCGCCGTGTCAGTGCCCGGCAGTTGGCCCGCCAGTACAGGGTAAGCCAGACGACCGTGTGGAACACTTTCCATAACAACTGTTACTACCCTTATCACTTACAGCGTGTGCAGGGCTTACTGGCGATAGACTTTCCATATCGGGAGCAGTTTTTTCACTGGTTTCTTCGGCAGGCAACCACGATTCCGCGTCTTGTTCCATCCATCCTTTTCACAGATGAATCCCCCTTTACGTGGAGTGGTATCTTCAACTTTCATAACAGTCATCTGTGGGATAGTATGCAGAACCCCCACGGTATGGTGACAGCGAATAATCAGCATCGGTGCAGCCGGAATGTGTGGGCCAGGCTAATTGGCGACCGTATTTTGTGACCAGTCTTCCTTCCACGTCGCCTAACAGGCCGGAACTGTCGGCGTTTCTCGCGGGTGGCTCTGTCGCCCATGCTGGAAAAAGTGCCATTGATGATTCGAAGGGTTATGTAGTACATGGGGGTGCTCCAGCCCACTTCGCCAATAACGTCCGGTCATATCTCAATCGTGTCTTCCCTGGTCGATGCGTCGGACGAGAGGTCGATTTGCCTGGCCTGCTCGTTCACCGGATCTCAACCCGTGCGACTTTTGGATGTGGGGCCATCTAAGAAGTACCGTGTATGCAGAGCACATTCCAGATGTGGAGACTGGAGTTTCAGGTGTGGAGACAGTGGAGCAGCGTATTCATGCTGACGATAGCAAATAGCCTTCAACTTTCCCCACATAAAGAAATGCGGGGATGTCAGATCCGGTGAACGTGCGGGCCATGGTATGATGACTCGACGACAAATCCAACTGTCATGAAATATGCTATTCAATACCGCTCCAACCGCACGCGAGCTATGTGCCGGACATCCATTATGTTGGAAGTACATCGCCATTCTGTCATGCAGTGAATCATCTTCTAGTAACATCGGTAGAAAATTACGTAGGAAATCAGCATACATTGCAACATTTAGATTGCCATCGATAAAATGGGGGCCAATTATCCTTCCTCCCATAATGCCGCACCATACATTAATCCGCCAAGGTCGCTGATGTTCAACTTGTCGCAGCCTTCGTGGATTTTCCGTTGTCCAATAGTGCATATTAGGCCGGTTTACGTTACCGCTGTTGGTGAATGACGCTTCGTCGCTAAATAGAACGCGTGCCTGACCGATGTGAACGTGTGAGACGGAACATCAAAGTGCGCGTACACGCATGCGTTGAGGCACATGGGAACCATTTTCAACACAAATATAAACTGTGGCTGCATACTACAGCGCGTATTAGACCGCAGTCTCTAAAATAATGTATGATTGAATAACTGGACCTTTTTTGTGCCGTATCCTCTCATCGATCAATTCCTAGAGTTTTTATACTGTAGAAAAAGTCCTCCTATTAGATAACTTAAATCATACTTTGAGAACAACAGTGATGTCCATACCTAGAAAACTGCAAGAAAAACCTACCTTTATTACTCGTTATTAAAGCTCTCAGGGACTCAGAAAGGAGTTCAACATGCATGAACAAAAATAGTTCAGGTTTTTCCCGGTAACATAAAATGTCTGTCAGGTAGCAAGGTACATTTTGAATCTAATCATGCCTCCAGGACAACTTTTGGTTGTTACAGAATTGAATCTTTTCAAGCAGTTTGCTGTCAACTTCCTTCGTTCAGGAGAAGCAACCCCTAGACATTTTTTTCGTGTAGTCATGTGTTGTTGTTGTTGTCTTCAGTCCTGAGACTGTTTTGATGCAGCTCTCCATTCTACTCTTTCCTGTGCAAGCTTCTTCATCTCCCAGTACCTACTGCAACCTACATCCTTCTGAATCTGTTTAGTGTATTCATCTCTTGGTCTCCCTCTACAATTTTTACCCTCCACGCTCCCCTCCAATGCTAAATTTATGATCCCTTGATGCCTCAGAACATGTCCTACCAACCGGTCCCTTCTTCTTGTCAAGTTGTGCCACAAACTCCTCTTCTCCCTAATTCTATTCAATACCTCCTCATTAGTCATGTGATCTACCCATTTAATCTTCAGCATTCTTCTGTAGCACCACATTTCGAAAACTTCTATTCTCTTCCTGTTCACACTATTTATCGTCCATGTTTCACTTCCGTACATGGCTACACTCCATACAAATACTTCCAGAAACGACTACCTGACACTTAAATCAATACTCGATGTTAACAAATTTCTCATCTTCAGAAACGCTTTCCTTGCCATTGCCAGTCTACATTTTATATCCTCTCTACTTCGAACATCATCAGTTATTTTGCTCCCCAAATAGCAGAACTCCTTTACTACTTTAAGTGTCTCATTTCCTAATCCAATTCCATCAGCATCACCCGACTTAATTCGACTACATTCCATTATCCTTGTTTTGCTTTTGTTGATGTTCATCTTATATCGTCCTTTCAAGACACTGTCCATTCCGTTCAACTGCTCTTCCAAGTCCTTTGCTGTCTCTGACAGAATTACAATGTCATCGGCGAACCTCAACGTTTTTATTTCTTCTCCATGGTCTTTAAAACCTACTCCGAATTTTTCTTTTGTTTCCTTTACTGCTTGCTCAATATACAGATTGAATAACATCGGTGACAGGCTACAACCCTGTCTCACTCCCTTCCCAACCACTGCTTCCCTTTCATGCCCCTCGACTCTTGTAACTGTCATTTGGTTTCTGTACAAATTGTAAATAGCCTTTCGCTCCCTGTATTTTACCTCTGCTATCTTCAGAATTTGAAAGAGAGTATTCCCGTCAACATTGTCAAAAGCTTTCACTCGTGTAGTCATTGTACACGTGAATTAGTTACTTCCTTGTTCATCCGACTTGACGCTTGTGAGAGACAGAAGAGTGGTGAGATCTTCGTAAATATTTCCAGAATGAGATTTTCACTCTGCAGCGGAGTGTGTGCTGATATGAAACTTCCTGGCAGATTACAACTGTGTGCCCGACCGAGACTCGAACTCAGGACCTTTGCCTTTCGCGGGCAAGTGCTCTACCATCTGAGCTACCGAAGCACGACTCACGCCTGGTACTCACAGCCTTACTTCTGCCAGTATCTCGTCTCCTACCTTCCAAACTTTACAGAAGCTCTCCTGCGAACCCTGCAAGGTTACTGTACTGGTAGAACCCTGCGCCGTTCCCAAAGTTATACATTGTCAATGACAAACTGTGCTATAGTCGTAAAAACTATTTTTTCTAAAAAGAAAATCAGTAACCGGTTTCAGGACAAATGTCCCATCTTCAGGTGAATATTAAAATATGAATCCACAAAAGAGTAAGGTTAAGAATCCAGAATGAGATTTTTACTCTACAGCTGAGTGTGCGCTGATATGAAAGTTCCTGGCAGATTAAAACTGTGTGTCGGACCGAGACTCGAACTCGGGTTCAAATATGGCTCTGAGCACTATGGGACTCAACTGCTGAGGTCATTAGTCCCCTAGAACTTAGAACTAGTTAAACCTAACCAACCTAAGGACATCACAAACATCCATGCCCGAGGGAGGATTCGAACCTGCGACCGTAGCGGTCCTGCGGTTCCAGACTGCAGCGCCTTTAACCGCACGGCCACTTCGGCCGGCTCGAACTCGGGATCTTTGCTTTTCGCGGGAGGTAGAAGACGAGTTAAGCTGTGAGGACGGGGCGTGAGTCGTGCTTGGGTAGCTCAGTTGGTAGAGCACTTGACCGCGAAAGGCAAAGGTCCCGAGTTCGAGTCTCGGTCGGGCACACAGTTTTAATCTGCCAGGAAGTTTCGTAAATATTGGTTCGTCTGAAAAAGAAAAGAAAAATAAATTTCTGATTTCTGTAAAAATTATCCCTTCGTCATTTGATTTTCGGTTCATATGGAAAAAGCTACTGTGCTATAACGGTCCTAGTTCACATTAATTTTCGGTGCGCTAGACTTTGCACCCATTTGTGAATTCAAAACAATGTACTGAATTCTTTTTGAAAAGAACTCCTCAGCCAAGTTTTTGTGTAGTCTTTGAAGTGCGCACTTCACTATGTACGTTTAAGTACTGGGACCACACTATATGTGCTGACGTATACCCCGACATTTCCTTTGAACGGACTGGAAGCTCTTGTAGAAAAGAAACGCAAGGCGCAATTGAAGAAGAATACGTTGGTATTGACTTCAGCACCGCGACGTGTGCCATACCCCGCGAAGCATTTCCGGGAGTCACTTCTTCCCCGCGGCTTACAGTCACGCAGAAGCGGTTTTACGACGCTTGCGCACTAGAGACGAGACACGACGCAGCTGCATTCTGCGCCGCGCGTCCTCTGACGGAGGCCCACTGTGCGCAGTTCTAGGAGCGAAAAACTCCGACCTCCGAGCTGACTGATTCCTGCGGAGGACACCACGGACCAGTGTCGCGTGCGGTCTGCTCTGCTGCAGTCGGAAATGACGCTAGAAACCACACGCAGGGCCTTCCACGGAATTACAGTAGAGTAACTTACACTGCTCGTAACAAGAACTTTGCGCAATGTCGCTGGCGTCACATCTCTCTTTGGGATCAGTAACAATAACAAGTCAGACTCCTAACTACCTGCACGACGAAAGTCGCAAAAATAAGTGTGTAAGTAGATCACTTAATAAGAAGAGTGCCTGCTGTGGCGTAACAAGCTAGTCACGCCACACTGAGGAGGAAGCCGAAAGGCACGCGTAGACACACGCCGACTGGCGTCAAGTCTGGAACAGGATACGTATTGAATACTATAAAGAAAATACGTATCTTTGGAATATACTTAACTTTTAGTGAATCCTTGTGATACATCTATCTTGACTATACAAATGAGATTCGTAAGATACATGTACTGTGACAATTGGCGCCTTGCTAAGTCGTAGCCATTAACTTAGCTGAAGGCTATTCTATCTGTCTCTCGGCAAATGAGAGCAAAGGCTTCGTCAGTATAGTCGCTAGCAACGTCGTCGTACAACTGGGGCGAGTTCTCGTACGTCTCTCGAGACCTGCCGTGTGGTGGCGCTCGGTCTGCGATCACACAGTGGTGACACGCGGGTCCGACATGTACTAATGGACCGCGGCCGATTTAAGCTACCACCTAGCAAGTGTGGTGTCTGGCAGTGATACCACAGTGCCACCAAGAAACATTACATTTTCTGAACAGTGCTTGAGCCATGCCGGCTTTGCAGCTATCGGTATTAGTTCAGAGATGCTTAACTTTTCGGCGCTTGGGGAGTCGCTCGAGAGGTGGTGCGGCGGTGAGCGGATCGACGGGCGAGCGCGATAGGTTTTTGGAGGTGGGGAGAAGACGGTGTCATTGCCCAAGGAGGGGAGGTAACCCGGTCGGTGAAGAGGTGTTTTTGAAAAGGCGTTGCACAGGCGACAGTTGTAACGGCTGTGTCTTGTGATGGTCTGTGCAGCCAAGCAGTTGGTGGCCGTTAACCGATGACATCTTATTGGGATACTGTACTGGTGACCTACTTCTCTGATGCTGTTGGACGATTATTCCGCTGAACTGATAAGATGACATCATTCTATTTATGTCTTTCAATGGCCATGCACTTTCTGGCTTTCGTATTGCAAGTGTACCTCACCTGAAACAAACTATTAGCGAGTGCTCAATTATGAAAAATCTGTTAGTAATCCATGCTGTGGTGGGACGCAACGCAATTTGTTGCATCATTCTGATCGAACTGTTTTTGCTTGGTGTCTAAAAGCGTCGGCATTCTGCCTTACCATCCAAGCTGTGGGGCTTATTGTGTAAAATGTTTTAAAACTGAGTGTTTCGGAGGTCTGAATGTCAGCATCCACCAAGGGCTCGATTATCCTGTGAAGTCGGACGCACGTACTGTACTTCGCACCCTTGGTCGGGCCGATAAATCGGGCCCGAGCGGCACAACCAGGTGTGGCCCGTGTTGGCTGCTCCACAGGACGTTCATGTCTGCACTTGGCCGATGCCGTGAGCTGGGAACTATTTGTAAGAGAATTGTCCGATGTATATTATTGCCTGTCTGATTAGGAGACTGTATGTAAGGTTACTGTTTCTTTTAAACGAATATATTTGGGCAAGGTTTTAAAACTGTCTGTAAGTGAACTTACGGTAGCCCTTTAGGTGTTCAGTGTATTCCAAATTCAAAAATGGTTCAAATGGCTCTGAGCACTATGGGACTCAACTGCTGAGGTCATTAGTCCCCTAGAACTTAGAACTAGTTAAACCTAACTAACCTAAGGACGTCACAAACATCCATGCCCGAGGCAGGATTCGAACCTGCGACCGTAGCGGTCCTGCGGTTCCAGACTGCAGCGCCTTTAACCGCACGGCCACTTCGGCCGGCTAGTGTATTCCATTTTTTATAAAAAAAAGTATTATCTTTCTCATTTGAAAAATTGTTATACTTTCTTTGGTATTTAAAGCCAACTGACGGGCTTCATGTACAAATGTTCTCCCACTTGAAGTTTATGATAATTGTTATTTCTGTTGATTGACTTCAATAAATATTGTGAACAATAAAAGGTGAACGCTCCCCTGCCCTAAGGTCCAGTCCTTCCCCTAGTCCTTCGGGCGTCTTTTGATACGCCTAGGTAATACCGGTATCAGTGCTTTTTACTGCTAGGCTCAGTTTGCGAGTTTCTCAACTATTGCCACGACACCAAGAACTTTAGCATTATAACCTTATAACCTGTAACACTATAATATTGCGTTTTTTAATTATTTACTCCGTATAATATTATCCATTGCGTAAAGCGTAATTTGCAACGTTAAAAAACAAGTCCGTTGCACAACGGTCTGTGTAAGTGGACTGTATCTTTGTTTATAATGTTTGTTTGCCTAAGAACTAGTGTCCCTAGCGCATGTTAGCCAGCTGTTTCCTGAAAATATCCCAACAGGCCGAAAAATAGTTAGAATAAACAAAATTGAATAGAACAAAAACAGTTTACTTGTAATTCAACCTTAAATACGGAATTATTCTATCACCAAGTTTACTTGTGACTCAACCTCAAATAAAGGTGAGAGTAAATGAATAAATATCACTTTTCAGGGAACCTATCTTAACAATGAGAAACTTCTGCACAGAACAGCAGTACTGTGCCGCAAGGAAACATTTCAACTTAGCGTTTAAAACTTGGACTTAAGAACCTTTTTTTAAAGTTTCGATGAAAGACTATTGAGAACGTAACCTACTAAATAGTATACACCTTTCTCTACAATGCACTGAAAGGATGATTGGCGAAATGCCACGATTAATGACGATACTGGGTAAGGGGCACTGCATCAGTGGCGTGAGCTACAGATTGAAAATTTGGATCTAATCGGAGGCTTGCTAGTGTAATCCGTGCAGTTCTGATGACCACTTTGTTTGGATGGCGTAATGATCGCCGGCACGGTAGCTCAGCGTATTTGGTCAGAGGGCTGATTGTCCTCTATAATAAAAAAAATATCTGAGAAGGAATGAACGATCAACTTGAACGGATGTTATATGACGTCCACCCGGACCAAACAAAACGAACAATATCGAGCAAAATTAAAAAAAAAAAAAAAAAAGAAAAAATGGTCAGCGGATCTGCTTAGTAAACAGGAGATCCGAGTTCGAATGCCGTTCGGGCACATGTTTTCAACTTTCCTCGTTGATTTAAATCAATGTCCACTGGCAGCTAATGTCTTTAATTCCTTTTGTGTCTCGATTCACAGTGGTTGTGGGATCAAATATGGTGTCTGTGCTTTCGGACATGTCCAAAAGAGCAGACATAACATATATATTGCAGGTTTTTCTGAAAGCTTAAATACTGGCAACAACAAAAAAAACCTTGGTGGAGTATATGTACTGACCCACCACGGGTGGGTAGCATTGTCAGAGGTCAACTCTCAATTGCTGATTCGATCCATTCAGTAACTTTCCGATTCCTTACAGTTCGGAAAATATTCATTGACCTTTTTATTGAAGTCGCGAGCTATATTTGCTCGATTCATATTCCCCACGGAATACATCTGACGTATTTAATGCACTCTCGACCAAAGTAGCGAACAGTCAACTGCCAGCCAGTGAGCCTCGTTAGCAGAAATACTCTCTCTTCCGTGAGCTGTAGTCGACTGACGTCGTGTGTTTCGATGTTTGTTTAGGTGTAGCGTCCCCATACTACGGCACAGTTACCTCACATCGGACGGCCGGACGGACGGACAGATAATAATTGTCTGAAAATAAAAAAAAAATGCTTTTCACTCTAGGAAAGCCTTGAACCAAGGAACTCTCGTTTCGCAGCTGCTCACGCTAACCACGGCGCTCCTGAGCTCACACTGTCCTTGATGTTGCATATGTTGCGCATGGACTACTCAGTTTGTATATTTTGCTTATTTTTTTCATAGTTCCACACAACTTCTTCCTGTTTTCTCGATTGATCTGTGTTCAGGTTTTCAAGGCCTATCCACTGTGCCCACTAAATCTGAGGGGGATGCGATGGGGAGGTTCCCTTGTGAGGTAACTGATACGGAGTACCTGGCAGTAGGTGGTAGCACAATGCACCTAATATGAGAAACTAATGTCTTTGGGGGTGTCCGGATACTTTTGAACACATAGTGTGGTTTAAGCACAGGAGTTATCCATACTTTGTCTGTGCTGGGAACGTCAAACAGTACGGTAGTAAGTTACACATGCCGTCCCGCACTAAGACCATTGCGCAGCATGAGTGGATTGTTGTCAGAAGAGACTAAACGTCAGGGTTTCCTACAGAGACAGTTCTGGAAAAGTACTCCACGGTACGGGACAGCACGATTCTTGTGGGAGAAACGTCGAAATTGCTCACAGACTCACCGTGAAATTCTGCCTGCATGTGAACCAAACGCAATTTCTTATCCAGCCGTAGTGAAATGGTCCAACAATTTGACGAAGGCCGTGTTAACTTGGGTTATACTGATCGGAAAGTCCAAAGTTTGTGTTTTTTCTCTTTTCGGCAATCTGAAAGAAAATCTGGGAGTAAAGAAGTTTTCCAACGATGATGAAGTTTACACAACGTTTCTTGAAGGAGCGGATTTATGTCGTCGGGCAACTGAATGATCTGTAGAACGTCCAGAGCGTTGTTTACAGCAACATGGCTGCTATTCTGAAAAATAATGTAATGTGTCTTAGTCACTTTGAAGTGAAGTGCAGCAGTTGATAAATATTACTTGGCTGCTCTAATATGTATAACTTACGTTTTCAAGTCCCTTCGTATAATATTACCTAGATTTTTTTTTTAGAGAAATATAAGGCTCAGACTTTCTCACCAGTTAAGTGCTCCAGCTTATTAATGATTGACACAAATAGCAAGTAGCAACACAGACTTCTAGATCTGCTTGGTAGTACTGTTATAGCGTTATGTCGAAATCCGGTTCCGTAACTCACAGCGCAATATAACAGAGAGCTGTGTTTGAAATAACGTAAACGTCTTTAAGGCAGGTAATCTCATCTTTATGTCTTTCGAGATTCCAAAGTAACATTGTAATCTCTTATTCATGGGTGTAAGAAACGGCAGCCATGTTTAGAGTTTTATGCAGCTTTTTCTTCTGTATGAAGCCTACTTTAATGCAGTGGACGAAATCACGAAAAGCTTCCCTACTGGATAAATTAAGTTTCTTACTGAATGTTTATCTAAATATCAAAGTTATCAGTTTCTTTATGCATACTGCACACAGAGAATCGCAAAATACAGAATTCTGAAGCAATGACCAATACTGTAAGATATAAAAGATAGAATACAAAGAAGTATAAAAGAGTAATGCCTCAAGACACATACACTGAAGAGCCAAAGAAACTGGTATCTCTGCCTAAGCGCCGGCCGGAGTGGCCAAGCGGTTCTAGGCGCTACAGTCTGGAACCGCGCGAACGCTACGGTCGCAGGTTCGAATCCTGCCGCTGGCATCGATGTGTGTGATGTCCTTAGGTTAGTTAGGTTTAACTAGTTCTAAGTTCTAGGGGACTGATGACCTCAGAAGTTAAGTCCCACAGTGCTCAGAGCCATTTGAACCTCTGCCTAATATCGTGTAGGACCCTCGCGAGCACGCAGAAGTGCCGCAGTACGACGTTGCATGGACTCTACTAATGCCTGAAGTAGTTCTGGAGGGAACTGACACAGTGAATCCTGCAGGGCTCTCCATTTATCCGTAAGAGTATACGAGGGGGATGATATCTCATCCGAACGGCACGTTCTATGATGTTCATGTCTGGGGATTTTGGTGGCCAGCCGAAGTGTTTGAACTCAGAAGAACGTTCCTGGAGCAATTCTGTAGCAACTCTGGATGTGTGAGAAGTCACAATGTCCTGCTGGAATTGCCAAAGTAGGTCGGAATGCACAATGGATGTGATTGGATGCAGGTGACCACACAGGATGCTTTTGCTAGGTGTCACATGTCAGAGTCGTATCTAGACGTATCAGTGGTCCTGTATCACTCCAACTGCACACGCCGCACAAGATTACAGCGCCTCCATCACCATGAACAGTCTTCTGCTGACATGCAGGTCCATTGATTCAGGAGGTTGTCTCCATACCTGTACACGTCCATCCGTTCGATATTATTTGAAACGAGACTCACTCATCCGACCAGGCAACATGCTTCCAATCATCAATAGTCCAACGTCGGTGTCGACGGGCCCAGGCGTAAAGCCTTGTGTCGAGCGGTCATCAAGGGTACACGAGTGGGTCTTCGGCTCTGAAAGCCCATATCGACGATGTTTCGTTGAATGGTTCTCACGCTGGCACTTGGTGATGGCGCAGCATTGAAATCTGCAACAATTTGCGGAAGGATTGCATTTCTGTCACGCCGAATCATTCTCTTGAGTTATCGTTGGTCCCGTTCTTGCAGGATGTTTTTCGGGCAGCAGCGATGTCGGAGATATGTTTTATCGGATTTTTGATCTTCACGGTACACTCGTGTAATGGTCGTACATGAAAATGCCCACTTCATAGCTACCTCGAAGATACAATGTGCCATCGCTCCCGCGCCGACTATAACACCATGTTCAAACTCAATTAAATCTTGATAACCTGCCATTGTAGCAGCAGCAACCAATTTAACAACTACGCCAGACACTTGTCTTATATAGGCGTTGCCGACCGGAGCGCCTTATTCTGTCTGTTTACGTATCTCTGTAATTGAATACGCATGCCTATACCCGTTTCTTTTTTGCCTTATTGTAGAAAGACTCTGAACTCTCCAATTCCCCAGAAAAGATGGTTAAACAATGGACCGCCACTAGTTTTGATAAGCGAACTTTAAGAGCTATTTCTTCAGTATAATTTTGAGGAAAAATTTTATGGTGTAATACGTGGAGATTTGTGTCTGCAATTCACAGTGAGGTGGATGACAGAGCTTCACATCATTTCTGTTGCACTATATGTTAATGTTTCTTCCCTTCCTGTCCACGAATTGCGCGTGGGAAGGCAGACAGCCTGTACGTCTCTCTGTGAATTCCTGGTTCCATTGTGACATCTGACATTGTAGATATGTTGAAGTCGTAGAATATTAGTATAGGCTACTCGTAAAGATGGTTCTTGAAGCCTTCTAAGCAGAGTTTCGCGAGATGTACATAAGCAACCGTGGAAATCTTGCAAGTTAATATTTTTAAACATGTCTGTTATACTCTTTCGCATATAAATCTGATCGTTCGGACCGTCTTTTCTGTGCATAATCGAGGTTGGGGAAATTTCACGCGACGGGGAATATGACGCACCTCTGTATGTTGTGATTTTCTAGTCCAGTGAGTTCCTGAACGTTTCTGTAGTCTGTAATGTAGTTATCAACAGCACTCACTCCAAGGGATGAAGAAGCTAGCGGATCCAAATGAATAACCACTTGTCTTAATTTTTTTATTGGCAGCTTCAAGAAGGAAAACCAGTCGTGTAACTGAAGGGTGCTTCATGAATATCAGGAATAATATTCATTTATTTCTGCGTCGTAGAGGAAGAGTATCTAATCGATTCCATTTTATATCTTTGTAACGTATTTAGTCAAGCAATCCACCCTGGCTCACCATGGCGCACAACGGCTGGGTGCGTCCTTTAACCCCACTGTATTATTGGCTTTTATTTAATACTTGTATGGTTTTCGAAATTCTGAAGGTAGCAGGACTTAAATACAGGGAGCGGAACGTTATTTACAACTTGCACAGAAACCAGACTGCAGTTATAAGTGCCAAGCACCCCAAAAGGTAATCTCTGTCGAAGAAATGAAATATGAAAATTCTGTCAGAAATAGTAAAGGCCTTGGAACTGAATGGACATTGTCTCGAAAGGAGAATATAAGATGAACATGAACAAAAGTAAAACTATTGTAATGGACATAGTCGCAGTAAACATGCAATGCTGAGGTAATTTGATTAATAAATGACACACTGACAGACCGATAGTAGATGAGTTTTGTTATTTAGGCTGTAAAATAAGTGATCACATCCAAAGGGCGTAGGATGTAAAACGTAGAATGACGATGGTAAGAAAAGTGTTTCTGAAGAAACGAAATTTCCTAACATCGAATGCATATTTACGTGTTAGAAAGACTGTTCTGAAGGTGTTTGTTAGGATTACAGCCTCGTATGGAAGTGAAAAGTGCACGGTTCACAGTTCAGACAGCAGTGGAATAGAAGCATTTGAAATGTGGTGTTACAAAAGAATGCTTAAGATTAGATGTGTAGGTCATATAATTAATGAGGAGGTCCTGAACAGAACTGGGGAGAAAATAAATTTGTGGCGTAACTTTAGTAAAAGACGACATTGGTTGACAAGTCAAAGTCTAAGACATGCAGATATCATCAGTTTAGTACTGGAGCGAAGTGGGTGGGTGGGGGTTAAAAATTGTAGAGGGAGACTAAGAGATGACTACAGTCAGCAGTTTCAAACTGATGTAGGTTGCAGTAGTTATTCGGCGATGAAGAGGCTTGCACAGGATAGAGTAGCATGGAGCGCGCATAAAAACCTGTCTTCAGACTGAAGACAACAACACAGCAACAAGATAGGGAATACATTATAGTAACATTTACATACGTTTTTTTTAGTTAAGGTGAGAAAAATATAGTGTGAAAAACCTTAGTTTGAGGACCTGCATTCAATCTAATCGTAATTTATTAGCTACACTAAATGTAGAACTAACGAATGAAGAAGGAAATCATCCACTCTGACCAATCAACAAAGAAGGTGGTTGAAAAAATTAGGCGTGCTACACAATCAACTTTGAAATCTGCAGAGAAATCAACGAAGATCAGGGTTGAAGAGACATCATCAGACGTAGAAACGTAAACAGAGAAGAGCAACTCTCAACAATTTTGGCGACTTTGCAATTCGGAGAGGTGTTGAAAACTAAAGAAGATCAAAGAAAATGCGAAGATCGGAAAGCAACAAAAATCACAATGAAGGAAAGTAGGTCCCACTAAGACAAAAGGTACGAATTATAATGAAAAATTTTGATTTTCGTTATCTGGATATGAATCAGTTAAACGTTTGACCAAATTATGAGACGACAGTAAACTAGATGATATGGGGGCTGAAACGAAAACAGAAGACCCAGAAGAAGGCCGCTGCAATCGTGGCCGAAACGTTGGCTTTTCTATAGCAGCAGTAGCTTTTACATTATGACGCGGTACCAAACCCAGAAAACTTTTATGTCGAAAACAGAAGGTTGCTTAGATTATTATTAATTTTGAAAAAAAAAAAAACGGTGCGGTTTCGTGAGGACACGTACTGGAACTATTCGGAATACAGTACAGTACATATTCATTATTTATGTGATGTGTGTTTACACACACAGTGAAGTTGTCAAATTTTGAATTAACTTGTTCACGACCAGACTTTACTTATTTTTATTATTTTTATTCGTTTGTACGTTTTTTTATCAAGCCTGATTTGAATAATTTAGTACACCGAAACAAAATGAAACTGTAAAAGGAATCACATAAATCAGAAAATTAAACGTCTTGCAATGGTTTATTTAACCCCACTTGGTGCGTCCTTTTTCTTGTTTTTCTTTTTTTTTTTTTCGCCATTGTGCTTAGTGCAATGGTAAAGATAGATGTGGTGCAAAAAATTGCGTATCCAAAAGTCGTTTTATGTTAGTATCAAGTTATGGACTCGTGGATCAAAGTTTAGGAAGACCTTACATGGTTTTAAGTATACAGTCTTACGGTTAACAATAATAATATTCCATTAGATGTGCCAAGTCCCCCTTCCCCCCTCCTTATGGCCCTCAAAAATTTTTGTTACAAAATGTTTTCTTTGTGAGCTGATATCTTGTACAAATATGTCTTACTAGTGAATAAAATATTGCACATTATACAAATGTTTTCCAGAAATAAAATATTTACAATCTAAACGGAATTTGTGCTCATGGCTATATCCGTATATGTAGCGCCCCAGTTGTGTCATATACCCCATCATCAATTAATGGAACATATCAAGTTAACCTGGACAGATGTGCTAATTTTTTATTGAATGATACTGCCAATTTGACTGTAATAATTTTTAATTTATTGTTATGCGTCCCATATTTCAGCCATAGGCCATTTTTCAAGTACAAAAATTTATTTATACGTCAAAAGATATCAGACTTGTATTAAATACATGTCCTTGTCGGGAAAGCAAATCTGGCCATATAGACAAGATCTGTCATTGGTAAAAGCGGTAACATGTCTAAAACGCCTCAATATATTACAGATTTTCATTTACAGACCCTATGACAAAGCTATTGTACGAAACTGCCAACTAGTATATAGGTATGCGCCCCACTATTGCTATTCAGACACAATAGTGTAGCGAATGGGGCTACGCGAGTACACAGACAGTGATACAGTATTTAAAAATGAAATTCGCCAAACAGCAGTGAAATTTAGTTGTTATTTTAGTTATTTTGTTCTATTTTTCGCTACCACTTTCTGCAGTTCAGTATTTCATGTTCAGGTCGCATATGCACCTGTCAAAGATAATCGATATTGGCATATTTGGGTCATGTGTTTATGTATGTCTTGAATTCATAGCTCAAGTGCTTCCTTCCACCTGTAGTCAAGGCATTGAATGAAGAACTTGAGCTTACGAATTCACGACATCCAGAAACATATGGCCTCAGTATGCCAATATCGATTATTTTGGAGAGGTGCATGTGGGGCCTGAAGATGGCACGATGAATTGCCGAAACTGGTAGCGAAAATAAAATAAAATAACATCTCATTTGCACGGCTATTTGGCGAATTTCATTGTTAAATATTTGACCAGCTGGTGTCCCATGTCCACAATGGATCGACAGAGAGAGACACTTGTCGACCTGTTGCGTTAGACAAGTGTCCATACTGTCGACATTCAGCTGTGTTTTAATCACTTCATTGGAACTCCACGTTTCCACTTCGATGACGAGTAACAGAAGACCGTACGAGAACAAGTAACTCCTGTTTTGGCAAATATAACTATGTAAGACGATCTCGTAAACCGACATACGGCTGGGAGAGCGGTGTGCTGACCACATGCCCCTCCATATCCGCATCCAGTGACGCCTGTGGGCTGAGGATGGCTCGGCGGCCGGTCAGTACCGTTGGGCCTTCATGGCCCGTTCGGGTTCCACACCACAAGGCCGGATCTCGCACCTGGCGACTTCCACCTCTTTGGCCAAATGGACGATGCATTCAGCAAGAAGCAGTGTGTGGGACGGTACCGATGCTGCAAGAGGCTGGCTCCGACGTAGATCAGCGGAGTTGTATCACGCGGACATAAAAGCTCGGTACGGTAGCGTAAGGCCGTCGCATTGAATGAAGATTATGTCGAAAAATGCTGTTATGCAGCCAAAAGAATGGGGTGTATTGGAATCCTGAATAAAACCAAGCTGCTATCAGAAAAAAAAAACGTGTTGGGTTACTTACTGAACTCCCTCTTGCGATATATGACCTTTACATCGTATTTACAGATAATTAATGGTTGTGAATGTTTCCAATGTGGTAGAAACATCCAATAAAGTTTCCAACACGATTACATTACATAACCTAATACAATGCTCTCAAGTGCGAGTCGCTGTGTCTTCCTTCGTTTC
The DNA here is from genome assembly GCF_023898315.1 of Schistocerca nitens. Taxonomy (NCBI): domain Eukaryota; kingdom Metazoa; phylum Arthropoda; class Insecta; order Orthoptera; family Acrididae; genus Schistocerca; species Schistocerca nitens. Next base: position 216,776,210 of record NC_064615.1, on the reverse strand, counting down.
GCTTTTAGAGAGTCCCAAAAGTTGCTGGCAATTTTGTCCCTTCAAGAACGGAATATGTAGAAATCATAAGCAGGTATTACGCATGTGACATTACGAGAAGCCGTCTCGCGGTGTGAGAGGCAGTGATCAGTTCTTGGAGAGCTCTTGTTGCTCAACCAACTTGGGAAGAAGTGCACATCGGCTGGTGGCTGGATACCGAAAGTGGGCGATTGGTTGAAGAGTGGAGACGACCCAGCTGTACCTGACGTGGGCGAAACGAAAGCTGAATATTCTATTTTCAACGAAACTACGTTGGAGAACACGCAAAAATAATGCAGGAAGACCAAATAAAACCTAAAAATCGTAACAATGGGCTGAGCTCATTGCAGTTTCATGCAATGATTCAAAGATAAATATTAATAAAGTTACAATTCTTTCTACTTGTGATGAATCATAAAATTAGCAAGAGGGCCACTGGAGCGATATGATCATATAAAGTTTCAAATGAAAGCTCAATGTCAGTAAACAAGACAAGAAGCTTCTTTTCAAATCATATACACTGGGCGTCCCTCTTAAGAATCGTCAGACACATTTTTTCTGATGCTTCGTCAGATATTTGACTTTTGTTTTTGCATTGTGGAGTAAGCCCAAACAAATGTTGCTCACCACGACTATCGAGCGTCGCTCAGGGTCCATGGAGAGTGTTGGTTTGCTTCCTGTTATAAATAAAATAATTTTCCAACCGGGATTTTACGTGGCTATTCGATAGAGCGGTTCAAATTTAGAATAGTGTTACGTTCGTTTTATCGATGTCTGTTAACAGGGACAGTAAAATACGATCCCCAGCAGCGACAACACCGCCCTGGTCCCCCAGAGACTGTTATCGCCATGCAGCAGCGCTGCTCAGTTGCTGCTAGGATACGGGTTATTCTTTGTGTTTTACTGTGCCTGTTAATATACATCAATAAAACGAATGTCGCGCTAGACTCATTTGGAACCGCTGTACCGAACGGGCATTTAAAATTCCGTTTTAAAAATCATTTTGTTGTAACAAACTAAAAGGATGCTTTCCGTCGATCTGGGCGTCGCATGGAAGTCGTGGGGAGCAGCATTTGTTTGGACTGACTCCAGCTACACAGTGCAGAAACGAAAGTCACATATCTGCCGAGACATCAGAGAAAATGCGCCTGACGACTCTTAGGAAGAACACCTTGTATTTCCTAGATCCTTACTTAATCTTTGTAGTTGATCAGTACCTACTATTTATTATTTAATATGTTTTAATTGATTAATTATGTAATTTGCTATGGAGCTTTTGATTTTAACGAATAAAGTAGGTAAAAGATAGACATTCCAAGTAAAGAATAGGACACCTGTTCCTCAAAATGGCCATATGCACAGGGTGTCTCACACAAACCTCCCTGATTTCAAGGACCCAGGAGAGAAATACCACAGTAGATACGACAATTAAAAATGCACCACATTGGAGAGCATCTCAAAGAATTTATATTCCTGCATCAGAAGTGCCAAGTATCGTCGCCAGAGTGCAGCATGGTCGCATGAAGTGAAAATCGCGACTCCACAGCAACACGCGCAAGCAGTACCGTGGTTTGCAGAAAAAAATCGCCAATTACTGTGCAGAGAAATTATCGTCGTGCTTATGAATGTGATCCACCTGATGTTAAAACAATTAAGGAATGGTATAGGAAGTTTCTGGCAACAGAAAGGATTCTGAAACATTCTGGCGGTGCACCTTACGGGCCGGCAGGTGTGGCCGCGCGGTTCTAGGCGCTTCAGTCTGGAACCGCGCGACCGCTACGGTCACATGTTCGAATCCTGCCTCGGGCATGGATGTGAATGATGTCCTTAGGTCAGTAAGGTTTAAGTAGTTCTAAGTTCTAGGGGACTGATGACCTCAGATGTTAAGTCCCACAGTGCTCAGAGCCATTTGAACCATATGCACGTTGCGGAGTTTCAGAAGAGACAGTGGAGGACATCAGACAAACGTTTATCAGAAGCCCATGTAAGTCAATTCGTCAATCATCTAGCAACCTGACGTACCTGGATCAACATTGGATCGTGTAGTTCACAAGCCTCTTCGTATGTGTGCTTACAAAGCGCAAATTCTAAACTCAGATTGGAATGTATACCGCAGAGACAGGCTCGACAGTGAAGGGGGAGGCGTGTTTATAGCGATAAGAAGTACAATGGTATCGAAGGAAATTGACGGAGATCCGAAATGTGAGATAATTTGGGTGAAGGTCACGGTTAAAGCAGGCTCAGACATGGTAATTGGATGTCTCTATAGGCCCCCTGGCTCAGCAGCTGTTGTGGCTGAGCACCTGAAGGATAATTTGGAAAATATTTCGAGTAGATTTCCCCACCATGTTATAGTTCTGGGTGGAGATTTTAATTTGCCGGATATAGACTGGGAGACTCAAACGTTCATAACGGGTGGCAGGGACAAAGAATCCAGTGAAATTTTTTTAAGTGCTTTATCTGAAAACTACCCTGAGCAGTTAAACAGAGAACCAACTCGTGGCGATATTAGACCTTCTGGTGACAAACAGACCCGAACTATTTGAAACAATTAACGCAGAACAGCGAATCAGCGATCATAAAGCGGTTACTGTATCGATGATTTCAGCCGTAAATAGAAATATTAAAAAAGGTAGGAAGATTTTTCTGTTTAGCAAAAGCGACAAAAAGCAGATTACAGAGTACCTGACGGCTCAACACAAAAGTTTTGTCTCAAGTACAGATAGTGTTGAGGATCAGTGGACGAAGTTCAAAACCATCGTGCTATATGCGTTAGATGAGTATGTGCCAAGCAAGATCGTAAGAGATGGAAAAGAGCCACCGTGGTACAACATCCGAGTTAGAAAACTGCTGCGTAAGCAACGGGAACTTCACAGCAAACACGAACATAGCCAAAGCCTTGCAGACAAACAAAAATTATGCGAAGCGAAATGTAGTGTGAGGAGGGCTATGCGAGAGGCGTTCAATGAATTCGAAAGTGAAGTTCTATGTACTAACTTGGCAGAAAATCCTAAGAAATTCTGGTCTTATGTCAAAGCGGTAGGTGGATCAAAACAAAATGTCCAGACACTCTGTGACCAAGATGGTACTGAAACAGAGGATGACAGACTAAAGGCCGAAATACTAAATGTCTTTTTCCAAAGCAGTTTCACAGAGGAAGACTGCACTGTAGTTCCTTCTCTAGATTGTCGCACAGATGACAAAATGGTAGATATCGAAATAGACGACAGAGGGATAGAGAAACAATTAAAATCGCTCAAAAGAGGAAAGGCCGCTTGACCTGATGGGATACCAGTTCGATTTTACACAGAGTACGCGAAGGAACTTGCCCCCCTTCTTGCAGCGGTGTACCGTAAGTCTCTAGAAGAGCGTAGCGTTCCCAAGGATTGGAAAAGGCCACAGGTCATCCCCGTTTTCAAGAAGGGACGTCGAACAGATGTGCAGAACTATAGACCTATATCTCTAACGTCGATCAGTTGTAGAATTTTGGAACACGTATTATGTTCGAGTATAATGACTTTTCTGGAAACTAGAAATCTACTCTGTAGGAATCAGCATGGGTTTCGAAAAAGACGGTCGTGTGAAACCCAGCTCGCGCTACTCGTCCACGAGACTCAGAGAGCCATAGACACGGGTTCCCAGGTAGATGCCGTGTTTCTTGACTTCCGCAAGGCGTTCGATACAGTTCCCCACAGTCGTTTAATGAACAAAGTAAGAGCATATGGACTATCAGACCAATTGCGTGATTGGATTGAAGAGTTCCTAGATAACAGAACGCAGCATGTCATTCTCAATGGAGAGAAGTCTTCCGAAGTAAGAGTGATTTCAGGTGTGCCGCAGGGGAGCGTCGTAGGACCGTTGCTATTCATAATATACATAAATGACCTTGTGTATGACATCGGAAGTTCACTGAGGCTTTTTGCGGATGATGCTGTAGTATATCGAGAGGTTGTAACAATGGAAAATTGTACTGAAATGCAGGAGGAGCTGCAGCGAATTGACGCATGGTGCAGGGAATGGCAATTGAATTTCAATGTAAACAAATGTAATGTGCTGCGAATACATAGAAAGAAAGATCCCTTATCATTTAGCTACAAAATAGCATATCAGCAACTGGAAGCAGTTAATGCCATAAATTATCATGGAGTACGCATTAGGAGTGATTTAAAATGGAATGATCATCTAAAGTTAATCGTTGGTAAAGGAGATGCCAGACAGATTCATTGGAAGAATCCTAAGGAAATTCAATCAAAAAACAAAGGAAGTAGGTTACAGTACGCTTGTTCGCCCGTTGCTTGAATACTGCTCAGCAGTGTGGGATCCGTACCAGATAGGATTGATAGAGGAGATAGAGAGGATCCAGCGGAGAGCAGCGCGCTTCGTTACAGGATCATTTAGTAATCGCGAAAGTGTTACGGAGATGATAGATAAACTCCAGTGGTATACTCTGCAAGAGAGACGCTCAGTAGCTCGGTACGGGCTTTTGTTGAAGTTTCGAGAACATACCTTCACCGAAGAGTCAAGCAGTATATTGCTCCCTCTTACGTATATCTCGCGAAGAGACCGTGAGGATAAAATCAGAGAGATTAGAGCCTATCTCCTCTATCAACCGACAATCCTTCTTTCCACGAACAATACGAGACTGGAATAGAAGGGAGAACCGATAGAGGTACTCAAGGTACCCTCCAACACACACCGTCAGGTGGCTTGCAGAGTATGGATGTAGATGTAGATGTAGATCTGACGTCGAACAGCAAACCACGCCGACAACAATTTGCTGCAGACATGCTGCAGCGTATTGATATGGATGACAGCTTCCGGGAAAGATGTTTATTCTTAGATGAGACAACCTTTTATCTATCAGTAAGGGTTAATGGGCATAATGTTCGGATTTGGGGTTCGCAAAACCCGCACGGTCTCATTGAACGTGTTCGTGATAGCCCTAAACTAAACGTCTGGTGCGGGCTAATGCACGACAGGATTGTTTGACCGTTCCTCTTCGCGAAACAAATAGTCAATGGGTCAGTGTATCTGGGCATGTTGGAGCACTTTGTGTACTCTTAGATACAAGACTTGCAACCCAACATCATTTTTCAACAAGATGGAGGTCCGCCGCATTGGTCAACGGCAGTTCGCAAATTCCTCGAAAGGGAATTTCCCAATCGGACGCGGAGGACTCATTGCATGGCCACCACGTTCACCCGACATTCCGCAGCTTGATTTCTTCACGTGGGGATTCGTGAAGGACCTCGTGTATGCGACCAAAGTGGACGATATTCCTACGCTGCGACATCCTTTCACTAATGCGATTGCAACAATAACAGAGGAAATGTTACAAAGAACTTGGCAAGAAATTGAATATAGACTCCATATTCCTCGTGCTACAAATGGTTCACATGTAAAGGAGTATTGATGATAAATAAATAAATTATTTGAGATGCTCTACAGTGTGGTGCGTTTTTCATTGTCGTATCTACTGTGGTTTTTTTCCTGGGTCTTTGAAATCAGGGAGGTTTGAGTGGGACGCCCTGTATTTACCATTTTACGTAATTTTTACATAAATTGTGTAATATTTTGTTTATTTTTCAATGAAATGTCGCCAAATTATCACAAGAATATGCGCAGTTCTAAGATATTATATGCTTGTGTAGTCAACATCAGATGTGAGCGTTGGTCATTATTTAAGAATCTATCATTAAGAAGTGTCTGTCATCACTGAAAGTATATAAGGGCGGGCTGTAGGCGCTCGTGGTCTTTTGCTGGTCGACGGTCGTTGAATTTTGGGCGCTCTGTGTTTGGTGAGTCTGTCGAGAGGGCTATGTGGTCGAGTAGCTGCGTGAGTTACGTATTACAACTTATCACTGGACTTTGAATACATGACTGTCTTTCTGACGATTGATTTTGGACGATTTTACTAACTATAACATTGTGTGTGGACGTAGTGACTGTTTTCAGAGTGGTTCTTCAAGATAACGAACGTTACATCGCGATTTATGATGGGATTCCTTTCAGACTTCCAGCGTTTGCTGTAGTGTTTCGTGAATGAACTTTGCTCGCACACTTTTATTTGGTGTTCTGCTCGCACTACGTACATTAATTACTATCTAATTGTTTCTTTCTGTCTCAGAAATCAGCACGAAACTATCACTAACACACGTGTGGAAAATCATATTGATGTTGAAGCCCTTCTGTCTGCGTCTGCTTGAAAACTGATTCGTTTTGGAAAGGGTCCGCCTTGAGCAGAGCACATAAAAAACTTGGAAAACCACACAATATGATAACAAGGTATTTACACAAAACCTTGTGAAATGGAATTGCTTATGCTTCCGCGACAAGAGGCAGTTGACACAAAAGTCTTCTGAGTAGGCCCAGAAGGAGGCCACTGTAACCCTGGCCGCAACCTTAATTTCTCCAGTATAGTTTTTTTTAAATAATGGCGCGGCGCGATACTCCAAACACTATTACATCAGAACTTCGTCTGTTCTTCAGATTTGTAAATACTCTCTTAAACACTCACATTTATATGTGTACGACTAGTAAAGAGCATTTTTGTTGTTTTGTAGAAAGAAAATAAAAGCCCACTGACGATGCTGAATCTTCAGCGAAACATGACTGGGAAATACAATATAAGATGAAATTGTCTTTTCCTCGCCGGCCGGGGTGGCCGAGCGCTTCTAGGCGCTACAGTCTGACACCGAGCGACCGCTACGGTCTCAGGTTCGAATCCTGCCTCGGGCATGGATGTGTGTGATGTCCTTAGGTTAGTTAGGTTTAAGTAGTTCTAAGTTCTAGGGGACTGATGACCACAGAAGTTAAGTCCCATAGTGCTCAGAGCCATTTGAACCATTTTTGTCTTTTCCTCAAGGCGGCCCCTCAAAAAACAAAGCATACATGAATACTGTTCAGTAAACATTTACTCGGTTTAAACTATAATCCTGCAGTTTCCTTAACCATATTAGTTCTATGGAACTTATCCAGTCACTTTATTTACTTGTATATCATTTTCTAACATGCCTACCTGATTAAAAGGGTTAAGGATCAGTTCTGTAATAAATGTGTGAGCTTTAGAGCCCTGGTCAATACCCGACCCCTATGGTATCATAAATAGTCAAGCCTACAAATTAGCTACTCCACTGGTCACCTCAATAGTGCGCATTGAAAAAGCAGGTGCGGTAGGAAGATGATGGTGTAGGATCCGATAAAAAGACCGTTCCGTACTTTATTTCAGTGGTTTTATTTACCTACTTGCGCAAAACACTTACGCAGGAATGAAAGGAAATTTTGTGTTTAATGGCATGTCCTCGACGAAGGCATTACAGACGGAGATCTGATAGAAAAATATTGTCTTCGTGAAGCTCTTCCATGGCATTCAATGAACCTGTACACGATGTCCATCGATACTTCCGTGTTTCGCTTTCAACTACAATTAACACTGCCAAAAAAACAAACCCGAGTCACAACTGATTCAGACGTCAAGGCGAAGAGTGAAAAGCTCATAACTGTTGGCAACAACAAGTACCGTCAGTGACCCTAACGAGCTAGTCTTGAGAGCAGATACACAGTGCATACCGTCAACAGTTGCACCGTTGTGTAGATATTTTCAGTGCAGTACAGATACTAAGATGAAAGGGCAAGAATGAGAAGTACAATCACTCTGTAAGAACCTACCCGACGACCGCGGCTCCCTGACGCCATACTACTCAGAAACTACCCTTGAACAAACCTTTTTTCGCTGGAACTCGCGTCCAGCTTGTCTGAATCTCAGTAAGACGGTGGTCCAGTAAAGCGTTTCTTGAATAACGTCACTACAAAGGATCACACAACGATAAAAGTTATAAATTGTCTCCTTCTGGGTGGGCACCGCAGTCGCGATAAATCCGAAGAAAGTCTTCGTTCCGCCAGGTTGTATTTTAAAACAGTACTTTGTTGAGTACTGCTGGTTTCGAGTATTGCTCGTTCTGAAGTGCATCTGCAAACATAACAACACACAGCAATTAAAGTTGAAATGTAATGGCCTATACAAATGCACTGGATGTAGTACCCTTTGTATTTTATTCATTCGCTTTTTTACCAGCATTAGGTTATTATGCTAAATAAGAAAATGTTTGATTCCTTTACTCGAGTGTATTTGCTATGTTATAACTTACAATATAATGTATAATTCTGTGCTCTTGTGGAAATATCATTTTATTCTTTCAATATTTTTCTAAACTACATTTACAGAATTCGTAGGATTTGTTGACCTGGAAAAAGCGTTCGATAATGTTAAATGGTGCAAGACGTTCGTAATTCTGAGAAAAATAAGGATAAGCTACAGTGAAAGGTGGGTAATATACAATATGTATGTACAAAAACCAAAAACGATGTGCTCGGATTAAAAAGGGTGTAAGACAGCGATGTAGTCTTTCGCCCCTACTGCTCAATCTGTACATCGAAGAAGCAGTGACGAAAATTAAAGAAAGGTTCAAAAGTTGGATTAAAATTCAAGGTGAAAGGATATCAATAGATTCGTTGGTGACATTGCTGTCCTGTGTGAAACTCAAGAATTATTACAGGATCTGCTGAATGGAATGAATAGTCTATTGAGTACAGAATGTGGATTGAGAGTAAACCGAAGAAAGACGAAAGTAATGAAAAGTATCAGAAATGAGAACAGCGTGAAACTTAACATCATAATTGGTGATCGCGAAGTAGATGACGTTAAGGAATTCTGCTTTCTAGGCAGCAAAATAGCCCGTGACGAAAGGGGCAAGCAGGACATAAAAAGCAGACTAGCACTGACAAAAAGGGCATTCCTGGCCCAGAGAAATCTGCTAGCACCAGACATAGGCCCCAGTTTGAGGAAGAAGTTTCCAACAGTGTACGTTTCGAACATTTGAACATTTCATTGTATGGTAGTGAAACATGCACTGTGGGAAAATCGGATCAGAAGAGAATCTAAGCATTTGAGAAGTGGGGCTATAGAATAATGTTGAAAATTCTGTGGATTGATAACGTAAGGAATGAGGACTTTCTCCGCAGAATAGGCAAGGAAAGGAGTACATGAAAAACACTGACAAGAAGGAGGCACAGTATGATAGGATATCAGTTAAGACATCACGGAATAACTTCTGTGGACCAGAGAGAGCTGCAGAGGGTAAAAACAGATGTTGAAATACATCCAGAGAATAAGAGTGCTACTCTGAGATAAGGATTCTTTTTGTTTTACTGTTAACTGCGATGTACACTCATGTATGTATACCCATGAATATATAAGGTTTTCCACAGTCTTTGCATAAAATTTCTAGGAGTGACAGATCAAGCCATGATGAACAACTTTTGCGGGAGACAAAATGTTAGCTGTGTCGTGCGTAAGACTTGAGTGTTGCTATAATCTAGGCAACTACTCCACATGAAAGGGAGTAGGCCTAGCAAATTTAAAATTCCTAATCTCCTTCCAAAATATCTTACTCCCTTAGAGACACTCATTTTCACGGTTTTGTTGTTGAAAATCACTCTGTCAACTTACTGGGGTACGTAGTACCCAGCATGCTTCGTTTTCTGACCCTGTTTGTTCGGCGAAACCTTGTTGTTCCAGGGCCGGCGAATACTGGAGAAGCCTAACATCAACAGACATTCTGTCTCTAACAAAAGTTGTTCCCATGACGTGATCTACTGTATATTACTGCCAGACTTTTGTTAAAAAGATAGTGAAACACACTTTGTTTTTCTGATTTGTAACTAAGTGCAAAAGCTTGTCAGTGTTGTATATTTTCTACTTATTTCACATTTATAATTTACGCACTGTTATTCATAATAACTCAGAAAATATTGCTTTCGTCGCCCTTATTTTTTGGTGCTCCACTTCGACGCAAGGGTGCACTGCGCTTGTTCTTATCACGCAGCTATCAGGATACGTCGAAAGATGTACTTTGAAATTCTATACATCGGTAGTGCTTTACAATACTTTGACAGTACGCTCTTTGGCTGATAGCTACAATTTTCCCTCGCACGCTTGTGACAAGTGGTGGTACAGTGAACAGCTGTGTACAGCTGTACTTGGTGGTGAGGAGTTGCGAGGTATGTCATAGAGTTGTTACTGGTTCTATGTCTTTTTGTAACAATGCGTCACTGTTATAGCTCTCGTATCTACTCTCATTACATGTTTTTAACATTTGAGATTGTGCCCGTTGACGATCACGCTATGCGCAACTCTATATGGCTCGCCATTTCTGTTTGTCTTGGGCGATGTATCAATATCTGCTGTAGATAATAATAAATGTTTTTGAGAAAACAGTACATCCAGTGCCATTGTACAGGCTCTTATATTTTTGGGTTTCATTTAATCAAGGTGTGCCGTTATGTTCCCATATGCACTTTGAGGGTGAGCAACGGTCGAAACTATTACTGCTTTACGAAAGACTGTTTCAAAATACGGTCTAGTCAGTGGTTCTCAACCCGGAGGTAATTTTCTGGGGAGTAAAAACAAAAGGCTTCAACTGGGTTACGGTCACGAAACTAAATTAAATTTAAAAGATAGCTATTATCATTGCTATTAAATAAATTAAAAATAATTACATTTATTTTTCAAATACTGTGAATAAAATGCGGCGTTTGTTCCTGCTTGTGAAACGAATGTACGATCATCATCTTCCTTACATAGACCACCCACTACAAACATACTTTTAAAAAACAATATGAGATTGTGGGTCCGGCTTGATGCAAAACACTTTTTGTCATTCATTTACTTATTTGTTTTACTCCAAGGGGGACCCACAGTCCCATGTTGTTGTTTTTGTATGCAAACACAGACCAATGTAAGGGTTTCGAGTATAAAAATTTCGTACTTTTTACTTTGTGCCGTGCACCTATGACAGTAAGATTCAGATAAATATGTTGCGTATTCTCAAATATCTCATGAAAATGACTTCACCTAGTTGTAGGTAGTGCCCACAATGGGCCATAAATGGCTTCATCGCAAGAGATACATGGAGGAATTGACAGCACAACTCAACAGTAACTACATAATTGATACTATATTACTGCAGCGCCTACAATGTATTATTATTATTATTATTTCTTTCTTGTCTCAGATGTTATGTCTGGTTAAAAATGGAAGGTGACGCGGACCTTGATCAAGCGTGACTTCCTTTTAACTGTACGGTATATGTTACATTGCATTTAGGAACTTTCGGGTAATTGAACAAGTGTCAATAATTACAGATTTCTGTAGTTGTATATATAAGTTTGGATGTAGCTGTATTGCATTGATGTACTGGTGGATATTGTGTGGTATGACTCCTGTAGTTGATAGTATAATTGGTATAATGTCAACTTTATCCTGATGCCACATGTCCTTGACTTCCTCAGCCAGTTGGATGTATTTTTCAATTTTTTCTCCTGTTTTCTTTTGTATATTTGTTGTATTGGGTATGGATATTTCCATTAGTTGTGTTAATTTCTTCTTTTTATTGGTGAGTATGATGTCAGGTTTGTTATGTGGTGTTGTTTTATCTGTTATAATGGTTCTGTTCCAGTATAATTTGTATTCATCGTTCTCCAGTACATTTTGTGGTGCATACTTCTATGTGGGAACATGTTGTATAAGTTTATGTTGTAAGGCAAGCTGTTGATGTATTATTTTTGCTACATTGTCATGTCTTCTGGGGTATTCTGTATTTGATAGTATTGTACATCCACTTGTGATGTGATCTACTGTTTCTATTTGTTGTTTGCAAAGTCTGCATTTATCTGTTGTGGTATTGGGATCTTTAATAATATGCTTGCTGTAATACCTGATGTTTATTGTTTGATCCTGTATTGCAATCACGAATCCTTTCGTCTCACTGTATATATTGCCTTTTCTTAGCCAAGTGTTGGATGCGTCTTGATCGATGTGTGGCTGTGTTAGATGATACGGGTGCTTGCCATGTAGTGTTTTCTTTTTCCAATTTACTTTCTTCGTATCTGTTGATGTTATGTGATCTAAAGGGTTGTAGAAGTGGTTATGAAATTGCAGTGGTGTAGCCGATGTATTTGTATGAGTGATTGCTTTGTGTATTTTGCTAGTTTCTGCTGGTTCTATAAAGAATTTTCTTAAATTGTCTACCTGTCCATAATGTAGGTTTTTTATGTCGATAAATCCCCTTCCTCCTTCCTTTCTGCTTAATGTGAATCTTTCAGTTGCTGAATGTATGTGATGTATTCTATATTTGTGGCATTGTGATCGTGTAAGTGTATTGAGTGCTTCTAGGTCTGTGTTACTCCATTTCACTACTCCAAATGAGTAGGTCAATATTGGTATAGCATAAGTATTTATAGCTTTTGTCTTGTTTCTTGCTGTCAGTTCTGTTTTCAGTATTTTTGTTAGTCTTTGTCTATATTTTTCTTTTAGTTCTTCTTTAATATTTGTATTATCTATTCCTATTTTTTGTCTGTATCCTAGATATTTATAGGCATCTGTTTTTTCCATCGCTTCTATGCAGTCGCTGTGGTTATCCATTATGTAATCTTCTTGTTTAGTGTGTTTTCCCTTGACTATGCTATTTTTCTTACATTTGTCTGTTCCAAAAGCCATATTTATATCATTGCTGAATACTTCTGTTATCTTTAGTTATTGGTTGAGTTGTTGATTTGTTGCTGCCAGTAGTTTTAGATCATCCATGTATAGCAGATGTGTGATTTTGTGTGGGTATGTTCCAGTTATATTGTATCCATAATTTGTATTATTTAGCATGTTGGATAGTGGGTTCAGAGCAAGGCAGAACCAGAAAGGACTTAATGAGTCTCCTTGGTATATTCCACGCTTAATCTGTATTGGCTGTGATGTGATATTATTTGAATTTGTTTGGATATTAAGTGTGGTTTTCCAATTTTTCATTACTATGTTTAGGAACTGTATCAATTTAGGATCTACTTTGTATATTTCCAATATTTGTAGTAACCATGAGTGGGGTATACTATCAAAAGCTTTTTGGTAATCAATGTATGCGTAGTGTAGCGACCTTTGTTTAGTTTTAGCTTGATATGTCACCTCTGCATCTATTATCAGTTGCTCTTTACATCCTCGTGCTCCTTTGCAACAGCCTTTTTGTTCTTCATTTATAATTTTTTTCTGTGTCGTATGTGTCATTAATTTCTGTGTAATGACTGAAGTTAATATTTTATATATTGTTGGTAGGCATGTTATGGGGCGATATTTAGGTGGGTTTGCTGTGTCTGCTTGATCTTTAGGTTTCAGATAAGTTATTCCTTGTGTAAGTGTATCAGGGAATGTGTATGGGTCTGCAATGTAACTGTTAAATAATTTAGTTAGATGTGAATGTGTTGAGGTGAACTTCTTTAACCAGAAATTTGCTATTTTATCTTTTCCAGGGGCTTTCCAATTGTGAGTAGAATTAATTGCTTGGGTGACTTCATGTTGCAAAATTATCACTTCAGGCATTTGTGGTATCATCTTGTATGTGTCTGTTTCTGCTTGTATCCACCGTGCATGCCTGTTATGTTGTACCGGGTTTGACCATACGTTGCTCCAGAAATGTCCCATGTCTGTTATGTTTGGTGGATTGTCTATTTTAATGTGTGTGTTATCTGTTGTCTGGTAAAATTTCTTTTGGTTTGTGTTGAATGTTTGGTTTTGTTTCCTTCTATTTTCACTTTTTTTGTATCTTCTAAGTCGTTTGGCCAATGCTTGTAATTTCTGCTTCTTTTCATCTAATTGCTCTATCACTTCTTGTTGTGAGATTTTACCTAAACTTTTTCGTTTTTTTCTGACATTTCATTTCTTATAAATTGTGTTAGCTGTCCGATGTCTTTTCTCAGTTTTTCTATTCTGATCTGTAGCCTGTGTTGCCATGCTGGTTTTGTGGGTTTCTTCTGTGTGTTGGTTGGTTCTGATCTCTGCCTAGTGTGTATATTTAGTGCAGTGAGTGCTCCTATATAAACCAGTAGTTGTAACTCTTCCATAGTTGTGTTTTCATTTATTTTGTTGTGTATGATTGTGTTAATAGTTTTTATTGTTGTTTCGACTTGTGTTATTTGGCGGTCTATGCAAGAATGTCTGTATTTGTGTCTTTGTATTCTATATATGTCAGCTGAATTTTTTCTTCTATATCTAACATGTGTGTCACTTCGTGTTCTGTTTGTGCTTGTTCTGGTGGCTGTCTTAAGATTTCATTTTCCTTTGACTGTTTAATTGATGCGTGTTGTTCTTTGTTTCTTTGCTCTGGGATGTTTGAGTCCATTACTGTATTTTCTTCTTCTTCTGATTGCACATTATTTTGTTCCAGTATTTGTTGAACTTGTTGTTTGATGTTTTCTAATTCTGACTGGGGTATCCTGTTATTTTTATTATTACACGGATCTGATCAGCTAGTCGTTGTTCTGATAAAAATTTTAATTCTGGGTATCTGGTGATAAATGTTGTGTATACTTGTGATCTGTATCCAGTTGTGTTGGTTCCTAGATTTGTTGCTTGGTAATAACAGACCATGAGGTGTCGATTAACTTCATCTGACCATCTCATCCTCTGTCTTTGTTTTCCTTCTAGGGTGGTTGCAGGAAGCATATCCTGCAAAACACCTCTATTTGGATTTGAATCATTTTCCAGTTGGCTAGCAGTGTCGTTACCATTGTGGGCGGGCATAGGGTTCAAGCGTCGTCCCCGACCATGATGGCACTTGTCCGAGGCTTCTTTAGTTCTGTCCTGAACCAACTAATCACACTAAAAGGGGGGTTAGCCCTATTAGTGGTTTGTTCTTTTCGTTGCCTTTTACGACTGGCAGAACATACCGGAGGCCTATTCTTTTCCCGGGCCTCCATGGGAATTATTATTATTATTATTATTATTATTATTATTATTAGTGGCAGAGTTCAGACACCAGGAATTGGCTGCTTGAATTCTTCGAATTTCTTTGTGTTCAGAAGTAAGGAGTCTAGCAATCAAATGGTTTACAAGCAATGGGTATAGCGCACACATTTTAATTTGGCTGATTTTAAGTGGGGGCGCAGGGTATGGGTGAAGCAGGTGTCGCTACGGAGAGTATGGATGCAGTATCGATTGCCTCACTGACTCACTAGTTGGTGGTTTAATAAACCACCTACAACAACTAAATATTACAAGACATTTTTTTCAACCTCATGTCGGTTGTGAAATTAAATCCACAGTGGAAGCCTGGTGAGGATGTGTGCAAATGTGTCGCACAATGTCTCTAACATTCTCGTCTATCGCGTCACGACGCTAATTTCAGGTATTAGATAACCAGAAAATAATAGTGTCTCCCACCAAGTATGAACAGCAGTCTGAGAGGTTTCGCCTGATTTCATGCAACCCACGTAACGTAACTGTCTTCCTCATGAAAATTCTCGGCCGCTCTCTGTGCACATAACGAAGACGATCCCGCATCGTTTTCGATGGACAGTGATCACTCACCATACAGTCCGGACTTGTTTCCCTCTGATTTTCATCCCTTCGCTCACATGAACCACTGTCTATAAAGACAGAATTTTGGCACTGACAACGAGACGCAGAACAGAGTAAAGTAATGGTGGAAATCACAGGCAGATGCGTTCTATCTCAAGGGTACTGGAGAGTCGCTACCACGCTGCGACAGTTGTATAAGTCGGAGCGGTGACGATGTTAATAAGTTGTTGGAAGGTGTAGTTAAAAGTTTCGGATAAAACATTTTTTATTTCCGCTGTCGTGACCGCTCAGAGGTTGGGGAAGACAGACCTACATATTTATCCTTCGCCGTTTGAAAATGAAATAAAGGAAATTCCTTTTCATTCTATAATTGGGCGATGATATTGAAGATGGTGTGAGGATGGAGGTGAGGGAGGGGTTAGTAGTTAATACTTGACTGCACTCAGGGATAATGGTCTCAGAAAGAATGGAAACCACTGGTTAGTTGGAAGAAGTCTTTCTTCAATAGTAGTAAGTTCATTATTGGTGGCCCCGACTTTTGCAGGCCACCCAGTAGCCAGTTTTTAACCATCTGCATCAGGACGCAATGCATCCAGCGAACAGTCCCACAAGCCGTGCTTCAGGGCATGCTCACTCCCGTTAAATAGCATTTAACATTTGGGGACTTTCCCCAACATCGCACAAAAAAGACGAGCTCCTCTTTTTCTTCTTTCTTTTCACCCTTCATATCTTCATCGGAGCCCGAGAGGGCTGTTTGAAATCTGCACCATTCGAGAATTCGGTTCTTATTCAGCCAAGTGAATTGCTAGTGCGTCACAGGGATTTCCAATCTGAAATATTTTGAAGGAGATTACCAGTTCCAGTATTTGTCTTATAAACAAGGGTGACCTCCAGAAACCTTGGTCAAAGCCATTTAACGTACTGTTTGTCTTGCAACCAAGGTAAACCTCAGAAAACGTTAGTTAGAGCCTGGGGATTAGAAATGAAGGAGAGTTTAACGTACCGTCTTACAACAAGGGAAACCTCCCGAAAACCTTGATCAGAGCCCAGGGATTGCAGAGAAGCAAGGAAGACCAGGATTCAACGTCCCGTCGACTACACGGTCGCCATATACGAAGCACAGTCTCAGGGTGACGGAGAATGGGGAAGGAAATCCGACGTGCACTTTTCAGAGAAAACATTCCACCATTTGCGCTAAGCGGTTTCAGCAAATCGCAGAACACCTAAATCTTGATGGCTAGACTGGGATTTGAAACGCTCTCCTCCCGTATGTGAGTCCAGTGTTTCACGACAAGCTTTGGATTCGCATGTTATTTTCACTATGTAGTTGCTCAGAAACGGGTGCAATAAACTCTATGTCACTTAGGCGACTTGCATGTCCCTCACCCGTTATCCAGTTCGGAGAACTACAGTTTAACGTGGAATCCGAGTCACGTTTCGTTTCCAGTGAATCTCCACGTGACAGAGGTGAGCTATACGTTAAAAGTCCGAGTGAAAAAAAGTGATCCAACTGGGATTCGATCCTACCACCTTTCCGTTGCTAGCGAAACGCTTTACCTATGGACGACCACATCAGACGCGCATTGCGTTACAATTTCCGCTGTCTCAAGTAATTGGTCCTCTCTCGAATTGTTGAAATTGCTCGATAAGTGACAAAGGCATCAGTTTCACAACAAAATTTTAATTCATTGTAATGTAGACAATTTCTACGAAAGGTTTATAAATTATATACAAATGCCTTCCTCGTGAATCACTGTATCCATTAAGCAAAATCAAATCAAAATTGATACAGCGGTTCCTGAGATGATCTTGCACATACAGACGGATGCGAGGAGCCAACCTCATATATATGAGGGTGTTTCCGTAAGAGCTTGTGAAAATGTAATATGACATAAATAATGTTCCACTGAACAATATGAGGCAGGGAAACTGCGGTTAGTTTCAGTACATTTTGTAGGCTACAGTACAAATGGTACGTTCATTGTGTCAATGTTCATATTTGCAGTTAACTGTAAGTTATTTAAATAAATAAGTACACAGTAATGTGATTTTATACCTACTATCTCCTTAAGCTGGCTTCTCACACCCCAGGTTGTTCAGGTTAGCATCCTCTATGTCCTGTTAAATTTTTGCACGCTCTTACGAGGACACCCTGTAGAGACATATACTACGGTTTCCTCATAATATTGATGTATCTTTTCACGGAGTGCACGTCCTATAACTTCAAACATTTGAGACATGTGTATCCTTTCTTTTGCCCTTGTGTGGCAATGACGTTAATGCCTATATTATGCAACGTTCAGTATGATTTTTGAATTCTGGACGCACGTCTTTATTATGACAAAACACTCGAGAAAAACCCTATGCCTGGCAGTTGTTCGTCGGGAATTTCCTGCATCAAGTTATTTTCTTGAGATTTCGAAATATCCTAGTAGACGAAAATGGTGTACCGGACTCCGACCCGAACTCGGGCCATGCTTACACTGAACTTTCCAGGCACGACTCAGCTTCATTTCTGCTAATACTTTACTTTATCCTGAGATTTGGTTTTTTATACCAGGGCATATAATTATCCGTCAAATTATACTGCGAATACAACCATCTGTTTTTCATGGTTCACTTTCTCCAACATTTCCTAGTACTGAATGGAATGGAGACGTACTGACTCGTTAACTAGGATAATACAGTGCACGAGTACTTGCATACAGAGCAAACCGTCTCTTTTTTCCGGCCCGTTCGCAAAGCCAAATTGAGTTTCGGAGCTCCCTCTCTCCGGTTCCGCGTCCGGCGTTTATTAGGAAGAGCAAACTGAGCGCGACAGGCGGGAATAAGCAACAGCTTTAGTTTGCGGGAAGAGAGAGAGACAGAAAGGGGTCGCGTAGGGGTGTCGCCATAGTTCGTCGCGTGCCGTGAATGTGCCGGGAGCTCGCTAACTACTTGCTGCCCCAGATTATGCAGATGCGTCTGCTCGAGCAATAAATGGCGATGGCTACGTGGCTTTCTTCCCCCACCCACCCCCACCACTCTCTCTCTCTCTCTCTCTCTCTCTCTCTCTCTCTCTCTCTCTCTCTCTCTTTCTCTCCCTGTTAAGCCCAACTCGGCGCTCTGAGTAATGTGAAATTGTTAATGTGTTCGCTGAAGTGAAATTTATACACCTGAGCCTTTGACACAGTACCTGGAATGGGGATCCCTCTACAATGTTAGTTTACAAAGTGTGGTACTACGACAGTTTTATACCAGCGGTTAGATCTATCTATCTACATTACGACCACTTGGTCCCCACGGCTATCGTGTATCCAGCCTCACCGTAAGAAGCATATGGATATTTGCTGTCCCCAGAAAGAATGGCAACGAATGAATACAGCTTGGGAGAGTACGTGTAACAGTGTACAGGCAGTAAATTATTAAGATCCCAGACGGATGGTGTACACGTTATAACATCCCATTAGAAAAATTATGAAATGACTGTGCTGGTTAACTTCTTATGTTATTTGATTTTCAGACAGCTGAGCAAAACTGAACGTACTCAGACATTTCTCTCTTTACTTATTCTGATTATCACCGAACTGACACACAATATTTTTAGCGCAACGCAATCTGACTTTCAATAATCCCTACAAAAGAATGGCCCTGACTAACAATAACCTATACCTTTCATGAATCACTTGCCTCACAAAAATCTTCGTTACTCGAACTACTGGAATACAGCGAGCGCCGATTACTGCCAGCTAAATAAAAGATTCTAACTACTGAAGAAACTAGGCGCTAACTACTGATAGGCATATAGTTAGCAAATGAAAGATTTTGATGGGGAACAAACAATGTATTTACCATAATAGTGTTCAAAAGTCATTATGTATATAAATTCGTGACATCCAGTTTGACAAATTTCCTTTTTCTGACGGACACACGTCCAGATCGTCCGCTCATATTAACATCTCAAAACTCTAGCATCTCTCTCCACACACCCACCACTGCTGGCGGCTCACCTCCAACTGCACAACGCTACGCGCTGTTCCCATCCAACTGCCCAACACTACACAAGCGAATATTCCAACAATGAGTCCAACCAGCCACAGACTGCCCACAGCATAGTCAGTGATTTTCATACATAGCACTACGTGACGTTACCACCATAAAACCCTAAACAGCCTACTTACAACGTAAGTAATACGGAACTAAGCAGCTGAGACAGGCCATTCCAAATATACCCAGGATGAATAAATACATCGAGGAGCGGTTTTCGCCAAGTTATAGCGGATAGTATGGTGAATTTCGTGACGTTCGTAAGTAGTTTTTAAAGTCACCGAATTACGTCACCGACTGTTTTTTTTTTCTTCTTCTTCTTCTTCTTCTTCTTCTTCTTCTAGTGGAACTATATATTTCTTTGTGTGGCATTTGAAAGAACTTCACCGACGTTACGCATATGGAACCTGACCAAATAGTATGAAGATAACAGCACCGCAAACCATAGTCCCGAGGTTACACAAAGCCTATGGGAGCGAACTCGGGTATGGTTCTTCAGTTTACCTGTACACTTGAAGACCATCAGTCTGTGTTCTGCTGCTGTAGCAATCAAATATTTGCTCGTAAAGCTATTGAGACATTCACAATGCGGGTATGCAATATTAACACGTGCGTGAATAAAACGGGCAGTTCGGCAACACCATCGCTGTGCAAATTACAAACGTACCTATCAGAAGCTTTCACACCAACGCATCCTGGAGGCAGCTCTAGCGCCTGAAGGTAGACAAACCCCATGCAACACGTGTCGAAGGGGTTGTCTAACCCTCAGGCTCCAGAACGATTTGATATCGAAATCTCTGACGGCACATTTCAAACATGCTCAACAAACGTGCGTAAGTGGCACTGATGGTGCTGCCGAACTGAAGGTGGGGGGGGGGGGGGGAGAGATCCTTTGCCATTTTATTAATGCAGATATCGTCAATGTTGCACTACTACATGATCACACTACAGGAAGACCTAAAATAGAAGGGCTGAAAAACCATAAATATTCTCCGCCACTTTGGATCACATTCAAATTTCGTCGAATGGTTTTGAATGGTTCCTAATAGTTACAATCTGTACATTAGAGCAAATATTACGATCGCGCTACACTCCAAAGGGACGAGATCACATTCAATGTGGACGCAATATCAATAATTCAAAAACAGTCTTAATCGCGTTTATTATTATTATTATTATACAGTCAACGTCATCTTCTGGGGGTTTACACCACTGGTCGACTGCTGGTGGTGTCAGTCCTGTCCACATAACGTTAAGTAGACAGGAGTGACACCACCAGCAGTCGGCCAATGGTGTAAACGCCCAGAATATGACCCCTACGTCGGGTTGAAACCGGTTGGTGGTATAATAATAATACATGCGATTGTTAGTGAATTATTGATTAATCATACTAATCGCTGCTTCTCTCCACAACCATGTTGTCCCAAAATCAATGTGGACGCAGCCCCACTATGTCATCAAAGAAGGGTTGAAACGTCCGAGAGCGCCGGCGCTGTCTAAGGTTGTCAAATGTTTGGGAATCAACATCTCAGGGAAAGAAGTGGTTTCACTGACGCTCATTATGCCATCCCTTAATGCCATCTCGTGTCGATTCTGAGCGGGGTTGTCTGAAATCTATTCCACGGCCACACGTAAGAAAACCGTGTGATTTCGATAAGGGTGTCGTCCATCGTAGAGACGTGAAAAGAGGGAGTGAAATGCGGGTGAGACGGGATGTGGTGACGTTCTCATTGTGTGACACGTCCACAGTGGCTTTGGGTAGAGTTTCTGCTGAAATTTGGTGCCAGTGTGACAACATTAACCTACCTTACAGCTCACATGAACTTTTGAACTGTGGCCTTTTTTTCGGATGTGACGATATCTTGCTGTTTGAAGCATCGCCGATCCCAAAGGGGACGTCGGAGGGAGCCAATCTTTTGAGGTACTACAGAGGGAGGTTAAGGACACGTTTGCGCCTAACGTCAAACTTATGTGTCGCAATGAGAGGCAATTACGACGTTTCGGAAAAGTGATTCTCTAATTCTGTTGCGCAGTGAACAACGTTAAGTTTTCAACAGTACTAGTGAGATGTATCTCTGCTTTAAGCCATTTTAAGTTACGCCTCTTGTTTCTTGCTCTTATTTATTACTGTTCGCTCTTCTTCGTCTTCTTCTTCTTCTTCTTCTTCGTCTTCTTCTTCTTCTTCTTCTTCTTCTTTTAGCAAGCGATTACTCGCCCGCCTTAAACACAGAATCCGCCGTACAGGGGTCTTGCAAATTTATTTCATTTATCTTTGTGGTTTCCTGTCGCCGGATCCGCAAGTTGCCCGAGGGAGGGAAGTTATTTGCGTCCACGGTCTTCAAATTGTGTATACTTCCCTCCGCGTGCGATCGTATTTTACACAGCTGAGAGCGGCCGGCCGGCACGCGGCAAATCGGACAGGTATGCGCTACCATGTCGAGATGATGACAGACGCGTCGCCCAACGATTCACCGCGCTTTTGTTTGCTGTCAGGTCTCCGTAAACATTCTGGAAGCGCCTATGAAAAGCTGAGATACTCTGGTTTTCCGCCAGAAGAAATTCAGTGACAGCTATCTGTTTCGAACGCACCTCTTTTGAGAGGCGCCATTTTGAAGGCTACGTATAGCGCCGCCATCAATCGGAACTTCATGAAAGTATAGTGGCGGAGGCGGAAATATTCCATGATGTCCCATCGCAAATTCCGCATTTTTTCAGCTTAAATTGGACGAGGAGAAGTATGTGTTGAATTACATTTTGAACGCCCCTTGTATTTACTAGCTGACAATTTTCTATTAGAAACAAAAACAAAAAATGTACTTTGTTTGTAGTGAAGTATCGAAAAAATACAATTTCCATGTGTTCGTGACAGCTCTATTGAATTTGCGAAACAGTCGTACAAAGGAATATGCATAACACACAAATGTTGAAGTACAATATCCATATTAAGAAACATGGACCCGGATAGTTTCTTTACACTGGGGCAGTTGCTTCGCGTAACTACAACGCGATTTTGTAAACACCTCTATGGTAACACCTGTTCATAGATCTACAGATGGTTATTTTTTTCGCCTACAGCCGTTTGCACTTCGCAGTTGGAATGTGTCAAAAGCGCTGCCAGATGTCAGCGATTTCCTTGTTGTTGTTGCGGTCTTCAGTCCTGAGACTGGTTTGATGCAGCTCTCCATGCTACTCTATCCTGTGCAAGCTTCTTCATCTCCCAGTACCTACCGCAACCTACATCCTTCTGAATCTGCTTAGTGTATTCATCTCTTGGTCTCCCCCTACGATTTTTACACTCCACGCTGCCCTCCAATACTAAATTGGTGATCCCTTGATGCCTCAGAACATGTCCTACCAACCGATACCTTCTTCTGGCCAAGTTGTGCCACAAACTCCTCTTCTCCCCAATCCTATTCAGTACCTCCTCATTAGTTATGTGATCTACCCATCTAATCTTCAGCATTCTTCTGTAGCACCACATTTCGAAAGCTTCTATTCTCTTCTTGTCCAAACTATTTACCGTCCATGTTTCACTTCCATACATGGCTGCACTCCATACAAATACTTGCAGAAATGACTTCCTGACACTTAAATCTATACTCGATGTTAACAAATTTCTCTTCTTCAGAAACGTTTTGCTTTCCATTGCCAGTCGACATTTTATATCCTCTCTACTTCGACCATCATCAGTTATTTTGCTCCCCAAATAGCAAAACTCCTTTACTACTTTAAGTGTCTCATTTCCTAATCTAATACCCTCAACATCACCCGACTTAATTCGACTACATTCCATTATCCTCGTTTTGCTTTTGTTGATGTTCATCTTATATCCTCCCTTCAAGACACCATCCATTCCGTTCAACTGCTCTTCCAAGTCCTTCGCTGTCTCTGACAGAATTACAATGTCATCGGCGAACCTCAAAGTTTTTATTTCTTCTCCATGGATTTTAACACCTACTCCAAATTTTTCTTTCGTTTCCTTTACTGCTTGCTCAATATACAGATTGAATAACATCAGTGACAGGCTACAACCCTGTCTTACTCCCTTCCCAACCACTGCTTCCCTTTCATGTCCCTCGACTCTTATAACTGCCATCTGGTTTCTGTGCAAATTGTAAATAGCCTTTCGCTCCCTGCGATTTCCTTAATTTGACCCTATTACAGGAATGTCTTAGTAGTAAAGGATTCCCTTCCCGAGCATAGCGCTGCAGATGAGCAAGACAGTCGGGCATTCGACGTACTTCCTGGTGTGGCTGAAGACTATGGGGCAGCAATTGGGCACACACATTGTGCAAGTGCGGTCGCTCCTTCATGGTGGTGTGAACAATTCCGACGCTCAATCTGACCACGGCGGCTATGCCTTTCTCTGTCACTCGGCGGTCTTGGGTAATGAGTGCATCCACCAGCTGGACGATGTCATCGGCAATGCAGTGCGGTGCTTTAGACCGTGCATCATCGCCTAACGACACCCGTCCTTCCCTGAAGCGCTTGTGCCACGCCACGACCCTTGCAAGAGACATGCAGCGTTCACCGTACACTTGTGACATTCGTCGATGAATGTCTGTTCCTCGTATTCCTTCCGCTGTCCGAAAACGAACAACACCTCTTTGCTCTTCTTTCGACGCTTCCATGTCACTGTTTGCAATGGGACTGGCAGCGTTGGACGATTGATGCATGCTGCTGCTAGCTCTGTGCAGTCACGTGACGTGCACGCATGCCCTCTAGCGGCGGGCTGTAAACTTCCACGCTCTGGTCGGAACCACACCTCCTTACAAACGCCACGATGTTACCCCTCTGTCACCGGTTTCCGCATCCCAGACTTCGGCTTGTTTATTTTTGAACTTCCCTCATAATACATTTAAATGCCTTGATGCAGCAGTTTTGCACGTATATCATTGTTTATGACGTCGTATCTCCTAGCTCTCATAAGTAGGCGATGCTTACACCCACAGCGATTGTTGCCTAATAGTAAGAGATATGTGTACCAAGTTCAAGTTTGGTTGAAATCGGTCTAGTGGTTGAGAAGGAGATGTGGAACATCCGTAAACGCACATAAATATGTGATGTCACCGGCAGACACCACACTTGCTAGGTGGTAGCCTTTAAATCGGCCGCGGTCCGTTAGTATACGTCGGACCCGCGTGTCGCCACTATCAGTGATTGCAGACCGAGCGCCGCCACACGGCAGGTCTGGTCGAGAGAGACTCCCTAGCACTTGCCCCAGTTGTACAGCCGACTTTGCTAGCGATAATTCACTGTCTACATACGCTCTCATTTGCAGAGACGACAGTTTAGCCTAGCCTTCAGCTACGCCATTTGCTACGACCTAGCAAGGCGCCATATTGTTACTATTCTGGACAGATAATATTGTGAATCATGTACCGTCAAGAGCGATGTTCATCATTAATGGATTAAAGTTAAGTATGAAACTAATTACGTCCGCTTTCTGAATTCTCATTCCTTGACATGTTCCAGACCTCACGTCAGTATAGTTCTTCCCTCTTCACGCCAGCCTGCGTGAGCTAAAACGCGTGCATTTCGGCCTCCATTCGTAACACGGTGTTGCCTCTTCTGCCAACACAGCTAAATATATCCATTTTTAAAATTAGTATCGATTTATTTATTGCTTATTTAGCCCGACCAGATTAGGGTCGTAAGTCGCTCTCTTACATCTGACTAGGAACAACACATACCAAAGATATAACTAAACAGCCGCAATAATAATAATAATAATAATAATAATAACTGATCTAATATTAATATTTACAGTAAAGGGCATTTAGAATTATATACACTGTCAGAAAAAAATTAGTACACCCTCTTAAAGGTTTCCAATTCAGTCGAGATTTATTGTCGGAACTGTGCATATAGAGTACATCAAATGACTACATTTAGAGATCAACAGAACAAGAGGCTCTGAAAAAATGGTTCAAATGGCTCTGAGCACTATGGGACTCAACTGCTGAGGTCATTAGTCCCCTAGAACTTAGAACTAGTTAAACCTAACTAACCTAAGGACATCACAAACATCCATGCCCGAGGCAGGATTCGAACCTGCGACCGTAGCGGTCTTGCGGTTCCAGACTGCAGCGCCTTTAACCGCACGGCCACTTCGGCCGGCAAGAGGCTCTGAGGTACCAGGTATTGACTTATAGTGATACACCCATAGTAGTATGTATCGGTTGCCTCCACAGGCGGCAATGTAGGTGCTGACTCTGGCATCTAGTCGATCGTACGTATGGTGAATACAGTCCTGGGATACCTTATGCCAACTCTATTCGACCTTTTCACGTAGTTCTGTAAACGTTGTTGGTTGACACATAGCACGAGTCATTTCTCGTCCCATCACGTCCCACACGTGCTTCAATGGAGATAAGTACGGAGAGTGTGCTGGCCAGGGAAGTTGCTGCACGTCTTTCAGAACACGCCGAGTTTCACGGGCGGTATGTGGGTAAGAGTTAAGCTGTTGAAACATCACATCATCCTACTGCTGGACGAACGGCAAAAGAATAGGCACGGAATGCTGGTTATCGTCCCCTCTGGAAACACCAAACATGAACGAGAGTTGTAGTTTATCGCACCATAAGGCCTAGGGTGGGGCCAATGTGTCTTGGGGGAATGCACTCTACGAAACGGCGCTCACCACGTCTACATCATGAGTGTTAACGACCATCACTTGCATGCAGGCAGTATCTGCTTGCATCGCTGAAGACCACTGCATGCCATTCCATTGTAACGCCGGAAATGCATATCCTCCTATTTCCATCTATTGCACTGCAAATTTTTTTCTTTATTTTGTTACCTGAAGATATAACATTTCTTTGTCTTTGTATATTGTAATTGTTTTGGAGACCGTGTCGAGAAGAAGGCGCGCCAAGATCCAGCTTCTGCAACAGCGACGGCCGACAATGAGTGACTGTCGCCACCTCCTCGATCGACTTCAAACCTTCAATCAACCAACAAGGAAGACTGGAAGCACGTGAAGTTTTAGAACTGTATGGCAGATCTCAGCTTTTCAAACTGTTCAAATCACAAAATTACAGTAACGTAGCATGAAACTTTGTTGCTCATTGTCCCAACTGCATTACCAAGCAGGGTCCCTTCCTTTTCCGGAATGAACCCGAGTGTCGTTGAAATTCATACGCCAGCATTGAAGTAATATCCCGGCGGGGTCAGGGATTTTCTCTGCCTCGTGATGACTGGGTGTTGTGTGATGTCCTTAGGTTAGTTAGGTTTAAGTAGTTCTAAGTTCTAGGGGACTGATGACCATAGATGTTAAGTCCCATAGTGCTCAGAGCCATTAAAGTAATATCACTCCATTTCACTGCTTTAATTTCAAAGTTCAGTTAAGGTATTCATAGCTGGCTACAATATTTAGATTACACCAGCACAAATTAAGAGTGCGAGTTTTGTTAGCATATTTTAGCTTACCTGTGACTGCAGCTCAGCTTGGTACGTACTAAATGTTACTATTGTTAATTGTCCAGAATCATTTAATTCAAGTTCAAAGTTAAATCTCTTATTTCTAAATTGCGTAGATTCAAGTAACTTTTGAAATGATTGTTGAGGTAGCCCAAGACTAACCGTATTTTACTGAATTTCGATGTGGTTCAGAAACAAAGCTCACAATTAATTTCAGTCACTAAATTAACTTTCAATTTTCCGGGTTCATTAATTCTTTTGCTAAATTAAGTCAGAGTGTAGCGAAATTTATTACTTCTGACAAACATTCAGTTTTCACACAAAACGTGTCAACCTTCAGTTGCCAACCTTTCTTTTCAGTTACTATAGTAATTGTCCATAGGACTGGCGACCGAAATTTCCATTATGTACGTGTGGTTTAATTTTTCACTGTCATTAAGGTCGATAAGTGAGGGGGAGTTTACACCATCTTCCAAGCAATCCTCTGAAGATACCAGTCGAGCCATGCACGTCGAAGCTGTGGTGTGAGTGGAAGAATGCTAGAGGCGTGCGTGCCCGTAGTCCCACTGCTAAAAAACCGGTTCGCAACAGTTCGTGTTGACACGCCTGAGCTCATAAGACCTCTTATCGGTGCTGTGGTATCTGTACGATCTGCCCCTGTGACCCTTACAGTACGACGATCCTGGCGGACATCTGCGCTGCGTGCACATCTAGAAACGGTCTCTGAGTGAGAGAGCGTTCACGTGACCACCAATACCAGCATCGTTGCACAACTGATGCATCACGTCCAACTTGTGTGGCTGCTCTGCGAAGGGACCATCGCGCCACTCGGAAGGCCACAGTTAGACCCCTTTCAAACTAGCTCAGTCGGTTCCAGGAAGTAGGTCTGTTGGCATATTTAAAAATGTTGGATATCTGATATATCGATGTTTTAAAAATATATCTTTAGAGGCCGTTGTTATATCGAAGGAAAGTTTAGATATATCGAAGAAAAAATATCGACATACCGGCCTATAAAAATATCGGCTCCACACTCTGAATGTACTGCCGGTTTTAGAGTTGTATATTTAAGTATTGATCAGTTATTAGATATTCTGTACATCAACAAGTTCGCAGCCTGACCATCCCCCCTTAGAGCAAGAACTGAAAGGAAAACACTTAACTAGAAAATTTGTAAGTTAATAATGAGGCTTCGTGCAGATGAAAAGCTTGTACGAGTGCTGTTCAATAAAGAATGATTTTTTTTTTTTTTTTTTGGACAACATACCTTTACTCATCCTCATAATTTCCATGGTACTGCTCAAAATAGTCTTCCATGAATGCAATGTATTTGTCCCAGCGTTTCTGCCAGTCTTCAAATACACTCCTGGAAATGGAAAAAAGAACACATTGACACCGGTGTGTCAGACCCACCATACTTGCTCCGGACACTGCGAGAGGGCTGTACAAGCAATGATCACACGCACGGCACAGCGGACACACCAGGAACCGCGGTGTTGGCCGTCGAATGGCGCTAGCTGCGCAGCATTTGTGCACCGCCGCCGTCAGTGTCAGCCAGTTTGCCGTGGCATACGGAGCTCCATCGCAGTCTTTAACACTGGTAGCATGCCGCGACAGCGTGGACGTGAACCGTATGTGCAGTTGACGGACTTTGAGCGAGGGCGTATAGTGGGCATGCGGGAGGCCGGGTGGACGTACCGCCGAATTGCTCAACACGTGGGGCGTCAGGTCTCCACAGTACATCGATGTTGTCGCCAGTGGTCGGCGGAAGGTGCACGTGCCCGTCGACCTGGGACCGGACCGCAGCGACGCACGGATGCACGCCAAGACCGTAGGATCCTACGCAGTGCCGTAGGGGACCGCACCGCCACTTCCCAGCAAATTAGGGACACTGTTGCTCCTGGGGTATCAGCGAGGACCATTCGCAACCGTCTCCATGAAGCTGGGCTACGGTCCCGCACACCGTTAGGCCGTCTTCCGCTCACGCCCCAACATCGTGCAGCCCGCCTCCAGTGGTGTCGCGACAGGCGTGAATGGAGGGACGAATGGAGACGTGTCGTCTTCAGCGATGAGAGTCGCTTCTGCCTTGGTGCCAATGATGGTCGTATGCGTGTTTGGCGCCGTGCAGGTGAGCGCCACAATCAGGACTGCATACGACCGAGGCACACAGGGCCAACACCCGGCATCATGGTGTGGGGAGCGATCTCCTACACTGGCCGTACACCACTGGTGATCGTCGAGGGGACACTGAATAGTGCACGGTACATCCAAACCGTCATCGAACCTATCGTTCTACCATTCCTAGACCGGCAAGGGAACTTGCTGTTCCAACAGGACAATGCACGTCCGCATGTATCCCGTGCCACCCAACGTGCTCTAGAAGGTGTAAGTCAACTACACTGGCCAGCAAGATCTCCGGATCTGTCCCCCATTGAGCATTTTTGAGACTGGATGAAGCGTCGTCTCACGCGGTCTGCACGTCCAGCACGAACGCTGGTCCAACTGAGGCGCCAGGTGGAAATGGCATGGCAAGCCGTTCCACAGGACTACACCCAGCATCTCTACGATCGTCTCCATGGGAGAATAGCAGCCTGCATTGCTGCGAAAGGTGGATATAAACTGTACTAGTGCCGACATTGTGCATGCTCTGTTGCCTGTGTCTATGTGCCTGTGGTTCTGTCAGTGTGATCATGTGATGTATCTGACCCCAGGAATGTGTCAATAAAGTTTCCCCTTCCTGGGACAATGAATTCACGGTGTTCTTATTTCAATTTCCAGGAGTGTACATGCTGGAAACCATTTTTTGACAGGTCCTTCAAAATCGCCTCTGCAGCCTTCACCACTGCTTCTGATGATTGATAATGCCTCCCACGAAGGCGTTTCTTCATGATAGGGAATAAAGAAATGTCACATAGGGCTAAATCCGGACTATAGTGAGGGTGAGGGATGCACAACTTGATTTTTGCAAGATACTCAGCAACAACATTGGCAATATGTGGTCGCGCATTATCGTGGTGCAGCATCCAGCCTGCTTCACGGAAATGTGGTCTTTTGGGCCTCATATGGACATTCAGTGTTTTCAGGCCATCCCTGCAGTATTGTCCAGTTACTGATGTTGTACAGGTACAAAATGCTGATAAACTATTCCATAAATATCAAAGAATGAAATGACCATAACTTTCCCAGCAGAAGCAACCACTTTTGCTTTTTTGGGAGTTGGTGATGAAAGAGATTTCCACACTGAGCTTTACTGTTTGCTCTCAGGATCAAAATGATGTGGCCAAGTTTCATCAGCAGTGATCACATTTGAAAGAAACTCTGGATCTTCCGCTAACACTAACTTTAACTGCATGCAGACCTGCTCGCGAGTGTCCTTTTGTTCGGAAATCAGCAGTCGTGTCATATGTAATTTTCCTGCCACCAACGTGTGGGTGGCAGCCAATGAAATTTTCAGTGTTTCAGAAAGTGACCTTAAGGTAGTTCGTCGATCCTCTCTCGCAACGGCAGCAGCAGTGTTGATGTTTTCTTCCGTAAGAGCTGTAACTGGAGCACCGAGTCCACCTTCCTTTGAAACTGATTGCCTCCCCTCTTTGATCATTTTAAACCACCTTCGAGATGTCCTGTGGGGAAGAACAGACTCTCCACAGGACTCCTGTAACATTGTATAGGCCTCAGCTGAAGATTTGTTGAGATGGAAATAGAATTTCAAAGCCGCATATTGTTCCTCCTCCATTGCAGCGGTAGGCGATACTGAACATGTCTGTCCTTGACTGCCTCTCACAGGCGGGAACCTGGAGTCCCAACAACGAAACTACTAAGGCGTCTTTGTTGCACATTAAGCTAACACAATATTGTAAGATTAAATTTTAGCGCGAGAAATTATGACCATAAAAAATTATGATATTTCTTTATTGAACAGCCCTCGTATTCCAGTAATTTCTCCGTCGACTATAGTGTTGTTAATTAACAACTGTGTACACGATGCATTCTCATGCAATATATCATTCCAGTTAATCTCTCATACCTTATTTTCTTAATTTATCATCGGCTACATACCGAAATAAACATTTTTTCACGCTGCATTTTCTGTTGGTAGCTCCGAGCGCCGATTATGTCCACATTTCCCCCTTACACGTCTCCACTCGCCGCAAAGACCAATCTGTCATTTAAAATGTCGATGTGAAGAAATAGCATACTAGCTGCGTTAAAAATTGTTTTTAACGCAATTAGTGTGCTATTTATTCAAGCCGAAAATCTTGTTATTCCATTCACACCGCTACCCTCCAGTACAACCGGACATGTTCTTTTGTGCCACATATACTTGCTTCTTTTCAGTCTTTACCTTAATCAGTGTGTTTGTATACTCGCATTTCCCCGCATCTCGTGGTCGTGCGGTAGCGTTCTCGCTTCCCACGCCCGGGTTCCCGGGTTCGATTCCCTGCGGGGTCAGGGATTTTCTCTGCCTCGTGATGGCTGGGTGTTGTGTGCTGTCCTTAGGTTAGTTAGGTTTAAGTAGTTCTAGGTTCTAGGGGACTTATGACCACAGCAGTTGAGTCCCATAGTGCTCAGAGCCATTTGAGCCATTTTTTATACTCGCTTTACACATCGCGAGTTGTGTGCTGCAGAAGCATTTTGTGAAAATTGGTAAGATACCGTCTTGCAATGCACATCACAAGTACGGCAAATGAAATTTGGTTTTGGACAGTCAGATCAGTATTCCTAATAGTAACAGGTTGCGGAAAAGATGAGCGTTCCGTGCGCACAGGTGGGCCAACAAATTTAACTATCAGCAACATTCATGTCCTCAGTGATTGCCGGAATGTATTTGTGAAAATATCGTATTGGTTCAGAGGTTTCAAATCAGTACAAGATTTCAGAAAAGTGCCATGTTGTGAGTTTTCAATCATTATCATAACGTCAGATGCATTAATTTATACGTTCATTTTCTGTGTAATTACAATAACAATTCTGGTAAAGAGATTTTTTACTAAACAAAAAAGATTAACAATACTCAGGGCCTACACTTTAGTCTGAATCATTTTGTTTTGTTGTCAGGCAGCGAATGTCAATTTCTTTGAAAACGGATTTCTCTCTCGCGGGCGAATTGTTTGATGTACTGGCTAGCCTGGATTTCGCATCGTCTAACGTGCGCTTCACATACTTTCGTTCAAAATTTTAGCTGTAACACAGTCCTGTTGCCCTGCAATAAGATTTACGCGTTTCAGTATCAAGATATGTTTTATTATTTTTACAGATACAAACCAGACACATACAAACAGGAGTGCAGAAATTTTTACACAACAAACTTTCAACGTTTTCCGCAAAATGTTTTGAGCAGCTAGCTCATCGGCCCAGACGCAACGTAAATATTTTAGTATTTTAGACCTTGTAGCTTTAATAGGCATGATTTTATCGGTGGCGTCAATTTAGAGACGGGGATTTATCATCATAGCGACTATCGTTAATGAAGTTAAAACGTTCAACAAGGCTAGGAGAGAATTTCTGCTAGAAAGAGCAGATAAACAGCTGTTAGCATCTCACTTACACAATGCACTGGCGTCATTTAGTTCCAGTATGACAGACGCAAAGGATTTACGGTATGGGAAAAGCTTAAACTTATAGCTAATCATGTTCTGCAGAAGTATTATGGACGAAAAAGAGGCACCGTGGTTTAACAACGAAATTCGGAAAATGCTGAGCGGTTGAACAGAGAACGAGTACATGACCATAGGCAAAGGTCAGTAAAGATTCGTGCATCCGTAAAATGATCGATGCGCGTTGCATACAACTATTACCACCTACATACCTTAGAAAAAGATCTGGCCGAAACCTGAGAGAATTCGAGTTCTGTACGAAATCGCTTAGCGGGTCTTTGCCCGGTCTGGTGTGGCAGTCGAAGATAGCAAAAGGAAAGCCGAAGTTTTTAACTTTGCGTTTAAGAAATCGTTCACGCAGGAGATTCGTACAAACATACCGTTGTTTAATCATCGCACAGACTCCCGTAGGGACGAATTTGAGTGTCGAAAACAAATAAGTCGTCAGGTCTGGATAGAATCCCCGCTCTGTTTTACATACAGTGCTCTTCGGCACTGGCCCATTACTTAGCTTGCATTAATCTCTCTTTCAGGGCAAAGTCCCAAGCGACTGGGAAAAAGCGCAGGTGACTCGTGATACAAGAACGTTAAAAGAACGAACCCACCAATATCCTTAACAACGGTTTGCTCCAGGATTCTTGAACATATTCTCAATTCGAGTATAACTGCAAATGAAACTGCAAAACGATTTAGAAAAAATATCTGAATGGTGCGAGAAAAGTGGCAATTGACCCTAAATAACGAAAAGTTTGAGGTCATCCACATGAGTGCTAAAACGAACTCGTTAAACTTCGGTTACACGATAAATCAGTCTAATCTAAAAGCCGTAAATTCAAATAAATACCTAGGTATTACAATTACGAACAACTTAAATTGGAAAGAACACATAGAAAATGTTGTGGGGAAGGCTAACCAAAGGCTGCGTTTTATTGGCAGGACACTTAGAAAATGTAACAGACCTACTAAGGAGACTGCCTACACTACGCTTGTCCGTCCTCTTTCAGAATACTGCTGCGCGGTGTGGGATCCTTACCAGATAGGACTGACTGAGTACATCGAAACATTTCAAAGAAAGACAGCACGTTTTGTATTATCGCGAAATATGGGAGAGAGTGTCACAGAAATGATACAGGATTTGGGCTGGAAATCATTAAAAGATAGGCGTTTTTCGTTGCGACGGAATCTTCTCACGAAATTCCAATCACCAACTTTCTCCTCCGAATGCGAAAATACTTTGCTGACACCGACCTACATAGGGCGGAACGATCACCACGATAAAATAAGGGAAATCAGAGCTCGTACGGAAAGATATAGGTGTTCATTCTTTCCGCGCGCTATACGAGATTGGAATAATAGAGAATTGTGAATGTGGTTCGATGAACCCGCTGCCAGGCACTTAAATGTGATTTGCAGAGTATCCATGTAGATGGAGATGCAGAACTGATTTCCTTGAGAGGGAAAAGCTTCAGTCCACGGGTCAGCTTGCTTTTAGAAATCATCACTCATGCGAAACTCAGTTTGCCCTTTCTCTCATGATGTACTGCAAACTATGAATGAAGGGCAAGAGGCTGAATCCATATTTCTGGAAAGCATTAGAAGTGCCAACGGCCTTGCCGCAGTGGTAACACCGGTTCCCGTCAGATCACCGAAGTTAAGCTCTGTCGGGCTGAGCTAGCACTTGGATTGGTGACCATCCGATCTGCCGAACGCTGTTAGCAAGCGGGCTGTACTCAGCCCTAGTGAGGCAAACGGAGAAGCTACTTGATTGAGAAGTAGCGGGTTCTGGTCTCGTAAACTGACATACGGCCGGGAGAGTGGTGTGCTGACCACATGCCCCTTCATATCCGCATCCAGTGACGCCTGTGGGCTGGGGATGACACGGCGGCCGGTCGGTACCGTCGAGCCTTCAGGAATAGTAGTAGTAGTAGTAGTAGTAGTATGGCAGTGGTACTAGTAGTATTAGACACAGTGCCCTAGTGCGTGCTGTTAATGAAGGTATGACCTTACGGAAGAGGTTCCCAGATAGGTGAGTGTCTCGAAAACTGAGGTAATAGAACCCAGTGCGTTGCCCTCGACGGCGAGTGTTCATCAGAGATAAGGGTATCGTCGTGGGCGCCCCATGGAAGCGTGATAGGACCGCTCTGGTGGACTGTGGGCAGCAATCTGCGGCTGTTTTCTGATAATGCTGTGGTGTACAGGAAGATGTCGAAGCAAAGTGACTGTAAAAGAATATAAAATGACTAACAAGGGGACGCCGCCAATTGTGAAATTCAGATTCGATTCATACTGCGCATAATAAAAGCTCATGGCCAGAGGTGTAATGTGGCAAAGCACCAAGATGCACTTCTCAGCCGTTGTCGAGAAAATCGACAGTTAAAAGAAACCGTTGCGGTGAAATACTCTCTACGACTAATTATTTTCTACATCGTCGTGGCGCAGCGGTAAGCGCTCGGGTTCGTAATCCGAAGGTCGCCGGATCGAATCTCGCGCCATGCAATTTTTTTATATTAGTTTTTTGTAATTCAAATATATATTAATGAATTGCTTATGCATGTTGGCGAAGGCGGATCGCTCTCCCATTGTACCGCCTCCATCTTTACGTTTGTTTAACAGGGTGTACCAAAGCTCTCCCGTCCCCACTGATTTTCGACGATGTTATAAGTTGCGCTAGGGACCGCATCTACCTTCTTTCGAAGTTAGCAGGCAGCTACGCTGTTATGCGGCTGCTCGTTTCGGCCCATTCAACATCTGTCCAAGTGTAACGAGCGAGTAACGGAGTTTATATTTCATACCTGCCACAGAAAATTTGTGTTCATGCCGTCTCTGTTCTAATTCGAACGTTTGACTTACGCTATACGTATTCGTTTCGGAATATCGTTTCTATGTCTTCCGTTAACTACATGTGGTTAACATTATGAAGACAATAACATTTGTGAAATACAAATTTGTTTGCGGAAAACATAATGATGTTCGAAGTCGCCAGTTTTTCCACGACAAACGACTTTCAACAACTTATTATATGCATAATTGTTGCAACTGATTGCCGGGAATTATATATATATATATATATATATATATATATATATATATATATATATACATTTGAATTACAAAAAACAAATACTAAAAAGAAAAGGTTGCATGGCGCGAGATTCGATCCGGCGACCTTCGGATTACGAACCCGAGCGCTTACCGCTGCACAACGACGCTGTAGAAAATTATTAATCGTAGAGAGTATTTCACCGCAACGGTTTCTTTTAACTGTCGATTTTCTCGACAACGGCTGAGAAGTGCATCTTGGTGCTTTGCCACATTACACCTCTGGCCACGAGCTTTTATTATGCGCAGTATGAATCGAATCTGAATTTCACAATTGGCGGCCTAATCGTTGCGATGAATGACAGCTAGCACTAAATGTAGAAAACTGTGAGTTAACGCAGACGAGTGGGAAGAATAAATTTTCGAACAGAGCATTAGTATCTTCAGACTTGACGCACTCACGTCGTTTCAAAATACGGGCGTAGCTTTGCAGTGCGATATGAAATGGAACGAACATGTAAGGTTTGCGTAGAGACGGTGACTGGTCGACTTCGACTTATTGGGAGGATTTCAGTAAATTGTGCTTCACTTGTTTAGGAGACTGCATATAGGGCACTAGAGTGATCTATTCTCGAGTACTGCTCGAGTGCTTTTGATCCTCACCAGGTTGGATTAAATCAAGAAATCGAAGCATTTCAGAGGCGGTATGCTTCAGGAAATGAAATGGGAATCTCTCTAGGAAAGGCGACGTCCTTTTCGAGGATCATTATAGAAAAGATTCAGCGAACCGGCATTTGAAGCTGACTGCAGAACGATTTCATCGCCGCCAACGCACATTTCGCGTAAGAACAACGAAGATAAAGTTTGGGCTCATAAGGAAGCCTATACCTAGTCGTTTTTTCTTCGCTCTGTTTGCTAGTCGAACAGGAAAGGAAACGTCTAGTAGTGGCGTTGGGTACCCACTGCCAAAGACCGTACGGTGGTGTGCGGGGCATATACATGGTGTTTCAAAAATGACCGGTATATTTGAAACGGCAATAAAAACTAAACGAGCAGCGATAGAAATACACCGTTTGTTGCAATATGCTTGGGACAACAGTACATTTTCAGGCGGACAAACTTTCGAAATTACAGTAGTTACAATTTTCAACAACAGATGGCGCTGCAAGTGATGTGAAAGATATAGAAGACAACGCAGTCTGTGGGTGCGCCATTCTGTACGTCGTCTTTCTGCTGTAAGCGTGTGCTGTTCACAACGTGCAAGTGTGCTGTAGACAACATGGTTTATTCCATAGAACAGAGGATTTTTCTGGTGTTGGAATTCCACCGCCTAGAACACAGTGTTGTTGCAACAAGACGAAGTTTTCAACGGAGGTTTAATGTAACCAAAGGACCGAAAAGCGATACAATAAAGGATCTGTTTGAAAAATTTCAACGGACTGGGAACGTGACGGATGAACGTGCTGGAAAGGTAGGGCGACCGCGTACGGCAACCACAGAGGGCAACGCGCAGCTAGTGCAGCAGGTGATCCAACAGCGGCCTCGGGTTTCCGTTCGCCGTGTTGCAGCTGCGGTCCAAATGACGCCAACGTCCACGTATCGTCTCATGCGCCAGAGTTTACACCTCTATCCATACAAAATTCAAACGCGGCAACCCCTCAGCGCCGCTACCATTGCTGCACGAGAGACATTCGCTAACAATACAGTGCACAGGATTGATGACGGCGATATGCATGTGGGCAGCATTTGCTTTACTGATGAAGCTTATTTTTACCTGGACGGCTTCGTCAATAAACAGAACTGGCGCATATGGGGAACCGAAAAGCCCCATGTTGCAGTCCCATCGTCCCTGCATCCTCAAAAAGTACTGGTCTGGGCCGCCATTTCTTCCAAAGGAATCATTGGCCCATTTTTCAGATCCGAAACGATTACTGCATCACACTATCTGGACATTCTTCGCGAATTTGTGGCGGTACAAACTGCCTTAGACGACACTGCGAACACCTCGTGGTTTATGCAAGATGGTGCCCGGCCACATCGCACGGCCGACGTCTTTAATTTCCTGAATGAATATTTCGATGATCGTGTGATTGCTTTGGGCTATCCGAAACATACAGGCGGCGGCGTGGATTGGCCTCCCTATTCGCCAGACATGAACCCCTGTGACTTCTTTCTGTGGGGACACTTGAAAGACCAGGTGTACCGCCAGAATCCAGAAACAATTGAACAGCTGAAGCAGTACATCTCATCTGCATGTGAAGCCATTCCGCCAGACACGTTGTCAAAGGTTTCGGGTAATTTCATTCAGAGACTACGCCATATTATTGCTACACATGGTGGATATGTGGAAAATATCGTACTATAGAGGTTCCCAGACCGCAGCGCCATCTGTTGTTGAAAATTGTAACTACTGTAATTTCGAAAGTTTGTCTGCCTGAAAATGTACTGTTGTCCCAAGCATATTGCAACAAACGGTGTATTTCTATTGCTGCTCGTTTAGTTTTTATTGCCGTTTCAAATATACCGGTCATTTTTGAAACACCCTGTATTTAGATGTAGACGTAGGTGATGCGTGTTTGAAAAGGAAGGAAGATTAGAGTTAGACGTCCCACAGAGGACGAGTTCATTAAAGGGGATCGTCCATGCTCCTCAATGCAACCTTTTGCAGATTTGAACCTCCGTCTTGATGAATAGAGTCCACTGTCCTAACACTGCGCTACATCATTCGGTACGTGGGTGTGGCATTGTGTATTTATTGTATTGTTACCTCATCTCCGGTTAAAACTTCACTATTTTGGCCTTTGGTTAGGAAATGCTAAATGCTGGTAATTTCTTGAATTTGTGCTGACTGTGTGGCTTGAGCGTACTTTTAGAACTAGCCTGTCGCTGCAATACTTCTGTTTAACTGGAAAATCTTGCTGTACGTTATTCGCATTTTCTCGCGGCCGTTTGCCTTGAGTAAACCGTGTGGCAATTCAGACGGCCGTTTCAGGTACCTCATTTGTATCTCTGAGCGTTCAGAGTTAAACAGCGAGTGACTAAATACTTATTTTCGCGATTTTGCGAGTGATTCTACTGTATCTTGCGCCAGCATCTTATTTACAACTGTTTGCGGTCCTGTGCCTTTGGTAAATTGTTTGGCAAGACATACAGCAGTTGTTCTGCTGGGTGTTCGTAGTTGAACAGTGAATGGCTGTGTAGCCATGTTTTTCTTGTTTCTTAACTGCCTTTATACATGTGTGTTGCTGTTGTTTTACTGTCCCATTGGCAGAAAGCCCATGTCTGTGTGAGGCTAGCGTCTTCTGTGTAAATGGCGCGACCGACACGCATTACTGGCTATAGAATTTTGAGGTACTTTGGTGATCAAGGGCGGGCAGAGCGGAATAGGTTTTTTTCTGTTTACATTTGTTGGTGATCCTGTTACGTATTACCTAGCAGCTCGAGACTAAGGGTTTTTCTACTAAGTATTTGATTTTGTCAAATTTGTATGTTGTGGTGCACCATTGAATTAGCTTTATTTTGGTTACGTTTCAGTTCCTTCCATTATATGTATAATGATGATACTAAGGTTGGAGTCTTGTTGTGGTTTCAAGGCTTGTTGGTAAACAAGGCAAAGCATTGGGCACTGAATGACTCTCTAAACAGCAAGCCTTCATACCAGGAAGAACACGCCCACGGCAAAAGAAGGTGTATTTCGTTTTCTATTCATGTTGCCGAGCGAGTTAACTTTGTGTTACTGTTCCGGAACAATGCTCGCTGTATAGAGATTAGTATGCCACTTTGCCTGGATACTGGTTTGCCGCTGGAGTGTCTACCTCAAACTAGTTCTTAATTTTCTGCGCTTTAACGACTCCATGTTAAACACGTGGACGCTTGTCTTTCCTTGTTCTGGAACGTGGTAGCGTTCCGTTATTTGACCGCCGTTAGTGTGCCTTGAAATTTTCTGTGTGTGTTCATTGATGCGTAATTCTTGGTTTGCGTTCCTAAGATTGTTGTTTTATGCTCCGTCTTACTGTAGGGTAATGGTCTCGGCGCCTTTTTATTTTCTCGTTTCTGCAGTCCTGGCTTCTGTGGCCGTTCAAAAAACATCTTATGCGTATAATCAACAGCAGTTTCTTATTAAAACCTTAGTGGGTGCTAACTCGACCACGAATTTTATGAGCTCGAGGCCTGTGCTGGTCAGTTAATTACTTTGAAAACTGTCTTGCTGAAATACTTGTTACGCGCTCCGGCGCCAGTGTGAAATACAGGAAGCTGGAATTTACTCTTACTAATCACTAGTTAACCTGATTCCAACCTGACGTGATTGTTATTGTACTGTGTGTTGGCTATATTGAGATTTGTTGCTTTGTTTTTCAGATTGGGAATATTCCGGACTTGTAGCAGCCACCCTTGAGCTCCGAAAAGGGCCCGTTCTTTTTTATTGTATTTTCTAAGACAATTATTGTTGTTTAGGCTGTGTTGTTCGATGGTTGTGTCTAAATTTGGACAGCCATTAATTACTGTAGTGCAGCTAAACCATTTCAATTTTTCTATTTCAAACAACTTACTAAAAAT
Organism: Schistocerca nitens; assembly: GCF_023898315.1. NCBI lineage: Eukaryota > Metazoa > Arthropoda > Insecta > Orthoptera > Acrididae > Schistocerca > Schistocerca nitens. The sequence goes on along the minus strand of NC_064615.1, from coordinate 216,736,154 downwards.
TAGCTGAATTGTGGATGCACGGAAAAGTTAAAACAGATCTAATTAGTTGCCGGTTCTTTTATCGGGTAAAAATTTGTGATTTGAAATTTGTTGGCCTTTGGAAAAAAAATCATTTTTTTCTTAAATTGTTAGCAAATTTGCTTGCCTTAGACTGTGTTTATTTTTATATTTTGATTAAAGTTCAGTCTTGATCACGTTATGTCTGTTTTAATGAGTAACCGGTTTCGGTTTCTTCTATAAAACCATCATCAGACCCATTGGCTCCCTTGGGTTGGTAGGTGGAGCTCTCCTTGCTCAGTTGACTGCACAGCAGCAAGGAGAGCTCCGCCTACCAACCCAAGGGAGCCAATGGGTCTGATGATGGTTTTATAGAAAAAACCGAAACCGGTTACTCATTAAAACAGACATAACGTGATCAAAACTGAACTTTAATCAAAATATAACAATTAATTGATCACTGTATTCCAAAAATGTTTACCAAAATTGTGTTTATTTTGGTAACAGTACCTTACCACTCAAAACCTGGCACCTGCAGTTTCATTTTCATGCAGCTCAATGCTTATGAGGTCGTATCGCCTGAAATTTGTATTGCACAATGATACAATTTTGCAGTTACATCCAGTGGCGTATTATGAACAGCGTTACTAGCAATGAAGTAATAAACTAAAATGTCATACACGATGCCCTAGTTTTTCACGCATGTCAGTGTTATGAAGTCAAATCTCCGGAACTATAAGGGGCGTTCAAAAAGAAACGAGCCGGAGTCTGGGATGCACAAACCAGTGACAGTAGGGTGATATGGTGGCGTGTGTAACGAGGTATGGTACCGACCAGAGCGTGGAAGTTCATAGCCCGTCTCTAGAGGGCACGCGAGCACGTTACGTGACTATACAGAGATAGCAGCAGCATGCATCAATCGTCCAACGCTGCCAGTCGCATTGCAAACAGTGACATGGAGGCGTCAACAGAAGAGCAAAGAGGTGTTGTTCGTTTTCGGACAGCGGAAGGAGTAGGAGGAACGGACATCCATCGACGAATGTCACAAGTGTACGGCGAACATTCCGTGTCTCTTGCAAAGGTCAAGGTGTGGCACAAGCGCTTCAGGGAAGGACGGGTGTCGGTAGCCGATGATGCACGGTCTGGAGCACCACACTGCATTGCCGATGACATCGTCCAGCTGGTGGATGCACTCATTACCCAGGACCGCCGAGTGACAGTCAAAGCCACAGCCGCCGTGGCCGGATTGAGCGTCGGAAATGTTCACACCATCATGAAGAAACGACTGCACATGCGCAAAGTGTGCGTCCAATGGGTGCACCACAGTCTTCAACCACACCAGGAAGCATGTCGATTGGCCCACATTCTTTCTCATCTACAGCGCTGTGCTCCGGGTGGGAATGCGTTACTGGTACGAGTGGTGGTTGGAGGTGAGTCTTGGTGTCATCACTTCGAACCATATTCAAAATAACGAAGGCTCCAGTAGAAGCATCCAGGATCACCACCACCACCAAAAAAATCCAAGGCCATCCACAGTATTACAGGGAAGGCTATGCTGACGTCCTTCTTTGACCAAGATGGCCCCTTCTGATTCACTACCTGCAGCACAACAGTGAATGCCCAGCGTTACTCGCAAACCTTTACCACCCATCGCCAAGCGATCAAATAAAAACGACCAGACAATCTCACCCAATAGGATCATTCTGCTCCACGACAGTCAAATGCCTCATACGGCCAACACAGTTGCGGCACTGCTGCAGAAATTCAAATGGGAGGTTGTCCGCCAGCCTCCATACAGTCCAGACCTCTCTCACTGCGATTACGTCATTTTTGGTCCCCTTGAAAAGGCTCTGAGGGGTAAAAGATTCACCTCGGACGACGACGTCCAGCTGTACGTGCGGAACTTCAAATGTTCAAATGTGTGTGAAATCTTATGGGACTTAACGGCTAAGGTCATCAGTCCCTAAGCTTACACACTACTTAACCTAAATTATCCTAAGGACAAACACGCACACCCATGCCCGAGGGAGGACTCTATCTCCGCCGGTACCAGCCGCACAGTCCATGACTGCAGCGCCTTAGGCCGCTCGGCGCACGTTAACTGGTTAACATCGCAGCCCTGGGAATTTTATGAAACAGCTATTCACCGCCTTTTGTCACAATGGGACAAGTGTCTCAACAGCCAGAGTCTGTGCTTCTAACATACAGGTACTCATTTCTGTAATTATGCCTCCGGCTCGTTTCTTTTTGATCGCCCCTTATATATTGCGAACAATGATACGTCTTTCTAGGTACATTCAATGGAATATGTGGATACTGTCTGCGAAATGTGTTGTAAATATAGTTAGTAGTAAAGAAGTAATGAACTGAAACATCATACATCATGCCGCTGTTTTCTACGCATCTCAGTATTTAATGATATAATTTTGCTGGTACATTCAGTGGTATATGTGAATACTATCTGTAAAATGTGTCGCGAGTGCAGTTAGTGGTAAAGTAGTAGTAAATTAAATCGCCATGCTTCATGCGGCAGTTTTACTGCATGAACATGCAAAATGTAGTAAGCGATAATTTCTTTTTTCCTGTAGTCATTTTGTGGCGTTTGTCAGCGAGATGAAGCTTTTTTAAGGTTTGAAATTATGTGTAAAGATTGTTACAAGTCACTAAGTGTTCTCATTCTCATATCCTGGATGAAAAAAATCTGGATATTAGAGCGTCTTGGGCCACACCGACCTTTTACACCCACTCTTATCGCTTTGATAGGTAGGTGGTGCTTTCCCCGCGAGCAATTCCTTACAGACAGTAAGTAGTATGTGTACCAAGTTTGATTGAAATCGGTCCAGAGGTTTGGGAGGTGATGTGGAACGAACGAACGAACAAACAAACATACGTACATACATATATACATGCACCAGTTTTTATAATATCTACTGAAGCGCCAAAGGAACTAGTACAGGCATGCGCATTCGAATACAGAGATACGCAAACAGGCAGAATACAGTGCTACGATCGGCAACGCCTAGATAACAAGAGTTTGCCGCAGTTGTTATATCGGTTACTGCTGTTACTATAGCAGGTTGTCAAGATTTAAGTGAGTTTAAACGTGGTGTTACAGTCGGCGCACGAGCTACTGGACACAGCATCTCCGAGGCAGCGATAAAGTGGGGATTATCCCGTTCCACCATTTAAATAGTGTACGGCGATTCTCAGGAATCCGGTGAAACATCAGATCTCCGACATCGCTACGACCGGAAAAAGTTTCTGCAAGAGGGGGACTAACGACGACTGAAGAGAATCCTTCAACGTGGCAGAAGTTCCGGAAATTGCTGCAGATTTCAGTGCTGGGCCATCACCAAGTGTCAGCGCGCTAACCATTCAAGAAAGCATCATCAGTTTGGGCTTTCGGAGCCGGAGGCCCCCTCGTGTACCCTTGATGACTGCACGACACAAAGCTTTAGGCCTCGCCTCGGCCAAGTCAACACCGACATTGGACTGTTGATGACTGGAAACATGTTGCCTGGTCGAACGACTCTTGTTTTAAATTGCGAAGAGCCTGCATGTCCATGATTCCGTGGAGCCTGCATGTCAGCAGGTGGTGACTCTGTAATGGTGTGGGTCGTGTGCAGTCGGAGTGATATGAGACCCTTGATTGTCTAGATACGACTCTGACAGGTGACACGTATGTAAACATTCTGTCTGATCACCTGTATCCATTCATGTCCATTGCGCATTCCGAAGGACTTGAGCAATTCCAGCAGGACAATGCCACACCCCACAAGTCCAGAATTGCTACAGAGTAGCTCCAGGAAAACTCTTCTGATTTTAAATACTTCCACTAACCACCAAACTCCCCAGAAGTGAACATTATTGAGCATATCTGGGATGCGTTGCAACGTGCTGTTTAGAGAGGATCTCCACCCCCTCGTACTCCTACGGATTTATGGACAGCCCTGCAAGATCCATGGAGTTACTTCCTTATAGCACTACTTCGGACATTAGTCGAGTCCATGCCATGTCGTGTTGCGGCACTTCTGCTTGCTCACGGGTGCGCTACGCCATATTAGCAAGGTGTAATAGTTCCTTTGGCTCTTCAGTGTATATGGATTTATTTTGCGACTACAGACCAAACATACACTTTTTTTTGTCATTGTATTGGTTGCAGTTCCACCGACAGTATGTCGGGAATATGAAACTTAATTTGCTTTTGTTTAGCGAAAGAATTCGCTTTATACCGTGAAGAGCGCAAATGGCGTCGTTGAGGGATCTGTTATCACGCCAGCGGACATCATCGGTGTGGAAGCGGATGGGCTGACCTGTGTCTCGCGGCATTGTCGTGCGGAAAGCAGTCACGGACTGCGCACGCGAAGCGCTGTATGAGCAGAGCCACTGACGCAGCTCTTTACCTGTCGACGGCGGTAGGCCGGCTGTCAGTTTTCACGCTGATTTCAGCTACCTCGGACCGAGCCTTTGCCTCTCGCAGTGCTATTGTTGTTCATTCTCTGGTCTGTTCAGTCTCTCGCGCTGGTGCCGTTTGCTGTTTATCTCCGTGCTTGTCTCTGGCGGAGTTCGCGCCGTCTGCTGCCCCGTAGGCAGACTCGCACGTCGATTTTCGTTCCCTCTTCCGTGGTGCAATGCGCCTGCTTTGCAGCCGAGCTTCCGTCGATTAGTATCGTTACGAATGTACTGACGGTGACAGATCGCAGCGTCGTCTCGACCTGTGCATATACAGTCCAAGACAAAAAAAGGAAGTAGTGATTAAAATTCTTCTGGGTATTATGCCGCGTCATTGCTAAAAAACTAACAGCAATAATAAACTAAAACCGACGTTTCGGCCGAATTGCAACGGCCTCCCTCAGGGCACGACTGGTTTTGCACGGGGATAGGTGCTTCTATTTATTACAGACTATCGATGTCTGACGTCACTGTTGCAAAGCTTTTAATTGGGCCTCTAATATGAATGGCTAGTAGTGACGTAAGGGAAGATGGAAGGAAAGAGGCTATTTGTGGATTTCCATGTCGGATTGGTAGCTGGCCGCCAATCAGCATTCGGCTTCTGGTGTGCAAGTTTTCCTCCTCCTGTGCGCGGAAGTGGACTGACAGTTGCTCTACAGCTGTTTGTGCAGATACGTCCGTGTCCCGTGTAGCTTCTGCCCCGCGACCGCTCGCGGCCTGTTGGACTGGGATGGCCGGCAGCCAGGACGCCGGGAGTTTGTAGCCATCTTCTCTGTTAATGTAGTGAGGCTGCTTAATAATTTCGATCGCCTCCCGTATTTTGCGTTCCCGCATCCACGATTCTTTCGCCAGTACTCGGTCTTCCTGGAACCTGGTAGGTTGTCACAGTCACGATGGTGTCCCGCTATCACCGATTTATTATGTTGTTGTAATCGTACATAGCGTTCGTGTTCTGCTACTCGTAAGCTGACAGGTGTCCCCGTTTCTCCTATATATTGCGGTAGCGTTCTCGCTTCCCGCACCCGGGTTCCCGGGTTCGATTCCCGGCGGGGTCAGGGATTTTCTCTGCCTCGTGATGACTGGGTGTTGTGTGCTGTCCTTAGGTTAGTTAGGTTTAAGTAGTTCTAAGTGCTAGGGGCTGGTCACCATAGATGTTAAGTCCCATAGTGCTCAGAGCCATTTGAACCAATTTCTCCTATGTAGGCAGCTCCGCACTCACACCGTAGTTCGTAAACACCTGCAGAATTAAGATTGCCAGGAGGGAAACCTGCCGACCAGAAGCCGATCGCTGATTGTCGGACAGCTACCAATCGTTGACGACATGGACATCCACGAATAGCCTCTTACCTTCCAACTTCCCTTACGTCATGACTAGCCAATCATATTAGAGGGCCAATTAAAAGTTTTACGACAGTGACGTCAGACATCAATATTCTGTAATAAATAGAAACACCTATCCCCATGCAAAAGCAGTCGTGCCCTGAGGAAGGCCGTTGCAATTCGGCCGAAACGTCGGTTTTAGTTTATTATCGTTGTTAGTTTTTAGCAATGACGCGGCATAATACCCAGAAGAATTTTAACAAGTATGACACCGGCCGCTGAAGCCTACGTTCTTACCGAGTGAGGTGGCGCAGTGGCTAGCACACTGGACTCTCATTCGGGTGGACGACGGTTCAATCCCGCGTTCGGACATCCTGATTTAGGTTTTCCGTGATTTCCCTAAATCGCTAGCCGGCCGCAGTGGTCTAGCGGTTCTAGGCGCTCAGTCCGGAACCGCGCGACTGCTACGGTCGCAGGTTCGAATCCTGCCTCGGGCATGGATGTGTGTGATGTCCTTAGGTTAGTTAAGTTTAAGTAGTTCTAAGTTCTAGGGGACTTATGACCATTGAGTCCCATAGTGCTCAGAGCCATTTGAACCTAAATCGCTCCAAGCAAATGCCGGGATGGTTCCTCTGAAAGGGCACGGCCAACTTCCTTCACCGTCCTTTCCTGATCCGACGAGACCGATGACCTCGCAGTTTGGTCTCTTCCCACAAACAAACCAACCAACCCAACCCCCACGTTCTTATATAAAAAAAGGAAGACTCACCACGGAGGAATTATCCGAATGGGGCTGAAATCGGTAGGTGTTATGCACATGTACAGACAAATAAATGATTACGGTTTCAGAGAAATTGGATGATTTATTCAAGAAAAGAGCTTCGCAAAGAAAAGGCACCGCAGGCCAGAACTACTGATTGTCAGGTAATATGGCAGACCACGGTCAGGTTGGTGTCTCACCTATGCTGGAGCGCCTCCATACACGTCTTCAGGCTGGAATCTCATTGACTGGAGTATAATTGTCTTTAGCGATGAGTCCCGCCTTGAACTGAGCCCCGGACAGCGGTGGGATACCAAACTGACTGTCGCCCACCATGCGGCCCGCCAACCAAGAGTGACGGTCTAGGGTGCCATTTTTCACAGCAGGACGCTTTTGGTTGTCATGCGCGGCACTCTTACAGCATAGCGGTACGTCGACAATATTCTACGCCCCGTTTCGTCGAGCTTCATGTCAAACCATTCTGGATTTGCATTTCAGCAAGATAAGGCCCGCCCCACACGATGAGGGTTTCTAGTGCTTGTCTTGGTGCTTGTCAAGCCGTACTTTACCCAGCAAGGTCGCCAGATCTCTCCCCATTTGACAACGTTTGGAGCATTGTCGGTAGGATCCTCCAACCAGCTCTGGATTTTGACTATCACACACGCCAATTGGACAGAATTTGGCACGATGTCCCTCAGGAGGACATCCAACTACCGTATCAGTCAATGACAAACCGAATTGTCATTCGTATAAGGGCCAGAGATGGACCAATTCGTTATTGACTTGTTCAATTTGTGAATCTGTTTCTCTTGAATAAATATTACGATTTTTCTCAAAAAATTCTTCCAATCAATATATGGAATACAGTAAACCAGTGCTTAACAGTATTGGTTAAAAACGGTCTTGGTTGCAATTATAATTTTTATTTTTCAACTACGCGTTTCGCCTTACTTAGGCATATTCAGGTTCATCTTAATTGTTGTATTTCTTAGACCGATCCTTTAGACAGTGTAGCCAAAGGGCATCGTCGAATACATCAGGCCAACATCGCCTTCGCTAAACTTAGTAAAAACTTTTCTAAATGGACGCGAGTGACTACAAAACCTGCATAACGCATAGCACAGTAAGCATAATGCTTACTACCTGAGCCCCATCTTATTCTGTTACTCGCTCCTGTGAACGGGAACGCGTTATGCAGGTCTTGGAGTCTCTCGCGTCCATCTAGAAAAGTTTCTACTGATTTTAACGAAGGCGATGTTGGCCTGATGTATTCGACGATGCCCTTTGGCAACACTGTCTAAAGGGTCGGTCTAAGAAATACCAAAATTAAGATCAACCTGAAGATGCCTAAATAAGGTGCAACGCGTAGCTGAAAAATTAAAATTGCAACCAAGACAGTTTTTAACCAATACTAATTTTTCTCAAATTATAATCATTTGTTTGTCTGTACATGTACATCATATCTACCGATTTCAGTCCCATTCGGCATTCGCGTAACACTCCTCTTTTTTATTTTGTGCAGCCTAAGCTCTTGTGCACTCAGGGCAGTCTGAACAACGTCCATATCAGAGGCTCACCTGTATCCTACTGAGCACTCCTTCCATACCATCGAGCTACAGAGAGGTTTGAGTAATTTGTTTGCTGAGTGGTCACTGAGCAGGGCGGCTATCCACAGCTTTCCGTAACTGTTTCTAATCCTCACCACTGCCACCATTAAGGCTAAAGTGAAGATTGGCGATAATTGTAGGGCTCTCTAATATAACGCATTTGAATGGATTTTTAATCCTACTAGGCTCGGAGCAGACGAGAAATGAAAAAATTAATTCTTTAAGACTACAACACAGCACCTCATAAATTTTCTATTAATTACTTCCCTAATTTTGATGTAATTTCCTGTAAGTGTATTTACCTTCCTAATTTTTCCGACTTTTGTTACTTAGAGAACTGTGATTACGAAAACTATTGAAAAATAATGTCGTAAAACTTTGTAGTAGAAACGCTGGCAAAGTCAGAGAATATGTTCCAATTATGGATAGGCACGAGATACAAATTATTGGCGGTGAAACATGGGCGTAGTGTGGTAGCGCTCAAAAAGAGTAATGGAGTGTGTATCGTCGATATCGTGTTTCAAGTATGGCAAGGCATTGGGAATGGTTGAGCGAGTACATGTCTGGCCACAGTACATGCAAGAAGAACTGGTAATTGAAGGAGAGAACTGTGTGTCCTTATTGAAGAACACTACCATAAATTGCCACGGAATGCATTACGTCGCAGCATCTGCAGATCACCACAAAGTGAGATCTAACAGGCTTGGTAGCGTTGTAGACGCAACGTTTTGAACAGTATACTGTTTTGAGTTGAAATATAATTGTCTTTGAGTCTGACGCATTTTACTACATTGACCATCAGAAGGTTCCTATCCTTTCACCATTATTAGTGAATAAATCGTAAGTGAAAGAGATAATATTACTCCAAATGAGAAAAAAAAATTCAATTACTTCATGAAAATAGATGGTCGTTCTGCTGCATTCAATTTGTTACTAATAAAAGTAGAGCAAAGTAAAAGTATCTTCGAATAGCTAGAAAGTAAAGTGAATATTCTACTTAGCCTAAAGTGATTTTTATACTTTCGTTGTGCTTTTGCAAATATTTCATGTTTCGATTTTCGCAGGATTGCTATCGCGAAAGTGTTCTTAGCTATTGAAGACATACGAGCTCTTCTGAAATAACGTATTATAAAATAAAGATTAGTCGTGGTTTTTTTTCACAAAACCAGACGACAGACAGAATTACGGTGAGAAACGTAACTCAGTACATCTCGCATTATGTGTTACCAGTAGGTATTCAACATTGACATTTATTATTTACGCAGATTTCCGCTGCAGTACTGAGTAAAGTACAAATATTTTCTCACACGAGGCTTGTACATTCAGACCGCACGTGTGCATATTTGTCTCACTACTGCCTACCTAGACACCTGCGGTTATTACGTATTTTCAGTTTCAATTCACTGTTCAATAAATATTACCTTTTACTCACTTACAAGCTGGCGACCCTTATTTATTTACGCTGTAGTCAAGATTTCATTCCATTTCAGCTACTATTCGAAGTTAACGCTTCAATTTTAGCACTTTTGCACTGTGAAAGGTGATAGGACGTACGCTGTTATACTAACAAGGGGGCCTTATGGTCTTGGGAATTCAGTTTGGGACGAGACTTCACAGGTTATTAGTATACCTCAAGGGTGTACAGGGACAAAAGTTGGAAAGCACGGCCGCGGTGGTCTCGTGGTTCTAGGCGCTCAGTCCGGAGCCGCGCGACTGCTACGGTCGCAGGTTCGAATCCTGCCTCGGGCATGGATGTGTGTGATGTCCTTAGATTAGTTAGGTTTAAGTAGTTCTAAGTTCTAGGGGACTGATGACCACAGATGTTAAGTCCCATAGTGCTCAGAGCCATTTGAACCATTTGGAAAGCACACTAGCCAGAATATATCGAGAAAAATGGTTCTAAAGTTAACGCTCAGGTTGTATACCGATTAATTTATACGCAATGGCAGCACAGCGAAATGGCTGCGCCTGTAACAGATTCAATTGCCACGCTGGAGAGCCAGATTCGGCCCTACCTTCCGATAATTTTTTGTTTTGTTTTAAAAATTATAACGACTTTATATAAAGTTAATGGTCTGAACTATTATCGATAAAACCATAAAGTATTTTATTTTGTTTATGAAATTACTGGTTCATTTAATCTACGAATTACAATTAATATTTGCCTTTCAAAAAGAAGAACAATTTCAAATGCCTTGTAGTGGAAGTAAACTAAAACTTAAGTTAACGCTGTAACAAAATTTTGGGGAGGATTTTATTTACATAAAGGTTTTTACAATATCATCCTTATTAATCTATTTCGTATTTTACGTACAAGCACCAGAATGGTAATTAACATGAAAACATTGAAAACAAAAAAATATTTTGACATATTGCACAAAAGGACGATTGTTTACATGTACACTCTTTTTCAAAAAGATGTGATGGAAAACATACCCCGCAAACACTCATGAAAGCTGCTCTTTCATCATAAAGCCTGGAAGTGTACCAGGCATACCAGATCATTTCATTCAGAATTGGCGATGACAGTTGATGATGCACTGTTGATTGTATTTTTGTAGTCTTCACAGGAATTTATTTCTCTATTATTTGCAGTCAGGTAAGCGCAATTTTGTATACGCTTTATCAGTTTTTTTTTACTTGTCTGTAAAAACAGACGTCAAAATGTCGAACAAGAAGAATACATTTTGAAGGAAACATTTTACTTGTACATGTAGGTGATTTCTCGTCGTCTTGAAAGATATTTGTTATTATTTTTAAAACAGCTACAAAAATAAAAAGTTACCCGAAAGTAAGACAGAACCAAGATAACCCGCATGAAAAATGACTCAGCTACAGGATCAGCTAGTACCCTGTGCTGCCATAGTGTGTAAATTGACTGGTATATGAACTGCGTGTAAAAATTTAGAGCCCTTTTTCCTGGAATTTTGTGACTAGTGCGCTTTACAGCTTTTATGTGTGGAGACCCTTGAGATATGTTACTAACCTGCGAAGTTTCACCCCAAACTGAATTTCCGAGACTATAGAGGATCCCCCTGTGCGTTAACAACCACGCCCTCACATACGAAATGTACAAAATCAAAGTTTATATGTGTAAGTTGGTTAAAGCCACAGAAAAGTCTGTACACAGTTTTAAAAAAATTTCTAAGGCGTAGGATTCAGTGGCGAAACGTCAACGTCTGTGCTAATGACTCTAAGAAAGTATTTTGTACATGGGCGGTGTATTCGTTCTACATGAATAAATAGAGGCAGACGGACTCAGTGCCAGCGTTGTACGGGAATACTGCATCCCTCATTATAACTCTTCTGTTTTACTTAGTTGGCAATTACAAAGCGTGCTTGATTAGTAATATGTCCATACTTTGGAACTACAACAATTGGTTTTCTTCATAGGCATACGAAATTTTGACCAATATTTGTAATTTTCGATTTGGGTGTTATAAGCATGGGTTTAACTTACGGAGCCAGCAATGGCGTGCCATTTTCGTGCGTGATAAAGACGTCATAATTTTTTTATGAGAAATCGAATTTTGTCTACTTCATAAAACAGTTCATCTTCTGATATTTGCGAAATTTGCTTGCCATGTCAATAAAACCAGCACATTTTTTCTTTCTGTTGCCATTGAGCCCTCGAAAGACGGGGATTCACAATTTTCCCTCAAGGGCATTACTGTGTGTTCAAGTTAATTTACTATTCATATGGAAGACAACTAAAGACATTTCAGTTTGATCGAATTTTTGAACTTTTATATTCAAAGTTGTTGACAACGCTATTCTTTCATCTTTGCCATATTGGAGAAAAAGCCTCCATAGAATTAAAGTCAAAGTAATAGGATTAATTTTAGTAGTAAAGAAAGATACGTTAAAAGTTTATATTCATGACCGGAGACAGCATTAAAATTTGTTTTTCCCGAATTCACTTCAGCTGAGCACATGATGGTTCCTGACTATAGGTAACACCTGACAGACTCCCCCTTCTAGCAAAACTTTATAATAAGAACGGACTTTTTATCCTGATGTTTATTATTATTAATAAAGTTTTGGTATTTCATAGGTCAATCTTCTATTGTTCTAACTTTCATCAAAAATACATGCACATGTTACGTCACATTCTACGCCCTTCTTTAAGTGACATGCAATTCCGTTTTAGAAAATAAAAAAAATGTGCACTGTGTATCAATTCTTCGCTTTCTGGGTACTGTTGGTACAGAAACGTATTTTTCAAAAGTAATGGTGTTCCGATGGTTTCTGAAAACATTTGTTGTACTGACGCTTATCGCTTTGAAAGCAAAGACGAGAACAGCGGTATTGTTAAACTGCAACGGGTGAACTATGGCCTTTCGGATGAAAATCTCTACTGTATTTGCGTGGGAATCGCTTTTGGAGACTATTATAAAGCTCCGTCTCCACGTCGCACAAAAATGAGTATATTGCCGAAGAAAGTTAGGCGGTTTCTGTGCAACTTTCCAACCACTAAGCAAGCGGTGATCAAACACTGGTAGTGTCTTTGCTTGAACTCATTGATTCCGCAAGATTTCTAAAACCTCAGCAACACTTATTTTTATATATTTTGTCTCTAGTTTTGGTATTCGTCCAAGCAGACTTTATACTATTTTTAATGTGCCTCTTTTTTTATATTTTCCGAAAACTGCGATGGAATGTTTGGTATTCGAGGAACTTAGATAGCAGTGCAGAATAATTACGATAGCTACTTCTCACTTTTCCATTCGATCAAATACCTATTCCTGAAGGATCTCTCTGTTACTACCTACACGCGTAGGATTTCTTTCCTGATCTCATTTTGTCTGCCGGTATGTACTACGCATTGTGAATTTCAATTAAATGTTGTCATTGTAGACCATCTGCGTGCTATGCTGGAACAAAATAGTAAGTTTTGGTAATGTGTAATTGAAATATACTTTGTGGTTCGTATCAGTCTGTGGACATCGGTGTCCTCTTTTTCCCAGTGAATTAATCTCTAAATTCTTTGAATAATGTTTCAGTTATTTAAAAAGAAAAAGAGGATTCCAACAGAATGTTAATTATTAGGCACGAGCGTCTACTTGGTGAACCTGCATGTGATATGAAAGAGAATTTCATGTACCAGGGATGCACTGTTTTAACATTTTCAACCTTAGTTATGAGTCCTTTGTGGATTCATATTTTAATATTCACCTGAAGATAGGACATTTGTCCTGAAACCGGGTACTGATTTCTTTTTAGAAATAAATAGTTTTTACGACTATAGCACATTTTGTCATTGACAATGTATAGCTGTTGTGGATGTCGCGTGAAGAGAGACGTGTCCCTTCAGATGCTCCATCGGTGTGACACATCTAAAAGCAAACAATCATCCGAAGGGTTCCGGCAGGAAGTTGCAGCGTTATGGTCTGAAGAATGTTTTCGTGTTATTCCTTGGTTGATCTTGTCATCGTGAAAGTCACAATGGATCAACACAAGTATGCGTCTATTCTTGGGGACCAAGTCACCCCCACACGCAGTGGCCGGCCGGTGAGGCCGCGAGGTTCTAGGCGCTTCAGTCTGGAACCGCGCGACCAGTACGGTCGATGGTTCGAATCCTGCCTCGAGCATGGATTGTGTGATGTCCTTAGGTTGGTTAGGTTTAAGTAGTTCTAAGTTCTGGGGGACTGATGACCTCAGAAGTTAAGTCCCATAGTGCTCAGAGCCATTTTTCATTATACCTTATGGCATGGAATATTCATTTCTTGCTGCGACAAAATATTGTCACGCAACTTAACGTTGGCCAAGTCAGAAGATCTAACTGAAATAATAATAGTCCCCCAAGTGATGCTGCATTACTAGGCATTCCGGGAAGCAGGTAACTGCAACAATAGTTCTCAACGAACTTCCGGCATGCTGGAATAATTGTGGGTCAGGCACTTCTGTTGATCAGTACAATGAAAAACCAACCAAAGTTGCAAATTTCAGTCTTTTTATTCACTCGATGACTAGTTTTGGGCCGGAACCGATTTTCAAATCATCGTAACAGATAGTCAAACTTGAATTTCCGAAAAAGCAAAAACGAAGTCAAAAATGCGCAAACGAACAGTTACAGCGCATTTTTTACTTTGTTTTTGCATTTTTGAAAATATCAATTTGACTATTTGTGACTATGATTCGAAAATGGATCCTGGTTCGAAACTAGTCACCAAATGGATGTAAAAAAAAGGCAGATTTGATACTTTGGCTGGTTTTTCGTTCTGCTAATACTTCTCAACACCACAGAAGCAAGGAAAATGAAAAAGACGTCCATTTACTATGGATAAATGAAAGTCATGGAATTTTGCATAATGAAATAGTCGACCACCCCGCAAAGAGAAGCATTACGGATGGACGAATCCGTCTAACAGCAGTCCGTTATACTGTTGTCAAACCTTCAATCAAGAAAGCTCGTTACATGACTGAAATCATGTTCTTCAGCGTCTTAGGGGCAGACACCTACAGGCCATTCAACCGGACCTTGCGTCATACGGCGTCCATCATTCGTTTGAGGCTGTGACACGGATGTTAGCCGGCCGCGGTGGCCAAGCGGTTCTAGGCGCTTCAGTCCGGAACCGCGCCACTGCACCGGTCGCAGGTTTGAATCCTACTCGGGCATGGATGTGTGTGATGTCCTCAGGTTAGCTAGGTTTACGTAGTTCTAAGTTCTAGGGGACTCATGACCTCAGATGTTAAGTCCCATAGTGCTCAGATCCATTTGAAATATTTTTGAACATTGATGTTACCCTGCACATTTACATCGAATAAAAATTCCAGTTTCCAGACTCAGTGATCAGGGTCAGAACGCTGCGGCCGATCTGAATCGTGTTAATACTGGCATTCAGAAGGACGCAAAAGAAGTTCTGCACAGGAAACTGGTTGCAGGTTTTTTTTTCTTCCTTCTACATATAGGTTCAAATGGCTCTGAGCACTATGGGACTTAACTTCTGAGGTAATCAGACCCCTAGAACTTAGAATTACTTAAACCTAACCAACCTAACGACATCACACACATCCATGCCCGAGGCAGGATTCGTACCTGCGACTATAGAGCTACCTATAGGTATTATCTCATGTACAGATTCGACAAATAAGTACATTCTGATAGCGGAATACTTAAAAGAATCTGCTATAAATATTTAAACTCAGTAATGTAAGTTCACGTGGGAAACTAATCTTACGGACACAGCCCGGTGAGACTAATGAGTTGTATCTTTGTAAAAGTGCACGTACATATTTTTGTGTACCTGTATTGTTCCTTTGTATACTTTATAATTAAGAACCTGTATGCAGCTATACAGGCTGAACCAAAATTCACGCACTCGAACGCCACAGCGTCATTCCTTGGATACTAACAATATAAAAATGTCTCTGACGAAATTGCATCCCGCGCATATTTTCGGTAGAAAATGGATTTAAACGAAAGTCAATTTGGTAACACACAAATCGCATATGCGAGAAGTATCTTCGTTCAATAATTTATAGTTATACCGCCCTGTTAGCGCGTTAGGTAGAGTCTCATGTCAAAAGACTACACTTCGAAATTTCAGTTCTGGGTCCAATGTAACTTCATTTTATTGGCTGCATGAAGTGGTAATCGTTATAGACCAATTACCGAAATTACAGCAGGTCTCATACAGATTACATGCAACTATTTGATACTAACGTCCTTCATCCTAGACACTTTCATTGCAAGCATGTAACTCATATAACCTCATCCTCTTAGCGTACTGTTCTGCGCCACTCTATCAACTACATTCGAACTAGTTTCAGGTATACCCTTCCGTCACTGAGGGGGTTACATTTTTGGTTCTCATCATGTAACGATTAATTATGTTTTCAGCCTTCAGTCAGTTGGCCACTCTTCCTGAATGTAGTATGTATGCTTAACGTATACACATTGGTTAGTTGTGTGGTCATTCATGCCCTGTGACAGTTAAGTTTAACTCAATATTATTTTAAGAAATGTTTCTCACAGGTCTGACCAATAATTCTAATGTTCAACATGGAAAAAGCTACAGTTGTAAGGTACGTATCGTATAAGGAGCAATTCTCTACAGCATTATAGGATACATCAAAATTCGAAAAAAAAAAATTCGACACGGAATCGACTTCTTGAACTCTAGTATTCTGCCACAAAACTCCACGCACTGCACTAATTGGGCAAGACAGCTACACAGCATTGAAATAAGACACTTTTCATGTTTATGGATACATTTTTGGCGACCATTAGCTATGGAAAATATTGTGGGACGAAGTTTTGTAACAGAAATTCTTGCACTGCCAGTATGGAAAGAATGACGCTGTGGCGTTCGAGTGCGTGAATTCCGAATCACCTTGTACATGTAGACTCGAACTATCTCTAATAAGATACTCTACATGAAACCATTGTAACAATAACGTGCATAATGTATGGTAGGTTCCTTATTACACTGTACTATCCATAAAGCGATTCTACCAGAGTCATTTTACTTTAACTGACAGTTTGTACATTCATAATTATTGTTGGCTGTATCGTCACTGTTGCCTAAAGCAAAAATAAATATACACATTAAAGAAAATACGCCTCTACACTAGAGCAAATACTTGAAGCTTCTTTGATACCATAGATGTTGTGTGATGTGTTAAGGAACATCTAATTTCGTAAAATTTACTTGCATGTGTCCGAAATATTTGTGTCAGCTTGTTGAGCATGGGGTCATGAATGCTGCATCTTGACGGACAAAATCGACGTGATGTTTCGTTTAGTTTTCAAAACTCACGGAGTGCCGCAAGCAATGAAAACAGAAATACGGCCAGAGCTACCTGTTATGCATGATGGATACTCACCAGTTTTGCAGAAGTCATCCGAAAATCGCTTCTTGGAAGAGGAGAAATTGTTCGGCTAGCACCTTGCGAATTTTCGCAAGAGTCGCCGTTCCTCTTGACACTGGCGCGGAGTGAATGTAAACACCAAGCGGGAACCGTAAATAATTACGATCGGGAGCTGCTGCTCGTCGTACGACCGACAAACCAACCGACTGGCTCGGAAGAACGCAGGAGAACCGCGATGCCAGGTGGGCGTGCCGAGTCGCGGACGCGCCGGTTCACGGGACGCGGCGGCAGCGGCGCGACGCTTCCGTCCAGTTGCGACCGCGCGCGGCCGAAGTCACTGCGGGACTGCCGAGACGCGACGCGCTGCTGTCACGCTCAGCTGGCCGCGCGGCGACGCGCGCGCCGCCCGCGGGTCCGGCCGCAACTACGGCCGCGGCGCCGTGAATCATGCGGAGCGGCATTCTCGCGGCAGCGGGGGAGCCGAATGCCGGCCGGCCGCGGTGACGTCACAGCAAGGCAGAGTCGAGCCCCCTCGCTATTACGAAGTCAGCTCCGCGTTCTTCTCGAGGTCAACGTGCCGCGCGGAATACACTGCCGGGACTTCACCCACAGAGCGCACGCGCGCGCTGACGATATGAAGCAGTGGCGTCCAACCTGCAGGCCGCATACAGCCCAAAGCAAGTATCAGTGATGCCCCAGGAGACGGCATCTATTACATGATACATAAAATTCCATTTAAAGTCATATCAAATACAGAAAACTTGCGGTTATTCACAAAAGGGCAAACTACCCGACAGCCCATGAGCAGGCCAGCTGAGATACCTCCTACACAGACTGAACAGAGTTCCAATAGACAAAGGTAGGTACATACAAGTACTGAACATAGTTACACAGAAACTGGTTACAAAATAAACGTGGTGGACAAACTAAACCGCAGAATAGAAATGCAACTGACAGAACATATACAAGAGTACCACAACAAAACACACCAGCAACAACCACACAACAGAGAACACACAAGGCACAAAAGATGAAGAAACCACAAACGACAAGAAAATGTGCCACCCCTTGACGTCTGAAAACAAAATAGCACACAGGAGAGGAAATATCATGAAGAAACAAGCTATAAACGTGGCATATGAGACAAACAACTGAGGAGATTAAAAAGAACTGACATCACCACGGATAAATTCAACAAAGCACGCATATAACAGCTAACGTGCTAAGCCCGTGGTCCGTATACATCGGGCAGACATCTAGAAATTTCAGGATAAGACGCTAGAACATTTAAGAGCACTGAAAAGTGACAGCATACGTTCCACGTTTGCAACCCACCTCATCAAAAACAACCACACCCCAGTGGCATACAAACAGATCTCCAAAACCTATAACACAGTAACTGTTGTAACCTCCCCACAAAAATATTTTAAAAAAATGAACCATGTGTGAACTCCCCACAGAAATAATAAAAAAAATGAATTTTTAAATATTGTTACTTCTGAACAAAATTGGTTCCCATTTATAGTCTCCGTGCAGAAATGCATTCACATTTAATGTAACCACAAAATTCTTTTCTCATTTAATGTTAAGTTCGAAACAGAAAAATTCCTAAACACCAAAATAATAAAAAAATTCAGTAACCTGGTAAATTTTATGACGACAGCAACGCTGCGCCACGGCCCTGCATTCTGAATAAAAGCAAAAATTCTTACCTCAATGAAAACTGCAGCCGGCCGCTGGTGGCCGAGCGGTTCTGGCGCTACAGTCTGGAACCGCGCGACCGCTACGGTCGCAGGTTCGAATCCTGCCACGGGCATGGATGTGTGTGTTGTCCTTAAGTTAGTTAGGTTTAAGTAGTTCTAAGTTCTAGGGGACTTATGACCTCAGCAGTTGAGTCCCATAGTGCTCAGAGCCATTTGAACCATTTTTTAACCATTTTTTTGAAAACTGCAAATATATCTGCTCTTACATAAAAAAATTTCGGCACAGCTCCGTGCAATGCTGGCCTATGCTTTGTGATTCATGAAAGGAAAGATAATCCATTGAATAAAATCTTTAAATTGAAATGAATGCTTTTTTTTAAAAAAGTTACTTTATATTATAAAAATTATTATTGGGGCATTTTTTAAAAGAAATTGAATGACAGTTGACATACATTATTAGATATGCGCAAGGCTGCTTCTTTACCTTCTACAATAATACTCATCCTCCAAAGTCCCGACCAGAGCAGACTGCACACAAGCGCAGACACGCGCTGACTACTGTCGACTACAGCACACTACTTAAGAATCACGCAGAGTACTGAAGACTACTGCCGACTAGCGACAAGCAACAACTAACTACATACTGCTCTCTGGTCAGAGACTCCACTGGCGGGGAGGGGGGGGGGCAAAAATTTGGCAGCGATGGTGAGTCAATTGGACTTGCCATGAGCAACAAATTTTTCTTAATTAACTAAGTTTACAATCACAGAATATATACATATATATAAGTGCAGAACATGAAATAAAATATAGTGCACATGCACTGAGTACAGAACATATCAAGCAATGACAAAATGTATACACAATGAGTACAAAACATATTAACAAATGGCAAAAGTGCACATGCACTGTAGTACAGAACATATCAGGAAATCACAAAATATATAGGCAATGAGTACAAATCATATTAACAAATGACAAAGTGTGCACACGCACTGTAGTTCAGAATATATCAGCAAATCACAAAATGTATACGCAATGAATACAAATATTAACAAATGACATAAAGTGCACACGCACTGTAGTTCAGAATATATCAGCAAATCACAAATTGTATACGCAATGGATACAAATCATATTAACAAATGACATAAAGTGCACTCGCACTGTAGTTCAGAATATATCAGCAAATCACAAAATGTATACGCAATGAATACAAATCAAAAGTGCACACGCACTGTAGTTCAGAACATATCAGGAAATCACAAAAAGTATACGCAATGAATACAAATCATATTAACAAATGACAAAAGTGCACATGCACTGTAGTTTTTTCTGCTATTTTACAAGAACTAGGATAGGAAAGGGAAGGATTGCATCATGGTTGTAGCACATTAGGTTGCACGCAGCTGCACTGAAAGTCCATGTCTTTCTACAGAAGCACAACACCAAGTGAGACAATCTGAAGTTATTTTCCCTGAAGTATTAATCAGTGTAGCCAAGACACTGAAATGTCGTAGTAATATTCCATGTTATCATTTTGGTAGTACATTAGGTACACCAAACAGTGGGACCATAATAACATCTCCATCGCTCAAGGTGATGGACAGCAACTCATGTCAACACCACGTTCTTGTAAGGTACACCAACGTAGAATTAGTGCAAAAACCAAATATAGTGCTACATGAGCATGAGGATAGACAGGACAAACGGATATTGTAGTAATTTCTGGTAATTAGGTCAGAAGGTGAAGGACATTAAGTCTTATGCCAGTCATCATTGATAATTACTCTAGTCTAACAACTGATTTGAGTAATTCGTGGCACTCATCGGTCAGTTATTGAACATTTCTGTACCATGTATGAAGTATTACAGAATAATGTTCATAAGTTAACTGTTTACAGAGAACATTGGCACTCATTGACCAGTTACAAACCATCAGAAGTCATCATTCAAAACAGTACTTAATGAGTGTAGCACCAAGCTACTGGTATTCATATATACAGCATGTAAGTGACATAATATAAATTTAAAATATAAGACACAGTGACATTCATTGGTCAGCAAGTATTGAATATTACAATACATTTTTCATCATTCAAGTGACATATGACATATTTAAAAATAATTATTGGCCCTCATTGGCCAGTTACAAATCATCAGAAGTCATCATTCAAAACAGGAGCTAATTAGTGTAGCATCAAGTTACTGGTATTCATATATATAGCATAAAAGTGACATAATACACATTTAAAGTATAAGAAACAGTGGCATTCATTGGTCAGCAAGTATTGAATATTACAAAACATTTTTCAACATTCAAGTGACATATGACATATTTAAAAATAATTATTGGCACTCATTGGCCAGTTACAAAACATCAGGAGTTAATGAGTGTAGAGCATGCATGCATTATTACAAAATATCATTCACTATTACTCAGAACTCATCATTCAAGTGACATAAGACATAATTAAAATGTAACACTCTGTAACTATTACTCAAAGTCTGTGATTAGAAAACATCATTCAGTATTACTCATAACTCTTTTAAATTGGTAGCATTATTTGGGACTGGTAATACTTTTTTTTGTGCTAGTAATGCATTGCGATGGGATCGACAATTAATTGCTGGGGGCATAACAATATTTGCATTTGACTTATTTCTGCAGATGAAGATGGGTAACGTCTTTCGTCATGAGTCAACTGTAGCAAGGTTATGAAACAAATAGAGTACATGTGATCACATTCATGAATGACACAGGTTTAATGACCAACTGATTATAGCACATTAATTTCATGAATAATTTCTCCTGCAAAAAATACAAAATGTATTATTAAACTGAAAGAAGAAACGCATATTATGCTGAAAAGTAATGAACTTCGAATTAACAGGTAATGAAATGTGTATTAAATATATATGTTCTCTAGCTGTCCTTTCCAAAACCTTCAGTCATCATACCATGCGGCATAAGACATACTCTCAAAACGAACTGCAACAAATACTTAAATAACTACATAGCATTAATACATAAACTTCAACATTATCCTCATCTGCAAAGAAAAACTTCATTATCCATATCATCATAACTCCATTATTATCATCACCTGTACAGAAAAACTTCATTATTCATAGTAGCATATTCTTCATCACTATTCATCATCAATCATTATCATCTGCAAAAAAGTCACTTCATTATACAACTATTCATAGTATAAAGTTCCTTATTTCTAGCATATTTCATCACTAATACTAAGATGTGTAGTTCTGTCTGACAGCCTGCATCAGTTGCCTCGTATTCTGAAAGGAAAAATTAGTTAAGACTGCTATCATACGATGTGTATAGTAAATTCTTGTTAATGCTTGTTAATTCTGATCCATTTACTCTTCGTGACGAGGTATTGTATCTTCTTTCGTTCATTCCGAAGGTGAAATTCCCATTTCTGTTTAATTATTTCTTTTACTCGTTATTTCTTTCTGAAAATGATGAACAATGATTAATGTCTTGCATTTAAATCATATACCCATTAAATAAAAGCTGGTTTCTAGTGATATAATTGAGCATACAGCATAGAATGACAGAAAACGTAATATGTCAAAAAACATAGACAGTGTTCAGATGCAAAAATGTACACAGAGTATCACAAGGTAGCAGCAAAAAAAAAAAAAATGTAAAAATAGTCACGATGTTGAGATATCATAAGGCAAAATGTCAAAGTCAACTGGTGTTTGTTATATCTTAAATATTTCATAGTGCATACAAACAAAACAGTAAAACAATCATACATACATGAAAAATGGAAAATGTGCACGGTCTGATGTGTAACAACAAGAAATGCCTCTCTTTGTTCAGCTTGTATGTGGTGTAGTTGATAGAGGCGAGAGTTGAAGACTTTAATGGAGAAAGTATTTGATAAAATTAATATGTCACTAGATAGAATCGCATAATTGGTCATAGAATATGTAAGATTATCTGGAAAAATGTGCACGGTCTGATGTGTAACGACAAGAAAAGCGACCTACTAACCTTACCTTGCCGGGCACTTGCCAAGAAAAAATACGAGAATCGTAAGTAAGTGTTCATGTGAATATAATTGCATAAGTGGTCATAAAAAAATCAGGAAACGGGATTACAGTGCTATAAATCATAAAGTATGTTCATTCAATAAAGGGTTTGATTTTGGAAACATGGTGATTCCCTTTGGTTTTTCTGGTTCTCAGAGTTTCGACGTGTACTACATTGGGGTGAGGAATGCTGCGAATTCGATATGGACCTGCATATAGAAGCTCAAATTTACTACATCTACTCTTTCCTCTGTTAGATAAATAATGTGTGCGTACTAATATCTTCTGTCCAATGTGAAAGTCACGGCGTGTACAAACCTGTTTTTGCTGTCTTCTCCGGCGCTCTGCGGCACGTTTGATGTTGTTCAGCGCAATGTCAATTATTTCATGGTGTCGTAGTCGACGAGATGTAGGAAAGGTTACTAATTCTTTAATTTTGTTAGGTGGTTCAACATTTTTCAGTATAACAGACGAAGATAGCATAGTAGATTCATTTGGTATGGAATTAATTACATCCTGGAATGAGGGTATGTGTGTGTCCCAATCAATAGGTTTTTTATGGCAGTATATTCTACACAGTTTACCAATTTCTTTCATTAATCGTTCACAAGGGTTCGAAGAAGCATGGTACCTGGATATATAGATCGGAGAAATGTTTCTAGCTCGTAACATACGTGTCCATATAGGAGATCGCAACTGTGATCCATTGTCGGAAATAACTTTCAATACATGCCCTACATGAAACAGAAAATGTTTTACAAATGCTTTCGAAACAGTTTTAGCAGTAGCTTTGCGTAACGGAGTGAAGGTAACAAATTTTGAAGTGAGTTCAACAGCGACAAAGATGTAGCAAAAACCTCTATTAGTTCTGGGAATCGGACCAAAAATGTCTACAGCGGTCATGTGTCTCAATTTAACAGGTACAACGGGAAGTAATGGAGGAATATGTGAAGTCGTATCTGACTTAGCTTTCTGGCAGATTTTACATGACGCTAAAACTCGTCGAATACGTTTCTCCATGTTGGTAAAATAACAGTTCTGTCACAGTATAAGAAAACATTTTCTGGCTCCGAAATGTGCGTAACTTAAATGAGTATACCAGATTAATTTTTTAACAAGTTCGTCAGGAATGCATAATAACCAATTGTTGCTGTCAGGGTGAGACCGGCGAAACAGAATGTCATTGCGTACAGTGTAATGGCTTCTAATGGTAACATTATTCCTATCTTTCCAAAGGTGTTTAATTTCTTTCCACACGTTGTCTTTACTCTGCTCTTGTGCTATGTCTTGTAATGACGACGAAATGAAATTTTCAAAT
Source organism: Schistocerca nitens (assembly GCF_023898315.1). NCBI lineage: Eukaryota > Metazoa > Arthropoda > Insecta > Orthoptera > Acrididae > Schistocerca > Schistocerca nitens. The sequence goes on along the minus strand of NC_064615.1, from coordinate 216,712,118 downwards.
GCAACTTGTTGAATGTACATGACGCTGAAATTTGCTTTGCAGAAGTTGGTTGCGATGTCTTACTGATTGTTGCTGAGAGAACGGGAAAGTGCGTCTGCTACAATATTTTGTGCACCGGGAATGTGAACAATTGTAAAATTAAATTCCTGCAAATAAAGTTTCCATCTACTTAATCTGTCGTGTGTAAATTTAGCGGAAAGTAAAAACTGTATCGCTCTATGGTCTGTGTAAACGGTCGTATGTCTTCCATAAAGAAAATGCCGAAATCTCGTAAATGCCCATACAACACATAATGTTTCAAGTTCTGTAACAGAATAATTGCGTTCAGCAGGTGACAGAATGCGACTCGCAAAGACAATGTTTTTAATTACTGTAGTGCCATCTTCTTCAGCTTCCTGAAAAATGTGTACGCCTAAAGCGGTGTTAGAACTATCGGTGGCAATGGAAATTTTCTAGTAAGATCTGGGTGTGATAAAAGTGGTGCATTCAACAAGGCTTCTTTCGGGTTCATAAATTCAGAATGTGATTGCTTATCCCAGGACCAAATAGTGTTTTTACCTGTCAATTGACACAATCTAGGGGTGTCTAAAGCAGAGTAATGAATAAATTTACGAAAAAAGTTAATTAAACCCAAAAAGCTGCGTAGTTGTTTCTTCGTCGTAGGAACAGTAATGTCACGTAAAGCTTGAAGTTTTTCCGGGTCAGGCGCAATGCCCTCTGCTGAAATTACATGTCCAAGAAATTTTATAGAAGTTTTACCAAAGTGCGATTTACTGAGATTCACTGTGAGTTCTTGTGCACGAAAAGTTCGTAACAGTTGTTCAAGAATCAGATTGTGTTCAGACCAGTTAGCTTCTGCTATAAGAATGTCGTCTACATACGTTGTGATCCTGTCTTTAAGTTCTGTCGGAAGTATTGTATTCAAACCGCGAATAAATGCTGCTGAAGAAATAGTTAGACCGAACGGTAATTTACAAAATTGATAACAGTCACCAAAACAAAGAAAAGCCGTGTACTTTCTGCAGTTCGGATGGAGTTGAATTTGCCAAAATCCCGATTTCAAGTCTAATGTGGAATAAATAGCAGTACCATGAAATTTCTGTAGAAGTTCTTCTAGTGTCTGCGGGCGATCCGTTTCATTAATAATAATGTCGTTGATGTGACGCGAATCAAGTACGAGGCGAAGTGAACCATCCTTTTTCTTAACAATATGGAGCGGGTTTATGTATGGACTAACTGCCGGTTCAATAATTCCTTGGTCAAGAATAGCTTGCAATTCTTTCTTAACTTGTTCTCTGTGAATATACGGAATGGGATAATGTTTGGCTTTAAATGTGTCGTGCTGTTTAACTTGAAATTCATACATAAAACCGGACATAGTACCAGGAACGTTGTCAAAAACTGGAGTTTGCTGTAAAAGAATTTTGCGTAGTTGCGTGCGTTCGTCGTCTGTATTTGCACTGCTCTGTTTAACTTTATCAGAAATCATCTGTATAACAACTGTAATATTATAGTTGTGTACGTACGTATCTGTTAACAATGTGGAATGACAGTCTATGTTACGTGATGCGGAAATGACCTCTGCACGATTAATTGTTTGTTCTTCTGCAGATAGAGTGCTGAAATTCTAAAGCCAGTTGTACATTTTCATCCTTTAACGTTAAATAGGAGGTTTGAAAGTCAATAATTGCGTCGTGTTGTACCAGAAAATTCGTACCTAAAATAACGTCTGTCATCAATAAGGGAACAATCCAAAAATTTGAGTGAAATGTATGACCTGCAATACAAAATGATAAATGTGTCTGTAATTTTACATCTACTCCTTTACCAGATACTGCTCCTTTTACTTTAGTTTTGCCTAATGGTAACGTAGGATAGCTATTCTCTTTGTTACATTCGTTGAAAGTTTCCTCATTTATAACTGATATAGGAGATCCAGAATCAATTACTGCTGAAAATTTGGATGATCCAATTTTTACTTCGATGACAGGGTGCGAAATGGTTTTTTGAATAACTGGTCTTTCCTGCAAAAGAGTGTCTCGGATGTCGTCAAAAGTAATAACATTTTCGTGAACAAGATTCTCTGTGTCAAAAGTATTGCTTGCGTTACTGGAAGATGCAACCTGTACTGTATTTAGTCAAATTCTATCTGACGTGCTATTATTTTCGGGAGGATGCTGTGGCATTTCCACTATTTGAACTGTCCTGTTATTTCTTCCTGACGTATTACGTTCGGGATGATATCTACTGTCTGGTTCATTCATGATAATATGTTGTTGCGGATGGTTTTGCTGCTGATAAGACCGACTGTTATTAAACGTACGCTGAAAATTGTGCTCATTACTTTTACGTCTGTCATGATAGTCATTTCTATACGGTGCATTGCGATAGGAATTGAAATGGTGTGTTTTCTGTACGTACTGGTTTCCTTGTTGCTGTGCAATACTATTTGCTGGGGCCGACGCTATACGCGTACGCGGCGAAACATTAAAGCTTGGTTGACCTTGTACATGACATTGTTGGTTAAGTATGCTAACCGGTTGGTTTTGTTGCTGTTGTTGGGAAAAAACTCTATTGTTACCAAAATGTGATTCCTGTTGCTGATAATTTTGACGATACTGATAATTAAAATTTTGTCTGTCATTAAAGTTCTGGTGGTTGTCGTTCCTGAACCGTCTATTACCTTTGCTATTGAAATTGCGTGGCTGATCGTAATTGCTGTATGTTTGTTGACCATGGTTATTATATGAAAAATTTTTGTTTATAAAAGAATAATCCGATTGCTACACTTCCAAAAGCTGTAGCAGATCTCTGAATGCCGAAATATTTTCTTTCTGCTGACCCGTTAAAAGTGACACTCTTAATGATTGTGGTAATTTAGAAATACATAATTGAATAAGTGCCGATTCACTGTATGGTTCACTTAAGTACTGGTTTTGTTGGACCATGTGTTCAAAAAATTGCGTGACAGTGGAAAAATTTGAGTTCTCATAATTCGGTAAACTAATTAATTGATCCTTGATTCCGCGCTGTGTCGTCTTCGACCAATACGCTGACAGAAAAGCATTCTGAAATTCTTCTACCGAGTAGCGTTGTCTCGCGATCGGTCGCATACGAGTTGCCGGTTCGCCTTCCAAAAAACTGCAAATAAATTCAAGTTTATGTGTTACGGGCCAAGTCGGTGGAAAAGCAAAGCTAAATTGTTGTATCCAATCCAATGGGTGAATCTGTGTTCTGTCATTTTTAAATAGTTTAAATTTTCTCACTGATAGAAAATGTTTGTAACCAAAATTATCGTCTCTGTATGTCTGAACAGGTTCAGGATTGTATAAGAATCTATTTGTCTGTGACTGTTCGGAATCTAACTCACGTACTCTCTGTAAATTACCTAAATTATACTGGCTGTGTGCGTGTGACAAATGTTCGGAATGTGCCGTATGCTGTGACGTATTATTGACTGAAATATTTTTTATCTCTGTCACCTCTTGCTGTAAAGTCGACAATTTTCTACGTAATGTATTATTGGACGAATCTATCTCACATTGTCTGCTGTAAATTTTGGAATTCAGGTGTTTGATTAAACGAAATCGGTGAAGCATCGTCTGATTTGCTGTCATTATTACTTTCGATAACATCAATACGACTGGCCAATTCATCATATTTTTCAGTCAGTATTTTTACCTGATCATCGTTTTTAGTGTCACAAGCATTAATTTGTTTTTGTATTTTACGTGTGGTTTCGTTCAATTTTTTAATGTCTGCTTTGATGGCATCGGGATCCTGTATTAGTTCTAATTGTTCAAGTCTGTCGGTCACTGTCTGAAATTCTACTGTGTGTGTATCTGTTTTTGATTTAAGATCGGAAATTTCATCACGCAATTCGGTGTTCAACTGTTTGATAGTATTAATTTCGTCTGATACTGTAGCAATATTGTTGTCTACGTATGTTTTTGCTTTCGTAAACAATTTACGTTTATCTTCCTGTCTCTGTGCGGTAATTGTTTCCATGACTTGTCGCTTTACTTTATTCCGTTCCTGTATGAATTTACGGTAACGTGTTTCACTGTTTTGTAGGTGGTGATTAAAGCGTTCGTCAATTTGACTGTTCTGTTGGTCAAATTTCGCGTCTACTTTTGCATCCAGTGTGCGTGAAAGTTCTGCTGACATTAATTTAAATTCGTCGCGTAACTGTGTTACGTTTTCAGAGCATTGTTTACCGACTGCACTAATTTCGTCTCTAAGTGATTCAGTTGTAGCTGTTTGCGTATTCCTTAATTCTTGAGCAACAGATCTAATTTCTTCACTACTTTTCCTAGCACAAGCCTTAATTTCCTCACGTAATTGTTCTTTAGTATCATGACATTGCGCGGCAACGGCTGTAATTTGTTCACTAAGTTGTTTGTTCTGTTCATTAAGTTGTTTGAAATTTTCACTAAGGTTGTCTTGCTTTTCATTAATTTCATTAATTTGTTGTTTGAGACTTTCACTAAATTGTTTAAAGTTGTTGTCTTGTTCTTTCTTCGACTGTTTGGAATTTTCACTCTTTGGTAGCAATACTGCCACAATTTGATCCAAGCCGATATTACCTACTCTATTCTCTGTGCTGTTTGATGGCATACCTGCAATTGTCACGTTTTCTGTAACCGTTTGGTCATTCTGTGATTCTTGAAAATGTTTCCCAATCGGATGTGCACTGTTAGTCACTACCTCGGAATCAAATAAATCTGCCGTACTTTGAGTACACTGTTCATTTTCGTTAGAAAAATTTATCTGTTCACGATTCAAATTTTGCAAACCGGGTGTGTCGAACTGGGCAGCGTTCATTGTAATGGAACGTGCCGCGTCATCAATTGTCGTTAAATTGACAGAGGACACAATTGAATTTGTTTGTTCATCACTAGGATCAAAATCAATATTAGTGGTGGGTACGCACTGATTGTCTGTAAATGGAGGATTGTCATCATTACACTGAGTGTCGCAAATATTATCGGTCAAATTATTCGAGTCGGCTATTTCACTCATTGCACATCGCGATGTACTGTTAACAGTTTTTCGCGGTATTTTTCACAAATCAAAATTAAGCACAAATGAAACAAGGACAATGCAAAATGCAACAAACACAATTACAACAAAGAGCAACAAATTGCCGATGATCTGTGAAAGAAAGAGTGACAAATTAGTAAATGCGTTGCGCCAGATGCAAACTACATTTAAGTAAATAAGAGCAGATATATGACTACTTGTCAGAAGATTCACAGAGACATATGATCCTGGCCGGATGTCGCCAAGTGTAACCTCCCCACAAAAATATTAAAAAAAAAAAAGAACCATGTGTAAACTCCCCACGGAAATAATAAAAAAAATGAATTTTTAAATATTGTTACTTCTGAACAAAATTGGTTCCCATTTATAGTCTCCGTGCAGAAATGCATTCACATTTAATGTAACCACAAAATTCTTTTCTCATTTAATGTTAAGTTCGAAACAGAAAAATTCCTAAACACCAAAATAATAAGAAAAATTCAGTAACCTGGTAAATTTTATGACGACAGCAGCGCTGCGCCACGGCCCTGCATTCTGAATAAAAGCAAAAATTCTTACCTCAATGAAAACTGCAAATATATCTACTCTTACATAAAAAAATTTCGGCACAGCTCCGTGCAATGCTGGCCTATGCTTTGTGATTCATGAAAGGAAAGATAATTCATTGAATAAAATCTTTAAATTTAAATGAATGCTTTTTTTAAAAAAAAATACTTTATATTATAAAAATTATTATTGGGGCATTTTTTAAAAGAAATTGAATCACAGTTGACATACATTATTAGATATGCGCAAGGCTGCTTCTTTACCTTCTACAATAATATTCATCCTCCAAAGTCCCGACCAGAGCAGACTGCACACAGGCGCAGACACACGCCGACTACTGTCGACTACAGCACACTACTGAAGACTCACGCAGACTACTGAAGACTACTGCCGACTAGCGACAAGCAACAACTAACTACATACTGCTCTCTGGTCAGAGACTCTCCTAAGTCTTGCCTGTTGCAGGCAGCGCATACATCGCATACTTCTTACACTGTCTGTACCAATTTTTAACAACAGAAGAAAATTACCACATACAAATAGTTATCAATGACCAGACGGAACTATCTAACAAAACTCTAATCAGCACTCTAAATGAATAATCGGTTAACACAAAATAAAACACACACACACACACAGAGAGAGAGGGGGGGGGGGGGGAATGGAAATAAACTGAACGCCGAGCCAAAACAAAACAGTAAACCAACGATAGTCGGAAGCGCAGCCGGCCGGAGTGGCAGAGCGGTTCTAGGCGCTTCAGTCTGGAACCGCGCGACCGCTACGGTCGCAGGTTCGTATCCTGCCTCGGGCATGGATGTGTGTGATGTCCTTAGGTTAGTTAGGTTTAAGTAGTTCTAAGTTCTAGGGGACTGATGACCTCAGCTGTTAAGTCCCATAGTGCTCAGAGCCATTTGAACCACAACAGGTTACAGTATTTACAAACGAGCAAGAGAAAAAAGAGTAAACACCGTCAAAATACGAAACATAATCCTTGAATAAGAAATTACACTAAATAGTTCGCAATACCTCACCTTCACGAAACTTCTACCGATGTCCACAGGCTCAGATAAACTACACAAAAACACGTTTGGTGCGTAAAAACAACTTGTCACAGCAAAGGACTAGAGTGATGACAAAAAACGGAAATATGCAACTAATTTTTCCAGACATACATTTTAAAGAACGGATAACAAAAAAATACTCAATGCAGACGACATTCTAACATCCCTCCTGTTAGTAGATGACATGGTGTACTAACACAGATTTTGATTGGCAGCCACAGATTACACACACGCACAACGCAAAATAAAAGGCCCAGTGCACATACAATTTAAAAGACAACAAAATCTGATGTAGCATATTCCTTACCCTAAAAACAATTTGTGTACAGGTAGTTCAGAAAAATTATAACAAAAACCACTGAGGACGCCAAAACTATGGCGAAACACGTTTGGATGTGTACTTGCAAAATCGCGGACCCATCCGTAAATTCACTCATCCCGAACAGGCCATGAAGGACCAACGGTACTGACCGGCTGCCGTGTCATCCTCAGCTCAGAGGCGTCAATGGATGCGGTATGGAGGGGCAAGTGGTCAGCACACCGCTCTCCCGGCCGTATTTCAGTTTCCGAGACCTGAGCCGCTACTTCTCAATCAAGTAGCTCCTCAGTCTGCCTCACAAGGGATGAGTGCACCCCGCTTGCAAACAGCGCTCGGCAGACCGGATGGTTAACCATCCAACTGCTGGCCCAGTCCGACATCGGCGATATTACGGGAACCAGTTTTACCACTGTGGCAAGGCCGTTGGCATCCGTTAATTCATTATTATGAATAATTTCATTCTGAAACTCAAGCCATACGATGTTATTCTCTCACTGGTCCATCCAGTTCTTAATATTACTATACCTGAACCCTCCAGACTCTCGTTCTTACAACCGGCCAATGCGTCAGACGCACCGATCATCTTCTATCTTACGGCTACTTCAGTTGCAACAGCAAAACTGGAGATTGAGAGACGTATAGTTACATTAACTTAGGGAAATACAAGGAAATCCTGTGTTATTTCTGAACAACTGTGGGAGTGAATAATCGCCAATTCCAGGAATTTCTCAGAAGTTTGGATGCTGAGTATGGTGATATCGTTTATTTTACTGTAGTAAGGCGACTTAGTCGAGGCCAGGTGATCGTGCATCTTTGATGGACATTTGCAGTTCATACCTGCCCAGAGAAAATATCCCTCGCTGCACGGTTATGTCTTATATATGTCATCTTTGCTTGGAAGCCCGTACATTTATGGACAGATATTTTCAAAACACACAAAGAGAAAAAATACAACCAAAATCTCAGATCAACACTTTGTCAATACACCGAGAACTGCAACCACTTCGATCGAAGCTGATACTGATACATCATTTTCCAAATTCACAGTAAAATATCAAACTAATTCTACGATTTGCAATTGTTGTTCTTGTTGTGGTCTTCGGTCCAGAGACTGATTTGATGCAGCTCTCCATGCTACTCTATCCTGTGCAAGCTGGTTGATTTCTGCCCCCTACATCCTTCTGAATCTGCTTAGTATATTCATCTCTTGGTCTCCCTCTACGATTTTTACTCTCCATTGGTGATCCCTTGATGCCTCAGAACATGTCCTACCAATCGATCCCTTCTTCTCAAGTTGTGCCACAAATTTCTCTTCTCCCGAATTCTGTTCAGTACCTCCTCATTAGTTACGTGATCTACCCACCTAACCTTCAGCATTCTGCTGTACCTCCACATTTCTAAAGCTTCATTTCTCTTCCTGTCTAAACTGTTTATCGTCCACGTTTCTCATCCATGGCTACACTCCATGCAAATACTTTGACAAAAGACTTCCTGACACTTAAATCTATACTCCATGTTAACAAATTTCTCTTCTTCGGAAAAGCTTTTCTTGTCATTGACAGTCTATATTTTATATCCTCCCTACTTCGACCATCATCAGTTAATTTTCTCCCCAAATAGCAAAACTCATCTACTATATTACGTGTCTTATTTCCTAACCTAATTCCCTCAGCTTCAGTTGATTTAATTAGTCAGCATTACACTATCCTCGTTTTGCTTTTGTTGATGTTCATCTTATATCCTCCTTTCAAGACGCAGTCCATTCCGTTCAACTGCTCTTCCAGGTCCTTTGCTGTCTCTGACAGAATTACAGTGTTCTCGGCAAACCTCAAAGTTTTTATTTCTTCTCCATGGGTTTCAATTCCTACTCCAAATTTTTCTTCTGTTTCCTTTACTGCTTGCTCAATGTTTAGTTTGAATAACATCGGGGAAAGGCTACAACCCTGTCTCACTCCCTTACCAACCGCTGCTTCCCTTTCATGCCCCTCGACTCTTATAACTGCCAACTGGTTTCTGTGCAAATTGTCAATAGCCTTTCGCTCCCTGTATTTTACCCCTGCCACCTTCAGAATTTGAAAGAGAGTATTCCAGTCAATATTGTCAAAAGCTTTCTCTAAGTCTACAAATGCTAGAAACGTAGGTTTTTCCTTAATCTACATCTACATTACATCTACACGGTTAATCTGTAATTCACACTTAAGTGCCTGGCAGAGGGTTCAGCGAACCATTTTCATACTACTTCTCTACCATTCCACTTTCGAATGGCGAGTGGGATAAAGGAACACCTAAATCTTTCCTTTCGAGCTCTGATTTCTCTTATTTTATTATGATGATCATTTCTCCATACGTAGGTGGTTGCCAACAAGATATTTCAGCATTCGGAAGAGAAAGTTGGTGATTGAAATTTCGTAAATAGATCTCGCCGCAAAGAAAACCGCCTTTGTTTCTGTGACTGCCACCCCAACTCGCGTATCATATCAGTGATACTCTCACCCTTAATGCGCGATAACACGAAACGAGCTGCCCTTCTTTACACTTTTTCGATGTCCTCCGTCAATCCTACCTGGTAAGGATCTCACGTCGCACAGCAATATTCCAGCAGAGGACGAACAAGTGTAATGTAGGCTGTCTCTTTAGTCGGTTTGTCGCATCATCTAAGTGCTCTGCCAACAAAGCGCAGTCTTTGTTTCGCCTTCCCCACAATATTATCAGTGTGGTCTTTCCAATATAAGTTGCTCGTAATTGTAATTCCTAGGTATTTAGTCGAATTGACAGCCCTTAGATATGTGCGGTTTATCGTATACCCAAAATTTATCGGATTTCTGTCTATCTTCTAAGATAAGTCGTAGGGTCAGTATTGCCTCACGTGCTCGAACATTCTACGGAATCTTCCCCAAGGTCAGCTTCTACCAGTTTTTCCATTCGTCTGTAAAGAATTCGTGTCAGTATGTTGCAGCCATGACTTATTAAACTGATAGTTCGGTAATTTTCATACCCATCAACACCTGCTTTCTTTGGGATTGGAATTATTATGTTCTTCTTGAAGTCTGAGGGTATTTCTCCTGTATCATACATCGTGCTCACCAGATGGTAGAGTTTTGTCAGGGCTGGCTCTCCCAAGACTATCAGTAGTTCTAATGGAATGTTATCTACTACAGGGGCCTTGTAATTACTTAAATATAAAGTATTATTAATGAAATTTCACATACAAAATGTCAGCTTAATTCCATCTTGCATTTTTATAATAATAAGTTGTGTACGACTTCCTACGCAGTGGCAAGAGTGGTGCGGCAACTGCCGTCGTACGGAAGCTGATCAGCAGCCGAAATGATTTGTGATCAAGTAACACAGCAAACAGGAGACTTATTTAACTCTTGTTTCTTCAAGCGTATGAACGCTCACAACAAATAATACAGCAATAAGTAGAGTCAAATTGGAAATTTTCGAAATCTGTGGTAAGGTCTTATGGGACCAAACTGCAGAGGTCATCGTCCCTAAACTTTCACACTATTTAATCTAACTTAAATTAACTTATGCTAGGGACGACAGAACACCCAAGCCCGAGGGAGTGCTCGAACCTCTGACGGTAGAGAGCTGCACGGACCGTGACAATGAAAGGGTACAGTACCGTCCGACATTGAAAAAAGGTACAAGATTCTTCGTTATTCTTGTCCGAACAACAGTCCGACATTGAAAAAAGGTACAACGTTCTTCGTTATTCTTGTCAGAACAACATATTTTTTGTAATAATAACTCAATTTCACTTAATACACCGAAGCCGGATACCAGTGTAGGAAAGAATGACTATTTATTTAATTGATCACATGTGCACTCCCACAAAATAAATCCCTACATCCAATTTGGTGAGATCTGCGAAATGAATGAATGTATGGTCGTCTGCTAACTGCAGATAGTGAATTATTGAGAGACTTGTTATGCGTTGTGCATGCATGTTAGATTTAGTTGTATGTAGTTTTTTATACGTAATTAGCGTTTACGAATGAAGCGTTTTGTGATGAAGTCGGTAGGCCTACATGTTTGAAGTAAACACGTTAGTAATTGTACAGTATTGTTTTTGACATCTGTAATTCGTTCTGCAGACGTTCGTAAACGATGCCAGGTTGTGCTGCATTTGGTTGTTCCAATAGAGGGGAAGGTGGATTTCGCATGTTGACGCGGGTAAGCTGTAAGCACGTTTTCTGCAGTTGTCGTGGTTGCTGAAACATTATTCGTAGTAAATAATTGTGGGTACTCTTGAAGACAGTTTTTAATAGGCCTACTTACTGTGGGGCAGAAGGGATACGGTAGTTTTCTTGTTATATTTGGTCGTTATTACAATAGCCTACATTTAACATTACCTGATTTTTGTAATCTTTCTCATTTGTTATCTACTTGAGGTATACAGTATATGAAAGAAAGTAGTAAGCAGTTGTTTACTTGTGACATCCAAAAAGTTTGAAGACGTGACAAGACGTACTAATACGTCTCACACTTTTTGCATGTCACAAGTAAACAACTGCTTACGACTTTCATTCATCTGACGTAATACAGGTACGTTAAATCTTTAGCGTTATGCACTTCCGATACAAAACAAATGCTATACACTATTTTTTTTATTTACGTTACTTTTCATTGCAATATGTATAGTAAACGAACTTTAAAATAGATAAATGCAAGTATCGAATACTTTTTACAGCCACTGTATCAAATTTTCCTGTGCTGTACCTAGTACGCTACTATGAGTACATTATAGCTGTAAAGAAAGGCATTTAACGAATGATTTCGCCATATTGTCTTGTGCTTTCTGATTCGGTGAGTGTGTACTCCACTACTGGCCATTCTAAAGTCCCGCCCGCAGTTTGGCAGAAAAATGGCCGCGTATCGTCTGGTTGGCCACTCTCTCCCTATACAGGCTCTCTAGAGCTGCCGGACGCGTGGCTCTGTTTACGTATGCTCCCCTGGGTCCAACGGATCCTGCACAACTGCTATCGCCGGTAGGGTGGCATCGAATATGATACCACATAAAGAAGCATAAATTAATAAATACTAAATGTTCTACATTACTTAACTGTGTTAACTTCATACCTCAGTTATTGACAGTGTTAAGTTCATTAAGTGTATTATGTGTGGCCCAAAAATAGTGGTCATCTTCTAATGTGGCCCATGTAGGCAAAAAGGTTGGACACTCCTGGTCTAAGCAGAACTATACCATCTCACACCTCGCACACAGTGACAGCCTATAGGGCTGTTCATACATGACAGTGCAACGTAACCTTCCAGTACTGGTGGTGACAAAAACCCACCTAAGTAGGAAGATTACCGTCGCTTTGTCATGTCCTACAGCTCCTGCAAGCTACCGTCTGTAGTAAATGGTTTCTTAAATTCGTGTGGTCCACGAAATTACTGGCCCCTGCGAGTTGTTGCCGGGCTTTAATTATTTCTAGCGGACGGTTTTACCCAACCGGTAAAAGTTTGAACGCAACGGATAACGCAACATTTTTTGAACCAGTACAGAAGGCACCTATACAGGGCCCAATAGGCAGTATATAGCTTTTATTTGCTTCCGTGACCCTGGATACGACTTTGGCACTGACTTTCACGTATTCTTTATTATGGAGGGAGCAAATAATCAGCCGAGGGTAGAGATTAATTGATATTTCCTCAGTACCGATGATATTTCTACAACCAGTCGTGTTTCTCTTGCAATATACATAATCAAAACTGGTCTCTCTAGTTAACATGGATTAGTTTCGCCACGTAATTATGGAATGGGATAGGGGAGTGCAGACCTGGCTTCAATGTAATTTTATACAGACACACAGTTATACGTAAACCCATGCTTATTACATTCAATTGCTGTAGGTGACTCAGAATAAGTTCAGCAAAGACACTACAAGCAAAACTAGGTCAGTCTTTATCAAATCAATGGGCATTACAATCCGATACTTTTCCTAGTGGCACGAGTTTAAACCATGCATTTTACTTAACGCATAACATCGCCAACAAATCAAATAGTTAAGGGGGAGTTCAAGAAACACCATCACTTCAATGCCACTCAACTCACGTGGCGAAGTTTCGGTAGCCTACAGAAATCCAAACAATACAGACACACAAGATTATTCCTTCCCTATTTTACACTCGCCCACTATCGTATGATTATTCATCATGTACAGTACATTTTACGACCGAAACTACAATTTGTCAATGTGGCTCAAAAATGCTTCAAATGGCTCTGAGCACTATGGGACTTAACATCTGAGGTCATCAGTCCCCGAGAACTTAGAACTACTTAAACCTGACTAACCTAAGAACATCACACACATCCATGCCAGAGGCAGGATTCGAACCTGCGACCGTACGGTCGCGCGGTTCCGGATTGAAGCGCCTAGAACCGCTCGGCCACAACGGCCGGCTATCAATGTGGCGGTTGCTCCAACCGACCACGTGGCGCGAAAGCAAGTTCACAAACAAAACATACGGAAAATAAATAAAAATCTCCCAAAATATTACTGTAAATGAAAGAGCAGGTTAAAATACATTGAATGAGTGAATTTCCGTTAAGTACAGAGCAACAATGTGACCGTGAGCTTAAATAAACGCAAAGTTCTACTGAAATTCAAATAAATTATGAAAATGACTCTGACCACAATCTGTTGGTTATGAACTGTAGATTAAAACTGAAGAAACTGCAAAAAGGTGGGAATTTAAGGAGATGGGACCTCGATAAACTGACAGAACCAGAGGTTGTAGAGAATTTCAGGGAGAGCATAAGGGAACAATTGACAAGAATGGGGGAAAGAAATACAGTAGAAGAAGAATGGGTAGCTCTGAGGGATGAAGTAGTGAAGGCAGCAGAGGATCAAGTAGGTAAAAAGACGAGCGCTAGTAGAAATCCTTGGGTAACAGAAGAAATATTGAATTTAATTGCTGAAAGGAGAAAATATAAAAATGCAGTAAATGAAGCAGGCAAAAGGGAATACAACGTCTCAAAAATGAGATCGACAGGAAGTGCAAAATGGCTAAGCAGGGATGGCTAGAGGACAAATGTAAGGGTGTAGAGGCTTATCTCACTAGGGGTGAGATAGATACTGCCTACAGGAAAATTAAAGACACCTTTGGAGAAAAGAGAGCCACTTTTATGAATATCAAGAGCTCAGATGGAAACCCAGTTCTAAGCAAAGAAGGGAAAGCAGAAAGGTGGAAGGAGTATATAGAGGGTCTATACAAGGGAGATGTACTTGAGGACAATATTATGGAAATGGAAGAGGATGTAGATGAAGATGAAAGTGGAGATACTATACTGCGTGAGGAGTTTGACAGAGCACTGAAAGACCTGAGTCGAAACAAGGCCCCGGGAGTAGACAACATTCCTTTAGAACTACTGGAGACAGGCGAAATACCCTCAGACTTCAAGAAGAATATAATAATTCCAATCCCAAAGAAAGCAAGTGTTGACAGATGTGAAAATTACCGAACTATCAGTTTAATAAGTCACGGCTGCAAAATACTAACGCGAATTCTTTACAGACGAATGGAAAAACTGGTAGAAGCCTTCCTCGGCGAAGATCAGTTTGGATTCCGCAGAAATGTTGGAACACGTGAGGCAATACTGACCCTACGACTTATCTTAGAAAATAGATTAAGGAAAAGCAAACCTACATTTCTAGCATTTGTAGACTTAGAGAAAGCTTTTGACGATGTTGACTGGAATACTCTCTTTCAATTTCTAAAGGTGGCAGGGTTAAAATACAGGGAGCGAAAGGCTCTTTACAATTTGTACAGAAACCAGATGGCAGTTATAAGAGTCGAGGGGGCACGAAAGGGAAGCAGCGGTTGGGAAGGGAGTGAGACAGAGTTGTAGCCTGTCCCAGATGTTATTCAATCTGTATATTGAGAAAGCAGTAAAGGAAACAAAAGAAAAATTCGGAGTAGGTATTAAAGTCCATGGAGAAGAAATAAAAACGTTGAGGTTCGCCAATGACATTGCAATTTTGTCAGAGACAGCAAAGGACTTGGAAGAGCAGTTGAACGGAATGGACAGTGTCTTGAAAGGAGGATATAAGATGAACATCAACAAAAGCAAAACGAGGAGAATGGACTGTAGTCGAATTTAGTCCGGTGATGCTGAGAGAATTAGATTAGGTTAGGTTAGGTTAGGAAGGAGTTTTGCTATTTGGGGAGTAAAATAACTGATGATGGTCGAAGTAGAGAGGATATAAAATGTAGACTGGCAATGGCAAGGAAAGCGTTTGTGAAGAAGAGAAATTTGTTAACATCGAGTATTGATTTAAGTGTACGGAGTGTAGCCACGTATGGAAGTGAAACATGGACGATAAATAGTTTGGACAAGAAGAGAATAGAAACTTTCGAAATGTGGTGCTACAGAAGAATGCTGAAGATTATATGGATAGATCACATAACTAATGAGGAGGTATCGAATAGAATTGGTGAGAAGGGGAGTTTGTGGCACAACTTGACAAGAAGAAGGGACCGGTTGGTAGGACATGTTCTGAGGCATCAAGGGATCACAAATTTAGCATTGTAGGGCAGCGTGGAGGGTAAAAATCGTAGAGGGAGACCAAGGGATAAATACACTAAGGAGATTCAGAAGGATGTATTTGCAGTAAGTACTGGGAGATGAAGAAGCTTGCACAGGATAGAGTAGCACGGAGAGCTGCATCAAACCAGTCTCAGGACTGAAGACAACAACAAAAACATGAAAATTAATTCCCTTGTGGGGTTTAGTGATAATCTTGAACGCGATTTCAACATCTGGACTTCATTACTGAGCAGATTTCAAACAGCTTTCGTTAACATTACCAAAACGAGAGCTGCGTCTCCATGTCTGTGCAGTGGCGCGACCCAGGAACAAGGGCTCCACCGGACACCTCGCCTAACCGTTCTTCTTTCAAAAGGTGGTGGAGGGGATGGTTTGCCCACCCAACAGAGCCAATACTCTAGCCTTCGCGACCTCTCTGACCTGACTTGCCCACCATCTTTGCTAAACTTGATCACGTTTAGGGGGTTGGTACAGTCCTACCACAGAACGACTGTCACATACAATGCTACGACCTCTGTCCAGAGCTTTCCGCTACATCACATACTATCTCATTCATACAGTCCAAGGTCGCATACGGAAAAGGATACAAGGGAACGTGGCACGTATGAAATAAAATGAATAACTAAATATATAAACACCACTTGATCCATTCTCTGGCCGGCCGAAGTGGCCGTGCGGTTAAAGGCGCTGCAGTCTGGAACCGCGAGACCGCTACGGTCGCAGGTTCGAATCCTGCCTCGGGCATGGATGTGTGTGATGTCCTTAGGTTAGTTAGGTTTAACTAGTTCTAAGTTCTAGGGGACTGATGACCTCAGCAGTTGAGTCCCATAGTGCTCAGAGCCATTTGAACCATTTGATCCAGTCTCTTCTGTTTGTTAAGGACGGAATTCACTTCTGCAGACTCAAAACACTCTGGCTATAGTTCTCCTGTACCGGAATTTAGTGGAAAAATATGGAACGGGACAACATGTTCCGTTTCAACAGAATTGAAACGTGGTTTACTTCTGCGGTGTGATAGGGAGCTGAGTGTGATAAGGAGTTGAGTAGAAGGATACTGTGCCACAAATATACTAACAAATTAAATTAAGAACATAGAAGACAATCTGAGCAACTACCCCCGGAATTACTTAAATTAATTTCCAACAGTACAAGTGTTGACTAATATTACACAACTTTCAGAAATGACAATCAAATTAAAAAAAAAATATTTTTTGAGAAAAACATTATGTTAAAAAAATTTATAGATGCTTAGCACAGAGGCCTAATCAGCTCACAAATCTGTAAAATTAACCTGCATTTTCCACATTACAAGTTTCAAAAACTTGTTGAAATTAGCTAACAGGTCATTAACATCAGCTCCCCACTATCACGTGACTGTTTATAGATAATTAGAAAGAAGACCACTGGTTCCAAGCAAGCGGAATAACCTGAAAATGTTAAATTCAAAGTATGATACAAGTGGCAGTTGCAGAGCCATTCAGTTTCTTTTGCTTAATTTAAGTGTGGATGGCGATCGCCACTAGAGATATACACTCCTGGAAATTGAAATAAGAACACCGTGAATTCATTGTCCCAGGAAGGGGAAACTTTATTGACACATTCCTGGGGTCAGATACATCACATGATCACACTGACAGAACCACAGGCACATAGACACAGGCAACAGAGCATGCACAATGTCGGCACTAGTACAGTGTATATCCACCTTTCGCAGCAATGCAGGCTGCTATTCTCCCATGGAGACGATCGTAGAGATGCTGGATGTAGTCCTGTGGAACGGCTTGCCATGCCATTTCCACCTGGCGCCTCAGTTGGACCAGCGTTCGTGCTGGACGTGCAGACCGCGTGAGACGACGCTTCATCCAGTCCCAAACATGCTCAATGGGGGACAGATCCGGAGATCTTGCTGGCCAGGGTAGTTGACTTACACCTTCTAGAGCACGTTGGGTGGCACGGGATACATGCGGACGTGCATTGTCCTGTTGGAACAGCAAGTTCTCTTGCCGGTCTAGGAATGGTAGAACGATGGGTTCGATGACGGTTTGGATGTACCGTGCACTATTCAGTGTCCCCTCGACGATCACCAGTGGTGTACGGCCAGTGTAGGAGATCGCTCCCCACACCATGATGCCGGGTGTTGGCCCTGTGTGCCTCGGTCGTATGCAGTCCTGATTGTGGCGCTCACCTGCACGGCGCCAAACACGCATACGACCATCATTGGCACCAAGGCAGAAGCGACTCTCATCGCTGAAGACGACACGTCTCCATTCGTCCCTCCATTCACGCCTGTCGCGACACCACTGGAGGCGGGGTGCACGATGTTGGGGCGTGAGCGGAAGACGGCCTAACGGTGTGCGGGACCGTAGCCCAGCTTCATGGAGACGGTTGCGAATGGTCCTCGCCGATACCCCAGGAGCAACAGTGTCCCTAATTTGCTGGGGAGTGGCGGTGCGGTCCCCTACGGCACTGCGTAGGATCCTACGGTGTTGGCGTGCATCCGTGCGTCGCTGCGGTCCGGTCCCAGGTCGACGGGCACGTGCACCTTCCGCCGACCACTGGCGACAACATCGATGTACTGTGGACACCTCACGCCCCACGTGTTGAGCAATTCGGCGGTACGTCCACCCGGCCTCCCGCATGCCCACTATACGCCCTCGCTCAAAGTCCGTCAACTGCACATACGGTTCACGTCCATGCTGTCGCGGCATGCTACCAGTGTTAAAGACTGCGATGGAGCTCCGTATGCCACGGCAAACTGGCTGACACTGACGGCGGCGGTGCACAAATGCTGCGCAGCTAGCGCCATTCGACGGCCAACACCGCGGTTCCTGGTGTGTCCGCTGTGCCGTGCGTGTGATCATTGCTTGTACAGCCCTCTCGCAGTGTCCGGAGCAAGTATGGTGGGTCTGACACACCGGTGTCAATGTGTTCTTTTTTCCATTTCCAGGAGTGTAGATACGCTCAGTAAAGGCATTAATCGTACCCAGGCCCCTTTACCTGGATCCACAGTATAAACAACAAACACATCAAGCTGCCCTGTAACATACGAACCACTATTTAACAGTTTTAATTTACAACGCAAATACTTGTATACACTGTAAATACACTTGAAAAACGCGAAAGTTACGCGTGAAGCGTCTGATTCCAAAATAAACAACACATTTTAATTACAGGTACGGCCAAACTTGGTCAAACAGTTAAAGCAGCACACCCATTCACAGAAACGTTACTTGAGTGAGTTCATTTAAAGTATTCGTGAAAAGATATTTACCTGTCACGAAGAGTAGCCTGGATAGCGCGTCAGAATAGCCACTGCGCGACACAACATAATCATGCACAAGGTAATCGGACGCTCACCATAATTTCTTGCAGATCAAAGCGTAAGCTGAGAACCACTGCACCAAGGGCTGCCATCAAGTAGGTGTTATGACGAGTTTGTTAAGAATCAGGAACAACGGATGGTAAGCAACGGATGGTATTGACCATATGCCCCTGCACCCGGTTCTTGAAACTGACAGACAGGAACCCAACCCGGCACCACATTTGTCATAGGATTCTTGCAAATTCAAACGCCAAGTACAGAGAGAGCTTTTTCAACGAGCAATCTTCACGGCCCTAGCCGACACTCATCCCACCGAATCCAAAGTGACCAGAACGTAACTTTCAGTACCGGACCAAGGATACTGTCGGCCACGATGTCATGGGTTTACTCCAGCGATATCAAACACACTTCTCAGCCGCCCGTCACTTCGAGAGGGCCTCCTGGCCCTGAAAGCGCTTAAATGCTCGTTCACAGACCTGCCCTCTGCATGCGACAAGCCGCTCGAGAAGATATTGCGGCCAGAGACGCTAATAAGGAGCGGGTATTACCGATATCGGAACGTGCACGCATGGCACAACTTCCCCTCGGTTATGGAATTAATATGGTTTAGAAATTTGCGGAAATTAATTGGGTTTAGCAATTTCAGGTTAATTAGAATAAGATCTGCTATACACAAAACCTCACGGATAAATTATCCAGCAATATATCGCTTTACACCAAGAGAAGGAATCAGCCAAAAAACTTACTTCTGCAACAAACTGAATGGGACGCTAAGCGGTGGTAAAAGGGGCGCATGACTTACCATACACATCTACCTCCTAATGCTGCATACTTGAGGTCCAGCAGCACATCCTTGACCTGTTAATCTCTCCGCCCTTACGTGTGATGCTATTGCTTCAACGCTGCCCTCCCATGTGTTGAACTCCCTGAACCTTGCGCGAAAACTAAAATACTCCGGATGGGTTCGGTACACCGTTTAAATTGTTCAAATGCCTCTAAGCGCTATGGGACTTAACAACTGAGGTCATCAGTGCCCTAGAACTTAGAATTACTTAAATCTAACTAACCTAAGGACATCACACACATCCATGCCCGAGGCAGGATTCGAACCTACGACCGTAGCAGCAGCGCGGTTCCGGACTGAAGTGCCTACAACTGCTCGGCCACAGCGGCCGGCTACACTGTTTAGTAAAAAAACTAATCTGGTAGAATTAAATGTATTATTGAAGGCCTTTGTCCTCGTGTTAAACTGTTGTACACATGTTACACATTTACGCAAAGTTCACAATAGCACTCATCAGAAATCCAGGTGCTTGCGAGACAAACTAATTAAGACTGGCAAAACGATTCAGCCCTACCGAGTTACCTACAGCACATACTGTTACAGTTACTTTACTGCTCTGTCACGAAGAACTTACACACGAACGGCGAGAATAGTTCTGACATCTGCCAGCAATAAGACACACGATTTCTTCAAGACACAGTCGCCACCAGATGACCATCATTGCCAATCTGTCGCAACACCGAGACAGTAAACAACTAGTTAACGAGCATCGTCCAAGTAAGCAACATTTGGTTGAGTGTTGATGTATGATGCACGTTTAGCTTTGGCCAATTATTCCAGCTCCAGATAAGTCTGTAGATATTGTCGCCAGCAGTAATATATTTTGAAGCACCATTTAAGAGCAGTCTGCTTGACTGTAGGTAATCAGACTTGGTCAACATGTAATGAACAAACACAAAGCTTATGATGTAACTAATCATGTGATTCTAAGAGAATCAGATTAGGAACCGAGGCACTTAAAACAGTAGATGCGTTTTGCTATTTGGGCAGCAAAATAACTGATGATGGCTGAAGTAGAGAGGCAATGGCAAGAAAAGCATTCCTGAAGAAAAAAAATTTGTTAACATTGAAATGTATACTTAAGTGTTAGGAGGACTTTTCTCAAGTAGTAGTGTAGTGTAGCCATGTATGGAAGTGAAACTTGGACTATAAGCAGTTTCGGTAAAAAGAGAATAGAAGCTTTCGAAATTTGGTCCTACAGAAGATTGCTGAAGATTAGATGGGTAGAGCACATAACTAACGAGGAGGTACTAAAGAGAATTGGGGAGAGAACAAATCTGTGGCCAAATTCAACCGAAAGAAGGGATCGGTTGGTAGGACACATTCTGAGGCATCAATGGATCACCAGTTTAGTACTGGGGAGAATTATGGGGGGTAAAAATTGTAGAGGGAGACCAAGAGATGAGTACAGTGATCAGATGCAGGAAGATGTAGGTTGCAGTAATTATTCGTTGAGAGAGTAGCATGAACAGCTGCGTCAAACCAGTCTTTGGACTGAAGACAACAGCAACATGATATGACTCGTGTGTACTGCCATCTAATATCTGTCCAACCTCAGCCATACCAGGATGCGTCTTCGCCTAACAGTGGTCTGTAACTTCTACGTATACCTTTTTTTGAGTTTTGTTACGTCAGCCAAGCCACATTACTAAGAATTGTCCTCTCATAATTATGGTATCCTACCTAGGTTGCTCAAGTGGAGACTCTATCAGAAAACTATCTTACGTAACTCTCCCTTAATTCTTACTCTTTTAACACGTGTTTTTCGGATGTACTACCTTTCTTTCCTCAGTCAACTATTCCTTAGATTTCCAAATTGCGTCAACTATTAGTTTCCTCGTGATGACTTGGTGTTGTGTGATGTCCTTAGGTTAGTTAGGTTTAAGTAGTTCTAAGTTCTAGGGGACTGATGACCATAAGTCCCATAGTGCTCGGAGCCATTTTTTTTGAACTATTAGTTTTCGCCGTTGGTATTTTTACGCCGCCTTCCCGAAACTTTCTATCACCATACACCAAATAAAATTAAGAGTGATGACTTGGAGTCCTTGGGCCGTCCCACCTCAAGACCATGGTTGCTGTGCCACGATTTTGATTTCAGTACTTAACCAAAATTTAAATATCTTGCTATACATTACTATCATCACCATGCGGTTTTCACCTAACGCTCTTAAATAAACGACCACAATCAGAAAAATTCTGTTGTAGCTTCTTTCTTCTGTTACTCAGTTCTTATGATTCCAGAAAGAAGTATAACGGCCATGAGTGAAGAAAGTGCCTTGTCTCTGGTGCAGCCTAATTAACAATCCTGACCGTTACAATTTCCCCGCAAGCACGAAAAGAATTCCTACCTGCAAATATTTTGTCCACTAATTGTCCAGGTAGCGAACTCCTTCTTGTGATGCAAGTATTTCTGTTGCCAGAACAAATGATAAAAAAGGGACAGAGGGAATAGCTACAAACAAGTAAAATGCAAGCAGTAAGAGGAATCAACGTACATCAATCAAAAAGAGATTAAAAGCGAGGCAGCCTTATTGTAGTATGGAATGAAATCGATCCACAGTTCTGGGCTACTCGCTAGTTCTCCTGCAGGAAAAGGTAATGACATAATGAGTACTACAAAAGAACTATGAGATCGCCCAGTCCGAAAATGGTGGTATGGTGACATGAGCGCACGTCAAGGAAGTCTTTAGTCCCCGAGATAAAACGTTGAAGGTAATTATCAACACAGAAATGTCGGATAGCGATACACACGGACGCATTGTGACAATATTCTCAGCACTTCTACATCAATAAGTGCGCTGCGAAAGACCTGTAATCACATAATATAGCCGAGCGAAGGAATCACGTGCGACGAAACGTAACTTCTGCTTATCTGAATTTACACAAGACTGCTTCCAAAGTGATGGAAAGTAGTGCATGTCCAATAAATATAGCAGTAACTTCGGCCTTTTACCAATACCCATGTGATGCCTTCTAAAATCTGGAACGGAAAGCGTCGTTCAATGGTTCTGTCCACTCGGATGGTTTTATGGACAGCACAGCACAGTAGTGCGTGTACTCCTAGAGAATCTAGGTCCCACAGCCAAACCTTTACGGGGGGGGGGGGGGGGGGGGGGCGAGGATTCTGTGAGAACTCCTGGTGTAAAGGTTGGGGATACCGTCGTGGTGCCAGGACAACAACCACGGGGAAACATGTCTATGTATCCAACATGGCGAATTTTATTGATTTGTTACACCTTATGGCTTTCTTGATTTGTAAATTAAGTTAATGGATTTGTCAAGTGACTATGCAAGGGGTCCGTTATTACTGTCACTGGAATCGTAATTAAGTGTACAGACAACATTAATCAGTGCCCAGCAACGTAATACGTCTGACAGGTAGCGAAGCAAGTATTAAATCTAATTTAAAATATTTCTCTTGGACAACTTCACTGACGAAATTCCACTAAAAAACTCATACCCGGTATAAAAAAAAAACTTGTTTTTAGTGTAGTCACATGAGTGGGAATAAAATATTAATACGTTCATTAATGTTAACACTTATCATGTATACATATCCTGTAAACTTACTCGTTCCACATCATCATTTCGAGAAAAGAATCGTTCAAATGATCTACGGAATACGTAACTAATTAACGGAAAGATGATGAGTACTTAATAGACTGAAGTGCACAGCTGCTGATACTTCATCACAAGTGCGCAACACACCTCAGAAAAGTCTGAGAGGCACAACAGGAGAAAACGAAATTCAACACATCCCAGCATGCATTTCAGACGCAAGACTTCAACATAATAGAATGGTACGGAGCGGAATTGGACGTCAAGGCGAAGGATTCTTTGGAAGAAAGTTTTGACGTTGATGTATATGGGAAGGAAATTTGATCCTCTACTAACATCGTAAGATAACCTGTGGCCCTAGCTCTCACGTAGATTATAGTAGTGGATCTTGCGCTTGTCCATCTTCTTGGCCTTCATGATATTATTTCGGCTTGTTTTCGTCTCACGTCTCATATGTTCCATGACGCGTTGAATATTTTTACGAGTGCCCTAACACAAGAGAGGTCAGATATCAAATATTTTACGTTTTACAGTAACTGAAAGGAGCTGAGGCCTGCAATGTTTATAAATAAGTACATAAAGTGATGAAGGCATTTTCATTAAATAACCTTTTTAAGCGATAAACTAAGCTCTAATAAAGGAAAAAATGCAGTTGTTTCTTACGTTATTTGCTGTTTAGGGAGAAAACACGGTAGTTAAGATAAACAGGCTCTATCTATTTCCTTATAAATATTGAGTGACATGTTTAAACGCATACATTTTCACTAGCAAATGAATGTCGATGCTTTGAAATGTTTTTTTTTTTTTCACTTCTCGGTAGTTTATAATCAAAACAAATATACCACGTCCGTTATGAAGATTGCTTTGGTCATTAACAAACTTTATCATTGGTAGTTCCTTAATTCTGATACTACGAGCATTGCCCAGAATGTTTTCTCAGTCGAAAACAATGGTGCGATTGCGAAACATTACGTATTTGAAGTCTCCTGAGTAAGCGAACCAAGTTTCCATCACTTCCGCCAGATAGCATAGCTGCAGGACAGTATCAAAATGGCGTCTGTAGGTTATGTACGTTACAAGCAATGTGCTGTTATTGAATTTCTCACTACATGAAAGAAACTGTGGGGAATATTCACAAACATCTGTGCAAAGTCTATGGGGCATCTGCTGTCAACAGAAGCACGGTTAGTCGCTGGGCACGGAGGATGAGGTCGTCAGAAGGCTGTTCGGCGGACCTCCACGATCTGAAGCGGTAAGGGAGACCATCCACGGCTCTCACATGACGTGTTTCAGCGAGCTGATGTTGTCATTCGCGAGCCGGCTGCGGTGGCCGAGCGGTTCTAGGCGCTTCAGCCCGGAACCGCGCGACTGCTACGGTCGCAGTTTCGAATCCTGCCTCGGGCATGGATGTGTGTGATGTCCTTAGGTTAGTTAGGTTTAAGTATTTCTAAGTTTTAGGGGACTGAAGACCTCAGATGTTAAGTCCAATAGTGCTCAGAGCCATTTGAACCATTTTTGTCATTCGCGAGGACAGACGCCATTCGTGGAAGACATTTTGAGAACGATGAGGAGGAGATTCACACAGTGAAACACTGGCTCCGCCGCCAGGAAAAGGATTGGTACCGACAGGGCATCTTGTTTCGCGCTGGAGGAAGGCCATAGAACAGGTTGGAGATTATGTAGAAAAATGGGGTTTGTAGGTAAAACACCATTCTTCGTGTGTGTAATTATCATTATGTTCAATAAAGAATTGTTGAAGAAAATAATGCGATGCATTACTTTCTGGGCAACTCTCGTACATTCTTTTTGTACCACAAATGGTACGTCATAACCTCCTTTCACCATTCCGTGATAGGCTAGGCGAATCGACGTCGTGTTGAGGTGCCATGTACTGTGAAGACATTTAAATCGTCTCCGTAACCCAGATCACTAAAACGTGCCCGTGCAGTGGCGATCGACGCGGGGGTAAGCCAGTTCGAACCCTAGGAGTAGATGAAATTTTCACTACCAGCATTTGGTCTGCAAGGGGAGGAGTGGCGGTTGTGTCAAGTTTCTGATTCTCAAACTTTACTGTAGTATCTAAACCTCTCCACAACGGCTCATGTATAGTGTTGATGGTGATCCATTCATCAAATGGGGACATTAAACCCCTTGCCCACTTCGCTGCTATCCGAGGGGATTAGGCTATGTTCTACCAATGGGTTCTACCCTCTCCCTTCTCCCGTTATCATCATACAACAGAAACACAACACCCCGCTACACACAATCCATTACACTCATCTGCACTGAAAAAATACACGTAAGACCCAATTCTCACATATCCGCAAAGAAAGCGATCACTGTGGGTGGTGGAAGGAACACTGTCCGACACGGCCGCTGGCTGAGCCTACAGCTTGGCGTCTTCCAGTCAACACAGCCATTCGACTTTACCTCCTCACTCCACCATTTGACAGTAATGTCGGCAGACATTCCTGTAGAGTAGCACTGCGGTACCACTTCTTGTACTCGGTTTGACATACTATGGATGGCTGGACCACGGAGGAGGACGGAGCATTGATGGTTTAAAACATTTTTAAATTTATTGAGCCACAAAATTATTATTTTTACTAATTAAAATTGAGCACCATATAATTATTGTGTATCAAGGTGATTTTAACAAGGGAATCACTATTTCATTAGAAAGAACATGAAACAGAACAACTATAACTCGCAGGATAGGTAACAGAATTTGGTTGCTCTTTTAAGATTCGTTTAAGTTTTATCCAAATATCCCAATAAGCAAGTTTAAGATTCTTCAGTCAAGCAAAAAACATACAGAGTAGTAAACTTTACTAACAGTAAAACATGAAAATACCAAACGTAACAGAGAAAATACAGAGAGAAGTGGTTCCTGTAAGGCGTGATCACCAACAGCGTGTCATACAACCAGTGAAGGCTCCCAGCCTATACGTCAACCCAAACAGGCAGGCACAAGATCTGCCCAAGCCGCCGCGCAAGCACACGCGAAGGCTGACGTGAGGACCCATATTATAACTGACTCCTACAAAACACCAAAACTCTTATCTTAAAATGAGAAAAAGCGTATTCCAACCGCCCTTATTTTATGAAAGTAAAAAATCATTTTTATCTGTTTTCCGTCTATTCCTTAGTTGCTCTAAATTCGAGGAGGTATGTACCGTCTCCGCCCCCCAATCACACGCACACACACACACACACACACACACACACACACACACACACACACACACATGAACCCATATTTAAAAAAATAAACACATTTACACACAGCAAAACACACACACACACACACACACACACACACACACACATATATATATATATATATATATATATATATATATATATATATATATATATATAGCAAATGAAAAACATCAAACACAACCCAAACAAAACACAAACACACAACAGCAGCTGGCAACACTACACAACGAAAACACACATATGTTGATCACCAAATGGAAAGTGAAAGTGACACATACGATGTGACAAATGTGGATGGAAGAATGCCAGAAATCGGCCAGCTGGAGCATGAAGACTAACAAATACATCTCCAGAATCACACAAATGTGTTAACAGCGCTGGAAATCGTAACACCGAACGATACATTCACAATACGGAACTTGTGCTACAAAAGTTGTTTCTAACCTAAAAAGCAAAAGAAAAACACAACAAAATGTAATATAGCATATTGTATCTACCACATAATACGTTTATTGTATGTATAAAAAGAAACATGTATTTCAGGCCACTGGTGATCCTTCCCAAATAAAAGAAGCGAAACGCGTATGGAAATAAACATTCTGCCTTCATTTAGATACATAGACGGTATATACCCTCGCGAAAGTAAGAAAAACGGATGCCTCGAGCGGTTGCAACTTTTAACAGATTCAAACATGAAATACCAAAAGGTGGCTCAAAGAGACTAACATGCTTCAAAAAAATTTACAGCGGGTGCACTACCCCGAGTATGATAATGTACCCTGAAGCACCAAAGAAACTGATATAGGCATGTGTATTCACATACGGAGATAATGTAAACAGGCAGATTACGGCGCTGCCGTCGGACACGCCTGTATGAGACAAGTGTGTGGTGCAGTATTTGGAACGGTTACTGCTGCTACAATGCCCAGTTATCAAGATTTAAGTGAGTTTGAATGTGGTGTTATAGTCGGCGCACGAGCGATGGGACACGGCATCTAAGAGGTAGCTGTGAAGTGGGGATTTTTCCATACGACCATTTCACGAGTCTACCGTGAACATCAGGAATCCGGTAAAACATCAAATCTCCGCCATCACTGCGGACGGAGAAAGATCCTGCAAGAATGAGACAAACGACGATTGAAGACAATCATTCAACGTGACAGAAGTGCAACACTTCCGCAAATTGCTGCAGATGTAAAATCTGTGTCCAACGTGCGAACCATTCAACGAAACATCATAGATATGGGCTGTCGGAGCCGACACAAAGCTTCACGTCTCGCCTGGGCCAGTCAACACTGAAATTGGACTGTTGGATATTGAAAACATGCTGCATGGTCGGACGAGTCTCGTTTCAAATTGTATTGAGCGCATGAACGCGTACCTCACGAATCCATGGACCCTGCATGTCAGCAGGGGACTGTTCAAGTTGATGGAGGCTCTGTAATTGTGCGGCGTGTGCAGTTGTATGAGAGCTAACATCCCAAAAATGTTCGGGCTCACATGCGGTTCCTCTTCATCGAAATGTCTTCGCTCAAATTCGTCTAGGGGTTGAACCACACGTGTCGTATTACACGCCCTAAATTAGACACTTGTGACCCTTTGTTTAAATTATCTGGCTGATGGCAAGTTTGCGAAATGCAATGTTAACATATAATAACAGTAATAATAATATCGGGAACTAAATTAACGACCCGTAAAAGATTTAGGCCACACATTTGCCATTTGGTTACAATAATGTTTATTCAGAAACCAAACTAATAGCGAAAGTGGTCGCATTTAGAGTTGCTGTTACACTCGATCGCATATCCATTTGACACATTATGATCATTCACAATGTCATTGCAAAATACAAGTTATCTACGCGAAAAGTGAGAGTTCACATCAGGCGCGCGGCTGCTCACCGCTCAGAGACTAACTCCCGCGATACGACACAATGCGAAATTTTCTAACTCGTTTCACTTCGTAGCTGCCTAAAGACCGACCGTCCGCTTTCGCGTCTGCATCCGAACTTTACCCTTTGGTGTCTCGACCAGGACTGTCGCTTTCGCGTCTGCACAAGCACTGTACCCTTTGGTGTCTCGACCAGAACTGCCCTCTGCCCGTCTCCGGCCGCGTTTCCCGCGCGAAGGATATACCCGCTCGACTGACTAGGGCACTTCCCTTTCCTGAAGCCGTCCATCTGACTGGCTACAGCTTATTCTACATTATTTTACATTTTAACATATTTAAATAATCAAACCTTGACCTCTTTCACGTTCTAAATAAAGTAGCAATAATTCCCATTACATAATAAAGGTTAAATTCTTTTACAAAAAAAAAAAAAATACAATTTCCTTCTGAATGTCACGGCAAGTAACCTTGCACCAATGTGCTTTCTGATAAATAAATAAAGAACAAAAGTAAGTATTATGCACTAAACTTTACAACAAATATTCTACTACCTAATGATTCAATAAGGTGTCATGCTGTCATCGTTCAATGTGATTTTGTGTGGTGGAAATGTTGATTTGATGCTTAACTGTAAATACTGATAATTTAAATTTACTATATCTTTTAAACAAATAAAGTTACAAAGTTGATATTTACAACGTTTGTCATTTTAATGATGCGCTTCTATATGAAATGTCAATCGTTAAAATCGACCAATTTTTCAGATTTTAGCATTCAGGTCTTTGTAACTTCCTGGCATATTAAAACTGTGTGCCGGACCGAGACTCGAACTCGGGACCTTTGCCTTTCGCGTGCAGCTGCTCTACCAATTGAGCTACCCAAGCACGACTCACGCCCCGTCTTCACAGTTTTACTTCTGCCAGTATCTCGTCTCCTACCTTCCTAATTTCACAGAAACTCTCCTGCGAGCGTCCATTAAATTTGGAAGGTAGGGGACGAGATACTGGAAGAAGTAAAACTGTGAGAACGGGGCGTGAGTCGTGCTTGGGTACTTCAGTTACTAGAGCAGTTTCCCGCGAAAGGCAAAGGTCCCGAGTTCGAGCCTCGGTCCGGCACACAGTTTTAATCTGCCAGGAAGTTCCATATCAGCGCGCACTCCGCTGCAGATATCGTTCTGGATTCAGGTCTTTGTTACCAAACTTGTTAATTTCACTTTAACAGTAACTATTATAGATATGATCAATGTTCAAATTTTATTGGGATCACCATGAAAATTTATGGAGGATGGCAGATTTAAATTACTGTGGCTTTATTCCCTGCATTACTACAGAATTAAATAGTTATCATAAATGTTTTCTTTTATGGACGATCTTAGGTCCGCCATATTTAACACTGCTACATCTCCTCAGCCACAAAAGGCTTCTACTGGGTTTCCCCATGACGTAGGTTCCCGTTTGTCTCATTCGCACACTACAGTGCTTAGGCCTCAATAGGCAATAGACGCCTGTGAGTTTCCCCATCTCGTGGCGAATCTGTGCCCTTTGTGGCAGGCAGTCTTGGACGACAGGGTTCGTTCCACAATTCCTGTAGACTGACTCTTTCGACCATATATTTAAATGAGAGCGCAGTACTCGTTAACTCACATGTAGTGATACGTGATCCTTGATACGTCTAGATACGATTTTGACAAATGACAGATAAGCGTGCATTCTGTCTCATCACATGTATCCATTCATGTCCATTGTGCATTCTAAAGGACTTGAGCAATTCCAGTAGGACAATGCGACACCCCACACGTCCTGAATTGCTACAGAGTGGCTCCAGAAACACTCTTCCGAAGAATACCCCATCGTACTCTTACGAATTTATGGACAGTCCTGTAGGATTCATGGTATCAATTTCCTCCAGTAATACTTCAGACATTAGTCGAGTCAATGCCACGTCGTGCTGCGGCACTTTTGCATGCTCGCAGGGGCCCTACACGATATTAGGCAGGTGTACCAGTTTCTTTGCTCTTCAGTGTATAGAACCTAACCAACAGCCTAACACAATAAAACAGAAACGCCTGGCAATAGAAGGCAAAACCGAAAACAAATTACGTCCAAGAGGGAGGCTGAGAATAGCTAGATTGACATGAACACGCCAAAGGCGCACTAGGTAAGCAATAGGCACAAGTAAAAATAAAGAAGAAAGTGATGCACCAAAACAGCGCAAATGGGCAATCTGCCGAATAATATTCCAAGAACTGTGCTAAACACTCCACTGACCGGAACTGAGGAAAACCACCAATGCACGAGGATAATTACTGCGCTCACTCAGTCCAGGAGCAGCAAGGCTCCTTCCTCTGGATAATCCAACAGCGAGTTCTGGAAAACAGAAGTTGCCACAAGCTGCCCCTCCCCCGTGCAGAAGTACCTTCCTTGGCGTGTTGACGCTGTTTCTCCTTACTCGCCCAGCGAGCTCCAAGCAGAATCCTTCCATACCGAGCGCATCGCAGCCAAAACAGACCGTCAGCAACCTCTTCCAGCGGCAACCACCAGAAATCTCTCCCTTCGCGCTGTTCCAACCTGCTCTGTCTAAGTGAATCAAAGAGAGCCTCACATTGCAGCACCGTAGACACACGTGAGTCAGGTGCGAGGTATGGACCTTCCAGCGCGACTCAGTTCCATTCTGTTAAGTTCAGTTCATTTCCGTTCTGTTCTGTTCTACTCCATGCAGTTCACTTCAGTTCAATTCCTTTCCGTTCTGGTAAGTTCTGTTCAGTTTAACTCCGTTCATCTCTGTTCAGTTCCAGTCCATGAATTCTGTTCAGTTCTTTTCCATTCTGTTTGAACCAGTACAGTTCAGCTCAGTTCATTTCTGTTATGTTCCATTCAGTTCAGTTCAGTTCAGTTACTTTCAGTTCCATTCTGTTCCATTCCATTCCTTTCAGTTCAGTTCACTTCTACTCCATTCCATTGTGTTCAGTTGATTTGAGTTCTACTGATGTCAGTGTGGATCGTCCTGATTATTGGAGGACTTTTTAATTTTCATAATGTTCGCCAGTACCGCCTAAATTTCTTTTGTAATTGATACGCTAAATGAGTAAACAACTCTGTGATACTAGTGTTTAATGTAATAACTGAGTTGTACTGTGGCCTCTTCCCAGGATGAGCCATAACCCCAGTAGGAAAAAAATCGGTGACTGTACAAGGATACTCTCCAAATAATATTTATATAAGGGAGCCATGGCCTCTGGTGGCTCATTACTGCTACACAGCTCACCATCAGGTTCGTTTCTCCAGCAGTGATAGTTGTACGGTACAGCAGTTTATACACGGTGAACCAAAACTCCGACTAACTTTCAGAGATAGTAGGACGGACCAAAACTTGCAAAAAATTTCTAGTATATCTGGGCTCTGTAGTGCATACCTTAAGAGCTAGGGGCACTTGTTCATTTTCGCTACTGTGAAACACGGCTCTTCTACTGAAAGGGTCCTCATAGCTTTAGAGCCCATGTTTACTGGACTTTTTTTCCTTATTTTGGTCCATGCCACAGCCTGCAGCAGATGAGACGTGTTTCGCAGTATCGGATATTAAAAAATGATTGCAGCTCTTGAGTTACGCAATTTAGTGCCCATGTGTACTACGCATTGTTTTTATTATTTTTGTCCATACTGTAGCCTATGAAAGTTTTTGGGTGGAGTTCTGGTTCACCCTGTACACTTTTCCTGATGAAAAATTAGCCAACATGCACGTCGTAGTATGATTTCACTAAATGCACTGGAAGAGCAACACGATGACTCTTTGATAATAATACATATGTGTCAACTGATGGTTGTTGCAGCACTCAGTGTCTTGTGCTGTACGTTTTAGTGATTGCGTGTCATAGGCCTTTTCACTACTATGACAGTAGTTTCCCGAGACAAAGTTAATAGCTGTAACCAACATACTATAATAATTACAATAGTACTCTGTAATGAGTCACAGGAGAGACGGGTCCCTTGAACGAAAATACGCAGAAAATGTCTCTACCCGACCTTCGAAACTTTGGCAGTGGAGCTGAGGTTCATTCGGTATAGTGAACCTGAGGCTTAGTTTACAAGAGAGTGAAAGCCGCGAAACTAATTTACGAAAGTGTGGTGCTAGACATTGTGCACGAGAGTCTGTCACTCGCCGAAAGTCGATGACAAAACTAAATTCTAAGACGAAAAAAGCGACGCACCACGAAGGAATTATCCGAATGGGACAAAAATAGGTAGATGTTATGTAATTGTGCAAACAAACGAACGATCGAAATTACAGAAAAATTGGATGATTTATTCAAGACAAAGAGCTTCACAAATTAAGCAAGTCAATAACACGTTGGTCCACCTCTGACCCTTGTGCAAGCAGTCATTTGGCTTTGCATTGACTGACAGAGTTTTTGGATGTTTTCCTCAAGGATATGGTGCTAAATTCGGTACAAGTCAAAACCCCAATCTGGTTGGATGGCCCTGACGATAATGCTCCAAACGTTCTCAACTGGGGAGAGATCCGGCAACTTTGCTGGCCAAGGTAGGGTTTGGCGAGCACGAAGACAAGCAGTGGAAACTCTCGCCGAGTGCGGGAGGGCGTTATCTTGCTGAAATGTAAGCCCACGATGGCTTGCCATGAAGGCCAACAAAATGGGACGCAGAGTGTCGTCGACGTGACGCTGCGTTGTAAGAGTGTCGCAGCTGACAACCAAAGGGGTCCTGCTATGAAAAGAAATGACACACCAGACGCCCACTGCTGTCTACATATTTGCAGCCCTGTGCCTGTAGAGGACTCCGAATTGTAACGTGTAACATGGCGATGTATATTGTACGTTGGTGTGTGAGGGTTCATCCACACACGGAGCATCTTCTTCAGTATGGCATTGCCAGACCAACACGAACACTGCAACGTCTACAAGCCGACACCTCGGGTTCATGGCCATCGGTCATCCTCTATGATATTCCGACTTGCCGCCCCCCAACCCCCCCCCCCCCCCCCGTCCCTATTTTCACACGTTTGTTTCCAAAATTTAAGGAAGACATTTTAGGATCGCACATTGATAGTGACGAAGCGGTTGAACCAGAGGTGAGGTTCTGGTTCTGTCAACAGTCAAACATTCTACAGTGATGGTAAAAGTGGTTTCTTGTTGGCAGAAATGTGTTCGTCACCAGGGTGACTATGCTCAGAAATAAATATGTAGACCTGAAGAATAGAGATGCAGAACGTTAATAACGTTTGTTTTATTTAAAAAGTCTTAAGAGTTTGCACCTAAAATATTCGATGGTATTACTTTTCAGCACGGTCTCGTACATGAGTAACAGCAAGAAAATGGAAATTACAATGCATCAAATGTTCACTCTCCAATGCCCCTAATGCTGAACTTGGCTGAGGAATTGCTGATTTTAATCGGCCCAATAATGCATGTTTCTTACGTTTAGCTTTGCGTGATTGAAATAAAGATCAGTAAGAGAATTTTCCTGATGATACAAAACGTTTGTTCAACTGTTTCTTGACTGTTTCTCATCAGTCGGGCATCCTTACTAGGTTACTGGTAATGATTAAGAAAGGTGTGTTTAGTCATGGGATCATTTAGTAGGTGCAGAACCATTACAAAGAAGCTAGACAAACTCTTTGGCTAACACTACAAGAGAGGCTTTGTGTTTCACACAGACCTTTACTGTTAAACTCCAAACAATTTACCGTAGTACTTGGCACCACCAGCGCTCAGGAACAAAGACTCAAGCTAAGCCTGGACATGAGGCAAGGTTTAACCTAAGTGCCTACTTTGCTCTGGAAAAGTTCTTCCATTTAAAGATTGACAGATAGTGGAGGACCACTACCGAGCGCGAAATGCCTGGGAATACTCGAGTGAAACACAAGAACTCCCCTACAAACAGGCAGATTTGTTGTTGGATCACAGCATTCTTGACATAAACGTAGACAAACACCTCAAGTAATTTCTATGGCGTTCACGAGAAAATCCAGTGAGGAGGCAGCAGCTCGCACTGAGAGATGTCATAACAAGAAGCCAGGGTGGGACGACATGGGAGTTCTCGTGCTGCATGCTAGCTGCCGCTGAGGAACTTTTCGACTCTAGAGGTCTAAAGCTATAGGAAGCTGCTGCGTGATTGGTAAGCATAGCTATGCAGTGTTGATTGCTCATTGGGTGAGACTGCAATCTGAGCCCGCCAGTGACAAGTACGATACGCCAGGAAATTCAGCGCTCTGGAGAGCAGACTGGGAGAAAAGAATCAAAACTAGTGAGCAGGGGCAGCCACCGGTCAATGAAAGAAGTGACTGTCAGGGCGAGAACAGGTGGACAGTAGTGACCGATCAGTGAATGGGCGATGTAGCGATGCCTGAGAAGAACGGATTAGCCATGCTGCTTTTCCCATATCGTTTTAATTTGCCTTCTGGAGGCACGTCAGTCTAATGGAGACTAAGTTTTCTTACTCTGAATGTGATACCTGCATTCTTTCTCATGTCTACTGTGTATCTGTGAGATATTCATTTTCGATTCGACATTGGATGGACTGCCCTACGGTCCAATGCATCAGTTATTAAGCATCCAAAAATGTATCCCTTGCCTGTCCTGAGCCTTCAAATACAAAAGGGAGACCGTCTCCGCTAGATAACCACCACAGACAAGAGACAAAGTGCGTGAGTATAAAACGCCATCTTGGCCGCCGGGCCAAGCTCTACTCGAAGGGATTTAGCGGACCGTCAACTACCGGCAGACGGATCGTTGCCTCAGGGCCACAGAGCATGGGAGATGAAGGTCGTGCCTGCCGGGGTGGCCGAGCGGTTCTAAGCGCTACTGTCTGGAATCGCGCGACCGCTACTGTCGCAGGTTCGAATCCTGCATCGGGCATGGATGTGTGTAATGTCCTTAGAATAGTTAGGTTTAAGTAGTTGTAAGTTCTAGGGGACTGATGACCTCAGATGTTAAGTCCCATAGTGCTCAGAGCCATTTGAACCATTTGACGAAGACCGATGGTTAAAAGCCACACGACAAGAGAGGAAACCGACACATCGCAAAGCATCACATCATTCGTAGACACCAGCAAGTAATTCCGACGTCGTCTAGTGGTGAGGTAAAGTGGTTTACTTCGCTCCACCCCCTCCGCTCCCCCAGCTCTACTATCCCAGATATTAAGTCGTGTCTATGCTCAGTCAAATCAAACCTGAGATTATATTTTTATCATTGATCTGTGAATGATGATAATGGAAAAATGCCGTGTGGCTAGGGCCTCCCGTCGGGAAGACCTTTCGCCTCGTGCAAGTCTTTCGAGTTGACGCCACTTCGGCGACTTGCGTGTCGATAGGGATGAAATGATGATGACAAGGACAACACTCAGTCCCTGAGCGGAGAAAATCTCCGACCCAGCTGGAAATCCAACCCGGGCCGTTAGGTATGACATTCCGTCGCGCTGACCACTCATCTACCAGGGGCGGACAATGATGATAATAATAATGAACTTAAACGTTTGTATGTATTTATCAAACAGTTTGATTTACTATGTTTGCTGCCCAGCATATTAATTTTCTCATTCAACTGCATTTCAATATACAGGGTGTCCCAGCTATCTTGTCCACCCAAAATATTTCTGGAACAATAACAGCTATTGGAAAACGACTTTCACCGGTATCAATGTAGGGCTGGGGCCCATGAATGTACATATTTGGAAACATTCTAAAACGAAAGCGTATGTGTTTTTTAACACAAACTTATGTTTTTTTTAAATGGACCTCCTATGTTTTTTCTTCAGCAATCCATAGCATGACAAAGCACATACACAATGGTGTTGATTGCATCGCATAATTCCCATTACATCCCGAGATATTGAGACGCGAAGTTGACGCTTGAAACACCCGACATGCGCTGCTAGCGCACGTCTTGAGGCTCAGGCGTGAACCCCATGCTGCCCGTAATCGCGATGTGATTGACATGTGTAACCACACCTCCATACTTATCAAGAAGTCCGAAACGAATAATACGGTCTGCTGCCATCAACTCTCATAAGCACATAATCGTTTCCCTCTTACACGTTTTACGTATCTACGTACACAATATGAACCAGTACCGATCGGTGTACACCCGTCAGGTTGTCTTATTTATCCTGCACACCCAAAATAAGGCTTATCTAATGCGTTATATGACCCATTGTGCCTGTCGCGCAGGGCCTGGCTCTACCTAGTCAAGTGTCCAACGTAGTTCCCACTACTGCCACAGTTACCACTTCGTCTTGTTTATGATTTGCGACACATGCAAACTCCTGAACTCCACCACCCTCCGAGCATCCCATTTGTGGTTGCTTTGGCGTGCAGTACCCCGCTTGCCAGTGTAGTCGTGCATCAGAGTAATCTAGTGACGGCACGGAGGTAGTACACATTGTGAATAAACGTTGTGTTGTGGAACTTATACTGTACAGTATAATGTACACAAATGAAGATATGGTAGAAATGCTGCTGATCTATGGAGAATATACGTTGACGGGAAATACGTTGTGAGGTTGCTTGTTTGTTGATAGCACTGTTTGCGAACATTATGATTATTAAGTTAATATGTCTGTTTTCTACCCTACTCTACATACCTGTACTGTAACCTGTTGTAGGTGGACGAAATGCTGTTCAGGCAGAACGCCTGTACAGAAGACGATTCCCTGACAAGCCATCGCCTTCGCGCCGGATGTTTGGTCGTCTCACATCTCGTCTACGTGAAACGGGAAGCTTAAATCTCAGACCTCGACATCGTCCTAGAACACGCACAGATGAACGTGCTGAAGTTGCTGTGCTCGCTACCATAGCTGTGAATCCTCAAATCAGCACACGTCAAATTGAACGTGGAGTTGGTGTGTCGAAATCAAGTGCACAGCGTATTCTTAAACGTCATAAATATTCATTTACGCCAGGATCTTCATGGAAACGACTTCCGTAATAGGGTAACATTTGGTCGGTGGGCTCAGAAAAAACTTCTGACTAATCCAAATTTTTTTGCAGATGCTCTCTTTACCGACGAGGCATCATTTTCCAACAAAGGAATTGTCAAAATGAGGAATATGCATTATTGGTCCGCAGACAATCCAAAATGACTCCGTCAGGTAGAGCATCAACGTCCGTGGAAAATGTTTGGTGTGGGATTATTGGAGATACCATTATCGGACCTTCCTTTATAAATGGCATCCAAAATGGCAGACAATACTCCAGATTTATACGACACTATCTTCCTGTTCTCTTGGACACCGTACCTCTGAACCGGAGAATGGTCATGTGGTAGCGGCATGACGGATGCCCTGCACATAACGCCTTACGAGCACGACGACTTCTGAACCGTAAGTTCCCTGGTAGGTGGACTGGACGAGCTGGCCCAGTTAGGTGGCCTGCCCGATCTCCAGACCTTACACCGCTGGAATATTTTCTTTGGGGAGCAGTCAAGGATGCTGTTTACCAACATGAACCAACAACACCAGAGGACATGAAGCAACGCATTATTGATGCTTGTACAGCCATCAAAGAGGAAACAGTAGCACGAAGTAGGGCATCTTTCATCCGCAGAGTGACCCTATGTATGCAAGCCAATGGGCATCACTTTGAGCATGAGATGTGAACGCTATGTTTAGTATGTAGTGCTAGTATCACAGTGGAAGTTTCTACAAAGGGCCATTTTACCCAGTGATGTTAAGAAACATTTGTTTGAAACTATTTCTCATTTAACGCATTAGATAAACATTGATAATTATGTGATAATAAAACTAATTGGTTAAACATGTTTACATTCATCTTCTATGTCCTACCTGAACTTCCCAAATCAAAACATTTTTACCTAAACAACGGTAAAACTTTTAGTCCACTTGCTCGTTTCACTAAAATCATCAACATGAATTTTACTATTACGAGTGAATGATTAACTGTCACTTGCGCTAGATCTACAGTGAAGTAAAGTTTTAACGCTGAACGGCATTACCTTTTTGGTAACGGATTAACGATAAGCGAAGTTAACTTTGTGACTAACGTTGCGGTACACAGATATGTTACAGAACCGCATCACCCCTAGCCTATGGGATAAATACCTGCTGGAATCTACGACGTTAATGCAGGATGGCAGCAGACCGTATTATTCGTTTCGGACCTCTTGATAGGTATGGAAGTGTGATTACACATGTCAATCACATCGCGATTACGGGCAGCATGGGGTTCACGCCTGAGCCTCAGGACGTGCGCTACCATCGCATGTCGGGTGTTTCAAGCGTCAACTTCGCGTCTTAATATCTCGGGATGTAATGGGAATATTGCGATGCAATCAACGCCATTGTGTATGTGCTTTGTCATGCTATGGATTGCTGAAGAAGAAATATAGGAGGTCCATTTAAAAAAAAACATAAGTTTGTGTTAAAAACACATATGCTTTCGTTTTAGAATGTTTCCAAATATGTACATTCATGGGCCCCAGCCCTACATTGATACCGGTGAAAGTCGTTTTCCAATAGCTATTACTGTTCCAGAGATATTTTGGGTGGACAAGATAGCTGGGACACCCTGTATTTTGGCACTCAGTGTTTGGTGACCTCATTAGCATCTCAGTTATTCAAATCTAAATTCACTACAATACTTTCTGGAAAGAGTCTAGCAACATATTACTTCCTCATACTTATGTCTCGTGAAATTAC
Organism: Schistocerca nitens; assembly: GCF_023898315.1. Lineage (NCBI taxonomy): Eukaryota > Metazoa > Arthropoda > Insecta > Orthoptera > Acrididae > Schistocerca > Schistocerca nitens. The sequence goes on along the minus strand of NC_064615.1, from coordinate 216,673,086 downwards.
GACAACGAGAAAATCAAAGACATTAGATCTGAAATGGAAATTTACTGACAATCATTCTTCCCACGCACCAGTCGCCAGTAGTACAGAGAAGGAGACAAACGATAGTGATACCAAAGTACTCATCTCCAAACACCATACGTTGGCTTGCGAGGTATACATGTAGATGTCGGACATTTAGCTACCTGTAGAAGATTTAGCCATGTGTAAAATATGTACACGTATTAGTGACTCAAATATTTTATATATAAAAAAGTGGTAGCGTCTTTGAATAATAATCAAAACATCCATGTTATAGAGTTCGAACCCTTTCCACTGCTCAGATTTTCATTCAGAGTTATGGCTAACAGCGGCTGAATACTCATAGCTTAAAGAGGCAGCCGCGTTCTACCAGCAGCTTTGTTAGAGAGAGCGGAGGTTTTGAGGGTAACGTTTTATGCCGTTAAAAGGGGGGAGAACAAGCAATAACCAACGGCATACGTTAAAGACTCATAATGTGCGTGTGAGTTGTAAGTGAAAAAGTGTCATGATGATCGCTCCATTGGCAGAAGATTCTGAATTAGTCCGCCACTTAGATCTCCGGGAAAGGACTGCCAAACAGCAAAGTAACCACTAGAAAAATTGAATAACCAACGAAAGGTAAACACACTACGAGCATATGGTAGCATGGCATATTTGAACCTCAAGCTCCACTATGCATGTCAATCCTTTTTGCGACTGAGTATGTACTATAGAAGAAATTATGACGATCACTTTTTGTATGTCTTGTGACTCATTCACCGCATCATTCTAATATTACCGATTACTTCATGGGCACACATGCTCTTATATGGACCTCTAAAGCCGCACCACCTGCATATAGAGTTTTTAAAATTTATTTCCTGTTGTGTATTATGAAGTAATAATGTAAACATTGTAATTCATTACTACAGCACGTTTGACTACTTGATATGGGTGGACGTGCTCTGATGTAGACTTCAAACACCGCATTATTCGCATATAGGATCTTCTTAGTTTATTTATATATTGCTAAAGAATATTTACATTTCAGTATTGTGTCCCTGACTTCGTGATGTTTTCACTGTTGGGCCTTTTATTAACTAAATCTCGAGTACGGTAACAACATAAACCTCAAGCACCGAATCACACTTCAATTTTTAGCTGTATAGCATTTTATTTGCCTTTTATTGAATGTGAGCATGTACAAGGAACGAATGTATTATGATTGCTGTTATGTCAGCTTAGTGGCTTTTTCACCTCATTATTGCGACCTTACCAATACTTTTTAACTGGACATGCTTGTACATAGACGTCGAACACTGCATTATTTGCAGATGACTTTTGTAGTTTATTTTTTGTAGTGTAACGATTTCTTTTTGTAAACCTAACAGTTTATTATAGGACGAATATGTAAGAAGGGTCGTGTGCGTTGCCATATCGTGCATATATTTCATGGATTTTCGTTACGGATGAAATCTTGAGTAGACATCAAGCATCGTATCGACTTTATACTACGAGCTCCACAGCATCTTGTATTGTCTGATCCAGTTAATGCGTCCTATATTGTCTTGTGTACAGTTACCATGGTTATCTATTTCTGTCAGTTGCTGTCGATACATGTAGTGTGTGTGTAGATAAATAATCTGAACTATATTTTCATCGTAAATTTACATGGTAATCCAGTTCTGTCAGTTGCTGGCGATGGGTAAACTCCGTGTAGATAAATAATCGGAACTACACTTTTTACCGTGAAATTACAATTTAAAAAATGACACTGTACGCTTTCAAAATATAATTTATTGTAAATTTGTGTTTTTAAAAATGTTACTTATTTCTGTCAAAAGTAATTTTAATGAGACTGGAGAGAAGCAAGAATCTGTATTGTTGCACATGTAGTTCGAGATTTATGCGAGAGCACATCGATTGCCGAGTACCACTATGTGAACAACTGTACAGAGACTTTTCTGTACAAATATCGTACTACCTCAGTCGCCACTGCAGTGTTAAGTGAACGAGTGCGCAAGAACATCAGCACAACATTTGGACGTTTTATTTTTGAGGTATTTTATTTTTGATAGTCTGAGGTTCCTTGCTACTTTTTATTGTCAAATGACGCAAAATCACTATGTGGTTTGCAAGATCGTAAAGATTATGAGCTCTTGTTAATGTATTACAAGGTACGTTCTAATGCTTCAGTAATGTATATAGTGTTTAAATGAGATCATAGGTATATTATCTACCTTGACTTGGGTTGTTTGGTTATTAAACTTTAGATTCGATAGTAACACAGATCTATCGAAACTGATAATCAATAAAAAGAGTTACAAGCAATCTTGGGGTATCTGATATTTCAGAATAATAACAATTCAGGTCCCCCCTAGTAGTTACCCAGTGTCAGACGTAAATAAAAAATATTAGGCTGTTGAACGGACAGTTCAGAATGGGAACGGATATGATAACTAATAATCAAGGAAGATTGGAACGTGTAAGTAGGGAAAGGAATGGAAGAAAGAGTTGCCGGAGATTATGGGCTTGGTAACAGGAATGAGAGAGGAGAAAAACTTTTCACTTCTCCAACAAATTTCGGCTAGGAATAGCTAATATACTGTTAAAAAGTCACAACAGGAAGAGGTATACTTATAAAAATCCTGGAGATTTGTGAAAATTCCAACTGGATTAGACCAAGATGAGACGGATTCCTAAAACAGATACTGGGCTGTAGGACGTAACCTGCAGAAGATACAGACACGGGTCATAGTTGAGACGAAGACAAGCTGTTTCTCCACATTATTCAAAGGTAGGCGGAGAAGTGGACGACGCGCACATAACCCATGCCGTAATAACGGTGACAGACTGCCACCCCTGGTAGTGTACGATGTGTTTCACTGTTCCACTAGAGGCGAGAAGGACGCAAATCTGTCCCGCAGTGTCATTCAGTTGACATGTCGATCTTCTCGGAAAGTGGTCTGGGTGATGCGACTCGCCTGTATCATTCTGATCTACAGCCTTCTGTGAACCATTCTGCACACACCAGCTGCACTGCCGAAATACTTCATCCCTCTCGTACACCAGTTTCCCGGGTGGATGCACCATTTGTCTCATGCCTGCAATGCGCCCTCTTTCTAGCCCACTGATTTGACAGTACGGTTCGCGCATACGTTTTCAAAGCGTCCTGTACCTCTGCTCAAGCCACAATGATCCATTATCTTTGGCTTGTAGCGACAACGAGAGCAGCAGACTCATTTTACTGGTAGGTGGTGTTGCGCCACTATATCTATGATGACCTTGAACTCACGGACCGACCTGCTGCAAAAGCTAATAATTTCTCAAGAACATACTACTGTACATATCCTGTGAATATGAACGTCCTACCTCTAGTCGTTCAAGGCGTTCTGTTTTTCGTGAAAGTGAGCATACTTTAATTAATCGACGAAATAAGGACGTAAAAAAGGTACTGGGAACCTAAAGAATACGGAAATGTATGTTATTTATGAAGGAAACGCATAAGACATGCAGGAAAAATGTGAAGAAAATGAAACTGAAATAGTCATGGGAGGACTGATTCAGCGCATAAAGAAGTCAAAACATTCTTCAGTAAAACAAAGAAGTCAACATTATGAGTGCAACGTGAATTCGACTGTTAAACGCACAGGAGAGAGCGCGTAGTTCGAAAGAGAACACTGAATGCATCTGCGTGGGGAAGGAGTTGTTTCAAGCGGTGACTGAGGAGTAAATGGGTGTCGACATGGAAGATATACGGGATGTGGTGTGTAAGGTGGCAGAATAAATGAAGGTGAATTTCGTACCTTGCATAAGGCCTTTATACATCGTAACAGGAAGGTGAATATGACACCTAACTTACATCGGCGGTAATGAGCAAATTTACCTATAAGTATGTAATGCAAAAGTGATGACACTCAATCGATGGTATTAACGCACCACTCCTACATAATGCATGCCAATGAGCAGAAGGTGAAACAAGCAGCGAGAGGAAACGTTTTCTGTGGAAGCCAGTGTGGGCAGACACAGAGGCCGCACACTGGGAGGCACTACAGAAAGCTCTTACGGGGGCGCGTCCTGCAACAGGTCAGCGACCAGACAGGTGACGCATACTGCAGGGCGAGTAACGGACCGCCAGAAGTAGGACAGAAAGAAGCTTTAGAAAACTGCATTTCGGAATGACAAAGGGGTACGAACAAAACCAGTGACGCATTTGATCACGTGAACTGCAAGTGGTACACATTTTATAGACACATGTAACTTTTTAGGCGTCTGGAGCAGACACAAAACATCCGATTGGTGGAAATGCACTGGGAAGTGCTGAGATTTCGACGCAGTTTAAAGGTAGGACCCTTGCGACTGGTAGAGAGAGCTTCCACAAATTAAGAGGAATGCTCCTATTGGTCGAATAGAGTCGTGACGTGGAGAACGAAAGAACCCAGACGGGGAGACAGTTCGGCTATGAGAAACACAAGACGGAAATTTCGGGGTGCTCTTATCTGAACTGGCATCAAGTGCAGAATGGAGCACATAACGCTCTATATAACGCAGAGGAGAAATATGTGTGAACACTGTTTTCGCAGTGGATGACCTCCAGGAAGAAATAAGCTGTAGCGTCGATGAGCTCCAACTGTGGAGAAACGAACCAGACAATTAGTTAATTGTTCTTGCGATAACCGAGGGGGCATTATAATATTCACACTGCTCCAGCCATGCGTGTGTATGTCACCACAGTCTGAGACTAGGGATCAGTTCATGTTTTCTTGCATATCGAGAAACATTGGGAGAGTTTGTGCTGGAAAATTGTGTTATATCCTAGCCAGTAATGCCACCCGAGCCCGCTGCCAAAAGGTTGGCAGCATCAAAGTCCGGACGCCGTCCGCATAAGCAGCGCCAGCGAGACAGGAAATCGCCGTAAGTCTGCGCGCGCCACCGCTGGCTTCTGGCTTCTTAAGCGCTGGAGTCGCGAGCGCTAGGACAGTTCTGGATTCGCCGCTCAGTTGTAGACTCGCCACCGAATTGTGTACATCGCAGCCGAGTTGTTGTTTGTCGTCAGCCGACGCTGACCTAGCCGCACCGACTCGAACTAGACAGATTTCTGTAGACCATGTTCACCACTTGTAACACCATAGCTCTAATGATCTACTGATTTATTTTGCTTTTATTTATTTAATGTTACTTCTGTAAATGTGTGTGATTGAATGGGTAACACATAACTGTATATTTCTTTATTTGTTAATATGTGCAAAAGTTCTGTGTTATCCAATGCGTTTGTTTGTAGTTATGTAAACTGCTGATCCTCACTTAGGAATCTTAGCAATTATTGCACCATAAGGTGTAGTGGTTCCCCACGGGAACAGTATTGCATCAGAATGCGCAAATTGTGTTTGGCCTTGCGGAAAAAGGTGGGACTGGTAGCCACCGGTCGGAGACGGACACGGAAGTAGGCGAGGAAGTCAGTCGGAAAGCACACGGAGACGGAGACGGAAGCCGTCGGAGACGAGTCACCAGACGGACACGAGTTACGAGTCCGTGCTATTCCATGGGAAAGACGCATATTGTGCTGATTTCCGAGAGAGGATTTTCATGCTTCTCTCCAAGGGCTCGAATAGTTGGAAATATTCTGGAATTTGTCTCTATCATCGCCATCAAGAAATCGGCCTGCAATTCCACCTACCTGCATGCAGTTGCCACCACATTGCGCAATCATTGCTTCATAGTGACATTATGATGTACGGTGAAGGATCAGCTTAAAGGATGTGCTAATGTGCTGAAATATAAGGTAATTTAAATCTGAATTTGTGTATCTACCTTGACTTTTCTCCTCATCATAACCTCTTAGGATCCTCACCGTTTGGACTATACTGATTACCGAGTGTCCTTACTGAAAGTACATTGGAGCCTAGAGTGATTTTATTAATTAAAGCCTCTTGAACTGAAAAATAATTTTCCTAGTGAAAACTGCTTATTAACGTGTTGTTGCCAACTTCAAGTAAAAGCTCTTAAGACTGAGGCTTATAATGTTTCTTGCTTAGTAAATGATTACATTACTGCTTATTATTGCAAATCGCAGAAGGTGAGTCAGTGTCTTGCATATATGTTAATTTTGTGTCTCACTGCAGTAAAAGTGGAAAACTGCAATAGTAGGAAATTATATATTCAGGTTTACTCTCTCTCTCTCTCTCGTGTATTAGAAATGCATATTAATAATAACGTTATAAAGACAAGTCACTTTGTGTAAAGTAATAGTGTGTTTTGGTAGCTGTTATAATTTTGCAAATTGCTTCTGCTGCTCTAGTTGTTGGTTTCAACCTTATCATATGTATATATATGTATCAGAGTTAATTGCACTCGCTTGTGGTCAAGTATAGGTTGTGTTTATCTGTTAAAATTATTAATTACTATTTTCTTCAACGAGAATGTTGATCATTCTTTTGCCTAGTTAGGCTGGCGGCCGTTTTACCATTATCAGTTTAACAGTGCAGGAAGGCAATTTCTTCGTTAGTCACTGTTTAATTAGTTACGTAATTCTGACTTTCATTTCGATAAGCCACTTCCGTTAGGTACAACATGGTCAAACAACAAAATTCCTCTCAGAGGGTAACACTGTTCTGATTGCGTAATACCATATTTATTATAACAAAATAATTTTGTTTTGTAAACTGACTCCTACTTTGGGGTTATGGTGTAATAGTAGCAGAGTGTAGTGTTATATGTGGCTTTTCTTTGACAGGATTACTTGTTCTGTTGGGACATAATAAGTAATATACCAAACTTGGTATTTGATTACGCAAGCTACGTAAACATTGCGCCACCACGCAGTCCTAGTAGTGTTATACACTGTGTTCTGTATCGTCGTTAATAAAGATAAGTACCGACTTTCATTTAATCCGAGTGTCTGTTCACTGTTCCAGCGGACCGGTCGGCCCGCTATTAAAAGTGTGGCGGTGACTTCGTAGGCCGCTTCTACAGCGAAGTGTTGTCGCTACGAAGGCCGTCACAAAAAATTGAGCAATGGTTTAATTAGTTTTATAGGAATTTCAGAGGGCGAGAGCAGCCACGCAGACGGCAACTCATCGCAGCTAAGGTAAATACTGCGTGCAGAGACGCAAACTTGTTGGTTCACCAGCTTGCGTCCATTGTAAACTCGAGCGACCTTGGGTAATCTTTTCCTCGACTTGTCACAAAACTAACCATTCTTCATAGACTTGATTGTCATTCTACAAATAGTACTGAACTTTGAACCGGACTCGGATGATTTATCGTAGTACCGGCCAACATCATAACGTAATAGTAAGAATAATTCTGTAGAGGAACTTGTAGTTAAAAATTTAATATTGTTGTGTTTAGCATTATTTAACTTTCTGAGAGTTACAATTTAAAACTGTTGTGATTAGTACCAGTTCACTTTCAGAGGCCGAAATGCGTCATTTTGACAACTGTCTTAACATTGTCAAATCGTAAACTGTGTAAAAGCGCGTATTTCGGTGACAAAATTGCAACATTAAACAATGTCATTACAAAAAATGGTTCAAATGGCTCTGAGCACTATGAGACTTAACATCTATGGTCATCAGTCCCCTAGAACTTAGAACTACTTAAACCTAACTAACCTAAGGACATCACACAACACCCCGTCATCATGAGGCAGAGAAAATCCCTGACCCCGCCGGGAATCGAACCCGGGAACCTAGGCGCGGGAAGTGAAAACGCTATCGCACGACCAAGAGCTGCAGACAATGTCATTACAGCTTACACAGTTGTGTTCAGTCATAGAATAAGAAACCACCTAACCATAACCTTACAAGTGTTAGAGTGCGAATTTTTTAGAGCTTAGGAAAACTTGTGATTTTATCAGGAGTAAGGGATAGATAACAACCCTTCGGAATTTCTAATATCATTGGGGAAAGTGGAAAGTAAGTAATTGTTCAAGCTAGTGTGTGGTATCTGAGTCTGGAGCCATACCATCAGACGACTGGAGAAAAAATATCATCCACGCAACCTCAAAGACAGCAAGGGCAGATAAGTTCGAGAACTATCGCATAATCTACCTGACGTCCAATACATCGAATTTTCTAACAAGAATCATATACAGAGGAATGAAAAACAAAATTGAGGATATGTTAGATGACGCTCAGTTTGGCTTTCGGAAAGGTTATGGCACAAGAAAGGCAGTTCTGATGTTACGACTGATAATGGGAGCGAGCCTTAGGATTTATTAGCGTGGAAAAAGCACTCGACAGTGTAAAATGTCGCAGGACGTACGAATTTCTAAGAAAAATATAAGGTTTTTAGGGAAAGACGGATAATATACAATATGTATAGAAACGAAGAGGGAAGAATAAGAGTAAAGACCGAGAGATTAAAAAGGGTATCCGACAGGGATGTAGTCTTTTTCCGTACTCTACAATGTACACATCGAATAAGCGATAAGGAAAATAAAAGAAAGGCTCAAGTGTGAGACTAAATTTCATGGTGAAAGGATATTAATGATAAGATTTGCTGACGAAGTTGCAGTTCTCAGTAAAAGTAAAGAAGAATTACAGGATCTGTTGAATGAATGAATAGCCTAATGTGAACAGAATATAAATTGAGAGTAAATCTAAGAAAGACGAAAGTGATGAGAAGTAGCAAACATGAGAACAGCCAAAAAGTTGTCATCAAAATCGTGGGCCGCGAAGCAGATGATGCTAAAGAAATCTGCTTCATTGGAAGAAAAATACACAACGAACGAAGTAAGGAGGACATGAAAAACATACTAGCACAGGGAAAAAGAGTATTCATGCCCAACAAGACGACTGGCAGCGTCTAGCATTGCCCTTAATCTGGGAAAGAAGTTTCTGAAACGTATGTTCTATACGTTTTTATGGTGGTGAATCATGGGATATGGATGAAAAACAGGAAACGAAGAGAATTGAAGAGTTTTAGATAAGGTGATAAAGAAGGATGTTGAAAATTAGATGTGCTGATAAGATAAGGAATGAGAAATTCTTCATAGAATCGGAGAGACGAGGAACATATAGAAAACAACGACAATAAGAAGCAACAGAATGAGGACATGTGTTATGACATCAGGGAATAACTTTCAATGAAGCTGTAGATGGTAAAAACTGTAGGGGAAGACCAAGATTGAAATTCATCCAACATGTAATTGAAGACGTAGGGTGCAAGAGCTACTCTGAACTCTGAAATGAGGAGTTTGGGATTGGAGAGGAATTAGTGACGGGCCGAGTCAAACTGGTCAGTACGCGACTTAAGAAAAAAAGGAGAAAACAGGGAAGAATTGGTGTGTATCTCTTTGGCGGGGTATTCACTCCAATGAAGAGAATTGTTTACCATGTATAAGAGTTAATGAGGGAGGAAGAAAATATGGAGTAGAACGTGCTGTCGATAACGAGGTCATTAGAGGCAGAATAATGCCCTTTTTGAATAAGGATAAGGAAGGAAGTTGAAATGGTTGAAAAGTACAGTGCTGGCATTCACGTTAAATGATTTAGGAAAACCACTGGATACTTAAGTCTGGTCTGATGAACGGGGAGTCGAACTGCCGTCTTTCCGAATGCGAGCAGTACCTTTACCTGTGGTGTAGGATGCTTAACCGGTTTAGCTGAATGACGAATGGACACACAAATTTTCACAACATTTTGGAGGCATTAAATAATCTGACGAGTTGTTTCGTCTTGGAGAAGCGATTCGTGGCAGTAGCGATGGCAGTAAACAGGCACTAGCGAGCCCAGAGGGGATTCGTGGCGGGTTAATTCCACGCCCCATCTGACGCTGGCTCTCCTCGCGTAATCAGTTTTGCCCCACTGTGAGAGACGGTTGCTGCCGACTTCAGTGTTTGCGACTTGGTGCAGAAAGGAATCGATATCGAGCCGTTTTGTAGATCCGCTTTCCAGCCCGCAAGCGGGTGCCTCAGTTTTCGTCATTGCGGCCCACACTTCGTTATTCGTGTGATTCAATTACATAATGCTCAACATCGGGGAATCACTTTCAAACGAGACTTATATAAACCAGTACTGCAGTTTATGTAATCATGTCAGAACCATACACAGCAACTTACAGGATATCACAAACATTAACACAAATGTTTCACACAGATTGGTACATGCTTCATAGATAATTATAATGAAGAGCCGAAACATTATGACCACTGCCCACTCGTATGCTGCCTAGTTGCTGCGAGGACAAGCGACGTGGTAAGAAAGTATGAGAGGAGCAGAGACGAATCATTCTAGCGACGAGAGGTCCCGTAAGTGCGCGAATCCGCCGACTGTAGTGACTTTGAGAAAAACCAAATTTTGTAATTAACTGTTTCCCTGAGGCATTTAAGTCTCCTTTTATTATCTACGATAATGATCGAAGCAGGTGAAATGAATTAAAATTTGTACTGCGGCCGGGACTCGAACGCGGGTCTTCTTGTTTGCTAGGCAGAAATGCTAATCATTGTACCATCGCAGGACGCTGGTCAAAATTGCTGCACGAACTACATAAGCATATTGCCCTCCCCAACACAATCTTCTATTCATTTTTCCCTTACATTTTGTCACTGCTGCCAGGGCTCTCCGATATTGGGAAGCACCCCAGCATAAGACCAGCAATGCTACAAGGACGCCCCATTACGTCCAATGCTGGGGTGCTTGCCAATATCGGAGAGCCCTGGCAGTAGGGACAATATGTGAGGGAAAAATGAATTGAAGTTTGTGTTGGGGAGGGCACTCAGCTAAGGTAATTCGTGCAACGATGTTGACCATCGTCCTGCAATGGTGTAATGGTTAACATTTCTGACTAGCAAGCAAGAAAACCCGGGTTGGAGTCCCGACCACAGCACAAATTTTAATTAAATTCGTCTGCTTCGATCATTATCGTAGATAAAAACCAGATTGTTGTGGCACAATAACTGGGAGCGAACATTTCGAAAACAGCGAAGCCGATCGGCCGTTCGCGTCCTACTGTCGTGAGCATCTAGGGAAAGTGATTCAGGACGGCCGGTGTGGCCGTGCGGTTAAAGGCGCTTCAGTCTGGAACCGCGTGATCACTACGGTCGCAGGTTCGAATCCTGCCTCGGGCATGGATGTGTGTGATGTCCTTAGGTTAGTTAGGTTTAAGTAGTTCTAAGTTCTAGGGGACTGATGACCACAGCAGTTAAGTCCCATAGTACTCAGAGCCATTTGAACCATTTTTGAAAGTGATTCAAGAATGCTGAAACCACGAGTAGGCGACAAAAAGTTGGCCCTTCATACCTCGTCACATAACATAGGAATTGGAGGCTGGCCAGCTCTCGAAGCAGTACAGGCGGCCATCTGTGGCAGATCTGACGACAGAGTACAGTGCTGGTGCAGGTACAGGTGTTTTGGAGCACTCAGTTCGGCGCACCAGTGTTGAACTGGTGTTCCGCAGCAGAGGACCCCCTACGTGTTGACTCCCTATGTGTTGACCCAACAACACTGTCAATTATGATTACACTGGGCACGGTATCACCAGATCAGTTTGCGGATCAATGGAATCGTGTCACCTAGTCTCATGAATCCCATTTGTTAGTAAAGTGGGCCGATGATAGTGTCCAGATAATCGTGTCCACATACGTCGCCATGCAGACGAACGGATGCTCGAAACATGCAGCGCGCCACGGATGCAGGCCGGTTTAAGCAGTGACCCATGAACCATAGATCTTGACGTTGGTGGGGAGGCTTGCGTGCCTCAGCGATACAGATGGCCGTACCGTAGGTGCAACCACAATGGAGGGGTATCTGTTGAGAGGCCAGACAAACGTGTGGTTCCTGAAGAGGAGCAGCAGCCTTTACAGTAGTTGCAGGAGCAACAGTCTGGATGATTGACTTATCTGGCCTTGCAACACCAACCAAAACGGCCTTGCTGTGCTGGTACTGCGAACGGCTGAAAGCAAGGGGAAACTACAGCCGTAATTTTTCCCGAGGGCATGCAGCTTTACTGTATGGTTAAATGATGATGCCGTCTTCTTGGGTAAAATATTCCGGAGGTAAAATAGTCCCCCATTCGGATCTCCGGGCGGGGACTACTCAAGAGGACGTCGTTATCAGGAGAAAGAAAACTGGCGTTCTACGGATCGGATCGTGGAATGTCAGATCCCTTACTCAGGCAGGTAGGTTAGAAAATTTAAAAAAGGAAATGGATAGGTTGAAGTTAGATATAGTGGGAAATAGTGAAGTTCGGTGGCAAGAGGAACAAGACTTTTGGTCAGGTGAATACAGGGTTATAAATACAAAATCAAATAGGGCTAATGCAGGAGCAGCTTTAATAATGAATCAAAAAATAGGAGTGTGGGTAAGCTACTACCAACAGCATAGTGAACGGATTATTGTAGAAAAGATAGACACGAAGCCCATGCCTACTACAGTAGTCCAAGTTTATATGCCAACTAGCTCTGCAGATGAAGAAGAAACTGATGAAATGTATGATGAGATAAAAGAAAGTATTCAGGTAGTGAAGGGAGACGAAAATTTAATAGTCATGGGTGACTGGAATTCGAGAGTAGGAAAAGGGAGAGAAGGAAACATAGTGGGTGAATATGGATTGTGGGAGAGAAATGAAAGACGAAGCTGTTTGGTAGAATTTTGCACAGAGCATAACTTAATCATAGCTAACACTTGGTTTAAGAATCATGAAAGAAGGTTGTGTACATGGAAGAACCCTGGAGATACTAAAAGGTATAAGATAGATTATATAATGGTAGGACAGAGATTTAGGAACCACGTTTTAAATTGTAAGACATTTCCAGGGGCAGATGTGGACTCTGACCACAATCTATTGGTTATGAACTGTAGATTAAAACTGAAGAAACTGCAAAAAGGTGAGAATTTAAGGAGATGGGACCTGGATAAACTGACTAAACCAGAGGTTGTACAGAGATTCAGGGAGAGCATAAGGGAACAATTGACAGGAATGAGGGAAAGGAATACAGTAGGGGAAGAATGGGTAGCTCTGAGGAATGAAGTAGTGAAGGCAAAAGAGGATCAAGTAGGTAAAAAGACGAGGGCTAGTAGAAATCCTTGGGTAACAGAAGAAATATTGAATTTAATTGATGAAAGGAGAAAATATAAAAACGCAGTGAATGAAGCAGGCAAAAGGGAATACAAACGTCTCAAAAATGAGATCGACAGGAAGTGCAAAATGGCTAAGCAGGGATAGCTAGAGGACAAACGTAAGGATGTAGAGGCTTATTACACTAGGGGTAAGATAGATACTGCCTACAGGAAAACTAAAGAGACCTTTGGAGAAAAGAGAGCCACTTGTATGAATATCAAGAGCTCTAATGGAAACCCAGTTCTAAGCAAAGAAGGGAAAGCAGAAAGGTGGAAGGAGTATATAGAGGGTCTATACAAGGGCGATGTACTTGAGGACAATATTACGAAAATGGAAGAGAATGTAGATGAAGATGAAATGGGAGATTACTGCGTGAAGAGTTTGACAGAGCACTGAAAGACCCGAGTCGAAACAAGGCCCCGGGAGTAGACAACATTCTATTGGAACTACTGACGGCCTTGGGAGAGCCAATCCTGACAAAACTCTACCATCTGGTGAGCAAGATGTATGAGACAGGCGAAATACCCTCAGACTTCAAGAAGAATGTAATAATTCCAATCCCAAAGAAAGCAGGTGTTGACAGATGTGAAAATTGCCGAACTATCAGTTTAATAAGTCACGGCTGCAAAATACTAACGCGAATTCTTTACAGACGAATGGAAAAACTGGTAGAAGCCGACCTCGGGGAAGATCAATTTGGATTCCGCAGAAATGTTGGAACACGTGAGGCAATCCTGACCCTACGACTTGTCTTAGAAAATAGATTAAGGAAAGGCAAACCTACATTTCTAGCATTTGTAGACTTAGAGAAAGCTTTTGACAGTGTTAACTGGAATACTCTCTTTCAAATTTTAAAGGTGGCAGGGGTAAAATACAGGGAGCGAAAGGCTATTTACAATTTGTACAGGAACCAGATGGCAGTTATAAGAGTCGAGGGGCATGAAAGGGAAGCAGCGTTTGGGAAGGGAGTGAGACAGGGTTGTAGCCTGTCCCCGATGTTATTCAGTCTGTATATTGAGCAAGCAGGAAAGGAAACAAACGAAAAATTCGGAGTAGGTATTAAAGTGCATGGAGAAGAAATAAAAACGTTGAGGTTCGCCAATGACATTGTAATTCTGTCAGAGACAGCAAAGGACTTGGAAGAGCAGTTGAACGGAATGGACAGTGTCTTGAAAGGAGGATATAAGATGAACATCAACAAAAGCAAAACGAGGATAATGGAATGTAGTTGAATTAAGTCGGGTGATGCTGAGGGAATTAGATTAGGAAATGAGACACTTAAAGTAGTAAAGGAGGTTTGCTATTTGGGGAGCAAAATAAGTAGAGAGGATATGAAATGTAGACTGGCAATGGCAAGGAAAGCGTTTCTAAAGAAGAGAAATTTGTTAACATCGAGTATAGATTTAAGTGTTAGAAAGTCGTTTCTGAAAGTATTTGTATGGAGTGTAGCCATGTATGGAAGTGAAACATGGACGATAAATAGTTTGGACAAGAAGAGAATAGAAGCTTTCGAAATGTGGTGCTACAGAAGAATGCTGAAGAATAGATGGGTAGATCACATAAATAATGTGGAAGTATTGAACAGAATTGGGGAGAAGAGGAGTTTGTGGCACAACTTGACAAGAAGAAGGGATCGGTTGGTAGGACATGTTCTGAGGCATCAAGGGATCACGAATTTAGCATTGGAGGGCAGCGTGGTGGGTAAAAATCGTAGAGGGAGACCAAGAGATGAATACACTAAGCAGATTCAGAAGGATGTAGGTTGCAGTAAGTACTGGGAGATGAGGAAGCTTGCACAGGATAGAGTAGCTTGGAGAGCTGCATCAAACCAGTCTCAGGACTGAAGACAACAACAACAACAACATGTTTTGGGGGACATTCACCTGGGATTCCAAGGGACCAGCGATAGTAATCGAAGGCACCAAGACAGCTGTGGACTACGTGAGCATTATTAGAGATCACCTGTAACTTCGTACACTTGATGTCTTCTCCAAAAGCGGTGGCATCTTCCAGGAGGAAAACTGTCCGTGTCACAAGGCCAGAGTCGTGCTGCAGTGGTTTGAGGAACATGATAGAAAACCTACGTTGAAGTCTTGACCATCAGTTTCATCTGACTCCGACGAAACCCAACTGGGACGCTGTCGGACGCTAGCTCCGCGCCCACCAACCAGCCGTTCGTAAACTACGGGAAGTGTGTGGCCTTTGCTTAGGCACCTGATGGCACAAATTTCTGGAAACCTATCAAGTACTTGTCGATACAGGGCACGCAGAATAACTGCTGAACTGCGTTTCAGAAGTGCACCAACATGCTTTTAAGTAAGTGGTCATAATCCTTTGGCTCATCAGTTTTCGTTTTAATTTCAAGTTTGACGTTAGCTAACAAATGACGAAGGAATATTTTTCTCGCGTGATTTAATTAGAAATTTACGCTGTTCCTTTCTCCTTTCTAAATTGCATCCTTGTGTATCAACAGGTATTAGCCTAAAGTTTTTAATGAGTGATTCTGTATCAAAATGTGACAGAACTGGCTGTAGCTTCTGACTGCACGCACGTACAGGCGTTACGAGCTAACGTTTATTATACCGCTAAGGGACCATAGACCTCAGACCTGTAAGCGTTCCGTTTTTATGGATGTACGAGCATGCATGTGTATACGTTCCACATCTTCTCCTAAGCCACGGAGCGGTTTGGATCAAACTTGATACACATATACATTGCTGTCAGCAGAGAATCGCTGTGGGGGTAAGGAAAACCTACTTGTCAAATGGGTTAGGGTGGAGGTGGAGGAGGAGCGTAGCTTGCGACTCGGTGAGTCACCAGACTTCGTTCATCTAGTATTTTAGAATGAGAGCACTTATCGACTTGCAAAAAACTGTACACGTAATTTCAAACCTTTGTAAGGTGGCTAAATTTCGCACCTTACAAGCACCCATCCACATATTTTGCCGGGACCTACAAACACAATTAGGTATCATGTGATAGGTTGTACATGATATATATGAATATATAAAGGAGACTGACATTGTCACGTACGCCTTGCAAATAATTGTTAACGCTTATTGCATGAAAGGTGACGGAGTATCTTTATTATCAGAACGGCGTAATGAATGATTGCCTATATTAGTAGAGGTTGGAACGACAGTGGAAATGAAACGGCAGGCAGAACTCAAGCCCTGGGTGGAAGGCCCACACAGGTGTGGTGGTTCAGCTTCACACAGGAAGTGCCAAGGCAGAGAGTCTGGACACCTGAGCGCGAAGACACAATACAGGGGCGGCCGGCCGCTGTCGGCCGCTATTGTAGTAGCACCGGAAGGATAACCGGACAGTACTTCCGAACTCTGCAAATCTTGGACGCAGGTGAGAGGAACGAACAAGCGGCACCTCGGAAACCACTCAGGCTGGATTGTTTCCAAGGATTTTTACTCGGAAGCGTACCATTCTGTGAGTATAGGTACTTCCTCGCAAACTTTCCGCACTGGACGACAAAAGACTAAATAAAGTATGGTTGGTCGGCGTTCGGAAGAATCTGTAGAGAGGGAGAACATTCCGTGGTTTCCGGAATATGATTCGTTTTCGGAATTACGAGGGTGGGGAGCCGAGTCTTGCGGGGAGGCCAGTGGTGGAGAGACGAGGTCTTCCGCTGTGAGCGCCCGTGTGTGGCAGTAGCTCGATATCAGCTTTGTTGGTGCACACGGACTTGCTGTCTTTGCTCTAAGAAGAGTTTATAGTAAGAGCAGTTAGGCATTCTACTGTTGCGAACCTATACGATTCTGGACGTCACCTCCGCGTTGGAAGTCGTCGTTGAGAATGTAGCGTTCAGTAATTGAGAGCAGTGTCTCTGCCTATACTTACGTTGAGACGTTATCTGAACTCCGTCCTCGTGGTTGGGAGTTTGCGTTTCTCGTCTGTAGAACACAGAGAGGAAAAGTCAGTATTAGAATATATTAGTCAGAGGACCGCCTTCTGCCGTCCTAGTGTTTGAAAGAGTTTATTTTTGGCTGGAGTTCTTCCATCGTCGCAGACGAGTACGATAACCATCATTTCGACGCACCGGACGCAGTACATACGGACTGCAAAAACCTTCGGCTTATTAGGGCTATAAAAGCTAAACAGCTGTGATCACGTTAATTTATTTCCATTGAGGTTCCACACCACCGTAGATTATCTTTGAAAGTAGTGTCTTCTAGTGTTTAGTACGTAGATGATGTCAGTCACTTCTCGTTATTGATATTAGACCGTGCGGTCATAATAAGGGGCAGAGTTGGTCAATTGATTAGTAATTTTACTCAGGAAATGTAAACTTTGTAATGTAAAGGTTTTTTTTAAATCTACAATAACTTATGTATGCAGGAACATCGTTTATCGTTTAGTAGGATTAGTTGCCTTCATCATTCATTTATGTTTAGATTCGAATTTATAGAATTAAGAGATCCTAAGATCTCCTTCAGGGGGTTGTCAGACAGGGCCAAATCTTCATTTTAGTGTTTATTACTTTCCGTTGCGCACATTCATTTTACACCCGCCTGGAGTAGCGTCTTGCACTTTTACGAAATTTTTTTCGCTGAAAACTCCTACAAAACGGTGAAAGGAAAAACATTTGTCGCTTATTACTTTTCCACTGTTCACGCAGTAGAAGTGGCACATGAGGCAAGACGTTACAGTCTATTACTTCTTTACTGCTAGCTGTATTCACGAGACTTTTTGCAAACAGTATGCACATACACCACTGATTATAAGTACAAAATTATGTCATTGTAGATATATAGTTCAGGAGTTATGACGTCATAAGAATTAAGCACAAGATCATCATGTTACCTAGCATTAGGAATGTGGTTGCACTCAACGATTGATACGACTTTCAAATGATAGACCACAGCACTCAGTTGTCCTTTTCTTTCAGGTTTTATTATACAGATTTAGATTTTGGCTAGTGCCTAGCCATTATCAATGCACTATTTCATGGTATCTATGTATCCAGTTCGTTCTAGAGTAGAACTGGATGAGTGAGGCTTTCCATCGCATGAAGGAAGCTGCCGTTTGATAGTGGCTCCGGTCCTCGGATTCAGTGCCTTAGATCTGTCTAGCCTGGATGCGCACTCTCATGGCTTATCTGAAGGCAGATACCTGCTAGAACGTCATCTGTTTCAAAACGTGCGTATCGCAAACAACCTTCAATGTCTGCAGTTCTTATTTAAGGTGATATACAATGGATTTGCGTGACTGTCTCTCCAATAAACGGGACATCCATATTTTGCAGCTGAATAACCGTGGTCCATAGCTGAAGAACCACATGTTCCAGGGGCACCGCCGCGGTAGCTCAGCCCGTTCGCACTGGGAGCTGACCAAAAAAAAAAAAAAAAAAAACTCGATAGAATCGATAGATGTGCAATGTCCGTACATATCTAGTCTTCCTGAACGAGAAAGACGAAAAAAGAAGTAGAGAAAGAAATAAAATGGCAGCTTTCGAATAATATACCATCAGCAATAACAGCCGAAAAATTTCGGCATAAGAAGTTATCTGCATTCTTCCAACAAGAGGCGGAGCACTCTCTTGCTATTGGAGTGGGAAACTGCCAGACGGAAGATGATTAATGATCAACGGCATAAGGAAGAAGAAAGAAAAATAATGTATAGCCACAGGACATGCAGCCTGTAACCGAAAAAGTCTCATGACGATCTCTTAATTGGTAAAATATTACGGACTAGTCCCCCATACGGATCTCCAGGAGGAGATTGCCATGCGTGAAGTGACCATGAGAAAAAGATTCAATGACCAACGAAAGGCTAACATTGTACGAAGCGGTGCATGGAATGTCATAACGAATTTGAAAAGGGAAATGCAGAGGCTCAATCTAAATATTGTGGGGTTCAGTGAAGTGAAATGGGAAGTATACAAGTATTTGTAGTCAGACGAATACAGGGTAATATCAACAGCTGCAGAAAATGGTATAACGGGAGTAGGATTCGTTATGAAGAGAGATCTGGGGCTGAGAGTCAGCTACTCTCAACAGTTCAGTGACAGAGTTGTTCTCATCAGAACCTAGAACAAACCAACACCGACAGCGATATTTCAGGTATTCTTCCCGACGTCACAAGCAGAAGATGAAGAGACAGAGAAAGTATATGCACATACTGGCGGGTAATTAATAAGCAGAGGGAGATAGAAATCTATTAGTGATGGATGAATGGAATGCGGTTGTTGGGGAAGGAGTAGATCACATGGTTACGAGGGGATATCGGCTTCGTTGTAGGAATGAGAAAGGAGAAAGACTAATTGAGTTCTGCATCAGGTTTCACTCAGAAATAGCGAATAGTCTGTCCAATAATCGTAAGAGGGGGAGGTATACTTGGAAAACGTCGGGAGATACGGAAAGAGTCGAGTTATGTAAATAACAGTCAAGCAGACATTTCTAAATCCGATACTGGATTGTAAGGCGTACCCAGGAGCAGATATAGACACACATCACAATTTAGTAGTGATAAAGAGTAGGCTGAAGTTTAAGAGATTAGTCAGGAATAATCAATGCACATAGAAGTGAGATACAGAAGTACTAAGGAATCTCTGGCGCTATAGTTAACTGCGATAATGAACGGCTCAGTAGGCAGTTCAGTTGAAGAGGAATGGACATCTCTGAAACGGGCAGAGGTTAGAAATAAAATCGTATGTACAAGGAAGATAACTACGAAGAAAGCATGGGTAACAGAAGAAATACTTCAGCTGATCGACGAAAGTAGGAAGAATAAAAATGTTGAAGGAACTTCAGGAACACAAAAATACGAGTCACTTAGGAATGAAATAAATAGGAAGTGCAGGGCAGCAAAAGCGAAATGGCTGCATGAAAAATATGAAGAAATTGAAAAAGAAATGATTGTCGGAAGGTCTGGCTCAGCATATACAAAAGTCACATCAACCGTCAGTGAAATTAAGAGCAAGAGCGGTAACATTAAAAGCGCAGTGGGAATATCAATGTTAAACGCAGAGCAGAAAGTGGATAGGTGGAAAGACTACATCGAAGTCCTCTGTCAGGTGGGAGGACGTGAAGGAAGATGAAGCAGAAGTCGTCTGTGAAGAGATAGGGGGTCCAATATTGGAATTTAAAAGAGCTGTGAACTATTTAATATCAAAGAGGGTGTAGATAATATTCCGTTGGAATTCAGAAAAACATTAGGGAAATGCCAAAAAGACGACTGTTGACATTTTTTTGTAGAATGTATGAAACTGGCAATGTACCATCACACAATTCCGAATGTAAGTAGGCTGTTTAGGTTTTTATATTGGTAACGCCAAGTAGCGCTCTGTATGAAAATCACTGGCTGTGCTGTGTGCAGTCTGTGTCTGGTTTGCATTGTTGAAAAATTCTCTATTGTAGTGGGCTGTTAGATGTGAACAGTGCGTAGTGTTGCGCAGTTGGAGGTGAGCTGCCAGCAATGGTGGATGTGGGGAGAGAGATGGTGGAGTTTTGAGAGCGGATGATCTGGACGTGTGTCCATCAGAGATAGTAAATTTGTAAGACTGGATGTCATGAACTGATATATATATTATGACTTTTGAACACTAGTAAGGTAAAGACATTGTTTGTTCTCTATCAAAATCTTTCATTTGCTAACTATGCCTGTCAGTAGTTAGTGCCTTCAGTAGTTTGAATCTTTTATTTAGCTGGCAGTAGTGGCGCTCGCTGTATTGCAGTAGTTCGAGTAACGAAGATTTTTGTGAGGTAAGTGATTCATGAAAGATATAGGTTATTGTTAGTCATGGCCATTCTTTTGTAGGGATTTTTGAAAGTCAGATTGCGTTGCGTTAAAAATATTGTGTGTCGGTTGAAGCACAGTCATTTATAACTTTTCTAAGGGGACGTTTCACGAAGATACCAATAGTCGACAAATCTAGAATTATCGTACAATCAGCGTATCAGCTCATGCATCCAAGTTGCTGGCAAGAATCATGGAAAAGAAAATTGACGATCTTGTAGGTAATCAATTATGTTTTAGGGTGGGTAAGGCTCCAGAGAGGCAATCCTGACATAGCGGGTAGTACTGGAAGCAAGACGGAAGAAAAATCAAGACATATTCACAAGACCTGTCGACCTGGAAACAGCATTCATCAGTGTCGTTAAATGGTATAAGCTGTTCGAAAGTATGAGAAAAATAGGGGTAAGTTATAGGTAAAGGCATGTAAAGTACAGCATGTACAAGAACCAAGAGGGAATAATACGACTGGAAGACTAAGAACGAAGTGCTCGGATTAAAAATAGTGTAAGACGTTTCGCTTCTACTGTTCAATCTTTACAGCGATTTACGGAAATAACACAAAAGATTTAAGAGCGAAATTAAACTTCAACGTGAAAGTATATTAGTGATACAATTCACTGCCGATATTACTATCCCTAGTGAAAGCGATCTGTTGAATCTAATGAACAGTCTAATGAGTACAAAATATGGATTGACAGTAAATTGAAGAATGGAAGCAATGATAAATAGCAGAAATGGAAACAGCCAGAAACTAAACAAGAGAATTGGGGTTCACGGAGCAGACGAAGTTAAGGTGTTAGGAAGAAATTTCTGAGAACGTACGTTTCTTGCACAGTACTGTATGGTAGTGAAACATGGACAGTGGGAAAATCGGAACAGAAGAGAATTGAAGCATTTGAGATGTGGTGCTTCAGAGGAATGTTAGAAATCAGATGGACTACAAAGTAAGGAAACAGATGGTTCTCCGCAGAATCGGCGAGGAAAGGAATACGTATATGGAAAATACTGACAATAATTAGGGACAGGATGACAGGACATCTGTTAAGACGTTTGAGAATGATTTCCGTGGTACTAGAAGGAACGATAAAAGGTAAGACCTGTAGAAGGAGACAGATATTGGAATAAATCTAGCAAAAAGTTGAGGAAGAAATATCAGTGTTCTAGGAGGAGGTACAATCTCTAGAAGCAAATCTGCCAATAAACTTACTCATCCTGATCTTCATATCAACGTCGTCAGTATCTTTAAAAAAAGTCGATAATCTCAAGAAAACGGAAACGGCAGCTGCTGTCATTCTCAGAAAAACCGATAGTTATCGGGAGCAGCCGACAACAATCTGTTTCCGAACAGTCAAACATGGCTAACGGACCCCCAATACATTCAGTAATATTGTCAAACTGGCAATATATTGACCGTGTGAGGCCGAATATTGAGGTATCGTGTATACCAGAAACATTGGCAAGCAATATCGGTGGTCTTAAAAATGTGCTCGCTATTGCCAGTACGTACTGAGCGCCTCATGTCGAGTATTGACAGACTGACAATACTGCCGTTGAGATGTTGACAGAACAACATAACAGCACCTTATCAACCAGCTACTCGGCGTCACGGGGCACTGTTTATGTATCTAACACGTGTTTGTCCGTGTCACACATCAGATTCATTTTTTTTTTTTTTGAAGTAGTCTTTTAACACAAAACAGTTTTAATAGGAGAATGTGGGAGTACTCATTGAACTTACCAGCGATCACTCGCGGATTCACCGACATGTCTTTTTTTTTATCAATTTGAAACTATAGTAGTGTAAGGAATTATGCTGTTTTCAACATAAAAAACGCATAGTTCTGCAAATGAGCCTAAAATTAGACCACAATTATCAGTGCCTAATGAAAAATGGAACCAAGAACGTACTAGCAGACGAGATTTGCTGATGTAGGTGAAAAGTAAATCAGAAATTACCTTAAGTAAACAACAGCGATTTGGTAACAATGTTTGATGATCTAGAAAACAAATCAAACTTTGTCTTTAATTATAGGCCACTAACGAAGCTTTACTTCAATAAAGCGCACGCGTATTGTGGGAAAAGCACGCATTTTCTCGTGGTTGGAACTACGGAAAAAAATACTCCCCGAAACTGTCAAGCAACTATAGACAATATGGCCACACAAATGAATAATTTAATGACACCTTATCAACCATTCCAATTTGGCCTCTATTACCAGTTTAAGAAAATTCATTTTAATTTGTATAAAAATGTTGAAACCATCAGATTTAATAACGGGTATAAACGTAATGATCTTATGTCAAAGTACATAAATGTAAAGACCAAAAACAGTTCGAAAGCAGCGAAAGTTGCCAGAGAAGTTGCTCAAAATGCCTGACTGAAACACGAAATGAAGTCGTTATATACTAAAAGACAAACAATAAACCAAAACTTATACGAAATTCATCTTCAGATAGCACACAAATCAAATAATCCTGCTATTTTCGCCTCTACCATGGAAAAAGTCGAATGCTGGACGTGCAAAGCAATAGACGGTCGCGACTAAAGCAAAATAAGAGAACTGCAAGTCTCTAACTGCACTAAACAATACTCCATAACAACACATTCACACACACCATTTCTATCCAAGCGTGGTCAGTCTTACAGACACCGAGCGAGGTGGCGCAGTGGCTAGCACACTGGACTCGCATTCAACAGGACGACGTTTCAATCCCGCGTCCGGCCATCCTGATTTAGATTTTCCGTGCTTTCCCTAAATCGCTCCATGTAAATGCCGGGATGGTTCCTTTGAAAGGGCACGGCCGACTTCCTTCCGCGTCCTTCCCTAATCCAATGAAACCGATGACCTCGCTGTCTGGTCCCCTACCCCAAAACAGCCCAACCCAACCCCAGTCTTACAGACAATACTAAATAAAAACGAAAAACAGCTCTTGGAAAAACGTTTAAAACTCAGTGTTGACTCAGCAGCAAATGAAGAACAAACAGAAGATGTCCCTATAGACACTGAATGCATTCTCACTAAAGGAAAATGACAGTAATGTCAATACAGTGTTAATTAGGGAATTAATAAAAGAAGAAATTAAGAATATAGCAATACAGATTAAAAAAGTAAACTCTGAATTCAAAAACAATTATGATGAAACCAAGCTTAACAAACTAAAAAAGAAACTGCAAGCAGTAAACATCATTATAAAAAGTCTGACAAAGTCAGTACTGCTGTTCACTTAAAAACAAAAGAATACATAGAGAAAGCAATAGAATTCACCACCAAAAACAACAACAAAACTAACAGGTCTGAAACACATGTTAAAAACATATAGTATAAATTTACAGATAGAGAAAATTAGAGACTTGTACAAACAAATCCCCACTCTCCCAACATGAGATACCAACCTAAGGTCTATAAAGAAAATATCCCTGTCTGCCCAACAAATACTTTCAGAGCACCTACTTACTATCAAAACAAATTCAATATAAGCTCCACCAACACTAGATACTTCAAAATGACAGAACAATAACAAGTACCTCTCAGCCAATAGAACACATAAGAGAAATTGAAATCCCTTGCACAGTAACATTTCTCTCCTTTGATGTAGAAGTTATGTACAATTGCATCCCTGTTAATGAAACCATTAAACTAACTGAAGAAAACTTGAGAACACACAACCTGCTCCCTATGAACACACAGATGAAACAATAAAATTGTTATAGTTAACAACACAACAACATTATTTTGAAGTCAATCAACAATACTACACACAAGAACAAGGTTTACCTTTGGATTCACCTACTTCAGGAACACTAGCAAATTGTCATGAATTTTATAGAAAAATTTATATTTAAAGACATAATAAAAGAGAAAAGCTACAAAATCTTCTACTGGTACAGGTACATGGATGACAATGGGCATGGTAGATGAACCTAAAAACAAAATACAACTTCGGAAATACAAATATTATACACAAGTTCACAATAAATAGAAGAAGAACAAGAAAACATACTCAACTTTCTAGACATAACAATAAGAAAAGACGATCACAAACGCATATTTGACATATACAGAAAACCCAAAACAAGTGCCATTACTTAAATGAAACCTCAAACCACCTGCAGGCCCTAGTCAGGAATATGTTTAACAGACTGAACAGGATCCCCCAAAATACTTCTGATTATCAAAAAGAGTTAGCCATTATAGAACAAAAAGCATCAAAAATGGACAAAAAGGAACACTGGTAGACAAAATAAACATAAAAATAAAGACAGAAATAATAAAAAACTAACTAAACCACAAGATGTAGAACCTTCACAGCCACAAAAAATGGTGTACAATGACCTACTATAGCAAATTTACGCATAAAATGGGTAACAAATTCAAAAAGCGAGGCATAAACATTCTTACAAAACAAACAACTCGACACAGAAACACACGCCAAAACTGAAATCAAAACCAGACAGACATCTACAACCTGGTATCTATTAGCTCAGTTGCAGAGACTGTGGAGACTGAAATCAAAACCAGACAGATATCTACAATCTGGTATATATTAGCTCAGTTGTGGAGACTGTGGAAAAATGTACATTGGGGTGGCTGGCAGGACACTTAATAAGATATAAAGAACACATCAGAGCGTTGTAATACGGTGCAAGCCATTCAACATTTCCATATTATTTTAAATGGGAATACTACAGACAAGCGTTACTGAAATGATATGAATATCATAAGAATCAGTAAAGACAGACACCTGCTTTTCCAAGAATATTTCTCTAAAGCAATAAACAGTTGCTCAATGTCCAAATAAATATTGGAAACCAGACACTCACTCTTCAACCCAATATTGTGCACTTACTGTCCACTCATCTTCACTTCTCCCCCACCTACACACCATACAAAATTTAAACTCCATCTCTACTTTTTAATTTCTCTTACACACTATATAAATACACAGTTTCAAAATCAAACAGAATAACACACACACGATGGTTGACTGAAAAGTAATGCCTCCACCTTCGTAACTCTTCAACAGTTGGTAGCATTGGAATGCGGCAGATACTGGCTTGTTCCGTAGCCTCTTCTCTATAGGTCCAGTTGGCGGGAAGCTTTATCATTGAACGGTTGTGTTGTTACAGTGTAAAGTATGGAACGCTGCGCAGACGGTCGGTCAATGCGATTTAAGCAACGTGCAGTCATTGAATTCTTGACAGCAGAAGGTGTTACCCCAAAGGAGAGAATGAAAGCAGTTTGTGGTGACTGTGTTGATGTGAAAGGGAAAGGGAATCTTTTCCTGCAGCTTGACAGTGCCAAAACACACACTTCACGTGCCACCACAGCAGAACTTCAGACACCGTATGGCATCCTCCACACAGTTCAGATTTAGCACCGTTTGACTTCCATACGTTCCTGATAATAAAAGATGATCTGCGGGAACATCATTGCGCTTCTGATGAAGACGTTGAGAGAACTGAGCGACTGTGATTCCGGAAACAAGAGTATCGACTTCTTCCGTGACGGGTTCAGAAAAATTGTTCATCGTTGGCAGAAATGTATCCAATTACCTGGTAATTATGTGGAAAAGTGAATATTGGTAATTATAGATCACATTCTAAGGATTATTTCTGCGTTTGATTTATTTAAACATTCCTACCCAAAGCCAGTTAACGAAGGTGGAGGCATTACTGCTCATTCAACCCTCGTATAATGGACTACAGAGAGAAAGAAATATTTCTCGAAGAAAAACTAGTGGCAATGTTGGCAACATTACAAAACACTTAGAATAATGAGAATCAACAGTGAATAGTTGTGTAGAAATTTGTGCTATGTCAAAAATGCATAGATCTGTAAATGACCGTAAAATTAGACCACAATTATTACTGCCTAACGAAGAAAGGAACCAAAACCTTGCCTGCAGATGGCATTTCCTAATGTGGGCGAAAAGTCAATCAGAAATTACCGTAATTAAAAACCAACAATTTGTTAACGAACTGTTTTTCGATTTAGAAAATAAGTCAAATTGCAAATATCTTTACTTACAGACCACTGACGATGCTTTACTTCAGTAAAGCGAAACATGTCTGCTGATAAAATCAGAACAAAAACACCATTAGAAACTGTGAAACAACTACGGGCAATAAGGCCACAAAAATGAAGAGTAGCTGCAGCAGGCACCCGATCCACTACTGAACGAGGACTGTCAGATATTTCCAATGTCGCAGCCCAGAGAATGTCTCTCAACGTCTGACCTAGTGTCATCTGACTATACCGTAGCACAGCCAAAGAAGCCAAGTTCACAGGAGTATTGTTATAAGCTAACACGATACAAGTTAACTGTCATGGTTTTGAACGTATAAATGTAGATTTGGCACCTGACACTGACTTTGAAGTAGTTATAGTAGTAGAAAACAAACTACAGATTGGCGCTAAAGAGCAGTATTCGTGGTTGGAGTGGAACCGTCTATGCCGTATGGTGGAATATATGGGATGACGACAGACAAGTATGACACATCTCTTACGCATATTAACTTTCATGTGTTTGGTCATAAGGCACATATGGGGCTGCAGTACTAGAGTTAACCTCAGGGACAGGAATATACATCTAAAACATCCAAATAGTGTTGAACTAAAAGACCTGTATTGTCCATTATCAGCTCCAACGTATAGATTGTGTCGTCGTGTCTGTATGTAAGAGGGACATACTATGAGTTTGTTGAGTATTTGCGCAAGGACATCGAAAATATGGATCAAGTGAAGGAACACTTCAATGCCTGTTTCCTCTCCCCATATAGAAGTGTGTAAGTGTTAAATGTGTAATTATAAAATCAGTGGAGGCTGAATTTACTAAAGGAATGCTTAAATTTGTAATCACATCTACTGGTTTGGACACAATTCAGGCTGAATTCAAAGCATATAAAAAGTAATTATTTGGTTGTTTCTGTATAGCTGAATGACTGAGTGTAAATAAAAAAGTTTTAGTAAAATTGTGCTTATTTATTTCCACTCTACAATAAGTGTAACAGTGAAACGGCCAAATAATATCAATAACCAAGATCATCGTTTATTACCAGAAACAATACATTTTATTTGAAAAACAGAGATTGTTTATATGCAAATTGATTTTATTTATTGCCACAACAGTTACTTACCAATATACAGTATTTTCAACAGCAGAGATACATGATGCTAGTAACTATATAATCAAAGAGAGACTGCATAAAGGCAGAATGATTTTATTTACATATCAGCAACTGTTCAGCTATACGCTATCTGCAGCAGAGATACGTTATAACGTTATAATAATTTTACAATTTAGCAACATTTATATTGATGAAGACAGTCCTAGTAGGTGTCGAAACCTGGTCAGTGTAGCTACAGCTTACGTGCAACCGGTTGATTGTTTAATCCTATGTTGAAACCAGTATGCGGTTGCTGAAAAACGGCCTTGTTAAAAACTGTATAATAAGACGATTTTATTTATTTTTTATATTTACTATGTACAGACTAGCAGCAGCAGGTGAAGAACCACACACAAGCACACAATAACACAAAAATATGTATACAACTTTTTTTAGATGGCGCAGCAAGAAGTCTTCAGTTCGCAGGACCATTAGCTGCATTTGTACTGCAAGTGAAAGTCGGTCTGTCATGGACACTCATTCACTAAAATCAGCTTCACTGATTTTGTAGTTACAGGCTCGACACACACTTGGGTACAGGAGAAATACAGGCGTTGATGCACTGCTCCACTTGACCTCTATCTGCACTGTTGTTGAGAAAATACTTCAAAAATTCAAAGCGTGCTCTTCTTACATGTAGACGCCGATGACACAATCCATGTGTTGCAGTTGATAATGCATAAA
This sequence comes from Schistocerca nitens, assembly GCF_023898315.1. Taxonomy (NCBI): domain Eukaryota; kingdom Metazoa; phylum Arthropoda; class Insecta; order Orthoptera; family Acrididae; genus Schistocerca; species Schistocerca nitens. The sequence goes on along the minus strand of NC_064615.1, from coordinate 216,644,426 downwards.
ACGGGTCTTTCTATGTGAAACTTCCCCCTTTAAACAATTTATACAAGACTGTGCTTAACCTGACACACAATATTTTTTAGCGCAACGCAATCTGACTTTCACAAAATCCCTACAAAAGAATGGCCCTGACTAACATTAAACTATACCTTTCACAAATCACTAAATCACTTACCTCACAATAATCTTCGTTTCTCCCACTACTGCAATACAGCAAGCGCCACTACTGCCAGCTAAATAAAAGATTCAAACTATGGAAGGCACTAACTACTGATAGGGATAGTTAGCAAATGAAATATATTAATAGAGAACAAACAATGTATTTACCTTGATATCATCACATGTATATATATATATATAGAGCAGTTCATCACAAATTTAAAAACTCCGCCATCTCTCTCTCCACATCCACCACTGCTGGCAGCTCACCTCCAACTGCGCAACGCTACGTGCTGTTCGCAGCCAGCTGCCTAACACTACAATGGCGAGTATTACAACAATGCAAAGCAGCCACAGACTGCACACGGCACAGCCAGTGATTTTCATACTGAGGTGGCGTTACCAATAAAAAACCTAAACAGCCTACTTACATAGCCCCCATGCTACCCACAAAAAATTTTACAAAATTTTTTTGGGCACTGCCCAATACATATTTGTTAAAATTTTTTCACAATTACAATAACAAGGAAATCAAATGAACACACTTATTGGTACAATGTTGGTCAAAAGCTAAAATTTTCTCACAGTCCATAAAGACAGTCCTGATCATTCATCACATTGCAGAGTTTTTCTCAAAGGCTGAGCAGTGAAAGAAAATGCACACGGAAGTAGTGGATTTCGATGCAGTCTTGAAGAAGTAGCGTTGTCCTTCCAACGGAAAGACAGTGCTGACTCTTGACATGCTGACAGGTAATGGGCCACAACAGAGCAAACCCACAGCGGTGTCAGTCGAAGTTTTGAAGAGTATTGGTGGGTAGGTCATCACAGAGCAGACCCACTGTAGTCCTGGTAGAGATTACGGTATTGGTGGGCCCCCAGAGGTGCAGACCCACTGCAGTCCTTGTAGAAATAATGGTATTGATGGATCATCAAAGATGCAGACCCACTGTAGTCCTTGTAGAGATGGCCAGCAGCCATCCGTTGTGACTTTGCAGGTGCACAATCACCATTGAAGAGTCTTGCGGATAATATAGCAAGTCCATAAACCACCACTTGTCCACTCACAAAGTTTTGGAATTGTCCACAGAACCAGCAATGCTGTTATCCAGTCCCTTGCTGAATTATTAACACACGTGCAAACACTATCAGTCCCTACTTCTCACATATTGTCCATATACTATGACCAACAGAAACGAGTGCAGTGAAATGTAACTTACAAGTTACTTAATTTGATGAACTGGTGTCAATTACAATTTTATAACATAAGAATACAATTACAAAGGTACAAAATACATCATTAAAGAACATAACAATACAGATAACATTTGTAGTACAGGCTTTACAAAAGAATCAAAATAACATATACAACAGTGTTACAGGAATTATGACATAAGTAAATACATAAAAGATCAGAATAACTTTTGAAACATCAACATACACATGAGCATTAAAACAAAACAGAATAAATAATGTCTAAACATCTTTACAAAGAAAATAACATATTATCAGAAAAATTCTACAACATAACTCTTATTAGCGAAACACATTAAGACAGGAAAAACACAAATACACATAGTGTAATAACACAAAAATACAGGACAGGGTTTGTTTTCAGTGTGATATTTGGTGCTGAAGTCCAACCCAAAACTTCATTCCATAGATCTTTCGTCTTATTTCCACATTTGTTTCCACCAAAAAAATCCTATTCAAGCATGCTTTCTGTATATATATGTTCGCATATTTCTTACCTCATTATTTATTTTCCATTATCTTACTTCATCATTTATTTCCAAGAAAATCCTACCTAAACCTGTTGTCCCTAAACCCTACTTTTTTTGGTTCATATCCTCTTTCAAAATACTGTTTTGGCCAAACCATTTTCTTATAGATTTTCAATGTATTTCTTCCAATTCATCACAACTTGTTCTCTTATATAGTCTACCCCCTCTTAAGCTAACTTAAATCTACTGAGCTCAGATGCTAAACTAAGGAACGAGGCAATGCAGCAGCAGAAAACAATTAACACAAACAGCAATGATAAAAAATACAAAAGGCGAAGCAAGCAGCATAAATTACAGCTAATATAAGGCAATGAGCAGCAAACAAGAAAAATAAATCAGTAGTAAAACTAACTTAACAGAATAATACAAAGTGAAATTTAGTAGCACTATGCATGGCAAACAGCAGCAGCAAACGCTATAATTAATACCTAAGCATGGCAAAGATCAAGCAGAAAAAATAGTACACTAAAGACAACAATGCATATAAGGGAAATGTCTATTCACATCTTAATGACTATGTAATTAAAGTGGTGCACCACAACAACTTATTGTAAAAAAAATATTACCATATACTTGAAAAGAAAATTATGTGTGCAGTTACTGTTACTAGTCCCTTCTTATTGTTCTTTCCTTTCCAAGTGCTCCTTTTTTTTTAAGAATGTGGATTACAAAATTATTATTTAATAGATCTGTTGACAGAAAGTGTTCACATTAGCAAATGCATTTTATTTTATAAAAGCAATGCTGCAACACAGCTCGAAACTAGATATCAAATGAAATAAGCAACTATGAAAAGCGAAGCATAAAAATATCATTCAATAGTCATGTGACATTTCATAAGTTAGTAGACATTCTCTCAACTCTCGTAGATGTACACTTGTCCTAATCAGGTGTGCAGATGTAAGGATGTTTCCAAGTTATTATTAGCGTGTCGTATTTACAATGCTTTCTACAAAGGAACGTCAATAGCGAGGATAATGGCCTCCCTTTTTTTCTTTCTACCTGTGCCGCTGAAAAGGGCTCGCAATAATGGCTTTTTCTCCAGGCATCTGACACACCTGGCCGCTCAGCTGGGTGCCCACGACGCATTACGTGCAGGTGGTCACTGAACTTTCTTACCGAAATATTTACGACACCAGTTTCCGCTACAGTGACAGTCTCATATAAATATATTTCACAGGTCAAGAATTTGGGTTACAAATCTGTAGAAACAAAATCCTATAAATATAACAGCGTCCAAAAAATTTTATCCAGCATTGTGATACATTTACGCATTTACACACATTTCCTACCTCTTAAAGTACGATTCTTGGTTTCCAACATCCTTTTTCACAAGTCAGTGTCCCTAACCGCTACTCATTACTCCTTACCTTATTACACATATATATATTCGTCAACGCTTCTTTAATATTTCATTATATGAAATATGTAGCATAATCAAATTCCTCATATAGCATCAGCTTCTTGACCATAAACATACCTCAGCAGCATAATACCCATCGTCGTCGTAAAAATAACATCATAACACCTCAGTCAACTCTCAAAATCGTCGTAGCTTCCTCCAATAATTTCAAAACCTAAAACGAATTCTCTGCTCATTTCAAAAGTGTTATCTACCTCAAACGTACTTTAAAATCATGCTCCCTTACCAAATACATCTTTCAAAGCTCTCATAGTATCACAATGGTTCCAAAAAAATATGAACAGTTCACAAAGTACAGACAAAATACAATTTCATAAGTGTGAAGTTACCCAACTGTGTAATTACGTAAACATCTGTCACTAATGTAGTAAAAAAAATGTTTATCTCTCAGTTACATGATCAGATAGCTGTGTAATTTGTGTGTTAGAGAAATATGGTACCGATGTGTAAAGTTGTATAAGCAAATACCATATTAGCTAGGGTTCCTTGTGGTTGCCACACACATGGTACACAAAGTAAGCGTGTACCCCCCTGAGGATTAATGTAATTAAACCCTCAGGTGTTACAGATTACAGAAATGGAATGAAATGTATCACGGAAAACTTTCTTTGTAATTAAAAAATCTTTAAAAATAAGTGTCTTAAGTCTAAGATTAATCACTCAAATGCGTGTACTGTAGCGCTAAACTGTGCGTCTTGTCGCAACATAATCTCTGTGGAAGTGTCGTAGTTATCGTCCTCTGTAAGCAAAGTTCTGCTGAAGTCAATGTACTTACCTCATGATAAACAAAAGTGAAATGCTTTGCGTATAGATATCTTAGTTGTTATGCTTATTGGCGTGATGAAGAAAGTACTGTACAGTAACGTATTGTTGTGCCACGAAAAAGGCTGTCTCATTGTTGCTATACCACAAAAGTTACTATTAAAACATGTTTTACTTTACAGAATAATACCGAAAAACTGTGCAGATATAAAACATACACCGCAAAAGCAACAAGGTAAATTGTCACTCATTAGTAGCGTCGTGATATAATCGTGTAGCTGTCACGTAAACTAACCTCTGTGTCATCTGGTATCTCTCAGAAAGCACTTTAATTTCAGAATGTATTTTCAAATAAACCAAAATGTTGCATTAAAATCTCATTAATTGTACTGGTAAATGTTCTAAGTATGTGAGCCTTATAGTCGTTACGTAATCGTGCAACAAACAAGCAAGAATGTACAAATACAACACAGTGTCGTCTGTTCACTATAACAATACATTCGTAATTTCTGTTTAAAAATGTTCCCTAGGTTCTAGACTGGATATTTAACTTCAAACATTGTTGCATGTTAACAGTTTCTTAAGTCTTACAATGCATACTAGAAATGTGAAAAGTTTTATGGCAAAGACAAAGTTAAAAAGCAGATTATCTCTCAATAAACGGTTTTACGTGTGAAATGTGGTGTAAACCTTTACTCTTCCTAGTACACAGAGTTTCAACTTGAACGCAATTATCATACGGTATACGTCGGTAAAGAATACTGGAATTTTTCTCAAGGTTAGCGTCTATGTTATTTTTCTCTGAGCCAGCCGGCGCAAGCGGCTGCCTGCGGTGCGAGTCATTGTCTGTCTCTTTGTTGGCGTGCGTCGTTATTGAGATTAGGAGACCTAACTTCTACAAATTCGCCTTGCCGAGAGGGCCCAGCTCTGTTAGAATCCCGCGAGTTCTGGTGCAATTCAGGTCTGTCGTTACGAATACATCGTCTGTCGTCATGTCGGTAGATTCCGTAGTTTCCTCCTTGTCCGTCACGTGGTGGAGAATTTCTCCCTGAATCATAACTGTGCGCCGAACTGTTGCATCGGAAGTTATTCTGCCTCCCTTGATAATAATTGTTTTGGTTTCCATATCGTCTGTGTCTCTGGCTGTCTCTGTGATAGTCATTACTATGGAAATGCAATCTTTCTCTGTAATTATTTTTACTCTGCCAACGGTTGTCATACAGGTGGTGTCTGTTTTGGTCACGATTTGCGTTGTAAGAATAGCCTTGTCGTGTCCAGTTATTGTTTCTGTCGTCACGGAATTGTGACGTATGTGACCTGTAGTGATTGTTTTCCTGTTTTCGCATCCGGCGACTGTCTGTGTCAATTTCTAATTCTTGTAGGAGTCCCTGAAAAGCTTCAATGTCATCTTTGCAACGTCCTGCCAAAATAATATGTCGTAAATGTTCAGGCAATTTGAGTAAGCAAATGCGGATGAGTTCTGAGGGGCTGTATGGGTTTGACAGGTACTGATTCTTGTGCAACATGTCTTCAAAATATTTCACAAGACTGGAAAATTCAGATTGTTCGAAATGTTTCATCATTATGATGCTATGTTTTACTCGGTCTTGTGTAGCTTGAGACCAATGTACTGAGAGGAAGGCATGGTAAAATTCTCCTTCACTATGACAATCGTGAATGACCGAACGCATTCTTACAGCTGGTTCATTCTCTAAATAGCCACACATAAATTCTAATCTGTGTTCTAACGACCAGTTGGGAGGAAAACAATGAGAGAATTGATGAAGCCACGCTTGTGGATGAATGTCGTTGGCAGAATTCTTAAACGTTTTGAATTTACGTGTAGTAATGAACAGCTTATAGTCAAAATCATCGTGTCGGCGAGTAGCATATCAGTCATTGTTACGTCGTGTCGGCGGTTCCATCTCAAAATTCGGTGCACATTGCCAATTTCTTTCATAATTTCCGAAGTGCCCTGTGTTATTATTTTGTGGTTGTTCCGTATTTCTATTTCCCTCTTCCCGTGTTGGAGCGCGAGTGTCCTCTGAAATACGTAATTCTTGTATTACCTGTGTCAGCTGATCTTCTACTTCCCGGATTTCTCTTTGGTGTTGATTCAGATTTTGTTTCAGTTTCCTAATTTGTTCGCACTCTTCTGTGTCATTAAAGACTACCGGTTTTGTGTCATTCAGATTATCATCTACCTTCGTAGATAAATTAGTGAACTGATCCGAAAGTTCGGCTACTTTCTCCGATAGTGTACTTATTTCCTCAGTGTATTTTTCTGAACCAAGTTTCAGAGTATCTACTGTGTCCTTTAAGTTTTCTTGAGTTTTTGCAAGTTGCATAACCGAATCGGTAGATGCAACTGAGTCAATTTTAGCCGACAAAGTCTCATGATTTTCATGAACAATGGTTTGCAGTTCTTTTATGGCTGCTTCGTGATTCTGTAATGCATTTTCATGCCGCGAAAAAATAGGTTGAAAATGCTCACAAATTTGTGTTTTTACATCATTACAGACTTTTTGACATTTCGATTCAATATTATGTAACTCGGTAGTTAAATCTTCACGTGTTTGTTCAAGCTTATTTTCCACTGAGTCTAACTTTTGAAGCTTTTGTTCCATTGCGTCTAACTGTTGCTGTGTTTCTCTCTGGTGTTGTTCCATTGTGTCTAACTTTTGTAGCTTTTGCTGTGTTTGACTCTGATTTTGTTCCATTTGTTTCTGATTTTGTTCAAGCGTTGTGTCTAACTTTTGAAGATTTTGTTCCATTGTGTCTAATTTTTCAAGCTATTGTCCCATTTGTTGCATTAATTGTAATAACAATGCACTGGTGTCTGAAACACGTTCCTCAGTGCTTTTCGGCAGTGAAGTTGCACCGGCAACATTCACATTTTGACAAGCAGAAAATGTGTCTTGACTTATTTGAGAAAACGGTGAGGACCCAAATCCTGAATCCACAGCATTTCCGAGATTGTTTCCTGTCATTTCGGATTCCTGAGGCGAGCTGTCGCCGACCGATCGATCGATAATGCTTCCCTGCTCACTATTTGTTTCACTGTCTACGCCATTGTTTACCGCCCGCTCCATTTCCCTATGCACAGTTACCAAATTACTACTTTGAATATTAGTTAATTCATTACACGGTGGCGCTAACACACTGCTTTCGTCTTCGCTGTCATTTCTCAATTTACTTTGGAGCCTAGTGTTACGTTTTTCACACGCCATTATTGTCACATTATTTCACACGACAACACAGAAAAACACAATTTGAAGAGCAAAAATAAGAGAACACATTAACATAACACTGAAAATAATATCTAGTTAATTGCAGCTGCGAAATACTTGGTGCAAATCTACATGAATGCCACAACTGTTTTACTGTACAACAATGAAAAACTACAACTACAAAGGAGATTCTCTCTACAATTATGCGCTAGCAATAAACAAAATCTACACTAATTACACAAACTACAAGAAAAAATCAGAAGATTCCAGTGAGGTATCCTGGCAGGGTCGCCATATGAAACTTCCCCTTTAAACAATTTATACAAGACTGTGCTTAACCTGACACACAATATTTTTTAGCGCAACGCAATCTGACTTTCACAAAATCCCTACAAAAGAATGGCCCTGACTAACATTAAACTATACCTTTCACAAATCACTAAATCACTTACCTCACAATAATCTTCGTTTCTCCCACTACTGCAATACAGCAAGCGCCACTACTGCCAGCTAAATAAAAGATTCAAACTATGGAAGGCACTAACTACTGATAGGGATAGTTAGCAAATGAAAGATATTAATAGAGAACAAACAATGTATTTACCTTGATATCATCACATGTATATATATATATATATATAGAGCAGTTCATCACAAATTTCAAAACTCCGCCATCTCTCTCTCCACATCCACCACTGCTGGCGGCTCACTTCCAACTGCGCAACGCTATGCGCTGTTCGCAGCCAGCTGCGTAACACTACAATGGCGAGTATTACAACAATGCAAAGCAGCCACAGACTGCACACGGCACTGCCAGTGATTTTCATACTGAGGTGGCGTTACCAATAAAAAAACCTAAACAGCCTACTTACATATGTAATAACACTTGGAAGTTTTAGATGTATATTCGTGTCCCACGAGTTTAATTTTACTACTGCATCACCATGCATACCTACACACTTTACGAACAGACACATGAATGTCGATATGGGTATATTCATCCGTCATTTTCCATGTATATATTCCATCATACTGCATAAATAGTCCCACTCATACCATGTTCGAAAAAAAAAAAAAGTTCAAATGTGTGTGAAATCTTATGGGACTTAACTGCTAAGGTCATCAGTCCCTAAGCTTACACACTGCTTAACCTAAATTATCCTAAGGACAAACACACACACTCATGCCCGAGGGAGGACTCGAACCTCCGCCGGGAGCAGCCGCACAGTCCATGACTGCATCGCCTCAGACCGCTCGGCTAATCACGCGCGGCTAGTACCACATACCATGAATACTGCACTTTAGTATGTGGTCATTGTGAATTTTATACCGCTGTCACTACTTAGAGGTGACTGTCAGGTACCGAACCAATATTTAGAACTAGTGACTGTCACATTGTATGTGTTGGTGAATAAAATACACTCCTGGAAATGGAAAAAAGAACACATTGACACCGGTGTGTCAGACCCACCATACTTGGTCCGGACACTGCGAGAGGGCTGTACAAGCAATGATCACACGCACGGCACAGCGGACACACCAGGAACCGCGGTGTTGGCCGTCGAATGGCGATAGCTGCGCAGCATTTGTGCACCGCCGCCGTCAGTGTCAGCCAGTTTGCCGTGGCATACGGAGCTCCATCGCAGTCTTTAACACTGGTAGCATGCCGCGACAGCGTGGACGTGAACCGTATGTGCAGTTGACGGACTTTGAGCGAGGGCGTATAGTGGGCATGCGGGAGGCCGGGTGGACGTACCGCCGAATTGCTCAACACGTGGGGCGTGAGGTCTCCACAGTACATCGATGTTGTCGCCAGTGGTCGGCGGAAGGTGCACGTGCCCGTCGACCTGGGACCGGACCGCAGAGACGCACGGATGCACGCCAAGACCGTAGGATCCTACGCAGTGCCGTAGGGGACCGCACCACCACTTCCCAGCAAATTAGGGACACTATTGCTCCTGGGGTATCGGCGAGGATCATTCGCAACCGTCTCCATGAAGCTGGGCTACGGTCCCGCACACCGTTAGGCCGTCTTCCGCTCACGCCCCAACATCGTGCAGCCCGCCTCCAGTGGTGTCGCGACAGGCGTGAATGGAGGGACGAATGGAGACGTGTCGTCTTCAGCGATGAGAGTCGCTTCTGCCTTGGTGCCAATGATGGTCGTATGCGTGTTTGGCGCCGTGCAGGTGAGCGTCACAATCAGGACTGCATACGACCGAGGCACACAGGGCCAACACCCGGCATCATGGTGTGGGGAGCGATCTCCTACACTGGCCGTACATCACTGGTGATCGTCGAGGGGACACTGAAGAGTGCACGGTACATCCAAACCGTCATCGAACCCATCGTTCTACCATTCCTAGACCGGCAAGGGAACTTGCTGTTCCAACAGGACAATGCACGTCCGCATGTATCCCGTGCCACCCAACGTGCTCTAGAAGGTGTAAGTCAACTACCCTGGCCAGCAAGATCTCCGGATCTGTCCCCCATTGAGCATGTTTGTGACTGGATGAAGCGTCGTCTCACGCGGTCTGCACGTCCAGCACGAACGCTGGTCCAACTGAGGCGCCAGGTGGAAATGGCATGGCAAGCCGTTCCACAGGACTACATCCAGCATCTCTACGATCGTCTCCATGGGAGAATAGCAGCCTGCATTGCTGCGAAAGGTGGATGTACACTGTACTAGTGCCGACATTGTGCATGCTCTGTTGCCTGTGTCTATGTGCCTGTGGTTCTGTCAGTGTGATCATGTGATGTATCTGACCCCAGGAATGTGTCAATAAAGTTTCCCCTTCCTGGGACAATGAATTCACGGTGTTCTTATTTCAATTTCCAGGAGTGTACTATTGTGTACTTGGCTGCTGTCGTTGTGTTACGGTATATTCAGATGACACCAGGTCCGAAAGGTTGGGAAGACATCTTTTGGGCTGCGAATGTGGATACATGTGAGCATCCTCCATCAAAAGTGGATCAGATACTCAATGCAGCAGCTCTGCTCGTGCTACAGCGTAGTCTAACAAAGCAGGATGTTCTGTGGTCTGCAGCTGCTCCTGTATGTCTGTAGGATCCGTTCAATGCCACTACCTTACGGCACCTTACTGGGTGGGCCTGCATACCCACATGCAACCACTGGTCGCCGTCGGAGTCAACTTCTTGCTGCATCAATAATCTCCACATCACCCACGTACTGCTTACCGCAGAGTGCATCCTTCATTGGCTCAAACGGACAGAAGTCGGAAGGCGCAAGATCGAGGCTGTAAGATGGATCATGAAAAAATTCAAACGAAGTTTTCTGATTTTCTGCCTCACAGGAGCACAGGCTTGTGTGAGGGCTTGCGTTATCATGGAGGAGAAGTTCTGTTGCATTTCTGTGGCGACGAACACGCTGAAGTTGTTTCTTGAATTTCCTAGGGTCCAGCATAGCACACCTAGAGTTAATGAGGCAGGACATCAGAGTAACGCCTCGCCCAACGACTCACCGTGCTTTTGTTCATTGCAGGTCTCCGTAGACATTCTGAAAGCGCCTGTGAATATCTGCGATGCTCTGGTTTCCCGCCAAAATAAACTCAAAGACAGCTCTCTGCTTGGAACGCACCTCCTTTACAGACGCGATTTTGAAGGTTACGTATAACGCCACTGCCTACCAGAAATTCATGAGACTATAGGGGCTGAAGCGTGAATATTCCACGATGCCCCACAACAAATTCCGCATTTTTTCAATCGAAATTATCCGAAAAATAATGTAAGGTGGCTATAATTTCGCACCTTACAAGAACTCATCCACATACTTTGCTGTGATCTACAAACACAATTAGATATATGTGACGGGTTGTACATCGTATATATGAATATATAAAGTGACTGAAATTGACACGTACATCTTCTAAGTAATTGTTAACGCTTATTGCATGAAAGATGACGGAGTGTCTTTATTATAAAAATGGCGTAATGAATGATTGCCTGAACTAGTAGAGGTTGGAACGCCAGTGGGAATGAAACGGCTGGCGGAACTGGAACCCTGGGTGAAAGGCCCACACAGGTATGTTTGACCTGCTTAAACACAGGAAATAGCAAGACGAACGTCGTAGCACCTAAGCGCTGGAGCGCAGTAGAGTCACGACCGGCCGGTATTGTAGCCGAACCATCAGGATTATACTTCGGAAACGCTGCAAATCTTGGACGCAGGTGAGAGGAACGAAGAAGCGGCACCTCGGAAACCGCGCAGACTGGGTTACTTCCAAGGATTTTTACTCAGAAGCGTACCATTGTACGATTATAGGTTCTTCCTCGCAAACTTTCCGCGTTGGACGATAAAAGACTAAAATATGGTTGGTCGGCGTTCGGAAGAATTTATACAGAGGGAGAATATTTCCGTGGTTTCGGGAATATGATTCGTTTTCGGAATTACGATGGTGGGGAGCCGAGCCTTGCTGGGAAGTCAGCGGTGGAGAGACGAGGTCTTCCGTTGTGAGCGCCCGTGTGTGACGGTCTCTCGACATCAGCTTTTGTTGGTACACACGGACTTGCTGTCTTTGCTCTCAGGAGAGTTTATAGTTAGAACAGTTAGGCACTGTACTGTTGCGAACCTATACGATTCTGGACTTCACTTCTGGGTTGGAAGTCATCGTTGAGTTCGCAGCGTTCAGTAATTGAGAGCACTTCCTCTGCCCATACTTACGTTGAGACGTTATCTGAACCCTGTCTTTGTGGCTGGGAGTTCGCGTTTCTCGTCTGTAGAAAACAGAGGAGAAGACATTATTAGAGCATATTAGTCAGAGGACCGTCTTCTGCCGTCCTAGTGTTTGAAAGAGTTTATTTGTGGCTGGAGCTATTCCATCGTCGCAGACGAGTATGAGAACCATCACGTCGACGCACCGGAAGCAGTATATACGGTGATATCGCAAATTGCTTCGGCTTATTAGGGCTATAAAAGCTAAACAGCTGTTATCGCGTTGTTTATTTCCACTGAGGTTCCACATCACCGTAGATCATCTTTGAAAGTAGTGTCTTCCAGTGTTTGGTACGTAGATAATGTCAGGCATTTGGCGTTATTTGTTACATCGCGTGGCCATAAAAGGAGGCAGAGTTGGGTAATTGATTAATAATCTTACTTAAGAAATATAGACATTTCTCAGAAAGGGTGTTTTTTTATTTAAATCTGCGATAAACGTATAATCAGAAACAACGTTTATCTTTAGTAGTATTAGATGCCTTCACCATTCATTTATGCTTAGATTGTAATTTATGGAATTAAGAGATCCTAAGATCTGCTTCAGGGGGTAGTCAGCCAAATCATCATTGTAGCGTTTATTATTTTCCGTTGCGCACATTCATTTTTACACCTGCCTGGAGTAGCATCATGGAATAAGAAGTGTTGCATTACTTACTGAACGCCCCTCATAAATGAATGAATAATCAAAAATAAACAGCATAAATATTTGTATATACTAACGTCCGCCGTACTAGCTTTTTAGCAGGCTGATAATCTCTGACCGTATCTATCTACGTCAGGGTGAACAGATTTGTGGAAAGCAATTGTGAAGCGGTGTTTTTGTGGTTATGTGACTTAAAGGGGTTTTCACGTAGTCTATTAATCATTTAGATGAAAATGAATTTATACTAATTTATTTCTGGTCGGAGGTAACATTTCGCCGTCAAGCCCGGTTCACATAGTAGAAACATCGTGTTTTAGATAGTAATATCATACGACCATCTGAAGCTGACGCTGTCGCACCGAAAAGCGCAGTAACAGACTAATGTTGGTCATAGAAAAGCTTCTGAAGCATAAAGCACATTTCCCAAAATTTACTCTTGTGTCGTTGTTATTGGAACATAATGAAACTAATCAACAACTACTTAGCATAACTGACATTAATTTCGCAATTTTCGCATGCCGGTACCGTGCGACTGACAAATATTGCTGCGGGTGTGCACGGTGTGCCGTTTGACCTTCTTCGTTCAAAATTTACAGCAAATCCCGGAAACTTTAATGAGCGGTGTGTTCACTAATTAGCCATCAGTGAATTCGTTCGTCGTGGTGCCCACACCAAAGGGATCCCGTATCGATGAGACCAATTAGTAAGCTTCCAGTAACGCAGTATTCCGCAGTGGATACAGACTTCTCTCGTTGCGACGTAAAAAAAAGTTTCAGCACCACCACAAAGCCAAAGTCTGCTCCTAAGAACGTAGAGGGCCTTTTATCTTCGTCTTATTCCATTTCATACAATTCCTGTCTGTTTGTACCATTAATCCATCATTCTTTCCTCGAACTTGATCAGCGAGCTTAAAACTTTCCAGTTTCGCTGCCCTCCGGCTTCTGTTCTTCTTATTTCCTCCAGTATTTCCTCCAGACTTCCAGTATGCCCACGCCTTGGTATGCTTATCTCGTAGCCGCTTTGATGGTTTATTCAAATTAAGCTGCTCTTTGGAGTAGGGATTTAACACTGCCTAATGGGCTCTGACCTATAAATGGTGCTTCTAAATTTGATGGATTAAACCAAAGTCTTTGGAGAACTTAAAGCATGACGTCAGTCGAAAATGAAGGCGTGAGTTATTGACTGCAGGGATGTATAACTGAAAGCAAAAGCTTAAATATTCTTTTCGAATACGCCACTCAGCGCATCAACGAACTGAAGAGGGCGATCACAAACATTTGTTGCAATGGGAGCTTGAAGTGGCAGTTACCAATCATAGAACGACGTGCTCTGCCTTTTCCACAACTCTGCATCGTAGTTGTAGGTAATAAAATCATTGATAACAAGAAAAATTGTTAATGTTTTTCATACGCATTGTTAGCCATTAATACTGCAACATCGAAAGGGTGCAAAAAAGGGCAGCTCGTTTTGTATTATCACGTAATAGGGGAGAGAGTGTGGCAGATATGATACGCGAGTTGGGATGGAAGTCATTAAAGCAAAGACGTTTTTCGTCGCGGCGAGATCTATTTACGAAATTTCAGTCACCAGCTTTCTCTTCCGAATACGAAAATATTTTGTTGAGCCCAACCTACATAGGTAGGAATGATCATCAAAATAAAATAAGAGAAATCAGAGCTCGAACAGAAAGGTTTAGGTGTTCGTTTTTCCCGCGCGCTGTTCGGGAGTGGAATGGTAGAGAGATAGTATGATTGTTGTTCGATGAACCCTCTGCCAAGCACTTAAATGTGAATTGCAGAGTAATCATGTAGATGTAGATGTAGATCAGGAAGAACTGAAAGATAATAAAATTTGAATTATTGTGTATATGTAGGACGAATTTTTAACCTAATTGGAAGGTGATTTTGAGATGTACAGGGTGCGAAAGTTAGTAGGAGTTGTAAGGTCGGACAATAACAAGAGTTCTAATGCAGTTGGGCGCCAAATTGAACTGAGAGTGGATGATAGATAGGGCCTTCCACTATGAAAATTTCGTCCATAAGGGACCGCATCATGGGGACTGCGAGTGATGATAAATACACAGAAAACAGTTTTCTCCTGTAGTCACTTATTTATTTAACCACTACGCGTTTCGATGGTTCGCACCATTATTGTCAGGTGGAGAAGAGCTCCTATGGCTTTCCACAGTAGCAGACAAAGAGCAATGTAGGTTGCGTTGCGTCTTTTGCTGATGATATTCTTTTTCTTTTTTCACAAAAGACAATTTTCAAATAAAAAAACAAATTCGTGAGAGAAAATGGTACCTACAGCGCCGAGGAGCATAAAAAGCGTACATGTTGCTATTTCTTTCCCTCCACTGTACGTTATGTTTCACTTTCACTTCAAAGACGTTGTACAAGTCACAATACGCTTATTTACATTGTGTATAAAGATAACTAAAAAGTGCAATAGCTGGAGCTTGGTAATCAGTTAGTCCACATCACAAATCAATTAATTTGTTGTACACATAAATATGTTTTTCTTGTATTTTAAAAATATTAATGGGCTACAGCATAATATATCATATTAAATGCTTATATACAGAAAACGTTATAACTGATCATACATATACAGGAATTTTATGAAACTAAAACACCTTCAAATACCACTTGCAAGAGATTCATATTCTTTAGCTTGTTCCGCACCAACTATCAATCCTACAGAACAAGTGAATGGGTCTTCTCGTAAAAATTTTAATGTAGTTAAATTCTGTACTGGGTTACGTTTCCGTTAGAGGCCATAGTTTATACATTATTCAATAAAAAGTACAAACGTGACCTTCAAATGCGTTTTTCTTGAATAACTCGAAAACTGTGACCTCCAGCGAAAATGTACCCGAACAAACATTAACTACATTAAATTTCCTGCAGAAAGACCCTGTTCATTTTTCTGGAGGCCTGATTGTTTGGACATAGATTGTGAGAGAGTATGAATACCTCGGACGTGGTTTTAAAGGAATTGTGGTTTGCATAACACGCATGGTTAGTGGCATCCGAATGACACTGTATATTGTAGGTTGAACCTATTGGGAAACGAATAAGAGTGGTTAAATTGCTGTGCATTGAAACTGCAAATTATGAGAATTCTTTAAGTAGTTTGTCAAAGCTGTAGTTCTTTGTACAGAGATATCGTGTGTCCTTTGATCAGTGTGTGTAGAATCCTGAGGTAGTTTTGCACACTGTCAAATGGATGTCCTGTATCTTTTGTATGGGAGGCTATTTCAGATTTGTTTGGCGTGATGTACTGTAAGCCGTTGATGTGTTCTTTGAATCTAGTGTGGAAGGTATGGCCTGTTTGGCCTATGTACAGGGGCTAGGCATTTACTACACATGTTTTTAAATATTCCAGCAGACGAAAATTTATCTCGACCGCTTTTTAGGTTACGAGGTAGTCTGTGGAAAATTTTATTGTTTGTTTGTTTAGAATGCGATTCCTATTCTATGTCACTGGAAGACATAGGACATTTTTTGTGAGATAGTACCGAGGAATTAGGTGAATGGCTTCCACACTGTGCCAGACATCAACCATAGTACTGGCACGTGGTGAACTCCTAGCCTCGCAGCAGCCATGACATGATTTTCAAAGGTGAAGGATAACAGCAACACCCTCTGCGCTGAGAGAGCTTTCGACAGCGCAAGCATATATGCTGTTGCGTTATCTTGTTGAAATATAACGTTGCGAAGAACTAGAAAACGGGGCACAACCACCGGTCTTACCATGTCCGAAACATACGATATTACTGGCTATGCGAAGCAGAGCTGGACGTCTTCTGCATCCCATGGCACTGCATGCCATCACAGCTATTGCTGCGTTCAGTATGACGATGATGAATGCAATCTACCAAAGTTATTTCTCCTCAGAGCCTCCACACATCAATACTTCTATCTTGACGCTGTACCCGGAACAAAAATGATTCAAATGGCTCTGAGCACTATGGGACTTAATTTCTGAGGTCATCAGTCCCCTAGAACTTAGAACTACTTAAACCTATTTAACCTAAGGACATCACACACATCCATGCCCGAGGCAGGATTCGAACCTGCGACCGTAGCAGTCGCGCGGTTCCGGACTGAAGCGCCTAGAACCGTTCGTCCACCACGGCCGGCCGCAAGAGCATCTCAAGTTTAGTGCTGCGTTGGAACAAACGTGTGAACCGGTGTGGGGACTGTGTGGTAAAATAGTGTAAGGTACGTAGAATAGGATGCATACTGGTCATTGCATCCATGTAGTCTTGATAACTTTAAATTTTTATTGGCAGTAATGTATATAGCCGGCAGCCGCAAACTTCGGAGTCAGAACTGTGCAGTCCGTGTAGGACAAGGAAACATCACCAACTTGACCTAGCATTTTACGCAGAAAAAAAGCACAGTTGTATGATATCAACTCCAGCAATCGATTCGGCGCGAAATTTTAGGCCATAATTCTGACAGTAGGCGCTTATGACCTGAACGTACCACTTTTAAACATGTGCGCGAAACGATTGTAGCTCGCTTCGCCCTCCTGCAGCCACTTAATGACCGAGCGCGGAATATGCCTCTTTTTCTCTCCATTGGACGCCTCCTTGGATGAGTGGTCATCAAGGCGGAATGCCATGCTAAGGGCGCGGATTCGATTCCCGAGCGAGTACGTGATTTTCCTCGCTCGGCGACTGGATGTTATCATAGTCATCTTTTCGTCCCCCATTGACACGCAAGTCGCCGGAGTGGCATCAACAACAAGGACTTGTACCAGGTGACCGGACTACCCAACGGAAGGCCTCAGTCCCACGTACATTTCATTTCCTCTCAATCTGCACCGAGTCTTACAGTTCTCCTGCATATGAGTGTGAGTTTGAACAGAAATCTCAGGTAAAAAACATCTTGTTTTGTTCCAGATTTGACTGTGAAAGGTTGTACTTTTTGAAATTATTGTTGAGAGTGGGGTACGACCTCCCTCAATCAGTTTCTTCCCGTTTGTTTGACTGATGACCACAGCAGTTGAGTCCCATAGTGCTCAGAGCCATTTGAACCATTTCGAACCAACCCGTTTGTTTACGGAAGACATTTGCCTTCGAAGGTGATTGTTAAATACCTTAGGAGTAGTGGGAAAAATTCGTAGGCTTTAACGATACACATATTTCATTTTTATATCTTGTTGGTGATGAAATTTCGGCATGAAATAATTACAGAAACCGTGTAATTTACTTCTAAATCTGTTTATCAACAATTTATGGTGGACAAAATAGCGACAGCTTGGGCTCTGTTACCTGTAAATATGAATTTACGTAGCCTTTTTGTAGAGTTCAATGCAGATTGTAATCATGAGTTTCAGGTGGTTAAATAGAGTAGACGCTTGGGAGACCAAATGGATAATTTTTAAAAAAAGGAAGAAAAAAAAACGTACAGTGGAGTGAGTAAGAGGTTGGTGAAATACTGTTTTCGCATTGTAAATATGCTTTGTTCATTGTGTCAAAGTGCGTGGTTTATAACGTGTAGGTGGTGCGAGAGTTCTCGTTACTTTCAATATTTTATGTAGCGATTCATAAATGAAACGTAAATGAAGAAAACGAATGAGTGTGGCAATCAAGAATAGCGTAGTGGTATTTAATTATTAACACCGCTATTGTGCATTATTTTGTTTGGATTTTAAAGCTGTCAGTGTTAAAGTGTAGTACATTTTCTGGAGGTGCGATATTCTTAAATGCGATTAGTATGACTCCATCGTAAATCGAAAATCATATCCTTAGACCCAAATAACTCTTTAGTTGCTTAGGTTTACTCATTTTTATTTTGAGTTGTATATATGGCTGCAGAATATCAATACGCGATTACTGTTAAAGCAATATAGAAAGTACAATGAAGCGCCGAAGAAACTGGTATAGGAATGTGTATTCAAATACAGAGATACGCAAACAGGCAGAATATGGCGCTGCGGTCGGCAACGCCTATACGAGACAACAAATGTCTGGCGCAGTTGTTAGAAATGTTACTGATGCTGCAATGGCAACTTATCAAGATTTAAGTGAGTTTGAACTTGGTGTTATAGTCAGCGCACAAGCAATGCCACATAGCATCTCCGACGTAGCGATGAAGTGCGGACTTCCCCGTACGACCATTCGACGAGTCTACCGTGAATATTAGGAACCCGGTAAAACATCAAATCTTCGACATCGCATCGGCTGGAAAAAAATCCTGCAAGAACGGGAACAACGACTGCTGAAGAGAATCGTTCAAAGTGACAGAAATGCAACCCTTCCGCAAATTGCTGCAGATTTCAGTGCTAGCCCATCAACACGTGTCAGCGTGCGAATTATTCAACGAAACGTGATCTGTATGGGATTTCGGACTTGAAGGCCCACTCGTGTACCGTTGATGACGGCTCTACACAAAACCTTACGCGTCGCCTGACTTGTCAACACCGACATTGGACTGTTGATGAATGGAAAACTGTTGCCTTGCCGGACGATTCTCGACTCAAATTTTATCGAGCGGATGGAGATAACCTCATCAATCCATGGACCCTGCTGTTAGCAGGGGACTATTAAGCTGGTGGAGGCTCTTTAATGGTGTGGGGCGTATGCAGTTGAGTGATATGGGATCCTTGATATTGTCTAGATACGAATCTCACAGGTGACACGTACGTAAGCATCCTGTCTGATCACCTGCATTCATTCATGTTCATTTTGCATTCCGACGGACTTGGGAAATTCCAGCAGAAAAATGCCACAGCCCACACTTTCAGAATTGCTGCAGAGTGGCTCCAGGAACACTCTTCCGAGTTTAAACGCTTCCGCTGGCCACCAGACTCCCCAGGCATGAACATTGTTGAGCATATCTGTGATGCCTTGCAACATGCTGTTCCCCACCCCCTTGCACTCTTACGGATCTATGCACAGTCCTGTAGGATTCATGGTGTCAATTCCCTCCAGAACTACTTCACACATTAGTCGGGTTCATGCCACGCAGCCGGCCGCGGTGGTCTAGCGGTTCTGGCGCTGCAGTCCGGAACCGCGGGACTGCTACGGTCGCAGGTTCGAATCCTGCCTCGGGCATGGGTGTGTGTGATGTCCTTAGGTTAGTTAGGTTTAAGTAGTTCTAAGTTCTAGGGGACTTATGACCTAAGATGTTGAGTCCCATAGTGCTCAGAGCCATTTGAACCATTTTTTCATGCCACGCCGTGTTTCGGCACTTCTGCGTGCTCGGTGATGTCCTACATGATATTAGACAGTTGTACCAGTTGTTTTTTCTCTTCGGTATATAAGTGCGTGAGGTTGATATATTACGTACTGATATTAGTTTCTGTGTGTGTTAATCGGAAAGTAAGGTCCTATAAATTTGCAACAGTTGGTTACGCCTTCCAGGAATTTCTCTACATAGTCGCCGTTCAGACTTAAGACAAACGCATGGCAGTTATGTGTGCTGCAGGACATCAGGCGAAATCTCTCACCAGGGACTCATACTTGGCGGGAGACACAATTTTCTAGGCATGATTATGCGCTCACTGTGCGCTTAGAACCGAAAAGACCGACATGACGCGATCGATGGGGATACTAGAGACACTGTTCAAGACATGTGTGTAAATCTTCATCAGATTTTCACTGTAGTTTCATTCCGCGCCCCATTGGACGTTACTTTCCGAATAACTCTCTTACTATTCCCACAGAATACCATGTGTTCTCGAACAAGATTTCAAAACACGCTGGTCAGATTACCTCCCCATTCTTCTTCCCTCGCCTCCTACATCGTGTGAACAGGAGGGACTCTGGTTGTCACTTCGCTGTACGACACTTTTTGCTCAGGCCAATGCCTGCAGTCGGTCGGAGACAGTGACAAGAAGCCGGTGCGCGCAAAAGTTTAATAGCTGTACTTTCAGAATGTCATAAATGCGTGCTACCAGGTTCATGGCCCAAATTTTCGCGTGGTATCTATCATACAACTGTACTTTTTTCTACGTAAAAGACGAGGTCATGTTGGTGGTGTTTCTTTGTAATTTGAGGGAAAGAGGCAACAGCCGGACCTGAAAGTTTCCGGCAGTGAGAGGCATTTGGTTGAGCAACACGATTGTGGCTCGCGCTTCTACACCATTCTTACAATTCATAAAACAGACAACCGTCCGTCACGTCGATAGTAGTGGTGCTGCTTGAAAGAAAGGCACTACACAGTCACGTGTGATGCGTCTACGTTGGAGTTCAGCAGTGACTACAATTCATGACCTTTCGTCGAATATGCAGCATTATTCGTTACAGAAACCATCCGGCATGCAATTAATGTACGATGCAGTACGATGTTCTCAAAAATGGTTCAAATGGCTCTGAGCACTATGGGACTCAACTGCTGAGGTCATTAGTCCCCTAGAACTTAGAACTAGTTAAACCTAATTAACCTAAGGACATCACACACATCCATGCCCGAGGCAGGATTCGAACCTGCGACCGTAGCGGTCTCGCGGTTCCAGACTGCAGCGCCAGAACCGCGCGGCCACTTCGGCCGGCGGGTACGATGTTCTGTCCAGAAATCCAATTTAATGACAGACCAGAATTCCACGACATGTGCAGTCCCAAGAGGATGCAATTACTGGAGTAGCAACGAATACTGACAGTTGACGAATTACCTGTATATACAGAAATTTATGAAGTACTAAATCGTTCAGCAGCAGGTTGTCCTCTAGAGTCACAATAATTTCAACGTTCATCCTCAGATCTACAAGAAAAATAAGCTTAAAAAATAAAATAGAAGTTACGCAGATTACTACAAAACTGAAATACAGTAAAATACGGTCACTTCGTATCATAAGACAAAAGACACCATTCACTGCCACCACTTCGCAAGCTACATTGCCAGTTAATATAGATGAGGAGTATCTTGTGTATAAAAGCGAGTGCCTCGTTGTTAATGAAATATTTTTAGTTGAATTTTTCAAAGTGGATACAAAAGTACCTTACTCAATAACCTGTATCAAACTGCGTTACAAAGGCTGCAAGTAGCATATTTTATAACATATCCAACAAGCAGGTTCATTACGCAAAATGATATGTGTGTACGCTAATAGGTAAGCTAAATTTTATTTTTTTAAGAAACGTTTTAAAATGTCGTATCGAATAAGACGTGTATTATACACAAACATTCATGGTAAAAGGAAAAATTGAATCCATCGGGGGACTTCTATGCTGGAGATAACATCGCTTCTGTCCAGTGGTGGGCACCGACGTCTGGCGTTCTGCTCACCGCACGCATTTCTTATGGTATGACATTTTATTGCCCTTTAATTTTCTAGTAATCTGTATAACTTCTCTTTCAGTTTGTAAACATTGTACTTGTACATTTGATGATGGCCGATTACGGCTGAAACAGGTCTTTCCGTTTCAAATTACACTGAGTTCACGAAGTCATGGGAAATAGATTTGCTCATATACAGAATGAGAGATTGTAGCAGTATCGCATTCACAAGGTACAAAAGGATAGTGCATTGGCGGAGGTGTCATTTCTACTCAGGTGATTCAAGTGAGAAAGTTTCCGACGTGATTACGACCGCGCTACGGTAATTAACAAACTTCGAACGTGAAATGGTAGTCGGAACTAGACGCACAGGACATTCCACAGAGAAAATCGATAGGGAATTCAATATTTCGAAATCCACTATGACAAGAGAGTTCCAAGAGTGTCCCTCTACAGTTTTTGCCCTCTACAGCTCCCTCTAGTACTATGGAAGTCGTTCCCTCATGTCTTAATAGATGTCCTGCATCCTGTCTCTTCTCCTTGTCACTGTTTTCCACATATTCCTTTCCTCTTCAATTCTGCACAGAAGCTCCTCATTCCTCACCTTATAAATCCACCTAATTTTCCATTTCTCAAATGCTTCGATTCTCTTCGGTTCGCCGGCCGAAGTGGCCGTGCGGTTAAAGGCGCTGCAGTCTGGAACCGCAAGACCGCTACGGTCGCAGGTTCGAATCCTGCCTCGGGCATGGATGTTTGTGATGTCCTTAGGTTAGTTAGGTTTAACTAGTTCTAAGTTCTAGGGGACTAATGACCTCAGCAGTTGAGTCCCATAGTGCTCAGAGCCATTTGAACCAATCTCTTCGGTTCCGCTTTTCCCACCATACAATACTGTGCTCCAGACGTACATTCTCATTAATTTCTTTCTCAAAGTAAGGCCTATGTTTGATACTAGTGGACTTCTATTGTTGAGGAATGGCCTTTTTGCCAGTACTAGTCCACTTTTGATGTCCTCCTTGCTCCATCCGTTTTTCGTTATTTTGTTGCCTAGGCAGAAAAATTCCTTAACTTCACCTACTCCGTGACCATCAATCCTGATGTTAAGTTTCTCACTGTTCGCATTTTTGCTGCTTCTTATTACTTTCGTGTTCCTTCGATTTACTCTCACTCCATATTCTGTACTCATTAGACAGTTCATTTCATTCGGCATATCAGGTAATTCTTCTTCACTTTCACTTAGGATATCAAGGTCATCAGGGAATCGTATCATTGATATCCTTGCACCCTGATTTTCAATTTGACTCTTGAGCCTTTCTTTGATTTTCATCATTCCGTGTTAGGTGTTCAGATTGAACAGCAGTGGCGAAAGACTACATTCCCGTCTTCCACCCTTTCTAATCCGAGCACCTCGTCCTTGGTCGCCCACTCTTTGTTATTTCCTCTCGGTTCTTGTACGTATTGTTCATTATCCGTCTCTCCGTATAGATTACCCCCGTTTTTCTCAGGATTTCGAATATCTTGCACCATTTTACACTGTCGAACGCTTTTCGCAGGTCGAAAAATCCTATGAACGTGTCTTGATTTTTCTTTAGTCTTGCTTCCAATATCAACCGCAATGTCAGTATTTCCTCTCTGGCGCCTTTATCTTTCCTAAAGCCAGACTGATCGTCATGTAACACAGCCTCAGTTTTCTTTTTCCGTTCTTCTGTATATTAGTCTTATCAGCAACTTGGAAGCAGGAGCTGTTAAGCAGACTGTGCGATGATCCTCGCACTTGTCTTCGGAATTGTGAGGATGATATTTTTCCAAAAATCAGATGGTATGTCGCGTGACTTATACATTCTACACACCATCGTGATTAGTCGTTTTGTTGCCACTTCTCCCAATGAAATTTTGATAGAAAGTTATTTATCCCTTCTACCTTATTTGATCTTAAGTCCTCTAACACTCTCTTAAATTCGTGTTCTAATACTGGCTCCCCCATCTCTTCTAAATCGACTCCTGTTTCTTCTTATATCACATCAGACAAATCTTCCCCCTCATAGAAGCCTTTAATGTACTCTATCCACCTATCCGCTTTCTCCCCTGCATTTAACAGTGGAATTCACGTTACACTATTAATATTATCACCAGTGCTTTGAATTTCGCCTAAGGTTGATTTGACTCTCCTATATGCTGAGTCAGTCGTTCCGACAACCATTTCTTTTTCTATTTCTTCACATTTTTCATGCAGTCATTTCGTCTTAGTTTGCCTGTGCTTCCTATTTATCACCTAGTGACTTTTATATCTGTATTCTTGAATTTCCCTAAAAAGTTTTGTACTTCCATCCATCATCGCTCAATTGAAGTATTTCTTCAGGTTGGGCCCCGGCCGACGATACAATTTCGGAATTAACAAAGTGAGTTAGTCCTCTATGAAACTTATTATCGAGTTATAGTCTTTAGTTCCTTAGATCCTCAGTTCCTGGCAGCAAAATATGCGGTATGGTATTAAACCAGTTTCAACATTCGAAATTAGGATTTCTTACAGGAATCATAAAATGCAATTTCGGAAAGATTGTATGCTATCAATGGAATCAGCTGCCAGTCAGCCATGTTGTGCTGTTGCCTTAAGTCTTATTTGTAAGAAAAGAAACTGAATTCACTTCATGTAAATTTTAATTAGGTTCGACATCTTTATTAATAAAATAAATTAATTTCTGTATGAATCAGCGATCATTGTGAATAAAAGCGCAGGCAAGCTTAATAAAAATTTTTGTTCTAGCATAACCACAAGCGCCGGAACGAAGATGAAGAACGGAAGAGAAGAGAAGGCGGTGAAATGACGTCGGCCAGTGTTGCGCTGATTAGGACCACACCACGACAGGAGCGGCCTCTACAAAAGGAAAATACGTACAAGCGCCGCTCCTACCAATCTCGGCCGCTCAGTATTCGCTCAGTATCGGGACAATATACGGACAGGCCTAGCAGAGAGTGGTACAATAGCAGTTATTAGTGATCCACAAACTGTGCGTCAAACTTTCACGGCCATTGTCTGTAACGAAGAATATTACTGTCTGCATGTCGCCCATCGCTGGCGACCCTTGTTGTAAATACAAGTTAAATATTGTCAATCTGCTATATTGTTATAAAACTACTAATGTTACTTGCTGGAATTGTTGTATAGCATTCCGAGAACGCAGCATCCTTTAGGCACCTTATAAGAGACGAGTGGACAGAACCGCATAATTTTAATAACCGGTCTGGACGAATTTATTCACGGATTGGTGAGGGATCTTGTTAGGTGTCGCGGTCAACTTTTGGTAATGAAATTACACTGAAGAGCCAAAGAAACTGCCTAATATCGTGTCGGGCCCCCGCAAGCACGCAGAAGTGCCGAAACACGACGTCGCATGGACTCGACTAATGGCTGAAGTAGTGCTGGAGGGAACTGACACCAAGAATCCCGCAGGGCTATCCATAAATCCGTAAGACTACGACGGGGTGGAATCTCTTCTGAACAGCACGTTGCAAGGCATCCCAGATATGCTCACTTCATGTCTGGTGAGTCTGGTGGCCAGGGGGTTTAAAGTCAGAAGAGTCTTCCTGTAGCCACTCTGTACCAATACTGGACGTGTGGAGGGTAACGTATTGTCCTTCTGGAATTGCCCAAGTCGGTCGGAATGCACAATGGACATGAATGGATGCAGCTGATCAGAGAGGATGCTTACCTGTCAAAGTCGTATCTAGTCGTATCAGAGGTCCTACATCACTCCAACTACACACGCCACACACCATTAGAGAGCCTCCAGCAACTTGAACAGTGCCCTGCTGACACGCAGGGTCCATGATTTGATGAGGCTGTCTCCATACCCACACACGCTCGATACAATTTGAAATGAGACCCGTCCGACAGAGCAACATGTTTCCAGTCATCAACAGTCCAATGTCGGTGTTGACGGGTCAGGCGAAGCGTAAAGCTTTGTGTAGTGCCATCATCAAGAGTACACGAGTGGGCCTTCGGCTCCAAAAGCCCATATCGGTCATCTTTCGTTGAGTGGTTCGCATGCTGACACTATTTTATGGGCTTTCATTGAAATCTGCAGCAATTTGCGGAAGGGTTGCATTTCTGCCACGTTGAACAAGTCTGTTGAGTCGCCGTTGGTCCCCTTCTTGCAGGATCTTATTCCGGCCGCAGCGATGTCGAAGATTTGATGATTTACCGGATTCCTGATATTCACTCGTGAAATGGTCGTACGGGAAAGTCCCCACTTCATTGCTACCTCGGCGTCTTTGTGTCCCATCGCTCGTGCGCCGACTGTAACAGCACGTTCAAACTGACTTAAATCTCAATAACCTGCCATTGTAGCAGCAGTAACCGATCTCACAACTGCGCCAGACACATGTTGCCGAACACAGCGCCTTACTCTGCCTGTTTATATATATCTCTGTATTTGAATACGCATGCATATACCAGTTTCTTTGGCGCTTCAGTGTATATGACATACACTATCTGGTCACAAGTGTCCAGACACCTGTTAGTGAACATTAATATGAGGTGTATGTCCCCATTCTTTATAATGGCTTGAATCCAACATTTGGATACTTCCAACGAGATGTCTGAATGTCTGTTGAGGAATGGAGCCCACTCTCCCTCAACTGCCAAAATATGAGTAGGTAATGTTACTGTAGCTTGGGATGTGGAGTGAAGTCAAGATTCTAACTCATCCCAAAGTGGCTCTTTTAGCTCGGGTCGGTACTCTGGCCATGCCAGTCCATTACAGGAATGTTATTGTCTACAAACAATTGTTTCACAGGTGCTGCTTTATGCCAGGATGCACTGTCATGATGATGCAAAACAATGTTCGTCTCCAAACTGTTCCTCTGTTGTAGGCAGTTCACAACGCTGTGAAATGTGTTCTCATCCTTCCATATTTAGTGCTTCCTTAAGCGCAGTAACGGGGAAGGAGGTCACACACTTGAGCCAGAATAGACGGTATACTCTACTGAAGAGCCAAAGAATATGGTACACCTGCGTGACGTCGTGGAGGACACCCGCTAGCACGCAGAAGTGCCGAAACACAACGTGGCATGGACCCGACTAATGTCTGAAGTAGTGCTGGAGGGAACTGACATCACGAATACTACAAGGCTGTCCATAAATCCGTAAGAGTGCGAGGGGGTGGAGAACAGCACGGTGGAAGGCATTACAGATATGCTTAACAATGTTCATTTCTGCGGAGTCTGGTGGCCAGCGGAAGTGTTTAAATTCATAAGAGTGTTCCTGGAGCCACTCTGTAGCAATTCTGGACGGGTGGGGTCGCATTGTCCTGTGGAATCGCGCAAGTCCGCCGGAATGCACAGTGGACATGAATGGGTGGAGGTGATCAGACAGGTTGCTTACGTATGTGTCACCTGTCAGGGTCGTATCTTGAGGTATCAGGGGTCCTACATCACTCCAACTGCACACTCCCCACACCTTTACAGAGCCTCCGCCAGCTCGAACAGTCCCCTGCTGATATGCAGGGTTCATGGAAATGGAAATGTCGTGTGGCAAGGGCCTCCCGTCAGGTAGACCGGTCGCCTGGTGCAACTCTTTAGAATTGACGCCACTTCGGTGACTTTATGAAACGTCCCCTTTGAACAATTATACATGACTGTGCTTAAACTGACACACAATATTTTTAGCGCAACGCAATCTGACTTTCAAAAATTCCTACAAAAGAATGGCCCTGACTAACATTAACCTATACCTCACCAAATATCTTCGTTACTCGAACTACTGCAATACAGCGAGCGCCACTACTGCCAGCTAAATAAAAGATTCAAACTACTGAAGGCACTAACTACTGATAGGCATAGTTAGCAAATGAAAGATTTTGATAGAGAACAAACAATGTATTTACCTTAATAGTCATCAAAAGTCATAATATATGTAAGAGTTCATAACATCCATTCTTACAAATATCAAAAGTCCGCCATTTCTCTCCCCACATCCATCACTGCTGGCGGCTCACCTCCAACTGCGCAACGCTACGCGCTGTTCACATCCAGCTGCCGCTGCCCAACACTACAATGGCAGACAACAATGCAAACTAGCCACAGACTGCACACAGCACAGCCAGTGATTTTCATACAGAGTGCTACGTAACGTTGCCAATAAGAAAACCTATACAGTCTACTTACATAGCCCCCATGCTCCCCACAAAAAAATTTACAAATTGTTTTTGGCACTGGCCAGTACATATTTGTTACCAAATTTTTTTCACAATTACAATAACAAAGAAATCAAATGCACACCCTTATTGATACAATGTTGGTCAAAAGCTAAAATTTTCTCACAGTCCATAAAGACAGTCCTGATCATACATCACAGTAAAATTGCAGTGTTTTTTTTTTCTCAAAGTCTGAGCAGTAAAAGAAAATGCACACGGAAGTAGTGGATTTCCATGCAATCTTGAAGACGTAGTGGTGTCCTTCCAATGGGAAGACAATGCTGACTCTTAACATGCAGACAGGTAATGGGCCACAACAGAGCAAACCCACAACATAGTCAGTCGAAGTTTTGAAGAACATTGGTAGGTAGGTCATCACAGAGTAGACCCACTGCAGTCCTTGTAGAAATAATGGTATTGGTGGGCCACCAGAGATGCAGACCCACTGTAGTCCTTGTAGAGACGGCCAGCACCCATCTGTTGCGACTGTGCAGGTGCACAATCACCATCGAAGAGTCTTGCGGACAATATAGCAAGTCCATAAACCACCAGTTGTGCACTCACAAAAATTTTTTTTGAAATGTCTTTAGAACCAGCAATGCTGTTATCCAGTCCCTTGCTGAATTATCAACACACGTGCAAGCACTAACAGTCCCAACTTCTCACATACTGTGCATATATTATGACCAACAGAAACGTGTGCAGTGAAATGATACTTAATTTGAAGAACTGGTAACAATTACAATTTGATAACATAAAAATACAATAACAACGGTACAAAATACATCATTAAAGAACATAATAGTACAGATAACATTTATAGTAACACAGGCTTTACAAAAGAATAGAAATAAACATATACATCACTGTTACAGGAATTATGACATAAGTAAATACATAAAAGATCAGAATAGCTTTCGAAAATATCAACTTCACACATGAGCATTAAAACAAAACAGAATAAATAATGTCTAAGCATATTTACAAGGTAAATAACATTATTAATGCCAATTATATTTGAGGATAACAGTATTCCTCATCATAGTGATGTAGCTTAGTATTAGAAGAAGAAAAAATTCTATGAAACTACACAGAGACAGGAAGAAAACAAATACACAAGGGAACACAAACACATAGTGGGATAACACAAAAGGAAAGGACAGGGTTTGTTTTCAGTGTAACATTTGGTACTGAAGTCCAACCCAAAACTTCATTCCATAGATCTTTCGTCTTATTTCAACATTTGTTTCCACCAAAAAAATCCTATTCAAGCATGCTTTCTGTATTTATATGTTCACATATTTCTTACCTCATTATTTATTTTCCATTATCTTACTTCATCATTTATTTCCAAGAAAATCCTACCTAAACCTGTTGTCCCTAAACCCTACTGTTTTGGTTCATATCCTCTTTCAAAATACTGTTTTGGCCAAACCATTTTCTTATAGCTTCTCAATGTATTTCTTCCAATTCATCACAACTTGTTCTCTTATATGGCCTACCCCATCTTAAGCTAACTTAAATCTACTGAGCTCAGATGCTAAACTAAGGGACGAGGCAATCAAGCAGTACAAAACAATTAACACAAACAGCAATGACAAAAAAATGAAAATTGCCCAAGCAATTGCAATATTACAACTAATATAAGGCACTGTGCAGCAAACAAGAAAAATAAATTCGTAGTAAAACTGGCTTAACAGCGTAATACAAAGTCAAATTCAGTAACACTGTGCTTGGCAAACAGCAGCAGCAAATGAAATAGCTTATATTTAAACATGACATAGCTCAAGCAGAAAAAAATATTGCACTAAAGACAACAATGCAGACAAGGGAAATGTATATTCACATCATAATGTCTATTTAATTAAAGTGGTGCACTACAACTTACTCTACCATAAAAATTACCAAGTACTTGAAAAGAAAATTATATATGCAGTTACTGTTATTAGTCCCTTCTTATTGTTCTTTCCATTCCAAGAGCTCCTTTTTCGAAGAATGTGGATCATAAAGTAATTATTTAATAGATCTGTTGACAGAAAGTGTTCACATTAGCAAATGCATTTAATTTTATTTTATGAAACCAATGCTGCAAGACAGCTGGAAACCTGATATCAAATGAAATAAGCAATTACGCAAACCAAAGCATAAAAATATCATTCAATAGTCATGTGACATTTCATAAGTTAGTAGAAATTCTCTCAACTCTCGTAGAAAGACGCTTGTCATAATCAGGTGTGCAGATGTAAAAATATTTCTCGTCATTTCATTAGGCATTTCAGTAAATATCATAAATTAAGAGCTCCACAGTGTTATCATATATTTTCAAGTTTGGATGTGTCGTATTTGCGATGCTTTCTACAAAGAAATGTCAATAGTGAGGATAATGGCCTCCCCCTTTTTTTTTTTACCTGTGCCTCTGAAAAGGCACACACTAATGGCTTTTTCTCCAGGCGTCTGACACAGCTGGCCGCTCAAGACGCATTACGTAAATGTCACTTGGCTTTCCTACCGAAATATTTACGACACCAGTTTGCACTACAGTGACAGTTTCATATAAAAAAAACTTACCAGTCGAAAATTTGCGTTCTAAATGTGTAGAAACAAAATCCTGTGAATATAACAGTGTTCAAAAAGTTTTCAGTGGCATTGTGATACATTCACACATGTACACACATTTCATAACTCTTAAAGTACGATTCTTGGTTTCCAACATCCTTTTCCACAAATCAGAGTCCCTAACCACTACTCATTATTCATATATGTATTCGTCGACACTTCTTCAATATTTCATCAAAATAAATACATAGCATTATCAAATTCCTCATTTATGGTAGCATCATCTTATTGATCATAAACATACCTCAACAGCATAATACACATTGTCATCGTAATAATAACATCATAAAAACTCAGCCAAATCTCAAAAACGTCGTAGCTTTCAGCTATAGTGTCAAAACCTAAATAAAAAACCTCTGCTCATTTCAATAGTGTCATCTACCTCCAACGTACTTTAAAAATCATGATCCCATACCAAATACATTATTCAGATCTCTCATAGTATCACAATGGTTCCGAAAAAATACGAACAGTTCACAAAGTACAGACAAAATACAATTTCGTAAGTATGAAACTATCCAACTGTGTAATTGCGTAAACATGTGTCACTGATGTAGTAAAAAGAATGTTTGTTTCTCTGTTAAATGATCAGATAGCTGTGTAATTCTGTGTTGGAGAAATATGGTACCGATGTGTGAAGTTGTATAAGCAAATACCATATTAGCTAGGACTCCTTGTGCTTGCCAAACACATGGTACACGAAGTAAGCGTGTACCCCCCTGAGGATTAATGTAATTATACCCTCAGGTGTTACAGACTACAGCAGTGGAATGAAATGTATCATGGAAAACCTTTGTATCATTGTACTTGAAATATCTTTAAAAATAAATTATTTAAGTGCAAAATTAATCACTCAAATACGTGTCCTGTAGCGCTAAATGTGCGTCTTGTTGCAACATAATCTCTGTGGAAGTGTCGTAGTTATCGTCCTCCGAAAGCTAAGTTCTGCAGACGTCAATGTACTTACCTCATCATAAACGAAAGTGAAATGCTTTGCGTGTGGATACCGTAGTTATTACGTACCTTACCG
Organism: Schistocerca nitens; assembly: GCF_023898315.1. Classification (NCBI taxonomy): domain Eukaryota; kingdom Metazoa; phylum Arthropoda; class Insecta; order Orthoptera; family Acrididae; genus Schistocerca; species Schistocerca nitens. Next base: position 216,612,629 of record NC_064615.1, on the reverse strand, counting down.
TGATCAAGAAAGTACTATAATGTAACGTATTGTTGTGCTACGAAAAAGGCTGTCTCATTGTAGCTATACCACAAAAGTTACTACTAAAACATGTTTTACTTTCCAGAATAATAAGGAAAAACAGTGCAGAAATAAAACAGAAACACTGCAAAAGCAACATTGTATATTGTCACTCATTAGTAGCGTCGTGATAAAATCGTGTAGCTGTCACATAAACTAACCACTGTGTCATCTGGTATCTCACAGAAAGTACTTTAAATCCAGAATGTATTTTCAAGTAAACCAAAATGTTGCATTAAAATCTCATTAGCAGTACTGGTAAATGTTCTAAGTATGTAAGCCTAATAGTCGTTACGTAATCGTGCAACTAACAAGCAAGAATGTACACACACAATAACACTGTGGCGTCTGTTCACTATAACAATGCATTCGTAATTTCTGTTTAAATAAGTTCTCTCGGTTCTTGATTGGATATTTAACTTCAAACATTGTTGCATGGTAACAGTTTCTAAGTCTGACAATGCATACTAGAAATGTGAAGTGAAGAGTTTTATGGCAAAGACAAAGTTAAAAAGCAGATTATCTTTCAATAAACGGTTTTACATGTGAAATGTGGTGTAAACCTTTACTCTTCCTAGTACGCAGAGTTTCAACTTCAACGCAATTATCATGTGGTATACGTCTGATTCTGTAAGGTCCATTGTAAACTAGAAAGAATTTGTGACTCAAGTGTTTCTTCTTATGTGACAATGAATGAGCTTTAATGAAAATTTTCTGACCAATATATAATTTCTTTGCATTTGCTTTACCGTGTAGTTTACTCCTTTTGTCTGCTGCAGATTTTATATTTTTAAGAGCCAAGTCAATTATGTCTTTGTGTCGAAGTTTATGTGTATTCGGGAATGGTACAAGTTCTCTGATTCTGTTCGGTGGTTCTTCATTCTTCAGTACAAGAGTAGGTGGTAAAGCAGTGGAGTCATGAGGCATTTCATTCAGCACATTTTGAAATAAGTGTAAATATCTGTCCCAATGCTCATGCTTTCTGTGACAGTAAAATCTGCAAAGCTTATTGATTTCCGTTCGGAGGGGTTACAATGTGGTGAGTACAATGAAATAAAAACAGGTTTGATTTTATGATTCCGAAGCATGCGTGACCAAACAGCAGATCTGAATTGCGGTCCGTTATCTGAAATGACTTTACTAACGTGTCCAACTTCACGTAAGAAATTTTTAACAAAGGCGTTGGATACAGACCGTCCAGTGGCTTTACGTAACGGAGTGAAAGAAACAAATTTTGAAGTAAGTTCAACAGCGACTAGAACGTACGAAAATCCATTAGATGTTCTGACAAGCGGTCCCAAGAGATCAACAGCAGCAAATTCTTTTAATTTAGAAGGAATGATAGGAAACAGCGGAGCACGATGGGAGATAGTAGATGGTTTCGCCTTTTGACAAAGTTTACAAATAGACAAGACTCTTCGAATTCTCTTTTCCATATTGTTAAAATAACAAGTCGTTCGAAGAATATGATAACATTTTCGTGGGCCAAAATGTGCATAGCTGAAATGAATGTACCAAATGAGCTTATTAACAAAATCGTCAGGAATGCAAAGTACCCATAGCTTGTCATCAACAGTGCAGCGTTTGAACAGTATGTTGTTTCTAACCAGATAGTAATGCCGAATCAGTGTGTGTGTCTTTTCATGCCATTTGCTCTTGATGTCTTTCCAAATCGGATCTTTATCTTGTTCATGAGCAATGTCCTTTAAAGATGTGGTGATGAAGTTTTCAAAGGCGACTTTCTGAATGTAAAGAATACTGAAATTTCTATGTAAGTAGACTGTATAGGTTTTCTTATTGGCAACGTTACGTAGCGCTCTGTATGAAAATCACTGGCTGTGCTGTGTGCAGTCTGTGGCTAGTTTGCATTGTTGTCTGCCATTGTAGTGTTGGGCAGCGGCAGCTGGATGTGAACAGCGCGTAGCGTTGCGCAGTTGGAGGTGAGCCGCCAGCAGTGGTGGATGTGGGGAGAGAAATGGCGGAGTTTTTATATTTGTAAGAATGGATGTTATGAACTCTTACATATATTATGACTTTTGATGACTATTAAGGTAAATACATTGTTTGTTCTCTATTAAAATCTTTCATTTGCTAACTATGCCTATCAGTAGTTAGTGCCTTCAGTAGTTTGAATCTTTTATTTAGCTGGCAGTAGTGGCGCTCGCTGTATTGCAGTAGTTCGAGTAACGAAGATTTTTGGTGAGGTAAGTGATTTGTGAAAGGTATAGGTTAATGTTAGTCAGGGCCATTCTTTTGTAGGAATTTTTGAAAGTCAGATTGCGTTGCGCTAAAAATATTGTGTGTCAGTTTAAGCACAATCATGTATAATTGTTCAAAGGGTACGTTTCATATGTCGACCCTTAGCCTAGGATACCTCACTGGAATCTTCTGATTTTTTTCTTGTAGTTTGTGTAATTAGCGTAGCTATTGTTTATTGCTAGCGCGTAATTATAGAAAGAATTTCCTTTGTAGTTGCAGTCTTTCATTGTTGTACAGTAAAACAGGTGTGGCACGCATGTAGATTTGCACCAAGTATTTCGCAGCTGCAATTAACTAGATATTATTCTCAGTGCTATGTTAATGTGTTCTCTTATTTTTGCTCTTCAAATTGTGCTTTTCTGTGTTGTCGTGTGAAATATTGTGACAATAATGGCGTGTGAAAAACGTAATACCAGGCTCCAAAGTAAACTGAGAAATGACAGTGAAGACGAAAGCAGTGTGTTAGTGCCACCATGTAATGAATTAACTAATATTCAAAGTAGTAATTTGGTAACTGTGCATAGGGAAATGGAGTGGGCGTCAAATAATGGTGTAGACAGTGAAACAGGTAGTGAACAGGGAAGCATTATCGATCGATCGGTCGGCAACAGCTCGCCTCAGGAATCGGGAATGACAGAACACAATATTGCAAATACTGTAGACTCAGGTTTTGGGTTCTCACCGTTTTCTCAAATGAGTCGAGACACATTTTCCGCTTGTCAAAATGTGAATGTTGCCTGTGCAAATTCACTGCCGAAAAGCACTGAGGAAAATGTTTCAGACACCAGTGCACTGTTATTACAGTTAATGCAACAAATGGGACAAAGGCTTCAAAAGTTAGACACAATGCAACAACACCAGAGACAAACACAGCAACAGTTAGACGCAATGGAACAAAATCTTCACACCACGCTTGAACAAACACGTGAAGATTTAACTACTGAGTTACATAAAATCGAATCGAAATGTCAAAAAGTCTGTAACGACGTAAAGACACAAATTTGTGAGCATTTCCAACCTATTTTTTCGCGGCATGAAAATGCATTACAGAATCACGAAGCAGCCATAAAAGAACTGCAAATTATTGTTCATGAAAATCATGAGACCTTGCAAGCTAAAATTGAGTCAGTTGCATCTACCTATTCGGTTACGCAACTTGCAAAAACGCAGGAAAACTTAAAGGACACAGTAGAAAGACACATGGAGGAAATTAGTTCATTATCAGAGAAAGTAGTTGAACTTTCGGATCAGCTAAATAATTTATCTATGAAGGTAGATGATAATCTGAATGACACAAAACCGGTAGTCTTTAATGACACAGAAGAGTGCGAACAAGTTAGGAAATTCAAACAAAATCACAATCAAATTAATACGCAACACCAAAGAGAAATCCGGGAAGTACAAGATCAGCTGACACAGTTAATACAAGTATTACGTATTTCAGAGGACACTCGCGCTCCAACACGGGAAGAGGGACTTAGAAATACGGAACAGCCACAAAATAATAACACAGGACACTTCGGAAGTTATGAAAGAAATTGGCAAGGCACACCGAAATTTGAGATGGAACCGCCGAAACAACGTAACAATGACCGACATGCGACTCGCCGACATGATGATTTTGACTATAAGCTGTTCATTACTACACGTAAATTTAAAACATTTAAGAATTCTGCCAACGACATTCATCCACAAGCGTGGCTCCATCAATTCTCTCATTGTTTTCCTCCCAACTGGTCATTGGAGCACAGGTTAGAATTTATGTGTGGCTACTTAGAGAATGAACCAGCTGTAAGAATGCGATCGGTCATTCACGATTGCCACAGTGAAGGAGATTTTTATCATGCCTTCCTCTCAGCATATTGGTCTCAAGCTACACAAGACCGAGTAAAACATAGCATCATAATGATGAAACATTTCGAACAATCTGAATTTTCCAGTCTTGTGAAATATTTTGAAGACATGTAGCACAAGAATCAGTACCTGTCAAACCCATACAGCCCCTCAGAACTCATCCGCATTTGCTTAATCAAATTGCCTGAACATTTACGACACATTATTTTGGCAGGATGTTGCAAAGACGACATTGAAGCTTTTCAGGGACACTTACAAGAATTGGAAATTGACACTGACAATCGCGGAACGCGAAAACAGGAAAACAACAATTACAGGTCACATCCGTCGCAATTCCGCGATGAAAGAAATAATAACTGGACGCGACAAGGCTATTCTCACGACACAAATCGTGACCAAAACAGACACCACCCGTATGACAACCGTTGGCAGAGTAGTAATAATTACAGGGAAAGATCACCTCTCCGCAGTAGTGACTATCACAGAGACAATCAGAGAAACAGACAATATAGGAACCAAAATAAATATTATCAGGGGAGACAGAATAACTTTAGACGCAACGGTCCAGCGCGCAGTTATAATTCAGGGAGAAATTCTCCACCATGTCACCGACAAGAAAGAAACTATAGAATCTACCGACATGATGACACACGATATGATCGTAACGACAGACCTGAATTGCATCAGAACTGGCGGGATTCAAACAGAGCAGGGCCCTCTCGACAAGGTGAATTTGTAGAAGTTAGGTCTCCAAATCCCAATAACGACGCGCGCCAACAAAGAGACAATAGGCAATGACTCATACCGCTGGCAGCCACAAAACGTACGTATGAAACTGACGACGCAGCTGCCGTAGCTAGTAATTACGTAAAAATGGAAGACATTAGGGACATCTTACTCCAGGAACACGACGTAAAACATAACAACATTGCATATCCTGTGATTCACATTACAGTAAATGACGTAAAATTTACTGCAGTACTTGACTCTGGCAGTCCGATTTCAGTAATTAGTGAAACAGCCTTTATCAAATGCAACAAATCGAACGATTGCCCCACACTTCCGTTACGTAAGATTAAATTACAAGGTGCAATCGTTGGAAAAAGTGTAGATGTACGCCAACAAACCAACTTAGAATTCTTTTGTCAAAGCCACAGCTTCTCTATGAACTTTCTTATTGTTCCATTATTGTCGACGGAAATTATACTGGGAGTAGACTTTTTGAGTGAATACAAAGCAATCTTAAACTTTCACGATGCTGAAATAAGTTTAGAGAAAGAAGGTAAGTCAATAGCTTTGAAATTTGAAGATTGGCTCTCAAACCATGACGAGGAAATTAATCGGCTTTACCTTCTGTTAGACAACAGTTCGGAATTTTCTACGGAACTAGACACTAACAATCACTCTGCAAGTACTGACAGGGATGATATCGACGACACATTTGATACTAATGAGTTAATTCAGAATAAAATTCAAACAATTGAGAATTGTAATGACACTGATAGGCAGGACCTTTTAGAGATTTTACAAGCACATTCCTCAGTTTTTACTCACAAAACAGGAACAATCAAGGGATTTCAATACCAATTTCGTGTTCGTGAGCATACTAAATTTTGTGTTAGACCATACGTAATTCCAGCACATTATAGGGACCGTGTTAGAACAGAAATACAATCAATGCTTGACGAGGGCATTATTGAGCCTGCAGTAAGCTCATACAACAATCCATTACATGTTGTTGAGAAAAAAAATGGATCGATCAGGCTTGTCTTAGATTCGAGACAAATCAATGCTATCATTATTCCTGAAACAGACAGGCCGCAAACGTTGGAAGAACTTCTTCAAAATTTTAATGGTGTAAAAGTGTTGTCTTCCATTGATCTCAGATCCAGCTTTTATCAGATCAAACTTCATCCAGAATGTAGAAAATACACAGCTTTCCTTTGTTTCGGCGTTTGTTATCAGTTTCGGAAACTTCCTTTTGGTTTGAACATTTCTTCGGCAGCATTCATTCGCGGGCTAAATTCCACATTACCTGAGTTCTTAAAACGTCACATCACCTTATACGTGGACGATATTCTAATAGCAGATATTCTAATAGAAGAAGCTTCATGGGAACAACATAATCGCATCCTCAACAGTTTGTTACGTATTTTTGCAGAATCTGGAATTACAGTTAACTTGAAAAAGTCTGAATTCGGTAGGTCAAAGGTGAGGTTTTTGGGACATATTATTTCTTCTGAAGGCATTCAGCCGGATCCTGAAAAGTTAGAAGCAATCGGAGCCATTCCAGTTCCATCCACAAAAAAACAAGTCCGCAGTTTTCTAGGTCTCGTAAATTTTTACCGTCGTTTTCTGCATATGCAAATTCTTGTTACACAAAAACTTTGTTTTCTCTCTGGAAAAAATACTATTTGGAACTGGGACGAACAATCACAGTTGGAATTCAATTCTTTGAAAGAAGCGTTACTTAACGTGCGAATACTAGCTCATCCAGATCTGTCATAAGATTTCTGCCTTAGCATTCTTCTAAAGTCGGTCTTGGTGCCAATTTATTTCAGGAAGCCATAGAAAATGACACTACCGTTCAGAAAACCATTGCTTTTGCTAGCCAAGTGCTAAAAAAATCTGAAAAAAATTATTCCGTTACTGAATTAGAAGCTTTAGCTATCGTTTGGGCATTTAACAAATTCCGTTTCTTTCTTTCTGGTAAGCACTTAAAAGTATACAGTGATCATCGTGCATTACAATTTCTTATGTCTTCAAAATTAAATCATGACAGGTTAAAACGTTGGGTATTGTTTCTGCAAGAATTCCACTTCACAATAGTCTACATTCCCGGCAAGGAGAACATTGTTGCGGACGCACTGCCACGCGCACCGGCTGGGCTTGAGAAAAGTAACACTGAAGGCACTAACTACTGATAGGCATAGTTAGCAAATGAAAGATTTTGATAGAGAACAAACAATGTATTTACCTTAATAGTCATCAAAAGTCATAATATATGTAAGAGTTCATAACATCCATTCTTACAAATATCAAAACTCCGCCATTTCTCTCCCCACATCCATCACTGCTGGCGGCTCACCTCCAACCGCGCAACGCTACGCGCTGTTCACATCCAGCTGCCGCTGCCCAACACTACAATGGCAGACAACAATGCAAACTAGCCACAGACTGCACACAGCACAGCCAGTGATTTTCATGCAGAGCGCTACGTAACGTTGCCAATAAGAAAACCTATACAGTCTACTTACAACTACGTTGTCGATGGAATGAGATGATGATTAGGACAACACAACACCCAGTCCCTGAGCAGAGAAAAATCTCCAACCCAGCAGGGAATCCAACCTGGGCCCCTTGGCATGGCAGTCCGTCTGACTGGCCACTCAGCTATCGGGGCGGACAGGGTCCATGGATTCATGAGGTTGTTTCCATACCCGTACACGTCCATCTGTTCGATATAATTTGAAACGAGACTCGTCCGACGACGCAACATGTTTCCGTCGTCAGCAGTCCAGTGTCGGTGTTGACGGGCCCAGGCAAGGCGTAAAGCTTTGTGTCGTGCAGTCATTAAGGGTTCACGAGTGGACCTTCGGCTCAGAAAGCCCGTATCGGTGATTTTTCGTTGAATGGTTCGCAGGCTGTCACTTGTTGATGGCCCAGTAATGAAATATGCAGCAATTTGCGGAAGGGTTGCACTTATGTCACAATGAACGATTCTCTTCAGTCGACGTTGGTTCCGTTCTCGCAGTATCTTTTTCCGGCCGCAATGATGTCGGAGATCTGATGTTTTACTGGACTGATGTTCACGGTAGACTCGCTGGCGCGCCACCTCTGAGATGCTGTATCCCATCGCTCGTGCGCCAACTATAACAGCAATTTAAAACTGACTTAAAGTTTGATGACCTTCCATTGTACCTGCAAAATCCGATGTAACAACTGCTCCAGACAATGGTTGTTTCACATAGGCGTTGCCGACCGCTGCGCCGTATTATGCCTGTATACGTATCTCTGTGAATACGCACGCATATACCAGTTTCTTCGACGCTTCAGTGTATTTATCTCATGGGTACCTACTTTCGTAGGAATAATCTTCAGACAGTGTTGGTTCAAATGGCTTTGAGCACTATGGGACTCAACATCTGAGGTCATCAGTCCCCTAGAACTTAGAACTACTTAAACCTAACTAACCTAAAGACATTACACACATCCATACCCGAGGCGACCGTAGCTGTCGCGCGGTTCCAAACTGTAGCGCCTAGAACCGCTTGGCCACACCGGCCGGCTCAGACAGTCTTAGTAGCTTTAGTGTCATGAGTTCCTTTTAGGTACCGATAGAGATACGGTACGTAGGTTGAAACACATGCATCAGCGCGCATTATAGTTACCGGCAGTTAACTTGTGTCTGGACAAGGTGAGCAGGACTCTACTCCTAAAGCTGTTCTATCAAAACGGCAATAGTGCTAATGCTCTTCGCGATTATCGACGCATTAAAGGATTACGGAGAAGCTGTCTTTCCGTATTGGTGATGGACGTCATGATTCGGAAGTTCGAATTAACTGCCAATTTTGGAACTACTCCTGTGAGTGGCCGACGGCCAATTGCGCCACAAGTTGTTAAAGAAGCTACTCCTGCCATGGCTGAAAATGCTAGACGCAATGTGCTATCTTCGAGTAGTGCATGAGCTGTGTCACGACAGTGCTGTTGACATTTGTGAAATGGTTTCCGTAAAAACTTGCAGGATGTCGCGGATGTGCATGGACGTCACACTTAGCAACGATTGTAACCTGGAACCTAAACGTGGTACGCAATTAACAAATGTTACCGTCTTATGTGGAAATTAACATGTGTTTCAATGGATTATTCGTTACTTCTCTTCCGTATGCACTTACAAATGTTTCCGCAAAGTTTCAGTGTCCAAAGATCACTCGATTTTCACGGAGGCCCTCTCTAGTAGCGGAAGTTTAATTATAACAACCTAACAACCTTGCATACCACCGTACGCTAGTACCACCTTCAGTGCACTACACTACTGGCACTACACTTGATGCCATGTAACTTTCTCGAGGAACACGCCAAACCCAAAACATTCCAGTGTACTGACACAGGATATAGTGTGAGTAATCCCTCCAAGTCATTCATTTCCAGTCACCCACTGTCCAGTGCCGTCGCTCTTCGCACCACCTCAAGTGTCGCTTAGCACTGACTACAGACATGTGTGGGTGCTCGACCATTGTACCCTGAAATCTGATTTCGCAGGACAGAGCTGATCAGACTGTGGAAAAGAGCCCAAATCAGTTGCTGTCAGTTGCACAAAACACACAGTCTTTATTTTCCTACAACTCTTAATCACACATGCCCTTAAAAGGATTCAAAACAATACGGAAGAAAGCCCGAACACAAGTTATTACAATTGCTTTAAGGAGTACATTCGGCTGAAGGCCACATATTGAACATAGAACAACTCAAACGTGGTTCAGATGGCTCTGAGCACTATGGGACTTAAAATCTGAGGTCATCAGTCCCCTAGAACTTAGAACTACTTAAACCTAACTAACGTAAGGACATCACACACATCCATGCCCGAGGAAGAATTCGAACCTGCGACTGTAGCGGTCGCGCTGTTCCAGACTGAAGCGCCTAGAACCGCTCGGCCACGCCGTCCGGCGACAACTGAAGGGTTAAGGCCTGAATAACAAAGATTTGAAATAGAGCACAATCTCCTTTTTAAAAAATAAGTTTTAAACAACTGGATCTTGAAAAATGTAAGTCGGATGAAGGCCTTATTTTAAAATTAAAACAAACTAAATTAATAGACGGCCGAAGGCCTCGCACAGTACTTGAGACAAAACACAATCACAATCTAAAAACACCAGAACAGTGGTACTCAGAAGTGTTCCAAGAGTCGGCCTGAGGAAGTAACTCTAACGTAAGTGTAGGTGAGACAGGCAGCCAAAAGTAAGTTTAAATAATCGGACGGCAACCCGACCCAGGGACGGCTGAAGGACTGACCAACCTAATCAATCCCCTTCCACTCCACCAACGGCACGACAACGGAAAATATAGCGAGGACGAAGATACCACCAGCACTACGTCTTCAAAATTGGCGTTTAAATACAGCCAAGGCACAATAACCACTCAAAAATATAAACAAACATGAAAGACTGACGAACTACACGTCGTGCCGGACAGCATCAACACGGCGGGGAAACACACACTCGCTGCTCTGTCCCAACCGACCGACTGCCTGCTGCAGTATGCAGACATCATTGATAACTGCTCAGTGCAAATCACAGACGCTTCACACAATTCCACCTAAACACTTGCACCAAGGACTCCGACAATCCTAAAACCAATCACTGTGGAACAGCAAGGAGAAATCACAAGTCGACACACACAGAGTTTTCATAAGCGGTCGGCGACAATATTTTTTTTTCCTTTATTGAATTTCAATTCCCCCCGAAAGGGGCGGGCTGGCAGCAGCGTAGTATGCCGTTCTTCAGCCTACAGACTTTGTTAGAAAGATGAAGAGAATAAATAATAAAAACAGGCGTTTCTTTTTGCGACCAAATACACGTCGTCCGATAAGGCGACCGACCGAACGACCAACCACGGTCGTCCCCACTCAAGTTATGTGTGTCGGCAACAGTCGGGCGAGTCATGGCTGTCCGAAGCTCACTGCAGCTCCATCCCGACTCGCTTGATGTCGGTTCGGAACTCGGACACACGGCAACCCGGGCACACTGGCTCGGACCCATCCATGCTGAGGTGACTCTTGCCCATTGCCCACCCGACATCTCTGCACAAGGAAGGAACCGACCCACCGGCAAGATGACCAACTGACGAGGCCCAGAAACGGTCAAAAGACTAAATACACGTCGTCCGATGAGACGACTGACCGAACGACCAACCAACGGTCGTTCCCGCTAGAGTCTCTTTCCGTCGGACAGTACATGTATGTCGCCAGCCGTCGGCGAGTACTGGCTGTCCGCACATCACTGGCGCTCCGTCCCGACCGAACTCCCGACACACGACGACCCGGAAATACTAGCGGTCGATCCAAAGATAATACGACAGTGCTCTTATCGATAAGCACTACTGCTGCCACTCACGGGCAAGCAAGCCAGCAACTTAGTGACGCCAGTAAATCGAATAAGAAACGAGGCGGCAGTACCGTAAAGACAAGATGACAAGGAATAAACGGCGTGAACACGGGCCACGCACGGCTCGTACCGCAGTCTTTTTTAACACCTTCGCACAGTCATTGTCCGTGGTGGTCTTGGAACTAACGTATCATTGCGTCCGCTGATTTCATGCGACTTTTTACAACCACCATCCTCAATGCTCAATGATTCCTGCTCTTCAGTGCATGACGTCTGCTGTGTCTTCGTTTCCATGTCGTTGTTCCTTTGCTGTCCCACTTCAAGATCACACAATGCAATGGTTTTGGGATTACTGCGGTACACCTTGTCTTTAATATAGTTCTACAAAAAGGAGTCGCATGTGTTCAGATCCGGAGAATGTGGTGGCTACTCAAGACCCATGGCAGTGGCGCCTGGGTACCCCAGAGCCATAATGCGGCCCCCAGAGAGCTCCTCCAGGACACCAAACAATCTCCTGCTTCGATGGTGTCGAGATCCGTCTTGCATGAACATCAAGGAATATCGCACCGATTATTGCGTTGCTGAACATAGCACACCACACTGTCATCCGTTGAGGGTGAAGAGACTTCGGGATAGCGAAATGGGGTTTCTCAGTCCCCCAAACACGCCAATTTTGCGAATTGACGAAACCATCCAAATGAAAATGGCCGACGACAAAAAGGCGCTTCGCACCTGCATACTAATTCCCACCATGCCCCGCGACCAACCGTGCAGTTTGAACGTCCTAGCGCAAAACGTTCAGAAGTTATGACGATTTTACTTCATATAGTTCAATAATTGTCAAAAAAAATGGTTCAAATGGCTCTGAGCACTATGGGACTTAACTTCTGTGGTCATCAGTCCCGTAGAACTTAGAACTACTTAAACCTAACTAACCTAGGGACTTCACACACATCCATGCCCGAGGCAGGATTCGAACGACCGCAGCGGTCTCGCGGTTCCAGACTGCAGCGCCTAGAACCACTCGGCCACTCCAATAATTGTCACTCCGTAGATATGTCCAGAGAGTTTTGATCAGTTAGAGCAGCCATATGTGTGTCGATGTGAAGGCACAGCGTAGTAATGGAAATAAAATGGAGTTGTCAATCGTATGGAGAGAGATGGTGGGGGTCAGAGGTGGTCATAGCAAAAAATCAGAGTGCAGCAGGCAGGCAGAAAGAGGCAGACGGGCTCGGTGCTGAAGAGACCTCGACGGCCGACCGTGGGGTGCTGTGCGCGGCCGTTAATTGCATTGGAAGCTGCAATTACTGTTCTAATAAAGGCTTGTTATTGCGTAATCCGTCACGGCAGCAGGGTCGGCGCGATTAACCTCTGCCCGCCGGATCACGCAACGAGGAAAACAGACAGCAACTGAGGACCTCAGCGTAAGAGGACAGCCACTGACTACCAATTACAGCCACTGCGGTTACCAAAGGGTCGTGATACCTCATTCGTTGTGTTTTTGACGGTACGGCCATCAGCAAACAAGCAGAAGAAATTCATATCCAAATGACATTTGCATCAGAATACACAAAGAAATAAAGAATAACAGAGAAAGCACTGTCAAGATGCGATGTTAGATCTTATTTTTGTTCGAAACTTCGATGTACTTGCAGTAAGTGTATTATGGAGTATCATTTACTTTTGTAGTTGTATCTCCAAACTAAACTCATTCTTAGCTCTCAACACACAATTTATCCCAAATTTCAATTATTTGGCGATAAGTATTTGTATTTCTTTTAACAAAATTTTCAAATCATACAACCGAAAAATTTTTTTTTAAGTTGAACCTGTATGCTAATAAGAAATAGTTGAAAAATACGGAACTGGGTTGAAAAAATGCAGATAATCATGAAAATGTGGGAGAAACCTATTTTATGTGCAGAAAACAGAAATCTGAGTCTGTTCTTAATTTAAACTCTTGAAAGAATTACTTATCAATAACAGAAAAATACTTTATTCGATAAGAAAACTGTTATTTTTAATATCTAGAGAAAAAGATCTGAAACAATTTGTAGTGGACTGACAAGGCAGCCAGTCCACAGAGACGGGTAGCCGAAAGGGCACGTACACACACGCCGACTGGTGCGAAGTCTGGAACAGGATTCGTAATGAATGTGATAAAGAAAAGAACGTAGCTACTAGAACACTTAACTTTTATATCGTCCTTTGGTATACAGCATTCTTGATGGTACAAGTGAGACTATCTTGAGATACATGCAATGGTACAAATGGCGCCTTGCTAGGTCGTAGCCATTAACTTAGCTGAAGGCTATTCTAACTGTCTCTCGGCAAATGAGAGAAAGGCTTCGTCCGTGTAGTCGCTAGCAACGTCGTCGTACAACTGGGGCGAGTGCTAGTACGTCTCTCGAGACCTGCCTTGTGGTGGCGCTCGGTCTGCGATCCTGACAGTGGCGCCACGCGGGTCCGACGTGTACTAATGGACCGCGGCCGATTTAAGCTACCACCTAGCAAGTGTGGTGTCTGGCGGTGACACCACACAATTATTAGTTGTTTATGTATAGTGGTGATTCTTTTTACAGTCTACTGTTCGTATGTGTCAGAAATCTAATGTTCGTTCTCAGCAGCTTCACAGTCATGGTGGGTATTATGCAACTGTATGGCCAAAAATGGAGCAATACATCACAATCTACTACTACTTACTTACTACATAGTTTTAATCGTTAGTGAACGTTTTAACAGTTACGGCATGTTTTTCAAGACTCAGTTCCAAAAATTCTGTCGAACTGCGAAAACAATTTTTCTGCATTGTAGCTCGCACGGGGTCTGGAGACGAATGGTCTCGTTGCGCGTCATCATGCGAACATTTTGAAGCAGTTCAAGCCTCTCCTACTTGGGAGCACTACTCGACGGATGAGAAATCATGGTATTCCGTATTGCCCGACTATTTCATACTACCCAAAGTTCACCTATTTAAACCTCCAATATTTAATTTTATTTAATATTTTTTAATACCGCCCCTAAACTTTTCTTATGTTTCAGTAATTGCTTCTTCGATGTATAGCTGGACTAGTAAAGACGAAAGACTACATACCTGCCTTACCCCCTTTCTGAGACGAACACTGTATCTTCCATTTTCATTTTTCCAACTTTTCATGTCTTATACGTAATGTATGTTATCCGTCTTCACCTAGATCTACTTCCCGGTCAATTTCCAACATCTCGCACCTCTTTCCACTATGGAAAGCTTTTTCTGTGTCAAGAAAGCTAATGAACCTCTCTTGATTTTTCTTGCTTCCATTATCAAGTACGATGCCAACACTGCCTCTCATGTGCCTTCACCTTCACTGAAGACACGATTTTCCTTCCCATTCTTCCGTATATTATTCTTGTCACCAAATGGGATGCATGAGACAGTAAGCTAATTATGTGACAACGTCTCGCAATTGTCTGCCCTTGCTATCTTCGTAATTGTGCGGATGATATGAGTATTTTTCCGAAAGTCGGGTTGTATGTGTCCATATTCATGACTTCAGAAATTCCGTTGGTACTTTCTTGATCCGTTCCGCCTTGTTTGATACCAAGTTTTCCAAGGTTCCGTTAAACTCTAATACTGGATTCCGTATCACGACATCAGATTAAAACTGTGTGCCCGACCGAGACTCGAACTCGGGACCTTTGCCTTTCGCGGGCAAGTGCTCTACCATCTGAGCTACCGAAGCACGACTCACGCCCGGTCCTCACAGCTTCACTTCTGCCAGTATCTCGTCTCCTACCTTCCAAACTTTACAGAAGTTCTTCTGCGAACCATGCAGAACTAGCACTCCTGAAAGAAAGGATACTGCGGAGACATGGCTTAGCCACAGCCTGGGGCTCATTCTGGAATTATCTACATATTTATTTACAAATTGTGTAATAGTGAGATAAACATTTCAGTTGTCCAAGTAAAAACTTTCAGGTGTTTATTTGTTGAATGGTTATCGTTGTTCATTATGGTAGGGCAGCGTAAGTGAACAAAGAGACGAGATGGCAGTTTTATCGTCGTGTACTCTTGAAGTTCCCAGGTGGAAAAATATCAGCGCAAGGGTAAGAAATACTTCGCGATTTTTCTATCAAGAGACGACCTGGGAAGGACGATACCAACCTGTGTCCAGAAATAGTGCCATCTGTATTTTTTAATGGTGTGATTGTCACTGAACATTACTTCGGATGCTAAGGATTCCCTCCACTAGGAGCAGATTTTGGACATAATATTAAATGTTAAAAAATGCAAAGTAGAAATTGACGTGAAAACGTCAAATTGCCAGGTAGGCTGCAGAAGGTCCCACGCAGAAGACTATTGGATGGAAGGGATAGTCTCTGTCACGTTCCTGGTAACTGGCAACCCAGAATCTCCGCCCATAACAGAGGCGATGTAAGCATAGCATACCACGGTGCACCTTTTCTCCCACCTTGGTTCTCTTTGAATTACAGCACAGATATTGTGGGTGATGGTCATTTTTGAGTCAATAATGTAGACTCTGTTGTGTCTTGGGCCGGAGTATGGACGCTAGGTTCGCGATCACGTAAAGGAAATTATGGTAGACGTAAAAGAGTTAATAGGAGAGAGATGAAATAATATCGAGATATATATTACGTTGATTAATTCTTCCAACTGGAAGGACAATCTCTGGAAACGGAGTTATGTGTAAGAAATGAAGTGACAAAAGTGATGAGATACCTCCTACTATCGTATTGGACCTCATTTTTCCCGGCGTAGTGCAGCAGGTCAATGTGTCTTGGACTCAACAAGTCGTTGGAAGTCCTCTGCAAACATTTTGAGCCATGCTGCCTCTATAATCGACCATAATTACGAGTGTTGCCGGCGCAGGAATTTGTGCACGACCTGGCTTCTCGATTACGTCCCAAAAGTGGTTCAAATGGTTCAAATGGCTCTGAGCACTATGCGACTTAACTTCTGAGGTCATCAGTCGCCTTGAACTTAGAACTAATTAAACCTAACTAACCTAAGGACATCACACACATCCATTCCCGAGGCAGGATTCGAACCTGCGACCGTAGCGGTCGCTCGGCTCCAGACTGCAGCGCCTAGAACCGCACGGCCAATCCGGCCGGCGTCCCGAGAGTGTTCAGTGGGATTCATGGGTGGTCAGTACATTCTCCAGAACAATCCAGAATGTTCTTCAAACCAGTTGCTAAGAGCTGTAGCCCAGTGACATGGCATCGTCATCCTTAAAAATTCCATCGTCATTTGAGAATATGACGTCCATGAATGGCTCAGCCGAACATAATCATTTCCAGTCAGTGGTCGGTTCAGTTGAGCTAAAGAGCCACTCCATTTCCTGTGAACACAACCCACACCATTATGGAACCACTACCAGCTGGCACAGTGCCTTGTTGACAACTTGGGGCCATGACTTCGAGAGTCTACGTTACACCGAACCCTACCGTCAGCTCTTACCAGCCGAAATCGGGACTCTGATCAGGCCGTGATTCTCCAGTCGTTTATGGTCCAACTGTTATGGTCACGAACTCGGGAGAGGCACTGTTGGCGATGTCGTGCTGTTAGCAAAGGCACTCACTTCAGTTGTCTTTTGCCATAACCCATTAGCGCCAAATTTTACCGCTCTGTCCTGACTGATAATTTCCTCGTACGTCCCACAATGGTTTCTGCGGTTATTTCGCACAGAGTTACTTGCCTATTAGCACTGACAAGTCTGCGCAAACGACGCTGCTCTCGGTCACTTAGTGAAGGGCGTCTGCTACTGCGTAGTCCGTGGTGGAAGATAATGCTGAAGTTTGGAATTCTCGGCCACTCATGATTTTGGGTCTCGGAATATTGAGATCCCTAACGATTTCCGAGATGTTTGAGTGTCTTATTTCGCTTTCAAAGCCGCTCGGGATTAGCCGAGCGGTCTAGGGCGATGCAGCCATGGACTGTGCGGCTGGTCCCGGCGGTGGTTCGAGTCCTCCCTCGGGCATGGGTGTGTGTGTTTCTCCTTAGGATGATTTAGATTAAGTAGTGTGTAAGCTTAGGGACTGATGACCTTTGAAGTTAAGTCCTATAAGATTTCACACACATTTGAACATTTTTTTTTCGCGTTCAAAGTCTGTTAATTTCCGTCGGGCGGTCATAATCACGTCGGAAATCTTTTCACATGAATCGCCTGAGTACAAAAGACAGAACACTGCCCTTTTATACATTGTGTATGCTATATTATCGCCATCTGTATTTGTGCGTATCGCTATCCCATGACTTGTCACCTCAGTGTAGAATTGTGCTTTGAACAGCGTGTAGATAAGAACTAGAAACCATAGTGACAGATCTGAAACTAAATTCTGAAAGTATGGTCAAGCTTGAGCTGTTATCCATATCACTAAACCACTCAAAATTTACACAGTTGCAGGTTGCGTATTTACCAGCTTCCAGCGGTGATGACCTCAACCCACAGGAAAAATAATTATCAAAATCTGAACTGTGAAGTCATCCAAAATTCTAGTTGGAAAACCACACTCTTTTTTATACTTCTCAATTGGTCAGGATCCCACTTTGATTATGAACTGAAAACTCTAATATTCACGAGAAACTGCTCTGAAATTAACCTGAACCGACAAAATTGTGTATATATTCTCTGAAACTTCAAAGGAATTAGAAAAAGTGACAAAATTTCGTGAATCATACACAATACTGTTAACAATCGCATGAACACTGGGGGGTTTCACCATACATCTACCCACTTTTATTACTGGGTAAAGAGTCACTACGTGATTTGACAGCTGACATTTATAATCCCCGCTCACGTCAGGAAAAGCACCAATACGGGATTAGCAGCTTTTACATTATTGGTCAGAACGCAAGCAATTATGGCAGTAGCCGTAATTATCGCGCGAAGCCATATTTCGCGGCAAAATACTCTTATTAGTTACTGTCATATCCCTAGTCTCATAACAATACATAAAACTACATAAAATAACTACAATAATTTTGACATGCAAGGAGAATTAGTCCTAATGAGAGGAGGAAGTTTATATTTACTGGTGTTTCAACAATGACTACCAGGCAACTTTTAATTCACTGATTGTAATTTTATTTTCGTTAGCAGAAAGCAAACAAACTAAACAAAGAATTTAATTAAACAGAGTATGTAATTCTTATACTTTCAATACAGAAAGAAAGTTTCTAAGTCAGGGAATAGCGTTCAGCGAAATCCCTTAACTTTTTGTTGCATACGAAGCGTTGCGTTAGGCAGCACGATGTCGGCGGGTTACGATGATGAGAGCAGGATACAGACAGTTCCGCTGGTTAATCTTCTCCGGCGAAACGCAGATAAAGTTCCGGCACAGCTGTATCATTAACCCCGTGGTGATTAACAAACCACAAGATGTCAGTATACGAACGTTGTTGACATGTCCTCTCTTTCAAAGTACATGAAGTACACATCGCTCGTTTTTACACTTTATGCACTGTCCGTGACGCTATCGTCCATAATTACACAGTTCGTCACATTCATATAGTCTTAGCCACAAATACACAGTTCATAGAATTGTTCATGTATGTGAAGCACACCGTAAACAATGTCCACTCTGTTCTCGCATTTCAAACTTCGACAACGTCACTGAAAGCCATTTATATTGCACAGTTAATTAGTCTTAACTTTCATGGCTTGATAGAATGTGATATACAACAGTTCCACCACCCAAAACCAATACCAGCAAAGTTCATTCGAATAAAGGCACAGTTCGTATCGGCCACAACAAAGTAATGTTAGCGGCACTTTCACAGTCCGGTTTATTTGCTCTTAAAGTTCGCTGGCAATGGCAGTGGTAAAGAGAATTAACAATCTGATAGTTCGGTATCACTGTCCATACAATTACGTATGCATTTCATGGAACACAGTACTATTTTTCCCGCGCACGCTTCACAGACACGCCATCCACCATCCCCTCTACTACGCAACAACCTTTCAACTCTCGATATCACTATCGCTATCCCCTGTCTATAGATGTTATATCGTTATCGTAAATTACATAAACCTTTATAAATGTTATTAACTACATTATTCACAATTATTAATATTCCAAAAGAGAACTTTAGAAACTTTACCACAGGTACAAAGCAAGAAACATATTAATCCATTGGCAAACGAAATAATCACAATTACATCTTTACATTTAAAAACCACAGTAGAATTTTACATAATCACAATTAGAAATGCCCATATGAACGAAAGAAAAAGAATAGAAGTCCAAAGAAAATCACGAAAAAAAAATTTATATGAGTAATTAGCAATGCCTTCACAAGCGGCAACAACACTTTGATCTAGAATGAGATTTTGACTCTGCAGCGGAGTGTGCATTGATATGAAATTTCCTGCCAAATTAAAACTGTGTGCCGGACAGAGTCTCGAACTCGGGACCTTTGGCTTTCGCGGGCAAGTGCTCCTCCAGGTCTGCTAGTTCTGCTAGGTTGGCAGAAGAACTTCTGTGAAGTTTGGAACGTAGGAGACGAGGTACTGGCAGAATTGAAGCTGTGGGGACGTGTCGTGAGTCGTGCTTGGGTAGCTCAGATGGTCGAGCACTTTCCCGCGAAAGGCAAAGGTCCCGAGTTCGAGTCTCGGTCCGGCACACAGTTTTAATTTGCAAGGAAGTTTCAACACTTTGATTTTCAATGCTTCGTATAGCTGCTACCCGAATTTAAAAATTTTAAATATTAATGTAATCTACTTATGACGACGTATATATTTACATTTTAAGGAGTAACACAATAAATCAACTGTTAAAGTTACCAATTGTTTATATGCCTCGAGGCAGTGTAACTCATGACACCCATGTTATACAGACTATACTCCTCCAATATTTGAGAGCACTTAGTAACTTCCAACACATTATACATATAACTTCAATCATTTTTGTAACATTTTCTCGCTGACACCTCTCACAAAATAATGAAAGGAAAAAAGTGAATCTATTACTAAATTTTCACTGTTGGTCTAGTAAAACTTCGGCATTAGGCATGACTTTTCGATTTATTACTTCATTACTACTACGTCTACCACATAAGTTACCGGCCAAATTACATCTTCTATGACACACAGTTAAGGAGATATACATCATAAACATTCTGATGCTTGAGAAACTAGTTTTTCTTATAGAGGAGTGCTAATTACCCACGCTGGACTCATCCAGCGTTTGATAATTAGGGCACCTAACCATTTCCAACAAACATTTTCTAAACTTTTAGCCGGCCGAAGTGGCCGTGCGGTTAAAGGCGCTGCAGTCTGGAACCGCAAGACCGCTACGGTCGCAGGTTCGAATCCTGCCTCGGGCATGGATGTTTGTGACGTCCTTAGGTTAGTTAGGTTTAACTAGTTCTAAGTTCTAGGGGACTAATGACCTCAGCAGTTGAGTCCCATAGTGCTCAGAGCCATTTGAACCATCTAAACTTTTATACATGGGAATTCGAATCTTTAAAGATTATGGGGTAGCGTGGTTACTAGCTATACAATGTTTCATTAGCAGAACATCCTTGTTCATAGTGACTTTAATCGACGTCCTGTTGGTTAAGAGCCGGCCGAAGTGGCCGAGTGGTTCTGGGCGCTTCAGTCCGGAACCGCGCGACCGCTACGGTCGCCGGTTCGAATCCTGCCTCGGGCATGGATGTGTGTGATATCCTTAGGTTAGTTAGGTTTAAGTACTTCTAAGTTCTAGGGAACTGATGACCTCAGATGTTAAGTCTCATAGTGCTCCGAGCCATTTGAACCATTTTTCTTATTGGTTAAGGACACACGGTCATTCTTAGACAAGCAACGGATACGACCTGTGCTAACATAAACAGCCTGACTGCCGAATAAATAACTCTGGTTACAATTAACCACAGGGTTATTATAAATGATTGAAGCGATTTCACAGCTCTACAATAACTTTATTATTTGAGATATTTTCACAATGCTTTGCACACACATACAAAAACTCAAAAAGTATTTTTAGGCAGTCACAAATGTTCGATATGTGCCCCTTTAGTGATTCGGCAGACATCAAGCCGATAATCAAATTCCTCCCACACTCGGCGCAGCATGTCCCCATCAATGAGTTCGAAAGAATCGTTGATGCGAGCTTGCAGTTCTGGCACGTTACTTGGTAGAGGAGGTTTAAACACTGAATCTTTCACATAACCCCACAGAAAGAAATCGATGGGGTTAAGTCGGGAGAGCGTGGAGGCCATGACATGAATTGCTGATCATGATCTCCACCACGACCGATCCATCGGTTTTCCAATCTCCTGTTTAAGAAATGCCGAACATCATGATAGAAGTGCGGTGGAGCACCATCCTGTTGAAAGATGAAGTCGGCGCTGTCGGTCTCCAGTTGTGGCATGAGCCAATTTTCCAGCACGTCCAGATACACGTGTCCTGTAACGTTTTTTTCGCAGAAGAAAAAGGGGCCGTAAACTTTAAACCGTGAGATTGCACAAAACACGTTAACTTTTGGTGAAGTGCGAATTTGCTGCACGAATGCGTGAGCATTCTCTACCGCCCAGATTCGCACATTGTGTCTGTTCACTTCACCAATAAGAAAAAATGTTGCTTCATCACTGAAAACAAGTTTCGCACTGAACGCATCCTCTTCCATGAGCTGCTGCAACCGCGACGAAAATTCAAAGCGTTTGACTTTGTCATCGGGTGTCAGGGCTTGTATCAATTGTAAACGGTAAGGCTTCTGCTTTAGCCTTTTGCGTAACATTTTCCAAACCGTCGGCTGTGGTACGTTTAGCTCCCTGCTTGCTTTATTCGTCGACTTCCGCGGGCTACGCGTGAAACTTGCCCGCACGCGTTCAACCGTTTCTTAGCTCACTGCTGGCCGACCCGTTGATTTCCCCTTACAGAGGCATCCAGAAGCTTTAAACTGCGCATAGCATTGCCGAATGGAGTTAGCATTTGGTGGATCTTTGTTGAACTTCGTCCTGAAGTGTCGTTGCACTGTTATGACTGACTGATGTGAGTGCATTTCGAGCACGACATACGCTTTCTCGGCTCCTGTCGCCATTTTGTCTCACTGCGCTCTCGAGCGCTCTGGCGGCAGAAACCTAAAGTGCGGCTTCAGCCGAACAAAACTTTATGAGTTTTTCTACGTATCTGTAGTGTGTCGTGACCATATGTTAATGAATGGAGCTACAGTGAATTTATGAAATCGCTTCAATCATTTGTAATAGCCCTGTATAAAGAGACCTTACAGCGAGGACAGCAAACAGCTGGAGACTGTCACGGTGTCCAGTCACACTGATAAACTTTACGAAATTGCATTCCTATTCGGTTTCCTCACCGATAAAGTTTTCCATAGTTACTTGATGGAATAATCGCTAAATACAAGGCCCTCGAATTGATTGTGTAAGTGAATGCACTCTGGTCAAGATTGGCAATTCCTACACATTTTTTCTAACGGAACTAAATACACTCGACAGGAACTCTGTGAGAAGATTCTCTGTCTAAGGCGAAGGAATTCTAATTTTCCTAACCGGAATGGCGTGAGCTCTCCGTCGGAAACGTGGATGTTGTTGTCAAGGATTCTTAAAAAGAGTGAAATAGAAGATACGACATGTTCACTGACCAAGACAAGCAACACCTTCTCTAAAATAGCAAATTATGCAAGCCGCTACAGCATTCTGTGTCAGTGTGGTAAGTCATATCGGCCGTCGCTGAATACTGCCTACAACTTATTCACTCCATTGATTACAGCACTACAAAATTCTGGTGCGAACATCGACATTCAGGGACAGGCTGAACAGAGAGGTGACTGAGATTAAGCTGGAAGAAAACAAGCCAATCACTAGCGTATTAAGGGGTTGAAATAAACCAGAGCCGTCGATACTATCCGGTGACACTGGACGATGACGTCATAACAAGCCCCGAAATTAAACACAAATATGATTTCAAAATGGCAGACAATGACTTTATTCATTTTCATGGCGCCGAAATGTAAACATAATATACAGTAGCTACATAACCTTAGAAATTCATAAATAGAATTACTGAAGCTAAAGGGACAACCACAGGAAACGGGATTTTGGGACGGGACAGACTCAAAGAACAACCGGAAAAGTCACAAATTGTACAAAATGAAGCAGTCAAAGGATAACGCTGAAATAGCTGGCATCAAAGACACAAAAAGCAGAAAATTATTACGAACCAACTTAAACGGGTATCGAAAACATGACTCGATCTATATATCTGAGAAGTCCGATACCAATATAAAGAGCCAAAAACCGACTGCAACACAAAAAGCGATGCCAGTACAGATAGCAAACAAACACGGAAACTAACGGATCAAAATAATCGCGTTATCTAAATACCTGAACTGGAAAAGCTGCTAGAAAAAAAGAAATCTAAAAACGGATACCAGACAGAAAGCCAAAACCGATACTAACACACACAGCGAAAAATCGAGAGAACTAGTGAAATGTCGTTCCGAATACATCACTTGATCTATGTAGCTCATCTTAAAACGCCGATATCAGTACAATGGGCAAACAATAGTTTACAGTACAGAAATTCTGAAGGCGACATCAATACGTACATGTAGCGAAACTTCACGAGAAGTTACGAAGCGCGGTGTCAAAAACATTGACTAGGGATTCAGTCCACTCCTAGGTCTGAGATCTTCCCAACCAAGTAGGTTACAGTGGAAGCTAGAGTGACCAGTGACTGTAATGAAGTCCGATACCGTCTCAAGAACAATCACAGAGCTCGTACAGCGTTGACTTCAAAGCAAATGGAAGTGGCATTGTGGCCTTTTAGCCACATCTGAGGATTACGAGAAAGAACGTCTACATAATTAGCCACGAGACCATAGCAACTAGACAACTTAATACAGGGGAGCAGAACAACTCATGACTGAAGGTTTCATTCGGAAGGAAATTAATCTCCACACGCGGATAAAATAAGTGGAATGAATCACTCCCCATACCTGAGTGTGCCGATGTCAGCAGGTCTGGACGCGACTTAACTTATAAAATCTCAACCTGACTTAATACGTAACACCACGTACCGGATCATTCGCGTGTGTACTCACCGGCTGCCCGTCTTCGAGTGCCTGAGCAAAAATTTCACCAACTTCTCCCCGATGCCCAGTTCCGCTTCGGTTCTTTGTGGAGGGGCGCTATTTGTCCAATCCCTAGCACCTGTTAAAAAGCTTGGACCGCCGGTCTGCCGAGAAAGCGCAGGCGGGCGTTCCTCTTAACCTCTTTCCCAAGAACAGAAGGTTCCCGAAAGTTCTAGAAGGATTTGTGTCAGATTCTACAAAGCCAATCAAAGGACACTACTTTAAAACAGCAGGAAGGAAACCTTCTGCCGTTAAGACCAGTTCCCGTCAACCAGGCATAAAGAGAAACCAACAAAGTTTCCACCGGCTCGCAAAGAAAGAAGGAACAGAAACTGCACTAGTTAGCGGCAACGTCGCCATATTCTTCTCTCATGCAGGTGCCTCGACTGGGACTTGGTATATCAAAAGGGCTCAGACACTTGTTTCGCGCAAGAGAACTGAAAACAAAATACAATCAATTGTCCATCAGAAAACCCTCCTCCAAACATCGGCATGTAATAGAATACAAATGTACCTGACAAAAAACTTGATCTAACACTAATAATTTAGGGGAAGACAAAATTAGGAAAGGAGGTGCGTAAGTAAGTGACGCCTTTTGCTGTATAGCTCAACTTCAAAGAGGATACAAATAAAATTAGCGAAAAACTAATAACAGTACAAAAAGCCAAAAAGCTACACTAATAAAAGTAGCCAAATTCAGTCAAACGTAGTAATAAAACACGACGGAAAGTTTATTCATACATAATTCCAAGTTCACGTAAATTGTAATCACAGTTTTCGTTCGGTACTAGGAGAACCAGAGACAATACAGGGTTATTACAAATGATTGAAGCGATTTCACAGCTCTACAATAACTTTATTATTTGAGATATTTTCACAACGCTTTGCACACACATACAAAAACTCAAAAAGTTTTTTTAGGCATTCACAAATGTTCGATATGTGTCCCTTTAGTGATTCGGCAGACATTAAGCCGATAATCAAGTTCCTCCCACACTCGGCGCAGCATGTCCCCATCAATGAATTCGGAAGCATCGTTGATGCGAGCTCGCAGTTCCGCCACGTTTCTTGGTAGAGGAGGTTTAAATACTGAATCTTTCACATAACCCCACAGAAAGAAATCGCATGGGGTTAAGTCGGGAGAGCGTGGAGGCCATGACATGAATTGTTGATCATGATCTCCACCACGACCGATCCATCGGTTTTCCAATCTCCTGTTTAAGAAATGCCGAACATCATGATGGAACTGCGGTGGAGCACCATCCTGTTGAAAGATGAAGTCGGCGCTGTCGGTCTCCAGTTGTGGCATGAGCCAATTTTCCAGCATGTCCAGATACCCGTGTCCTGTAACGTTTTTTTCGCAGAAGAAAAAGGGGCCGTAAACTTTAAACCGTGAGATTGCACAAAACACGTTAACTTTTGGTGAATTGCGAATTTGCTGCACGAATGCGTGAGGATTCTCTACCGCCCAGATTCGCACATTGTGTCTGTTCACTTCACCATTAAGAAAAAATGTTGCTTCATCACTTAAAACAAGTTTCGCACTGAACGCATCCTCTTCCATGAGCTGTTGCAACCGCGCCGAAAATTCAAAGCGTTTGACTTTGTCATCGGGTTTCAGGGCGTGTAGCAATTGTATACGGTAAGGCTTCTGCTTTAGCCTTTTCCGTAAGATTTTCCAAACCGTCGGCTGTGGTACGTTTAGCTCCCTGCTTGCTTTATTCGTCGACTTCCGCGGGCTACGCGTGAAACTTGGCCACACGCGTTCAACCGTTTCTTAGCTCACTGCAGGCCGACCCGTTGATTTCCCCTTACAGAGGCATCCAGAAGCTTTAAACTGCGCATACCGTCGCCGAATGGAGTTAGCAGTTGGTGGATCTTTGTTGAACTACGTCCTGAAGTGTCGTTGCACTGTTATGACTGACTGATGTGCGTGCATTTCAAGCACGACATACGCTTTCTCGGCTCCTGTCGCCATTTTGTCTCACTGCGCTCTCGAGCGCTCTGGTGGCAGAAACCTGAAGTGCGGCTTCAGCCGAACAAAACTTTATGAGTTTTTCTACGTATCTGTAGTGTGTCGTGACCATATGTCAATGAATGGAGCTACAGTGAATTTATGAAATCGCTTCAATCATTTGTAATAGCCCTGTATTTAATCTCTGACTGGTGAATGACGTCATCCACCACAACAGTATTATGGTACGGCTCAAAGCTGACGAGCTGAAGTTGATTCAAATGGTTCAAATGGCTCTAAGCACTATGGGACTTAAAATCTGAGGTCATCAGTCCCCTAGACTTAGAACTACTTAAACCTAACTAACCTAAGGACACCACACACATCCATGCCCGAGGCAGGATTCGAACCTGCGACCGTGGCAGCAGCGCGGTTCCGGACTGAAGCGCCTAGAACCGCTCGGCCACAACGGACGTTTAGGTGATGCTGGGATTCTCTCTTGAGATGCGTACAAAGTAACTAGAAAGCGCAGTTCAGGTCACAGACTAGGAAATAAGCCATTGATACTCCACATGGGCGCCATTCACTGCCAGTGGGAGCGGACCATGTCTTAGGCAGTTACGTGTTCCATCAATCATTCGAACGATTCCTTTAACGAAATGATGTGGAACAATTCAGTTTGCAGGATATGTATATATTATTAATGTTAAGATCAAAATTTTTGAAATTTTTGAAAACATAGTCAGATATCATAAAATTTATTAAAATTAAAATTTAAAACAGTCTTGATCGCAATCTTGTTAAAATATTTTTATTGTAGCGAGTGGCCGGTTTCGACTCTATGAAAGAGTAATCTTCAGACTCCAGAGCGGTGAATGGACACTGCTAGATGAGTTCTGTCGACCCTCGACGCTCGTGGAATCGAGGGTCGACAGAACTCATCTAGCAGTGTCCATCCACCGCTCTGGAGTCTGAAAATGATCATAGAGTCGAAACTGGTCACTCCAATAAAAAAATATTTTAACAAGATTGCGATCAAGACTGTTTTAAAATTTAATTATAAGATCACAACATTAATGAATGCATTATCATTTTATTCCTACTCATATTCTTCGTTTTAGTACTTCTATAAGGATATACACCCCCATGAACCATGGACCTTGCCGTTAATGGGGAGGCTTGCGTGCCTCAACGATACAGATAGCCGTACCGTAGGTGCAACTTCTATAATAATATCCCCCCCCCCCCCAATGAACCATGGACCTTGACGTTGGTGGGGAGGCTTGCGTTCCTCAACGATACAGATAGCCGTACCAAAGGTGCAACCACAACGGAGGGGTATCTGTTGAGAGGCCAGACTAACGTGTGGTTCCTGAAGAGGGGCAGCAGCCTTTTCAGTAGTTGCAGGGGCAACAGTCTGGATGATTGACTGATCTGGCCTTGTAACACTAACCAAAATGGCCTTGCTGTTCTGGTACTGCGAACGGCTGAAAGCAAGGGGAAACTACAGCCGTAATTTTTCCCGAGGGCATGCAGCTTTACTGTATGATTAAACGATGATGGCATCCTCTTAGGTGAAATATTCCGGAGATAAAATAGTCCCTCATTTGTATCTCCGGGCGGGGACTACTCAAGAGGATGTCGTTATCAGCAGAAAGAAAACTGGCGTTCTACGGATCGGAGCGTGGAATGTCAGATCCCTTAATCGGGCAGGTAGGTTAGAAAATTTAAAAAGGGAAATGGATAGGTTAAAGTTAGATATAGTGGGAATTAGTGAAGTTCGGTGGCAGGAGGAACAAGACTTTTGGTCAGCTGAATACAGGGTTATAAATACAAAATCAAATAGGGGCAATGCAGGAGTAGGTTTAATAACGAATAAAAAAATAGGACTACGGGTAAGCTACTACAAACAGCATAGTGAACGCATTATTGTGGCCAAGATAGATACGAAGCCCACGCCTACTACAGTAGTACAAGTTTATATGCCAACTAGCTCTGCAGATGACGAAGAAATTGATGAAATGTATGATGAGATAAAAGAAATTATTCAGGTAGTGAAGGGAGACGAAAATTTAATAGTCATGGGTGACTGGAATTAGAGAGTAGCAAAAGGGAGAGAAGGAAGCGTAGTAGGTGAATATGGATTGAGGCTAAGAAATGAAAGAGGAAACCGACTGGTAGAATTTTGCACAGAGCATAACTTAATCATAGCTAACACTTGGTTCAAGAATCATGAAAGAAGGTTGTATACATGGAAGAACCCTGGAGATACTAAAAGGTATCAGATAGATTATATAATGGTAAGACAGAGATTTAGGAACCAGGTTTTAAATTGTAAGACATTTCCAGGGGCAGATGTGGACTCTGACCACGATCTATTGGTTATGAACTGTAGATTAAAACTGAAGAAACTGCAAAAAGGTGGGAATTTAAGGAGATGGGACCTGGATAAACTGAAAGAACCAGAGGTTGTACAGAGTTTCAGGTAGATCATAAGGGAACAATTGACAGGAATGCGGGAAAGAAATACAGTAGAAGAAGAATGGGTAGCTTTGAGGGATGAAATAGTGAAGGCAGCAGAGGATCAAATAGGTAAAAAGACGAATGCTAGTAGAAACCCTTGGGTAACAGAAGAAATATTGAATTTATTTGATGAAAGGAGAAAATATAATAATGCTGTAAATGAAGCAGGCAAAAAGGAATACAAACGTCTCAGAAATGATATCGACAGGATGTGCAAAATGGCTAAGCAGGGATGCCTAGAGGACAAATGTAAGGATGTAGACGCTTACCTCACTAGGGATAAGATAGATATTGCCTACAGGAAAATTGAACAGACCTTTGGAGAAAGGAGAACCACTTGCATGAATATCAAGAGCTTTGATGGAAACCCAGTTCTAAGCAAAGAAGTGGAAGGAGTATTTAGAGGGTCTATACAAGGGCGATGTACATGAGGACAATATTATGGAAATAGAAGAGGATGTAGATGAAGATGAAATGGGAGATACAGAGGAATGCTGAAGATTAGATGGGTAGACCACATAACTAATGAGGAGGTTTTGAATAGAATTGGGGAGAAGAGGAGCTTGTGGCACAACTTGACTAGAAGAAGGGATCGGTTGGTAGGACATGTTCTGAGACATTGAAGGATCACCAATTTAGTAATGGAGGGCAGCGTGGACGGTAAAAATCGTAGAGGGAGACCAAGAGATGGATACACTAAGCAGATTCAGAGGGATGTAGGCTGCAGTAGGTACTGGGAGATGAAGAAGCTTGCACAGGACAGAGTAGAATGGAGATCTGCATCAAACCAGTCTCAGGACTGAAGACCACAACAACAATAAGGATTATATCACAAGTGAAGTCAAGAATAGAAGTGATGTCAAGGAGAAATTATTTTAAATTAAATTTAAATCTTGCTTCGATTCCTGTTAGAAATTTTAAGCTATTTGACAAATGACCAAAAATTTTATTACTGCATATAGAATTCCACTGTGAGCCACTTACAGCTTTAACAGTGGGTAATAAAGATCTTTTTCTCTCTAGTGTTGCAGGTACGTACAGCACTGTTCTTCTCAAATTTGATGGATTTTTTATGACGATTTTCATTCGCGGATAGATGAATTGTGGCGGCGCAGGAAAATGCCTAGCTCATTGAAGAGGTACGTACATGTCGTCCATGGGTGAACACCATACATTATTCTTACTGCTTGCTTTTGTGCAATCAGTATTTTCTTTCCAAGTGATGAGTTACCCCAGAAAACTATTCCATACGACATTATTGAGTGGATATACGCAAAATGTGTCAGGAGCAAGTTACTTTCGTTTCCAAAATTAGCAGTTATATGAAGAGCAAAAGTAGGTGAATTTAAGTGCTTGAGAAGCTCAGTAATATGCTTCTTGCAGTTCAAGTTTTCATCAATATGTACACCAAAACATTTGTAGCATTTCGCCCTACTTACTAACTCCTGCGCATGTACTACGTCAGTTGTTAGTATGACTATTTGTTGTACAGACCTGAATGTGGTTCACCTCTTTTTTGTTCAAAATTTAAGGGGCGTAAATATTGTATACTAACTCTTCTGTTGCTTTCTCTCTAATGGAACTACCAATTTTGCTTGTTGAATGTTAAGTGGAAGGTTATTCACATAGATAAGGAGTAGGAGTGGATCCAGAATTGAACCTTGTGCGACTCTATTTGTAATTTTACCCAAGTCACTAAAACTTTCTGCCTTACCGATATTGTCCGAATCATTTAGCACAACATAAAAGACATCATATTTACGCCAGTGACTATAATACTTTCTTTATTTCACGATTGCAATTTCGACCTTAGGCCATTATCAAGTGCAGATTTTTATGACTTTAAGCCATATGCCGGCCTGTGTGACCGAGCGGTTCTAGGCGCTTCAGTCTGGAGCGCCGCGACCGCTACGGTCGCAGGTTCGAATCGTGCCTCGGGCATGGATGTGTGTGATATCCTTAGGTTAGTTAGGTTTAAGTAGTTCTAAGTCCCATAGTGCTCAGAGCCTTAAAATGAGTTGACATTGTTTAAACCACAAAAATCTGCACTTGATAATGGCCTAAGACCGAAATTGCAAACGTGAAGTGAAGAAAGTGTTACAGTCACTTGCGTAAATATGATGTCTTTTATGAAGTTCTACTGTGAGTCCCCCGGCATAAAAAGTTAATACATTTAGAACAACTTTTTGAATTCTGTTTGCGCGGAACGCATCAGACGGGCGTGTAGCGCTAAACGCAAACGGCATACAGAACAGCAAAGCCACGACCGACGGAAGGCGAAGATAGAAGGTAATCGGTATGAATGAAAGGAAGACCGGTTTCCCAGAGCATCTGATTGGAACAACGGGCTACGCTGTCGAAATAATGTGATAAGTGTCGACACAACAAACCAGTAACATACCCATAAGACACTTACAAAACGTAAGGGTGAAAGTAACTTTCTCATGATATGTTACTGCCAAGTAACATCGTTCGATGAAACTTGGACCATACATAGAAATAACTACTCAAGCATGACCCGTAGGGCGGGGGCTCACAAGCGATTTCCCGTGCCTTGATTTCGGAGATTACTCACTGGAGCTCCTGTTGGCAGCGCGAATGATTGTACTTTGTCACTAATTATCTCTGACAGAGGCTAAAGGAGGCCTTGAACAACGTTGGTGGGGAAGTAAGTCAGGCAGTGAGTGACAGCGGACTAGAGGGCATCACTGGTCGAGTTCCGGACACAGTGGGTCAGTCGGCCGTTAGCTCTGTTTATGTGAAGACTTGGTGTGACTGGTGAAGTCGGAGTTATGAGACTGAGTACGGCGTCCTTCTGTCCGCGCCCACTGATTTGTCCGGCTCTGATATTCCGTGCTGTTTGGGACTGAGTGCTAGGAGACACACTGGATATTTCCAGGATTATCGTATAGCTGCCACATCGTGCCAAATCGATTGCGAGCAACCCACGACTCAAGTATAGTACAGAAAGTAGCTGGAGGGATTAAGAACTGGCCGGCCGTTGTGGCCGAAGAGTTCTAGGCGCTTCAGTCCTGAACCGCGTGGCTGCTACGGTCGCAGGTTCGAATCCTGTCTCGGGCATGGATGTGTGTGATGTCCTAAGGTTAGTCACGTTAGTTAGGTTTAAGTAGTTCTACGTTCTAGGGGACTGATGACCTCAGACGTTAAGTCCCATAGTGCTCAGAACCATTTGAACCATTTGATTAAGAAATGTGAAGTTTTTCTTAAGAATTTACTTTATTTACTAGCGATTAATCAAGAACATTAACACATTTAATCACACTATGTGAGCGTGGATGTAGTGCCAGTGGGTGACTAATGAAAACAAATCAAATTTCTTTCAACAAATGGAAATTTTATTCCTAAAAGCCTTTTTTTAAAACAGATTTAAAATTATAATCAGAAAGCGCTCTCTAAATATCAAGTTACAAGGTATTCAGAGACAGAAAGAACAAATTTTTGACAGTATGAACTTTCGGGCTGAGAACCTTAGAGGAACTCGGCCGTTACACTTCAAGCAATAAATTCGTTAACACCGAATCCGACAAACATGACAGAGGCAGCTATTAACGTATGGCAGATTGACAGACAGACAGACACTAACTGCCTAACAAATGCGGACGAGAGACAAGCTGGGGACGAGAGACTGACCAAGGACACAAGTAGGATTTAACAAGTAAATGAAACAACATATCACGAATCACTAACTTCTAATAAACAGCGATGTCTGGCGAAGACCTGGCGCAGCACCCTCAAAACGCTCTCCCGAAGGGTCCGCTGCCAGCCGCTTCAACGGACCCAGGAAGGCACGCCAATCTCCAGTCTCACGGCGTCGCAGCTCGCACCGGCCAGACCGATGTCGCGGGTTGACTCCTGTTGCTCTCGTGTCGGCCGCGAAGCCACTACCCCTCGCTATACGGCGCGGCCCAATGGACTGCCGTGGCGACTTCACATGCGCCGACGCTCAAGACGGACAAGTCATCTTGTGTCTCAGTGCGCGACCGACCAACCGATCGATCCAACCGCCAATGACCATCGCCTGAACAAACTCGAGCAGACTGGCGGCCTAACACATACTAGCACTCCGGACGACAGACAGACACTGACTGCCCCACACTGACCTGGCTGACAAACTGACCAGACTCGCTCCGGCTGACCCACTGCCCATGGCGAGCTCATAGCGCCCCATTAAATGCACGTGAACAGGCAACCTTTCCCCTTTTCCACCAGAGGGAGACACCAAAGCTGCGATTGCCACAGCGGCGCCACCGCCAGGAACGGAGGGCGACTGCTTCACACAACGCGCTGCGGCGCGCTCTTCAAAACAGCAATTTTTTCCACGGCTCAAAATGAGACATTTCCAAGAAGGTTATTATTCTGAAGTCGCTGCGATTTATGATGGTCCCCTGGACATAACACAAGGTGGGACACGCTTCTTAATAGCGCGTGTTATCAGGACGGTAGTACTTGCTCTGCAACGTGGTCCCATCCAGGCCATAAGGTTGGTGAGATACTGCTGTGATAGACGTTCCATTCTTCCGCCAGTTCAGTTGAAGACTGCTGGGCAGTCGTCGGTGTATACAGACGTGCTCCAATACGTCTTCCAAACGTATGCCGTAAGTGCTCGATGGGATTTATGTCGAGGGAAGTGGAGGTTCAGTCCAATCGCCGAATATCCTGTCGTTCCAAGAGGTCCTCCACCTGCGCTGTTCAATGCAGCCACCCATCGTCATCCATAAAAAGGAAATCAGATTGAATGCGACCCCTGAAAACACACACACACACACACAGACAGACAGACAGAGAGAGAGAGAGAGAGAGAGAGAGAGAGAAGCACTACATTGTCGCTATAACGTTGATTAATGAGTTTACAGTGTTCGAAGGAGGTCAGAAAGCCCATGAAACGTTTCTCCACGCACCACAACTCTTGCATCACGAAACCGATGGTGCACAGTCAATATAGTCCGTAATAAAACAAAAATTGTTATCTTCCTGTACAGCCTTACTATTGCACTCCTTTTGGTTACTTCAATTACATGTACCTTGGGTTAAGTAAGAGAACATATACTCGTATTTATATTAATAATGATAACTGCTATTACATGCCGGCCGGGGTGGCCGAGCGGTTCTAGGCGCTACAGTCTGGAGCCGCCCGACCGCTACGGTCGTTGGTTCGAATCCTGCCTTGGGCATGGATGTGTGTGATGTCCTTAGGTTAGTTAGGTTTCAGTAGTTCTAAGTTCTAGGGGACTGATGACCTCAGAAGTTAAGTCCCATATTGCTCAGAGCCATTTTTTTTGCTATTACATTATTACTTTACTATTTGCATAAAATTGATTATAGCTAAATAATGATCAGAAATGAAGTAGTTCCCGAACACGTATTTAATAGGTTTAGTTTATAGCTGCAGTGCACATTAACTGGGCTACATGGTCAAAGCAGTTACCACGTGCTTTGCCGCCTCACTTGCTACGTTGGTGCTTCTGGAATCTGTATCACCTTGACCAGGTTAATGATGTGAAAACTTTTAAGTTCCAAATTTGCTTAATAGTTTCCACAGATAACCAACTCCTTTAGACTTATATTCTCCAAGTTCCACTTGTGCCAGTAGCACTGCTCGTTCCCTGGCTTTGAAGTTGTCTCCATGACTCGAGAAAGGACGCACGCTGCTCCAGGGCTAGAGTCACAGTCTTCTTCTCGTGTCACCTGGTGACTGTATTGCAACATGCCGTGGAAGACAGCCCCTTGGTCCTCCCACTCACCAATACCTATCACTCCAGCTCATGTAGCACAACATATGCTTATGTCGAGAAATTCACAAACATTCTCCATATCCTATTACTGTTCCAGAATATGTCTTTCGGTGAAGAAAATCGCCATTTGATATTACTCAACTATTTATTACCTATTTAACTGGACAATTAGTTCTTTGTGGTGGTTCAGTCATATCCCTTCCTTTTCTTGGTAGGTAAATCTCAAGCTACCTAGTGGATATCATATGGCTATTTTGTTTGGCTTCTGACACAAGTTATTTGTCTCGCACAATGTTTCGGACCGCAGCACCTTCTATTTCTGATCTTCTCTATTCGGTAACATGTATCCTGCGTTCCATATTACAGAATTAACTTTAAATCTTTGTCCTTTTCTCTTCCGACTCGAGGGTTAACATCCGTGTTCTATAACAAAATGAATCACAGTCGTTACTTAATTTGAAGCCGTTTCTGGACATATTATGGACTTATAGTCGAGTCCTGTGGTACTGTACCTCCGTAACAGCCCTCTCTGGCATTCTCGCCTTATGCGTGATGTGATTTCTTCTATGGAGTGTGCTTTTTGTTATTATGCTTCTCTTCGTTTTTTTCTGGGTCTCGTCTATGTATCCAGTAACGTACTCCCGTCTTCCTAAGTAACAAATCTAATGGAGAATATCCCTAAAGTTACGAAGATAGTTCCCACAGCAGTCGTCCTTTATGCCCCTGAGTTCTTTTGACCAATTGTCGCTATTTTGTACTAGAGAGTCAGAGATCGTCGACAGATGATTCCGAAGTTTCTGTGAAAATTTTTGTCGTCAATATGCAATCCCGTGCCCCTTCTTGGCGTACATCTTTTATTCTAACTCCTGATTATTCCTACAGTCGAATTTCTTGTCTGCCACAGTTTCACTTTCAGCACCTTACATACTTTGTAACTGAACTTATTTGTAGTTCTGTTGCTAAGTGTGAAAGATGCTGTAGCAGCTCATTTTCTTCCAACTTTGATGTGAAGTTCCATGTTATCCATTAGCCAGCTTGTGCGATGCATTCTTTTGTTTGGTGTAGATCAACTATTTTATATAACAGTGGTTTCAAGCTCCCGAACTACAGAAATATTTATTATGTTTGTGTAGTTGTTGTGCACTTCAGTCAAGACTGATATAGCTCTCCCAGCTACTCTCTCCTCTGTGAATGTCTTTTTCTCTGTACAGTTATTGCAGCGTTCGTCTGCTTCGCTTATACCCCCCCCCCCCCACCATAACACAGGCACTTCCCTTCACTTCTAAATTATCTAAGCTATGAACTATCGTAGTATTAAAACCAGGTTGGTAGGAGCACAGAGAGCAGAGAGGATAAGGTTACAGTTGTGGACGGGGCCGTAAACAGTTACTGTGAGTTGCACAATCAAACACACAACTTTATTTTTCTAAGAACCACTTATTTACACATTACTTTAAAGATCACAATTAACAGTATGGCTGAAGGCCTAGTTAAAGAAAACTTGAGATGCTTTCTGGGCTGAAGGCCCAAAACCATACCAAAAACAAGAATGGCTGAGGGCCTGGCTTAGAAATCAAGAGCAATTAAAAACAGAAGGTAAATTAAAAAAAAAAATATTCAATTGAAACAATTAGCGGCTGAAGACCTACGCTACCCATCTGAAGGACAACTATAATTAAAACACATTAATAAACAATTTTACTAACCAAGAAATTTCCTTTTAAACTTAAAATGGAACGGCCGAAAGCCTAATTAAAGAAATATTAACTTATTGGACGGCTGAAGGCCACAAACAAATTTGAAACAACGGCTGAAGGCCTGAACAAGTCTGACAAACAATCGGTCGGGCACACAGTTTTAATCTGCCAGGAAGTTTCAATTTAAAATTAACCCCTTCCTTCTTATAAAAAAAAAGTCCTCTAAAGAATACACACGGCTGAAGGCCTTCTTAAAAAGGGTTCATGCAAATCCTCAGCTGAAGGCCACACATAGCACATTGAATAACTAACAGCTTAGGGCCTGGATTACAAAAAATTGCACATAGAACAAATTTTAAGGAAAATTTTTTTTAAATAAAATTAATATTCAAAATTTTAATTAACATGACTGAATGCCTTTATGTAAAATTTAAAAGGAACTGAATTAATACATGGCTAAAGGCCTCACACAATACTTTAAACTAAAATGAAAATCACATTATAAAACAAACCTAACAAGTGGTGCACAGAAATGTTTCAAGGTCGGCCTGAGAAGGTAGGTCAAACGTAAGGTGAGGTGAGACAGGCAGCCAAGAGTTGAAGTTACGTAATCGGATGGCAGCCCAAACTAGGGACGGCCCAAGGACCGACCAACAATTTAACCAATTGCAAATACGCTTCTCGGGCTTGCCGCCGGATCGTATTGTGTAAATCGTACAATATTTCCTCGATGCAACTGCTCGACATCATCAGGTGGTGGTAGCTGCTGCTGTCACTGCTGCAAGGCGCGACTGATGATAATCGCGCGGCGGCGTCGGAATTTATCATGACGGGAGCAGGCAATACGCGTGCGCGAGAAGACGCTCATAGTTGGAGAAAGCGGCGCTCCTGGTGCCCCCTACTGGGAGCTGCAGAAAGGCCATCCACGCGTGCGCTTTGGGCAATAACTGTGCTGCCTAACGCTCCTGCGGACAAAGTTTGAACTAAATCTCAGCTACGCGTTGAGTCACTTGAGGAAACGGAAGTTCTTGTTTTCCCTGTTTTTGATTTAATGGCAGCCAGTGCTGGATTCCAGGCGGCGCTCAGTTGAAAACCTGCATCCCTGTTGATTAGATTGTCCGCCGTGCGAATATGTATGGCCTCCTTAATAACACAGTCCCAGAAAGATGACGCTGGGGATAAAATTTCCGTCTGTTCGTAAAGCATACGATGTCCCGTGTCCAGGCAATGTTCCGCTACCGCTGATTTATCAGGTTGCCCCAGGCGTGTATGACGATGATGTTCGACGCAACGTTCTTGCACGGTTCGGCATGTCTGTCCGATATAAGATTTTCCACATTGGCATGGGATTTTGTACACGCCACGTTTTCTGAGGCCAATGTCGTCTTTGACAGAGCACAATAAATTCCTCAATTTTGCTGGTGGCCGAAAAACACACTTGACGTCGTGCTTTTTGAGGATTCTTTCTATTCTCGAAGACATGCCGCCAAAATAGGGCAAGAACGCTGTTGGAGTGGGTGCCTCCGCATCTTCATATACATCCCTGCGTAGAGTTTGCTGAGAACGGAATGCATGGCATATCTGCCTTTCTGAATAGCCATTCTGTTGGAATACCGTTCTCAGGTGTTGTAGCTCACCAGGTCGGCTGTCAGCATCTGAGACTACATGTGCTCTATGCACCAAAGAGCATAGGACACTACCGCGTTGAGCAGGATGATGGCAACTTGTGGCCTGCAAATGTAGCTCTGTATGAGTTGATTTGCGATAGACGCTGTGTCCCAATGTACCGTCAGCTCTTCTTCTGACTAAGACGTCCAGGAATGGTAAGAGGCCATCCTTTTCCACTTCTCGGACATCTGAACTCGCTACATCCCAATATACAGTTCACTATGGAAGTGGAAAAGGATGGCCTCTTACCATTCCTGGACGTCTTAGTCAGAAGAAGAGCTGACGGTACATTGGGACACAGCGTCTATCGCAAATCAACTCATACAGAGCTATATTTGCAGGCCACAAGTTGCCATCATCCTGCTCAACGCGGTAGTGTCCTATGCTCTTTGGTGCATAGAGCACATGTAGTCTCAGATGCTGACAGCCGACCTGGTGAGCTACAACACCTGAGAACGGTATTCCAACAGAATGGCTATTCAGAAAGGCAGGTATGCCATGCATTCCGTTCCCAGCAAACTCTACGCAGGGATGTATATGAAGATGCGGAGGCACCCACTCCAACAGCGTTCTTGCCCTATTTTGGCGGCATGTCTTCGAGAATAGAAAGAATCCTCAAAAAGCACGACGTCAAGTGTGTTTTTCGGCCACCAGCAAAATTGAGGAATTTATTGTGCTCTGTCAAAGACGACCTTGGCCTCAGAAAACGTGGCGTGTACAAAATCCCATGCCAATGTGGAAAATCTTATATCGGACAGACATGCCGAACCGTGCAAGAACGTTGCGTCGAACATCATCGTCATACACGCCTGGGGCAACCTGATAAATCAGCGGTAGCGGAACATTGCCTGGACACGGGACATCGTATGCTTTACGAACAGACGGAAATTTTATCCCCAGCGTCATCTTTCTGGGACTGTGTTATTAAGGAGGCCATACATATTCGCACGGCGGACAATCTAATCAACAGGGATGCAGGTTTTCAACTGAGCGCCGCCTGGAATCCAGCACTGGCTGCCATTAAATCAAAAACAGGGAAAACCAGAACTTCCGTTTCCTCAAGTGACTCAACGCGTAGCTGAGATTTAGTTCAAACTTTGTCCGCAGGAGCGTTAGGCAGCACAGTTATTGCCCAAAGCGCACGCGTGGATGGCCTTTCTGCAGCTCCCAGTAGGGGGCACCAGGAGCGCCGCTTTCTCCAACTATGAGCGTCTTCTCGCGCACGCGTATTGCCTGCTCCCGTCATGATAAATTCCGACGCCGCCGCGCGATTATCATCAGTCGCGCCTTGCAGCAGTGACAGCAGCAGCTACCACCACCTGATGATGTCGAGCAGTTGCATCGAGGAAATATTGTACGATTTACACAATACGATCCGGCGGCAAACCCGAGAAGCGTATTTGCAACAGATCCGTCGGGAAAGCATGAAAAGTCACAATTTAACCAATTCCTTCCCGTCCGAGCAACGGCACATCGATAGAAAATATCGGCCGGGGACGAGGATACGAACAGCACTACGTCTTCAGAAACTGTCGTCTAAAAACATCCAAGGGAACAATAACCACATTAAGCAAAATATGAACCAAACAACTTAAAACGCTGTCATTCTACATGCCATGCCAGACAGCATCAACACGGCGAGGAGAGGCACATTGCCAGAAAACTACGCTAACGACCAGGGCAGGTAACTGGGGCGTTAACGGCCACAGGGCAGAAAATACCCTGGTGCACTTCACTGGTAAGTAACAGTCAATTTAATAATTAATCACAATATAGGAAGACGGCTGCAAGATTTCGCCGACTCCAGCACATCATACGTTGCTGCTAGCCCGAACCGCCCAGGGAGCAACAACCCACAAATAAACGAAGAGATGTCACAGTAGTTGAGGTTTCATAACATATCTGATCAGGCAACTTCAGCGTCCAGGTTGGATGGGCAACGAACTTTGCCACTCTCACAGCTACACCTCACGATCCGACAGTGCGTGCGCGCCACCGGCGGTCCCGGCCTGGGCTCGCACCACGGAGGCTTCCTCGCTGCTCCGTCCCAACCGACAGACCACATGCAGCACGCAGGAAGCATTGAAACAGCTGCTCAGTCAAAACCCCACAAGCTACACACGGTTCCATGAAAACACTTCCACAAACAACTCAAACAATACTAAAACCAGAGACTGTGGAACAACAGGGACGAATCACAAGTTAATATACACGGAGAACCCAGAACTGGTCAGCGACCAAATACACGTCATATGATGAAACGGCCGACCGAACGACCAACCAAAGTC
Organism: Schistocerca nitens; assembly: GCF_023898315.1. Lineage (NCBI taxonomy): Eukaryota > Metazoa > Arthropoda > Insecta > Orthoptera > Acrididae > Schistocerca > Schistocerca nitens. Next base: position 216,572,372 of record NC_064615.1, on the reverse strand, counting down.
GTCCTCTCTCAAGTCATGTGTGTCGGCAATGGTCGGGCGAGTCATGGCTGTCCAGACCTCACTGCAGCTCCGTCCCGACTGAACTCCAGACATACGGCGACCAGGAAATACTAGCGGTCACTCCAAAGATAGTACAACAGTGCTCTTATCGATAAGCTCTGCTGCTGCCACTCACAGTCAGGCAAGCCAGCAACTTAGTGATGCCAGTAAATTCAATAAGAAATGAGACGGCAGTACCGCAAGGACAAGATGTCAAGCAATAAACGGCACGAACACGAGCCGTTCACGGCTCAGGTATTATTCACTTCAGGAAAAATGCTATGTGCGAATATCTACACCTACATGACTACTACGCAAGTCAAGTGCAAATGCCTGCCGGCCGCGGTGGTCTCGCGGTTCTAGGCTCGCAGTCCGGAACCGTGCGACTGCTACGGTCGCAGGTTCGAATCCTGCCTCGGGCATGGTTGTTGTGATGTCCTTAGGCTAGTTAGGTTTAAGTAGTTCTAAGTTCTAGGGGACTGATGACCACAGCAGTTGAGTCCCATAGTGCTCAGAGCCATTTTGCAAATGTCTGATAGCGTGTTGTAACCTCCCCACAAAATTTTTTCACCGCAACCTCTCAACAGAAAATATGAACATAAATAATATTCACGCCATGTGTAACCTCCTCACAAAATAAATAATAAAATAAATAATATTATGAATAATGAATATAATTCTAATTTAGTGTAACCTCCCCACAAAATAAATTGCAATTAAATAATTATTATGGATAGCGATTCTAATTTTTGTGTTCCCATTTATAATCTCCGTGCACAAATGCATTCAAATTTAATGTACCCACAAAATTCTTTTCCCATTTAATGTAAGCACGAAACAGAAAAATTCTTAAACCTCGTAATAGAAAATAAATTCAGTAACCTGGTAATATTTGGACGACAGCAGTGCTGCGTCGTGGCCCTGTAAGATCATTCTGAATAAAAAGGCAAAAATTCTTACCTCAATAAAAACGGCGAATATACCTGCTCTTACCTAAAAAATTTTTCGGTACAGCTCCGTGCAATGCTGGCCTATACATTTGTGATTTGTGAAAGGAAGCAACTGATTTTTTTTTAAATGAATGCTTTTTTAAAAAAAAATATTTTATATTACCAAAATTATTATTAGGACATTTTTCAAACATTTGGATGACAGTTCAGATACATTACTAGATATGCACGACGCTGCTTCTTTACCTTATACAATAATACTCCATCTCCAGATTCCCGACCACAGCAGACTGCAGATAAGCACAGACAACCTCAGACTAGCGACTAGCAGCAACTAACTGCTACAGTTACAAAGTTCTTACTGCAGTCAACACTGCTCTCTGGTCAGCGATTCTCATATCGCAGACAGCGCATACCTCTTACATAACCCTCCACTGGGAGGGGGGGGGGGGGGCAAAAATTTGGCAGCGATGGTGAGTCAATTGGACTTTCCATGAGCAACAAATTTTTCTTAATTAACTAAGTTTACAGTCACAGAATATATACATATATATAAGTGCAGGACATGGAATGAAATATAGTGCACATGCACTGAGTACAGAACATATCAAGAAATCACAAAATCTATACGCAATGAGTACAAAACATATTAACAAATTACATAAAGTGCACACGCACTGTAGTACAGAACATATCAGGCAATGACAAAATGTATACGCAATGAGTACAAATCATATTAGCAAATGACATGAAGTGCATACGCACTGTAGTATTTTTTTGTTACCATTTTACAAGAACTAGTATAGGAAAGGGAAGGATTGTATCATGGTTGTAGCACAGTAGGTTGCACGCAGCTGCACTGAAAGTCCATATCTTTTTACAGAAGCACAACACCAAGTGAGACAATCTGAAGTTCTCTTCCCTGAAGTATTAATCAGTGTAGCCAAGACACTGAAATGTATTAATATTCAGTGTTATCATTGTGGTAGTGCATCAGGTACACCAAACAGTGGATCATAATAACATCTCCATCGCTCAAGGTGGTGGACAGCATGTCGTGTCAACACCACTTTCTTGTACGGTACACCAACGTAGAATTAGTGCAAAAACCAACTATAGTGCTCCATGATCATGAGGATAGACAGGACAAACGGATATTGCAGTAATTCCTGGTAATTAGGTCAGAAGGTGAAGGACATTAAGTCTTATGCCAGTCAACATTGAGAATTACACTAGTCTATCAACTGATTTGAGTAATTGGTGGCACTCATCGCCTAGTTACTGAACATTTCTGTACTATGTATGAAGTATTACAGAATAATGTTCATAAGTCATCTGATTATAGTGAACATTGGCACTCATTGCCCAGTTACAAACCATTTTATGCTTTATTCAAAAGTGATCATTCAAAACAAGAGTTAATTAATGCCATACTATTTACATAATTCAGCTAGTTATAGTAATCATTGGCACTCATTGGCCAGTTACAAACCATAAGTCATCCTTCAAAACAGGAGCTAATGAGTGTAGCATCAAGCTACTAGTACTCATATATATAGCATGTAAGTGACATAATACAAATTTAAAATATAAGAAACAGTGGCATTCATTGGCCAGTTTCTAAACATATAGCAAGTATTGAATATTACAAAACATTTTTCATCATTCAAGTGACATACGACATATTTAAAATAATTATTCGCAACTCATTGGCCAGTTACAAATCATCAGAGGTCATCATTCAAACGGGCATTCAAGTGACATACGACATATTTAAAATGTAACACACTGTAACTATTACTCAAGATCTGTGATTGGAAAATATCATTCAGTATTACTCAGAACTCTCTTAAACTAGTAGCATTATTTGGGACTAGTAATACTTTTTTTATGCTAACAATGCATTGCGTTGGGATCGATAATTAATTGCTGGGGGGGGGGGGTAACAATATTTACTCTTGACTTATTGCTGCAAATGAGGATAGGTAACGTCATTCGTCATGAGTCAGGTTATGAAACAAGTAGAGTATTTGTGATCACATTCATGAATGACACACACAAATGGGTAAAAAATTGCAAGTTCTAGAACAGGTTAATGACCAACTGCTTATAGCACATTAATTTCATAAACAGCTTCTCCTGGAAAAAATACAAAATGGATTATTAAGCTGTAAGAAGAAACGCATATTATGCTGAAAAGTAGTGAACTTCGAATTAACAGGTAATGAAATGTTTAATCACTATATATGTACTCTAGCTGTCCTTTCCAAAACCTTCAGTCATTATACCATGCGACATAAGACATACTGTCAAAACGAACTGCAACAATTACTTAAATAACTACATAGCATTTCTTACTAAGGTAAATATATGAACTTCATCATTATTCTCATCTGCAAAGAAAAACTTAAAAGTGGTGCGTTTAGTGGCATATAAAATTTATCACTATCATCACCTGTAAACAAAAACTTCATTATTCATATCACCATAACTTCATTATTATCATTACCTGCAAGCAAAAACTTCATTATTCATATTACCATATTCTTCATCACTATTCATCACCATTCATTATCATCTGCAAAAAGACACTTCATTATTCATTATTCATATTACCATTTACTTCATACAACTATTCATAGTACAGAGTTCCTTATTTCTAGCATATTTCATCACTAAAACTGAGATGTGTACTTCTGTCTGACAGCCTGCATCAATCACCTCGTATTCTGAAAGAAAAAAATTAGTTAAGACCGCTATCATACGATGTGTATAGTATATTCTTGTTAATGTTTGTTAATTTTGATCCATTTACTCTTCATGACGAGGTATTTCATCTTCTTTCGTTCATTCCGAAGGTGAAATTCCCATTTCTGTTTAATTTATTTCTTTTACACGTTATTGCTTTCTGAAAATGATGAACAATGATTAATGTCTTGCATTTAAATCATATACCCATTAAATAAAAACTGGTTTATAGTGATATAATTAAGCATACAGCATAGCATGACAGAAAAAGTAATATGTCAAAAACATAGATTATGTGCAGGTGCAAAAAAATGTACACAGAGTATCACAATGTAGCAGCAAGAAAAATGTAAAATAGTCACGATGTTGAGATATCATAAGGCAAAATGTCAAAGTCAACTGAATCCTGCCTCGGGCATGGATGTTTGTGATGTCCTTAGGTTAGATAGGTTTAACTAGTTCATGGTGTCGTAGTCGACGAGATGTAGGAAAGGATACTAATTCTTTAATTTTGTTAGGTGGTTCAACATTTTTCAGTATAACAGTCGGAGATAGCATAGTAGATTCATTTGGTATGGAATTAATTACATCCTGGAATGAGAGTATGTGTGTGTTCCAATCAATAGGTCTTTTATGGCAGTATATTCTACACAGTTTACCAATGTCCTTCATTAATCGTTCACAAGGGTTCGAAGAAGCATGGTACCAGGATATATAGATCGGAGTCGCATTCTGTCACCTGCTGAACGCAATGAAATGTTTCTAGTTCGTAACATACGTGTCCATATAGCAGATCGAAACTGTGATCCATTGTCGGTGCATTGTCCTGTTGGAACAGCAAGTTCCCTTGCCGGTCTAGGAATGGTAGAACGATGGGTTCGATGACGGTTTGGATGTACCGTGCACTATTCAGTGTCCCCTCGACGATCACCAGTGGTGTATGGCCAGTGTAGGAGATCGCTCCCCACACCATGATGCCGGGTGTTGGCCCTGTGTGCCTCGGTCGTATGCAGTCCTGATTGTGGCGCTCACCTGCACGGCGCCAAACACGCATACGACCATCATTGGCACCAATGCAGAAGCGACTCTCATCGATGAAGACGACACGTCTCCATTCGTCCCTCCATTCACGCCTGTCGCGACACCACTGGAGGCGGGCTGCACGATGTTGGGGCGTGAGCGGAAGACGGCCTAACGGTGTGCGGGACCGTAGCCCAGCTTCATGGAGACGGTTGCGAATGGTCCTCGCCGATACCCCAGGAGCAACAGTGTCCCTAATTTGCTGGGAAGTGGCGGTGCGGTCCCCTACGGCACTGCGTAGGATCCTACGGTCTTGGCGTGCATCCGTGCGTCGCTGCGGTCCGGTCCCAGGTCGACGGGCACGTGCACCTTCCGCCGACCACTGGCGACAACATCGATGTACTGTGGAGACCTCACGCCCCACGTGTTGAGCAATTCGGCGGTACGTCCACCCGGCCTCCCGCATGCCCACTATACGCCCTCGCTCAAAGTCCGTCAACTGCACATACGGTTCACGTCCACGCTGTCGCGGCATGCTACCAGTGTTAAAGACTGCGATGGAGCTCCGTATGCCACGGCAAACTGGCTGACACTGACGGCGGCGGTGCACAAATGCTGCGCAGCTAGCGCCATTCGACGGCCAACACCGCGGTTCCTGGTGTGTCCGCTGTGCCGTGCGTGTGATCATTGCTTGTACAGCCCTCTCGCAGTGTCCGGAGCAAGTATGGTGAGTCTGACACACCGGTGTCAATGTGTTCTTTTTTCCATTTCCAGGAGTGTATGTTGTTGCGGATGATTTTGCTGGTGATAAGACCGACTGTTATTAAACGTACGGTGATAACTGTGCTCATTACTTTTACGTGTGTCATGATAGTCGTTTCTATACGGTGCATTGCGATAGGAATTGAAATGGTGTATTTTCTGTACGTACTGATTTCCTTGTTGCTGTGATTTACTATTTGTTGGATGGTTCAAATGGCTCTGAGCACTATGGGACTTAACATCTGTGGCCATCAGTCCCCTAGAACTTAGAACTACTTAAACCTAACTAACCTAAGGACTTCACACACATCCATGCCCGAGGCAGGATTCGAACCTGCGACCGTAGCAGTCCCGCGGTTCCGGACTGAGCGCCTAGAACCGCTAGACCACCGTGGCCGGCTATTTGTTGGAGCTGACGCTATACGTGTAGGCGGCGAAACATTAAAGCTTGGTTGACCTTGTACATTACATTGTTGGTTAGGTATGCTAACCGGCTGGTTTTGATGCTGTTTTTGAGAAAAACCTCTATTGTTACCAAAATGCGTTTGCGACTGCTGAAAATTTTGTACATAGTGATGATTAAAATTTTGTTTGTTATCAAAATTACGCTGGTAGTTCTGGAGTGCCTAATGAAAATTGTCACTTTCGGGTAAAACTTGTCGTATCAGGTTTTCTTTACTTATTCTTAATTCTAGATAGATCGATAGTTGAAGAGTTGTTTTGATAGATATAAAGGATATTAGAAGAGAAGGCAGCAGTGCAGAAAACTAAAGATGAAATAGCACTACTACGGCTCGGGGCCCTGTGCACGCTACGGCACATATTCATTGAAGCGTAATGAATCCCCTGAGGTCTATTACGCGCTGCAAATAAATTTTAGTTTCTGCGTTACAGGCAATAGCGGTGAAAATTCAAAAGTAAATTGTTGTATCCAGGCCAGTTCTAGTTTCTGCATTACAGGCAATGCTGTTGAAAATAGAAAGGCAAATTGTCGTATCCAGTCCAAAGCGTGTACCTGTACTCTGTCATTTTTAAATACCTTAGATTTTTTTACGGATGAAAATTGCTTATAATCAACGTTATCGTCTCTGAATGTGTGAACAGGTTCAGGTTTGTGTAACAATCTGTTTGTCTGTGTCTCTTCGGACTCTAAGTCACGTACTCTCTGTAAATTACCTAAATTATACTGGCTGTGTGAGTGTGACAAATGTTCGTATGCTGTGACGTGTTAGTGACTGGAGCAATTTTCATTTCTGTCACTTTAAAACATTCGTCAATTTGGCTGTTCTGTTGTTCAAATTTCTTATCAACTTCCGTATCCAGAGTGCGTGAAAGTTCTGCTGACGTTAAATTAAACTCGTCGCGTATCTGTGTTGCGTTTTCTGAACATTGTTCAGTGACTGCACTAATTTCATCTCTAAGTGATTCTGTTGTGGCTGCATGTGTATTATTTAATTCTTGTGCAACAGATCTAATTTCTTCACTACTGTTCGTAGCACAAGTCTTAGTATCCTCACGTAATTGTTCGTTAGTATCATGACGTTGTACGGTAACGGTTGTAATCTGTTCACTAAGTTGTTTGTTCTGTTCGTTAAGGTTGACGTGTCTTTTATTCGTCTGTTTGAAACTTTCATTAAATTGTCTGATCGACCTGTCATATTTTTCATTGAGTTGTTTGCACGATTCATTGTTTGAAGTTGTTGTTTAGTTTTTCATTCCACTGTTCGAGAATTTTATCACGTTGTTTGTACGATTCATTAATTTGTAGCAATACTGCCATAACTTGATCCAAGCCAATATTACCTACTCTATTCTCTGTGCTGTTTTATGGCGTACCTGCAATTGCCACGTTTTGTGTAACCATTTGGTCATTCTCTGATTCACAAAAAGGTTTGCCCATCGGATGTGACTGTTGGTCACTACACCGGAATCAAATAAATCTGACGTATTTTGAGTACATTGTTCACCTTCATTAGAAACAATTATCTGTTCGCTACATGAATTTTGCAAATTAGGTGTGTCAAACTGGGCAGCGTTCATTGTATAGGAACGTGCCGCGTTATCAATTGTTACATTTACGGTGGACATAGTTGAATTTGTTTGCTCATCATTAGCATTAAAATCATTACTAGTGATTCGTACGCACTGATTGTCTGTAAATGGAGGATTATCACTATTACACCGAGTGTCGCTAGTATTATCTGTCAAGCTATTCGAATCGGCTATTTCACTCATTGCACATCGCGATGTACTGTTAACAGTTTTTCGCGGCATTTTTCACAAATCTAAATTAAGCACAAAATGAAACAAAGGCGAAGCGAAAATGGAACAAACACAATTACAACAGAGAGCAATAAATTGCCGATCATCTGTGAAAGAAAGAGTGACAAATTAGTAAATGCGTTGGGCCAGATGCAAACCACATTTAAGTAAATAAGAGCAGATATATGACTAGCTATCAGAAGATTCACAAAGAAATACGATCCTGGCCGGATGTCGTCAAGTGTAACCTCCCCACAAAATTTTTTCACCGCAACCTCTCAACAGAAAATGTGAACATAAATAATATTCACGCCAAGTGTAACCTCCCCACAAAATAAATAATAAAATAAATAACATTATGAATAATGAATATAATTCTAATTTAGTGTAACCTCCCCACAAAATAAATTGTAATTAAATAATTATTATGGATAGCGATTCTAATTTTTGTGTGACCTCAGAACAAAATTGGTTCCCATTTATAATTTGCGTGCACAAATGCATCCACATTTAATGTACCCACAAAATTCTTTTCTCATTTAATGTAAGCACGGAACAGAAAAATTCTTAAACCTCGTAATAATAAAGAAAATAAATTCAGTAACCTGGTAAAATTTGGACGACAGCAGTGCTGCGTCGTGGCCCTGTAAGATCATTCTGAATAAAAATGCAAAAATTCTTACATCAATAAAAACGGCGAATATATCTGCTATTACCTAAAAATTTTTTCGGCACAGCTCCGTGCAATGCTGGCCTATACATTTGTGATTTGTGAAAGGAAGCAACTGATTTATTTGAAATGAATGCTTTTTTTAAAAAAAAATTACTTTATATTCCCAAAATTATTATTAGGACATTTTTCAAACATTTGGATGACAGTTCAGATACATTACTAGATATGCGCGACGCTGCTTCTTTACCTTATACAATAATACTCCATCTCCAGATTCCCGATCAGAGCAGACTGCAGACAAGCGCAGACAACCTCAGACTAGCGACTAGCAACAACTAACTGCTACAGTTACAAAGTTCGTACTGCAGTCAACACTGCTCTCTGGTCAGCGATTCTCATATCGCGGACAGCGCATACCTCTTACAGTGTTCACCAAACCACTTCCATTCTATTCGTCTAGCATTACACTCTCGACAGTGCTTACACTGGAACCTTCTCTTGCGACCTCTAGTTTCTCTTATTTTATCATCGATAATACCTTCGACATACAGTGGTTAGCACACTGGACTTGCATTCGGGAGGACGACGGTTCAGTCCCGTCTCCAGCCATCCTGATTTAGGTTTTCCGTGATTTCCCTAAATCGTTTCAGGCAAATGCCGGGATGGTTCCTTTGAAAGGGCACGCCGATTTCCTTCGCAATCCTTCCCTAACCCGAGCTTCTGCTCCGTCTGTAATGACCTCGTTGTCGACGGGACGTTAAACACTAACCACCACCACCACCTTCGACATATCAGGGTCAAATCTCATTGTACTCTACGCTGAGGTGACAAAAGTCATTGGATTGCTCCTAATATCGTGTAGGACATCCTTTCGTCCAGAGCAGTGCAGCAACTCGACGTGGCATGGAGTCAACAAGTCGTGGGAAGTCCCCTGCAGAAAAACTGAGCCATGCTGCCTTCATAGTCGTCCATAATTGGGAAAGTGTTACCGTCCCAGGACTTTGTGCATGAATATGGCAGTAGTGTATCACTATCAACGTACAACTACGAGTGGCGTGTAGAAGGTCGCGAAATGGAAACCACAGTGATAATACGATGAAGATTTGCACAGATGTGTTGGACAGTGCCTCTTTATTATGTCCATTAAATCACCGATAGGATTCATGTCGGCCAATCTGAGTGGCCAACTCACTCGCGCTAACTGTCCAGAAAGTTCTTCAAACCAACAGCGAACAACTGTGGCCCGATGATACGGCGCATTGTCACCCATAAAAATTCCACCGATGTTTGGAAAACTGAAGTCAATGAAAGGCTGCAAAAATTTTTCAAGTAGCCAATACGACCATTTCCCGTCAATGATCGATTCAGTTGGAACAGAGGATCCAGTCCATCGCATGTAAACACAGCCCAGGTCATTACGGAGCCACCGCCAGTTTACTCAGTGCCATGTTGACAACTTGGGTCCATGGCTTTGTGGTTCTGCGCCACACTTGAAGCATCCTTTTTTACCAACTGAAGTCGCGACTCCTCTGACGAGGCAACAGTTTCTCAGTCGTCTATGATCCAACCTATCGCATCCATCGTCTGCTGACGTAGACCGTTAACGTCAAATTTTACCGCGTTGTCCTAACGGATACATTCGTCGTACTTCCCACATTGATTCCTGCGTCTATGTCACGCACTGTTGCTTATCTGGTAGCACTGGCAACTCTTCCCAAGCGCAGTTGCTCTTGGTCGTTAAGTGAAGGCCGCCGCCCACTGCATTGTCCTTGGTGAGAGGTAATGCCTGAAATTTTGTATTCTCGGCGCACTCTTTACACTGTACGTCTCGGAATATTGATTTTCCTAACTAATTCTGAAATGGTATGCCCCATGCGTCTAGGTCCAACTGTGCATCTCGGAATATTGATTTTCCTAAGGATTTCCGAAATGGAATGTCCCATGCGTCTAGGTCCAACTGCCTTTCCGTGTTCAAAGCCTGTTAATTTCCATCGCGAGCCTTAATCCCGTCTTTTCACATGGATCACCTGACAAGAAATGACAGCTCCAAGAAAGACTGCCCTTTCATATCACGTGTTTGCGATAATACCGCCATCTGTATAAGTGCGTATCGCAGTCCCATGACTTGGTCACCTCAGTGTAAAGTAAATACTATTTGGGGAATTGATGCTTGTAGGCTGAATGTTATCACTTGTTTTTCAACTTTTATGTACATCCACACAAGATGTAGTGCCGAATAAATAGAAGTTTCTACAGGGAGTAGGCGAACTCAAACGACAAAATTTCAGATATTTTCCGGATTTTTTCCGGGTTTTTTGGTGCACAGGCCTCTTGTGTTATTCAGTGACTCGTTACGGAGTAGCACTGTAATTATGCTCCATTCGGCGTGTACATCAAATTACAACTGTGTCTATGAAAATATATTCATAGTCAGGTAAAGGCCTGTAATATTCCATCGCCGAAACGTACGACACAAAGGAAAAACGGCTGTGTATAGACGCGAAAGCAGTATCATGTTGCTGTCGCCGCTGAGGGAACAGCTCCGCATAGCATCTTTGTGACGTTCTTCCATTACGTTCAGTGAAGTCGTACATGAGGTGCAGAAAATTGTTCAGTACTGTATCACTATCAACGTACAACTGGGAGTGGCGTACAGAAGGTATCGAAATCGAAATCACAGTGATATTTAGATGAAGTTCTACACAGATGTGTTCGACAGTGCCTCTAGTACGCCCGTCGATCACGTCACGTCGCTCATTGCAGTTCTGAGCACACAGAGAGCACGTAAAGATGTCTAGAAAATAGTGTCTATGGTTGGCTGCCGAGAGATTTCGCCTGATGTCATGCAACCCACATGACATATCTGTCATGGATTTCCTTCTTCATGACAATTCACGGCCGTACACTGTAGTGGCAATGAGGACGTTTCTGCAGCGTTTTCGATGATAAGTGTTTGATCACCATCATACAGCCCGTATTTGACTCCCTCTGACTTTCACCTATGATCACATGAACCGCTAGCTATGAAGACGGCAAGCACAGGCGGCTGCCGTCTACGACGAGGGTATTAGAAAGCTGGTGCAACACTACGACAGATGTCTAAGGATGTGGCTAAGTGTTACAAACAAAGCATTTCTGATTTTGGCTATGGTTTCCATTTCACGATCGGAACTTGCTGTCTGAAGACCCCTCGTAATACCGACGGGAAAACAAACTTAAAACAGAACCGAGCAGTACAAAGATAAATATGGGTAAGATATCAAATTAAATGCAATTACTCTGTAAGGAACCGCCGGAGAATACGGCACGCTATCCCAAAATACTCAAAAAATGTTCGTGAACAACCGCCGAAATTTTGTCGGTGGAGTTCGGGCTTACTCTGTATAATCAGTTAACGTCATTAGTAAAATGTTCAAAGGTGTGTGAATTCCTAAGGGACCAAACTGCTGAGGTCATCGGTCCCTAGACTTACACACTACTTAAACTAACTTATGCTAAGAACAACATACACATCCATGCCCGAGGGAGGACTCGAACCTCCGGCGGGAGGGGCCTCGCAGTCCGTGACATGAAGCCTCAAACAGCGCGGCCACTCCGCGCGGCTTAACGTTATTAGTACGACAGCTACTCGCATCCACAGCAAAAGCCACCCGTTAGTTTATTTTTCCTGAATAACCAGATCGCTGAGATAGACGGAGCTGATAATGGTAAGCATCTGTTTGTGACAGCGACTCACTAACAACGGAAACTCCCCATCGTGACGCCCCCCCTCAGTTTTAGCAGTAAGATGGCTCAATGGATAGCCCGTTAAAAACTGAACACAAATCACACATGAAACCAAGAAGGAGATTACTGAAGTGTGGAAAAACAGCAAAATACACTCCTGGAAATTGAAATAAGAACACCGTGAATTCATTGTCCCAGGAAGGGGAAACTTTATTGACACATTCCTGGGGTCAGATACATCACATGATCACACTGACAGAACCACAGGCACATAGACACAGGCAACAGAGCATGCACAATGTCGGCACTAGTACAGTGTATATCCACCTTTCGCAGCAATGCAGGCTGCTATTCTCCCATGGAGACGATCGTAGAGACGCTGGATGTAGTCCTGTGGAACGGCTTGCCATGCCATTTCCACCTGGCGCCTCAGTTGGACCAGCGTTCGTGCCGGACGTGCAGACCGCGTGAGACGACGCTTCATCCAGTCCCAAACATGCTCAATGGGGGACAGATCCGGAGATCTTGCTGGCCAGGGTAGTTGACTTACACCTTCTAGAGCACGTTGGGTGGCACGGGATACATGCGGACGTGCATTGTCCTGTTGGAACAGCAAGTTCCTTTGCCGGTCTAGGAATGGTAGAACGATGGGGTCGATGACGGTTTGGATGTACCGTGCACTATTCAGTGTCCCCTCGACGATCACCAGTGGTGTACGGCCAATGTAGGAGATCGCTCCCCACACCATGATGCCGGGTGTTGGCCCTGTGTGCCTCGGTCGTATGCAGTCCTGAGTGTGGCGCTCACCTGCACGGCGCCAAACACGCATACGACCATCATTGGCACCAAGGCAGAAGCGACTCTCATCGCTGAAGACGACACGTCTCCATTCGTCCCTCCATTCACGCCTGTCGCGACACCACTGGAGGCGGGCTGCACGATGTTGGGGCGTGAGCGGAAGACGGCCTAACGGTGTGCGGGACCGTAGCCCAGCTTCATGGAGACGGTTACGAATGGTCCTCGCCGATACCCCAGGAGCAACAGTGTCCCTAATTTGCTGGGAAGTGGCGGTGCGGTCCCCTACGGCACTGCGTAGGATCCTACGGTCTTGGCGTGCATCCGTGCGTCGCTGCGGTCCGGTCCCAGGTCGACGGGCACGTGCACCTTCCGCCGACCACTGGCGACAACATCGATGTACTGTGGAGGCCTCACGCCCCACGTGTTGAGCAATTCGGCGGTACGTCCACCCGGCCTCCCGCATGCCCACTATACGCCCTCGCTCAAAGTCCGTCAACTGCACATACGGTTCACGTCCACGCTGTCGCGGCATGCTACCAGTGTGAAAGACTGCGATGGAGCTCCGTATGCCACGGCAAACTGGCTGACACTGACGGCGGCGGTGCACAAATGCTGCGCAGCTAGCGCCATTCGACGGCCAACACCGCGGTTCCTGGTGTGTCCGCTGTGCCGTGCGTGTGATCATTGCTTGTACAGCCCTCTCGCAGTGTCCGGAGCAAGTATGGTGGGTCTGACACACCGGTGTCAATGTGTTCTTTTTTCCATTTCCAGGAGTGTAGAAACAGAGCACGGTCCATTCTCAAGATGTACAACATCGAGCGACCTGCAAGAATCACGGCGTCGTGGTTGTGTGGTCACAGTGTTGGATTGCAAAGCGCGACATCCGTATTCAAATCTCCCTCGTGCCCTATATTTTTTCACAAGTCTGTCAAAGCTCTGTCCATCATTGATGTGTCTGTTCTTCTCCTGTAGTCTTGACAATGGTCGCACTATACACTGGTTGTAGAATGTGAGTCATGTGGTAAGAATAGATTACCGTCGCAAGTAAATATGATGAGAAATGAGAACAGACGAGATGCCTCTTAGAAGTCTGACAGAAACCAAAGCAAACGGGTGTGAACTACGTTACAACGAAGTAATTCCAGAGTCAAATTTCCAAAACTGGACGCAAGATGCATAACACGTGGAACTTGTGTAGAATAAGTCTGTGTTGCCAACCGCGACAGAGACACAAATTTCAGTTCAGCGAACAGATACGTCAACGACCGCACGGACCACATTTTTGTGAAAAAAAGTGGCGATTGAGGTAGATTTTAACCCGGATCTCCACCTTCGCTGCCCAACACCGTGACCATATGACCACGACACTATGGTCATTCAAAGTCGCTCTATGATGCACATGCTGATGTTTGACTATGGTCATTCAAAGTCGCTCTATGATGCGCATCCTGATGTTTGACCGTTCATTGTTCCTATTTTGCTTCTTGTTTTCCACAATTAAGTACACATTTTACTTGTTTTCATGCCTGATCTGTGTTCAGTTTTTGTCGGGCTATCGAATGGGCCATCTTACCACTGAATCTGAGGGAGGGTGTGATCGGGAGTTTCGCTTGTAAGGAATACCCGGTCTGTTCGTAACTGCCAACATTAAGCCATCCGACGAAGATCGCACGGTGCTATCACTGCAGTTGCGGTGGTACACCCTCGCCCCCTGACAATTCTTCTAACAAATGTACCCCAAAGAAAGTGATATCGCATCCTCCGTGACCTGAGAAGTGTCTGACTCGATCCTACTTACAGGTATTAATCGAGGATTGAATTTGTACACAGATCAATAAAAGTTTATCATAGAAAGAATAAAGTACAAAATTGTCCACGGAGATTCAGGAATAATAAACGTAAGCGAATTAGGAATGTAATGAACAAGAAGTGCCGGGCAGCTAAGGCGAAATGGCTGCATGGAAAATCTCAAGAAATCAAAAAACGAATGACTATCGGAAGGACTGACTCAACATATAGAAAAATCAAAACAATCTTCGGTGAAATTAAAAGAAAGGATGGTAACATAAGGGATTACATTGGAAATCCTACTGTTCAGCGAGAGAGCGAATGGATGGAAAGAGTGCATTGAAGGCCTCCCTGAGAGGAAAGACTTCTCTGACGAGGTGTTACAAGAAGAAACAGGAGTCGGTCGGAAAACATACGAGATAAAGCACAAGACTCAGAAATCAAAAGAGCTTTGGAAGACTTAAGATCAAATAGGGCATAAAGGATAGATAACATTGCATCAGCATTCCTAAAATTATTGGGGAAAGTGGCAACAAAAAGACTATTATCGTTGGTGTAACTGACTTTCGGAATAATATAATCTAAACAATTCCGAAAACTGCAACAGCTGACAAGTCCGAGAAGTATCGCTCAGTCAGCTCAACAGCTCATGCATTCAAGCTGACAAGAATAATATAGTTTGGCTTTAGGAAAGGTAAAGGCACCGGAGAGGCAATTCTGGCATTGCGTTGATAATGGAAGCGAAACTAAGGAAAAATCAAGACACGTTCATAGGATTTGTCGACCTTGAAGAAGCGTTCGACAATTTAAAATAGTGCAAGACGTTCGAAATTCTGAGAACAATTTGGGTAAACTGTAGGTGGAGACGGGTAATATATGAGGGGTCGTTCAATAAGTAATGCCCCACATTTTTTCTCAGAACATATTTATTATTAAGAGTCAGACTTTGGTGACAATATACATTAACATGTCTTGTCAATGTCTTATTTTTCTACATAGTCTCAATCACGATTCAGCATGTCGGGAGCAGTGGCTGTGACAGGACGTCCCGAGCTCTGCTGATCATGGTGCTTTTTTTCTGCATTTCCTGAGGCTGTAACTTTCTTTACCCATCGCGCAACTGTACTCCTATCAACTGCAGCTCCGCCATACGCTTCACACAAACGTTTATGGATGTTCACCGCGGTTTCTTTTTCTGTACGCAAAAATTCAATAACAGCACGGTGTTTGTAACGTGAGTCGTATGTAGACGTCATTTTGACGCTGTACTACGGCTCTGCCATCTGCTAGAACGGTTCGAAACTTCACAGGCGCACAGAACAAACACCAAACGTAAATCACGAACAAGGACGTTTATATATTTATATTAATGGCTTTTTTTAAAAAGAAATGTAGGGCATTACTTATTTAAGGACCCTTGTATAATGTGTACAAGAGCCATGTGGGAATAATGAGAGAGATCAAGAATGAAGTGCTCGGATTAAAAATGGTGTAAGGTAGGGATGTAATCTTTCGCCCCTGCTGTAAAGTCTGTAATTCGAAGAAGCAATGATGGAAATAAAAGAAAGGTTCAGGAGTGGAATTAAAATTTATGGTGAAAGGATGTTAATGATACGATTCGCTGATGACATTGCTATCCTGAGTGAAAGGGGAGAACAATTACGTGATATGCTGAATGTAATGAACAATATAATGAGTACAGAATATTGATTGGGCGTAAATCAAAGAAAGACGAAAGTAATGAGAAGTAGCAGAAATCAGAACAATGAGAAACTTAACATTAGGATTGATGGTCTCGACAGACTAGCACTGGCAAGAAGAGCATTCGTAGCCGAGAGATATCTATCCGTATCAATCATATCTCTTAATTTTAAGAAGAAATTTGTGAGAATGTACATTTGTAGCACAGCACTGTGTGGCAGTGAAACATGGACTGTGGGGAAACCGGAACAGAAGAGAGTAGAAGCATTTGAGATGTGGTGCCACAGACGGATGTTGAAAATTAGATGGACTGATCAGGTAAGGAAAGGAATGTGGAGCTTCTCCTCAGAATCGGCGAGGAAAGGAATGTAAGGAAAACACTGAGAAGAAGAAAGGACAGTTGTAAAGACATCATGGAATAACCTACGTGGTACTAGAGGGAGCTGTAGAGGGTAAAGTTATAGAGGAAGACAGAGATTGGGATATATCCAGCAAATAATTGAGGACGTAGGTTGTTAGTGCTAGTCTGAGATGAAAAGGCTGGCAGAGGTGGGAAATTTCGAGAGGGCTGATGACTCAAACAAAGAAAAATGAAGGGGATGTAGACGAGCTGGAAGGGCTGTACGATAGTCACAACAACCCCGGAGGCGCCTAAATTTGGCTCGTTAATTCTTGATATAGTCTGTTTTTAAGATTTGTAAGGAAATAGAAAAACGAAATATAAGCACCGAAATCTGGAGGAAAGAGGGTACCAGTTTTACTGTCATGTTTCATGTATGATGAAGCACTAGTGACAATTAAGTTACCAAAAGATGTCAAAGAAGCCACGATACGCTAGACGAGGAGTAACAGCGGAGCATGAAGGCGCGTTGCCTGGCCTGTAGGCGGTAACAGCTTGCCATGTTATGCAGCCGATGGGCGTCTGTTGTCTTCCGATCGCCAGATCATATAAATCTTACGAATAATGAACGACATACTCGATTTCCAAAGGTTGTCAGTGCTTCCAAAGTGCCGGATGTCTTAAAACTATACATTCACCAACATAGCAGCTACCACGTGATCCTTTGTGATAGGCACTTCGTGGACGCTAAGTGGTTACTGTTCCAGGACAACGATGAAAGTGAGGCTGAGTTACCTAGCCAGGTCCTGTTTTAAAACTCCGTCCCAGCGATGAAACAGCGCAGTGAGAGGCCCCAGTTCACCAGCAGGACAGGACAGATAGTTTAAATTGTGGAAAGGGGGCCAAAGCAAGGGGCTGTCAGTTACACTCGAACATACAACTTTATTATTTGATCAAACATTACAGGAGCACAAAAAATTTTTTTTTGAAACACACAGCTTTAATCTTTGGGACGTAATTACTAGCTGAAAGCCACTTAATTCCACTTTAATTTAAAACGGCTGAAGACCAATAACTTAAAACGCAAGAATAATCAGAAATTTAAAAGGGAAGCCTTATCTTACAACAGTTCTTTATTTAGGCTGAAGGCCCAAAGAATCTGAGATTTTCAGAGCAAACAATTTGAATTCAAAATCGCCTGAAAGCCCAACACTTAAGGCTAAACAACATTCATTTTTTAAAAAAACGGAGGCCTTACGTGAAACAGTTCTTGACTTGGCAAAACTCAACCAAAAGAGAAATTTAAAAGGCAAAGCTTTATCTTAAAATATTTCTTTAGTTAGGCTGAAGGCCCAGATAATCAGACACTTCAAGAGCAAACAAGTGAAATTCAAATCGGCTGAAGGCCCAACACTTAAAATTCAACAACATTAAAACCTTTAAAATTACGTGAAACAGTCCTTTGAACTAGGCTGAAGGCCTTAAGAATCTTAGGTCTTAAGGGCAAAACAACCTTAATTTGAAAACAAAAATCGTCTGGAAGCCATACAAGTACAAACAACAAGAACAAATTAGAAAAAGGGTGTATACCCAAGGGCGCTCAGATGTTCGAGGGTCGGCCTGGAATTCAAACACTAACGCTCGCTTAGGTGAGACAGGCAGTCGGGCCAACCATTCACGATCCGACGACGACCCAACCAACCGACAGTCAACGGACCCACCGACAAGATAACTTTCACTTCACCGGATCAGTGCAGAACAGGGAGTTCAACGGAGGAACGTAGTAGGTATTGGCGCCCACAACCAATCATACATGGAACTGTTGAACTACACACCGTGCTGGACAGCAACAACACGAGGAGGAAACTACACTGCCGAAAATTACGTCAACGGCCAGGGCAGGTAACCGGAACGTTAATGGCCACAAGGAAGAAGACTCCGCTGGTGCACTTTAATTCAAATTACCAAATACAGTGAAACTCCACTGGAGGGTGGCTAGAATTTTCCAACTTGAAAACCACATTGTTGCTCGCGGGAACATCCCAACAGCCGACAACGAACTCCAAACGACACAATGTGAACAGTCTTGACTTGCTAGTAGATTAAATCAAAACTCAACTTCCGTGTCCAGAGTCGGTGAGCCACGGACCTGGTAGCAATGGGAACAGCCCCACACACTCAGACACCGTGTAGAGACCGCCAGTGGCCCTGGCCAAACTACGTCCTGCGGAGAATTCCTCACTGCTCCACGCCAACCGAACGACTCCACAGACCCGGAACCGGTGAAAGGACCATATATACGTCGGCCGATAAGACGACCAACCGAACGACCAACCAACGGTCGTCCCGCTCCAATCTCCCTCCGTCGGACAGTTCATGTGTGTCGCCAGCGGCCGGCGAGCACTGGCTGTCGGCTCCTCACCGGCGCTCCGTCCCCGACTTCCTGCGTCCTGACTGCACTGCTGGTCCGTCCCGAACTGACTGCCAGACACACGACGACCCGGAAATACTATCGGTCGCTCCAGAGATGGTACGACAGTGCACTTATCGATACGCGCTGCTGCTGCCGCTCACGGGCAAGTAAGGCACGACGTTAGTGACGCCAGTAAATGGAATAAGAAAACGAGGCGGCTGTACCTTAATAGGAGATGACAAACAATAAACGGGATAAACGCGAGCCGTGCGCGGCCCACGCACTGCTAGGGAGGCACTATTTTCTGTTGCGACCCTAAATGACTGTTCCTACTGACGGCTATGCTCGTCTTACCGGCAAGTTATGAGGGACAAGACATCTGTATCGTGGGAAAACTGGCAGTTGACACTGATCAACTAAAAATGTTTGGTCCTCTGCATGAGTACTAAAAACAATCCTTTAAATTTCGGCTACACGATGAATCACACAAATTTAAAGGTTGAGGATCTAACTAAATAGCTTGAAGCAAATTAAGCGCTGTATTATTGTTAGAGGTACAGAGGCGAGTGGGTGTGCCGGGTCTTACCCCAGGTCACCACTACCAGCGTCACGTCATCAAAAAAAAAAAAAAAAAAAAATGGTTCAAATGGCTCTGAGCACTATGGGACTCAACTGCTGTGGTCATCAGTCCCCTAGAACTTAGAACTACTTAAACCTAACTAACCTAAGGACATCACACACATCCATGCCCGAGGCAGGATTCGAACCTGCGACCGTAGCAGTCGCACGGTTCCGGACTGCGCGCCTAGAACCGCGAGACCACCGCGGCCGGCTGTCACGTCATCATAACGCGCCTGTTCTTAACGTACAAACTACTGCATCATAATCTAAAGGTCAAACTAAGAATTAAAATAGCTTCTCCAACCTCATTCAGGGTAGTTTCAGTATATTAATGTTAACATCGTAAGGTCCCAGAATGATCGAATGAATATGTTACGGTACGTAAAATATCGAACTTAAGCAAAAAATTAGAGGCGCTAAATTATAATTCTAGAGAGCTAAAAATTGGTCAATGTTAAAGTCTCAACCGGATAGGAGCAAATTTTGGTCAAAACCGGCATTTTTATGAAAAGTTGCAGGCGCTGAATATTAAATTCAGAAAGATGGACATACGAATGTAAGCTCACTTCCATGTAATAAACCTATGTCTGTGACACCAATAAGGTACCTCTGTTAGTTTTCAAGTTATTTACTAAAAACCAAATTTGTAATGAAGACTTTCTTATTCGTAATACATTAAGTAACAGTTGTATTTCCCACAGAACGTTCTAATTACAGCTGTACAAGTTTCAAGACTTTATCGTAAATAGCTACGGTTACAAGAAATCTTAAAGACGCGGTTCAGAGGTCATGTTCTGCTTGTCGATTCTATTCTAAAAATTCTATCCGGCGAAGTTTAAATGCAGTCGAGCCAAAACGTTTCCAGTAACTACAGCAATCTTAACTCTATTAATATAAAACTAAGAAGATTGTAAACTGTTAAAAGACAGAAAAAATGGTTCAAATGGCTCTGACCACTATGGGACTTAACATCTGAGATCATCAGTCCCCTAGAACTTAGAACTACTTAAACCTAACTAACCTAAGGACATCACACACATCCATGCCCGAGGCAGGATCCGAACCTGCAACCGTAGCGGTCACGCGGTTCCACACTGAAGCGCCTAGAACCGCTCGGCCACTCCGGCCGTGTAAAAGACAGAGATATTAATTAGTATGTGTCCGAGAAAGGAGCCATTTAGATGCTGCTACCTGTGCTGAAGGTGGTTGATAACAGATGTTTCGTTTGGTGGTCTGCTACGCCCCTATATAAATACAGCTAGAGAGGCAGTGAGAAGAGAGATTTCGCACGGAGATACCAAGCTGTCCGCCCAGTCAAACGTCAGCGTGTGCCGTGCCTCGGATGACGTCAGAACTGAACAGACTTGAAGGCGTTTTCGGTAGAAGTAGGAATTGAACTCGTGAGGACTGTACACCGTCGTGGATCGCTTGGATTTCATGGAAGTGTGCAGCCCGTAATGTTGATAAAACCGCGTGGCAAGTGGTGAGATTATGTTCCACTTTTAAGGTGAGAAATTAACAACGGGTGAGAACAAGCCAGGACGATAAACCGTAAAGGTCGCCTCTGAACTGTGAATACTGCTGTTTCCGAAAGGGATGTTATTATTATTAGGATACTATCATGTTTTGTGGATGTGAACTTTTAAAGGATTAATCAATCAGAATTCAAAACTCTTATTTAGAGTCACAGTTCATGATCGTGCTGAGCAAATGGCAAGTAGGAACATCTTCTTTCATTGAGAAAAAAGAGCAATGTGGACTCGCAGACTGGAAATTGTGGTCAGTATGTTCTCCATCGATTTCTGCCTGACCACAAAAATAGTTTTCAGGCTCTTATAAACAGCGAAGGTATGGGCAAAGCACCCGTAGACAGTTTACCTGCCTATTATAACGAAAAATATTGACCATTTGATTATTTACCCGCCGCCCCACAACCTGGCAATTATAATAACGGACAACATAAACTGGGACCATCACACAGAAAATGTTATGGAGGAGTCGAACCCAAGATTGTGTTACATTGGCAGAACAGTTGAACGATGCAACAATCTGCTAAAGAGGCTGCCTACACTATGCTTACCCATCCTCTACTGATTGCTGCACGGTGTGGGATCCTTACCAAATAGGATTGAAGGAAGGACACCGAAAAAGTTTAAAGAAGGGCAGCTCATTTTGCACTATCCCGAAAGAGAGGAAAGAGTGTCACACATATAGTAAGCGAGTTTGGGTGGGAATCATTGAAACAAAGGTGTTCGCCGTTGTAGCGAGATTTTTGGTGCAATTTCAATCACCACAATTTCTCCTACGAATGCGAAAATATTATTTTGGGTCCCACCTAGATAGAAAGTTAATTAGTTACATGTTTCATAGATCATTTGGACAATTCTTTTATCGAAATGGTGTCTAAAGAGTCAGTTTACAGGATACATATACCTAATTAGTTTTAACATTAATAAATTTATTACTATTTTATTCCGCCTCCGTAAAGCAGTGGTAGCGGCAACGCCTACCACACAAGGGAGGGGGGGTCGGGTTCGATTCCCAGCAAGGGACTGGGTGTTGTGTGTCCTTCATTATCAATAGTCTCTTCATCACTGACACGCAAGTCGCCGAAGTAGCGTCAACTAAAAAGACTTGCAATACGGTGCCGAACCCAGAAGGGTATATCCTGGCCAATAAATGACATACGATCTTTCCATTATTGTTTTTACTACCACTCGTGCAACTACACTTAATTTTTTTATGGCTACCACTTTTTAAGTAAGGATTCGTGAATGGAATAGGAGGAGTTGTCCAGGAGAAATGATTTTAAGTTCGATTTAAAACTGCCTCCGCTACCTGTTAGTCTTTTATCGTCCAAGTAATCAAAAAATTTTATTGCTGCACGCTGAACTCCGTTTTGAGACAATGACAGCTTTAACAATGGGTAATAAAGGTCATTTTTCGCTCTAGTGTTGTACGTATGGACATCACTGTTCCTTTTGTGATGGATTTTGTATGACGAATTTCATTAGCGAATATATGTATTGTGGCGGAGTAGTTCAAATTCTCAGCTACGAACTATGTTAGAAGGCTCGTACGCTTTTTTCCATGATTATCAATTATTGCCAACGGCCTTGCCGTAGTGGTAACACCGGTTCCTGTCAGATTACTGAAGTGAAGCGCTGTCGGGCTGGGCTAGCACTTGGATGGGTGACCATCCGGTCTGCCGAGCGCTGTTGGCAAGCGGAGTGCACTGATCCCTTGAGAGGCAAACTGAGGAGCTACTTGACTGAGAAGTAGCGGCTCCAGTCTCGCAAACTGTACATGTAGAAGTGGATGAATTCTCCAGATCTGTCAGGATGCCGTTACCTGTCTGGTCCTAAGCGCCAACCACCTCTCTGCTCTGCTGACGTCCTTCTGCGAACCAAGGAGAGGCTCTAAAGTCTCCGCCATCTTGATGACGATCAATACACACAGTCAGAAAGCCGGTGTATGACAATCATCCTCACCCAAAGCTACTCACGTGCAGAGGTGATCATGATATGTAATTCCCGACTCGCTCTCGCCCCTTGGGTACAGAAAATCGGAAGAATTTCTTCTCTTTTTTTTTTTTTAATTTATCATTTGTTATCGCTTAGCTCCTTCAGCATCGGGTGATCATAAAGTCAGTATAAATTTGAAAACTGAATAAATCACGGAATAATATAGATAGAGAGGTACAAATTGACACACATGCGTGGAACGACATGGGGTTTTATTAGAACCAAAAAAAAAAATGTTCAAAAATGTCCGACAGATGGCGCTTCATCTGATCAGAATAGAAATAATTAGCATAACAAAGTAAGACAAAGCAAAGATGATGTTCTTTACAGGAAATGCTCAATATGTCCACCATCATTCCTCAAAAATAGCTGTAGTCGAGAAATAATGTTGTGAACAGAACAGTAAAGCATGTCCGGAGTTATGGTGAGGCATTGGCGTCGGCTGTTGTCTTTCAGAATCCATAGAGATGTCGGTCGATCATGATACACTTGCGACTTCAGGTAACCCCAAAGCCAATAATCGCACGGACTGAGGTCTGCGGACCTGGGAGGCCAAGCATGACAAAAGTGGCGGCTGAGCACACGATCATCACCAAACGACGCGCGCAAGAGATCTTTCACGCGTCTAGCAATATGGGGTGGAACGCCATCCTGCATAAACATCGTACGTTCCAGCAGGTGTTTATTAGCGAGGCGATTCTGTAACATATCGGCGTACCTCTCACCCGTCACGGTAGCAGTTAAAAAACCAGAATCACGGTAGATGTGGTAAATACAACCCATACCGTGTCTTTCTCGTCGTGCAATGGAGTTTCCACGACAGTTCTAGGATTTTCGGCAGCCCAAATTCTGCAGTTGTGGGCGTTGACAGACCAATCGTCATCATCCGCCATCTTTTGAAACGCCCACACCGCAAATGCCCTCCTCTTCACTAAATCGCCAGGTAACAGTTCATGATTTACTTTTGGATGCATTATGGGAACAGCAGTGATCAATGTCTTATAAATAATTACTATTAAAAACAGTCTTGATCACGATTTATTTAACAAGGTGACCGGTTTCGACCACTACTGTGGTCATCTTCAGACCATTGAGTAGGAACCTCTTTCTGTTGGAGAATCACTGATTCTCCAACAGAAAGAGGTTCCTACTCAATGGTCTGAAGATGACAACAGTAGTGGTCGAAACCGGTCACCTTGTTAAATAAATCGTGATCAAGACTGTTTTTAATAGTAATTATTAACAGTTCATGATGCCGATGGATTTTGTACTGATAGCATCGGAGGGTACGCCTCAGCGCCAACCAAACAGTAGTGTATGGAATGCCGGTGCGACGTGCGACTGCACGAGCGCTGACTTCCCCGTGCATTGACGAACCCGCTACAGTCTCCATTTCTTCCTGAACTGTCTCAGCAGAATAACGCCTTGTGATCGGTCGGCCACTACGGGGTCTATCATCTAAACAACCCGTGGCTTCGAACTTCGAAATCATTCTCGCCACAGCTGCACTTGTCAACGGACCTTTACCCGTTCGAATCCCCTTCCTATGGCGATAGGATCGTAACGCTGAACTAGCACATTCCCCTTTCTGATTCTCTCTCTCTCATTACGGCTCCTTTCGTACACGATTGTCATGTGCAGTCACTGACGTTTTGCTGTCCAGCACCATCTGTCGGACATTTTGTGAATTTTTTTTGTGGTTCTAATAAAACCCCATGTCATTCCAAGCATGTGAGTCAATTTTTACCTCTCTATCTACATTATTCCGTGGTTTATTAAGTTTTCAAATTTATACTGAGTTTTTGATCACCTGGTATATACATGTATCATCACACGGTGTCGGGTTTAACTGGCAGTGCAGCGTCTCGCTCTGTTTCCCTCTCCCACCCCTGCCTCCTAGCACCAGCAAAATACTGAGACACGTTACGTGCTAGGAGAGTGGTGGGTGGGTTCACGCGTGGGAGCGCGGCCGGCAGAGCCTGAGAAAGTGTCTGCTTCTACTGCCGCTGCCTCTGCTCGGACGGAGACAGGCGGATCGTTACGGTGCCAGATTGCTGCAGCAGCCCACAGGAGGGGCAGGCAAGGCTAGCAGATCACACTGCGGCCGGCCCGCCGTTCTTACAGCTCTGTTTCTCTGCGGCCAAGTTTAATGGCGCTTGCTTCCTGAACAGACAAGTAAATATCTAGTGGTTATAATTAGAGATACTCATGCAAGCCCAGTGTGGGCAGTAACTATCGTATGACAGCGTAGCTTGCTAGATATGTTGTTGTTGTTGTTGTTGTGGTCTTCAGTCCTGAGACTGGTTTGATGCAGCTCTCCATGCTGCTAGATATGCTGATGAGTTGATGCGGACGGTAGCGTTCTCGCTTCCCGCGCCCGGGTTCCCGGGTTCGATTCCCGGCGGGGTCAGGGATTTTCTCTCTGCCTCGTGATGACTGGGTGTTGTGTGATGTCCTTAGGTTAGTTAGGTTTAAGTAGTTCTAAGTTCTAGGGGACTGATGACCATAGATGTTAAGTCCCATAGTGCTCAGAACCATTTGAACCATTTAGTTAATGCGGAACTGATTCACACTGGAAAAAAATTAGTTCCAGTTTTAGCCACCAGGTGTAAATTTGGCGCTGTGCATGTTTATATGGCGGTATTACATCCACATTGTCATTTGAAAAGCTTTAACTTTAGTGAACAGTATGGCTATTGAGAAGAGAGAGAGTGTGCTATTTTATGTTAAAGGCAGTAATTACAGTGCTGCACTGAGAGAGCAATCGCCAAGTGAAAGGTCTGAGGAGAGGCCCGATCTCATTAAACAGTTGAAAAAAGATGATAATGAAATTCAAAAACACGTGTGAGGTTAGTTTGGCAGAAGAGGAAGGCGTCCTACCCCTGTGAAAGTTACTGATGTGGTTGCTGTTGCTGTAGCTGACCACGCTGAATGTGCCCTGCGTAGTGCTAGTGCCTTCGCAGTGCCACGAAAATTTTCCATCCCATGGTAAACTGTACAGAAAGTTTTGGGATCAATTTTACACTGGTATCCATATAAGATCCAGACTGTGTAGTAGCTGACACCTCATGACACGCAGCAACGTTCTCAATTTGCTCTTCGGTTTCTGGCACGGATCGAAGCTAATTATAGTGGCCGGCAGTATTCTATGGAGTGACGAGGCACGTTTAACACTGCAGGGTGCAGTAAATACATAAAAAAGTTTGTATTCTGCCTGACGACAGGTCTGGCCATGGGGGAAGCCTCGTCAAAGAGGTCCACCGTTTGAGCGTCTAGGGAAGTGATTCCAGTGGTGGCTTCCCGTTGCCTGCCATTGATGATGATGAAATGATAATGAGGACAACACAACACCCAGTCCCTGAGCGGAGAAAATCTCCGACCCAGCCGGGAATCGAACCCGGGCCCCTTGGGGTGACAGACCGCCTTGCTGACCACTCAGCGTGTTGTGGACGAAGAGCTGTTGCACTAGCCGTATGTGACTGTGTGGTGAGGGTCCACAAGTACCTTTATTATCGGTCCGTTCTTCTTTGAAGAGAATACGCCCAGAGGACCTGTCACGTATACTGTGACGTCTGCACGTTATCGATACCTCCTTCTACAACGTGTGATTCCTCCTTTTGAAGAGCGAAAGTGTATGGAAATCAATGTTTTCATGCAAGATCGTGCAACACCTCGTGTCGCTCAACCATTGAAAGAACTTCTTAAAGGAACCTTTCTGAAATCTGGTTTCGCAGGACAGAGCGGATCGGGTTGTGGAAAAGGGCCCAAATCAGTTGCTGTTAGTTGCACAAACATACAAACTTTAGTTTGCTATAACACTTAATCACAAATGCCCTTAAAAGAATTCAGAAACAATACGGTTGAAGGCCAGAACACAAGTTATTAAAATTGCCTTAAAGAATACACACGGCTGAAGGCCTTAGTTACCAAATAGAAGAACTGAGGGCTTAAGGCCTGGATAACAAGAACTTCAGTAAGAAAATTTTAAAATGTTTTAAACAAATGTCCTTTCAAATTTTAATTTAAGACGGCTGAAGTCCTTATCTTAAAATATTTCACATAAAGTTCTGCTGAAGACAATATACTGAACATAGAACAACTCAAGGCTTAAGGCTTGGATTACAAATTAAGATAGAGAGGAAAATTTTAAAATTTTAAAAAGATTTTTCAAATTTTAATTTAAGATGGCTGAAGGTCTTGTCTTAAAATATTTCACATAAGGTTCGGCTGAAGGGCATATACTGAACATTAAAACAAACTAAATTAATGCATGGCTAAAGGCCTTGCACAGTACTTGAGATTAAAAGAAAATCACAATCCAAAACAACAGAACTGTGGTGCTCAGAAGAGTTCCAAGCGCCGGCCTGGGAAGGAAACTCTAACATATGTTTAGGTGAGACAGGAAGCCAAGCGTAATACTAAATAATCGGATGGCAACACGACCTAGGGATGGCTGAAGAACCAACCAACAACCTAATCAATTCCCTTCCACCCGACCAACGGCACGACAACCGAAAATATCAGCGAGGACGAAGATAGCAGCAGCATTACGTCTTGACAATTGGCGTCTAAATATAGTCAAGGCACAGTAACTATTCAAAAAAAAAGAACAACGCCTAGGCTGTCAAACTACACACCATGCCGGACAGCATCAACACGGCGAGGAAAACACACGGCCGGAAGACTACACTAATGACCAGGGTAGGTAACCGGGACATTAACGGCCACAAGGCAGAAGATACCGCTGGTGCACTTCACTAATAAGTTTCAATCAATTCAATAGTTAAACACCATACACGAAAAGGTTGCAAAATTTGGCCGACTCCAGCACACCAAACATTGCTGCTTGCGGGAACGGCCCAAGAAGCAACAACCGGCAATGAATGAAGAGCTGTCACAGCAGTTGAGGTTTCATAACGGGTTAACTGATTAGTTTCATAACAGATTAACTGATTTCTGAACTCCAGTGTCCACGTTCGGTGGGCGACGAACTTGGCAGCTCTCATAGCTCTCAAATCCGACCGTGAGTGCACGCCGCCAGTAGCCCCGGCCTGACCTAGCGCCGCGGAGACTTCCTCGCTGCTCTGTCGCAACCGACCGACTGCTTCACACACACCACCATACGGAAATATAGCGGTCACACCAAAGATGGTACAGCAGTACTAGTATCGATAAGTGCTGCTGCTGCCACTGATGGAGGCAAGCTCAGGTAGCAATAAGATGCCACTCGACTGTGAGAAAATGCCAAATAAGAAACGCCATCAACGTGCGCTGGCCATGGCTCACTTTCACGAATGTGTTACCTCCAGAAGTTTTCTAAATGCATGACCAGCAAGATCACCTGATCTGAATTCGTATGACCGTTTTGCCCTGAGGATATCTAAAAGAACTCTTTTTACCAGGGACACATTCGATCTCTATCTTATCTGGACGCAAGTATACAAGAACACATTACCCAGATTCCACCGGAATTTCTCCATGCAACTGTTGATCACGTCGTTGTAAGGATGCAACATCTTGTCAACGTCTCCGGTGATCGTACTGAACAAATTGTATGAGCGGCGGTTTACAATAGAACCAACATTATGCCTTTCTCAGTTGTTTCACCTTCTCTGTACGTGACCTGTTCCTGATCCATTACATATGGAAACATTTCTACACTCCTGGAAATTGAAATAAGAACACCGTGAATTCATTGTCCCAGGAAGGGGAAACTTTATTGACACATTCCTGGGGTCAGATACATCACATGATCACACTGACAGAACCACAGGCACATAGACACAGGCAACAGAGCATGCACAATGTCGGCACTAGTACAGTGTATATCCACCTTTCGCAGCAATGCAGGCTGCTACTCTCCCATGGAGACGATCGTAGAGATGCTGGATGTAGTCCTGTGGAACGGCTTGCCATGCCATTTCCACCTGGCGCCTCAGTTGGACCAGCGTTCGTGCTGGACGTGCAGACCGCGTGAGACGACGCTTCATCCAGTCCCAAACATGCTCAATGGGGGACAGATCCGGAGATCTTGCTGGCCAGGGTAGTTGACTTACACCTTCTAGAGCACGTTGGGTGGCACACGATACATGCGGACGTGCATTGTCCTGTTGGAACAGCAAGTTCCCTTGCCGGTCTAGGAATGGTAGAACGATGGGTTCGATGACGGTTTGGATGTACCGTGCACTATTCAGTGTCCCCTCGACGATCACCAGTGGTGTACGGCCAGTGTAGGAGATCGCTCCCCACACCATGATGCCGGGTGTTGGCCCTGTGTGCCTCGGTCGTATGCAGTCCTGATTGTGGCGCTCACCTGCACGGCGCCAAACACGCATACGACCATCATTCGCACCAAGGCAGAAGCGACTCTCATCGCTGAAGACGACACGTCTCCATTCGTCCCTCCATTCACGCCTGTCGCGACACCACTGGAGGCGGGCTACACGATGTTGGGGCGTGAGCGGAAGACGGCCCAACGGTGTGCGGGACCGTAGCCCAGCTTCATGGAGACGGTTGCGAATGGTCCTCGCCGATACCCCAGGAGCAACAGTGTCCCTAATTAGCTGGGAAGTGGCGGTGCGGTCCCCTACGGCACTGCGTAGGATCCTACGGTCTTGGCGTGCATCCGTGCGTCGCTGCGGTCCGGTCCCAGGTCGACGGGCACGTGCACCTTCCGCCGACCACTGGCGACAACATCGATGTACTGTGGAGACCTCACGCCCCACGTGTTGAGCAATTCGGCGATACGTCCACCCGGCCTCCCGCATGCCCACTATACGCCCTCGCTCAAAGTCCGTCAACTGCACATACGGTTCACGTCCACGCTGTCGCGGCATGCTACCAGTGTTAAAGACTGCGATGGAGCTCCGTATGCCACGGCAAACTGGCTGACACTGACGGCGGCGGTGCACAAATGCTGCGCAGCTAGCGCCATTCGACGGCCAACACCGCGGTTCCTGGTGTGTCCGCTGTGCCGTGCGTGTGATCATTGCTTGTACAGCCCTCTCGCAGTGTCCGGAGCAAGTATGGTGGGTCTGACACACCGGTGTCAATGTGTTCCTTTTTCCATTTCCAGGAGTGTATATGTCCTTCTCGCATATGCAGGTCCAGCTTTTCAACTGGTGGCCAAAATGGCAACTAATTTTTTGCAGGTAAATCAGTTCCGCATTAACATATTAGAATATCTACCAAGCATCTCTACATATGAAAACTACATTGGTGCTGTGTGAGTAGCTGCACTTCAATTATAACCCCCTGGTATTATCCATATCATTCCAACCGCCTGACACTCATACTGGAATCATGCGTCAGAAGAATAAGCATGGATTTAAAGTTATCTGCACAATTCCTTTAAAAAGTTAGAAGGATTACTAAAGTTAGCTATGAAAGACTCAGCTACGACTACGAGATTCATTTAAAAAGAAAAATGGTGAACATGCCTTCATGGCCATCAAATACTAGTGATTTCTCAAACTACATTGTTTTTTTTAATTGAAAATGAAACTCCTCCAGATTTATTTAAGATTTCATATTTATTTGGCTACTAGTTTCGACGTTGAGTCAACGTCACCTTGAGGCCCGTGCACTTTGATGATATCAATCGTGTGTGGTTGAGTACTAGAAGTCTGTGGTGAGACCAATACGTGCTCCACATGGATGGCGGGCAGTAACTAGTTACTACCACCATCCTTGTGGAGAGAGCACCTATGGGTCTCACTGCGGACTTTTAGTACTCAGTGAGTACTAGTACTCAATGACACCAATACATTCTCCACATGAATGGCGGGCAGTAACTAGTTACTGCCACCATCCTTGTGGAGTACGTATTGGTCTCACTGAGTACTAGTACTCACTGAGTACTAAAAGTCCGCAGGGAGACCAATAGGTGCTCTCACCACGGACTTCTAGTACTCAGCCATATACAATTGATATCATCAAAGTGTACTGGCCTGAAGATGACGTTGACGCAACGTCGAAACTAGTAGCCAAATAAATATGAAATCTTAAATACAGCTGGAGGAGTTTCATTTTCAATAAAAAAAATTATACCAGCTGATGTCCCACCATCATCCAATTTAAATATTGATGTAAGAACATTAATTATGTTGTTGTCTTTTGCCTTTTATAACGTGTGGGAGCTTAACGTGGCATATTAGTGGCCGACGTGTTTCAGGCTACAGCGCCGTCTGCATAGTTCACCGTGTTATAGCTAGGCAAAAAGTTTATATCGGTTGTACGTGATAAATGATTATTTTCCTATTTCTGCTTACAAATGTTATGTCATTAACTGTGATGCTGTCCGAAGTAGTAAACTATCAGATCCGCATAACAGTGGAATAGTCCATTGTACTACGCCGACACAAGCAGCGTAAGTCTTTCCTCCACATAAGCAACGAATTTTACAAACTGACGCGTTGTTTTCTTCCTGCAAATGATAATAGAACACTGATGGCTCCAGAAACATTTCTTGTGCCTTTTCTTTACCATACATATCATGCAAGAAGTTGACAAATGTTGCAATAGTATTCCAGATCTACATTACCTGTCGCCTGTGAAAATCATCCACATGTAGTACCCAGAAATGCAGATAATCTTCCTGGAAACTCTATATTCAATACCTGCGTACATGTGTGCAGGAACAGGCACTGTTGCGATCCCCAGCTATATGAAATTTTTCGAAATTAATTCTCCAAATGCAAATTCCTTGACATTAGCTATGTTAGGTATGCTGGGTATAGATTTGCTATCCTATATGAAATATGAATATTTGTGACAGACTGAGACTCGAACCCGGATTTCCCGCGTAACGCGAAAACTCGCCGTAACCACTTCGGCTATCCATACACGCTTCCCAGACTGAGCCAAACTTCCAATGTCACATATTCATGCTTCTTTATGAAGGATAAAACCAGCCAATTGGTTACACAAATTTTATTGCACTGACCAGATTTTGATACCGACTAAGGTTATCTTAATCACAATAAGTTATACTTATCTATAACAAGAATTAATCAACATGGAAGAATAACAAACATTTCAGGAACATTAAGTAGTACAAGATGTATTAAAAACAGAACAGGTATTACTTACATAGGTTCACACTGCATGGAGGGGGAATAAAAACGTATGAGTTTAAGTGCTCAAGTAACGAGGAAAATGAGCTTCAAGTTTTCTTGCAACATATGAACTCCATCCACAATCCATGGAGCTAAAGCAATATGGTCATCTGCCATTCTTTGATGTTCTGGTACGGAGAAAACCGGACAGAACACTGGAACACAGCGTCTATCGGAAGACAACTCACACGGACCACTACCTCCACGCCTCTGTCTGTTATCACGCGTCACAAAGGTAAGGGATGCCAAACAAGCTGGTCCACAGAGCTCGTGTGATCTCCGACGATGGAAACCTCAGGTACGTGTTCGAGAAAAACGGCTATAGAGACCACCAAATTCGAAGCGCTTTCAAGCAAAAGATCACATCACAGCCAACAACCGAACAAGACCAACCGGGAAAGATATTTGATTTGGTTTATTACTCATTTAGAGACATGGTGTCTAACATTTTATAACAGGTCGTTCATTTTACAGCTTTTCATGTGGATTACAAAACACATTCCACATTACAAACAGCGATTATAGGTTTAAGCAGTTACAATGGAAGTAATATTAAATTGAAAATAAATTAGAAATTGGAAGAAAAAACACAAAAATACTCATATTTTAAGAAATGATGATAGATGATAGGCAAGACTTGGGTAGAAAGAGAGAGAAATGTTACCGTATCTGAGACAGACTGGAATTATTTCGAGCCTTGCAGTCCCGGTTCGCTACAGTTTCTTTTACGGATTAATATTTACAAAAACACCATAACTACTATGGAAATTGGGGAGAGCGCAGTGGTGCGTGAGTGTAAAGTATGTTATTTCTTTGGGTTGTTAATTAAACTTCAGTTCCTATATTATGCGTCTTGAATTTTACCTATTATGTCGCTTATATACTAAGTGTTCAGCTACAAGTGTTACACCCCAACAGCAGTGATGACGGCATATTCTTCGCATCCACTGATCTAGGATGTCAGTGAAAATAATGATGGCACGTTAGGCCGTCGAAAATTCGTTCTACAGCGATCAATCAATCCAGCTCCAAGCAATTAAGTGTTGGCCGGCCGCTGCGACCGAGCGGTTATAGGCGCTTCAGTCGGAAACCGCGCTGCTGCTAAGGTCGCAGGTATATCAACAACACCCGTCGGCAGCTGAGGTTGTCAGTTAGTCATCATTTATTCCAGGGAAAAGCTGCACGGTCAGCAACAGTAACTGTTCTTTCGAGAACAAGTTACTGTCTTCGTATATGAAGTGTATTACATATCGTGTGAGGATGGGGAAGCATACGTCGGACGAACCATTTGCACAACTGAAGGAAGGTGAGCGGAACAAAAAAATGGTTCAAATGACTCTGAGCACTATGGGACTTAACTTCTGAGGTCATCAGTCCCCTAGAACTTAGAACTACTTAAGGGGATACGGAATCACCTATCCCCGCAATGTTAATATATGCCTACTATAGGGAACATTTTCTCACAAACTACTGGAGACAGAGAGGTAAAAATTTTACTGTATGTGCATTCATATGTTACAACAATACTGAAACAACAGTTTATTGTCAAAGTATTTTCTTACAGAGATATTGTACATTTATTTTTAAGTAAATTTTTTCCATCACTTTTTACTAGACTATCACCCCTAAGTCTTTTGTAAATCAAGTAATTAAAAAATCGTTGTTTCAGTATGTAATAGGGACCTATGTCACTACGTCATAAAAATTTCAGACTTCTAGGTTGACCAGTACCTGAGATAATGTTCCTAGATGAAGTAAAAAGTAAACTTACGGGAAACGGAGAAAGAAGATTAAAACATTCCTGATCCGTAGCTAATACCCCCTTCACAGTCTTCATAATCATCTTCAAGTCTTCTTTTGGCACCCCTCTGCACCTGTCTTGCTTTTTTCACTAATGTCTTGATTATATTATCAGCATGCCTTAGTCTGTGCTGATCTAAAAAGAACATAGCACGTACCGTACGGGAACCAACACACATACCCAACTTTTGAAGGACCTGGCATTTAGTTATATTTCGAAGATTGAAGGTTGCCACAGCATCATACACACCAAAATGTAGTGTATTAATTCCGACAAACACTGTTTTTGGGAGACGATGCCATATCACACTATTCAAGCACTCGTTGGGGTTCTGCGTTTTTCCGTGAAGACATTTCATCAGAAGACTTCTGTCAGCCAGATCTCTGAAAATGGGCTTTATTTCTGCCATGATGGCTGATGGTAGACTGTGGTGGTGAATGTATTTCTCTCCTGTTGTTAGTCCCCTATTGTATTTACACCAGCTGTTTTCACCTTTGGGGCACAAACCATGTTGTGGATGCTCATCCGTGGATGCGGTGTGGAAATATAAAGCCCATATAGCTCTCCTCATTTCTTCAAGATTGCCTGTATTTTGCCTGATTGCAAGGCCATAGCAGTTCTGAATGTGGTCTATTATGGAATCAGTCAATCTTCCTCTGCCATCCAAGGTTTTCCCATCATCTAGTTTTTTCCCTTTCATAACTGATTTTAACCTTCTCAGCCTGGCACCCATTCTCTTCTGCACATGTCCTATACATTCAAGTTTGCTTATATTTACACTGTTCCCATATGGTTTGCTTTCCAAAACTTCTTTGAATGCTTTAGAGTCACCATCTCCCAGATATTTGACATAGCGAACATTATACCACTGTGAAGAGCGATGAAAAATTTTCTTCACCCCAGCAACCTCCATGCCACCACTACTACCATAATAATTAGCAATACAGTCATCACTGTGTTCATTTTTCAGCCTGCCTGTGCACGTACAGTATTTAGACATTATTGCAACATCAATAACCTTGCCAGTATCAACACTAGTTGCTGTTACAACACCATTGTTGGAGGTGTGGCCCCTTTTCTGCCACGTGCCATCAAACGCCACTGTGAGGTCAAGACTGCCGTCATTATCTACCACTGCTTCTTCCACAGCAACCTGCATTGACTTCTGTGCTACATCTTCAACTGCAGATCCTAGTACATAATTGTAAGCTTCAAACTTTGAAGGTGCACTTGGAAGATTTAGAACACCACATAGCATATCACCAGCTGCTTTGCCCTTACCAATTGCTCGCAATCCATAAACTAACCTAATATTTACACTATAAAGTTCAGTTTTCTTGTATCCATTATTTACAGTTACTGAAACCGAACTTGGAAACTTACAGCTGTATTTACAAACACTGCATATTAAATTAAACTGGGCAGCCAGGCCAACATGGGATTCTACTTTCAGAGAAACGTTTCCATGACATTTTTTGCAGCACAAACTGTTTTCAAGAGCTTCACACAATATATTCGTATCAATGAGTTCAAAAACTTCATTCCCTCTATCAAGTAAATTATATTTCTCTTCCAAATCTCTTAGTTTTTTATGAGAAGCACTGTTTTCATTTGGTGTAAGTTCGTTCGGCAAATCAGTAATAAGTGGATTCACATTTTCCAACAGTGATGATGATGAACTGCTTTGCTTTGCTAATGAATCATTATTTATTTTCTTTTGCCAGTTCACACGCTTTTTAAATACTTTTGCTTTAGCTCTAGGCATTTTCACTGCGAAAAATGAAGCACTAAATACGAAATAACTCAACAACTACTACTTTCTTATATCACACTGTTTACAAAACAGTCCCGCCACAAAGTCAAAGAGTAACTTGAGGAAACCAGAGAGAAACATTTTCGGGCAACTAGTGTATAAATAGTCGCTGGAAACCGGGATATTTGAATTCATGTCACTTTAAAGGTACTGCCAAAAAGTTCATGGTCAGCCACGAGAGACGTGTATAACTAAAGCGCAATACCCGATCTCACAAATATATAAAAATAAAATAGTTCTAATTGTAGTAGAGCTATGTATGATACGTCATTTTAAAGAGGAAACATGGCAGAATATAATACGCCAATAAAAAAAAATTCGATTTTTTAACCCAAAATCCGATTCCGTATCCCCTTAAACATAACTAACCTAAGTACATCACACACATCCATACCCGAGGCAGGATTCGAACCTGCGACCGCAGCGGTCGCACGGTTCCGGACTGTAGCGCCTAGAACCGCTCGGCCACCCCGGCCGGCTGAGCGGAACACAGGCGGCCTACCGACCTCCAGCAACCCACAAAATCAGCAATTGCTGAACGTTGCCTTGAAACCAGCCAAAAAAATGAAATACGAAGACACAAAAATTCTGCAGGACACATTCCACTATTGGTACTGTGTGTATACAAAGAGGCTACCGAAATCTGGCAACAGGAGAACCTCATCAACAAGGACAATGGATTTCAACTTAGTCAAGCGTAGCCTCCGGCACTGAAAATTCTACAAACCCAGCGGAAAAGGAACACCGAGCACGGAGAAGGCAAAGCGCAGATTGAGGACCGCCACTCTAATGCCGGGCTCGAGCTTCCCCCACCACCGCGGGCGGCACCTGGCGCAGTCCATACACGGTGTCACTGTAGGGGGGAGACGACTGGCATATTCTTCGCATCCACTGGTCTACGATGTCAGTCACAATAATGATGGCACGTTAGGCCGTCGAAAATTCGTTCTACAGCGATCAATCAATCCAGCTCCAAGCAATTAAGTGTTGGCCGGCTTCTGCGACCGAGCGGGTCTAGGCGCTTCAGTCGGGAACCGCGCTGCTGCTAAGGTCGCAGGCTCGAATCCTGCCTCAGGCATGAATGTGTATGATGTCCTTCCGTTAGTTACGTTTAAGTAGTTCTAAGTCTAGGGGATTGATGACCTCAGATGTTAAGTGTCATAGTGCTTAGAGCCATTTGAACCAATCAAGTGTTTTCTTGTAAAGTCAACATTAAAACTATAAGCATAGCAAGCCGCTAGGGCTAACTTCAGACTGAAAGATTTGTCGACAGTTTACTAGGTGGAAACCTCACAGTGTGCCCCACCTATGGGGTGCGAATGGCGCAGAGCGGCACAGATTAAGAAAACAGCGTTACTACAAATGAAAACAGTTATTATAACAGACTAACTTAATAACACACTATTAAAACAGGTAATAAAAGAAATATACAGGAAATGTTGTAAAATGAAACAGCAGCTGATACAAGCCATCCATCCAGTGCATAAAGAATTAAAGTGCTCAAAATGAAGAGAATTAACGTAGTAGCAATAACAGCCATTAAGTACAATAAAAACCACTAAAAAAGGAGGAAAAGGGTGACTGAGGACTGTTCAGCCAAAGAACGGCAGTGTGCAAAAAAACTGCAAATAGCTGTTACAAGCCGTTCAAAAAAAAAAAAAAAAGATATTTCGCAGTTGTACCTGTTCATTGAAAATGAGATAACTGGTAACGGACGTAAGAATTTCCAGTTCTTCAAGAATATCAAGTCTATAATCTTTTCTTACTTTGTGGATGATTTTGACTTCATCGACTCCATTCGGTTTGTAGCCTCTAATAAGCAAATGATCCGTATGGGACGAATTATAAGCATTAGTAGCTTTCTTCCTCATAAAAGCTCTTTATGTCTAATACCGATGGCTCTTCCAGTCTGTTCTATGTAATAAACTGGAAAAGTGTCACAGCTTTGTTTTGTAGACCCCCGAATTACGCAAAGGAGTAGTCGAAAACTTGAAATAGTGACTAGATTTTCCTGAAAACTATTACTCGTGGAAAATACGGCTTTGCATGCATCTCCTTTTTTTCTAGATGACAAAGAATTCTGTAGGGAACTGTCCCTGGTCCCTAAGTATAGTACTGCGTAAACGTTTTTGACTTTCGTCGCTGTAATTAGTAGCAATATTACATGCAGCAGTGACTCTGCTGTTAGTTTTTGCTTTGAAGATATTATCGACTAAGACAGGTTTGTAAACAATATTAATTGCTATAGTTTTTATTAAGTTCGTTTCATCTTTAAGTTTTCATGAGATAAAGGAGTTGAAACAACCCGATGAACCGATGAACGGCTCAATAAGAAAAAAGCCTTTCTTTATGAGATTGGGTAACTGTTTAGTTGGAGGGTAAAATTTTTGTCTGTACTAGTTTCCTTACGAAAAACGACAAACAGATCTTATTGTTATAGTTAGAGTAAGATCTAAGTAATGAAGTTGACGACTGTTTTCTAATTCACAGGTGAAGTTAATTTTTTCATGAAGTTCATTGAAAATCTGTGAACAATCCTTTCAGTCTGAGGTCAGCCCTAGCAGCTTACTATACTCGTGGTATTAATGTTGACACTTCAGTTCATATGGTTTTATTACCTCTCCACCCCTCCAACCGATGTGCAACTATGTACTGTGCGACTTAAGGTTTTTGAAATATTTGTTATTCTCCTATGCTGATTAAATTTTTTTATACGTAACTATAGCTTATTATGATGAAGATACCCCAACTATCGAAACAAAGTCAATCCAATAAAATTTTTGCAACCGGATGGCTGTTTTTATCCGTCATTAAAACTTACATAATTTTATTGCAGTCCACTGAATTCATCACCTAAAGCTCGCAACATTACTTGGATTCCCGCAACAGGGAGAATGGGACGACAAGGAATGGTGACCAATGTTGTTATCGTCATGTGCCCGCCTAGGCTAGTGACATAGGAAATTTTGCTCCGTCCACGGTGCTTGCAAGGACAGCCGAAGTGATCAAAAATGGTTCAAATGGCTCTGAGCACTATGGGACCCAACATCTTAGGTCATAAGTCCCCTAGAACTTAGAACTACTTAAACCTAACTAACCTAAGGACATCACATACACCCATGCCCGAGGCAGGATTCGAACCTGCGACCGCAGCAGTCGCGCGGTTCCGGACTGCAGCGCCAGAACCGCTAGACCACCGCGGCCGGCCCGAAGTGGTCGTTGGCGCCTCCGGTGACGCTGCCGGACATCCCAGAACCCTTCTGTCACATCGAACCCTTTTTTTATGCCTCTTTGCCGTATGTGCGCTTGTTATCGATGAACGTGGTCTACACTGAAATGCCACTGGCCCGCGCCTCCAATACACTACAAGTGGCACAATATATGACTGGCCCTGTGCACCCTTTTCTAGGTATTGTTGCCGCTCCGCGTGGTACGTCATCTTCAATGGGAAACAATCAAATAATTCTCGTCTCCATCAAGTTCACTTCGCCGACTCCCCTTTTTGCGTTTCGTGAGGGGTGCCGTACATGGACGATCATCGCTTCGTTTGTGGCCCGGGAGTACACGTCTGGCGCGTAGTCTAGCGAATTCTGGTCTTCCTCACACGTGCCACTCATTACCGAATGTTGTTCCTGGATGATGTGTACTACCCGCAGACTCACTCTGTTAACTGGTTCCGCGGCCTTCTAATTCGCTATTCTTTTGTTACCGGCTAGAAGAGTGTTCTAGATTTTTGGACTTATGCGAACGAAAGACACTGCGTCATTGTCTGCAATCCCTATTGAAGGCAATACTGTTCCAGCTTCCTTTGGAGTGCCTTCTAAGATCCCTGCAATGAGCAGTTGATATGATGCACAATTTTTGATACTATGATCGCCAACAATACTTTCATTTATAGCCGGCCGCTGTGGCCGAGCGGTTCTAGGCACTTCAGTCCGGAACC
The DNA here is from genome assembly GCF_023898315.1 of Schistocerca nitens. Lineage (NCBI taxonomy): Eukaryota > Metazoa > Arthropoda > Insecta > Orthoptera > Acrididae > Schistocerca > Schistocerca nitens. Next base: position 216,532,334 of record NC_064615.1, on the reverse strand, counting down.
GCGCTGCTGCTACGGTCACAGGTTCGAATTCTGCCTCGGGCATGGATGTGTGTGATGTCCTTAGGTTAGTTAGGTTTAAGTAGTTCTATGTTTAGGGGACTGATGACCTCAGATGTTAAGTCCCATAGTGCTTAGAGCCATTTGAACCGTTTGAACTCCCATTTATTTCAAAAAGATGTGCATGGATTGCTCTACGGCTACGGGCGAGCCGGCCGAAGTGGCCGTGCGGTTAAAGGCGCTGCAGTCTGGAACCGCAAGACCGCTACGGTCGCAGGTTCGAATCCTACCTCGGGCATGGATGTTTGTGATGTCCTTAGGTTAGTTAGGTTTAACTAGTTCTAAGTTCTAGGGGACTAATGACCTCAGCAGTTGCGTCCCATAGTGCTCAGAGCCATTTGAACCATTTTTGACTACGGGCGGCTTTCATTGACTTCACACCACACGTCCTTTCTTTTCCTCCTTTCTTAGTTTAGGTAGAACTGTTGAGATAGACATGCTTAGGGGCCAACGCCTGAAGTGGTCCAGATACCTTTATAGGGTCAAAATCTCGGTGGCAAGTAAAACCCATTTTTGTAGTTTTCTTTATTAGGGTTTGAGTCCCGCTCGAGCACAAATTTTCGTACCTATTGGATAGTAGATCTGTACCTAATACAGCTGATGTATCAAGGAATACACGCCCAGCTAATTAATTTCGAAATATTTATATTCAATGCCGATCGAAAGAAGTACATAAATCATGGTAAGTATCACTGCACATGCGAAGTATCTACAAATGTATTTCGCTTTCGTGTGGAGAGTAAGTGCCTCTGTACACATTAATTTTATTTTAAACTTAATGAATACTTACCTAGTTCATTAATAATTTGTATCATGTCTGACCTAAGGTTGTCAGTTATGTTGAAGAGGAGCATACAGTTTTTACAACATTTGATTTTACGAAATACCCCTAATTAATAGTTTGTCTAATATTGTGACACGTTTATCGATTCCTACTGCATCTCATGAAGTAATTGTCCAACAAAACAGAATAAATGGGTAAGAGAAATAAAGCAGAATTACCTGTCCGATTGGCGCACATTAAAGTTTTGAATTGTTGTAGCAAAAATGTCGCCGTTTTCTGTACGGATTTTCAAGCAGTGCATTTTTGTACTTCTCCAGATATCTGAAACATTACATTTAATAGACATATGGGGTACAGAATCGAAAAGTACGAGGGTGAGTCAAATGAAAACCTTAAATTTGTAATAACAAATCGAAATTTCGCGCCGTTATCATGTAAGTTGGTAAGATTGCTACAAACAGCGTGCAGAATGGCCTGTAGGTGCAGATGCACACATACCGCCGCAGTATCAGTATAAAGATGGCCGCCCCACTTGCAACTTGCACCAGGGAAGAACAGCTTTCTGTTATTCGGTTTTTCCGTAGTGAAGGTGTGAAACCTCTTGAAATTCATCGACGAATGAAGGTTCAGTACGGTGATGCATGTTTGTCACAGCAGCAAGTCTACGAATGGAGTAGGAAGTTCGTAAATGGTTTGACTTCAATGAAAGACGCTCTTCGTCCAAGTCAGGCACAACGAGTTGTGACTTCACAGAACATGGCAGCAGTTGAAGCCATAGTGACCGCCGAGTGACACTGAATGACATTGCAGCATGTTTACAGATTAGTTATGGGTCAGCACACCACACTGTGCATGATGTGCTCCAGTTTCACAATGTGTCTGCAAGATGGATGCCACGGCAGCTGACTCCTGAAAAGAGAGAACGACGTGTTGATGCTTTTGAAGAACTTCTTCGGTGCTTTGAACGAGAAGGTGATGGCTTATTTGCAAGAATCGTTACTGGGGACGAAACCTGGGTTCACTTCCACCAACCGAAAACGAAGAGAGCGAGCAAGGAATGGCGCCATTCCTCATCATCAAAACCAAAGAAGTTTCGAACAGAACCATCAGCAGGGAAGGTTATGCTGACTCTCCTTTGGAACGAAAAAGGCGTCATTTTGGAGCATTACATGCCTGGAGGGGACCACTGTCCCCAGTGCATCATACACAGATCTCCTAGAAAGTCATCTGCGGCCTGCAATCAAATCAAAGCAACGTGGATTGCTGTCAGCAGGTGTCGTTTTGCAACATGACAATGCAAGGCCTCGACTGCTCTTACAACAGTTGCAACATTCACAGACCTGCATTTTGAGTGTCTTCCTCATCCACCATACTCCCAGGCCTTGACCCAAGTGATTTCCATATGTTTGGACCACTCAAAGATGCAATGGGAGGAAAGAAGTTCCGTTCTAATGAAGAGGTACGCCACGCGGTGCATGAGTGGTTGAGCGGACTACCAAAATAATTTTTTTCTAAAGGGATTTATGCACTTCGTAAGCGCTGGAGGACTTGCATTGAGCGTGGGGGAGATTATGTTGAAAAGTGATACAGCTTTGTACCACTTCCGCACAATAAATAATATTTAAAAAAAACATTTAAAGTTTTCATTTGACTCAACCTCGTATTTTCTTTTGTGTGTCACATCTCTGTGAATTTGCTGTACTTAAAAACGAGTTTGAGTATCTTAAGCCGACTGGTTAAAATAGCTGCTGTTCGGTATCCATACCAAACAGAAATCGCCTAAGAGCTAAGGAATACATAAAAATACTGTGATATCATTCAGCGCTCCCTGCGGTGCTGCGCCATACTAATAGCCGCCATGATACGCGTGGCCATTCAACAGTTGTTCTAAAAACTGACGTTTGCTTTTACGACTACAGAATTACAGAATTTCTCTCCACGTTTGGTAACTGAGCTGTTTTGTGTGTAAACTGATGTATTTGTTTATTTGTGTAATAAAGCTTGTGTCATTCAAGTTTCCCTTGCCTTACACGTTAATCCCTGTGATAAGGAATTTTGTGACCGTTGATAATCTTGACCAAAGCTTGCAGAATACTTAGTAGCATTTCTGAAGGTCAAGGGTGTAAAATACCAATATTTTGCTGTGATTGAAAACGTAGTTGCAGGATGGAAAGTATGATGAATTACGCCTTTTTCGCGTGAATATTATACGATAGCTGACAGCTGCAATAGGCATAACGCAAATAATTCTTTTTGCTGTCTTCTGCTAAATTTTAAGTGGATTATGCTATCACATTAGAAAATATCGATTGCAAACAGAAAGATCCGTAATTTCCCATGGGAAGGTTGTTACTAGATTTAAACTATAACTTCAAATTATAATCGGATCCCTTGGCACTAAAGTAAAAGATAACAAAGTATAAGTCACTTTGAAAAACAATCTTAGCCAAAATATATAATTTTAATAGGCTATATAATGAGAAGATGATAAACAGTTTCAGCGGACAGATTTAACCAGAGATCAGTTAACAACTGGTCTGCATATTTACTGGCTGGACAGGATAGATCGTATTCTACTTGACCCATGAGTGAGAGTTTCAGCATTTGACCGATGCAACACAGTTTATTTCATTTATTGCGAATCCAAATACAAATCTGGGAACATAATACATGCAAGATTTTTGAATTCTAGTGGTAGCTTATTGAAAATGGATGCAACAGTATACTGCACACTTTTCTGCACAATAGTTAAGAAAGTGCGATCCAAATGCATGAACTGCACTATTTTCAACCGAGCCAATGTTGCACAAAACATCATTTACTACCAAGCTAGGGTCATCAGCAAACAGAAATATTTTAGAGTTACCGATAATACTAGAGGGCATATCATTTTTATAAATCAGGACAAGAGTGGCCCCAACACTGATTCCTGAGGCACCCCCACTTGACTGCACCCCAATCACATCACAGCCATTCTCAACACTGTGAAGAATGACCTTTTGCTGTCTATTGCTAAAATGAGAGGTGAACCAATTGTGAATTACTCCCCGTATTCTGTAATGGTCCAACTTCTGGAGCAACTAAATAAAAAAATATGCCTAACGTTCGAAACCTTTTCTTTAACCCATTCAGTACCTCACAGAGAAAACAGAATATAGCATTTTCAGTTGTTAAACGACTTCTAAAGCCGAACCATACATTTGATAGCAAATTGTGTGATATAAAGTGATCAATTATCCTTACATACACAGCCTTTACAATAACTTTAGCATACACCGATGGCATAGAAATAGGTCTAAAATTGTCTACATTATCCATTTTTATAAAGTGGCTTTACTAATGAGTACTTTAATCGTTCATGAAACTGGCCATTCCTTAAGAAAAACTTACAAATATGGCTAACATGTTCAGCACAGTACTTTAATATTCTGCTAGGCACTCCATCATAGCCATGAGGACCCCTAGTCTTCAGTGGTTTAATTATTGACTCAATCTCCCCCTTGTCAGTGTCACAGAGGAGTATTTCAGACATCAATCTCGGAAAGGCATTTGGCAATAAAGTTATATGATTCCCTGCAGAAACCAAATTTTTATTTAATCCACCAGCAATGCTCAGAAAATGATTTTTCAATACTGTTCATCTCTGATTTAGCAGAAACAGAAATATTTTTACTACAAAATAACTTTATATCGTCGATCTTGTGCTGCTGACCAGACACTTCCTTCACAACTGGCCATATGGTTTTAATTTTATCCTGTGAATTAGCTATTCTGTTTGTATACCACATAGTTTTTGCCCTCCTAACATCATTTTAAGCACCTTACAGTACAGTTTGTATGGGCTACTGTAGCTTGATTCTGACTACTTCTAACATTTTGATGTAATTCCTACTTTGTTCTAAATGATACCCTTATCCCACTAGTCATCCACCCAGGCTGTGTTTTAGTGCTAGTATTTTTGTGGCGGCGTTCGTAGCGACAGACAATTCGCTGTAGAAATGGCTTACGAAGTCACCGCCACACTTTTAATAGCGGGCCGACAGGTCCGCTGGAACAGTGAACAGAAAGATGAAAACCCAAACACTCTGATTAAATAAAAGTCGGTGCTTATCTTTATTAACGAAGATACAGGAACACAGTAGTGAACGTGTCTACAGAAATCTGTCTAGTTCGAGTCGGAGCGGCTAGGTCAGCGTCGGCTGACGACAAACAACAACTCTGCTGCGATGAACACACAACTGACTAGCAAGTACACAATTCGGTGGCGAGTATACAACTGAGCGGCGAATACAGAACTGTCCTAGCGCCCGCGACTCCAGCGCTTAAGAAACCAGAAGCCAGCGGTGGCGCGCGCAGACTTGCGGCGATTTCCTCTCTCGCTGGCGCTGCTTATGCGGACGGCGTCCGGACTTTGATGCTGCCAACCTTTTGGCAGCGGGCTCGGGTGGCATTACTGGCTAGGATATAACACTCCTCCCCCCCAAATCGCCGCACCGTCGTTGAGTAATGACGTGGCGAGCGTCGACGGCGGGGGAGGGGTCTGGCCGCAGGCGTAGCAGAAGAGACCGGGGCGGAGACTGTTGTCGGTGGCAGTCCCCGGTCCGCACCCCAGCATTGGCTGCGCGGGGCCTCGGGAAACACCGACTGAAAACCGAGGTCAGGGTGCACGCCTGTGACCACGGGCGCAGCTTCTGGTACTGGACGCGACGGGGCGTCGGGACCCAAGAAGAGAGGCAGCGACTCCTGACGCTGCGTCGACGGCTGCTGAGTGGGCGCCGGACAAGGCACTGCGGTGTCAGACTCCTTGGGGGTGCCCAAGGAAAGCGGCTGCAGGACAGGCTGCACAGCCACCGCTTGGGAAGGCGGCCCGGCTGAGGGGTCGACGTCCATCAGCTCCGAAGGCGGTGGCGACTGAAGAGGGACCGCAGGCGCCGGAGCGACCACCTGGGGCGCTCCCGGATGAAGCTGCGCGGGAGGCAGCAACGGGACGGGCTGTCGACGTGGTAGCGGCGACGGCTGCTGCTGCTGCCCTGGGGGCGGCAGCGAAGTCGGAAGGCGCGGCTGGAACCCGCCGCGGACCAAATCTGGGGACAAAGAACGAGCGGCAGAATCCGGGCGGCCAGCGCGGCGCAACTGGTTCTGATGCCTCCCGTGCACCCCAGTAGCACCTTGAACAGTATAAAAACCGCGATCCTGGACACTTATCACGGTACCACGTTCCCAACGACGGCGACCGTGATAAACTCTGAAAAAAACGGCGTCGTTGCGCTGAAAACGCGTGCGATGGTCAGAAGCGGCGGGTCGATCCGGGGGGTGCAACAACCGTAGTAGGGTGCGATGACGACGGCCATGGAGAAGCTCCGCAGGCGAAGAGCCGTCGCGTGGCGTGGTCCGGTACGACGACAGGAACGTGATGAGGGCCTGCTGACGAGAGTGCGTAGCACGAAGGCGGTCCATATGATCCTTGAATGTGCGTACAAAACGTTCCGCTGCACCATTCGATTGAGGGTGGAACGGCGGAGTAAGAACATGGCGAATGCCATAGGCAGAACAAAAACTTTCAAATTCAGCAGAGGTAAATTGTGGACCATTGTCAGACACTAAAACTTCTGGAAGACCCTCAATACAAAAAACTGAAGTCAACGCCTGTATAGTTTGTGCAGACGTTGTAGACTGCATGGGCACAACAAACGGAAAATTACTAAATGCATCTATCACGATGAGCCAACGAGAATGCCAATATGGACCAGCGAAATCAATATGTACTCGCTGCCAGGGACCGGCAGGGCGTGCCCACTCAAAATAGCGTTGAGGCGGAGCAGCTTGGTGTTCGGCACACGTCGAACAATCTGTAGACATCTGCGTAATCTGCTTATCAATGCCGATCCATGTACAATGACGGCGGGCAAGCTGCTTGGTGCGGACCACTCCCCAATGACCTTGATGCAACAAGTCGAGGACCTTGGATTGGAGCAATTGGGGAACCACTACACGAAGCTGGTCATTCTCGGTGCGTAACAGCAAAACTCCGTGCGAAACAGACAACAGATGACGTTGCGGATAATAGCGACGAACCACAGGATCCGATATGTCCTTTGCCTTGGACGGCCAACCACGTTGAACAAAACGTAATAGTAAACTCAGATGAGGATCCGTAGCTGTCTCACGTGCCACCTGACGATAATCAATCGGAAAATCCCGGAGGGATTGATGCTCATCGGCGTCAATCTGATGGCAAGAGTCGTCAGAGGAATCGAAGACATCATCCGCAGCAATCGGCAATCTAGAAAGCTCGTCAGCGTTTGCATGCTGAGCTGTAGGGCGATACAGTATCTCATACTGGTATTGCGATAACAAAAGAGCCCAACGTTGTAGTCTCTGAGCTGTCCGCTGAGGAACTGGTTTAGACGGATGAAACAGTGACGTCAGGGGCTTGTGATCTGTTACTAAATAGAATGGTCTACCATAGAGGTAGTGATGGAATTTTGTGACACCGAACACAATAGCCAACGCTTCCTTGTCCAATTGGCTATAATTACACTGAGCTTTGTTTAGCAATTTAGATGCGAACGCAATAGGACGTTCGGTGTTACCGACTCGGTGAGACAACACAGCACCGAGGCCGAAAGAAGAGGCATCACAAGCTAACACCAGAGGCTTGTTAGGGTCGTAATGGACCAGACAACGATCATTCAATAAAGCCTCTTTAAGCTGCTGAAAGGCTGATTGGCAATCAGCTGACCACACAAACGGAACATTCTTACGGCGGAGACGATGCAACGGTGCAGCAATCTGTGATGCATTAGGTATAAACCTAATATAATATGTCAATTTGCCAAGAACTGCTTGCAATTCATGCAGATTGCGAGGGGCGGGCAAATCACGAATAGCTGCTAAATGTTGCTGGGAGGGATGAATGCCTTGAGCATTAATAACATGTCCCAGATACTCCATCTCCGTAAGGAAAAATGAACATTTATCGATGTTGCAACGTAGGCCTGCCTGAGACAACACTGTAAACAAACACTCCAAATTACGGAAATGTTCAGCAGGCGTCCGACCGGACACAACAATATCGTCTAAATAGTTGCAACACGATGGCACATTAGCCAGACGTTGTGACAAAAAACGCTGAAAAACAGCTGGAGCTGACGCACAACCAAAAGGCAAACGCAGAAAACGGAACAACCCCAACGACGTGTTTATGACTAAATACTGTTGTGATTGCTCGTCGAGGGGCAATTGCAAATATGCTTCACGGAGATCAATTTTGGAAAAGAAACGAGCTTCCCCTAACTTATCCATCAGCTCGTCCGGCCTAGGCAAAGGAAAAGAATCAATGACAGTCTGAGGATTAACTGTCGACTTAAAATCAGCACACAAACGTAACTTGCCAGACGGTTTCTTTATAATAACTAAGGGAGAAGCCCACTGGCTCGCTGAAACGGGTTGAATAACACCGTTGTTTTGCCAACGACGAAGTTCATCTGCTACAGGTGCCCGGAGGGCGTGAGGCACTGGACGAGCACGAAAAAATCGAGGCTGAGCATTATCTTTTAACGTAATATGAGCGGCAAAGTTCGCAGCACAACCTAGTTCGTCTTTAAATATGTCACTGTATTGTTTACACAAATCGGTTATGCTGTCTTGAGGAACAACAACAGAATTAATTTGCAACACATTGTCTTGGATAGACAGGCCAAACAAGTCAAAACAGTCTAATCCGAAAATGTTTACACTGTCCGTAGCGCGGAGCACTGTGAATGAAACTGTTTTTGTATTGCCACGGAATGTGGCTGGCACGCTACATACACCTAACACAGGAATTTGTTCTCCACTATAAGTAGCCAAAGAATGTTTTGCCGCTGAAAGTTTAGGGCGGCCGATAACCGCATACGTAGCACGATTTATGAGAGTCACAGACGCACCAGTGTCTAATTGAAAATTGAAGGTCTTATCCTGGATGCGTAGCTTCACAAATAGTTTATTACACTGTCTCTGGATCGGTGCAGTGGAGGCGGAAGACACAAAATCAGCGCGTTTAGCGCGTGTTCGCTGCTTACGACAACTCGTGGGTTGGGCGGGTGGAACAACAACTCCCGCTTCACTTGCAGTCTGTACATTACTTTTTACAGCGTTTGAATTACGCCTGGGTCGCATAGCAGAGGGCTGGGTGGGTGGCTTATTGCGAACAAGTTTATTACCCACACGAACCGTGGAAGAGTCTTTAAACGCGACCTTCTGGGCGGGCTGGCTTTGAAGAACATGAATATCCATGGGCTGGGCAGCACTAGAATTGTTCTTGCGTTTACGCAAACAAACAGTCTGGATGTGTCCTTTCCTTTGACAAAAGTGACAAACCGCGTTTCTTAACGGGCAACGGTCACAAGGATGAGCAAGAACACACTTAGGGCAAGACTTAACTCTATCATTTTGCACACGCGGCTGACGAATGTGTTTAACATGACGCGGCCGGCTAGTGTTTACAGTCTGACTCTGCCGGAGGGGCCGCGGGCGTGACATAACTCGCTTAGCACAGGCAATTTGAGAAATACATGGCTGATCAAACTCACACTCAGCATAGTCAAAAGTATCTTGGGCATCAATGATGTTCATCACAGCCTCTAATGACGGGTCAGGCAACTTTAAGATAGCAGCACGAATACGAGAATCTGCAATGTTTTGAGTAATAGCGTCTCGTAACATGACATCACTGTAGGAAGCTCCACACACACAATTAAATCGGCACTGACGGGTGAGGCCCCGTAAATCTGTTAACCACTGTTTATTAGATTGATGTGGCAGTTTCTTTAATCTGAAGAACTTGAATCTGGCTGCTGCCACATGAACTCGCGACTCGAAATACTCAGCAAGCTTGTTAACAACAACGTCATAGTCTAAAGCTTCCGGCTTGGATTCCGGGAACAACTTACAAAGTAGTCGATAGACTTCCACGCCTGCAGTGGAAATTAAATAAAGCTGCCGCTCAGTACCCGTGATTTTGTAGACTATCATGTGCGCCTGCAACTGCGCGAAATATTCTCGCCATTCTTCTCTTGATGCATCAAAAGCACGGAAAGGTGGTGCTGCCTGTGCTTGTTCCTGTTGTGTTGGAGGATTAGCCGCTTGTTTGGCGATTGCTTCCACCAGACTTTGTATTTGCTGACTCTGTAACAAGATCAACTGTTGTAATTCGGCAGACATAGTGAACACAAATTAAACCAGCCCCCAAAAGTTTCTCGCTATAATTAGTATAACCAGAAACAAGCTGAACCAGCCCTGCACACGAGTTCGGAAGCCCTCGTCGCCAGTTTTGTGGCGGCGTTCGTAGCGACAAACAATTCGCTGTAGAAACGGCTTACGAAGTCACCGCCACACTTTTAATAGCGGGCCGACAGGTCCGCTGGAACAGTGAACAGAAAGATGAAAACCCAAACACTCTGATTAAATAAAAGTCGGTACTTATCTTTATTAACGAAGATACAGGAACACAGTAGTGAACTCCGTGTCTACAGAAATCTGTCTAGTTCGAGTCGGAGCGGCTAGGTCAGCGTCGGCTGACGACAAACAACAACTCTGCTGCGATGAACACACAACTGACTAGCAAGTACACAATTCGGTGGCGAGTATACAACTGAGCGGCGAATACAGAACTGTCCTAGCGCCCGCGACTCCAGCGCTTAAGAAACCAGAAGCCAGCGGTGGCGCGCGCAGACTTGCGGCGATTTCCTCTCTCGCTGGCGCTGCTTATGCGGACGGCGTCCGGACTTTGATGCTGCCAACCTTTTGGCAGCGGGCTCGGGTGGCATTACTGGCTAGGATATAACAAGTATCCCGTTTAGAACGTTCCAATGGAAAACAACTCCCAAAGAGCATGAGCAACTTGTTAAGAAAAGCATTGTATTTGTCATCTATCTTATCGGCACTATAAACATGCTGCCTCTCTTGTTCCCTTACGAGGTTTAAAAACCCCTCTATTGCTGGTGGATTAACTTTCCTAAATAGTTTGTAATTGTATGTGACACTTGTTTCAATACAAAACACTTTTAGTGTTAAAATTTATGCATCATGGCCTGAAAGGCCAGTCACCCTTTTACCAAAACAATGCTCATCTAGTAATGAAGAATGGATAAAAATATTGTCAATGGTTGTGCTGTTGTTGCCTTGCACCCTAGTTGGAAAAAAACAGTCTGCATCAGACCACATGAATTTAGGACACCTACCAACATCCTTTTTCTTACACAATCATGTACAAAATTAATATTGAAGTCACCACATGTAACTAATTTATGGTACTTCCTATAAAGTGAATCAAGAAGCCTCTAGCTTGAGCAAAAACTCTTTGAAGTTAGAGTTAGGGGACCTATAAACAACAACAATTAGAAGTTTAGTTTCACTAAATACAACTGCCCCTACACAACATTCTAATATCTGTTCAGTGCTGTGCCGTGATACGTCTATGGACTTAAATGGAATGCTGTTTTTTAGGTACGTGGCTGCTCCCCCATCCCTTAAGGAACTTCTTGAAAAACAGCCAGCTAATATGTATCCTGGTAAAGGAAGCCTCTGAATTGTCAAATTATTTAAGCTGTGCTCCGATATACCAATAATTCCAGAGTCAACATCTAAAGGCAGTTCACTAACTTTATCTCTAATACCTCTTACATTTTGATGAAATACGCTAACTACTTCACTACTTGGAAACATGACGTCCTCCTAAGGTGATTCCTTCAGCAGGTATGTCTATCAGCTGACTTCAGTCTAAAAAAGATGCAGCTCTAACACCAACTACTACAGGAATTTTCAATGAGTGATCCCACCACCACCCGCTACACTGTCACCTGATCTCTGTTAAATCTGTCCGCTGAAACTGTTTATTATCTTTATTATATAGGTTGAAATTTTGCCAAATGACTACCGAACAAAAGGATGCCAAGATTTTTTTACAAAGTGAGTTATACTTCGGTATCTTTTACTTGGGTACCAAGGGATCCGATTATAATTTGATGCAATTTACACAGGATGTTTCGGGAATTCCATTACAGACTTCTAGAACATGTAGTGGGGAGTGAGTACATAATATTCTGAATACGAACCGATATCAGGAAACGTATCGTTTTCGTGTTACAACCATTTGAAAGTTTGTTGGTCACGCAACCACTTTTACAAATAATTCATTAATAGAGACCCAGTACATGACCTGTTTTACAATTCCACTCGTTAATAATCAAAGAAACAAAAAGGGAACTTAACCAGTTTTCTCAAAGACTGTTGTGTACAATGGCGTATTCTTGAAGCTTCACAGTCACACCTGCTAACGATGAAGGTACCCCTTACTCGAACCTATTGGGTAATTGTGGCAAAAAGGATATGTGTTGGAGTCGGAAGTTGTGGATAACGATCTAGATAAAGGCGACGAGCAGCTCTTCCGTTACCATGAGCTTCACTATGTAGGGAAGCAGCCTACTCACGCTGTAGTAAATTCACATCAGTCTTTCCATTGTGTGCCAGCCAGTCTGCTGTAACTAGCTCTGATGTCATAAATATTGCGCAATACTTTAAAAATCAAGCAAATAACCTAAAACATTTCTAGCATGTCAGGAATAATGCTAAATTAATGTGTGTTGAATATCAGTTCGATAACTTAAGCCAGTTTCGAAATTTGGACGTTTTTCTGTAAAAATCATTGGCGCAACAGAAAAGAGCTAGAGACTTCAAAATTTAGATTTAGATTCATCTTTCATAATAATTTAATAAAAACAGTACTTTGGATTTCACAAATTAAAATTTTAGTGGAAATTCATGATTTTCTGGTTTTCATCTCAAAACTTAAGGAAGCAAGATAGATTAAGTAGGCTAATAAATAGGGCTAGGATGTTTAGATTTAAATAGGTTGGAGATCCGCTATGACTATGAAGATGTGAAAAGTTTCATTTGAATACCTATAAAATTATAGCGATAGCGTATCTCAAAAGGGCCAGTTCAGAGCTCATCTACTGCGTGCAGTGCAATTAAATTAATTCTCTCGCCCAAAATATTTAACTTAGCCACGTCAAAATTTTATTATCAATACTTAACTGCGTGCTGAATGCACATTTAAATTAAGAGCTTCATCGGCCATCAGCAAGAGAAGCTATGATTTATTAGGTAACTTAAAGTGGTGCCTTACTAGCCCAGCGGCTAGTCGGGAGAGCCGATTTGATCAGGCGTTCCCTCAGCCGTCCGCACCGCGGCTTTATATATAAGAGCGCTGCGCGAGGAAGAAAGGCCCCAGTTCTCTCCAGACGCTGAATAACACGCCATCTGTGTCGGGAGCCGCGTCGCGTCGGTATCACAGCTACAAACAGCCTCGGATGCCGTATTCAGTTACTCGAGATGCGCGTAACCATGAAATCATTTCAAGTGATTTTTATTATCTAGCTTCAGTTTGCGTATTGTCGTATTTTCACGTGCCGTCGCGGGACAGACATTCTACCAATTATTTAGCGTGGCGTTTGATGAAATATTCTCATCAAATTATGGCGAGCATTCTTTTTAACATTTAATTCGGACATTTATAGTTGCATCAGCGCATTAGACTCTGAACTGCTCTGTTAGTTAGGTTGTAGGGATACTTGTGTTTTTTATCAGTGACTTTCAGAATATACTCAACTATTTTGGAATATCGTTTTTGATTATAAATCCCGGACAATCTCCTAATTCCTCAGAGCTATAAGCTGCAGCTATAATTGTATTCTCAGATGAAGTGGGCACTAGGAATTCTAATTACAGGCTTCACGTTTTGTTAAATCACTTTCTGGGTGCTAAAAGTAATTAGAGAGCCAGTGTTGAGAACGGCGAAAGACAGCATTAGTAACATTCTAAAAGCCAGAAACTAATTTAACATTGAAACATTTATGCAACAGCAATTATATTTTCAATCCTAACAAACTCGCAGGCCCACAAGTATACATTAGGATCGTGACGGTGTATTCTGCAAACGTGTACTCAGCCATGTTTCTCTAACACGTACAAAGACGTGAATCCTCTCCAATCTCGCCAGAGAGCTAGGATAGACCTTAAATGACTTCAGCCGATCCGACGTAAGCATCCCTCACTGTTGTTCACCTAACTAGCAAACATACTTTCAAACGACTGTAGCAGGGAAATGTAACGTTTCCGGACATGGGTTCCAGTTCAGAACATTGTCTACTCGCTCCAATCTACTAGTCCTTGAAATTTGTAATGGCAATTTTCGAGCACCCTGTATAAAATCAAATTTTTCGTAGAACTTTTGTCTGTGAAATCTCTGCTCCTCCCAACTTGTGGGTTACAGATATCTCCTAGTGATACCGGAATTTTTCTGTAATGGATACGTTTTATTTGTAGCAAAGGGCGTATTAAGCCATACGATGATTGATCCTAAACTCAAGTATCAATACTGTGTCTTCTGTTCCTGAATGTCACGCAATCCATCGTCTAGTATGCATGTGTTATGCTGAAGGACAATGTACGTCAAGTGTCCGTCCGCTATAAATACGGGTAATATCGATCGTCGCAGTAACTGTTGAACAGCATTGGTTGGACGTTATTTCGGTCTTACGTGATGCATTATCTAAGAATATTCTACTCCACACCTATTTGTTTTGATAAGATAAAACCTGACTTAGACGTAATCAGTTTGCTACACTGTCGTCGCGTTACTGTCACTCTACGGTATTTTTTCTCTCTGTGGAACACTGTGCGTAAGCGATCACCAGAGATAACCTATCCATGACGTTATTCTCGCATCAAAGAACATAGTGAATTAGCGCTACAACCTTGTGGACCTACCAACTTTTTCTGAAAGAACAAAACCTATGGCGCCACAACTGATGTACGACAGCAGTTTGTGAGGAATGGCGAAAGGAGGGAAAAATAGGAGAGGCTTTTAATAAGTAATGAAACTTTTTTTTCTTCTAGGTAAATTCCAGTTGCAAAAATGCGGCATTTTCTGTGGGATATAGTGGACTACACCCTCTTCAGCCCCTATAGTTTTATGAAGTTTCGATTGGTGGCTTCGCAATACATATCCTTCGGAGGTACGTTTTAAGCAGAGAACTGTCATAGAGTTTCTTTTGGCGGAAAACCAGAACATCGCAGATGTTATTAGGCGCTTGTAGAATGTCTACGGAGACCTACCTGGAGGCGAACAAAAGCAGGGAGAGTTGGGCGAGGCGTCTGTCCATCACAACTACGTCGCGCAAACCTTGCCGGCCGCCCACAGCTGTGACTCCTGCAGTGTTGGAATGTGCTGACACTCTCATTAGAGGTTATCGATGGTTCACAATCAAACACCTCGCTGTTCAACTGGATGTCTTTGTTAGTAGTGCTGGCACATTCGTCAACCAGTTGGGATACTCAAAGGCGTGTTCCCGCTAGGTTTCTCGCTGCCTAACAGAAGACCATAAAGAACAACCGAGGACCATCTCTGCGGAATTGCTTGCGTGCTACGAAGCCGATCGTGACAATTTTTGTCGAACATCGTCAAAGGCAATGAAACATGTGTTCACAACTTCGAACCGGTAGCAATACGGCAATCCATGGATTGGCACCTCACCGTATTTCCTACGACGCTCAAAACCGTACCCTCAGCAGACGAAGTCATGGCAACGGGCTTCTGGAACTGTGAAGAGGTCATTCGGATGTCCTCCCTCATGATGCAACGATCAACTCGCAAGTCTCTTGGAAATTGAACAGACGACTTCAGCGTATTCATCATCACAAAAATGCAAACGAACTTCTCCTTCTCCATGCTAATGCAAGGCCTCGCCGAAGTCTGCGCACCATAAAACTAGGGGACTGAGGAAAGAATTTCAGCGTGTCGTCACGACAAAAATGCAAAGGAACTTCTCCTTCTCCATAACAACGCAAGGCCTCTGCGCACCATAGAGAAGGCCACGAAACTCGGAAATTGAAGAAACGATTTCAGCATTCTCGTCGACCCAAAAATGCAAACGAACTTCTCCTTCTCCAAAACAACGCATGGCCACACACAAGTCTGCGCTGTCGTCTCCGCATTGGCCATACCAGGCTGACCCATTGTTTTCTTTTGCGTGATGAGCCACCCCCACTTTGTGGTTGTGGAGCCTTCCAGCCAGTAGCCCACATTTTAGTTGAATGCCCCCATCTTTTGCCTCTGCGTGCTAAGTACAGACTCCCCCACACTTTACCTTTGATGTTGACTGACGATTCCCGGATGGTCGACCTGGTTCTCGGTTTCCTCCGGGAAAGTGGTTTTTATTCTCAGTTTTAAGGTTTTTAATCTCTCTCTGGTGTTGGGGCAGACCGGTGAGTGTTGGGGTATCTAGTGGTCTAGGGGTAGCGTCTTTGATACATAACCAAAACGTCTTCGGTCCCGGGTTCGATCCCCGCCACTGTCTAAATTTTGATAAATAATCAGCATTGGCGGCCGAAGACTTCCGGCATAAGAAGTCAGCCTCATTCTGCCAACGGCCTTGTCAAAGAGGGCGGAGGAGCGGATAGAGGTTCAGGGCACTCTCTTGACCTAGGGGTGGGAAATTGCCCCTAAAGGCGGAAGAATCAGCAATTATCAACGACATGAGGATGCAGAAGGCAATGGAAACCAATGCATTAAAGACACGTAACGTGTATCCACAGGACATGTGGCCTGTAATTGAAGAAGTATCATGATGATCTCTCCATTGGCAAAAGATTCCTGAATAGTCCCCCATTCGGATCTCTGGGAGGGGACTGCCAAGGGGGAGGTTACCATGAGAAAAAGATTGAATAATCAACGAAAGGATAACGTTCTACGAGTCGGGGCGTGGAATGTCAGAAACTTGAACGTGGTAGGGAAACCAGAAAATCTGAAAAGGGAAATGCAAAGGCTCAATCTAGATATAGTAGGGGTCAGTGAAGTGAAGTGGAAGGAAGACAAGGATTTCTGGTCAGATGAGTATCGGGTAATATCAACAGCAGCAGAAAATGGTATAACAGGTGTAGGATTCGTTATGAATAGGAAGGTAGGGCAGAGGGTGTGTTACTGTGAACAGTTCAGTGACCGGGTTGTTCTAATCAGAATCGACAGCAGACCAACACCGACAACGATAGTTCAGGTATACATGCCGACGTCGCAAGCTGAAGATGAACAGATAGAGAAAGTGTATGAGGATGTTGAAAGGTTAATGCAGTACGTAAAGGGGGACGAAAATCTAATAGTCATGGGCGACTGGAATGCAGTTGTAGGGGAAGGAGTAGAAGAAATGGTTACAGAAGAATATGGGCTTGGGACGAGGAATGAAAGAGGAGAAAGACTAATTGAGTTCTGTAACAAGTTTCAGCTAGTAATAGCGAATACCCTGTTCAAGAATCACAAGAGGAGGAGGTATACTTGGAAAAGGCCGGGAGATACGGAAAGATTTCAATTAGATTACATCATGGTCAGACAGAGATTCCGAAATCAGATACTGGATTGTAAGGCGTACCCAGGAGCAGATATAGACTCGGATCACAATATAGTAGTGATGAAGAGTAGGCTGAAGTTCAAGACATTAGTCAGGAAGAATCAATACGCAAAGAAGTGGGATACGGAAGTACTAAGGAATGACGAGATACGTTTGAAGTTCTCTAACGCTATAGATACAGCAATAAGGAATAGCGCAGTAGGCAGTACAGTTGAAGAGGAATGGACATCTCTAAAAAGGGTCATCACAGAAGTTGGGAAGGAAAACATAGGTACAAAGAAGGTAGCTGCGAAGAAATAATGGGTAACAGAAGAAATACTTCAGTTGATTGATGAAAGGAGGAAGTACAAACATGTTCCGGGAAAATCAGGAATACAGAAATACAAGTCGCTGAGGAATGAAATAAATAGGAAGTGCAGGGAAGCTAAGACGAAATGGCTGCAGGAAAAATGTGAAGACATCGAAAAAGATATGATTGTCGGAAGGACAGACTCAGCATACAGGAAAGTCAAAACAACCTTTGGTGTCATTAAAAGCAACGGTGGTAACATTAAGAGTGCAACGGGAATTCCACTGTTAAATGCAGAGGAGAGAGCAGATAGGTGGAAAGAATACATTGAAAGCCTCTATGAGGGTGAAGATTTGTCTGATGTGATAGAAGAAGAAACAGGATTTGATTTAGAAGAGATAGGGGATCCAGTATTAGAATCGGAATTTAAAAGAGCTTTGGAGGACTTACGGTCAAATAAGGTAGAAGGGATAGATAACATTCCATCAGAATTTCTAAAATCATTGGGGGAAGTGGCAACAAAACGACTATTCACGTTGGTGTGTAGAATATATGAGTCTGGCGACATACCATCTGACTTTCGGAAAAGCATCATCCACACAATTCCGAAGACGGCAAGAGCTGACAAGTGCGAGAATTATCGCACAATCAGCTTAACAGCTCATGCATCGAAGCTGCTTACAAGAATAATATACAGAAGAATGGAAAAGAAAATTGAGAATGCGCTAGGTGACGATTAGTATGGCTTTAGGAAAAGTAAAGGGACGAGAGGGGCAATTCTGACGTTACGGCTAATAATGGAAGCAAGGCTAAAGAAAAATCAAGACACTTTCATAGGATTTGTCGACCTGGAAAAAGCGTTCGACAATATAAAATGGAGCAAGCTGTTCGAGATTCTGAAAAAAGTAGGGGTAAGCTAGAGGGAGAGACGGGTCATATACAATATGTACAACAACCAAGAGGGAATAATATGAGTGGGCGATCAAGAACAAAGTGCTCGTATTAAGAAGGGTGTAAATGGCTGTAGCCTTTCGCCCCTACTCTTCAATCTGTACATCGAGGAAGCAATGATGGAAATAAAAGAAAGATTCAGGAGTGGAATTAAAATACAAGATGAAAGGATATCAATGATACGATTCGCTGATGACATTGCTCTCCTGAGTGAAAGTGAAGAAGAATTAAATGATCTGCTGAACGGAATGAACAGTCTAATGAGTACACAGTATGGATTGAGAGTAAATCGGAGAAAGACGTAGGTAATGAGAAGTAGTAGAAATGAGAATAGCGAGAAACTTAACATCAGGATTGATAGACACGAAGTCAATGAAGTTAAGGAATTCTGCTACCTAGGCAGTAAAATAACCAATGACGGACGGTGCAAGGAGGACATCAAAAGCAGACTCGCTATGGCAAAAAAGGCATTTCTGGCCAAGAGAAGTCTACTAATATCAAATACCGGCCTTAATTTGAGGAAGAAATTTCTGAGGATGTACGTCAGGAGTACAGCATTGTATGGTAGTGAAACATGGACTGTGGGAAAACCGGAACAGAGGAGAATCGAAGCATTTGAGATGTGGTGCTATAGACGAATGTTGAAAATTAGGTGCACTGATAAGGTAAGGAATGAGGAGGTTCTACACAGAGTCGGAGAGGAAAGGAATATGTAGAAAACACTTATAAGGAGAAGGGACAGGATGATAGGACATCTGCTAAGACATGAGGGAATGAGTTCCATGGTACAAGAGGGAGCTGTAGAGGGCAAAAACTGTAGAGGAAGACAGAGATTGGAATACGTCAAGCAAATAATTGAGGACGTAGGTTGCTAGTGCTACTCTGAGATGAAGAGGTTAGCACAGGAAAGGAATTCGTGGCGGGCCGCATCAAACCAGTCAGTGACTGATGACCAAAAAGAAAAGCCGTGTTTGGAGATTCCCGACTCCCCTCCCTGACTGAGATCCTCTTTTCTTCCCCTTTTACTCTGTTTTTATCATTTTTTTTTAAGGATTGGTTAGTCTCCTTTTCCCCTACGCACTTCTTCATTCTAGCGGTTGGACCTTTTACGTCGCAAGTGGTCTTGCCTCTGCTGCTTCAGCATAGCGCTGGGTTCGCTCCTCTTGCTGACTTACCTCATTTTGTTTTTACCAGTGACAACATGACTTTACATTTTTTAGCCTTTTCCCTTTTATTGTTCTGATATTTCTGACATGTCACACTATCGGAATGGACCACATTTAAAACAAGGGACTGATGACCTTGCTGGTTGGTCCCTTAAACCCCAACCAACAACAACACCCGAGAGTGGATCGCAAAACTTCATTAGACTGCTCATCGTCATCTCGCGCCTTCCGATTTCCACATGTCTGGCCCAATGAAGGTTGCACCCTGTGCGAAGCAGTGAGTGAATAATGGAGAGGTTGGTGATGTAGCAAGACGTTGGCTTCGACGCCGTCGCAATGAACGGAGATTATGTCAAAAAATACGGTTTTGTAGCCGAAAGAGTGGGGATTATAACGGTGAATTGGAATTCTGAATAAATTCAACCTGCTTTCAGAACCAAATGAGTCGCATTGCTTATTGAACACCCCTGGTAAAAAAGACTCTTCCCGACAGGAGTGAGCTGGTCACCTGGGCCCGTTCGCTGCGCTTCCAGATGCCCTGGCTGCTGAACCCTGCAGCGGCCATCAGCTCTTGGCACGACCCCTCACCTGCAAATGGCTCTGAGCGCTATGGGACTTAACTTCTGAGGTCATCAGTCCCCTAGAACTTAGAACTACTTAAACCTAACTAACCTAAGGACATCACACACACCCATGCCCGAGGCAGGATTCGAACCTGCGACCGTAGCGGTCTCGCGGTTCCAGACTGTAGCGCCTAGAACCGCTCGGCCACTCCGGCCGGCCCCTCACCTGCAGGAGCCGGCTTGCCGGTCCTTGGCTCCAGTCCACGGCGCTCCATCCATCACGACCTGGCGGGCAAGCCGTGGCCGGCGCCACGAGGCACTGTGCCATCAGTTATTCATTTGTCTCCACAATGGCGCCCTCTCCAGCCGTGAAATATTAGCGCGGCACGGCCGCCTGCCCAAGCGCTGGAAAAGAGCTCTGTCTCCCCCCCGAGTTATTCTATCAACCTCCCCTTCCCTCCTCCCCTCCCACCCCTCCCCACCAACCCGCCCCACAGAGTCACCATCGCAAAATCACACGCTCTGCGACGAATTTACGCCTCGCTGGGCCAAATATAAATATTATTGATGGGCCGGCACGTATTTCACGGCATCGCCCGACACAGACATACCCACACATTGCCTACTACCATCTCTCCTTTCTCGCCTGTCAGACGTCGAGTGCAAAAGCCCGGCAATTCCTCTGGGGCCGTTGAAAATTTTCGGCGTAGCCGGCCCGTTGGGCGTGATTTACACCGCCGATGCTTTACTGGCAGGAATCGTTCGTCCTGACGCACCCGGAGCGACCCTGCATTTGCGAATCCAGAGCTGGAGAAGTGTGTCAGCGAGTAGGCTCCAGACAGCCGCTCGCAGAGTGTTGACGTACACTGGACAGCCGACACACACCACTCATAAGGCGCGCTGTTAATTTCCGCAGGTACTTGCGTGTCGCGCTCTGCTTACACACATCCTCACCTCTCTGTGTGAAATGTGATCGTGGAGACAATACTCACAGTTTCCAAAGCTATAGATGAACACAAAACATAATAAAATTGCTGTATTACTGTTTATGTCTTTTAAAGTTCAGTTTTACTCTTACACCATAAGATAGAACTGAAGAGAACAATTTATTTCACAAAATACCTTCACCTAATCTCCATTGTTGCTTATGACAGCTTCTCAACTTTTTGTGATCTTCTCTATTCCATATAGGACCCCTTCATTGCCGACCTGTCTGATTACTCGGGTCACCTCACTGGAAGCTTCATCAGTTGTATCAAAACGTTTTCCACGGAGTAGTTCCTTCAGTTGGGAAACAAAGTCTGGTGGGCTCATAGCAGGACTCTATGGTGGGCAGGGAATTACTTCGCATCCATGTAGACATAACGTTATCGAGCCTCACTGGAAGGGCAATATTGGGTGTTGCATTACCGTGCAAAATGAAGACACCAGCTGCAATCATGTCAGGCATTCTTTGACGGATTTCCAGGCTCAAAATAGTTTGTAGCACGCACCCGTTATAAAAATCCTCTGCAGCACTCGGTAGATATGACGCCATTCATATCAAACTAAAAGATCTTCATCAGTTTCACCTTTGCTTGTTGACGCAGAGTTTTTTTGAACATGGAGAGTCAGGACTTTTCCATTTTCTGGCTCAAAATCTCGTTTCCAGGCTTCATCAAGTGCTACATTGCTTTTCAGAAACTGTTTTCCTTCTTTCGATATAGCTGAAATAACTCATCTGCAATTTTTCTGCGACCTGCTAGCTTCAGTTCACTCATATCATGCCCAATCCATCTCGCAGCATCTTTTCTTATCTCTAACCTTTCAGTTATCATGCTGTAAACTGAAGTGACAGCTATTCTGGCGTCATATGGAACTTCCCCACATGTTTTTCGTCGATCCTCTCTCAAAATGTATTGACAATAATCTGAGAGGTGTAGACTGTTGCAGTCGATGGATGGTCTTCCACTTCTTGGGTTGTCCTTAGTGCTTACCCGACCTTCACGGATGCGAGCGGACCAAAGTGATACTGTGCTACGATCCACTACACTATTCCCATAGATATAAATCAACGCCTTACACATTTCCGTTGCGTTCTTTCCACGTAGGGATTCGATTTTGATGTAGGAACTCTTTTCACTATGTGCAAACCGACCTGACTCAATTTCCGCTTCCAGCTGAAAACTGAATTACTCTCGATAGAGCCAGGCGAACCAGCACCCATATAAATGACAGTCATGCTTAATGTCTCACTCACCACTGACACGAATTTCACTGAAAAGGGTTTTATCAGGGGGGAGGTAAATGCCAGCACAAATACTGTGGTGTGGAAGGGGATCTCAAGGGTATCACAACAACAAAACCACTCACAGTATTAAATTTTTAATAGGAAATTTATTTAACAACTGGAAAGCTTAATTTCATATTCACTGAAGAGACAAAGAAACTGGTATAGGCAAGTGCACTGAAGTACAGAGGCATGTAAACAGGCAGAATACGGCGCTGCTGTCGGCAACGCCTATATAGGGCAACAAGGGTGTTGCGCAGTTGTTCGACCGATTACTGCTGCTACAATGGCAGGTTATCGTAATCCAATAGACTTTGAACGTTGTATTATAGTCGGTACTAAAAGGTATCAGATAGATTATATAATGGTAAGACAGAGATTTAGGAACCAGGTTTTAAATTGTAAGACATTTCCAGGGACAGATGTGGATTCTGACCACAATCTATTGGTTATGAACTGCAGATTGAAACTGAAGAAACTGCAAAAAGGTGGGAATTTAAGGAGATGGGACCTGGATAAACTGAAAGAACCAGAGGTTGTAGAGAGTTTCAGGGAGAGCATAAGGGAACAATTGACAGGAATGGAGGAAAGAAATACAGTAGAAGAAGAATGGGTACCTCTGAGGGATGAAGTAGTAAAGGCAGCAGACGATCAAGTAGGTAAAAAGATGAGGGCTAATAGAAATCCTTGGGTAACAGAAGAAATATTGAATTTAATTGATGAAAGGAGAAAATATAAAAATGCAGTAATTGAAGCAGGCAAAAAGGAATACAAACATCTCAAAAATGAGATTGACAGAAAGTGCAAAATAGCAAAGCAGGGATGGCTAGAGGACAAATGTAAGGATGTAGAGGCTTGTCTCACTAGGGGTAAGATAGATACTGCCTACAGAAGAATTAAAGAGACCTTTGGAGAGAAGAGAACCACTTGTATGAATATTAAGAGCTCAGATGGCAACCCAGATCTAAGCAAAGAAGGGAAGGCAGAAAGGTGGAAGGAGTACATAGAGGGTTTATACAAGGGCAATGTACTTGAGGACAATATTATGGAAATGGAAGAGGATGTAGATGAAGACGAAATGGGAGATAAGATACTGCGTGATGAGTTTGACAGAGCACTGAAAGACCTGAGTCGAAACAAGGCCCCGCGAGTAGAAAACATTCCATTAGAACTACTGATGGCCTTGGGAGAGCCAGTCATGACAAAACTCTACCATCTGGTGAGCAAGATGTATGAGATAGGCGAAATACCCTCAGACTTCAAGAAGAATATAATAATTCCAATCCCAAAGAAAGCAGGTGTTGACAGATATGAAAATTACCGAACTATCTTTTTAATAAGCCACGGCTGCAAAATACTAACGCGAATTCTTTACAGACGAATGGAAAAACTGGTAGAAGCGAACCTCGGGGAAGATCAGTTTGGATTCCGTAGAAATGTTGGAACACGTGAGGCAATACTAACCTTACGACTTATCTTAGAAGAAAGATTAAGAAAAGGCAAACCTACGTTTCTAGCATTTGTAGACTTAGAGAAAGCTTTTGACAATGTTAACTGGAATACTCTCTTTCAAATTCTGAAGGTGGCAGGGTAAAATACAGGGAGCGAAAGGCTATTTACAATTTGTACAGAAACCAGATGGCAGTTATAAGAGTCGAGGGGCATGAAAGGGAAGCAGTGGTTGCGAAAGGAGTGAGACAGGGTTGTAGCCTCTCCCCGATGTTATTCAATCTGTATATTGAGCAGGCAGTAAAGGAAACAAAAGAAAAATTCGGAGTAGGTATTAAAATTCATGGAGAAGAAGTAAAAACTTTGAGGTTCGCCGATGACATTGTAATTCTGTCAGAGACAGAAAAGGACTTGGAAGACCAATTGAACGGAATGGACGGTGTCTTGAAAGGAGGATATAAGATGAACATCAACAAAAGCAAAACGAGGATAATGGAATGTAGTAAAATTAAATCGGGTGATGCTGAGGGAATTAGATTAGGAAATGAGACACTTAAAGTAGTAAAGGAGTTTTGCTATTTAGGGAGTAAAATAACTGATGATGGTCGAAGTAAAGAGGATATAAAATGTAGACTGGCAATGGCAAGGAAAGCGTGTCTGAAGAAGAGAAATTTGTTAACATCGAGTATAGATTTAAGTGTCAGGAAGTCGTTTCTGAAAGTATTTGTATGGAGTGTAGCCATGTATGGAAGTTAAACATGGACGATAACTAGTTTGGACAAGAAGAGAATAGAAGCTTTCGAAATGTGGTGCGACAGAAGAATGCTGAAGATTAGATGGGTAGATCACATAACTAATGAGGAGGTACTGAATAGGATTGGGGAGAAGAGGAGTTTGTGGCACAACTTGACTAGAAGAAGGGATCGGTTGGTAGGACATGTTTTGGGGCATCAAGGGATCACAAATTTAGCGTTGGAGGGCAGCGTGGAGGGTAAAAATCGTAGAGGGAGACCAAGAGATGAATACACTAAGCAGATTCAGAAGGATGTAGGTTGAAGTAGGTACTGGGAGATGAAGAAGCTTGCACAGGATAGAGTAGTATGGAGAGCTGCATCAAACCAGTCTCAGGACTGAAGACCACAACAAGAACAACAACAATTATAGTCGGCGCACGAGCGATGGGACACAGCATCTCCGAGGTGGCGATGAAGCGGGGATTTTCCCGTATGACCATTTCACGAGTGTGCCGTGAATATCAGGTATCCGGTAAAACATCAAATCTCCGACATCGCTGCGGCAGGAGAAAGATCCTGCAAGAACGGGACCAACGACGGCTGAAAAGAATCGTTCACTGTGACAGAAAAAGGGCAATCCTTCCGCAAATTGCTGCAGATTTCAATGCTAGGCCATCAGCAAGTATCAGCTCTAGAACCATTCAACGAAACATCAACGATGTGGGGTTACGGTGCCGAAGGCCCACTTGTGTACCCTTGATGACTGCACGACACAAAGCTTTATGCCCCGCCTGGGCCCATCGACACCGACAATGGACTGTTGATGACTGGAAACTTGTTGCCTGGTCGGACGAGTCCCATTTCAAAATGTATCGAGCGGACGGACGTGTATGGGTATGGAGACAACCGCATGGATCTATGAATCTTGCGTGTCAGCGAGGGATTGTTCAAGCTCTGTAATGGTGTGGAATGTGTACAGTTGGAGTGATATGGAACCTCTGATAGTCTAGATACGACTCCGACAGGTGACGCGTACGTAAGAATCCTGCATCCATTCATGTCCATTGTGCATTTCGACGGATTTGGGGATTTCTAGCAGGACAACGCTACACCCCACATGTCCAGAATAGCTACAGAGTGGCCCTTCTGAGTTTAAAAACTTTCGCTTGAGCATATCTGGGTAGCCTTGCAACCTGTTGTTCAGAAGAGGTCTCCACCTCGTACTCTTACGGATTCATGGGCAGCCCTGCAGGATTCATAATATCAATTCCCTCCAGCACTGCTTCAAACTTTAGTCGAGTCCATGCTACGTCGTGTTGTGGCACTTCTGCGTGCTCGCGGGGACCCTACACGACATTAGGTAGGTGTACCAGTTTCTTTGGCTCTTCAGTGTCTCTCTGCTTCAACAGCCCCATATGTATTTGAAATAACTAACTCTTACCAAAAAAATTAAAATTAGCTGTAACATGCCTCAAGAAAATGATATTTTAAGTACCATGTTTGATGTATATATTTAGCAATTAATAAGGGAATCAGCACCCCTGCTCTGGGTCAAAACGTCATTGGTCCCGGGTTAGAAATCCGCCACCGCTTAAACTTTCACCGCTTTGGTAATCAATTGGCATAAGATGCCATGCTCATTCTGCCAAAGGCCCTGTTAAAGAGGACGGAGGAGTGGACAGAGGTTCAGGACACCCTCTTGTCCTGAGGGTGAGAAACTGCCCCTAAAGGCAAAAGAAACAGCAATCATCAGGCGGGTGAGGATTCATAATGGAAACCAATGCATTACAGACACATAACGTGTATCTACCTGACATGTGCTCCGTAACTGAAAAAATTGTCATGATGATCTCTCCATTGGAAAAAATTCCAAACTAGTGCCCCATTCGGATGTCCGGGAGGGTACTGCCAAAGGAAAAGTAAAGACTGAATAACTAACGAAAGCATAACGTTCTACGAGTCGGGGTGTGGTATGTCAGCAGGTTAAACGTGGTAGGGAAGCTAGAAAATCTGAAAAGGGAAATGTAAAGGCTCAATCTAGATATAGTGGGGGTCAGTGAAATGAAATGGAAAGAAGGCAAGGATTTCTGGTAAGATGAAAATAGGGTAATATCAACAGCAGCAGAAAATAGCAGAACGAGAGTAGGATTCGTTATGAATAAGAAGGTAGGACAGAGAGTGTTGCTGTTAACAGTTCAGTGATAGAATTGATCTGATCAGAATCGACAGCAAACCAACACCGACAACGATAGTGCAGATATATATGCCGACGTCGCGTGCTGAAGATGAAGAGAGAAAGTATATGAGAATGTTAAAAGGGTAATACTGTACGTCGAGTAAGATGAAAATCTAATAGTGATGGGGGACTGAAATGCAGCTGCAGGGGAAGAAATAGAAGAAATGGTTAGAGAAGAATATGGGCTCGGGACAAGGAGTGAGAGAGGAGAAAGACTAATTGAGTTCTGTAATAAAGTTCAGCTAGTAATAACGAATACTCTGTTCAAGAATCACAAGAAAAAATTGGAATGATGGTATGGCGTCAGTGGCCGGAAGTTCCCAGGCAGGAAGTTCGGCCGCCAAGTGGAAGTCTTACTGGGTGCGGCACCACATTGGTCTAATTGCGCGTCGACAATGGGGATGAAATGATAATGAGGGCAGCACAACACCCAGTCCCTGAGGAGAGAAAATCTCCCACCCCAGCCAGGAATCGAACCTGGGCCCCCGTTCGTGGCATTCCAACGCGCTGACCGTTCAGCTATTGGGGCAGACAGAATCACAAAAGGAGGAGGTGTATTTGGAAGACGGCGGGTGATACGGGAAGATTTCTGTTAGATTTCGTCTTGGTCAGATTGATTCCGAAATCAGTTACTGGATTGTAAGGCTTTCCAAGGAGCAGATATAGACACAGATCGCAATGTAGCAGTGATGAAGACTATGTGTGTGAATTCCTAAGGGACCAAACTGCTTAGGTCGTCGGTCCCTAGACTTACACACTACTTAAGCTACCTTAAACTAAGTTGTGTTAAGAACAACACACACACCCTTGCCCGAGGGCTGTAGATACAGCAATAAAGAATAGCCCAGTAGGTAGTACAGTTGAGATGTTTAAAATGGGCAATGACAGAAGATAAAAAGATAAACATAGGTACAAAGAAGGTAATCGTTGAAAGGAGAAACCACAAAAAGTTCAGTGAAATTGAGGAACAGAAATAAAAGTCACTGAGGAATGAAATAAGTGGGAAGAGCAGGGAAGCTAAGACGAAATGGCTGCATGAAAAATTTGAAGAAATCGAAAAAGAAATGATTCTTGGAAAGACTGATTCAGCATATTGGAAAGTCAAAACAACCTTCGGTGAAATTAAAAGTAAGGCTGGTAACATTATGAGTGCAACGGGAATTCCACTTGAAACCTTCCCGTCTCCTCTATATCTCTTCTGTTCCGCAGCCTTCCCTTCTACAGTAACCTATGAAACCTTCCCTTAGCATTTCTATCTCTTGCTTAATAATGGTTCAAATGGCTCTGAGCACTATGGGACTTAACATCTGAGGTCATCAGTCCCCTAGAACTTAGAACTACTTAAACCTAACTAACCTAAGGACATCACACACATCCATGCCCGAGGCAGGATTCGAACCTGCGACCGTAGCAGTCGCGTGGTTCCGGACTGAAGCGCCTAGAACCGCTCGGCCACCACGGCCAGCGCTCTTGCTTAATAATAACAAATGACATCTTCCCTTCGAAATTAATTCTCTTTCTCAATCTTCGCATACAAATTTAAATGCTGCTTATTAAAAGTGATTTTCTGATTATTTCGACGAAACATAGAATGTGTCGTCGTCGTGGCCCTCAGTCGTTACCTGCAATAACCCAAAACTGTTCCTTACCTCTTTTACTGTTACTGGATCGCCATCTGACAGCTACATCGAACTGCTACATGAATATACTTACTCTGTTTTACTATATTAGCTGTTGGTGGGCGGTCATAATAAGTGGCTATATTTATTACCAAAGCTGACGTTATTCTTTAATAGCAAAACTGGCGTCATTCTTTAATTAATTTGACTGAAGTTACGTTATTCATAGTTAAACTTTTTCTTGACAACAATAAAATTTTGCAAAGTTTTACGTTGATGGTTTCTAGGATGGATCATAATCAGTAATGCAATATTACTGGCAAAAAATAATTATATTCTGAATGAAATGATTTTACAAACTTTCAAATGGGACTAACTTTTAGCATTGCGCAAACATACCTTCAGTATTCTTGAGTTTCTCAAAAAAATAATTCAATAATATTAGTTCCTCTTATGATAATAGTTAGCTGATGTCTCTGTACATCCGTTATAATCTCTTGTAAATCATAGCTGGTGGCTGGCAGGCACACCGCTCCTCTCAACGTCTCGCTTCAGACCTGCTACCGACTCGCTTCACTTCTCGCTTACTACTGACTTCCTAATAACCTCGTTCCAACAATGCTTTCTGGTGCAGACAATCCCTGCTACCATTACAAAATGTATCAATGCGCGGTCTTTCCCGCTCTTTTCTTAAAATGTACCCATACACGGTCTCTCCCGACCTTTTTTAAAATTATGTCAATTTGCGGTCTTTCTTGCCAACAATACTTTGGTGCAGACATTCCCTGCTACCACAATTATTTCCAACATGACAAATATTAATTATTCCTACTTAATCCTATTAATAACATATAAACATCTTTCATAAATGGTGGTTTGACAATAGACAATAGAAATATACACGTCTTACGCACTGTTAAATGCAGAGGAGAGAGCGGATAGGTGGAAAGAGCCACTGAAGGCCTCTGTGAGAGGAAGATTTATCTGATGTAATAGAAGAAGAAACAGAAGAGATAGGGGATCCGTTATTAGAATCAGAATTTTGGAGGACTTTAGATCAAATAAGGCAGAAGGGATAGATAACATTCCAACAGAATTTCTAAAATCATTGGGGGAAGCGGCAACAAAATGGGCTATTCACGTTGATGTGTAGAATGTATGAGTCTGGCGACATATCGTCTGACTTTCGGAAAAATGTCATCCACACAATTCCGAAGAATGCAAGAGACGACAAGTGCGGGAATTATCGCGTAATCAATTTAACTCCTCATGCATCTAGTTGCTTACAAGAACAATATGCAGAAGAATGGAAAAGAAAATTGAAGATGTGTTAGATGATGATCAGTTCCGCTTTAGGAAAGGTAAAGGCACCAGAGAGGCAACTGTGACGATGAAGTCGATAATGGAAGGAAAACTAAAGAGAAATTAGGCCATGTTCATAGGTCTTGTTGACATAGAAAAAGCGTTCGACAATGTAAAATGATGCAAGGATCTCGAAATTCTGGACAAAATAGGGATACGCTGTAGGCAGAGACGGGAGATAAACAATATGTACAAAAGCAAAAAGTGAATAATACGAGTCTGATTGGACGACCAAGGACGAAGGGATGTAGTCTTTCGCCCCTATTATTCAGTACGTACATCGAAGAATCAATGGTGGAAATAAAAGGAAGATTCAGGAATGGAATTAAAATTCAAGGTGAAGGGATATCAATGATACGATTCGCTGATGACATTGATATCCTGAATGAAAGTGAAGAACAGTTACATGATCTGCTGAATAGGATGGACAGTATACTAAGTACAGAATATGGATCAAGAGTGAATTGAAGAAAGACGAAACTAATAAGAAGTAGCAGAAATGAGAACAGCGGGAAACTTAATGTCAGGACTGATGTTCACGAAGTAGTGAAGTTAAGGAATTCAGCTACGTAGAGAGCAAAATAACCACTGACGAACGGAACAAGAAGGACATCAAAAGCAGACTAGCAATGGCAAAAAGGGCATTCCTGGCCAAGAGAAATCTACTAATATCAAATATCAGCCTTAATTTGAGGAAGAAATTTCTGGGAATGTACGTCTGGAGTACAGCATTGTTTGGTAGTGAAACATGGGCTGTGGGAAAACCGGAACACAAGAGAATCGAAGCATTTGAGATGTGGTGCTATACACGAGCGTTGAAATTAGATAGACTGATAAGGTAAGGAATGAGGAGGTTCTGCGCAGAATCGGAGAGGAAAGGAGCTGACAAGGAGAAGGGACAATAGGACATATGTTAAGACATCAGGGAATGACTTCCATGGTACTGGAGGGAGCTGTAAAGGGCAAAAAATGTAGAGGAAGACAGAGATTGGAATACATCCAGCAAATAATTGACGACGTAGGTTGCAAGTGCTACTCTGAGATGAAAAGGTTAGCACAGAGAGAAATTCGTGGCTAGCCGCATCAAACCAGTCATAAGACTGATGACTAAAAAAAAATAGCAGTCAACATCTTGAACTACTAGCAATTCCCTGAATTCGTGCCTAAACTTCAGGCTAACAAATAATGATGTTAAGAAAATGATTCCTTGCATAACATAAAAAATTCCAGCACAAATAAGACCGCTAGTCAATTAACTTCAGAAACAAATATTTCACAA
Organism: Schistocerca nitens; assembly: GCF_023898315.1. Lineage (NCBI taxonomy): Eukaryota > Metazoa > Arthropoda > Insecta > Orthoptera > Acrididae > Schistocerca > Schistocerca nitens. Next base: position 216,501,131 of record NC_064615.1, on the reverse strand, counting down.
GACACACAACTGGCTAAAATCGTAAAACCCACTTTTAGTAACTGGCTAGTAATAATTTACAAAGATTAAAACGCTATAAAATGAATTTCGTGCACTCACAAAGAACGTAAGTAAATGCTGCTAGGACACATTTAAAGCAAGCAAATTAAGCGAGAGACTTTAAGAGTAACCTTTAAACATAAAAACTTTAACACAGCTATCATGTACATAATTTAGTTCATAATTGAGGCAAAGGCGCCAATTCGATCTCCTTTGTCAGAGCAATATTACAAATATAGCTACTGCACTGGGCAGTTTGCTTCCTCCACCAACTGATCGACCCTGACTATTAGGACCGGCATAAACAACTTGATTTGCTTGCCCAATAACATGGAGGAGTAGTGGACTAAAACTGACTAAGTTTATAACATTACTAGGGAGAAACAGTTGGCCACATCGAAAGCTTACATTGCTTAAAGGGGCACTTGGCACATGAGCGTTGACACAAGGATAAACTCTGTTATTTGACAGGAATGAAAACAATGTACCAAATTACTGCCAGTCCGCACTAATAATGTTTACTGTATGTAATTACAGCAAGCACGACACGGCAATGAAGCGTTTACAGTTGTGCTAATAGACCAGATCATGTAATTCAGCTGACCAAGCTATACCACAAAGTCACGAGAAAACGTGTGCCTGAGCCTATTACTCTTGAGACACTAGACCAGTATACAGTGTTCCAAGCATTAAGCTCGACTGATAATAAATAGTCACAACCAGCTTTAACATTAACCTTTAAACATAAAAACTTTAACACAACTATAATGTACTTAACTTAGTCCATAATTGAGGCAAACGCGCCTATCCGATGTCCTTTGTCACAGCAATATTACAAATATCCGACATGACTCAATTGCCGCTTCCAGCTGAAAACTGAATTACTCTCGACAGAGCCACGCGAACCAGCAACCAAATAGATGTTAACTCTGAAATTATTGGTATATCAGAGCACCACTTAAATAATTAGATAATTCAGAGGCTTCCTTTACCAGGCTACAGATTAGCTGGCTGTTTCTCAAGGAGTTCCTAGCGGGGTGGGGGAGTGGCTCTGTACGTAAAAACAGTATTTCATTTGAGTCCATAGGCGTATCACGACACTGCACTGATCAGATATTTGAAAATTGTGCAGCGTTAGTTGAATTTAGTGAAACTAAACTTCTAATTGCTGTTGTTTATAGGTCCCCTAACTCCGACTTCAGAGCATTTTTGCTTAAGCTAGAGAGGGTTCTTGATTCACTTTGTAGGAAGTACCAGAAAGTAATTATATGTGGTGACTTCAATATTAATTTTGTATATGATTGTGGAAGAAAATGGATGTTGGTAGATCTCCTAAATTCGTATGATCTGATGCAAACTGTGTTTTTTTCCAACTAGGCTGCAGGGGAACAGTAGCACAGTAATAGACAATATTTTTATTCATTCTTCATTACTAGATGGGCATTCTGTTAATAAAAGGGTGAATGGCCTTTCAGACCATGATGCACAAATTTTAACACTAAAAGGTTTTTGTACCCAAACCAATGTCATATTTAATAACAAACTACGTAGGAAAGTTAATCCAACAGCAATAGAGAGTTTTTTAAAACTTGTCAAGGAACAAGAGTGGCAAGATGTTTATAGTGCCGATAATATAGATGATGTATGTTGTACCGTCCATCCGTACTGTACAACATACAGCAGCCTTAAGAAGGAAGCAATGGATCGCAGAAAATGGTGAGGCAAAGGACCTGCTAATATAGCAGGTAACTGATGATGATGAATATAGATGATAAATACAACGCTTTCCATAACACATTTCTCATTCTCTATTAGAGTTGCTTTCCATTAGAACATTCTAAACGGGGTACTAGCAGTAATGGACAGCCCAGTTGGCTGACTAGTGGGATAAGAACAAAGCGGGAATTATATCAAAATGTTAGAAGTAGTCACATTCAAGCTTCAGTAGCCCATTACAAACAGTATTGTAAGGAGCTTAAAAATGTTATGATGGAGTGCCTAGCAGAATATTAAAGTACTGTGCTGCACATGTTAGCCCTGTATTTAGCGATATTTGTAATTTTGCCTTCAGGAATGGTCAGTTTCCTGAGCGATTAAAGCACTCAGTAGTAAAGCCGCTTTATAAAAAGGGAGAAAGGGATAATGTAGATAATTTTAGACCTATTTCTATGCCATCAGTGTCTGCAAAAGTTATCGAAAAGGCTGTGCATTTAAGGTTAATTGATCATTTTATATCACATAATTTGCTATCAAATGTGCAGTTCGGCTTTAGAAGTCGTTTGACAACTGAAAATGCTATATTCTCTTTTCTGTTTGAGGTACTGGACGGGCTAAAGAAAACGTTTCGAACGCTTGTCGTATTTTTTGATTTAACAAAGGCATTTGACTGTGTTGATCTCACAATATTGCTCTAGAAGTTGGACCATTACGGAAAAGGGGAGTAGCTCACAATTGGTTCACCTCTCACTTAAGCAACAGGCAGCAAAAGGTCATTATTCACAATGTTGATAACGGCTGTGATGTGGGATCTGAGTGGGGTACTATCAAGTGGGGGGTGCCCCAGGGATCAGTGTTGGGGCCGCTCGTGTTCCTTATTTGTATAAATGATATGCCCTCTAGTATTATGGGTAACTCTAAAATATTTCTGTTTGCTGGTGACACTAGCTTAGTAGTAAAGGATGTTGTGTGCAACATTGACTCGGTTTCAAGTAGTGCAGTACATGACCTCATTTCATGGCTTGTAGAAAATAAACTAACGTTAAATCACAGTAAGACTCAGTTTTTACAATTTCTAACACACAACTCAACAAAAGTTGACATTTTGATTTCACAGAGTGGGCATATGATTAGTGAAACTGAACAGTTCAAATTCCTAGGTGTTCAGATAGATAGTAAGCTGTCGTGGAAAGCCCACGTTCAGGATCTTGTTTAAAGACTTAATACTGCCATTTTCACTATTCGAACGGTATCAAAAGTGAGTGATACTTCGACACGTAAATTGATCTACTTTGCTTATTTTCATTCACTTATATCGTCTGGTATTATGTTTTGGGGTAACTCTTCCCATTCTAGAAGGATATTTTTGGCTCAGAAACGGGTGGTTCGGGCAATAAGTGGTGTGGGTTCACGAACCTCTTGTCGACCTCTGTTCACGAGTCTGGGTATTTTGACACTGGACTCTCAATATGTATATTCCTTATTGTCGTTTCTTGTTACCAATATTAGTTTATTTCCAAGAATAAGCTGCTTTCACTCGGTTAATACTCGGCAGAAATCAAACCTCCATTTGGATCGGACTTCCTTAACTCTTGTGGAAAAAGGTGTGCAGTATACAGCTTCCATTTTCAATAAGCTGCCACTCGAATTCAAAAATCTTAGCAGTAATCCACGCGCTTTCAAATCGAAACTGAAGAGTTTCCTCGTGGGTCACTCCTTCTATTCTGCCGAGGAGTTCCTTGAAAAATTAAGCTGATTCTTATTGTATTGCTGATAGCGTTTACTTAAACTTATGGACTGACTTTTTTTCAGGTTCATGAACATTTATTCTTATGTGTTATTACTTTTATGTTGTAAGTTCATGTACTGACACGTTCCATGACCTTGGAGATTTGCTCCTCAATTTGGTCCTACGGAACTTGACGTGTAAATAAAAATAAAAAATAAAATCCAACTCGTCACTTTATAACCTGCCGTTGCTCTCAAGTGTGTCCGATGCGCAGCAAGGCTCGTCGTTCACTTCAGCGGAGGGCAACCGTGGCGACCAAGGCAGCAGCGGCCTGCCGACTCCGGGACGGTCTCCACACACCGTGCGGGCCCACAGCACTCCTCTCAAACACCTCCCGCGACTGCTGTCCGCACGCGTCTCATCTTTCGCGCTTTCTCTACTCGACCTCTCGAACTTCCCACAAAGAGCTTCTTGCCGAAGGAAAGCGTACCCTCGCCTTGAGCGCCACGTCTCAGTCACACCATCCTAACAGCCGCTCATGCGCAGTGTGCACGACTTTTGAAACGATCCTCGTGTAATCTCACTGCAAAACGAAGTGATAATGAAAGAGTCTGCCACAAGTAATATTCGTGTTTGAGCACTGAATTTCTCGTTCACCTCTGTAGTTTATAACACTATTTGTTTATGGCTCATCTATTTTTTTAAATTTTTTCTTTAAAATTTTCGTATATTTGTACTATATTTTCTGTATATGTAAAATAAAGTATACTATACAGGAGATTGACGTTCTTTGCATTGTATATGAATAACGTATGTAAAATACTATATAAATTGTTTATTACGCTACATAATTTCCTGATTGCATTTTTGTGTTTAAAAATATTTGTGTGTACAAACTGTTCATGTTGATGTAAATTTGACAGTTGTAAGAAATGGTCACAATTCTGAACAATGTAATAAATAGGTGTTATGTAAAAGCCAGTGTGCTTTTGTTTCAAACGAAAGTAGTTCTGGGGAGTGGAAAAGGTGGCTAGGGCGTATTGGCGCGCTACCTGGAGCAACCGTGGGAAGTAAGTCACACAGTCTGTAGGCAACAGAGATTGAGGTAACATCTTTGTGGAGCAGGAGAAGCTTTGCCTGCAAATCTGCACAAAAATGCCTGGGATAGAGACTGCAAACGGCTTACGGTATAGCTGCGATTTGTTGGGTTACTGTATGTAAAATTGAACGACGCCAAGAAGAGAAACTGAGCCCATACAGCAAGATACTTGCAGGCCGTACTGTGGGTAGTGTAGCCGTCATAATTGTTCGCCACATCCATGCCTACAGCAACCAGATAAGATTTATTTGTATTTGATTTTCGTACAGCGCGAATGATTAATTTCAACTGTGTTTTAAGTATCATTCTTGAACTTTAAAGAAACTGGTTCACCCTTTTATATCATCCTAATCATACATCTATATAGGTTTCCTACCTGGTGTTTGATTAATCCGAGTATCCTGTTTTACAGACTTATAAAGTGCCAAGTTAATATAAAGAGGCATCATTTAAATTGTTTTTGTGTAAATAATGAGAAAGTTTTCAGAACTATTGCAAACTGTAATAGTAAAATTTGCTTACGTAAAATTCAATCAGAGTGAAGCCAAGTTACTAGAATCTGTTAAATGAATATACATAGTTAGTTCAAAGAATAATAGCTTTTGAAAGTAAATTCCAGTAAGAAAAAGGTTTTCTTGAATTGAAATGTTCAGCATAAACAGTATGTGCTTTGAAACTTCCTGGCAGATTAAAACTGTGTGCCCGACCGAGACTCGAATTCGGGACCTTTGCCTTTCGCGGTCGGGCACACAGTTTTAATCTGCCAGGAAGTTTCATATCAGCGCACACTCCGCTGCAGAGTGAAAATCTCATTCTGGAAACATCCCCCAGGCTGTGGCTAAGCCATGTCTCCGCAATATCCTTTCTTTCAGGAGTGCTAGTTCTGCAAGGTTCGCAGGAGAGCTGTAAAGTTTGGAAGGTAGGAGACGAGGTACTGGCAGAAGTAAAGCTGTGAGTACCGGCCGTGAGTCGTGCTTCGGTTGCTCAGTCGGCAGTCTGCCGCCGGCAGTGCTGCGAGGCGGTCACGCGCCAGAGCGCTGCGGGCGAGGCGCGCACCGTGTGTTTGTGTTTACTTCGGCCGCTGTAAGTGCCGTTTTCCCTTCTAGACCACCATAGCGCACAACTATCGGAAGAAGACCTTACGTTTCAACTTTTGTTCCGACTTCGCCCGACCCAAGGCCCTGGAGGTAGAACGATTTATACGCGATGAAGTTAAAATACCACCAACGGATCTAATTGGTATCCACTTGTCCATAGTTAGCAGTACCGTCTACGTCAAAATTATCAACGATGCGGCGTGCGACAAGGTGCTTCAAGAGGCAAAACGTGGACTGCGCTTCTGTCATTCCGACGACAACGTCGGACCCGTTACCGTCGATCACGCAGGTCTCGGCACACGGACGATAAGGATCTTCGAACTGCCGTCCGAACTACCTGCAGACGTCGTCATCGAGGCGCTCCGTCCCTATGGCAACGTTCTGGAACATGTTGCCGAACGATGGGTCCAATTTCAGACCTATCCAGTTTTAAACGGTGTTAGACAGGTCCGTATCGAGTTGCAGAAACACGTGCCATCCTATCTACGTATCGAAGGCTGCCGTGCCATTATAATGTACGACGGCCAACCTCGGACCTGTTCCGGTTGCGGAAAAGAAGGTCACCTACGGTCTGAATGCATTCAACGACGTGTCGCGCAGCTCCCGTTGTCGGAAGCGTGCGTCACACCCACGATGACCGCCCTACTTACGCAGCGGCTCTTGCCACGTCTACAGTTTCGTCCAGTCCGTCGCCCGGTCCTTCCGATCGGCACGTCCCACCGTCCCAGTCACCAACGGACGGTGCAGACGTCCCACCTGACAACCTTGCCGCAGAACAGGCTCCCGCCCCGGACGCTGAGGAGACCAGTACATCTTCACAACACCTGTTTGACAATTTCATTGTACCCACCGGCGCCTTCGAACCAGGTCGACGCTCCTCCTTGCCGTCGTCCGACACTGAGGAACACGTGCGCAAACAACACTCGCCACGTAGGCGCAAACGCCGTCACCGTTCACCCACGGGCTCTCAGAGCGTTGCCACCCGCGACGACGAAGACGACACCCAAGCAGCCGACATTTCCACGCAGAGGTCGGCGGACAACTTTCACGATGAACAAGACGTTTCGCAGGACGGGACCACTATGGAGGTCGCTACGCACAATGTAACGATCGGTGCGCCGGTTGAGACGCCTGTCTCCCCGCCGACAACTCCAGATCTCTCTCACCACGACGCGATTCCCATGGACATTGGACAGACCCACAGCACAGGAGCATGGGCCGACGACATTGAGGAAGGTACGCCCCCCTCCTCCGGATGAGTTGCCTCCGCCGGACGAGGCTGCCTGTTAACATCAAAAGCGAGGCTTTGCAGCTGATGGGACGGGACTTCCTGTCGGTGCCCTCCTCTTACTTCCCTTGGTGATGGTAGATGCGCGTCCACCACCACTGAAACAAACATACCGGTTTGCCACACTGAACATCAACATGATCGGCACTGCACCCAAGCTGCAACTCCTGTGTGACATGCTTCGGGCCTCTGACGTCGACGTCGCCCTTCTTCAGGAAGTACGCGTTGCCACACTACCACCAGTCTACGGCTACGACTCCTACACGTCCACATGTGATCAATCAGGGCGTGGAGTGGCTTTCTACATACGCGAAGGAATCCCACTCACGGACACGACAATCCTTCCCTGTGGAAGAGGCATGGCTGTTACCATCTTCGACACGCGCGTCATCAATATCTACGCACCGTCTGGCTCCACGAACCGTCGGCAGCGGTCCACTTTCTTCGGACATGACGTGGCGCCCCTGTTTTCTGGACGCTATGATCGCCTTATCATGGGAGGCGATTTCAACTGTGTCCTCCATCCGCAGGACCAAGTGCCTGGTTATTCGCCATGCCCGGCGCTGCTCACCTTAATCGAAGATTTTCATCTAGTGGACGTTTGGGAGAAAATTCATGGCAATACCCCCGGTTTTACCCATTATACAGCACATTCTGCGAGCAGACTGGACCGGTTTTATGTTTCTGCTCACCTCGGCAATGAAGTCGCCCAAGCTGAACGATGGCCCCTTGCATTTTCGGACCATTGCGCCGTCATTTGCTCCCTGGCTCTGCCACCTCAGTCAGTGTGGCGCAGCAGAGGTTACTGGAAGCTTAATACCTCCCTCCTTAATGATCCACACTGCCGACAATGTATTGCCACTACATGGGCATCTTGCGAAAGACGCCTTCCGCAGTACACATCCACGTTCCATTGGTGGCTCAAATGTGCCAAACCTGCGATCAGAAAGGCCTTCATACAATGTGGCAAGGAAGCAGCAGCATGGCATCGAGACACCACAAATTTTCACTACGCCGTCCTCCGTGAGCTCGATGCGCTCCCACCATCACCTGACGCCCACAGGGAACGACAACGTACTAAAGCTCGTCTCCTCTCTCTTCAACGTACACGACTGCATGGTGTCGTGGTGCGTTCCCGACGACAAGACCTCCACGACGAAACCCCATCCACAATCCATGCCGCATCCGACCATAGTCGTCGACGTCGGCTTTTCGTCCCCAACATCACGACCTCCGATGGTGTTCACCACACAACACAGGCGGCAGTCGTGTCCGCCTTTGCTGAACATTATCGCCAATTTTATTATGATGAACCGATGGCGACGCCCATTCCTGATGATCTCCGTCCTTCCCCTGATCGGACCCTCACCGTAGCGGAGTCAACGTCCATGATGTCTGCAATCACCGCAGAAGAGGTGGTAGATGCGATCCACAAAGGGGCCAAGAACAAATCACCCGGACCAGATGGTCTCCCAGTGGAGTTTTACCGGGCGTTCACCACGTTAATGCTTCCTCGCTGGACGGAGATGATTCAGGAACTCTTTACTCCGTCCTTCCCAATTCCACCTGAATTCGTCACTGGCATTCTTCTACCTGTGCCTAAACCGAAGGGAGGGTCTCATGTCTCTGCATATCGCCCCCTTACACTACTGAATGCAGACTAAAAAATCTATGCACGCCTCTTAGCAGCGCGCATACGCACCGTCTTACCTACGGTCCTTCCACCTGAGCAGACTGCACGTGGTTGTGGGGCCACCTTACAAACAGCCCTAGGAGAATGCCGTGACCTCATTGCACTGGCGTCGGTTTGTCGCCTTCGTGCAACACTGGTATCCGTCGATTTCACGAGTGCCTTTGATCGCGTTCGACACCCATTCCTCCTCATGGTGGCGACACGTATGGGGTTCCCATTGCTTTTTGTCGATGCCATTCGCCGGTTACTACTTCCCGCGGTCTCGATGGTACAAGTCAATGGGAGGCTTGTAGGACCGATTCCTATACGCCGCTCTGTGCGTCAAGGATGCCCTATGTCTACTTTACTATATGCCATTGCACTTGAGCCCCTCATCACTGGACTTACATCTAGACTGCAGGGCCTCACTTTGCGTGACCACACCTTTCACTGTAGGGCTTATGCGGACGACCTCCTCTTTCTCACCTGCTCCTCCACAGAACTCAATGACGCCATCCAATGGATCCACCAGTATGGACGTCTTTCTGGTGGCATTCTTAATGTCCGTAAATCGGCTATGATGCACATTGGGCGCGGCCTCCCGGCTATGGTGCCGACCCCACTCCCAGTCAGTGCCACCCTTCGTTACTTGGGTATCGACTTTACGAGCGCCACACACCGCACAGTGGCCCTGGCTTACCGGCGGCTTTTGCAGTCGATTCGGCACCATGTCCGCGGTCAAGCGCACCGTAACTTAAACCAACTCCAACGTGTGTCCTATGTCAACATCTATGTCGCCCCTAAACTGGTACACGTCGCCCAGATCCTCCCAATGCCGTTACTCCTTGGCCGCCGCATCCAATCAGCCTTTGGATATTTCGTGTCAGCAGGGGCACTTTTCAAAGTCCGCTACAACACTCTAACACTGCCTCCTGCAAAAGGTGGCCTCGGACTCATCAACGTGCGGGCACGCTCTTCTGCACTCTTTGTCCACACTCTGTTGCGGCATTGGCAGGGGCCGGTCCCGTCCATAACACGCAGTCTCTTAGATGTCCTCCGACCAGCTTCTCTCGATCCACCGATCAATGTGGCACCTATTTCCCCATTATTGTACTACGTCGCCAATTGTTTCATAGAACTCAGCTACGTTCGGGCCGATCTTCCAGTCACCCGTCCTCCCCGTACAAAAGATTACTATCGTTTGTTTATGCTGTCCAACCCTTGCGACCCCATGGTGCTACAGCATCCTGACATTAACTGCCGCACGGTTTGGGGGTGTGTGCATGCATCCTTTTTACCGTCGTCTGTGTCTGCACTCTGGTATGTTTTAGTCTATGGAAAATTCCCGACTAATAGTCGACTTTATCGCATAGGACTGGCCACCTCCCCACTCTGCCCTGACTGTCAGCTCGAAGACACCGACGAGCACCGTCTTACGTGCCCCCTGAAACAAAACGTATGGCTCCTCATCCAACGAATCGTGGGCTTTTACCTCCGTGCCCCGCCAACGACGGTAACCCCGGATTTCCTGTTGTTGCCCCAGACATTTCACTACCCTCTTGCTAAGCACCATACCCTAATCTGGTTTCGAGGACAGGCTTTAGAATATCTCTTTCAGAGTGGTCCGCATACAGTCCTTGACTTCTGGTACAAAGTTGTGACCGCGCATAGCACCCTCACCCGACAACCATCTTACCGACAAACTTTTGCCGGTTATCTCCGCAGCGTCTTCCTGGACCCCCCTCAAAGTTGGGGTGTGCCATGCCTACCTGTCACATGATGCAACACCCTTATCCACGTTCTCATGCATCGACCAAAAACAAACACAAAATTAAAAAAAAAAAAAAAAAAAGGAAAAAAAAGTGGTAGAGCACTTGCCCGCGAAAGGCAAAGGTCCCGAGTTCGAGTCTCGGTCGGGCACATAGTTTTTATCTGCCAGGAAGTTTCAGATCAGCGCACACTCCGCTGCAGAGTGAAAATCTCATTCTAGTATGTGCTTTAGTATCTAAGTACTTTTTTATTTAAGTTTGTTGACTGTGGAAAGTGCTTTTCTAAAGGTCCCCCCGTGGCTAAATTTTATTTAGATCCCTTGAAGTTATCTACTGGGCATTTTCCCTCTTAAAAACATAATGTATAACGGTATAATAGTCAAAAAGAAATTCCAGTGTCTACACCAACATTGTTTACGTGGAAGAATGTTTATTTGAAGAAGCAACTTAAACAGTAGCAAGAAAGTGGACAAAATTCATACTTCAGCTTTTCCAAAAGTTCACAGTTTCCTTGCCTGGACAGGCTGGCGACCGTTAGTACATATTTTAAACCACTAAATCAACTTGGAACTGAGTTGTCTTAGCTTCAATGTAATACTACTCATTCTGCGTTTCTTTCTAGCCGTTGGGTAAGGTCTTAGGAAAAGAATTGAATAGTCTGATTAACTTATCCATTAGACACAACACACTATTAAATTTTAGTGACAGGGTTATACGTGGCATATCGACCACCGGGGTTTCGTTTTCCGAAAGTGCCAGGTATTCTTCCTTGTCAAGAGGACAGGTGCGGGATGCACTCAGCCTCGTGGGGATAACTGAGGCTCTACTTGACCGCGTAGTAGCAACTCCAAGGTCCAGAGACCCGACAACGGCCGGAAGAGCTGTGTGCTGACCACATGTCGCTCCACACCACAGGATGACATGGCGCTCGGTCGGTACTGTTCGGGCCATCAGAAAGTCGAACATTACTTCCTGAATTCCAAAATTTTACATTCAATGTGCGGTGCCCTAAATTTCTAGAAAAGTCCTCTAGAGTAGACGTTCGCAAAGTGAAGGAGCTGGGGGGAGGGGGGGGGGCAATTACCAGAAGATCCTATCAGGAAGAATGCTGAAGAAAGTCACGAGTAATATTATTACATCACTCGGCCCCTGTCGCCGATCACCCGCACTGCCAGACACTTACCAGATATTTCACAACCACCAATGACAACAGGTACACATTTTCCGCGATGGCAATAATCAAGACGGGAGATCCAGTCGTGACTGCAGTTGGAAAGGAATCTGCGACCTGCTGTTACAAAGATGCAATCTCAGCCGTGGTAGAAATTGACTTTTGAAGAGCGCGCCGCAGCGCGTAGTGTCAAGCAGTCGCCCTCCGTTTCTGACAGTGGCGCCGCTGTGGCAATCGCAGCGTTGGTGTCTGGTGGGAAAAGGGCAAGGTTGCCTGTTCAGGTGCATTTAACCCTAGGATGCATGGTGCCGAAAACACACATGAATGCATATGCAGGGTCTCCAAGGCCCTGCCCTAATCTAAAATTTTCCTCTTTTCATATAATCATTCTTTGGAGTTAAATTTATTTCTGTCAGATTTATTGTCATACTGAAAGATTCCTAAGATATAGTAACAGGATCTGGTGGGCCTGATTAACATTTTATTAATTTTTTAAAAAAACTCTAAGAGTGAATTTTTATTAGTTATATTCATTTACATACAATATATACAAATAATTTTATTAATTCTCTTATACGTTGCAGTTTACATTTTATAACATTTATTACAACCATTTTCTTCAGTTAAAACATACTCATTATTCACAATATTATGTATATTATTCATTGTTCACATACAATTGCATTTTTCTTAGTTTTCAACATGTGACAGACAAGAAGCACAAAGAACGCCACTATGTTCCTTACAAATGTTGGATTTACACTTAATGAATGTCATAGCACTTTTTCTGTGTTTATTATATGGACAATAATTGCATCTTCTTCTTTTTCCTGAAACAGGTAGTTGGTTCGGTAATATTACATCTTTTTGAACTCCACATCTTTGCATGGCATCAACGATTTTCTTTGGAAGATTTGGGATCTGAATACTAAGTTCCATTAGTGGTCTTACCATTTCCTCTGCTAAGTCTCTTAGGAACAAACGCCTTTTATCACTTCTTCCACTATGGTATGTCAGATGTTGGGCGGAAAATAAAATTTCACTGTTCATTGCTGTGACGTCCATCATATTCATCCATAATGCAAATGACCATCTTCTTGTTTGTCTCTTGTAAGTGTAATAACGAATTTTCTGGTCCATTTTATCTACTCCACCCTTCGTAGAGTTATAGGACTTTATTATATGGTTTTTTTTTTTTGCATGAGTTTCATCAATGTTTCTGTCGTGATGCATTGTGCTAATGAGAACTACAGACTTTTTCTTTTTGGGAACATAACTCACCATTGTAATGTCACCTCTAAATACAAAGAGGAATGAATCGCTCTTGAGGTAGATGGTTTCATCTCATTAGGAATTTCTGGTTTATTTTGTTTGATTGTTCCCACCACTGTAATTTGCTTCTGAAGCATCTCGTCTGCCAGCTGCACACTAGTAACGAAGTTGTCAACAGTAATATTTTTTAATGATCCTTCAATGCTTTTAGCAAGATCTTTCACCGCATTCAGTCCAAGATTTTTCTGAGTAGGTTCATGGGGCTTCCAGCCCGTGTAAACAATTCCGTCTAAAGCATATGGAGATGTAGCATCACATAACCAAAATATTTTTTTGCCCTACTTGGCTGGTTTAGAGGGCATATACTGGGTGAAGCTGCATCTTCCATGGAATGGGACTAGCTGTTCGTCAACTGTGAGCGAATCACTGGGAATCATTCTATTTCTACACTTGTCAAGAAATAGTTCCCATACATAGCGAACAGCTGCAAGTTTGTCATCTGCAGATCGAGCTTCACGGGTACGCCTGTCATCAAATCTAATCATTCTCCTTATATCCTCGAATCTAGTTACTGACATGGTGGCCTTTTGCCTTTTCATCCAAGAATAATTCTCTAATAGGGACATCCCAACTCTTCTCAACACCGGAAAGCAGTAAGAGACCAAGAAAACCCTCCATTTAAACAAGCAAAACGTTTTTCCACGTAAAGCAGCCACTCTTCTGCCTTCAATATTTGTGCAGTTGATGATTTCCTCTAGTATTTCCTTGGAGATGAAATAGCCCCAGGCATCCTTAGGTTTACAGGTTTTCAAACCACGGGCTGGACCAGGTGCCTTCTTTACGATATTATGGACAGGCGTACGAAAAGTTGCAGGAGGATCTAATTTCCAAATCGTTCCATTCCGACTAAAGTATGTGTGGTCTTCTATACCTGTTTGTGGTGGTTCTTCATTTTCAGACTCTGATGAAGTAATATTATCGGAAGGACTGTCATCTGCCTCAATATTCACATCTGCAGGTTCATTGGCTGATTCTTCACTACTTGCATCTTCAAAAATATTTCCTTCCTCGTATGAATCAACTTCTTCAAACCACTGAGACACAACACTTTCAAAATTAGCTGCATTTGCACGGACTGACCCTCTTACTTTGCGTGTCGAAGCCATAGCAAAAGGCGTGTCTCTCGAACAGCAGCTTGTGCAGCACTAAACGAGCCATACTCGTAACAATATGGGCGTTGCAGCAACAAACAAACTACAGTAACAATGAGGCTGATAAGAGCAGCACAGGATAACAATAGTGTGCAATAATAAAACATTTGATAGCAAAAAGATCAATAATACACCGACATCGCCAATATGTGAAAGAAGTGTGTATTATCTTTTAGTTATACTATTACTACTACAGCTACTGCTGCTGTTGGCACTCCAGTTGCTGGAAATACCACTACAGTTATTGTTGAATTAATAACTGCTCCCAAACAAATGTTGAAGACAATATAGGCTAAAGAACATTTATAAATGTGTGAGGGCTTCTGAAGCCCTGCTTATGCGTTCACGGTGTATGGGTAAATGTATTGAATTATACAGAAAACTTAAAAAGGTATCTCGTTCAGACTTGATAGGAGGAATGTCACAGTGTTAGTGAAAGAGTACTGGAAAGCAATTTGAAATCAAACAAAAAATTACAGATTTTTTTAAAAATGAAGACATACAAGGGCCTCGGAGGCCCTGTATATGGATCCTAGGGTTATGGGGCGTTATGAGCTCGCCAGTCGGTCAGTCTGGGTCAGTCTCTCGCCCCCAGCTTTCTAATCTGTCCTTCGTCCGCATTTGTCAGGCAGTTAGTGTCTGTCTGTCGTTCGGAGTGCTAATACAGGGTGTTTCAAAAATGACCGGTATATTTGAAACGGTAATAAAAACTAAACGAGCAGCGATAGAAATACACCGTTTGTTGCAATATGCTTGGGACAACAGTACATTTTCAGGCAGACAAACTTTCGAAATTACAGTAGTTACAATTGTCAACAACAGATGGCGCTGCGGTCTGGGAAACTCTATAGTACGATATTTTCCACATATCCACCATGCGTAGCAATAATATGGCGTAGTCTCTGAATGAAATTACCCGAAACCTTTGACAACGTGTCTGGCGGAATGGCTTCACATGCAGATGAGATGTACTGCTTCAGCTGTTCAATTGTTTCTGGATTCTGGCGGTACACCTGGTCTTTCAAGTGTCCCCACAGAAAGAAGTCACAGGGGTTCATGTCTGGCGAATAGGGAGGCCAATCCACGCCGCCTCCTGTATGTTTCGGATAGCCCAAAGCAATCACACGATCATCGAAATATTCATTCAGGAAATAAAAGACGTCGGCCGTGCGATGTGGCCGGGCACCATCTTGCATAAACCACGAGGTGTTCGCAGTGTCGTCTAAGGCAGTTTGTACCGCCACAAATTCACGAAGAATGTCCAGATAGCGTGATGCAGTAATCGTTTCGGATCTGAAAAATGGGCCAATGATTCCTTTGGAAGAAATGGCGGCCCAGACCAGTACTTTTTGAGGATGCAGGGACGATGGGACTGCAACATGGGGCTTTTCGGTTCCCCATATGCGCCAGTTCTGTTTATTGACGAAGCCGTCTAGGTAAAAATAAGCTTCGTCAGTAAACCGAATGCTGCCCACATGCATATCGCCGTCATCAATCCTGTGCACTATATCGTTGGCGAATGTCTCTCGTGCAGCAATGGTAGCAGCGCTGAGGGGTTGCCGCGTTTGAATTTTGTATGGATAGAGGTGTAAACTCTGGTGCATGAGACGATACGTGGACGTTGGCGTCATTTGAACCGCAGCTGCAACACGGCGAACGGAAACGCGAGGCCGCTGTTGGATCACCTGCTGCACTAGCTGCGCGTTGCCCTCTGTGGTTGCCGTACGTGGTCGCCCTACCTTTCCAGCACGTTCATCCGTCACGTTCCCAGTCCGTTGAAATTTTTCAAACAGATCCTTTATTGTATCGCTTTTCGGTCCTTTGGTTACATTAAACCTCCGTTGAAAACTTCGTCTTGTTGCAACAACACTGCGTTCTAGGCGGTGGAATTCCAACACCAGAAAAATCCTCTGTTCTAAGGAATAAACCATGTTGTCCACAGCACACTTGCACGTCGTGAACAGCACACGCTTACAGCAGAAAGACGACGTACAGAATGGCGCACCCACAGACTGCGTTGTCTTCTATATCTTTCACATCACTTGCGGCGCCATCTGTTGTTGAAAATTGTAACTACTGTAATTTCAAAAGTTTGTCCGCCTGAAAATGTACTGTTGTCCCAAGCATATTGCAACAAACGGTGTATTTCTATCGCTGCTCGTTTAGTTTTTATTGCCGTTTCAAATATACCGGTCATTTTTGAAACACCCTGTATGTCTGTCGTTCGGATCAACCTTTAAAGCTGGCAATATGAGAGTCTTTCCACTCCCCCAGTAAGAGAACTCAGCGAGTGGTCGCCCTGTCGGGGCTTCGTTCCTACATCTGAGTCTGCGCGTTAGGCCGCCAGTCTGCTCGAGTTTGTTCAGGCAATGGTCGTTGGCGGTTGGATCGATCGGTTGGTCCGTCGAGCACTAAGACACAAGATGACTTGTCCTTCTTCAGCGTCGGCGCATGTGAGGTCGCCACATGAGTCCAGTGGGCCGCGGCGTATAGCGAGGGGTAGTGACTTCGCGGTCAACACGAGAGCAACAGAAGTCGACCCACGACATTAGACTGGCCGGTGCGAGCTGCGACACCGTGAGACGGGAGATCGGCGCGCCTTCCTGCGTCCGTTGAAGCGGCTGGCAGCGGACGGTTCGGGAGAGCGATTTGGGGGTGCTGCGCCAGGTCTTCTCGAGAAATCGCAGTTTATTAGAAGTTAAGTGATGAGGTTCGGGTTGTTCGGTAATCTCCCTATCAATCTACCGTACGTTAGTAGCTGCCTCTGTCATGTTTGTCGGATTCGGTGTGTTGACGAATTTATTGCTTGGAGTGTAACGGCCTAATACCTGAAATATGTTTTGTTCTTTGGAAACTCTGATATTATTGCCTGTGATGTCGGTGAGGCGGTATTATCTGTGTACTGTAGAGCATCTTAACTATTGTTTGGCCAACCTTGTAGAATTTTATGTAAGATTGCATTTCATGGGCTTTTATTGAAATGATCATTTTAGTATATAAAATTGCCACTCTTTCACTGTAAGACTTTTCTTAGAAGTTAAAATCAAGTTGCACCTTCGGTGGCAAGGTTAATATTTTAATTTTGAACCATTTCCATCCGTCTTGCGTGGGGTGCATAGTTTGTGTGTTTGTGTAAATTGTTAAAACTCTTAGTTTAAAGTTATCTGGTGTGTTGCAGATTTTCACCAGTGTAGTCTTTCAGAGGCTGTTGTGAGCGCTCGTAACTACGGCAGTGTCAAAAGGGAGCGGCAAGGTTCTCTGCCCAAAAGCTCATACAGTCAAAACTTGTTTCTTTCTGCCTCTGAATAAATTGTAACTTTGATATTTAGACGGTGCTTTCTGATTATAATTTTAGACCTTTTTCTTTTTTAAAAAAAATGCTTTTAGGTACTATTAAAGTGAATAAAATTCCCATGTTAAAAGGAATTTGGTTATGATTTCATAAGTTACTCCCTGGCAACTACTTCCATGCTTACATAGTGTGATTAAATGTGTTAATGTTCTTGAAGAATCGCTAGAAAATAAAATAAGTTCATAAGAAAATTCTTTGAAAATAAATCATGGTTCATTACTGTTAGCAGAGCGTGGTTAGCGTTCTTGCTACTACTCTTTGAGTAACTGCTGGAACTGTAGTTTTAGTTATTTTATAATTCTGTAAAATTTCGCTTTGGCCGAATGCTGCATATGGGAACGATTTTTCGTCCTCGTAAGAAAATTAAGGAGATGATGCGCCCTGTTAAGGACAATCTCGGCCTCAGGGTCCCTCGAGTTTATAATATACCCTGTGAGTGTGGAAGCAATTATATAGGTCAGACTATTCGTACCGTTTCCGACCGCTGTGCAGAACACCAACGCCATATTAAAAATAGAGAGCTGGAGAAATCGGCAATTGCGGAGCACAGCCTCACGAACAAACACAAAATATTGTTCGATGAAACTAAAATTCTGTCCCATGCCTCCACGTACTGGGATTCTGTTATTAAGGAGGCTGTTGAAATAAGAATGAGACAAAAGAACTTTAACAGCGATAGCGGATACCATCTGAGCTGTGCGTGGAAACGAGCGCTTGATGCAGAGAAGCAGCAGAGACGTTCCTTCCAAGGTTTACGTTCAAACGGAAGCAGTGGCGCCACCGGCGCACACAGTGACACCGTCTGAGACAGCAGCACGTAATCGCCGATCAATCATAAGCCGACCAATCAGAAGCCGTCTTCGGGCTATATAGAGGCTACCATAGCAGCAGTGGAGACAGTCAGCTCCTGACGATGACGATGGAGGTAATCGTCGAAAGCTCGAAATTTTATCTAGAACTGACGCGGTAAGAATACCGAGAATGTTTTATACACAAATATTGCATGTTTCAGGTTGTCATGGCGGCCAGAGAATGTCCAGGATTAGGCCTGTTGCGCAGAAGTCAACTCTTATGAGTTGCATATTCGTGATATAAACAAACAAGGCACTGTTCCTGAGTTGCTTGCGGATTTAAAAGATGCCTTGCTCAATCCGGTCCAAATTTCACCGGAAGTTATTGGTTCCTTTCCGACAACCATGGCAGCGGCGGCAGGAGAGGTCGGTGAGTTCCAACAACATTTAGACTGGTTTTGTGTTGATCAACCGAGTCGCAAGCAGTTAGCTAGACTACGCGCACATTTGTTGCACGTGTTTAACTGGGTCCCTGATCTAGAACAAGTTGTTGTAAACGAGGGTGATCGTAAGGAAGTGGTTGAGCTGTAGCGAAAGGTGGCTGCGTTGCAGATTAGGTTAACTGGGTTAGAGTCTAGCTCCAAGAATCTAGTGGGCAGGTCCAATTCGATTCGGCACGAACAGGAAGCGAAATAAATAACCAAAACTGCGGAATTGACCTAACTCGGAGTTTTTCGCAAAGGTACCTAACCCGATTGCACTTTTGTTAAAGGATGTAGGAGGATTAAGAGTAGAATCTTTAGCGAAGATACAGGAAATTCTGTGGTTACTGGTTTATTTTGAGCAACATTCTTTTCCTTTTCGAATATCGCACTCAACCCTGTTAGCTCTGCTGTACCCGTTAGCAAAGGGGAAGTGTAATGAATTAATTTCTAGAGCTCTTTCGAAGGGGTTCTCATTACGACAACTTAGACAACTGATAATCACTGAGAGACTCACAGAGGGTTTTAGGAAACATCTAGAATGTCAGCATATTTGGAAGGTGCAGGCCGCTGGTGAAGATTTGCCGATGTATGTGGAAAGGGTAAGGGTAGCTTCGCAGGCCTTGCTAAGTGATTTATCAGAAGAACAATTAATTGCAGTAGTTTTGGAAGGGATGGCGGCTGCTGATGAAATAAATTTTATTTTCAAGTCACTCCCGAAGACCTGGGAAGAACTCTCTGTTGTTATTACTTCTGCGCTAAAGTTAAGCGAGGACTCTAGAATGTTAGTGTGTTGGGACAAGCGAGGGAAAATTTTGAAGTGGAGAGAGATCGTCCAAGTAGTAAAATTATCAAGGCATACACAGGAAATATTTTCGATGTGGGGCTAGTACGCATTTGGTTAGGAGTTGTCCGGTTTGATGTGGGGCAAGAAGTACTAAGTGACATAAGAGCAGGCGGCACGTTTCCAGGGATAACTTATTGTTTAGTGAGGGGCGTGCCGTAGTTGCTGATTCCCGGTTACGTGAACCTTATGTTTGTCTGATTTTGAATCAGGAACCCCACTGCGCCTTATTGGATACGGGTAGCAATTATTCTTTGCTTAATGAGGCTTGGTTTCTGGAATTTGGCAATCTTACCAGGCTCAAATCTCAAAAGATCCCGTTTCGGAGATGTCGTATGGCCAATGGTCAGCTGTTGCCTCTGGCTGGGTGGGTTAAGGGTAGTGTCTCGGTAGGACGGTTCTCCTGGTCAATGCTATCGTTGCTAACTTGCCGGTAAATATGGTGCTGGGTTGTGATGTCATTTCTAAAACTCAACTTGTTCTGGATTATCCGGGGGTAATTTTTTTTTTTTAATTTGTACCAAGTCAGAAGATCGGATATTGTGAATGTCGAGTAGCGGTGTCATGCGATATTCTTGGTGCCGAAGGATCAGGGTAGCGATTTCAGGGCGGTGGTTGATTACAGTCGTTTGAATGAGAAGGTGGTGTTGGAATCAGTTCCGTTGCCTGATCTACACAATTCCTTTACTTGGTTTTTAGGCGCGTCTTGGTTCACCGTTCTTGCCTTAAATCAAGCTTATTATCAGATTCCGTTGACCGAGGAGTGTAAACATATTACAGCAAAAAATGGTTCAAATGGCTCTAGGCACTATGGGACTTAACATCTGAGGTCATCAGTCCCCTAGAACTTAGAACTACTTAAACCTAACTAACCTAAGAACATCACACACATCCATGCCCAAGGCAGGATTCGAACCTGCGACCGTAGGAGCCTATTGGTCCCGGACTGAAGCGCCCAGAACCGCTCGGCCACCGCGGCCGGCGATTCATATTACAGCGTTTTGCACCGATTGGAATCTATTCGAATTTAACCGGGTCCCATTTGGGCTGGTTACGAGAGTTGCTGTGTTGACTCGTTTATTAGATTGCATACTGGGTGAATTTAAATTGGGTTTTGTTTGTGACTATTTGGATGACCTTGTGATATATAGTAAATCGTTTGAAGAGCATTTGAGCCATTTATATCAAGCTTCAGCAGGCTGGTTTAACCGTTAAACTCTCGAAGGCTAAACTTGCGAGGTTTCTTTCTAGGCCATATTGTTTCAGGCGATGAAGTTCGGTTCGATCAAGAGCGCACTAAAGCCTTGCGCGCACTCCCACCTCCTGCTGATAAGCGGGGAGTCGCTAAGTTTATTGGTATGGCAAATTATGTCAGGAGGCTCGTTCCGAATTTTGCGGCCTTAGCTGCCCCCGAATCAGCTTCGTAAAAAAGGAGTTAAATTTACTTGGGGTCCCACCCAGCAGGCGGCCTTCGAACAGATCAAAACCGCCATCGCTAATCCACCGGTGCTTGGGGTGCCTGATTTTTGATAAGCCTTTTATAGTTCAGACGGACGCGTCGAGTGCGGGTGTGTCAGCCGTCTTATTACAAGAATGGCAAGGTCAGCGGCAACCTTTGACCTATGCCTCGCGCCGTTTGAATGATGCTGAGGCAAAATACTCAGTTTACAAATGTGAGGCCTTCGCGGTCCTATTTGCATTAGAAAAATTCCGGTTTTACCTTGAGCACAAACCTTTTTTGCTGGAAACGGATAACCAAGCATTAAGTTGGGTTTTGTCTAGGCCACGCAAGACCGGTCGTGAGAATTTCAGCCTTTAAATTTAGGGTTAAGCATATCAGAGGTTCTGATAATCTTGTGGCTGCTGCTCTCAGCCGTATGTTTGACCCACAATCTGATGGTTCGGAGGAGAAGCATCAGGGTCCACTTCAGGGTCAACTTTTGTTTTTGAGGGAGGTACCTCAGTTGTTTAGTAATCTTGAAGAAAACCAGGAACAGGATGAGGATTAGGTCAGGTGAGGTTATTGGAAATTGCAGCTTGAGGAAAGGTATCCTATGTAAAGCAGTGGGCCGAGAGCGCCACCCTCGAATTTACCTGCCACGAACTTAATCCAGCCAATATTTCAGTATTTTCATTACTCTTCGGTGGGAGGTCATTTAGGGACATATAAAACAATTCACAAAATTAAGTAGTATGTGACTTGGCCTCATCTGGTAGCCGGCTGTCATCTGTGTCGCGCCGCGAAACCTTGTAATGCCCTACAGCAAGGTTTGCTGTCTTCGGAACGTGAAAATTATCCAATGGGTCGTCTTTATATCGATTATGTGGGTCCGTTGCCACGTTCCCGTAGAGGAAATATGTATATTTTGGTGGTAATTGATGCCTTTTCTCGCTTTACTTGACTTATTCCCAGTAGAAGTAGTACTAGCAACGTAACTATTTCTCACGTTACTAACATCTTTTCAATCTTTGGGCCTCCTAAGAGCTTCATTAGTGATAATGCCCCTGCTTTTGTGTCAGATAAGTTTAAGGCCTTTTGTTTCAGGAATGGCATCAAGCACATAAACACAACACCGTATTACCCTCAGGGGTCCTTTTGCTGAACGTGTGTGCCGTAACCTAAAATCAGCTTTAATAATTTACCATCAAGTTAAACCGAGTAAGTGGGATACTAACTTGCCCTGGATTAATTTTACGTTTAACACTGCGGTTCTTGAGGCATTGAAGACTACTCCGGCCTCTCTCTTATTGGCCTATCCTATCAGTTCGCCTTCGTCCAACTTATGGCGCATCCAAGCGGGTATCGCTGTGGTTAATTAGAAGAAACTGGAATCGGGCTCGTCACAATATAGCAGCTGCCCATAGTCGTCAAGCCATGCGGTACAGCCGCAATAGGCGTCCCTATCAGGGAAAACCGGAGGATCAAGTCTATATTAAGAATGTTCAGGGTCGAGGAAGGGTGGGGGGCAGAGTACGGAAGTTCACAACACGCTTTATAGGTCCATACATGGTGCTCCGTATGTTGGGGCCGGTTAATCTGTTAGTCAGACATTATCAGACCGGTAGGGCCTATAGAGTCCATTTGAGCCAGGTGAAGTCTCTGAGTCGGGGCGCCTGTTCTAATTTGAGGGGAGGAGGCTGACCTGTGGTAAAAATTGCTGTTTTGAAGAGCGCGCAGCAGCGCGTAGTGTGAAGCAGTCGCCCTCCGTTTCTAGCGGTGGCGCCGCTGTGGCAATCGCAGCTTTGGTGTCTCCCTCTGGTGGAAAGGGGAAAGGTTGCTTGTTCACGTGCATTTAACGGGTGCTATGACCGCGCCAGAGGGTCAGTCTGGGTCAGTCTCTCGTCCCCAGCTTGCTAGTCTGTCTCTCGCCCGCATTTTTTAGGCAGTTAGTGTCTGTCTGTCGTTCGGAGTGCTAATATGTCTGTCGTTCGGATCAACCTTTAAAGCCGGCAATATGAGAGTCTTTTGACTCCACCAGTAAGAGAACTAAGTGAGTGGTCACCCGGTCGGGGCTTAGTTCCTGCATATAAGTCTGCGCGTTAGGCCGCCAGTCTGCTCGAGTTTGCTCAGGCAATGGTCATTGGCGGTTGGATCGATCGGTTGGTCGGTCGCGCACTGAGGCACAAGATGACTTGTTCGTCTTGAGCGGTCGCCACGTGAGTCCAGTGGGCCGCGGCGTATAGCGAGGGGTAGTGACTTCGCGGTCGACACGAGAGCAACAGGAGTCAACCCACGACATCAGACTGGCCGGTACGAGCTGCGACACCGTGAGACGGGAGATCGGCGCGCCTTCCTGCGTCCGTTGAAGCGGCTGGCAGCGGACGGTTCGGGAGAGCGATTTGGAGGTGCTGCGCAAGGTCTTCTCGAGAAATCGCAGTTTATTAGAAGTTAAGTGATTGGTGATATGTTGTTTGATTTACTCTTGTTAAATTCTACTTGTTTTCTTTGTGAGGTCACCAGCCGTTTTGCTTTGGGGCCATCCCACCATTCTTCTCCGTTTGCCCACCCGCGGGAAGGTGGTTGTTTATAAATTGAGTGGTCCGTTTTTCCCTTGTGGAGTAGAGGCGGGTTGGAGCAACCTGAGGTTCGGGTTGTTCGGTAATCTCCCTATCAATCTACCGTACGTTAGTAGCTGCCTCTGTCATGTTTGTCGGATTTGGTGTGTTGACGAATTTATTGCTTGGAGTGTAACGGCCTAATACCTGAAATATGTTTTGTTCTTTGGAAACTCTGATATTATTGCCTATGATGTCGGTGAGGCGGTATTATCTGCGTACTGTAGAGCATCTTAACTATTGTTTGGCCAACCTTGTAGAATTTTATGTAAGATTGCATTTCATGGGCTTTTATTGAAATGATCATTTTAGTATATTTTCACTGTAAGACTTTTCTTAGAAGTTAAAATCAAGTTGCACCTTCGGTGGCAAGGTTAATATTTTAATTTTGAACCATTTCCATCCGTCTTGCGTGGGGTGCATAGTTTGTGTGTTTGTGTAAATTGTTAAAACTCTTAGTTTAAAGTTATCTGGTGTGTTGCAGATTTGCACCAGTGTAGTCTTTCAGAGGCTGTTGTGAGCGCTCGTAACTACGGCAGTGTAAAAAGGGAGCGGCAAGGTTCTCTGCCCAAAAGCTCATACAGTCAAAACTTGTTTCTTTATGCCTCTGAATAAATTGTAACTTTGATATTTAGAGGGTGCTTTCTGATTATAATTTTAGATCTTTTTCTTTTTTAAAAAAAATGCTTTTAGGCACTATTAAAGTGAGTAAAATTCCAATTTGTTAAAAGGAATTTGGTTATGATTTCATCAGTTACTCCCTGGCTACTACTTCCATGCTTACATAGTGTGATTAAATGTGTTAATGCTCTTGATGAATCGCTAGAAAATAAAATAAATTCTTAAGAAAATTCTTTGAAAATAAATCACGGTTCACAATCAAACTTGGTTTTGCTTTCTTCAAAATTTCGAGCACATGCATCACACTAAACGTGCATATGTCAGAATTTCCCAATTTTCAACCATTGTAATTTTCCACTTCTTTACTTCCTTTTTTGGATGATCAGTTTGAAAAAAAAAATACTTTTTAAATGGGCATTTAAATGTTGACTATTATTAATCGGTTCATCGACAATTGTACCTCGTGATCTGTCAAATGTAAAAACATTCTAAATGAATTAAAAGCAATATAGGTGGAAACAGTTCAAATTTAAATAATGTGTAAAACAAATTGTCCTGTTGGAAGAACATCTGCAACCGAGCATTATACCAGAGGTTGAAAATACCGCTCCAGTTGTAAATTCGTTTTATTATCACGAGGGGTTTCTGGCTCTCAAAATCCTAACCTCAGGTGTCGCATTGGAAATAGCAAGAGGCGGGAGATAATTTTCACACGCCACAACACGCAAAAAATAAAAGAAATCATTAAAAAAGTTTTAAAAAACATTTCGAAACTGCCGGTCGGGCATGGTGCTGTGAAAACCTATGACAATGCGAAAGTGACACTAGACACTACTACGGACGACTGCCTGGGTAGGGAAATGTACAAATAACAGCAGGACATTTAAACTGTGCTGGGGCCCCCGAGTGCCGCGGTGGACGTGTGCTAGGGGCGGTGTGCTACCTTTGAGCGCAGAACAGGGAGTAGCGGATGCGAACGAGGTAGAAAATTGGTAAATCAGAGTGGCAAAAGTGCTGCATCTATGGACGGAGAGAAGTAAGCGGAGCCACGAGCCTGGCAGTTCACAATTTGAATTGGTGGTTTAATTTAAAATGAAGAAAAACAAAAGTATTACATAAGAGATACACGAAATAAGTTAAAAGTGCATTATGCGTAATAAAGGTCGGTACGGAACAATGGTAAAACTGAGTGGAAGCTGCGATATAAAATTATTATATAAACCGTAAAGTGCAATAAACTTTCCTTTTACATGAGTTTTAAAATTAATGGGGATATATAAGTGGCAACGTGGAACAACGCGCCACAGTCATCAGTTAAAAAAACATACACATGTGCCACTCCTATTTACTGATCAACAAGGAAAGTAGAGAAACATTACCGTCTATGCTGCCAGAAAGTAATATGCCAATTAATAGCTAGCAGCAATAGCACTCAAAGGACCCATTAAAAGTGGGGTCAATTTAAAACCTGCTAACCAACACTCGACAACTAATCAAGGCTTACGTAGGATAAGACGTGGAGAAAGGATCATCAGCTTCTAAAAACAATTTGACTTAAAACTAATGTCAGCCTTTTTTAGGGAATTATCAAGGAGAAAGAAGACCTGGCCTTCTCCTAACACATATATAGGCTCATATCAATTGAACCATGTGGCAATAACCAAACATAAAAAACTGAAAACTAAACTCCTCTCGAATAGGGTATGAAGGCCCAACGGTACCGACCGGCCGTCGTGTCATCCTCAGCCCTCAGCCGTCACTGGATGCGGATACGGAGGTGGACGTGGTCAGCACACCGCTCTCCCTGCCGTATGTCAGTTTACGAGACCGGAGCCGCTACTTCTCAAAGCAGCAGCTTTTCAGTTTGCCCCATAAAGGCTGAGTGCACCCCGCTTGCCAACAGCGCTGGGCAGACCGTATTCACCCATCCAAGTGCTAGCCCAGCCCGACAGCGCTTCATTGCGGTGATCTGACGGGACAAACGGTGTTACTGTGTAACCACTGCGACAACGCCGATGGGTATAATAACCAGATAAAACTATAGAGAAATCATGAACGTACGGGTCATAAAGGGAGTAGGCATAGATGCGGACCACTTTTCAACAGAAATAAAAGCCAAATTTCAAACTAAAATACCAAAACCCAAAATTTAAAAAGTCCATAGAATTGACACAAAATTTCTGTCAGAGAACATGATCGAATTCGTAATAATCTTGAGTCAAAAAAGATGAAAAACCGGTATGAATCAGAGAAGCAGTGATGACATCGCGTCATTGACCGGGAGGCTCTTTACGGGGCAGGTACGGCTGCCTTGGTGCAAGTCTTATTACATTCGACGACACATTGGGTGGCCTGTGTGCCGGATGGGGATGAAATGATGATGAAGACAGCAGAGTACCCAGTCCCCGAGCGGAGAAATTCCCCGACACAGCCGGGAATAGAATCCGGGCACCTTAGAACGGCAGTCCGTCTCGTTGACCATTTTTTTTTTAAATCACATTTTGTTCACTTTTGTTCGTTGCATCTTCTGGGTGTGGACGTCGTAAGACATCCGTTGAATTTCGTTGTTGATCCATTAACTCAGTTTTTTTATTACAGAGGGCAGCTAAACCCTCTGACCGAACACGCTGAGCTACCGTGCCGGCAACCATTCAGCTATCGGGGCGGACAGAGAAGCAGTGATAAAACGGCGAAAGAACTAGCACAACCACGAAGAAGGAGGACACGTAGGTGGTGGAATAAGATATGTGACGGAGCGATAGGGCATGGACTAACAGTTTGGAAAAAATGCAATTAAGGCAAAAAGGAGAGTAACTGTAATACATTCACTAAGATAAGAAAACAGACATCAAAAATCTTGCAGGCCGCGTGGAATGGCCGCGCGGTTAGAGGCGCCGTGTCACAGCTTGCGAGGCCCCTCCCGCCGGAGGTTCGAGCCCTCCCTCGGGCAGGGTGTGTGTGTTTTTCTTAGCATAAGCTAGCGTAAGTCGTGTGTAAGTCTATGGACCGATGACCTCAGCAGTCTGGTCCCTTAGGAATTCAAACATTTGAAAATTAGTCGAACAGAGAAACGAAAATACGAAAAAAACGATTAGAAGAAATAGATACAAACTTCAGACAGAGCAACACTAGGGACTGCTACAAGGTTTTCAAAGAAGAAATAACAGGTTACAAGCCGGTGAACCACTTCAAAGATTCAACAAAAAAACATTACCAGCGACAAAGAAAACTGTGACTTACTAGCAAAATACTTCAAAAATCTTCTAAACTATGGGGAACCAAAACAACGACTAATTTTCAGATTGCCTCAAAAGGAAACCCCACTTTCAGAATCACCATCACTGCATCAAATTGATCAATATATTGGCTAGCTGAAAAACAACAGAGCGCCAGGTGAAGACGGCATATTAGCTGATACCTGGAAACTGGAAGGGAAGCGGGCAGCTGAAATCATTTATGAGGTTATTAAAGATTGCTGAGAGAAAAAAAGAATACCGGACGACTGGAAACAAGCCATAATCTATCCACTACAAAAGAAGGGTGACAGGACAGACACCAACAATTATCCAGGCATATTTCTACATCCAGTCACCTACAAAATTATGTTCTACTGAATAAGACAGAATACCAAGAAGGACACACAACTGGACAGCACCAAGCTGGGTTAGGAAAATATAGATCGTGTCCACAGCCAATTTTTAACTTGAAAACTATCCTCAGGATCAGAGCAATGCGGAACCTTAACACAATCGTTACATTCATTGATTTCAAAAAAGCATACGTTTCTGTAGGCAGACAGACAGCATTCCTAACACTGGAAGAAGCAGGTATTGACAAAACCATTAAACAGTTATTCGAACAGACACTCACAAACACAACTTCAGAAAATAAATTTTCAGGAGTAGTTTCTGAACCCTTCAGAATTAACACAGGTGTTAGGTAGGGCGATGGGCTATTACCACTTCTCTTCAAATTGTTCTTAGACAAGGTCTTGAGAGAGTGGGATAAGACAATTACAAGAGAAAAACATCGAAGGAATTCATCTAGAACAAGAAAGAGGAAGATCTGTGATAAAATGTCTCGCTTAAGCTGACGAAATTTCACTAACTTATAAGGACAAAACAGACCCAAAGATAATGATGGAAACACTTCACAAAACTACAGCTAAAACCAGATCATGTGATAAATGGAATATATTGAACATAAACACAACATAAAAAAATATATACAAACGAAACACGGAAACATCAGAATAGTAGATAAGTTTAAGTATTTAGGAGAATGGGCGCAATCAAAGGGGTTAGATAACACCTCAAGCTAGGAAAGTTCAAAGAAAATGGAATTAGCACACAGGCTCATCCAAAACCGATAGAATAAGATCAGTTTCATCCAGGCAAAAATTAAACACTACGCAACTGTAATTAAACCGGAAGCACTTTACGGATCCAAATGCCTACCATTGAATAAAAGAGGTGAACAAGAAGAACTGGAAAATAAAGAAAGGAAAATACTCGGAAATATTTTAGGACCACAAAAGAACAAAGTTAACAACTGGGCCAAAAGGAGAAATGAAGATCTATACAGAAACATAGAAACAATCACAGGCACAATAAGAAAGACGACATCAAAATTCTACTGTCATATGTACTGAATGAATGACAACAGACGAACGAAGAAAATTTTTAACTTCATTTTCAAATTAAAAAAACACCACGGGATGGCTGGAAGAGCCGAGAAAGGACTAGAGGAAACTTAATGTCGCAGGAAACACCGTACACAACAAGGAAAGTATCAGGCTACAGACCAATACTGCAAAATTTCATGTGCAACAACGAAATTTACAACCTAGGAGGGTGATGCCAAATGAACATAGGCAGGCCATCAGCCAACGGTTGAAGGAGTTGTGGGAAGACAAAAAAAAGAGTGTACCTTTGTCTTAGGTTCTAAGCGGTCTGTAATTGGTCAAATTCTGTAATTACAAAATAAATAAAAAATCTCTGTCATTGAAAGTTCTAAACACAATAGAGATATATATGTGCATATATGTACGTATAAGTAATTGCATGCAGTCTGATGGTTTTACAACGTTTCGTTAAAATTCCGATGCCATTTGTAGTTAAAAAAATCCTGTAAGCTATTTATCCCGGAATCCTTAAATAATACCTTCAGTCGTCAAATAAAAGCTTTCTCCGTTTCTCACACGTAGGATCTTCGACACAGTTTTCTGCCCTGTTGTCGTTGTTGTGGTCTTCAGTCCAGAGACTGGTTTGAAGCAGCTCTCCATGCTACTCTATCCGCCGCAAGCTAGTTCATCTCCAAGTAACTCAAAAATGACTCTGAGCACCATGGGACTTAACTTCGAGGTCATCAGTCCCCTAGAACTCAGAACTAACCTAAGGACATCACACACATCCATGCCCGAGGCAGTATTCGAACCTGCGACCGTAGCGGTCGCGCGGTTCCAGACTGTAGCGCCTAGAACCGCTCGTCCACTACGGACGGCTCCAAGTAACTACTGCACCCTACATCCTCCTGAATCTGCTTAGTGTATTCATCTCTTGGCCTCCCTCGACGATTTTTACCCTCTACGCTGTCCTCCAATATTTAATTGGTGATCCCTTGATTCCTCAGAACATGCCCTACCAACCGATCCCATCTTCTGGTCAAGTTGCGGCACAAACCCTCTTCTCCCCAATTCTGTTCAGTACCTCCACATTATTTATGTGATCTATCCATCTAATCTTCAGCATTTTTCTGTAGCACCACATTTTTAAAGCCTCTATTGTCTTCTTGTCTAAACTATTTATCGTCCATGTTTCACTTCCATACATGGCGTTCCCCAAGGTAGTGTTATCAGCCCTTTGCTGTTCCTTATCTATGTAAACGATTTAGTAGACAATCTGAGCAGCTGTCTTAGGTTATTTGCAGATGACGCTGTCGTTTATCGACTAGTAAAGTCATTAGAGGATCAAAACAAATTGCAAAACGATTTAGAAGAGATATCTGAATGGTCCGAAAATTGACAGTTGACCCTAAATAACGAAAAGTGTGAGGTCATCCACATGAGTACTAAAAAGAATTCGTTAAACTTCGGTTACACGATAAATCAGCCAAATATAAAGGCCGCACATGCAACTAAATACCTAGGTATTACAATTAGGAACAACTTAAATTGGAAGTGACACACAGAAAATGTTGTGGGGAAGGCTAACCAAAGACGGTGTTCTATTGGCAGGACACTTAGAAAATGTAACAGATCTACTAAGGAGACTGCCTATACTACGCTTGTCCGTACTCTTTTAGAATACTTCTGCGCGCTGTGGGTTCATACAGGATAGGACTGACGAGTACATCGAAAAAGTTCAAAGAAGGGCAGCACGTTTTGTATAATTGCGAAATATGGGAGAGAGTGTGACTGAAATTACGAGAATACAGGATTTGGGCTGGACATCATTAAAAGAAAGGCGTTTTTCGTTGCGACGGAATCTTCTCACGAAATTCCGATCACCAACTATCTCCTCCGAATCCGAAAATATTTTGTTGACAGCGATCTACATAGGGATGAACGATCACCACGATAAAAGAAGGGAAATCAGATCTCATTCTTTCCGCGCGCTATAAGAGACTGGAATAATAGAGAATTGTGAAGGTGGTTCGATGAACCATATGCCAGGCACTTGAATGTGATTTGGAGAGCATTCATGTAGATGTCGATGTAGATGGCTACACTCCATATAAATACTTTCACAAAAGAGTTCCTGACACTTAAATCTACACTCGATGTTAACAAGTTTCTCTTCTTCAGAAACGCTTTCCTTGCCATTGCCAGTCTACATTTTATATCCTTTCTAATTCGACCATCATCAGTTATTTTTCTCCCCAAATAGCAAAACTCACCTACTACTTTAAATGTTTCATTTCCTAATCTAGTTCCCTCAGCATCACCTGATTTAATTCGACTACATTCCATTATCCTCGTTTTGCTTTTGTTGACATTTCTACCTTAGCTTAGATATTTTCTCGGCAAGAGATTAACGATATCTTTGCATTGTGAAAGCTCTTTGCTCTGTAAATAAAAACATCTAGAGTAAAGGATATATGTGAAGCCCAGACTGACATGATGAATATTTTGAAGTGTGTTTTATGTGCCACGACGATCTGTTTAAAGTATGTGTTCTGTCGACAATGCAATTTCTTATGCATTAACGTGAAAGGTTGTAGGGACCATGGCAAGGCGAAAAGCTGTCCACTACAAAATGCGGATGTGCATAGAACTGTTTCACCTCATATCTAAATAAATTCAGTCTCTTTAGCGTGTTTTTACCATCAAAAGAACATAAAAGTTGCAGAAACTGTTGAAATATTCTTGTGCCATGCTCGAGATGACGACATGATGCATTGAAATTTATGTAACTAGGAACGTTATCCATCTGAAAATGGCCTTGAATGCCCGAAAGCGGTTATGGCTCTCAAATAAAAGCAATGTATAATAGAAGCATATGTGGCTGGTTATGTTATTCACCAACAATTGTTAATCACATTCGACACTATCGAACAAAACGTATTTTACTTGCTGCACTGGCGTCTGTCTTGAACCCTTGATGTTCTGTCCCTGCTGTCACTATTATCAATATTTTTGCACACACTCCCACGTATTCCGTTGTTGCTTTCACCGCTACCGCCCGATGCGCTTCACGAAGCCGCCTCCGGCGGGGCACATCCAATTGCATAGCACAAGGGCTTTTACGTATACAGAGCGAAGGGGGTCGAGGGAAATAAAACATACGCCTCTCACGTGATCGTGTGAGGATCGCCTTAATCTTCCGAAGCATCCTTTTCTTCACAGAATTTTTATAATCAAAGAATTAAGGTGCTCTAAGTCCAGAGGCAAATTCAAATACTCATTTACATACGAAAAATTTTAACTAAACACTGAGTATCCATAAGATTACGACCACCGACCTACTACCGATATAAACCAGTCAGGCGATAGCAGCGCGACCTGGCGACGAATGACTGCTCGTCAGACACCCGCACGGTGCACGTAGTATCTCTGAGCGAGCTGTTCGTGTGTAGAAATAAGAAGGCGCTCCTATCTTTGATCGGGGGCAGATTGTGACGACCCGGTGGCTCGGCACGAGAATTATGGGAACTGCACGACTTGTCGAGGATTCAAAGAGTGTTGTAGTGAGTGTCTTCAACACTAGACGAAACCAAGATGAAACCATGTCCAGACGTCTTGAGGTTAACACCTCGACATCGGCAACTATGACTGAAATGGGCAAGTGACCATCGACGATGGACTTTGGTGAAGTGGCACAGCATTGCGCGTTTGGGGCGGCGTGTTGATTAACATATTAATAAACATTGGTCATAGTAGGAAATTGGAATTGTTGAAAATGTTGTTCGCCGTCTTCTACTTGAGCCTGGCAACTATTTCTGTGGTCAGCCAGAAAGCGATGGAGAACATAGTTCCTAATCTTTAAGCCCACATTCTTGTCCAGCCCACTGAAAGAAATGTTTCTATTCTCTATTTGCTCAGCCGAATCAGGACTATGATTGTAAATGAAGATTTGAGTTCTAATTGAGACATATATTAACTGTGTGCCGGACCGAGACTCGAACTCAGGACTTTTGCCTTTCGCGGGCAAGTGCTCTACCAACTGAGCTACCCAAGCACGACTCACACCCCGTCCTCACAGCTTTACTTCTGCCAGTACCTCGCCACCTACCTTCCAAACTTTACAGAAGCTCTCCTGCGAACCTTGCGAAAGGCAAAGGTCCCGAGTTCGAGTCTCGGTCCGGCACACAGTTTTAATCTGCCAGGAAGTTTCATATCAGCGCACACTCCGCTGCAGAGTGAAAATCTCATTCTGGAAACATCCCCCAGGCTGTGGCTAAGCCATGTCTCCGCAATATCGTTTCTTTCAGGAGTGCTAGTTCTGCAAGGTTTGCAGGAGAGCTTCTGTAAAATTTGGAAGGTAGGAGGCGAGGTACTGGCAGAAGTAAAGCTGTGAGGACGGGGTGTGAGTCGTGCTTGGGTAGCTCAGTTGGTAGAGCACTTGCGCGCGAAAGGCAAAGGTCCCGAGTTCGAGTCTCGGTCCGGCACACAGTTTTAATCTGCCAGGAAGTTTCATATCAGCGCACACTCCGCTGCAGAGTGAAAATCTCATTCTGGAAACATCCCCCAGGCTGTGGCTAAGCCATGTCTCCGAAATATCGTTTCTTTCAGGAGTGCTAGTTCTGCAAGGTTCGCAGGAGAGCTTCTGTAAAGTTTGGAAGGTAGGAGGCGAGGTACTGGCAGAAGTAAAGCTGTGAGGACGGGGTGTGAGTCGTCCTTGGGTAGCTCAGTTGATAGAGCACTTGCCCGCGAAAGGCAGAGGTCCCGAGTTCGAGTCTCGGTCCGGCACACAGTTTTAATGTACTACAAAATTGTCTTTCGCCCTGACTGCTGATAATCAAAATAAATGTTCGCCACAAAAGTGGAAAATAACTGTCACCACTTGCCACTCGGATCTGTTAATGTTACGTGCGTCACACTAACAGTTACTTTTGCGAAATCTAAGCGATCCAGGACGATGTACAGTCCTCTCGAGTTCACTTTCTATTATTACTGAAAACAAGCGTTTTGTAACAGCCTGTCTCTGGCGTCATCCGAAGCAGCGCGCACTCTGGCATTTGACTGACGCGTATCTTACGGCGGCTGGGTGCGAAGTGAAGCCTAGTCTTGCCTCTCGGGCTGTATTTATGTATGTTCAAATGGCTCTGAGCACTATGTGACTTAACTTCTGAGGTCATCAGTCGCCTAGAACTTAGAACTAATTAAACCTAACCGACCTAAGGACATCACACACATCCATGCCCGAGGCAGGATTCGAACCTGCGACCGTAGCGGTTTTATGCATGTGGCGCAGCGGACGGCCAAGGTAACACCTGCTGTCATCCGCCTTATGCACACGGTAGCAGTCACTAAACGGCCGCTTTCTCGGACACACAATATTTAATAACAACGTTATGAATCAATTAAGAATCTTCATAATTTTTGCAAACCTGTAGGTAAGTTGGTTAAGATCACAGGAAAAGTTTTAGCTCGCCAGCATTAAAACTTTGCCTTGTAGAATTTTTAGAACAGGAGTAACAGTAGAACATGACCTCTGAACTAAAAAATGGTTCAAATGGCTCTGAGCACTATGGGACTTAACATCTGAGGTCATCAGTTCCTTAGAACTTAGAACTACTTAAACCTAACCAACCTAAGGACATCACACACATCCATGCCCGAGGCAGGATTCGAACCTGCGACCGTAGCGGTCGCGCCGTTCCACACTGAAGAGTCTAGAACCGCTTGGTCACTGCGGCAGGCTCTGAACTACAACTTTAAGAGACCTTTTGTTGGTTGTTGTTAACATCAAGGTCCTAAAACTTGCTATAGCTGTATTGATCAATAGGTTTCATCATGTGCTGTAACCAAAACTTTCTAGCATTAATATAACAGACACTTAATCTGCTACAAATAAGGACGTTTTTGTTCTGAATTAAGTTTTCAGTAAATGTCTCGAAAACTATTAGAGGTAGCTTAATGGGGTCACATAGTTATTATTTTTATGTTGAACTGAAGCGTCATACAAATTTTCACATTTCTAAGTCTAATATTTAACGCCTTCAATTTTTCTTAAAAACATGGATTCTGACCAAACTATTGCTTTAATCACGTTGAGACTCGCACCAGTTAATTTTAACATACATCTGCACATTATGAATAGTTTATGTCTTCCTAGTTTTATTATTTAGCGCCACTAATTTTTTCTTAAAACGATATATTTAGATAAAAAATATTGACCTAATCAATCTGAGACCTGGCAGTTCAAAATGGTTCAAATGGCTCTGAGCACTTTGGGACTTAACTTCTGAGGTCATCAGTCCCCTAGAACTTAGAACTACTTAAACCTAAGTAATCTAAGGACATCACACACATCCATGCCCGAGGCAGGATTCGAACCTGCAACCGTAGCGGTCGCGCGGTTCCAGACTGTAGCGCCTAGAACCGCTCGGCCACTACGGCCGGCAGACTTGGTAGTTTAAACATTATTACACTAAAGCATATGTTGACAAAGTTAGAAAAAGCAACTTTAACTAATAATTTATTTCTTAATTATGGTGCCATACTCATATGCTACGCACAAACGCGTTAAGGTGACGTGGCGCTACTAGCAGTGAACTGCGGTAAGTCCCGGCACACTCGCTTGCCTGTGTATCTCTCAAACGATACAGCGCTTGTTTCACCACACACGGTCTGATGAATCCCGATACCTTCATCATCTTGCCGATGTGTGGGCTCGAAACCGTCGTCTTCTAGGGCAACAGCTGTTTGACACTGTATTGCGGAACGGAGACAAGCTGACAGCAGCTCCATTATGCTCTGGGGAACATTCACGTGAGCATCCATGTGTCCATTAAGGCACCTTGACGGCCAAGGGATATTGTACTCTGGTTGCAGAGCATTTACACCGCTTCATGACGATCATGTTTATGTTTCCCGACGGCAGTGGAATTTTTCAACAGTATAATGAGCCATATCACAAAGCTAGAAGCGTGATAGAGAGGTTCGAGGAGCACAGTGGCAAGTTGCTACTGATGTGCCGGCCTCCAACTCGGCAGACTTGAGTCTGGTGGAACACATCTGGGATACGATGGAAAGTGGCGTCAGAGCTCATCACCCCGCTACCCTGAATTTACGGGAATTAGGTGACTTCCGTGCGTTGATATGGTACCAACTCCCTCCTGTCACGACGCGTCGCCGCTTTTATCCGTGTCAAAGGTGGACACACCAGCTACTAGGTAGGTTGTCATAATGTTATGGCCGATTAGTGTATGTACGTTGATGAAAATGTGAGGTGCCATCTACTGTATAATCTCCAAGGATGTTGTTATTGTTGTTGTGGTCTTCAGTCCTGAGACTGGTTTGATGCAGCTCTCCATGCTACCCTATCCTGTGCAAGCTTCTTCATCTCCCAGTACCTACTGCAACCTACATCCTTCTGAATCTGCTTAGTTTATCCATCTATTGGTCTCCCTCTGCGATTTTTACACTCCACGCTGCCCTCCAATACTAAATTTGTGATCCCTTGAAGCCTCAGAACATGTCCTACCAACCGATCCCTTCTTCTAGTCAAGTTGTGCCACAAACTCCTCTTCTCCCCAATCCTATTCAGTACCTCCTCATTAGTTATGTGATCTACCCATCTAATCTTCAGCATTCTTCTGTAGCACCACATTTTGAAAGCTTCTATTCTCTTCTTGTCCAAACTATTTATCGTCCATGTTTCACTTCCATACATGGCTACACTCCATATAAATACTTTCAGAAACGACTTCCTGACACTTAAACCAATACTCGATGTCAACAAATTTCTCTTCTTCAGAAACGCTTTCCTTGCCATTGCCAGTCTACATTTTATATCTCCTCTACTTCGACCATCATCAGTTATTTGCTCCCCAAATAGCAAAACTCCTTTACTACTTTAAGTGTCTAATTTCCTAATCTAATTCCCTCTGCATCACCCGACTTAATTCGACTACATTTCATTATCCTTGTTTTGCTTTCGTTAATGTTCATCTTATACCCTCCTTTCATGACACTGTCCATTCCGTTCAACTGTTCTTCCAAGTCCTTTGCTGTCTCTGACAGAATTACAATGTCATCGGCGAACATCAAAGATTTTATTTCTTCTCCATGGATTGTAATACCTACTCCGAATTTTTCTTTTGTTTCCTTTACTGCTTGCTCAATATACAGATTGAATAACATCGGGGAGAGGCTACAACCCTGTCTAACTCCCTTCCCAACCACTGCTTCCCTTTCATGTCCCTCGACTCTTATAATTGCCATCTGGTTTCTGTACAAATTGTAAATAGCCTTTTGCTCCCTGTATTTTACTCCTGCCACCTTCAGAATTTGAAAGAGAGTATTCCAGTCAACATTGTCAAAAGCTTTCTCCAAGTCTACAAATGCTAGAAACGTAGGTTTGCCTTTCCTTAATCTAGTTTCTAAGATAAGTCGTAGGGTCAGTATTTCCTCACGTGTCCCCATATTTCTACGGAATCCAAACTGATCTTCCCTAAGGTCGGCTTCTATCAGTTTTTCGATTCGTCTGTAAAGAATTCGCTTAAGTATTTTGCAGCCGTGACTTATTAAACTGATAGTTCGGTAATTTTCACATCTGTCAACGCTTGCTTTCTTTGGAATTGGAATTATTATATTCTTCTTGAAGTCTGAGGGTATTTCGCCTGTCTCATATATTTTGCTCACCAGATGGTAGAGTTTTGTCAGGACTGGCTCTCCCAAGGCTGTCAGAAGTTCTAATGGAATGTTGTCTACTCCCGGGGCCTTGTTCCGACTCAGGTCTTTCAGTGCTCTGTCAAACTCTTCACTCAGTATCATATCTCCCATTTCATCTTCATCTACATCCTCTTCCATTTCCATAATATTGTATGCCCACATTATAAATGGAAGGTCAGAGTTAAACGCCTCGTCCACATCACCGTCATTAGCGCCTATTTACACTAATGAGTCAAAGCATTTTGACCGCTGCCCACCGCAAGAGTTAATCCTGCCTCATGGCGCTGCGGGTACGTGATGCTGTAAGGAACGGGTATAAGCGGACTGTATGCGAAATTTCTAGCGGGAAATTGGCTGAGATAAGCGACTTTGACAGATTATTATGGCCTGGCGCATGGAAGCGAGCATTTGGCAAACGGCGAATTACGTCGGATCGTCATGTGTTACTGACGTGGGCATCTATGGAAAATAGATGAACCCGCGAGTAAGAGGCAGTGTGTTAGAAGTCAACGCCTCAGCATAGAACGTTGAGTTCAGAGTCTTTCTCTCTCTTTGAAGTAGGGTAGGCGACAATCTGAGGAGGATTTGCTGACAGAGTACAAAATGTGTTCAGATGTATGTGAATTCCTAAGGGACCAAACTGCTGAGGCCATCGGTCCCTATGCTTACATACTACGAGGGTAATCCCAAAAGTAAGGTCTCCTATATGTTTATAAGTACATAGACCTGTTTATCTACAGTGGTTTACATTAGTTTACAGCTTGAACATAATCACCATTTCTGTCGATGCATTTTTGCAGACGCTGTGGCAGTTTTTGTATGCCCATGTCATACCAGCTCGCCGCCATGCTTTTCAGAGAGTTATCAACCTCTTCTTTCACCTCGTCGTCGGAGCTGAATCGCTGGAACCACAATTAACACTGACAGGTACTGTGAGACTCTGAAAAAACTCTAAAGGGCAACTCAGAACGGGAGAAGAGGAATGTTGAGCAAGGTGTACACATTCTCCATGACAACGGTCGCCCACACATCGCTCGGAAAACCGTTGTTCTCCTGCAACAGTTTCATTGTAATATAATCAACCACCCACACTATAGTCCTGACTTGGCGTCCAATGACTATCACCTATTCCCTAGGTTAAAAGAGCATTTGGCCGGAAAGCGATACAGCTCCGACGACGAGATGAAATAAGAGGTTCATTCATACCTTTCTGAGCAGCATGGCGGCGAGCTGGTATGATATCGGCATACAAAAACTGCCACAGTGTCTACAAAAGTGCATCGACAGAAATGGTGATTATGTCGAAAAATAGCTAAATGTTCAAGCTGTAGAAATAAACAGATCTATGTACTTATAAAAAATTGGAAACCTTACTTTTGGGATTACCCTCGTACTTAAACTAACTTATGCTAAGAACAACACACACACCCATGCCCGAGGGAGGAGTCGAACCTTCGACCGGAGGGGACAGAGTACAATTCCGATGCAGGCACAAGTGTTTCATAGCACACCTTTAGGTGTGCATTGCTCAACATTGGGCTCTGCAGCAGGGAAACGTATCGGGTTCTCATTTGACCTAACATCGTCAACTGCGATTGCAGAGGACATTGAGATCAATAAGTCTGAGCCGTGTAGCAATGAAATCGTTTCGCCTGGTCGGGTGAATCACATTTCCTGTTCCACAAGCTCGATGGTCGTGTCCGGATAGACCGTCATCCAGGCTAATGGCTGCTGGAAACGTGCATTCAGCTAGGGACACAGGCTGGTGTGGGCATTATTATGCTATGAGGGACATTCACATGGGCACCCATGGGCAGTAACAGAAGACATTATGACAGCAGTGCCGTTGTTTCTGTTGTTGTTGTCTTCAGTCCAAAGACTGGATCGTTGCATGCTCTCCATTCTATTGTATCCTTAGCGCGCCACTTCACCTCCTAATCAGTACTGCAATCTACATCTTTCTGTATCTCCTCATTGTGTTCACCTCTTGGTCCCCCTCTACTGCTTTTACCCCGCACACTTGCCTCCAGTATTAAGCTGGTGATATCTTGGTGTCTCAGAATATGTCCTACCAACGTAGCCCTTCTTTTGTTTGTGCCTCAAATTTCTTGTCTCCCCAGTTAAATTCAGTACTTCCTCATTAGGCACTTGGTCACCTGTCTAATCTTCAGTATTCTTCTGTAGCACCACTTCTCGAAACGTTCTATTTTCTTTTTATCTAAACTGTTAATCGTCCATGCTTCACTCTCTACTTTGCAGCCCAAATAGTAAAACTCATCTACTACTTTAAGTCTCTCGTTTCCTGATTCCTCTAGCATCACCTGATTTACTTCGGCTACATTCCATTACCCTTGTTTTGCTTTGTTGATGCTCAACATATGTCCTCCTTTCAAGAAATTGTTCATTCCGTTCAACTGCTCTTCCAAATCCCTTGCTGTCTCTGAGAAGTGTTGCGAACAATATTGCTGACACTTATATCGCTTCGTTCTCGATGGCATCCTTCTCCCGAGTAAACGTAACAAGGCTAGAATCACATTATAGTGGTTTCAGAAACATGATAGTGAACTCACGTTCATGTCTTGTTCACCCAATTCCCATTATCCGAACCCGATGCAACATATCTGGGATACTGACGAACGCCAGCTTCGCGGTTGCAAACCACCGCCCAGTAAATTACGGGAATTGCGTGACCTGTGTGTAACCACTTATTTATTTATTTACACGTCAAGTTCCATAGGACCAAACTGAGGAACAAATCTGCAAGGTCATGGAACGTGTCAGTACATGCAATTAACAACATAAAAGTAATAACAGATAAAAACAAAATGTTTATGAACCCGAAAAAAGCCAAGCCATAAATCTAAGTAAAGTCAATTAACAATACAACAAGAATCAGTTTAATTTTTCAAGGAACTCTTCAACAGAATAGAAGGAGTGACCCATGAGGAAACTCTTCAGTTTCAATTTGAAAACGCGTGGATTACTGCTAGATTCTTTGAATTCTAGTGGTAGCGTATTGAAAATGGATGCAGCAGTACACTGCACACATTTCTGCATAAGAGTTAAGGAAGTCCGATCCAAATACAGGTTTGATTTCTGCCGAGTATTAACTGAATGAAAGCTGCTTATTCATGGGAATAAGATAATATTCTTAACAAGAAACGACAGTAAGGAATAGATGTATTCAGAGGCCAATGTCAAAATACCCAGACTCGTGAACAGGCCTCGGCAAGAGGTTCGTGAACTTACACCACTTATTGCCCGAATCGCCGGTTTTAGTGCCAAAAATATCCTTTTAGAATGGGAACAGTTACCCCAAAATATAATAGCATACGACATGTTGTTGTTGTTGTGGTCTTCAGTCCTGAGACTGGTTTGATGCAGCTCTCCATGCTATTCTATCCTGTGCAAGCTTCTTCATCTCCCAGTAGCTACTGCAGCCAACATCCTTCTGAATCTGCTTAGTGTATTCATCTCTTGGTCTCCCTCAACGATTTTTACCCTTCACGCTGCCCTCTAGTACTAAATTGGTGATCCCATGATGCCTCAGAACATGTCCTACCAACCGATCCCTTCTTCTAGTCACGTTGTGCCACAAACTCCTCTTCTCCCAAATTCTATTCAATACCACCTCATTAGTCATGTGATCTACCCATCTAATCTTCAGCATTCTTCTGTAGCGCCACATTTCGAAAGCTTCTATTCTCTTCTTGTCCAAACTAGTTATCGTCCATGTTTCACTTCCATACATGGCTACACTCCATACAAATACTTTCAGAAACGACTTCCTGACACTTAAACCAATACTCGACGTCAACAAATTTCTCTTCTTCAGAAACACTTTCCTTGCCATTGCCAGTCTACATTTTATATCTTCTCTACTTCGACCATCATCAGTTATTTTGCTCCCCAAATAGCAAAACTCCTTCACTACTTCAAGTGTCTCATTTCCTAATCTAATTCCCTCTGCATCACCCGACTTAATTCGACTACATTCCATTATCCCCGTTTTGCTTTCGTTGATGTTCATCTTATACCCTCCTTTCAAGACACTGTCCATTCCGTTCAACTGCTCTTCCAAGTCCTTTGCTGTCTCTGACAGAATTACAATGTCATCGGCGAACATCAAAGTTTTTATTTCTTCTCCATGGATTTTAATACCTACTCCGAATTTTTCTTTTGTTTCCTTTACTGCTTGCTCAATATACAGATTGAATAACATCGGGGAGAGGCTACAACCCTGTCTCACTCCCTTCCCAACCACTGCTTCCCTTTCATGTCCCTCGACTCTTATAACTGCCATCTGGTTTCTGTACAAATTGTAAATAGCGTTTCGCTCCCTGTATTTTACCCCTGCCACCTTCAGAATTTGAAAGAGAGTATTCCAGTTAACATTGTCAAAAGCTTTCTCTAAGTCTACAAATGCTTGAAACGTAGGTTTGCCTTTCCTTAATCTTTCTTCTAAGATAAGTCAGTATTGCCTCACGTGTTCCAACATTTCTACGGAATCCAAACTGATCTTCCCCGAGGTCGGCTTCTACCAGTTTTTCCATTCGTCTGTAAAGAATTCGCGTTAGTGCTTAGCAGCTGTGACTTA
Source organism: Schistocerca nitens (assembly GCF_023898315.1). Taxonomy (NCBI): domain Eukaryota; kingdom Metazoa; phylum Arthropoda; class Insecta; order Orthoptera; family Acrididae; genus Schistocerca; species Schistocerca nitens. The sequence continues at coordinate 216,458,986 of NC_064615.1, read as the reverse complement.
TTAAACTGATAGTTCGGTAATTTTCACATCTGTCAACACCTGCTTTCTTTGGGATTGGAATTATTATATTCTCCTTGAAGTCTGAGGGTATTTCGCCTGTCTCATACATCTTGCTCACCAGATGGTAGAGTTTTGTCATGACTGGCTCTCCCAAGGCTATCAGTAGTTCCAATGGAATGTTGTCTACTCGCGGGGCCTTGTTTCGACTCAGGTCTTTCAGTGCTCTGTCAAACTCTTCACGCAGTATCGTATCTCCCATTTCATCTTCATCTACATCCTCTTCCATTTCCATAATATTGTCCTCAAGTACATCGCCACTGTATAGACCCTCTATATACTCCTTCCACCTTTCTGCTTTCCCTTCTTTACTTAGAACTGGGATTCCATCAAAACTCTTGATATTGATGCAAGTGGTTCTCCTTTCTCCAAAGGTCTCTTTAATTTTCCTGTAGGCAGTATCTATCTTACCCCTAGTGAGATAAGAGTCTACATCCTTACATTTGTCCTCTAGTCATCTCTGCGTAGCCATTTTGCACTTCCTGTCGGTCTCGTTTTTGAGACCTTTGTATTCCTTTTTGCCTGCTTAACTCACTGCATTTTCATATTTTCTCCTTTCATCAATTAAATTCAGTATCTCTTCTTTTACCCAAGTATTTCTACTAGCCCTCGTCTTTTTACCTGCTTGATCCTCTGCTGCCTTCACTATTTCATTCCTCAGAATTACCCATTCTTCTTCTACTGTATTTCTTTCCCTCATTCCTGTCAGTTGTTCCCTTATGCTCTCTGTGAAACTCTGTACAACCTCTGGTTCTTTCAGTTTATCCAGGTCCCATCTCCTTAAATTCGCACCTTTTTGCAGTTTCTTTAGTTTTAATCTACATTTCATAACCAATAGATTGTGGTCGGAGTCCACATCTGCCCCTGGAAATGTTTTACAATTTAAAATTTGGTTCCTATATCTCTTTCTTACCATTATATAATCTATCTTAAACCTTCTAGTATCTCCGTTCTAGTGGAAAGCAGCTCTTAAAGAGCATGAGGAATGTATTAAGAAAAGCATTATAATTGTCAACTATGTTATAGGCACTATAAACATACCGCCATCTTGTTCCTTGACGATGTTTAAAAAACTATTGGTGTTGGATTAACTTTCCTAAATAGTTTGCAGTTATATATGACATTTATTTGAGTAAAAAAGTCTTTTAGTGTTAAAATTTGTGCACCATGATCTGAAAGGCCATTCACCCTTCCACTGACAGAATGCCCATCTAGTAATGAAGAATGAATAACAATATTGTCTTTGGCTGTGCTACTGTTCCCCTGCACTCTAGCTGGAAAAAACACAGTCTGCATCAGAGCATAAGAATTTAGGAGATCTAACAACATCCTTTTCCTTGCACCATCACATATAAAATTTATATTGAAGTCACCACTTATAATTTATTTCTGGTACTTACTATAAAGTGAATCAAGAACCCCTCTAGCTTAAGCAGAAATTCTCTGAAGTCAGAGTTAGGGGAACTATAAACAACGAAATTCAACTGTCACTGGACAACATTCACATATCTGTTCAGTCCAGTGCTGTGATACATCTATGGACTCATATGGAATACTGTTTTTTGTGTACATGGACACTCCCCCACTCTGCAAGGAACTCCTTGAAAAACAGCCAACTAATCTGTTTCCTGGTAAATGAAGCCTCTGAATTGTGAAATTATTTAAGTGGTGCTCCGATATACCAATAATTTAGAGTCAACATCTAAAGGCAGTTCACTAACTTATATTTTGATGAAATATGCTAATTCCTTCTCTACCTGTAAACATGACGTCCTCTGAAGGTGAGCCTTTAGTTAGAGGAACTTCCTTTAAGCAGGTATACCTATCAGCTGACTTCTGTCTAAAAAAGGTGCAGCTCTAACACTAACTGTTAAAGGAATTTTTCTATGAGTGATCCCACCACCACCCACTACACTGTCACCTATGAGCTTTACCCGCTTCCCTTTCCCATACCTATTGAGGTTCAAGCCATGCCTAGTGAAACCCGATCTACTAATAGACTCAACTGGCACCACTGAAATGTGACCCATGCCCTCTGCCATCAGTGCCTTCTCCAGCCTCATGTTAACACGCCTAACAACCGCATTAAGATGAGGCCGATCATGACGATGGAACAGTTGCACGAAATGCACATTAGTGCCATTAGTCTGAGTAGCTATCTTCACCAGGTCACCACCTACATCATATTCCCCGTCTCTACCAAGACTGTTCCCTGCTCCACCCACTATCACTACCTGATCCTGCTTCGTAAAATTGGTACTAACTCCCCTATGCTGTCAATGACCTGAGCCAACGCTATACTAGGCTTCAGAATGCTGGTGATGGTACTCACTCCCCAACACTTCCTGCAACTGCGGGCCCACACCTCTACCATGCGAACTCCCTAGCAGCAGAACCTTCTTCTGTCTGCTAGACTTTGCAACTGATCTAGACCTCCTAAATGCTGAGGACTGCTGCATGTTCCCTACAACTACAGCTACAAGTGGCTCCTCTCCACTGAACTCTGACAGTTGGTCAAATCTATTGCATATACCCAAAGTATAACTGCCTGTGACTACCTCCTCCTCCTAGCTGCGCTCTTGCCAACTGCCAGTTCCCATTCCCCAGCACCCTTCATCCTCCTCAACCTAAGTTACGTAATTCATTTACAGCAGTAGAAGTATTTACACAACTAAAAATAGGGGTCTCGAAATTCTGTGTCTACTAAGAAAACAACTACTTGGATTAATACTATTATACCACAACTAATACCAATACAAACAAAACCTCACAAAATTATTAGCTAAAACCAGAAAGTTCAAGCGGAGTTAAAACACTGAATAAAAATTTTACTGAAATATTTCACTAGAAACAATAATTAAAGTCAGCTGAAAACCAATGCACGAAATCTACTAAACGACGTCAACGCACAGAAACCGAGCGGTCTAAGGCGCTGCAGTCATGGACTGTGCGGCTGGTCCCGGCGGAGGTTCGAATCCTCCCTCGGGCATGGGTGTGTGTGTTTGTCCTTAGGATGATTTAAGTTAAGTAGTGTGTAAGCTTAGGGACTGATTACTTAACAGTTGAGCCCCATAAGATTAAAAAAAAGGAAAAAAACGCACAGAAAACTCTAAAAAATAAGGTGTGCGAAAGTTCACGAAGGTTTATTAAATCGTTATTTCGCCACAAACAGCACCAAACACCGCTGATAACTATTAAATAACTTTATAACAGTGCACAAATAACTTTGTCAATACTTAGCTTTATAACCGCTACAACTGCAACTGCAGGCCGCAAAATGTAAACACTACTGAGGCGTGAGGCTTGGACGAACGATATAATACAGAAAAATAGACTGAGACTAATGAAAATCCACGAATAAGTTATCTTTACAGCAAATATTAAAACAAATAAACTTTAAAATAAGTAACTGAAGACTAAACTTTATAAAATAATGAAGAGCAATTTCAACAGCAGTCCAGCACATGTGACGTCACACCAAAGATGTGAAACCACATACCCTTGGAAACCTACCAAGGACTTTTAGAGTATACGCCATGCAGAGCCGCTGCTGTGTTATACGACAATGCAGTGCCTGTGTTATTCCGGATTACGATTGAATGTTCCTTCCTGCGTGCATGCACGTCGCCGGCCGGTGTGGCCGAGTGGTTCTAGGCGCTTCAGTCTGGAACCGCGCGACCGCTACGGTCGCAGGTTCGAATCCTGCCTCTGGCATGGATGTGTGTGATGTCCTTAGGTTAGTTAGGTTTAAGTAGTTCTGTTCTAGGGGACTGATGACCTCAGATGTTAAGTCAAATAGTGCACAGAGCCATTTGAACCATTTTTTGCATGCACGTCCGGAGGAACAGGCACTGCGGCGAATACAGCCGTTGTGAAATACGTTAAATGTATTGTTAAATGCGAACTTGGATAACAAAATGGTTGTCGAGTAACCAAATTGTAAGGCCACCGCTCTCGATCGGAAAATAGGTGTCCGAGTGCCGGTCCGGCAAAGATTTTCATTGTCGTTGTTCTATTATACACCTGACGGTTGTCCACATTCTAAACTGCGAATACGTTTCATGTTGCTCTCTTAGGTTCCAGAGGTGGACCAAAACACTATTAAGCTGGTGGTCATAACGTTTTGGCTCATCAGTGAAAACGTATCTCAAAGGGCTCTCTTTTAAACATTAGAACATTAGAAGAGAGCAAGACATCATGGTGTCAACAGCCAACAGGAAACTGGAATTTATTGCTTTCTCTGTCGCTGCTGCAATATTTTTTCATTAAAAAGATATGAACAGCAGTATAAAATGGCTCTGAGCACTATGGGACTTAACATCTATGGTCATCAGTCCCCTAGAACTTAGAACTACTTAAACCTAACTAACCTAAGGACAGCACACAACACCCAGCCATCACGAGGCAGAGAAAATCCTGACCCCGCCGGGAATCGAACCCGGGAACCCGGGCGTGGGAAGCGAGAACGCTACCGCACGACCACGAGATGCGGGCGAACAGCAGTATATCTTTTGTAAACAGCACCCTATATTTTTTATTCGGTAAATAATTTCCTCTGATCTAGACCTGTACAAAAACCTATCGCAGTCTACTGTTTACGTAAATATGACTTATTAAAACATATCACAGTGTACTATTCATATAAACATGACTTTATTGAAAACATAACAGAAAACTGACTTTGACTCTCCTGTGCTAACACACAGTGTAGGTACCCGGAGTTACACAACTCGTCCAATCTCTGGAGTTGACAGCAAACAAATGGAAACAAAAAGGAGAAACACACTGGTGATTCAGTCAATCGCTTCAGTTGCAGATTTGAGTGAGCAGAATCTACACCAATGAAGAGAACGTTGATGTGGTATTCACCTATAAAGAACGTAAGCTGATAGAACCGTAATGACCAGTACATATTTTCGTAGTGTATCCATTTGCTTACTGTTAAATCCAACAGCTGTAACGGAGCGAGGTGGCGCAGTGGCTAGCAAACTGTACTTGTATTCAGGAGCCGGCCAGAGTGGCCGAGCGGTTCTAGGCGTTACAGTCTGGAACCGCGCGACCGCTATCGCAGGTTCGAATCCTGCCTCGGGCATGGATGTGTGTGATGTCCTTAGGTTAGTTAGGTTTAAGTAGTTCTAAGTTATAGGGGACTGATGACCCCAGCAGTTAAGTCCCATAGTTCTCAGATCAATTTGAACCATTTTTGTATTCGGGAGGACGAAGGTTCAAAACCACTTCCGGCTATTCAGATTTAGATTTTCCGTGGTTTTCCTTAATCGCTCCAGGTCAATTCCAGGAGAGTTACTTCGAAAGAGCTCGGCCGATTTCCTTCTCCATCCTTGATATAATATCCGATCTTGTGCTCCGTTTTTAATGACCTCGAAGTTGACTGGACGTTAAACCCAATTTTCTTTCCTTCCTTCCAGCATTTGGACAAGTTACATTACCCCGTGTGGCGCCATTGTCTGATAGTAGAGATGAGTCAAACTCAGTTTTGTGTTACGTTTTCGATAACGTGATGTTTACTTGGATGGAACACTGTGAAATGATTCTGAATAGATCTTGAGGAGAGGAAGTGGCTTACCGAATAAAAAATGGGCGTACAGGGTGCTATTTGAAAATGTTACAAGAAAGGCAGTCATACTTTTTAATGTCCGCTTAGTAGCTAAACAAAATTTCCTTGACACATTTTTCATTTTGCTTCAGTACAAAAAGCTGTTTCGGATGATCAGTATAAACGAGACACCCTGTACAGTGTTGGGCAACGGCTCTGCCTCTGTGGATACGCCGGTTCCCGTCATTTCACCGAAGTTAAGCGCTTTCGTGTGTGGATGGGTGACCAGCCGGGCCGCCATGGGCTGTTGCCGTTTTTCGGGGTGCACTCAGCCTCGTGATGCCAATTGAGGAGCTACTCGACCGAACAGTAGCGGCTCCGTTCACAGAAAGCCATCGTCACGACCGGGAGAGCAGTGTGCTGACCACACACCCCTCCTATCCGCATCCTCAGCTGAGGATGATACGGCGGTCGGATGGTCCCGATAGGCCACTTGTGGTCTGAAGACGGAGTGCTGTACAGTGTCGAGCATTAAACCTGCAACACCAGGAAGAATCGTAAATCACAAAATTTTCTATATTGTGCGTGTACAGTGTTGTACGAAGAACACGTGATTAAATTTGTGATTTACCATCATACAGGTTGCGAAATACAGAAAACAGGGCTCTTACGTCTGGCAACCACAACGGCTCCAAGCCGGCTCGGCAGCGGGTGTAATTCAGCTTGGATGGCTGATACGGTGACGTCACTGAATGCTGCTTCAGTTCTGTGCCAGAGTTTATCAACGATACCGGTTGGAGACTGATGGCGTGCAAATCTCTTGGCAATCTATGGCCACAGGTTTACCTTGGGTGAGAAATCTGGAGAACGCGCTGGCTAGGGAAACCATGGAACTACATCAGCATAGATCTAGGTCAAGACAGCTCGCAGGGAACGTCCGGTCTTGTGCAGCCTTGTTTAAATATGAAAGCGGATAATGAATACGTCACGTATTCAGCTGGCAACGTCTCGAGTCACTGCAAATAGTGTTGCACATAGGCTAATCAGATAGAGCATTAAACAACCACTTAGGAAAACATGGATAATTTGAGGGATCAAAGTATATTGTGAAAGAAAAAGAGAAATGTCTCTGTTGGCAAAACATGAAGAGACACTTCACTACAAAAATTACTCAGAATTACTAAGAAGAATTATAAAAATCAAGGAACATGCAGATATTGTCAGAAATTAGTAATTCCGACAACGGATTTAACGTTATATGCAATGTAGTGAAACGAAAGACTGGCCAGCTACAGAACAGGATAACATCACTACTCAACTGAATGGAAGGCTGTAAATGATGGGTCACAGGCGAAAATATGTTTAATAATCATTGCTTGAATGTAGTAGGAAGCACAGTGACAAACAGTTCAAGAGAAAAATCACAGTAGTATTTTGAAAAAATAACTGACATAAAATTCAGTCACATGGACGTACAGCAATTTCTCCTTCTGAAATCAAGAAAATTATACATGGTCTCAAAAATATAAGCTCATTAGGTTTTTATGGTGTTTCCAATACAGTACTTAAGATTTGTTCCCATACAATAAGCCTAACCTTATAAGAAATTAGAAATGAATCACTAACTCAAGGCATTTTTCCCAGACAGACTGAAATATGTCTTTGTCAAACCCTTCTTTAAGAAATGTGATAAGAGAGATGTCAATATTTACCGATCTGTTTCACTGCTGATATCAGTTCAAAAAAAATGGTTCAGTTGGCACTGAGCACTATGGGACTTAACATCTGAGGTCATCAGTCCCTTAGAACTTAGAACTACTTAAACCTAACTAACCTAAGGACATCACACACATCCATGCCCGAGACAGGATTCGAACCTGCGACCGTAGCTGTCGTGCGGTTCCAGGCTGTAGCGCCTAGAACCGCTCGGCCACTCCGGCGGCATATCAGTTCACAAAATTTTTGAGAAGGTGATTTATTCCAGAATAGTGTCTCACCTTAGCAACAATAATATAATCAGCACGTCAGAGTCTGGATTTTCAGAGGAGTTACTCTACGGAGAACGCCGTTTACATGTTCACTCACAAAATTTTACGACTATTAAATAATAAAATAGCGCCGGTTGGTATTTTCTGCAACCTCTCTGAGGTATCTGACTGTGTTACTTACAGTACCCTCTGAGATAAATTGAAGTTTTATGGGATTTATGGTATGGTCGACCAATGGATGTCGCATGTAACCAAAAGAATGTAGAAAGTGCTTTTAATAATGCAATCAATATGGACTGGGTGCATAATTCTGGCTGGGAAGAAGTTCGGTTCCCTAAGGCTCAAGGTCCACTATTATTCTCAAGTATCTAAACGATCTTCCATCTAATATACAACAAGCAGAATTAGTTCTTTTTGCAGATGGCACTAACATTGCAAACGGTCCAATCATATATACATAAATACAAGAAATAAATAGTGCTCTTAAAAGTATCATTAACAGGTTTTCTGCGAATGGCCTTACCCTCAGTTTCAAAAAGACACAACATATTCAGCTCCGCTAATCTGTGGGTACTACAGCAGTGATAAGTATAACATACAGTAAGGAAATAATAAAAAGCGTGGAAACAACAAAATTCTGTGGTGTTCATAATCATAAGAATTGAAACTGGAAAAAGCACATTTTTGAACTCCCAAAAGAACTAAGTTCAGTCGCATTTGCGATTACTATTACTGGAATCTTGGGGAGAGACAAATCAATAAGATGACACAATTTACATATTTTCAGTGAATAATGTCATGTAGAATAATGACCTGAGGTAACTCACCTTTAAGAAAGAAAGTCTTCGTAGCTCAAAAACGTGCTGTAAGAATAATAATGTGGTGCACCTCCAAGGTCGTCTCGTAGACAACTGTTTAAGGATTTGGGCATTCAGACTACTGCTTCACAACATATTTATTTCCTGATGAAATTTGTTGTAAATAATCCACCACAGTTCAAAATGAACAACTACGTAGATAATTGCAATATCAGAGGGAAAAATGACATTCATTACTCTGTGTTAAGCTTGTCTTTAGCATTAGAAGGTGTGATATAAAACGTCTGACAGATAGCGAAGTAAAATTTGGAAATAAACAAAAAGCTTCTCCTTGACAACTCCTTCTATTATGAGGCAGAAAATCTATTATATTAAATTGTGTATGATGATGGTTAGGAATTACAACTCACATGTGTGTAACCATATTAACAAATTAACTTGCGATGTGAACGTAAAACGACTTGTTCCCTATAATTACGATTTATCCTGCGGAATGATCCACTGAACATTAAACTTAACTAACTGGCCAAGATGAAACCATTTACAATCGATACTAACGAAGCTACGATCTGACCAACTTGAAAATGCTCTCCGCATAGTTGTGATTGTTAGTTTTTTTAATTCTTCTTAAATATAGTCCCACAGTCACAGGTCAGTCATTATTTGTAGAATGATACGATACGCTGTGTCATGCTTTTGTTCAATTCTTATTTTATGTTGCTTGTATTCAATGTAGAAGGAATAATCGTCGAAGTTGGCTTAGCGGTTCCAGGTTACGCACTCTGCATAACAAGCAATGTAAAGTACCCAGATGGGGAGGAGCAAGCGTAATGAACCTTAATGAAGCTTCACGGGTTGAGAAGGCATGTGGTATTATTTGTCAAAATACTGTAGATTCTTGGAAACAGAGCAGATGGTTCAAATGGCTCTGAGCACTATGGGACTTAACATCTGTGGTCATCAGTCCCCTAGAACTTAGAACTACTTAAACCTAACTAACCTAAGGACATTACACACATCCATGCCCGAAGCAGGATTCGAACCTGCGACCGTAGCAGTCGCGCGGTTCCGTACTGAGCGCCTAGAACCGCTAGACCACCGCGGCCGGCAAAAGAGAAGATTTATAGGAAAGTTATGTATATTCTGAACGTAAATTTAAATGTTACCAAAGCACTGTTTCTGCTTTTTAAATAAAGGTTAATTTATAACTGAACTTTTGAGAATTTAGTAATGTGTTCTGATGACAATTTTCGGGAATATTTCCTTAAACGAGAAGTTTTCTGTAAATTTGTTCTCGTCATATTTATCAGCAAAGTAAAGTTGATATAGCAAACAATAAATTATAATTGATGACTTTTTAAAGTAATTTTTGATTATTATGAAGTTACATATCGTGTTGGGCGAAAAACAGAAGAAAGACCATCGTTAGTTACTATAACTGTGACCTATTACGTTCTGTTATAGTTGCTTCAAATCTGTTAACGGCTAGGATGGCAAGTTTTGGGAAGTATTATGTTAAATTGACTTTGATGATTATAATCTGGCAAGAAAGAGATTAACTGTCACGGACTGTCATGTACTTCGTCAGTAAACATATAATAGCTATTTAGAAACTAAAACAGTGCCAAAGGCATCGAATATAAAAGTGGTACCGAATTGTTCATCTGAATGTTTAGCCTTCTTTTGGTACGTCCCAAGCCACAGCTCAAGTAGGTCCGGTAGAAGAAGACTGGGTGAGGGTGGCAGACAGAATAAGAGCGAAGGGAAGAGGGAGTAAGAAATTTGTGGAGAACCTAATCCTTGGAACGCCCATTGTGGTCTTCCTCGTTCGACACTGAAAACTGTCCTTATTTATCCTCTTCCTTGATGTTACTGGCGACCGTTGGTCACCCAGTGCCGGCCTTATCGCGTTACATCACACCTCCCGTCCCCAAGACACCTACGAGCATGTTTTACTCAGGACAGAGGGACATCCCCGAAAGCAGATTGCTTCGTTGAGAAGTGTGGGCCGTGCGACTGCGAAATAGCTGGGCGCCTTTTTCTCGGTTTTTATACCGGCACACGTCATGCTCTCATGTTCTCTGAGGCTTCTTCTTCGTTCGCTTATTCATGAATTTCTCTTTGATGTCTAGCAGGGTGGTTCCTTAAAAGTTTATGACGTAATATTTGTGGATCTCTTCGCGGAATGGAATTGCACCTCACTCTTCATGAGTGTTCTTTTCGCCCTCTTCGTAGCGCAACGTCTGCGCCCATTTCTCTCAACATTACGTCATACTAACGGTTTCCTTAAGTCAACGTACAGGCAATATGTAGGAATAGTCACTTGCGTTTTTCACCAGATCTGTTGCGTAGTGCTTACTACAGTCATGTTCCTCTTCTTCTCAGTTTCAGCGAAAAACACGTTGTCCTACTAAGAATTTACAAAAACGGTCTTTGACATTGCAATCGTTTTACACCATTTCCCGTCGCTTCTCAGTTAAAACATTGTGATAAACATATGTTAGGTCTACTGAAATATTAATGTATTAAACGTCCGTTCCCTTTTCCTTAAAATTCTGACAAAGCCAGTTTGACTTGGTAAGTGTTAAATACACTCCTGGAAATGGAAAAAAGAACACATTGACACCGGTGTGTCAGACCCACCATACTTGCTCCGGACACTGCGAGAGGGTTGTACAAGCAATGATCACACGCACGGCACAGCGGACACACCAGGAACCGCGGTGTTGGCCGTCGAATGGCGCTAGCTGCGCAGCATTTGTGCACCGCCGCCGTCAGTGTCAGCCAGTTTGCCGTGGCATACGGAGCTCCATCGCAGTCTTTAACACTGGTAGCATGCCGCGACAGCGTGACGTGAACCGTATGTGCAGTTGACGGACTTTGAACGAGGGCGTATAGTGGGCATGCGGGAAGCCGGGTGGACGTACCGCCGAATTGCTCAACACGTGGGGCGTGAGGTCTCCACAGTACATCGATGTTGTCGCCAGTGGTCGGCGGAAGGTGCACGTGCCCGTCGACCTGGGACCGGACCGCAGCGACGCACGGATGCACGCCAAGACCGTAGGATCCTACGCAGTGCCGTAGGGGACCGCACCGCCACTTCCCAGCAAATTAGGGACACTGTTGCTCCTGGGGTATCGGCGAGGACCATTCGCAACCGTCTCCATGAAGCTGGGCTACGGTCCCGCACACCGTTAGGCCGTCTTCCACTCACGCCCCAACATCGTGCAGCCCGCCTCCAGTGGTGTCGCGACAGGCGTGAATGGAGGGACGAATGGAGACGTGTCGTCTTCAGCGATGAGAGTCGCTTCTGCCTTGGTGCCAATGATGGTCGTATGCGTGTTTGGCGCCGTGCAGGTGAGCGCCACAATCAGGACTGCATACAACCGAGGCACACAGGGCCAACACCCGGCATCATGGTGTGGGGAGCGATCTCCTACACTGGCCGTACACCACTGGTGATCGTCGAGGGGACACTGAATAGTGCACGGTACATCCAAACCGTCATCGAACCCATCGTTCTACCATTCCTAGACCGGCAAGGGAACTTGCTGTTCCAACAGGACAATGCACGTCCGCATGTATCCCGTGCCACCCAACGTGCTCTAGAAGGTGTAAGTCAACTACCCTGGCCAGCAAGATCTCCGGATCTGTCCCCCATTGAGCATGTTTGGGACTGGATGAAGCGTCGTCTCACGCGGTCTGCACGTCCAGCACGAACGCTGGTCCAACTGAGGCGCCAGGTGGAAATGGCATGGCAAGCCGTTCCACAGGACTACATCCAGCATCTCTACGATTGTCTCCATGGGAGAATAGCAGCCTGCATTGCTGCGAAAGGTGGATATACACTGTACTAGTGCCGAAATTGTGCATGCTCTGTTGCCTGTGTCTATGTGCCTGTGGTTCTGTCAGTGTGATCATGTGATGTATCTGACCCCAGGAATGTGTCAATAAAGTTTCCCCTTCCTGGGACAATGAATTCACGGTGTTCTTATTTCAATTTCCAGGAGTGTAGCTTTCGTTGATTTACTTCACAAATTGCAACCCATTCTAAACCTTTCACTGTAAATAAGGCCATGGAAGCATAGTCTTTTAGGAGTGTACATGTCACCAAAAAGGTCCCGAAGATTGGCTTAAATTTACAGACGCGCGAAATTTGTCACGGACTTCAATGCGAGATGCCTTTAATAGGTTCCACAACGAAACATTGTCTCGAAATTTGGTAGAAAATCCGAAGAAATTCTGGTCGTATGTTAAGTACATAAGCGGCAAGACCTTCGCTGCGCAGTGCCGATGTTACTGTTACCGACGACTGTGCCGCTAAAGCAGAGTTATTGAAAGCAGTTTTCCGAAATTCCTTCACCAGGGAAGACGAATGGAATATTCCAGAATTTGAAACACGAACAGCTGCTAGCATGAGTTTCTTAGAAGTAGATACCTTAGGGGTTGCGAAGCAACTCAAATCGCTTGATACGAGAAAGTCTTCAGGTCCAGATTGTATACCGATTAGGTTCCTTTCAGATGACGCTGATACAATAGCTCCCTACTTAGCACTCATGTACAACCGCTCGCTCACCTATAGATCTGTATCTACAGATTGGAAAATTGCGCAGGTCGCACCAGTGTTTAAGAAGGGTAGTAGGAGTAGTCCATTCTATATCATTGACGTCGGTTTGCAGTAGGGTTTTGGAGCATATACTATATTCAAACATTATGAATCACCTCGAAGGGAACGATCTATTGATACGTAATCAGCATGCTTTCAGAAAACATCGTTCTTGTGCAACGCAGCTAGCTCTTTATTCGCACGAAGTAATGGCCGCTATCGACAGCGGATCTCAAGCTGATTCTGTATTTCTAGATTTCCGGAAAGTTTTTGACACCGTTCCTCACAAGCGACTTCTAATCAAGCTTCGGGCCTATGGGGTATCGTCTCAGTTGTGCGACTGGATTCGTGGTTTCCTGTCAGGAAGGTCGCAGTTTGTAGTAATAGACGGCAAACCATCGAGTAAAACTGAAGTGATATCAGGTGTTCCCCAGGGAAGCGTCCTGGGACCTCTGCTGTTCCTGATCTATATAAATGACCTGGGTGACAATCTGAGCAGTTCTCTTAGGTTGTTCGCAGATGATGCTGTAATTTACCGTCTAGTAAGGTCATCCGAAGAACAGTATCAGTTGCAAAGGGATTTAGAAAAGATTGCTGTATGGTGTGGCAGGTGGCAGTTGACGCTAAATAACGGAAAGTGTGAGGTGATCCACATGAGTTCCAAAAGAAATCCGTTGGAATTCGATTACTCAATGAATAGTACAATTCTCAAGGCTGTCAATTCAACTAACTACCTGGGTGTTAAAATTACGAACAACTTCAGTTGGAAAGACCACATAGATAATATTGTGGGGAAGGCGAGCCAAAGGTTGCGTTTCATTGGCAGGACACTTAGAAGATGCAACAAGTCCACTAAAGAGACAGCTTACACTACACTCGTTCGTCCTCTGTTAGAATATTGCTGCGCGTTGTGGGATCCTTACAAGGTGGGATTGACGGAGGACATCGAAAGAGTGCAAAAAAGGACAGCTCGTTTTGTATTATCACGCAATAGGGGAGAGAGTGTGGCAGATTGATACGCGAGTTGGGATGGAAGTCATTAAAGCAAAGACGTTTTTCGTCACGGCGAGATCTATTTACGAAATTTCAGTCACCAACTTTCTCTTCCGAATGCGAAAATATTTTGTTGAGCCCAACCCACATAAGTAGGAATGATCATCAAAATAAAATAAGAGAAATCAGAGCTCGAACAGAAAGGTTTAGGTGTTCGTTTCTCCCGCGCGCTGTTCGGGAGTGGAATGGTAGAGAGACAGTATGATTGTGGTTCGATTAACCCTCTGCCAAGCGCTTAAATGTGAATTGCAGAGTAATCATGTGGATGTAGACGTAGAAAAAGCGAAGCTGGGAGCTGGAGTCCGAGTTCTTTTGTTACTGCTGCTGTTTTAGTTCTTCTGGTGATATTTCCATAGAAACTTTCACCCATAACACATATTTCTTTATATGAATGTGGGGAGTTTTTTCTTTCAGACTTGTCCGAAAGGACAGACACCATCTGAAATCCGCAGCTGTGATACATATTATATACATAGAAGACGGAGGGGAGAAAGGAAAAGAAAGGGATTCACCTCGGTGGGCAATGAATCCCAACCTTTAGAGCAAATGCACATTTACGTTCGACCTCCAGCGGGAATCTAAAACTAGATAGTACAGAGGACATGGACGGGAAGTGCGGATAGGCGGCGCTAGGTGGGAATGTGAGTCGGCCGGGAAGCGTGCCGAGATACTCCGCGCGTTTGAGGTAGACACTGTGTCAGTGTGGCGCAGTGATCAACGCATCTGCCTAGTAAGTGGGAGATTCTAGGTTCGCGTCCTGACTGGCATACATTTTCATTCGTCGCCGCTGATTCTGCATAAAGTCCCGATGCAGCTGATATCTTCAGTTCCTCCACTTTCCTTTTCTTTCTCCCGCCTCCGCATTAATTTACATATTTCTTTATTGCTATCGAATACCAATTTTTATAGATTTAGCTTTTAAAATGTTTTAATGTAACGAAATATTTTCATAAAAATTTTCATCTTTATTCCGTCCATCTTAGTTTGAATTTACAAAACTTCTGAAACATGTATTTTTATATTGCTGACCAAGGAACCAAACATCAATTTTCGTAGTTCTACCTTCAAAACTTCATTAATAGCGACATATTTCCAAAATATCTTTCATCCCATATTTCACCCTCTTACGGGTGTAATCATACCAACACCCTCTCCAAATTTCAGGTTTCTATCCTTAGTGGTTTGGACTGGGCGATGATGAGTCAGTCATTAACATTTTCTTTTATTTTCAGAGAAGATTCTATTTGTCACAGAAGATAGAGGCAGTTGTGACTATTTGATCCTGCTCATTCTTTCTGGACCGACATTTATGAACAGGCACAGACATAAAGTCGAATAAGTCGCAGAAAAACGAGATAGTACTACTATAAAGCTTGTTGCCGTGTGTCATTAGAATGGCAAATAACACTAAATTCTTAATTATAAAGGAAAAGCAGAAAATTATGAGTGTCCTACAGTGATAATTTACATTAAATCAATTAATACCCTAGAAGAACCACAATTCTACATCTACATTTACGTGCCTGACAGAGGATTCATCGAACCACCTTCACAATACTCTATTATTCCAATCTCGTATAGCGCTCGGAAAGAATGAACACCTATATCTTTCCGTACGAGCTCTGATTTCCCTTATTTTATCGTGGTGATCGTTCCTCCCTATGTAGGTCGGTGTCAACAAATTTTGCTGTGTTTATTCGCAATTACTAAGTTATTCCCCATAGCAAAAAAATGGTTCAAATGGTTCTGAGCACTATGGGACTTAACATCTGTGGTCATCAGTCCCCTAGAACCTAGAACTACCTAAACCTAACTAACCTAAGGACATCACACACATCCATGCCCGAGGCAGGATTCGAACCTGCGACCGTAGCAGTCGCGCGGTTCCGGACTGCTCGCCTAGTTCCCCATAGCAGTGACGAATAAACGTAAAAGTAATTTCAACAACAACTACAATCCATGAAGTGTTATTTTAAGAAAAAAAGCACAAATTCACAACTGCGACAAGATCTCAGTTGGATTCAGCGAGTGGCGATTGCCTATAAATGTACACATATGCGTAGCGTGCACATCAGAAAATGTATGCAGGGTGAAAATTATTTACGCCGACAAAGTCTATGAGTTTGCACAGGACACCAAAACAAACATTTTTCTCTAAAGTCAGAGTTACTTATGACGATTTTTTTAACCTGGCAGAGGCGTAATTTCTCTCAGTACACGTTCTACATTTCATGGGGAAGGATGAAACAAATGTAGCAAATGTGCTGTTGTGTCGGCTACTGTGGAGGTCAGTGCCGACACTAACAAGCAAGGACAGAAGTTGCTATGGCCGGTGGTAAGAATCCAAAATAATATGTACATAATACTTCTACATCTACATCTACATCTACATCCATACTCCGCAAGCCACCCGACTGAGTGTGGCGGAGGGTACCTTGAGTACCTCTATCGGTTCACCCTTCTATTCCAGTCTCGTATTGTTCGTGGAAAGAAAGATTGTCGGTATGCCTCTGATCTCTCTGATTTTATCCTCGTGGTCTCTTCGCGAGATATACGTAGGAGGGAGCAATATACTGCTTGACTCCTCGGTGAAGGTATGTTCTCGAAACTTCAACAAAAGCCCGTACCGAGCTACTGAGCGTCTCTCTTGCAGAGCCTTCCACTGGAGCTTATCTATCATCTCCGTAATGCTTTCGCGATTAGTAAATGATCCTGTAACGAAGCGCACTGCTCTCCGTTGGATCTTCTCAATCTCTTCTATCAACCCTATCTGGTACGGATCCCACACCAGTGAGCAGTATTCAAGCAGTGGGCGAACAAGTGTACTATAACCTACTTCCTTTGTTTTCGGACTGCATTTCCTTAGGATTCTTCCAATGAATCTCAGTCTGGCATCTGCTATACCGACGATCAACTTTATATGGTCATTCCATTTTAAATCATTCCTAATGCTTACTCCCAGATAATTTATGGAATAACTGCTTCCAGTTGCTGACCTGCTGTATTGTAGCTAAATGATAAAGTATCTTTCTTTATATGTATTCGCAGCACGTTACACTTGTCTACATTGAGATTCAATTGCCATTCCCTGCACCATGCACCCATACTTGCAGAATAATAGAATACTTTATTTCTAAAAAGGAAAGAAACTCTGGGATCCTGCCCATTGTCTAAGATAGGGTCACTAGGAAGCTGTTTTCTCGATTAGCTAAACAACATTCAAGCAAATCTTATTAATGGAGTTTATTACAGTGAATTGAATTGACAATACTTAACTTTGCCTTTTTACAATGAAGTGTCACAAGCAAATGGCGACATTCAAATAATCAATGTCCTTCGATACATACAATTTCCATGCAAGTAAATAATACTGTGCACAAGTCACAACCCGTCTTCTAGTGCGGCGGAGGCTCGCTGTAGCGGCGCCTATATTCTCTTAGCATAGGTGCCGCTCCTATCGTGTTGTCGGCCTGGTCAGCGTACCACTGGCTGATGTCGTCTCACAGCCTTCTATACTGGGGTTTCCCAGCCGACGAGCTGGCGCTTGATGTTACGCCGGAACATCCCTCTACCCCCAAAGCGACGGCCCGTCGTCGTGTATGGAGCGCGACAACGGCGGGGGAGGCAGGAGGGTGGACGCTGCACTGGTCTGGAAGCTGTGGCTGCATGGGACGTCAACCTTCCAGTCGTACCCCTCCATCCGACCTTCACTCTGGCGGAAACATCCACCGGAAAAAGACCAGATGGGTATAAGTCCACCTCCGGAGGCCAATAACCAGAAGTGGAAGGTGTCAGCTGCTGCAGTGTTCAAAAATGGCTCTGGGCCCTATGGGACTTAACTTCTGAGGTCATCAGTCCCCTAGAACTTAGAACTACTTAAACCTAACTAACGTAAGGACATCACACACACCCATGCCCGAGGCATGATTCGAACCTGGACCGTAGCGGTCGCGCGGTCCCAGACTGAAGCGCCTAGAACCACTCGGCCGGCTGCTGCAGTGTGGGTGGGTCCAGTCCTGTCAGTAGGACGAAAGGAGGCGGATGAGGCGAAAGCTCCGTCTCCATGGAGTCGTCTAGCGGTTTCGTGATGACACCCTCTGGTGGCTGGTGTGGCAGCGCTGTTCTCTGGATCCGTGAATCTGGGGGAAGAGACACCGTCCATGTGACAGTGGAGAAGTTGATTTTGATGTCGGCGCTGCATCCTGTCTGGACCTGTAATGAGATACATGCAAGCACCAAGTCGACGGACGATTTCGCCTCGCGCCCACCGACTTCTGCCGCTACAAACCCTGTAAAAGACATTATCATTCGGCGCGAAGCGATACTTGAGGCCTTCCTTCGACGCCCGATGCTGAGGAGGATGGAGTAGGTGGAACAGTGTCCGATGCCGGCGTCCGTGAAGTAATTCCGCCAGCGATGGTCCGTCTCGTGGGTGCGAACGATAGGAAGCGAGAAACAGTTGCAATGCTTTATCACTGGTGTGAGCGGAGCGATGTTTGGCCATCTGCTGCTTGAAGGTTATAACAAAACGTTCCGCTTCGCCTTTTGTCTGTGGGTGGAACGGTGCACTAGTTAGATTCCTTATGCCATTGCATTCACAGAATGTTTCAAATTCATTTGACGTGAACTGAGGGCCGTTGTCTGACTCTATGACTTCAGGTAAACCTTCGATGCCAAAACATCTGAACTGTGCTACGTGACGTTGTTGAGTTCATGGGCACAGAAAAAGGAAACTTGCTATAAGAGTCAACCACAATCAACCAACGAGTGTTCCAAAAAGTACCGCAAACTCTACGTGCTCACGTTTCTATGGTGATTGCGATTTAGGCCAAGCAGAGGATTTTTGTGGTGGAGCGGGCTTATTTTCCGCACATGCCTGAAACTGTCGTCGTCTGTTCTATTTGGGTACCATACCCTGCCAAGTTCAGTGTCGACGCGCTAACTGTTTCGTACGAACAATTCCCCAGTGTCCTTGGTGAAGTAACTGCAACACTTCTTTCTGCAAAGCTTTAGGGATCAACACACCTGACTGTCCATTGTCATTTTGACAAAGAATCACACCTTTGTGTATAGCGAGGCTATGCCGACGTGCAAAGTATCGGCGTACCACAGAGTTCTTAACGTTATGCAAAGTGCGAGCTTAAGATGTGGCAACGTATTTTAGCAAAATCTTCAAATCTGAATCAGCTTCCAAGGCCTGTGTAATTTTCCTATAGTGCAGCGGAAAAGACTGAAGCAATTCAAAATCCTGAGCATCGATGTGACAACAAGATGCAGCAAAAGCGTCTAAGTCTGTGTGTAGGGCCAATGGGAAGACGTGAAAGTGCGTCCGCATTACCATGTTGAGCTGTCGGACGATACACAATGTAGTACTGGTATTGAGACAACAACAAAGCCCATGTTTGCAATTTTAGGGCAGTTCGTACAGGAACCGGTTTCGTCGGATGAAACAAGGATTGCAAAGGCTTAAGATCCGTGACTAAGTAGAATTTTGTGCCACACAAATAATGGTGGAATTTGGTGACACCATACACAAAAGCCAAATCCCCTTTCTCAGTTTGCGAATAGTTGTACTGAGCTTTGAACAACACTTTGGATGCGAAAGCGATAGGCCTCTATTTATCACGAATTCTATGCGAAAGCAGTGCACCGACTCCGTAAGCGGAAGAATCAGCTTGCAATAGATCAAAGTGAAGTAGGCATCGATCACTGAGCAATGCATCTTTAAGTATTTGAAAAGCTACTTGGTACTCATCTGTCCAAACGAAGGGGACATTCTTGCGACGCAACCGATGCAATGGAGTTGCGATTTGTGCAGCATTCGGTATGAACCGAATGTAATAGTTCATTTTCCCTAAGACTGAATGCAATTTTGCGACATTGCGAGGAACTGGCAGGCTACGTATGGCTAACAAAAGTGATTGAAGAAGATGTACACCTTGACTGTTTATGACATGACCAAGATTCGGCAACTTAGGTGTAAAAATATCGCACTTGTCCAGTTTACGCTTTAGTCCTGCATCAGATAACAAACAAAACATAGCAAGCAAATTTGCAGTGTGTTCTTTAGGTGTACGTCTTGCTACGACAATATCGTCCAAATAGTTTGAACAGTTTGGTACTGGCGCAGTCAGCTGTTCCAAATACCGTTAGAAAATGGCGGTTGCGGAAGCACTGCCAAAAGACAAACGCAGACATTTAAACAAGCCAAAATGAGTATTTACTACACACACTTTTTCAGATTCTTCTTGGAGCGGTATTTGAATATATAGGTTGAGCAAATCAATCTTTGAAAAATAGCGTCCAGTGCCTAATTTGTACGTAAGATTCCGAGGGTGTGCAACGAATAAGTATCAGTTACAGTTTGTGGGTTGACTGTAGACATAAAGTAAACACAGAAGCGAATGCGTCCTGAGGACTTGGGGAGCAAAACCAGTGGACTTGGCCATTGGCTAGCTGATATTGGCGCAATAACTCAGTTATCTTGCAATTCTTTAAGTTCAACAGCGACTTTGTCCCGTAATGCAATGCGAACAGTTCTGGCCCGGCAAAATTTCGGCCGAGATTTGTCTTTCAGAGTAATATATGCAACGAAATTGTTATCCTTCCACAAACCTTCAAAAAAGAGTTCTGGGAATTCTTTTAGCAAGCTAGCTACACTATTGCATGGATTGCAGATACTGACAACACATTGTCCTGAATGTTAAAGCCAAACAAATCAAATGAATCAAGACCAAAAAAATGGTTCAAATGGCTCGGAGCACTATGGGACTCAACTGCTGAGGTCATTAGTCCCCTAGAACTTAGAACTAGTTAAACCTAACTAACCTAAGGACATCACACACATCCATGCCCGAGGCAGGATTCGAACCTGCGACCGTAGCGGTCTCGCGGCTCCAGACTGCAGCGCCAGAACCGCGCGGCCACTTCGGCCGGCCAATCAAGACCAGATATGTTCTCTGAGGTTGACATCAGGTACAATGTACACGATTGCCTCACACGACATAGCATCTGAATATAAACCACAAAAAACACATTTGAATTTGCATTTCCGCGTCAAACCCTGCAAATCTATTACCCACTAGCGATAAGGTTGTTCTGACCGTTTTTTAATATAAAAGAATTGATACCTAGCTGCAACCACATTCACGTGTCGGTCATAGTAGTTAGTGAGCGAATCTGCAACCTGTTTACAGGAAAGTTCACTCGGAGTGGCGTTGGGAAATAGTTGGTTGATGAGGCAGAGCTCTGCGCTTCCTAACGTTGAGAGAAAATAATGGCTTTTCACGGTACCTGATAAGTTGTGAGCAAGGACGCGGGCTTCAGACTGCTGTAACCACTCGAGCCATTCCTCTTCTTGTTCAGGAAACTGGTGAAAGGGGGTATAGCTGTATGTGTTGCTGTAGGTGGTGCTTGTTCGGTGTGGCGCGCGGTGTTGGCCAGCAGCTGCTGCACTGTTTTGAGGAGGGTAGATATTTGCTGCAACTGGAACTGAAACATATGCGTTAGCTGTGTTCCCTCTAACACTGGCAGCTGTGGTGCCTGAGCAGGGGATGAGTTAGGTGGGGTGGGCATGTTCAAAGAGACAAATGCAAGACACAGGCAAGGAAAGCAAGAAAAATAAGTATAAAAGAAAAGAAAATTTCTACAACGCCCATCTGGAAACACTGATTAGCAAAAGAGACTGTTAAAGCAAGTAAACGCCCCTGCAAAGTAAACACAAAAGTGAATGAAGGCTCCAGAAACACAAAACAAAAATCCGTGGCCGCGAGACGCGGGGTTCTTCTTAAACTCGTCGCCAATATGGGATCCGTCCAATTCTTCTGATGTAGGGTGCCCAGGAAGCTGTTTTCTCAGATAGCCTTACCTCGCCAGATGTTTTCTTATGGGATTATCTAAAAGACATCGTATATCAGGAAACGCCTACCACTCGCGAAAACATGATGCAAAGAATAAGAGATGCTTGCGCTGCAATTACACCAGACATGTCATCAAGATGTGTGCAAGGATTTACTGCACGAGTCAATAAATGCATAGAAGTTGGAGGTCATCACTTCGAACATTTGATTTCATAAAACGGTGAGATGCAAGGGATTTACGGACAACAAGCAGGCCGAAAGTGAGAGGCGATGGGACTCATTGGAAACAAGTACCCCGAAATTCATTTACTTGCAAGTATTTGCAAATAATCAACAATAAAACGAAACCAATCGTTAATTTTCAGGACCACCAAATCTTAAACGAGAATACGTTCATCTTTAGTTAGGGAATGTGTTAGTCTTCTCCTCAGTTAGTCTTTTACTCCGTTTACTCAGTTAGTTAATGATTTCACTCATTAGTAAGTACGATATTTGGTTAGTTAGTTAGCTAGTCAGATGATTTGTTTGATAATTAAACGTTGTGTGGCCTCATGACCACGAAACAAACAAAACTTATCCGAATCTGCAGAAAAAGTTAATTTTTGGGTCAACATTTGCAAAACTCTAATTCCTCTCTCTCAAACCACACCCTATGGGGATAGAGGGAGTGTTTTAGTTTTAGCGAATCAAAATTTACGAAGTAAATAAGTGTTTTTTATTTATCCATAACCATTTTCCACGCAAAAATGAGAACATGGATTTTCTTTAATTACAGCGACAACTACCAAGAATCAAAACAAATGTTTAAGACAAAATGCACTTAGTTTTTTATGTAGAATCTGATTCTACAATTTAAAAAAATGGGGTTTCCCTTTTGAAATTTTAAAGTTGTCTCCCGCCCCACCCCCAGGGGGCTGGGGTGGCGGGATAATTTTAGCACCAGCAGATGTCCCCCTCGAAAATAATAAACTTTAGATTCTACACATTTTTTCGAGTTATTCTGGTTTGTCAACTTGAAATTTACACCCTTTATAATATGCACAAGTGCCAAAAGGGAATAATAAGAGTCGACGACCAAGAAAAAAGCGCTCGGATTAAGAAGGGTGTAAGACAGGGATGTAGTATTTTGCCCCTACTGTTCAATCTGTACATCGAAGAAGCAATGATGGAAATAAAAGAAAGGTGCAGGAGTGGAATTAAAATTCGTGGGAAACTTTATCAATGATAAGATTCGCTGAGGACATTGCTACCCTGAGTGAAAGTCAAAAAGAGTTACATGATTTACTGAATGTAATGAACAGTCTAATGTGCACAGAATATGGGTTGACAGTAAACAGCAGAAAGACGAAAGTAGTGAGAAGAAGCGGAAATGTGAACAGCGAGAAACTTAACATCAGGACTGATGTCACTAAGCAGATGAAGTTAAGGTATTCTACTACCTAGGCAGCAAAATAACCAATAACGGACGGAGCAAGGAGGACATCAAAAGCACACTAGCACTGGCAAAAAAGGGCGTTCTTCGTCAAGAGTATTCTAGTAGTATCAAACATAGGCCTTAATTTGAGGAAGAAATTTCTGAGAATGTGCGTTTGGAGCACAACATTTTATAGTTAGGAAACATGGACTGTGGGAAAACCGGAACAGAAGAGAATCAAAGCATTTAAGATGTGGTGCTACAGAGGAATGTTGAAAATTGGGTGGATTGATGAGCCAGAGGTTGAAAATACCGCTTCAGTTGTAAATTTCTTTTATTATCGTACGACTGGTTTCGGGCTCTCATAAGCCCATCCTCAGGTGTCGCAACTGTGCTGTGGCGACACCTGAGGATGGGCTTATGAGGGCCTGTAACGCCGGAAATGCATATCGTTCTATTTCCATCTATTGTACTACAGATTTTTCCTTATTTGTTACCTGAAGATATAACATTTCTGTGTCTTTGTATATTGTAATTGTTTTACTATTTGTATATATTTATGCGTTTATGTCGATTTATAATTGGTTTGTTTTGTGAATATTATTTGTATTTATACGCTGGGTCTAGCCTAGGGAAAACTATGCTATCGAACGAATACATCGATAGGTCGTGTGGAGAACAAAAGTGTTTAGGATCTTTGGTAGTGTTAACTCTGCCGCGTGGAGCGCGGGCAGAGCAGAGAGAGTCTGGCTGGGGTAGTGCAGTGGAGCAGGTGTGTTGTGTGACGCTCCCGCGAGTGAGTTGCCGTGCTTTCGGGGTTTGGCAGCATGTAATTGCGCTCGACTTGCTATGATAGTTTCTGACACGGTGTCGCGGACGGGAAGCATTAGCTGGCGCACATCAAGAGCCCGTTTCGCCTGGTGACCGTGTCGAGAAGGAGGCGCGCCAACATCCAGCTTCTGCAACAGCGACGGCCGACAATGAATGGCCGTCGCCGCCTCCTCGATCGACGGCTTCAAACCTTCAATCAACCAACAAGGAAGACTGGAAGCACGTAAAGTTTTAGAACTGTATGGCAGACCTCAGCTTTTAAAACTGTTCAAATCACAAAATTACAGCAACGTAGCATGAACCTTTGTTGCTCATTGTCCCAATTGCATTACCAAGCAGGGTCCCTTCCTTTTCCGGAATGAACCCGAGTGTCGTTGAAATTCAAACGCCAGCATTAAAGCAATATTATTCTATTTCACTGCTTTAATTTCAAAGTTCAGTTAAAATATTCATAGCTGGGTACAATATTTAGATTACACAAGCACAAATTAAGAGTGCGAGTTTTGTTACCGTATTTTAGCTTATCTGTGACTGCAGCTCAGCTTGGTACGTACTAAATTTTACTATTGTTAATTGTTCAGAATCATTTAATTCAAGTTCAAAGTTAAATCTCTTATTTCTAAATTGCGTAGATTCAAGTAGCTTTTGAAATGATTGTTGAGGTAGTCCAAGACTAACCTTATTTTACTGAATTTCGATGTGCTTCAGAAAGAAAGCTCACTATTAACTTCAGTCACTAAATTAACTTTCGATTTTCCGGTTTTATTAATTCTTTTGCTTAATTAAGTCAGAGTGTAGCGAAATTTATTACTTCTGACAAACTTTCAGTTTTCACACTACACGTGTCAACCTTCAGTTGCCACGCTTCTAGTGCTAGTTAAATGTGTAATAACCTTTCTTTTTTTAGTTACTATATTAATTGTCCATAGGACTGGCGACCGTAATTTCCCCCAAATCTCAAATATCTAATTACCGCTAGTTAATTGTTAACGTAACAACTGCACATTTACTTTCTTTATTAACTTTACCCTTTTTCAAAATTAAGTTCCACCAGTTTTATTTGCATTTTTCCTTTCATTTAGATGTAACCCTTTCCTCCCTCTTTACCGACAGATTAACTTCGGTGACGATTGCTTTTCCCAAATTTCCATTAGGTACACGCGGTTTAATTTTTCACTGTTATTAAGGTCGATAAGTGAGGGGGAGGTTACAGGCCCGAAACCGTTCGTGTGATAATAAAAGAAATTTACAGCTGAAGAGATATTTTCAACCTCTGGTATAATGCTCAGCTGCGGATGTTCGTCCAACAGGATTGTTTGTGGATTGATAAGGTAAGGAATGAGGAAGGTCTGCGCAGAATCGGAGACGAAAGGAGTGTGGAAAAGACTGACAAGAAGAGGGGACAGGATGATAGGACATCTGTTAAGACATGAGGGAATGACTTCCATGGCCATAGGAAGCTGTAGTGGGCAAAAACTGTGGAGGAAGACAGAAATAGCTGAGGTGGCAAGTGCTACTCTGAGATGAAGACGTTGGCACAGGTGCAGAATTCGTGGCGGGCCGCATCAAACGAGTCAGAAGACTGATGACTCAAAAAAAAAAAAGTCAAGGTCAATTTGCAAGTCAATGGTAACTCAAGATTCATTGTAACGGAGGTTGAGTCCCTCATCGATAGAGAATTTAAAAGAAAAGTGAACAAACGTGACTACTGTCGGGAGACAACTCTAGCTTTATCGGTAGATTCCTAAACACTCACCGTTCTAGTTGCCGCCTCGGATCTCGAATAAAGGTCAACTGCTCTCCGTCGACCTCAGAAATTGGAAACCGTTGTTCTTCACCGCTCTCCAAATTACAGAATGCTCTCAGTACCACTTTGAACTCTTTCGTTTCTCTAACTTTGCCGTCTCAACACAATAATTCCACCAAAAGTCCCAGTCAGCCAGTTAGGACTCGTACTTATTTGTTTCACCTATAGAAAGAAAGGAAATTTACCCAGTAACTCCATCGTCTTACGAGTGTCAGAAAAATCCACGCTGCTTGTCAGCGACCAATGAGGGCCCTAGTCTTAGCGTTAGCCTATGATACGTGAGTAAAATGCTCGTTCTCTCCCTACCATCCTGCTCAATTTTCGGAAATCTTTCAACACTTTCCACGCTTTTGGTAAACACCTTTGGCTTTGATCTGTTTGTGGAGCTTAACTTCCTACTTAATCAGCAGGCTGTGAACCTTCGACTGGTGCCAGTATGTCGAAAGGGAGAGTAAACGGGCATTAGTTTCTGACCTGTGTTTCTGGGCTGAAACCATCGAGTCTGCAAGGGGCGTGTCTCCACAGTCAATCAGAGAAGTGTCCATTCCGGAGCATACTGGCGATAACGTATCAGAAAGAACCCCAGCTGGGCCTGTAAAGCGACCGTTTTGGACAGTGTCTCTCCCGAATGCGTTACGCGAAGGTGCTGCATTGTCTGAGCGATTCTAGGATAGTCGTTCTGTCGTAAGAGGCACACAACTAGCATTTGAAAATCAGCCATCCGAACATCACCTCACACGAACGAAACACTATTATTTCAGTGAGCTCTGACTTGCTTGTTCCTTGAACGTTAAGATGAGTACAAAATTGTCTATGTAAATTCTTTTAAAACAAGCTAATTACGAGAGTGACTACAATTGTTTACGCTGTTTACATTGACAGTCTTAACTGGCCTTTAATTACAGCAGGAGAATGTCTAGGTCAAAGTGCGCTGAGGAACATCCCTGCGTCTCCTCATGTCCCCTTCATTAATCTGACTCTTTGTCGTCTGTTGTCAAATCGGATTTTCATTTTAACTGGATTAGGAAGGAAATGAGGAGTGTGGACCCACATTATCATTTAAGAAACATGTAATCCTAAAGAAAACAACGACACACTTCTTTCCGAGATGTTTGTTGTATTCGGAAACATTTAGCAAGCGGCGAAAACCAATGAACAGTTTAGAAAAGCAAAAAGATATGAGACAGATGCAAGAGATATTTATCAATAGTTGTGTGACACTATTTTTCAGTGGTTGCAATATTCTTCCGATCTTTCAATTCCTTAATGATAGAAATCCGGTCCTCGGTCACGAAGAGATCCGAAAACCATCCTCATCTTCGGAAAATACATGATTCCGTGAACCAGTTCCTCGATTACTTGGAAATTGTCGTTTGTGGTCGATGTCGATGGCCTTTTCTCCTGACCAGCATCATTCAGTTCTCGGTAGCGTCGGCCAAATTGTTGGCACCATTTCACCATGGTTGGTACGTCACTGCATTTGGTACATATACCGTCAGAATTTCTCGGTGACCGAGTGTAAAATTTACGTTTTCCTCGCAATAATCACACGTCTCATGTACTTCAACTTTGTAGTAGGTTATAATTATCGCACCATTGTCTGCGGCTCGTGGTCTTGCGGTAGCGTTCTCGATTCCCTCGCACGGGGTCCCGGGTTCGATTCCCGTCGGGGTCAGGGATTTTCTCTGCCTCGGGATGACTAGGTGTTGTGTGTCTTCCATCATAATTTCATTCTCATTCACTCGCACGTCGCCGTAGTGGCGTTGAAGAACTTGTGGAGCGGCGGACGAACCGCCCTGCGAGGGGTCTCCCGGCTACCAATGCCATACGCTCATTCATTCATTCATCGCACTACTTGTTTCGCACTCTGTGATACACCTGTTAACGCTACCGTAGCATAACTGTGACTCCAGAGACCTCGAGAGGTGTACTCTTGTCGCGCAGTGGTCTTAGAGTGCGATGATATTTGTAAATTAATTTTGGAAGTCCCCTCGTATACACGGTGGTTTAGCTGCCCCTATCACTGGGTTTCATGCAACCTGTAACACTTTCAAATACCACGAGTGACATTTTCATATTGTCTCGCCCACTACGCCAAACTACTAGTCCTGCATAAACAACAAACAGGCCTTTTTGTAGGAAGTTTAATGTTGTAAATTTTGTACTAGGATAAGTTTCCGCTAGAGCCCTCTGTTTTCGAGTTACTCAGCAAAACATGCAAGAGAGACCTTCAAACATGTTTTTCTCGAATAACTCGAAGTCTGTAGCCTCCAGAGGAAACTATCCCAGTACAAAATTTAACTACCCTAAGTTTCCTCCTAGGTTCTGATCATTTTTCCTGTAGGACTAATAGTTTGCAGATAATGAGCAAGACAATATCAAAACCTCATGCATGGTTTTTGTAAGCGTTGCGGGTAACATAAAACATATAGGCAAGGGACAGATGAATCACCATACATGTGCCTATTGTTTGTATGGAATCTGCACTGTAAGATGGATCGACGTGAACAGAGAAGAAGTGATTTATCATGTTTGGACATGCGTATGAGCACAATGTGAGCAGCGCTGCACGATTTTTTGGTGTGTCAATGCGGACTTTACAACAGGTCTACAAGAACCAATGAATCCATCGCAACCGCACCACAGGAACCTAAGAACAGCAGTCTTAAAAGAAATACCGTGCTACCTAACAGGGACTGAACACGAGTGCCACTCCAGGTCAACGACAGTCGGTTACAACCCCGACACTAATATCTGGGTCAGTGTATGCAGGTCCATCTCAATCAGCTTTCAAGGTAACGCTGGGAAGGGAACTTCATGCATTGAACCCTTGGAGCATGAGACTTTACAAAAGGCCATTGCTCCGAGCGCCACATAATTCTGCTTGTGTTCAGTTGGTAAAACTACACAATAGCAACACAGTAGCTGACTGGAGTTCTTAGTGTGGACCAAGTGATTGTGGTTTTGCTTTAAAATGATGCTCCTCGTCTAGTGCACAGACAGCCCAGTGCAGCTACTAACTAGCTACGTGTGGAGGGTGTAATTCAGGTTGGTCCTTGATGGTCCCGTGATGCTTTGGTGGTGCATTTTTGTACCTTGACTTGGAACCGGTCACTCACTCACCACGAACATGGAACCGAAACTTTCAACATTAACAGTGTTTAAGTATTGCCGTTTTTTCTGTGATGTAGACGACACGAAGTATTAAAATTATAACTGAGTTTATTGTACTTCTGAATTACTTAACCACTGCACTGGAAAGCACACCGATCTGTCATTCAAGGAACTGAAGCTACGATTTACATCAACAATTCTGACATTAACTACAGCTTCCGACAACACGGCGAACCTGTGAATTCTTCATGATTGCGTGTATATGTTTCCTACTCAATTCTATTTGTAGAGTTTATGTCGACGTTTGGTACACTGCTGTGTCCTTCAATGTTCGTGATAATCACAGACCACGACGACTAAGTCCCAGTATTGATTAAGTCTCACACGAGTTACTTTACCTTCTCGTATAATATTTGTTCCATTGTCTGGCTAAACGGTAAATGTTCTATCACCTTTCTTCAGAACTTTGACTAATACGTCAAGACGATACTCGCAAAACTTTTAAATTCCAGATCGGTCTGAAACAATCTAATATCGGTCAATAAGCGTGCTTCTATCGCGACGTCTACAAGAGAGCGATTTAACATCTCTATTGAAGTTTTTCATTGTAGTCGCAGCGAACTTACAGCTCGATGCGGCTACAACTCTTTTCTTGGATAAATTTTATCTCTGATCACTTTATCTTGCCTGGGTTTTAACCTTCGTAAAGCATATATTTTGAATTCTTTATTTAGAGTTTCATGCTTCGCAGATTGATCGATCATCTGATAGTCTTTCATTTATTTATTTCCGTGGAAGATGTTGGTACTTCCCGAGTATTTCTGTTGGTCAGACTTCCAATAGTGTTAATATTTTGTTGCCAGCAGCTACCGTCAAGGACAGGATAACTAATTTTTATGCCTTTTGCTGTCAAAAAGGATGTCATTAGAGGCTCTATATTTGGGGTTTTATAAGGTCTATGTTGTCAGGGATAGAAGTGATGTTACACGTTATAAGAGTGCTGTATTTGAGGGAGACTAAATTTTTGTCCGCTGTGCTTAATCATTCCTCCCCCCATGAACGATGGACCTTGTCGTTGGTGGGGAGGCTTGCGTGCCTCAACGATACAGACAGCCGTACCGTAGGTGCAACCACAACGGAGGGGTATCTGTTGAGAGGCCAGACAAACGTGTGGTTCCTCAAAAGGGGCAGCAGCCTTTTCAGTAGTTGCAGGGGCAACAGTCTGGATGATTGACTGATCTCGCCTTGTAACACTAACCAAAACGGCCTTGCTGTTGTGGTACTGCGAACGGCTGAAAGCAAGGGGAAACTACAGCCGTAATTTTTCCCGAGGGCATGCAGCTTTACTGTATGGTTAAATGATGATGGCGTCCTCTTGGGTAAAATATTCCGGAGGTAAAATAGTCCCCCATTCGGATCTCCGGGCGGGGACTACTCAACAGGATGTCGTTATCAGGAGAAATAAAACTGGCGTTCTACGGATCGGAGCGTGGAATGTCAGATCCCTTAATCGGGCAGGTAGGTTAGAAAATTTAAAAAGGGAAATGGATAGGTTAAAGTTAGATATATTGGGAATTAGTGAAGTTCGGTGGCAGAAGGAACAAGACTTCTGGTCACGTGAATACAGGGTTATAAATACAAAATCAAATAGGAGTAATGCAGGAGTAGCTTTAATAATGAATAAAAAAATAGGAGTGCGGGTAAGCTACTACAAACAGCATAGTGAACGTATTATAGTGGCCAAGATAGCGGTTGGTAGGACATGTCCTGAGGCATCAAGGGATCACAAATTTAGCATTGGAGGGCAGCGTGGAGTGTAAAAGTCGTACAGGGAGACCAAGAGATGAATACACTAAGCAGATTCAGAAGGATGTAGGTTGCAGTAGGTACTGGGAGATGAAGGAGCTTGCACAGGATAGATTATCATGGAGAGCTGCATCAAACCAGTCTCAGGACTGAAGACCACAACAACAACGTGCTTAATCATTAACAACTGGAACACTAAAAACCACTTTGCCATGCAGCTCAAAGTCTCTTGCAGTCACCATTGGTAAAATTATCTAAAGAAAGGGTCCAGCCACATTAATGTGACCACCGCCTGTGTTCGACGTCAACGTCGAATTACAACTCACAGATGTCTGGTGACAGCACTAGCAGTGTGTCAAAATTCAGAAAAGATTACAGTCGTTGTAATGCGTAAGCGAAGCGATTTATCTGACGTCCAATAGGTTGTGATCATTGACTTGGGCCAAAGATGGAAGCATTTCCAAAACGGCTAAGTTTGTAAACTGTTACCGTACAGCTCAGGTTAGATACACCGTGCATGGCAAAATGGCGGTATCCATAACCGGCTGCAAGGCAACTATGGTGCACCATGCGCCATAGATGACAGGGGTTGTGGCCGAACGGTTCTAGGCGCTACAGTCTGGAACCGCGCGGCCGCTACGGTCGCAGGTTCGAATCCTGCCTCGGGCATGGATGTGTGTGATGTCCTTAGGAGTTCTGGAGGACTGATGACCTCTGAAGTTCTGGAGGACTGATGACCTCTGAAATTGAGTCCCATAGTGCTCAGAGCCGTTTGAACCATCTTGACAGGGGTCGACGATGGCTGCGGAAATGTGTACGGGCGAACAGACGTGCATGTGTTGAGCAACTGGCCGCCGGGGAAGTACCAAAGACATACCAAAAACATCTCCTCAACGACCACTCAGCGAACGTTACTCTGTGTGGTCCTAGGCAGCAGGTGCCTGGTTTATGCATCAATGATGACTGCTGTTCACCGGCGACGAAGACTGCAGTTTGTATGCCAATACCGCAAGTGGACGTCGAGTGAGTGGCAACAGGTGGCCTTTTCAGGTGAAGAACGTTTCATATCTTCCATTAGACAGATGGCCGTTTGCGAGTACAGGGTGGAACGTCTGAAACCAAATACCCTGCTACAATCGTCGGATGGCTCCACGGCGGAGAAGCCAGCGTAATGGCCTGGGGACTGTTTTCGTGACATTCCCTCCGTGATCTCGTCATTCTGGGAGGCACAATGGATCAACACATGCATGAATCTAACCTTGGGGACCTTGGACACGCCTCCAAGCAGCTCGTTTTTCCTCAACGCGATGGTATCTACCAGCAGGACACTGCAAAGTGTCACAAATCTCGCAGTGTACGTGTGTGGTTTGAAAAGCACCTGGAGGAGTTTATCGTATTCCCCTAGCCACCAGACTCCCCTGGATATAAGCCCAACCGAGAATCTATAGGACCGCCTCGAACGGGCTGTTCGCACAACAGATTCTCAAATGAGAACCCTTATGCAGCTAGCTACGGCATTAGAATCAGCATGGGTGCACATCTCAGTTGGTTCCTTTCAGAGCCTCACTGACCCTCTATCTGCTGCAAAAGGTACTGATGCAGGTATTTGACAAGTGCTCACGTTAATGACTCATGGTGTATTATGATCAGTACATCCTTGTCAGCTTTCTTTCAATATGACTTTCCTTTTATTTATGTGTGTTGTTACACGTATAGTATTCACTGTCCATTGTTTTCCTTTTGTTTTGGATGCAATCACAGTACATTCTTGTAAACGTGAATAATGTCATTCATACACAGACTGCCTTCAGAGACCAGAATTCTGGCAGCATATGGTGAAAACAGTGCCCACGATATGTGTTTTCATACTAACTGTTCTGTGACTGCGTCTAGAATTTAAAAAACAATTATTTGAGCCATGTATCACTTTCTAGAGAGGCAAGATGGGAATTGCTTTAACGTCTTCTACAATAGTAAACATAAAGTTCAAAAGGCCACTATACCGTTACTGCGTTCTATATGTATAGAAACGGGATAACCCCCTAACTAATCTCCTTATTGGCAATGACTTTGTTCATGCTAAATCAGACAAAATTTAATTGGTGTATTGAATAACAGCGAACTTTGGCGAATAACCTTAATTAAAGGGGAAAGGAACCTGATTCCTCCTCAGTGCAGTGAGTACAGTATCTGTCGTACGTAACTCTGGAATAACTACACAAAGTCATTTCTAAAATTTGACTGTTCCTGGAATAGTACTCGCACGTGTACTAGAACACACATTAAACACTCACACAAGCAGGCAAGTTCCTACAATGGCTCTACAAACTGCGATATGACAGGTTTTTAGATGTAAATAAACTTTATGCAGCAGAAACAGTCAAGTTTAAAGTTTTCCCACTGTCTAAACGCTCTACCAATGAAAATCTGCGTACGCCGGCCGATGTGGCCGAGCGGTTCCAGGCGCTTCAATCTGGAGCCGCGCTACCGCTACGGTCGCAGGTTCGAATCCTGCCTCGGGCATGGATGTGTGTGATGTCCTTAGGTTAGTTAAGTTTAAGTAGTTCTAGTTTCTAGGGGACTGATGACCTCAGATGTTAAGTCCCATAGTGCTCAGGGCCATTTGAACCATTTTTTGAAAATCTGCGTACGCTGCTCTGACTGGTCAAAGCTAACTGATTTAATACCAAATGTACTACGACGAACGTATTTTGCTAGAACCTGGAATGAAAACTTGTAATGATATACACCTTTAAAAATTGAAGAGAAAGAGCAACACTCAATCTCTGCTAATACTGATTTACAGACGATAAAAAAACAATAGGGTAAGGTGGGATAAATCGGACCTAGTAATTTCTTGTAGCTATAAAACGCTTATCCGAGGTGGGATCTGAACCTTATATACGTTAAATTGTAGGTAATATAATGGAGCAAGTTCTTGAGAAAATGTTTTTGAGGTATCCGTATTTTAAGATACGTCCATTTTTGCCATTTGCAAAAATGGTGGGGTAACTCCAACCCCCTATTTATTTGGCTGATTTTGCACAGAAATAGTTCTAAATGAACCGTTTTTTTAACAATTACAAGCAATTATGTTTTTTACATAAATGAACAAAATTTATTCAAAAAAATAACAATGTTTAGAGTACTAAATGTACTGAAAGTTAAATGAATGTAAATTGTAATTGGAAACAGTTGATTTCATTGTACTGCGGTGCAACAGCAATGTCGATCTCGGAATGTTAAAATCACGAGCGACAGCTCGTAAAGACATTCCCATTTGCATTGCAGCAACTGCTCGGCGAATATCGTTTTGATTGCGTTTTGTCGCTTTTCGTTTGTAATGTCGTACCATTTTCCTAAAAATAAACAAAATTCACTTTGTTTACATAAATAAATAATTCCATGCACATAAACGATAAAAAATATGCGGTCAGATTTACCCCACCATTTAGCGGTCGGATTTACCCATCATGCCATTTTTCATTTACCACACATACAAACAATTTACACGACAATTCCAACACAAACGATACATACACTGAATAGGTCACTAAATGCACTACAAAAGCACTTACCGTTTGTTTTGCGAACGTTTTATTTAATAAGGTAAATCTAGTGATGCCTTTTGCACAAAAATTAAATTGAAATAATCCAAAACACACTTGTCTTTTGAGCGTCTAAATGTCAAATGCGGCAAAGCTGTCTAGGTGACATTTTCGTTATTTCGAATGCTCTTTATGGTAACTCTAATGCGAAATCGCTCCACTTTGCCGTTTCTCACAAATAGGAGGGCGGTCGGGTTTACCCACAGAGGTGGATTTACCCCACCTTATCCTAAATACATTTTCTTTTATCGGTGCAGCAAATCGAGAAACAAAGGTTAAATTGAGTGGCAAATAACAATAAGAAACAAAAGCATGTTAATTCGACAGTTCCCTAACAATTATAATGTTCAGCGAAAGAAACTCAGTTGTGAGAAAATGCACCTCGTGATCCCACTCTGGCAGCTCACAAACATATTCCAATAATTGAGTTCCTCGTTAAATAAAACCGCTGTAGTTTTCCACTTGAAAGTGATAATAGGACGTTGCGTTAAAAATCCTTACTGGCTAAAGGGCTGATGATGGACAATGTGGAAGAAACATAGTCCGTCCTAAACGGTGTAATGTTTAGTAACGTCACTCAGTCAAATAAGCATTTGTAATCACTGTTCGAGTGAGTAGGTTTTGTATGTTGTACGAAGTTCCCAACACGTTTTCAGTGTTCAAGGCAGTTCACTCAGTAAACCTGTCTTTCTACAGTTTCTCTTGCCATATTTCTCCTCGATATATTAGTTCACGATAAGCGGCTCATCAATGCATTTTAACTTTAACCTGGCTGGCCACGTTGTACCCTCAGAGCGTAATAAATTAATCCAGGACGCGTGACATTTAGATAAATTTCGTTCACTGTTTTCACAGTCCATAATACAACGAGAAACAGTCTACAAGTTCACTGTTACAAATTCGCAATCCATAACCGTCCATCTGCCAACAACAAATTCAAAAAAATGGTTCAAATGGCTCTGAGCACTATGGGACTCAACATCTTAGGTCATAAGTCCCCTAGAACTTAGAACTACTTAAACCTAACTAACCTAAGGACATCACACACACCCATGCCCGAGGCAGGATTCGAACCTGCGACCGTAGCAGCCTCGCGGTTCCGTACTGCAGCGCCAGAACCACACGGCCACCGCGGCCGGCCAACAACAAATCCACGGTTACAAATTCGTAAATCATACCCACCCACCTGCCAACAACCTCCTCCCAAACATCTACTTTCACAGGATATTTTCACGACTGAATCTTTAAAAGTGTTCGATGTAGTCATAAACATATGATTATACGATAAAACAAATGTATAATGTGTAATAATAAATACAACAAAGCAAAAATCATTGACCCTCTTTCAGTCACACAGGAAATACAAGGTGTGATCCGTTACATCATTAATGAATATACGAATGATATAGTTATCTTTTTCGGAGTCAATAAAAATAAAAAGCAGACTTAGAAATCTCCTTTGAGAAAACCAAATTTATTACAAACATCAAACAGCCCTAAATGTAATCCAAACTAAATATGGAAAAACAGAAAATTAACAAGTTGAAGCATCCAGGAAAAGTGACTGAACAAGACATTTCGGAGAAAGATGCCATTAAATCACAAGTTAATAAGATGCAAACAGCATACTACCTCACTAAGGATCTACATAAGAAGAAATCAGTATCCGTAAACGCTTAACCTACACTACTCTACAGTAATTCACCCACAATCAATTTATGCAGCAGAATTTTTAACTCTGAACAAGAAGGCAATGATGGAAGCATTCAAAATCACAGATCGAAAAATACTAAGGACAACTTTGAGACCAGTTAAACACAATACAGAAAACATCATAATAGTGAACTTTAGACACAAATTGGAAAAATTAAAGACATTATTAGCAAAAAAAGGATTAGCTTTCTACACCTAAATCTAGAGGATTAATCCCAGCAAGTGACAAAAATCTATTTACTTACTTCGGTGAATTGAAAATAGATAACACAGGGTGCAAAGAAGTTGGAAGGGACATGGACGAACTCCAGGTTACTCCATAAGATATTGAGGAATGACTACCTCACAGGAGGAGCCGCTCGGGATTAGCCGAGCGGTCTTGGGCGCTGCAGTCGTGGACTGTGCGGCTGGTCCCGGTGGAGGTTCGAGTCCTCCCTCGGTCATGGGTGTTTGTGTTTGTCCTTAGGATAATTTAGGTTAAGTAGTGTGCAGGCTTCGGGACTGATGACCTTAGCAGTTGAGTCCCATAGGATTTCACACACACACATACACACACACACACACACACACACGATTCGATGAAAGACGCAAGAGGTCTGAAGCCACTTGGGGTGAAGAAAAAACCGAGAAACAGAGAGAAAAGATGAGAGAAATTTGGAAGAAAAGAAAGGATAAACGGTTGACAAAGCAGTAGTCAGTAATGGCTCATACGTAAATCAAGAGGAAGAATTTATTAAATATGTGTGTATGTAGATAGATGTATAGTGTTATATTGACATACAGAATCATAAATTAATTAATAACATATTGCCCTTTTTCGGTGGCGACGTAAAGAAGTAAAGAATTTTTCGATAGCCAAACAGGTTTCGCCTTGAGGGTTTGGTTTAATCAAACTTCAGTTAATGCCTATAGGACGCGGCACTGAGGTGTTTCTGACGTGTTAATACAACTATCCAAGAGTCTGTTTAAACGGAATTTCGTGTTGAGCAACAGCCACCCGTGGGTATTGTAACATTTTCACCTGAGAGAGAGAATAAGAACCACGCACTAAGTGTGCCGAGAGGCCTTTGTGGCTCCTATAATAATCCCAGCAGGCCCCCAACTCGCCCCACTCCGCTCGAAGTCCCGTGCTGGCGAAACTCCGCGTAACGCAATCAAAATGAACTTGCATTCAAAATTTAATTTCGTTTGGCGTCCCGCGGATTAAATAACTTGCTCCACGCGAACCACTTGGCGCTGTAAACACGCGCGCTGCCAAGTTAATTGTGCCGCTGGAGGACAAAAGCTCTTGCAGACGCGACGGGCTCCTCCGGCTTTCCGTAGCGTTATGGTGAGCACCTGCCACGGCCACTGTCCGCAAGTGTAGAGACCGCAGCTCAGGGCACAATGGGACTCCGCTCCATTCGGAGGTCGCTCTTTTATACGGAACTTTCGCTAGAAATGTGGAAAGTATTCATGGTGGACCGCGAGGGCGCTGTTCTCTGTAGAAACTTCTGAGTCATAATTACTGTGGCTCCATCAGATGGAACAGTGACAACGAGTGTTGGGGACGACGGGAGGGGGGGGGGGGGAGGATAGGAAGAGTGGAACGCGACAGAGAGTGTGGGGTACGAGTCAAAGAGAAAGCGAGATGGAGAACATGTGCAGTACCGCTCATTAATTTAAATAAACCATGACTGCAATCTGATATTTCAAGGAAAGCTTTAATTCCCTAAGAATATAATTATATACATTTAAACATATATAATACAAACAGAAAGATTATATTTTCATTTGGAATAGATGGCGCAGATTGCAAAGACAACAGAAGCTTTGTTAACGCGTGTCGCCTTTTTGGGGTATTTTCAGATTTTGTTTAGGGACTATAGGTAAAGCATTAGTCATAAGAAGCATAAACTTTTGGTCTACACCTCCAGCGAATACATGTATAATGGACTTAGACCTACCCTTTCGGTTAATTGAGATAATTGATGACACATGTTCCTAATGCCGTTGTTGTCTGGTATAATGTCGCCCAATCGTGGATATTCCTGTATTCGCACTATATCACTCCAATACACGAAGCTTGTTAGCACTTGATGTAGAGAATTGGGTTGGTGCCATTAAATTGTATTGTAGTAGTTGCTGCTGCTGCTGGCTGGTTCACTGCTGTATCGTGATGTTAATGTTGGCTTTATATGTATTCGTCTAGGGGTAAAAAGATGAGGTCCCGTGTCGTTGATGCGCTTGTTGATAAATAATGAACGACGGCATAAGTGAATTCAACTGCTTATTGGCATGGTAGTCATATTAACTCCGCTGACCACCCAAAGACGTTGTCGCAGTACAGAGTAACACTTCTTTTACAACATCTTTGCATTGTTTTTCCACATAAAATAATATACACACTTTACAAAAGTTCTATCAAGACTGAGCTGACGAGGCTTCTTGCTGCTTGTATTTATAACCTAGTCAAAGAACTACTAAGAAGAGTCAGGCATCCATCTGTTATAGTAATTTGTGCAAAAAATTATTAATTTACATCGAATTACATAATTTAACAGGTCATTAAAATGACAGACAGATTTGTCAACTTGTCAGAACAATTGTTTGTTGGAAAAAGGCCGTTTTTCAAAGGTACATCTATTGACTTCTCTCATTTGCATACATAAGTAAATAACGTGAATTATTAAAAATTACAGTGGTTCTCGTTTAAAATAGATGTGTTTACGTGAATAGTGAGTGAAAACAGTCCTAGTGAATAAACAGGCTTCACTGGGTAATTTTTATTTAAGGAGATCCAAAATACGTAAGTTGACCAATATTATTCGTATTTAATATTAATTATTTCAGTTGTATATAGTGTTTTTACATAATGACATCTGCTGTATCAGTGTTCAAGTGATGTTAACTTTTGTGTGGGTCAGTTATTAATTATATTTTAGTGGGTTGACTGTTTATGTAGACGTGTTATGCAATCATTGCTAACATACACAGTTACTTTTCTGTTATCATAATTGCTAGCTAAACTGGTTGAATTAGGAGGGTCTCGCATACTTCGTTATAATAAAGTCTTTAATAGTTTCCGTTACACTGCGGAAAAGCACATCAAATAAAAAAAGAAATGTAGAATCAGTTATAAACGAATCGTTATTGCGCGTCTACTCCCACGTAATAACAATCGAAAGAATTTTGACAAATGAACCCTTCGGAGGTTCGAATCCTCCCTCGCTCATGGATGTGTGTTGTTCATAGCGTAAGTTAGTTTAAGTTACCTCAAGTAGTGTGTAGGATTAGGGACAGATGACCTCAGCAGTTTGGT
The DNA here is from genome assembly GCF_023898315.1 of Schistocerca nitens. Classification (NCBI taxonomy): domain Eukaryota; kingdom Metazoa; phylum Arthropoda; class Insecta; order Orthoptera; family Acrididae; genus Schistocerca; species Schistocerca nitens. Next base: position 216,419,457 of record NC_064615.1, on the reverse strand, counting down.
CCCATAAGACCTTACCACAAATTTCCAAAAAATTGACAAATGAAAAAAACAGTGAAGTAATTTCAGATAATGAAGTTAAATATTTCTTTAAATTTAGTTCGTAAAGGTTATACAAAATGGTCATCTACTCACGGTGTGAGCGAAAAATACTGTATAGTTGTTAATCAGTGTGGAAAGTATTTACGTAATAATTAACGTAAGACAATCAGGCGGGAACGGGAACACTAACTCCGACTCGAACTTGGATTCAGATTCACTGTTAGTAACATGAAATAAATCTAATCAGCAAAGCGAATTGCATTAAGCGTATGCACCTGACTGTTAATTGGTTCAAATGGCTCTGAGCACTATGGGACTCAACTGCTGTGGTTATCAGTCCCCTAGAACTTAGAACTACTTAAACCTAACTAACCTAAGGACATCACACACATCCATGCCCGAGGCAGGATTCGAACCTGCGACCGTAGCAGTCGCACGGTTCCGGACTGCGCGCCTAGAACCGCGAGACCACCGCGGCCGGCTGACTGTTAATTGCTTGGCACTCAGATTGAGTAATAAATAGCTTCGCGCAGCCTGCATAATATATTGTTAACATTTCTGCTAGTGTAATTTTTCTTAAATAAATATGTTCTGATAAGCAAAACGTACCTTATTAGCGCGTAACTTTAATTAAATAACTACTGATTAACTTTCGCATAATACCGTCACGTATTTTGGAAATGAGAGCAGCAATTATTGATCAGACAAAGAAATCAAGCATTCTGATTTAAAATAATTTTACAAACTCACTGAAATTACTTTTCGTAATCACTGAATATTGATACTGACCTTCTAAGTGAAGATTTCGATGAGCAACAAGGTCGATTATCTTTAATTATCAGTCTCAATTACTTTTTAAATTTTGGTGACTTTCTTTTTTTAAACAAATTGTCCAGAGACTGGTTGATGCAGCTCTCCACGCCTCTCTATCACGTGCAAGTCTCTTCATCTCCAAGTCACTAGCGCAATCTACATCCTTCTGAATCTTCTAAGAGTATTCATCTCTTGGTCTTCTTCTACGACTTTTATCCTCCAAGTTCCGCTCCAATACTGAACTGGTGAACCCCTGATGCCTTAGAACATGTCCTATCAACCGATCCCTTCTGCTACTCAAGTTGTGCCACAAATTCCTTTTTTTCCCTACTTCGATTCAGTGCCTCCTCACTAGTTACATGATCTACCCATCTAATCTTCAGCATTCTTCTGTAGCACCACGTTTCTAAAGCTTCTATTCTCTTCTTGTCTAAGCTATTTGTTATCCCTGTTTCACTTCCATACATGGCTACACTCCATACAAATATTTTCAGAAAAATTTCTATTCTTCAGAAACGCTTTCCTTGCCATTGCCAGTCTGCATTTTATGTCCTCTCTATTTCGACCATCGTCAGTTATTTTGTTCCCTAAAGAGCAAAACTCATCTACTACTTTAAGAGTCAAATTTCCTGATCTAATTCCCTCAGCATCATCTAATTTCATTCGACTGCATTCCATTATCCTCGTTTTGCTTTTGTTGATGTTCATCTTGTATCTTCCTTTCAAGACACTGACCATTCCATTCAACTCCTCTTCCAGGTCCTTTGCTGTCTCTGAGAAAATTACAATGTCATCGGCAAACCTCAAAGTTTTTATTTCTTCTCCATGGATTTTAATTCCTACTTCAGATTTTCCTTTTATTTCCTTTACTGCTTCCTCAGTGTATAGATTGGGGATAGGCTTGTAAGGTGTCAGGCAAATCCAACACCTACCATCGAAACCCTGACATGATAAGCAAATCCAGTAGTAGGTCACATAGCTCCGAATAAATCGTGACATTAAATTAACCAAAGTAATACGAGTAACGAGTGAGCAAATGGAATACCACAGACTAACACAAGAATGCCTAAATGCATGTCATACCTCCCCACCGTGAGACAGACGCAGTTCTGAGGGGAGAAACGAGAAAAGAAGCCAAGAGCAGAACCGTGTTAAGCTAGAAGGCCCTACGATAAGGGACGGACTGGACACCCACGTCGCCAGCTAACCACTAGGACCACCCCAACTGCAGGTTTTAGTGTGAGACTTTTTCGCATCTCTGTTACGTCAGGACCACCCCACAGCCCATGTTAAAAGCTAGAGCACTCCAGAAGAACAGTATAGATCTTACGATAACACAAAAAGGGCCACACCACCTGCACGTTTTAGCGTGAGACTTTTTCGCGTCTGTGTTACGTCAGGACCATCCCCCCAGCCCATGTTAAAAGACAGAGCCCTCCAGAAGAACAGTATAGATCTTACGATAACACTAAAAGCACCACACCAGCTGCAAGTTTTAGCGTGACACTTTTTCGCCTTTCTGTTACGTTGCAAACTTTAAAAACATTGCCCCACCACGAAAAGTATAACGTTTCTCATTGGATAGACAGAATTTTTGTAGGTGGAGCTTAAGGTTAACATTGAGACCCTAATTGGTCAGATGAAAACAAAGCCAGATAGTTTTTTTAAACCAACTTCGGTAAATTGTATTAAGGAGAAGTTAGGAGAGAGTTGCTTCCGAGACGGCGAGGTGAGCAGAGCTGTGCTGCCCGCCGCCCCCTGACGAACACCGACAAGGTAATGAACGCACGGGATGCTGCATAACAGCGCATGAAGCTTCACTCAGAACTGCAGAAGTCTCATCTGTTACACCCCCTTTTTCCTTAATACTAGTGTCGGTCGTCAATTAAAGCTCATGGTGTTCACATTTGCCACTTGAAGTAAAAATCTGAAACGCGATGATTTTTCTGTTATATAGTTATTGAGAAGCCACATCAGCCACTGTAATTTACGAGAAGTTAGATAAGTAATTAAAGATAATTGAGGGTCACTGTAGACAATTTTGATAGTTTTCTCTTTTGTGAAACTTAATTTAAACCTAGATTATAGATGTGATATGGCATAGGTCATCCTTCGATCCATTGTAGAACTTGAAAACCCATTCAGGGAATATTCGTTCACATTTTTGTTGAACGCAGTTGGTTTTTACCGTCCTGTATTAAAACATTTCCTTTTATCAATAGTGCAATTTATAAACGATGTTTTGTGAGTAGAATAAAATTTCCAATGGTAAACTTAACTGATTTTTCGACGTTATTTTACCAGCTAACTAAAAATAGGAAAGCCTTGAACCCCTTCCACTAAATTTAGTTAGTATTAAGATTCTTTTACAGGGAGTGCAGTGGAGCTTACGCTGAAATCATTAAGTATTTGATTATATCGTCGCTAGTCTCACTGAACTCTTCTGAATTCTACATGTCATGTGTGGTCTGGCGTATCCTTACCAGCAGCAAGTCCCAGGTTCAAACTAGTCAATTCCCTAAAAACACGCTCAGAGCGTCGTTGCGCGAAAGTGGTAGGGAGACACGATATAGAACAGACAAACACCACGCAGAATTTTAGAGGATATAACCCTGTCTCACTCCCTTCCCAGCCACTGCTTCCCTTTCGTGTCACTCAACTCTTGTAACTACCATCTGGTTTCTGAACAAATTGTAAATAGCCTTTCGCTCCCTGTATATAACCCCTGCCACCTTCAGAATTTGAAAGACAGTATTCCAGCCAACATTGTCAAAAGCTTTCTCTAAGTCTAGCATTTCTAGAAACGTAAGTTTGCCTTGTTGCGACGTAGGTCTTTCAGTGCTCTGACAAATTCTTCACGCAATTCATACCTCCCATTTCGTCTTCATCTACGTCCTCTTCTATTTCCATAATATTGCCCTCAAGTACATAGCCATTGTATACAGCTTCTATATACTCCTTCCACCTTTCTGCTTTCCCTTCTCTGCTTGGAACTGGGTTTCCATCTGAGCTTTCGATATTCGCACAGGTGGTTCTCTTTTATCCAAAGGTCTCTTTAATTTACCTCTAAGCAGTACCTACCTTACCCCTAGTGATATGTGCCTCTTCATCCTTAGATTTGTCCTCTAGCCACCCCTGCTTAGCGATTTTACACTTCCTGTGGATCTCATTTTTGAGGTGTTTGTATTCCTTTTTGGCTGCATCATTTACTGCATTTTCATATTTTCTCCTTTCATCGATTAAATTCAGTATCTGTTCTTTTACCCAAGGATTTCAAGTAGCCCTCGTCTTTTTTACCTAGTTGATCCTTTGCTGGCTTCATTATTTCGTCTCCCAAAGCTACCCATTCTTCTTCTACTGTATTTCTACCCCCAGTCAAAAAATGGCTCTGAGCACCGTTAGAATTAACTTCTGAGGTCATCAGTCCCCTAGAACTTAGAACTACTTAAACTTAACTAACCTGAGGACATCACACACGTCCATACCCGAAGCAGGATTCGAAACTGCGACCGTAGCGGGCGAGCGGCTCCAGACTGTAGTGCCTAGAACCACTCGGCCACTGCGGCCGGCTCTACCCCCATTCTTGTCATTTGTTCCCTAATGTCCTCTCTTTGATCACTCTATAATCTCTGGTTCTTTCAGCATATCCAGATCCCATCTCCTTCAATTGTCAACTTTTTGCAGTTTCTTCGGTTTTAATCTACAGTTCATAACCAATAGATTGTGGTCAGAGTCCACATCTGCCCTGGAAATGTCTTACAATTTAAAACCTGGTTCCTAAATCACTGTCTTACCATTATATAATCTGTCTGAAACTTTATAGTGTCTCCAAGCCCCTTCTAAGTATACAACCTTCTTTCATGATTCTTAAACCAAGTGTTAGCTACGATTAAATTATGTTCTGTGCAAAATTATACCAGGTGGATTTCTCTTTCATTCCTTACCCCCCATCCAGATTCCCCTACTACTTTTCGTTCTCCTCCTTTTCCTACTATCGAATTCCAGTCACCCATGACTATTAAATTTTCGTCTCCTTTCAATATCTGAGTAATTTCATTTTCTCATTTATACATTTTCTTCAGTCTCTTCGTCATTTGCGGAGCTAGTTGGTGTGTAAGCTTGTACTACTGTGGTAGGCGTGGGTTTCGTGTCTATCTTGGCCATAATAATGCGGTTACTATGCTGTTCGTAGTAGCTTACCCCCGCTCCTTTTTTTTCGTTATTAAAACTACTCCTGCATTATCCCTATTTGATTTTGTATTGATAACCCTGTGTTCACCTGACCAGAAGTTTTGTTCCTCCTGCCACAGAACATTACTATTCCCATTATATCTAACTTTTACCTATCCATTTCTCTTTTTAAATTTTCTAACCTACCTACCCCATTAAGGGGACATTCCACGCTCCGATCTCTAGAACACCAGTTTTGATTCTCCTGATAACGACGTCCTTCTGAGTAGTCCCCGCCCGGAGATCCGAATGGGGGACTATTTTACCTCCGGAATATTTTACCCAAGAGGACGTCATCATCATTGAATCATATAGTAAACCATCCTGATTTAGGTTTTCCGTGATTTCCCTAAATCACTCCAGGCAAATGCCGGGATGGTTCCTCTGAAAGGGCACGGCCGACTGCCTTCCCTAATCCGATGAGACCGATGACCACGCTGTCTGGTCTCTTTCCCCAAACCAACCAACCAACCAACCATCATATAGTAAAGCTGCGTGCCCTCGGGATAAATTATGGCAGTAGTTTCCGCTTGCTTTCAGTCATTCGCAGTACCAGCACAGCAAGGCCGTTGTGGTTGATGTTACAAGGCCAGATCAGTAAATCATCCAGACTGTTGCCCCTGCAACTACTGAAAAGGCTGCTGCCCCTCTTCAGGAACCAGACTTTTTTCTGGCCTCTCAACGGATACCCCTCCGTCGTTGTTGCACCTACTTCACATCTATCTGTATTGCTGAGCACGCAAGTCTCCCCACCAACGGCAAGGTCCATGGTTCATGGGGAACTACCAAAATTATCCAAATTAAATTGGCTTACAATTTTGGTCCTTTTATTATCAACAGTGACACTCTCTTTTAATTAATAATGACAGTATAGGGCCCTATCTGGGAACTGTTCAAGCTTAAGCACATGTAACATAGTATTAACGTTAAGTTTGTAGTTCTTCACAAAATGAAACTACTACACTGGCTAGCCTTGGTACACTCCTAAATATTAAACGTGGTCTAGTCCTAATTCAGTGAGTGGCTGCTGGTGGTATATAAGGTAATAATCGCGGACGATGCATGCAGTATGCTCTTCCTAGCATCGTTTTGCTGGGTCCATAGTGCTGCTCTTTCATATTAATTCTTCTTGATGCTATTTGCACTGTGCCCAATTAACACCATAATTATGCCTTGGAACAACATACAACCCTCCCAGTTTGGTACTTACAGTGTTGCCGCTAGCAACCACTACGCCTGGTTCTGATGCTCCTGTCAGAATCTATTGCAGAAGAGCTGGCACCAAACAAAACAGCCCCAAGTGCATCTGCGACCAGCAACAATGTTCTGTACTTCAAATATTATCTTTGACTGTTCACAATAGCAAATCACCCTGACCTGCATTTTTACTACATGCTATTAAACAATTCTTTTTCAGACACAGCATTTATTATTATTTATTTACACGAATTGCCCAACTAAGGAGCGTGTTACAAATTCTATTTCATATTCAAATGGTTCAGATGTTTCAAATGGCTCTGAGCACTATGGGGCTTAACTTCTGAGGTTATCAGTCCCCTAGATCTTATTTCATGTTCACTTTCTTCTTTCTCTTTTCTCTGGCTGCTCTTCTGCCTGCTGCCATTTTTGCTATAAGTTCAGCTGGTAGTTTCCTGTTGGTCTTCGGGTTTGGAGCCTTCTCTTTCTCATTTCCGTTGTGATTGGTTTAATAAATTGGTAGATCTTCTCATTGCTCATCTTTACCTATTTTTCTCCAACTTTTGTGTCCACCAAGAATCTTCCTCAGAATAACTCTTTCTTTCTTCTCGAGCTCATCTATTAATCCTTTGTTCTTAGGGAGAGTGTTTATGCTGCATATTGAACTTCTGTTCTCGTCACTCTATTGTAGTGTAAAATCTTTGCATTTCGAAATAGGAATTTTTTGTTGTACAGCTTCTGTGTTGAAATGTGTGCCTTCCTAAGTTTAACTACTCTAAGTCTGACAACTTCTTTTTCTCTGCCATATCCGTTATTGTTTTTCCCAAATATGTAAAGTGTTTGACCCTGTGAGCGTGGGGGTGCTATTCTGTCATTCTGTGCAACGGATTAATCTGAGATGTACCCTTTACCCTGTGGCTCCTGAAAGATGCAATTTCCACCCCCACACTACTACAGAAGTCAGACAGACGCTCGTAACGTTCTAAAGAGAAATGCCTGAAAAAATTTCAGCAATAAATATCTTCTGGAGTCGTCCCCTGTAAGGAAATGACACGAAAATTAAAAGATTTCTTTCATCACTAGTGGGATACTCGGGTACTGGAGTAATGCTAGCTAGTTAGTGTAAGAAAAACATGAAACTAACGAAAATTATTATTTTTATTGCAGAAATTCTGAGAAATCACAATGGCACTTTTAGTTATGAACTGAACAAGTTACTTCCGGGTTCTTTTCGGAATGTGAAGTTACCTCTTAATGATAGGATTCACTAATGAAATTTCTATACAAAGTTTAAGATCGTTATTGACTTGGCAGAATGGGTGAGAGCCGCTCCTACTCAACTTGAATAATTATCTGTTAGAATGTTGCTAGGTACGGTCGAGGCTGTCACGTGTGAAATGCAGTCAAGTGTACTGTTGTGGAGGAAATATGGGGCTTGCAAGAGCTGTAGCGCACAATACCATAAGCTGCGATGACTGCTGTCTGCGCCGCTTGCTGCTGACAAATAAGATAACTCTTGTTCTATCTGGATTGACCTTCGCCAATCAAACTCTCCCTACACCTTCATGAAGTCAATGACTCCTGTTCGCCCCTAGTCTAACTATTGGCCTGGTACAATCAGGTAACCAGTCCACCGAAATGCCACTCAAAAATTCGTTTGGAGGCGTTTAACTATAACTCTGTCCGTTCACACCGCACAATAAGTGTGGCGGACAACACAGCAAACAACGCTTAATCGCAAGGACTCAATATAGAGTCGCACTCTGATTCGCTCTTGACAGAGGTGCTATCCCAGTGAAGTGCTGAGGAGAGACCTGTTCCTCGCTCTTTGAGTACACGTACGAGCGCACACGCTCTCGTTACGTGTTCTCTTTGCAAGAGCGACAACAGAACGGCCCTTCTCCATGCCAGACGTGAAGGGGTATATCTTTCGGTCTCTTTCATTACTCCTTCAGCTCAAGGCGTTAGAAATATCGTCAGCCAATCAGCATTGTTCTTCTAAAATGGGAGAATGACGTTTCGTTTAAGGCGACCAATCCGGAAATCTGTAGCATCGGCGTTTGGCGTTTGCTGTCTCCCTGTGAAAACATCTGAAACTGCGTGCTATGTTTGTAAAGAATGCGTAGACTGGGTGCTCCCACACAATGTAGCGGAATTTGCTTTTAAGCCAAACATGGGGTCGTTCTTCCTTTCACTTGGGCAAACGTTGTCTGCTCTACAGGCGGTCGCCGGCCGACGTAGATAGGTTTAGTCGTCCTCTGAAGGCACCAGCCCCCCGGTGTATGGTTTGCGTCTCCTGAACTAAAAGCTCCTGTGACTGTCGTGTCTGGAATGTGTGTGTGTATGCCAGCCTCGAGTATTTCAATCTCGGTGCACATTTGCGATTTACTTGTTATTTGCATATCATTTACATGAATTCATACAACAATGGCTTTATCTTATCGAGTTTGGGTTCGAGTGAAGCGTCTTGAAGTGTGAAATATGACTGTGAGGGCAGAATATGTAAGCAATGAAGGTCAGGATACCACAACGTCTTGCAACCCTTCGATAAATCCAATAATTGTGTGCAATTCTTTGATTTCGTTATATTTGTTAGAGATGAATTTAGTTTCTTCTTGTGATATTCTTAAACCAATTTTAGCTGCATGCTTTGCTATGATTTCTATTTGTGTAATTGCAAGTGCTATATTTGTGGATAGGAGAGCAATATCATCTGCAAAAGCTAGTCATGTATCGTAAGGCCTTTAACTGACCCTCCAACTTTTTTTTTGTTGTGTGTACTCCTCCAATGTATCCCTCATAATATTTTCCAAAGTGATGCTGAATATAACTGGAGAGAGCCCATCCCTTGTCTCAGACCCATTTGGATTTTAAAAGCTTCAGAAATCTTGCCTCAGAATTTGAATTTGACTTTGAATTTGGTATCTGTCAGTGTTTGCTTTACTATCTCTCTAGTTTTTCTGTCAGTTCCAAATTCCTCCAGAGTTCTAATGAGGATTTCTCTGTCTACAGAGTAATATGCTTTTCTAAAATCAATAAATGTCGTAACATGTGGTTGACCAGCTAGTGTTCTAATTATGTTTTTAAGGTTAATAATTTGCTCCTAACAGCTCCTCCCTTTTCTAAATCCACTTTGGTATCCTCCTATCTGTGCATCTAGAACTGGTTCAATCATATTTAGTAATATCTTGAAAAGGACCTTGTATGGAATGGGTAAAAGGGAAACCCCCCTGTAATTGTTCGCATTTGATCTGTCACCCTTTTTGTGAAGTGGATGTGTAAGTGCCGTCCTACAATCTTCTGGGATCTTCTCGGTTCTCCAAATTTCCTTAATAATTGTACTGAGGTGTAGTGCTACTTTTTCCTCGCCCAGTTTCTAAATTTCAGCTGTGATTCCATTTGTTGCTCTTGAGGGATTTTATAGCTTGCCGGGCTTCATTTAGAGTTTGTAGATGTGATTCGGGAGGGCTTTCTTGTGGAGTTTTGAATTCCAGTTTCTCTGGAGGCGCTTTACAGTTGAGAAGGTCTTCGAAATCGAATGCTAAAATATTGCTGTTTTCTAGCTCATTTCCCTGATTTGTGACGAAAATTTAAGCTGGGTGGTTCGTAACCTTTCAGGTGTCTTTTGAAAGATTGGAAATAGTTTCTGCATTTGTTTTGAGTGAATTCCATCTGTATTTGTTGAAGGGATAGTCTTTCATACAGTCTCTTTTCGTTTCTGATTGTGTAGGAGGCTATTTTTCTAAGTTCTCTGAACCTTCCAGGTTGTTTTGTCGAATTCGATTTAGATTTTTGCCAAAGATTTTTTCTGTTTTCGAAAGTTTCATTTCACTTTTCATTCCACCAGATATTCTTCTGTTTGGTTTTGGTTGGAAGAGATTCTTCTGCAGCTTTCATTATTTGAGACTTCATTTCATCCCATGTCTCAACTTGCAATTTTGATCTGAAATAATTTTGAGTATCTGCCTCAGCGTTCCTGGTTTCAAAATGCTTTCTCATTGGTTTATTAATATTTCTTCCTGAATTTGGGGTGAATTTAATTTTAGACTTAACAAGATAGTTGTCTTAAATTCTCTTCTAGAAATAGCTGTGTGATCAATTTGGAACTCTCCGAGGAATTAATTTCGTGCTTTCGAAGTCTTCATGTTCTTGGGATGTTTCTAGAAGTGTGTAATCGTAACTTTGAGGTTGAAGATTTGGCAGAGTTCCACAAGTCTTATTGCATTGTTGTTTGTTATCTTATGCGCTGGGTATTCTACAGTGATGTTTTTGTATTTCTTCTCCTTGCCGAGCTGTGCATTAAAATCCCCGAGCAGAACGATAACATTTTCCTTTGGAATCTTCTGAATCGTGTGTTCTAGTTCTTCCCACAAAGTCTGTACTTTGTTCGGATTTTTTTTGTTGTCAATATTTGTTTGAGCTTGAGCATTTACTAGCATATACATTTTGTTTTTAAATTTGATCGTCACTGTTGGGAACCTGTCAAACGTAGAGCTGAAGTTTGTTACGGACTCCATTATATGCCTTCTAACAATAAAGGCTGTACCTAATAGAGGCCATTTTCCAAAGATATACTCTGCTGGTTTTCCTTTATAAATTCTGTTATTGCCCGTTACAAAAGAATTTTCATCAGTATAGCGAGTTTCTTGTGGTTTTCCTGTTTTGATCGGTGACTTAATGTTCAGTGTTCCATATTATATTTCTTCTTGAATGTGAGGTTTCCAGGTTCTTTGGATAGAACAAGAGCAGAAAGTGCAGGCTCCCCAGAATCCCAAACGCCTGCTTGTGACCTGAGGCCGAGAGATTTTACTACCCGGGGTACTTTATTTCCCTTTTTATTCATAATCTATAAAATTTGTAGGGTCGGAGTGGTGCAGCTTTTCGAGGATTGCTCGAGATACAATTGGAGTGTTAATCCAGAGATTTTGTGTTTGGTCCGCGAGAGCTACTTTATATCGCTCAAGTCCGCTGGCAAGCCAGTAAAGACCCCCCTACCCGCCACATTGCTTTTAAATTACATAATTTTTTCTTCATGGGGCGAGGGGTGATGTAAAATGGCTATTTTTTGATGATATTATTTATGTGTTAATAACTGTAAAGGAAAATGATATATTTGAAGAACTGCGGTCAGAGAAACAGTTGTTAGGCAAAACAGTATCTGTGTACACGATGGCAGCACTGCAGAGTCGTAGAACCTTTGACAGTCAGTAGTGGATAGCTGCGGTGTGCAGCAGGCAGATTTCGTTGAGTGTACGGTGTAATGCATGGGACGCGATTTTGGTACTGTGTGAGTTGCAGATTTATTACGAGGAGGAATGATGACTCAGAACAATGGTTGGATAACATATGGACATAAAAAAGTGTTTGAATGAAGAGCAAGTTATTATTTGATGAGGGAAAAACTTTATTTCCATTTTTGTACTTGTACTGTTGGTCCACTTCACCGTCGTCACAATCCAGTTTTTAATAGTTATTCTATTGATTGATCTAAGTTAATTTACTGTACCATGGAAGTTATTAGATTAAATGAATTTTCATATTTTAATTCTTCTCTTTGATAAACTCCTTCCAAACTGAAATAATACATAAAGGTTGAGTCATGTGTTTCATTGGCATTCTGTGTCAAGATTATGAACCCAGTCTCGCAGGAACTAACTGTTGTTAGTTTTTAGCAGTATTTTTTTTTTATTTTTTTAGCCGTCGTGTAGTCTTTCTGTGTTGCTGTTTGTGCCAGAACTTCATTTTGCAGGTGAGAGGTAATACATGATTGTTTCGTTTCCTTTGCGCTATGTAGGTTCTGCCAGTTTCTTTATTTTACCAAGGCCATATGCCAGTGCATAGGTTTTCTAGTGTTTCAGGTTACATTTTTATACAGGTCGACATTACAGTTTTTTTGTACAATTACGTTTTTTTAAAATCAGTTTGCACTGACCAAATCTACTGAGCGTGCAATTATTGGTTTGCTTATTTATTTGCTAATGAATGAGATTGGCTTTCACATACACAGGATTCTTTTCAGTTTTATGTAAGTGATGTGGCTTTGAGCTCAGTAGCACATTTAGGTTGTCAGGTCACACCCCCAGGTTTGTATTTACTATAACACACATACATGTAAGGACTACGCAGTTACGCATGGCGTCCCTTCCATGATATATTCATCTGGTTTTCTTTGAAGTGGCTAGATCTTTTTTCTATTTTTTTTTCTTTGCAGTAGCAACAGCAGCAAATAGCAACAGCCAGTTGTTAGTATAGTGTTTAATGATTTGTGTAATTCCTTTTCATCTTGTGATTCTATTTGTATAATACGTGTGTCTATTATGCCGGGAACGTTATTTTTCTTGGTCACGGTAGGACTTTTGTGCTTTCTTAGACACGTTTTTGTGTTTTCGTAACTATGGTTTCTGGTGCATTTTATTTTCGGATTTTGTTTCGTAATTACGGAAATTCAGTTTCGTTTGCCGATATGTGGTAACAGTCACATTGTTTTGGATACATGTTTTGAGCAACAGTATTGCCTTTCAGTCTTTAAATCTCAACAATGGACACCAGAAACGCAAAGCGAAGCAAAACTTCACCAAACGTGCTTATGCAACAAAGTGACGCTGTGACCATGGAAAGAATGTCAGTCAGCAGTCTCCCGTTTCTGACATGACTTGTTGTTGTTGTTGTGGTCTTCAGTCCTGAGACTGGTTTGATGCAGCTCTCCATACTACTCTATCCTGTGCAAGCTTCTTCATCTCTCAGTACCTACTGCAACCTACATCCTTCTGAATCTGCTTAGTGTATTCATCTCTTGGTCTCCCTCTACGATTTTTACCCTCCACGGTGCCCTCCAATGCTAAATTTGTGATCCCTTGATGCCTCAAAACATGTCCTACCAACCGATCCCTTCTTCTAGTCAAGTTGTGCCACAAACTTCTCTTCTCCCCAATCCTATTCAATACCTCCTCATTAGTTACGTGATCTACCCACCTTATCTTCAGCATTCTTCTGTAGCACCACATTTCGAAAGCTTCTATTCTCTTCTTGTCCAAACTAGTTATCGTCCATGTTTCACTTCCATACATGGCTACACTCCATACAAATACTTTCAGAAACGACTTCCTGACACTTAAATCTATACTCGATGTTAACAAATTTCTCTTCTTGAGAAACGCTTTCCTTGCCATTGCCAGTCTACATTTTATATCCTCTCTACTTCGACCATTATCAGTTATTTTACTCCCTAAATAGCAAAACTCCTTTACTACTTTCAGTGTCTCATTTCCTAATCTAATGCCCTCAGCATCACCCGACTTAATTCGACTACATTCCATTATCCTCGTTTAGCTTTTGTTGATGTTCATCTTACATCCTCCTTTCAAGACACTGTCCATTCCGTTCAACTGCTCTTCCCAGTCGTTTGCTGTCTCTGACAGAAATACAATGTCATCGGCGAACCTCAAAGTTTTTACTTCTTGTCCATGACTTTTTATACCTACTCCGAATTTTTCTTTTGTTTCCTTTACTGCTTGCTCAATATACAGATTGAATAACATCGGGGAGAGGCTACAACCCTGTCTCACTCCTTTCCCAACCACTGCTTCCCTTTCATGCCCCTCGACCCTTATAACTGCCATCTGGTTTCTGTACAAATTGTAAATAGTCTATCGCTCCCTGTATTTTACCCCTGCCACCTTCAGAATTTGAAAGAGAGTATTCCAGTTAACATTGTCAAAAGCTTTCTCTAAGTCTACAAATGCTAGAAACGTAGGTTTGCCTTTTCTTAATCTTTCTTCTAAGATAAGTCGTAAGGTCAGTATTGCCTCACGTGTTCCAGTGTTTCTACGGAATCCAAACTGATCTTCCCCGAGGTCAGCTTCTACCAGTTTTTCCATTCGTCTGTAAAGAATTCGCATTAGTATTTTGCAGCTGTGACTTATTAAACTGATAGTTCGGTAATTTTCACATCTGTCAACACCTGCTTTCTTTGGGATTGGAATTATTATATTCTTCATGAAGTCTGAGGGTATTTCGCCTGTCTCATACATCGTGCTCACCAGATGGTAGAGTTTTGTCATGACTGGCTCTCCCGAGGCCATCAGTAGTTCTAATGGAATGTTGTCTACTCCCGGGGCCTTGTTTCGACTCAGGTCTTTCAGTGCTCTGTCAAACTCTTCACGCAGTATCTTATCTCCCATTTCGTCTTCATCTACATCCTCTTCCATTTCCATAATATTGTCAAGTACATCGCCCTTGTATAAACCCTCTATATACTCCTTCCACCTTTCTGCCTTCCCTTCTTTGCTTAGAACTGGGTTGCCATCTGAGCTCTTGATATTCATACAAGTGGTTCTCTTCTCTCCAAAGGTCTCTTTAATTTTCCTGTAGGCAGAATCTATCCTACCCCTAGTGAGACAAGCCTCTACATCCTTACATTTGTCCTCTAGCCATCCCTGCTTAGCCATTTTGCACTTCCTGTCGATTTCATTTTTGAGACGTTTGTATTCCTTTTTGCCTGCTTCATTTACTGCATTTTTATATTTTCTCCTTTCATCAATTAAATTCAATATTTCTTCTGTTACCCAAGGATTTCTATTAGCCCTCGTCTTTTTACCTACTTGATCGTCTGCTGCCTTCACTACTTCATCCCTCAGAGCTACCCATTCTTCTTCTACTGTATTTCTTTCCCCCATTCCTGTCAATTGTTCCCTTATGCTCTCCCTGATACTCTCTACAACCTCTGGTTCTTTCAGTTTATCCAGGTCCCATCTCCTTAAATTCCCACCTTTTTGCAGTTTCTTCAGTTTCAATCTGCAGTTCATAACCAATAGATTGTGGTCAGAATCCACATCTGCCCCAGGAAATGTCTTACGATTTAAAACTTGGTTCCTAAATCTCTGTCTTACCATTATATAATCTATCTGATACCTTTTAGTATCTCCAGGATTCTTCCAGGTATACAACCTTCTTTTATGATTCTTGAACCAAGTGTTAGCTATGATTAAGTTATGCTCTGTGCAAAATTCTACAAGGCGGCTTCCTCTTTTATTCCTTCCCCCCAATCCATATTCACCTATTATGTTTCCTTCTCTCCCTTTTCCTATTGACGAATTCCAGTCACCCATGACTATTAAATTTTCGTCTCCCTTCACTACCTGAATAATTTCTTTTATCTCGTCATACATTTCATCTATTTCTTCATCATCTGCAGAGCTAGTTGGCATATAAACTTGTACTACTGTAGTAGGCATGGGCTTTGTGTCTATCTTGGCCACAATAATGCGTTCACTATGCTGTTTGTAGTAGCTAACCCGCACTCCTATTTTTTTATTCATTATTAAACCCACTCCTGCATTACCCCTATTTGATTTTGTATTTATAACCCTGTAATCACCTGACCAAAAGTCTTGTTCCTCCTGCCACCGAACTTCACTAATTCCCACTATATCTAACTTTAACCTATCCATTTCCCTTTTTAAATTTTCTAACCTACCTGCCCGATTAAGGGATCTGACATTCAACGCTCCGATCCGTAGAACGCCAGTTTTCTTTCTCCTGATAACGACGTCCTCCTGAGTAGTCCCCGCCCGGAGATCCGAATGGGGGACTATTTTACCTCCTGAATATTTTACCCAAGAGGACGCCATCATCATTTAATCATACAGTAAAGCTGCATGTCCTCGGGAAAAATTACGGCTGTAGTTTCCCCTTGCTTTCAGCCGTTCGCAGTACCAGCACAGCAAGGCCGTTTTGGTTTATGTTACAAGGCCAGATCAGTCAATCATCCAGACTGTTGCCCCTGCAACTACTGAAAAGGCGGCTGCGCCTCTTCAGGAACCACATGTTTGTCTGGCCTCTCAACAGATACCCCTCCGTTGTGGTTGCACCTACGGTACGGCCATCTGTATCGCTGAGGCACGCAAGCACATGACTTGTGAATTAGATAATAACAATAGAATGGATTCAAGTGAAAGTAATGTAAACTAATTTTCTGACGTAACAAACAGTGACAGAATCGGTCAAGAATTAAGTAATGTCCAACTGCCGGTATCCAATGCAAATACCGTTATCCACATGGATTCATGTGTAACGAAAACCATTACGGTTAGAAATACTGACATCAGTTTAGTATCTGCGAATGCCAGTCCAGATATCGATGTTTCAGAGGTCGTTTCACAGCTCGAGCGAAAGTTTGACAAATTAGAAGAAATTAGTGAATGAACTAACACATGGTTTAACACATTAGATGAACGGTTGAAACAATTCCAAGAGAAGTTACAAACATTGTCGGAAGAAAAGAAAAACGACCTGATAACTGAAAAGCAAGCTGTAATCGATCGCGTGCAAATATTGTTGGAGACGGAAGTCGAGCAAATTAAAAACAGGCAACAAAGAAAATACTATGAGATTCTTGGCAAAATTACAAGCGTGGTACCTAATAAAATGATAAAACAAATACAATAACGCATCACGCAACCACAGGAACAGGTCGGCATGGTAACTGCCCAAGTAGAAATTTTGCAAACCTTGACACTTACGCACAATGAACGTTTTATTGAAATAACAGAGCAATTTGAAGAGTGTAGCAACAAAATGGCAAATCTGTCCACCAACTCCGACAATGATTCAGTTCATATGACACCAGTGCATTTTTCGGAAACGCCAGAATATCACTCGCTGAAACACGTCAAAGAAAAACAAGATAAGATTAACGAACTGCAGGAGGAAGACAACAGCTGGCTTCAGGAACAGCTCAAACGCATCGAAAACAGATTGAACGGAAAATATCGCAAGTAGAAGTCTTCAGTTCCTTTCTCTAGTCCAGCAGTCATGTGAAAGTTGCTGGATTTGGACGGGTTACTCCTGTAACTGAAATATCAGATCTGAAGATGGTTCTGAATGAACCGAAACCGGTCATATGAATAATAAAAAAATTTGCAATCAAGACGGATTGTAAGTAACATTATAAAATCAGTGATTGCGGTTATCCCGTAAGACATAATGTCTGTTTTTGCAAAGGAACATAGTAAGGTAGCGCTTAGCAGAATCAAAATTTCGGCCGGCCAACTCGCGAGAAAATTTTAACTGTAAACACTTCTTATCAGCAAGGAAATTTAAAACTTTCAGTAATTATAATGACGAAATACATCCACAAGCGTGGTTGAACCAATTTTGTTATGCTATTCCACTTACTTGGTCTTTAGAACACAAGTTAGAATTCATGTCCTGTTTTCTTGAAAATGAACCTGCTGTAAGAATACGAGCGCCCATTAGCGAATGGCGTTCTAAGCAAGATTTTTACAACGCTTTTCTCTCATCATACTGGTCAGCAGACAATCAGAACCGTATTAAACACGGCATAATCAGCACTTCGAACAACCAGATTTTTCCAGCCCTACAAAGTACGTTGACAATACAATCAGACATCTTTACAACTCACTCAGACACCATGAACTGATCAGAATTTGCTTGATAAAATTACCAGCACTTTTATGCCAAATTATCTCTGCAAGTAGATGTAAAGATGACATTGAGGAACTTGTTAGTTTATTACAAGAATTCGAGCTTCACATTGACAGTAAATTGACTGGCAAAGATGCGGCAGAGTAATTTGACAGTTAGGACAACGTTTTATTCTCGTAATCATAGCAGAAACTACAGGTCATACAGTAGGTTCCACAACAAAAGAAATTTCAGGTACAACCGACAATACCATCCGTATAACAAGAATATCTAGCATCAAAACAGCTACCAAAATCGTCAATATTTTCAGAGTCATGAACACCAGCATTTTAATCAAAACAAACTCAATACGGTAAAGCTAATAAGTATAATGACAAACTATACAACAGCAACAGACATGTATACAATCAGAAATGTAATCATTCAAACAAAGGTAACTCCTGGTACAACCAAAACCGCCCAAATTTTAATCAGAGGTCGGGTCAGTACATAAACAATGAGTTGTAACTCCGGCAGCTGGCGATAACAGTAATTTAAAATAGCCGTCCACTGCCATAACAATAGATTGCGTTTATTTTGAGGGCGTTAGCGACTTTCTATTAGAAGAAAAGGAAACACGGACTAAACGAATTGCTCATCCTGTTATTAGAATCAAAATTGCCAATCACAATTTTACTGCTGTGTCTGACTCCGGTAACGCGGTATCTATTATCAGCAAGGCTACCTACATTCACTAAAAATATTTTCTGCCCCACACTACCGCTGAGAAAGTCTGAAACTGTAGGTGCAATCTCAGGATGGTACCAATGTCTCATGTGATAAGAAAATACAAGAGAAGCTGAGATAGGTCGAGACTGGCAAATCATTTGTGAAACAACAGTTAGATAATAACCTACATACGTATTCTTTGGTGTTTACCAGGTACCATTAGAGGTTTCCAGTAGAAATTCCAAGTCAAAGAGCATACAAAATTTGGTGCCAGATCTTATTACTGGACATTACAGAGACAAGGTAAAGAAAGAAATACAGACAATGCTGGAAAACGGTGTGATTGAGCCTGCAACCAGTTCGTACAACAGCCCTTTGCACGAAGTACGAGAACGAGATAAATCTGTTATATTAGTGCTTGATTCAAGATAGATTAACACTATTATCAAATCAGAAACAGACAGACCACAGACTTTAGAAGAGATTTTGGAAACATTTATTTGTGAGATATGAAAATATTCCTACAATTCAATCCATACAGTGAAATATTTTATAACTTTCATTGAATAATATGTTAAGGTAAGGGTAAAAAATAGTGTGAAACGATCAAGTATTGTGAAAAAGTTAGTTTTGTAGAGTGTGGCTAAAGTATATACAGTGAATGAACAACTATGATAGTGCCAGTGATGTAGTCTTCATATTGCCTACTTGTGTGTGAACAGAATAGAGAAACTATGATGTATTGAGTGAGATAAGATGAAGTGTTAGTATTTATAGGGTATACTTATGGAGTTCATGTGTTATTAGTAGCCAGTTGTGCTTGAAGATTTTTATGGAACTATATGAGGCTATATTTGTGCTTATACTGTTAATGACGTAAGGAGAAGTGACACGCTGCTTCTGGAATGCATACAAACGTGACAACATTACATTAGTCTGACTATGTTTAATGAGATAATAGGAAACCAGTACTTGAATGTTTGATGAAGTCTTTTGTTTCTTGGAGAGAGGATGTGTTTTGCTGTACACACATTTCCACTTATGGTTCTTACATATACAGATATGAATGGCATTTGGTCTCTATACAGCAGTATTTATGTCAGTGTATCTGATTAGAGGAATTTTCCGACAGATTTCTTTTCTGTACTATTTGCTTTGGTATAAAACATACGCTTTTCTGGATTTTGTTGAGGACAGTGAATTTATTCTGCAAATATTGTTTGTGATCGAACTTTGACTCGGTAGTGTAACATGGCTCATGCTATTAATCATTACTTATCCTGCGGATCTTAAAAGACAGTTTTCTATGATGACAGAATATTATGGAATAAAAAGGGAGAGAAAAGAAAACAGAACATAAAGGTGATGATTAGTGCCACAGAGCACACAATACAGGAATAAAAGGCAATTTTATACGAAAATATCTACAGTTTTGGAATGACAACATAATAATGCAATTCTCTTACCTTTTGCTTCAGTTTTTCAGATTTTTTTGCTTGACAATGGGTGTTCTTATTCATTACTATGTGTATGGTAATTACTGTGAATATGTTTATTTTTGCACACCTTCTATTGATATTTTATGTTTTATGTATAGTGGCAATGCATCTCTATATGAGTTTGACATACTGTACTTTGAGTTTTCTCTGCCTTATTTATTGAAGAATTTGGATTCAAGTAGAATTTGTTTTCTTATCTTGGTATGAATTATTGAGAGAATGTGGGTACCCCAGGAACTTACTTTACTTTTAAGGTTTATCACAGAATAGCGACGTAAATGTTAGCCTTAGTGAGTCAGAAAGAGAATGTCAGAGATAAAGTTATACCTTTGTATGGCATGATGATAAAGTAAGAAAGCATAAAGGTATATGAAGTGGCAGACACAGCAGTGTATTTTCTGGCATAGGAAGGGAAATGAATTTTGGTACAGGTAGAAAAAATTAGTTTGTGTTTAGAGAGAAAGGAAATGAGTATGTTATATTCTTATGAAGTGGCTGAAGATGAGTTTTTCTAGGCAGGTGAAATGCAAGCTTGCTAGTAGGATGATACAGTGGTTTATGAACATTAGGTGATGAAACAGAGGTTTATGATTTATAAACGAAGACACAGGTTTATGTGTAATGCATGGTGGAAAAGTGGTCTATTGAGTAATATATGGGTCCACGGACAATGCATTTGGAGTAATGTTTATCCAAGATCGCATAGACAGAAATGTGAAGCTTCAAAGAATTATATACTTGGCACAAAATATTTGACTTTTTCTGACAGAAGACTGACATGCAGTTTTCCCCTTCCCACTCCAATGTGTCCTATCACTAGCAATTTACCTGCTACACCACACTATTCTTTTCTCTAGGATTAAAGTCTGAGTACATGTATACACATTTCATAATTTAATTTTGTCATACTTAAAACATACTCTATTATTTGTACACACTTTGTATTTTACTCTGAAAAATGTGCACCAACGATGCAACATACTGTGAGGATGGTAATTTTGAACATTTTCCTTTCCTTTCCTTTAGCCAGCAGGTATGTACAGTTGTTTTGGTTAGCAGTTTTATGTTTCTATGTTTCTGATGTAAGAGCAGTTTTGTTGTGGATTCCTTGATTTTTTCTTCTCTGTTTACATGTAAATATTGATATACACATCACTTGATTCCATTGATTTTCTTCTTCATGTATTTTAAATATTAATGTAACACATATGTACATAGGAAATTTTTATTCTGTTTATGCTCAGTAGTGTGAGAGTGATTCACACCACTAACAATTTACAAGATATTCTGATCATTGAGCAACACCAAACAACGTTGTTACAAACTCTGCACTATCATGAGCTGCCAACTACAGTCAATTTGTCAATCAGTTGATCAGGCTTACACAATTTGCTCTTTGTGATGAACCTAGGAACGAGAACTTGTACCATAAATAGTGTACTGCAGAAGGGACAATGATCTACGATGTTGTGGTATTCCGAGTGATTAGTTCTGAGTGCCTAGTTATCCCTTCAGTCAGTGAGGAGACTTATCCTGCCACATCATGCAGTACTCTCACTTCTGCACCTGTGATGGGTCTGCAGCTGCCTTGCATATCAATGGATGTACAAGAACTGGCATGTTTTTGGTACAAGTACAGTGGAATATCTCCCTGTCCTTATGGGTCTATGAGGTGCAAATGCCTATACTACATATTATTCCAGTGCCAGTAGTCAAGATTATTCTACAGTTGGCATATTTCTGCTTCAACTATGTTCCTGTACCATGGATTGCAGTGCTGCCTGAAGTGAAAGTTTTTACTGTGACTTATTTTTGCGTTGTAAATATTATGTGTTGACTTCTTAGGTGATGGCACCTGCAATAGACAATTATTCATCAGACGATTTACTGCATTTAGAATACGTATTATATAACGAACATGTTAGGTTGTGAACAATGAGCAAGTAGGACTTAAGGCAAGTGTGGCCCTGTGTTAATAGAAGGAGCCATACAAACTTTAAAATGATCTGTGTTGAGAAATGATTTGTCATTTATTGGACTGCTTACTAATTAAGCTGTGAATTTGCAGATATTTTTCACTATGTGTTTGTGCATCCAAACATAGAAATGTAATACCCTGAGCGCATAGTTATAGCAAATTTCATTTTTAGAATCTTAACTATTGCTTTCAAACAAATTTTCTATTTCTCTACTTCCATGGCAAGTTATAAAACCATAAAAATTTTTCTTCATGAGGCGAGGGGTGATGTAAGATGGTTAGTTTTGATGGTGTTTTTGGATGTGTTAATAACTGTAAAGGAAAATGATATATTTGAACAATGGTGGTCAGACAAACAGATGTTAGCAAAACAGTATCTGTGTCTGCGGTGGCAGCACTGTAGAATCGTAGAATCTTTGACAGTCAGTAGCGGATAGCTGCGGTGTACAGCAGATAGGATTCGTTAAGTATACAGTGTAATGTATGGGACGCGATTTTGAACTGCGTGAGTTGCAGATTTATTACGAGGAGACATTGTGACTCAGAACAATGGTTGGATAGCATATGGACATAAAAAAGTGTTTAAATGGAGAGCAAGTTATTATTTGATGAGGTAAAAAATTTATTTTTATTTTTGTACTTGCATTGATGGTCCACTTCACCCAAGTCAAAATCCAGTTTTTAATAATTACTCTATTGATTGATCTTCTATGTTACTGTACTGTAACATGGACGTTATTAGATAAAAAGAATTTTCATGTTAGAGTTTATAATTACTCTCTTTGATAAACTTCTTCCTAACTAAAATTTCAATTATTAAGGGCTGAGTCATGTGCCTTATTGGCATTCTGTGTGAAGAATATGAACCCAGTCTCGCTGGAACAACTGTATTTAGTTTTTAGCAGTATTTTTTTTTTTTTAGCCATTGTGGAGTCTTGATGTTGCCATTTGTGCCGGAACTTCACTTTGCAGATGAGAGGTAGTACGTGATTGTTTCGTTTCCTTTGCGCCATGTGGGATTTGCCAGTTTCTTTATTTTTCCAAGGTCATATGTCAGTGCAGAAATTTTCGTGTGTTTGAGGTTACATTTTTATACAGGTCGACATTACAGTTTTTATATACAATTAGATTTTTTTTAAAAAAACAGTTCTCAGTGACCAAGTCTACTAAGCGTGAAATTTTTGATTTGCTTATTTATTTGATTATGAATGAGGTCGGTTTTCACACACGGAGATCTCTTTTCAATTTCATGTAAGTGATGTGGCACATTTAGGTTCTCAGTTCACAGTCCCAGGTTTGTATTTACGATAACACACGCACAAGTAAAGACTACTCACATAAAATGTACATTCATAAAAATATTTACAAAATAGTGACAAAATATATTACATATAAAATTACCCCGTTACTCAAAATTGAAACATTAATACTGCGAAAATTTCGTACGTTAGACATTTTGTTGTTGGGTTACACATACAGCCTGACATACTAAGATAGGGTCACACATGTAAGTAGAATTAAATTAGACAAAGACAGAGGATTATTGCAAGCCGAATCTACTAGGCAAAAGCTGCTTTTAACAAGAGAAGACACCTTTTCTTATCCAGTTGCTTAGACGAAAGTCTCAAGAAAGGCCTCATATTGTTGATGATTTCAAACTCCAGCCGAATTTGAATAAAATTATGTTCGGTATTGGGCCGTGCCATTATTTTTCATTATGTCGCGGCCTAATAAGGGGAGCGTCACAGACTTCGATCCCTGGTCCACTGCTGTTCTGGATGTATGTTGATTATCTGCTATTTTATTTGAATCAGGACACAGAACTAGTGCTTATTGCAGAGGATACAAGCATTGTTGTGAAGCCGAACACAGAAACATCAAGAGAGAAAATATCAAAATTTTTTTTGTGAAAGTTAGTGACTGGGCTTTGACAAATGGGCCAGCTTTAGACACCGTAAAAACACAGCTGAGGTGTTTTTGTACTGTTAACAATATGTCACTTTCTCTTAATCTAATTTTCGTATTCCAACAAGAAATAATAAGAAGGGTAGAAATTTCCAAGTTCCGAAAGTGTGCATATTGACGAAAAGAAACCGGAAGAAACATGTAATAGATCTGCTAAAGCGTGAATGGTCATCCACTTTCACCATGAGAATATTTCTCAGGTTTGGGAATACAGGAGTCAATAACTTAATATAAATGCATATTTTCATTCAGTGACGTCTTACGGGATAATGTTCGGGGATAACTCCTCACTTAGGCAACAACTTTACATTGCACAAAAGAAAGTAACTGCAGTTATGTCTAGGAGACACACAAGTATAGCTTGCAGGCATGTCTTTAAGCAGCTGGGAATGTTAACTTCAGCCCCACAGAACATTTATTCACTTATGACATTTGTTATCAACCGTCCAAACGAATTTGCGATTAACAGAGACATTCACAACACCAGAAGACCCCGTACTGACTAGCTTTGGCACAAAAACATGTGAAATATGCAGCGATGAAACTGTTCGACAGTCTACCCTTGGAAATAATGTCTCTGGCAGATGACAGAAGTTATTCCAAGCGTAGATCAGAGTTGTTTATACTTTACAACTCCTTCTACATCAAAGAGGAATTCTCGAATAGAGATAAAGAGCCATTCATACATAAATATCCAGTAAATGGCCAGCCACATTGTAGAAAACTCATTTTTTGTCTTTTGTTATACATAAAGCAGTGCGATCCATACTTATTCTGTCGACATGTTTATCGTGAATATGATTTATGTAACTAACTAAATAACTAACTGTACATTCTGATGCGGCCCTAAAAACAATAGTTACCATAATATCAGCATGGAAGTAATGCTGTAGTTATAGTCAGAGTTCTTCTTGCTCAAAACATCATTTCAGCCTTCACAAGCTGCGATATCGTCGCGAAAAAACAGTGACTCGTATATGTAATAAGTTTCCTTTAATATACGTCTATGGTCACTAACGTTTTGTTAACAGATTACCGGTTTCGGTCTTTAATGACCATCATCAGATCTGTTTCATAAAAACAAAGTCCTAATGTACTGCATTAGGACATTTTTTTATGAAACAGATCTGATGATGGTCATTACAGATCGAAACCGGTAATCTGTTAACAAAAAGTTTGTGACCATAGACGTATATTAAAGGAAACTTATCATTTCAGCCATTCCGCAGGAGTAATTATAGGGGTGAAGGTCATTGTAGACCAGTGACAACAGACGGCAGGCTCATTGGAGCTCTTCATCCTACTCCACTACGCCATTGTGCGCTGCAAGTTTGTACTAATTTAGTTGTAACAGGTTCTCTACTCCCGAAATTATTAACAATGCCTATCAGAAGGACCTAATACATTTACCAAGATTTCTTACAATTTGTGTCGAGTTACCTTTTAAACATTTGTTGTCAGGCTTTTTACTATTTGGATCTGAAATTTTATTTATTTATTTTCGTTTTTTCTTTTTGTTGAGTCAGCAGTCAGTCTGGCTTGGTGCGGCAAGCCACGAATTCCTCTCGTTTGTCAACTCTTACATCTCAGAGTATCACTTGCAACCTACGTCCTCAGTTATTTGCTCGATATAGTCCAGTCTCTGTTTCCTCTACAGTTTCTACCCACTACAGCTTCCTCTACTACCGTGGAAGTCATTTCCTGATGTCTTAACAGATGTCCTATGAGTCCGTTCGTTCTTCTTACCAGTGTTTTCCACATATACCTTTCCGATTCCGCGCAGAACCTCCTCATTCCTTACCTTATCGATCCACCTAATTTTCAACATTCGTCCGTAGCACCACATCTCAAACTCTTCGATTCTCTTCCGTTCTGGTTTTCCCACAGTCCATGTTCCTCTACCGTACAATACTGTGCTCCAGACGTACATTCTCAGAAATTGTTTCCTCAGTCATCTTGCACCATTTTACATTGTCGAATGCTTTTTCCAAGTCGACAATTCCTATGAACGTGTCTTGATATTTCTTTATAATTGCTTCCATTATCTACCGTAACGTCAGAATTGCCTCTGTGGTGCCTTTACCTTTCCGAAAGCCAGACTGATCGTCATCTAACACATCCTCCATTTTCTTTCCCACTCTTCTGTATAATATGCTTGTCAGCAACTAGGATGCATGAGTTGTTAAGCTGAGTATGCGATAATTCTCGCACTTGTCAGCTCTTGCAGTCTTCGGACTTGTATGAATGATATTTTTTCGAAAGTCAGGTGGTAAGTCTCATACAATCTACTCACCGATGTGAATAGTCGTTTTGTTGCCACTTCTTCCAATGATTTTAGAAATTCTGATGGAATGTTATCCATCCCTTCTGCGTTATTTGATCTTAAGTCATCCAAAGCTCTCTTAAATACTGATTCTAATTATGGATCTCCTGTGCCCTTTTAAGTCGACTCCTGCTTCCTCCTCTATCAAATCAGAAAAATCTTCACCCTCAAAGAGGCCTTCAACGTACTCTTTCCACCTATCCGCTCTATCCTCTACTTTTAACATTGGAATTCCCATGGCACTCGTAGTGTTACCACCCTTGCTTTTAATGTCACCGAAGGTCGTTTTGCCTTTCCTATATGCTAAATCAGTCCTTCCGACAATCATTTATTTTTCGATTTCTCCACAACATTTGCATGCAGTCATTTCGTCTTAGCTTCCTCGCACTTCCTATTTATTTGATTCTTCAGCGACTTGTATTTCTGTGTTCCTGAACTTCCCAGAACATTCTTGTACTTTCTTCCTTCATCGATCAACTGAAGTAATTCTTCACTTTCTGATGGTTTCTTCGCAGTTGCCTTCTTCAAACCTGTGTTTTTCTTTCCAGCTTGTGTGATTGCCCTTTTCAGAGATATCCATTCCTCTTCAACTGTACTGCCTACTGAGCTATTCCTCGTTGCTGTATCTACAGCCTGAGAGGACTTCAAGCGTGTCTTATCATTTCTCAGAACTTTCATATCCCACTTCTTTGCATATGATTTAAACTTAAGCCTACTCTTCATCACTACTACATTGTCATCTGAGTCTATATCTGCTGCGGGTAAACCTTACAATCCAGTATTTGATTTCGAAATCTCTGCCTGACCATGATGTAATCTAACTGAAATCTTCCTGCATCACACAGCTTTTTCCAAGCACACCCCCTCCTCTTGTGATTCTTGAACAGAGTATTCGCTGTTACCAGCTGAAATTTATTACAGTATTCAGTTAATATTTCTCCTCTCTCATTCCTTTTCCCAAGCCCATATTCTCCTGTAAACTTTTCTTCTACTCCTTTGGGTACAACTGCATTCTAGTCCGCCATGACTATTATTTTCATATCCTTTTATGTACTGTATTACCATTTCAGTATCCTCATATAGCTCTCTATCTCTTCATCTTCACCTTGTGACGTCGGCATGTATATCTGCACTACCATTGTCTGTGTTGGTTTGCTGTCGATTCTGGTTAGAACAACTCTATCACTGAAGTGTTCGTAGTAACTCACTCTTAGCCCTACGTTCCTATTCATAACGAATCTTACTCCCGTTATACCATCTTCTGCTGCTGTTGATATTACCCTACACCCATCCGACCAGAAATCCTTGTCTTCTTTCCATTTCACATCACTGACCCCTACTACATCAAGATTGTGCTTTTGCATTTCCTTTTCTGATTTTCTAGCTTCCCTACCACGTTCAGGCTTCTCACATTCCACGCTCCGACTCGTAGAACGTTATCCTTTCGTTTCTTATTCAGTTTCTTCTCATGGTCACCACCACCACCCCCTTAGCAGTTCCCTCCCCGCCCCCTCCCCACGGAGGCCGTAATGGGAGAGATCACCATGACACTTTTTTCAATTAAGGCCACATTTCCTGTAGATACACGTTACGTGTCCTTAATACAGTGGTTTACATTGCCCTCTGCACTCTCATGCCGGTGATCATTGCTGATCCTTCGGCCATCCATAGGACAAGAGAGTGTCCGCTCCTCCGCCCTCTTTGACAAGGCCGTTGTCAGAATGAGGGTGACTTCTTATGCAGGGACCGATGGCGTTTTGATTACTAATAAAAGACGCTACCCCTAGACCACAGGTGCTCTGAAATGTAAATGCCAGTTTGTATCAAATATTATGCAGTTATTTCACGATTCACAAATGCGATCGCAGAGGTCATTGAGACTAAATTTTATACACAATGGCGGCTCGTATGTATACTTTCTGGAAGTTCAAAAATTTTTAAATTCAGGTAAATATGAGAGCGCGAAATTAATAGCATCTGCTGTATAACAGTTATGCTTATCAACATCTTTATACAACTTCTGCCACTATCAACAATAATAATGATAATAATAATAATATGCATAACTTGTCTGAAAAAAGGGAGAATTGTTTTGTGGAAGTTTGTTGCTTTGTTCATAATTAAGAACAGCTGAAAATCAGGCATTCTTTCGTTGCACAGACATAACGACTTAGATTTATTATACACTTCTTTGTTATATGTTCGTTTGTAGTCACGCTTATTTGATTTCGTCACTTTCTCAGACAACGGTCCTGAATGCCTCGATTTCTTTGTGGCTAACTCCTCCTGGTAATTTTCTTTTCTCTTAGCGCTCAATTCAGGTTGACACTCCACAGGAAAGCTGATCCCTGCACAGTAGACAGCCTTTTCAAACACAAACCTCCGTTTGCGGAAATGATACAGTTCAAAGCACTTATCACCCAACAAGGTCACATGACTAGAATGCAAATGACGCGCTGAGAGCTATAAGGGCCAAAAGCACACAGTCTTCGACATCATATTTAAGTGAATATCACGTAAACCAATGAGACAGTCTTCTTTGAATGTTCAAATATACGTATAAAGTGGGCCTGCAGTACAGATAAACACAACAGAAGATCAACCAGTTGTCAGAAGCATGAATAAATGCTACTGACGATGACGTTCTTTCTGGTTGTCAGCGCCTCAAGTGGTTACTCTATGACAAAATCCAGAACTTAATGTACTATATCTCATTCAGAATACCACAAAATGGTTTTTCTATCAGTATAAATATAATATTCACTGATGTCCAATTCTGTCTTACTATACAATGAGTGAATTCGCATACCTGTGGAATGTGTTACTTCTTAGCGGGGTGTATGCCAAGCGAATGTAGGTAAGCGTGCTGCAGTTTGCTACCACCTGGTGGCATTGACGTAAACTTGTAGTTGACTGGTAAGGGCTAGTAGTGCACGCCGTGGACTGTGCACACCGTTTATCAAATCCGTATGAATTTGACTCGTAAGGCAATTACGTCACACCAGTTGCGCATGCGCAAAAGTTCCATAAAATGTGCACAAGTGAAGGTGTGCTCGCGACCCCGATGCCAAGTTTCAACGAGTCTGAGAGGAGCAATATGTAGCACTGCACGGTCGATTGAGGGCCGTGTATTTCACATTACTGCATCTACATTACGTTCAACAGCATTCAAAGAGATACAACCAATAAATCCGCAAGGTGGCAAAAGTTTGGGTGCTCCCAAGCTCTTGTGCTGTTACACAACAGCCGCCACCGTTTATACAGGTTAGTCGGCCGCTGTGGCCGAGCGGTTCTAGGCGTTTCAGTCCGGAACCGCGCTGCTGATACGGTATCAGGTTCGAATCCTGCCTCGGGCATGGATGTGTGTGATGTCCTTAGGTTAGTTAAGTCCCATAGTGCTCAGAGCCATTCTCGTTTGTACAGGCTACCGTAAAAGACAAAAACTAAAAAATCTCATTGTTTTCTGGTGAATGTCGAGCATGCAAAATGCCTCGACATAGTTCTGAATACAGATTATGTATTATACTTTCGAGCCACCGGCGGTATACGTCGACAAGCACAGATAAGTCGTGGTGCGTGTCGAAACGATAAGCTGAAACGACACAACCAGAGAGAAGGGACAGAACGACAGAATCTTTTGTTCCCTCGCCAAATCCTTTGTAGCGATAAATAACGTTTATTTGTTAGGCCCTCCGAGACAATGCTGGTTGTCGGCCTTATACATCGATTAGTGGCGAGTGCATGTCAACTTTGTTTTTATTTCTTAGGCGATACCCAAATTCGGACTGAACAGTTAGTTAATGCCCGTGTTCTTTTTGTTGAAAACTTAACGCGCATTCATTACAAGTAAACTAGAATGCAATTATTTTCATTTTTCTCAACTACTCTAAAATGCTGTCTTAAGTGATTTATGCTAACTAACGTAAGTGCAGTATTTATCTTGATTATTGGTTTTGTCATTAAAGGACTTTAAAATTTTAAAAATTTAGTGTGAAAAATTAAATGTTCCATTATAATCAGGCAACGCGAATATACCGGTTCATGAATTCTAGATATACACTTTTCGAAGTAACATCTGTAGATCACAGAGGAAGAACACATACGTTTAAAGACTTGAAAGTTAAGTATAAAAATATTGCATATGAAGTTGTAAACTTACGTTGAAATTTATGGAAACAATGTAAATTGAAGCCTACTGCACCTAAGAAGTTTTTTTATCCAACATCTACCACAAGTGCCTGCTGACATTTGCCGATGTAAGTGATAAATTATGATAGCTGGCAATATTTTCTTCATACACCAACTGATTGTGGGAATACTAACATTAACCGGAGAATATCTGTACTTGAAAGACATTCGTCTTCATAGTACCATACATATTACACGTATTCGTATACTTTGTTGATTTTATTCGTATTGGCTACTTGTACTCTAACTTCCAAACTCATACAAGCAAGAAAAAATTCCACTCTGTTGCGATTTGGGAAAACCACAAAAATGGGCGTACGATGATTCGAAACTCACTCTTTTTTAATATTGTTTTACTGTCATAGCCAATAAAAATTACAAATAAAACTCTCATACAGTAAGCAGTAATATTTAATAGTTGTACGACAAGCTTCAATGTTTTATTCCAGCATCTGCAAGTGGATAGACCTTCTTACATCTGTAACATCATGTGATTGCCTTATCATTTTAAATCATTCACCAATCGAGCAGTCGCTCGGCAACAGCTACAGTTAGCAAATAATGTTGCGAGAATGTAAAAGGTGAACGACCTGTGACGTAACATGTTTATTGTTGAAGCGCCGTCAGAGATGCACTGAGTTACTGACTTTGAAAACCGCGGCGCGAAAAACGGACAGAAGAAGAACACTTTTACACATTCTTTTGATGTACGAGATATTCTAGAGGAACAGTTACTCAGTTACTCATTTTTTCTCTTGTCTCTTGTAACTTGTGTCGGACGCGCATGTCTTGCCGCCGTATTATTATCGTTAAAAGTAATATTATTTTAGTGTAAAGTAAATTTGCAATACTAAAAGTGCAATACTGCATAGCAGTAGATTTATTGTGCGACGTGTATGTGAAAACGTCAAAGGAATTATTTTCATTACGAGAAGAGAAGTGCCAGTCAAAACGGCATCCATGTTAAATTCTTCAGTGTAGTGTAAGTTCATCTATTAATTGCCATAAATTCAGAGTTAAATGGAACTAGTGTATGTACTATTTATTTAATATGGAATCTATGTCTCACTCCTTCATGAAGTTATTTAATTTTCTTTATGTTTCTGCCAAATAGAAAGTTCACAGTCACGAATTCTTTCGTCGAAATCGGACGGAAGTTGTATGCGGCGAAATATTTTCTCCGCGCCATATTCTACTGGTAAATGCATGATAAACTACGGTCCCTTAGGAAATTCATGTTGAGCTATCCAAAAATAATTATATTTTGAATAGGCATTTACTCTCCTCTGCAATGCAACTTCCGACTGATCAGACGATCCAACAAGAAACAGCCGCACACGGTCGGCGTTGGCCAATATATTTCCACCGCTGATTATAGCTATACGTTACAGCACAAAAGTAAACATATTGTTATAATTAGCGACTACGAACGGGGACATTTATAACTGTATGTTTATGTATACACATTACGTAAACATATCGTTATAATTGGCGCCCGAACAGGGACATTTATAACTGTATGTTTATGTATACACATTACGTAAACATATCGTTATACATCATAGGAATGCTGTTGAATTTAGCTTATTACTGCGAAGTGTTGCGAGTTAGTAGCTACAATTACTACACAAAATAAATGCTATTTACGAAAAATGATGACTTATATTAACTACAGTAACGTTGTTTTTCTACCTCACGTCGAATTTTTGTGCCATCCAGGCACACCTAGCCCATACTGTTTACCTCGACCCGCCGGTTCAGAGACGGAGTGAGTTTGTTCTGTTTTTCCTGCGTGGCTGACAAGTGGTTTGTTTTCAACGGTCCAAACGCGATGATGAATCCGTTTTTAAACCCAGGCTGGGTGGATTCCAGGCTGCCAGCAAATGTACTAACGGCTCGTAATACTGGATGAAATGGGTCTTAATTAAGAAACAAGTGGCAAAAAGTATCTAGGAAACAGAACTTTAGCTGTCTTACGATATCCGTCGACACACACCAGTATAAGAGAAAAATTTTAATTATGTAATACAAACGTTTCATGTTACTTGAATCTTCCGTCGGTTCTTGGCAGAACAACATTGTAATAAAGGAAAAGGGCTAGTTTTCTTTTGTTCTACAGTATTATTTTTATTGTTGTAACCGGTTTTCGGCTTACAAGACCATCTTCAGATATTTACTGACTATTGCCGCCAAAAAAGTTACAATGTTTGTAAACAATATTGGAAAGGGAGTTACACATCTAGATTGATGCAGATACGTACAGTAAACAACGTTTTGACAGGGTGGTGGTAACGCAACGCAAAAAATAAAAAGTTGAACAGTAAATAAATATTAAGGGAAAACAGGAAAAACTTAAACACAAAACTGGAACAGTAAGCTAACATAAGAGTTTTTATTAATAAACCAAGTCAATAAAATAAAACTAAATTTTTTACTTGACAAAGCTACTCCTGGAGGTATAAAACCATGGACAGTGATACACAAGCCAATTCAAAGAAAGGATTATCAGTGTAACTACAGACTACATGAGGAACTTAAGCAATATCCATAATATAAACAGCAATGAATAAATACAGGAAAATGGAGGAGTGTGAGGGAACATACAGTAAATGCCGTCTTTTAGGATATGATGGTACCACATTATAAAAAGTAAAAAGTTTAACACACCGGTATACGAATACGAAAGAAACAAACAGGAAAAACATACTCAGAACTGTGCCTACGTAACAGTTTGCATTAAATAAGTGAAACAAGTAAAACGCAAGTACCAGACAGAGTCCCATGTCCTTCACTTAGCAAACAAAGGACAAAAACTCAACCTGCTGGAAGCTCTGGAAATTAACAACCATCTATCTCACAGTCCAGATCTAATCTCAAATGACCAGACACAGCTTAATACTTCCTCTCTCCTAAACTTCACAAAATCCTCTCATTCATTTACTTTCCATACTGTCTGTTCCTACATAGTCCCCCATTTTCCTGGATTCACTGAGTTCTTTTATTTTATTGAAACTGTCTATACATTCCATATGGACTATAGTTACAACGGTAAGTCTTTCTTTTAACTGGTACTTGTATAACTTTCCATATTTAATGCTTCTCGAAGTTGTCTCATCAAGTACTATTTCTATTTCACTTGGTTCATTTATTTAATGCAAACTATTGCAGAGGCACAGTTTTTAGTACAGCGGTAATGTTGTTCCTGTTTGCTCCTTTTATGTTTGTATATTGTTCAAATTTTTACTTTTTAAAATGCAGAACCAGTACACTCTCAAAGATGGTATTTACTGTATGTTCCCTCACACTCCTCCAGTTTCCAGCATTTATTCACTTCTGTTTATTTTAAGGATATTGCTTAAATTCCTCATATAGTCTGTAGTTACACTGGTAATTGTTTCTTTTAATTGGCTTTTGTATCACTCTCCATATTTTATACCTCCTGAAGTAGCCTTGCCAAGTACTATCTTTATTTTATTTTACTGATGTTGTTTATTGATATAAACTGTTATGTAGGCTTGCTGTTCCAGTTTTGTGTTAAAATATTTTTTTCTCTTAACTGCCTTTATATTTATTTGCTGTTCGACTGTTTACTTTTTACGTTGCATTAATGCCACTCGAAGATATTATTTACTGTACGTTTCTGCTTTACTTAAGATGTGTAACTTCTTTTCCGATGATGTTCACAAATATTGTAACTTCTTGGGCGAAAATAGTCAGTAAATGTCTGAAGACTGCCTTGTACGCCCAAAACGGGTTAACACATTAACATAATACTGCAGAACTAAGGCAAAGTAGCGCTTTTTATTTACTACTTTTACGTTTCCTGTCACAATAAGCAACAAGCTTTGGGACAGAGATCTGCCACAAACTAACACATCTTATTTTCAATAATAAGAAGTATATGTGATGATAATTTTGTCTAATTTGCTTATCATTAATTTTTAAATGTAAATGAATTCAATTTATTCTATAAAAATGTTTTTATGTTCTGTTTAACTTTGCATGTAATTTTTATTTAAAAGAGACTACTTGGAGTCAATAAGAGAAATTTTATCTGGGCCATTTTTCTTAAGAGAGAAGTGAGAAATGAATCTGAGTTCCTTGAAGGTGTGACGTAGCTGTGTAAAGTCAGATACAAGGGATGTGTCCTTTTGTTAGTGGAAGAAAGTGATAATTTTAGCGAAACGAGAGAATTCTTTCATAGTAATAGCCGGACAGTCGAACGTTGAGAAGAAAATTGTAATATGGAGATAGAGGTAGCAATTTCAGATTGAAGAGGTGGACGAAACGAAGAAGAAACCAGCAGATGGTCATAGCAGAATTGTTGCAATAAAATACCAAAATTTAAGGCGACACAGCGACTTTCTTTCAAATTATCAACAGAGAAGACAGCAGAGAAAGGAAACAGAAGAAAATTTAAAATTCAGCAGAGAAGTAATGCAGAAGAACAGAAGATTATCAAGAAGAAGAATCAAGACACCAAAATTGTGAGAAAGTCATCACAAAATGCGATAATATGCTGCACTGACAGTGGTTGTGCACCAAGTAGATAAAGGCGTTACTTCTGAGAAGTGCAGAGGCAGAGCAGTGTCAGGAAATGTGACTTTTTATGTATTTTGTGTTTCAGAAGATGGAGAATGAATTGACCAGTTAATCTTAAAATACACTACTGGCCATTAAAATTGCTACACCAAGAAGAAATGCAGATGATAAACGGGTATTCATTGGACAAATATATTATGCTAGAACTGACATGTCATTACATTTTCACGCGATTTGGGTGAATAGATCCTGACAAATCAGTACCCAGAACAACCACCTCTAGCCGTAATAATGGCCTCGATACGCCTGGGCATTGACTCAAACAGAGCTTGGATGGCGTGTACAGGTACAGTTGCCCATGCAGCTTCAACACGATACCACAGTTCATCAAGAGTAGTGACTGGTGTATTGTGACGAGACAGTTGCTCGGCCACCATTGACCAGACGTTT
Source organism: Schistocerca nitens (assembly GCF_023898315.1). NCBI lineage: Eukaryota > Metazoa > Arthropoda > Insecta > Orthoptera > Acrididae > Schistocerca > Schistocerca nitens. The sequence continues at coordinate 216,384,080 of NC_064615.1, read as the reverse complement.
TCAATTGGTGAGAGATCTGGAGAATGTGCTGGCTAGGGCAGCGGTCGAATATTTTCTGTATCCAGAAAGGCCCATACAGGACCTGCAACATGCGGTCGTGCATTATCCTGCCGAAATGTAGGGTTTCACAAGGATCGAATGAAGGATAGAGCCACGGGTGGTAACACATCTGAAATGTAATGTCCACTGTTCAAAGTGTCGTCAATGCGAACAAGAGGTGACCGAGACGTGTAACCGATGGCACCCCATACCATCACGCCGGGTGATACGCCAGTATGGCGATGACGAATTCACGCTTCCAATGTGTGTTCGACCCGATGTCACCAAACACGGATGCGACCATCATGATGCTGTAAACAGAACCTGGATTCATCGGAAAAAATGACGTTTTGCCATTCGTGCACCCAGGTTCGTCGTTGAGTACACGATCGCAGACGCTCCTGTCTGTGATGCAGCGTCAAGGGTAACCGCAGCTATGGTCTCCCAGCTGATAGTCCATGCTGCTGGAAACGTCGTCTAATTGTTCGTGCAGATGGTTGTTGTCTTTCAAACGTCCCCATCTGTTGACTCAGGGATCGAGACGAGGCTGCACGATCCGTTACAACCTTGCGGATAAGATGCCTGTCATCACGACTGTTAGTGATACGAGGCCGTTGGGATCCAGCACGGCGTTCCATATTACACTCCTGAACTCACCGATTCCATATTCTGCTAGCAGTCATTGGATCTTGACCAACGCGAGCAGCAACGTCGCGATACGATAAACCGCAATCGCGATAGGCTACAATCCGACCTTTATATAAGTCGGAAACGTGATGGTACGCATTTCTCCTCCTTAAACGAGGCATCACAACAACGTTTCACCAGACAACGCCAGTCAACTGCTGTTTGTGTATGAGAAATCGGTTGGTAAATTTCCTCATGTCAGCATGTTGTAGGTGTCGCCACCGGCGCCAACCTCGTGTGAATGCTCTGAAAAGCTAATCATTTGTATATCACAGCATCTTCTTCCTGTCGGTTAAATTTCCCGTCTGTAGCACGTCATCTTCGTGGTGTAGCAATTTTAATAGCCAGTAGTGTACGTTAAATGTGAGGTCCAAAGAATGTTCGAAGTGACGCCAAGCCACTCAAATGTGGTTGTCCATTTTTGTGCTTCAAAACTATGTTTTTAAGTCATCGCAGCTCATCCTTTTCTAATTCCCTTCTAAAAAGTTATGAAAGATTTATCAGTGAAGTCTACAAAGCAAGAGCGACAGTGGAATCAATTTGTTCATTTAGAAGACACATTACAGCCATCTTGTGGTGTCACCGCCAGACACCACACTTGCTAGGTGGTAGCTTAAATCGGCCGCGGTCCATTAGTACATGTCGGACCCGCGTGTCGCCACTGTGTGATCGCAGACCGAGCGCCACCACATGGCAGGTCTAGAGAGACGTACGAGCACTCGCCCCAGTTGTACGGACGACATTGCTAGCGACTACACGTACGAAGTCTTTCTCTCAATTGCCGAGAGACAGTTAGAATAGCCTTCAGCTAAGTCCATGGCTACGACCTAGCAAGGCGCCATTAACCATATCTGGAGAGAGTCTCACTTGTATTATCAAGAGAAATGTACCACAATGAATTAAAGATAAGTATACGAGAAGCTCCGTTCTTTTCTTTATACATCTTATCATCAGCCTGTGGACCGTGACACCTAACGTTCTATAGCTTCTGTGATAGTCAGCTGTTTCAGTAACCTACGGTAGGCAAGGAAGTACATTTCTCTGGCAGCGGGCATTATTTCAAGACATAATTGACTATTTACCTAGGAATAAAAAATTACATAGAAGATTTCATGTCACGATAAATGAAAGTGAGTAATGTTGAACTGAATAAGTTGCTTGAGAACAAGAACAATAAATCCGAACATATAAGATTTTACTTTCAAATGCAGAATTCTTTTCCTGTAAAATATTTTGCCTCACTAAATGACTCATGTGGTGAAGTCATAGTCACTTGACAGGAGCGTATTAAATGGATTGTGAAGTACTGCAGCTCCTGGTAATAACTTTGCAATTTTGTTTTTCAAAAAATGCATCGCTTTCTGCCATTTCACGCCAGCATATATTAAAGAAACTGCACTTGACATACATGATTCCATTCACCACAGTAATGCGATAGACAATACATGTTATCATTTCCATCCAGTCTTCACTTTCACATACAGACTGCTCAGTCGATTCAGGAATTGTAGCAGTTTATGTGTCCATAATACTACACAAGATAATCCTTGCAGTTACGCTGATGCATACATTTTTATGTAAGTGTGAACGTGTTTATGAGTATGTGGAACTAAGCTACCTGTCACAGGCCTGAGTAGGCCTGATAATAGCCACATTAAGACTGTCTATAGCATTTGTTCGACAATGAACTATTTTGGCGGAATCATAGCAGTTTTGGTGGTAGCACTCCATTTGTTCGTCATTGGTAGTGACAGCAAGCAGTAATTCAAGTACATTTCAGTGGTATTCAAGCATACAAAGCAGTACTCCAGGATTATTTGGACAGTCTGCCAACTAATCTGTCAGTATATTGATTTAAAATGCTGCATTTGCTGAAACTAAAAAGAGATCAAAAGCAACTGAAACGGTTTAACGTTCAGTTAATGACGGACAAAAGTGAAACGAAGCTATTCCGTTTATTTATCGGAACCTAAAGCTCTCTTATGATGGCGTAATTTTACTGATACGAGTATGGACAAAGCAAACAAAAGCGTGTTGCTACAAGGAGACACGAAAATTCCATAGTGCTTTCTGCGGACACAGACTAATCAGATGAGCGAAGGGAAAAAATCGTTAAATTGGGAAAAAAATACTGTCCCTGTTGTGTATTGCGAATACCCGTCGCACAAGGACAACAAGCACTGGAATATTTAAAATAATATTCTCATCAAATTCGAAGCGGTGTACTTCTTATAATTTGGGGCTATTCATATTCATTAGGACTGTATTCGTCTTTCGCTGCCAGAATCTTAGTGAGTCACGTCTTGCCTGACAAATGAAATGCTTGGAATAAATGGTACATTCCCGTGAAAGAAATCCAATTACGATTCGAAAGTAACATTTTCGTTGGCTGCAGGTCAACATGTACAACTTTTTCCATTTTCAGATAATTGTGTCGATACTTTGCGATCCTCGCGATAATAACATTAGTATTCAGTGGCATGCTCCCGCTGCTTGTTAAAAATAATTAATTGCCTTAGCTGATGTGACGGCGTAACATAGAATATCCTCTGCCCGCAACGTGACAGATGACTCAGTGGCCATCTCACTGGACCCGCAAAGACGAGGACGATGGTTCGAATCCCCGTTTGGTCATTCAGATTTAAGTTTCCCGTGGTTTCCCTAAATTTCTGTAAAAGCCGGGATGGTTCCTTTGAAAAGGTCACAGCCACCTTCCTTCCCCATCCTTGCGTAATCAAAACTTGTGCTCCATCTCTAATGATCTCGCTGTCTTGAGGTCGTTAAACTCTAATCTTCCTTTCTTACTTGAACTAGGAAGCAGTAACAATACGCTAGATCTTGTCGCACCTCTAATACCGTGTATGAGACATCCTTTACAGATGTATCGCATTTCGCAAGAATCCTTCCAATAAAACTAGGTCACACGTTCGTCTTCCTTAAAAGACGATACTCCCATTTCGTGTCGCTTCTTAGTATTACACCTCAGACGCTCACTACTAACCTTGTGATCACATACTATCGTTTTCTTTCTCTTTGATAAAGGTATTAGCTCAAATTATCTACTTTTTTTCTTTTCTTTTGGGATTACAGACGAAACAGCGCTCAGCGCTCTCCTAACATCTCTCTAATTTTATTATTCTGAATGACAATTTAAAAATTTTCTTCTCAATCATCACAGATATCTGTTGGGATTTCGTTCAGAGTACCGTACATTTTCTCGCACTTTGAGAAACAAGGAAAGAAGTTACATTATCTATGTTTGAAAATACCATTATAATAAATGAACATCTTCTACTTTCCCTTGTTGATTCTACTCGTACATTCTCGTTGTTGGTGCAGCTGTCTTGGCGAGACTTTCTTGCAAAAAGCTTTTCGCGTTTCTGAGCAATTACATACAAGAAAATAAAAGAAACATCACAAGCCGTTGCTTTGAAACTTTCATATTTTATTCATTTCTTTCACATTATAACAGCACTTCTTAAATACGTCCAAACGACAGGACATCTAATGTAGAACTCTTCCTCAAAAACGCTTTCCATCAAAGAGCTTATATTGCAGTTATTCCAGCAGTCTTCAAGTAAAATTTTAACAGAAACGAAAGTACATTTATAGTACACATTTTTAACTTGCCATTGTGGAACGTTTCAGTAATCAACAACAGTAATCTGAAATATATTTTGATAAAGAAAATTCCTAATAAAACAAAATATATAAAGGAATGCTAAAGTATATAAAATAATCTTGAATCAGTATCATTAGAGTGCGGGTGGAATTCACAAAAGTATTTTGTATTGATACATTTGTGTATTTGTTACAAATGACTTGAACATAATAAGCAACAAAAAAGATCCAATAACTAGTATGTGAAATCTTAACGTATCATTTAGCTTACAAAAACGTGTGTCGTGTTGTTTACTAAAAAGGAGCTTCAGTCATAGATCAGTTTCTTTATAAAGTTTAGTACATTTAAGAAAGCAATAGTTGCAGTCAGCGACAGCTTTAATGGCATCTGGCCGCGCAGCTCACAAGGAAGGCTGAATTGTCAGCTCAGCTGATAGTGCACCAACATCACCATAGGCCGCTGTAATGGGTTGCTGCACTTTGGCAACCTAGCAGACTGGTCCGCCTAAGTCTGCCTCACAATTGAAGAACGAGTAGACTTTCAATGTAAGGTCCCTTGCCTGTTTGTGAAACACTTCTCGCCTTGTACGTGTTTAAGCCGTTATGAAAAACAGAAGACACAGAAATCAGTCAATCGGAATTTCGCACACGCAAAACGCGATAATACCCACTAATACGACGGAAGTTCACACAGTACAGAACACGGAAACCGACCGAGCGCTGATTGGCTAGATGTGCAGCTGTATACTGCCCATCCCTGGTCCACAGGCCACAAACGCTGTGGCGGACTATAGTTCCTTTTATACATCAGCCATTACAAAAGATACGAGCATTAAACACAACTCAATGAGAAGTCAAGTAAAACAAAAGTAGTGTCATAATCCTTGGATGCAGTCTTCAGCTTCCTACAATACGATATGTCTGAACCTCCTACATTACGCTGGTTACACTGTAGTCTCCTCTAATATATAAAAATTTTAAGAGCGACAAGAAAATAAAAGTGCAACTTTGAAAGCAGTATTGGAAACAACAACACTAAAATCATGCATCGAACATATCAAAAGCAGCTCAGTATGACTTAACAATGAAGCTATAGAACCGATAAGTTTTTACGCTTAAGGCAGCTGAAGGCAGAAAAAAAAGGAATAACCAAAAGAATAAAACTGGACTGGGAAGGTCTTGGCAAGCAGAATACGATTTTCAAAACTAAAAGTCTAATGTTTCAGAAATTCCCAGTTCATTGAGAACGGAAAACCTCGAAGCAATGACATTGAATAAAATGTTCTCATGGCTTCCAGCCGAGTAAAATTTTCAAAATTCCAGTAGCTTTCGACCAAGTATTCCTTGACCACTGTCACCTGGAGTGACTTGACAATGACTAGGATGTATTTGCTCTTGGCATTTCCAACATTTGACGTGTATGGAAACCCGGAGAACTTTATTTTCATTTACCAGTTCTAACTTACGCCGATGAGGCAGCGACCTTTAATGCGGCAAACACTAAAAAATTGCCGTTTTCTCAGGGATAGATGTGAAAATCAAGTTGGGAGTGAGAGAAACCAAACCAACATCTAGTTGCAGGCGGTTAGTCAATCTTACTAGACATGCCGGAGAAAGGTAAATGCGGATAGATGAACACGGTAATGCCTGGAAAAATCTATATGAGTTCTTTATCCTGCATACCGAAGAGCAATTGGTCGTGATAGTTAACCATCGTCTGATCCGTTTTATGAGAGGCCTCTGCCTGGGTTTCTTTTGCTGTGTGAAGATATACATTGGCGTAAAGCAGAAGTCTTACCTTGGCTTTCAGGCTTCATGTGAGTACTCGTGAACGTATTAAACGTCCTAAGCATATCTTCTCATCTTCATCCAAGCGCAAATCGTGATTCCTTATCATCATTTCATTCCAATAGCTGGATAATGCTTAGTCCTCTGCACATTCCAAGAACAGATCCATCTTTCGCTTCTTGAGAGAAAGAGGCGAGGAGGAGGGGAGGGGGTTATCACTGTTTGTTACTTCACTATCTGCCCCGCCCATCTCTCTACCCACAGAATATTACTTGCCACCACTTCCACTTTTATGTGCCACACGTGAGTTTTTTAATAATAATGATAGGAAGAACTTTTAAAAAATTTAAAGCGGAGTCTCTAGCGTTTATTGATCACTTCTCATTGTTAGCCAAGGAAGAAGTTCTAGCAATACTCGAAAAATTACACGAGACAGAACAAAAAAAAAGCAGGGCTCTGATATCCTTTGAGAAACGGAATAGGTGGGGTAGTAACATGATGCAGAAACTCATCTGAGTACAACTTTTGGAGAAATTAAGAGAACAGATAAATTCAAGTATCTTGGAGAATGGTCAAATAAAGGACGAGCCGGAAAAAATAGAACCAGCACACAAGTTAGTACAGGCTAGATTTAATAAAAAGCAACAACCGCCAAAAGCGCAATGTTTCGGTACAACATCACGGTTGTTAAGTCAGAAGTGCTTCACAATTCATAATGCCTGATACTGAAAAAGGTAGAAGAAATGGAAGAACTAGAGAATACGGAAATAAAAATTTTAAAGAACACCCACGGGGCGCAAAACAAACACTGGTACATGGAAGAAGAGGAAGATCTACCTAAACAGGTTGAAGAGATAACAGACGCTATAAGCAATAGAAGGCCAAAGTTTTTTGGGAATCTCTTCAATATGAGCGAATGCATACTCACAAATAAAATCAGCTACATCACTGAACCAAAGGCGAGCAGAAAACGGATTGTGGAAATAAGAAAGGACATGCAGAAAATTAGGGCCAATGACAAACAGATTTGGGACAAAGAGGTTTTCCGAATAAAGGTTGGCAACTTCAAGAGGTCCAATAAAGCAAAATACAAGTATCAAGAGCATATCGACAGAAGAATGGGGGAGAATCAGCAAATCGATGATGAAATACTGGAACGAGAAGAAAAGGCTAACCAGCAAACCAAATGCTTCCCGTGATGCACAGTAGGAAGAAGTCTAACAGAGTTACAAAAATGGTTCAAATGGCTCTGAGCACTATGGGACTCAACTGCTGTGGTCATAAGTCCCCCAGAACTTAGAATTACTTAAACCTAACTAACCTAAGGACAGCACACAACACCCAGCCCTCACGAGGCAGAGAAAATCCCTGACCCCGCCGGGAATCGAACCCGGGAACCCGGGCGTGGGAAGCGAGAACGCTACCGCACGACCACGAGATGCGGGCAACAGAGTTACCAGAAAATATATAAACTTTTTAAATGTAGTAATAACAGTAATAATAATTTGCTTTTACAGGCAAATAGTACATTTATCACTACTATAAAGAAATTGCAAATAAAGAAACGTAGCCTCGGTAACGTATACACACGAAAGTCTGAGAAGTACATGTGCACCATGCAGTTAATTTAATTGCGCTGATTCGCGCTTACAAAAAGCAGGGTTTGAACTGGATTCTCTCTGCTATCAGTCAGAGTTTAATATTGCTGTTTCGCTTGTATGAATTGATGCAGTTCCAAAAGAGGTAAATGTGACTACACACACGGAGTTTTGCGGCTAAATTTGGAAACAATATTATTTGTCAAAATAATATATCTCATGTGTCCCGTGACCAATCCTTCACCTGAAAATAGTTATTAATGGTCACTTATAAAAGCTGTGGTACAAAGGGCTAATAACAAAGGGCTAATAACAGAAACAAATAGTCACAACTTTGATAACATCATAATTTCCAGAATATAAAATCAAAGTGAATACTCAAAATTATTCATATTTTACTACTAATTACGACTCTGAGCACTATACTCCTAGCAATGACTATGAAAAAAGAACAAATGTGTGGAATGCTGTTCTTTTGGTCGTTTGGCGCTACGTAAGGTAGGTCAGTTTCTCTGTTGACAGCAAGTATGATCAGCCAATAAGTGTGTGTCTTCACGTGGATAGAATGTCGCCGTCCAAGCCTCAAGACCAGCCACATGAGCACAAATAACTTAAAATAGTAATTTTTAAACGCGGTAAAGTTCCTTGACAATTCCACGCTTCTGTATTTTTTAAAAGTTAGCCATGATATTTGGAAATCGACACATTTAAAGTTATAAACGCTTGCACTATTTTTTGTTCACGGGAGGGGCCCATCATGACTTCCATGAAACAAGAGATGTTTGTTTATTTTGCAGCTTTATGACCAGATACACAATCCCAAAACTGCAAGAATCGACAAGTGCGATAATTACCGCACAGTCGGCTTAACAGATCATGCATCCAAGTTGCTGACAAAAATAATGTACAGGAGAATGGAAAAGAAAATCTGTGGATGTGTTAGGTGATGCTCAGTTTGGTTTTAGGAAAGGTAAAGGCACCAGAGAGACAGTTCTGACGTTTTATTCATAATGGAAGCAAGACTAAAGAAAAATCAAGACACGTTCATGTGATTTGTCGTCCTGAGAAAGCGTTCGACAGTATAAAATGGTGTAAGATGTTTGAAATCGTGAAGAAAATAGGGATGAGTTACAGGAAAAGACGGGTAATGTACAATATGTACATGTACAACCAAGAGAGAACAATAAGAGTGGAAGACCAAAAACGAAGTACACGGATTAAAAAGGGTGTAAGACAGGGATGTAGCCCCTTTTGCTCCTGCTGTTTAATCTATACGCCAAAGAAGCAATGACGGAAATAATACAACGGTTCAAGAGTGGGATTAAAATTTATGGTGAAAGGATATCAATGTTAAGATTCACTGATGACTTTGGTGTCCTCAGTGAAAGTGAAGAAGAATTACAGGATGTGTAGAATGTAATGAACAGTCTAATGAGTACAGAATATGGATTGAGACTAAACAGAAGAAAGACGAAAGTAATGAGAAGTAACAGAAATATGAACAGTGAGGAACTTAACGCAATCATTGGTAATCATGAAGTAGATGATAAGGATTTCTGCCACCTAGGCAGCAAGATAATCAATGACGGACGGAGCAAGGAGGACATAAAAAGTAGTCTAGCACTGGCAAAAAGACTATTCCTGACCAAGAGAAGTCTATTAGTATCAAACATAGACCTTAACTTGAGGAAGAAATTTCTGAGAATTTACGTTGGACCACAGCATCGTACGATAGTAAGACGTGGACTGTGGAAAAACCGGCACAGAAGAGAATCGAAGCATTTGAGATGTGGTGCTACAGAAGACTGTTAAAAATTAGGTAGACTAGCAAGATAAGGAGTGAAAGGGTTCTCTGTATAGTCGGCAAGGAAAGGAATATGTGGAAAATACAAGATGAAGGGACAGGATGATGAGAGGACATCCGTTAAGACATCAGGAAATAACTTGCAAAGTACGAGAAGGAGCTGTAGATGGTAAAAACTGTAGAAGAGGACAGAGTTTGGGGTACATCCAGTAAATAATTTAACACGTAAGTTGCAAGTGCTGCAGAGGAAGACTTCGTGATGGGCCGCATCAAACCATCAGCAGACTGACAGCTCACAAAAAAGATCAGAGATTTATCAGTTCTTCACAAACTCTGGAAGCCCATCAGTGAAGTTGATCTTTCATGTCCTTGATTTTTATTGATGACGAGAAACTGCGTCTTTAAGTTTCAACAAAGAAGAGAGCAAGAAAGACAGTGAGAGAGAGAGAGAGAGAGAGAGAGAGAGGGAGATAAGATACATATAATATCTAACAGAATAGCAAGACTCCATACAACGCCTTCTGACAATCCAAGAAACATAATAGGTCTCGTGCGGTGAGAGCTGCGTCGTGTCCTCCGGATTGTTCCTAGGAATGTAATAACATCTGCCGACATTTATTCCCAATGACTGAGAAGCCGTGGGCAGCAGTAGAGGAAAACCTACCGGGAAATCCTGCTGGAATACGACCACATGGTGCCAACAAGACAAAACCAGGATTTCACATCTTTCGTGTTTTCTGATCTCACACTTTCTGACTTTTACCTCTTATATTCTCTTTCAGAGAATTTACCGAGAACTTTGTCGCCGGCAGAGATACTTTGGTAATTTGTCTTGGAGGCCTACGATACGAAGCAAGTACATTCCGTTGTTAATGGAGAGGAATGTACAGGTAACCCGCGTTAACGTGATTTCGTATCCCATTCGTTTTCATAGTCTCTACAAAGTAGAAGAGCTACTTAATTAGTTGTTCTTCTGCAGCGACAGTAATCATGTGCATGTGAAAATATATGTTTTCCAAATGAAAGAGAAAAGAAATGCAGGTAACCCTATCGATGTTATTAAGAATATTCCGTTATAAAATAAGTCAGAAATTTTGTCGACATTCAGCGTACTAATAAGTAATTGACTTAATACGATCTGCCACAAGAAACAGGCATGCGAAACTTTTTACCGAGCAGAGTCTTCCCTGTCTATAATATTCCTGCCTTTAATATTTGACAGTGAAAATGTTACCTACCCATCGAACAAGTCATCGAACTTCTTTCTGGTTAAGATCGAAATAATTACATCACAACACGTTTCCCTCAAGTATCACAAATGAAAAATACGTGGTGTTGAATACACTACTGGCCATTAAAATTGCTACACCCCGAAGATGACGTGCTACAGACGGGAAATTTAACAGAAAGGAAGAAGATGCTGTGAAATGTAAATGATTAGCTTTTCGGAGCATTCACACAAGGTAGGCGCCCGTGGCGACACCTACAACGTGCTGACATGGGGGAAGTTTCCTACCGATTTCTCATACACAAACAGCAGTTTACCGGCGTTGCCTGGTGAAACGTTATTGTGATGCCTCGCGTAAGGAGGAGAAATGCGTACCATCACGTTGGTCTAGATCCAATGACTGTTAGCAGAATATGGACTCGGTGGGTTCAGGAGGGTAATACGGAACGCCGTGCTGGATCCCAACGGCCTCGTATCACTAGCAGTCGAAATGACAGGCATCTTATCCGCATGGCTGTAACGGATCCTGCAGCCACGTCTCGATCCCTGAGTCAAAAGATGGGGACGTTTGCAAGACAACAACCATCTGCACGAACAATTAGACGACGTTTGCAGCAGCATGGACTATCAGCTCGGAGACCATGGCTGCGGTTACCCTTGACGCTGCATCACAGACAGGAGCGCCTGCGATGGTGTACTCAACGACGAACCTGGGTGCACGAATGGCAAAACGTCATTTTTTCGGATGAATCCAGGTTCTGTTTACAGTATCATGATGGTCGCATCCGTATTTGGCGACATCGCGGTGATCGCACATTGGAAGCGTGTATTCGTCATCGTCATACTGGCGTATTACTCGGCGTGATGGTACGGGGTGCCATTGGTTACTCGTCTCGGTCACCTCATGTTCTTATTGACGAAACTTTGAACAGTGGACGTTACATTTCAGATGTGTTACGACCTGTGGCTCTACCCTTCATTCGATCCCTGCGAAACCCTACATTTCAGCAGGACAATGCGCGACCGCATGTTGCAGGTCCTGTACGGGCCTTTCTGGATTCAGAAACTGTTGGACTACTGCCCTGGCCAGCACATTATCCAGATCTCTGACCAATTGAAAACGTCTGGTCAATGGTGGCCGAGCAACTATCTCCTCACAATACGCCAGTCACTACTCTGGATGAACTGTGTTATCGTGCTGAAGCTGCATGGGCAGCTGTACCTGTACACGCCATCCAAGCTCTGTTTGACTCAATTCCCAGGCGTATCGAGGCCGTTATTACGGCTAGAGGTGGTTGTTCTGGGTACTGATTTGTCAGGATCTATGCACCCAAATTGCATAAAAATGTAATCACATGTCGTTTCTAGTATAATATATTTGTCCAATGAATACCCGTTTAACATCTGCATTTCTTCTTGGTGTAGCAATTTTAATGGCCAGTAGTGTAATTACATAATTTCCTTTGTGCGCTGCATTGTGCTGACACAACTGTTGGTACTCCAGAACATACGTAAAACTTCATTTCATCTGCTATTAAGGAATGATTTTCCAAAATCGGCTACATATAATGAACATCTTCAAATGACTTGCATTGTAATGTAACAGACGTACAATCGTTAAACTAGCTTTCGTCACAAGAACATTTAAAGTATCTCTACAATTTTTATAAGTGTCTACTGTCTAATCGACTTCTTTGGCATGCATGAAATTATCCAGAACCAGTCATCATAATTTTTAACGATGGTTACATTTCATTCTAACTGCACTAGTTAGCTGGTTTGTCAATCATTGCACAAATTCTGATGCTTAAGTGGTTTACACCTGTATACATTCTTTTGAATTATAATTTACTTTTATTAGAGCTGGAGCCCCTCCACGCCCACAGTGGCATGATGGCCAAATCAAAAGTTTTACTGTTATTTTTACATAAGGGTTGGTTTTCACTACAGTGAGGTGTCGCAGGATGTGGGTACTGCGATGTTTGCGAACGTCTTGTTAAGGTTAACCATAAATACGCGCTCATCTGGAGACAGATTGGGTCGAAAGTCATACGAAGGGTATCGGTTTGAATGACAGAGGAAAAAAAGTGCCAAGGCAAGAGCCAAGGGAAAAAAACCTCTGCGATAGTTTGGTCGGGTAGTAAGAGCAGTAGCGGATGTCTTGCTGCCTGCGACAGGTCGTGCAAGGGTAGGCTTTGTTAGTAATGGGTAACATGCAGGTCGGTACCTGTGACGTTCTGCGGTGTTGTTACTCGGCGGCTGCCGCCGGGTGCCGTTGTTGATCTCTCGGTGAGCGTCAGCATACCTGTAACAGGTTCATCATCGCTTTGACTCCGGTAGGTCATATATCAGATGCACAGTGTAGGGTGATGTTGGCGATTTGTTTGTGCGTCAGTGTGCGAGCTCGTCGTTTTCACCTGTTGGTCGGCTTTAACAGCAACTGGCATGTCCAGTCAACGTTGCTGACATGCATGGGTGTACCGAAGTTTGTCACTTGTTGGTGTATGTTAGCTTGCCGTAGGTGGTTATGCCCTAGCTATTAGTGTCTTTGGCCGCTTATGCTTCCACCTAGGTATAATATGTATAATGTAGTATACACTCTTCAATAACCAAACATATGCTATTTACACCAACAAATAAAAGCAACAACATAGCAGTATGTCGCAAATATCCAAACCTAAAGCAGTTTGGGAGAAATGTTGTCATACTCTGTAAAGTTGCGGTTACTGAGAGATCGTCCTACAGAAGTGATGTTCACTCATCAGGTGGTGATATCTTCTTCTGCAGTCCAGTGCACACGCGTTCCCTGTTAAATACGAATGACTTTCCTGTACCTTAACGTCTGTAGTAGAACCGATAGCATTATACGAATCCAACGGGTGCAACAAATGTTTTCCATTATCAGGTTAACTGATTAATTGAAAGGTAATTCGTGAGCGGAAACTTTGATGTATTGGCTCCTGTTTGATTCAAAAACACTGCCAAGCCCGTGTGACTTCTAGTTTCAACTCTCACACGCAATCACAGTCACTTGCAACAGTCAGGTTATGGTAATTAAAGAAACTCATTACCAAAACGATTACCTAATGGATTATCTGCGACAGAATGATCGCTCAAATATTATACCATTTCACCGCTACGAATGTTCAATTTTCGGTCACGGCTTGTATAACATGCTTGGTACCCGGCTATTTTTTGTAATCAAAAGTCACAATTTACATATTCAAATCGGAATTTTACGTGTTCGTTTATCTCGCACGTTTGCATCCACTTTGCGGCACTCCAAGGCCAAGCTTTAATCATTATTCTACAAAATTTTAACATCTGTTCACAGCTCCTTATATCCGCATCCGAACATGATGACGGCTGAGCTCCAAAGTGAACTCTTAGACTTCACAAAGAAATCCTGAGCCCACAAAATAGGCGCGGTCGTACTCTCCTCTGATTGGCTGATACATATCATAATCTACCCGATATTAGTATAAGAATCACAATCACAGGCATATTATTTGAACAAACTCCGTTAGTAATTCATAAGTATTAAACAATAAATTTTAAGACACCATTTACGCACTTTGAAACGAGTAAATATTCAAAACTTATGATACTACCAAATACAATGGCAGTGGTTTAAACCCTTCTAAAATACATACAAGGCTCCGCCCAAGTAAGGTAGTTTCCTATGACTGCACCTTGGTGAATACTATCAAATGGCCTTAGCCCTTTGTGGTCCCGATATTGCTAGCAGCCGTGGCTCACCAGTCGGTGCCAATTGACATCGGATCATTTCAGAGCCAAGCGCTTACTGGACGTCCAATGCCACTCAGAAAACTCTAAAGTCATAAAAAGTCTGAAATGAACAACAATTATCACCTGGAAAGCTAAAGGCTTACAGCTGATATCCACCGCGAGTTCAAAGTTACAAGATGGTTACAATGACAGCATTAATAAGGATTTCTTCGTTCTCGATTTCACTTATCATAGTAATCACATGACGTTGTTAATGATCATTTAAATACACAATATTCGCATCTTTAGGTACGCCTCTACACACATAACTTAGAGCATTAAGTCAAATTCGTCGGGTGCTAGCAGCAATCCTTTACAAATCTCTGTGTCCTAATGCCAACAGGTAATAAGAGGTTTCGGACTCACAGTATGTTTTCCTACACACAATAGCACATGTTGCATTAGAGCAAACAATATAGGCAATAGCGTGAAATTCAGAAAGACTATGACGAGATGAGAACAATATTAGGCGGCACAGAATAACATCACACACTGTCAATTGCTCGCTTCCACCAGGTCCATCTGCGTTAAGATTCATAGAGTGAATGATCTTTGCACTTGCAATATATCAGTAATTTAAGACATCCAGTGCCAGAGGCTTATCAGCACATCCTAAGTATTGGACGTAGGAGCGTTTATCTTAACGTACCAAATAAATCCCTTGTTGGCTACGAATATAGTATCTTATTACGCCTCACGGAAGCTTAATAATCTCCAGCCTTTTCCGTCTCTATTCACAACTATAAGACATCTCAACTTGCAGATTACACCACCAATCCAGGTAAGCACTGACATGGTCCAAAACCCAAACCAGTGCTATTCGCCAGACAATTACTTAACAAGCCAACACTACGGGTACAGCGCGGGATACAACTCTACTGTAGCACCGGTCTCCACCACTTGACTTCACACTGCCTACGAACATCTTATAATTCACTAGCGTGCCTGCTATCGCCACGATCTCTGAATAACTACAGCAACCTCCATTCATTTGAACCTGCTTACTGTATTCATCCTTTGGTGATCTACAGTTCTACCCCACTTATTTTCGTCCAGTACCTAATTCACAATTCCTTTATGCCTCCAGATGTTTTCTGTTAACTCATTTCTTCTTTTAATCGAGTTATACCAAAAACTCCCGATTATTGAATTCGACTGCATTCAGTTACTATTGTCTCACTTTTCTTGATTTGTATCTTATAACCACTTCTCAAGACACTATCCGTTCCGTTCAGATGCTCCTCCAAAACGTTTGCTATCTCTGACAGAACCACGATACCACTGACAAGCCTCAATGTTTTTATTTCTTCTCCCTGAACTTTAATTCCTACTCGACATTTTTCTTTGGTTGCCTTAACTGCTTGCAGAGTGCATGTACTGGATAACATCGGCGATATACTACAGCCCTGTCGCACTACCCCCTCAACTACTGCTTCCCTGTCATGTCCTTCGACTCTTATGACTGCAGTAAGGAGGGGTAGCGTCTTTGAACAGTGATCAAAACGTGTTGGGTCTCGAGTTGGAACCTCGCCATTGTTTAAATTTGGGACAGATATTATCAGCAATGGCGGCTGACGACTTTCGGTATAAGGAAAACGCTACCTCTTCCAACGGCCTTGACAGTGAGGGCGAAGAAGCGGAGAGATGTTCAGGGCATTCTCTTGCAATTCGGATGGGAAACTAGCCCTAAAAGGCGTAAGAATCAGCAGTGATCAACTACATGAGGATTCAGAAGGCAATTGAAACCACTGCATTAAAGACACATAACATGTATCCACAGGATATGTGGCCTGTAGTTGAAAAAGTGTGACGATCTTTCCATTGGCAAAATATTCAGGAAAAGTCCCCAATTCGGTTCTCTGGGAGGGAACTGCCTACGGGGAGGTGACCATGAGAAAAAGATTGAATAACCATCGAAAGCATAACGTCCTACGAGTGAGGCGTGGAATATCAAAAACCTGAACGTGGTACAGAAGCTAGAAAATCTCAGAAGGGAAATGCAAAGGCTCAATCTGGATATAGTTCAGGTCAGTGAAGTGGAATGGAAAGCAGACAAAGATTTCTGGTCAGATGAGTACAGGATAATATCAGCAGCAGAAGAAAATGGTCACTGGAGTAGGATTGAACAGGCAGACAAGGCAGAGAGTGAGTTACTGTGAACAGGTCAGCGATAGCAATCCAACACCGACAACAAAAGTTCATTTATGCAAGCCAACGTCGCAAGCAGAATATGAAGAGAGAGAGAAAATATACGAGGATACTGAGCGGCTAATTCATTATGTAAAGGGAGATGAAAATCTAATTGTCATGGGAGATTGGCGTGCGATTGAAGGGGGAGGATAAGAAGAAAGTGTTACGGGAGAATGTGGGCTTGGTAGCAGGAATGAGAGAAGAGAAAAACAAATTGAGTTCTGCAATAAATATCAGCTAGTAATAGCGAATATTACGTTCAAGAATCACAAGAGGAGGAGATATACTTGGAAAAGGCTGGGAAATACGGGAAGATTCCAATTAGGTTACTTCATGGTCAGGCAGATTCTGAAATCAAATATTGGATTTCAAGACGTACAGATATAGACTCGGGTCACAATTTAGTAACAATGAAGATATGGATGTTATTCCCACATTCGCCAGAATTAGCCGCCATGTGCAGAGAGTGAAAGCCAGGAGAATCTATCAAAGGGCCAGCGAAGCACTTCTCCGTGAAAGCATCCAGCAAATACGCAGAGACTTGGATTATGTTAGCTCCGTTTTGATTGATGTGCATTTTTCACTGGCGGCAACTCTCTCTCTCACCCCAGTACTGGGATAAAGTGGACAGAATAACGTTTGATCATTCAACAAGGTTTTTGGATTTCAGTGCTATGAAACAAAAAGAGAAGTTCCAGAAGCTAGCGGTTACAGTTAAGAAGGAAGACGCTACTGTGGATCCGAAGCGAGTAGTGTGAATCTCTCGTCAGAAGTACTCGATGAAGCAGCTGTTCCAGTTCTGGGTAAAGGTCTAAATTTCGCAACTACACCGAAGAGAATACCTGTTGGAGAAATCGTAAGTGCCGTCGAAGCATCCTTGTTTCGTCTTCCGAAGGTGCAGGCCGAAGAAGTAAGACAAGATGTGTCGAGAGTTCTACGGAAATCGAAACCTCCGAAAAGCAACATATCGGCGCAGGAAAGGTTCAAATGGTCCAAATGGGTCTGAGCACTATGGGACTTAACTTCTGAGGTCATCAGTCCCCTAGAACTTAGAACTACTTAAACCTCACTAATCTAAGGACATCACACATATCCATGCCCGAGACAGGATTCGAACCTGCGACCGTAGCGGTCGCACGGTTCCAGACTGTAGCGCCTAGAACCGCTCGACCACCCCAGCCGGCCGCAGGAAAGGAAATCTCTTATTGAACTCATGAGAAACGAAAGCATGATTGTAACAGAATCGGATAAGGAGAATGCTACTGTTGTTTTGGACCCTGTGGATTATCAGAGGAAGATGGAACAACTACTACCTGATCCTGTGTATCGCAAGTTAAAAAGCGATCCGACGAACATAATCGTTCGGAAAGTGAATAACCTGATATCAGACTCCGACTGGACAGATCTATTACAAATAATCTAACACCTCGAATACCTGTCTCACCCAGAATGAACGGACTACCGAAAATACATAAAGAATCGGTTCCTTTGAGGCCTATAGTCAGTGGGATTATTTTTTAGCACGTCATTTATCTGCCAAACTGAGACATTTCGTTGGTAAAACAAATACTTTTACAAAAGATTCGAAACATTTTTCAGAAATTATACGCACACTGAGGATGTCTGTAGGTGACATTCTTGTTAGCTTCGATGTGACATCGTTATTTACTAACGTCCCAGTATCAGATACAATGGAGATCATAAGAGAGAATGTAGCTCCAGATTTTTGTGACTTAATTGAATTACGTCTTCGTTCGAGCTATTTTAAATACAATGTGAATTCTATGAACAGCCTGATGGCCTTGCCATGGGCTCACCCATTTCGCCAGTTGCAGCTGACATCTTTATGGAACATTTTGAGCAACAGGCATTAAAAGTAGTGCTCCTTTGAAGCCTTCTTGCTGGCTCCGATGTGTGGACGATACATTTGTTACATGGCCACACGGCGAAGAAGAATTCATGCGTTCCACAAATGGAATTCACCCCAAAATCAAATTCACCTTGGAAGTTGAGAGTGAGGTCGGTCTCTCGTTCCTAGATGTGTTGGTATACAGAATATCTGATAACACTCTAGGTCACAGAGTGTACAGAAAGCCGACTAACACAAACAGGTATTTAGATGTCACTTCGCACCACCACCCAGCTCAGAAGCAAGCAGAACTCAACACTCTGTGTTCACGTGAGTTCCGTATCAGCGACGACGACAACTTAGAATCGAAGTTGAATTTTTTAAAGAGGACATTGAAGGCAAATGGGTATGATATTATTCAATCTACAGGGCCTTTAGGCGGAATATTTATACCGCTAATAAGAATGACGAGGAACTCCGTCAGATTACCGTTCGTTTCTGGGTCACTGACGGCATAAGCAGAATTTTAAGGAAAAATGGTATTCAGACATCTTTCTTTAGTCAAAACAAAATAAAAGACTTTTTCTGACGGCAGACGGATGCACCTGATTACCTCCACAATGCAGGCTTCTATCAAGTGTCATGTGGCAAAGAACTGTTAAAGAACGCATTAAGGAACACGAACGGCACATGCGGCTAAAACAAAGTGCAAAATCGGCAGCAGCGGAACATCACGAGAACTGCGGCTCTGACATCGATTTTACTGGTACTGGTTAAAGAAACAGATATTTATAGAAGAAAGGTCCGAGAAGCGGTTGAAATTTCTAAGAATGCATCTAATTTCAATAGAGAGGACGGCTATACACTTCCGGCATCGTGGCTCCCCGCCATCAAGGAAGTAAATACGTGGCCGCGGTGTGTGAGCGGCATAAACAACGCGCTGCAAGTCACCTCGGCGGACAATAATATTCTGGGTAAACATTCCCCCTCTCTTGCTCTGTCCGTTTCGAATCTAGCCACTGATGACGACCAACCAATAGCGGTAGCAGGCATTTCAACCAATAACCCTTCTCCAGCATAAGTGTGGAGTAGTGCTTTCTATCCAATGACGATGGCCGCCAATGGTATCAACAGGAGATGAGCTACCAACGCCCCTTCTTCTGTATGACTATGGTCCACCAATGGTAGCCATATGAATTTTAACCAATACTATCACTTCTCCAGCACGAGCGCCAGAAAATTGCCCCTTGATAAGTGGATGCGACACTCGTCTCTGACAGTGTTCTAGCAGTAGTGGACACCAAAAGATCCTGAGGAAGATCCCAGCAGAGGGGTCGAAACGTCGAACATTTTAGAAGAAACATGACGCGGCCTAACAACGCAGAAGATTTTAACTTCAGTGATAACGGCCACGAAAGCCTGCAGATTTACATAAGAGATTAAGAGACTAGTTAGTGAGAATCAGAGAGCAAGGCAGTGGTATAAGGAAGTACCAAGGAAGGAAAGGATACGCTTGAAGTTCTCTAAGGCTATAGGAACTGCGATAATGAACGTGTCTTAATTTTTCTTGAGTTTAGTTTCCATTATCATTCGCAACGTCGGAAACGTCTCTCTGGGGCCTTTACTTTTCCTAAATACAAACGGATCGTCATCTAACAGATTCTCAATTTTCCTTTTAATTCATCTGTATATTATTGTTATCAGCAACTTAGGGTTTGAAACTCGGCACTGTTTGAATTTGGAACAGATTTCACCAGTAACGGCGTGAACTGTCAAGCTGATCTACATCTACATCTACATTTATAGTCCGCAAGCCACCCAACGGTGTGTGGCGGAGGGCACTTTACGTGCCACTGTCATTACCTCCCTTTTCTGTTCCAGTCGCGTATGGTCCGCGGGAAGAACGACTGTCTGAAAGCCTCCGTGCGCGCTCGAATCTCTCTAATTTTACATTCGTGATGATCTGTTACATAATGGTCACTTAGGATTAGCTTGTGCTTGGTAATGGAAGCAACACCGACGAAAAATCAAGACACGTTGTCAATGTAAAATGGTGAAAGATGTTCGAAATTCTAAGAAAAACATGAGTGAGCTATAGGGAAAGATGGTTAATATACAACATGTGCAAGAACTAAGAGGGACCAATAAGACTTGAAGCGAAGAACGAAGTGCTCGGATTAAAAAAAGGGCAACGCAGAGATGTAGTATTTCGATGCTACTGTTCAATCTATACATCGAAGAAACAATCACGGAAATAAGAGAAAGTTTCAAGATGGGATAAAAATTCAAGGTGAAAGGATTAACTGATGAGATTGCTATCTTCTTTAAAAGTGAAGAAGAATTACAGGATCTGCTGAATGGAATGAACAGTCTATTGGGTACAGAACATGGACTGAGAGTAAATCGGAGAAAGACGCACGTAATGAGGACTAGCAGAAATGAGAACAGCGAGAAACTGCACATCACAATTGGGGATCACGAAGTTCAAAAAAATGTTCAAATGTGTATGAAACCTTATGGGGCTTAACTGCTAAGGTCGTCAGTCCCTAAGCTTACACACTACTTCACCTAAATTACCCTAAGGACAAATACACACACCCATGCCCGAGGGAGGACTCGAACCTCCGCCAGGACGATCACGAAGCTGACGTGGTTTAAGAATTCTGCGACCTGGCAGCAAAATAAACAGTGATGGGCGGAGCAAGGGGACAAAAAAAATAGACTGTCACAGGCAAAGGGGGCATTCCTGGCCCAGAGAAGTCTACTAGTATCAACTATAGGCGTTGATTTGAGGAAGAACTTTCTAAGAACGTGCGTTTGGAACACAGCATTGTATGGTAGGGAAACATGGACTGTGGGAGAACCAGAACAGAAGCGAATCGGAGAATTTGAGATGTGGTGCTACAGAAGAATGTTCAAAATTAACTGGACTGACAAGATAAGGAATGATGAGGTTCTCCACAGAATCGCCGAACAAAGGAACGTGTATAAAATGCTGACAAAAAGAAGAGACAGGATGGTAGGATATCTGCTGAGACGTCAGGGAATAACATCCATGGTACTAGAGGGAGCTGTAGAGGAAGACAGAGAGTGGGATTCATCCAGAAAATAACTGAGGATGTGGATTGCTAGTGCTACTCTGAGACGAAAAGTTGACACAGGAGAGGAATTCGTAGATGGTCGCATAAGACCAGTCTGAAGATTGATGAAGAACAAAAAACGGATTTAAACAGCTGATATAACTAAGGTACTTCTCCTACGCCGGCCGGGGTGGCCGAGCGGTTCTAGGCGCTACAGTCTGGAACCGCGCGACCGCTACGGTCGCAGGTTCGAATCCTGCCTTGGGCATGGATGTGTGTGATGTCCTTAGGTTAGTAAGGTTTAAGTAGTTCTAAGTTCTAGGGGACTGATGACCTTAGCAGTTAAGTCCCATAGTGCACAGAGCCATTTGAACTTCTCCTGCACTTCTCGTCTAATATCCCGATGACACCGCCTTCCTAGTCCTCTACCCTGCCTTCCAGGCGTCTCAACGGTCACTCCAGATCCGTCTGATGCAACCGACGCAACCAGTGGTTTCTCAAAATAAACCCTTTCATAATCCAGGCACTAATTACAGGACGATTCACAGCCTCCGCTCCCCGCAACTTTCACTTTACCACTTATTACTGTCCTGATCAATTAACTACCACATGGAAGTACCCCAGACTAATGCTTGCTCACCATCTAACATGGAAGTCCCGTCTACTTATAATTCAAGCCCACGATAGACTAGAACTACTAACACCACTAACCGGCCGATCATGAAGACTGCTCCATTCCACAATCCTCCGCATCTAAATAAAATTCTGATCCGACCAATTCTCTGCTATGCAAATGTTGCATAGATTTCTGCTGTTACCAATCTTCTATCATGCCCTGTAGATCCTAGAACACCACGCACTCCGCCTAGAGTTTCGGTTCCGCTTACTCTCCCCTACACGAGGCTTCTATCAAGTTATTATAAAATTCCTCATCCTTCTCTTACATATTGTACACGTCTGAATGTCTTACATTGCCTGCGAACTTCACGCTAATCACCCTCTAATTTTATCCTTGCTCTTCAGTTCTCCGGCTATACCAACACATTGCCCCAACACTACACCACACATGCCGCACATCCTTGTCCAATGAAACTTTAATCACTCACCCTTACCACGACCATGAAATTTTCACAGATATATATACCCGACTTACCGTATTTACGAGAACTCACCCTTCCTTCCCTTGCAGTGCTGCCATCCTCAACAACCTCTCCCTTCACTTCCTGAGACTTGGTTTCGGAATCTTGTCTCTCACCACCCTCCCACATCCCTCATCGTTACATATATCCACATAAAACCTATCCTACACACCACCCAAGAATCTATAAATCCCGTAAGACTTGAACCTGTGACAGCCTATTAAACTCATCACTTCGTTTATATGTGTAACTATTTAACCAGTCAACACATTAACCTTTTATCTGTTGACCAACAGAATTCACTATTTGTACTTTATTATTGTACAAATACTCATTTTCAACGTCATGTAAAAATTTTAATACGTTTTATTTTTTTAAATTTGTGGTAAGTTCCTATGGGACCGCCGGCCGAAGTGGCCGTGCGGTTAAAGGCGCTGCAGTCTGGAACCGCAAGACCGCTACGGTCGCAGGTTCGAATCCTGCCTCGGGCATGGATGTTTGTGATGTCCTTAGGTTAGTTAGGTTTAACTAGTTCTAAGTTCTAGGGGACTAATGACCTCAGCAGTTGAGTCCCATAGTGCTCAGAGCCATTTGAACCATTTGAACCATCCTATGGGACCAAAGTGCTGAGGTCATCGGTCCCTAGGCTTACACACTACTTAATCTAACTTAAAGTAATTTTCTCTAACGACAACACACACACCCATTTTTTTTTTTTTTTTTTTTTTTTTTGAAGAGTGCTGAATTGTTATTGGTGATGTCTGCATGGGGCGAGAAACAAAACTTCCACATCGGAAGCTTAGTTATTAGAACTACTTACTACGCGAAACACACTCCAAGTCCTTTACTACGAGATTGTGTTTCCCTTCGAGTATAAATACAATAACTCTTCATACATACCCGCCTTTAAGAATCACACTCGTGCACTAAAACAGTCAGTAAGAAAGGAAATATCAAGTAAAGTACCTATTCATTTACTCTCATTTTTTAAATTAATTTATCTGATTCCATGGGACCACGTGAGGGAATGCTACTTCGTTATGGAAAGAGTCATTACACATTTTACATAATGCCGATAAGAAATTTTTTAAACAAATTAAACAATTAATAAAAGAAGAAAAAGTTTTTGAGAAAATATAAGAAAAAGTAACACGTTACACAGGAAAGTTCTGCAGTGCTGCAAGCACCTCCAGTACAGAACAGAAGTAGGAGGCCGCAAGGAAACGTTTCAACTTCGATTTGACTACGTGGGACTTATGACTCAATTATCTCAGTTCTCCTGGAAGACAACTGAAAATGAAACCGGCTGAATAGTGCATAACTGTCTGTACAACGCCTAAGAAAATGTAATGCAAGTGTGTTCTGGGGTAATCACAAACGCCGGAAAGAAAAGGCGGAACGCAAGAGTAGAGAAGGCTGTGAGGAAACAGCTGCCAATGGTGCACGGAAATGGACGGCACCGCACCAGGCGTGCCCCCTGCAAGGAGTGAATAAAAGCGACGCTTCTGCTAGCCTCGGCCGCGTAGACCGGCCCGAGTCTGCAAAGTGATTAGTGCTACGCTGTCAGATTGTTGTGATCCGTATGAATTGTTTCCTTGGACTCTGTGTATAGCAAGAGCTGTACTGTTTCCATGTCGCCTCGCGCTAGCGACATTTGCCATAGTCAGGTTACATATTGTCAATATGCTTTCTGGAAATTAAACTACTAATGTTGTTTGTTTGTAATTGTTGTATAGCATTCCGAGGACGCTGCATCCCGTAGGCACCAAATTAGCGACGAGTGGACAAGACCCCCCCCAAAGTGTACACCTTTTACTAGTCTGTTGTTCGCGGAATGAATGCTACAGTTTGTTCTGAATGAGTCAACAGTTTGTCGACAACAAATCCCATGATGGTGTATACGTTTGAATTCCGAGACACCTGAAGAACATTCTGCACAAATTTACTCAACTGCCACTGCAGATCACCCTGATGGTCCTTTTCTGGGCTCAGACATGCCTTGGTGAGGGACTGAGTTACCCTGAAGTACCTCAACATAGAGTGAATGCAATCAAAGTAACAATTTTTCGCTTTTCAGTGTCAGAGGCAGATGAGAGCATTCTTATAGTGAAGGCAGCAGCATTCGGTTTCAGCAAAAAATCTTGAACTTGGTGCATCCACCAAGAACTTCCATCTAACCTCAGTCCTAAGAAAATAAAGCTGTTGACTTCACTGTTTGACGACCTTGGGGAGGAAGGGGGGGGGGGACAAATAGCTTTTACAGGGAATAAAAGTCAGAAACTATTTGCACTGCGTAAATGCGACAGTTTAAGGGGGTAGACCAGGGTATAAATTTGTTTTGAGCCAGATTTTTTTTTTAATTTGTTGCCTTAAAGTTTTTCTTACAGAGTCTACTTCTACGATTCATTGATATAAAGTGCGCCACATACGTTTAAATGGCAACTTATTTCATGTGTCTGGCGCAACCGAGAGCGCGAATGCAATCGATGTAATACTACAATGGCGGGAAAAAGTCGCAACACCATGGAACAATTGTGTGACATAAACCAAAACTTGTAAGCATGCTTCTACATCTCAAAGAAGATGCCTATCCAAATTTCCTGGCATTTGCACAGCAATGGTGCTGGTAACATCGCTATGAGGATGCAAACCACATTTGCGTTAAATACATGCTGTAACTGTCGTGACCGTTAGTTACCTTTGCGATTCGACGTGGTGAGATGTTTGTCAATAATGCCTGTAAGGTGACAAAGACGTCACTATCAACGTCTCACTGTTTTTGAATGAGGTCGCCTAATAGGGCCGCGAGAAACTGGATGCTCCTTCTGCGATATTGCAGAAACATTTTGCAGGAATGTAGTCACTGTACAGAACTGTCGGAGCGGCGCTCACGGGAATATACAGGGTGTTTCAAAAATGACCGGTATATTTGAAACAGCAATAAAAACTAAACGAGCAGCGATAGAAATACACCGTTTGTTGCAATATGCTTGGGACAACAGTACATTTTCAGGCAGACAAACTTTAGAAATTACAGTAGTTACAATTTTCAACAACAGATGGCGCTGCGGTCTGGGAAACTCTATAGTACGATATTTTACACATATCCACCATGCGTAGCAATAATATGGCGTAGTCTCTGAATGAAATTACCCGAAACCTTTGACAACGTGTCTGGCGGTTGGTTGGTTGGTTGGTTTGGGGAAGGAGACCAGACAGCGAGGTCATCGGTCTCATCGGATTAGGGAAGGACGGGGAAGGAAGTCGGCCGTGCCCTTTGAAAGGAACCATCCCGGCATTTGCCTGGAGCGATTTAGGGAAATCACAAACTGTCTGGCGGAATGGCTTCACATGCAGATGAGATGTACTGCTTCAGCTGTTCAATTGTTTCTGGATTCTGGCGGTACACCTGGTCTTTCAAGTGTCCCCACAGAAAGAAGTCACAGGGGTTCATGTTTGGCGAATAGGGAGGCCAATCCACGCCGCCTCCTGTATGTTTCGGATAGCCCAAAGCAATCACACGATCATCGAAATATTCATTCAGGAAATTAAAGACGTCGGCCGTGCGATGTGGCCGGGCACCATCTTGCATAAACCACGAGGTGTTCGCAGTGTCGTCAAAGGCAGTTTGTACCGCCACAAATTCACGAAGAATGTCCAAATAGCGTGATGCAGTAATCGTTTCGGATCTGAAAAATGGGCCAATGATTCCTTTGGAAGAAATGGCGGCCCAGACCAGTACTTTTTCAGGATGCAGGGACGATGGGACTGCAACATGGGGCTTTTCGGTTCCCCATATGCGCCAGTTCTGTTTATTGACGAAGCCGTCCAGGTAAAAATAAGCTTCTTCAGTAAACCAAATGCTGCCCACATGCATATCGCCGTCATCAATCCTGTGCACTATATCGTTAGCGAATGTCTCTCGTGCACCAATGGTAGCGGCGCTGAGGGGTTGCCGCGTTTGAATTTTGTATGGATAGAGGTGTAAACTCTAGCGCATGAGACGATACGTGGACGTTGGCGTCATTTGGACCGCAGCTGCAACACGGCGAACGGAAACCCGAGGCCGCTGTTGGATCACCTGCTGCACTAGCTGCGCGTTGCCCTCTGTGGTTGCCGTACGCGGTCGCCCTACCTTTCCAGCACGTTCATCCGTCACGTTCCCAGTCCGTTGAAATTTTTCAAACAGATCCTTTATTGTATCGCTTTTCGGTCCTTTGGTTACATTAAACCTCCGTTGAAAACTTCGTCTTGTTGCAACAACACTGTGTTCTAGGCGGTGGAATTCCAACATCAGAAAAATCCTCTGTTCTAAGGAATAAACCATGTTGTCTACAGCACACTTGCACGTTGTGAACAGCACACGCTTACAGCAGAAAGACGACGTACAGAATGGCGCACCCACAGACTGCGTTGTCTTCTATATCTTTCACATCACTTGCAGCGCCATCTGTTGTTGAAAATTGTAACTACTGTAATTTCGAAAGTTTGTCCGCCTGAAAATGTACTGTTGTCCCAAGCATATTGCAACAAACGGTGTATTTCTATCACTGCTCGTTTAGTTTTTATTGCCGTTTCAAATATACCGGTCATTTTTGAAACACCCTGTACGATCGCAAGAAGACCAGGCTCCGGACGACCGAGTCACACTACGAGAGGGAAGGCCATCGTGTTCGTCGTATGGCTCTGGCGCATCGTACTGTATCTGCAGCAGCAATCTGAGCAGAAGTTGACGCCACAATGACACAACGAACTGTTACACATCGGTTACTTCAAGGACAGCTCCGAGCTAGACGGCCTGCCACTGACCAAAAACCACCGCCATTTGCCATTTCAGAGGTGTCAAGTGAGAGTCCACTGGAGCGCAAGTTGGAGGTCTGTTGTGTTTGCTGATGGAACCTAGTTCTGCTTTGGTGCCAGTGATGTCTTGGGTTGGTTACGTGGAGGCCAATTGACGAACTGCAACCAGCCTGACTGCACGCTGTCCCTACACCTGGAGTTATTCTCAGGGATGCGATTTCGTACGATAGCAGGAGCACTCTCGTGGTTATCCCACTCGCCCTGACATTTGTAGGTAAATCTGGTGATTCGACCCGTCGCGCTGCCTTTAATAAACTGACATGTTGTCTTGACCTGCTCGATCACCAAATCTGTCTCCAATAGACCACATACTGTACATCATCCAACGACAACTGTAGCGTCATCCACAACCAGTGTTAACTGACCCTGTGCTAATCGACCAAATGCAACAGCCGTGGAACTCCATCCCACAAGCTGACGTATGGCACTTGTGCAACACAATGCATGCCCATCTGCGAACTTCAATTCAACATTCTGGCGGTATCAGCATGTTTCATTTGCCATACCTTACCTGGACTTACGTTAACATGTGATCTGTCAATGTTAAGCATTTAAATATGTTACCAAGACAAATGTATTCCGGAAATTTCATTACTCTACGTTAATTATTTTTAGGTGCTGCGAGTTTTTTCTCTCAGTGTACAATAGGAATAGGATAGTATCACAGAGCGATTAAAATATTGTTTTCAAAAAGAGTTCTCTTTATAACATGATTCGTCTATGGTAAACAGTCTGAAAGAGCGTGTTTGTCTAGCTCCTGCTGAGCTTGTCATTTAGCTTGGTTCCTAAACGTACTTATAACGATATAAAAGATTCGGAAAGTAATCCAAATGGTGCAAAAAAGTTTTTTCAATTGATACGCTGAAGTCACTTAATCGATGTAATTTCGTCAAAATGAGTGTTCGACATTGATGAAATAAAAACCAACCATATGGTGATGGAATTGCAGACTAAAGGTTTGTTCAATTTCAATATTAAAAAAACAGAAGCTAAAACTTTAAACGCTTGGTTTTTGAAAACATTTATCATGTTGGTGGGAGCTATAACTCATGAAATATAGATGCAATTAAATTACGCCTTTTTGTAACTTGTGAACTGGCGTTTTTTCTACTTTAGTTCAAACGGTTCAAATGGCTCTGAGCACTATGGGAGTTAACATCTGAGGTCATCAGTCCCCTAGAACTTAGAACTACTTAAACCTACTAACCTAAGGACATCACACACATCCATGCCCGTGGTAGGATTCGAGCCTCCGACCGTAGCAGTCGCGCGGTTCCGGACTGAAGCACCTAGAACCGCTTGTCTAGTTTAGTAAGTAGGATTTAAAAAAAATACATGCTACAATGTTCAGGCTGTATAATAAAAATCTAAAGAAAGTATTGTAATTTGTTTTTACTTTTATTGAAACAAAAATCATGAATATCTGTTCCATATCAAGCGTCTCCCTGGGGTACCCCCTTAAGGCAGTAATAGTATTGTCTCCAGAACGAATACGGCAGAAAAGAAGAGAGAGAAATTTATTCTCAAAAGACTGAACAAAATACGTAACGTACATGCATTCGGTAAGACTGCACACTCAAGAACACTCCAGCACACGACGTCTGAATAGTAGCGCGAGGCGAGGCCACGGTAAGCGTCCACTCCAGTGTAGAACTCGAAACTTCCGTCTGAGTCGCTCACGACTATGCCTTTTACTTTTACGGAGAAGCTATAAATTTCCCTACAAGAATGCTAGGTGTATAGTTACATTTTAGCAAGGGAGGAAAGTGGTAGCAAAGAATAAAAACAGAAAAGATGTCGCCTGGACGCCGTCCAAGAGGCGGCAGATACCGGAACCCCAGTGCGCGGCGCTATCTCCCCTCGATCCAGCACAAATTATGCGCCTCGCAAATAATGTGGAATAATACTTGTAGGTGTGAAAGGCGGGCAAAGAAAGAAACAGATAAAGTACATTAATTACTTTCAGTGTAGTACTGCCAGAGATCAACTTATCGCTGCTCATGTTTTGATTATGTTTGTTCATTTATGTGAGTGAGGAAGGTATATTAATGTTCTCGGCAGATGCAGTTCAGTTTATTTACACGACTGGTCATTAAAATTGCTACACCAACAAGAAATGCAGATCATAAACGGGTATTCATTGGACAAATATATTATACTAGAACTGACATGTAATTACATTTTCACGCAGTTTGGGTGCATAGATCCTGAGAAATCAGTACCCAGAACAACCACCTCTGGCCGTAATAACGCACTTGACACGCCTGGGCATTGACTCAAAGAGCTTGGATGGCGTGTACAGGTACAGCTGCCCACGCAGCTTCAACACGACACCACAGCTCATCAAGAGTAGTGACTGGCGTATTGTAGTTCCTCGGCCACCATTGACCAGACGTTTTCAATTGGTCAGAGATCTTGAGAACGTGCTTGTCAGGGCAGAAGTCGAACATTTTCTATATCCAGAAAGGCCCGTACAGGACCTGCAACATGCGGTCGTGCATTATCCTGCTGAAATCTAGGGTTTCGCGGGGATCGAATGAAGGGTAGAGCCACGGGTCGTAACACATCTGAAATATAAAGTCCACTGTTCAAAGTGCCATCAGTGCGAACAAGAGGTGACCGAGACGTGTAACCAATGGCACCCCATACCATCACACCGGGTGATACGCCAGTATGGCGATGACGAATACACGCTTCCAATGTGCGTTCACCGCGATGTCGCCAAATACGGATGCGACCATCATGATGCTGTAAACAGAACCTGGATTCATCCCAAAAACTGACGTTTTGCTATTCGTGCACCCAGGTTCCTCGTTGAGTACACCATCTCAGGCGCTCCTGTCTGTGATGCAGCGTCAAGGGTAACCGCAGCCATGGTCTCCGAGCTGATAGTCTGCAAACGTCGTGGAACTGTTCGTGCAGATGGATGTTGCCTTGCAAACGTCCCCATCTGTTGACTCAGGGATCGAGACGCGGTTGCACGATCCGTTACAGCCATGCGGATAAGATGCCTGTCATCTTGATTGCTAGTGATACGATGCCGTTGGGATCCAGGACGGCGTTCCGTATTATCCTCCTGAACCCAACGATTCCATATTCTGCTAACAGTCATTGGATCTCGACCAACGCGAGCAGCAATGCCGCGATACGATGAACCGCAATCGCGATAGGCTACAATCCAACCTTTATAAAAGTCGGAAACTTGATGGTACGCATTTCTCCTCCTTACACGAGGCATCACAGCAACGTTTCACCAGGCAACGCCGGTCAGCTGCTGTTTGTGTGTGAGAAATCGATTGGAAACTTTCCTCATGTCAGCACGTTGTAGGTGTCACCACCGGCGCCAATCTTGTGTAAATACTCTAAAAAGCTAATCATTTGCATATCACAACATCTTCTTCCTGTCAGTTAAATTTCGCATCCGTATCACGTCATCTTCGTGGTGTAGCAATTTTAGAGGCCAGTAGTGTACTTTTTAAATGCTCGCACGGACCTATATGTAATAACATGCAGCTACGACAAGCTTAAGACAGATCCAGAAAAGTAGATATCCAGGTCTATTTTGCTAAAATGGGATAAATCGCAGGAGAGGAACCCTGAAAAATAAGGAGAAGAAAGATTCACCTGGACATACAAGCTGTAACGAGTATAAGTATAGATATTTTCATTGGTGACAGGACAATTTACTGAACAACACTACTTCCATACTTGCTTCATTTGCAGACACACCTATAGCTGTTACAAGTCGTGTGTGTTTTAGGTTGGGTAACTCCAAGTCATGTGGCAAGAGCAAGCCATTAATAGTTATCTTCACCTAGGCAGCTACCCAGGTGTTGATGTGTGGAACAATGGACGCTGACGAGTCCACATAGTGGTGCAGTATGACCATGCAGATAACATCAGGTTGTAAAGGCTGTGACATGTTTGTCGGAAGATTGTTCGACGCAGAGAAACAAATAACCTACACAATGACATGTGTAAGTATTAAGGTACCACACATAAAAATATATGCACTTGTACCCGTTACACGCTTTATAGCCAGACATTTGTTCCAACGGAGGTATACCCACATGAAGGTGGAGGTAAAAGATCTTTAATAGTGTAGGTTTCAATGATTGAAACACACCAGCAAAGTGAGGGTATTCTGTCTTTAGTGTTTTAGTGAAATGCTGGCAGGGATCCATCAGCAGCAGTTCCACTTCAACGTTGCAAGAACCCCCCACTCTTACAAAATACCCAGAAATCTCTCAATTTAGCAGGTGAGTCCTTAAATGGTGGTATGAGGGGCGTGCAGCGTAACTGACCACGCTTTTCGACCAGAGTTTTGCGATAAATAAACCAGTCCATCCTTGGATTGACTTAGTGAGCCGCGGCGTAGGAATTCTTCCTATCTGTTGTGTGGAGATGACCTCGTTGTTTTATGTAGCCGTGCAGAGCCGTAACAGCTCCGAAGTGTACTGAAAGTGCAGTACTGTGATATACGTAGTGAAGCGGAAAGAAGCTTTCCTTCTGCAAATAATTTCTACGCAGGGTGCTATTATGGTGTGTTTATTTAAGAAACACTGAACTTGTTCACACTGATTACAAGCTAACTATGTCGACTAACTAATAACCGTACGAGAGCTTGGTCTACTGCGTGACTAGTTCGAAAGGCATCCGACTGCGGCGCACTGTCTGTAACTCGAGCGTACAATCGGTATGGTTCGTATAAGATTATGCCAAAGTTATTCACTTATTTATTTATATCACCGTTTTCTGGCTTTGTAAAATTTCTGAAAGATAGTGTCTAGGATCTAGTATCTAGGATCTGAGTGACAAAAGGCAACGTTTGTTAGCAAATATTTATTAATAACTGTGGTGTCACCGCCAGACACGACACTTGCTAGGTGGTAGCTTTAAATCGGCCGCGGTCCATTAGTACATGTCGGACCCGCGTGTCGCCACTGTCAGTGATCGCAGACCGAGCGCCACCACACGGCAGGTCTCGAGAGACGGACTAGCACTCGCCCCAGTTGTACGGACGACTTAGCTAGCGATGCACACTGACGAAGCCTCGCTCATTTGCAGAGCAGGTAGTTAGAATAGCCTTCAGCTAAGTCAATGGCTACGACCTAGCAAGGCGCCATAGCAATTGATAGTTATCGTATGAAGCATGTCTCATCAAGAACGATGTATACAAATGATGGATTAAAGTTAAGTATTCCAGAAGCTACGTACTTTTCTTTATAGCATTCATTACGTATCCTGTTTCAGACCTCACGCCATCCTGCGTGAGCTTATAGCGTGCATATAACAATATAACAATAACAATTTCTTAATTCGCGCCAGAATAAATCAACTTTCCCTACGTATCTCTTTGCTCACGCCATGAGCAATTTCTGCATCGGCACGTTATCGCATTAGCTCTGAGAGCGCCAGACGGGCAACCACCTCTGCCAGCCAGCGTGGGAACCTACCGCTCGCTCCTTGATCCATACGTACTGCAGTGCTGATACATTCACTAAACGTATGTGAAATAGCAAAACTGGAAATAAAGTAAAATGCGCTCTTATCTGCAAATAAGGGGTATCTTATAACGTCTGAGTGAGGATAATTGGCGACCAGTCATTCTGCGATTTCTGTGGGAAGCCCTTCCTCCCTTGCTGGAAGAGGTGCCTCTGGAAGTGCGAACACCAACGTGGCTACTGCACGGGGGTGCAGCAGTTCACTTCTGCATTTCCGTGAGGAGGCATCTAGGCAGCAACTATCACTACCACACACTGAGGCTGAACCAGTGAGGATGCTTCGCTGCCACTATATCACTAAAACTCTAGTACAAACAGAACCGACCCACTTGCTTAGTGTGTTCTCATGTAAAAAGGAGAGAGAGTGAGAGAGAGAGAGAGACATACCACTAAGCAATTAGGTGAATGGTACAGGAACAGGAGAATGTGCTGTACCTGTGCAGACAAATAGAAGATTACCGCTTCAGAAAAAAATGGATGATTTATTCAAGAGAAAATGCTGTACAAAATTGAGCAAGTCAGTGTTGCGTTGGTCCACCTCCTGCCATTGTGCAAGCAGTTATTTAGCTTGCATTGATTGAAAGAGTTGTTGGATGTCCTCCTGAGGGATATTGTACCAAATTCTGTTCAAATGGCCCGTTAGATGGTCAAAATCGCTACCTGGTTGGAGGGTCCTGCCCATAATGTTCCAAATAGTCTCAATTTTGGAGAGATCCGTGAATATTGCTGGCCAAGGTGGGGTTAGGCAAGCAAGCAGGTGAGAAGTAGGAACTCCTCGCCTTTTCAGGTGGGCATTATCTTGCTGAATGTAAGCCCAGGACGACTTGCTATGAAGGGCAACAAAACGGAGCGCAGAATATCGTCGACATAGAGCTGTACAGTAAGGGTGATGCGGGTGACAACCGAACGGGTCCTCCTATGAAAAGAAATGGCACCCCGGACCATCACTTCTGGTTGTCAGGCAATGTGATGGTAGACAGTCAGGTTGGTATACCACTGCTGTCTGGGGCACCTCCACACAGGTCTTTGTTGGTCATTGAGGTTCAGTTCGAAGCCGGACGCATCACTGAACACAACTTTATTCCAGTCAATGAGACTCCAGGCGAAAGACGAGTCAGGAGACAGGGGTGGCATACCAACCCGATTGTCGCCCGCCATAAAAACCGACAAAAAGGAGTGATTGTCTGGAGTGCCATTTCTTTCCATAGTAGCACCCCTATTCCTGCCATTCGCTCCATTCTTTCAGCAGAGCGGTATATGGATAATATTCTACTCCTTATTTTTTGCCCTTCATAGCAAGCCATCCTGGCAAGATACCACCCGCCGGCGCACGGCGAGAGTTTCTAATGATTTTCTGTGTATTAACCAGACCATACCCTGGCTGATACAGGTTTCTCGGGCTTCTAGTCGCATCAAGTGCTTTAAAATCCACGAGCTTTCGGCCGAGTACTCCTCGGCCATTGTCAAGTGCTGACTGTCTTCTGGTTGCGGCTGCCGTCCTTATACAGCCCCGCTGCCTTCCGTGACGTCACTGGTACCCTCTCTGGCACCTTATATGGATGGTAATGTTTGCGTTGTGCGGCCGCCGCGCCAGTTTCAACCTTCCGATGACCGGGTCCCACGCTGTGCTGAACTGCAGGCTTCCATCTTTTTTGAGCATGTTGTCGCAAATTTTTATTTCGATCGCTTCTTTTATTGTGCTACCCCAAAAACCGTTAGTCCGTGTGATAATAGATGTCTCGTCGACACCAAGTTGTTGTAGTTATCACTAAGTTGTGGCGGCCGCGGAGGCTAATTTTCTTATGTACTCAACTAAATTTTAATACTTGTAGCTACCCAACTGCGCATTGTCATTACCTTCCTAAAGGAAATACATAGTTCTTTCTGCGACACTGAAAAGAGCCTTGTAAGAAGACTTCAACAACAAGACGCGCTTGGAACTTAATCAAATAGTAAGAAGAAAACAGTGCAGCGAACCATTTTTCCGCCGTTCTATTATACTCTAGAGAGCCTTTAATTAATTTAATGACATAAAATTTGTGGAAGTAGATACAAGGCAACAGTACCCCAAATCACAGTTCCGCCGTTAGGAGAAGCGGTCCCACAAACATCGGCCGCTGTGCACCAAATGTAAGATCAAACATGTAGGTCGTGTACGCTGCACGTCTTTAAGTGTGCGCCTACGGTCTGACGTTATAGCGTCCAAACAACATGCTGGCAAAGTTATTCCAACCTTCACAGTATACACATACAGGTCAGTAGGTGGCAGCGCGAATATGCGAGACGGATCATACAGCGGATTATTCTACGAAACCCGAAACCCACATTCCAACGCATTTTATATTTTTCCTAATTTTCTTCCAACATCAGCTTCATGCCAGTGATTTAACGAAACTGGTGCCTACGAAAAATATGTGGTGATGCGTTGTTTCTGTGCAACATTTTGTTTACGGATGATGCATCGTTTTCAAACCGTGAGACAATCAGTCTTCGAAATCAACAATACTAGTCAGTTGGAAATGCACCTTGGCCAAGAGAAGTGGATAAACAACGATCTTATGCTGTCAATGGCTGGTACGAGCTTTTGGACGCTCGTGTCATTGCCTCCTGTTGCATCCACACAGCCACATATAACTACACTTCTTATCAGGTTTGCCACTGGAAGGCATCCCGCTAGACACAAGGGGTCGCGCGCATTCTGCTCAGATGATCACTAACTTTTTAACACAATTATTTGGAGATCGTCAAGTATGTCGTTCCGGAAATACAGGAAGACCTGCACGTTCACCCGAAGTAACACCTCTGGAGTTTTATCTGTGGATAAAATTAAAACAAGAGATCGGCAAGCAAACAGCGATGATTGAAGAAGACATGTTTTTGTGTCAAGCGTTTCTGACCACTTTATGTGACAGTCATAATGATAAACACCTGAACCGCGCCTGAGATAAATGTTTACCTTACTTCGGTACAGAGGAGTAGACGTTTGTCGAGCCTCTTCTCCTAACGACGGATCTGTAGTTTGATGTGCTGTTTCGTGTACCAAGTTTCACACATGCTATGTCGTTGAAGTAACTGAAAGATCTTTCCGAAATAATGGAAGTAAATATTAAATCCATTACTAAAAACAAAGCTGTTCTCGTAATTCATCACTTACATATGTTCAAATTTACAGTGTTTTCTTCAGCCAATTGTCAGCAAAGGGTATATTCTTTGAGGAAACCCATGACACTTGGCTGCTTTAGAACAATTTATTAATTGCTACTGGTTTCATCTGACATCTGAATCAATGTTAAAAAACGCAAATGACAACAAAATCTCAATGTACAAAACGTCATAACGACACGTAAATACACAACCTCCTCCCCCCCCTCCCCCCCCCCCCTCCCCGCCACCGTCGGAGGTTCGAGCCTTCTACGGGCAAGGGTGTGTGTGTGTTGTCCTTAGCGTAAGTTAGTTTAAGTTGGTTTAATTAGTGTGTAAGCCTAGGGACCGATGACCTCAGCAGTTTGGTCCCATACAACCTTACCACCAATTTACGAAACGTAACCTCCGAAAAATTGGCTAATGCAAGTCACATGTCTATCACTTGAATAGTAAAATTGCAATAGCTGTCAAATTCATTAATAATGATACAGCAGAACAGTAGCTTTTCCCACACCACCAACCTGCTCCACGCACGTGCAACAGAAAATTGGACATATGCTATGAGCATATGCTCAAAACTTTTAAGGGATGCATTTTAGAGCACATGTTTACGGGACATTTTTTTCTTGTTTTTGTCCATACTACCACTTCCAAAAATATGGAAGGCAAAGAGCTTGCAGTAGAAGAGATTTGTTTCATAATATTGCAAATCAAGAATACCTCATAGCTCTTATGGTTTGCGTTTCAGAGTCCATGTTTACTTGACATTTGTGCTTCTATTATCGCGTACTTT
The DNA here is from genome assembly GCF_023898315.1 of Schistocerca nitens. Lineage (NCBI taxonomy): Eukaryota > Metazoa > Arthropoda > Insecta > Orthoptera > Acrididae > Schistocerca > Schistocerca nitens. Next base: position 216,346,967 of record NC_064615.1, on the reverse strand, counting down.
CAGCCGTGTAAGTTTGAAATGGTTCAAATGGCTCTGAGCACTATGCGACTTAACTTCTGAGATCATCGGCCGCCTAGAACGTAGAACTAATTAACTAACGTAAGGACATCACTCACATCCATGCCCAGACGGTAGCGCCTAGAACCGCACGGCCACTCCGGCCGGCGTGTAAGTTTGCTCCATATATATATATATATATATATATGTATGTATGTGTGTGTGTGTGTGTGTGTGTTTTGCTGATGTGTTTTAGATGTGGAAATAACGCAAGTTCCAACCTTTAGGAATTTTTTTATGGATAAATGCTTTTGAACATGACACAAAAAATTTCAGACTGTTTAGATACTTTTGAGTAGAACCAATATGACTGCATTGGGGCTATATTGTCATTCAGCAAAAAAATGGTTCAAATGGCTCTGAGCACTATGGGACTTAACTTCTAAGGTCATCAGTCCCCTAGAACTTAGAACTACTTAAACCTAACTAACCTAAGGACATCACACACATCTATGCCCGAGGCAGAATTCGAACCTGCGACCGCAGCGGTCGCGCGGTTCCAGACTGTAGCACCTAGAACCGCTCGGCCACCGTGGCCGGCTGTTATTCAGCATTTCGCGGTATCTACATGTTCCTCATTTAGTATCACACAAGACGTACAAAAGAAAATCCAGGATCTAACTAAATGAATGTCTCCTATTTTTGTAGTAATTGTTTTCACTGTTCCCAAAGAAAGGACAGGATGACAAACATTTCACAGAAAATATAATATTTGCGTGTTACAAGATAATAACCAAAATTCTAAATGAAATGTTTACTTTAGGTGGCCAAATGTAATACCTATCGAACATTTCATAAGGAACGTTTTGCCTATTTCCTGATATTTCACAATCTTCTCATGCTGTAACTTTGCTTATGGAGCGGCGGATTATGATCACAAACGCACACTGTATGGACTTACATGGTGACAAAATCAGACCATTCGGAAGTGTACTGGTGATATTCCATAAGTGGACTGATAACCAGTAGTTCTTTCGTCCCAGGTTTACTTTTTCCCGGAAGTGGCAGCAGGCGGACGACCTGGTGTCCTGGCACTGTGCCGTGTTGCAACGCGGCGTGGAGAACTGGACACCAGGTCTGCGGTCTGGCTGAAAAGCCTGCGGTCGCTAGCGCTGCACTGCTCCTAGGATAGGAGACGCGTCTAGCACTGCTCTGCCGATCGTATTTCCCGGTCGCGTAGAACAGTGACAGGTGATCCGAACGAGAGACCAGAACAAGGAAGTGCCGTATTTGTATCACGTAAGAATCTCGTCTCGACTACACAGTCTAGGAAATATTTTTGCTGAGTATTATGCTCCAGAGCTTCAATATTTTTAATGAACGACGTGTATATACACTGAAGAGCCAGAGAAAGTGGTACACCTGCCTAATATCCTGTAGGGCGCCCGAGAGCACGCAGAAGTGCCCCAACACGACGTGGCATGGACTCGACTAATGTCTGAAGCAGTGTTTGAGGGAAAACCATGAATCCTGCAGGGCTGTCCATAAATCCGTACCAGTACGAGGGGGTGGAGATCTCTTCTCAACAGCACGTTGCAAGGCATCTCAGATATGCTCAGTGTTCATGTCTGGGGAATCTGGTGGCCATCGGAAGTGTGTAAACTCAGAACAGTGTTCCTGGAGCCACTCTGTAGCAATTCTGGTCGTGTGGAGTGTTGCAGTGTATGCTGGAATTGTCCAAGTCCGTCTTAATGCACAATGGACATGAATGGATGCAAGTGATCAGACAGGATGCTTACGTACGTGTTACTTGTCAGGTGTCCCATATCACTCCACCTGCCCACTCCCCACACCGTTACAGAGCCTCCACGATCTTCAACAGTCCATGCTGACATACAGGGTCCATGATTCATGAGGGTTTCTTCATTCCCGTATACGTCCATCCACTCGATACAATTTCAAAACAGGCAACATGTTTCCAGTCATCAACAGTCCAATGTCGGTGTTGACGGGCCCAGGCGAGGCGTAAAGCTTCGTGTCGTGCAGTCATCACGGGTACACGAGCGGGCCTTCGGCTCCGAAGGCTCATATCGATGATGTTTAATTTAATGGTTGGCACACTTGCTGATAGCCCGGCACTGAAATCTGCAGCTAATTGCGGATTGGTTGCACTTCTGTCACGTTGAACGATTCCCTTCAGTCGTCGTTGATTCCGTTCTTGCAGGATCTTTTTCCGGCCGCGGCGAAGTCAAAGATTTAATGTTTTAACGGATTCCCAATATTCACGATACACTCGTGAAATCTTCGCCTGGAAAAGTCCCCCCTTCATTGCTACCTCGGAGATGCTGTGTGTCATCGCTCATGTGCCGACTGTAACACCACTTTCAAACTCACTTAAATATTGACTATCTGCTATTGTAGCAGTAGTAACCAATTTAACAACTGCGCCACACACTTGCTGTCTTACATAGGCTTTGCCGACCCAGCGCCGTATTCTGCCTGTTTACATATCTCTGTATTTGAATACACATGCCTATACCAGTTTCTTTGGCGCTTTAGTAGCTATATGTACTGGGTGATTCAAAAAGGAAGAATAAATTTCACTTGGTTATTACAGACAAATTATAAAAGATAGAAACACATTGCGCTTGTCACTAGACAGAGGAAGGTTCAAAGTTTTGGTTCAAATGGGTCTGAGCACTATGGGACTTAACTTCTGAGGTCATCAGTCCCCTAGAACGTAGAACTGTTTAAACGTAACTAACCTAAGGACATCACACACATCCATGCCCGAGGCAGGATTCTAACCTGCGACCGTAGCGGTCGCGCGGTTCCAGACTGTAGCGCCTAGAACCGCTCGGACACTCTGGCCGGCCCAAAGTTTTGGCCGCGATGGATTAGCCGAGCGGTCTGGGGCGCTGCAGTCAGGGACTGCGCGGCTGGTCCCGGCGGAGGTTCGAGTCCTCTCTCGGGCATGGGTGTGTGTGTTTGTCCTTAGGATAATTTAGGTTAAGTAGTGTGTAAGCTTAGGGACTGATGACCTTTGCAGTTAAGTCCCATAAGATTTCACATACATTTGAACATTTTTTCAGAGTTTTGACAGAGCTGCAGAGTTGTTTGTTTGTAGCATACATCACAAGAGAAATCATTTTGTGTGTTGGAATTTGAGCGAAGTAAATCCATTATGGAAGGGCAAGGAACCGCCTGTGCACAGGTAGGTTTATGATTGGCATACAAAATTGTTTGAAGTTGGTTGCCCATGCAAAGGGAAGAGCACTAGTCGACCATGCATGTCTGATGAAAATGTTGAGCTTATGCGGGACGCGTTCACACGGAGCTCTCCGAAGTCCACAAGACACAGGCCAGGAACTTCAGACTTCCTCAAACAACTGTGGGGCGAGTTCTGAAACGACGCCTGCATATGAAGCCTTACAAGCTGCAGTTCTGAGGCAGCTGCGTCCCGCCGATTATTACAGAAGGTACGAATCTTGCACTTCAGTTCTCCGGAACATGGCCGAGGATACTTTTTCTTTTCGGATGAATCGGCGTTTCACAAACTCTATGGACCTTTCTTTTTTGCGGAGGAAAGTGTGACAGGAGTTTCATACCTGAACATTCTGCAAAATTGCTTGTTTCCTCAACTTCACGAAGATTCCAGCGATTTCATTTATATACGTTCCTTGCTTTTACCCTCCCAGATCACGAGACCTCACACCTTACTTTTTTTTTCTTTGGGGGAACATAAAAGGCATAGACGCCTATGGCAGCTACTCTTCAAGAGCTGGGAAACCGAATTGTTGAAGCTGGCGATTCAATACTTCAGCCTGTTGATTCGTGTGAGGAATAAAATGGACAATATTTTCTATGTTGCAGTGCGGCGTTGTTTCAACAACAACAATCACACTGGTGGATTAGAAGGGTTGGACAAGAAGATCTTGTTCCTTGCTTTTAGCCTCCCAGATCACGAGACCTCACACCTAACAATTTTTTTTTTTCTTTGGGGGAACATAAAAGGCACAGACACCTATAGCAGATTCTCTTCAAGAGCTGAGAAACCGAATTGTTGAAGCTGGCGATTCAATAATTCAGCCTGTTGATTCGTTTGTGGAATAAAATGGACAATCTTTTCTATGTTTCTCGAACAACGTAAGGTGGTATTTTTCAGTGCCTGGTAAAATGTCTATGTGATGCTGTTTGATTCGTGGGGCGCTCAGCTGCGCGGTTATCAGCGCCCGTATAAAGTCCCAATATTTACGCAGTCCAGTCTCGCCACGTTCACGAATGACGAAATGATGAGGGCAATGCAAACAACCAGTCTCTGGGCAGAGAAAATCCCCAACCACGCCAGGAATCGAGCCTAGGACCCCGTGATCCAGTGGCAGCACAGCCAGCCACTAGACCACGAGCTTCGGACATGTCTGTATTTTACACAGAGTACGCGAAGGAACTTGACCCCCTTCTTGCAGCGGCCTACCGTAGGTCTCCAGAAGAGCGTAGCGTTCCAAAGGATTGATTGGAAAAGGGCACAGGTCATCCCCGTTTTCAAGAAGGGACGTCGAACAGATGTGCAGAACTACAGACCTATACCTCTAACGTCGATCAGTTGTAGAATTTTGGAACACGTATTAAGTTCGAGTATAATGACTTTTCTGGAGACTAGAAATCTACTCTGTAGGAATCAGCATGGGTTTCGAAAAAGACGATCGTGCGAAACCCAGCTCGCGCTATTCGTCCACGAAACTCAAGAGGGCCATAGACACGGGTTCACAAGTAGATGCCTTGTTTCTTGACTTCCGCAAGGCGTTCGATAAAGTTCCCCACAGTCGTTTAATGAACAAAGTAAGAGCATATGGACTATCAGACCAATTGTGTGATTGGATTGAGGAGTTCCTAGATAACAGAACGCAGCATGTCATTCTCAATGGAGAGAAGTCTTCCGAAGTAAGAGTGATTTCAGGTGTGCCGCAGGGGAGTGTCCTGGGACAGTTGCTATTCACAATATACGTAAATGACCTTATGGATGACATCGGAAGTTCACTGAGGCTTTTTGCGGATGATGCGTGGTCAAATGTATATCGAGAGGTTGTAACAATGGGAAATTGTACTGAACTGCAGGAGGATCTGCAGCGAATTGACGCATGGTGCAGGGAATGGCAATTGAATCTCAATGTAGACATGTGTGATGTGCTGCGAATACATAGAAAGAAAGATCCCTTATCATTTAGCTACAACATAGCAGGTCAGCAACTGGAAGCAGTTAATTCCATAAATTATCTGGGAGTACGCATTAGGAGTGATTTAAAATGGAGTGATCATATAAAGTTGATCGTCGGTAAAGCAGATGCCAGACTGAGATTCATTGGAAGAATCCTAAGGAAATGCAATCCGGAAACAAAGGAAGTTGGTTACAGTACGCTTGTTCGCCCGCTGCTTGAATACTGCTCAGCAGTGTGGGATCCGTATCAGATAGGGTTGATAGAAGAGATAGAGAAGATCCAACGGAGAGCAGCGCGCTTCGTTACAGGATCATTTAGTAATCGCGAAAGCGTTAAGGAGATGAGAGATAAACTCCAGTGGAAGACTCTGCAGGAGAGACGCTCAGTAGCTCGGTACGGGTTTTTGTTGAAGTTTCGAGAACATACCTTCATCGAGGAGTCAAGCAGTATATTGCTCCCTCCTACTTATATCTCGCGAAGAGACCATGTGGATAAAATCAGAGAGATTAGAGCCCACACAGAAGCATACCGACAATCCATCTTTCCACGAACAATACGAGACTGGAATAGAAGGGAGAACCGGTAGAGGTACTGAAGGTACCCCCCGCCACACACCGTCAGGTGGCTTGCGGAGTATGGATGTAGATGTAGATGTAGAACACAAAACTGAATCTCCCTGTCTACAGTGTCATACGCAATGTGTTTAATCTTTCGTAGTTTGTAATAAACAACTGGAGCATGTTGTTATCATCCTCTACTTTATCCGAAATGTACAGGGTATCCGAAAAGTCTTTCCCTGATTACATAAATTGATAACTCAGGCTAGAAGTAAGATACAAATATGAAACTGGTCTCTAATTGTTTACAAACTATCAAAGTTTTTTTCACACATCAGTAAACTTCCACATGAGCACCCTTGAGTAGCACGTAGCACATCTAGGCAATATTCAATTTCCGTCCACACATTAGCCAACTTCACTGGAGGGATCGATTCAACGACTGTGGTTATCCGTTGCGCAGGGTTTCAAGATCTGGTACACCTGTTCGGTAGACCTCGTCCTTGACATAACCCCATCAAAAGAAGTCTAATGGGGCTATGTCAGGAGAGCGTGGAGGCCAAACCGTTGGTCCATCACGACCAATCAATCGCCCAGGAAAAGTCATATCGAGATAGGCACGGACGTCCAAACCCCAATGAGGCGGTGCACCTTGCTGAAACAAGACATCTGGGTGATACTGAAGCAGCTGAGGAACAGCATACAGTTGCAACATGTCCAGATACACTGCTAATATGATGGTAGCCTCAGCGGAGAAGAATGGCCCGATAATTCGATCGTGCAATAGCGCGCACCAAACATTCACCTTTGGACTGCCTCTGGTGCACTCCATGACCTCGCCAGGGGGATGTGAACCCCAAATGTGCACATTATGGCGATTCATTGCTCCACTGACAAAAAAGGTCGCTTCGTCGGAAAAGGCAATTCGTCTGAGATAACCGTCATCGTCCTCAATATGTAATAGCTGTGCCTTCTCCTGATTGGTTAACATGGTTTCTTGGGCACTGCACCTCATCCACTACTTACGTACTGCGAACCTAAAACAGAAAAAAACTTTGATAGTTTTAAACAATTGGACACAAGTTTCAAATTTGTATCTTACTTCTAGCCTGAGTTATCAATTTATGTAATCAGGGAAAGACTTTTCGGACACCCTGTATTACTGGTTTCGATCTATATGTACAATGTAAATAAGTAATACAAAACTGCAACCAGTCACTTTTTTCAATAATTATGTTTTATTCCATAAACCGGTTTTCAAACCTTTTCAGGTTCATCTTCAGATTTACAAATAGAAATAAGATATCAGATCACTTGAAGTTTGTTCTTGTAGTAATTTACTTATTTATTTATTTTGTGCTCTCATGCTATCGCCAGTCTGATTAAAATATTTGCCCTTATATTGACTTTAATATATGTAAAGAAGAATAAATTACATCTCTGTGCAAAGTAGGCCTATGCCATATCTTTCTGTCAACATCTTTGTTACAAGCAACAGCTGTAAAGAGCATGCTGGATGCTGGAAAAATTTCGCTGTCAGGGTGTAAATTTATATAGTTTGTGCGGAAGGGTGTGTACTGGACATCAAAATGGAGGCAGGCAGATGAACACTAACCGAAAAAAGCCTCCTATAATGTCGCAGTAAGTAAAAAACTAAATTTACATCCATACCGACAGATAAGCTATAGTCATGGAGATACATTAAAGTGTATTCCATCTTTTTGTCATAGAGCCAGCACCCAGCATTATGCTAGCAGTAATGATGTAACTTCCTGAAACCATCTGAAGATGAACCTGAAAAGGTTCGAAAACCGGTTCATGGAATAAAACATAATTATTCAAAAAAGTGACTGGTTGCAGTTTTGTATAACATATTTACATTCAATATACAGTCACGGTTCTAAAATATCCGTAATGGATAAGCATAATCTATATGTACAATGTTTGGTCACCTAAAATTATTTTAGTTTACTGCATGTCTTTATGTACTTACTGAACAAAAAGTCGTTTTAACAATTTGCTTTCTGATGTTTTAAAGATAGTTGCCTTAATATCGAGTTAAATAAGGCAAACATCAGTATTTATAAATCACTAATACAAATCTATAACTGGACACAACTTTGCTCTAGCAGAATGACATCATGTACACTTCTTGTAAGACTGTGGAGTTAATATTGTATAACAAGCCTCGTCTGAGACCTTAAGACATGTCATACATGCCCTTCACAACATTCTCTCTGCATCAGCAACCTGTCTAAGATTCTCTTATTACGTTCACACCGCAGCTGTTGCAAAAATTTCGTAACGGCATCGATAAAAATATGTTAAACTTGTCTGTGGGTTATTGTGTTACATACACTCCTGGAAATGGAAAAAAGAACACATTGACACCGGTGTGTCAGACCCACCATACTTGCTCCGGACACTGCGAGAGGGCTGTACAAGCAATGATCACACGCACGGCACAGCGGACACACCAGGAACCGCGGTGTTGGCCGTCGAATGGCGCTAGCTGCGCAGCATTTGTGCACCGCCGCCGTCAGTGTCAGCCAGTTTGCCGTGGCATACGGAGCTCCATCGCAGCCTTTAACACTGGTAGCATGCCGCGACAGCGTGGACGTGAACCGTATGTGCAGTTGACGGACTTTGAGCGAGGGCGTATAGTGGGCATGCGGGAGGCCGGGTGGACGTACCGCCGAATTGCTCAACACGTGGGGCGTGAGGTCTCCACAGTACATCGATGTTGTCGCCAGTGGTCGGCGGAAGGTGCACGTGCCCGTCGACCTGGGACCGGACCGCAGCGACGCACGGATGCACGCCAAGACCGTAGGATCCTACGCAGTGCCGTATGGGACCGCACCGCCACTTCCCAGCAAATTAGGGACACTGTTGCTCCTGGGGTATCGGCGAGGACCATTCGCAACCGTCTCCATGAAGCTGGGCTACGGTCCCGCACACCGTTAGGCCGTCTTCCGCTCACGCCCCAACATCGTGCAGCCCGCCTCCAGTGGTGTCGCGACAGGCGTGAATGGAGGGACGAATGGAGACGTGTCGTCTTCAGCGATGAGAGTCGCTTCTGCCTTGGTGCCAATGATGGTCGTATGCGTGTTTGGCGCCGTGCAGGTGAGCGCCACAATCAGGACTGCATACGACCGAGGCACACAGGGCCAACACCCGACATCATGGTGTGGGGAGCGATCTCCTACACTGGCCGTACACCACTGGTGATCGTCGAGGGGACACTGAATAGTGCACGGTACATCCAAACCGTCATCGAACCCATCGTTCTACCATTCCTAGACCGGCAAGGGAACTTGCTGTTCCAACAAGACAATGCACGTCCGCATGTATCCCGTGCCACCCAAAGTGCTCTAGAAGGTGTAAGTCAACTACCCTGGCCAGCAAGATCTCCGGATCTGTCCCCCATTGAGCATGTTTGGGACTGGATGAAGCGTCGTCTCACGCGGTCTGCACGTCCAGCACGAACGCTGGTCCAACTGAGGCGCCAGGTGAAAATGGCATGGCAAGCCGTTCCACAGGACTACATCCAGAATCTCTACGATCGTCTCCATGGGAGAATAGCAGCCTGCATTGCTGCGAAAGGTGGATATACACTGTACTAGTGCCGACATTGTGCATGCTGTGTTGCCTGTGTCTATGTGCCTGTGGTTCTGTCAGTGTGATCATGTGATGTATCTGACCCCAGGAATGTGTCAATAAAGTATCCCCTTCCTGTGACAATGAAGTCACAGTGTTCTTATTTCAATTTCCAGGAGTGTATCTGTGTACCGCAACGTTAGTCACAAAGTTAGCTTCGCTTATCGTTAATCCGTTACTAAAAAGGTAATGCCGTTCAACATTAAAACTTTACTTTACTGTAGATCTAGCGCAAGTGACAGTTAATCATTCACTCGTAATAGTAAAATTCATGTTGATGGTTTTAGTGAAACGAGCAAGTGGACTAAAAGTTTTACCCTTGTTTAGGTAAAAATGTTTTGATTTGGGAAGTTGAGGTAGGACATAGAAGATGAATGTAAACATGTTTAACCAATTAGTTTTATTATCACATAATTATCAATGTTATGTTTATCTAATGCGTTAAATGAAAAATTGTTGCAAACAAATGTTTCTTAACATCACTGGGTAAAATGGCCCTTTGTAGAAACTTCCACTGTGATACCAGCACTACATACTAAACATAGCGTTCATATCTCATGCTCAAAGTGATACCCATTGGCTTGCATACATAGGGTCACTCTGCGGATGAAGGATGCCCTACTTCGTGCTACTGTTTCCTCTTTGATGGCTGTACAAGCATCAATAATGCGTTGCTTCATGTCCTCTGGTGTTCTTGGTTCATGTTGGTAAACAGCATCCTTCACTGCTCCCCAAAGAAAATAATCCAGCGGTGTAAGGTCCGGAGATCGGGCAGGCCACCTAACTGGGCCACCTCGTCCAGTCCACCTACCAGGGAACTTACGGTTCAGAAGTCGTCGTGCTCGTAAGGCGTTATGTGCAGGGCATCCGTCATGCCGATGCCACATGACCATTCTCCGGTTCAGAGGTACGGTGTCCAAGAGAACAGGAAGATTGTGTCGTATAAATCTGGAGTATTGTCTGCCATTTTGGATGCCATTTATAAAGAAAGGTCAGATAATGGTATCTCCAATAATCCCACACCAAACATTAACTTTCCACGGACGTTGATGCCCTACCTGACGGAGCCATTTTGGATTGTCTGCGGACCAATAATGCATATTCCTCATATTGACAATTCCTTTGTTGGAGAATGATGCCTCGTCGGTAAAGAGAACATCAGCAAAAAAATTTGGATTAGTCAGAAGTTTTTGCTGAGCCCACCGACAAAATGTTACCCTATTGCGGAAGTCATTTCCATGGAGATCCTGGTGTAAATGAACATGGTAAGGATGACATTTATGACGTTTAAGAATACGCTGCGCACTTGATTTCGACACACCAACTTCACGTTCAATTTGACGTGTGCTGATTTGAGGATTCACAGCTATGGTAGCGAGCACAGCAACTTCAGCACGTTCGTCTGTGCGTGTTCTAGGACGATGTCGAGGTCTTGGATTTAAGCTTCCCGTTTCACGTAGACGAGATGTGAGACGACCAAAACATCCGGCGCGAAGGCGATGGCTTGTCAGGGAATCGTCTTCTGTACAGTCGTTCTGCCTGAACAGCATTTCGTCCACCTACAACAGGGTACAGTACAGGTATGTAGAGTAGGGTAGAAAACAGACATATTAACTTAATAATCATAATGTTCGCTAACAGTACTATCAACAAACAATCAATCTCATAACGTATTTCCCGTCAACGTGCATTCTCCATAGATCAGCAGCATTTCTACCATATCTTCATGTGTGTATATTATACTGTACAGTATAAGTTCCACAACACAACGTTTATTCACAATGTGTACTACCTCCGTGCCGTCAATAGATTACTCTGATGCACGACTACACTGGCAAGCGGTGTACTGCACGCCAAAGCAACAACAAATGGAATGCTCGGAGGGTGGTGGAGTACAGGAGTTTGCATGGGTCGCAAATCATAAACAGGGCGAAGTGGTAACTGTGGCAGTAGTGGGAACTACGTTGGACACTTGACTAGGTAGAGCCAGACCCTGCGCGACAGGCACAATGGGTCATATAACGCATTAGATAAACCTTATTTTGGGTGTGCGGGATAAATAAGACAACCTGACGGGTGTACACCGATGGTACTGGTTCATATTGTGTACGTAGATACGTAAAACGTGCAAGAGGGAAACCATTATGTGCTTATGAGAGTTGATGGCAGCAGACCGTAGTATTCGTTTCGGACCTCTTGATAAGTATGGAGGTGTGATTACACATGACAATCACATCGCGATTACGGGCAGCATGGGGATCACGCCTGAGCCTCAGGACGTGCGCTAGCAGCGCATGTCGGGTGTTTCAAGCGTCAACTTCGCGTCTCAATATCTTGGGATGTAATGGGGATATTACGATGCAATCAACGCCATTGTGTATGTGCTTTGTCATGATATGGATTGCTGAAGAAAAAATATAGGAGGTCCATTTAAAAAAAAAAAACATAAGTTTGTGTTAAAAAACACATATGCTTTCGTTTTAGATACCGGTGAATGTCGTTTTCCAATAGCTGTTATTGTTCCAGAGATATTTTGGGTGGACAAGGTAGCTGGGACACCCTGTATATTTATTTACAGTATCCCGTTGGAACATATGGGATAAATAAAAAGAAACGTAGCATTTTCACCGTTCATCATATTGAAACATTACATTCGTATCATGTGCGAACGATTATCACACCACCAATACTCCAACAATTTCACATTTAACTCAGCAGTCATTGCTTCATTTCTGCCAACTCTTATTTTCCGTCCGAGCGCAAGCATTGAGGGAAACCCCTCTCCTCAGTATTATAGATATCATATTCTGGTAATATGTCCGTAGCCCATTTCACTTTATCGAAGCACCCCACGTAGACACTCGACTTGGCAGAATAACTGAGTGTATACAACTCAGCAATGGCATGCCAGCTGAGTCCACTGTTTCACCATTAACCATTTTGCAGAACTGACATTCAGCTCATGAGTGAGCACTGTCAGGTCCAACATAAAAGCGCCGGACGCAATCACGATACTTCGATGGTCATCCAGCGTCCGAAATGCTATTTCTTTTGCAACAAATCTATTGTCTGTTGCGCGAAATTCCTGACAATCAGCGAACTCATTGTGCACAGTTGCCGGCCAGTGTGGCCGTGGGGCTCTAGGCGCTTCAGTCTGGAACCACGTGACCGCTACGGTCGCAGGTTCAAATCCTGCCTAGGGCATGGATGTGTGTGATGTCCTTAGGTTGGTTAGGTTTAAGTAGTTCTAAGTCTACGGGACTGATGACCTCAGATATTAGGGCCCATAGTGCTTAGAGCCATTTGAACCATTTTTACGATACTGCAGAAACACTTGGCAGGAACGTAGCTATTGTACATGACTGTTGGCAGCGCTGGTTAGGAGAACGTACGGCCGCGAGAAGACCCGAGAGGGAGGTAAGGAAGTACTTGGAGATTAGGCAGTACTGATGCTGCTGTTGGCGAAATATTTACATGCGCAACTGTCACAGCTGTAATACGACAACAGATGTATAGCCTGATACGCAGTTACCCTGTCAGTGCATAGAATTAACCCCCTTATCTCATCCGTTTCTGGATTAGATCATCTTGCCCTACTGCTTCACACAAATTCCACAAGAATAAACTTATTCGCCAACATATACAATGTAACTGCCAGAGGTTCAAAACGGGTATATATAGTCATAGCACTTGACACTCTGAAGTACTTATAGAGGTGCAAAATGCACAACGTATCTCTGCTTAAGTGCAGTATTTATGGAATGAGACAGAATATACACCAATTAAAAACAATCGAAACAACGGAAAATAATTAATGGAGAGTAATGAAATTTCAGAAATGCATTTCTCTAGGTAACATATTTAACTGATTATCAATGCCAGATTACAGGTTAATGTAGGCGCGAGATAACATTACCAGATGCCAAGTTTGTTTTGTTTGCCGATGATACAAACATTGCAATAAATAGCAAATCAAGTGTAGTCTTAGAAAGATCAGCCAATAAAATATTTGTGGACATTAATCACTGGTTCCTAGCCAATTCTTTGTCACTAAACTTTGAATAAAACACTATACATGCAGTTCAGAACTTGTAAGGGGTGTCCCAAGAGTATATGTCTAACATAAGATGACAAGAAGATAGAAGAAGTGGACAGTGTTAAATTCTTGGGATTACAGTTTGATAATAAATTCAACTGGGAGGAGCACACCACAGAACTGCTGAAGTGTCTTAACAAATCTCTGTTTGCAATGCGAATTTTGTCAGACATAGGGGATATAAAAATGAAAAAGCTGGCATACTATGCTTACTTTCATTCCATAATGTCATATGGGATTTTTTTTTTTTGGTGTAATTCATCAAGCCAAGCTAAAGTTTTCCGGGCACAAAAACGTGCAGTGAGAGTTATATGTGGTGTGAACTCAAGAACATCCTGCAGAAGCCTGCTTAGGGAACTAGGGATACTAACTACTGCTTCCCAATATATTTATTCCTTAATGAAATTTGTCATTAAAAATATATCACTTTTTTCAAAACAACTGCTCAATTCATGGAATCAATACTAGAAATAAGAATAATCTTCACAAGGATTTAAAGTCACTTAGTCTTGTACAAAAAGGTGTGCATTATTCAGGAACACACATTTTCAATAACTTGCCAGCAGCCATAAAAAGCTTAACAACCAATGAAATTCAGTTTAAGAGAAGCCTAAAGGATTTATTGGTGGCCAACTCCTTCTACTCCATTAATGAATTTCTTAGTAAAACCAACTGATTTGTATATAAGTACAACATAACTTCTGCACAATTTCAGTGCAGTAATGTGTTCATTGAAAATTTGTGTGTGTGTGTGTGTGTGTGTGTGTGTGTGTGTGTGTGTGTTAGTATAATCTAACTTCTGCACCATTTCAGTGCAGTAATGTGTTCATTGTAAATAAGTATTACAGTAGTTGTATTACCTTATAAATAAATAAAAAACTTTTTTATTTTAAATTCAGTGCATTAGTATTTGTAAAATGACTCTTAGTGTTCATTAAAAAATGACGATCATTCCACTTGGGACCTGTGGAATGGTACATTAGCTTATTTGTTTTAGTTGTAAATATTTGTCATGTATTGTTGTTTTTCTGACATGTTCCACATCCTGGAGGATCTCCTCACGACGGATCAATTGGAATGAAAGTAAATCTAATCTAATCTAATCTAAGACATCGCAAATGTGAAATGCTCGTACATTAATAACCGCTGCCACAGCCAGAATGTTGAACGCAAGCAGCCAAACGTGCGTGCATTGTGTTGTACAGGAGCTGGGTGTTAGTTTGTGGAATGGGGTTCCAAACCTGTTGCATTTGGTGTCAAAGGAATGCACGTTAGCTATCCTTGAAGAATCGAACTGTAACAGTTTGTTGTGTGACTGTGGCGTCAACAGCTGCTCAAATTGCTGCTGCATATGCAATATGATGCGTGAGAGCCCCATGCGGACTACGACGGTCTTCCCTCTCGGTAGTACCACGCGGCCGTCCGGAGTCTGATCTTCTTGCCGCCGTACGTTCTCGTTACCACCGCTACCAGCAGTAATTCACAGTGGCTACACTCCTGCCAAAGTCTTTTGGGAATATCGTAGAAGGAACATTCAGCTTCTCGCGCCCCTATTACGTGTAATCAAACTCAGTGAGGTGTTGATAATGGTGTCTTTGTTGCCTTAAAGGCGTTCTTGACTAACATCAACTCACCAAGTCCTGTCTCAAAGATAACTAACGCTCACGACCGTTACAGCGTGTATTTAAAGCAAACCTGATTTACATCGTTATTGTGGCGCTACTAGTGCCATTCTAATGCGACTCGCGTAGTATTTGAATCGACATCATCTTTCAGATGTAATGCATGCTTACCAACTTCCGTTCATATCGCTCAACTCCATCTTGGTGTCGTGATTTTTTTCCGTTGAAACGTCCCCTTAGAAAAATTATACAAGACTGAGCTTAAACTGATACACAATATTTTTTAGCGCAACGCAATCTGACTTTCAAAAATCCCTACAAAAGAATGGCCCTGACTAACATTAACCTATACGTTTCACAAATCACTTACCTCACAAAAATCTTCGTTACTCGAACTACTGCAGTACAGCGAGCGCCACTACTGCCAGCTAAATAGAAGATTCAAACTACGGAAGGCACTAACTACTGATAGGCATAGTTAGCAAATGAAAGATTTTAATAGAGAACAAACAATGTATTTACCTTAATAGTCATAATATATATAGCAGTTCATGACAAATTTCAAAACTCCGCCATCTCTCTCCCCACATCCACCACTGCTGGCGGCTCACCTCCAACTGCGCAACGCTACGCGCTGTTCACATCCAGCTGCCGCTGCCCAACACTACAATGGCAGACAACAATGCAAACTAGCCACAGACTGCACACAGCACAGCCAGTGATTTTCATACAGAGCGCTACGTAACGTTGCCAATTAGAAAACATAAACAGCCTACTTACATAGCCCCCATGCTCCCCACAAAAAAATTTACAAATTGTTTTAGGCAATGGCCAATAATGATTTGATAAAATTTTCCGTAATTACAATAACAAAGAAATCAAATGCACACACTTATTGATACAATGTTGGTCAAAAGCTAAAATCTTCTCATAGTCCATAAAGACAGTCCTGATCGTTCATCACAGTAAAATAGCAGTGTTTTTCTCAAAGTCTGAGCAGTAAAAGAAAATGCACACGGAAGTAGTGGATTTCCATGCTGTCTTGAAGAAGTAGTGTTGTCCTTCCAACGGAAAGACAGTGCTGAATCTTGACATGCAGACAGGTAATGGGCCACAACAGAGCAAACCCACAGCAAAGTTTTGAAGAATATTGGTAGGTAGGTCATCACACAGCAGACCCACAGTAGTGCTGGTAGAGATTATGGTATTGGTGGGCCACCAGAGGTGCAGACCCACTGCAGTTCTGGTAGAAATAATGGTAATGGTGGGCCATCAAAGATGCTGACCCACTGTAGTCCTTGTAGAGACGGCCAGCAGCCATCTGTTGCAACTGTGCAGGTGCACAATCACCATTGAAGAGTCTTGAGGACAATATAGCAAGTCCATAAACCACCACTTGCGCACTCACAAAGTTTTTGAAATTGTCCTTAGGACCAGCAATGCTGTTATCCAGTCCCTTGCTGAATTATTAACACACGTGCAAACACTAACAGTCCCTACTTCTCACATATTTTCCATATACTATGACCAACAGAAACATGTGCAGTGAAATGTAACTTAATTTGAAGAACTGGTGTCTATACAATTATAAATTTACAACATGAGAATACAATTACAAAGGTACAAAATACATCATTAAAGAACATAACATTACAGAGAACATTTGTAGTACAGGCTTTACAAAAGAATCGAAATAACATATACGTCAGTGTTACAGGAATTATGGCATGAGTACATACATAAAAGATCAGAATAACTTTCGAAACATCAACTTCACACATGAGCATTAAAACAAAACAGAATAAATAATGTCTAAACATCTTTACAAAGAAAATAACATATTATCAGAAAAATTCTACACTGTAACTCTCATCAGATAAACACATAAAGACAGGAAGAACACAAATATACAAGAGTACACAAGCACATAGCGGAATAACAGAAAGGGAAAGGACAGGGTTTGTTTTCAGTGTAACATTTGGTACTGCAGTCCAACCCTAAACTTCATTCCATAGATCTTTCGTCTTATTTCAACATTTGTTTCCACCAAAAAAATCCTATCCAAGCATGCTTTCTGTATTTGTATGTTCACATATTTCTTACCTCATTATTTATTTTCCATTATCTTACCTCATCATTTATTTCCAAGAAAATCCAACCTAAACCTGTTGTCCCTAAACCCTACTTTTTTGCTCATATCCTCTTTCAAAATACTTTTTTGGCCAAACCATTTTCTTATAGCTTCTCAATGCATTTCTTTCCATTCATCACAACTCGTTCTCTTATATAGCCTACCCCATTTTAAACTAACTTAAATCTACTGAGCTCAGATGCTAAACTAAGGGACGAGGCAATGCAGCAGCATAAAACAATTAATACAAACAGCAATGAAAAAAATTGAAATTGTCAAAGCAAGCTACAGAAAATCTAAATTACCGAGCAATGCAACATTACAACTAATATGAGCCAATGTGCAGCAACAAGAATAATAAATCAGTAGTAAAACTAGATTAACAGAGTAATACAAAGTGAAATTTAATAGCACTATGCCTGGCAAGTAGCAGCAGCAAATGCAATAACTTATACCTAAACATGACAAAGCTCAAGCAGAAAAAATATTACAGTAAAAATGGCCGTGTTTAATACCTATGTCACATCTTAACACTAGGGTGATGCATCACCTTAACTTACACAACTAAATAAGTTACCCAGTCATTGACAAAAATTATGTATGCAATTGCTGTGAAGGAAAATGTCTTTTTCTGCTCCCTCGTATTTTTTTGGAAAAAATATTATTTACTCGATCTGTAGACAGAAAATATTTATATTAGTACATCTATAAAATTTTATTATAACCAATGCCGCAGTGCAGCTAGAAACTAGATATTAAACAAAATAGGCAAAGCAAGGCGTCAAACGTCATTCACTAGCCATATGCCATTTCATAATGCAGTAAACAATCTTTCAACTAGCAAGACAATAGATGTGAAATGTTTCTCATCATTTCATTTCAGTAAATATCATAAATTAAGAACTCTACAGTGTAATCATGTTTTCAAGTTTGAGCGTGTCATATTTGCGATACTTTCTACAAAGAAATGTCAATAGCGGGGATAATGGCCTCCTTTTTTCTCCACCTGAGCCTCTGAAAGGCACACACTAATTGCTTTTTTTCCAGGCAACTGTCGCGCAGCTGCCCACATAATGTGTCGTGCCCATGACGCATTATGTGAAGGTCACTTAACTTTCTTACTGAAATATTTACAACACCAGTTTGCACTACAGTGGCAGTCTCATATACAAAATTTCACGGGTCGAGAATTTGCTTTGCAAATGTGTAGAAACAAAATCTTATGAGTATAACAGTGTCCAAAAAATTTTCGTCGGCATTGTGATACATTCACGCATTTACACACATTTCATAACTCTTAAAGTACGATTCTTGGTTTCCAACATCCTTTTCCACAAATCAGAGTCCCTAACCACTACTCATTATTCATATACGTATTCGTCGACACTTCTTCAATATTTCATCTTAACAAATACATAGCATAATCAAATTCTTCATATAACATCAGCTTATTGATCATAAGCATACCTCAACAGCATAATACACATCGTTGTCGTAAAAATAACATCATAACAGATCAATCACATCTCAGAATCGTCGCAGTTTCTTTCAATAATTTCAAAGTCATCTACCTCAAACGTACTTCAAAAATCATGATCCCTTACCAAATACATCGTTCTAAGCTCTCATATTATCACAATGGTTCCGAAAAAATGTGAACAGTTCACAAATTACAGACAAAATACAATTTCATAAGTGGGAAATTATCCAACTGTGTAATTGCGTAAACATGTGTCACTGACATAAAAAAATTTTGTTTCTCTGTTAAATAATCAGATAGCTGTGTAATTCTGTGTTGGAGAAATATGGTAGCGATGTGTAAAGTTGTATAAGCAAATACCATATTAGCTAGGGCTCCTTGTGCTTCCCAAACACATGGTACACAAAGTAGGCGTGTACCCCCCTGAGGATTAATGTAATTATACCCTCAGGTGTTACAGATTACAGCAATGGAATCAAATGTATCACGGAAAACTTTCTTTGTAATTCAAAAATCTTTAAAAATAAATGTTTTAAGTACAAAATTAATCACTCAAATGCGTGTCCTGTAGCGCTAAATGTGCGTCTTGTTGTAAGATAATTCTGTGGAAATGTCGTAGTTATCGTCCTCTGTAAGCAAAGTTCTGCTGAAGTCAATGTACTTACCTCGTAATAAACGAAGTGAATTGCTTTGCGTATAGATATCTTAGTTATTACGCTTATTGCCATGATGAAGGAAGTACTGTGCTGTAACGTATTGTTGTGCTACGGAAAAGGCTGTCTCATTGTAGCTATACCACAAAAGTTACTAGTAAAACATGTTTTACTTTCCAGAATAATTCAGAAAAACTGTGCAGATATAAAACAGATACACCGCAAAAGCAACATTGTAAATTGTCACTCATTAGTAGTGTCGTGATGAAATCGTGTAGTTGTCACATAAACTAACCACTGTGTCATCTGGTATCTCACAGAAAGTACTTTAAATCCTGAATGTATCTTCAAGTAAACCAAAATGTTGCATTAAAATCTCATTAGCAGTACTGGTAAATGTTCTAAGTATGTAAGCCTGATAGTCGTTACGTAATCGTGCAACTAACAAGCAAGAATGTACAAATAACAACACTGTGTCGTCTGCTCACTATAACAATGCATTCGTAATTTCTGTTTAAAAATGTTCCCTAGGTTCTTGATTGGATATTTAACTTCAAACGTTGTTGCATGGTAACAGTTTCTAAGTCTGACAACGCACACTAGAAATGTGAAGTGAAACGTTTTATGGCAAAGACAAAGTTATGAAAGCAGATTATCTTTCAATAAACGGTTTTACATGTGAAATGTGGTGTAAATCTTTACTCTTCCTAGTACGCAGAGTTTCAACTTCAACGCAATTATCATGTGGTATACTTCGGAAAGGAATGCTAAATCTTTTCTCAAGGTTAGCGACTGTGTTATTTTTCTCTGAGCCAGCCGGCACAGGTGGCTGCCTGCAGTGCGAGTCATTGTCTGCCTCTTTGTTGGCGCGCGTCGTTATTGGGATTAGGAGACCTAACTTCTACAAATTCACCTTGTCGAGAGTGCCCTGCTCTGATTGAATCCCGCTAGTTCTGATGGAATTCAGGTCTGTCGTTTTGTCGGTAGTTTACATAGTTTCTTGTATGTTGGTCATGTGGTGGAGAATTTCTCGTGGAATCGTAACTGCGCGCTGAACTGTTGCATCTGAAGTTATTCTGTCTCCCTTGATAATAATTGTTTTTGTTCCCATATTGTCTGTTTCTACGGTAATCTCTGTCATATTCATTACTACGGAAATGCGATCTTTCTCTGTAACTATTATTACTCTGCCAGTGGTTGTCATATGGGTGGTGTCTGTTTTGGTCACGATTTGCGTTGTAAGAATAGACTTGTCGTGTCCAGTTATTGTTTCTGTCGTCACGGAATTGTGACGGATGTGACCTGTAGTGATTGTTTTCATGTTTTCGCATCCCGCGACTGTCTGTGTTAATTTCTAATTCTTGTAAGAGTCCCTGAAAAGCTTCAATGTCGTCTTTGCAACGTCCTGCCAAAATAATATTTCTTAAATGTTCAGGCAATTTCATTAAGCAAATGTGGATGAGTTTTGAAGGGCTGTATGGGTTTGAAAGATATTGATTCTTATGCAACATGTCTTCAAAATATTTGACAAGACTGGAAAATTCAGATTGTTCAAAGTGTTTCATCATCATGATGCTATGTTTTACTCGGTCTTGTGTAGCTTGAGACCAATACGCTGAGAGGAAGGCATGATAAAATTCTCCTTCACTGTGACAATCGTGAATGACCGATCGCATTCTTACAGCTGGTTCATTCTCCAAGTAGTCACACATAAATTCTAACCTGTGCTCCAATGACCAGTTGGGAGGAAAACAGAGAATTGATGAAGCCATGCTTGTGGATGAATGTCGTTGTCAGAATTCTTAAATGTTTTGAATTTACGTGTAGTAATGAACAGCTTATAGTCAAAATCATCGTGTCGGCGAGTCGCACATCGCTCATTGTTACTTCGTTTCGGCGGTTCCATCTCAAAATCCAATGCGACTTGCCAATTTCTTTCATAATTTCCGAAGTGTCCTGTGTTATTATTTTGTGGTTGTTCCGTATTTCTATGTCCCTCTTCTCGTACTGGAGCGCGAGTGTCCTCTGAAATATGTAATTCTTGTATTACTTGTGCCAACTGATCTTGTACTTCCCGGATTTCTCTTTTGTACTGCGTATTGATTTGATTCTGATTTTGTTTGAATTTCCTAATTCGTTCATACTCTCCAGTGTCCATGAAGGCTACAGGTCTTGTGTCGTTCAGATCATCATCTACCTTTGTAGATAAGTTAGTGAACTGATCTGAAAGTTCGGCTACTTTATCCGTTAGTGAAATTATTTCCTCTGTGTGTTTTTCTGAACCAAGATTCAGAGTGTCCATTTGTGTTGAAATCGTACCTACTGTGTCCTTTAAGTTTTCCTGAGTTTTTGCAAGTTGCGTAACCAAATCGGTAGATGCAACTGAGTCAATTTTAGCTTGCAAGGTGTCGTGATTTTCATGAACAATAGTTTGCAGTTCTTTTATGGCTGCTTCGTGATTCTGTAATACATTTTCATGACGCGAAAAAATAGGTTGGAAATGCTCACAAATTTGAGTTTTTACGTCATTACAGACTTTTTGACATTTCGATTCAATGTTATGTAACTCAGTAGTTAAATCTTCACGTGTTTGTTCAAGAGTTTGTTCCAATGAGTCTAACTTTTGAAGCTGTTGCTGTGTTTGTCTCTGATTTTGTTCCATTGCGTCTAACTGTTGCTGTGTTTGTCTCTGATTTTGTTCCATTGTGTCTAACTTTTGAAGCTTTTGTCCCATTTGTTGCATTAATTGTAATAACAATGCACTGGTGTCTGAAACATGTTCAAAAATGGTTCAAATGGCTCTGCGCACTATGGGACTCAACTACTGAGGTCATTAGTCCCCTAGAACTTAGAACTAGTTAAACCTAACTAACCTAAGGACATCACAAATATCCATGCCCGAGGCAGGATTCGAACCTGCGACCGTAGCGGTCCTGCGGTTCCAGACTGCGGCGCCTTTAACCGCACGACCACTCCGGCTGGCGAAACATGTTCCTCAGTGCTTTTCGGCAGTGAATTTGCACCAGCAACATTCACATTTTGACAAGCGGAAAATGTGTCTTGACTCATTTGAGTAAACGGTGAGAACCCAAAACCTGAGTTTACAGTATTTGCAATATTGTTTTCTGTCATTTCCGATGCCTGAGGCGAGCTGTTGCCGACCGATCGATCGATAATGCTTCCCTGTTCACTACCTGTTTCACTGTCTACACCATTATTTGCAGCTCGCTCCATTTCCCTATGCACAATTACCAAATTACTACTTTGAACATTAGTTAATTCATTACATGATGGCGCTAACACACTGCTTTCGTCTTCACTGTCATTTCTGAGTTTACTTTGGAGCCTAGTATTACGTTTTTCACACGCCATTATTGTCACAATATTTCACACGATAACACAGAAAAGCATAATTTGAAGAGCAAAAATAAGAGAACACATTAACATAGCACTGAAAATAATATCTAGTTAATTGCAGCTGCGAAATACTTGGTGCAAATCTACATGCATGCCACAACTGTTTTTCTGTACAAGAATGAAAAACTACAACTGTGGTGTCACCGCCAGACACCACACTTGCTAGGTGGTAGCTTAAATCGGCCGCGGTCCATTAGTACATGTCGGACCCGCGTGTCGCCACTGTCAGGATCGCAGACCGAGCGCCACCACAAGGCAGGTCTCGAGAGACTGACTAGACTCGCCCCACTTGTACGGACGACGTCGCTAGCGATGCACACTGTCGAAGCCTCGCTCATTTGCAGAGCAGATAGTTAGAATAGCCTTCCGCTAAGTTAATGGCTACGACCTAGCAAGGCGCCATTTGTAACATTGCATGTATCTTAAGAGTCTCACTTGTATCGTCAAGAGCAATGTACCACAAGGATGGATTACAGTTAAGTATTTCCGCAGCTACGTACTTTTCTTTATAGCATTCATTACGTCTCCTGTTTCGGACTTCACTCCATCCTTCGTGCGCTTATAGCGTGCATTTCGGCCCCCTCAAAATACTGTGTCGGCACCACTTGTCGACACAACAACAACTACAATGGAAATTCTCTCTATAATTACGCGCTGGCAATAAACAAAAGCTACACTAATTACACAAACTACAAGAAAAAAATCAGAAGATTCCAGTGAGGTATCCTCGGCTAAGGGTCGACATATGAAACGTCCCCTTAGAAAAATTATACAAGACTGAGCTTAAACTGATACACAATATTTTTTAGCGCAACGCAATCTGACTTTCAAAAATCCCTACAAAAGAATGGCCCTGACTAACATTAACCTATACGTTTCACAAATCACTTACCTCACAAAAATCTTCGTTACTCGAACTACTGCAGTACAGCGAGCGCCACTACTGCCAGGTAAATAAAAGATTCAAACTACGGAAGGCACTAACTACTGATAGGCATAGTTAGCAAATGAAAGATTTTAGTAGAGAACAAACAATGTATTTACCTTAATAGTCATAATATATATAGCAGTTCATGACAAATTTCAAAACTCCGCCATCTCTCTCCCCACATCCACCACTGCTGGCGGCTCACCTCCAACTGCGCAACGCTACGCGCTGTTCACATCCAGCTGCCGCTGCCCAACACTACAATGGCAGACAACAATGCAAACTAGCCACAGACTGCACACAGCACAGCCAGTGATTTTCATACAGAGCGCTACGTAACGTTGCCAATTAGAAAACATAAACAGCCTACTTACACCGTCAGTCTAGAGAATAGTCCGCAGCTCGTGGTCGTGCGGTAGCGTTCTCGCTTCCCACGTCCGGGTTCCCGGGTTCGATTCCCGGCGGCGTCAGGGATTTTCTCTGCCTCGCGATGACTGGGTGTTGTGTGCTGTCCTTGGGTTAGTTAGGTTTAAGAATTTCTAAGTTCTAGGGGACTGATAACCATAGATGTTAAGTCCCATAGTGTTCAGAGCCATTTTTTTGTAGAGAATAGAAGCTTTAGAAATGTGGTGCTGCAGAAGAATGCTGAAGATTAAATGGGTAGATCACGTAACTACTTAGGAGGTACTGAATAGTATTGGGGAGAAGAGAAATTTGTGGCACAACTTGACTAGAAGAACGGGTCGGTTAGTAGGACACGTTCTGAGGCATCAAAGAACCATCAAATTACTACTGGAGGGAAGCGCGGAGGGTACAAATTGTAAAGGGAGACCAAGGTATGAATACATTAAACAGATTCAGAAGGCTGTAGGTTGCAATGGGTACTGGGAGATGAAGAAGCTTGCACAGGACGGAGTAGCATGGAGAGTTGCATCAGACCAGTCCTTGGACTCAAGACCACTACAACAACATCAGTTTAGATAGTAAACCGACGACCGAATAATATCTATTCCATATTTCTATGATTGTACTTAAACTCTGTACTCGGTAGACTCTTCACGTTTGTGCCGACTCAAAACCGTCACCGTTGCGATGCAGTCGAAAGCCAGCGGGTGCCTACGCTTAGCGCGTTGTGGAGCTGTGCTGTAGGGGTCCGACGGTGGCGCTTCCTAACGAAGCTGCTTGCCATGGAGGTACAGTAGCAACTTTCTTCAAATGGTTCACATGGCTCTGAGCACTATGGTACTTAACATCTGAGGTCATCAGTCCCCTAGACTTAGAACTACTTTAACCTAACTAACCTAAGGACATCACACACATCCATGCCCGACGCAGGATTCGAACCTGCGACCGTACCAGTCGCGCGGTTCCAGACTGAAGCGCCTGGAACAGCTCAGCCATACCGGCCGGCAGCCTTCTTCCACCAGCACCTTTCAATCTCTAAGGACTGTCGACGGTGGCCAGCCCACAGGAGGACACTGTTTCCACGCCCTGGACGTGTTTGTTTTCCTGGCACCGTGTGGTCAACCGTAAGTGATCCTACGTGTTTAGGTTGTCTGTACCAGGTTGTGAACCCCGGTGTATCTCCTTGAATCCGTACAAGAAGTTCTTGGTGGTCTTGATTATTACCCAGAGACGCTTTGGTCGTGGTTCAGAAAACCGTTCTTCTGGTTAGTCTAAGGCAATTTGGTTGTTTCAAGACTTCATGAGCGCGGTAGCTACAGTCTGGCAGCTTTGCTGTATGTAATCGGAGCTCAGTTATGGCAGAACTCGCGAGCAGTGTTGTATAGCTTTCATAGCTGTGTTGATAAATGTTGATGCTTTTTTGTTCATGAAATTTTTTTTTTGTTTCATGCATTTCATGTCACGGCAATATTTACCAAACATAGATAATGTGCGATTTATACATTATAAGTTTTAAACATCGTAGTCGAAACAGCCTTGGCAACATGTCGGCGGGCTTTATCCTGGAACAGTATGATATTGTCCGTCAACATCGCTGGGCGTTTAGATTTGATTGTGTGTTTCAGTTTTTGCAAAGTGTCCACATACCGCTGAGGGTTTATTCTAGTGCCGTGTTCCAGAAAGTCAATTAGAAGCGTGCCCTTGTAATCAAAGAGAAATGACATCATGAGTTTTTTTGGAGGTACCGTGCCTGTTGTTTCGACTGCGCTATGGAATACGATGTGCGGTGCGTGCGTTGGCAAGAAAAACGATGCAGTGTTCCTTCGAACACGCGTGCCTGCATGTCCAGAGGAACACTGCATCGTTCTTCTTAACAACTCAGGCAATGCAATATCGCATCTATCCACCGATAACGGGTAGCGACTTTCAAATAAAATGTCCTTTCCCGTATGGGAATTACATAAAGTGTGTACGGTTCCAAGACGCTACTCCAGGTGGGTATAAAAATGAATCTGCGCAACGGCAAATAATAAACGCTAAAATTATGATTTGTCCCTGTCTGACTATCCCCTGAAGCAACCTTAGGAGCTCTTAATGCTATTTTTAACACATAAATTACCATCTAAACATAAATGGATGATGAAGGCAACTAATACTACTAAATGATAAACGTTGTTGTTCAATATATATCTATTATAGTTTAACATCAACCCTTTAAGTACAGTTGCCTATATTTCCTAACTAAAATTATTAATCAGTTGCCCAACTCTGGCCCTTATGGTGACTGTGCGGTCTAAAACCTCTAACGCGAAATGACTGACAACATCTACGTACCAAACACTGGAAGACACTACTTTCAAAGATGATCTACGGTGGTGTGGAACCTCAGTGGAAATAAACTAACGTGATCACAGCTGTTTAACCTCTGTAGCCCCTAATAAGTCGAAGCAATTAGCGATATCAATGTATGTACTGCGTCTGGTGCGTCGGCGTGCTGGTTCTCGTACACGTCTGCGTCGGTGGAAGAATTCCAGCCATAAAATAAAATTCTTTCAAACACTAGGACGGCAGAAGGCGGTCCTCTGACTAATACACTCTAATACTGTCTTCTCCTCTCTGTGTTCTACAGTCCGCAGCTCGTGGTCTTGCGGTAGCGTTCTCGCTTCCTGCGCAGGGGGTCCCGGGTTCGATTCCCGGCGGGGTCAGAGATTTTCCGTACCTCGTGATGACTGAGTGTTGTGTGTTCATCATCATCATTTCATTATCATTGACGTGCAAGTCGCCGAAGTGGCGTCAACTAAAAAGGACTTGCGATACGGCGGCCGAACTTCCCCGCAAGGGGCCTCCCGGCCAACAATGCCATACGATCATTTCTTTTTTTCATTGTGTTCTACAGACGAGAAACGCGAACTCCCTGCCACAAGGACGGCGCTCAGATAACGTCTCAACGTAAGTATAGGCAGAAGTGCTCTCAATTAGTGAACGCTGCTTACTGAACGACGACTTATAACCCGGAGGTGAAGTCTAGAATCGTATAGGTTCGCAACAGTACAGTGCCTAACTGTTCTAACTATAAACTCCCCTGAGAGCAAAGACAGCAAGTCCGTCTATACCAACAAAGCTGATACCGAGCTACTGTCACACACGGGCGCTCACAACGGAAGACCTCGTCTCTCTACCGCTGGCTTCCCAGCAAGGCTCAGCTCCCCACCCTCGTAATTCCGAAAACGAATCATATTCCCGAAACCACGGAATATTCTCCTTCTCTACAGATTCTTCCGAAAGCTGACCAACCATATTTTATTCTTTTGACGTCCAGCGTGGAAAGTTTGCAAGGAAAAACCTATACTCGTACAATGGTACGCTTCTGAGTAAAAATTCTTGGAAATAACACAGCCTGCGTGGTTTATGAGGTGCCGCTTCTTCGTTCCTCTCACCTGCGTCCAAGATTTGCAGAGTTTCCGGTTATCCCTCCAGTCCTGATACAATAGTGGCCGGCCGTCACCCTTGTAACAATTGTGATACTAAATGTAACTGGGGTTTCTCTTTTGATGCTAGTCAATTGTCAGGATGAGCATTCTAAAGCATTATGTCAGGGTGAAAATCCTAAATTATTAAATTTTTCTCTCTTAACAACTTGTGGGCAGGGTGGGTTCTTCCTTGGCTCGGGTATGAGGTCGAATTAAACATCGTTTTTACGTAAGATAACTTTTATTGAAGATTTGTACAACTGTATCTTACTCGATGTTCTGGCTCGGAGAGCGGCAGCTGTATCGTTTGCGAAGTCTTCTGCTGCGGCAGCGGCGGCGGCGGCGGCGGCGTCTGATTACGCGTGGCAGTGTTTATCTCGTGTCGCCGTCTCGCCCAGCTGACTGGAAACGCGCAGCGCGAGGTGGCCCGTTTAATTATTGCGAGCGAAGTCGTGCATCGGATGGTGATACCTTGAATGTGGCGTCTCAGTGTTTCTCTTCTCTAAGCGGCCGCGGGTGTTGTGCGTCGGCCAGCGGAGCGGCGTGAGGCCAGTGTCCCGGATTCGAAACACGGACTCCCACTTGCCAGTCTTCGGCTGTCAGGTCTTCATCCCAGGTCACAGGTGACTGCTGAGGTGAGGCCGTCTCCTTCCCATCCTCACGAGTCACCCGGGTACGTAAAAATCAGACTTCAAATACCTTTTAACTTCTGTCTTCTGGCGCCGCGGCTGCTGCTTGCTATTCCATTACAGCGGCGGACTTGGTTCGTCTGTGCATGATGCAGACTCTTCTTGCATGACGGTCTTCAGCACCGAAACTGACTGAAAACTACTGCTACGCTTCTTCACTTCTTCGTCTTCTTCGTCTCTCGTCTCCATCTCCGTCTGTCTGGCCCACTGCGTCTCGCGTATTTATTCACTTCAATTTACTGGAGGTGAACGACTTCACGGTCATTGCCTCTTCTGTCACGTTCAGAAGCTCCTCGAAGAATCTTCTTAACGTCGGTCATTGGCTCTTGGAATGTAGGCGAGGGCCTTTGATCACATGTGACGACTGAGAAACACGTGAGCCGGTCATTGCCTCTTATGTCACGTTGAAAAGCTTCTCGAAGAATCTTCTTAACGTCGGTCATTGGCTCTTGGAATGTAGGCGAGGGCCTTTGCTCACATGCGACAACTGAGAAACACGTGAGCCGTTCAGGCGATGCCCTGACGGCTGAATCGACAGCCCCCGCTTATGTGGAACTTGCTGACTTCACGGTCATTGTCTCTTCTGTTCTGCTGTTCTGCCCGCTGTTTGCGAGTATGTAACTCTCTAAACTAAACCAAGTTTTTCATTTATATTCTAATTTCTACTTCACTTTGATTTCACTAATTTATTTACTTAAGTATCACTCAACACCCTATTGTGCTCCAGAGATCAGGTGCCACGATGTCCGTCTAACTACTTTCTGTGTTTAAGCAGTACCAACACCTGTGCGGGCCTTCCACCTAGAGCTTGAGTTCTGTCTATCGTTTCATCTCCACTGGCGTTCCAACCGCTTCTAGTATAGGCAATCATTCATTACGCCGTTCTGATAATGAAGACAATCTGTCGCCTTTCATGCAATAAGCGTTAACAATTATTTACAAGGCGTAAGTGACAATGTCAGTCTTCTTCAAATATTCATATATACGATGTACAACCTATCGAATGATACCTAATTGTGGTTGTAGTTCACGGCAAAGTATGTGGATGAGTGCCTGTAAGGTGCGAAATTATAGCCACCTTACACGAGTACAAGTTGTGACACAGGATCGGCAACATATGGAAGTTTGGTTCTGACCGTGAGTCGCGGTTAAGGTGACCGCTCGCGTAAAGAGGAAAAACTGGGCTGGAGTACCGGTCCGACACAAATTTTCGTTGTCGTTATTGCCCCATACAGCTGGTGGTTGTCCGTATTTGCAACTCCGAACACAGTTCATCTAAGCTGTAGAAGTTTCGCTTGGAAGCCCTTACACAAGCCCCGATCTCTATCCATGTAATTTCTATATTTTTGGAGCCGTGAAGAAAGACATTTGCATCCATCTATTTGCTTCGGACAAAGAGGTGCACGCTTGGGTACAGTCGTGGTTCCGCAGGTAACCGCAAACATTTTTCAATGGCGGCACTGGCCATCTTGTCTGACGGAGGGACAAGTGTATTAAGAGCTACGGCGATTACTTTACAGGCAATAACCAGTTTACGTACTTTCTTCCACCTGTCTGTTTATCATTTGACTGACGCTTATATATTACCCATATTTCCTTATAACTTACATCTTGCACCATTCAAAAAAAAAATGGCTCAAATGGCTCTGAGCACTATGTGACTTAACATCTCACAAGGGACATCCCCATCGCACCCCCCTCAGATTTAGTTATAAGTTGGCACAGTGGATAGGCCTTGAAAAACTGAACACAGATCGATCGAGAAAACAGGAAGAAGTTGTGTGGAACTATGAAAAAATAAGCAAAATATACAAACTGGGTCGTCCATGCGTAAGATAGGCAATATTAAGGGCAATGTGAGGCGAGGAGCGCCGTGGTCCCGTGGTTAGCGTGAGCAGCTGCAGAACGAGAGGTCTTCAGTTCAAATCTTTCCTCGACAGAAAATTTTAACTTTTTATTTTCAGTATATGTGAAAAACTCTTAAGTTTTCATCACTTTTTTTGGAGTGATTATTACATCCACAAGAAAACCTAAATCGGGCAAGGTAGAAGAATCTTTTCACCCATTCGCCGAGTGTACTAGTTAGGTGGGTCGACAACATATTCCTGTCATGTGACGCACATGCTGTCACCAGTGTCGTATACAAAATATCAGACGTGTTTTCCTGTGGAGGAATCGGTTGACCTATGACCTTGCGATCAAATGTTTTCGGTTCCCATTGGAGTGGCACGTCCTTTCGTCAACTAATCACACGGTTTTGCGGTGCGGTCGCAAAACACACTTATTACAAACTTACAAAACAAACTTATTACAGTGAACAGAGACGTCAATGAACGAACGGACAGATGATAACTTTGCGAAAATAAAGAAAGCAAAATTTTCAGTCAAGAGCAGATTTGAACCAAGGACCTCTCGTCCCGCAGCTGTTCACGCTAACCACGGGACCACGGCGCTCCTCGCCTCACATTGCCCATAATATTGCCTATCTTACGCATGGACGACCCAGTTTGTATATTTTGCTTATTTTTTCATAGTTCCACACAACTTCTTCCTGTTTTCTCGATTGATCTGTGTTTAGTTTATCAAGGCCTATCCACTGTGCCAACTTATAACTAAATCCGAGTGGGGTGCGATGGGGATGTTCCCTTGTCAGGTCATCAGTCCCCTAGAATTTACAGCTACTTAAACCTAACTAACCTAAGGACGTCACACACATCCATGCCCGAGGCAGGATTCGAACCTCCGACCGTAGCGGTCGCGCGGTTCCAGACTGAAGCGTCTAGAACCGCTCGGCCACACCGGCAGGCCCTTGAACCATTGTCGAGCGCTTTTTCTATATCGATAAATCCAATGAATATGTCTTCATTTTCCTTAAGTCTTGCTTCCAGTAGCAACCGAAAAGTCAGTATTGCTGATTCGTGTCTTTCCCTGCCTTTTCTAATGCCTAACTGGTAGTCATATTTCCTTTCCGTTCTCCTGTAAGTTGTTAGCAATTTAAATCCACGATCTGCTTGCTCGTGGGATTCTCCTATCACTTATCTGCAGTGTAACATCAGAAAACGTGTAAGTAGGCTGTTTAGGTTTTTTTATTGGTAACGCCACGTAGCGCTCTGTATGAAAATCACTGGATGTGCTGTGTGCAGTCTGTGGCTGGTTTGCATTGTTGTTTGCTATTGTAGTGTTGGGCTGTTGGCTGGACACACGTCCAGATCATCCGCTCTCAAAAATCCGCCATCTCACTTCCCCACATCCACCACTGCTGGCGGCTCACCTCCAACTGCGCAACGCTACGCGCTGTTAACAGCCAACAGCCCAACACTACAATAGCAAACAACAATGCAAACCAGCCACAGACTGCACACAGCACAGCCAGTGATTTTCATACAGCGCGCTACGTGGCGTTACCAATAAAAAAACCTAAACAGCCTACTTAAAAAACCGGAATCTGCTTATTGCGGTTTCCAGTGCGCATTCCCTCATGTGATTCTAAAAGCAGTGACTAGACTGAAACACCGTCCAGGAAAAAAAAGGTTTTCCTAGATACAGTGTCCTCCAAGTATATGACCCTCCCCTGTTGTTTTGACGATCCTGGAGGACACCGTTACAAAAGTAATTCGGCCAAAATATTGACCAAATAAATTTCATTTGTTTTTTGCGTGATTTCGTGTTGTGGGAGCTGTGGTTTCACCGAGGAGAACTACAATGGTGCATTAGTAGAATCAGTGGGTTGGCATTCGGAAAGATTGCAGTTGAAATCTCTGTCTGATCAGCCTGATTTATGTGTCCCATGGTTACCCTGAGCCATTAACGTGAAACCCGGGACAGTTCTGCCGAGAAAAGCACGGCATATTTCCTTGCGCATCCATGTTCTGCGAGAGCTGATGTTTCAATAACAACCTCCTCCTAGACGGTACGTTACGTCCCAATCTCGCTTCCTTCCAAAGAACTCATCGTTGACGACGTAGCGTTGAATGCTGATTTTCGTTTTTATTTTTTTTCTGATACCAAGAATAATAATAACAGGGAATAAGCTATCCTAGCCAAGTGTCTGAACAAATGCATCGATCTATAAAAATTTTTTCACCCATTTATTGTTAAAATCAGAGGATTTATCTAAATTGATGTGTGGCAAAGTATGAACAAAAATTACTATTTTTGATTACTTCGGACGTAAAAGCTGTAATTACCCATCTTTCGTTGTTGTTGTTGTTGTTGTTGTGGTCTTCGGTCCTGAGACTGGTTTGATGCAGCTCTCCATGCTACTCTATCCTGTGCAAACTTCTTCATCTCCCAGTACCTACTGCAGCCTACATCCTTCTGAATCTGCTTAGTGTATTCATCTCTTGGTCTCCCTCTACGATTATTACCCTCCACGCTGCCCTCCAGTACTAAATTGGTGATCCCTTGATGTCTCAGAACACGTCCTACCAATCGATCCCTTCTTCTAGTCAAGTTGTACCACAAACTCCTCTTCTCCCCAATCCTATTCAGTACCTCCTCATTAGTTATGTGATCTACCCATCTAATCTTCAGCATTCTTCTGTAGCACCACATTTCGAAAGCTTCTATTCTCTTCCTGTCAGAACTATTTATCGTCCATGTTTCACTTCCATACATGGCTACACTCCATACAAATACTTTCAGAAACGACTTCCTGACACTTAATCAATACTCGATGTTAACAAATTTCTCTTCTTCAGAAACGGTTTCCTTGCCATTGCCAGTCTACATTTTATATCCTCTCTACTTCGACAATCATCAGTTATTTTGCTCGCCAAATAGCAAAATTACTTTACTACTTTAAGTGTCTCATTTCCTAATCTAATTCCCGCAGCATCACCCGACTTAATTCGACTACATTCCATTATCCTCGTTTTGCTTTTGTGGATGTTCATCATATATCTTCCTTTCAAGACACTGTCCATTCCGTTCAACTGCTCTTCCAAGTCCTTTGCTGTCTCTGACAGAATTACAATGTCATCGGCGAACCTCACGGTTTTTATTTCTTCTCCATGGATTTTAATGCCTACTCCGAAGTTTTCTTTTGTTTCCTTTATTGCTTGCTCAATATACAGACTGAATAACATCGGGGAGAGGCTACAATCCCGTCTCACTCCCTTCCCAACCACTGCTTCCCTTTCATGTCCCTCGACTCTTATAACTGCCATCTGCTTTCTATACAAATTGTAAATAGCCTTTCGCTCCCTGTATTTCACCCCTGCCACCTTCAGAATTTGAAAGAGAGTATTCCAGTCAACATTGTCAAAAGCTTTCTCTAAGTCTACAAATGCTAGAAACGTAGGTTTGCCTTTCCTTAATCTTTCTTCTAAGATAAATCGTATTGCCTCACGTGTTCCAACATTTCTTCGGAATCCAAACTGATCTTCCCCGAGGTCGGCTTCTGCCAGTTTTTCCATTCGTCTGTAAAGAATTCGCGTTAGTATTTTGCAGCTGTGACTTATTAAACTGATAGTTCGGTAATTTTCACATCTGTCAACACCTGCTATCTTAATCTTTCGTAATCCCGTTAATTACAATAGTCCCGTTAACATTTGTATCAAGATCCAAAAACTACGTCTATGCATCACAACACGGTCATTAAACTTCTTGACACACTGTAACTGTATGGCAGATCGGATTCAGACTCAAAACTTTGTCTTGTCCGTGAACGGTTAACGACAAGGCCTTACAGTTTCAACTCTGCCAGCATTTCTTTCCAGTTTTTCAGAGTTATTGAGAATACCACTGAGGCTGTTTTGTCCTGAAGTCTTTGGTGTGTATGAGGAGATACATTGTACCATAAATTTACAAACAGGTCACTTAATCCTTCTGGATTATGAAGAGATGGTTTGCCTATTGTAGCCTCCCAACAAAAAATATATTAAATAAAAATGGAAATGGAGCCAAGTGTAACCTCCCAACAGAAATTATGGAATGAAAATTGACCATTAAACCACACAATAATATTAATTAAATAATAAACCATGAACGAAATGTAACCTCCCAACAGAAATATTATCTGGTAAATTTTAAAAGGACAGCAGCGCTGACCTTCGGCCCTGTATTCTGAATAAAAAAGCAAAAATTCTTACCTCAATAAAAACTGCAACTATTTCTGCTCTTATTTAGATATTTATCGACACAGCTTCGTGCATTTTATTCTTGGAAGGAATGCATAGGAAATATTCTTTAAATTGAAATGAATGTTTTCCTTTAAAAAAAAGTTACTTTATATTGTAAAATTATTATGGGTCATTTTTTTCTGAACAAATTAAATAACAATTAACATACATTATTAATTATGCGCAAGGCTGCTTCTTTACCTTCTACAACAATACTAATCCTCCAGAGTCCTGACCAGAGTCGCGAGCAGAGCACACAGCCGACGCATGCCGACTCCCGCAGACTACTACCGTCCACACTTGCTACTAAAGCCGACCGACTACTACTGCATCCGACTGACTACTACTGTCGACTCGCGCAGACAAGCGCAGACACGCTACAAGCAACAACTAACAATAAACTACTCTCTGGTCAGAGATTCTGTCATGCCTCGCCCATCGCCGGCGAAGCATACATGTTACACTATCCTCCGGTGGCATTTTATTAGAGACTAGCGGACCCGACAGACGTTGTCCTGCATGATATTTCAAACGATTAGGATATTAAACAAAGTATGAAATGAAAGACAAATAATACAATAATTTCATTATTCTTTATTTTGAAATAACATAAATTTTTCTAAAAACAATTCGTTATAATCAATAATGTTTGTTTAATTTTATCTAAATTCAAGTTGATGAACAATATTTTTAGCCAATTCCTGAGGAGTATAAATGAATAAACTTGACGGTTTTTCAACGCGAGAACAGGCCCGATATAATTGGCCATGTGAAAAGACCGGATTTTCTAGATCCAACCCACAAATCGACGTTGTGTGACCTCGTGACTTATTAATAGTCATCGCAAATGCCAAACGAATTGGAAATTGCAGACGTCTGAATGGAATGAGTGAGTCTGAAGGGATCATTGGGATTCGTGCCAGGAGAACAACTTCACCATCAAATTTGCCGTTCAATATTGTAGCTTCAAGAACATTGCCCATAATTTTTTTAAAAAACTAACCTTGTACCGTTGTATAGCTTAGGTGCATTTAAATTCCGAAGCAAAATGATAGGTGAGCCAATTTTTAGTAGCAAGTTATGTGGTGGCATTCCTGGTAAATCCAGCTAATTCAAAAATGCAACAGGACTGTTGACTGCTTCGTCAGGATTGGTAACAGTGTCGATCGATTTGAACAATATCTCATAGCCGGACAAAGACTGTTGTATTTTGAAGTTAACAGCGTCAACATCGATATTTTTTGCGGCTAAAATAGCTCGTTCACGAAGCCACGCATGATTAATACAATTAGCGTGTAAATCTGGAAATATGCTTTCAATCAAAGCATATTTCGTATTCACCATGTTGCAGAAATGTCTGGCAATGTGCTGCGTTGTTTGTCTCCATGGTATTGTTCCATTTCCAATGTTAAACAATTGCTCGGAGAATGATAGTGCCAATGGATCGTTTTGCAGTTGAACACGTATATTTGTGGTAATACGTAATGTACTGACATTTCGCCATAGATAAGATTGTTTTATACATGCGTTAATTTCATCCTCATATGAAGCGCGTGGAATGACCAGCAATGTCTGTCTAAACTCACCAGACAGCAGCAGTAAGGCACCACAGAAAAGCCTGGTGTTATTATTTAGATCTTTCATCATTCTATCGAGAGCTTCAAGTGAATGCTTGTGGGCTATAGTGCATTCATCCCAGATATTAATTTTGCATTTTTGCAACACTTTAGCCATACCGGAATGCTTTTTTTATGTTGCACACTGCATCTGGATTTGTGTGAATGTTCAACGGCAACTTGAGTGCTGAATGTGCAGTCCGTCCGCCATCAAGCAAAGTGGCTGCAATACCTGATGAAGCAATTGCTAACGCAATATGATTTTGTGATCAATGCGCGTAGGTATTAGTGAGATGAGAAACTTTTTTCCAGTGCCACCTGGTGCGTCCAAAAAAAAAATCGATCGTATACATTCTTTTGTTCATCAGTGAATAGTTGCTCATTATTTTCAACGAAAGTAGTTAAAGAGAGCGTACTGAACTTTGTTCGCGCTGAATCTCGCTGTTAATGATGTCTGTTGCTGGGCGGTTAGGTGAGGGTATGCCAAATTGAATGAGTGGCATATTCGAAATCATAATGCAAATATCTTCAATCTTTATTAGCGCCTCGTTACATATTTCCGGCGAACTGATCAGGAGTACCTGGTCGGTTGCATAGTTCGAAAAACTCTGTTAATGTGGTTTTTGGGGAAATTGATGCACGTTGTAGAGTAGTCTCTTCCGTGAAATAAACACGCTGTCCATTTTCAAGGTGCACGGCCAAATGTATACCAGCAGGGTCTCTTTCGTGTATCGGAAAACCCAAAATACGCCAAACTGCTTCATTGCTGCTGATGTATCGGCCCACTTGATACTGTGTTATTACATCGTTTTCGTTAACATTGTGAACAGCAAATACAGCCATATCACTGCCCTTATGGACATATTTGCATATATATTTTATGGACTTCACCGAACTGCAGAGCTCAGTGTTTATGCGTGCTTTGTAGATTTTACACAGCAATGGTGAATACGGAACCACCGAGTGATTGTCAGTGTCAACTGTTGTACCGTTTGACATGCGTAATTGATGTGATTGACCACCATGGTCAGTGTCTCTACGACGATACAATGGATAACCATCGATATTAGTGACTGTATCATTTATACAATTTTTTGGAAAACGTTTCGTACATTTTCCATTGTCAATGAACGGCGCCGTCATGTTTATAGCACCGCATGGATCATGGACCATGTTAGCGGTAACAATCTCATACAATTCTTGATCGATATTCCGATCCGTAATTTCTGCTGAGATAATTTTATCAATTTCTTCAGACTGTATTAAGTCGACCAACCAAATCAAAACATGCGCGTGTGGCAAACCTGGTTTTTGCAATTCAACAGAATACAGCCAGCAACGTGTTTTGCCAAATACAGAGGAATGTATAATCAAGTTCATCAACGATTTTAACTTTTTTCTGAAGACACGTGCAGTGATATCGTGCCGATCTATTGCAGTTCGACCTGGCAATAACGCAATTTTAATTTCATCCCATTTTGGATTACACGTAAATGTAATGAACAAATCTGGTCGTCCAGACGCGCGCACGAAAGTCATGGTGTCTTGAATGTATTCTTGTATATGACGTGGGCTACCAATATATGATGATGGAGGGATATATGAAGTACCCATGTCGTCGATATTAGTTATTCCATCTAAGTTACCAACAACAGCATCACGCAAATGCATGTATTCCTCAGCTCGAAGTAGCGCTTGATTATACCTGATGTATCGTAATCGCTCGCTTTCAATTTACGCATACATATCAACGATATATTGATGAAACAGCTAGCGGCATCGGAGAATATTATTGTCTTCATTGGCACGAATCATCAACCAATATGCGTAGAAGTTCATAGCGCTCACTTTCTTGCTGGTTTCTGCACCTGCGAAATAAAAATATAATTAACACAAAAAGAAATTAATCGTGCAAAAAATGGTTCAAATGGCTCTGAGCACTATAGGACTTAACATCTGTGGTCATCAATCCCCTAGAACTTAGAACTACTTAGACCTAACTAACCTAAGGACATCACACACACCCATGCTCGAGGCACGATTCGAACCTGCGACCGTAGCGGTCGCGCGGTTCCAGACCGTAGCGCCTAGAACCGCACGGCCACACCGACCGGCTGCATAAAAATAAAATTTTAGGTAATGACATGTGTGGATTGTACCTGTTGCTGAATTTCTTTGTTTGATATTTAAATGATATCCATCTTCTCCTTCCCAAAATATCAATGGATATTGCAAAGCGTCGTAAGAGC
The DNA here is from genome assembly GCF_023898315.1 of Schistocerca nitens. NCBI lineage: Eukaryota > Metazoa > Arthropoda > Insecta > Orthoptera > Acrididae > Schistocerca > Schistocerca nitens. The sequence goes on along the minus strand of NC_064615.1, from coordinate 216,308,662 downwards.
GATGACTGTCTTCAATCGTATGCACTGTGTTATCTCTGCGTTGGATTCGTATATCTCGACGTTCAAATGCGTCGCCAACCATTACAACTGCAACTTCATTAATGGTCAGTGCATTATATTGCCCCGCGTGCTGCCCAGATGGTACTTTGTCTGCTTCGACGATGATCGTGTAGTTGTCGTTTTGCAATATGTTTGAGACGGTATTGAACAACTGGACCATCTGGTTGTGATTCTGTAAAAACGGTTCTAAAATACCCACAATTTCACACTCCTCCATCTGCTCGATATGGTTGTACTCGCAGCGTGCGTTTATTTGCTGCTCGTCGTCACCCATGAAGTAGATTTGCAGAAATTTTGAATCGATATTTGGCATCGGCATTAAAGAACCAATTTGATGATACACTTGGCCCTGAATCTTAAACGTTGATTGAAAATTGCGATCATCCTCATTCTGAACGATTTTTGTTGCTCCAGATGATGTCATTTGAAAGTACGAATTGAATTTGCGAATTTTACGCAAAAACAATTTAGATTGAGATGTATCTCCAGCCAACAGTGTTTTCAATGGTTCTGGCGGCGAATTCCATGGTGACAATACAACTTTTCCAGACGCGCAGCAGAAACCGGCCGATTCACCTTAGTATTTGAGTGCATGAGAGTGTTGGCATTGTTTGTTCATAGCACCGATCACAATTTGTGAATGTGACGAATAGTCGATGTCCGATTCATATTCAAACGCAAGGCGAAGTGTGATGCACGTGTCAATGCGCGATACACTTGAAAACGCTGTTGCTCACGTGTTCTGAATGTGTCGGTGGCTCGTTGACGGGCCAGTCTTTGTCTCAATGCATTAGCTCGAAGGCGTTCATTGCGTTGCTCCTGACTTTCATTAGCATGTCTGACTGCAGCCTGGTTTCTTAAATTTTCGTTGTCTGTCACTTGATCTTCTGCCGATCTATTTAACCGACGGTTCTGCACTAATTGTGAATTCCGAGTCCGTCGACCAATATTTCCTCCTCGTCCACGAAGACGTGGCGCTGTTTTATGTACGTAACTTATATGTGAATATAATACACTTAATATTCACTAAAATGCGACACCTGAAATATCAAAAGACACCGTACAAAAAAATTAAAATGTCAAAATAACGAAACACACATAATATGATACACTCAAATTAAAATGTCGAAAAATAAACGAAATCCTATGCACGTAACTTATATCTGAATATAATACGCTCAATATTGCACGCAAAATTGCAACGCCGCCTACCGTGCTAAGTTAAGAATGTATAATTTCCTGGCCCCCACTTGAATTTATTCACAAAAATCCATTCAAGTCGATCCAGTCGTTTAGCTGCAGTGTAGATAAATAACCTAGATACCGACAGCAGAGCCATCTGCCGGGCTGATTTGTGAATCTAAACCATCCAGGGCGCCACCCAAACGCAAACAAAAAAATTCATTCAAATCGGTCCAGCCCTTTAGGAGGAGTTCAGTGACATACACACGTACAGTAGAATTATATATATAAAGATAGTATTGACTCTGACCACAGCTTCCATGCTGATTTAAGAAAGTAATGCACACGCAGGGATTAGAAGGTTCGTTGGTTGGTAGATTTGAGGGACAGGGCCAAACAGTGAGGTCATCGGTCCCGTCGGATTAGGGAAGGAAGTCGGCCGTGTCCTTTCAAAGGAACCATCTCGGCATTTGCCTGAAGCGGTTTAGGGAAATCACGGAAAACCTAAATTAGGACGGGCGGACGCGGGTTTGAACCGTCGTCCTCCCGAATGCGAGGGACTAAAAATTTCAGTGTTTCCCACGGGGTGATGCGGCAACCATTTGCCTCTACCCTGTGACTCATTTATCGAGCGAGTAAATTCTGACTAGGTAATCGCTTTTATTTAATAGATTCCATGATTTGTAAGTAAAAAACAATTGTACCACACCCAATCTGTTACTGTCTGGAAGATCTGTCTCAGACTGCTACGTGTTCTGCTTTACAAGGTCGTCAACGCCCATTTTCGTCAGTAAGTTGTGGACATCCAACTCATTTACGACAGTTAGCGATTTCGTGATCATTCACCCATTTTCGGAAGAAGCCAAAGAAAACAGCAGACAATATCTGATGGCTCTTTCCGTTTTATGGTGTTACTGTAGAGCCAAAACTCCCTAACGATGTGCATTTGTCAAAGTCATATCAAACAACAAATTTATCCACTATTTTCATAGAAATTCTATCGAATGATGCCCTTGCATCTCTGGCTTTATCATACAGTCATCGCAAAGCGTTACATTCCTTCTACATGAGCTAGATATTGCCGTTTCCATGGTATAGCGTTGGACTTCTTAGTATAACATCTCATACACCGAAATTCCGAACGATCTGATAGAAATCCGTGAACGTATTGACACACCCATATCCACAGTAGCACAGTTTCAAAATGAAACGAAATACAAGCAGAGACGAAATTCTAAATAACGGTGAGACATTTCATTTCACAAATATTACTAATCGTTTCATTCTCAGTCAACCAAAAGAGTCAGACGATAAGATTTTCAGACGAACGTGGATGGAAGTTTGCTGTTTCCAGCATCAAAAGCCTAGTAACTGTCGTAAAATTATTATGAGAATCAAGATCCAAAAATTCATTTCTGTCGTTGTCTTAGGGAATGGCAAATCGCTACTTTAAAATTTCAAAACAGCTGCAAACGGCGTTCTCAGAAGCGTTAGGACGGAGTGCATCTTTACAAAAATAGCAAGGATACGCACTATCCGTATTGCCGATTACTATAATGTTAGCTAGGACCGGGGCAACAATACCGTGCGCAGACGGTTTCCTCGGAAATGCAGCTCAACAAAGCATAGTGGCTATATAAGGAGACGCGCTGTCCCTGAAATTCAGACGACTTCAGCAGCAGGAGAGAGCAACACGGGGCGACGGCCACTTTACACGGTGAGAGCTTCTCACGTAAGTATAGGTAAGTACGTCTGTCCACAGGTGCGTCGGCGAATACGCGTCTGCGACTCTTCACTTCTGTGGCTCTTCTCACCTGCGACTCTTCTCATCTGAGACTTTAGTGATCTGCGACTCTACACGCCTGCACGACTTCAAGCTGGCAGTGGCTACACATCTGTTACGTGTCTGGATCTGCATGTCTTGAGTGTCTGGAGCTATATGTCTATGACTTTGTGTGTCTAGGATTACCAGTCTGGAACTACTACGTGTCTGTACTCTTCACATCCGCCCATCAACTCGACTGGGACCGTACACTGCGCGAACCCGAGCCTACGCTTCGCACCCACGAGTCTACGCTTCGCACCCACGAGTCTACGCTTCGCACCCACGAGTCTACGCTTCGCACCCACGAGTCTACGCTTCGCACCCACGAGTCTACGCTTCGCATCCACGAGTCTACGCTTCGCATCCACGAGTCTACGCTTTGCATCCACGAGTCTACGCTTTGCACCCACGAGTCCACGCTCCGCACCCACGAGTCTACGCTCCGCACCCACGAGTCTACGCTCCGCACCCACGAGTCTACGCTCCGCACCCACGAGTCTACGCTCCGCACCCACGAGTCTACGCTGCACGTCCACGAGACTACGGCACGCTTCGCGTCCGCGACTACGCCACACGTCCAGAAGTCTACGCTATGCGTCCACGAGTTTGCGATTTGTCTCGGTCGAGTTAAGCTCTGGCTTGGCCCGTCACTGGTCCTCCTAGGACAGGCCGCGCCACGCGTCGGCCTGACGGGCCCTGTATCCTGCTGAGGCCTGCCGACCTTTTAAGGTTTTGTTGCCGGCCTTTTCAGGCCGTGCGCAGGTCATGTTGCAGGTTCAGAGCTTCGGGAAGTCGAGGCCGCAGACGAGTGGGCGTACGGCGTCGACGAGTGGGCGCACGGAGTCTGCGAGCGGACGTGCAGAGTCGAGTGGACGCACAGCGTGGACGCGTGGCTGCCACGCATCTGCGACTACGCATCAGTGACTCTGCTGCCCATCTGCGACTCTACGCATCCGTGACTCTGCTACCCATCTGCGACTCTACGCATCCGTGACTCTGCTTAGCATCGGCGACTCTACGCTACGCATCGGCCACACTACGCAGGAGCGAGTCTACCCACTCCACTCACTCTTCACGTCTGCCACGCACCGTTGACCCCGAGGACGACGCCTCTGCATGACAACTTACTGTGGTCCCTCAGTTCCGACCAGGGTTTTCGGGAGGTTTCCCTTGGTTGTAAGGCGAATGCCGGAACTGCTTACTCCCTCCCATCGATATGAATGTAATTCAATGTAAAGAAGAAATTGAGAAATAAACGAAATAAGCTTACTTTGCCTGGTTTTCAATGAATTTCGACATTAAAAAATGACATTGCCCGTTTACTGTGCCCGAGGCAGGAAGCTACATCTGACTGCTGTAGTATACGAAGAGAAAGATCAGTGGACGTGTCGCAGGTAGAGAAAAACATTTGTAGATGATGCTCCTGGCAAATCAGATAGGTTCGCTGGCTAATTAGTACTTAGCATTGACAGACATACAATGCTGCTTGCTACACATTGCCTGCTGGTTCTCTGCTGTTCAGATTTAATCGAAACGTCGGTATCTCTGGACTAAGCAATCTCTGGCGAGCTGTCTATTTCTGCACCTGTAAATATTTCTGCGCCTGGAAAAAGTCTACGGGCTACAGTGCACGTTGCGTCTCTTAATGTGCAAACTATAGCAAACATGATTATGCAACTAAACAAACATACGTTTCTATTAATGTGCAGGCTATAGCAAACATGATAAAACTGAACAAACATCGATGTGTACACTGAGATCGTTCGAGGGCTATGTTTTTCTCCCAATCTCCGATTAAATGCTAAGTACAGGGTGAACATCAACAAAACCGACAAACTACAGGGACACCGACAAAAAAAATGGTTCAAATTGGTCTAAGCACTATGAGACTTAACATCGGAGGTCATCAGTCCCCTAGACTTAGAACTACTTAAACCTAATCTAACCTAAGAACATCACACACATCCATGCCCGAGGCAGGATTCGAACCTGCGACCGTAGCAGCAGCGCGGTTCCGGACTGAAGTGCCTAGAACCGCTCAGCCACAGCGGCCGACGATACCGACAAACCACAGGGACGGATTCCTGACTGGAAATGAAGTAAAAAAGTCATATGAACACGTGTCTGGAAATGCATCAGTGCCACGGTAGATGGCGCTGGCGAATGATAGTTCCCACGTGCCTTGTGTTCCTTGTGCTTCTGGCTATGTGACTGACAAAGCATACTGTAAGCAACAGAATGTCGGGAACAAGCCAAGATGGTGTTTATGTACGGCCAAGCAGATGGAAACGGTCGAGAGACAGTACGGCTGCAATAAAATAAGTATCCTCACAGACATCAACCACACAGCATTTCAATCCCCTTTTGGACACGTGTGTATCCGTGGGTTCTTTCATATAGACGAACCTGCAGAAACTGGTCCTGTCCAAAATGGGATTGAGTCTGTGAGGGTACTGGCTTTGGTATAGCCGCGTTACCTCTCAACCGTTTTCATCTGCTTGGCCTCCCACAAACACCATCTCTGCTTGTTCCCGATATGAATACCGGACCATTCTGTTGCTTAGAGTACGCTGCTAGTATCCGTGGTAAGCTGCGCCATCCACACAGCCTCCAACACACAAGGAACACACACCACGTGGTCAGTGGAACTGACATTCGTCAGCGCCATCTACCGTGGCAACGATGCATTTCCGGACACATGTTCATAGTGTCTGTTAACCTCCAGTTCCAGTCATGAATCCGTCCCTGCAGCTTGTCAGTTTTGTTAATGATGACCCTGTAAAAAATACGGTGATACTCAAAAAGTTTTCTTTGCAACTTTCAGCTGTACCTTTCAGCCACTTCTCTGCGTAGTTGCCGTTCCGACTTGGACATTTGTCGTAGCGTGGTACCAACTATCCAATAACCTATGCTGGTCTGCAGGTCGTTGTCTGCGACGAACTTCTTTCCTCATAGCCAGTGGTTCATGTGAGTGAAGAGATGAATATCTGAGATAAGTCAGAGCTGTATGGTGGGTGATAAATACTTCCCATCGAAAACACTGCGGGAGCGTCTCTGTTGTTCCTGAATTGTGCGACCGAGAATTGTCGTGAAGAAATGAATGTTTGACAGTTACGTTATGTGGGATGTAAGAAATCAGGCCAAAGCTCTCCTCAGGACTTCATACTTGGAAGGTCACACTATTTTCTAAGGTATCTGTATTTGCTCACTGAGCGCTAAGGACAGAAAAATACGACGCTGGACAACACATTTGAGCAAAGCAATTTCACGACCGACCCCGGACAGCTGTAGGAGCGCTTAAAAAAGATTTACTCTGTTCAGCTAGATCAGTGGATTTTCACCGTAATGTCTAGCTAGTTATTACGTTTGCCCGAAAGGTATTTTACAACTTCAACGAATTCTGCTTAGATTATGTCTCCTCTTACACTCACTTTGCTCAGCGAAAAAAAAAAAAACAGTGATGAGACATGTGGAAAATATTCAATACCAATACGACAAAAGTACTTCACGTCGTGAATAATGAAACGTTCAATGTTTTAAATTATACCATTGCTCGTATAGCGTATAGTGGAAAATGTGTTGCCCGCCGCAGTGGCCGAGTGGCTCTAGGCGCTTCAGTCTGGAACCGCGCGACAGCTACAGTCGCAGGTTCGATTCCTGCCTCGGGCATGGATGTGTGTGATGTCCTTAGGTTATTCAGGTTTAAGTAGTTCTAAGTTCTAGGGGACTGATGACCTCAGATGTTAAGTATACGTTGATCAGCCTCCTCGGTCACTGATTAGTGCCGTCTAACATACGGCTAATTCACCGCATTCTCAACAAGAAACTCACTTTTAGTTTTGATTCTCATATTATTGTGGAGAAATAACTGGTCAAACTTTACATGGTTACGCGGTTATGCAACAACTGTACACCGTATATCAAAACATGAGGTACTTTCATCACATTTTAAGTAATTATAATATATAACCACCATATCAAACTTACCTTGTATGGGAAATAAACGAGTTTACGATGGTACTACTTTTAAATCAGTGACATCTGAGCGTTTTAAGTTTTTCTAAGTTTACGTCCACTAGGACAGGAAACTAAAATAATTTTATATTCCTAATTAAAAACGTGAAATTCACACAAATCAATATTCAGAGTGTCACATAATTAAATTTCTTATCTAAATGGTTCAAATGGCTCTGAGCACTGTGGGACTTAACATCTATGGTCATCAGTCCCCTAGAACTTAGAACTACTTAAACCTAACTAACCTAAGGACAACACACAACACCCAGTCATCACGAGGCAGAGAAAATCCCTGACCCCGCCGGGAATCGAACCCGGGAATTTCTTATCTAGAAATTGTTTGAGAATAACTCGCTTATATTTCAGTACAGATCTGCATCTACGCCTACGTGACTGCTCTCCATTTCACATTTGAGTGGCTGGGAATCATCGAATCGCTTCCATACTATTTCTGTACTGCTCCACAATCGAACAGCGTAAAGGAAATAAAAACGTTTTAGTCTTTCCATGCGAGCTCTTATTTTATTATGATGATCATTTCTCCCTATGTAGGTGAGCATTAATGAAATGTTTTCTCTTCGGAGGAGAAATTTGGTTTTTGAAATTTCGTGAAAAGATGTCGCCGTAACGAAAAGCTCCTTTGTTTTCATTATTGCCACCCTAACACGCATAGCATATCCGTCACACTCACTTCAAGATAATAAAAAACGAGCTGTCCTTCTTTGAACTTTTTCGATATCCTGCGTCAAATCTATCTGTTAAGGATCCCATACGGCAGAGTAATACTCTAGTAAAGAACAGAAAAGTATAGTATAAGCAGTCTCTAATGCAGTTGCAGCTTCCTCTAAATATTCCACCAATACAGCGCAGTGTTTGTCTTCCCCACGACATTGCCCATCTGATCGTTCCAGTTTAAGTTGATCGTAATTATAATTTCTAGACATTTTGTTGAACTGACAGCCTTTAGATCTTGATGATTTACCATGTAACCGTGTTTCATTTTAGTATTCCTGTGGACGATCTCATACTTTTCTTTGTTTAGGATCAATGACGACTTTTCGCACCATACAGATACCTTGTTTAAATAATTTTACAATTGGTTTTGATGTTCTGATGACTATACTAGGCGGTAAATGACAGCATAAACTGTAAACAACCAAGGTCTGAGACGCCTTGAAACGGTTCGCGCGGCTCCCCCCTTCGAAGGTTCGAGTCCTCCCTCGGGCATGGGGGTTTGTGTGTGTTGTCCTTAGCGTAAGTTAATTTAAATTAGATTAAGTAGTGTGTGAGCCTAGGGACCGATGACCTCAGCAGTTTGGTCCCATAGGAACTTACCACCACAAAAAATTTACCACCTAACAGCCTAAGACGGGAGCTCAAATTGTATCCTAAATCACTTGTACAGATTCGGAGCAGTGGACGACCTAAACTATTTCCTTGGGGGACGTCAGATATTACTTCTGTTTTACTCGATGACTTTCCATCAAATACTACGAATTGTAACCTTTCTAACAGAAAATAATGACTCCAGTCGTACAACTGAAACGATACGCCATCGACCCCCAATTTGATTAGATGTCACTTGTGAGAAACTATATCAAAAGCCTTCTGAAAATCTAGGAAAATGGAATCGATCTGAGATCAGCCGTCGATATCACGTATTACTTCGTATGAATACATAGCTAGTTTTGCTTCACAAGAACGATATTTTCTGAATCTATGATATGTATCCATAGATAGTTTTTTTCGAGGTATGACAATGAAATATTATTTATTCTACAAAACATATTCTGCGTGAATGGTGGGGATGTTAGCAACTTTCCGACCCACTCCAGAAAAATGTCTACATACGTCTTCAAGCACCTTAACTTCTCTTATTTCATTAGCATGACGCTTATGCGAGATACGAGTCAAGACAATTGTTAAGCAGTGTTTTTCGAATACTGGGTCGCAAAATTCAGCTAACAGGTTTTCACGATACCAGCGTACTTTCCCTTTCAAAGACTCTCATTTAGTTCCCGGGGCAAATACGTTTCCATTTCGCTTCGGTTGTACTGACGTGATGCGGCTCTAGCTGTTCGTTTTCCCATGTCTGCTGCCACGCCTACTAGATTAGGATTCGGGACGCAGGAGCATATTGCAAAACCGGTTGCACCAACCTTTCCGTATATGGCTTCAGGTAAACATGCAATGCTTCTCCCAAATTCCTTCCAATAAACCAAAATCCTCCAGTTGCCTTTCCTACCACTGATTTCCCATATTCGTAGATATTTAAAATGTGTGGCAGGCTCATAAGCTCGAGAACAATCATGTAAACGTATATTACTGGGTACTTTCAGTCTGGTATGCAATGCACCCGACAGCAGTAAACTAAACCGTCATGCATTCCCTTGTGATCATCCAGTGGCGACACGCTTTTTGTATACTACGCCCCTCTCAGCGAACAATCTGACAGTGTTTTGTATGCTAAATGACTTGTGTGTGGGATATGATGTATATTCAGAACATTAATGGTTCTTTGGAGGTTCATAACACTTCCGTTTGTGAGTCCACAAGAAGTACATGAAATGATTACATTTACAGATCAACAGCACAAGCGGTTCTGAGAAGCCACGTATCGACCCATACAGAAACACCCACATTAGCACGTGGTGTAGCCCATAGGTGACAGTGCAGGATCTCACTCTGACATCCAGTTGCTCGTACATTTGGTGAATACTGCCTTGGGATATGATATACCACGCCTGATTGACCTGTTCTTGTAGTTCTGTAAGAGTTGCCGGTTGACGAGATGCACGGGTCACTTCTCGTCCCATCATATCCCACATGTGCTCTACTGAAGACAAAGATGGAGATCGTACTGGCCACGGAAGTTGCTGCATGTCTTGCAGTGCACGTTGAGTTTCACTGGCAGTGTGTGGGGGAGCATCATCCTATTGGAACAACACGTTCCCTACCTGTTGCAAGAATGGCAAAAGAAAGGGTCTAACAACATTCTGCACCGACCGAGCGCTGGTTAGCGTCCCCTCCAGAAACACCGAAGGTGAACGACAATTGTAGCTTATCGCACCAAGCTCCATAAAGCCTGGTAGTGCACCAGTGTGTCTCAGATGAATGCGCTGTACGAGGCAGCGCTCACCAGGTCTCCGTTCAGTCGGAATCTACAGTCGACGCTCATTATCACGGCGAGCCATTCCACCTTCCAAGTGATCTTTTGACGGCACCAGCAGAGTCATGCACGTTTATGCTGTGGGGTGAGTGAAGACGGGCTAGAGGTGTGCTTGCCCGTAGTCTCACTGCTAATAACCTGTTCGCAACAGTTCGCGCTGACACATCTCAGCTTACATGCCCTCTTCTCTGTGATGTGGTAGCGGTAAAATCTGCCACTACTGCCCTTACAATAAGACGATTCTAGAAGGCGTCTGTGCTGTATGGACGTCCAGTACCTCTTCTACGTGTATGAGTATGTTCACGTGAACACTGATGCACAGTCGGCCGATGTGGCCGAGCGGTTCTAGGCGCTACAGTCTGGAACCACGCGCCCGCTACGGTCGCAGGTTCGGATCCTGCCTCGGGCATGATAGTGTGTGATGTCCTTAGGTTAGTTAGATTTAAGTAGTTCTAAGTTCTAGGGGACTGATAACCTCAGAAGTTAAGTCCCATAGTGCTCAGAGCCATTTGAACCATTTTTGAACCACTAATGCACAACAGACACAATACATCCAGTTTGTGTGGCAGTTCTTCGAAAGGACCATCCCGCTACTCGGAAGGCCGCAATTTAATCTCTTTCAAAGTCGTTCAGTTGGCCGTAGGAAGCATTAGTGCGTCTCTGTGGCATGGTTGCCTCCTTGCTTCACACTTTTGTACCACACTGAGCCTTATGGCTGTGAGCATTCCCTATTAAAGGGAAGACACAGATGACACCCTGGTAGCTATTCCATCTGTTGGCAGATGTCGTTGAAACCCCAGATCACGTAAGAAACAGATTGCCCAATCGCTTGGTCTAGCAGGCAACCCTTGTTAGGGAACGGCCACCAGGCGGCAGCAGCGTCACACCCTTACTTGTGGAATCAACCACTAGATGGCACTCCGTTCTGTGAAATATGTGGCAGCATCGGCCGAACGCGTGCAGCTTTCCACTATTTGGCGTCTGTGAAGTACAGCTGTTTCTGACATACCGGTGGTAGTGGATCGAGTCGTCATGCCGAGGGCCTGCGAGTATATCAAATGTGGAAGGAGTAGACGAACAAATCCTGAACTGAAAATGTTCAGATTCCCGTCCAAAATAAAGAAAGATTACGCGAGTGGATTTTAAATTCAAGTAAATCTATAAATTAGTTACGAGTAAGAATTAATAAAGATCCCTAAGCATTCGATCCTATCTAAATTTTGTCGATCTTATATTCTGATATAACGTGGCAGCCCTTCCTGTACAAGAATCATATCATATAATTTTTAAATGAAATCTTTGCTGCGATTTGGACTTTTTTTAAACTGTTTATTCATTTCACTATCGTAATTTTGGCTGTAGAGGCAATTTTGTGTGCAATGTGAAAACTGAAACCAATATAAGATATGGATAACAAAACGCAAATCATAGTGTGGTCGCATTTGGTAACTAATTTAAGAAGCATTACCTTACAAGACCTTTCCCTTGGTACTTGAAAATGGCTCTCGAACTGAGATCGCAACAGTGAAATAAATGAATAATAGACGTCATCTAACTGCTAGGTCATTGGTCCCTCTAAATCCTGGTATATACTAGAGCGAACGAAGTGAACGAGTGTAAAACCTCGTTTACACTGCTGCAAATGAGTATTCATAGATAATTCGCCAATGTTCAGTTCCATTCGTTTATACATGTGAACAAACGTTTATACTGGAATGAAGGGAGGAGGATAGAAGAGAACGAGCATAGCATGCAAACTATAGACGCTGCCTATTTTAATTTTTTTTTATCTGTGCGCTAATAATCCTCACACAGCTTTCACTCGAAAACAACACTGCTTATAGTAACATGTCTGCTTTTTTTTTTCTTTATTGTAATTTTAATCACCTCATACAAGGCGGGCTGGCAGCAGCTTAATACGCTGCTCTTCAGCCTTATGGGGTACAATAATATGATATAGGTGACACAGACAATACAAAAAATGGCGGGCAAAGAAAGTAGTTACAAAAAACAAAAAACAAGAAGCCGTTCACGTTGGACGATAAAAACACCAACACTTGTTGACACGGCGCACAAAACACGGAGAACGGCGACGGCACATGTGAACAGTTGAGTTGTAAACATGTCTGCGCGAGAATAGATTGTGTATTACTTATCATTTCGCATATGATTGTGAGAAGTATCCCTACAGTAGAAATAAACTTGGTTTGTGGAATTACAGGAGCTAATCTACATTCTTCGATTGAAAACTCGGGAGAAACCATAGCCGATCATGGTCTACAGTCAGCTGTGTGACGAATCATTTCGCGCGCAGCGCTCTAGCCGAACACAAATCAGCGTCATTCACGTCACCGAAGATACAGCGTTGCCAATTCCACGACATGGACAGATCAGTTAGCATTGTAGCGTCGCCTGCGACATCTGTAGACCGACGGGAAAACTATTTTTACGGTTGCCTGTTCCGTCGTAAGGACGGTCAATCTGTTTCTTACGTGATCTGGGGTCGAAACCATTATCAGTACTCCACAATTCGCAGTAATTTTGGAGGTTGTATCCGTGCTATAATCGACGCTATAAAAATACATAGAAGTCACAGCTTGTGTGGTGACTACTTTCTTTAATGATACATTTCGATTTATACATCATCAGATTAATAAAGATTCACATTGTCTTACTGATGAGACATTTTACGCCGTATCTGTTGAAAGGTAACTGTCGATTTTCAAGAGATTTTGACCATAAATGTAAAGGAACACGTGAATTTGATAAATGTACTCAACCTCTGTAATGTTGATATAACCATATTCTTTGTAAGTCTGTTCCTGAGACCCCAGAAAGGTTAGGTGTAGTTTGCCAGAGTAGCAGATAGTGTGTCTTAGACAGCCTGGCAATGTACTTGTCTGAGAAGGATGCAAGCTGGACTGCCATGTACTGGAGGCAGCATTATTTGATGAACATTTTGTATTACATTATTCTGAGAAAAATTTTATAGAACTCAGAAGATATGAATGCAACACTGTCAGAAGAGAAGTTTTCTAAGGTAGTCTACTTTTTTTACATAGTTGTAATTGTGTAGTTTCTTATTGTTAGAACATTGTGCATGACTAAAATTTACTGCAAGAAGTTTTATCGTGAAGTATATGAATTAGGCTTATAATTGAAATAAGTGTCAAGGAAAGTAATTGTACACAGGAAAATTATTGAGAAAGATTTTTACTAGCTTCTCTAGTTGTGAGAAATTTATGAAAGGGTGTACTGTAGCTAATCAACCATGGTTATACTTGAAGTCTTTGTTCTCATTTATCAGTCGTTAGGTTTAGTTCCTAATTTTCCCTTCTTTACCTTTATGAATGTGTTGGGATACCCGGATTGCACATCGCCCGTTGTGTGTTGCAGGAACATTTTTTATGTAAAGTGCTAAGATACCGCCTTACATTACACATCGCGAGTACGGTAAATGAAATTTGATTCTTGACAGTTTCGACATTATCTTAATAGTAACAGGTTGGAGGACACGCGAGCGTTCCATGCGCACAGCTAAGCCAATGAATATAATTACCATCAAGATTCATGTACATTGTAGGGCATAGTGACTGCCAGAGTGTTTTTGCGAAAATATCTGTATCAGTTCTGAAGCTTAATACTAGCAAAAGATCCTATGACATCGTGTTATGCTCATAAAATAAATCCGAAAAGTTCACGCTATTTTAAAAGGACGCTACTTTTGAGCGGTTGTTGCAAGACTCTACAACAAAAAATTCATTGCAGCTATGGACCCTATCGCATTGAAAATTACATATAAATAACATATAAATAAAGGCGAAACGCGTATGGCACTAAAATTGTGTTTTATTCAGTTGCTGTCAGACGGTCCATAAGTAAAAATTATCAATATACCGTAACATATAAATTTCTTTGAAAACGTATTGCTCTCTCGCAGGCGAACTGTTTTATGTACTGGCTAGCCTGTATTTCGCATCGTGTCGCGTGAGTTTCACATACTTTCGTTCAGTATTTAACACTTCTGTTGCCCTGACTGACTTTTACACATTTCAGTATCAAAAATGAGTTTCACACTGTTCCTCAGATACCGACCAGACACACACAAACACGAGGTTAAAAGTTTTTACATGGTACTTTCACTGTATATGACGTGTTCTCCTTTATCTTAATCTATCGAAGTATAAATCGAAACGCGTCATTAAAGAAAGTAGTCACCACACAACCTGTGACTTCCATGTACTTCTATAGCGTCCACTATAGCACTGACGCAATCTTCAAATAAAGTAAAAGTGGGCGCATACCTCTTAAGTGACTTATCGTCAAACCTGTTATCAATTAAGCGGATATTCTGTACGTTGCCAAATTAAACGAGCGTACTGGTTGAGGCACTGTAATTTCATTCGCGAGGACGGCGGTTCACATCGTCTTCTGGTTAGAAAGATTTTTTTTTTGTCCCGTGTTTCCCCTAAATAGTTCCATAAATACTGGACTGTTTCTTTTCAGAAGCACATGGCTGATTTCCTTCTTCAAACCGAGCTTGTTCTCTGTGATGACCCCATCGTCTGCGAAATGTTAGACCTTGCTCTTTCTTCCTTTTCCCTCACTGCCAAAAACACTAACGTAATGGCCAATGGATCGAGAAAGAACATGCTCTGTAATGTTCTTCAAGGTGGTTTCCCGTTAATCTGAGTAAGTGTGGCTTCCACTAACAGGAGGGGGCCAACCTGTCTCACTGTGAAGCCCTCCGCATGCTTCCTCTGTGTCATACAGGGTGGCCACAATAGAACATTTGGAAAATATGTCATGCGCCTTAAGGTAGGTTACCCAACTTGTATCATATGCACTTGGAGCAGGTGATGTAAATTGGTTCGCCTATCTTAAGGAGCATGAAACATTTTCAGGGCCAGTTTTATTCTGTCCAATCTATGTCTCGCGATAAGATGTTCAACGTGAAACATTTGGTTAAACTTTCTGATCATGGTTGTTTCTGATGAAGTACCTTGTACTACTCTTGTCTTCAGAGCACCACATTATGACATCGTTAGCTCAGAGTACAAATTATTTGTCACCACCTTAAAACAGCACACTGGTCACTATGGGACGCTGTAGACGGTGTAGACAAGGTACCGCGCGGTCATGTGAGCCTCTACTGATGAAATATAGGTGAGATCCGATGTACTACTGTATGTGCCAGTTGGTCGCACAGGAGCAGCGCAGTAAGGTGGACGACGTGAAGTCCGTGATGGAGCGGCAGAAACCATCTGTCGTGTTTCGACGTGCCCATGACCACACCGTGAATGACGTTGCTCGATTTGTTGGGGGTGTCAACATGGAGCCGTCCGCTGCGGACGAGCAGTTCTAGGCGCGTCAGTCCGGAACTGCGCTGCCATTACGGTCGCAGGTTCGAATCCTGCCTCGAGCATGGATGTGTGTGATGTCCTTAGGTTAGTTAGGTTTAAGTAGTTCTAAGTCTATGGGACTGATGACCTCAGATGTTAAGTCCCATAGTGCTTAGATCCATTTGAATAATTTGTCAACGCAGAAGGTCCAACATGTCAAGGAATTGGTGTACCACTCGTCACCATATATCTCGACGTAAGAACAATGGTACCAGAGAGATCCTGACAGTCACTGGATGGAACGAGTGTCTCGTCATGTCAATGACAAACAGATCCAATTGCGACTGAACTTCCTGATGCAAGTGAATGTAGATCCGTCTATAACACTACGCCCTAACAAAACAAATAGTCCTGTCACCGGAAAAGCCACGTATCACACTATTTTAAGGGGGATTGTGCATGTTGTATACACTTCACAAATGTACCTACTTTCCACAACTGTCGTATAATGCTACCCCTTTTACAGGATTCGACTGTGATGTATCACTAATGGATATTGAAATTAGACTATTAGTTCTTTTCCTAAGAGTTAACTTTCTGTATCAAGTTCGTGAAGTTGTTTTTCTAATGTATTTAGGAAGGTGGCAGCGGTAAAATACAGGGAGCGAAAGGCTATTTACAATTTGTACAGAAACCAGATGGCAGTTATAAGAGTCGAGGGGCATGAAAGGGAAGCGGTGGTTGGGAAGGGAGTGAGAGAGGGTTGTAGCCTAACCCCGATGTTATACAATCTGTATATCGAGCAAGCAGTGGAGGAAACAAAAGAAAAATTCGGAGTAGGTATTAAAATCCTTGGAGAAGAAATAAAAACTTTGAGGTTCGCCGATAACATTGTAATTCTGTGAGAGACAGCAAAGGACTTGGAAGAGCAGTTGAACGGAATGGACAGTGTCATGAAATGAGGGTATAAGATGAACATAAACAAAAGCAAAACGAGGATAATGGAATGTGTCGAATTAAGTCGGGTGATGCTGAGGGAATTAGATTAGGAAATGAGACACTTAAAGCAGTAAAGGAGTTTTGCTATTTAGGGAGCAAAATGACTGATGATGGTCGAAGCAGAGAGGATATAAAACGTAGACTGGCAATGGCAAGGAAAGCGAAATTTGTTAACATCGAGTATAGATTTAAGTGTCAGGAAGTCGTTTCTGAAAGTATTTGTATGGAGCGTAGCCATGTATGGAAGTGAAACATGGACGATAACTAGTTTGGACAAGAAGAGAATAGACGCTATCGAAATGTGGTGCTACAGAAGAATGCTGAAGATTAGATGGGTAGATCACATAACTAATGAGGAGGTATTGAATAGGATTGGGGAGAAGAGAAATTTGTGGCACAACTTGACTAGAAGAAGGGATCGGTTAGTAGGACACTTTCTGAGGCATCAAAGGATCATTAAATTACTACTGTAGGGAAGCGCGGAGGGTAAAAATCGTAGAGCGAGACAAAGAGATGAATACACTAAGCAGATTCAGAAGGATGCAGGTTCCAGTAGTTACTCGGAGATGAAGAAGCTTGACAGAATAGAGTAGCATGGAGAGCTGCATCAAACCAGTCTCAGGACTGAAGACCACAACAACAACAAAATTAGGGTCACCAGCATATCTACGCAAAGAAATGGTTAAGTTTCAGAAAAAAAACAGAAGTAAATTTGGCCTACTTTCCCGCTTTCCCTGACATAGCTTTACAAATAAATATAACTTTTCAGAATAAGGTTCTGAGAAAGACACAGGAATCCTTTAGCTACTATACCCAAATACATATATAGTTTTGATCCAGAAACATCACAAATTTTTAGTCTTCAGTATGTGGCAAAAAAACTGGCCAGTGAGGACTTACATGTTTGCATTTTGTATAACCAAGAAATTATATAATTATTTATTCTAATTGCATAATACACACATTTAAATTCATTAAGGCACTTTGTCTATAGCTTTCTCTTTACTAACGATCTGTCAAAAGCCAAAGGTAGGTTATGGTCATTCTATATTGTTATTCAGGATTTTTATGCAACTCTACTTCAGTGTTACTGAGCGACATAAGCAATTTTCCTTTCCTTTCCTTTCCTGTACTCTAACGACTTTCATTTACAACTTTACTCATGACTTAAAACTTGTAAAACCTCAGTATTTATGTATGACAAGTTCATTTTTTTAACAAATCTTATTTACTCACTTTCACTTTATTTACTGCCGCAAACAGAATAAGAATATTAAAATCGATACATTTTTCTGAAAACATTTTCTTCAGAACTTAAGCAAAGTTTCACGTCAGCATTCCTACTACGTACTTTTATCTACACTTTAAAAGTTACTCAACAACAATTATTTTCTGACATTTATTCAAAGAGGAAAATAAGTGCTTTCAGATACTGAATAAAGCACTCCAAATGTTTCTATAGCAGTTTTAGTCGGAATAATAAAACACTAGGAAAGGACCCTGCATAGTAAAAACTGGTTCAAATGGCTCTGAGCACTATGGGAGTTAACATCTGAGGTCATCAGTCCCCTAGAACTTAGAAGTACTTAAACCTAACTAACCTAAGGACATTCCACATATCCATGCCAGAGGAAGGATTCGAACCTGCGACCGTAGTGGTCGCGCGGTTCCAGACTGTAGCGCCTAGAACCGCTCGGCCACCCCGGCCGGTTTTGCGGATGATGTTTCTCCGCTTTCCCGTTATGCAGCATTAAATCTCCGATAAGGTGCCCCTTGAAACACCACACAGTTCATCTAACTTGGTTAAGGAGCCAGCCATCATAGGAGCACCAAAACGTTTTCCTTGTTCAAATTCACTTAGCTCCGACATAACGTACACACAACTACACAGAACACTCTTGTAACCACAACTGACACTTTCAACGTACTGAGTACGCTGCACAGATGCCGTTAGTGGACAAATACAAAAGTGCAACCCGCAGACTTGGCTAGCATGTGCCTTCATGTTCAAGCATTTATTTCTCGCGGTTTTTCCATATTTTTCTCCAACCGCTGTATTTGTACATGTATTTTGTCCACATCAGTACCTAGTTTTACTCTGCAGTTTCATCTGAATCCTGGGCAAACTTGCAATTCTCCCTGGGTAAGTAGTATTCAATAGTCTTGGACGATGGTTCACATTTTTGGGTGTGAAAATGGAACAAACACTTTTTGTATTTGTAATTTCTTCGCATTCTTCTCTTTTTTAAATTTTATTTATCGTAAGAGTCTGTCTTAAATGAGAAGTCGAGGAGTTCTGAAACCAATAATTATTTCAACTCCTGACACCCACTACAGCGTAACATACTCTTTATTACAATGTAATCATTTGATAGTCGACAGTTGCCCCGATGGATTATCCTAAATAGTAAAATACAGCAAGAAAAGAGTCCAGATGGTCCAGTATGGAGCAAATCCGTCAATAGTCCACAGAACATCAATACAAATGTAGTCGAGTTTCCGGCATACTGCCAGATGGCGAAAGTGTGGTGTAGACGCTGCAGAGACTTTAGCACAGCACGATTCAAAGCGTCTTGCACCAGCCGTGTTTTATCTCCGCCTTGACGTCAGTGGTAAGGCTCATGGGCCCATGTGGATAGACCATTGGCACCTCATGTTGGTTCCTGCAGGAGTTGTCTACAGTGGAAATTGCAGGATATCGACATTGGTTACATGTTCCAATACCATTAATGTAACCACTGCCTATGTCCGGCATCGACTTGCAATAACCACTCATTGACGACAGGTGTCAGCATGAGCACTGGAGGGCACACAAAGCGTGTCAGTGGGACGCGGCATACTCTGCTAGACAGACCACACAAAACAACCTGTAGCACACTGGAATACAGAAATACCTGGAGCTGCGTGAGATCTGTACATATCTTTATGCAATGTCCTACTCAACAGCGGATTCGTGTGAGACAGAGTGTTCAGCATCTGCAAAATTTTTAAAGGGACCTCATTTGGTCGGCTGATCAAAGTATGCAATATTCAGATCTATGAGGCATTCGACTATGGCAGTCACCAAGTGTTTTTATAAAGGGTGAAGAGCCTCCACGGCAACAACAGTGCGATAGCCAACATAAAAGTTCTACTGCCACCTCTGCATACTGGTTAGTTTTCACTAAGTGAGGTCTCGCAGGAGGTGGGTGCTGCGAGGTTTGCGTAAGTCTGGTTATCATTAAATATTAATACGCGCTCATTCGGAGATACATCGGATCAAAAGTTAAACGAAGGGGCGGTTTGAAGCGTAGGTGGGCGGAGCGCCAAGACAAGAGCCAAGGGAAAAAATCTCTCCGATAGTCGAGTCCGGTAGTAAGAGCAGCAGCGGATTGCTGTCTGCGACAGATCATACAAGGGTTAGGTAAGTTAGAGGTGGGTATCGTGCAGGCCGATACCTTTGACGTCGTGAGGCGTTGTTACTTTGTGGCTGCAGCTACGAAACGGCGTTGACTTCTGGGCCAGCATGAACATACCTGTAACAGTTGGATTCTTCATCGGTTACGTTCACAGTATGGGGTAGTGTTGGCGCTTTGTTTGTGCATTAGTGTGTGAGCTTGTTGACTTCTCTGCTGGTGCCTGTTGGTCGGCTGGGTTAGCAGTGGCATATCCAGTTAGTATTTCTGATGTACAGAGGCTTGCCCACGTTGTCGCTTGTGTGTGCTAGCTCGCCAGTTGGTTATACCCTATGGTCGCTTATGCAGTGGAAACCTATGGTTGTGATCATAGTTCCATAGAGTAATGATGAAAGGACTGCTCGAGTTTCTCGAGTTCCTGTATAGTCGTGTGGCGCGTTTTTTTTAATACTTCCTTAAGGGCTTCAACGCCGTATGCATTGTGAACAATAGTGTGGAGCGAGCTAATGGTGCGTAGCACTTTGTACTGTATGATATGCAGGCGGTGCAGGTGTCTAGGAGCTGCCTATCCCCAGACGGGAGCTGTGTACGTAATCAAAGGTCTGGTCGGTACCCTCCTATTTAGAGCGCTTTCCCTGTTGACCATTGGGTAAGGTTGTTTGAGCCTCGTGTGCGCTCTGTTGGCAACGTATTCTATGTGGTCCCCCCATGGAAGTTTCCGGTCCAGCCACAGACCGGGGTATCTAACTTTCTCTCGGAAACGCCTTGGGAGTTCATGTCTCTGATGTTTTCGCAGTAGCTTCGGTCTGCGTGTGAACAGGACTGCTTCGCATTTGTCGACGTTTACTTTAATATGCCCCCGTTCCAACTATGGTTCAAAATGGTTCAAATGGCTCTGAGCATTATGGGACTCAACTGCTGTGGTCATAAGTCCCCTAGAACTTAGAACTACTTAAACCTAACTAACCTAAGGACATCACACACATCCATGCCCGAGGCAGGATTCGAATCTGCGACCGTAGTGGTCGTGCGATTCCAACTATGCCTCGGTAGTTCTGAGTGCTGTCTGTAATCGTGAATTCATGTTCGACCGTTTCCAGTTTTGCTCAAGGATAGCTATGGTAACCGCGTAGAAGGCTATCGTCATGTTTTGTGTTGCTGGGAGATCATTAATGTACAGACTGAGCACCGTGGGCCCCAGTGTGCTTTCCTGGAATACTCCACCTTAGATGCTGTGCTGTGTCGATTGTTTGCCCTGCGCGTCAGTATTGAAACATATGTTCATGAGATATGAGTGTATGAGACGTAAGAGTCCGTCGGGGAAACCAGCATCGCTTAGCTGCGTATGAGGCCGTTGTGCCAACCGGCGTTGGACTGTATGGGAATTGAAGGCAGGAATACCCGTCGTCAGCCTTCCGGTAGACAATGTGTGACCACCACAATGGGGGGGGGGGGGGGGGCGGATCATTGTATTATGTATCAAGCACATCGTAACTCCTTCGCATCTCTACTTACCACGCGAGGGCAAGTTTTGTAGCTTCTGATATAAACTGTGTTATCCATTGCCCGGACACCAGCAGCAGATGAACTAGGAAATTACCATCCCATGTCCAGGCTGCCGTTAGCACAACATCACAAAATATTGCATTTGGAATGGTGCCTTGGTCGGTAAGCAGGGACTGTTCACGAATGGCGTTGCATTCCTGAAACGTTGTTACCAGTCTATCACTTCATTTTCGATTACTATTAATCAGTGTTCAATAATGCGGCAGTGCGTTTTTCTTTTGCAGTTTTCTCGAGTAATGCAATCTTTTATGTTGATATGGGACACAGGTGATTGCAGATGTCAAGTCATCGCTCTAACAACATAAACCCGATCAGTTACGAGTATTTAAACAGCATATTGTACTGCGCCTGTAAATTATCAAGGTCTTGGCGAGCCATTGCACGAGTTCAAATGGTTCAAATGGCTCTAAGCACTGTGGTACTTAACATATGAGGCCATCAGTCCCCTAGAAAAATGGCTCTGAGCACTATGGGATTTAACATATGAGGTCATCAGTCCCCTAGTCTTGTTGTTGTTGTTGTTGTTGTGGTCTTCAGTCCTGAGACTGGTTTGATGCAGCTCTCCATGCTACTCTATCCTGTGCAGGCTTCTTCATCTCCCAGTACCTACTGCAACCTACATCCTTCTGAATCTCCTTAGTGTATTCATCTCTTGGTCTCCCTCTACGATTTTTACTCTCCACGCTGCCCTCCAATGCTAAATTTGTGATCCCTTGATGCCTCAAAACATGTCCTACCAACCGACCCCTTCTTCTAGTCAAGTTGTGCCACAAACTTTTCTTCTCCCCAATCCTATTCAATACCTCCTCATTAGTTACGTGATCTACCCACCTTACCTTCAGCATTCTTCTGTAGCATCACATTTCGAAAGCTTCTATTCTCTTCTTGTCCAAACTAGTTATCGTCCATGTTTCACTTCCATACATGGCTACGTTCCATACAAATACTTTCAGAAACGACTTCCTGACACTTAAATCTATACTCGATGTTAACAAATTTCTCTTCTTCAGAAACGATTTCCTTGCCATTGCCAGTCTACATTTTATATCCTCTCTACTTCGACCATCATCAGTTATTTTACTCCCCCTAGTCTTAGAACTACTTAAACGTAAATAACCTAACGACATCACACACATCCATGCCCGAGGCAGGATTCGAACCTGCGACCGTAGCAGCAGCGCGGTTCCGGACTGAAGAGCCTAGAACCGCTCATCCACAGCGGCCGGTTATCGGACAAGTGATGACCTGTTAGCCAGAGGGAGATGGCCCCAGAGGACAGCTTAACGCGAGATCCAAAGAACAGTGCCTTTTGCACAGAGTCATTCCGCTAACCCTCCAGATAGCCCTGTCACGGAAGTCGGTCGCTGTGGACAAGGCCATTATGCGGAAGGCGGAGCGGTCTTTTCGGAAAAATTGGAGAGCTGTCTGGTAGACAAGCCATATAAAATACCTGTACCAATCTGCAGTACAGAAATCTGGAATTTCGTAAGGCCTGTGTGTTTCTTTATGCAGTGTCATATTCACCTAAATAGCCTTTCACAGTGACTGCTTGCCAAAGGTCGGACAATGGAAATAAAAGAATAGAGTGCGCGTAGCCAGAAGAGAAGATAACACCTTGACAGGTCCGTGGGACTGCAAACCTTTGGAATGTTGGGCACACTTTGTCAAGAGCCGACGCGCAACTTTCTGTTATTGGGCCACAGTATTTGTTGACGCGATTACTGAAGAAAAGAACAGGACATGCGGTGATCCGATAGTGCCCAAGAAAGTACAGTGGGAGAACAGGTGCCGTTTTCAGAGAAAATCGAACGTGGATGTTGCTCCCATTGCTCTGGGTTGCTACTGTTCTTGAGTGTGGGAGTTTGCCGCCAAATTGTTAGAAATTTTATTTACCATGAGAAAGTAAGAGATTGGCTAGCTGAGGAAGAGGTTTTGTTACGTGATATCTCATTGATTGGGAGAGAAGTGCTGATTCTTCCCTGAGGACTCGGAGGAGAAGGTTTTGGAGAGAGATAGATTTGGGATTCAGGACTAGAGTCATCGATTGCGACTTCATCAACTTGGATTTCGTCTTAGGACAGGCGGCCCTCGTTTTGGACACGTGGAAGGGAGTTTTCACTTCAGACATTTCAGTTTTGGCTTCCGTTTCTCCGGGTGGTGGACGCAGTGTACTTTCTAGTGACGAAGAATTGTGGTAAGATCACGCTGCCAAAGAGAATGTGGAATGAGAGTAGCGAGAAAGATGGAGGCGCGTTTACTTCCAAAGTTAAGAGTACTTTGTTTTGGATGTACGCTATGTGCTCAGTGAGTGACTCATGTTTCAGGCGCTTAGGTTTCCTGCAGGTGATTTCTTGTAATCCACAGTAGATTAGTGCAATCATCATGTCTGATGTAGAATCGAATATTAGATATATCTCTGTGGATCACGTATTAATTATCAGATCCTTGCCTCTACCCACATCCTCTGGGCCTTACCGTTCAATGTTTGTATTTAAGTGAATTTATTTGCAAGGATTTTGTGTTCCAATTTTCTTTTATCTCCTTTTTTGCATTTTTTACAGTGGTAGATTAAGGTCAAAGTGAACTTATGTTTTGTTTCAGTAGACAGATGAACCCCGTAACTCTCTTTATCAATGTCCATTCTTGCAAGGGCCACATTTTCGATTCACTTGTACGGCCATTCATTCCCAGACCGTTTCCATTGCTCACAGTCTTTCACTTTACATCTGAGTCGGTCGGGGCGGGGGGCGGGGGGGGGGGGGGGCGATCGACATGTCGATGCAGTGTTTATAATTAGCCATTGGCCGGTGGCCTCTTGCATTGTGTCCAGCGATGAATCATTCAATGTTTCGGAGAGGCTCAGCGGTGTTACTCCTTACGTCATGGCGTTGGGAGCCATCTAGTATGACGAACAGTAGCGAGTCAGGCAACTCTGAGAGAACAACACTGCGTCACTGTCGTCATGGTTCCTTACGTTTTACCTCACCTATGACACTGTCGTTATGCCAGGACAACGCTCGTCCACACATGGTACGTGTCTCTATGAACTGCTGTGTGATGTTGAAGCACTCCAGGGGCAAAAAGATGCAAAGATCTGCCCCGATAGAACGTGTGGGACCAACTCGGACGTGAACTTCATCCCACTACCAGCATCCAGGATATCAAGGACTATGTCTGATCCACTAAAGATGGCGGTTGGCTTATGTCAAGGCACGGAGGGGAATTGCACTGCTGCAGATTCCAAGCGGAATTTCATTATGCGCACGCGCCTTTAGTGCCTGAAGACAGCGCATATCCAGCAGATTATGTCTGTCGCAGAATTTGTCACTTACGACGACTGTCAGCGGTGACAACTCACAACAAATGGAACAGAAATTCAGTAAATAACTCGCTGAGCTCACATTTAATGCTCGCATTAGCTGCAGCATTCGCAGTAGAGCGCTCAGAACACTACTGAGCTCTGATTGGCTGTCGACGAATGCGTGAGTTAGGTGCGCAGAACAAGCCTAAATTTGACCGCCATCATTCGTGACTCCAGCTATAGTAACAACAGTCGTAGGCTGCTCGCCTCAGGAGAGTATACAACATATTTAGGTGCCTTTTCTGAACCGAATCAGTGCACTTATCCCGGCAAGAGGGGATGCAACGTCATACTGGTAAGTGGGTTCATACTGTCAACTTCTTCCTAAATTTGGCTTACTGTCGCTGTAATCACATCATCCCTTGAAGTTCCGTGTTCTTTTCTCCTGCCCTCTGCGTGTTTCGCTACTTCTGTGCTGATGGACGCTGGCGCCAGGACACCATGCAGCATAGAGGTTACGAGAGTATCGATAGAGACCAACGACAAGAGTCGCTGGAAACGCCCCGCCAGTGCCCTGTCAGCCGCCAGTGTTTAGCATCGCCGCTGCGGACCGGAGGGCCTTAGTTCGTTCCAGCTAATTAGTTGGAGCCTGTTACGCCAGTTAGTTCCAGTCTGTACGCCGTGGAGTTCCAGCGTGTCACCGATATGGAGCCTCAGACTTAGCCTCTAGCACAGAGACAGGCAGCATATAGCAACCTTATTGTGAACGTAGCGGAATTCTACGTCAACAGCATTGAGGCTACGTGGACTACGCAGAAGAGAGCTTGTACTATAACATATGAAAACTTAAGTTAAGTACCTCTTTATTTATGAATAAAGAACCCAGTTATTAATTGCATGCAATTTGTGTAATAGATTGAGGATACCGGCCACCAACCAACCTTCTCTTCTTGCTTCCCATGATACAGCTCTACAGAGACAACGAGACGACATAAAAGCGGCTAAAGAGAACAACACAACAGCTTCTGTCAACCAGTGTATAACTCTAGAGCAGTGTTTTTCATCAACAAAAACAAGACACAAGTTTGAATTACCCACATCCCACCAGCATTAGTTCTATACGTTCTTGTCGACGGTCAAATTATACATGCAGAGCTCTGCACTATACTTTCTTTGGAAGTTTCTTTTGCTCTTCTTGAATGTTCTTGTTCCACCTTGTGCTCTTCCTTAGCAAGCAAGATCGGAGGTGAGTTTATTAAAAAAACGCTTGCATTTTGTTCACTGTGATTTTTAAATTTTTTCACAGACATCCTTTCTTTAGGGACTGGTTTGAAATCAAAAATATTTCGGCGGTACCTTTTAGCTTGTATTGTATCGTATTGTATGGAACTGGGGGCCTAGAAGCGAGGGAGAGGTTTCGTCCCCGCCGTAGCCCTCAGTCGTTCACAAGCCCACAATAGTCTACAGCAGTCCACTCACCCCACCGCCGCCCCACTTCGAACCCAGGGCTATTGTGCGGTTCGGCCCCCAGTAGACACCCCCCCCCCCACCTCAATGTTTGCGTGGTAGAGAAATTATGGTGTACGAGTAAGTAGATAAAGTGTTTGTGCAGCAATCGCCGACATAGTGTAACTAAGGCGGAATAAGCGGAACCACCCCGCATTCGCTGAGGCAGACGGAAATCCGCCTTCAAAACCATCCACAGACTGGCCGGCACACCGGACTTCGACACTAATCCGCCGGTCGGATTCGTGCCGGTGACCGGCACCCTTTCCCGCCCGGGAAGCAGTGCGTCAGACCGCATGGCTAACCGGGCGGGCTACGTTTTAGCTTAATAGGAGCAGCATTTGTTTAAGTTATGGTTCTTTATTTTACCCTGCCTGATGACCATCAGAAGATTAATTAGGATTTTTTGTTGGTCGCCCTTTAGATGTTGTAGTCTAAGCAGTATTATTTTCAGTTTCAGTTTTCAAAAAAAATGGCTCTGAGCACTATGGGACTTAACATCAATGGTCATCAGTCCCCTAGAACTTAGAACTACTTAAACCTAACTAACCTAAGGACATCACACAACACCCAGCCATCACGAGGCAGAGAAAATCCCTGACCCCGCCGGGAATCGAACCCGGGAACCCGGGCGTGGGAAGCGAGAACGCTACCGCACGACCACGAGATGCGGGCTTTCAGTTTTCGTGACATCAAAATAATGCACATTAAACACAAGGGGATCATATGGTTCTATCTCACGTTCTTTGAACCCATTAACTGCCTTACCGACTATAGCTGCCTTGCAATAAGCAGAGCTCAGTGGATGACGATATCGTCAACTTGCGTCAGTCATCTTGCCGCATGGACTATATCAAAAGGCTTTAGTTTTTGGAGTGGGATCAACAAGAATAAGACACGAATAAATAGTCACTGTGAAATGCATCTTTTCTGTTTATTTATCTACAAGAATAAGCAAATATCTAACCAGTTATTCCACAAGTGCTTTTACTGAATGTCTTGAAAATTACTACGCGCCAAGCACTATACTCGACAGTGACACTCACTGAAAAGGAGGCAGAGATTTCTCTGTGTGAGTCTTTCGTGTCCCATCATGTGAAGCGTTAGCAGCAACCGTATGATGGTGCTACCTAGAAGTATTTATTTGCAATAAGTTTTAGTCATCTTAGCGCTCTTCTCAACTAGTCCCGATCTCCTCAACCTCAAACGCGCAGTTTTGTAAACAAAAAGAAATCGTTAGGGAATAAATCAGGCGAATCAGGACAATGAGGTATTAATGCGGTGGTCCCTTCCGTCAAAAAAACAACATTTTACGTACTATGTGACCACTGGTATTTTCATGATGTGACGATTTCTGTTATTTTTCCCAAGTTGGATGACTTGCAGCAAACAAATTGTTGTTTGCCATTCACCATTAAATATAATCTTAATTTGTCTCGATTGCGAGTTTGTACAATGATGTAACTGGTTTCAATCATGCTAAAAACCATCTCCAGATATGAACAATAAGATTCTGTCACAGAGAGTAACACGTCACATGTTGTACAATCAAGATACGTGTCTGTATCTAAATTTTCCGTCTTTTTCAAATCCATAAACGAACTTCTTGTTTTGGTTCAAATGGCTCTAAACACTATGGGACTTAACATCTGAGGTGATCAGTCCCGTAGACTTAGAAGTAATTAAACCTAACTAACCTAAGGACATCACAAGCATCCATGCCCGAGGCAGGATTCCAACCTGCGACGTAGCAGCCGCGTGGTTCCGGATTGAAGCGCCTAGAACCGCTCGGTCACAGCGGCCGGCTTCTTGTTTTGAATCAGCATCCATATCATATTATTCATTGTCGTCACGTAAACTGATCAAGCGCCTCTGTGATTCAGTTTCGCATAACAAAAAATCAATTTTTTTATTATAGTTTGTGCCTCTTGCTTTAGTAGAATCTGTTTTCTTTTATTAATGTTTGTTGCTTTTTCGATCTTTGCATGTTCTTTGATTTTCTGTTTCTGTTCTTTAAATTTTCAACACGTTTTTATGTAACGAAGCTGTCATAATTGTCGACTGTACTTTCCTCTATTTTTGTATCTACGCCTGTTGCTACAGGGTGTTACAAAAAGGTACGGCTAAACTTTCAGGAAACATTCCTCACACACAAAGAAAAAAATGGAAATGTCGTGTGGCTAGGGCCTCCCGTCGGGTAGACCGTTCGCCTGGTGCAAGTCTTTCGATTTGACGCCACTTCGGCGACCTGCGCGTCGATGGGGATGAAATGATGATGATTAGGACAACACAACACCCAGTCCCTGAGCGGAGAAAATTTCCGACCCAGCCGGGAATCGAACCCGGGCCCTTAGGATTGACAGTCTGTCACGCTGACCACTTTTTTTTTTATAAAAACATTTATTAAAAAAACAATGTTACACTCCAAATACATACTAAGTTATGCATACATGAAGTTATTTAAACATTTCAGTTACGCTGACGTTAAGGAAAGACAACAGAGGATTGTGTTACTGACTAATTACCAGAAAGAATTAATTTAAACATCAAGAACAAAATTTTTAAAGACATTCAAACTTCAACCTGAAGAAGTAAAATCTGCACTTTGAATTACATGAGGTGCAATCTTGACAGAAGCATAATTTCTTTATGATGGATATCAGCAAGTTGATGGGATACTTTTAATTAAAACAATTTAATAATCATATTAGACAATTTCTGAAATACTTGAGAATGGCGGAAAGGAGATATATAATAAATTTGACTAGCCTTCCAACTACACTTTCTGGACATTAATTGAATCTGATCAGATCTATATAATCAGTCTTTCACTGGATCAGATCTATGTAAACAGTCTTTCACTGAGAAACTGACTTACACGTCACAGTGCAAAAATGAACAGGGCAATGTGCCAGCCATTGAATATTACATTTATCAGATAGAATCTTATGGTTTTAAACAATCGATAAGGACATTTCTATAAAAACTGTCTATTTCCAAATTTCTAGTATAAGCCAATAATGCACCTTTAATGTTTTGTGTTTTGACACTATTTCGACACACAATCTCAATGTCACATAAGTTCTGTACATTAGCTTATAAGTTGCAAAAACTACTCTCTGAAGTAGAAAAAGTACACATCATTAATATACTGTAAAATCTTAAATAGTATCCTTAAGGTAACTACAATACATCACTGTCAACACAGTCTTCTTTTTTATATTAACCAATGCCTATTCTTTCAAATACAATTTTTAACATATTACCGAACTTTTTCTTGTGATTCGAATAGCTTCTAATTTTGTGAAACGCACACAGCATGTGTACTTTGAACTCTATGATGCTATCGGATCCTAATTTGTTAAGGACGTAGTTAACAAAATTTCCCAGCAACCAGTGCACAGCGTTATTTTTTGCTTCTGGGAAATAGCGTGCGTCAGGCCTGTGTATCAATGACAGCGATATATACTCAGGGGATGTTCTTGTAATCAGAGCTATTTGCTCTCGGACCCACTTCCAACTATTCATGTGACCACTGCAAGTATATCTGTGAATTACTGTGTCAACTAGATGGCATTGTTGACATAAATTTGCTTCACAGAGTCCGATTGCGTGCAGTCTTTCATTGGTGCTAACTATGTTGTTAACTGTCTTGTACCATGACGTTTTTATATTAGACGTGAGCACATTAGAACTAATGTTTTTCCAAATCTCAGTCCACTCAATGTTTGGAAACTGTCGTTCTATTTTGTTTCTTCCTTCGCTTTTATTTCGTTCCCGCATTATGGCTCTCGATGTTAAGTGTCGTGACTGCCTGCGTTCGACACTGACATAACTAAACCCAACATAGAAAATCCTCACGTGCTGTAAGCGACTGTTGATATTCTGCACGTCAATCGGGGGAAGCAGGCTTGGAGGTTTAATGATCTCGAAAAGTTGGCTGGTTATGCTTTCTCGCGAGTCTCTTATTAAATTAACTTGCCTTTTGATAAAAAGAGCAGAGGCTTTATCCGTTATATCAGTTAATCCTAGTCCACCATTTTTAGGATCTAAAGTGGCTACTTTAGCAGGTACTCTGAACACTTCACCTCTCCACAAAAAGTTGGTGATTTTGGACATTATTCTCCTCGCTATCATTCTCGGTATTGGAAACAGCTGGGCAGTATAATAAGCCTTAGCAAGGATGCATGAGTTGATATACTGTGTTCTTTGAACTTGGTTCATATATCGAGTTAAATTCTCTACAATGGCTCCTTGCACTTTATCTCCTGCAGCTTTCCAATTTAAAGCCGTCATTTTCATAGGACATGCTGTCAGGGTGATCCCAAGTGTTTTATGTTGTCGGACTATTTTTGCCCACTCGACGTTGATATTATCAAAACCTCTGAGATTTAACATCTTACTTTTTTTTTCGTTTGCATTGGCTCCAGATGCTCTACAGTACGAATCAATCACCGTTGCTAGCATGGTTACCTCGTCATTATCCCTTATAATGACCCCTATATCGTCAGCATAGGCTCTTATAACAGTTTTATTTCCTGATAATGTTAGCCTTTTAATGTAGCATGGACATGTCGGAGGAAAGGTTCCAGCGAAATGGCGAAGAGCGACATGGACAGAGGACTTCCTTGAGGAACACCTCGTTGTATTTGCATCGGCCTGGATTGTTGACAATTCACCGCTATTTTAGCATTTATTCCAGTTGCTATGTTCTTAATCAACTGTATGACCCTATCGTTGAAACCTATTTTCTTCAATGTCTGTAGAAGATATTCATGATTTACTACATCGAACGCTTTATAAAAATCTAAAAACAATAAAGCACACTTTATGTTTGTTACAGTAGTTATTGCAATGATACCCCTGAATTCCGCTAGATTTTGAAAAATGGTTCTGCCTTGTGCACAGTTCTGATGTTGACTAATAATTTTATCTGTAAGGCATGAAATTCTCTTGTTTATTATTCTAGCTATTAATTTATAATCAGAAATCAGCAGTGAAATTGGACGAAAATTATTTAAATCTTTGTTTCCATTATTTTTTGGCACCAAAACAATTTTACTCTCCTTAAACTCAGCCGGAATCATTTTCCCCTGAATAACCTCATTTACAATGTCCGTGATTTTCGCACCTACTATTGGCCAGCAACGGATGTAAAACTCTGCTGGCAGACCATCCGGTCCAGGGGATTGTTTTGGTGGTGAGGCGCACAGAGTCTCATACACGTCTTCTTCAGTGACAACCTCGAGAAAATTTTCGTTGTCATCATCTGTCAGCTGTGGGGCTAGGATGTCAAGGAATTCTTCCAAGGAAGCATCTCTACTTTGATGTACAGAATATAGCTCGCAATAATAGCGATAAATCTCGTCCATGATATCCTGCTGGGTTCTGAGAATCGTACCGTGTTTTGTTCGAATTTCAACAATAAAAGTCCTTCTCCCGTTTTTCGTATGCTTCACTAAATGATATAGGGAAGTAGTTTCATCTTCTGACACCGAATTTGCCTTCGATTTTATTTTCAACCCTTCCATTTGACTTCTCTTGATATTAAGTAACTTGGCTTTGACTTTTTTGATGTCTGCTATCCGAAGTGAGGAACCTGCTGAGACTTGATCATATAGATCTCTCAAAACGGAATAGTAATACTCTATAGTGCATTTCATTTCCCTTGCTCTCTGGGCACTGTATTGAATAAGAACTTTCCTCAACTTTGGCTTTGCCATTTTAACCCACCAATCAATAGCAGTGGCATATCTACTACGGGCTCGCAGGCATATTGCCAATGTTTCTTTAATCAGTTCTCCTAAATCATGATTTACTAACAAGGAAGTGTTCAAATTCCACTGATTCTTGAATCGGCGAACCGGCTGTCTTGTTAGATTTATGCAAGCTAAGACACTTGAATGGTCTGAAAAGTACGTAGGAATGGTTTCTACTTTTGTCACGGAAGTTTCAAGATTGTTAGAAATATACAGTCTATCAATCCTGCTGCGTGATATTGCCGTGACATAAGTGAACTCAACACTGGAGGGGTATTTGATTTCCCATACATCCTTTAATTCTAAACCAGTAACTAGTTGTTTTAGTTCACTTGAGAAATTAAAATTAGGTAACTGATCTTTTCGATTTAAAACACAATTAAAATCACCTCCAAGTAATAACTGTCTTGGCGATTTCCTTAACAAGTATATCAGGTCATCTTTGAAGAAACGTGCCCTGTCAGCTCGATGAGAACTTCCTGAAGGGGCGTACAAGTCGACGATAGTCACATCATAGATATTTAGTCCTATTCCTCTTCCGGATTCCAGTCGTTCCACCTCGCTTACTGCAATCCCTTCCCTCACCAAAATAGCTATTCCAACACTTGTTTCGGGAGACACATTTATGTAACTGACAAAACCGGGAATTACCAAATCCGAAATTAGAACTTCTTGTAACAGGGCAATATCAGTCGCGGATTCGTACAAAAATTCAAACTTTCAGAAAACATTCCTCACACACAAATAAAGATGTTATGTGGACATGTGTCCGGAAACGCTTACTTTCCATGTTAGAGCTCATTTTATTACTTCTCTTCAAGTCACATTAATCATGGAATGGAAACACACAGCAACAGAACGTACCAGCATGACTTCAAACACTTTGTTATAGGAAATGTTCAAAATGTCCTCCGTTAGCGAGGATACATGCATCCACCCTCCGTCGCATGGAATCCCTGATGCGCTGATGCAGCCCTGGAGAATGGCGTATTGTATCACAGCCGTCCACAATACGAGCACGAAGAGTCTCTACATTTGGTACCGGGGTTGCGTAGACAAGAGCTTTCAAATGCTCCCATAAATGAAAGTCAAGAGGATTGAGGTCAGGAGAGCGTGGAGGCCATGAAATTGGTCCGCCTCTACCAATCCATCGGTCATCGAATCTGTTGTTGAGAAGCGTACGAACGACTGAAATGTACAGGAGCTGTGCATGAACCACATGTTGTGTCGTACTTGTAAAGGCACATGTTCTAGCAGCACAGGTAGAGTATCCCGTACGAAATCATGATAACGTGCTCCATTGAGCATAGGTGGACGAAACTAAAATGAGCTCTAACATGGAAATTAAGCGTTTCCGGACACATGTCCACATAACATCTTTATTTGTGTGTGAGGAATGTTTTCTGAAAGTTTGGCCGTACCTTTTTGTAACACCCTGTATATTTGTAAGTGCACAGTTTATAATTAAAGATAAACATGTAACACTGTGTTGCTATATGACACATGCATCCAATTTACACCATATTACCACATTATGCATTAGTTGAATAAATACTGAGACGTACTTGTGGTCATATCGATTCTGACTGCTCACTGAACTTCTCTCGTCTTCGTTTCTCGGCGACGGCTTCCCAGGCGTCTCGCAATCGGCTAACGTTGCGGCTCTTTGAATTGATCGCTCGTGCGACTTTCTGTGGTTGTCTTGTCTTGCTAGCTGTTCCGAACGCTAACAGGGGTCCGCATCCGAGAACGGAGGACTGGTCACCATGTTGTGGTTGGCGATCGTCTAACGTGAAGAGCGTCCCGACGTCATCTGAAGACTCACTGCCTCCCTTCATCTTCGTGGTCGCCGGTTGCCGTCTTCTGTGTCGGCCGATTCCTCCTGCCTTGACTGCATTCCTTCTTCAACAATCTCCGGCATCGAAATAAATGGTGATCAACTTGCCTCCAGTGTAACTAAATGTCGGATGCTGTTCGATGTGATAACCTTGTTCTTTTACCGATGCCTTGTCACTGTTGTTTGTTGTGTGATCTTGCTTGCCCTACAGTTCTGTGTAGCTTGGGCTAGTGGCCAGCATTTTGGCTTCTGTTCTTAATGAGGATCAGCATCCATGTAATCGGAACACACCCGGGCTATTCAAAAAAAAATGGTTCAAATGGCTCTGAGCACTATGGGACTCAACTGCTGTGGTCATAAGTCCCCTAGAACTTATAACTACTTAAACCTAACTAACCTAAGGACAGCACACAACACCCAGCCATCACGAGGCAGAGCCGGGCTATTCCTAAGACAGTTGTGTAATAGCTCACATTTTGCGCAGTTCTAGTCCCCTTATTACCTTATGAAACGTTGTGACTGATTCTTTAAAATGGTATGTGTGTCTTATTTCTGAACTGTTGTGAAAACATTTCCGTTTGTTTATTTACTTTAAAGCAAATGTAGATTAAACATGCACAGTGTATCTGGCTTTAAGTTTATTATCCGAAGGCTGAAAGCCTGTGTGTGTGATCTGTAATTAACTTCTGTATGTATCGTGATCTGGGGTTACTTTCTCTCTTTGCGGGTAATTTTGGCTCACTGGTCGGAAAAGGGTTAGAATCTATTTCTCACTAAAATCCCAGCACTAGCATGGAGTGAACAAGGCAGCATGCATTTACAATGGGTGAAGACGCAGTTGTCACAGCCCTGGACGCAATGTTGTTCACAAATATTTTTAAAGCTGTTACACTCCAATAACTTCTGCGTAGAGGGTTCACATCGGTTGACCTGTACACACAGTAGGTGTGCTTTATCATTCTGTGGTTATTACGGAATAAGACGAGGAACCGTCAATTGTGTGGAATTCAATTTAGATATCATACGTCGATGCGCCAAAGAAACTGGTATAGGAATGCGAATTCGAACACAGAGATACGTAAAATGGGAGAATACGGCGCCTATATAAGAAAATAAGTGTCTGGCGCACTTGTTGGATCGGTTACTGCTGTTACAATTGCAGGTTATCAAGATTTAAGTGAGTTTGAACGTGGTGTTACAGCCGGCGCACGAGCGATGTGACACACTATCTCTGAGGTAGCGATGAATTGGGGATTTTCCCGTACGACCATTTCACGAGCGTACCGTGAATATCAGGAATCCGGTAAAGTATCAAATCTCCGACATCGATGTGGCCGGAAAAAGATCCTGCTAGAACGGGACCAACGACGACTGAAGAGAATCGTTCAACCTGACAGAAGTGCAACCGTCCGCAAACTGCTGCAAATTTCAATGATGAGCCATCAACAGGTCAGCGTGCTAACCATTCAGCGAAACGTCACCAATATGGGCTTTCGGAGCCGAAGATCCACTCGTGTACCCTTGATGACTGCACGACACAAAGTTTTGGCCTCACCTGGCTATGTCAACTCCGAAAATCGTCTCCTTTCAAATTGTATCTAGCGGGTGGACGTGTATGGGTGCGGAGACAGCCTCTTGAATCCATGACCCTGCAAGTCAGCAGGAGACTGTTCAAGCTGCTAGAGGCTCTGTAATGGTGTGGGGCGTGTGCAGTTGGAGTGATATGGGATCCCTGATACGTCTAGATACGACTCTGACAAGTGACACGTACGTAAGCATCCTATCTGCTCACCTGCATCCATTCATGTCCATTGTGCATTCCGACGGACTTCGGAAATTCCAGCATTACAATGCGACACCCCACACGTCCAGAATTGCTATAGAGTGGCTCCAGGAACACTCTTCTGTGTTTAAACACATCCGCTGTACACCAAACTCCCCAGATACGAACATTATTGAGTATGTCTGGGATGCCTTGCAACGTGCTGTTCAGAAGAGCTTTCCACCCCCTCGTACTCTTACGGATTTATGGACAGCCCTGCAGGAATCATGGTGACAATTTCCTCTAGCACTACTTCAGACAGTAGTCGAGTCCCTGCCATGTCGTGTTGCGGCACTTATGCCTGCTCTAGAGGGCGCTACACGATATTAGGAAGTTGTACCAGTTTTTTTTTTTTTTTTTTTGGCTCTTCAGTATACAAATCTTGTAACTTTCTAAGCCAGTAAGTTCCTGAACAGTGCTGCATGCTAGTGATGGTTGATACGGTTCACTCGACAGGATGGAGCCATCAGTTGCCGCTGAGAAGTGCAGTGAAATGATGCACGTTCCGTCATTATTGGTCGTAATTTTCGTAGAGTGAATTTTAAGAGGTGAGAGCAACTGTGTAATAATTCTTTCACGTTGAACGATTCTCTTCAGTCGTCGTTCGTCTCGTTCTAGTAGGATCTTTTTCGGCCGCATCGATGTCGGAGATTTGATGTTTTACGGGATTTCTGATACTCACGGTAGACTCGTGACATGGTCGTACGGGAAAATTCCCACTTCATCGTTACCTCGAAGATACTGTGTGCCATCGCTCGTGCGCCGACTGTAACATCACGTTCAAACTCACTTAAATCTTGATAAGCTGCCATTCTAGCAGCAGTAACCTATCTAACAACTGCTCCTGACTCTTTTTGTCTTATACTGGTGTTGCCGACCCTAAAGCCGTATTTTGCCTGTTTACATATCTCTGTATTTGAGTACACATGCCTATACGTGTTCCTTTGGGGCTTCAGAGTACATGTGTCATACTCACCGTTGTGTTAAATCCTACCACCCTCCGCTACTGACGACGTGTTAGCAACTAGCCGAAAATCTACATCTACACACATGCTCCGCAAACCACCGCATGGTGCGTGGCGGAGGGTACCCTGTACACCTACCAGTTATTTCCTTTCCTGTTCCACAAGCAAACAGAGCAAGGGGAAAACGACTGTCTACATGCCTCCGTATAGCCCCTAATTTCTCGTATCTTGTCCTCGTGATGGCGAAATTTATGTTGGCGGCAGTAGAATCGTTCTGCAGTCAGCTTCAGACGCTGGCTCCCTAAATTTTCTCAATTATCCTCGAAATGAATGTCAATATCCCTCTAGGGATTCTCATTTGAATTCCTGAAGCAGCTCCGTAATACTTGCCTGTTGTTCGAAAATATCGCTAACAAATTTAGCAGCCAGACTCTGAACTGTTTCTACGTCCTTCTTTAATCCGACCTGAGGTGGTTCCCCAAACACTCTAACAGTACTGTAGTATAGGTCGCACTAGGGTCCTACATGCGGTCTCCTTTACAGATGAACCACACTATCCCAAAATTCTTGTCTTTCCTACCACAATCGTCACATGCTCGTTCCATTTCACATTGCTTTGTAACTTTACGGCCAGACGTTGTGGACGAGCGGTTCTAGGCGCTACAGTCCGGAACCGCGCTGCTGCTTACGGTCGCAGGTTCGAATCCTGCCTCGGGCATGGATGTGTGTGATGTCCTTAGGTTGGTTAGGTTTAAGTAGTTCTAAGTCTAGGGGACTTTACACCTAGATATTTAATCGACGTGACTTTGTACAACAGCACACTACTAGTGCTGTATACGAACACTGTGGGTTTGTTTTTTCTACTTATTCTCATTAACTAAGATTTTTCAACATTTAATGCTAGTTGCCATTCATCACACCAATTAGAAACTTTGCCTAAGTTACCTCGTATCCTCCTACAGTCATTCAACGACAACACCTTCCCGTACACCACAGCATCATCAGCGAACACCCGCAGATAGCTGCCCACCCTGTGCGCCAGATCATTTATGTACATAGAAAATAATAGTGGTCCTATCACACTTTCACGAGGGACTCCCGATTCTAAAACATGGTTCAAATGGCTCTGAGCACTATGGGACTCAACTGCTGTGGTCATAAGTCCCCTAGAACTCAGAACTACTTAAACCTAACTAACCTATGGACATCACACACATCCATGCCCGAGGCAGGATTCGAACCTGCGACCGTAGCGGTCGTACGGTTCCAGACTGTAGCGCCTTTAACCGCTCGGCCACTCTGGCCGGCTCTCCCGATTATACCCTCTTCTCTGATGAACACTCACCATCGAGGATAACATACTGGGTTCTATTACCTTAGAAGTCTTCAAGCTACTCGTATATTTGGGAACCTATTCTATGTGCTCTTAAATGTGTTAACATTCTGCAGTGGGTACCGCGGAAATCTAGAACTATGGAATCTGCCTGTGGCCCTTCATCCATACCTCGCAGTACATCATGTAAGAAGAGGGGAACTGAGTTTCGGACGAGTAACGCTTTCTAAAACAGTGCTGACTGATGGACATAAGCTTTTTGGTCTCTAGACCCGCTGCGACGACAGCACATAATGCCGTAGAGAGAGAACTGTTTACATCATACTTCAACATTAGCGCGTCATAACGTGCACATGCTGGCCTACTCGTAAAGCCAGCTCACGCAGCAGGCTAGCCGGCTACGCGTGGCAGGTGATCCTGCCACGACACGGAGACCGCATCCATTAGGGGCGCTAACTGCCGCGGCAGCGGCGCCGTGTTAATGGGGCCCTAATTAGCTAGAGGGTAGTCTGCCGACGCTACCTTACACCTGACCCTCCGGGAACCTCCTCTCCACACTGCGCCGTGTTTCGCAGTAAGGGAAATCTTAGGGGTGGTATCATTAATACTCGCTAACACGCCGTGAGCAGATTTCTTGCGGCGGATAAATAGAGGAAAATATATACGCTACGTGACACCACCACCCAAGCCTGCTTTAGCAGACGCCGAGACGCGCACATGACTGCTCTAGCGAGATCGAATAACACAGAGGCCCCATTTAACTAAAGTAACATTTACATTACGACAGAATATTGATACTCTCGTTACAAATAACAGTCTAGTACATTTCATTTCTTAATGTTAAATTCTTCCACATCTGTATAGCTTTTCAGGCCAGATTTTCTCCTCAGAGGGCAGTCGAAGAGCAGAATTAAGGCAGAGCCACATTAGCTACACGCTACAAAACGGTCTCCAGGAATCTGATCTAAAGAATCAAACTCTCATGTGTAAAACACCTTCAAAAGTCTGGCTACTTTAGAGACGAGATTGTTGTAAGTGCTGCGCTTTGAGAAAAGCAAGTTTTTCACGCACCTCAATGTTTATGCCACATCTCCTGAACAATGTGTCGTACAGTGACACAATTTTGCAGGCACAGTCAGTGGTACTTTTAGATGTTGTTGTTGTGGTCCTCAGTCCTTAGACTGGTTTGACGCAGCTCTCCATGCTACTCTATCCTGTGCAAGCTTCTTCATCTCCCAGCACCTACTTCAACCTACATCATTCTGAATCTGCTTAGTGTATTGATCTCTTGGTCTCCCTCTACGATTTTTACCCTCCACGCTGCCCTACAATGATAAATTTGTGATCCCTTGATGCCTCAAAACACGTCCTACCAACCGATCCCTTCTTCTAGTCAAGTTGTGCCACAAACTTCTCTTCTCCCAATCCTATTCAATACCTCCTCATTAGTTACGTGATCTACCCACCTTATCTTCAGCATTCTTCTGTAGCACCACATTTCGAAAGCTTCTATTCTCTTCTTGTCCAAACTAGTTATCGTCCATGTTTCACTTCCATACATGGCTACACTCCATACAAATACTTTCAGAAACGACTTCCTGACACTTAAATCTATACTCGATGTTAACAAATTTCTCTTCTTCAGAAACGATTTCCTTGCCATTGCCAGTCTACATTTTATATCCTCTCTACTTCGACCATCATCAGTTATTTTACTCCCTAAATAGCAAAACTCCTTTACTACTTTAAGTGTCTCATTTCCTAATCTAATCCCCTCAGCATCACCCGATTTAATTTGACTACATTCCATTATCCTCGTTTTGCTTTTGTTGATGTTCATCTTATATCCTCCTTTCAAGACACTGTCCATTCCGTTCAACTGCTCTTCCAAGTCTTTTGCTGTCTCTGACAGAATTACAATGTCATCGGCGAACCTCAAAGTTTGTACTTCTTCTCCATGAATTTTAATACCTACTCCGAATTTTTCTTTTGTTTCCTTTACTGCTTGCTCAATATACAGATTGAATAACATCGGGGTTAGGCTACAACCCTGTCTCACTCCTTTCCCAACCACTGCTTCCCTTTCATGCCCCTCGACTCTTATAACTGCCATCTGGTTTCTGTACAAATTGTAAATAGCCTTTCGCTCCTTGTATTTTACCCCTGCCACCTTCAGAATTTGAAAGAGAGTATTCCAGTTAACGTTGTCAAAAGCTTTCTGTAAGTCTACAAATGCTAGAAACGTAGGTTTGCCTTTTCTTAATCTTTCTTCTAAGATAAGTCGTAAGGTTAGTATTGCCTAACGTGTTCCAACATTTCTACGGAATCCAAACTGATCTTCCCCGAGGTTCGCTTCTACCAGTTTTTCCATTCGTCTGTAAAGAATTCGCGTTAGTATTTTGCAGCTGTGACTTATTAAACTGATAGTTCGGTAATTTTCACATCTGTCAACGCCTGCTTTCTTTGGGATTGGAATTATTATATTCTTCTTGAAGTCTGCGGGTATTTCGAATGTCTCATACATCTTGCTCACCAGATGGTAGAGTTTTGTCGTGACTGGCTCTCCCAAGGCCATCAGTAGTTCTAATGGAATGTTGTCTACTCTCGGGGCCTTGTTTCGACTCAGGTCTTTCAGTGCTCTGTCAAACTCTTCACGCAGTATCTTATCTCCCATTTCATCTTCATCTACATCCTCTTCCATTTCCATAATATTGTCCTCAAGTACATCGCCCTTGTATAAACCCTCTATATACTCCTTCCACCTTTCTGCCTTCCCTTCTTTGCTTAGAACTGGGTTGCCATCTGAGCTCTT
Source organism: Schistocerca nitens (assembly GCF_023898315.1). NCBI lineage: Eukaryota > Metazoa > Arthropoda > Insecta > Orthoptera > Acrididae > Schistocerca > Schistocerca nitens. Next base: position 216,267,772 of record NC_064615.1, on the reverse strand, counting down.
GATATTCATACAAGTGGTTCTCTTCTCTCCAAAGGTCTGTTCAATTTTCCTGTAGGCAATATCTATCTTACCCCTAGTGAGACAAGCCTATACATCCTTACATTTGTCCTCTAGCCATCCCTGCTTAGCCATTTTGCACTTCCTGTCGATCTCATTTTTGAGACGTTTGTATTCCTTTTTGCCTGCTTCATTTACTGCATTTTTATATTTTCTCCTTTCATGAATTAAATTCAATATTTCTTCTGTTACCCAAGGATTTCCATTAGCCCTCGTCTTTTTACCTACTTGATCCTCTGCTGCCTTCACTACTTCATCCCTCAGAGCTACCCATTCTTCTTCTACTGTATTTCATTCCTCCATTCTTGTCAATTGTTCCCTTATGCTCTCCCTGAAACTCTCTACAACCTCTGGTTCTTTCAGTTTATCCAGGTCCCATCTCCTTAAATTCACACCTTTTTGCAGTTTCTTCAGTTTCAATCAGCAGTTCATAACCAATAGATTGTGGTCAGAATCCACATCTGCCCCTGGAAATGTCTTACAATTTAAAACCTGGTTCCTAAATCTCTGTCTTACCATTATCTATCTGATACCTTTTAGTATCTCCAGGATTCTTCCAGGTATACAACCTTCTTTTATGATTCTTGAACCAAGTGTTCGCTATGATTAGGTTATGCTCTGTGCAAAATTCTACAAGGCGGCTTCCTCTTCCATTTCTTCCCCCCAATCCATATTCACCTACTATGTTTCCTTCTCTCCCTTTTCCTACTGACGCATTCCAGTCACCCATGACTATTAAATTTTCGTCTCCCTTCACTACCTGAATAATTTGTTTTATCTCGTCATACATTTCATCAATTTCTTCATCATCTGCAGAGCTAGTTGGCATATAAACTTGTACTACTGTAGTAGGCATGGGCTTTGTGTCTATCTTGGCCACAATAATGCGTTCACTATGCTGTTTGTAGTAGCTAACCCGCACTCCTATTTTTTTATTCATTATTAAACCTACTGCTGCATTGCCCCTATTTGATTTTGTATTTATAACCCTGTAATCACCTGACCAAAAGTCTTGTTCCTCCTGCCACCGAACTTCACTAATTCCCACTATATCTAACTTTAACCTATCCATTTCCCTTTTTAAATTTTCTAACCTACCAGCCCGATTAAGGGATCTGACATTCCACGCTCCGATCCGTAGAACGCCAGTTTTCTTTCTCCTGATAACGACGTCCTCTTGAGTAGTCCCCGCCCGGAGATCCGAATGGGGGACTATTTTACCTCCGGAATATTTTACCCAAGAGGACGCCATCAACATTTAATCATACAGTAAAGCTGCATGTCCTCGGGAAAAATTACGGCTGTAGTTTCCCCTTGCTTTCAGCCGTTCGCAGTACCAGCACAGCAAGGCCATTTCGGTTAATGTTACAAGGCCAGATCAGTCAATCATCTAGACTGTTGCCCCTGCAACTACTGAAAAGGCTGCTGCCCCTCTTCAGGAACCACATGTTTGTCTGGCCTCTCAACAGATACCCCTCCGTTGTGGTTGCACCCATGGTACGGCCATCTGTATCGCTGAGGCACGCAAGCCTCCCCACCAACGGCAAGGTCCATGGTTCATGGGGGAAGTACTTTTAGATACCGTCTGCTAAATGCGTTGCGAATAGAGTTAGTAGTAAAGGAGTAACAAGTTATAACGTCTTGCCTGGTGCTGAAGTTTCACTGCATGAACATCGAAAATGTAGTAAGCGATGAAATTTCTACCTTTCATTATTTTTCGGTCGATGTCAACGAAACTATTTTTGAACTGGTTTGAAATTACGTCTACAGTTTGTTGGAAGTCGCTTAATGCTGTCATTCTCAAATACCAGACAAGCATATTTTGATTAATCTGGGAGCAGTGAGTTACGCTGCCCGAAGATACACTGATGAGTCAAAACATTATGACCACTTGCTTAATAACTCGTTTGTCCGTCTCTGGAACGAAATACATCACTCATTCTGCGTATCAGGGTTCCGACAGTTTGTTGCTAGGTTTGTGGAGGTAAGTGGCATCGGATGTCTACGCACAGGTCACGTAATTCGCATAAACAACGGGCCGCTGATTCGCGTATACTGCGAAGTCTCCCAATAGCGACCCAGATGGTTTCCTTGGGATTTACTTCAGGCGAATTTCGTCACCGAGACATCAACGTGAGTTCACTATAATGCTCCTCAAACCACTGTAGCGCAGTTCTGGCTCCCAGACACCGACAGTTACACTGCTGAAAGATGACATCGCCGTCGGAAACCTGCAACTGGGTTTGGGCCACTGTTTCAGTCCTTTAGTAATACATTTGTTGACACTCGTTAGAATCCGATGAAAAATTGATCAGCTTCTTCTTCAACAAGCCGCCTCGTACAGAAAAAGTGTTCCATTGCGTAGGTTTGCAAAGTCAAACTTCCTTCCCCATCATTATTTCGTGAACTGATTACGAACTGTACCACTCTGAAACATATCAGGCAGTATAACCTCGAATAATTAGTGGCTCGATTGGAAAGGACAGGAGGAGTACGAAGACGACTGAAATGCCAATGGAGGCACCAAGATAAGGAAACAACTTAATGGGCATGGGAAAGGTGCAGGACATTTATCACAATCATTTGTTACTTCACAAAAGTCCAACAATCTTTTATTGCACACATACCGAAAGCGATAATAAAATACAAATGATTCAGCCTAAGCCAAAATTTCTTCAATTAAAGCAATTGATTATTAATAAGTTAATTTAAACGAATAAAATGCACCAATTTAAGAAGGACTAACATGCAAGTAATACAATCAAATACAACTCAAACACGCGCTTAGCGCTGGGCAAACAATGACAGAAATGATGCTAAAGATTACAGTTCCAACATTTGGCTGGCCAAAGGGGGTGCTTGGCATTAATCAATATACTTACAAGAAGTTTATTAACATAACATTACACAAGTCTGATATCAACACAAATATCCAATATTTGATGTATCAGAGAAGCCCCTTGGGCATACTCAAGATGCACCAATATTAAAACTATTACAGTAAAATTAAACTTCAAATAGGGAAAACATGGAAGGAGCAGGTACGGCAGGCCATTTGGGAATAATATAGTTTAGAATAAGGGGCACTACTGGTTAGATTAACGCTCGATTGGTACGAGATAGAAACTCAACTTATGAGGGATGCCGTAGCACGCCAGGAGGCCGCAACGTCTCAGAGGCTACGGTGAGCCGGGAAGCCGACGCTGACAGGCTACACCCGTCCAACTGGCGGCTAACAGATAACATCCCGGGGCAGCGCCTCCAAACGCTACGAACAGCTCGGAAAGCCGAGAGAAAACAAGCAGACATATAATTCATGCATAATAATCGTAGAACACATGAACCAAGACAAGAAACTCAATATGAGAGTGGTCCCAAGCCCAAACCAAACCTTACGTATTACAACAAGAATATTAAAATAAGAATTACTAAAAGGATTAACCGGTTAATCTTACAATAAAATATAACTACGAGTTACTCTAGTAACCAATAACTAACAGAATTAACTTAAGTGACTTACAAGGTAAAAGGCAAATGTTGAGGACTAACACTCAAACAAATACAATAGTAATTTCATTTAAAGCAATTAATATTAATTTTATTGAAAGGAGCGAAATCTCACCATAGTTATAGAACTTAATTACCCATATAAGCCAAGATTCACTGGGCCGCTAGCGTCTGCTTACCACGGCCCTAGGCAGTTTAATAGTCGCTACATCAGACAGGGAAGCAACAACTTTCAACACAAATAAGACTCAGTCCCGTCCTCAGGAGTCATTAATGCACGTGGCGGCCTAGAACATATGACAACTAATGTCTGGCCCGAATGACAAGATCAGCAGACAATGAACAATTAAAGGAAATTATAAAGCATAAATATGGCAATACCTTTAGCTTGGAACTCTTCCATTTAGTCCGTGTTTGCATAGAAAAACCACAATATCATAAATTGAGTCCACCTTGATGCAAAACACCTTGTTATTTGTTTACTGTTTTATTTTCCCAAACCAGTTTCGGCGACAAATATCACCATCGTCAGTGGATTTTTTTTTCAATGTAAAACATGCAGAAAAAGCATAGTTATACAAACACAGTAACACATTGTTACGTTTTACTGATCGTTTTTTGAAATATAGTTTTCTATGGATAATTTCATACTGTTTATGAATTATAGAGCGCAGCAATAAGTCGTCCTTTTTTTTTGTAGGTTTTATTTGGCAAATCCATTCAAAGAACTGTGACTGACGCCCGAACAACAGGGAACTGACATGTACCGAGACTAGAAAATAGTGCATTGATAATGGCTAGGCAGTACCCGAAATCTGTATTTGCCAAATAAAAGCTACAAAAAAAAAAAAGACGACTGATTGCCGCGCTTTGTAATTCATAAATAATATCACAGACGCCGAGTGCACCAACTCTCCTAATGGAAGGTAAACTGATTTTCATACTGTCTTATTTATATTAAGTCATGGCATATTTTTACGAATTATTGTCGCTGTTTGCGGCATATTTTCTGTGCTTTTTTCTGTTGCCTGATGGATGATCTGTGGATAACAGTGTTTGTGGATGATGTGGGTTTCCTGCAGATGGAGAATTCATGTCGGTGGCTGTTTCTTGTGAATGTGAGTTCCAAGAAATTTAGTTTCTCGTTTTTTTTTTATTTCCATTGCGAAATGGATTTGCAGGTGTACTGTACTGATGTTACTTTGTAGCTCTTCTATCCTGTTATGTTTTCGATCTACAAGACAGATTATGTCATCCACATATCGGTACTAGTAGATTATTTTGTGCCCTCCTGCTTTTACATTGTTATTGAATAATGTGCCCTCTATGTGGCCCAAGAAAATGTTGGCTAAGTTTCCACTGATGGGGGACCCCAAGGACAGCTCCTCTTCTTGCAAATAGAAGTTGTTGTTGAAAGTGAAGTAGTTTTGTTCTGTGATTGGCCTAAGAATGGATGAGATTTCATTTATTTGTATGCCTGGGAATTTCTTGCATTTTAACTGTTGTTCTATAATGTTTGTAGTTTCCTCTGTGGTTATTTTCGTGTACATGGATGTTACTGTGGGCGGGAGGCTTCTGTTGTTTGTGTGTGTATGCTTTCTATAGGAATGTGTGCATGTGTCTCCCTAGTATGTAAGATGGGGCTTTTCTGAAGTCCACGACTGGCCTTACTGGGACGAGGGGTTTGTGGACCTTTGGCAGGCTTGTTAAGAGGGAGCTTTAGGGTTCTTTTGTGTCATTCTTTTTTCCTGGTTCTGTGTCAAGGTGTGTGTGATATTTTTAAGAGAGTCTTTTACGTTTCTTTGATATCTTCGTGTTAGGTCTCTGGTTAGCTTGCTTATTTCAATCTCTGCCAGAAATGTTTCTGTTTTCTCAATGTATCCTGCCTCTGTTATTAAGACTAGAGCATTCCCTTTGTCCGCCTTGGTGATGAGAGCATATGCCAGTTTCACAGTCATGCTCCACAGGATAAACAGAACATCTCTATAACCAGAAAACTACACACAGGAACTAAATATAATCAAACAAATTGCTGTTCAAAACAACTACAAGACGGACATAGTAAACAAACTCAACAACAAGGTAAAAATGGAACATAAAAATAGCGAACAGCCACTCAACAGCACAACCAAAGGATGTGAAAATCCAGAGGCAGTACACACAGACAACACAGCAGACCACACCAAATCAGGAAAAAGAGACAGATGGTACACACTAACATACAATAACAAAATATCACATAGAACTGGAAACATCTTGAAAAAGCAAGAGATCCCAATGACATTCAGAAAGAACAACACAATTCAGAGAAGGCTAAGACCAGTCAGAAAAAACCTCACACAAATTCAGCAACTCACTTGCAACTAAGTCAGGTCCAATGCATAGGACAAACAAGCAGAAACTTAAGAACGAGGTACAAAGAGCACATGAGAGCTCAGCACACATCCAACATTCGCAGAACACCTAATGAACAAACATCATAACCCCACTAATATCGAAAACGATCTACACATTCTGAATAACAGCAAAAGTCTAGAACGACAACTAACAACAGTAGAAAATTACTGCATACAAAAGGCCATAGCGGAAGGGAAAAATATAATAAACGAAAACACAACATTTTGCAACAATACACTCTTTACCGCTCTGAGAGAACTGAGCAAGGACATAGAACAGAAAGCACACACACGCTAGAGAACCACTTCCCCATCGTAGACACAGACATAAATAAGGAACAGAAGTCGTCGTAATTTCCGCTACAGTTTTCATAGCTTTCTCGCAACAAGCGATACTCCTCTCGCGACATACGCAAACAGCAAGATAGCGTAATGTTTCTTGATCATAAACAGAGTGTGAAAATTTTGTTTTTCTACGTACAGAATCAGCTACATGCCGTACAATGAATGTGGGTACACGAATAACTAATTAATAGCCCAGTACACACTCAAACTGGATTCCACAACACTACCGCAGCCCCAAGTGTATATTGCTGACATAGTCAGTTCACATTTTACTATTTGTTTACTAACAGTCGCTCACACAGTTGCAAATGTAATGATTACGCTGAGAAAAAAACGGCAACAGAAAGAAGCACAGAAAATATGCCGCAAACAACGAGAATAATTCGTAAAAACATGCCCTAACTTATAATAAATAAGGTTGTATGAAAATATCCATAGAAAACTATATTTCAATAAACGACAAGTAAAAATGTAATAATGTGTTACTGTGTTTGTATAACTATGCTATTTTCTGCATGGTGATATTTGTCGCCGAAACTAGTTTGGGAAAATAAAAATGTAAACGAATAACAACGTGTTTTGGGTCAAGGCGGACGCACTTTCTCATACTGTTTCTGTTTTTTGTTGTTGTTCAAATAAGGCACTCACATAATTTAATTTCAAACACAGACACCACAAGGTGAGTTTAACACTTGAGTCAGAGTGATGGAGGATCACAGGCAATCCAGCGTAGTGGGAGCAACTTCAACATAGAAGCATATGTGTCAATCAAGCAACGAGTACCTTACTCCAAAAAGCAGAAAAATTGGCACCGGAAAATAAACAGCTCTCCAACATCCACATCAGCAATTATGGCTTCTTAATCCAGGCTAAACCGGCTGCAATGACATTAGGCCCAACTATTGCCGACCAACATAACTCTATCGACCGCTGGCCGCTTAGACAACTGTGCCCCCGTACGCTCCGTAAGTCACATGTCCTCTAGTCTCTCTCTCCCTGACTGCGACCGACTACCTGCCCATGTGGTCAACAACCGGCTCCAAGAAATTATAACGAAAGAGTCAACTAACAGGCGGTCGAAACGCCACCCAGCGACTAGACAGAACGGATCGCGCCAGTAGCAAAGTAGGCAAAGATGCAAGAATATAGAACGAGCCGAGACGGCTCACCGACGATGTATGTTAGAATGAATTGTCTGCAGCCATAAAGGGAGTAATCACAAGGGTGCGCAATGGATGATGACAGAGACCTACATTCTGATCACATTCTCTACCTGTTAAAACACACTTGGCTTCTGCTGGTCAGCAGTCGTTCTCAAGCTCTGTTTCAACTGGTGATGCATTAACACAGCGAACTCCGGAATAGGTTCATACACTATGAAAAATAACACGCTACTCTGATAAAAATGGGCGTGGGATACAGGGTTAAAACTCAACCCATCCACAGCCCGAAAGGTCACTGGTTGTTCATCGGGAATCCCTACCACCTTTAACCCGAAATGAGACAATAATTAGCTTCTCTCCTTCAGCAAAGAGTATAAGATTAAAGTCTAAATTGGACTGAGCATGTAACTGCAATGTGCAAGAAGTCGTCAGCATCCCCCCTTACCCTACAAACATACAAATAGCTATTCCCTTTTATTCTGAAAAAAAAAGAAACTTGTAAAATAACTTTTACTTTCGTCAACTTTTGCAGTCCTGTCGTCCTCAGATGCATATAATACGTTGATAACTTTTATTTTTGGGCCGTCTGCCTACAGCTGAATGAAACAATTTCCCTGCCATACGCATTTCGCCTATATTTCTTTGCGGGGCATCTTCAGTGGCAGATTTGGTGGATGTTGTCCTACATGTTGTGGTTTTGTTCCATTTTTGGCGTTGTTCTTCTTCTTGGAATTGCCATGTGAAATTTTGTTTTTCAGGCCTCACAGCACTAGGAACTGAACGCTTGTTTTGATGTTGTTAAAAGGCGAAACATGTATGGCACGAAAATTCTGTTTCATTCAGTCTAATTAGATGGTCCGAAAGTAAAACTTATCACCTTAAACTTTAACTTCCAGCTGTTGATTACAGCGATGTTATACTGGGAGGCCTTTCTGAGGAAAACCTCACTGCGCCAGGAACTGGTTATGAATGCTTGTATTCGTTATATCAGTGATATTCGACCCTGATCATATTTCACCATCATATACACAGCTATCCTGGCTGCGCACAGACAAGCGCAGAGATATCCATACTCTCTGTTTGTTCTACTGTCTTGTCAACGAACACTATCCTTCATAATTATCCCTCACAATTATCTCTCCTCGACGTTAAAGCTCTTGTCTGAACAACAGGGCAGAAAGACCCATTCCCATCAGAGCAAAATTCTTTGTGTCCCACTCCATTGTTTAGCCACTCTCTCGAAGTCTTTCTCAGTAGCAGGAACCTGACTCTGAAATTATCTCCCGCATTTGTATCTCAAGCTTCAGAAGACAGTTACTGACGTGCCTACTAGAGCACTAACGACGACCATTGTCCCTAACGCACTCGTTACCTTTGCATATCCTTCTTGCCAACCAGATCTTTGTCATTTCCCGGTATTCATGGCTACATCAGAAAATATTTGTTTCGAACACCTGTAAATTCTTTTTACAAGTGTCATTATCATCATCGACATTGTCATCATCGTCATATTATTATTGTTATCACTGTTAGTGGCGGTAGTAGCAGTACCACTAGTAGTACAAGTCCTTCCAGTATTAACTTTGTTAGTTGAAAGTTAGTGTTGTTTATTCACTCTAGACACTTAAATCATTTGAACACTGTCTGTCATAGTTATTTATTACGTAACTACGGTGTAAAGAAGGTGTGTATGTCTGAATCCTGGTCCGAAGTAAGATACAGCCTGTTGGCCCTAATCAGATCAGGTTAAATAAATAAATAAAAAGACTCTTTATCCCTGAGGCTCTATGCCCTCTGCTTACTTTGCTGTACAGTGGTAAAACGATAAACCTAAAGACATAATTTCCATGCACGTAAATTCCCGGAGCCTGCACGGTAGCCACTAATTACGATTGACAAGACGGGGAGGCATGGATCCACCTGTGACAAAGCTGAGACTGTGGAAAATTCAGTTCCCTCGGGGAGAGAGTGAAGGAGATGAGGATCAAAACTGCCAAACAAGAGCAGTAAAGCGATTATTGCAGGATATTCACAGAGTACCAGTCAATGAGATAGTGAGAGAGAATCAATCAATCGTGCCGTTATCAATGTAAAATCGGAGGAATTAGAATAGACCGTGGGTTTGTCTTCAGGAGCAAGAGACCGTATGCGACTCAGTCTTCACAGTTTTAGTCAGATCTCTACTTCCATTCCAGTGTTTAACATAACTTTGTGACTTATTCGTTTTCTCTTCATGCTGAGTCGACGACTCCTTGCAGTCTGGTGCTTGGGTCTTCAAGAATCTGGCTGCACACTGCATTCTGCTTGCCTGACCCTATTCTCCAAACATTACCCTAATAAGATTTCTGGAAGACAATTACCACAGATAGCCTCTGGGGGGCACAGATACAAGAACGCGTCTCAACCACCGTTCGCTTTCTGCAACATTAAGACCAGCGAAAGACAATTTGAGAGACAGAATGATTTGTTAAGCCACCAAGGACTTCAGGACTTCGCCCCAAAGCTGTAGAACAATGAAGACTAAAGCTACCAGCTGACATCCCACCGCCAAACAATGACCAGATATTTGATGCGTCGGAACAACCTTGGATTTGTCTTACCCATCTTCATGCAAGACTGACTCCATCCAATGATGAGATAGCCCACCTCCCCTCCTACCTGCTCAGTTACTGAGTCATATTTTCTTCTTTTGCTGGTGCCTTGTCTCGCGGTTCTGCAGAGTCAGCATGGTTAGCATCGGATTTGGCAAGGTTAGTTTTAAGGGGTGGCTGGATGCCACCACCCCGTACCCCTCGGGATGGAATTAGTGCACTACAGCTGTCTGCGTCCAGTGTAATCCATGGAATAATGCGAAAGTGTTCAGATGCCTGCGAGTCATGTAACTGAGGAGGAACGCGGGGGCCAGCCCGGTATCCACCTAGCGGGATGTGGAAAACCACCTAAAAACCACATCCAGGCTGTCCGGCATACCAGCCGACGTCGGTTATCCGCCGGGCGGAATCGATCTGGGGCCGGCGTTCCGACCCGAGTCCAGGAAGTAGCGCATTAACGCTCTTGGCTAACCTGGCGGGATTACTGAGTCATATCTATGCCCTGTCAAATCCACATTGTTTTCTATTTGTACGAGGGTTGTCCAGAAAATAAGTTCCGATCGGTCGCGAAATGGAAACCACTGTGAAAACCAGGAACGTTTTATTTGCAACAGTTAGGTACATCTTCCATCTACTTCTCTACATAGTCGCCGCTCCAACTTCGAGTTTGGTCGTAGTGTTGTATCAACTTCCCAGTTTCGTCGTCACAGAAAGCAGCTACCTGTGCTTTCGGCCAGTTATTGCACTGGTCTGCAGCTCGTTGTCTGTGGAAAAATTTTGTCACCGTTGCCGGCGGTTCTTGTGAGCAGAGATGAGACTCAGGGGGAGCCAATTACGGACTGTATTGTGGGTGATCAAACACTTATGGGAAACGCTGCAAGAGCGTCTTCATTGCCCCTGCAGTGTGCGGCCGAGAATTGGCATGAAGAAGGAACTGCTCGACAGTTGTGTTATGTGGGCTGCATGACACAGGCAAAATCTCTAACCACGCCCTCATACTTGGCATAAGGCGCTATCCCCTACGCGTCTTTACATGTTCACTGTTCACTCAGAACTGAAAAGAGCGACGCGACACATTCGACGCGCATACTAGAGACACTGCCCAACACATCTGTGTAAAACTTTACCGGATTTTCCCAATGGTTTTCATTTCGCGACCGATCGGAATTTACTTTCTGGACAACCCTTGTATATCAGCTTAGCGCCTAGGCTCACCGGCCACCTGCACAACAGATGCGTCAGGCGGGTCCCGGACCTACCAGGGGCCAGCCCATATGCCGCCAAGCAGGTCACACCGGCAGCCTTCAGGGTGCAACAGATATGCCGCTAGAGGTCGCTACGTACACGGACTAGTTTATTGCGCACCGACAGTGATTCAGAATACTGAGCAGAGTATTCTGCCGCGGGTAGCCCATTAGAGGCAGCGCACGGACCACAGAAAGAAGTCTTCGTCGAGTAAGTCGCTGGGATAGGTGACGAGAGAAACTGCTCTTTCACAATAAAGGGCTTACTTTCGTGCATCCAGGAGGACGCATCGCAGTCCACCACCGCTACGCCGCTGAGCATCCCTCCCGGGGCCACCTCTACGCTCCGGGTCAATGCCAGTCGACGCGTGGCCTGCGACACAGTAACGACAGTCTGGATCTGTAAATTATAGTTGTTCACTTTGGTTAACAGTCGGAGAAAATGAGTAACTGCTCCTTCTATCAACCTCCTGACTCAGATAATACAGTTGCTGATTGGTTTAAAGAAAAGTTGAGGGTCATTTCCTCGATATGTTGGGCGAAAATACACGTTTAAAGTCGGCGGCAGGCAGGGAACATGATGAATGCCTTCCGAGAAAATTATTTTCAACAAACAGTTCAGGAGCCCACTCTAAGTGTAAATGGTATCGAAAACATACTTGACCTCTTAGTAATACATAATCCTGACCAAATAAGGAGCATCATGACAGATACAGAGATTTGTGACAGCAAGGTTGTTGTACCTGGACTGAATAACGTAACACCCAAACCCATCAAACATAAAAAAAGTTAAACTTGTCGTTTAAGGTAGTTCTTGTATTCAGCAGCCAGCAGGATACACCAAGATGCAAAAGCGTTCCAAGAGCTCCTTTCTGAGGCGACCGGATCCATTATTCTGATGAAGAGGAGAAACAGAAGATCCCTGATGCAAACACACGCACACACAGGAAAGTCATCGTCATCTGTTACACCAGCAGCAATACTCGACTTTTAGGATTGTGGTATAGCAGACCTATTCGAATTGTTCTTCATTTGCTTAAAGGTCTCGAAGGGCACACCATATCCGCGCGGGATTAGCCGAGCGGTCTGGGGCGCTGCAGTCATGGACTGTGCGGCTGATCCCGACGGAGGTTCGAGTCCTCCCTTGGGCATGGGTGCGTGTATTTGTCCTTAGGATAATTTAGGTTAAGTAGTGTGTACGCTTAGGGACTGATGACCTTAACAGTTAAGTCCCATAAGATTTCACACACATTTGAACATTTTTTTGGCACACCATATGATGTCACGTGCTATTCGTTCAAAAGACTTTTCCAGGTTCTCAAAAGCTATGTGAAGGTGCTTAGACTTCTCACAGTGTTTCTCAATAATCAGATCCAGTTGCATAAATAACATTGGTGATTCCACAGCCTATCAAAACAAAACCGCACTCATTGCTGATAATATTGACAGCTTTGACAACCTCGCGTCTGTGACGCGCTCTAAGATCTTCACTATATGTACGGGGTGGCGTGATTCCATTCGCCTTAACGAATTTAGAGAAACAGCGGAAACTACAATCTGAGATGCCTGACATAAAATTTGAACACCACTCCCCACGACTGTGAGTGCATGACCTTAAACACTGTGCAACATCATTCGGTATAGACATTGAACGTGTGTGCCCTTACGGCCTACCTATAGCGAATATATCGAGTAGATTAACGTTCACCATTGTCCTCTAAGCTTCCAGCTTGCAGCATGTGGGACGAAATTTTTTTCTGATTGTAACTCTCCAATAATACGGAACCGTGGAAACTCAAACGTCTAAAGAACAAAAGATATTGTATAGTAGCGACAGTAATACGTGCTAGATGTATGTGCAATAAGGGATGCAAAAAGCACAATAACCATTTGTTTCTCTTTTTCTTCATGCTGTATTGCATACAGTGAAGCAGAGACACGGATATAAATCGGAGGACGATAGCCACTATTGCAACGTAAGCGAGACAAACAGCTGCAAACTCTGAGCACTAGCAGGTGGTCGACACGCGGGCGGGCGTTTTACGGCGCAAACAGGACGGCGTTTTCAGCGATAATCGCGCTTCGCCGCAGGACCGGTCGAGAGCGAGCGCCCGCTCCGCGAATGTGCGTTGAAATATTAAAACCCGTCCGTTTCGCCCGTCGAACCCATTTCAATTAACAGAACAATGTCCCCCGCCGCACTCGCACGAACGACACGGAGTATTATACTGTGCACGATTTCCCTGTGCACCGTTATTAATTTTCGGCCCCGCGTGAAATATTCACGGCGTAATTAGGCATGTCAGGTGCCGCCTAGTAGTTCTGCGCTGATTCGACGATGAACGTTTTACCAGGACGCCACCAACTGCTCAACAAAGACTGCGTACATTTTTACTGTGTGTTTGGGAGTAACGTAAACATGTCACAATGTAATTTTAACTGGTGTATACCCACTGTATTAAGAATATAACTTTTGGAGGCAACTAACGACATTCTACAGCCATCTACTATGAGGTACATAGGATGTCATACTTTGACAGTACATTCCACATACTAAGCACATGGGCGAAACGTTTCTATAGGTGGCATTCAGTACGGTATTTTATCTGCCTGGTATGATGCGGTCGGCTACGAATTCCTCTCTTATGCCAACCTCTTCACCCACAGCAGCACTTCTACCCAACGTCCTCAGTTATTTCTTGCATATATTCCAGCCTCTGTCTTCCGCCACATTTTCTATCCTCTTCGGTTTACTCGGGTACCATTGGAGTTATTCTTTGATATCTTAACGTATGCCTCTTCATTTTTTCACATCCTCTCCGATTCAGTAGAAGACCACCTCATTTCTTACTATTCAATAATCAGATCCAGATTACTATTAAAGACCTCCATTTAATCCTAAAGGGTTATTAGACCCTATTTCATAAATAAATAATAAATGGATTGCTGCCTGTTCACTTAAATTTCAAAATCCTCTTTAGCACCGCATGTCCAACGCTTCAATTCTTTTCCTGTTTTCCCACATTCATAATTTATTTCCATACAATAATGTGCTCGAATCTTTAATTATCAGAAATTTGTTCATTAAAAATCAAGAATAATTTTACATATTAGCAGATTTCATTTGGACGGAAATGTCCTCTTCGTCTATGCTATTCTGTTTTTACGTTGTATGTCATTTCAGGCAGTGGCGAAGTGGACCCTGAGGTAGTACCAAATGGCATCAGTCACATGAGGAACAGAGGTCTACTGAGTAAACAGCGGATGTCTGGAATTTCTAAAGATAAACCACGTCCCGTTGCCTCACATGGAACGTAATTTGGTTCAGTCACTAACATTCTTTGGAGCAAGTAAATATGAAGAAAATAAACACAATACCGGCTCTAAAGTGATTTTTGATAGAGGTTGGTGCATTGAAAGTGCTGATTCGGAATACATTACTGAGTTAGAAATTAGAACCCTCTTACAACAAAGAATGAAATTTGACATACAAGCAAATGGCAAGAAGCATTACCACACAAGACCACAAGACTTTTCGTAAACTACACCCCGTTGTACGTTGAGCATTCTGAAGTTTATTCTTTCTTTCTAACAATGGGACTGATGGAAGTCTACACGACGTTTTACGATCAGGGTACACGAAGCAATAACAGAGTTGTAATCCTTGACGTTAAGGCAGAACTCATATTCTTAAGGGGGCTAGGACATCAAACGGGCCGACTTGGAGCCGGAGAGGCACCACAGGACATTTTAATTTCCACTGTCTATACTTTTACTAATAAATTCATAAAACATTGTTAGCATGACCACGAATAATGCAGGATTCACGCTCATAGCAGTTGAAGTTCAAAAACATAACTAAATAAATTTTTTTTACTTGTGAAATTTCATCATTTTTTTTTCACTTACTATTGGCTGCATTTGTTGCTATAGGTACACTTTTCTTCATAAGTAAGAGAGACTCTTCGAGGAATTTTGCGCAGCATACAAACCATACTTCTTGGTGTACGAAACTCTAAAATTTATTTAATTTATGAAAGAATGAATGAGCTGTAACATTTTAGGGTTCATGTTTAGAAAACAGTCAAATTTTATAGTTGACTATCTCAACTTTTACCACA
Source organism: Schistocerca nitens (assembly GCF_023898315.1). NCBI lineage: Eukaryota > Metazoa > Arthropoda > Insecta > Orthoptera > Acrididae > Schistocerca > Schistocerca nitens. Next base: position 216,252,348 of record NC_064615.1, on the reverse strand, counting down.
GTTTTTAATAGATTTGGAAAATTCTGTATTTTCATACAGCTGTAAGTATGGTTCGTATGCTGTGCAAAATTCATCGAAGAATCTCTTTTACTTATGAAGAAAAGCGTACATATAGCAATAAATGCAGCCAATAGTAAGTGAAAAAATGGAGAAATTTCATACGTAAAAAAAATTATTGTGCTATGTTTTTGAACTTCCACTGCTATGAGTATGAATCCTGAATGCTTCCTGGTTGTGCTTTTTTATGAATTTATTTATAAAAGTATAGAAAGTGGAAATTAAAATGACTTGCGGTTCCGGCGCTCCGGCTCAAGGCGGCCCGTTTGGTTGCCTACCCTCCACTAAGTGGAACGTGATTATGTCATCGCCTTGGAGCTAGGCAGCCCACACTACTGCCACGCTTGTCATGTGAACAGATGTTCTGGCGGTCTCAATTACTTGTTCTCTATACGCTAAGGACCTAATAACTTCGGTTGTTTTGAACCTAAAGCAGTTGACAACTCTCGCTTTAAATGATGGTAGTGCGGGTTATGTTAACAAACTTGTCAGGTTTTCAATATTAGCGGAAAGCATATGAAATAAAATGATATGCTGCGTTGTTTTAAATTTTATTCTTGCTGCCATTGTGAGATGTACCCGATAACGTAAGATAAAAATTCTGTCAGTACCTCTCAACGAGGTGAAGATTGCCTGGAACGTCACGTGGTTCGATTTCTACGTTAAACTGTAGGCCCCTGTTTCTCCGGCTGGATAACAGGGATGGGTTAGGGACACTAAGTCGCCGAAGTGGCTTCCAACAGGAAGACTTGCACCAGACCAGTCAGCCACACGGAATTATTATTATTATTACCTAAAAGCAAAGATAATTTGTATTTTTGAACAGTTTTGTTTTGATAACAGTATCGATGTCCAAAGAGACGCTACCATAAGTTGTTAAATGAAAGAGTAGAGATTGTTTAGAGAAGAGGCTTCTTCCCGTTTAACTTTAATTTGTTTCGTTCCTTCAGGTGGCATAGATGATGGCAGATGTGCCAATTTTGAGATTTGATTTATTCTGAATACCTAACCAATTACCTGAAACGAATCTACTATCAATTAAGTCTTCTATAGATTTCTCACATATGTTTTACTGTAAGTTGCACATTTTCTGTTCTAGAAAAGATGATTCAAGAGAGGTAACGTACATTCTTCGAAAGCCACCAGACCCACTTCGTATCGCGTTTTGCTGATTAAGCATTTCATTTACAATAGAACCTGCATCTTTTTAATACGAAGTCTAAGTTAATGTTGCTACCACTACTTAAGGTGAAAACTGAACTGGCATTTTTTTTCACGGTCAAATTGCTTATCGAATAATGGTACGTGCAGCAACACCCACTGACTGATAAACTTATCCATCAATATGCAGTAGTTATTTTATTACGCTGAAAAACAAATCAGCAACTTACAGAGTAACTAATATTTCGTGTACGGATTTAAATTCAATACGTCATGTAGTCGCTTTTGCGATGTGCCGTTTAGACGGCAAACTTTTACTTATGCACTGAATACCGTTGATCATATTCAACTATCTTTTTCATTCCCATTTTCTCTTCACTGCCGGACAAAGGAAACGTTACAAGCGTTTTATTATATCTATTTCAAATACAAGAAGTTCGCGTGGTAACATTTTAAGTCTGAAACGGAGTCACCCATTTGATGCGTTACATGTTACTCCTGGTTGGACCACAGGTAATTTTTCTGTCAACAAAAGCTGCTATTAAGTATTACTTTATTGCTTTGCTACTACACTCATGGTCATAAATTAAGGATAATTGAAGAATGTGGCGCCACACAGCGTCGCACTACACATAGGGAACACACACGACACAGATCTGTAAATCCACGGTATTGGTGATAAGTTGAGAAAACCGTCCAGAAATACATGTCCTACAAAACGCCACTGTTTCCTGCGCATGTACCCCGACACCAATATCGGATATTATCACCATGCACACGTACACAGGCCGCACAACGGGTTGGCATACTCTGGATCAGTTGGTCGAGCAGCTGCTGGGGTACAGCCTCCCATTCTTGCACCAGTGCCTGTCGGAGCTACTGAAGTGTCCCAGGGGTTTGAGGAAGTGCAGCGATATGTCGACCGAGAGCATCCCAGACGTTCTCGATTGGGTTTAGTTCTGGAGAACAGGCAGGCCACTCCATTCGCCTGACACCATCTGTTTCAAAGTACTCCTCCACGATGGCAGCTCGGTGGAGCAGTGCGTTATCATCCATCAGGAGGAAGGTGGGATCCACTGCACCCCTAAAAAGGCGGACATACTGGTGCAAAATGACGTCCCGATACACATGTCCTGTTACAGTTCGTCTGTCAAAGACATGCAGGGGTGTACGTGCACCAATCATAATCCCACCAAACACCATCAAACGACGACCCCCATACAGGTCCCTTTCAAGAACGTTAAGGGGTTGGTATCTGGTTCCTGGTTCACGCCAGATGAAAAGCCGGCCGTGAATCACCGTTCACACTATACCTGGACTGTTCCATGAACATAACCTGGGACCACCGTTCCAATGACCATGTACTGTGTTCTTTACACCGGGCCTTACGGGCTCTCCTGTGACCAGGGCTCAGTGGAATGCACCTTGTAGGTCTCCAGGCGAATAAACCATGTCTGTTCAGTCTTCTGTAGACTGTGAGTCCGGAGACAACTAATCCAGTAGTTGCGGTAAGGTCCCGAGCAAGGCTACCTGCAGTACTCCGTGGCCGTCTGCGGGCACTGATGGTGAGATATCGGTCTTCTTGTGGTGTTGTACACTGTGGACGTCCCGTACTGTAGCGCCTGGACACGTTTCCTGTCTGCTGGGATCGTTGCCATAATTTTGAGATCACACTTTGCGGCACACGGAGGGCCCGTGCTACGACCTGCTGTGTTTGACCAGCCTCCAGTCGCCCTAGTATTCTACCCCTCCTAACGTCGTCAATAAGTGTTCTTTGAGCCATTTTCAACACACAGTCACCATTAGCACGTCTGAAAATGTCTGTGTACACATACTCGCTGCACCGTACTCTGACATGCAAAAACACTCCTCTGCGAATGTGGACTGCTGCCAGCGCCACGGTGCGACGACCGCAGGTCAAATGCACCACATGGTCATACCCTGAGGTGATTTAAACCCGCAAACCGCCGACCAAGCGTTGTTTCACCATGTATCAGCATGATCCTTAATTTATGTGCATGAGTGTAGTTTCGCATATCCTAATCATCTGTCAGACTTTACTAATCAAAGTGCAATAAACCACATGTGCATGACTACAACGTATCTCAGATATTATTTGAAGAGGAACATCAAATATCATAGGAGATGGTAGTATAGACTAATTCTAAGAAAATATTCCGTATAGCCTATGTTGAACGTTTATTCATTACAATATAACCCAAATGAATGTTCACAGATTGTTTTAAGCCACGGTAAATCGTTACGAGTATGTTCTATCATCTAGTGCCTTCTACTAGTTAGTGTTTTCTATACACTCCTTTCTTTGGCGCAGAACCTCCTCATTTATTGCCTTATCAGTCCACCTGCTTTTCAACATTCTTCTGTGGCACCAAATTTCAAATGCTTCGATTTTCTTCTTTTCCGATTTTCACTACCATACGATGCTCTGGCCCAAACGTACATTCTCAGAAATTTCTTCCTCAAATTAAGGCCTATGTTTGATACTAAGAGACTTCTCTTGGCCAAGAATACCCTTTTTGACAGTGCTAGCCTGCTTTCTATATCCTCCTTGCTCCGTCCGTCATGGGTTACTTTGCTACCTAGGTAGCAGAATTCCTCAATTTCATCTACTTCGTGATCACCAATCCTGATGTTAAGTTTCTCGCTGTTCTCATTTCTTTTAATTAGCATTACTTTCGTCTTTCTTCGATTTATTCTCCGTCCATATTCTATACTCATTAGTCTGTTCATTACGCTTAGAAGGTCTTGTAATCCTTCAATTTCACTGAGGATAGCAATGTCATCATCGAATCTTACCTTTGATATGCTTTCTCCTTAAATTTTAATTCCACTCCTGAATCTTTCTGTTATTTCACTCATTGCTTCTTCAGTGTATAGATTGAACAGCAATGGCGAAAGACCACATCCCTGTCTTACACCCTTTTTAATCCGAGCATTTCGCTCTTGGTCTTCCACTCTTATTGTTCCCTCTTGGTTCTTGTACATAGCATATTACCTGTCTTTTCCTATAGCTTACCCGTATTAGAATATCGAACAAGTTGCACCATTTGACATTGCGGAATGGTTTTTCCCGGTCAACAAGTCCTATGAACGTGAAGGGTATTAATGGTATTATTCGGCGATCTGCAGTCAACTAACGACAAAATTCCAATCGTCTGCCTTCATCTCCTTCACGAAGTTTTTAAATCCACTCTGAATGGTAAGTATAGAAGCCATGCAAACATAATGTCTGCCACATTCGTGTAAATTAAATACTGATACATGTGGAGACTTTATGCGTGCGTGTTGAAGGACTACGTTCTCGGAACTGAATAATGTCTTCTACTTCATCCACAGACCATTTTCTCCTTCAGATGACGTATGAATGGTAGACGCTGCACCATTCTCATGCAGTTTGGTGAAAACACGAGTAAACATTTAAACATTCTTGAATCTGTACTGTAAGATTAGGAAATCGTCTTGCGTCTTCTGAACAAGAAGCAGCAGCGGTTCCATTAGAAAACCCGTAAACTAACACTACATCGTCATACTTAACAATTGTAAATTCGTGAGGCCTGCTTAAACAATCCAGTGGAATCGTCTAGCAAATCATAATCACAGTCAGAGTTGAAAAATTCTTTGATGTTAACGCAAGCACAGCTTCACATCTAGAACGCCGAAACAAAAACGATAATTGATAAATTAATCCATAGGAACTGGATTTCCAACACGGGGAATGAACACATATGAGTAACCAAGCTGACATATATTAGCAACGAGAAGCTGGAAATGGTAACGTACCAGGCCACAAAAAAATAACACATCATCCAAAAACATAACACATCATCAAAAAATATCCATTGATTTTGTTTAATAACTTGAACAAACTGTTATGACTTTTTACAGGCGAAATGTGACAAACTCAATGAAATCCGTTCACAAACACTTAGCAGTTGAAATATGAGTATTTTTAATCTGAGATTTCATATCCTGACCGTGCGTAGAGCTTCACCTCACTCAGGTGGTTCTGTCCGAAAATAAATTCAATAAAGCACACTATTAGTTAATGTACTACTGGACCAAACACTTCAGTTAAGAAATACACATACACATACATACCCGAGGCGTGATTCGAAACTGCAACCGTAGCAGCAGCGCGGTTCCGGACTGAAGCGCCACCCTACTGTTGACGGCGGTAAACAACTGAGCTGGAGCTCGTGGGCAACGAGGTTAAGTCGGCGGGGTGGGGAGTCATGACACCTGGCCGGTCACGAAGGAAGCGGTTGCTTAGCTAGAAAGACAAAGATTTATTCCATGCTTTTGATTCCTTATCGGAGCACCGCCTGGGTCACACGTGTATCTCTGCTACACGGAATTTTTTGTTGGAATTAGTCCATACTGCCACCTCTTAAAATATTTATTATTTCTCCTGAAACATCCAGTATCTTAGGGAAGCAAGCGCACCTGAGGTGAGACACGACGTTGCAACGATGTTGTGCTGTACTTGAGCCCCCCTGGTTTCTTCAGTGTTTATTTATCTGAGCTAGACAACCATCGTGGACACGTATTTTATACGAGGGTGGGTCAATAAATACGTCGCAAACGCCAAAATACCGCATACCGTTTTAATTATGGCGCCTATACGCATCTAGATCCAACGGCCTTGCCGCAGTGGTAACACTGGTTCCTGTCAGATCACCAAAGTTAAGCGTTGTCGGGCTGGGCTAGCACTTGGATGGGTGACCATCCGGTCTGCCGAGAGCTGTTGGCAAGCGGGGTGCACTCAGCCCTTGTGAGGCAAAGTGAGGAGCTACTTGATTGAGAAGTAGCGGCTCCGGTCTCGTAAACTGACAAAACTGCGGGGAGAGCGGTGTGCTGACCACATCCCCTCCATATCCACATGGTCGGTACCGTTGGGCCCTCATTTACTGTTCCGGCGGAGTTTGGTTTCTTTATACTCATCTAGAAGGTGGTAGAAAATGTCGCGTGGAAGGCACCTGATAAACTGTTGTCTGTGTCCAATTGTTAATGTTCTGCAGTTAGACCTAGATGGTAAGTATGGTATGAGTGTGACCCGCCTACAACGACGCGATTTCTGTAAGCCGAGAGACTGTCCGCAGAACATGTCCATAGCGATATTCGTCTCGTATATGATTATAACTGTAAACTCGGTTGTTCTTTTTATCACAAAAGCATTTTCGCCAGTTCGCATAAAAACCCACAATGATCACTAGCTTCAGTGAAATAACGTCGCCATGTACAGATTATTTACGTAAAAAATTACTGACAGTCCGTTTGTTGACTGTTTCTACTCATATTATCGGAAGAGGGCCATTTAATTTCGCTGAAACTAGTTACCACTACATATTTTTATCCGATATGACAGAACAAGAAAGAAGATCAACCGTGTTTAGATTCCGAGATCGCCTCCAACACAACTGACAACGCCAGACAATCGTCATGATCAGATTTTCACAGAAATTTGTGTTCAGTTAGATACAGGCTTTCAGAAAAGCACCAAAGGAGTTAAACAATGATTCTACTGGTCACGCTTGTTACCCCTTGATGGGACATTCTGTCCCAATCTAGGAATATTTCGCTACCATCACGCAGGACACATCGGACTTGCGGGTTGCAGCAATTTAAGGCACCACATAAACTTGTTAATCCCCGAGAGGTCATCGTTATAAGCGAACGCTGCCACAAGAATTCTATGCTAAAGGCTTTTAATGACTTTTCGAACGACGGTCAGGCTGGTATACCGGTTTGCGGTTTGTTTATTGACTCACCTACTGCCACTTTGATGGATAAAATGTGACAGGTAATAATTTCAGGTCAAAACTAGTCTCAGCTGGATATTGTTTGACCAAGTCCTACTGTCTAACAAAACTGTTTTTCATACAATATATCGAAACTGTAGAGCATATTTCAACGCAGACTGTGTCTGTTAGTTGGTTCAAATGGCTCTGAGCACTATGGGAGGTCATCAGTCCTCTAGAACTTAGAACTACTTAAACCTAACTAACCCAAGGACATCACACACATCCATGCCCGAGGCAGGATTCGAACCTGCGACCGTAGCGGTCACGCGGTTCCAGACTGTAGCGCCTAGAACCGCTCGGCCACTCCGGCCGGCTGCCTGTTAGTTTCTCGGTCCTTAATCCCATAATACGTTTACCGAAGAGCTGCACCTGTCTGCTGTGTAAACTAACTGAGCCGTGGCGTTTTGCTGGCGCGCCATCGTATTTGCAGGTGCCTCGCCTTCACGCTCTTATCTTTTCTTGTGACGCGTACTGAGTCTTGGCTGCCTTATCTTTGCTGGAGGAGTTAACTGGAGGCTCTCCCGAAGAACGTGACAGTTGGCGTTCGATGTTACCTGAGACCGGAGTGCGCTTGTGGTGGAGCGGGAACCGACCACGTGTGTGGGGCAGCTTGGTGGAGAGCCTTTCCTGTCGCCTGTGAGCAGGCTTTTTGTTGCCTTGGGTTGCGTGCTAATAGTTCCTGACACGGCTGTCTACGGTCGTCCGCTGGCTTATTTCCGCCTGCTGTACCCGACGCAAGCCATATCGGACGACCAGCGAAAAGTTACGTGAATTTGTCCGTGATATGTGACTGCAGATTTGTCAGCATTGCTGTAGTGCTTTAAAATATATCAAACTTTTTTATTTGGCTTATGCCATAATAAACTTCCTGTGGTGTGAATGCATTCTGTGGATCGACTATTGGATGAATTGCTGAAACCTGAAAATGTTCAGAGTGATATGCTATGTAATAAGCCGTGTATGTTGGAATCATTTATTTAGTGAGATGTGTAATTCTTCTATTACCATCAAATATATATGCTTCATTGTATTGCCACAATTAATCCAAGATTCAGTATTTTTCATTGAAAATAGTTGCACATATTTGCTAGCCCTGTTTTTGTGCGTTCATCTAAGTGATACGACCTGTTGTACAGTGTATTTATATTTGGAAGTTGATTAGCTGTGTCTGCATGGTCGTCATTCCGGAGGAGAAATGTTTATAAATGTTAATCGAAACACAAAGTACTTGATCTTAAAGAAGGCAGTGTGCCGTTTTATTAGTGAATAATTTAACCTGTTAGTTAATATCTTTTGGTGGTTGTTTACATTGTCCCTGCGGACCTGTTCAGTGCGCTTGTTAAATGTTACAGCTGGCTGGCTGGTGTTTTGGAGTAAGCGCTACCTTTTCACCTACGGGTACCGGGTCTGTGAAATCCTGGGGCGGGAGGTGACTTTGGATCGAAGGTCGAGAAGCGGGTCTTCTACGAACTGCCGGCTTCCGCCTTCCGCCTTGGTTTCTCCAAGTTAAGTTTTCGTTCCGCCTTCGAGCGACCTGGCGTCACTACTCGCTAATTAATTCTGGTGCTAATTATGTTTGCTCGGGTATTTATTATATTTATTGAAGTTTGTTGAAGAACTACATAAATTGTGAATTAATTTTAAGCCGTTAGGCGCTTAATTGTTAGTCGTCAAAATTTTCCTATATATGAGACAGACTTGTTTCATAAGAGAGATTGGTAGCAGATTAAGATATTGTTGTTTTAAAGGAATTTGTTTATATGATTGTTAAATAAAACGAGTGATAACAAAAGGGGTCTAGTCCTTCCTGTTTGTTTCCCTATTCCCTAGTAGACCAGGTATCACTAATATCTCACTACTAAGTGATGTCATGCAGCCTCTCTGCCACTTGATGTGGATAGAAAACGAAAAAGTTAAAATGATGCTTTTACTTGTAATACACTCTAAGACAAAAGAAACGACGCACCACAAAGGCATTATCCGAATGGGACGGGAATCGGTAGATGTGATGTACGTGTACGGACAAACAAATGATTACACTTTCAGAAAAATTGGATGATTTACACTCATGCTCATAAATTAAGGATAATTGCAGAATGTGGTGCTACACAACGTGAGACTACACAAAACTGGCACTAATAGCATAGGCACATAGGGAACACATACGACACACACGACACTGTTTCCTACGCGTGTACCCCGACATAAATATGAGATATGATCACCATGCACACGTACACAAGCCGCACAATGGGTTGGCATATTCTGGATCAGATGGTCGAGCAGCTGCTGGGGTATAACCTCCCATTCTTGTACCAGTGCCTGTCGGAGCTCCTGAAGTGTCGTAGGGGTTTGAAGACGTACAGCGATATGTCGACCGGGAGCATCCCAGACGTGCTCGATGGAGTTTAGGTCTGGAGAACAGGCAGGCCACTTTTTTCGCCTGATATCTTCTGTTTCAAGGTACTCCTCCACGATGACAGCTCAGTGGGGCCGTGCGTTATCATGCACAGGAGGAAGGTGGGATCCACTGCACCCCTGAAAAGGCGGACACACTGGTGCAAAATGACGTCCCGATACACCTGACCTGTTACAGTTCGTCTGTCAAAGACATGCAGGGGTGTACGTGCACCAATCATAATCCCACCCCACACCATCAAACCACGACCTCCATACAGGTCCATTTCAAGGACGTTAAGGGGTTGGTACCTGCTTCCTGGTTCACGCCAGATGAAAACCCGGCGAATCACTGTTCAGACTATACCTGGACTCGTTCGTGAAAATAACCTGGGACCACTGTCCAATGAACAGATCCTGTGTTCTTGACACCAGGCTTCACGGGCTCTCCTGCGACCAGGCGTCAGTGGAATGCACCTTGCAGGTCTCTGGGTGAATAAACCATGTCTGTTCAGTCGTCTGTAGTCGGTGTGTCTGGAGACAACTGTTCCAGTGGCTGCGGTAAGGTCCCGAGCAAGGCTACCTGCAGTACTCCGTGGCCAACTGCGGGCACTGATGGTGAGATGTCGGTCTTCTTGTGGTGTTTTACACAGTGGATGTCCCATACTGTAGCACCTGGACACGTTTTCTGTCTGCTGGAATCGTTGTCATAATCCTGAGATCACACTTTGTGGCACATGGAGGGCCCGTGCTATGACCTGCTGTGTTTGACCAGCCGCCAGTCGCCCTAGTATTCTACCCCTCATAACGTCATCAATATGTTTTCTTTGAGCCATTTTCAACACACAGTCACCATTAGCACGTCTGAAAACGTCTGCACACTTACTCGCTGCACCGTACTCTGACATGCACCAACAGACGTCTGCGTATGTAGACTGCTGCCAGGGCCACCGTGCAACGACCGCTGGTCAAATGCACCGCATGGTCATACGCCGAGCTGATCTAAGCCCGCAAACCGCCCACCAGTGCGTTGCTTCACTATGTATCAGCGTTATTCTTAATTTATGAGCATGAGTGTATTTAAGAGGAAGAGTTTCACAGACTAAGAAAGTCAATAAAGTTTGGGTCCACCTCTGATCCTTATGCAAGCAGTTACTCGGCTTGGCGTTAATTGATACAGTTGTACGATCTCGTTCTGAGGGATATAGCGCTAAATTCTATCCAGTTGACACAACAGATCGTCAAAATCCCGTGCTGATTGCGAGCCCTACTCGTAATGCTCCAATCCATATGTTGTCAATTGGGGAGAGATCCAGCAACCTTGCTGGTCAAAGCAAAAAGTTTGGCAAGCACGAATTCTAGCCGCTGCGGGCGGGAATTATCTTGCTGAAATGTAAGCGCAGGATGGATTGCCATAAAGGGCAACAAAACGGGGCGTATGGCATCATAGACGTACTGCTGTGCTCTAAGGGTGCCGCGGATGGCAACCAAAGTGTCCTAGAATGAAAAGAAACCATCACACCATCGGGCGGTATGGTGAACGAAAGTCAGTTTGATACCGCACCGCCGTCCGCGGCGTCTACAGTCACGTCTTCGGCCTGGAATCTCGTTGACTGGAGTAGAACTTTCTTCACTGATGTGCCCTGATGACAGCAAGGACGTCTGGAGACGCCCTGGAAGTGGTGAGAACCGACCTGGCTATCGCGCGCCATACGGCCCGACAACCAGGCCGGACCCCTTTGATGTCATCTGGGCATCCTTACAGAACCGCGGTACGTCGACAATATTCTGCCCCCTTCGTGGCAAGCCATATGCTAGTAGGTTAGTCTGACTGCTGTGACTAATTGGAGTGCATCCTGATACATCCTTACATTTTCGTTGGTTTCCTTGACAACCGCGCACATACACGGTCCAGTCACATTAATTTGACCGCCGCCTATGTTCGACGTCAACGTGAAATAACCACTCACAGATGGCGGGTGGCAGCACAAATAGTAGAGGGTATATCAAGTGTGTCGGGACACCGCGGAAAGAGTGTAGTCGTTGTCGTAATGCGGAAAAAGAACGACTTATCTGACGTCTAAAAAGGCATCATCATTGGCTTTTGGGAGAAGGTTCAAATGGTTCAAATGGCTCTGAGCACTATGGGACTAAACATCTGAGGTCATCAGTTCCCTAGAACTTAGAACTACTTAAACCTAACTAAGCTAAGGACAGCACACACATCCATGCCCGAGCAGGATTCGAACTCACGACCGTAGCGGTCGCGCAGTTCCAGACTGAAGCACCTAGAACCGCTCGGCCACACCTGCTGGCTGGGGACAAGGATGGAAGCATTTCCAAAAGGGCTAATTTTGTAAACAGTTAGAGTGCCACCGCGATAAAAGTATACCGTGCATGGTAAAATGGCACAAAAACATTGGACGAGACGACTTTGGTACACCACGGGCTACATGTGACAAGGGTGAATGACTGCTGCGGAGATGTGTACGAGCGAATAAACGTGCAACTGTTGAGTAGCTGATCGCCCATACGAATAAAGTGACTGCCAACAGTGTCTCCTCAACGACGATGAAGAACGTTGCTGCATGTGGTCCACCGCAGTTGACGCCTCGTTCATGCAGCCGTGCCCACTGTTGTTCATCGACAATAAAGGGTAGAATTTGCACACCGATACCGCAACTGAACGTCCACTAATTGGTGACATGTGGAGTTCCAGATGAATCACGTGCTCCCATAGGACAGATGGCCTTTGGCAAAACATCTGAAAGAAAACATGCTGCGACAGTAATCGGTATAGTCCAGACTCGAGGAGAGGGCGTTATGGTCTGTGAAATTTTTCTGTGGCATTCCCTGGGTGATGTTGTCATTCTGGAAAGCACATTGGATAAACACAAATCTGTATCTAGCCTTGGTTACCACGCCCACCCGTCTATGCACATTATTTTTCCTCGGCATGATAGCATCTACCAACAAGACAATTCAACATACCACACAACTCGCAGTGTTCGTGCGTGTTCGAAGAGCATCAGGATTATTTTACCATACTACGCTGGCCACATGTCTCCCAGGATTTAAACTCAATCCAGCATCTGTGGCTCTACCTCGATCAACTCTCCGTCAATGAAACCACACTTTCCCTGGGGCGTTGATTCCCACATTTCGAGGTTGAAAATGAATACGATGAGCAACAGGTAAATGTTCTTGACAACCTTAGACACTGCTGATACACTTGCAAGTTTGAACCTTTCTCTAAGGACATTGAAGGCTGAATCCCCATTTAATGTGATCACACCCCTTTCGAGTGGTTTCATTGGGCCCTTAAGCCACCTACTTAGAGGTATTTTCGTATCGATTTTGAGCGGCGGTGAGTCTGAAACGTATTCCTCGGCCACCGATAACAGAACTGCGTGATTTCAGCGCGTTGTGTCGCGGTCCTGACCACCATCGTAGAGACGTCAAAAAAAGGGCGAAACGTGGGTAAAAGGGACTGTGATGACCTCCTCATCGTGCGATACGTCCTCGGTGGCACTGTGTCAATACGACTTCATTAACGCACCCTACACTTCACGCGAACGTCTGACAAGGGGAGGCCGCCAATTGTGAAATTCAGATTTGATGCATACTGCGCATAATAAAAGCTCATGGCCAGAGGTGTAATGTGGCAAAGCACCAAGATGCACTTCTCAGCCGTTGTCGAGAAAATCCACAGTTAAAAGAAACCGTTGCGGTGAAATACTCTCTAAGATTAATAATCATCTATAGCGTCGTGGCGCAACGGTAAGCGCTCGGGTTCGTAATCCGAAGGTCACCGGATCGAATCTCGCGCCATGCAAATTTTTTTTATTATTAGTTTTTTGTAATTCAAATACACACACACACACACACACACACACACATATATATATATATATATATATATATATATATATATATATATATATATAAACTATTAATGAATTGCTTATGCATGTTGGTGTAGGCGGATCGCTCTCCAATTGTACCGCCTCCATTTTTCCATTTGTTTAACAGGGTGTACCAAAGCTCTCACGTCCGCACTGATTTTCGACGATGTTGTAAGTAGCGTTAGGGACCGCATATACCTTCTTTCGAAGTTAGCAGGCAACTACGCTGTTATGCGGCGGCTCGTTTCGGCCCATTCAACATCTGTCCTTCAAGTGTAACGAGCGAGTAACGGAGTTTATATTTCATACCTGCCACAGCAAATTTGTGTTCGTGGGGTTTCTATTCTAATTCGAACGTTTGACTTACGCTATACGTATTCGTTTCGGAATATCGTTTCTACGTCTTCCGTTAACTATACATGGTTAATAAAAATGGTTCAAATGCCTCTGAGCACTGTGGGACCCAACTGCTGAGGTCATTAGTCCCCTAGAACTTAGAACTAGTTAAACCTAACTAACCTAAGGACATCACAAACATCCATGCCCGAGGCAGGATTCGAACCTGCGACCGTAGCGGTCTTGCGGTTCCAGGCTGCAGCGCCTTTAACCGCACGGCCACTTCCATGGTTAATATTATGAAGACAATTAATAACGTTTGTGAAATACAACTTTGTTTTTCCACGACAAACGACTTTCAACAACTTATTATATGCATAATTGTTGCAACTGATTGCCGGGAATTTTATATATATATATATATATATATATATATATATATATATATATATATATATATATATATATATATAATGGGTGTGTGTATATATATACACACACATTTGAATTACAAAAAACAAATACTAAAAAAAAAAGGTTGCATGGCGCGAGATTCGATCCGGCGACCTTCGGATTACGAACCCCCCGAGCGGTTACTTTCTTTCTTTTTTTTTTTCAATTTATTAGTCATAACATTCCACAGTAGTACATAATTTTCAATTGACATTTAAAAGTAATAAAACAAACTAAACGCTGCGCCACGACGCTGTAGAAAATTATTAATCTTAGAGAGTATTTCACCGCAACGGTTTCTTTTAACTGTCGATTTTCTCGACAACAGCTGGGAAGTGCATCTTGGTGCATTGCCACATTACACCTCTGGCCACGAGCTTTTATTATGCGCAGTATGAATTGAATCTGAATTTCACAATTGGCGGCCTCCCCTTGTGAGCTGCGGCCTGTTTTTCGCACGAGTCGACACCGGGCTGCTTGCAGTTTGGTCGAGCTCGAGGGTAACGCCGCAGCCTGCCACTCTTTTGCATCATTGCAGAGGAATGGTATAGGCACTATTGAGACAAAGTACAACATTATGCGTTGCAATTAGGGGTTTCGAAAAATTGATCCTTTAATTCTAATGCGCAGCGTATTTATCGAGGAATGGAACGTATGTCTAAAAGACAGATTAACACCATAGAAAGGGGAGTGTTCATTGCACTAGACAAAAATATTGTGTCCGTCGCGGTCGAAATTGAGTCTAACTGTGAACCTATTTGGACGCATATAATATGCCTAGGAGAAATCAAGTTTACCACAAGGTTTTACTGGCCTTCTGATTCCGACGCGTCAGTTCATTCAAAGAAATTCTGTGCACAGTAGCGTTTAAATACCGAGATCTTGCAGTGATAATTGGAAACGACCTTAACCCACGGTGCATAGACTCGGTGGTATGGACAAACAGTCTTAAGAAGTACTTTTGAACACATTTTCTGAAAATTGCCTTGAACAGCTAGTTCAACAGCCCACACTCAATGGTAATATTTTAGGCTTCTTAGATATCAACAGGCCTGACTCTATAGATGGTGTCAGTATAGAGACAGAGATCAGTGCTCACGATGTCATGAAGCGACGAAGGTTACTAAAATTAATAAATTCGTGAAGAAGGCTGGGAGAATATTTTTGCGGGAAAGAGCAGACAAGAAGTTGTTAGCATCCCACTTACACTATGAATGGATAACAATTAGTTCCAGTATGACGGACGAAGAAGATTTATGGATAAATCTTAAATGCATTGTAAATCGCACGCTGAAGGAGTATGTGCCCATTACGTGGATTATGACGGAAAAGACCAACCGTGCTTTAATAATAAAACCTATAATAAATACCGAGTAGAGTGGATTACATACAATACAAAAGAAAAGATAGTTATCGAAACTAGAGTGCACAAAATGGAAAGAATGTTTCATATGACCAAAAACGCTTATAACAAAAAATCCTTGTGCTGTAACACAAATTAAGACACTACCAAACAGTGGCCAGACCTGAAGCTCTGTATGCTGTAGAAACACTTAATCTACCAAGAAATGGAGATCTTGAGAAACTAGAGAAGGTCGAAAGAAGAATTTTAAGGAAAATACTGGGAGCTAAAAGAAACGATAATGCTGAATACAGGTTAAGACCAAACAGAGAGCTATACTTGAAAACTGAAATACTAACTGATGTAATGAGGAAGAAAAGACTACAGTTTTTTGGGCATACATTCAGAATGGATAACAACAGACTAACCAAGCGGATATTCACATTACTCAATAGCTACAAATCCTAGTCTGCATGGTTCATAGAGACGGAAAAGGACTTGGGAACCCTGGAATTACAATACACACAATAGAAAACTGAACACATTTCAGAAAGGCAGTTCAAAAGGCAGAATTTCTGGAGAGAAAGAAAACAGCTAGACGAAAGTGGATTCAAGAAGAAGAGGAACAATACTCTAAAAGAATGAAGCAAATTTCGAAGCTAAGGAAATTTAATACAATGAAGAGTAGCCAAAGTTGATTCATCGTACCCTCCAAATGGGTTATTCGAAAGAAGAAGAAAACTCGGAAATTGCCGAAGAAGCAGAGACTGTTGCCCGCTCGGTTCAAAAAAGAACGAGCAAATGACGACAGGCTAAAGTTAGCAGAAATTCGTACGTGTGTAAAATGATGGATGTCTGAAACATACATCTACCACAGTTATACCTTAGCAAAAGATCTTGCCGAAACCCCGAGAAAATTCTGGTCCCATATAAAACGCTAACCGAACAGGAGGCTTCTATTCAGTAACCCGTTGAGAAGTCTGATGTGGCAACAGAAGACAGCAAAAAGAAAGTTTAAGAACTCACTCACGTAGGTAGAGCATACAAAAGTACCATCGTTTGATAGTCGTACAGACTCCCGTACGGAGGACATGGTAACAGGCAACCCTGTCGTGGAGTATCAATTGAAAAAGTTAAAAAAATGGCACGAATGGAAACCCGGTTGGATTTTACAGAGATCTCTATGGCACTGGCCCTTTTCTCAGCTTGAATTTATGGTGAATCTCTTGCATGGAACGAAGTCCCAAGCGACTGAAATAAAAGCGCTGGTGACTGCTATACATAAGGGTAAAGAAACGATCCTGGCCGCGCGGCTCGCCCCGTCGGAGGCATGAGTGTGTGTGTTGTCCATAGCGTAAGTTAGTTTAAGTTAGATTAAGTAGTATGTAAGCTTAGGGACCGACGACCTAAGCAGTTTAGTCCCATAAGATCTTACCACAAATTTACAATTTACAAAGCGAACCTGCAAAATTACAGACCAATATTCATAATATCGGCTTACTACAGGATTCTTGACCACATTCTGTGTTCGAAAACAATAAATTTTCTTGAGTCAGAAGAGAGAAGAGCTTCTGTCCACATACGAGTATCAGAAAGATTTGTAAAGGATCGGTCCTGGGAAATTCAAGTTTCCCTTTTCTCACGTGACATCCTGCGAACCATGCATAAAGCGCAACAGACAGATTCCATATTCCTAGATTTCCGGAAAGCATTTGACACTGTGCCGCGCTACAGACTGTAAACGAATGTAGGAGCTTACAAACAGGTTCCCAGATATGTGAGTACTTCTTAAATAATAGAACCTAGACGTTGTCTTCGAACGTGGGTGTTCATCAGAGATAAGGATATAGTGAGAAGTGCTCCAGGGAAGTGTGACGGGACCGCAGCAATCTGCGGCTCTGTGCTGATGATGCTGTCGCGCAAGGAGGATACGACTTAGACAAAATTTCTAGCTGGTGTGATGAATGGCCGCTTGCTCTAAATGGTGTAAAGTGTACGTTGATGCAGATGAACAGGAAAAACAATCCCGTAGTGTTCGAATACTGCTTTAGTAGTGTACTGCTTGACACAGTCACGTCGATTAAATATCTAGGCTTAACATTGCAAAGTCATGTGAAATGGTACGATCAGGTAAGGAAGGTAGCAGGGAAGGCGAATGATCAATTTCGGTTTACTGGGAGAATTTTAGGAAAGCGTGGTTCATTCGAGCTCTACTGAGACTCATTCTTGGGTACTGCTCGTGTATGCGGGATCTCAAACAGGTCGCATTAAAGAAGACATCAATTCAGGCTTTTTACCGGTAGATATTGTGGAGATTTTTATTGAACTCAAGTATGAATTTCTGGGACACTACGAAAAAATTTAGAGAACCAGTATTTGAAGCTCATTGCGGGACGATTCTACTGCCGCCAACGTCCACTTCGCTTAAGGAACACGAAGATAAGCTACGAGAAATTAAATCTTGTACCGAGGAATATAGAGCGTCGTTTTCCCCTCCCTCAATTTGCGAGTGGAACACAAAATGAAAGAACTAGTAGTGGTACAGGATGCCCTCCGACACGCACCGTATGGTGTATGTAGATGTAGATGCATAGTTTATTTAAAGATATTATAAACAGAAAACTACCGTTACTTTAATTGTGTAATAATGAGACCGTTTTTGATTTAATTCTTAATCTCTACAGAGTTATTTATTCTTTCGCTAGGTGACAGCTTAATTTACACCGTAGCACTATATAAGCGCTTTGTATCCCAAGTTCAGCTCTTAAACGTACGGATACCAAAGCTAAAATCTCTGATAACGGCTTACTTGGAGTTCAACACTATGTAACATGGGTTGCGCCAAATTGGGCTCTCCCCGGGGCAGACGCAACCTTCCATTACGAAATTAAAGCACACAGCATTTCAAATGGCTTAGTGCTAAATGTGAAATGACACATGTGGGACACAACGCAGAACCTCAGCCTAGCCTCCTGGCTAATGTAGCGATTACTGTAAATCAGCTAAAGCGCATTCCCGTGTAATCCTTCGCAATCCGTGCTGAGCTGAAATCTGACTACTGTGACACACCTCGCTTCAATCCATTAAAACAATTACAAATACATTCGGATTCCCGACTGCACTGTTTATATAAACTGTTCGAATGTAATTCGGGCTTTTTAAAAGTATGAACGCTCTGGGGTATTTGTAGTAAATAAACTCAACTCTGTTATTACTTGTGACGTTAAACTGGCGAGCACTGTAACACCCACATGTGCCAGTCTTGATAATCGCCTGGCAAACTTCACTGTTCATAAAGACCGTACTGAAACAAAAGCAAGCTTCTCCGTAGCAGCCATATGATTTACACCGATCACGAGAAACCCAATCCGCGCTGTTGGCACACGATATCCTGAAGGCAGTGAACAGAAGGTGTGTCTGGATTTTTCAGAAGCTTTTGATTAAAAACGTCATTTAGGATATCTATAGGGCGGGACAAATAAAAGTGGCCCGGAGAACAGAGTTCCAAGGTACAAAGAAACACAGCAGAGAAAAGGAAATACAGCACTAACCTGACTATACCAGGTGTCGAAAGTGATCACCGTTCATCTCTTGGCACTTTTGGGTCCTGGTCAGCAAGTTGCTGAAGGCGGATAGAAACTGGACGGCTGGAATTGCTGCAGTCTCGTCTGAAATGTTCTGCCGCAGTTCTTGAAGACTATGAGGGTGGTTGCGATACACCATAGACTTCGGGGCTCCCCACACAAAGTAATCGCACACTGACAGATCCGGTGTCCGGTGACCTGGGTGGCGAGCTAGGGCCGCGACTAGACTGACCTCTGCTGACAACTCAGTCAGGCGTGAAGGTAACATAAATGTGCTCCAAGGTTCGGCCGGCTGTATGGGCAGTTGCTCCATCCTGTTGGAAGTAAGTGTCGATCTTTTCCTCCCCCGTTAATGCTGCTACAAATGGTACCCACATGTCCGGGCCACTTTTATTTCCCCCACCCTGTAGCTGACATTTCCGACTTTGAGGATTTCATGGTAGACTGAACTTCTTGAACGAGTGCCATTAGCGATACTTATTTTTGCAGTTCGGTTACTATTTCTCAGTCTATCACAATTACACATATGGTTAGTTTACGTAAGGAAACAAGATGGCGGCTAGCCAATGTGGCACTTCCAATACACTGAAGACAGTTAGTGATATGTAAGAGCAAACATCTCAAAGATGTTCGGGTTGACATGCGGTTCCTCTTCGTCGAAATGTCTTGGCTGAACTCGTCTAGTGGTTGAAACGCACGTGTCGCATTACACGCCCTAAATTAGACACTTGGGACCCTTTGGTTAAATTGCCTGCCTGATGGCAAGTTTGCGAATTACAAAGTTAACATAACATATAATAACAGCGATAATAATATCGGGAACTAAATTAACGACCCATAAATGGTGTAGGCCACACAGTTGCGATTTGGTTACAATAATGTTTGTTCAGAAAGAAAACTAATAGCGAAAGTGGTCGTATTTAGAATTGCTATTACACCCGAGCGCATATCCATTTGACACAGTTCGATCATTCACAATCTCATCGTGAATTAAAAGTCCAATACTCCAACCCGTTAACTACGCGGAAAGTTAGAGTTCACACCAGGCCCGCGGCTGCTCACCGCTCAGAGACTAAGTCCCGCGATACCACACAAGGCGAAATTTTCTTAGTCGTTTCACTTCCTAGCTACCTAAAGACCGACTGCCCGCTTTCGCGTCTCAATCCAAACTGTATCCTTTGTTGTCTCCAGCCAAACTGTCCGTTTTCGCGTCTCCACCAGAACTGTTCCCTTTGGTGCCTCGACCAGAACTGCCCTCTGCCCGTCTCCGTCCGCGTTTTCCACGCGTCGAACATTTTCGCTCAACTGACTAGCGCAGTTCCCTTTCCTAAAGCCGTCCATCTGATTGGCTACAGCTTATTCTACATTACTTCACATTTTAATATATTTAAATAATCAAAGCTTGACCGCTTTTACGTTCTAAATAAAGTAACAGTAATATCCATTACATAATAAACGTTAAATTCTTTTATATAAAATCAATACAATTTCCTTCTTAACTTTGAATGTCTCGGCCAGTAGCCTTGCACCAATGTGCTCTCTGATAAATAAATAAAGAACAAAATTAACTATTATGCACTGAACTTTACAACAAATATTCTATTAACTAATGATTCAATAAGGAGAAAATGATGATCTGATGCTTAACTGAAAATACAGATAATTCATATTTACTGTTTCTTTTAAACAAATAAAGTTACAGAGTTGATATTTACAGCATTTGTCATTTTAATGATGCGCTTGTATATGCAATATTGATCGATAAGATCGACCAAAGCGTTCAGAATTTAGCATTCAGGTCTTTGTCAAAAAACTTGTGAATTTCAGTTTGACAGTAATTCCTAAACTGTTGTAGATATGATCAATATTCAAGTTTTATTGGTATCACCATGAAAATTTATGAAGGATGGTAGATTAAAATTACTCTGGCTTAATTCCCTGAATTGATACAGAATTAAATAGTTTTCATAAACGTTTCCCTTCATGGCCAACCTAAGGTCCGCCATATTTAACACTGCTATGCTTCCCTGGGTTTCCCTATGACGTAGGTTCCTTCTTAACTTTGAATGTCACTGCCGGTAGCCTTGTACCAACGTGCTTTGTGATAAATAAATAAAGAACAAAAGTAACTATAATGCACTAAACTTTACAACAAATATTCTATTACCTAATGATTGAATAAGGTGTTTCACTCGCCCACTACAGCGCTTAGGCCTCATTCAGCACAATAGACGTCTGCGAATTTCCCCATCTCGTGGTTAATCTACGCCGTTTGTGGTACGCGGTCCTGGACGACAGAATTCGTTTCAAAATTCCTGTAGGCTGACTATTTCGGCCATATATTTAAATGAGAACGCAATATGGTTCTCAGTAAAACGAAATCGTGAGAAGTTAATTTAACAATCAGTGCATTATATGAATGAATGGTGTCCGTTCTTTCGGCCACGCGGAATCCGCAACTGTGATACATGTTACGTAAATTTAAGTTGAAGGGGGTGAAAGGTAAGATTGATGTCAGCTGCAACGGGACTTCATGCGGAAGCAGCTGCGGAAAGTGGAAACGGGAACCGGACCAGGATTCGAACCCAGGATCCTCTGTTTACTGGGGAGTTGCGTTAACCACTGCGCCAGCCAGACGCAGCACGTATCGCAGTCGCATGGACTACCTCGGCGCGCCTCTCAGCCGACCCACACTCCCACCTGTCTGTTGTCCCTGTCCATGTCTTCCATGCTCGCTATTTCGAGATTCTCGCAAGAGGTCGGACATAACTATGCATCTGCACTGAAGGTGGCGGATTTACTGCCCATCGAGACGAATCAATGATTGGTGTCTGTTCTTTCGGACATGTCCGCGCAACTGCGATACACAGCGTGATTCAAAAAGAATACCACAACTTTAGGAATTTAAAACTCTGCAACGACAAAAGGCAGAGCTAAGCACTATCTGTCGGCGAATTAAGGGAGCTATAAAGTTTCATTTAGTTGTACATTTGTTCGCTTGAGGCGCTGTTGACTAGGCGTCAGCGTCAGTTGATGCTAAGATGGCGACCGCTCAACAGAAAGCTTTTTGTGTTATTGAGTACAGCAGAAGTGAATCGACGACAGTTGTTCAGCGTGCATTTCGAACGAAGTATGGTGTTAAACCTCCTGATAGGTGGTGTATTAAACGTTGGTATAAACAGTTTACAGAGAATGGGTGTTTGTGCAAAGGGAAAAGTTCTGGACGGCCGAGAACGAGTGATGAAATGTAGCACGCATCCAGCAAGCATTTGTTCGCAGCCCAGGAAAATCGACTCGCAGAGCTAGCAGAGAGCTGCAAATTCCACAATCAACTGTATGGAGAGTCCTACGAAAAAGGTTAGTTATGAAACCTTATCGTCTGAAATTGGTTCAAGCACTGTCTGCAGCTGATAAGATTAAAAGAATCGATTTCTGTGATTTTATCCTTGCTCAAATGGAAACAGATGAATCTTTCGTTTCAAAGATTTTGTTTAGTGATGAAGCAACTTTCCACACTAACGGGAAAGTCAACCGTCACAATATCTGTATATGGGGCACTGAGAACCCGCGGGAAACAACTCAGTATGAACGTGACTCGCCTAAGGTGAACGTTTTCTGTGCCATTTCAGCCAATAACGTTTTTGGTCCCTTTTTCTTCGAAGGTGCTACTGTAACTGGACTAGAGTATCTGGAGATGTTAGAGAATTGGCTGTTCCCTCAGCTCGAACAAGAAGCACAACAATTCATATTTCAGCAGGATGGAGCGCCACCACATTGGCACTTATCTGTCCGTAACTACCTGAACGTCAACTACCCGAGGCGATGGATCGGCCGCCAGGCAGCCCGTGACAGAGCACTTCATCACTGGCCTCCAAGAAGCCCTGATCTTACCCCCTGCGATTTTTTCTTATGGGGGTATGTTAAGGATATGGTGTTTCGGCCATCTCTCCCAGCCACCATTGATGATTTGAAACGAGAAATAACAGCAGCTATCCAAACTGTTACGCCTGAGTGTGGAACGAGTTGGAGTGTCGGGTTGATATTGCTCGAGTGTCTGGAGGGGGCCATATTGAACATCTCTGAACTTGTTTTTGAGTGAAAAAAAACCTTTTTAAATACTCTTTGTAATGATGTATAACAGAAGGTTATATTATGTTTCTTTCATTAAATACACATTTT
Organism: Schistocerca nitens; assembly: GCF_023898315.1. Taxonomy (NCBI): domain Eukaryota; kingdom Metazoa; phylum Arthropoda; class Insecta; order Orthoptera; family Acrididae; genus Schistocerca; species Schistocerca nitens. Next base: position 216,229,112 of record NC_064615.1, on the reverse strand, counting down.
TAAAGTTGTGGTATTCTTTTTGATCCTGGTGGTGCAGTGATAAACGCAGCTGCCTCGCAAGCACGAGATCCCGGGTTCGAATCCCAGTCCGGCACACGTTTTCACTCGTCACCGCTGATTCCGCATAATGTCCTTATGCAGCTGGCATCAATAGTGCATTTCCTTTCCCTTCTTCCCTCCAACTTCAATTTACATGTCATTTATATTATCAACGAACGCAGAAAGGAAACTTCACAAAACAACAAAGTAACATCGTCTCAAATACGTGACTCTGATTCCTTGAAAAAATAATCTTTACACTTCAGGAGGGGTTAACATCTTTGAATTTATAGTACCATGGAGCAAAATAAAGCAATATGTTATGCGATACCCAGCTTTCAAATAGTTCATAATAGCAACCAATCAACGCCTATTAAACTGCGGAAGCGCACGATGTCATACTTACTCGCAGAGTAATACAAGTTAACATCCCAAATTAGCCTCGCCACCCAAAACTGACTTTTGCCACAATAAGTAAGTTGCGATGGTCTCATCCGATTCCTTACGTATTGCTCAAATGGTTCAAATGGCTCTGAGCACTATGGGACTTAACGGCTGAGGTAATCAGTCCCGTAGAACTTAGAACTACTTAAATCTAACTAGCCTAAGGACAGCACACACATCCATGCCCGAGGCAGGATTCGAACCTGCGACCGTAGTGGTCGTGCGGTTCCATACTGAAGCGCCTAGAACCGCTCGGCCACACCGGCCGGCTTACGTATTGCACTGCCTTCTCAACAGCGTGGGTCTCAGCCAGATAAATGCATCTTCTTTCTCAACATCTGAACACATCACGTAATATCTCTTCGAATTTACCACACCAAGTCCTAATAACAAGCCGGCCGAAGTGGCCGTGCGGTTAAAGGCGCTGCAGTCTGGAACCGCAAGACCGCTACGGTCGCAGGTTCGAATCCTGCCTCGGGCATGGATGTTTGTGATGTCCTTAGGTTAGTTAGGTTTAACTAGTTCTAAGTTCTAGGGGACTAATGACCTCAGCAGTTGAGTCCCATAGTGCTCAGAGCCATTTGAACCATTTTTTCCTAATAACAGGTGACCGAGAATAATAGCGCGCTACTTTCAGTCGAGAAGTACCACATGTCCAAACACCTGCGAACGAATACTATTCGTCGAGAGCAGACTGAAATGCCAAAGACTTCAGTTTTTCGACGTGATCAAGCACAGAGGTCGCTAAAGAGCTTCTATCGACAAATCGAAACTTGTTACTGCAAGTTCTCATAGAGCAAATATAAGCATCGCGCTTCACAAAATTGGAAAATATACTACAAAGGAATGAAGGTACTGAGTAAATAGGCGCCTTTCTACATATAAAGAATTTTAGTGATCTCTGCGTTGATAGCTGGGGTCTCTAATGACATGGTCACGTTACAGCTGCTCTTGCCAGAATAAAAAGTTTTCTCCGAATTTTCCACACCACTGAGTTCTGTTAAAGGCCAAATTAATTCCTGCTGGAGGTTGTAACAAACCGCTCTTGGATAAGCTACGAATCTTTGAAATACGCACTTCTAGTGATTATCACTATATTGCATTTACAGTTTAATGTTCCAAGAGAATATGTATGCTGAAGCGCCAAAGAAACTGGTATAGCCATGCTTATTTAAATACAGAGATACGTAAACAGGCAGAATACGGCGCTGCGTTCGGCAACGCCTAGCCAAGACAACAAGAGTCTGGCGCAGTTGTTAGATCGGTTACTGCTGCTACAGTGGTAGATTATCAAAATTTAAGTGAGTTTGAACATGGTGTTATAGTCGGCGCACGAGTGATGGCACACAGCATCTCTGAGTTAGTGATGAAGTGGGGATTTTCCAGTACGATCATTTTAAAGTGTGCCTTGAATATCAGGAATCCGGTAAAACATCAAATCATGGACATCGTTGCGGCCGGAAAAAGATCCTGCAAGAACGGGACCAACGACGACTGAAGAGAACCGTTCAAGCTGACAGAAGTGCGATCCTTCCGCAAATTGCTGCAGATTTCAGTGCTGGGCCATCAACAAGTGTCACCGTGCGAAACATTCAGCGAAACATCAACGATACGGGCTTTCGGAGCCGAAGGCCCACTTGTATACCCTTGATGACTGCACGACACAAAGCTGTACGCCTCGCCTGGGCCCGTCAACACAGACATTGGACTGGAAACATATTTCCTGGTCGGACGAGCCTCGTTACAAATTTTATCAAGCGGATGGACGTGTACGGGTATGGAGACAACCACAAGAATACGTGAACGCTGCATGTCAGCAGGGGACTGTTCAGGCTGATGGAGGCCTGTAATGGTATGGGGAGTGTGCAGCTGGAGTGATATGAGACCCCTGATGCGTCTAGATAGGACTCGGACAGGTGACACGTACTTAAGCGTTCTGTCTGATCACGTGCTTGCATTCTGTCCGTCGTGCGTTCCGACGGACTTCAGCAATTCCAGCAGGACAATGCGACACCCCACAAGTCCAAGAACAAGTCGAAGAACACTCTTCTGAGTTTAAACACTTCTGCTGGCCACCAGAATCCCCAGACATGAACATTATCGAGCATATCTGGGATGCCTTGCAGTAGAGATCTCCACTCCCAGGCACTCTTACGGATTTGTGAACAGCCCTGCAGGATTCATGGTGTCAGTTCCCTCCAGCACTACTTCAGACAATAGTTGAGTCCATGCCACGTCGTGTTGCGGCACTTCCGCGTTCTCGCGGGGGCCCTACGTGATAATAGGAGTGTGTACCAGTTTCTTTGGCTCTTCAGTGTACTATCAATAATTATCTTCATTTGTCTTCAGTGTCCAGAGGTTGATTTCAGATAAGTCTTGATTGAGATAAGGATCATCTTAGTTTCGTCGTTGTCCAAGACTGAAGCACTTCAGTAGAATTTTAACTTGGACATTTTTATTTCGACGATTTCCCACCACATGCTTTGGTTGCAAGAAGCTTAATTCATAAAAACATAATATACATTTTTAAAACCAAATAAAAACTTTTCGCCCCACTTTTCAGTAGAGAAGTCATACTATGTACGGAATACAAGTGGTCACAGGAATAGATAAAAATCACAAACTGTCTCATTGCAGAGTGATTGATTTGGCGACCATTCAGTTCTATATATCGTAACATCGTTTTCCAGAATATTCTAGAACCGATACTGCCAAAGCAATATTTTATAATAACGTCGTGGTTTTGTGTTATACACAATTTTAAGCAAACTTATATAATTTTGTGCTTACACAAATCCAAGCATCACTCTAGTATTACAATACATTTTACATGGTTTTGAAAATAAAATCAACACTTTAAAAATATCTTTGTATATATCTAGCTTTCCTAGTATAATAGAGTGTTTTTGAAGTAATATAATAATTGTTCTTGATTGGTGAAGACCAAAGTTTCATTTACACTCCTGGAAATTGAAATAAGAACACCGTGAATTCATTGTCCCAGGAAGGGGAAACTTTATTGACACATTCCTGGGGTCAGATACATCGCATGATCACACTGACAGAACCACAGGCACATAGACACAGGCAACAGAGCATGCACAATGTCGGCACTAGTACAGTGTATATCCACCTTTCGCAGCAATGCAGTCTGCTATTCTCCCATGGAGACGATCGTAGAGATGCTGGATGTAGTCCTGCGGAACGGCTTGCCATGCCATTTCCACCTGGCGCCTCAATTGGACCAGCGTTCGTGCTGGACGTGCAGAGCGCGTGAGACGACGCTTCATCCAGTCCGAAACATGTTCAATGGGGGACAGATCCGGAGATCTTGCTGGCCAGGGTAGTTGACTTACACCTTCTAGAGCACGTTGGGTGGCACGGGATACATGCGGACGTGCATTGTCCTGTTGGAACAGCAAGTTCCCTTGCCGCTCTAGGAATGGTAGGACGATGGGTTCGATGACGGTTTGGATGTACCGTGCACTATTCAGAGTCCCCTCGACGATCACCAGTGGTGTACGGCCAGTGTAGGAGATCGCTCCCCACACCATGATGCCGGGTGTTGGCCCTGTGTGCCTCGGTCGTATGCAGTCCTGATTGTGGCGCTCACCTGCACGGCGCCAAACACGCATACGACCATCATTGGCACCAAGGAAGAAGCGACTCTCATCGCTGAAGACGACACGTCTCTATTCGTCCCTCCATTCACGCCTGTCGCAACACCACTGGAGGCGGGCTGCACGATGTTGGGGCGTGAGCGGAAGACGGCCTAACGGTGTGCGGAACCGTAGCCCAGCTTCATGGAGACGGTTGCGAATGGTCCTCGCCGATACCCCAGGAGCAACAGTGTCCCTAATTTGCTGGGAAGTGGCGGTGCGGTCCCCTACGGCACTGCGTAGGATCCTACGGTCTTGGCGTGCATCCGTGCGTCGCTGCGGTCCGGTACCAGGTCGACGGGCACGTGCACCTTCCGCCGACCACTGGCGACAACATCGATGTACTGTGGAGACCTCACGCCCCACGTGTTGAGCAATTCGGCGGTACGTCCACCCGGCCTCCCGCATGCCCACTACACGCCCTCGCTCAAAGTCCGTCAACTGCACATACGGTTCACGTCCACGCTGTCGCGGCATGCTACCAGTGTTAAAGACTGCGATGGAGCTCCGTATGCCACGGCAAACTGGCTGACACTGACGGCGGCGGTGCACAAATGCTGCGCAGCTAGCGCCATTCGACGGCCAACACCGCGGTTCCTGGTGTGTCCGCTGTGCCGTGCGTGTGATCATTGCTTGTACAGCCCTCTCGCAGTGTCCGGAGCAAGTATGGTGGGTCTGACACACCGGTGTCAATGTGTTCTTTTTTCCATTTCCAGGAGTGTAGCATCACTTAAATTAAATCTATAGAATAATCAAGTCCCCATGGCATTACTATAAACGGTATGAAAAGAAATATAAAAATACGTTTCTCATAGACACAGAATCATATGTCTATATTAGGTTAACTGGATAATCATCTTTCGTAATGTAACACTTTCACATAAAAGTTCGCAAAAATGTCTTACTATATAACAAACAAATTTAGAAAAAGAATAGTTTCATAAATATTTCAGCGTATAGCGAACTTATGCAAAAACCACTACAACAAAAATTAGAATCAAAATTGCCGGAAAAGGAGATGAATCGCAAATTTCGTAAACTTAGAATGTTACCGTAAACTTCGGTTGATCTAGAAACCCCTAAATGTTGGTGTGCTATTAGGGTCTCTCGTCGCTTAGCCAATAGCTGGACGAACCACGAATCTCTTCGTTTTTCATACTTCTCGATGGAACTCTCTGCGCCAAATACTCATTTTCTGAGCATTGCACTTCCGGCATAAGCTCCATCTCCCGGACTCCTTTCTGCATGGTACTACCGACTCCTAAACCCTGCGCGGTCTAACGCGCTGCTTCCCGAGTGAGCAGGCGTGCCGGTCCCCGACACGAATCCTCCCAGCGGGTTAGTGTTGAGGTCCGGTGTGCCGGCCAGCCTGTGGATGGTTTTGAAGTCGGTTTTCCATCTGCCTCGGCGAATGCGGGCTGGTTGCCCTTATTCCGCTTCAGTTACACTATGTCGGCGATTGCTACGCAAACACTGTCTCCACGTACGCGTATTTACGTTACTCTGCCACGCAGACATTTGGGGTTACAGTCGCTTGGCACAATACACACACACACCTAAAACGTGTGACTACTATGTGACACCAGCAGGTAAATGTAACTGGCGCTCTCCACTTTGGGCTGTACTGTGTAAAGCCGACATACGGCAGAGCAGCGCCTCGCATCTGGCGGCCACTGGTGAATGCAGTGCGGCAGGTTGTGGCTCCGTGGCTCGCTTGGCACTCAGTCAGCTGGTGGCGACACTAACAGCGTGGGCGGGCTCTCCCCTCTCCCGCCCCTCCCCCACCCCTCTCCAGCTCTTCCTAGCTCTCCTCGGTTCTCCCGCCCCTCCGCCTTCGGCACTTACAGGCAGCGGACGCGACTTCTCGAGGGCTCTCGGGTTGGAGAGAGCCCGCCTGTCCTTAATTGCTCCCGCATTTGTCAAAAACCCTCCCGCGATCAGCGCCAGGAATGCTTTTTAAGATCCATCCAGACGGTAATGACCTTTGAATTAATTACTTTTCAGCTCTAATTACGATATTTCCGCAGAGTTCACGAAGCGTCCGTAATTAAATTCCAGAATCGCGTTCTTCGCGTGGAAAACTGCAGGTAGCACGACAGCCGTAATGACATGAATAGGATTTCCATAATATTTTTATGAAAAATCAAGTCACTTTCAAAATGTTCCATCAAAAAATCCAAATAAAGAGTAAAGAAATCACGGCATGATTGAATTCTCAGTTATATGGAGACACCAATTATTGCCTTGGACAAAACAGATTAATAACATTTTCGGACACACAACTTAGATATCAGGACTATAACTGAAAGTTATGGAGTGCTGTAAACCACCCACGATTAAAGAAACAATCTACTTTCCTTCACATTGACCTTTAACTACGTTTTTCCTTAAGGATGGAGACATGGGTGAGAGTTATTCATTTATTTATTTCTCCTGTTACCATCGATGCCTTCGGGCCCTCTCTCGTCTCTAACGCCGTGCGCTGTGGCCGAGCGGTTCTAGGCGCTTCAGTCCGGAACCGCGCTGCTGCTACGGTCGCAGGTTCGAATCCTGACTCGGGCATGGATGTGTGTGATGTCCTTAGGTTAGTTAGGTTTAAGTAGTTCTAAGTTTAGGGGAGTGATGACCTCAGGTGTTAAGTCCCATAGTGCTTAGAGCCATCTGAACCATTTTTTCGTCTCTAACAAGAGTTCCTTAGTAAGTACAGTTTGTATGGTACACGAGGAATATATAATGATGATAATACTAGTAGTAATAACAATAATATAATGGCAATAATTGAATTTATGAATATGTAGGATTTAAGAAATGTCAGTCTATTAACATTAAGCAAATTAGAATTTTAAGCTCTGTTCCCGTGCTTCCAGAAAAAAATGTATTAAAGAGGGTCAGTCATGTTTCAAGTACACAGTTACAGCATACTCAGAGGGCTTTTTTCCCCTTTATTTATCTGGGATACACATTTAATTTCCGTCAGGAAATAGATTACATCGAATTCTGGTGTTGTTTAAACTAAATATGTACTTCACCTTCCGTTTGCGTTGTGTGTATGCTGCCAAAAATGTTCTGAAGTGAAAGGTGTGTCCAAGCCACAGCAACAAAACAAGACCCAGAATTCATCAACGAGGAGGGGAAAACGTGAGTGAACGCTGTTAAAATACGAAACGTAATCTATAAATAAGAAGCCACAGCAAATAGTTACTCCATACCAAAGCTACACGAAGTTTTACCGATGTCCACAGATCGTTCTAAATGCACGAAAACCAAGAAAAACATGTTTTGGCAGACATATAAAAACCGGCCTTAGCTCAGAAAAAGCCCAATACAGCAATGGCAAGCCTAAAAAAAGGAGCATATTCCACGACTGTACGGAAATATACATTCTCAAAGGTTTTATTTGGAACAAAAATTTAATTCAAACGAGGCCCTAACATTCCTTTGTTTCCAGATGAGATGGTATATTAATTTGGACCTATCGTTGATTTTGGTTGGCATCCATTGGACATACAAAATACACCGACGGAAAAAAATAATTAATGTAGAATAATGAGATTTCGGTAACACATTTGTCTACGTAATATACTTAAGTGATTAACGTTACAAGATCACAGGTTAATGCACTACTGGCCATTAAAATTGCTACACCAAGAAGAAATGCAGATGATAAACGGGTATTCATTGGACAAATATATTATACTAGAACTGACATGTGATTACATTTTCACGCAATTTGGGTGCATAGATCCTGAGAAATCAGTACCCAAAACAACCCCCTCTGGCTGTAATAACAGCCTTAATACGCCTGGGCATTGAGTCAAACAGAGCTTGGATGGCGTGTACAGGTACAGCTGCCCATGCAGCTTCAACACGATACCACAGTTCATCAAGAGTAGTGACTGGCGTATTGTGACGAGCCAGTTGCTCGGCCACGATTTACCAGACGTTTCCAGTAGGTGAGAGATCTGGAGAATGTGTTGGCCAGGGCAGCAGTCGAACATTTTCTGTATCCAGAAAGGCCCTTACAGGACCTGCAACATGCGGTCTTGCATTATCCTGCTGAAATGTAGGGTTTCGCAGGAATCGAATGTAGAGCCACGGGTCGAAGCACATCTGAAATGTGACGTCCATTGTTTAAAGTGCCGTCAATGCCAACAAGAGCTGACCGAGATGTGTAACCAATGGCACCCCATACCACCACGCCGGGTGATACGCCAGTATGGCGATTACGAATACACGCTTCCAATGTGCGTTCACCGCGATGTCACCAAGGACGGATGCGACCATCACGATGCTGTAAACAGAACCTAGATTCATCCGAAAAAATGACGTTTTGCCATTCGTACACCCATGTTCGTCGTTGAGTACACCATCGCAGGCGCTCCTGTCTGTGATGCAGCGTCAAGGGTAACCGCAACCATAGTCTCCGAGCTGATAGTCCATGCTGCTGAAAACGTCGTCGAACTGTTCGTACAGATGTCTTGCAAACGTTCCCATCTGCTGACTCAGGGATCGAGACGTGGCTGCACGATCCGTTTCAGCCATGCGGATAAGATGCCTGTCATCTCGACTGCTAGTGATACGAGGCCGTTGGGATCCAGCACGGCGTTCCGTATTACCTTCCTGAACCCACCAATTCCATATTCTGCTAACAGTCATTGGCTCTCGACCAACGCGAGCAGCAGTGTCGCGATACGATAAACCGCAATCGCGATAGGCTACAATCCGACCTTTATCAAGGTCGAAAACTTGATGGAACGCATTTCTCCTCCTTACACGAGGCATCACAACAACGTTTCACCAGGCAACGCCGGTCAACTGCTGTTTGTGTATGAGAAATCGGTTGGAAACGTTCCTCATGTCAGCACGTTGTAGGTGTCGCCACCGGCGCGAACCTTGTGTGAATGCTCTGAAAAGCTAATCATTTGCATATCACAGCATCTTCTTCTGTCGGTTGAATTTCGCGTCTGTAGCACGTCATCTTCGTGGGGTAGCAATTTTAATGGCCAGTAGTGTATAAGCGCAAAGCAAGTCATTCCAAATATGAAATGCTGGTACGTTAATAACCGATGTACTCGCCGGAATGTTCAATGCAAACATGAAAACATGCATGCATTCTATTTTACAGGTGCCGGATGCCAGTTTGCGGGATGGATGTTGTATTTGGTCGGTCAGTGCAGGGACGGTAAATGCTGTTTGTGGATGACGCTGGAGTTATCGGTCGATGACGTCCCACATGTGCTCAATTGGAGACAGATCTGGTGATCGGACAGGGCAAGCCAACAAGTCGACCCTCCGTAAAGCACGTTGGTTCACAACAGCGGAATGTGGGCGAGCGTTGTCCTGTTGGAAAACTCCCCCTGGGATGCTGTTGATGAGTGGCAGCACAACAGGTCTAATCGTTGTTATATTAGGCCACGAACGATGATGATGATGATGTTTGGTTTGTGGGGCGCTCTAATGAGCGGATATCAGCGCACAGGTCTAATCAACAGATCTGTCCGTCTACCGTACACACAACGCAGTGTTGTAAAATATGTTCATACGAGGGTCGTCCACAAAGTAAGTTCCGTTTCTATTTCTGTCCCCGGCAGCGCTGCGATAGCAGTTCTGAGCATGCGCGGCAGTTACTCAGGCTCAAGGAGAAGACATGTACGCCATTTTCAGATCGCTGCTGCGGAAGTGTGCTTTCTAGTGCTTCTTTATAACGTCAGCCGTAATTGAAAATGCCGCCGAGTGTGAAATCAGATCTGTAATTCGTTTTCTAAATGCAAAGAAAGTTAAATCAAAGGAAATTCATCGGCAAATCTGCGAGGTTTACGGACAAAATGCTATGAGTGATTCAATGGTTAGAAGATGGGTCAGACTGTTCGATGCAGGACGTGATCGAGTGCACGATGAGGAATGAAGTGGACGCTCCTCTGTGGTTGCTGATGAACCGGTTCACACAGTTGAAGACAAGATTAAGAACAACCGTAAGTTTACACGTAGTTCCCTTGCTATGGAAGTTCCGCAAATCTCACGATCACTAATCCACGAAATTGTTACTAAAGAACTCAAATTTTGAAAACTTTGCTCACGTTGGGTACCCAGAATTGTTACTGAACAACACAAAAAACAACGGATGGGCAGTGCACTTCAGTTTTTGACACGCTACAATGAAGAAGGTGATGATTTTCTTTCTTGCATAGTGACGAGGGATGAAACTTGGGTATCGTACGACACCCCTGAAACAAAATGGCAGTCAATGGAATGGAGGCACAAGTCATCCCCAACGAAGGTTAAGCCTAAGCGAATCTTGACACCTCGAAAAGTCATGTGCACCGATTTTTTGGGACAGAAAAAGCATTTTGCTGGCTGATTTCTTACCACGAGGCCAAACAATCAATGCACACGGATACTGCGAGACCATTAAGAAATTGCGCCGCGCAATACAGAACAAGCGCCGAGGATTACTGTCAAAAGGCGCTGTTTTTTTCCACAATAATGCCCGACCTCACACGGCGAATGTGACCAAACAACTCACACTGGAATATCACTGGGACGCGTGTGACCACCCTCTGTACAGCCTGGACCTCGCTCCTAGTGACTTTCGTCTGTTCTTACACCTAAAATCTGTCCTTGGTGGTCAACACTTCAACGATGATGACGAGCTGAAAGAAGATGTTACCACATGGTTAAATACACAGGCGGCAACCTTCTATGAAGAAGCCGTAGAAAAACTTGTGCCACGCTATGACAAGTGCCTACAAAATTTCGGAAGCTATGTAGAAAAGTAGTTTAACAGTTGTAGAGTTTTGTACAAGAAATATTTTTTCTGTATCTGTACACGTTTGTTTTATATAACCGAACGGAACTTACTTTTTGGCCATACCTCGTATATAGCGTTTGCTTAAGCGCAATAAGTGGACCACACTCTAATCACGACAAACATCCCCCATACCGTGACACCACCTCCTCCACACTTCACTATTGGCACTGCACGCGAAGGCAACTAATGCTCTCTAGGCATTCGCCAAACCCAAACACTGGCACAGGGCGTAGCGTGATTCATCTCTCCAAATCACAAGTTTCCAGTCACCCACTATCCAGCGGCTTCGCTCCTTGCATCACTACAAGTGTCGCTTAGCACTGAGCTTATACCTTATGAGATACTGCTTACCATTGTGTCCCGTTATTTTTAACTCCCTCGCGTAATCATTGCGAGAGCTGGACTTGTGGTAGCACTTTGGATCTCACGAAAGATTCCTTTCACTGATTTCGTGCGATTTCCTTAGATCCACCTTCCACAATGCTCGACGGTCTCTGTCCGTTAGTACGTGCCAGCTTGGTGGTTCTGCCTTCGCATCGGCGAACTATCAACTTGAGTAGCTTCAGAAGGAGTGCAATGTTCCTGATGGATTTGTTGCTCCGGTTACATCCACTGACCAGACGAAGTTCGAAGTCACTGAGCTCTCCTGATAAACATATTCTGCGGTTGCGTTTCTCTGGTGGAAAAACTATACTCACATACTCTTTTTGTAATGGCGGGTCCGCCTTTCGTTACCGTTATATACAGGGCTCTTCAAAAACAAGGGACCGGTTTCAAACATTTATTGCTTCCAAACTACAAAACATAGAAACGAAATTCCAACGTTCCTGGACAGAGAAAAGTTCAAATTTTTATGCATTCAATGTGAGCGCCGATGTGTTACACGACAAATATGAAAACGGTGGCTTATATTCCACCACATACGAAGCGGCTGGTCTCTCGTTATCGGATTCACATCTTCAGCAATGCGATGTCGCGGTCTTTTACGTAACCCCACAGATAACAGTCACAAGCGGGGGGGGGGGGGGGTCTGGAGGCCTGGGAGACCACCGGCGATGAAGTTCATCTTCTGCTCCTCCTCTTCCCATCCAGTGTCCTGGAATGGTGTCGTTCAAGTAACGTCGGACGTGCTCAGAGAATGCTTGCAAGTACTAAATGCTTGAAAACTTACCCTTCTTCTTGAACAGCCCTGTAAGGCTACGCATTTATTTTGATCAGACTGTGTATTTGTGAAACATCCGGTTGCTTGATCACATCAGTCCTTCCTATAAACTGTTTGGGTGCAGCCGCATAGGCGGCGTGATTTTTCACACGTTCTGTTTACTTCATCAGATTGTTAGCCACTGCTGTGTCTAATAACTCTTCACATGTCAAAAACCAATTGTCATTCCATAACTGCATTCTCAGATCGGATACGTCCTGTATCTTGGCTGCATATTTGTATAACACTAAATCTTGCTCCATCTACTTCTTCATTTCAGCCACACGTTTGTCGAAGAATTCATCCTTTATCCTGTGTCTTATCCAAGTTACTATGCATTCAAGAGCAGTTAAAACTTAGTCCTTTATCATCGGCGTGGCTTCCCTCTTGGGGTAACCCAGCAGTTTTCCTTTTGTCCAACAGGAAGACATTATGTCTGTCACATTGTAAGTTAAGCACGGACATGAACTAAGTTACATATCATCTTGATCGAGCTGAGCCACACAGCTGACACTAGCGTTAATGTTCAGTGCAAACCACCTCTACCTTATTATTATACATATATTGTGTTACGATCGATTTCGCTCGTAGAACATCTTTAGGTTGCTGAGACGTGCTGGAGTCATGCAAGAAACAAACGTTTGGTTGTCGTGTGTAATCCGACGACCAGACCATTGCCGCCACGACTTCAGCAGAGTTCGGCAAGCTGATGGTGTTCCATGAGCTAAACAGGTCGTAACAAAATAAATGTCTAATCATATAGCTGGGGTGTTTTTCATCAATCGTTAACGTAAGTTTCATATGTCGCTCCACGCTAAGACCGTTTTACAAGAGGAGTGTCACATTGTCAGCAAAGAATGTATGCGCCGAGATGCCTGCAGACACATTCGAGCTGTTGTACGCGTAACAGGTGCATCACAGTGAAGTAGCGAAATGACTCGGCATTTGGAAACGAACGCCAAAGGTGAAGTACAGGCGACACTGTCATTCTTGTGGGCAAAACGTCTAAAGTACACACAGACTCACCGTAAAATTATGGCGGTATATGAATCGCATCTAGTCGTAGTGTAATCGTGACAACAATTTGACTACGGCTCATAGACATGGGTGTCGCTGATCGGGAAGGAAGACCACCGGCATCGACCACAGAGGACAACGTCCAGTCAAAAGAGGAAGAACATCGAGAGGGAAAAAGGTTTTCTAACACAGCGTTCACACAGAGGTACTCGAATGGTTCAGTCACCAAGGAGCGGATTTCTGACGTCGAGGAACTGAACGACTGCTATCACATTTCCAGCCGTAGTTTACAGAAACTTTCTATGTTGAAAAGTGGTGTCACGCATCAGTGTCACTTCGAAACGTTGTACAGCTTTCAGTTTAAATTATTTGGTCTGTCATTACATTGTATAAGTCAATTTTTGCAGTCCGTTCATTTCTATGCTTCTGTCATCCCTTTCTATTTCCGTTTTCTTTCATCTCATCTGCTAATGTTACCCAATTATTCATCGCTCTTCCTTTGACCTTTCAGCTCTTCTCCACATTTATTCATTTAGTACTGTTGCCACATGTTTGTATCAGATTTCGACATCCGACAGGAATGTAATGAGCAAATTGCTTCGTAATACTGAATTACAGAGTCTGCCTTTTTGCAAGTACGCAATTATTATTTTGCTTTAACACCAGACACGTTTCACCACAGTTGCGGCATATTCAGCGGTTTTTCTCCTCTTATTTACCTCCTCTTATTTACTCGCAGACCGATTTTATTTAGTTTAACACATATGTTAAACGGATTTTGTTCTTGTTTAAATTACGTATGCTCTTCACCTTTTACCTTTATCTTTACCTTTATACAATGACGGAAAAAATTATTAAGAAGGAGCTGTTCGGCATAAAGGGAAGTTGGTAGGCGTGCTTTTACATCAAAAAGATGCTGTCTGTTAGAACTTCGCGCCAGTCGCATAAGAGTGGCGCTAGTAATACCACTTGAGGGTGCAAATTGGGTTTGCTTTAGATAGCCGCTGTAACGGACGTGACCGATAGTTACCTTTGAGATTAGATGTGGTGAGTCGATGTTAGTCAAGAATGCCTCTAAGGCAACAAAGTCTCCATCGTCAATACTTCACTGAGTTTGAACGAGTTTGTGTTATAGGGCTACGAGAAATTGAATATGCCTCCTGCGATACTGCAGAAAGGCTCGACAGGTATGTAGCCATTGTACATAACTGCTGGACAGCCGTGGTCACGAGAATGTACGGTCACATGAACACGGTCACGTGGCACTACAGAGAGGGAAGGCAATCGTGTTCAGCGTACTGTATCTGCAGCAGCAATTTGAGTAGCAGCTGGTACCACACTGTTACAGCGAACTGTCACAAAACGATTGCTTTAAGGACAGCTCCGATTCAGACGCCCTGTAGCTGCATCCGCTCATCCCGCACCACCACCATCTGCAACTTCAGTGGTGTCAAGAGAGAGCTTGTTGGAGGGCAGCGTGGAGGTCTGCTGTGTTAGTTAGAAACGAGCCGCTTGAGTGCTTGCAACCAACCTGTCTGCGTTCTGAACCTACACCTGGGGTGCGATTTCGTATGACAGCAGGAGCCACTCTCATTGTTATCCCACACATGCTATATATGAATACATTTTACAGCACTTCGTTGTGTGCACAGTAGACTAACAGATCGGAGACGATGATTGTTTTTATTAGCATGAAATTTATCGCGTCATAAAACAGCTATTGTGAGACAATGGTCTGTGGGCAATAACATTCTTTGAAATACATTGACCTGCTAAGAGACCCCACTTGAAGAAAATGCCATTTGAAGCAAATGGAACACCTCTGATACGTTATAACGTTCATCCCAGCGTCCAACATAACTATCTTGTATGGTTTCAGCTCCTGAGGAAGAATGAGCTGCCATTCATCCACAGATATTCAGACACCTGACTGAAAGTATCTCCAGCAGAGTTCAAGCCGTCGTAGAGATGAAGTGTGGACGCTTGTCATATTAATGACTCCTTATTAGTGTCTGGATACTTTTGATGAGATAGTGTAAGTTACGAATCATTCATAGCTAGCTTACGTAGACTGTGGACGATTCTTCATGTTGAACTACGCTGCAGAGCCGAAGAAACTAGTAGACCTACCTAAAATCGTGTAGGCCCCTCACAGCAAGAAGAAGTGCCGCAACGCGAAGTGGCATGGACTCAACTAATGTCTGAAGCAGTGATGAAGGGTTGGTTCAAACGGCTCTGAGCACTATGGGACTTAACAGCTATGGTCATCAGTCCCCTAGAACTTAGAACTACTTAAACCTAACTAACCTAAGGACAGCACACAAACCCAGCCATCACGAGGCAGAGAAAATCCCTGACCCCGCCGGGAATCGAACCCGGGAACCCGGGCGTGGGAAGCGAGAACGCTACCGCACGACCACGAGATGCGGGCAGTGATGAAGGGAAGTGACACCATGAATCCTGCAGGGCTGTCCATAAATCCGTAACAGTACGTAGGGGTGGAGATCAGATCTGAAAAGTATACTGCAAGGCTTCCAGGTATGCTCGATTATGTTCACGTCTGCGGAGTTTGGTGGCCAGCGGAAGTATTTAGAGGACATGCTCGTGAAAATGGCCAAAAATTTGAAAAACATTTTCTTGGTCTATAGAAAAGAGCATTTCATGCTGATTTCAAAAATGTGTAGTTTATAGGCATTATCATTTTCCATTCGTTCTAAAACTGAAGTTGAACGTAACTTTGTACAGGGGCCACGCCCATCAGTCAGTTTCAAGTGCGTCAGAATACGTGATGGGTTATTTTGTTCTTCCATTTTTTTCCGTCGTTAGTTGCGGATCGTTAAGCCAGGTGTATTCTAGAAGGGACTGACTCCCGGAATCAAAGTACTGGCATGTCTAGAAGGCTATGGTTCGAGTAAGAGAATTTGAAAACTGTTTCCCCAAGAAAGTAGTTAAATCGAATTATAAGAAACCATGCAAGAAAACCTTGGCTTACTAAAGGAATAAAAATATCTTGTAACCACAAAAGGGAACTGTATCTAACAACAAGAAAGAGTAATGACCCAGAAACAGCCAAATATTATAAAAACTACTGTGCTACATTAAGAAATGTTATTAAAAAGTCCAGAAGTATGTGCATCATGTCTGAGATTAATACCTCAGATAACAAAATCAAAAGAATTTGGAACATTATTACAAGGAAGACAGGGCAACCAAGAGTACAGGATGACGGCATCACCATCAAAGCGAATGGAATCTTGATAAACAACAAGCCGGAAGTCGAAAACATTTTGAATAATCATTTTTTAAATGTTATAGAGAAAATAGGATCTAAATGTTCATTAGAAGAAGCAAGGCAGTTAATGGAAGAGGCCTTACCCACACCATTTGATACAATTGAAATTCCACCCACTTCTCCTTCTGAAATTAGGACGATAATAAACTCTGTCAAGAATAAAAGCTCACATGGAATTGATGGCATTTCCAGCAGGATAATAAAAGCTTGTTCCCAAGAAATAAGTGAGATTCTCAGCCACATATGTAATAGGTCTCTGAAGCAGGGCATTTTCCCAGATAGACTGAAGTATGCCATTGTTAAACCACTGCATAAAAAAGGGGATACGACTGATGTCAACAACTACCGCCCAATCTCTCTTCTGACTGCCTTATCCAAAATCCTTCAAAAATTAATGCATTGTATAGTAGCTTCACACCTATGTAAAAATAAAGTTTTAACAAAACGTCAGTTTGGTTTCCAGAAGGGTTTCTCAACGGAAAATGCTATATATACTTTCACTAATGAAATATTAAATGCTCTGAGTAACCGGAAGTCACCTGTTGGTATTTTTTGTGATCTATCAAAGGCTTTTGAATGTGTAAATCATGGAATACTTCTAGATAAGTTCAAGTATTGTGGTATGAATGGGACAGTGCTCAAATGGTTTAAATTATACCTAACTGGAAGACTGCAGAAAGTTGAAATAAACAGTTCACATAATATGGAAAAAACTGGCGATTTCTCAAACTGGGGAACAATCAAGAATGGGGTGCCGCAAGGTTCGGTCTTGGGTCCTCTGCTGTTCTTCATATATATTAATGACTTGCCATTCTATATTCACGAAGATGCAAAGCTGGTACTTTTGCCGATGATACAAGTATAGCTATCACACCCGACAGACAAGAATTAACTGGTGAAATTGTAAACGATGTTTTTCAGAAAATCATTAAGTGGTTCTCTGCAAATGGGCTCTCATTAAACTTTGACAAAACACAGTATATACAGTTCCACACAGTAAATGGAACGACCCCATTAATAAATATAGACTTCGATGAGAAATCGGTAGCTAAAGTAGAATATTCAAAATTTCTAGGTGTATGCATTGATGAAGGGTTGAACTGCAAAAAACACACTGAGGTTCTGCTGAAACGTTTGTGTTCAGCTACTTATGCTATTAGGGTCATTGCAAATTTTGGCGATATACATCTGAGTAAATTAGCTTACCACGCCTATTTTCATTCTCTGCTTTCATTGTTGTTGTTGTGGTCTTCAGTCCTGAGACTGGTTTGATGCACCTCTCCATGCTACTCTATCCTGTGCAAGCCTCTTCATCTCCCAGTACCTGCTGCAGCCTACATCCTTCTGAATCTGCTTAGTGTATTCATCTCTTGGTCTCCCTCTACGTTTTTTACCCTCCATGCTGCCCTCCAGTACTAAATTGGTGATCCCTTGATGCCTCAGAACATGTCCTACCAACCGATCCCTTCTTCTAGTCAAGTTGTGCCACAAACTCCTCTTCTCCCCAATTCTATTTAATACCTTCTCATTAGTTATGTGATCTACCCATCTAATCTTCAGCATTCTTCTGTAGCACCACATTTCGAAAGCTTCTATTCTCTTCTTGTCTAAACTAGTTACCGTCCACGTTTCACTTCCATACATGGCTACACTCCATACAAATACTTTCAGAAACGACTTCCTGACACTTAAATCAATACTCGATGTTAACAAATCTCTTTTCTTCAGAAACGCTTTCCTTGCCATTACCAGTCTACATTTTATATCCTCTCTACTTCGACCATCATCAATTATTTTGCTCCCCAAATAGCAAAACGCCTTTACTACTTTAAGTGTTTCATTTCCTAATCTAATTCCCGCAGCATCACCTGACTTGATTCGACTACATTCCATTATGCTCGTTTTGCTTTTGTTGATGTTCATCTTATACCCTCCTTTCATGACATTTTACATTCCGTTCAACTGCTCTTCCAAGTCCTTTGCTGTCCCTGACAGAATTACAATGTCATCGGCGAACCTCAAAGTTTTTATTTTTTCTCCGTGGATTTTAATACCTATTCCGAACTTTTCTTTCGTTTCCTTCACTGCTTGCTCAATATACAGATTGAATGGCATCGGGGAGAGGCCGAAACCCTGTCTCACTCCCTTCCCAACCACTGCTTCCCTTTCATGTGCCTCTACTCTTAAAACTGCCATCTGGTTTCTGTGCAAATTGTAAATAGCCTTTCGCTCCCTGTATTTTACCCCTGACACCTTCAGACTTTGAAAGAGAGTATTCCAGTCAACATTGTCAAAAGCTTTCTCTAAGTCTAAAAATGCTAAAAACGTAGGTTTGCCTTTCCTTAATCTTTCTTCTAAGATAAATTGTAGGGTCAGTATTGCCTCACGTGTTCCAACATTTCTACGGAATCCAAACTGATCTTCCACGAGGTCAGCTTTCGTATGCCATCATATTCTGGGGTAACTCGTCATTGAGTAGAAGAGTGTTCATTGAACAAAAGCGTGTAATCAGAATAATTGCTGGAGTTCATCCAAGATCATCCTGCAGACACTTATTTAAAGAGCTAGAAATCTTCACTGTAGCCTCACAATATTTATGTTCACTTATGACATTTGTTATTTCAATCCGAACGAATTCAAAAGTAATAGTAGTGTACATGGCTACAACACTAGGAGAAAGGATGATCTTCACTACTCAAGGTTAAATCTAACTTTGGCTCTGAAGGGGGTAAATTATGCTGCCACAAAAGTCTTTAGTCACTTACCTAATACCATCAAAAGTCTGACAGATAGCCATATAGCATTTAAAAGGAAATTAAAATAATTTCTTAGTGGCAACTCCCCACAAACAAACAAAAATAAAAAATAAAAAATATTGAGTGTCATGTAATATTTTGTCTAATGTAATATCTTGTATAGACACCTGTTATTAACCTGACACGTTCCACATCATTACGGAGTGTCGTATTCACGATCTATGGAACAAGCACTAATCTAATCTAATCTAATGTAAACAAAGATCTGAGAATATATGATTTTGGAATTTCATAGGCGTGTGGTTTTGTAGCTACTGTGTATTGCTTTGTGTGTGTATGTACTGTGCTGCAAATGCCGAGAGTAAAGAAATTTATCCCCAAACGAAAGTTTCGCGGCAACCAGTTCTAAACACAACCGAATAATACACATCAGTTGCTTCAAAAGTCGCCTGCGGAAACTGTGTCTACAGGCAGTGCTTCTAGACGTAAACTTTCGCTTTCTGAATATAATAGGAACAAGCCTAGTAGTATTGTGTGCAGTAATAACGACGGAAATGTCATTGTGAACCTAAATGTGCTGTCAAGATTTTTGAAGTTTGCTGTGAAATGTAAGTACTGCAGTTGTGAAGGTATTATTGACGTTTCTGAGGACATTTCAGCAAGGAAGGGTCTTTCAAGTCGTTTAGTGATTGCCTGTAACTCGTGTAAGATCCATAGTGATACTATGACATCGCCAGTAACTGATAGTCGACATTACAGTGTAAATATTCAGCTTGCTTATGCAATGCGATGTATTGGAAGGGGAAGGAGAGCTGCCCAGAGTTTTTGTGCAGTGATGGATTTGCCTCTACCTCAGCTGAGGTTTGACAGATACAATAAATTAATACATAATGCTTTATGTGGTGTAAGTGAACATTCAATGAAAAGAGCAGCAGAAGAAGGAGGAACCCTGTCTGAGAATACAGACATTGTGGCAGCAATTGATGGATCTTGGCAGAAGAGAGGTCATACGTCTCCGAATAGTGTTGTAACTGCCCCATTTATTGAAACTGGTAAGATACTAGATTATGAATGTCTTAACAAAGCACTGTCAGGCTTGTTCAAGTACATTTATTGGCACCTATGTTTGTGTAAAGAATTTTGACGGCCCAAGTGGAAACACGGAAACGAAATGAGTTCTAAACATTTTTAGAAGATCAGAGGTCAGTCGTGGTGTGAGGTATGTGGGCTATCTTTGGGGTCGAGACTGTAAAGGACACACTACTGTTGTTAAAGACAAACCATATGGGGACATTCTGCTGGAAAGCTTAAATGTGTTTAGCATGTACAAAAAAAGTGGGAGCTCGGCTGAGAAAATTATGTAAAGACTTCAGTGGAAAAAACCTGTCAGTCGGAAAACATTTAGGTGGTCCAGGTCGTCTTACAAAAAGTGAAACTGATTCTTTGACTCAATATTATGGCCTAGCAATAAGGAGAAATATAGGAGATTTGGAGAACAAGAGATGAGCTGTTTCGGCAACATGGTTTCACAGAGTGTCAACAGATGAAACCCCACACCATGGTTTGTGTCCAAAAAGGGAAGATTCGTGGTGCAAGTACTGGTTGAGCAATGCTACAGGCATACAATATATCCACAAGCATTCCTTACCACTTGCTGTAATGGAGGCAAGTAGGGCTATACATAGGGATCTGGCAAATAAAAATCTACTTAGGAAATGTATGCATGGTCTCTTTCAGAATGCAAAGGAAAGTTTCAAAAGCTGTGTATGGCAGAGAATATCCAAAACTGTATTTGTTGGGCTGACAGTGCTGAAGATTGGCGTAATGGATGCAATAATAACATTCAATGATAGTGCAATTTCAAGGATCAATGTTATGAAGAAATTGAACACCCAGACGGGAAAGAACATGGCTTCAGCTCTAACTGCTATTGATAAGCGGCGGGTAACCGAAGCAGAGACAGCTGCAGAAGCTGCTACCAGTAGTCAAAGACAAAGGCAAGAATGAAGAGAAAGAGTATGGAGGACAAGGAAACAGGGGGACAGCTGGAGTATGCAGCTGGAATGTTCTAAACGAGCATAGTGGTAAGTTAATAAATCTGTAAATCTTCTTTTGCGATTTACCGAAAACTTGAATTTTCATCATTCAGGTACACTTTTCTCCTAAATGACTAAAGTTAAACTCACAGAAATTGGTACAGATATTTAGAATGACCACTTCTTCCCCCCGTTGCCTGCTATTTCCTGAAAATTAAAAACATGATGATGATGTCGGTGATATTTGAGCAACATTTTTAAATATTTCTGTTGTAGTAAAATAAATTACTAGTCTTGTTCTCTGTACTATGAGTCTTTTTCCAAGCTGTGCAGTCAGTGGTTCCAAAGAAAATGATACCACAGTGAAATAGTGTTCCGTTTTTTATACTATTATAGACATTGTTGTCAGTACCAAAATATAATAAATATCTCAATGACTTTTTGGGAAATGCTTTGAATAATAACCCTAACTGTGCGTAAGAATTTTGAACTGTCTCTCTTTTACAGATCAGTTGCACTGTGAGGGTGAAGATAATGCTAAAAAAATGGGGGCATGTCCCCTTAAACTCGGAACAGTGTTCCTGGAGCCACTCTGTAGCAGTTCTGGTCATGTGGGGTGTCGCATAGTCCTGCTGGAATTGCTGAAGTCCGTCGGAATGCACAATGGACATGAATGGATGCAGGTGACCAGACAGAATGCTTACGTGCATGTCACCTGTCAGAGTCGTATCTAGACGTATCAGGGGTTCCATATCACTCCAACTGCACACGCCCCACACTATTACAGAGCCTCCACCAGCTTTAACAGTCCTCTGCTGACATGGACGAGTCGGCCTTCGGCTCCCAAAGCCCAAGTTGATGATGTTTCGTTGAACGGTTCGCACGCTGACACTTGATGATGGCCCAACATTCCAATCTTCAGCAGTTTGCGGAAGGGTTGCATTTTTGTGACGTTGAACGATTCTTATCAGTCATCGTTGGTCCCGTTCTTGAAAGAGCTTTTTCCGGTCGCAGCAGTGTCAGAGATTTGATGTTTTACCGGATTCCTGATATTCAAAGTACACTCGTGAAATGATCGTACGAGAAAATACCCACTTCATCTTTACCTTGGAGATGCTGTGTCCCACCCCTCGTGCGCCACCTATACCACCACGTTCAAACTCACTTAAATCTTGATAACCTGCCACTGTAGCAGCAGTAACCGATCTAACAAATGCACCAAACACTTGTCTTGTATAGGCGTTGCCGATCGCAGCGCCGTATTCTGTCTGTTTACAAATCTCTGTATTTGAATTAGAATGCCTGTAACAGCTTCTTTGGAGCTTCAGTGTATATCAACACGGCTTATAATGACTATACGATTATTTGAAATTCGAGTGATTTATCCCTATTTACGTTATAATCGATATCATGATAAAGTATAGAAGGCCACAGTTTTGTTTCAGTTCCATGTGGCAGTAAAAAATTTTAACTCTTATTATACGAACGCTATTTCTCCAACTCAATTTGTTCTAAGTAAAGTTAATGTGAATCCTGCAGTGATCATATGTGGACTTTTCAGAACCCGCCAGAACGCAAGGTTTTCTTCTCGTAGGCCAGTTAGGAAAGCAACATTTAATATATTCTGTCAGTGTGTGGATCCTCTATAGCAATGCATAGATCTGCGAAATGCTGAAAGGCTTTGACATATGAAATATTAGCCACAACAATAACTATATACACTGAAGGAACATTAACGACTACTTTTATTATTATTGTTACATACTAAAGCAACTCGTGAGCATACCATACTCGCACAGCTCGCACAGCATCAGAAAGCAAATAGAATGGCTTCGAATAGACATGATCGGAAGAATCTACAAGTACTTAAATAAAGACTGTTAGTTAGCTATCCGGTCGCACGTACTGCAACTGCTTACTTGAGATCTCATTCCATTCCAGTTTGACAACATGAAATCTTGTGGTTGACTCTCTCTTGTTCAAAACAAAAACAGTGTGACCATTAGAAATTTTCTTCCGAAAGTCTCTCGTGAGCATCACCGAGTGGTAGTATGATATTTCGACAACATGCTGGAGTGCTAACATCAGTTGAATTTTATGCACTCATCCTCGGTATTTTTTCTACATGGCAGGATTGGATTTTCGCCATGTGGCTTGCGGCGAGGTAAAGCCGCATCGTGTGAATGCTTCTCATTGTTTGTTAAGTACGGCCGTTCAGTTAACGGGATCCACAAATGACCGCATACACTATCACTCGTGCATGACAAGCGCCAACGCGAAATTTCGGCGTGTCAGTGTTAAAAGGCGCTGACCCGGTTAATTAAATTGTCCGCAACACTTATTTCAGCGATTCACGCATTACAGCTCCAGAAAGTGGTTGTAGAGTTAGTATTTTCATCCTGCTCCTGAATGAATAAAATGTTCGACTGTAGGGGTGAGGCAGAGGACACTAAATCATCATCTCCCGTTGAGATATTTTGATACCACTTCTTCTTTTTAAAATTTTTAATTTATTTGACTTTTTTTGTACAAGTCATACAGGCAACCTGATTAGACAACTGCAATGTTACATACCGTTTTAATGTTGGTAGGCAATCACTTTTTCCTGTAAGTATTCCTTGTGATGTCACAATGCTTCTTTTAAACTCATATAGTGACTGATTTGATGCTGTCCATTTTTCTCTGTTGTTGTCGTTGTCTTCACTTTGAAAACTCATGTGCTGCAGATTTCCATGTTACTCTATCCGGTGCAGTCCTCTTCAAGTGTGCAACCAGTATCTATTTGGATCTGCTTGCTGTCCCCAAGCCCTGATCTCGATATACAATTCACCACCCCCACCCTCCAAACTTCCTCAAAAAGTGTCTTGTCAGTAAATGTCTTCTTTTAGTCCAGTTGTGCAACAAATTTGTCTTTTATGCCAGAGACTCCTTTTCACTTCGTTTCTAAGCTGTACCACCTCATTAGTTATCCGATCCACCCATATAATCCTCAGCATCCTTCTGAAGCACGAAATTTCAAAAATCTATATTGTCTGGCCTGAAATGTCTATCGTACACGTTTCACTTCCATACACTCCGGACAAATGCACCAGAAAAGACTCTCTAACACTTAAATTTTTATTCTGTATCACACTAAGGTGACAGAAGTCGTGGGACAGTGATATGCACACGTTCAGATGGCGTAATATCGCGTACACAAGGTAGAATAGGGCAGAGCATTGGCGGAGCTGTCATTTGTAGTCAGCTGATTCACATGAAAAGGTTTCCAGCGTGATTATGACCACACGACGGGAATCAACAGACATTGTTCGCGGAATGGTAGCTGGAGCTAGACGCATGGGACATCCCCTTTCGGAAATCGTTAGGGAATTCAATACTCCGAGATCCACAGTGTCAAGAGTGTGCCGAGAATATCAAATTCCATGGTTAGTGTCTCACAACGGATAACGCATTGGTCGACGGCCTGCATTCAACGATCGAGACGAGCGGCGTTGGCGTTGAGTTGTCGGTACTAACAGACAAGGAACCCGGTGTGAAATAACCGCAGAAATCAATGCGGGGCGTATGACGTACGTATACGTTAAGACAGTGCGGCGAAATTCGGCGTAAATGGGCTGTGACAGCAGACGATCAGTGCGAGTACCATCGGTAACAGCACGGCATCGCCTGCAGTGCCGCTCCTGGGCTCGTTACATTATCTGTTGGACCCTAGACGACTGCAGAACGATGGCCTGGTCAGATAAGTCCCGACTAGAGTGTGTAAGTGCTAATCGGAGGGTTTAAGTGTGGCGCAGACCTCACGAAGCAGTGGATTCAAGGTGTCAACAGCGCACATTGCAAGCTGTTGGAGACTCCATAATGGTGTGGGCTGTGTTTACATGGAATGAACTGGGTCCTCGTCCAACTGAATCGATCAATGACCATCTGCAGCCAGTCGTGGACTTCATGGTTTTGAACAGCAATGGAGCGTTTATCGACGAGAATGCGCCATGTCACCGGGGCACATTTGTTCGTGACTGCTTTGAAGAACGTTCTGGACAATTCGTGCGAATGATTTGGCCACCTAGATCACCTGATATGAGTACCATCAAACATTTATGAGACGTCCAGAATGAGATTTTCACTCTGCAGCGGAGAGTGCGCTGATATGAAACTTCCTGGCAGATTAAAACTGTGTGCCCGACCGAGACTCGAACTCGGCACCTTTGCCTTTCGCGGGCAAGTGCTCTACCAACTGAGCTACCGAAGCACGACTCACGCCCGGTACTCACAGCTTTACTTCTGCCAGTATCTCGTCTCCTACCTTCCAAACTTTACAGAAGCTCTCCTACGAACCTTGCAGAACTAGCACTCCTGAAAGAAAGGATATAGCGGAGACATGGCTTAGACACAGCCTGGGGGATGTTTCCAGAATGAGATTTTCACTCTGCAGCGGAGTGTGCGCTGATATGAAACTTCCTGGCAGATTAAAACTGTGTGCCCGACCGAGACTCGAACTCGGCACCTTTGCCTTTCGCGGGCAAGTGCTCTACCAACTGATCTACCGAAGCACGACTCACGCCCGGTACTCACAGCTTTACTTCTGCCAGTATCTCGTCTCCTACCTTCCAAACTTTACAGAAGCTCTCCTGCGAACCTTGCAGAACTAGCACTCCTGAAAGAAAGGATATAGCGGAGACATGGCTTAGCCACAGACTGGGGGATGTTTCCAGAATGAGATTTACACTCTGCAGCGGAGTGTGCGCTGATATGAAACTTCCTGGCAGATTAAAACTGTGTGCCCGACCGAGACTCGAACTCGGCACCTTTGCCTTTCGCGGGCAAGTGCTCTACCAACTGAGCTACCGAAGCACGACTCACGCCCGGTACTCACAGCTTTACTTCTGCCAGTATCTCGTCTCCTACCTTCCAAACCTTACAGAAGCCCTCCTGCGAACCTTGCAGAACTAGCACTCCTGAAAGAAAGGCTATAGCGGAGACATGGCTTAGCCACAGCCTGGGGGATGTTTCCAGAATGAGATTTTCACTCTGCAGCGGAGTGTGCGCTGATATGAAACTTCCTGGCAGATTAAAACTGTGTGCCCGACCGAGACTCGAACTCGGGACCTTTGCCTTTCGCGGGCATGTGCTCTACCAACTGATCTACCGAAGCACGACTCACGCCCGGTACTCGCAGCTTTACTTCTGCCAGTATCTCGTCTCCTACCTTCCAAACTTTACAGAAGCTCTCCTGCGAACCATGCAGAACTAGCACTCCTGAAAGAAAGGATATTGCGGAGACATGGCTTAGACACAGCCTGGGGGATGTTTCCAGAATGAGATTTACACTCTGCAGCGGAGTGTGCGCTGATATGAAACTTCCTGGCAGATTAAAACTGTGTGCCCTACCGAGACTCGAACTCGGCACCTTTGCCTTTCGCGGGCAAGTGCTCTACCAACTGAGCTACCGAAGCCCGACTCACGCCCGGTACTCACAGCTTTACTTCTGCCAGTATCTCGTCTCCTACCTTCCAAACTTTACAGAAGCTCTCCTGCGAACCTTGCAGAACTAGCACTCCTGAAAGAAAGGATATAGCGGAGACATGGCTTAGCCACAGCCTGAGGGGATGTTTCCAGAATGAGATTTTCACTCTGCAGCGGAGTGTGCGCTGATATGAAACTTCCTGGCAGATTAAAACTGTGTGCCCGACCGAGACTCGAACTCGGGACCTTTGCCTTTCGCGGGCAAGTGCTCTACCAACTGAGCTACCGAAGCACGACTCACGCCCGGTACTCACAGCTTTACTTCTGCCAGTATCTCGTCTCCTACCTTCCAAACTTTACAGAAGCTCTCCTGCGAACCATGCAGAACTAGCACTCCTGAAAGAAAGGATATTGCGGAGACATGGCTTAGACACAGCCTGGGGGATGTTTCCAGAATGAGATTTACACTCTGCAGCGGAGTGTGCGCTGATATGAAACTTCCTGGCAGATTAAAACTGTGTGCCCTACCGAGACTCGAACTCGGCACCTTTGCCTTTCGCGGGCAAGTGCTCTACCAACTGAGCTACCGAAGCACGACTCACGCCCGGTACTCACAGCTTTACTTCTGCCAGTATCTCGTCTCCTACCTTCCAAACTTTACAGAAGCTCTCCTGCGAACCTTGCAGAACTAGCACCCCTGAAAGAAAGGATATAGCGGAGACATGGCTTAGCCACAGCCTGGGGGATGTTTCCAGAATGAGATTTTCACTCTGCAGCGGAGTGTGCGCTGATATGAAACTTCCTGGCAGATTAAAACTGTGTGCCCGACCGAGACTCGAACTCGGGACCTTTGCCTTTCGCGGGCAAGTGCTCTACCAACTGAGCTACCGAAGCACGACTCACGCCCGGTACTCACAGCTTTACTTCTGCCAGTATCTCGTCTCCTACCTTCCAAACTTTACAGAAGCTCTCCTGCGAACCATGCAGAACTAGCACTCCTGAAAGAAAGGATATTGCGGAGACATGGCTTAGCCACAGACTGGGGGATGTTTCCAGGATGAGATTTACACTGTGCAGCGGAGTGTGCGCTGATATGAAACTTCCTTCCTGGCAGATTAAAACTGTGTGCCCTACCGAGACTCGAACTCGGCACCTTTGCCTTTCGCGGGCAAGTGCTCTACCAACTGAGCTACCGAAGCACGACTCACGCCCGGTACTCACAGCTTTACTTCTGCCAGTATCTCGTCTCCTACCTTCCAAACTTTACAGGAGCGCACACTCCGCTGCAGAGTGAAAATCTCATTCTGGAAACATCCCCCAGGCTGTGGCTAGCCACGTCTCCGCTATATCCTTTCTTTCAGGAGTGCTAGTTCTGCAAGGTTCGCAGGAGAGCTTCTGTAAAGTTTGGAAGGTAGGAGACGAGATACTGGCAGAAGTAAAGCCTTGAGTACCGGGCCTGAGTCGTGCTTCGGTAGCTCAGTTGGTAGAGCACTTGCCCGCGAAAGGCAAAGGTGCCGAGTTCGAGTCTCGGTCGGGCACACAGTTTTAATCTGCCAGGAAGTTTCATTTATGAGACGTAATCAAGAGGACAGTTTGTACACAAAATCCTGCACCGGCATTATTTTCGCAGTAATGGACGGCTATAGAGGCAGCATGGCTCAATATTTCTGCTGGTGACTTACAACGACTTTAGTCCATACGATGTCGAGTTGCTGCGCTACGCTGTGCAAAAGGAGGTCCGACACAACATTATGAGGTCTCTCGTGACTTCTGTCAACTCGGTGCAAAATGTTTGTCTTTTCCAGAAAGGCTACCTTGCTATTCCCATTCTGCAGTTTATATCCTCTGTACTGCGTCCGTCAGTTATTCTACTACCTAAACAACAAAACGCATGGCTGCTTTTTGTGTCTGATTTGCAGCGCGGAGGGGCCCCGCGGTTTGGGGCACCATGCCACGGATTGCGCGGCCCCTCCCGCCGGAGGTTCGAGTCCTGTCTCGGGCATGGGTGTATGTGGTGTTCTTAGCATATGTTAGTTTAAGTTATTTAAAGTAGTGTGTAAGTCCAGGAACCGATGATCTCAGCAATTTGGTCCGTTAGGAATTCACACACTTTTTTTTGTCTCATTTGCTAATCTAATGACCTCAGCATCGCTTGATATAATTCAATTGTACTGCCTTATCCTTATTTTACTTTCTTGATGTTCATCTTATAACTTCTTTTCAAGTCACTAGAAATTCCGTTCATCTGCTCTTCCAAGTCCTTCCAAACTAATTTTACCAGAGGGCGACGTCTACAAATTCTTCCATTCCTCTATAGCTAATTCGTGCACTGCAACCATGTCTTACTAAACGTATGGTTTGGTAATATTCCCACCTGTCATCACCTGCCTCAATTGGAGTAGGAGTTATTACACTCTTCTTGGAGATTGTTTCTCCTGTATCTTCTCTCCCATCTCATTTCCATCTAATTGCAATTCTCTTTCTACAACGTTGCCTTCAAGTTCCTTTCCATACTATAGACACTCTATGAGTTAGGGCTTTTTACGATTCACATAAACGATCTGGTTGATGGTATTGACAGCGGCATTAGACTGTTTGCTGGTGATACTGTAGTCTACAAGGAAGTAGTATCACACGAAAGTTGTGAACAAATCAATGAGGATTTGCAACAAATAAATGCGTGGTGTAACTTACAGTGTGTAACAAGGTGACACTCCCCATTAATGTTCGAGTACAAAATAAATGCCCAGTTTTTGGAAGCGGTAAAATCCGTCAATTATCTCGGTGTGGCTATTCGAAATGATCTCAAATGGAATGATCAGATTACACAACGGGCAAGGCGAACTCTAGATTGGAGTTTATTGGTAGAATCCTGAAGCGAGCAGTCCTTCAACATAGGATATTGAATACAATACGCTAGTTCGCCAGTCTTAGAGTATTGTTCGTCTGTATGGGACCCTTAACAGTTGGGTCTCACTCGAGTGATTAAGAAGGTCCAAAGAAGAGCAGCAAGATTCGTGACTGGTACATCTAGCCATCGCGAGAGCGTTACAGATCTCATAGAAAGTTTGAAATGGGATACACTTGCAAATACACGACGCGCTAAACGGAAGGGGCTGCTCACTAAATTCCCAATTCCCATCTTCGCCGAGGACGTGGAGCATATATTATTACCGAATACTTTCAAATCTGGCAATGATCACTACTCAAAGATAAGGTAAATTAGAACTCGTACTGAGGCGTTCATACAGTTGTTTTTCCCTCGTGCGATCCGCGAGTGGAACGGGGGGGGGGGATATGACTTTGGCGCGAATTGTGCCCTCCGCCACACACCGCTTGGTGGCTAGCGGAGTATAAATGTAGATATGTACCGGGTGATCAAAAAGTCAGTATAAATTTGAAAACTGAATAAATCACGGAATAATGTACATAGAGAGGTTCAAATTGACACACATGCTTGGAATGACATGGGGTTTTATTAGAACCAAAAAAGTACAAACGGCTGGCCGTGGCCGCAGCTTCTGCTAGCACGACTGCGGCTGGCAGTCGGTTGGCCCGCAGCTCAGTCGTACGATGGGGATTACGGAGACAGCAACGGCTGTGTATTCATCGTCAGGCGAAGCGAAAGAAGAAAAGATACTGGGTACACCCTACGTCTCAATCCCGCTCTAAAAACGGAAAGTTTGTTACTTTTTTGTGAACTTCGTGAACACTAAGACAAATTCTTCAATTTCACTAGAATGTCTATAAAAGCTTTTCATGAAATATTAAAGAAAATTGGAGACAGCATAAGAGGTACAGACACAGCAATGCATAGGAAATGAAGAGAAACCGCTAATCATGTTAAGGTAAATTTTATTAAAGAAAATTTTTACCAATAACGAAATTGTTAATGTTACATTATGTAGAAAGTAAAATTAACTTGATGATTCTCCGAAACGTGTGAGTGGTGTTGATGTAACACGATTATCAATACTGCCGTCATCGGTGATTTCCGGTGGACACTGAAGTGAATTATTACGAGGGCTATCCACAAAGTACATTACGTTTTCGTTTGTGTCCGTTACGGGCGGGGCTAGCGAGGCCATCTTGGTGTCATGGCATTCCGCCGCTCAGTCGGCATCCTGCCGTGCTAGTGAGAGGTTCGTGCTGTACTCCGTTGAGTTACTGTGACAATTTGAAATGTCAGCGTTAATTGAAAATGCCGCGAAGTGTGAAGTGCGTGCTGTAATAAGGTTTCTGACTGCAAAAAGCTGTACACCGATAGAAATCTATCGGCAGCTTTGTGAAGTGTATGGGGACAACATAATCACTGCAGGTGGACTGCGTCAATGGCTCATAAAATTTAAAAATGGCCTAACTAACGTTCACGACGAAGAGCGAAGTGGAAGACCCAGAATAGTGACTGCCGAACTTGTCGAAAAAGTCGATGCCGCGGTCTGTGAAAACCGTAATTTCACAATAACGGAACTCTCTACGAGTTTTCCACAAATTTCACGAAGTTTGTTGTACGAAATCATTACCGAAAAGCTTGGTTACCACAAGTTTTGTGCAAGATGGATACCAAAAATCTTGACAGACATTCACAAAAATCAGCGAATGGCTGCAGCGTTAACGTTTTTGGATGCTTACGAGAAAGATGGCGACTCATTACTCGATCGCATCGTTACTGGTGACGAAACATGGGTTAAGCATGTGAACTGCGAGACAAAATTGCAGTCAATGCAGTGGGGGCACACAAATTCCCCCCAAAAACCCAAGAAATGCATGCAGACAATGTCGGCAAGGAAGGTGATGGCGACTGTCTTTTGGGACAGAAAAGGTGTGATTTTTGTGGATTTCCTGGAAAGAGGCACTACAATAAACTCTCAAAGGTATTGCCAAACTGTGCACAACCTCAGAAGAGCAATACAAAACAAGCGCAGGGGAAAGTTGGGCTCAAAGATCTTGCTGATTCACGACAACGCCCGGGCCCACACGGAAAATGCCACTCGTGAAGTTCTCGAATCTTTTAAGTGGGAGTTGTTTCCTCATCCGCCGTACAGTCCCGACCTGGCACCGAGCGACTTCCACTTGTTCCCAGCAATGAAGAAGTGGTTGGCTATGCAGCGTTTTGATGACGACGCACAGCTTCAAGAAGAGGTAACCACGTGGTTGAAGGCGCAGGCGGCCGAATTTTACGACGAAGGAATTTCGAAGCTCGTCCATCGCTACGATAAGTGCCTTAATTTAAGTAGCAACTATGTAGAAAAGTAGTATTTAAGTGTGGCTTTCATCCGTATATAATAAAAAAATTCCAATACTTTATTTATTTTTAATTCCAAAACGTAATGTACTTTGTGGATAGCCCTCGTATTTTGTGAAGAAATTACAATGAAATGAATACCCTTAGCTGCATACAGGCATTGATATACGTCAACGGGGACAGTTGGAAATGTGTGCCCCGAACGGGACTGGAACCCGGGATCTCCTGCTTACATGGAAGACGCTCTATCCACTTTTTTTTTGTTCTCATTTTATTCTATGTTGTTCGTTGCATTTGTTCGGTGCGGATGTCCCAGGATACCCGTTCAAATTCAGTCTTCAGCCGTTGACTCAGTTGTTTTATTACAGAGGGCAGCGAACCCTCTGACCGAACACGCTGAGCTACCGTGCCGGCGTCCATCTGAGCCACCGAGGACACAGAGGAGACTGCAGCGACTTAACTCTGGCACGCCTCCTGTGACACCCACATTCCCAACTTATTGTTCCGCACTATATTCGTAGTGCCCCTGCCCCTTACACTCATTACTCGTCGCTTTACTGATTCCCGTAAGAGTTCGGGTAATCTTTGTGCATCCGCACAGAAGATAGTCAAATGGCCGGTGAGCCTTGTGAGGAATATCCTGTTGATGCTTCTGGACGGTGAAAAATGTACGCTGGATAATGTTCGTAGGTACAGACACAGTATATATATATATATATATATATATATATATATATATATATATATATATATATATATACTCCTAGAAATTGAAATAAGAACACCGTGAATTCATTGTCCCAGGAAGGGGAAACTTTATTGACACATTCCTGGGGTCAGATACATCACATGATCACACTGACAGAACCACAGGCACATAGACACAGGCAACAGAGCATGCACAATGTCGGCACTAGTACAGTGTATATCCACCTGTCGCAGCAATGCAGGCTGCTATTCTCCCATGGAGACGATCGTAGAGATGCTGGATGTAGTCCTGTGGAACTGCTTGCCATGCCATTTCCACCTGGCGCCTCAGTTGGACCAGCGTTCGTGCTGGACGTGCAGACCGCGTGAGACGACGCTTCATCCAGTCCCAAACATGCTCAATGGGGGACAGATCCGGAGATCTTGCTGGCCAGGGTAGTTGACTTACACCTTCTAGAGCACGTTGGGTGGCACGGGATACATGCGGACGTGCATTGTCCTGTTGGAACAGCAAGTTCCCTTGCCGGTCTAGGAATGGTAGAACGATGGGTTCGATGACGGTTTGGATGTACCGTGCACTATTCAGTGTCCCCTCGACGATCACCAGTGGTGTACGGCCAGTGTAGGAGATCGCTCCCCACACCATGATGCCGGGTGTTGGCCCTGTGTGCCTCGGTCGTATGCAGTCCTGATTGTGGCGCTCACCCGCACGGCGCCAAACATGCATACGACCATCATTGGCACCAAGGCAGAAGCGACTCTCATCGCTGAAGACGACACGTCTCCATTCGTCCCTCCATTCACGCCTGTCGCGACACCACTGGAGGCGGGCTGCACGATGTTGGGGCGTGCGCGGAAGACGGCCTAACGGTGTGCGGGACCGTAGCCCAGCTTCATGGAGACGGTTGCGAATGGTCCTCACCGATACCCCAGGAGCAACAGTGTCCCTAATTTGCTGGGAAGTGGCGGTGCGGTCCCCTACGGCACTGCGTAGGATCCTACGGTCTTGGCGTGCATCCGTGCGTCGCTGCGGTCCGGTCCCAGGTCGACGGGCACGTGCACCTTCCGCCGACCACTGGCGACAACATCGATGTACTGTGGAGACCTCACGCCCCACGTGTTGAGCAATTCGGCGGTACGTCCACCCGGCCTCCCGCATGCCCACTATACGCCCTCGCTCAAAGTCCGTCAACTGCACATACGGTTCACGTCCACGCTGTCGCGGCATGCTACCAGTGTTAAAGACTGCGATGGAGCTCCGTATGCCACGGCAAACTGGCTGACACTGACGGCGGCGATGCACAAATGCTGCGCAGCTAGCGCCATTCGACGGCCAACACCGCGGTTCCTGGTGTGTCCGCTGTGCCGTGCGTGTGATCATTGCTTGTACAGCCCTCTCGCAGTGTCCGGAGCAAGTATGGTGGGTCTGACACACCGGTGTCAATGTGTTCTTTTTTACATTTCCAGGAGTGTATATATATGCCTGGAGCATGGATGTGTGTGATGTCCTTAGGTTAGTTAGGTTTAAGTAGTTCTAAGTTCTAGGGGACTGATGACCTCAGATGTTAAGTCCCATAGTGCTCGGAGCCATTTGAACCAAGTGTCTAATAACTTGGACATTCCGGAAGACAAACACAGTTTAGACATAAACAAAACGCCCGTGCCTTATGTATTTGTTGCTGACGACGCATTTTCACTGTCACGTTCAATAATGTGTCCATACGTAGGTCTGCGACTTAAGGAAAAAAAGTATTCAACTATCGTCATTCTCGAGCAAGACGTTTCGTAGAGTGCACGTTCGGGATGATGGCAAGTAAGTGGAGGATCTGATTCTTGAGTTTCTCCCGGCGTATTTGATAATGAAAATATCCACGGGTGTACTGCCGGTCTACAGTGTCCAACGGACACAATATTTCGGCGATCATACATGTAGCCATCATCAGGTGAACTGACGGACTGCGCTCCTGTGAACGTGCCGGCACGGAGATCCGTACGCTATGGCTGCTCACAAGGGAACCTCCCCATCGCACCCCCCCCCCCCAAGATTTAGTTATAAGTTGGCACAATGGATAGGCCATGAAAAACTGAACACAGATCAGTCGAGAAAACAGGAAGAAGTTGCGTGGAACTATGAAAAAAATATAGCAAAATATACAAACTGAGTAGTCCATGTGCAAGATAGGTAACATCAAAGACAATGTGACTCCAGGAGCGCCGTGGTCCCGTGGTTAGCGTGAGCACCTGCGGAGCGAGCGGTCCTCGGTTCAAGTCTTCCCTCGAGTAAAAATTTTACTTTCTTTATTTTCGCAAAGTTATGATCTGTTCGTTCGTTCATTGACGTCTCTGTTCACTGTAATAAGTTTTGTGTCTGCGTTTTGCGACCGCACTGCAAAACCGTGTGATTAGTAGACGAAAGGATGTGCCTCTCCAATGGGAACCGAAAACATTTTATCGCAAGGTCATAGGTCAACCGATTCCTCCACAGGAAAACACGTCTGATATATTCTATACGACATTCGTGACGGCATGTGCGTCACATGACAGGAATATGTTGTCGACCCACCTAACTTGTACACTTGGCGAATGGGTAAAAAGATTCTTCTACCTTGCCCGATTTAGGTTTTCTTGTGGATGTGATAATCACTCCCAAAAAAGTGATGAAAACATAAGAGTTTGTCACATAAACTGGAAATAAAAAATTAAAGTTTTCACCCGAGGGAAAACTTGAACCAAGGACCTCTCGTTCCGCAGCTGCTCACGCTAACCGCGGGACCACGGCGCTGCTGTGTTCAGTTTTTCAAGGCCTATCCACTGTGCCAACCTATAACTAAATCTGAGGGGGGTGTTGTGGGGAGGTTCCCTTGTCAGAAGGAACTGAATGTGGACGTCGATGTCGCCATACACATTGTTAAGGCATGTCGTGTTTTACACAACTATGTACGAAAGAGCGATGGTATTCAGTTTTAGATACACTGTATGGATATCCTTCAGTTCATGAGGATATTCCACAACGAATACGTAGACCTGCATCCAGTTCACATTACAGATGGTTTTGCCGATTACTTTGTGCATGAAGGCGCTCTGCCATGGCAGTTGGATTACATTCACAGAAGTCTGAATTACATGTAAATGTTGTGTTAATAAAGATAAATAAAAGTAATAGAACTTACACAGCGTGTTTTGTTCCTGCGATGTTGCACATTCTCTGCCCCCGAACATCACAGTCACTTCCTCCCACATTCTCTTTTTCACATTTTTGTCAGCATATTCTTCAGATTACAGAAGAATGCTGAAGATTAGATGGGTAGATCACGTAACTAATGAGGAGGTATTGAATATAATAGGGGAGGAGTTTGTGGCACAAATTGACAAGAAGTAGGGGCCGGTTGGTAGGACACGTTCTGAGGCATCAAGGGATCACAAATTTAGCATTGGAGGGCAGCGTGGAGGGTAAAAATCGTAGAGGGAGACCAAGAGATGAATACACTAAGCAGATTCAGAAGGATGTAGGTTGTTTTAGGAACTGTGAGATGAAGAAGCTTGCACAGGATAGAGTAGCATGGAGAGCTGCATCAAACCAGTCTCAGGACTGAAGACCACAACAACAACAACATTCTTCAAATGACAAGTCCCACCTAGCAGGCCTCTCCCTTATGTTTATAATAAATTTCTCCGTATTAAAGTCCATGATGACAGAAATATCCTTCTGCAGACACGCAGCAGCAAACAAATAATAAAATGTAAAATATCTCCACAGCTGGAACCGCATTGACGGCTGACCGCACACTGGCAGTGCAGCGTGCGCGCTGCCGCATTCAGCTGCGTGTCACTTCGGCCGCAGCGGCGCGCTGGCCGCAGGCTGGTCACGTGACAAAAGTGCAGCCGGCTCCGTGCCCGTTGCGCGGCTCCTTTCCATGCGAAACTGGCCGCATCTGACCAGGCCCAAGTCTGGCCGTGGCCGCACTAGTTTGCTATTGCCCTTACTTCAACATTTCATCATTGCCTTCCTTTGTTTAGTACTGGCTTCCCATCTGAGCTCTCAACAGTAATATAGGTACATCGCTTTCCTCCGAAGATCTCTCTAATTATTCAATAGTCGACATTTATCTTCCCCATAGCCACACATACCTCTACAGCTTTGTATCTTCTCAAGCCGTTCCTGTTTTTCCCGTTTTTCACGATCTGTATACTTCATTCGTAATGCATGTTTATTGCCTTACGCCTGCTTCATTTGCTTCATTTCTATACTTTCTGGTCATTTAAACTCAGTGTCTGGTACATTACCCCAGTATTTGTATTGGACCTTTTCTTTTTACCTGTCTGATCCTCTGCTGTCTTCACTATTTTATCTTTCACCCATTCGTCTTCTGTTGTGTTCCTTTCTCTTGCTTCAGTCAATCGTTGCCTATTACTCTCCTGGAAACTCTCAACAGACTCTTGTTCTGTCAGTTTATCCGAGTTTCATCGTATTAATATTTTACTTTTCGGTTTTTTTTTTTTTTAGTTTTAATCTGAAGTTCACAACCAATAAAGTACGGTTAGAGTCCACATCTGCCTATGGAAAAGTTTTTCAATTATAATCTGGTTTCGGAATCTCTGACTTGCCATCATGTCATCTATCTGAAACCTTCGACGTCTCCAGACATGTTACATACATCATGATTTTTGAACACAGAGTTAACAATAATCAAAATATGCTCTGTGTAGAATTCAGGCATCTGTCATTCATTTCCCCCATTCCGTTTCCTCCTACTACATTCGCTTCCCTTATTCCTATCGAATTTCATTCCCCCCATCACAAATTTTTGTGCCCTTTAAGAATCTGAATAATTCCTCTCTTCATTTCGCAGCTATCAAGCATGTAAGTTTGTTCTACACTACTGAGAGTCATCTTTTATCTTTCTTGGCAAAGATAATGCGTTTACTCTATTGTTCACAGCAGTTTACCTGCACTTATACTTTCTTATTCTATATTACATCTACTCCTGCGTTTACTCTTGTTCATTCTTTACTTGTAACCCTGTAGACATCTGAGCAGAAATCACGTTCTTCCTGCCATCACACTTAACTAGCTTCCACTGTATCTATCTTTAATCTCTCCATTCCTATTTTTAAATTCTCTAACCTACCTATTCGATTTTGGGATCCAGCATTCTACGCTCCGACACGCAGAACACATGTTTTATTTCTCCTTCTGGGAGGCCATCTTTCCCTATTTTGTTTTAATGTGTCCTAGCTGTTGCAAGAAAGGACAATGACATTCTCTAACTTGGCGGTTATAGACCCACTACTATTTACGTAACTATAGGCTTATTTCGCCCATTAGCTATTTTCATATGAATACTATGTTCTTAAAGACCCGAGCGGAAACAGCGTCCCATGCCCATAAACACTTTAAAAATAGCTACTGCCATTATTTAGTCATGGGTGACTGGAATTCGTCAGTAGGAAAAGGGAGAGAAGGAAACGTAGTAGGTGAATATGGATTGGGGGGAAGAAATGAAAGAGGAAGCCGCCTTGTAGAATTTTGCACAGAGCATAACTTAATCATAGCTAACACTTGGTTCAAGAATCATAAAAGAAGGTTGTATACCTGGAAGAATCCTGGAGATACTAATAGGTATCAGATAGATTATATAATGGTAAGACAGAGATTTAGGAACCAGGTTTTAAATTGTAAGACATTTCCAGGGGCAGATGTGGATTCTGACCACAATCTATTGGTTATGAACTGCAGATTGAAACTGAAGAAACTGCAAAAAGGTGGGAATTTAAGGAGATGGGACCTGGATAAACTGAAAGAACCAGAGGTTGTAGAGAGTTTCAGGGAGAGCATAAGGGAACAATTGACAGGAATGGGGGAAAGAAATACAGTAGAAGAAGAATGGGTAGCTCTGAGGGATGAAGTAGTGAAGGCAGCAGAGGATCAAGTAGGTAAAAAGACGAGGGCTAATAGAAATCCTTGGGTAACAGAAGAAATATTGAATTTAATTGATGAAAGGAGAAAATACAAAAATGCAGTAAATGAAGCAGGCAAAAGGGAATATAAACGTCTCAAAAATGAGATCGACAGAAAGTGCAAAATGGCTAAGCAGGGATGGCTAGAGGACAAATGTAGGGATGTAGAGGCTTGTCTCACTAGGGGTAAGATAGATACTGCCTACAGGAAAATTAAAGAGACCTTTGGAGAGAAGAGAACCACTTGTATGAATATCAAGAGCTCAGATGGCAACCCAGTTCTAAGCAAAGAACGGAAGGCAGAAAGGTGGAAGGAGTATATAGAGGGTTTATACAAGGGTGATGTACTTGAGGACAATATTATGGAAATGGAAGAGGATGTAGATGAAGATGAAATGGGAGATAAGATACTGCGTGAAGAGTTTGACAGAGCACTGAAACACCTGAGTCGAAACAAGGCCCCGGGAGTAGACAACATTCCATTAGAACTACTGATGGCCTTGGGAGAGCCAGTCATGACAAAACTCTACCATCTGGTGAGCAAGATGTATGAGACAGGCGAAATACCCACAGACTTCAAGAAGAATATAATAATTCCAATCCCAAAGAAGGCAGGTGTTGACAGATGTGAAAATTACCGAACTATCAGTTTAATAAGTCACAGCTGCAAAATACTAACGCGAATTCTTTACAGACGAATGGAAAAACTGGTAGAAGCGGACCTCGGGGAAGATCAGTTTGGATTCCGTAGAAATGTTGGAACACGTGAGGCAATACTAACCTTACGACTTATCTTAGAAGAAAGATTAAGAAAAGGCAAACCTACATTTCTAGCATTTGTAGACTTAGAGAAAGCTTTTGACAACGTTAACTGGAATACTCTCTTTCAAATTCTGAAGGTGGCAGGGGTAAAATACAGGGAGCGAAAGGCTATTTACAATTTGTACAGAAACCAGATGGCAGTTATAAGAGTCGAGGGGCATGAAAGGGAAGCAGTGGTTGGGAAAGGAGTGAGACAGGGTTGTAGCCTCTCCCCGATGTTATTCAATCTGTATATTGAGCAAGCAGTAAAGGAAACAAAAGAAAAATTCGGAGTAGGTATTAAAATTCATGGAGAAGAAGTAAAAACTTTGAGGTTCGCCGATGACATTGTAATTCTGTCAGAGACAGCAAAGGACTTGGAAGAGCAGTTGAACGGAATGGACAGTGTCTTGAAAGGAGGATATAAGATGAATATCAACAAAAGCAAAACGAGGATAATGGAATGTAGTCAAATTAAATCGGGTGATGCTGAGGGGATTAGATTAGGAAATGAGACACTTAAAGTAGTAAAGGAGTTTTGCTATTTAGGGAGTAAAATAACTGATGATGGTCGAAGTAGAGAGGATATAAAATGTAGACTGGCAATGGCAAGGAAATCTTTTCTGAAGTGAGAAATTTGTTAACATCGAGTATAGATTTAAGTGTCAGGAAGTTGTTTCTGAAAGTATTTGTATGGAGTGTAGCCATGTATGGAAGTGAAACATGGACGATAACCAGTTTGGACAAGAAGAGAATAGAAGCTTTCGAAATGTGGTGCTACAGAAGAATGCTGAAGATAAGGTGGGTAGATCACGTAACTAATGAGGAGGTATTGAATAGGATTGGGGAGAAGAGAAGTTTGTGGCACAACTTGACTAGAAGAAGGGATCGGTTGGTAGGACATGTTTTAAGGCATCAAGGGATCACAAACTTAGCATTGGAGGGCAGCGTGGAGGGTAAAAATCGTAGAGGGAGACCAAGAGATCAATACACTAAACAGATTCAGAAGGATGTAGGTTGCAGTAGGTACTGGGAGATGAAGAAGCTTGCACAGGATAGAGTAACATGGAGAGCTGCATCAAACCAGTCTCAGGACTGAAGACCACAACAACAACAACTGCCATTATGGCATACACAGTGTGTACCAGATTTCTTAAGACTGATTGTGTGAAATTCCAAACCTCAATGCTATCTCGCGGTGAGTTGCAGCTTTACGATCCCAGAAGCTGTGTGGAAAGTCGAAACGCTAGCTTTGCTGCAGCATCCTTCTTGACTGCGAATGTAACAATACGTGTATGACAATCGTCGGAAAATGAAAGTGGACCAGTTAGGCAACATCACGTTTTTTGAGTCCTCCAGTATCTGTGAGCGAGAATTCGTCGTATGTCTCCCAAAAACGAGTGACAGGTTCCTATTTGCACCTCCATGGCGACACCCCAGCCAACAAAGCGGACACTGTGCACGAATTTTTGGACCAGACCCGGATCACCCACCGTATTCGTCGGATTTGGCCCCTGCCGACTTCTCGTTGTTCGATTTCTGATAGTTAAATTGAAGTTGGCAACTAAAGGACACCGTTACGACCTAGTTAACGACACCCAAGAAAATGCTAGTGCAGTACTAAATGCAACTCCAGAAAAGGACTACAGATGCTGTTTCAAGGTATTTTTAAAACGATTTAGTGTTGTGATTCAGTGGGGACTATTTTGATTAAACACAGCAATTTTTATAACATAATCCATTACTTTAATTTCTTACAGCGACAGTCCTAACGGAATTGAGACACACTGTGAACGTACAAAAACAGAAAACGCACCGCACTCCTAGTACGGAGCACAGTCCTCCCTGGGTTAATTCGAATTAGTTTGGGGAGGACGATGTTCCATGAGAATAGTGCTTGGGCTAGGATAGGGCATAAATGTCAGGAGAAAGAAGAATGTGACACTCTTGAACATCGTGTCGAACGATGTCGTTACAGCTCTGCAATATTCGACGAAATACACTCCTGGAAATGGAAATAAGAACACCGTGAATTCATTGTCCCAGGAAGGCGAAACTTTATTGGCACATTCCTGGGGTCAGATACATCACATGATCACACTGACAGAACCACAGGCACATAGACACAGGCAACAGAGCATGCACAATGTCGGCACTAGTACAGTGTATATCCACCTTTCGCAGCAATGCAGGCTGCTATTCTCCCATGGAGACGATCGTAGAGATGCTGGATGTAGTCCTGTGGAACGGCTTGCCATGACATTTCCACCTGGCGCCTCAGTTGGACCAGCGTTCGTGCTGGACGTGCAGACCGCGTGAGACGACGCTTCATCCAGTCCCAAACATGCTCAATGGGGGACAGATCCGGAGATCTTGCTGGCCAGGGTAGTTGACTTACACCTTCTAGAGCACGTTGGGTGGCACAGGATACATGCGGACGTGCATTGTCCTGTTGGAACAGCAAGTTCCCTTGCCGGTCTAGGAATGGTAGAACGATGGGTTCGATGACGGTTTGGATGTACCGTGCACTATTCAGTGTCCCCTCGACGATCACCAGTGGTGTACGGCCAGTGTAGGAGATCGCTCCCCACACCATGATGCCGGGTGTTGGCCCTGTGTGCCTCGGTCGTATGCAGTCCTGATTGTGGCGCTCATCTGCACGGCGCCAAACACGCATACGACCATCATTGGCACCAAGGCAGAAGCGACTCTCATCGCTGAAGACGACACGTCTCCATTCGTCCCTCCATTCACGCCTGTCGCGACACCACTGGAGGCGAGCTGCACGATGTTGGGGCGTGAGCGGAAGACGGCCTAACGGTGTGCGGGACCGTAGCCCAGCTTCATGGAGACGGTTGCGAATGGTCCTCGCCGATACCCCAGGAGCAACAGTGTCCCTAATTTGCTGGGAAGTGGCGGTGCGGTCCCCTACGGCACTGCGTAGGATCCTACGGTCTTGGCGTGCATCCGTGCGTCGCTGCGGTCCGGTCCCAGGTCGACGGGCACGTGCTCCTTCTGCCGA
Source organism: Schistocerca nitens (assembly GCF_023898315.1). Taxonomy (NCBI): domain Eukaryota; kingdom Metazoa; phylum Arthropoda; class Insecta; order Orthoptera; family Acrididae; genus Schistocerca; species Schistocerca nitens. The sequence continues at coordinate 216,186,663 of NC_064615.1, read as the reverse complement.
CCACTGGCGACAACATCGATGTACTGTGGAGACCTCACGCCCCACGTGTTGAGCAATTCGGCGGTACGTGCACCCGGCCTCCCGCATGCCCACTATACGCCCTCGCTCAAAGTCCGTCAACTGCACATACGGTTCACGTCCACCCTGTCGCGGCATGCTACCAGTGTTAAAGACTGCGGTGGAGCTCCGTATGCCACGGCAAACTGGCTGACACTGACGGCGGCGGTGCACAAATGCTGCGCAGCTAGCGCCATTCGACGGCCAACACCGCGGTTCCTGGTGTGTCCGCTGTGCCGTGCGTGTGATCATTGCTTGTACAGCCCTCTCGCAGTGTCCGGAGCAAGTATGGTGGGTCTGACACACCGGTGTCAATGTGTTCTTTTTTCCATTTCCAGGAGTGTATATTGCTAACTTTTCAACAGAACTCGTGGTGGTTTTGAATTTCTTTCATGTTTTGTGGTTCTATGTGACGAAGTGAGACATAGCGTCACAGCATAATTCACCGAGTTAGGACAAAAAAGTACAAAAACAGAAAAGAGGTAAATAAGACTTTAGACTTCTATGAACATCTTTTCCTTGTGATTTGCCACCAGGAGAGAGGGTTGTAAGGTAGGATTTGATTTACAAATCTTATTCCTAGCGTACATAGAATATATTCCACCTAACCTTGCTCTGTCCTGTTCTGATTTTCTCTTACTGGTAGAACGCCTAGTTCCTTCCCGATGAAGTCATTACTGATTTTATTTCTTTATATTCAACATCTCACGCATCTGGAGAACTTGAGACAGAAATTTCATGAACCTATACGTATGTGTTCTGATTAGTACACGTGCTGTATTTAACTTACTGTTTTGCTCCAAGTTTAAACTCTTTTATTATTTACTGACCCATTTCTGTTCAATAAATGTGACAACTATATGAGTTATTGTGCTACGTTAATTTGTTACGTTTTTAAAGGTTTTTTTCAACGAAAATTTGTACGATATAGTAGCTTACTACAAATTAGTCCAGTTAGAAATAAAAGTAATCTGTGCCACTAAAATGAAAGAGTTAACGGTTACTTGTGAAGACTGGAAATGAGTGTTAGCGGTAATGGAAGTTCGCTACTATTCGCGGGTGTATAAAGGGTAGCAAACTGAAAACACGGAGGAATAGTAACTGGGACTGTGTGGATAAAAGCAGCATTTGACAAGGAGTATGTCGATATCGTGCAAACTGTCAGGTGTTTAAAATTGTCGTGAACTCACTGCATAATAGCGGTCCTACAGAACTGTTTGACGAACGCTGAAAGGAAACTTCAATTATTTATTGTATTCAAGGAAAGTAGACGAATTAAAAGAAATCAAACTAGTGGAATGAGAACTTAAGAGGGGGCCAAGGTGATTTCCCGGTGTGAAGATTCATAACTAAATAAGAAATTAGAGGACATATGCATGAACTTTAATGGTGTATAGTAACTACGTGAAATTCGAGAAGCTTCATAAGTGACAGACGTTGTAGTAAGACAGACGTGTGGGAGAAAGACGAAGAAAGTGCTAAACTTTGAAAGGTCTCTGTTGGATTCCTTTCATGTTTAATTTCTCAAAATTGTTGTCTTTTAAGGAATAAATTCCTCTTCTAAATTTACTGTGGCGTTTCTGACTATCTGGGAGGAGACTGAGTAGTGGAACGTGTTACTTTTACACGTAAACAAGAACGATCTCTCACACTACTACACTTTAAAGCACAGTTTATATGTAATTCTTATATGTAATTCATGTCACACAGTCTCATACGGAACCTACATCCGCTTTCTTTTATATACTGTGTATGATAAGATACTGTCATCCCCCTTCCCTTCTGTGTGAGAGGATGAATGATCAAATGTGTTTGTAGCTGCATGCTTGAGGGTAGCAGACAAGGCTGTCTGCTAGAGAACAGTAGGACCAACGTTGAAACAGGTAGCTACGCTTCCTAAAAGCAGAGAGGTTTCCATTCTTAGTATGGTCCGGTCCGTCCCCTGTCATGTTGGTATAGGAAGCTGCCCCTCTGGCGCCTTCCGTTGGTCTTTGTGAGCGACTCTCGGGAGCACGCTGGGTAGTTCAGTAGGAGTCTGGCAGTTGGAGAGTAAGCAGTTGGAGTCCAGTAGTAGCGCAGGGCAGTCCAGCAGTAGCAGTCTGGCGGTAGCGAGCGTCTGAAATGGTAAGATCTCCGGCTAAGCGCGTGTCTGTTAAGTCCATAGGACAATGGATTTGTTAAGTTCAGCTTAACTGAGAATTTAATCATTTTATTTCGGGTTAGCTTTAAAATAGCTAAGGTTATCTTTAATTGCAGCGGAGTGTAATTCTCGTGTCCAGTTCAGATTAATTTGCGGTAGTTGCTTTGTTACTACTTTGTGAGTAAAGTGGAACCACGTGTTGGTCAGTAACTCTAAGTAAGATCAATCTTAAATGCAAATGCTTGTGTGATTATAACGTATCGTCTTGAAAAGATTTTGAATATACCAACTTTTCTTTATGTTCAACCCACGTGGCGTGTACTTTGTGAGACCAGTACCACGTGCTTATATAACTGTTTGACCCATCAGGTTAGTAGTAAGACGTTAGTAACCAGTTCGAGGTTTTTGTTTTGTAATTTGCTTTTTGATCTAATTTATTTTTATTATCTAAATTATTGCGGAGTTATACGCTTTCTGTAAACCAAGTTGACCACGTGAAGGGTAATTACAAGACGGACAGGATTGTGCTACGAAAGTAAATTCCTTAACTAAAAATTCGAATCTGTTTGTAGTGATTAACTTTCTCTTGCATGCGTTTCAATGTTCTTTGTGTGTTGTTTTATGAATGCAGTGTTGTATCCAGTCTCCCAATCTTGACTCCATATTTTATGTGTTCCGTAATATTCCAATCTCACAGTCTCACAATCGTAAATAAGGCACCAGCTCAGTTATAACTCATGTATAATATGCTGAAATTTCAATGAACAATCTTTAAAATAAATTTGCAAATATAAACTGATTTCTTTCTTTTTATTTAAATTCTCCTTTTATATAGATATATTACCGGTTGTTGTATGACTGTAAAAGATTATAATCAATGATAGTCTGATTGGTAATATGGTAAACTTAGACTAGTTACCTGCTGAAACAGTGGGCCAGTAAACGCACGGTTAACCTCACAAGACAGCTCACAGTTTTAAACCGCTTTCATGGTCTAATTAGCACCCGATTTCAGCATACCAAATTCAAGTCACAATCTTACGCTATTCAGCAAAGCAAATTAGAGTTACAATCTTTCACATGGCGACCCTGTTCTGTGATTCCGCTAGACTCTGGAATCTCTGAGACGTTAGATTGCAAGCGTTGAATAATCTTAATTTTTTTTCCTACAGCGCTCAAACAACTTTTGCGTTGTTTCCGAGCAGACGTTCAAAAGATTAACGGCGTTGTTGATCGGCGTTGCGTTGTTTGTCTTGTTTTGTTTTCTATATTTGTGTGTTTTATATGTGTGTGTGTGTTTTTTTTTCTCTCGCTTGTAAATTCCACTGTTTCGATCTAAGATAAAAATTTGTTTTGCGTGTAAAAAAGTGCGTACTAGGTTGAGTATCTTTCGTGTGACTGTCGTAATTTTTGGGGGACACATTTATTGTGATTAGTGTGTTGCGTACTGGGTGTAAACTGCACTAATGCTGACACGTAACCAAGCTAAAAGTAAGGGGTCCGACAACTTAAGCAACATGGACCAAGGGGATAATTTGATTTCCAATATTAACGCGTCGGGCGGTTCCGAAAATGCAATGGGGAATACTTCAGACGAAATGCAAAACAGCACGAACGGGCTCACATCAGAGCCAGAAATTAATTCGCCTCCAACTAACCAAATTGATTTGGCAGAATTCATGAAAGCCTTATTGCAACAAAATAAAGAAAACGCAGAGAAATCTGAAAAATCGATCCGCGAGCTAGGCGAACAAATAGACAAAAAATTAATCCAGCAGACAAATAAAGTTGACAAGTCGATGCAGAGAGTGTCCGATGATATCTCACAAAGAATAAACAATCTGGCAAGTGAAATAAAAAGTGACATTATGAAAGAATTAGGCCGTACATTTGAACAAATCGACGACCGTCTGCAAGCCCTAGAACAGAGCAAGCGGTGTGGCGAGGCCGAATCTAAAGAAAGCCAAGAACGGCTACTTAGGAATTTCCAAGAGCTGAGAGAACAATGCCAAAGAGATCGTCAGCAGGTACTGTCGAGGGTCCAAGAGGCTGAAACGCATTGTCCCACGGCCGTTAGCAACACAATAGCGGACAACAGTTTAGCGATCCACGCGTTGGAACAGCAGGTCGAACAATTGAAACAGACTGGGGCGGAGGACAAGAGACAAATAGATGAGAAGATCGCGGCATTAGCGGACATTGTAGGCACGATGAAGCTGACGGAAAGCGAGAACAATATCACACAGGTAGCGGCCGCAGAGACCGAAGAAGTGCGTTCGCTTCTTAAATTCCAGAAGGGACAGTTTGAAGTGAACAGACAACACAAAGCTGTAACAGGCGATTTACAAGAACGCGTGGCGCATCTGGAAAACCGCATGGCGTGTGATTCCGAACTCGCCAATAGCAATAAAAATAGCCGTACGAACAGTGCAGAGAGGGACTCCGGCCACGAGGGAGATTGTGACGACAGGGAAGAATGTAATTTAAGGGGCAGACATGAAACAAATAGAAACATTCAAGGGCCTCGCCAGGAGGAAATGCGGGGATTTGATTTCAAACATTTCCTTACGGTAAGAAAGTTTGAGATATTCCGAAATTCTCAAAAAGGCATACATCCACGAGCATGGCTCGAGCAATTTGAGTTCTGTCTTCCTCCCGACTGGGCAAGTTCACATAAAATAGAGTATATGTGTGGCTATTTGGAAGGCGAACCGGCGAGTCGTATGAGGTCGGCAGCGCGTCACTGCAACTCCACTCGGGAGTTTCGACAAGCCTTTCTGTCCGCCTATTGGTCGGAAGCGGCACAAGATAGGGTCAAACATGGCATAATTATGCTGCCAAATTTGAACCAGTCTGGTTTCGGCAGCCCTGCACGCCTATTCGACCACATGCTGCAGGCAAATCAATTTTTATACGACCCATACGGACCTGCGGAACTAATTAGGATATGCATCACCAAATTGCCGATGCACTTGCGGCACGTCATTCTTGCGGGACGATGCAAAGAGGACGTGGAAACGTTTAAAACGCTTCTCCAAGAGTTGGAATACAATACACCAGAATGCCCGCCTAATCAGGCACAAAGTTATTACGGGGCTCAGCAGCGCGATCGCAGTCGTGGCCGTATTACTAATCAACGGCGTGACTGGTCGTCGCGACGCGAACGAAACAATAATCGGGACAGGCCGTATAGAAACTGGGGTAACAGTCGCGAACACAGGTGGAGCAACAGAAATGATCGAGGACGTGGACAAGATCGTGAACGCAACAGGTACGGCAACCAGCATCGTTACTACGATGAACACGGTGGGAGTAGAATTGTAGGCGGAGCCCCACATGATGTCGAAATTCGGCCGGCCAACCCCAGACATAATCCAACAAATGGGAATGAACGAAACCGGCAATGACAAATGATCAGCCCAGAAGGCGCCAATCGGAACAAATGAGCGACATGGCAAATGAGTACATAGGATTTATAGAGAGGAGAATGAATTGATTAGTTTAAATTTGTGGCGTATGAATTTTGAATAATATGTTAGTAAAAATAATGATAAAGATATTTTTATGTGATTGATTGAAGTGATGTTTTAATTGTTTTCTTTCCTTGTGCAATTAGGATTTAGTTTGATTCAAACGTAAAGATAAAAGGTTTCCTTGTGAACAAGTTAAATGCTTTTTTTTGTGTCAATTGAAAAGAGTCGCTCCTGAGAGAAGCAAGATCGTTGCTGAAATTGCAAGAACTCAGGGGAATATCCGATCTGTGGATATTATGGGTCTGGCAAACCCAGGTCCCCAGCTGTTAGTAGCCGTGTTTCCGATTTTCTGTTTTCAGTGCTACTATCTACCTATTACTATTCTATATCTGTCAGTATAAATGAGGATCTCTTACTATAGTATGCGTGCTGTATGAATATTTTAAGATAGGAGAACTCTGAGAAAGGAATGAGTAAGTTTGGAATCTTGAAAACAGGATGCGATAATACGATTGTTTAACCATTGGCTTCCCAATATGCGATGATATGTTAATATTGATGATATATGTCTTTTTTGTTCTTTATAGCTGAGTACGTAAAGTGCTGTCTGTGGATTTCGTAAGTAGTATATTGATTCCCTTCAAGGTGAAAGAAGAATTGTGGTTTGTGTAATTTACGTGGTCCTGAAATATTATTGTGGTAGTCAAATACGAGCAGTTTTTCAGCAAATGGAGAATGGAACGGAAATATGGATCCTTTTTGTAATCTTGATTGATGTTGAGCCAAAACCCGAAAAATTATTCTGCGTGAATACTTGTCCTAGAAAAGCGACGTTTATGTGATTTTGCTGATGCTGTGAGCATTACAGCCTACTGTTTTCGCTGGTGCGGGATGCACTGCAGCCTATAGGATTTGTACTGAGGAAATTTCCCTCTTGAAGGTAGAGGATGATTAAATAATTTTGATTATGGGAACGAAGGAAAGCTTGGTTTAAGGTAATAAGGATGAAGCAAAACATTTGTCATTTATACTACAGGAGGATTCGGATCTTTTGTGTCTGTTGTAAGTTCAATGTTAAGATGATACTGTTTTACAGAATAGAGGTGACCACAATTTTGCCATTCATGAGAAATGAATCCAGAATAACCACCACAGGCGAAATAACTGATTTGAAGGCGAAAGGTAACGTAAAGAAGGAACGAAATCGAAGCAAAATGGGTAAGAAAAAGTAGTATAACCTGTATAATGCAAATAATTTAACCTTCTCAGAGCCATCTGTGTGATTAATTCTTGTGATAATGTAATTTTTAGAGGAAATTTTCTTACTGTTTGATGTGTGAATATATGAGTATGATAAATGTATAATTGCGAGTCTCTTTTCAGGTGGGTGAACTGATATAAATGTTTTTGCGTGTAAATAACCATTGTTCTTTTTACTGTGTATGTTTAAGGAAAGTTTCTCCATATTTATCATGTGACAAGACGTAGGCAGCGAGCGTAAAGAAGAGGACAAATTAGAACATTGCTGTAGTGGTGTATACACGGTGTTGGAAGTAGCATTGAAGTAGCTTGTTGGATTAATTAGTAGTGGATAGAAGTAGAATTTAGAGTAATGCATGTTTACGGGTAGTTAGTTTGTAGAATAGACAACAGGTGTGGATGTGTGTGTGTAAATAACATGTGAACCCCATGCTCTCCTAACCTATACTTGCGCAAGACATAACCCTATTCATTTTAGTGAATTAATTAGTAGCATTTGATTTATTAAAACGTAAGTGAACCACATTAGTGATGTGGATTTAAATATGATATTGTCAGTTCATTTAATTTTAATTTTTTTACATTGTCAAGTCATTTCACTTTTATCTTTTTATATTGTCAAGTCATTTAACTTTTAATTTTATATTGTCGATTCATCTCACTTTGTTCTTAAAAATTGTGAAAGACAATACTAAGTGGTATTATGTATGACATTGTGTAATCACATAAGGATGATAAAAAAATTTCTGTGAATGCAGTTGAGAACGTGAAAGCGAACCGGCAAAACTCTTAAGAGACAGCGGGAGCAGCCAGCTAGTTGTAAACTGGCGGGTTTCCCAGCGGGACACGCTGTCAGCCAGGCCACTTCGGGAGCGCGGCCGACAACAAAAGACCCTACGCCGCAAACACTTTCCCGTATACCTGCAGCTAATGGGCGGCCGCCCGCGCGACCCTAGCTGAAGGGAATGACCTGAGATGGGCGAGCGGTCCACCGCGCGGAAATCCATCTCCTGGCAACGCACCTCACGCACGCGACCGGGACGAGACGGCCGCGGAGAAACAACACAAGGGGCGTGGAACCTTTTGACAGGTACTGTCCAAAGAAACTTGCAGACGTCAACGACGCCTATCGACATTTCCTGATGGATGCCTACTGTCAAGCGACAGTAATTCATGGTTAGATGTTCTCTGGTCGCTAAGGGTGACACGAAGAAGAGCCATTGAAGTGTCATCCTTGCCCAGGAATATCAACCTGGCATGTCAATCGAGGATACTGCACGAATTTGACAATACAAACATGGAACAAAATCGAGATGTTCGTGACACAAGAGAAACTTCATGAGAGGGCAGAGACGGCGGGATCGCACGCAACAGATGGACAAAAATCCCTACTGACAGCTGCGGCGACGAACCCCCTCCCCCACCCCTTATATTGTGCCACGGAACAGTGGAACTAGTGAGTGTATAAGTGAACAGTGATTATACGGTTCTTAGTTCAATGCATATACGTGTGTTTCTGTCACAGAAACTTTGACTCGTGTGTTTTGCAGGGACTCGATTTATTGGTCTTTATTAAACTTTGACTCTTGTATTTTGCAGGTGTTCTATATTTTTTTAAAAAACTTTGACTATTGTATTTTGCAGGTGTTTTATTTATTGGTGTTTTGTTTTAGATGTTAATTATTGTACTGTTTTATTGATCAATGTTTGTTCTTGTGTTAGGTATTGGATCTGTGATATTTTGTTTAGAAAATTCATTGCTGTGGCACTGCTTCCTTTATGAGTCAGATAGCTATTCATTCTCATTGGACTGTGATCGATTAGCCTTTGCATGGGGCATATTTATTGTGAGGAACCCCTTAAGGGTAACAATCACACAATTATTGTACTTTCAGTATAATGACACAGTGCTCATTGTTTGCTAACTAACTGAAATATTGTAGAGTGATTAAATTAGTGCCACATAGTTAGGTTAATCCTACAGATTATTAGTTTTATAAGGTATAGAAATTTTTTTGCGATAACCACTTAGTAAAACATGTTTTTTTTTTGTCGATTTTTTTGCTTTTGCGAATTGTGCATTGTAATGTTCTACTTTATGATACTGATGTTATTTGATGTTCTTTTTTTTTAATTGCTGTGGCACCTTTGCTATTTTCATAAATTTTGCCTGTTAATAAACAGTCATAAATTCGCCTGTGATCAGTTGGCTCTTGCAATGAGCAAATACTGGTGAACTCCATAAGGGTAACAACCAGAAATTGTTTTCATATTAATGACACAGGAACCATTGTTTTTACTTGCTGACCGATTTAGGTCTACATGATCTTTTAAATAGGTGTCACAGATTGTGTGTTTTTATTTTTCTCTCTTTGAAATTGGTAGATTGTAAAGATGTTTGAAATTATTGTGTTTTAGCAAGTAGCTGGTGACCTTTTGCCTTTTTCTTTACACTTTTGGTTTAAGTAGGGTGTGAGAAGCCTGCTTGGGAATGTCCTAGCATGGCCAGAAAATTCCCTGCACAGTCTTTTCCCGGAGCGTTGGGGTTATGAAAGGTCTCTGTTGGATTCCTTTCATGTTTAATTTCTCAAAATTGTTGTCTTTTAAGGAATAAATTCCTCTTCTAAATTTACTGTGGCGTTTCTGACTATCTGGGAGGAGACTGAGTAGTGGAACGTGTTACTTTTACACGTAAACAAGAACGATCTCTCACACTACTACACTTTAAAGCACAGTTTATATGTAATTCTTATATGTAATTCATGTCACACAGTCTCATACGGAACCTACATCCGCTTTCTTTTATATACTGTGTATGATAAGATACTGTCATCCCCCTTCCCTTCTGTGTGAGAGGATGAATGATCAAATGTGTTTGTAGCTGCATGCTTGAGGGTAGCAGACAAGGCTGTCTGCTAGAGAACAGTAGGACCAACGTTGAAACAGGTAGCTACGCTTCCTAAAAGCAGAGAGGTTTCCATTCTTAGTATGGTCCGGTCCGTCCCCTGTCATGTTGGTATAGGAAGCTGCCCCTCTGGCGCCTTCCGTTGGTCTTTGTGAGCGACTCTCGGGAGCACGCTGGGTAGTTCAGTAGGAGTCTGGCAGTTGGAGAGTAAGCAGTTGGAGTCCAGTAGTAGCGCAGGGCAGTCCAGCAGTAGCAGTCTGGCGGTAGCGAGCGTCTGAAATGGTAAGATCTCCGGCTAAGCGCGTGTCTGTTAAGTCCATAGGACAATGGATTTGTTAAGTTCAGCTTAACTGAGAATTTAATCATTTTATTTCGGGTTAGCTTTAAAATAGCTAAGGTTATCTTTAATTGCAGCGGAGTGTAATTCTCGTGTCCAGTTCAGATTAATTTGCGGTAGTTGCTTTGTTACTACTTTGTGAGTAAAGTGGAACCACGTGTTGGTCAGTAACTCTAAGTAAGATCAATCTTAAATGCAAATGCTTGTGTGATTATAACGTATCGTCTTGAAAAGATTTTGAATATACCAACTTTTCTTTATGTTCAACCCACGTGGCGTGTACTTTGTGAGACCAGTACCACGTGCTTATATAACTGTTTGACCCATCAGGTTAGTAGTAAGACGTTAGTAACCAGTTCGAGGTTTTTGTTTTGTAATTTGCTTTTTGATCTAATTTATTTTTATTATCTAAATTATTGCGGAGTTATACGCTTTCTGTAAACCAAGTTGACCACGTGAAGGGTAATTACAAGACGGACAGGATTGTGCTACGAAAGTAAATTCCTTAACTAAAAATTCGAATCTGTTTGTAGTGATTAACTTTCTCTTGCATGCGTTTCAATGTTCTTTGTGTGTTGTTTTATGAATGCAGTGTTGTATCCAGTCTCCCAATCTTGACTCCATATTTTATGTGTTCCGTAATATTCCAATCTCACAGTCTCACAATCGTAAATAAGGCACCAGCTCAGTTATAACTCATGTATAATATGCTGAAATTTCAATGAACAATCTTTAAAATAAATTTGCAAATATAAACTGATTTCTTTCTTTTTATTTAAATTCTCCTTTTATATAGATATATTACCGGTTGTTGTATGACTGTAAAAGATTATAATCAATGATAGTCTGATTGGTAATATGGTAAACTTAGACTAGTTACCTGCTGAAACAGTGGGCCAGTAAACGCACGGTTAACCTCACAAGACAGCTCACAGTTTTAAACCGCTTTCATGGTCTAATTAGCACCCGATTTCAGCATACCAAATTCAAGTCACAATCTTACGCTATTCAGTAAAAGCAAATTAGACTTACAATCTTTCAACTTCATGGATTTGCCAATGAAAGAAATCGTGCAACTGTGGACTGCTCAATTAAAATGGACAGAATATTACGTGAACATTTAAGATGGTCAGCTAAGTTAGCTCTAACTGCTATTGTGAGGGAACAGCACGTACTTCCAATTAAGTGACCTTACCAGTAAATGTGCATGTCTTTCAGCAAATACGTTTCAAGCAGGAGTCTACTCTCTGTTACGACAAATTGGCATTTTTCGTGAAACATTGCATCTAATCCCATCCAACTCTTTCCAGTGGATTGTTAAAAACTTTTATTTTGCACCTGTCGGCGATCTGTAATCGAGTTTCGATGCAATTAATTCTAAAATGGTTGCCGAGAGCAGCCATTTGCAGAAATAACGACCTTCAGCTACCACAAGAGAACAACAGAGATCACACAGCATCTCACTGCAGCAACCTGTGTTAGCAGCGAGCTACGGAGATACAAGGAGTGAACAAGAATACGGAAACACCAAAAACGCAACACATCACCGTGCCCAATATGACGTAGGTAAACCGTTGGCATTCAAATCAGCATCTAGTCGTCTTCGAATATTTATACTAATCTAGGTAACCTTTTAAAACGCAACAAATTAACATAGTAAAATAACGCATGTATATATTCTGTATGGTTTTCAAAGGAATCATACAGCATTCGGGTCAGAACACTGTTCCAGAAACAAGGAAACAAACATGCCAAATTTAAACAGACGCAAAATCCCCAAGACTGGCGATTTTTCACAGAAGCTCGAAATTTAGCGCGGACTTCAATGCGAGATGCTTATAACTGTTTCCAGAACGAAACTTTGTTTCGAAATCTGGCAAAAAACCGAAGAGATTCTGGTAGTATGTGAAGTATTTTAGCAGCAAGAAACAATCAATGCCTTCTCTGTGCGATAGCAATGGAGATGTTATCGAAGACAGTGCTGCCAAAGAAGAGTTACTTAACACAGCCTTCCGAAAGGATATTACAGGACAGCTTGCTACCAGAGTTTAGGCGGGCTTTGCGAACATAAGTACTGACGATGTTTTTCTTCAACGCTGCTTTTAACACTGAACAATATCTTCGTATGCAAAGATTCGGGCTAGTGAGAAGACGCCGTACTGAGGTAGGTGGGACATTTTGTAGTGCACAGTACGACGAAAGACAGTGGAATTACGGAACGCAACGCGACTTTTAACCCGCATCGCCGCAATAAATACATACAAAGAAATGTTACTTAAAAGTATACCGTCTTAAACTAGATTAACCTAGAATTCTTTGTCCATTGGTTGTTACTGTAGAGGCTGGCGTGGCATTTGGGAGGGGGGCAGTAGATGGCCAGAAATCTATGTCAGTGAAGTCTTCTGCTGGTTGATTTCTTTGTGGTTGACTATGTATGATATCACAGCCTGTATAGGAGGCAAATAGTTTTGCATCAGTTGTGTGTTGCGAAAATAGTGTGAAAGGCTTTTATATGACAGTTGATCACTTACGATTTCATCACCTTGCAGCTTCACTTGCGTCACTAGTGTAATGGTGCAGCTGTTGAGTGACATGACACTTTAGCACATTGTATTTTGTCACTGATTCACAGCACAAATTGCTTCGACATACGTAAACATTATGCACTTAACACAAGATGGCGGACTTGTAGCATGTGAGTCAGTATCGATTATCGAGGTTTTGTATCGATGCTCTTGGTACTGACAGATTTGTAGTCATTTATTTACATTGACACATCTTCAGTCTATTGAGTTAGAACTGGCTTAAGACTGTTGAAGAAGTTTGAGTTTTTGAATTCGGTTATCTCATTAAGAATGTTATCTCCATGCTTTGTATTATGTATGAAAATTTCCATTTCTTCCGTGATATCCATTCTTTTACTTTTTCCTATTTTGTGTAAAATTTCGAGGTCCTCTTCGATTTTCAAAGGGTGGCCTCTGTCTTTAATGTGAGTTGCTACTGCTGATTTGTTACATTTATCAAGTCTGTAGCAGCCTAAATGTTCTTTGAATCGAGTTCTGAAATTTCTCCCTGTTTGGCTGATATAATATTTATTACATTGGCTGCTGGTAATTTTGTACATGCCACATGCATCAAGACTTGTATCTGGTGGTTTTATATTGTGAATAAGCTTCCTACTTGGGTTGCTGTTGGTGCTGAAGCTGATTTTTATTTCTGTGTATTTGAATAGTCTTTCTAGTTTGTGGAATACTATTCCAAGATATGACATTTTTACATATTTGGATGTTGGGGCACTGCCGGTTGTGAGTGTAGGTTGATGTTGTTTGTTCATTTTTTTATCTGTTGTGACATGGTATTAATTAGAGAAGGATCATATCCATTGTTTATTGCGGTATATGTTATGGTTTCCATTTCTTGTTGGAGTTCTACAGGTTGAAGTGGAAATTTTTGTGCTCTGTACAGCATTGATCTATAAGCAGCTTTTTTGTGGAAGGAGGGATCTGCAGAGGAGTTTGGTATAGTGGTGTCAGTACCACTAGGTTTTCTCATCGTGTTGTTTTGGTGCTGACTGGGTTCGCGAGAGCGATGATATTCACCTGTGCGCTGACTTCTGCAGCTGTCGTCCTCTTATTTTTCGTCGCAATCCACTTCAGTGACCGTGTGTCACGATCACTGAACACATGCTTTCGTCAGCTGTGTGACAGCGGAAGATATTTTTCCGCTTTCCCAGAATGAGGTATAAGTTTTCGTCTCACTGCCCCTTAAAACATCAAATATTTCGACTATCTCGTCTACGGCAGCACTCACCAGACGTGCACCAACAATTTTCCCACCCTCATATTCACTTGGCTTCGACATAATGCACTCACGACTACACAGTACAAGGTTCTGACCACGCCTTGAAAACACAGCACAGGTACCGTTCGCGATCAAATACAACAGTGCCCCCTGCAGGCTTGACTAGCATCTGCATTTTTCTTCAAGGATACATTTTTCGAGGTGTTTCCATATTTTGCCCAATCCCTGTAGCTGTACCGTAGGTGCAACCACGTCGAAGGGGCATCTGTGGTCAATTTTCTTGTGAGAAAAACTATTACTCTATTAGAACTTCATACTGACGATCTGATAACTCAAAAGTTTGACAAATGAAACGACAAAATTTCAGAGACTACACTGCCTCATACAGGTATGATTTTATGTATACAGATTGAACCTGCGAGTGAAAATTTGTAGCACGGTCGGGAATCGAACCTTAGTCTCCTGCTTACTGGGCAGGTGCCTTAGCCACTAAGATTCCTTGGCACAGAGGTTTAAATAACTGGGGCGGCGGTGAGAATTTGGATCGAGGAGCGAGGCGTGCCAGCGTAATCTGTGCAGCTGTGTGAACCGCAGTTACAAGGTGGGTTAGTGGCAAACGCACCTGTCTGGTAAGCAGGAGACCTGGGTTCGATTCCAGACCTTGCTACAAATTTTCTCTCGCCGATGCACTCTTTACACATAAAATCAAATGTTTTAACTTGGTTAGTTAAATTTCAGACAGACTTAACAGAGAAAAGTGTTGTATCTTTTCGTAACCCAAGTGTTAACAGAATCCTCAAGGACTGTCTCGCAGGTGACGTTTCGTAGAACTACTATATAATCACAGTTAAACGTCTACTTGCGAGTAATGCTTGTAAGTGAAGTCAAGACTACAGTAATCAGTTGTCGAATACCTTCGGATGTACGGATCGTATCGTAGCAAGTAATAACAGACAATAAGTTCAAATAATATCAGAATCGTTAAGTATTAACTGGAGACGCAACGGTTTTGATTTACCGTTCATTCATGCTCTTGCCATTTACGTTAAGGTATGCTTAAATTCCGCAATGAAATCTCATTTATTATCAGAATCCTTTTACAAAACATTAACTGCAGACGCAACAGTTCTGATTTATGTTCATGCATGCTTTTGGTGTTTAAGTTACGATACAATTAAATTTCGCCTTAAGACTACGCAACGTTGTTCTGGTTTGTGTGGATGAGGACAATCTACACACACTAAAGAGAGAATCCTGAATCTATAGTGTTCAAGCGTAACGTTGTTCTTGACAGAGGAAGCAGTGGTGTTGGCGAAAGAGTACAAGTTGATTAGCAAGGAGGAAAAATTTATCAGCAGTAAAGGCTATAGCACGAGGTAAACAGTTTATATATGATATGGAGCTGCTGCTCTGATTGACCGACTGTATTTCAGGTACAGCTTTGTACTTACTGAAAATCTGGCAGCAGTTGAATTGAACAGACTTAATACGAGTATTGTTTACGATAAACCTAACGTTGCAGGGACGGCTATTTCAGATGTTTCCAAGGCGCTGCTTGCAGATTTTCATTTTGGCTGTGTGCTAAAAATAAGAATGTTAAAATGTGTTAAACAGATACTGACAGACTAATACATAATATAACAACGCAAATATTTATGATGAAACTAAAAACGATGTGCAAAGGTGGTTGACACTTTGCTTTACCGTTATGACGACATTTATAACATACATGCATCAGTAAGAAAAAATAAGTGTCCGGAGATGTTATTACTGACTTCGTAGGTCTAAGAGCAAAAGTGTATGCACTCGAAACTGAGTCGCAACGTGGAACGCATTGACTGATAGGCGGGATACGGTCACCTTCAAAAGAACGAGGTATTGATAATTATTGGGAATGTATGTTAAATGATACTGCAAAATCAACAGTGCAGTATATAATTCGACGAAAGCTGCACACGGCTTTGACTACAAAGCACTGCAAATTTATCTCTTTCAACTAAAGCCGAAAAGAATTTCGTACTTGATGATTAAGCGATCACATTTGCATGGTGCTACTAATACCTGCTGCATGATTATTGGTCTTATTGCGAGTACCTGTAAATAGTGTACATACCTGAAAAGTAAAAGTAAATATTTGAAAAAATGTAAATTGTAAACAGCAACTGAAGGTGAGTATCACCTTTCTGATGTATACTCTTTTTTGGTAATTTAGTGATCTTCTAACTGATCAGACAGTGAAAAACATTGTGTGTAAAAAGTTAAATGGAAATACATTGCATAAATTTTTTTGGTAAATTTTTTTTCTTAAGTATTTGAGGCTGAGTTTCTTCCCCTTCCTATTGACTCCGTAGTTTGTACTTGATGCAAAATAACTTTAGTGAGTCTTTCTCTCTCTCTCTCTCTCTCTCTCTCTCTCTCTCTCCTATCAGGACAGCTTAGACATGTCGAGATACCTCCCCACGCTGGGTTACCTCTCTCTCTCTCTCTCTCTGTCTTTCTCTCTCTCTCTTGCTGTAAGTGGGCCTGTACTGACGTCCATATCATGTGTATGCATGTGTGAGTGCGTTGGTGATGAGAAAGCTTGAGAGTTCAATATTTACATTTATTTCTGACAATGATTCAAAAGGTGAGGTACTTTTTAAATGTTGTGGGATGACATTTAATGATTGGGCAGAGTTAGGAACATATGAAATGTACTGTGCAAATATTTTGTGCACACACACACATCTACATGAGATAAAATTTATTATGAAACAGAGAGATAGGAAATATTTTATGACATGAAATTTAATGACGAAACAATACGTAGGACAGTATGCTGCAATTTTGAACACGTTTATTACGATTTCAGTTAATTATGTTACAATATCACGGCAATCTGTTACAGATTTGAAGGAAATAACTATTTATCTGTTTAACCATTTGCCGTTTAGTGTTTACCTTTTGCCATTTACCAGTTTCCGTTTGCCACCCACTGTTCACCGTTTGCCGTTTACCGTTCACCGTTTATAGTTTATCGTTTACCATTCTTTTCATTTATCATTCACCATTTACCATGCACTGCTCACTATTTAACATTAACCGTTTCCAATTTACCATTCACCTTCAGTGTTCACCATTTACCATTGACCGTTTTCCATTTATCATTCACTGTTCACCATGTGTGTGTGTGTGTGTGTGAGAGAGAGAGAGAGAGAGAGAGAGAGAGAACCATTTTATGTAAATATGTTCGACTTTGAATGAATTAATGCAAGTTGGTGCCATCTTTACACTTCATTGTAATATTGTCCATAAATGCGTAAACGACTTCGACTTTCACAGAAATAACGTAACTTGGCATCATTTTTACATGTTGTTGTTGTTGTTGTCGTCTTCAGTCCTGAGACTGGTTTGATGCAGCTCTCCATGCTACTCTATCCTGTGCAAGCTTCTTCATCTCCCAGTACCTACTGCAACCTACATCCTTCTGAATCTGCTTAGTGTATTGATGTCTTGGTCTCCCTCTACGATTTTTACCCCCCACGCTGCCCTCCAATGCTAAATTTGTGATCCCTTGATGCCTCAGAACATGTCCTATCAACCGATCCCTTCTTCTAGTCAAGTTGTGCCACAAACTTCTCTTCTCCCCAATTCTATTCAATACCTCCTCATTAGTTACGTGATCTACCCACCTTATCTTCAGCATTCTTCTGTAGCACCACATTTAGAAAGCTTCTATTCTCTTCTTGTCCAAACTATTTATCGTCCATGTTTCACTTCCATACATGGCTACACTCCATACAAATACTTTCAGAAATGACTTCCTGACACTTAAATCTATACTCGATGTTAACAAATTTTTCTTCTTCAGAAACGATTTCCTTGCCATTGGCAGTCTACATTTTATATCCTCTCTACTTCGACCATCATCAGTTATTTTACTCCCTAAATAGCAAAACTCCTTTACTACTTTAAGTGTCTCACTTCCTAATCTAATCCCCTCAGCGTCACCCGATTTAATTAGACTACATTCCATTATCCTCGTTTTGCTTTTGTTGATGTTCATCTTATATCCTCCTTTCAAGACACTGTCCATTCCGTTCAACTGCTCTTCCAAGTCCTTTGCTGTCTCTGACAGAATTACAATGTCATCGGCGAACCTCAAAGTTTTTACTTCTTCTCCATGAATTTTAATACCTACTCCGAATTTTTCTTTTGTTTCCTTTACTGCTTGCTCAATATACAGATTGAATAACATCGGGGAGAGGCTACAACCCTGTCTCACTCCTTTCCCAACCACTGCTTCCCTTTCATGTCCCTCGACTCTTATAACTGCCATCTGGTTTCTGTACAAATTGTAAATAGCCTTTCGCTCCCTGTATTTTACCCCTGCCACCTTCAGAATTTGAAAGAGAGTATTCCAGTTAACGTTGTCAAAAGCTTTCTCTAAGTCTACAAATGCTAGAAACGTAGGTTTGCCTTTTCTTAATCTTTCTTCTAAGATAAGTCGTAAGGTTAGTATTGCCTCACGTGTTCCAACATTTCTACGGAATCCAAACTGATCTTCCCCGAGGTCCGCTTCTACCAGTTTTTCCATTCGTCTGTAAAGAATTCGCGTTAGTATTTTGCAGCTGTGACTTATTAAACTGATAGTTCGGTAATTTTCACATCTGTCAACACCTGCTTTCTTTGGTATTGGAATTATTATATTATTCTTGAAGTCTGTGTGTATTTCGCCTGTCTCATACATCTTGCTCACCAGATGGTAGAGTTTTGTCATGACTGGCTCTCCCAAGGCCATCAGTAGTTCTAATGGAATGTTGTCTACTCCCGGGGCCTTGTTTCGACTCAGGTGTTTCAGTGCTCTGTAAAACTCTTCCCGCAGTATCGTATCTCCCATTTCATCTTCATCTACATCCTCTTCCATTTCCATAATATTGTCCTCAAGTATATCGCCCTTGTATAAACCCTCTATATACTCCTTCCACCTTTCTGCCTTCCCTTCTTTGCTTAGAACTGG
This sequence comes from Schistocerca nitens, assembly GCF_023898315.1. Classification (NCBI taxonomy): domain Eukaryota; kingdom Metazoa; phylum Arthropoda; class Insecta; order Orthoptera; family Acrididae; genus Schistocerca; species Schistocerca nitens. The sequence goes on along the minus strand of NC_064615.1, from coordinate 216,167,691 downwards.
GTTGCCATCTGAGCTCTTGATATTCATACAAGTGGTTCTCTTCTCTCCAAAGGTCTCTTTAATTTTCCTGTAGGCAGTATCTATCTTACCCCTAGTGAGACAAGCCTCTACATCCTTACATTTGTCCTCTAGCCATCCCTGCTTAGCCATTTTGCACTTTCTGTCGATCTCATTTTTGAGACGTTTGTATTCCCTTTTGCCTGCTTCATTTACTGCATTTTTATATTTTCTCCTTTCATCAATTAAATTCAATATTTCTTCTGTTACCCAAGGATTTCTATTAGCCCTCGTCTTTTTACCTACTTGATCCTCTGCTGCCTTCACTACTTCATCCCTCAGAGCTACCCATTCTTCTTCTACTGTATTTCTTTCTCCCATTCCTGTCAATTGTTCCCTTATGCTCTCCCTGAAACTCTCTACAACCTCTGGTTCTTTCAGTTTATCCAGGTCCCATCTCCTTAAATTCCCACCTTTTTGCAGTTTCTTCAGTTTCAATCTGCAGTTCATAACCAATAGATTGTGGTCAGAATCCACATCTGCCCCTGGAAATGTCTTACAATTTAAAACCTGGTTCCTAAATCTCTGTCTTACCATTATATAATCTATCTGATACCTATTAGTATCTCCAGGATTCTTCCAGGTATACAACCTTCTTTTATGATTCTTGAACCAAGTGTTAGCTATGATTAAGTTATGCTCTGTGCAAAATTCTACAAGGCGGCTTCCTCTTTCATTTCTTCCCCCCAATCCATATTCACCTACTATGTTTCCTTCTCTCCCTTTTCCTACTGACGAATTCCAGTCACCCATGACTATTAAATTTTCGTCTCCCTTCACTACCTGAATAATTTCTTTTATCTCGTCATACATTTCATCAATTTCTTCATCATCTGCAGAGCTAGTTGGCATATAAACTTGTACTACTGTAGTCGGCATGGGCTTTGTGTCTATCTTGGCCACAATAATGCGTTCAGTATGCTGTTTGTAGTAGCTAACCCGCACTCCTATTTTTTTATTCATTATTAAACCTACTCCTGCATTACCCCTATTTGATTTTGTATTTATAACCCTGTAATCACCTGACCAAAAGTCTTGTTCCTCCTGCCACCGAACTTCACTAATTCCCACTATATCTAACTTTAACCTATCCATTTCCCTTTTTAAATTTTCTAACCTACCTGCCCGATTAAGGGATCTGACATTCCACGCTCCGATCCGTAGAACGCCAGTTTTCTTTCTCCTGATAACGACATCCTCTTGAGTAGTCCCGGCCCGGAGATCCGAATGGGGGACTATTTTACCTCCGGAATATTTTACCCAAGAGGACGCCATCATCATTTAATCATACAGTAAAGCTGCATGTCCTCGGGAAAAATTACGGCTGTAGTTTCCCCTTGCTTTCAGCCGTTCGCAGTACCAGCACAGCAAGGCCGTTTTGGTTAATGTTACAAGGCCAGATCAGTCAATCATCCAGACTGTTGCCCCTGCAACTACTGAAAAGGCTGCTGCCCCTCTTCAGGAACCACATGTTTGTCTGGCCTCTCAACAGATACCCCTCCGTTGTGGTAGCACCTACGGTACGGCCATCTGTATCGCTGAGGCACGCAAGCCTCCCCACCAACGGCAAGGTCCATGGTTCATAGCATTTAAATATTACACCAGAGATAAGTAACTGTATGCGACTATCTTCGACTTTCCGGGAAAAAATGTAACTTGACACCATTTTTACACATTAATTTAATATAGCACTGATTAAATACAGAGGTATTCATGTGTGTGCAATGATCTTTTCCCAGTCCCTCATTACCTTGTCGAGGTCCAGGTTGAACATAGAGAGGGTAACCCGTCGCCTTGGAGTCTTCTATATTTGATCATGAAAGCATCGGAAATTTCACCCATGAATTTAATTTTCTGTGTTTTGTTAGAGTAGTCACAGTGCTTTGGGTCGTGTCCCGGTTCTTATAACAAGTTGAACAAGGATTGTCGGTAAGCTGAACAGTATGGCGTCTTGAAAGTTGTGAAGGTGCAAATGATTGCACCATTCCTGATGGCCTTATGTTGTAGAATTTCTTCCATATTGAAGATGTAGACTGTACATACACGACCAGCGCGGAAACCTGCCTGGTATTCGCCAATTTTGTATACTAACTGTTCTTGTGCTCTCTGGAATCAGTATGTCGAGACAATTTTGTAAATTAGATGCAGCAAGGAGAGTGCTCTGTAGTCGCTCACATTCGTCCTACCTCCCACACTATGCAACGATTGGATAAGTGCGCCCCTCTAGCTGTCAGTAAGTATTTTTGTTAACTAGTGGTTCTAATTATTCGTGTAATTTGCTCTATGGACTTTGGTCCGAGAGTCTTTAGTTGGTTTTCAATGATTCCGACTTTACCAAATGCCTTATTGTTTCTTAGTTTAAGTGTATGTATCTCCTCATAAGTTGGTGGTAGTGACTTTAGGTGAGTGGAGGTGCAAATTCACCCATATGCTGACAACATTGAGTTGTATTTAAGTGCAAGTCCAAAAAAATTGTGCAGAGCCGTCCAGCATGTAAATGCCGCTTTACTTTCCGTATCAGTGTGAGTACAGATCATTTGTTTGAAACTTAACCCATCTAAAACCCAAGGAATCTTAGTCGCTCACAAAAGACTTATTACTCCTCAGTTCAGAGAATCTCTTCCACCATTAATTCCAAACGGCACAAAAATAACCTTTCCTCTTCTGCGAAGAAATAGAGGATAATTGTGAACCATCATTTGGACTGGACGGAACATACAACTGCAGTCTCTAAGAAGGTATCAACGTCGCCTCACTCATTACAGAAATACAAAAAAGTATTTCTTTTCGAGCTGAAAAGAATTTTGTAGGGATACTAATATTCTCAGTACTTGGCCATGGTGATGCCCTTCTCCAAGGAATTTCGTAAGAAAGCTTAGCAGGCTAGAGTTGGCGATGAATGCTTGTGTACGACACATATGTGATGTACGCAGTTTGATTATACCACAACAACAGACGGACAATTATCAAGGTTACGTGCAGAGAAGCGTGGAGACTATCGCACTCTATGTTTGCTGCATCGCATTCTCAATCATTGCACTTCCTCTTATTTGTCTTCAACTTTTACACTATTATCTGAATAACACAGCAGAAATACTCGTTCTCAAGAAATTTAAAATTCTCTGTATACCATCAGTCCCATTGCCGCATTTTCTACATCACTTTTTGTATGCGAAACCCGATTTTGGAACAATCTTTCTCAAAATATCAGCGAAGTTAAATTCCTTCCAAATTTCAAAAAACAGCTAGTGGTCCTCCTTCTGACACAATAGCCCTCTCTCCTATATTCCTTGCAGCTCATTCTCGTCAGCTCCCTCCGTGAGAATTTGTCCTTGCCTCTTGTCGGCAGAGTTATATTCCTGACAGCCACTGTCACTATCTTTTCAATCTACTAGTTGCTAATGAGTCTTCCCGAATGTATCACCTTGGTCGAAAAAACTTTTCAAGAGCATCTCTGAGGATGAACATCGCAGCTCTGGACGAAAAGTCAAGAATGGAAAATTTTCTTCGACCACGGTAATATAAACCGGAAGACTCATCAGCAACTATGACATCCGATCGTGAAAGCCTTCATCGCATGATTTCAATTTTCTCCTTTTCATTTATCCATTCCGCTTCTGATAATAGCAAACATGGCTTCAAACGTCCTATGGTAATCTATAGCATTCTAAATCCCTTTGCTACCACGACCATCACTGTTATTATTATTATTATTTCTTTCTTTTCTCAGACATTATGTCTGGTCAAAAATGGAAAGTGACGCGGACCTTGATCAAGCGTGACTTCCTTTTAACTGTACGGTGTATGTTATATTGCATTTAGGAACTTTCGGGTAATTGAACATGTATCAATAATTACGGATTCCTGTAGTTGTATATATAAGTTTGGATGTAGCTGTATTGCATTGATGTACTGGTGGATATTGTGTGGTATGGCTCCTGTAGTTGATAGTATAATTGGTATAATGTCAACTTTATCCTGATGCCACATGTCCTTGACTTCCTCAGCCAGTTGGATGTATTTTTCAATTTTTTCTCCTGTTTTCTTTTGTATATTTGTTGTATTGGGTATGGATATTTCGGTTAGTTGTGTTAATTTCTTCTTTTTATTGGTGAGTATGATGTCAGGTTTGTTATGTGGTGTTGCTTTATCTGTTATAATGGTTCTGTTCCAGTATAATTTGTATTCATCATTCTCCAGTACATTTTGTGGTGCATACTTGTATGTGGGAACGTGTTGTTTTATTAGTTTATGTTGTATGGCAAGTTGTTGATGTATTATTTTTGCTACATTGTCATGTCTTCTGAGGTATTCTGTATTCGCTAGTATTGTACATCCGCTTGTGATGTGATCTACTGTTTCTATTTGTTGTTTGCAAAGTCTGCATTTATCTGTTGTGGTATTGGGATCTTTAATAATATGCTTGCTGTAATATCTGGTGTTTATTGTTTGATCCTGTATTGCAATCATGAATCCTTCCGTCTCACTGTATATATTGCCTTTTCTTAGCCATGTGTTGGATGCGTCTTGATCGATGTGTGGGGCTGTTTTAGATGATACGGGTGCTTGCCATGTAGTGTTTTCTTTTTCCAATTTACTTTCTTCGTATCTGTTAATGTTATGTGATCTCAAGGGTTGTAGAAGTGGTTATGAAATTGCAGTGATGTAGCCAATGTATTTATATAAGTGATTGCTTTGTGTATTTTATCCAGTTTCTGCTCGTTCTAGAAAGAATTTTCTTAAATTGTCTACCTGTCCATAATGTAGATTTTTTACATCGATAAATCCTCTTCCTCCTTCCTTTCTGCTTAATGTGAATCTTTCTGTTGCTGAATGTATGTGATGTATTCTATATTTGTGGCATTGTGATCGTGTAAGTGTATTGAGTGCTTCTAGGTCTGTGTTACTCCATTTCACTACTCCAAATGAGTAGGTCAATATTGGTATAGCATAAGTATTTATAGCTTTTATCTTGTTTCTTGCTGTCAATTCTGTTTTCAGTATTTTTTTAGTCTTTGTCTATATTTTTCTTTTAGTTCTTCTTTAATATTTGTATTATCTATTCCTATTTTTTGTCTGTATCCTAGATATTTATAGACATCTGTTTTATCCATCTCTTCTATGCAGTCGCTGTGGTTATCCAATATGTAATCTTCTTGTTTAGTGTGTTTTCCCTTGACAATGCTATTTTTCTTACATTTGTCTGTTCCAAAAGCCATATTTATATCATTGCTGAATATTTCTGTTATCTTTAGTAATTGGTTGAGTTGTTGATTTGTTGCTGCCAGTAGTTTTAGATCATCCATGTACAGCAAATGTGTGATTTTGTGTGGGTATGTTCCAGTATTATTATTATTATTATTACTATTAGTGTTAGTTATTATTATTATAATTATTATTATTGGGAAACTGAACTCCGCCAGAACAGTTCTTGAACGCCCAAAGGTACCAACCGGCTACCGTGTCTTCCTCAGCCCACAGGCGTCACAGGATACAGATACGGGTCCATGTGGTCAGACACCGCTCTCCCGGCCGTTCACCGCTCTCCCGGCCGTTTCTCAGTTTACGAGACCGGAGCCGCTACTTCTCAATCAAGTAGCTCCTCAGTTTGCCTCACAAGGGCTGAGTGCACCCCGCTTGCCAACATCGCTCGGCAGACCGGATAGTCACCCAACCTAGTCCTAGCCCAGCCCGATAGTGCTTAACTTCTGTGATCTGACGGGAACCGGTGTTACTACAGCGGCAAGGCCGTTGGCTTATTTTTGGGAAGATTTTGTTATATCTTTGGTATGTGTTGCTCCTGTTCAGGGGTAAGAGAGGGCCTTAAGGCCGTAATCTGGTCAAGCTAAATAAGCAATAAATAAATAAATAATGTGCGCGTCCCTGATAATTCTGTTGACTAGTCAGTACAATACAGGATGTTACAAAAAGGTACGGCCAAACTTTCAGGAAACATTCCTCACACACAAAGAAAGAAAATATCTTATGTGGACATGTGTCCTGAAACACTTACTTTCCATGTTAGAGCTCATTTTATTACTTCTCTTCAAATCATATTAATCATGGAATGGAAACACACAGCAACAGTACGTGCCAGCGTGACGTCAAACACTTTGTTACAGGAAATGTTCAAACTGTCCTCCGTTAGCGAGGATATATGCATCCACCCTCCGAAGCATGGAATCCCTGTTGCGCTGATGCAGCCCTGGAGAATGGCGTATTGTATCACAGCCGTCCACAATACGAGCACGAAGGGTCTCTACATTTGGTACCGGGTTTGCGTAGACAAGAGCTTTCAAATGCCCCCATAAATGAAAGTCAAGAGGGTTGAGGTCAGGAGAGCGTGGTGGCCATGGAATTGGTCCGCCTCTACCAACCCATCGGTCACCGAATCTGTTGTTGAGAAGCGTACGAACACTTGGACTGAAATGTGCAGGAGCTCCATCGTGCATGAACCACAGGTTGTGTCGTACTTGTAAAGGCACATGTTCTAGCAGTACAGGTAGAGTATCCTGTATGAAATCATGATAACGTGCTCCATTGAGCGTAGGTGGACGAAACTAAAATGAGATCTAACATGGAAATTAAGCGTTTCCGGACACATGTCCACATAACATCTTTTCTTTATTTGTGTGTGAGGAATGTTTCCTGAAAGTTTGGCCGTACCTTTTTGTAACACCCTGTATATACAGTAGTAACATACAGGTCGTATAGGTGCATATAGTAATCTACGAGGGCTATTCCGAAAGTAAGGTCCGATCGGTCACGAAATGGAAACGACTATGAAAATCCGATAAATCTTTGCACAGATGTGTTGGGTAGTGTCTCTAGTATAACCCCAGTTAGCATCACGTCGCTCTTCTCATTTCTGAGCTCGCAGTGAGTGCGTAAAGATGTCTAGAAAATAGTGTCTGCCGCCAAGTACGGGGGCCTGGTGAGAAATTTCCCCTGAAGCTATGCAGCTAACATTACATAACTGTCGTGCTGTTTCGTCTTCAAGACAATTCTCAGCCGCATTCTGCAGGGGCAATGAAGATGCTCCTGCATCGTTTTCAAATGGAAATGTGAGAGTACCCACAATACAGCCCGTAATTGTCTCCCTCTGAGTTTCAGCTCTGGTCACATGAACCGCTGGTTATGAAGACAACATTTCGGCACAAGACAACGAGGCGTAGGCCAGCGTAGAGAATTGGCGGAGAGCACTGGCGGCTGCCTTCTATAGCGAGGGTATGGGAAAGTTGGTACAACGCTACGATACACGTCTAAGTCGGGTCGGCGACTATGGAGATAAGTAGCTGCAAGGTGTATCTAACTGTTGCAAATAAAACATTTTTGATTTTTACCGTGGTTTCCATTTCGCGACCTATCGGACCTTACTTTCGGAATAGCCCTCGTAGCTGATGGATCATGAACAAAGACGAATAAACGAATAACATGTGCAGGGAATTTACATGAATACTTTAGAGCCATAGAAGACATGGAGGAAGTCAGTACAGTCCAGTAGCTACGCCACATTAACGATACAAGTTTCGTTTCCCATTGCACAAGTGATACCGAACACTACATCTATAATGTAGCACTACAGTCTCGAGTGATGAAAAGCGAACATGTTTCGCCTCGTGTGAAGCCTACAGGTTGAAGGAGGCAGCGCTGCCAGGCGCCTTTGTCCCGGGAACATGATTTTTCATAATTAACGGCGGCCAAATTAGTTGTTAAGCACCTTGACGGCCGCTGGAAGCAACTCCGCGCGACAGCGCTGGCGGGATAAGCCCTTATCGCCAGGATTAACGGCTCCGCGACAGCAGCAGAGGGCTGGCTGCTGGGCTGCGCCCGTCTGCCTACCGAGGCCGAAGCGCCGAACGTTTACTGGCTCGGCCGACAACGTATCAAACTAAAAGGTACTCGGCTTCACGGGAAGAGCGCAGTGTCAAGAAAATGAAAGCTGCCTGTTTACGTAAACATATCACATGGTGTCCTCAAACTCCCTCTCTACATCTGCACACATACCCCACAGGTCGCTGTAAAGTAGGGCGTGGAGGAGGGTTCGATGTACCAATGTTAATGGTTTTTCAGACTAATTCACGTACTGAGCGTGGAAAAAATGGCTATCCATATGGCTCTCTACACTTCTTATCTGTCATAGTTTATTATCGTAGCTCCCTGTACTATATCATATTTCCGTTTCTACTATTCCTTGCGGCTCCTTTTCGTCAGCATTATCTTAGAAAAGCTGCTGGCCTATATGGCATTAATGCTGAATTAATCAAATATGGAGAATCCATTTTAAAAATTTGCTTCCTCCATTTTTAAAAAAATTGTGTTGGAAAAACTGTTCTGTACCTGAAGAATGGAACACAGCTAAAGTATCTACTACAGTTAAAAAGGCAATAGGAAAGACTTAGGAAATTATAGAGGATTAAGCTTGCTAAATGAAAGATATAAAATTTTTGGGAAAACTTAATCAAAGGCTACAAACTATCGGTGACGCAATAATCTCAGAAGAACAGTCTTGAGAGAGGGACGTTCGTGTAATGATAATATATTTATAACAGGACAAATTATTTAAAAACGTCGAGAACTTGGCTTACAAACACATTTGTTGATACTGAGAGACCCTTTGACAAGGTAGGAAAGCCTGTTTTCTGGAAAATTTTAGAAATAGTAGTTTTTCCTACATATTTATATTTTATTAATACCTTAAAGAGTCTGCATGTATTTACAAAAATAGTTATAAGTTCAGGTTCTCAAATGTCAGACGAAATTTTAATCAATGAAGATGATCGAGAAGGGTGCAGTCTGTCACCCACTTTATTTAAATGACACCTTGACGTGGCCGTGCGGTTAAAGGCGCTGCAGTCGGGAACCGCAAGACCGCTACGGTCGCAGGTTCGAATCCTGCCTCGGGCATGGATGTTTGTGATGTCCTTAGGTTAGTTAGGTTTAACTAGTTCTAAGTTCTAGGGGACTAATGACCTCAGCAGTTGAGTCCCATAGTGCTCAGAGCCATTTGAACCATTTGATTTGACACCTTGACGATCTGGTTATGAAGTGGAAAGGTGAAATACATTTAGGAACTAAAATGGTATCGTATGTACCAATAAATAACCTGTTATATGCTGATGACCATATAATTATACAGGAAACAGAAGATAATGTACAAAGTGCAGTTTGTAGATTGAGCCAAAATGCAATATGTTACAACTTAATTATATCTGCAAACGTGACACAGATAATGGCTTTCAAAGGAAAGAATCCAGCCAGATAGAAAACAGTAATAAGTGGGAGAATTTTAGAACAAGTAGCCAACTTCAGTTACGTAAGATGTGATACCAGCTGTAAGTATCACAAGAACTTTGAGAAGGAAACAAAAAAAGAAAAATGACTGAAATTCTATAAAGTTATGGCTGTACTTACTACTGTATATGGTTTCGAATCGTTGACAGTAACAAAAAATAAATAAATAAACTTCACGTGTACAAGCAGCAGAGATGAAGTTAATGAGATATATAAGAAACTGTAATAAAATGGATAAAATAAGGAACGAAACAATAAAATCAGATTTAAAAAATTTTTTTCAGTTACTGACAAGACAGAAGAGAATAGAATGAAATGGAAGGTTCATGTTGATAGAATTACAAAAAAGATTTCCAAGAAAAGATAAAAAGTTATCGGCCGACTGAGAAGAAAGAACTAGGCACATATCGTAAGAGATGGATGGATGGAGGGATGATAGAGACCTAGTCTTTGGAAGGAGATGATGATGACTCTTTCGTATCGTTGGTAAAATATAAAGTAATTGGTTTTATGAAGTAGTGTAGTCCACACAATGATATTTTAAAACTCACTTATTTATTCGCAATTATGGTACAAAGACGCGAGCGTGCCTTTCTTTGCGTCCGCTCCATGCCGTGGCTACTAGGAGAAGTAAAGTCCGGTTTGTTCCCTTATATTGAGACACGTCAAAATGCGACAGAGGCAGAGATGAAATTGCTAAAGTGAGCACCCAAAGGTAATACACGACGAAAACGTTATCTAACACACAAAGCTAAACAAAAGGAGTTATGCCGTAGCCAGGAGAGGTGTGACATATTATAACGAGGTATAAGGTAGTGGCAATAGAACTGATGTATCGTCTTCCCCGAAAAATGCTTCTCTGTATTTACCAAACAACGAGTTCAGTAAGTAATCGTTACAAAATACTGACACGAATCCTTTCCAGAAAAACAGAGCAACTAGTAGAGGCCAACATCAGAGAATATCAGTTTGGGTTCCCCGGAAATGTAGCAACAGACGAGCCAATACTAGTTCTACGCTTTATTTTAGAAGTCAGGTAAAGGCTACAGAGAACTCGAATGAGGTAAAAATGGTTCAAATGGCTCTGAGCACTATGGGACTCAACTGCTGAGGTCATTAGTCCCCTAGAACTTAGAACTAGTTAAACCTAACTAACCTAAGGACATCACAAACATCCATGCCCGAGGCAGGATTCGAACCTGCGACCGTAGCGGTCTTGCGGTTCCAGACTGCAGCGCCTTTAACCGCACGGCCACTTCGGCCGGCTCGAATGAGGTAGCTCTGTTTTAAACAGACTGAGTGTTCGGGAGGCTGGAGGTTGCAGTCTGCATCCGTCCAACCTAACATCAGGTTTTCCGTGGTTTCCCTAAATTCCTTCAGACAAATGCTAGGATCGTTCCTACTATAAGGCCGTAGCCGACTACTTAGCCCATCCTAAAACTGGAACAGCAAATATATTAATACCTGTATATATGATTCATGTTTTTTTTAATGATAATACATCTCCAAAATCCTTGTAAAAGTGAAACATTGTAAGAATGATTAAAAATCTATACGACCACTACTGCTTCTATTGGGATGAACTGAGGCAATCCTAGGTTTATAGCATTTCTAGATGCAGATTGGGCATTTGATAACTGTTATTGGACTGTGTGATTTTCTGCAGATAGCCAGGATTAACTACAGGGAACGTAAAGTTACCTACAGTTTGTGCAGGAACTAGGCTGCAGTCACAAGAGCAAGAAGACATGAAAGGGCAGCAGAAATTGAAACTGGAGTGAAACAGGACTGTAGCCAATCATGGTGTTTCCCAGTCTGTACGTTGAGATTGCTGTAAAGAAACCAATGAGAAGTTTCGAAAGGATATTTAAGTTCAGGGAGAAGAAATAAAAACTTGAAGATTTGTCATTGACATATTAACTCGGTGAGAGACGGCAAAGAAGTTGGAGAGCAGCTGAACGGGATGGATAATGTCTTGAAAACAAGATATGAGATGAATATCAACAGAAATAAAATAAAGGTAATGGAATGTAGTGAAGGAAATGTTATATTTAAAGCAGTAGATGCGTCTTAGTGATTGAGCTGCAAAATTATCAATTATGGCAAAATTACGCAAAAAGAGAAACATGTTAACGCTGAATATAAGTTTAAGTGTCAGGAAGTCATAATTGAAGGTGGTAGTCTGGAATGTAGATGTGTACGGAAGTGAAACATGGGCGATGAACAGCTAAGACAAGAAGAAAATAGAAGCTTTTGAAATGTGGTGCTACAAAAGAAAGCTAAAGATTAGATGGGAGAATCGAACTACAAATGAAGAGGCAGTGAATAGAAATGAGGGAAGAAAATATGGTGCAACATGACCATAAGAAAGGATCCTTTGATACGACACAGCCTCAAGTGCCAAGGAATTGCCAGTTTGGTAATGGAAGGAAGTTTGAAAAGGGGGGGGGGGGGTTGGAGGGGGGGAGGAGAAATTAATAGAGGGAGTCCAAGGGTCAAATAAAGTAAGCAGGTTGTAATGGATGTAGTTTATAATAAGATGTAGAGGCCGGTGTAGAATTTAGACTAGCGTGTAGAGATGCATCAAATCAGTTTTCGAACTGAAGAATACAGCAACAACAACAACAACAACATGTTTACCAACAAAGTTTTGCTTGAAAAAAGTGCCTTTCTCCCAAAGACTCCAATTTAAATTCCTCGAGACACTTATTATGGGCTATACCAACATTCCACGATCCTAAAAGCGTGTCCCTCTATTCGTTCGACACTACTCCGTAAGGACTTCAAACGCTGGAGCAGTTTCCCATATTTTGTGAACACAATAATCTGCAGCGCTTGATGCCGTATTTTACTTTTAAAATGCTGACTAAACAGCTAGCGGTCGATTATTATTGGCTTTTCTGGTCGAAGCTACAATATAAAACCTTTCGGTATGCATGCGACAGCATAAAAAAGGATTTTCCGGTTCTCTTACCTCCTATTCTTTCAGTGATAAAGTGGTGGTGCCAAATGTTTTGGATAGCCCTTGGGATAGGCACCATTTGCTTACCCAAGAGAAGGAGCGTCTCAGTGTTACTATACCGCCTCAAAATATGAATATAACACACTTCCTCTTACTTAGGCACATGGAGAAAATCGGTTCTTTTTACATTTAATGTCGTCAAAGGTGGGCTTGATGAGACTCACGGAGGCACCGTTATTTCATGGTCAGTTGCTCGGAAACCCCCCAAAAAAGGGTTGCGTTACTATATTTTCGTCGTAACGAGAGGTCGGAAACCCAATCGAGGATTGCATGACTGCTTTGCACAGTACGTGGCATTTTTGGATATATTCCTAAGATCCCGACCTGTAAGAGCCTTGAAAACTTTCTTGATGTCTTTAACCGTTTCCAACACACAGAGGTACAAATTTATCCTACGTGAACACGCAAAATACGCCCGTAAATCCAGTGTGAGGCGGAAACGTAATTTATAATATGACGTAGCAAACACAGATATGCTGTAAAGTGCCTCCGTTATCACTTGGAATCCCCATGTTGTAGTAGTGAAGCACATGCAAATTTTACGTTATTTCAGTTTATATAAGTAAACTAACTTAATTTTACTCAGCAACATATTTCTTTTCATGTGAGTACAAGCCTTGCTGCAGTAGGGAAAACAAGGGAACAGCGGAAAAATGGTCCTATCGGAGCACAAGAAACGCAAATAGCTTCCTGTTTATTTAAAGGATTCCGACCGAAAAGTGGGATATCAGCTGCCTCAATCTACCATCCTCATCATCTTGACAGCCTCTGGACCGCGTCTACAGTCCTCGCTAAGAAGAGCCCAACTGTATACAGGTTGTTCCATTGATAGTGACCGAGCTAAATATCTCACAACATAAGCGTCAAAAGAAAAATCGACACAGAACGAAACTTCTCTAGCTTGAAGGAGGAAACGAGATGGCGCTATGGTTGGCCCGCTAGATGGTGCTGCCATAGGTCAAACGGATATCAAATGAGTTTTTATTAAAAATAGGAACCCCCATTTTTTATTACATATTCGTGCAGTACGTAAAAAAATATGAACGTTTTAGTTGGACCACTTTTTTCGCTTTGCGATAGATGGCGTTGTAATAGTAATAAACATATGACTCACTATTTTAGACGAACAGTTGGTAACAGGTTGGTTTTTTAAACTAAAATACAGAACGTAGGTACGTTTGAACATTTTATTTCGGTTGTTCCAATGTGATACATGAACCTTTGTGAACTTATCATTTCTGAGAACGCATGCTCTTCCAGCGTGATTACCTGTAAATACCACATTAATGCAATAAATGCTCAAAATGATGTCCGTCAACCTCAATGGTTCAAATGGTTCAAATGGCTCTCAGCACTATGGGACTTAACTTCTGAGGTCATCAGTCCCCTAGAACTTAGAACTAATTAAACCTAACTAGACATCACACACATCCATGCCCGAGGCAGGATTCGAACGTGCGACCGTAGCGGTCGCGCGGTTCCAGACTGAAGCGCCTAGAACCGCTCGGCCATCCCGGCCGGCCAAACTCAATGCATTTGGCAATACGTGTAACGTCATTCCTCTCAACAGCGAGCAGTTCGCCTTCCGTAATGTTCGCACATGCACTGACAATGCGCTGACGCATGTTGTCAGGCGTTGTCGGTGGATCACGATAGCAAATATCCTTCAACTTTCCCCACAGAAAGATGTCTGGGGAAGTCAGATCCGGTGATCGTGCGGTCCACGGTATGATGCTTCGAGGACCAATCCACCTGTCATGAAATACGCTATTCAATACCGCTTCAACCGCACCCGAGCTATGTGCCGGACATCCACCATGTTGAAAGTACATCGCCATTCTGTCACGCAGTGAAACATCTTGTAGTAACATTTGTAGAACATTACGTAGGAAATCAGCATACATTGCACCATTTAGATTGCCATCGATAAAATGGGGGCCAATTATCCTTCCTCCCATAATGCCGCACCATACATTAACCCGCCAAGGTCGCTCATGTTCCATTTGTCGCAGCCATCGTGGATTTTCCGTTGCCCAATAGTGCATATTATGCCGGTTTACGTTACTGCTGTTGGTGAATGACGCTTCGTCGTAAATAGAAAGCGTGCAAAAAATCTGTCATCGTCCCGTAATTTCTCTTGTGCCCAGTGGCAGAACTGTACACGACGTTCAAAGTCGTCGCCATACAATTCCTGGAGCATAGAAATATGGTACGGGTGCAATCGATGTTGATGTAGCATTCTCAACACCATTGTTTTTGTGATTCCCGAATGTCGCGCAATTTGTCTGCTACTGATGTACGGATTAGCCGCGACAGCAGCTAAAACACCTACTTTGGCATCATCATTTGTAGCAGGTCGTGGTTGACGTTTCACATGTGGCTGTACACTTCCTGTTTCCTTAAATAACGTAACTATCCGGCGAACGGTCCGGACACTTGGATGATGTCGTCCAGGATACCGAGCAGCACACGCCCGTTGGGCATTTTGATCACAGTAGCCATACATCAACACGACATCGAACTTTTCCGCAATTGGTAAACGGTCCATTTTAACACGGGTAATGTATCACGAAGCAAATACCGTCCGCACTGGTGAAATGTTACGTGATACCACGTACTTATTCGTTTGTGACTATTACAGCGCCATCTATCACAAAGTGAAAAAAGTGTTCCAACTAAAACATTCATATTTCTTTACGTATACACGAATATGTAAGAAAAGTGGGGGTTCCTATTTTTAAAAAAACGCAGTTGATATCCGTTTGACCTATGGCAGCGCCATCTAGCGGGCCAACCATAGCGCCATCTGGTTTCCTCCTTCAAGCTAGACGAGTTTCGTTCTTTGTAGTTTTTTCGTTTGATGCTTATTTCGTGCGATATTTGGCCCGGTCATTACAATGGACCTCCCTGCATTCAACAAGTGATTGTAGGTATCGTTCACTGGAATCAGTACTAGGTGAGAATTAAAACTGGTCAATCCACGAGAACGATGATCCGTTGTCACGTACAATCGCCACACAACAGTTAAATACTGCGAAGTTTCTATCAATAAAATCATGCTGTCGCTCGGTGTGAATTTTATATCTCTTGCGAACAGAAACCAGACTGTCGCCGTGTTTTTTAATTGTCTGTCTATTATTTTACCTGTCTGCTTCATATGTATTTTATTAGCATCGTCAACCCTTTGCTTTATGTTTTGAGTTCCACGATTTTCCGCCATTTTACCATTTAAGTCAACGATTTCATCGCCTGCCTTTGTTATTTATTATCTTCATCTTTTTAAATCAAATTCTGTAGGCTGAAGAGCGGCATAGTAAGCTGCTGCCAGCCCGCCCCCTTCGGGAGGAATCGAAACTCAATAAAGAAAAAAAAAATTAATAAATTATACTAAATTGTTGCTGACGGTGTTGCAATCATTTATGCAGTACATCAAAAGTAAAATAGCAATAATTTCAAGGCACGTAGAAAGTGCTCGCAGTGCCGACCATTGCATTTCAATGGTAATACCGGTTGTTAATGATACGCTGCACTGATACTCATTGAATAATAATGGAACACGTAAGTATGGGAACTTATTTTCATATTCTAGCTCAATATTTTAGCTCGTGAATGTATAGCTCACTGTTTTATAAAGACGCAAGATAGTGTGTGTGCGGTAGTTCTCACACGTAACTGCCCTCGCAATCTTCAGGATTGTGTGAATGATTTTTTTCATAAAATCAGCTTGTATGTCTCCAGATTCGTAGATTCTACAAAGAAATTTGAATAGTCCTTTGACTGGCAGTTCCGCACAATGATTTTAGAAATTCTCAAGGAATACTGTTTATGGCCGGCTGGAGTGGCCGAGCGGTTCTCGGCGCTACAGTCTGGAACCGCGCGACCGCTACGGTCGCAGGTTCGAATCCTGCCTCGGGCATGGATGTGTGTGATGTCCTTAGGTTAGTTAGGTTTAAGTAGTTCTAAGTTCTAGGGGACTGATGACCTCCGAAGTTAAGACCCATAGTGCTCAGAGCCAATACTGTTTATGCATTCCGCCTTACTTTATCTCAAGTCTTCCAAAGCCCTGTTACCTTCATTACGGAGAGGCTTTCAATGTACCCTTTCCACCTATCTACTCTCTCCTCTGTGTTTAACAGTGGAATTCCTCTTGCTCTCTTTATGTGAGGCCGTTAATTTTAATTTCTACGGACATTCTTTTGGCTTATCTGTACGCTGAATCAGTCCTTCTGACGACCATTTCTCTTTCGATTTCATCACATTTTTCCTGAAGCCTTTTCGTCTTGGTTCTATACACTGCTAACTCTGACGTCAACGCTCTCTTGGAATGATGTGTACAAGACGCTGCTGCACCCAGTTCTGGACCACACATCTGACGTCTGGAAATCGATTACGCTCCCTTCTTTTTTTTTTCTTTTTGAGTCATCAGTCTTCTGACTGGTTTGATGCGGCCCGCCTCGAATTCCTCTCCTGTCCCAACCTCTTCATCTCAGAGTAGCTCTTGCAACCAACGTCGTCAGTTATTTGCTGCATATATTCCAATGCCTGTTTCCTTCTACAGTTTTTACCCCCTGCAGCTCCCTCTAACACCATGGAAGTTATTCCCTAACATCTTAAGAGATGTCCTATTACCTTGTCCCTTCTTCTTGTCAGTGTTTCCAATATATTCTTGCTGTGTCGTCCGAACAAGACACAGCCAGGGCAAAAGCACCAAAACACAAAGATGCGAGCTGGTGCCTGTGCCATAGAGACTCGCCACTTGCGCGAGTTCCACCAACGCTAGGGACGGCGCTGTGGATTAAGATATCGACTTCAACTAGGCCTATTGCCGAGTACAATCCGCCAATGACCGAACGACGGTGGACAGAAGGCTACTCGGAAGGTAGAAAAGCAGCTCTCGCCCACTTCGTTATAGATCGTCGTCCAGGGCTGGCTTAGGGATCGTCGTATAGTGAACCTTTAGAACTGAACAGACAGTTGTTGTAAACTGCATTTGCTATTGCGGGCTTTCAAATAATAATGATGTGGTGAGGTGGTGTGGCCCTCAACTACGTTCCCCCAGATTCAGAGTTGAAATATTAAAAGTTGTGGCTGTTTTCTTTGTCTAGGGGCTGGGATACGCATTACAAGCCAACTGCTGCTGAGTCTACAGTATACAATATGAATATACACATGAATCGAATGGTTGAAGGTTCCTATCACTTGGCAGTTGCGAATTTTTAAAGTTATATAGAAACTTTTAAATGAAAGATTGCAGTTAAATAAAATCTGCAGAATATTTCAACGACTTTAAATCATGAGTACTACAGATGGGCAAACTGAAACACGTAACTGTTTCGAAACAAATGAAACAGTACAATGTAATGTTTAGATACTCTGTTTCGAAACAGTGAAACAGTTTGTGTTTAGTAATCTAATAAACCTACACATTTTATCACCTTGAATGTCTACTGTATAAGTATGTCCATATAAACACAAATGAGGAGCGAGAGCGCTAGTCATATTGCAGAAAGTATGAAACTATCACTTAGCCGTATAGGCATTTCGTATTTCCTGCAGCAAATCCACTGCTTTCGTGTCGTGTGACTTTTATACTTTTCAATTGACTGAGGACAGCCATAGCTGAAGACAGAAGAACCACCACGAACGGAACTGGAGGTGGGAGCAAACTGCAGAAACTACGGACGTGCTACTGGGATTCCCACATTCCGTTAATGCGGGTAATACACCCATCCTGCTAATTTCCATGCACACAAAGGGAATCATTGTGGATAATAGGCACATTGACTATAGACTCACAGATAATTCGAATAAATAACAAAATATAACAGAAAAAAATTTTGTCTTTCAAGGTGTTTCGAACCGTTACTATAAATTCACCATGCTCCCCAGCCCTTCCCGTTCACCATTACACTATAAGTGATATGTCAAACAGATTGCTTGCAATTATACCTACATCAAATTTATGTATGTGTCTACTAACTGTCACTCTACGCCTTCTTTATTCAAAATGTTGTAGGTCTACTTGTGTTTCTTAATATGATTACTATACATGAACAGAGAAGCGTATGTTATGAAAAAAGTGTAATTTAACTGAATGATTTTCACATATTTATTATTTTGAATGTGAATAGTACGCGTTGTTTCATTGTTTGGTTAGTGTTTATAAAGCAGATGTTACGCCATTTCGGAATAGGACAGTCAGCTAGAAACGAAGCTTTATTTTCGGATATCTTAAGCTTCATGCTATTGCCTGTCAAAAAGATTTCGACACTCTTGAAAGTGTTTCACGAAGTGGTATGTTGTGTTTCAGTACCTGTGCCGGCCCCAATCTCGTCCGACACAGAGCGGAATGAAACATCACTGTTTCGATACAGTTAGTCCGTTCCAAGCACAGGTGGACTGAAACAGCCTTATTTTGAAACAACGATACAGTTTCTGTGTCTGGCTCGAGATCGAATCCGGTCCGGTTATCCGAGACAGGGGCGGAATGAAACACCACTGTTTCGAAACAGAGAACCACAGCCGTTCCGAAACACTGAAACAGTTCCACGTATCGATACACTGTATCGAAACATAGAAACAGTGGCCAAGTCTAATGAGTACGATAGCAGAAATACCTTTAAGAATGCCCTTTATTACTGTAAAACACTTATTGGTGTCGATGGTCCAGCAATTAAATAAAATATAAGTTCAATAACAGGGAAATAATAGATTTCTACTTCACGTAATTAGTTATGAGCAACAACATAGCTCACGAGATATTCACTTTTAAACACATACTACGTCTTCACTGCAGAAGCCACGGAAATCTCACAAGTACACAAGTCGGCACTACGAAATGTTCCTATCTCCCGCGACCACGCGCAAACTGCTCCACTCTCCACGTCTTTCCCGCGACCGCCCGTCGCGTCGCGCCACCTCGTCCAGCACTTCCAGTGTCCTGTGCCGTCCTGTCCCTCGCGCCGCACCATTCCGAACTCCCCATTCACAAGCGCTGTGATTGGCTAGAGCGCTTCCTCCCTGTCTTCTGGGGCTGGACCCCTCTTGCTTCAGCCAACGTCTGACACCACGTGGTCGGCCTGCCGAGCCGCCCGTGCCTGCCGAGTGGCCCATGCGGTCACGCCAACTCCGAAACTTATAATATTTTCAGGGCACCACAATTCGCCCCTTACCTGGGTCGTGACCTACGATTATTTGCACATAGCCATTGAGGGCCTTTTTTGAGTTGTATTACATGCAGTGTTACAGACTTCGTTATTCGACAACTTACAAACATAAATAAACCTTTTTAACCCATTTGTGTTCCTTTATTACTACACTGCTGGCCACCGTAAATGCAACACCAAGAAAGACAAGAGGTAGCACAACAAAATTTATTGTGCAGATAACATGTTGACCAAGTATCAAATGTTTACGTTTACAGACGTCTGTGACATGTGGTTCCTGCCAGAATCAGTAACCAGAGTAGCCGCCATTGTTGGAGATCACCGCTGCCACACGTCTCGGCATTGAGTCAAAGAGACGTTGGATGTGTTCCTGGGGTACAGCAGCCCAAGCAGCTTCCACACGTTGCCAAAGATCATCTGGTGTGGCAGCTGGGGATGTAATCTGGGTCACTCGTTGAGCAACCATGGCTCACATGTTTTCTATCGGTGAAAGATCCGGAGAGCGAGCCGGCCAGGGAAGCAATTCAATCTGGTTATTGACGAAGAACCTTTGGACAATGAGTGCCACGTGTGATCGCGCATTATCCTGTTGAAATATGGCTGTGGCCGAGCCCTGAAGGTAAGGAAGGACAACTGGCTCCAGCACCTCGGATATGTAGCGTCGGCTATTTAAAGTACCGGCAATGCGTACTAGAGGCGTGCGAGAGTAATATCCAATGCCGCCCCATACCATAATACCCGGTGAAAGACCAGTGTGGCGGTGCATAATGCAGCTGTCCAGCATCCTCTCTCCACGAAGTCTCCGCACTCGAATCCGACCATCGTGGTGCTGCAGACAGAAGCGTGCCTCGTCAGTAAAGACAACGTCATTCCATTCTGCCGTCCACATCCGTCTGTCATCACACCATTGGCGACGGAGACGTCTGTGGTTCTGCGTCAATGGTAGACGAAGCAATGGACGTCTTGCGGACAGACCACTCTGCTGTAAACGGCGTCGAATGGTACGCGCAGACACTGGATGATGCGTTACAGACGCAATGTGCTGTGCTATGGTTCGGGATGTCACTGAGCGATCCGTCACTGCCATGCGCACAATTTGCCTATCAGCACGTGCAGTGGTGCACCGAGGTGAATGCGATCGACCACGTCGGTCCGTCGTACCCTCCTGCATCCAACGGTCACATATCCGCATTACAGTTGTTTGGTTTCGTCCAAGACGACTAGCGATTTCTCTGTATGATAATCCACAATCTCGGTAAGCCACTATCCTTCCTCTGTCGAACTCGGATACTTGATCAAAAGATGTTCGCTGTTGTCTACGAGGCATAACTGATCGTCTGGTGAAACAACCACAAGGTAAACACACGTGCCGAAAGTACACTCGTCGAAATCGCCAAGCCTTAAATGGCGCTATGAGGTGGCGCCACAGGCGCGCCTGATGTGCGTCTGCGCTGAAATTCTAATCAGTTGCATATCTCATCGCTGCAAACTCATGGTGTAAATTTCGCTTGATTCGGATGCTTCCTTCAGGGTGTTGCATTTACGGTGGCCAGCAGTGTAATTTGGTGGAGTGTTGTAGAATCTTCGTTCTCCTATCCCGTTACCTCATCCAGGGGCACAGGTGCGTAATACTGGCAGGAAGAACTTGTCTTACCGATGTACTGCACCAGAAGTCGTTTCACGAACTCACAAACTCGACCTACCGTAGCAACAGTGGTAACTCGGCCTCCACAGCAGTAGCGACGAGGTCTTTACAAAACTGGCGACGAGGATTTACAAAAACTCCTTTCCTTATCGATATTGCGGTGAACCTCGTCATTCTTTACGTTTCCAGTCCACGTAATTTTCAACTTTCTTCTGTAGCGTCACATATCAAAAGCTTGGATTCTCTTCTGTTTCGATTTTGCTTCTCTCCATGTTTCACTAGCATGCAATGCTGTGCTCCAACCGTACACTCTCAGAAATTTCTTTCTCAAATTAACGTCTGTATTTGATACTCTGAGACTTCTCTTGGACAGGAATGCCCTTACTGCCAGTGCTAGTCTCCTTTTTAAGTCTTACTTACTCCGTGCCGCGCGGGATATTCGAGCAGTCTAAGTCACCTTAAATGATAATTAATTGAAACCCTCAGCTGCCGACAGGTGTTGTTGATATACCTCGATGGGGACTAAGTCGCCTTGCCACGGTTCGCGCGGCTACCCCCGTCAGAGGTTCGAGTCTTCCTTCGGGTATGTGTGTGTGTGTGTGTGTGTGTGTGTGTGTGTGTGTGTTGTCCTTAGCGAAAGTTAGTTTAAGTTAGATTAAGTAGTTTCTAAGCCTAGGGACCGATGATCTCAGTAGATTGGTCCCATAGGAACTTACCAAAAATATCCAAATTTCCTTTCTCCGTGCGTCTAGGTAGCATAATTCCTTAACTACATCTACTTCGTGATCACCAATCCTTATGTTAAGTTTCTCACTGTTCTCATTTTTACTACTTCTCATTACTTTCGTCTTTCTTCGATTTACTATTGCGTTTAATATGGACTGCTCATTCCATTCATCAGATCCTGTAATTCTTCTTCACTTTCACTGAGGATAGCAATGTCATTAGCGAATATTCCTTCACCTTGAATTTTAATTCCACTCTTGAATCTCTCTTTTATTTCCATCATGGCTTATTCGATGTGTAGGTTGAACAGTAGGGGCGAAATACTACATCCCTGTCTTACACCCTTCTTAATCCGAGACTTCATTCTTGGTGTTCCACTCTAATTCTTCCCTCCTATTTCTTGCATATTTTGCTCAGGATTTCGAACATCTTGCACATACTGTCGAATGCTTTTTCCATGTCGACAAAACGTATGGACGTGTCTTGATTTTTCCTTAACCTTGCTTCTATTATCGCCTGCGACGTCAGAACTGCCTCTGTGGTGCCACTACCTTTCCCAAAGCCAAACTGATCGTTATCTAACAGAGCTTCAGTTTTCTTTTCCATTCTTCTATATATTACTCTTGTCAGCAACTTGGATGCATGAGTTTTTAAGCTGATTGTGAGATAATTCTCGCATTTGTCGCCTCTTGCAGTCTTCGGAATTGAGTGGATGATGTTTTTCCGAAAGTCATGCGGTATATCTCCAGACTCTTGTATTCTACGTGCCAACGTGAACATCCGTTTTGTTGCCACTTCCCCTACGATTTTAGAAATTCTGGTAGAATGTTATCTATCCCTTATGTCTTATTTGATCTTAAGTCTTCCAAAGCTTTTAAATCCTGATTCTAATACTGGATTCCGTATCTCATCTATATCGACTCCTGTTTCTGCTTCTACCACGTCATCAGACAACTCTTCCCCGCACAGAGGCCACCAGTGTACTCTTTCACCTATCCGCTCTCTCCTCTATACTTAACACCGGAAGTCCCGTTGCACTCTTAATGTTACCAGTCTTGCTTTTAATTTCACTGAAGGTTGTTTTGACTTTCGTGTACGCTGGGTCAGTCCTTCCGACAGTCATTTATTTTTTTATTTCTCACGCAGCGATTTCGCCTTAGCTTTCCTGCACATCCTATTTATTTCTGTATTCTTGAATTTCGCTGAACATTTTCCTTCTTTTATTGATCAGCTGAAAGATTTATTCTGTTCCTCATCGTTTCTTCGCAGTTACCTCCTTTGTACCTATGTTTTTCTTTTCAACTTCTGACTGCCGTTTCTAGAGATTACCATTGATGAAAACTTGAACCGTATCTCTTCATTCCTTAGAAATTCCGTATCCCTCTTCTTTTCATGTTGATTCTTCCTGACTAATCTCTTCAACTTTAGCCTACTCTTCACCACTACTACATTGTGATCTGAGTCTATATCTGTACCTGGGTTCGCCTTAAAATCCAGTATCTGATTTTGGAATCTGTACCTGACATCTTCCGATATCTCCTGGCGTTTCCCAAGTATAGCTCCTCCTCTTGTGATTCTTGAACAGAGTATTGGCTTTTACTAGCTGAAATTTACTGCATAACTCAATTAGTCTTTCTCCTCTCTCATTCCTTGTCCCAAGCCCATATTCTCCCGTAACCTTTCCTTCTACTCCTTCCCCTACAACTGTATTCCAGTCACCCGTGACTATTAGATTTTTGTCTCCCTTTTATGTTCTAGATTACCCGTTCAATGTCCTCATATACTTTTTCTAGCTCTTCATCTTCAGCTTGCGACGTCGGCGTGTATAACTGAATTGTAGTTGACGGTGTTAGTTTATTGTCAATTCTGATGAGAGCAACCCTTTCACTGAACTTCTCACAGTAACTACACTCCTGGAAATGGAAAAAAGAACACATTGACACCGGTGTGTCAGACCCACCATACTTGCTCCGGACACTGCGAGAGGGCTGTACGAGCAATGATCACACGCACGGCACAGCGGACACACCAGGAACCGCGGTGTTGGCCGTCGAATGGCGCTAGCTGCGCAGCATTTGTGCACCGCCGCCGTCAGTGTCAGCCAGTTTGCCGTGGCATACGGAGCTCCATCGCAGTCTGTAACACTGGTAGCATGCCGCGACAGCGTGGACGTGAACTGTATGTGCAGTTGACGGACTTTGAGCGAGGGCGTATAGTGGGCATGCGGCAGGCCGGGTGGACGTACCGCCGAATTGCTCAACACGTGGGGCGTGAGGTCTCCACAGTACATCGATGTTGTCGCCAGTGGTCGGCGGAAGGTGCACGTGCCCGTCGACCTGGGACCGGACCGCAGCGACTCACGGATGCACGCCAAGACCGTAGGATCCTACGCAGTGCCGTAGGGGACCGCACCGCCACTTCCCAGCAAATTAGGGACACTGTTGCTCCTGGGGTATCGGCGAGGACCATTCGCAACCGTCTCCATGAAGCTGGGCTATGGTCCCGCACACCGTTAGGCCGTCTTCCGCTCACGCCCCAACATCGTGCAGCCCGCCTCCAGTGGTGTCGCGACAGGCGTGAATGGAGGGACGAATGGAGACGTGTCGTCTTCAGCGATGAGAGTCGCTTCTGCCTTGGTGCCAGTGATGGTCGTATGCGTGTTTGGCGCCGTGGAGGTGAGCGCCACAATCAGGACTGCATACGACCGAGGCACACAGGGCCAACACCCGGCATCATGGTGTGGGGAGCGATCTCCTACACTGGCCGTACACCACTGGTGATGGTCGAGGGGACACTGAATAGTGCACGGTACATCCAAACCGTCATCGAACCCATCGTTCTACCATTCCTAGACCGGCAAGGGAACTTGCTGTTCCAACAGGACAATGCACGTCCGCATGTATCCCGTGCCACCCAACGTGCTCTAGAAGGTGTAAGTCAACTACCCTGGCCAGCAAGATCTCCGGATCTGTCCCCCATTGAGCATGTTTGGGACTGGATGAAGCGTCGTCTCACGCGGTCTGCACGTCCAGCACGAACGCTGGTCCAACTGAGGCGCCAGGTGGAAATGGCATGGCAAGCCGTTCCACAGGACTACATCCAGCATCTCTACGATCGTCTCCATGGGAGAATAGCAGCCTGCATTGCTGCGAAAGGTGGATATACACTGTACTAGTGCCGACATTGTGCATGCTCTGTTGCCTGTGTCTATGTGCCTGTGGTTCTGTCAGTGTGATCATGTGATGTATCTGACCCCAGGAATGTGTCAATAAAGTTTCCCCTTCCTGGGACAATGAATTCACGGTGTTCTTATTTCAATTTCCAGGAGTGTAATTCTCTGCCCTACCTACTTTCATAACGAATCCTATTCCCGTTACACCATTTTATGCTGCTATTGATATTATCGTAAAGTTATCTATCCAGAAATCCTTGTCATCCTTCCACTTCACTTCACGTACGCCCACTATATCTAGACTGAACCTTAGCATTTGCCTTTTCAGATTTACAAGCTTCCCTACCACATTGAGACGTCTGACATCCCACGCCACAGCCCGTTTACCGCTATCCTTTAGTTGGTTATTCAGTCTTTTTCTCATGGCACCTCCGCCTTGGCAGTCCCTCATGGAGATCCCAGTGGGTGTATATTTCGGAATCTTTTGCCAGTGCAGAAATCATCATGACACTTTTTTCAGTTATAGGCCACATGTCCTGTGGACACACATTATGTCTTTAATGTACTGGCACATTATGTCTTTAATGTACTGGTTTCCACTACCTTCTGCATGCTCATGCAGTGCTGACTCTTCCGCCTTCAGGTGCAGTTTCCCAACCCCTGAACTTCTGTCTCCCCCTCCACCTGTACAGAATGCAAAATCATGCATTCAAACTCGCTTTGCACATACGTCGGTATTTCCTGATAGTGGAACTCGATCAGGTAATACCTCACCTCCGGGTGATGTTAGGAGAGTGGCCAGTGAGTACCACCTGAAGTTACAGGGAGCAGCGCCAGAGCGCAAACATTTGGCCACAGGGCAGCCGACAAATAAATAAATTAGCAATAGACCTACGAACGTCTGAAGGAACAGCCTGCAGGGGTAAGGCTTAATCAAACATCGGAAGAACACATTTAGCATTCGAAACGATGAGCAAGTGCTTCAGGATTGGTGCAGACCTCGTTGCTGAAAATTTGTGTAGAACCAACTATTCAACGCCGCAGGAGATCCGAGAGGAATATACACCATTGGCCATTAAAATTGCTACACCACGAAGATGACGTGCTACAGACACGAAATTTAACCGACAGGAAGAGGGTGCTTTTCAGAGCATTCACACAAGGTTGGCGCCGGTGGCGACACCTACAACGTGCTGACATGAGGAAAGTTTCCAACCGATTTCTCATACACAAACAGCAGTTGACCGGCATTTCTTGGTGAAACGTTGTTGTGATGCCTCATGTAAGGAGGAGAAATGCGTACCATCACGTTTCCTACTTTGATAAAGGTCGGATTGTAGCCTATCGCGATTGAGGTTTATCGTATCGCGACATTGCTGCTCGCGTTGGTCGAGATCCAATGACTGTTAGCAGAATATGGAATCGGTGGGTTCAGGAGGGTAATACGGTACGCCGTGCTGGATCCCAACGGCCTCGTATCACTAGCAGTCGAGATGACAGGCATCTTATCCGCCTGGCTGTAACGGATCGTGCAGCCACGGCGTGATGGTATGGGGTGCCATTGGTTACACGTCTCGGTCACCTTTTGTTCGCATTGACGACACTTTGAAAATTGGACGTTACATTTCAGGTGTTTTACGACAGGTGGCTCTACCCTTCATTCGACCCCTGCGAAACCCTACATTTCAGCTGGATAACGCACGACCTCATGTTGCAGGTCCTGTACGGGCCTTTCTGGATACAGAAAATGTTCGACTGCTGCCCTGGCCAGCACGTTCTTCAGATCACTCAACAATTGAAAACGTCTGGTCAATGGTGGCCGAGCAACTGGTTCGTCACAATACGCCAGTCACTACTCTTGATGAACTGTCGTATCGTGTTGAAGCTGCGTGGGCAGCTGTACCTGTACACGCCATCCAAGCTCTGTTTGACTCAATGCCCAGGCGTATCAAGGCCGTTATTACGATCAGAGGTGGTTGTTCTGGGTACTGATTCCTCAGGATCTATGCACCCAAATTGCTTGAAAATGTAATGACATGTCGGTTCTAGTATAATATATTTGCCCAACGAATACCCGTTTATCATCTGCATTTCTTCTTGGTGTAGCAATTTTAATGGGCAATAGTGTAAATTACATACTAACTGCGAAAATTTCCGTTCGGTTACCCTTTCAGTAGCGACTTATGTGAAGCTTTTACAGGCATCATAGGACCGTTTATTGGATAATCATTATTATATTTCTATTTCATTTCCTCACACATTATATATCGATTCCGATGGGTTAAATTGCCGTCAGTGTAGATCTCAGAGAAGATTTTCTTACGAGGCAGCCACTAAACATAATGGAGTTCGCATCAGACGCACTGGGCGCGAACAAGGGGGAGCTAGCCACGGCGGTGGGTGAAAGGGTTGTCGCAACAAAGGGCCGCGCGGGGTGAGTACAGCGAGAGGCCCTCAAAGCAGATTGGTCCAACTGCGTGTCGGGTGGCTCACGCCGAGTATCGATCGCCACGAGAGTATCGATAGCGCACCGGGCCCTCTCAAAGCGATCGGTTAGAGAGGTCGCTTTCTCCAGCGCAATGGCGCGGATTATGACCGGAACAGGTCATCGTTTCAGCATGTGCGACGACCGCCTTTGAAACGTGTGTTGGTTACTGAACGCTTTGGGCATGTGATGAATCAGAAGAGCTAAGAGGAATTTCTACAAGTGGGGCAGACTACGCCGAAACGAGTGCTGATAGCTCAAGCTCTTTATTTCTTCGTTACTGCCTAAAGCGAAACTGTCGTTTTCTTTTCACTCTCTGGCATTATACAGTATCTAGTTACTAGTTATAATTGAAAAGTACAAAACTGTTGATTTTCTATAGCATTTATTTATTTCGTTAAATTGTTTTCGGCAAGTCCAAACACAGAGTGAAATTCGTCTCTGACAGTGCAATAGCAAAATGATGCAAATTGCAAAACGGCAAGTACATGTGAAGCAAATAAACAAGAAAGTCATTAATACTAAACATTAGAAAAAAAAAAACAGAAGAGAAGCGCTTGCCGCAAAACAACAACCTAATAGCCAGTACAATATTTTGAATTAAATTAACGATCACAATAAAATCAAATTAATACAAGACGATAGGTTTGAAGGAAAGATTTAAGAGGTGTCACATGAGTAAAGAGGGTCATGGCCAGGTTACACAGGAAACATTCATGCAAACACTTTCGCTGAGTAACAGACACGGCTCGATCTGCCCCGCTGTTCGACAGATATGGTTTCTGCACAGCTGGTAAACAGTATTAAAGCCGACATCGGCCTATAATTACTTCATGAGTTTCAAACTATCATTTACTTGCACCCAAACTCAATCCTGGGTCGTCCAAGAATGTCGGTATGGCTATCTGTTCCAGAGATGGTTCCAAACGCCTTTCCAGAACACTAATCACGAGAGTAGTTATTTTCATTGACACTGGAATTTCCATTCTTCAGTATATTACACAGAAGGTTTGAATAAAAATGCCTTCAGCCACAATTTTTTCGTGTTTTAGTAAATTACACGATGCGAAACCGACCCTGTGAGGTCCATCTTCAGGTGCAAATAGTGTAATACAAATTTTACATTTGCTCTTCGGTATATTATCCCGTCAGCCACTTGGATGGATGAGTTGTTAAGTTGACTGTGCGATAACTCCTTCCTAAAGACAGGCTGATTGTCATCTAACAGATCCTCAACTTCAGCAGTATAATAACACAATACTACACGTATTGTTTGAATATACGGTGCTCGCGCATAACTACTAGCACTCTAAGCGTCGTTATTTGTAATGATCGAGAACTCATACCAGGAGTTCGTTTCATTTCTAAATAAAATGGACTGCGAACAATCGAATGCATTGCTGATGTAGGCATGTATCGCTATTAGCTGGCAGCTGGGACGCCTCATCCAGTATGCTTACGGTACATTTACTTATGCGAAGATCGTAGTTTAGTGGATACTCGCTCGTGATATTTTGAACGATCTGAGGCTCTGGAGTTCTTCCTGGTGAATGGACCCGCCAGCAGTAACTCGTAGGAGTTTAGTTGAAGATGGAAAGTTGTTTCATACAAAAAGTGTGGCATGAAACAGAGCTAGTGTCCCTCAGAAAATAACCATATGACGCTACCTGTACGGCAAGCGATTTGAGGACGAACAAGCACCTGTTTGAAGGTAGCGGAATAATCGAAGTATCCCGCCCCAGTTGGTAGTATGAAAGAACCAAAGCAACGGCAGGTTCTGAGAAGAGGAAATTCACATTAAAAGAATTAACAGAGCATATTATTCGCGAAACAGGCTGCCTTGTTCCTCTCAAAAGCAGGGGTGATCCCTCACTCAGGGAATGAGCGCATGAGACCAGATGCAGAATGGTACATCGCTGCTCTTGGCAATATCATAGTGTATGTGGTTTGCCGTAACCTTCCCCCGACCACTGAGGAAGTGTCAAGCGTGTATCTGTGTCCTGTGGACGACATGGATGAGTGCTTGGACAGTGTAATTTGGGTTTGTGTTGTTATGGATAACTAGAATGGTTCAAATGGCTCTGAGCACTATGGGACTTAACATCTTAGATCATCAGTCCTCTAGAACTTAGAACTACTTAAACCTAACTAACCTAAGGACATCACACACATCCATGCCCGGGGCAGGATTCGAACCTGCGACCGCAGCAGTCCCGCAGTTCCGGACTGCAGCGCTAGAGCCGCACGGCCACAACGAGAATGGAGACGGTGAAATATGGTGCGTACTCCTCTCCTCTCGAATAGCATAAAGGAAGCCACAGAGCTTAACTTCACCATCCGACGAGCGGATCACCACCACCGGTGTCACTTGCCCACACTTTATGAGACGCTGCGGAGAGTTTCTAATATAATCGAGGGCACTGACGCAGAGACTGTTGCTCAGGGACAGCACCTCTTGCTATCCAAATACTATCAGAGAAAATTTTCCACCAGCAGGATTCGAACTACCTTACATCAGAGACGTTTGTTAGCAACCTCGCCTGCGGAGGCGGTGGCTAATACCTTTGATGAAATAGAAAACCAAAACCAGGGAGTCTACGTAGGCACACTTGACAAAGGTAACCTGTGGACGTGTTACATCGGTTTTGGTGTACTCTCATTACCAAAATCAAAAGTCTTAATGGTCGCATTATTCACATTTTTGCTATCACTTGTTCCACTTCACATTGCTCTGATCACTTCATTGAAACTCTTCATTTACAATTCGATGACGAATAAGGGAAAAGCATATGACTACACGGCATCTTTTATTTCGGGAAATATGAATTAAGTGGTGCACCCGTTAACATAACGTTTCAAACAGATTTCAGGTATTTGATAAGCAACACTTCACTAATTACCCTTATGAACCTGTTGGTCGTAATTCTGTGTAATAGGACAATGTTTCTTCAGCGACTTCTGTAGTCTTTAGAGTCTTTATTCTTCAAACATCGATTGTACACAAGTGCAGAATATAACATGTGAAGGCCCTTTACGGCTGATAGAACAGAAACGTCTCAATATTTTAAACACTTCCCTTGTAAGAAGCAATTTGAAACTAGATGAATAGTAGTTGGGAAAGCGAATGAAAAGCAGAGTTGTTGGAAGAATTCTGGGAAAGTGAGGTGCAGAATGATTTTCTTTTATTTACGCCAACGATCACAAAACTTTTGGTCCTTATAAAACAGGTCTGAAGATGGTCATTGCTGACTGTAAGCGGTAATCTAACAACCAAAACTTTTGTGATCATTGGCAGAAATAAAAGAAACTCATTATGCGCTTCCTGGATTATTCCTTTTATCCGCGACCATATCGCAACTTGTGAAAATGAGGTGTATCTCTAAAGGAAATAGCATAAGAGACGCTAGGGCAGCCAATTACATATACACTCCTGGAAATTGAAATAAGAACACCGTGAATTCATTGTCCCAGGAAGGGGAAACTTTATTGACACATTCCTGGGGTCAGATACATCACATGATCACACCGACAGAACCACAGGCACATAGACACAGGCAACAGAGCATGCACAATGTCGGCACTAGTACAGTGTATATCCACCTTTCGCAGCAATGCAGGCTGCTATTCTCCCATGGAGACGATCGTAGAGATGCTGGATGTAGTCCTGTGGAACGGCTTGCCATGCCATTTCCACCTGGCGCCTCAGTTGGACCAGCGTTCGTGCTGGACGTGCAGACCGCGTGAGACGACGCTTCATCCAGTCCCAAACATGCTCAATGGGGGACAGATCCGGAGATCTTGCTGGCCAGGGTAGTTGACTTACACCTTCTAGAGCACGTTGGGTGGCACGGGATACATGCGGACGTGCATTGTCCTGTTGGAACAGCAAGTTCCCTTGCCGGTCTAGGAATGGTAGAACGATGGGTTCGATGACGGTTTGGATGTACCGTGCACTATTCAGTGTCCCCTCGACGATCACCAGTGGTGTACGGCCAGTGTAGGAGATCGCTCCCCACACCATGATGCCGGGTGTTGGCCCTGTGTGCCTCGGTCGTATGCAGTCCTGATTGTGGCGCTCACCTGCACGGTGCCAAACACGCATACGACCATCATTGGCACCAAGGCAGAAGCGACTCTCATCGCTGAAGACGACACGTCTCCATTCGTCCCTCCATTCACGCCTGTCGCGACACCACTGGAGGCGGGCTGCACGATGTTGGGGCGTGAGCGGAAGACGGCCTAACGGTGTGCGGGACCGTAGCCCAGCTTCATGGAGACGGTTGCGAATGGTCCTCGCCGATACCCCAGGAGCAACAGTGTCCCTAATTTGCTGGGAAGTGGCGGTGCGGTCCCCTACGGCACTGCGTAGGATCCTACGGTCTTGGCGTGCATCCGTGAGTCGCTGCGGTCCGGTCCCAGGTCGACGGGCACGTGCACCTTCCTGGCGACAACATCGATGTACTGTGGAGACCTCACGCCCCACGTGTTGAGCAATTCGGCGGTACATCCACCCGGCCTGCCGCATGCCCACTATACGCCCTCGCTCAAAGTCCGTCAACTGCACATACGATTCACGTCCACGCTGTCGCGGCATGCTACCAGTGTTAAAGACTGCGATGGAGCTCCGTATGCCACGGCAAACTGGCTGACACTGACGGCGGCGGTGCAGAAATGCTGCGCAGCTAGCGCCATTCGACGGCCAACACCGCGGTTCCTGATGTGTCCGCTGTGCCGTGCGTGTGATCATTGCTTGTACAGCCCTCTCGCAGTGTCCGGAGCAAGTATAGTGGGTCTGACACACCGGTGTCAATGTGTTCTTTTTTCCATTTCCAGGAGTGTATATTTTTTAGTTGCAGCGCAGCCCACGGCCAAAATAAATACGCTGATTGACAAAAATCTGTATGACTGACTATTACTTGGGTTAGAATAATCCTTATTTTGAATCTTCGCTACCATACCTGATGGCCCTAGAACCATTTTCTAGTGTATGAAAATAGAGGAGAATCGTACATTATAGGCCGGCTTACTGTACTGGCAACTACTGTCATTTCGCTCTCCACCTCCAGCCCTAAAAAGTGTACGGTATGCAGAAGCAAGCGTGTGTATCCATGTGCACAGGAGTCGGATATCTTCTTCCTCTCTTCAGAGCTTTCTCTGCTCTGAGTTCCTGATGGTGGTCGCTGTAGTTCTTAGCGCACGGAGGATTTGCGTTGCTACACACTTAAAACTATATATACAAAATTTCATTACCTTATCAATTTGTCCCAGTTGCCTTACCTTTGAGTTACAGTACAATTCATCACTTCAGTTTATAAAAACTGCATTATGCTACGTCCATAGACCATTAACAAAATTCTCCCAGCTAGCCACTAGCTTTAAGTCTTACATCCTACCTATAACAGAGGGCAACGGCAACTGCTACTGCGCTCCGTGTGCCCGTACTTACAATCGCTTCTGCTACTCAGGCAACATCTTTGGTTCAGTGGTGTCAAAAATACAATTTCTTCTACATATGACAATCGTTTCAGTTCACTTTTCTTGAATTATATTACAAAATCGGGCTCCACGTACAAGTGGACCCCTAACATAGACCGCTATGAGGCAACGCCCAGTATTCAACACACTTAACGCACATGCAACGCGGGTACGACTTTAGCTGACTAAAGCTACTCTAACTTCCAGAAAAATGGCGTGAAATGTCGATTTTTAAGGTTTTCATTGGACTCCCGCTCGAACAACAGCATAACACGCAGGCTTGGCTAGCATCTGAATTTATGTTCAACTATGTGCTTCTCACTGTGTTTCCATATTTTTGCAGACGCCCTGTACATGCTGCTTCTGTGGTTTCTCTCCTAAAGTGGTATCCAGTGGTTACTTGCTCAGACGAAGAAATGGTGATTTGGCAGACACTTCGAAAATGACAACGAGGTGATTTTCGAGGTGAAACACTTTAGTAAAAATGAAGATTTCTGCAATCAAACTGTCAGTCAGACCATCCACCCTTGGTAAAAACGTGTCGCACTGAATGACAGGCCACTACCAATTTCCCTGTCCGAGGCTTGATTTTTGTCACGGTGGTACTAAAAACTTTACGACTACCCACTTATAGTGCTTTTTTATGGTTCCGTGCATCTAAATGCAAAAGCAGAACCATTATAAGATCGGTTTGTTGTCCGTCTGCCTATCTGTACGACTTGCAAGAACACTTTTTCTCAGGGGGTTAGACGTATTGTAACCCCCCCGCAATATAGTTAGTCTATATTAACGGAATAATAAAATGAGCCAAGCGTAACCTCCTTGCAAAATTAAAGAATAAAAATTGCGCAAATGTAAACTCCCCACAAAATATCGTTAAGGGATGAAGATTAATCACAAACCCACAATAACATTAATTAAATAATGAACCATGAACTGAATGTAACAACTCAACAGCAATAACTAAACCTGACAAATTTTATAAAGACAGCAGCGCTGACCTACGGCCCTGTGAAATAATTAAACCAAAATTCTTACCTCAGTAAAACTGCATCTATATCTGCTCTTATTTTTCGGCATAGCTTCGTGCAATGCTGGCTTATATTTAATTTTGATTCTTGGAGGGAATGCATAGGAAATATTATTTAGCTTGAAATGAATCTTTTTCTTTAAATGAGTTACTTTATAAAAAGTTAATATTGGGGCATCATTTTGAACAAATTAATTACAATTAACATACGTTATTAGCTGAGCGCAATGCTTCTTCATTACCTTCTACAATAATATACATATCGTCCACCACATTCCTGACCAGACTCGTGGGCAGAGCACACCGCGGACGCATGCCAACTCGCTACACACTAGTACTGACTGAGTACAACTATCCAATTGTCTACTCCCTCTGCCGACTCGCCACACACAACTAAACTCTCGCGCGGTCAAGCGCAGACTAGCCACGATAAATAACTCTCTGGTCAGAGATTCTGTCATGCCTCGCCATCGCTGGTAATGAATACATATGAAACGTACGCGTTTCATAACCCACCACTGGGGGGCAAAAATTTGGCAGTGGTGGTGAGTCATTTGGACTTGCCATGAGCAACAAATTTTTTTAACTAATTAACTTTACAATTACAGAATATATATATATATATATATATATATATATATATATATATATATATGTGTGTGTGTGTGTGTGTGTGTGTGTGTGTGTGTGTGTGTGTGTGTGTGTGTGTGTGTGTGTAGAACATGAAGTAAATATAGTGCACATGCACTGAGTACAGAACATATCAGGCAAAGACAAAATATATACAATGAGTACAAAACATATTCACAAATGGCAAAAGTGCACACGCACAGTAGTACAGAACATATCAGCAAATCACAAAATGTATAGGCCATGAATACAAATCATGATAACAAAATGATTTTTAATATGTTACAAGAATTAGGATAGGAAAGGGAAGAATTGCGTCATGGTTGTAGCACTTTAGGTTGCACGCAGCTGCACTGAAAGCCCATATCTTTCTACAGAAGCACAACACCAAGTGAGGCAATCTAAAGTTCTTTTCCCAGAAGTATTAATCAGCGTAGCCAAGACACTGAAATGCCGTAGTAATATTCCATGTTATCCTTTTTGTAGTACATTAGGTACTCCAAACAGTGGGACCATAATAGCATCTCATCGCTCATTGTGGTGGACAGCATGTCGTGTCAACACCACGTTCTTGTCTGTTACAGCAACGTAGAATTAGTGCAAAAACCAAATATAGTGCTCCATGATCATGAGGATATACAGTAAAAACGGATATTGCAGTAATTCCAGGTAATTAGGTTAGAAGGTGAAGGACATTAAGTCACATACTAGTCTCCATAGAGAATTACACTAGTAATAGGTGGCACTCATTGCCCAGTCATTGAACATTTCTGTACCATGTACGTAGTATTACAGAATAATGGTCATGAGTAACATTACAGAGAACATTGGCACTCATTGCCTAATTACAAACCATCAGAAGTCATTTACAGAGAACATTGGACTCGTTGCCTAATTACAAACCATCAGAAGTCATTTACAGAGAACATTGGCACTCATTGTCTAATTACAAACCATCAGAAGTCATTTACAGAGAACATTGGCACTCATTG
This sequence comes from Schistocerca nitens, assembly GCF_023898315.1. Taxonomy (NCBI): domain Eukaryota; kingdom Metazoa; phylum Arthropoda; class Insecta; order Orthoptera; family Acrididae; genus Schistocerca; species Schistocerca nitens. Next base: position 216,131,997 of record NC_064615.1, on the reverse strand, counting down.
CCTAATTACAAACCATCAGAAGTCATTTACAGAGAACATTGGCACTCATTGCCTAATTACAAACCATCAGAAGTCATTTACAGAGAACATTGGCACTCATTGCCTAATTACAAACCATCAGAAGTCATTTACAGAGAACATTGGCACTCATTGCCTAATTACAAACCATCAGAAGTCATTTACAGAGAACATTGGCACTCATTGCCTAATTACCATCAGAAGTCATTTACAGAGAACATTGGCACTCATTGCCTAATTACAAACCATCAGAAGTCATTTACAGAGAACATTGGCACTCATTGCCTAATTACAAACCATCAGAAGTCATTTACAGAGAACATTGGCACTCACTGCCTAATTACCATCAGAAGTCATTTACAGAGAACATTGGCACTCATTGCCCAATTACCATCAGAAGTCATCATTGAAAATGAGTTAATAAATGGCATAATTAATCTAATTATAGTAAACATTGTTCTCATAGTTAATCTTATTACATTAATCAGTGGCATTCATTTGCCAGTTACAAAGCTTTTTTTTGTGCTAGCAATGCATTGCGTTGGGTTCGATAATTAATAACAATATTTGCTTTTGAGTTATTGCTGCAAATGAAGATGTGTAACGTCATTCGTCATGAGTCAGCTATATCAAGATTATGAAACAAGTAGAGTATATGTAATCACATTCATAAATGACATGGGTTTAATGAACAACTGCTTATAGTACATTAATTTCATGAATAATTTCTCCTGCAAAATATACAAAAAATGGAATATTAGACTGAAAGAAGAAACGCATTTTATGCTGAAAAGTAGGAACTTCGAATTAACGGGTAGTGACATGTGTATAAAATGTGTTTCCTAGCTGTCCTTTCCAAAACCTTCAGTCATCATACTATGCAATAAACACATACTGTCAAAACGAACTGCAACAAATACTTAAATAACTACAGAGCATAAATACATAAACTTCAACATCATCCTCATCTGTAAAGAAAAAACTTCATTATCCATCACTTCATTATCATAACTCCATTATTATCATCACCTGTAAAGAAAAACTTCATTATTCATAGCTGCATATTTTTCATCATTATTCATCACCATTCATTATCATCTGCAAAAAAAATCTCTTCATTATTCATTACACAACTATTCCTTATTTCTAGCATATTTCCTCACTAAAACTAAGATGTGAAGTTCTGTCTGACAGCCTACATCAATCGCTTCGTATTCTGAAAGAAAAAATTAGTTAAGACTGCTATTCTACGATGTGTATAGTATATTCTTGTTAATGCTTGTTAATTCTGATCCATTTACTCTTCCTCATAAGGTTTTTGCATCTTCTTTCGTTTATTCCGTAGGTGAAATTCCCATTTCTGTTTAATTTATTTCCTTTACACGTTATTTCTTTCTGAAAATGATGAACAAAGATTAATGTCTTGCATTTAATTCATATACCCATTAGATAAAAACTGGTTTATAGTGATATAATTAAGCATACAGCATAGCATGACAGAAAACGTAATATGTCAAAAACATAGACAGTGTGCAGGTGCAAAAAATGTACACAGAGTATCACAATGTAGCAGCAAAAAAAAAAAGTGTAAAATAGTCAACTGGTGTTTGTTATATCGTAAATATTTCATAGTGCATACAAACAAAACAGGAAAACAATCATACATACATGAAAAATGGAAAATATGCACGGTCTGATATATAACGACAAGGAATGTGACCTTCTTTGTGTTCAGCTTGTATGTTGTGTAATCAATAGAGGCGAGAATTGTAGACTTTAATGGAGAGAGAATTTAATAAAATTAATATGTCACTAGATAGATTTGCATAATTATTCATAAGATACGTAAGTTTATCTGGAAAAATGTGCACGGTCTGATGTGTAACGACAAGAAAAGCGACCTGCATACCTTACCTTGCCGGGCACTTGCCAAGAAAAAATACGACAATCATCAGTAAGTATTCACATGAATATAATTGTATAAGTGGTCATAAAAATTAGGAAATGGCACTACAGCATGTTAAATCATAAAGTATCTTCATTCAATAAAAGGTTTAATATTCGATATGTGGTGGTTTCCTTTCGATTTTCTGGTTCTAAAAGTTTCGACGTGTACAACATTGGGGTGAGGAATGCTGCGAATCCGATATGGAACTGCGTATAGAATTTCAAATTTACTGCACCTACCTTTTATTTTGTTGGACAAAGAGTGTGTAGGTACTAATATCTTCTGTCCAACGTGAAAGTCACGGCGTATACAAACCTGTTTTTGTTGTCTTCTCCGGCGCTCTGCGGCACGTTTGATGCTGTTCAGTGCAATGTCAATTATTTCATGGTGTCGTAGTCGACGAGATGTAGGAAATGTTACTAATTCTTTAATTTTGTTAGGTGGTTCAACATTTTTCAGTATAACAGACAAAGATAGCATAGTAGATTCATTCGGTATGGAATTAATTACATCGTGGAATGAGAGTATGTGTGTGTCCCAATCAATATGTTTTTTATGGCAGTAAATTCTACACAGTTTACCAATTTCTTTCATTATTCGTTCACAAGGGTTCGAAGAAGCATGGTACCTGGGTATACACTCCTGGAAATTGAAGTAAGAACACCATGAATTCATTGTCCCAGGAAGGGGAAACTTTATTGACACATTCCTGGGGTCAAATACATCACATGATCACACTCACAGAACCACAGGCACATAGACACAGGCAACAGAGCATGCACAATGTCGGCAGCAATGCAGGCTGCTATTCTCCCATGGAGACGATCGTAGAGATGCTGGATGTAGTCCTGTGGAACGGCTTGCCATGCCATTTCCACCTGGCGCCTCAGTTGGACCAGCGTTCGTGCTGGACGTGCAGACCGCGTGAGACGACGCTTCATCCAGTCCCAAACATGCTCAATGGGGGACAGATCCGGAGATCTTGCTGGCCAGGGTAGTTGACTTACACCTTCTAGAGCACGTTGGGTGGCACGGGATACATGCGGACGTGCATTGTCCTGTTGGAACAGCAAGTTCCCTTGCCGGTCTAGGAATGGTAGAACGATGGGTTCGATGACGGTTTGGATGTACCGTGCACTATTCAGTGTCCCCTCGACGATCACCAGTGGTGTACAGCCAGTGTAGGAGATCGCTCCCCACACCATGATGCCGGGTGTTGGCCCTGTGTGCCTCGGTCGTATGCAGTCCTGATTGTGGCGCTCACCTGCACGGCGCCAAACACGCATACGACCATCATTGGCACCAAGGCAGAAGCGACTCTCATCGCTGAAGACGACACGTCTCCATTCGTCCCTCCATTCACGCCTGTCGCGACACCACTGGAGGCGGGCTGCACGATGTTGGGGCGTGAGCGGAAGACGGCCTAACGGTGTGCGGGACCGTAGCCCAGCTTCATGGAGACGGTTGCGAATGGTCCTCGCCGATACCCCAGGAGCAACAGCGTCCCTAATTTGCTGGGAAGTGGCGGTGCGGTCCCCTACGGCACTGCGTAGGATCCTACGGTCTTGGCGTGCATCCGTGCGTCGCTGCGGTCCGGTCCCAGGTCGACGGGCACGTGCACCTTCCGCCGACCACTGGCGACAACATCGATGTACTGTGGAGACCTCACGCCCCACGTGTTGAGCAATTCGGCGGTACGTCCACCCGGCCTGCCGCATGCCCACTATACGCCCTCGCTCAAAGTCCGTCAACTGCACATACGGTTCACGTCCACGCTGTCGCGGCATGCTACCAGTGTTACAGACTGAGATGGAGCTCCGTATGCCACGGCAAACTGGCTGACACTGACGGCGGCGGTGCACAAATGCTGCGCAGCTAGCGCCATTCGACGGCCAACACCGCGGTTCCTGGTGTGTCCGCTGTGCCGTGCGTGTGATCATTGCTTGTACAGCGCTCTCGCAGTGTCCGGAGCAAGTATGGTGGGTCTGACACACCGGTGTCAATGTGTTTTTTTCCATTTCCAGGAGTGTATATATCGGAGAAATGTTTCTAGCTCGTAACGTACATGTCCATATAGCAGATCGAAACTGTGATCCATTGTCGGAAATAACTTTCAACACACGCCCTACATGAAATAGAAAGTGTTTTACAAATGCTTTCGAAACAGTTTTAGCAGTAGCTTTGCGTAACGGAGTGAAGGTAACAAATTTTGAAGTGAGTTCAACAGCGACAAAGATGTAGCAAAAACCTCTATTAGTTCTGGTAATCGGACCAAAAATGTCTACAGCGGTCATATGTCTCAATTTAACAGGTACAATGGGATATAATGGAGGAATATGTGAAGTCTTATCTGATTTAGCTTTCTGGCAGATTTTACACGACGCTAAAGCTCGTCGTATACGTTTCTCCATGTTGGCATAATAACAGTTCTGTCTCAGTATAAGAAAACATTTTCTAGCTCCGTAATGTGCGTAACTTAAATGAGTATACCAGATTAATTTGTTAATAAGTTCGTCAGGAATGCATAATAACCAATTGTTGCTGTCAGTATGAGAGCGGCGAAACAGAATGTCATTGTGTACATTGTAATGGTTTCTAATGGTAACATTTTTCCTATCTTGCCAAAGGTGTTTAATTTCTTTCCACACGTTGTCTTTACTTTGTTCTTGTGCTATGTCCTGTAATGACGACGAAATGAAATTTTCAAATGCAACTTGTTGAATGTACATGACGCTGAAATTTGCTTTGCAGAAGTTGGTTGCGATGTCTTGCTGATTGTTGCCGAGAGAACGAGATAGTGCGTCTGCTGCAACATTTTGTGTGCCGGGAATGTGAACAATTGTAAAATTAAATTCCTGCAAGTAAAGTTTCCATCTGCTTAATCTGTCGTGTGTAAATTTAGCCCAAAGTAAAAACTGTATAGCTCTATGGTCTGTATAAACGGTGGTGTGTCTTCCATAAAGAAAATGCCTAAATCTCGTAAAAGCCCAAACAACACATAATGTATCAAGTTCTGTAACAGAATAATTTCGCTCAGCAGGTGATAGAATGCGACTTGCAAATGCTATGTTTTTAATTACAGTACAGCCATCTTCTTCAATTTCCCGAAAAATATGTACGCCTAAAGCGGTGTTAGAACTGTCGGTGGCAATGGAAAAGTTCCTGGTAAGATCTGGGTGCAATAAAAGTGGTGCATTCAACAAAGCATGTTTCAGGTTCATAAATTCAGAATGTGCTTGCTTATCCCAGGACCAAATAGTGTTTTTCCCTGTCAATTGGCATAATCTAGGGGTGTCTAAAGCAGAGTAATGAATAAATTTACGAAAAAAGTTAATTAAACCCAAAAAGCTGCGTAGTTGTTTTTTTCGTCGTAGGAACAGTAATGTCACGTAAAGCTTGAAGTTTTAACGGGTCAGGCGCAATGCCCTCTGCTGAAATTACATGTCCAAGAAATTTTATAGAAGTTTTACCAAAGTGCGATTTACTGAGATTAACTGTGAGTCCTTGTGCACGAAAAGTTTGCAACAGTTGTTCAAGAATCAGATTGTGTTGAGACCAGTTAGCTTCTGCGATAAGAATGTCGCCTACGTACGTTGTAATTCTGTCTTTAAGTTCTGTCGGAAGTATTGTATTCAAACCGCGAATAAAAGCTGCAGAAGAAATAGTTAAACCGAATGGTAATTTACAAAATTGATAACAATCACCAACACAGAGAAATGCTGTGTACTTTCTGCAGTTCGGATGGAGCTGAATTTGCCAAAATCCCGATTTCAGATCTAATGTAGAATAAATGGCAGTACCGTGAAATTTCTGTAGTAGTTCTTCTAGTGTCTGTGGTCGATCTGCTTCATTAATAATTATGTCATTGATGTGACGCGAATCAAGTACGAGGCGAAGTGAACCATCTTTTTTCTTAACAATATGGAGCGGGTTTATGTACGGACTAACTGCCGGTTCAATAATTCCTTGGTCAAGCATATCTTGCAATTCTTTCTTAACTTGCTCTCTATGAATATACGGAATAGGATAATGTTTGGCTTTAAATGTGTCGTGCTGTTTAACTTGAAATTCATACATAAAACCGGACATAGTACGAGGAATGTTGTCGAAAACTGGAGCTTGCTGTAAAAGAATTTTGTGTAGTTGCGTGCGTTCGTCGTCTGTATTTGCACTGCTCTGTTTAACTTTATCAGAAATCATCTGAATAATGTCATAGTCATCTTCGTCTGGAGTATTATAGTTATGTACGTACGTATCCGTGAACAATGTGGAATTACAGTCTATGCTACGTGATGCGGAAATGACCTCTGTACGATTAATTGTTTGTTCTTCTGTAGACAAAGAATGCTGAAATTCTAAAGCCAGTTGTACATTTTCATCCTTTAACATTAAATAGAAATTTTGAAAGTCAATAATTGCGTCGTGTTGCACCAGAAAATTCGTACCTAGAAAAACGTCTGTTGTCAATAAGTGAACAATCCAAAAATTTGAGTGAAATGTATGACTTGCAATACAAAATGATAAATATGTCTGTAATTTAACATCTACTCCTTTACTAGATACTCCTCCTTTCACTTTCGTTTTGCCTAATGGTAATGTAGGCAGGTATTCTCTTTGTTACACTCGAAAGTTTCTTCATTTATAACTGACATAGGTGATCCAGAATCAATTACTGCTGAAAATTTCGATGATCCAATTTTAACTTCGATAACAGGGTGTGAAATAGTTTTCTGAACAACTGGTCTTTCCTGCAAAAGAGTGTCTCGGATGTCGTCAAAAGTAATAACATTCCCGTGAACAAGATTCTCTGCGTCAAAAGTATTGCTTGCGTTACTGGAAGATGTAACCTGTACAGTATCTAGTCAAATTCTATCTGACGTGTTATTATTCTCAGGAGGAGGATGCGGCATTTCAACTATTTGAACTGTTCTGTTATTTCTTCCTGAGGTATTACGCTCTGGATGATACCTACTGTCTGGTTCATTCATGATAATATGTTGTTGCGGATGATTTTGCTGCTGGTAAGACCGACTGTTATTAAATGTACGCTGAAAATTGTGCTCATTATTTTTACGTCTGTCATGATAGTCATTTCCATACGGTGCATTGCGATAGGAATTGAAAGTGTGTTTTCTGTACGTAGTTATTTCCTTGTTGCTGTGCGTTACTATTTGTTGGAGCTGATGCTATACGTGCACGTGGCGAACCATAAAGCTTGGTTGACCTTGTACATTACATTGTTGGTTAGGTATGCTAACCGGTTGGCTTTCATGCTGTTGCGGAGAAAAACGTCTATTATTACCAAAATGTGTTAGCGACTGCTGAAAATTTTGACGATATTGATAATTAAAATTTTGTCTGTTATTAAAGTTCTAGTGGTTGTCGTTCCTAAAGCGTCTGTTACCTTTGCTATTGAAATTACGTGGCTGATCGTAATTGCTGTACGTTTGTTGACCTTGGTTATTATAAGAAAAATTTTTGTTTATAAAGGAATAGTGCGATTGCTGTACTTCCAAAAGCTGTAACAGATCTCTGAATGCCGAAATGTTTTCCTTCTGCTGACCCGTTAAAAGAGACACACATAATGATCGTGGTAATTTAGAGATACATAGTTGAATAAGTGCAGATTCACTATAAGGTTCACTTAGGTACTGGTTTTGTTGGACCATGTGTTCAAAAAATTGCGTGACAGTGGAAAAATTTGAGTTCTCATAGTGTGGTAAACTAATTAATTGATCCTTAATTCCGCGCTGTGTCGTCTTCGACCAATACGCTGACAGAAAAGCATTCTGAAACTCTTCTATCGAATAGCATTGCCTCGCGATCGGTCTCATACGAGTTGCCGGTTCGCCTTCCAAAAAACTGCAAATAAATTCAAGTTTATGTGTTACGGGCCAAGTCGGTGGAAAAGCAAAGCTAAATTGTTGCATCCATCCAGTGGGTGAATCTGTGTTCTGTCATTTTTAAATACTTTAAATTTTCTCACTGATAGAAAATGTTTGTAATCAAAATTATCGTCTCTGTATGTGGGAACCGGTTCAGGATTGAATGAAAATCTATTTGACTGGGACTGTTCGGAATCTAACTCACGTACTCTTTGTAGATTACCTAAATTATACTGGCTGTGTGAGCGTGAGAAATGTTCGGAATTCGCCGTATGCTGTGACGTGTTATTAACTGAAATATTTTTTATCTCTGTTACTTCTTGCTGTAAACTTGACAATTTTCTACGTAATGTATTATTAGACGAATCTATCTCACTGATCGTCTGCTGTAAATTTTGGAATTCAGGTGTTTGGTTAAACAAAATCGGTGCAGTATCGTCTGATTTGCTGTCATTATTATTTTCAATAACGTCAATACGACTGGCCAATTCATCATATTTTTCAGTCAGTATTTTTACCTGATCATCGGTTTTAGTGTCGCAAGCATTAATTTGTTTTTGTATTTTTCGTGTGGTTTCGTTCAATTTTTTAACGTCTGCTTTAATGACATCGGAATCCTGTGTTAGTTCTAACTGTTCGAGTCTGTCTGTCACTGTCTGAAAGTCTGCTGTGTGTGTGTCTGTTTTCGACTTAAGATCGGAAATTTCATCACGTGATTCTGTGTTCAACTGTTTGATGGTATTAATTTCGTCGGACACTGTAGCAATATTGTTGTCTACGTATGTTTTTGCTTTCGCAAACAATTTACGTTTATCTTCCTGTCTCTGTGCGGTGATTGTTTCCATGACTTGTCGTTTTACTTTATTCTGTTCCTGTATAAATTTACGGAAACGCGTACCACTGTTTTGTAGGTGATGATTAAAACGCTCGTCAATTTGAGTGTTCTGTTGGTCGAATTTCGCGTCTATCTTTGCATCCATTGTGCGCGAAAGTTCTGCTGTCATTAATTTAAACTCGTCGCGTAATTGTGTTGCCTTCTCAGAGCATTGTTCACCGACTGCACTAATTTCGTCTCTAAGTGATTCTGTTGCAGCTGTTTGCATATCCCTTAATTCTTGAGCAACAGATCTAATTTCCTCACTACTTTTCCTAGCACAAGTCTCAATTTCCTCACGTAATTGTTCCTTAGTATCATGACACTGCGCGGCAACGGCTCTAATCTGTTCACTAAGCTGTCTGGAATTGTTGTCTAATTTTTCATTTAGTTGTTTGTAATTGTCGTCTTGTCTTTCATTCTGTTGTTTGGAATTTTCATTAAGTTGTTTCAAACTTTCCCTAATTTGTTTGTTATCTTCACTCTGTTGTTTGGAATTGTTATCTAGTTTTTCAATACGTTCATTAATATGTAGCAACAATGCCATAATTTGATCTGAGCCAAAATTAACAACTCTATTCTCTGTGCTGTGTGTTGGTGTATTTGCATTTGTCACGTTTTCTGTAACCACTTGGTTATTCTGTGATTCTTGGAAATGTTTGCCAATCGGATGAGCACTGTTAGTCACTACACCGGAATTAAATAAATCTGTCGTACTCTGATTACTCTGTTCATTTTCAATAGAAAAATTTGTCTGTAAATTTTGCAAACCGGTAGTGTTAAGCTGGGCAGAGCTCATTGCAACAGAACGCCCCGCGTCATCAATTGTCGTCAAATTAACAGAGGACGCAACTGAGTTCGTCTGTTCAGCACTAGGATCAAAATCAACATTAGTGGTCGGTACACACTTATTATCCGTAATTGAAGGATTGTCATCATTACACTGCGTGTCGCAAGTACTATCGGTCAAGTTGTTTAATTCGGTTATTTCACTCATTATACCTCGCGATATACTATTAACAGTTTTTCGCGGCATTTTTACACAAAACACAATTATTCACAAACGAAACAAAGACAATACAAAATCCAACAGACACAAATACAACAGAGAGCAACTAATTGCCGATGATCTATGGAAGAAAGTTGACAAATTAGAAAATGCGTTGCGCCAAATGCTAATTATATTTAAGTAAATAAGAGCAGATATCTGACTGCTTATCAGAAGATTCACAAAGAAATACGATCCTGGTCCGGATGTCGCCAAGTGTAACATCCCCGCAATATAGGTAGTCTATATTAACGGAATAATAAAATGAGCCAAGCGTAACCTCCTTGCAAAATTAAAGAATAAAAATTGCGCAAATGTAAACTCCCCACAAAATATCGTTAAGGGATGAAGATTGACCACAAACCCACAATAACATTAATTAAATAATGAACCATGAACTTAATGTAACAACTCAACAGCAATAATTAAACCTGGCAAATTTTATAAGGACAGCAGCGCTGACCTACGGCCCTGTGAAATAATTAAACCAAAATTCTTACCTCAGTAAAACTGCATCTATATCAGCTCTTATTTTTCGGCATAGCTTCGTGCAATGCTGGCTTATATTTAATTTTGATTCTTGGAGGGAATGCATAGGAAATATTATTTAGCTTGAAATGAATCTTTTTCTTTAAATGAGTTACTTTATAAAAAGTTATTATTGGGACATCATTTTGAACAAATTAATTACAATTAACATACGTTATTAGCTGAGCGCAATGCTTCTTCATTACCTTCTACAATAATATACATATCGTCCACCACATTCCTGACCAGACTCGTGGGCAGAGCACACCGCGGACGCATGCCGACTCGCTACACACTAGTACTGACAGTAAAACTATCCAACTGTCTACTCCCTCTGCCGACTCGCCACACACAACTAAACTCTCGCGCGGTCAAGCGCAGACTAACCACGATAAATAACTCTCTGGTCAGAGATTCTGTCATGCCTCGCCATCGCTGGTAATGAATACATATGAAACGTACGCGTTTCAGTATCAAGTTGAAATTTATGTAACATATTAAGGTCTATGGTCTGTTGGAGGTGTAAAAATTTTAAGCTTCTAAGTCAATTCAGTCAAAAGGTACACCATTTACGTAACTTATTTTGATACTCGAAAACTCATTCTTCAAAACCTATAGAGCAGAGTGGGGCAAGATTGAGCACTTAAGGTTTAATTAGCAAGATACTGAAAGAAACTTCACACATTACAATTTTATTTTAACTGGAATTTCATCTGACTTTTGCCTATTATATAACAGAGTCCGAAAGTCGTATGCACAATTTCACTGTAATTCGCACTTAGTAAAGAAAGTAATGCAAATGCGCGATCTAACCAGACGGTGTGGTAAGAGTGCGTTCCTAGTGGGGTAAATTTTCGCATTATTACTAAATGAGAAAAACGTATGTTCCATTCAGTTCTTAGTCTTTATTTAATTCATAGCGTACGTAATCATAATACACATTGTACATGTATTACTGTAGATACAAGATTTGAATTATTTGATAATTCTGGGGGCTGTGAACAAAAACCTGCAAAAATATTCCAATCCGAGAAAAACTGTTGAACAGAAATCACAAATGAAGTGTCCAGAACCTTCATAACAAGAGCATGATTCATGATACTACTCCTGGCACTTTAGACATTGAATCCAGTTTTTTGTTGATAGATTATCGTTCTTTTCAGCACAGCCTGGGCAGTGGAGAGTTTGTGGATTTTCCGTCGACGTATTTAACTTCTGCTTTGCTTTCTTTTTGTTTGCTTGATATGAATCAGTTTCCTCCTTGATCCTTGTCTCTTGACTGGGATTCCAGTTGATTCTTGAACTGTGTCCCAGACACTATTTCTGACTTAGTCCTTTTCTTCTGTCTTTTTTGTCAATCTTTTCTTCTTGGCAAAGGAATTATTTCTTCTGGGGAAACGTGGGTACTTGGTCCTGGTTGTCGTTCATCTGTAGAACTTTGGCTCTGGAGAGATACAGCGTCAACTGTGGAGGCATCATTAAACTTGTGACTTAGATCTGTACGGCAGAACGGAGGAAATTTTCCTCGGTGAATATATGACGACCGATTGGATAAATTCCGCACATCTTGAATGCCTTTGTGGCCTTCGTCATTGTCATTGTGGCCATCCCTTGATAAGCATTTCCGAACAATTCAGTAATAAATTCTTGTGTAATTACATATCCAAGGAGGTTAATGAGCCACTGGTCGCAATCTTTTGAATGAAAGTCCTTCAGCGGCTAGAAAAAGCAGTGATCCAGTGGCTGCAGTTTGTGAATGCTGTGTGGAGGAATTGTAAGCACATGAATGTTACGTTCCCTGCAATGAAGGACGGCATTCAGACTCAAATGTGAAAGTGATTGTCCAAAATTAACAATACTGCATTTTCATCTATTGGCTGTGTATGTTTCTCAAAATGTGTAACCTCCCCGTGAGAAATTAAAATGTCAATGATTATAGAAATGATGTGCCAAATGTTGTCTTCCCACAAAAGTGAATAATAAAAATGAGTCAAGCGTAACCTCCTTGCAAAATTAAAGAATAATAATGGCCCAATGTAAACTCCCCACAAAATTAACGTTAAGACGATTGCACATTAAACCCACAATAATATTAATTAAATAACGAAGCATGAACTGGATGTAACATCTCAACAGAAATAATTAAACCTGATAAATTTTATAAGGGCAGCGACGCTGACCTTCGGCCCTGTGAAATAATTAAACCTGATAAATTCTTACCTCAGTAAAACTGCATCTATATCTGCTCTTATTTTTCGGCACAGCTCCGTGCAATGCTGGCCTATATTTAATTTTGATTCTTGGAGGGAATGCATAGGAAATATTATTTAACTTGCAATGAATCTTTTTCTTTAAAAAAGTTACTTTATAGAAAAATTATTATTAGGGCATTTTTTGAACAAATTAATTACAATTAACATACGTTATTAGCTGAGCGCAATGCTGCTTCATTACCTTCTACAATAATACACATCGTCCACCACAATCCTGACCCAGATTCGGATGAACAGCAGGCCGTCGACGCATGCCGACGCCCGCTCAATACAACCGTCCACTCGCTACACGCAACTGCACCAGACTGCTAATACTATCCAACAGTCTACTCTCTCTGCCGACTCGCCAGACACAACTGCCGACTGACTACTACTGCAGACAGAGTGCAACTCGCAACTGAACGCTCGCGCGGTCAAGCGCAGACTAGCCACGATAAATAACTCTCTGGTCAGAGATTCTGTCATGCCTCGCCATCGCTGGTAATGAATACATACGTGTTTCAAATGTTGTAGCCATGTGAGATACAGACCTGAGTTGAAGCACCCAGTGTACGAATACATCATTAGTGATGTAGGAGGGGCAACATTCTGCAAAGTCTCCTTCTTCCTATACAGAGAAAATATTATTCCTGGAGGGAAGTAATTCCTCCCAACTACCAAACAACATACAATCGCTATCAATTGACACAATTTTGCCTAGGTGCTTCTTGCCTCATTTTGGAATCACTTTCGGAACTTTGTTAGGAACAATTGTAATCCCCCGACACATCCGTGTGGTGACGTTCAGATTTATAGATCTCCATTAGCGTCGAAAGATTGTCAAAGGAGATGTTCGTCTGCTGTTATTGGAACCCCATCACACCTCCGAGACTAGGTTTCTGTGGGATCCGAAGGCTAATATTCCGTCCCTGCATGAAATCATAAGCCCAATCCTTTCTGGCCACCTTAGTATTTTTGTCAAGTTTTGTTTTTATACTATTCCTCTGAGAGTGGTCATGAACTAATTTTCTTAAATCTTTCAGCGTTACATCTTAATAACATCTGTTAAAAGATCTACTGTGTTTGGCGAGTTCCAGTTCCTGCTCATCAGTAAAAGTTCTTACGAATAATCCCAGTCTGTTTACCCTAAAACCCCGAATAAAAGTAGGGTAAGAATATTAATTTTAAGTTTTTCTTTACGTAGGAAACAGTTCCCAAAATAAAAACTATAGAGACAAATGTACTCTTGAAATGGCCTCGAACATCTTTAATGCGATTTCAGATGGCAGCTTCACTTATTCCAAGCTCCATAACTAACTGTCGTTTAGACTGACCACTTTTCAAGCACTTTCTTTGCAGCTTCCAGCATTTCTGAAGTGCATGGCTTCCGTTCGGTTTTTCTTTTGCGGAGGCTAAAATAGAAAAAAAACTGACTCTTTGAAGACTACTGTCGGTTTCATAAACATTTCTAGCTTCATTTCAACGAAAAAGCTGATAATTATGACGGATAGGGTAAGATCACGCGCTGCGCCGTTCTACCACACCTGCGATGAGTAAGCTTGCCCCGTACTATGAGACTGCAGCTTTCGTCCGCACGTGGAAACGCTTTGTAGGAATGTCGATGTGTTAATACATCACAAGGCTGACAATACATCGTAGTACACAACGGAATAAAGATAAAATTCGTAAGCCCGTTGCTGCCTGAGTTACAGCATATTTCCGCAACATAAAATTTTATAGGAAAATGACGTAAAACAGTTGTTACCGCAATGCGCGGCCGTTAACACCAGGACAAAAAACTACGAAAACAAATGGTCAGCCACAGATGCTACTTCGTGCCCTGAAGAGTAGCCACTGCCGGATTGTTAAAACTGAGATATAAGCGTTGCGCAGTTTTATCCGCGGTTCATACTTATCCCACTTATCCCACTCTATACCCCTTGACCTAGAATCACAAAATGTCGCAAGAAAAAAGATTTTACAGCAGAGATATAAGAAAAAAATCCGAAAATTCACAATTTGTGATTATATAACAAGAAAAAATATTTTTATCGCTTTTTTATCTGTCTCCGTGTTTCTCTGTTCGTCTGTTAAGAACCACATTTAAGAGCTATAGACTCTTGATGGTGTAAATATTAGGTTTCTAAGGCAACGCAACCAAAAGATACGGTTATTTATGTCATATATGTTGATACTCGAATACTCACTGATCAAAACCTAAAGGGTTGACCTAGAATTACGAAATTTGGCAAGATGCAAAGTTTCCTAACGCAAGTAAAAGAAAAATGCAAAAAAACTCTTGATTTGTTATTGTATAATAAGAAAAAATACTTTTTGTCATTTTTTTATCTGTCTGCCTGTTTGTCTGTCCGTCTGTTAAGAATCTCTTTCTCTGGAATATGCAGGAGTACCAAGTTCCAATTTATGTCACATAGTAAGGTCTATAGTTCATTGGCGGTGTAAAGATGTTAAGCTTGCAAGTCATTTCAATTGAAAAATACGACAATTTATGTCATATATTTTTTTACTCTAAAACTCGCTCATGAAAACCTGTAGAGTACTTCCCATTGACGTAGAATCATGAAATTTGGCAAGAAGCAAGGAAGTAAAGTAAAAAAAAATTCAAAGATTCTTAATTTGTTATTATACAGCACGAAAAAATATTTTTTGCTATTTTTTATCTGTCTGCCTGTTTGTCTGTTAAGACCATTTTTCCTCTGGAACAGGTTCGCATATGAAGTTCAAATTTATTTCACATACTAAGGTCTATGGTCTCTTAGCGGTGCAAAAATTTTAATTCTGTAAGTCAATTCAGTCACAAAAGACGGCCATTTACATCACATATAATGACACTCGAAAACTCGCTCATTGAAATCTGTGGGGTACTATATCGAAAACTCAGCAAACAGTTGCATAAAAGAAATTAAATTTCTTAACTGGTTTCGGGCACTAAGTGCCCTTTTTGATAAGATTGTACAGAAACGTATACCAGAGGTAAGTAGAAGTTAGATAAGAATATTAAAATTAAGGACGAAAATTTTTAAAAATTTAAAGGTAAAAATCTGTAGTGGTTCTAAAAAAGTACAAGTGCAACAAGTAATACAATAATGAATCCATTAATACAATAAGAGCTCGTAAATGCTTACGTGTGGTTCATAGTATCTGTACCAGAAGAAGCTAAACGACAAGTGTAGACATCATTCCTGAACTGGAGCTAATTAGCTAATGGCATTCATATCTCAGGGTGCGGCTAAATGTACGAAAAAATAATAAAACAAAACCGTACACAACTGTAATTGTCCTAAGGCAAAAACAAAAATATAAGCACACTTAAGCAGCCTAATACATAATATACAAAAACCTAATAAAAAATAAAATAAGTTAACATCAACAACAAGTGGCGCTATGGACGGGAAATTTGGGAACTAATCTCCAAACAGCTGTAGTGAGGTCAGTAGCATGCTGGCGGGAAATCTGTCTGCGAAAACAAAGTGCAAAGGTATCGTGAGGTTGGAGCCTGTGACTGGAGTAAGCCGAGAGACAATTCTCAATAATTAACTAATATTAAGTATCGGGAAGTGACTACAGACGAAGAGAAGAGTGGACACAGCTATATTCAAGTGAACGAACTAGTACTGGAGTAAACGCAGGTCGCAGGTACGTTTCGTGAAAGACTTGTAACTTGCGGCATTTATACCAGTTTTATGTTATTGTAAGTTTTAGAACACATCACTGAACTGGTGCAGAGATGTCAGTAGCGTGGTAGCAGAAAATACGGCAGCGCAAACAGTGAGCGAGATGCACCAAGAGGCGAGAAGCAATAATCGGAGCAAGTGTAGACACAGTTCCTAGTCAGTAGCTAAAACGAAGAAGATTCGAAAGGAAATGTGAGCTCGTTGCATACCTTTTATACAGTCGAATAACTAGTTCAAAAACGGATACATATTCCTGGATATGTTTCGTAAAGTAAATATAACTAGGAATATTCACATGAACTGTATGAAATAAGTACAATAGGTTTGACTACCTGACCGTAAATGACCAAAAGTGCTTATTAACCGTAAACACTGTTTGTAACTGTAGAGTAGGGCATCTGTAACTTTAAGAACTGAATGTTTATGGTTCATTATCTACATAGAGCTAACCATCTGTAGCTAACCATGGTTAACTACCTGCAATGTAAGTGGCTAACCCCTTAGAACTGAAAATACTTGACTACATAGAACTGTAGATGCCTAACATACTGTAACTACAGATGATCAACTTACTAAAAGTCTGTGTAAGTCTAACTCCGTCCGTACAGGCCTTGAAGGCCCAACGGTACAAAAATGTTAACGATATAACTACATCTAACTAATGTCCCAACAGTAAAAGGTGAATTAGTTGTAGATGTGAGCAACTGTTTAAATGTGCCTGTATACGGCTAACAGCAACTAAGTAGAACAGTGTATGGCCAAGCTATAGTGTGTAAAACACTATTAAAAATTTACTACTTATAAACAGCAAATGTCAGGAAGTCGTTTCTGAAAGTATTTGTATGGAGTGTAGCCATGTATGGAAGTGAAACGTGGGCGATAAATAGTTTAGACAAGAAGAGAATAGAAGCTTTCGAAATGTGGTGCTACAGAAGAATGCTGAAGAAGATGGGTAGATCACATAACTAATGAGGAGGTATTGAATAGAATTGGGGAGAAGAGAAGCTTGTGGCACAACTTGACTAGAAGAAGGGATCGGTTGGTAGGACATGTTCTGAGACATCGAGGGATCACCAATTTCGTATTGGAGGGCAGCGTGGAGGGTAAAAATCGTAGAGGGAGACCAAGAGATGAATACACTAAGCATATTCAGAAGGATGTAGGCTGCAGTAGGTACTGGGAGATGAAGAAGCTTGCACAGGATAGAGTAGCATGGAGAGCTACATCAAACCAGTCTCAGGACTGAAGATCACAACAAGAACAACAAACAGCAAATAATTCAGCATCTGAATATAGCCACTTACTGCTAATTATAGAAAGTAGCGTACTGATTGCAACCTATATACTGACACTTATTGAATGTAAGTACATACAAGTAGTTGTAATAGCGGATGTGACTTACCAAATGACAATATCCTACCTACGAAAATTAATGGGTTCATATAATCATATAATTAACAAGGTTGTACTCGTGGTCTGGGGGTAGCGTCTTTGATTCATAATCAAAACGTCTTCGGTCCCGGGTTCGATCCCAGCCACTGCCTAAATTTTGATAAATAATCAGCATTGGCGGCCGAAGACTTCCGGCATAAGGAGGCAGCCTCATTCTGCCAACGGCCTTGTCAAAGAGGGCGGAGGAGCGGATAGAGGTTCAGGGCACTCTCTTGTCCTAGGGGTGGGAAATAGCCCATAAAGGCGGAAGAATCAGCAATGATCAACGACATGAGGATGCAGAAGGCAATGGAAACCACTGCATTAAAGACACGTAACGTGTATCCACAGGACATGTGGCCTGTAATTGAAGAAGTGTCATGATGATCTCTCCATTGGCAAAAGATTCCGGAATAGTCCCCCAATCGGATCTCCGGGAGGGGACTGCCAAGGGGGAGGTTACCATGAGAAAAAGATTGAATAATCAACGAAAGGATAACGTTCTACGAGTCGGGGCGTGGAATGTCAGAAGCTTGAACGTGGTAGGGAAACTAGAAAATCCGAAAAGGGAAATGCAAAGGCTCAATCTAGATATAGTGGGGGTCAGTGAAGTGAAGTGGAAGGAAGACAAGGATTTCTGGCAGATGAGTATCGGGTAATATCAACAGCAGCAGAAAATGGTATAACAGGTGTAGGATTCGTTATGAATAGGAAGGTAGGGCAGAGGGTGTGTTACTGTGAACAGTTCAGTGACCGGGTTGTTCTAATCAGAATCGACAGCAGGCCAACACAGACAACGGTAGTTCAGGTATACATGCCGACGTCGCAAGCTGAAGATGAACAGATAGAGAAAGTGTATGAGGATATTGAAAGGGCAATGCAGTATGTAAAGGGGGACGAAAATCTAATAGTCATGGGCGACTGGAATGCAGTTGTAGGGGAAGGAGTAGAAGAAAAGGTTACAGGAGAATATGGGCTTGGGACGAGGAATGAAAGAGGAGAAACACTAATTGAGTTCTGTAACAAGTTTCAGCTAGTAATAGCGAATACCCTGTTCAAGAATCACAAGAGGAGGAGGTATACTTGGAAAAGGCCAGGAGATACGGGAAGATTTCAATTAGATTACATCATGGTCAGACAGAGATTCCGAAATCAGATACTGGATTGTAAGGCGTACCCAGGAACAGACATAGACTCAGACCACAATATAGTAGTGATGAAGAGTAGGCTGAAGTTCAAGACATTAGTCAGGAAGAATCAATACGCAAAGAAGTGGGATACGGAAGTACTAAGGAATGACGAGATACGTTTGAAGTTCTCTAACGCTATAGATGCAGCAATAAGGAATAGCGCAGTAGGCAGTACAGTTGAAGAGGAATGGACATCTCTAAAAAGGGCCATCACAGAAGTTGGGGAGGAAAACATGGGTACAAAGAAGGTAGGTGCGAAGAAACCATGGGTAACAGAAGAAATACTTCAGTTGATTGATGAAAGGAGGAAGTACAAACACGTTCCGGGAAAATCAGGAATACAGAAATACAAGTCGCTGAGGAATGAAATAAATAGGAAGTGCAGGGAAGCTAAGACGAAATGGCTGCAGGAAAAATGTGAAGACGTCGAAAAAGATATGATTGTCGGAAGGACCGACTCAGCATACAGGAAAGTCAAAACAACCTTTGGTGACATTAAAAGCAAGGGTGGTAACATTAAGAGTGCAACGGGAATTCCACTGTTAAATGCAGAGGAGAGAGCAGATAGGTGGAAAGAATACATTGAAAGCCTCTATGAGGGTAAAGATTTGTCTGATGTGATAGAAGAAGAAACAGGAGTCGATTTAGAAGAGATAGGGGATCCAGTATTAGAATCGGAATTTGAAAGAGCTTTGGAGGACTTAGGGTCAAATAAGGCAGAAGGGATAGATAACATTCCATCAGAATTTCTAAAATCATTGGGGGAAGTGGCAACAAAACAACTATTCACGTTGGTGTGTAGAATATGTGAGTCAGGCGACATACCATCTGACTTTCGGAAAAGCATCATCCACACAATTCCGAAGACGGCAAGAGCTGACAAGTGCGAGAATTATCGCACAATCAGCTTAACAGCTCATGCATCGAAGCTGCTTACAAGAATAATATACAGAAGAATGGAAAAGAAAATTGAGAATGCGCTAGGTGACGATCAGTTTGGCTTTAGGAAAAGTAAAGGGACGAGAGAGGCAATTCTGACCTTACGGCTAATAATGGAAGCAAGGCTAAAGAAAAATCAAGACACTTTCATAGGATTTGCCGACCTGGAAAAAGCGTTCAAGAATATAAAATAGTGCAAGCTGTTCGAGATTCTGAAAAAAGTAGGGGTAAGCTATAGGGAGAGACGGGTCATATACAATATGTACAACAACCAAGAGGGAATAATAAGAGAGGACGATCAAGAACGAAGTGCTCGTATTAAGAAGGGTGTAAGACAAGGCTGTAGCCTTTCGCCCCTACTCTTCAATCTGTACATCGAGGAAGCAATGATGGAAATAAAAGAAAGGTTCAGGAGTGGAATTAAAATACAAGGTGAAAGGATATCAATGATACGATTCGCTGATGACATTGCTATCCTGAGTGAAAGTGAAGAAGAATTAAATGATCTGCTGAACGGAATGAACAGTCTAATGAGTACACAGTATGGTTTGAGAGTAAATCGGAGAAAGACGAAGGTAATGAGAAGTAGTAGAAATGAGAACACCGAGAAACTTAACATCAGGATTGATGGTCACGAAGTCAATGAAGTTAAGGAATTCTGCTACCTAGGCAGTAAAATAACCAATGACGGACGGTGCAAGGAGGACATCAAAAGCAGACTCGCTATGGCAAAAAAGGCATTTCTGGCCAAGAGAAGTCTACTAATATCAAATACCGGCCTTAATTTGAGGAAGAAATTTCTGAGGATGTACGTCTGGAGTACGGCATTGTATGGTAGTGAAACATGGACTGTGGGAAAACTGGAACAGAAGAGAATCGAAGCATTTGAGATGTGGTGCTATAGACGAATGTTGAAAATTAGGTGGACTGATAAGGAACGAGGAGATTCTGCGCAGAATCGGAGTGGAAAGGAGTATATGGAAGACACTGATAAGGAGAAGGGACAGGATGATAGGACATCTGCTAAGACATGAGGAAATGACTTCTATGGTACTAGAGGGAGCTGTAGAGGGCAAAAACTGTAGAGGAAGACAGAGATTGGAGTATGTCAAGCAAATAATTGAGGACGTAGGTTGCAAGTGCTACCCTGAGATGAGGAGGTTAGCACAGGAAAGGAATTCGTGGCGGGCCGCATCAAACCAGTCAGTAGAGTGATGACCAAAAAAAAAAAAAATAACTCCTCTCTAATGATGCGTTAGTTTCTTGCGAACTCTTCTTTATCAAGTCTACCAACATCGACCACATATCGGCATCCTCTGAAACTGACTTATTTCTCGTCGTTTGTTCCGGTGTCTCAGGATAACTAGTTGAATGTGCTGATGGGCTTCCTAATGACAATCCACAATCACTAATTCCTGAATCATCCCTGTCTTCCTGTCCTATCCCTTTTCTTTCAACTACTGCCTCACAGACCTGCTTATCTTCAGAAGACATGTTTGGTTTATATTTAATGCCCAGGCAAGTAATACAAAATAATCTTTAATAACCCAAAACACTCCTAATTATCATGAAACTAATCAACCAGTACCTGCAATCCTTTCAGTTAACTTCCAAAATGATACTATATGCATGAGTACCGAACATCACAACTCTCAAACCTATTAATTTCCAATAACAATTTCCACATATACAATTTATGTAAAAAATGTTTTAAACAAGATAATCATAACACTCACAAAATCTATAAATGCAGATTCATCAAAACAATTATCATTTATACAATGCAGTGTGCATAAATAAGCATGCTAGACTTCTGAGTATGTTTCGCAACTTTTTTTTTTGAAATTACTGCAATTGAGCACTTTTCCTAACGTAAATATCATTTAAAAACTGTTTATTTATCGCGAATATTGCACACTGCAATTTACTGTTACGTTAACCCGTCGTCTTCACTCACCAACCGACGTTACCGCGAGTCGCAATGTTTTGACGTTTGAGATGGGCGTGGCTGTGCCGCCGCTGGAGCTCGCGTAAAGTTGAAGATCAGCTGTAAGGCGACGTAGTTCCCCGTCGGCCGCTCCGTGGCGCTGCAGGCAGGCGTAGTTCGTAGTTCGGCCGCTAGATGCTGGAACTGCGCTCGTTGTCTCGACTGAGCTAGCCGTGGTGTCGTGTGAAATCACCTCGCGGATCGAAGCTCTTTGGTGCAACTGCTACACTGCTCTGCGTGACGTCACTCATTAATTGCGTCGCCACAATACATTATCGTCAGCATACCAGTTTACGGGTCCACACTAAACCGTCCGATTTTCACCGTTCAAAAGGCAATTTCCGTCAACATGTTATCATTAAACACCTTTCTAACAACTTTTGTGACGAAATCTTAGCTCGTTTTGCTATTTTACTGTTCACACGTATCTTTCTTTAGCGTCCACTTTTCACAGTTTTTTGCGCGGATTTCCGCATTTCCACTTTACAACACAGTTTATTGATGCTATTGTTCTATTTAATATGGCCAGAAAAACAGTTTAGTCACACTCTTGAGATATTATTACTTCGTATTGTTCAAAAAATGCACTGTTCCTTATCGCGATTTTAACGTTCATGCACTGTCCCGATTCCACATTGAAAAATTAGTATGGCTCGTCCGAAAATTGCACTTGTCCTTTCATGGTAAGCCAAGGGTGTAACAGTGCCCTTTTATTTATTATTATTGTTCCCGCTCGTTCGGGATCTGAATAGCAGCCCAAATTTAGATAATTAATTAATGTGACCGTGTACCTAATGGGCTGGCAATCGGATTGGACTGCTCAGGGGATGTTACATTCCGTATTGTCCTTCGCAAATACTGTAATAAGTACTGTTTAGTAGTAAGAAGGACACAACACAGTTTCACAAACAAGATCTATATTCTTAACAAAAGCACAAAATAAGGAGACAGCCACTGCCTTCGTCAATACACTGTAAATGACGGCTAATCTCAGCACAGGTTTCTTTAGTTATTCTTAATCGTCACACGCAACATCCAATCACTGTAATCCAAGTAATGCCGGCGCGGTAGACGCGGAAGTTCAATAACGGCACTTAATATCACTGAAATCACTCTGTAATTAAACCTTCTCACTTTCTCGTATAATACTAACACAAAGGGGTTAAACCGCGGCGATGGCCACTCCCTTTGTCGATACTTTGCATTAATTCAACTGCTGGCTTCTGCACAGCTCTGCCCGCCTCGCGGGGGCCTACCACACCCTTACTTCAGCACATCTCAACTCTCACTGCTCTCCGCCCAGTTCTTCCCGCCTCGCGGGAATCTACCCAAGCAGCACTCGGCACTCCGGTGAACCCCCTTTCGCTCTCGCAACCTGCACACACACTACTCGATATTTGCCCTGTCGACCTGTGTGAGCGCAAACTTAGTAGTAAGGGCCTGCGGACCCCTT
Organism: Schistocerca nitens; assembly: GCF_023898315.1. Lineage (NCBI taxonomy): Eukaryota > Metazoa > Arthropoda > Insecta > Orthoptera > Acrididae > Schistocerca > Schistocerca nitens. The sequence goes on along the minus strand of NC_064615.1, from coordinate 216,108,749 downwards.
ACATGTTGCTTATGTAGCCCATGGACTACTCAGTTTGTATATTTTGCTTATTTTTTCACAGTTCCACACAACTTCTTCCTGTTTTATCAATTGATCTGTGTTCAGTTTATCAAGGCCTATCCACTGTGCCAAGTTATAACTAAATCTGAGGGGGGTGCGATGGGGAGGTTCCCTTGTAAGTGATTACATTCTACGTATGGTAGTTGACAGGTTCCTTCAACAAATTGCATGTAAGAGAGGAATGGACCGTACATCAGGAACTGATACTAAAGAACTGTATTTCCCGTTGACGTAGAGTCGTGAATTATGGCCAGAAACAAGGTTTCACAGAACAAGTAACGGGAAATATCCGACACTCTTAATTCGTAATTATGTCACACGACAAAAATGTTTCTTGTGTCACGTGTTGTCCGACTTCAGACTTAAAATTAAAACACTCTCCAAAGTCTTGGAATCCGTAGTACCGACATCTTGCCAGTATCGGTGTCGATAAAAGGCAAAAATCATCAATATCCTCGATACCCGGAATGGATAAACCATCTACATAAAAAATACTGACATTGTAGGTCGGTACCCCGGGCCGTGTATGTGCCAAATTTACTATTAATTGGCAACCTGTATAAATTAGTACGCCATTCGGAACAGTTCGTGTCGACTGTTCTCCGTTTCAGGTTATTGCCACTCTCAGTGATCCCAGAAGTTGTCTGACGAAATGTTATTATATTTTCTGTGTTAGCGGATGATTAATAACAGTGACTGTCTTCTTCTTTTTCCTTCTCATGGCGTTTCATCCCTGTGTGGTTCTTAGCCTACATCTACATCTACACCTACACCTACATACTCCGCGAGCCACCATACGGTGCGTGGCGGAGGGTACCCTTTACCACAACTAGTCGTTTCCTTCCCTGATCCACTCGCAGGCAGAGCGAGAGAGAAACGAGTGTCTGTATGCCTCAGTATGAGCCCTAATATCTCGCATCTTATCTTCGTGATCCCTACGCGGAATGTATGTTGGCGGCAGTAGGATCGTTCTGCAGTCCGTTTCAGATGCCGGTTCTACAAACTTTCTCGGTAGTGTTCTTTGAAATGAATGTCTTCTTCCCTCCCAGGGTTCCCACTCAAGCTCCCGAAACATATCCGTAGGACTTGCATGCTGATCGAAGCTACCGGTAACAAACCTAGTAGTTCGCTTCTGAACTGCTTCGATGTCATCTCTCAATTCGATCTGTTGCGGTTCCCAAACACTCGAGCAGTACTCAAGAATAGGTCGCACTAACGTCCTATATGCTGTCTCCTTTACAGATGAACCACACTTTCCTAAAATTCCTCCAAGAAATCGAAGTGGACCGTTCGCGTTCGTTACCGCAATTCTCATGCTCGTTCTATTTCATACCGCTCCGTAACGTTAGACCCAGATATTTAAACGATGTGACTCTGTTAAGGATGATACTAGTAATGCTGTATCCGAACATTACGGGTTTATTTTTCCTACTCATCCGCATTAATTTACATTTTCCTGCAAACAATCCTGTGGGAGGAACATCTGCGACTGAGCATTACACCAGAGGTTGAAAATACCGCACAGTTGTAAGGTTTTTTATGTAGAACACGACCGGTTCCGGAATCGTATACGCCCATCAGCAGTTGTTATGCTAAAAATAGCGAGAAACAGGAGGTAATAATAGTTTTTACACGCAGCAATACACATTAAAAAACAAAATAGTTCCATATAATATTTTAGAGACCACTGGTCGGTATACGTGCTGTAAAACCTAAGTCAACGGTGAAGTGACACCAGACAGTACTACGGACGACTGCCTGGGTAAATAAATATGCAGTGAATACCAGGACACACACTCCGATCTGTGACCCCCAGCGCCGCGATCGACGAGCACGTGAGGCGTTGTATTACCAGCGAACGCAGAGCAGGGAGTAGCGTACATGAAGAGGGAAGCAAACTGGTAACAAGAGTGACAAAAATACTGCCATCTGTTGACGGGAAGAAGAAGGCGGGGCCCGGCATCGTGTTCTAAATAAAAGAACCTTACAACAGTAGAGGTATTGTCAACCTCTGTTACATATTTCTACTTTAAGAGCCAGCAGCCATTCATCACAGCAACTAGGAATTTTGTCTTAGTCATCTTGTATCTTCGACACCTTCCTGTACACTATAGCACCATCAGCGAACAACCTCAGATTGCTGCCCATCCTGCCTGCTAGATCATTTATGTATATAGAAAACAGCTGCGATCCTGTCACACTTCGCTGGGGCACTCCTTGTGTTACCCCTGTCTCCGATGAAAACTCGTCGTCCTGGACAACATACTGGGTTCTATTATTTCAGATGTGTTGAAGCCAGTCACATATCTGGGAGCCTATTCCGTATGCATGTACCTTCGTTAACAGTCTTCAGTGGGGCACGGTCTCGAATGCTTATCGGAAATCTAGAAATACGGACTCTGCCTGTTGCCCTTCATCCACAGTTCGTAGTATATCACGCGAGAGAAAAGCAAGCTGGGTTTCGCACGACCGATGCTTCCTAAGGCCGTGCTCATTCGGGGAGATGAGCTTTTCGGTCTGTAAGAAATTTATTGCTGTAGCGCAGCTTTACGCTACCACAGGAAAGGTTCAGTTAATGAAAGGACTAGGTCACAATTCTCAAACATGATTGGCTTTATTACAATATAACTCTCTGAGCAACTTTCATTCCTTGATACTTATTAAAATTATATATATACATACAGAATCATTGTGCTTCCAGACTTGATCTAAAGTGAGGGTAGACAAACATGAGCTCATTTAGCATTAAACTTTTAGGCAAGCTATTAAAATAATAAAAGACTAAAATATATTTTACCAAGCAGCAATATTTAAACAAGCATTACCAAAGCAGTCAGAATCCATAAAATTTTTAGACAAAGTTCCTCATAAAAACATTACTCTAATTAAATGTAGAAATCTCTAAAACAAATTCAAGCTGACAAGTAAATGACTTTAGAGTTAACTTCCGCAATAGTTCAACACAGGTTCATTAAACAACATTAAACAAACTCGTGGTTTTAAAATTAAGCCACCACTCACGCAACTACAAATGCATCAAGAGCTAATGGCTATAATTGGAGGCGTATACTTAAAGCAGGGTTACACACCTTTCCTTTCATTACACATGAACTGCCGCTCTTGCCGGCCGTTGTGGCCGAGCGGTTCTAGGCGCTACAGTCTTGAACCGCGCGACCACTACGGTCGCAGGTTCGAATCCTGCCTCGGGCATGGATGTGTGTGATGTCCTTAGTTTATTTAGGTTTAAGTAGTTCTCAGTTATAGGGGTCTGATGACCTCAGAAGTTAAGTCCCATAGTGCTCAGAGCCATTTGAACTGCCGCTCTTCGTACGAGCCCTTTTACTCTCCAACAATGAACAGACCCAGCTCGCCCGTCTCCTCAGGCAGCTCGTTGTACACACGGGAGAGAACACAAAGTAACAAGAGAAGCTTCTAAAACACACAAACAGATGGTGTTAATTCAACAAGCCTCAAAAACATATTCATACGTGCTTCAGGGAATACAGGCCAGACAACAATGACAATTCAAACTATGTTCTGGAAAACTTCAAGCAACCAAATGGTCCAGTAAATAAAACTTGTAAAAAATTTAACCACACTTGATAAACCATCAAAACACGGGCATTTCACTGCTAAGGAAATCGTTCAGGACTGGCAATTGGCAATACCCGTAGCCCAGACTGAAGTAGCAGACGAGAATATCGAATGAGGCAACAAGAGGCAGCAATTCATCAAATCACATTGTTACCACAGTTCATAGGCTGAAATTTTGCTCACCCCAAAATTAAACTATCCATGGTTCCAGTGCCGTCGCGAGCAGAAACAAGGCTGACCACTCAGAGTCCCGTCAACCAATCAAAGTCAGAACCACCAGCGTCAGGACCAACAGTCTCAGTTCTACTCGTTGCCAGCTTATACTCCACCCTGCGTGCTTCCAAACACAGTGCAGTGCAGGCCACTCACGCCTCCTAGCGGCTCCGTGTTCACTCCCTCTCTCCGTGCCTCGCCTCAGGCGCGCGCTCTATAGGCAAACTTTACGCCAGGCGACATCGATAACGGCTAGGTCGATGTGCACACATCAGTTACATTCGAACGCAGAATATGTTCTAGAATTCTGTAGCAAACCGATGAGAAGTATATTGGTCTGTAATTTTACAGGACCGTTCTTTTTCTCCTTCGTATATATAGAAGTGACCTGCTCTTTTTTTTTTTTTTTTCAGTCGCTTGGCACTTGGTGCTGGTCAAGATACGAGATAAAAACAAACTAAGTAAGGGACCAATGACGTAGAGTACTCTTTGTAAAACCGAATTGGGCTTCCGTCCGGGTCTGGCGAACTATTTTTTTCAGCCCTTTCAGTTGTTTCTCTACGTCAGGGACACTTATAACTGTCTCATCCATACGATACTCTGTGCGATGCTCAAACTACGGTATGTTTATACGATACTCCTGCGTGAACAATTTCTCAAACATGTGTAAGTAGGCTGTTTAGGTTTTTTTATTGGTAACGCCACCTCTGTACGAAAATCACTGGCTTTGCTGTGTGCAGTCTGTGGCTGCTTTGCATTGTTGTAATACTCGCCATTGTAGTGTTAGGCAGCTGGCTGTGAACAGCGCGTAGCGTTGCTCAGTTGGAGGTGAGCCGCCAGCAGTGGTGGATGTGGGGAGAGAGATGGCGGAGTTTTGAAATTTGTCATGAACTGACTGCTATATACACTCCTGGAAATTGAAATAAGAACACCGTGAATTCATTGTCCCAGGAAGGGGAAACTTTATTGACACATTCCTGGGGTCAGATACATCACATGATCACACTGACAGAACCACAGGCACATAGACACAGGCAACAGAGCATGCACAATGTCGGCACTAGTACAGTGTATATCCACCTTTCGCAGCAATGCAGGCTGCTATTCTCCCATGGAGACGATCGTAGAGATGCTGGATGTAGTCCTGTGGAACGGCTTGCCATGCCATTTCCACCTGGCGCCTCAGTTGGACCAGCGTTCGTGCTGGACGTGCAGACCGCGTGAGACGACGCTTCATCCAGTCCCAAACATGCTCAATGGGGGACAGATCCGGAGATCTTGCTGGCCAGGGTAGTTGACTTACACCTTCTAGAGCACGTTGGGTGGCACGGGATACATGCGGACGTGCATTGTCCTGTTGGAACAGCAAGTTCCCTTGCCGGTCTAGGAATGGTAGAACGATGGGTTCGATGACGGTTTGGATGTACCGTGCACTATTCAGTGTCCCCTCGACGATCACCAGTGGTGTACGGCCAGTGTAGGAGATCGCTCCCCACACCATGATGCCGGGTGTTCGCCCTGTGTGCCTCGGTCGTATGCAGTCCTGATTGTGGCGCTCACCTGCACGGCGCCAAACACGCATACGACCATCATTGGCACCAAGGCAGAAGCGACTCTCATCGCTGAAGACGACACGTCTCCATTCGTCCCTCCATTCACGCCTGTCGCGACACCACTGGAGGCGGGCTGCACGATATTGGGGCGTGAGCGGAAGACGGCCTAACGGTGTGCGGGACCGTAGCCCAGCTTCATGGAGACGGTTGCGAATGGTCCTCGCCGATACCCCAGGAGCAACAGTGTCCCTAATTTGCTGGGAAGTGGCGGTGCGGTCCCCTACGGCACTGCGTAGGATCCTACGGTCTTGGCGTGCATCCGTGCGTCGCTGCGGTCCGGTCCCAGGTCGACGGGCACGTGCACCTTCCGCCGACCACTGGCGACAACATCGATGTACTGTGGAGACCTCACGCCCCACGTGTTGAGCAATTCGGCGGTACGTCCACCCGGCCTCCCGCATGCCCACTATACGCCCTCGCTCAAAGTCCGTCAACTGCACATACGGTTCACGTCCACGCTGTCGCGGCATGCTACCAGTGTTAAAGACTGCGATGGAGCTCCGTATGCCACGGCAAACTGGCTGACACTGACGGCGGCGGTGCACAAATGCTGCGCAGCTAGCGCCATTCGACGGCCAACACCGCGGTTCCTGGTGTGTCCGCTGTGCCGTGCGTGTGATCATTGCTTGTACAGCCCTCTCGCAGTGTCCGGAGCAAGTATGGTGGGTCTGACACACCGGTGTCAATGTGTTCTTTTTTCCATTTCCAGGAGTATATATATATATATATATATATATATATATATATATATATATGATATCAAGGTAAATACATTGTTTGTTCTCTATTAATATCTTTCATTTGCTAACTATCCCTATCAGTAGTTAGTGCCTTCCATAGTTTGAATCTTTTATTTAGCTGGCAGTAGTGGCGCTTGCTGTATTGCAGTAGGGGGAGTAATCAAGATTTTTGTGAGGTAAGTGATTTGTGAAAAGTACAGGTTAATGTTAGTCAGGGCCATTCTCTTGTAGAATTTAAAGTCAGATTGCGTTGCGCTAAAAAAAAATATTGTGTGTCAGTTTAAGCACAGTCGTGTATAAATTTTTTTAAAAGGGGACGTTTCATATGGAAAGTACAGGTTAATGTTAGTCAGGGCCATTCTCTTGTAGAGATTATTTAAAGTCAGATTGCGTTGCGCTAAAAAAAAATATTGTGTGTCAGTTTAAGCACAGTCGTGTATAAATTTTTTTAAAAGGGGACGTTTCACATGTAATTTAAAACTTCAGCCTTCCTTTTGCTATCTTCTTTTGCCAAACTAGAGTGGTCAATGAGTGACTAGATGGAAGACAGATTCGCTTAGATATTTTAAATAGAACCACACTTTTTCTGGTTTCTTCGCCAGATCTCTAGCTAAGGTATGGCGGTGGTAGCTGCTGTATGCTTCGCGCGTAGATCTTTTCACAGACGCACGAATCTCTACCCATCTTTCGTCACGGAATCGTTTAGCTGGCGAGAGAGCGTTACGGAGGTGCTAAACAAACACCACTGGCAGATGTTACAAGAGAGACGTTGTGCATTACGGAGAGATTAACTATTGAAATTTCGGGACAGCACATTTCAGGAGGAGTCAGACAACATATTACTCCCCTTCCCCACATACATCTCGCGTATTGACGACGAGGAGAAAATTCGAGAAATTAGAGCCAATACAGAAGCTTCCCACGCGCTATTCGCGAGTGGAACAGGGCTGGAGTGATCAGATAGTGGTTCCGAAAGTACCCTCCGCCACACACCATTAGGTGGCTTGCGGAGTATGATGTCATTGTCAATGGAGAGAAGTCTTCCGAAGTAAGAGTGATTTCAGGTGTGCCACAGGGGAGTGTCGTAGGACCGCTGCTATTCACAATATATATAAATGACCTTGTGGATAATATCGGAAGTTCACTGAGGCTTTTTGCGGATGATGCTGTAGTATATCATGAGGTTGTAGCAATGGAAAATTGTACTCAAATGCAGGAGGATCTGCGACGAATTGACGCATGGTGTAGGGAATGGCAATTGAATCTCAATGTAGACAAGTGTAATGTGCTGCGAATACATAGAAAGAAAGATCCCTTATCATTTAGCTACAATATAGCAGGACAGCAACTGGAAGCAGTTAATTCCATAAATTATCTGGGCGTAGGCATTAGGAGTGATTAAATAAACTCCAGTGGAAGACTCTGCAAGAGAGACGCTCAGTAGCTCGGAAGGGGCTTTTGTTGAAGTTTCGAGAACATACCTTCACCGAGGAGTCAAGCAGTATTGTTGCGTACATAGTTCCGCGTAGTCAGCGCGTACACAGCTTTCCTACTAGAGCGCGCCCCGCTAAGCACAACAGCGCAGGCGCAGCGCTCGTCCGTCTCCGCACTACGAGATACTGCTTCCACCGATCTGCGTATTAATATGTAACGCAGCCAATGAGATTGCTGCTAACGTAGAACCTTTTCTCCTCGCGGATCACACTCGCGCAGTGATACATGAACGCGCGAGGTATTATAACGAGTGTACAGACCTCCGATTAGTCAGTCCGCATTAGTCTGCATTAGTCAAGTTTCAGTCTGGGCCTAATAAGATTATCATATTTCTGTACATGGCCATGAAGATAAATGTATAGACACTTTGTCAAGTATCAGAGATATGTGAGAATAAGATTAACGTACCAAGACCAAATGAACTTCAGATTGTCAGTTGTAAATAGCATCCAGAATCAAGTTAAGTAAGGTTTATGATTGATATTATTCTAATAAATGTGTGTGAAAATTAATCAAGTTCTGTTTAAAGTTGGTCACCGTCAATCTGCTACTCTAAGCGTGCAAGTCTGACCTAACGGCGGAAGATAAACACGCCACGATAAGACCACGAGACATATTGCTGACACTCGCCTACTTTGCTAGAGCGACAAGCAAATAATCTGATGGTGTGTGTACCGAAGGTCTTACAGTACGCACACCACAAGTATATTGCTCCCTCCTACAGATATCTCGCGAAGAGACGTGAGGATAAAATCAGAGAGATTAGAGCCCACACAGAGGCATACCGACAATCTTTCTTTCCACGAACAGTACGAGACTGGAATTGAAAGGGAGAACCGATAGAGGTACTAAAAGTACCCTCCGCCACACACCGTCAGGTGGCTTGCGGAGTGTGGATGCAGATGTAGATGTAGAAGTTAAGTTTGTACGAAACCCTCAGTGCGCGAGTTCTACTTGTACCTATCCAGTTATCCTCTCGGTCAGTAGGTATCCATGCGGCTGAACACGCTGGCAAACACGTGGTTAACACACGGCGCTACGCGCTGGAATTCGCCCCTTGCCGGCCGCCCTTACACTGGAAGCCAATACCGTGCAGCCGGCAGGTGGCGCGGCGCGCGCTCAAAGGCAGGAGCCGAGATTGCCCCCGAGGCGCCGCCCGCTATGCCAACAGCCGCCTCCCGCCCCAGGGCCGCCGCTGCCGGACATGCAAATCCCTGCACCGTTCCCCGGCGCTGCTGGCTCCCGAGGGAATCCCGGGACCGCCGCAGGTTCATTTTTATTCCGACGCCGGCCTCTAGGGATCGGTTTCGAATCCCGGAAGCAGAGGCCGTAACGGGGAGTTCTTCTTCCGGGCCAGATATGCCGAAATCCTCTTGCATCGACTTCAAGCAATGATTCTCAACGCCGTAGCAGTTTCCTCAGGCCCAGACAACACTTAAGCCTGGTAACGTTTTATCGTCAATCTTGTATGATCACGCAAAAATGACAACACTCATACAAATCGCGACAGTTACGCTATTAAAACTTTCGATCAATCTTTGACTCAGTCGTTTAGAAGTAGCCACGGAGGAAGAAAGATGTGACGGCGGTCGAGATATGTGCTCTTAAAGTGAAGAAGAAAGTAAATAAGTTATACAAAACTGCAACCAGTCACATATTTGAATAATTATGTTTTATTCCATGAACCGTTTTTCTAACCTTTTCAGGTTCATCTTCAGATGGTTTCAGGAAGTTACATAATTATTGCTAGCATATTTGCCGCTATATCGACTTAAATACATGTAAAGAAGAACAAATTACATCTGTGTGCAAATTAGGCCTATGCCATATCTTTCTATCAAGATCTTTGTTACAAGCAACAGGTGTAAAGCGCATGCTGGAAAAGTCTCGCTGTCAGACTGTAAATTAATGTTGTTTGTGTGGAAGTGTGTGTAGTGATATAACCACTGGACATCAAAATGGAGGCTGACAGATGGACACTAATCGAAATGACAAAAAGATGGAACACACTTTAATGTATCGCCATGACTATAGCTTATCTGTCGATATGGATGTAAATTTAGTTTTTACTTACTGTGACAGTATAGGCGGCTTTTTTCGGTTAGTGTCCATCTGTCTGCCTCCATTTTGATGTCCAGTTGTTACATCACTACACAGATCTTCAAAGATCTACTACATTTAGAAATATAGTACAGGTTTCATTATGTTGTAGGATATTACATTGGCACCTATGTAGTTAGGATGTAAGGAGAGGGAGGGGGGTTCGTTGGGGGGGGGGGATGGGGAGGTGGTGTATGGTTCGTTGACTGGTTATTTGTTTTGAACAAATAACCACTCAATTTGTTTTGAACAAATAACAACTCAACGAACCCTACACCACCTCCCCATGCCCCCCCCCCCCAACGAACCCCCCATCCTTCACCTTACATCCTAACTACACCGGTGCCAATGTAATATCCTACCACAGAATAAAACCTGTACTATATTTCTAAATGTTAAAGTCCTCTACTGCTAACATAAATCAATACTTTTATACATGTTACTTCCAGCTGGAACAAACAGAAGCTGCCTTTACCAATATTTCAGAGCACTTTAATGTTACAATAAAAATAAGTCAACAGTTAAAGAACTTTCGTTCATGGTTTTTAAATATAAAGAGTACAGCCATACAAACAGCTTTAGTCCATTACAATCACTATAACTTTTACACATATACCTTTAGCTAAAATAAACGGAATCTACTCTTGCTAATACCCCAGATCATGTTAACAACAGAAATAAGTCAACAGTTCATCTGAAGGTTAAATATAAAGGTCCCAGCCAAATAGACAGCTGCATCTCACTCGAGATACAATAACTCTGTATCATTGGTTCCTGGGTGTTCATGTTAATGCCAATCACATTAAAAGAAATGCTATAAACTGCCTGTATTGTACGTAATACACAAATAGAAATAATATATCAGATCACCTGAAGTTTGTTCTTGCAGTAATTTATCTATTTATTTTATTTTGTACTCTCATGTTATCGCCAGTCTGATTAAAATATTTGTCCTTATATCGACTTTAATACATGTAAAGAAGAACAAATTACATCTCTGTGCAAAGTAGGCCTATGCCATATCTTTCTATCAACATCTTTGTTACAAGCAACAGGTGTAAAGTGCTTGCTGGATGCTGGGAAAGTCTCGCTGTCAAGAGTGTAAATTAATATAGTTTGTGTGGAAGTGTGTGTAGTGATATAACAACTGGACATCAAAATGGAGGCAGACAGATGGACACTAACCGAAAAAAGCCGCCTATACTGTCGCAGTAAGTAAAAAACTAAATTTACATCCATATCGACAGATAAGCTATAGTCATGGCGATTCATTAAAGTGTGTTCCATCTTTTTGTCATAGAACCAGCACCCGGCATTATGTTAGCAATAATAATGTAACATCCAAAAACCATCTGAAGATGAACCTGAAAAGGTTCGAAAACCGGTTCATGGAATAAAACATAATGATTCAAAAAAGTAACTGGTTGCAGTTTTGTATAACTTATTTACATTCAATATACAGTCACGGTTCTAAAATATCTACATCTACATCTACAGGACTACTCTGCAATTCACTTAAGTGCTTGGCAGAGGGTTCGTCGAACCACAATCATACTATCTCTCTACCATTCCACTCTCGAACAGCGCGCGGGAAAAACGAACACCTAAACCTTTCTGTTCGAGCTCTGATTTCTCTTATTTTATTTTGATGATCATTCCTACCTATGTAGGTTGGGCTAAACAAAATATTTTCGCATTCGGAAGAGAAAGTTGGTGACTGAAATTTCGTAAATAGATCTCGCCGCGACGAAAAACGTCGTTGCTGTAATGACTTCCATCCCAATTCGCGTATCATATCTGCCACACTCTCTCCCCTACTACGTGATAATACAAAACGAGCTGCCCTTTTTTGCACCCTTTCGATGTCCTCCGTCAATCCCACTTGGTAAGGATCCCACACCGCGCAGCAATATTCTAACAGAGGACGAACGAGTGTAGTGTAAGCTGCCTCTTTAGTGGACTTGTTGCATCTTCTAAGTGTGCTGCCAATGAAACGCAACCTTTGGCTCGCCTTCCCCACAATATTACCTATGTGGTCTTTCCAACTGAAGTTGTTCGTAATTTTAACACCCAGGTAGTTAGTTGAATTGACAGCCTTGAGAATTGTACTATTTATCGAGTAATCGAATTCCAACGGATTTCTTTTGGAACTCATGTGGATCACCTCACACTTTGCGTTATTTAGCGTCAACTGCCACCTGCCACACCATACAGCAATCTTTTCTAAATCGCTTTGCAACTGATACTGGTCTTCAGATGACCTTACTAGACGGTAAATTACAGCATTATCTGCGAACAACCTAAGAGAACTACTCAGATTGTCACCCAGGTCATTTATATAGATCAGGAACAGCAGAGGTCCCAGGACGCTTCCCTGGGGAACACCTGATATCACTTCAGTTTTACTCGATGATTTGCCGTCTGTTACCACGAACTGCGACCTTCCTGACAGGAAATCACGAATCCAGTCGCACAACTGAGACGATACCCCATAGGCCCGCACCTTGATTAGAAGTCGCTTGTGAGTAACTTTGTCAAAAGCTTTCCGGAAATCTAGAAATACAGAATCAACTTGAGGTCCCCTGTCGATAGCGGCCATTACTTCGTGCGAATAAAGATAAGTATAATCTGAAGAAGAAAGTCTTCACGTCGTTATTGAAGTGAGGGACATTTTGTAAGTAGGCTGTTTATGTTTTCTTATTGGCAACGTTACGTAGCGCTCTGTATGAAATTCACTGGCTGTGCTGTGTACAGTCTGTGGCTAGTTTGCATTGTTGTCTGCCATTGTAGTGTTGGGCAGCGGCAGCTGGATGTTAACAGCGCGTAGCGTTGCGCAGTTGGAGGTGAGCCGCCAGCAGTGGTGGATGTGGGGAAAGAGATGGCGGAGTTTTGAAATTTGTAAGACTGGATGTCAATTATGACTATTAAGGTAAATACAGTGTTTGTTCTCTATCAAAATCTTTCATTTGCTAACTATGCCTATCAGTAGTTAGTGCCTTCAGTAGTTTGAATCTTTTATTTAGCTGGCAGTAGTGGCGCTCGCTGTATTGCAGTAGTTCGAGTAACGAAGATTTTTGTGAGGTAAGTGATTTGTGAAAGGTATAGGTTAATGTTATAGTCAGGGCCATTCTTTTATAGGGATTTTTGAAAGTCAGATTGCGTTGCGCTAAAAATATTGTGTGTCAGTTTAAGCACAGTCACGTATATAATTGTTCAAAAGGGGACGTTTCATATGTCGACCCTTAACCGAGGATACCTCACTGGAATCTTCTGATTTTTTCTTGTAGTTTGTGTAATTAGTGTAGCTATTGTTTATTGCTAGCGCGTAATCATAGAGAGAATTTCCTTTGTAGTTGTAGTTTTTCATTGTTGTACAGTAAAACAGTTGTGGCATGCATGTAGATTTGCATCAAGTATTTCGCAGCTGCAATTAACTAGATATTATTTTCAGTGCTATGTTAATGTGTTCTCTTATTTTTGCTCTTCAAATTGTGCTTTTCTGTGTTATCGTGTGAAATATTGTGACAATAATGGCGTGTGAAAAACGTAACACTAGGCTACAAAGTAAACTGAGAAATAATAGTGACGACGAGCGTAGCTTATCAGCACCACTGTGTAATGAATTAACAGACATTCGAAGTAGTAATTTGGTAATTCTGCATAGGGAAATGGAGCGGGTGGCAAATAATGGTGTAGACAGTGAAACAGGTAGTGAACAGGGAAGCATTATCGATCGATCGGTCGGCAACAGCTCGCCTCAGGAATCCGAAATGACAGGACACAGTTTCGCAAATACTGTAGATTCAGGTTTTGGGTCCTCACCGTTTTCTCAAATAAGTCAAGACACATTTTCTGCTCGTTAAAATGTAAATGTTGTCGGTGCAAATGCACTGCCGAAAAGCATAGAGGAACAGATTCCAGACACTAATACATTATTATTGCAATTAATGCAGCAAATGAAACAAAATCAGAGACAAACACAGCAACAGTTGGACACAATGGAACAAAATGTTCAAAAGTTAGACACAATGGAACAACACCAGAGACAAACACAGCAACAGTTAGACACAATGGAACAAAATCTTCAAAAGTTAGACACAATGGAACAACACCAGAGACAAACACAGCAACAGCTTCAAAAGTTAGACTCATTGGAACAAACTCTTGAACAAACACGTGAAGATTTAACTATGAGTTACATAACATTGAATCGAAATGTCAAAAAGCCTGTAATGACGTAAAAACACAAATTTGTGAGCATTTTCAACCTATTTTTTCGCGGCATGAAAATGCATTACAGAATCACGAAGCAGCCATAAAATAACTGCAAATTATTGTTCATGAAAATCATGAGACCTTGCAAGCTAAAATTGACTCAGTTGCATCTACCGATACGGTTACGCAACTTGCAAAAACTCAGGAAAACTTAAAGGACACAGTAGATACGATTTCAACACAAATGGACACTCTGAAACTTGGCTCAGAAAAACATACAGAGGAAATAATTTCATTATCGGATAAAGTAGCCGAACTTTCAGATCAGTTCACTAACTTATCTACAAAGGTAGATGATGATCTGAATGACACAACACCTGTAGCCTTCAGTGACACTGAAGAATATGAAGAAATTAGAAAATTCAAATAAAATCAAAATCAAATCAATACACAGTACAAAAGAGAAATCCGGGAAGTGCAAGATCAGTTGGCACAAGTAATACAAGAATTACGTATTTCAGAGGACACTCGCGCCCCAATGCGGGAAGAGGGACATAGAAATATGGAACAGCCACAAAATAATAACACAGCGCATTTCGGAAATTATGAAAGAAATTGGCAAGGTGCACCGAATTTTGAAATGGAACCGCCGAAACGACGTAACAATGACCGATATGCGACTCGCCGACATGATGACTTTGACTATAAGCTGTTCATTACTACACGTAAATTCAAAACATTTAAGAATTCTGGCAACGACATTCATCCACAAGCATGGCTCCATCAATTCTCTCATTGTTTCCTCCCAACTGGTCGTTAGAACACAGATTAGAATTTATGTGTGGCTATTTAGAGAATGAACCAGCTGTAAGAATGCGATCGGTCATTCACGATTGTCACAGTGAAGGAGAATTTTACCATGCCTTCCTCTCAGCATATTGGTCTCAAGCTACACAAGACCGAGTAAAACATAGCATCATGATGATGAAACACTTTGAACAATCTGAATTTTCCAATCTTGTCAAATATTTTGAAGACATGTTGCATAAGAATCAATATCTTTCAAACCCATACAGCCCTCAGAACGCATCCGCATTTGCTTAATCAAATTGCCTGAACATTTACGACACATTATTTTGCAGAACGTTGCAAAGACGACATTGAAGCTTTTCAGGGACTCTTACAAGAATTAGAAATTGACACAGACAGTTGTGGGATGCGAAAACAGGAAAACAACCACTACAGGTCACATCCGTCACAATTCCGTGACAACAGAAACAATAACTGGACACGACAAGGCTATTCTCACAACAGAAATCGTGACCAAAACAGACACCACCCGTATGATAACCGTTGGCAGAGTAGTAATAATTACAGAGAAAGATTGCATTTCCGTAGTAATGAATATGACAGAGACAATCATAGAAACAGACAATATCGCAACCAGAACTATTATTATCAAAGGAGACAGAATAACTTCAGACGCAACAGTTCAGCGCACAGTTACGATTTAGGGAGAAATTCTCCACCACGTGACGGACAAGGAAGAAACTACGGAATCTACCGACATGACGACAGACGATATATTCGTAACGACAGACCTGAATTTCAGCAGAACTGGCGGGATTCAAACAGAGCAGGGCACTTTCGACAAGGTGAATTTGTAGAAGTTAGGTCTCCTAATCCCAATAACGACGCGCGCCAACAAAGGAACAGATAATGACTCGCTCCGCTAGCAGCCGCATGCGCCAGCTGGCTCAGAGAAAAATAACATAGATGCTAACCTTGAGAAAAATTCCAGTATTCTTTACCAACGTATA
The DNA here is from genome assembly GCF_023898315.1 of Schistocerca nitens. Taxonomy (NCBI): domain Eukaryota; kingdom Metazoa; phylum Arthropoda; class Insecta; order Orthoptera; family Acrididae; genus Schistocerca; species Schistocerca nitens. The sequence goes on along the minus strand of NC_064615.1, from coordinate 216,092,900 downwards.
CCGCATGATGATTCCGTTCAAGTTGAACCTCTGCATAGTAGGAAGAGTAAAGGCTTGCACCACATTTCACATGTAAAACCGTTTATTGAAACATAATCTGCTTTTTAACTTTGTCTTTGCCATAAAACTTTTCACTTCACATTTCTAGTATGCTTTGTCAGACTTAAGAAACTGTTAACATGCAACAATGTTTGAAGTTAAATATCCAGTCTAGAACCTAGGGAACATATTTAAACAGAGATTATGAATGCATTGTTATTGCGAACAGACGACACAGTGTTACTGTGTGTGTACATTCTTGCTTGTTAGTTGCACGATCACGTAACGACTATAAGGCTCACATACTTAGAACATATACCGGCACTGCTAATGAGATTTTCATGCAACATTTTGGTTTACTTGAAATGACATTCTTTATTTGAAGTAATTTCTGTGGGATTAAATATGACTTAGCATTTGGTTTTATTGACAGCTACACAATTATATCACGACGCTACTAATGTGTGACACAATTTACATTGTTGCTTTTGTGGTGTATCTGTTTTATATCTGCACAGTTTTTCTGAGTTCTTCTGGAAAGTAAAACATGTTTTAGTAGTAACTTTTGTGGTATAGCTACAATGAGACAGCCTTTTCCCTATCACAATAATACGTTACATTATAGTACTTTCTTGATCATGGTAAGGTACGTAATAACTACGATATCTATACGCAAGGTATTTCACTTTTGTTTATGATGAGGTAAGTACATTTACTTCTGCAGAACTTAGCTTTCGGAGGACGATAACTACGACACTTCCACAGAGATTATCTTACAACAAGACACACAGTTTAGCGCTACAGTACATGTATTTGAGTGATTAATTTTGTACTTAAAACATTTATTTTTAAATATATTTGGAGTACAATGATACAAAGGTTTTCCGTGATACATTTCATTCCATTGCTGTAATCTGTAACGCCTGAGGGTATAATTACATTAATCCTCAGGGGGGTGCACGCTTACTTTGTGTACTATGTGTTTGGCAAGCACAAGGAGCCCTAGCTAATATGGTTTCTGCTTATACAACTTTACACATCGGTACCATATTTCTCTAACACACAAATTACACAGCTATCTGATCATTTAACTGAGGGATAAACTTTTTCTTACTACATCAGTGACACATGTTACGCAATTACACAGTTGGGTAACTTCACACTTACGAAATTGTATTTTGTCTGTACTTTGTGAACTGTTCATATTTTTTCGGACCCATTGTGATATTATGAGAGCTTTGAATTATATATTTGGTATGGTATCACGATTTTTAAAGTACGTTTGAGGCAGATGACACTTTTGACATGAGCAGAGAATTTTTTTTAGGTTTTGAAATTATTGGAGGAAGCTATGACGATTTTGAGAGTTGACTGAGGTGTTATGATGTTATTATTATGACGACGATGTGTATTATGCTGCTGAGGTATGCTTATGGTCAATAAGCTGATGCTATATCAGGAATTTGATTATGCTACGTATCTGTTATGATGAACAATTGAAGAAGTGTCGACGAATATTTATATGTGTAATAAGGTAAGGAGCAATGAATAGTGGTTAGGGACTCTGACTTGTGAAAAAGGATGTTGGAAACCAAGAATCGTACTTTAAGAGTTATGAAATGTGTGTAAATGCATGAATGTATTACAATGCCGACGAAAATTTTTTTGGACTCTGTTATATCAATAGGATTTTGTTTCTACACACTTGTAACGCAAATTCTCGACCTGTGAAATTTTTTATATGAGACTGTCACTGTAGCGGAAACTGCTGTCGTAAATATTTCCATAAGAAAGTTAAGTGACCACCTGCACGTAATGCGTCGTGGGCACCCAGATGGGCGACAGTCGCCTGGAAAGAATTCATTAGTGAGTGCCTTTCAGAGGCACAGGGGAAAAAAAAGGCCATTATCCTCGCTATTGACATTCCTTTGTAGAAAGCATCGCACAAAACGACACGGTCGAACTTGAAAACATATGATTATACTGTGGAGTTCTTAATTTATGATATTTACTAAAATGCCTAATGAAACTATGAGAAACATTTCACGGCTATTGTCTTGCTAATTGAGAGAAATGCCATATGGCTTGCTTTATGTATTTATTTACTCATTTTGTTTAATATCTAGTTTCTAGCTGCACTGAGCATTGGTTAAAAAAAAATTTATAGATGTACTAATATAAATATTTTCTGTCTACAGATCGAGTAAATAATAATTTTTTCAAAAAAATGAGGGAGCACAAAAAGACATTTACCTTCACAGGAACTGCATTCATAATTTTCTTTTCAAGTACTTGGTACTTTATTTTGTAGAATAAGTTGTGGTGCACCACATTAATGACATAGATATTAAGATGTGATTAGACATTTCCCTTATCTGCATTGTTGTCTTTACTGTAATATTTTTCTGCTTGAGCTCTGTCATGTTTAGATATAATTTATTGCATTTGCTTCTGCTGTTTGCCAGGCATAGTAATACTAAATTTCACTTTGCATTACTCTGTTAAGCCAGTTTTACTACTGATTTATTTTCCTTGTTTGCTGCTCATTGCGTAATATTAGTTGTAATATTGCTGCTTGCTTGGCCAATTTGAATATTTTGTCATTGCTGTTTGTGTTAATTGTTTTGTACTGCTGCATTGCCTCGTCCCTTAGTTTAGCATCTGAGCTCAGCAGATTTAAGTTAGCTTAAGATGGGGTAGGCTATATGAGGGAACGAGTTGTGATGAATTGGAAGAAATGCATTGAGAAGCTGTAAGAAAATGGTTTGGCCAAAAAAAGTATTTTGAAAGAGAATATGAACCAAAAAAGTAGGGTTTAGGGACAACAGGTTTAGGTAGGATTTTCTTGGAAATAAATAATGAGGTACGAAATATGTGAACATATAAATACAGAAAGCTTGCTTGGATAGGATTTTTAGGTGGAAACAAATGTTGAAATAAGATGAAAGATCTATGGAATGAAGTTTTGGGTTGGACTACAGTACCAAATGTTACACCGAAAACAAACCCTGTCCTTTCCTTTTGTGTTATCCCACTATGTGTTTGTGTACCCTTGTGTATTTGTTTTCATCCTGTCTCTGTTTAGTTTCATAGAATTTTTTCTTCTTCTAATACTAAGCTACATTTACTATGATGAGGAATACTGTTATCCTCAAATATAATTTGCATTAATAATATGTTATTTACTTTGTAAAGATTTTAGACATTATTAATTCTGTTCTGTTTTAATACTCATGTGTGAAGTTGATGTTTCAATAATTATTCTGATCTTTTATGTATTTACTTATGTCATAATTCCTGTAACACTGATGTATATGTTATTTCGATTCTTTTGTAAAGCCTGTACTACAAATGTTATCTGTATTGTTATGTTCTTTAATGATGTATTTTGTACCTTTGTAATTGTATTCTTATGTTATACAATTGTAATTGACACCAGTTCATCAAATTAAGTAACTTGTAGGTTCCATTTCACTGCACACGTTTCTGTTGGTCATAGTATATGGACAATATATGAGAAGTAGGGACTGATAGTGTTTGCACGTGTGTTAATAATTCAGCAAGGGACTGGATAACAGAATTGCTGGTTCTAAGGACAATTAAAAAAAACTTTGTGAGTGCACAAGTGGTGGTTTATGGACTTGCTATATTGTCCGCAAGACTCTTCGATGGTGATTGTGCACCTGCACATTTGCAACAGATGGCTGCTGGCCGTCTCTACAAGGACTACAGTGGGTCTGCACCTTTGATGACCCACCAATACCATTATTTCTACAAGGACTACAGTGGGTCTGCGTCTTTGCTGACTCACCGGTACCATTATTTCTACAAGGACTACAGTGGGTCTGCGCCTCTGGTGGCCCACCAATACCGTAATCTCTACCAGGACTACAGTGGGTCTGCTCTGTGATGACCTACCTACCAATACTCTTCAAAATTTCGACTGACTCTGCTGTGGGTTTGCTCTGTTGTGGACCAATACCTGTCTGCATGTCAAGAGTCAGCACTGTCTTTCCGTTGGAAGGACAACACTACTTCTTCAAGATTGAATGGAAATCCACTACTTCCGTGTGCATTTTCTTTTACTGCTCAGACTTTGAGAAAAACACTGCAATGTTACTGTGATGAATGATCAGGAATGTCTTTATGGACTGTGAGAAAATTTTAGCTTTTGACCAACATTGTATCAAGAAGTGTGTGCATTTGATATCTTTCTTACTGTAATTATGCAAAATTTTTTTCAAATCTGTATTGGCCAGTGCCCAAAACAATTTGTAAAATTTTTTTGTGGGGAGCATGGGGGCTATGTAAGTAGGCTGTTTATGTTTTCTTATTGGCAACGTTACGTAGCGCTCTGTATGAAAATCACTGGCTGTGCTGTGTGCAGTCTGTGGCTAGTTTGCATTGTTGTCTGCCATTGTAGTGTTGGGCAGCGGCAGCTGGATGTTAACAGCGCGTAGCGTTGCGCAGTTGGAGGTGAGCCGCCAGCAGTGGTGGATGTGGGGAAAGAGATGGCGGAGTTTTGAAATTTGTATGACTGGATGTCAATTATGACTATTAAGGTAAATACAGTGTTTGTTCTCTAACAAAATCTTTCATTTGCTAACTATGCCTATCAGTAGTTAGTGCCTTCAGTAGTTTGAATCTTTTATTTAGCTGGCAGTAGTGGCGCTCGCTGTATTGCAGTAGTTCGAGTAACGAAGATTTTTGTGAGGTAAGTGATTTGTGAAAGGTATAGGTTAATGTTATAGTCAGGGCCATTCTTTTGTAGGGATTTTTGAAAGTCAGATTGCGTTGCGCTAAAAATATTGTGTGTCAGTTTAAGCGCAGTCACGTATAATTGTACAAAGGGGACGTTTCAATTTTCCCATCCGAATTTTCTCCGTGTACTACGGCACTAACCAGAAGTTTGGCGCAATTATTTACGCAAGGACACAGAAACGTACTGTAAACAGTTAACATTTGTAACCCCAGAAACTGAAAAAGAAGCCAGTGTCATAGTGTGGCTGCCGGGCCCCACGAGAGACTCGCCGTAACGTTGAGGTTTTTAGAGACTGACAGGAGTTACAAGGACCCAGAATTTCCTAATTTTGTATGAGGGACACAGTAAATAACGGTTGGTGAGTACGAATATTAAAACTGATTTTTGCTACTTAAGGGGAGAAACCACATTAGGAGAGGCTGTTTGACACTGTTCAAATTTTGACATCATTTCATTCATATTTCGAACAGTTTTTGTTAATTTTTTTGAATAATTGCAGACAAAAATAACGAAGTTACGCTGTGATGTCCGCTGAAGATTGCAAGTATAGTTCTCCAATTGCGTGCAGTGTAGCCATTCTGATTTTCATCTCAAATCAAAAAGATTTTTATTTTACATTAATAATTTATTTTCTAAAAATATGAACCCCAGTGCAGCTGAAAATAATGAGAATTAAAACTTTTACAAGCGTTGGAACAAATTACTTCGATTTTCAAGACTTTTTTCTCTAATTATGGAAAGAAAAATACCCTTAAAATCACGGTATCATCTCACAAGTTGGTTCATATAATTCGTAATTTTATAAAGAATCACATTATCAGTTTTCATAATCATCGGTTCTATAATTTTTGAGTTAGACTGGACGCAAATGTCAAAAAAAGTCATTTCGAGATAAACGAGTTTGAAAAATAAATTCTCGGAAACTAGAAATTGAAGGAACTTAACAATAATGTAAAAGGGTTACCGATTAATCTGCGATTCCAGCTCCGGCCGTTGTGGACGAGCGGTTCAAGGCGCTTCAGTCCGGAACCGCGCTGCTGCTAACAGTCGCAGGTTCGAATCCTGCCTCGGGCATGGATGTGTGTGATGTCCTTAGGTTAGTTAGGTTTAAGTAGTTCTAAGTCTAGGGGACTGATGACCTCAGATGTTAAGTCCCATAGTGCTCAGAGCCATCTGAACCATTTTTTGCGATTCCAGCACCATATAGTAATCCTTCTTCTCCCTCATAGGCTTCGTTTTGCGTTTGCAGCAGTGCTTCCCGAGCTTTCCGACCTTCCTGTGATTCCAATGAACTATGTCGATTCTGCCGGCTCATGCGCTGGTTATCCATTTGTTCGGCATAATTGAAACTCTGAGTGCATATTACAATTCTTGACCATCAGAGGGGATGATTCCCTTCATTGAATAAGCCCACTGCTAAATATGAAGCCAGTTCAACGACTTTTAGTCTGGAGTGCAAGTTTTTAGGAGCTAATCGCCAAATAGTGGAATTAAAACTTTCATTCGCATTTTGTGTGTGGCCACCTAAACATCTCTCCCGTAATTCATCCCATGATAAATCTTCATATATTGTTATAATTTTGCTTCTGTACGTCGGAGTGCAGTGGTGCAGGGTGGAATCCATGTTCCATTCCAAGGGCTGTTCGTTTCTGCCACTCTCACCAGCTGTCTTCTCCCTCTTGCCGAGGATTATCATCCGTGCAAATCAGATGATAGTATGTCGCCATATTTGCTTTTTTCATGTCTGTACCAGTTGTGCACTTGGTTTTATGCTCATAAACGAATGTGGATTTCGCTTGAAATTTTGATAGCGAATTCTTGGACAGTTAAGCTAACGACTTATGCAATAAAAAAAATCGGATTTTTTTAAAGTTAACTCGAGCCTAATGTGGTTTCCCACCTTAAGTCCTTTTCGTAATCTTCTATGTCTAACTGTGATCTTTAACATTCAAGAAGGAAAGTACATCAAAGCACCACAAATAACGTTCATAAATTCATCCGTTACAGCTTCAGGTATCATGAACGCTTTTATTTTCGCAATCTCTTTGCTGTAAAATTTTCTAAATGGGTTGATCTTTTTATTGACCAACTGTTTTATAGCTTCACGGTCCATCTCTTTCTTCTCATTAACCAAACTTATCCACAGTTTTCCTTGTCTCGGTTGACGTAATCCTTAGAGTATACGTGCCAGAGGCAAAGAAAACTTTGGTACTTCTCTATGAACTCCGTGAAAAATTCGTGAGTCCAGTGTAGCAGATACATCATTTTCTTTCGTCACTACACACACTAAAATGAGAGTTGGAACCTCTAGCGTCACCGAGAGCAGATTGGCTGCAGAACTAAGTTTGGGCGACAAGACTGACGAGCATCTACAAGAACAGACTCGTCGGCAGTTTTGCACGTACGTAAAGTACAGTCTTTTGCGACTTTCTCAAACTTCATTTAAGTCATGCAAGACTGACAAACTTACATCCATATGGAAAGTTTTATTTGTCAAATCTGGCATGGTCAAGCAAGACTTCGCTTGCAAACATTGTTTCTGTACGAAAGAGCGCGCATATAACGTCCCCAAACAATATGTGCTTTCTCCTGAGTGTTGATTGGTTGGTTGGTTGATTTGGGGGAGGGAACCAAACAGAGAAGTTGAAATGTGTGTGAATTTCTAAGGGACCAAACTACTTAGGACATCGGTCCCTAGACTTACACACTAATTAAACTAACTTAAACTATCTTACGCTAAGAACAACACATACACCCATGCCCGAGGGAGGACTCGAACCTCCGACGGGAGAACAGAGAGGTCGTCGGTGCCATCGGATTAGGGAAGGATGGGGAAGGAAATAGACAGTGCCCTTCCAAAGGAACCATCGCGGTATTTGCCTGAAGCGATTTAGGGAAATCGCGGAAAACCTAAATTAGAATGGCCGGACGCAGGTTTGAACCGTCGTCCTCCCGAATGCGAGTCCAGTGTGCTAACCATTGCCCCACTTCCCTCGGTCTCTGTTCAGGTCATAGCTCCAAATTTGTACTTCTTGAGTGCGTTGTGCAGTCCGAATTATAGGTTTTGTTTCTGAATTACTTCAAATTACGTACGAAAGTTGAACAGGAAGCTCATCTAAACTGGAGAACTGATCAATGAGGTCCGACAATGAACTGAAAACTGCAAAAGCAAACAAAGGTTGCCGCTGCTCCTGGTACGAAGGAGTCTGCTTTCAGGAAAAGAGTGAACGCGGTGAGTAGAAACTATAGCTTTTGAAACTTCCCGGCAGTTAAAAACTGCGTGCCGGACGGAAACTAGAACTCGGGATGTATGCCTTTCGCGTGCCAGTGCTCTACCAACTGAGATACCCAAGCACAACTCAGGACTCCTCCTCACAGGTCTGCTTCCGCCAGTATCTCCTCTCCTACCTTCTGAATTTCAGAGACGCTCTCCTGCGAAACTCGCAGAACTAGCACTCCTGGGATAAAGGATATTGCGGGGACATGGCTTTGCCACAGCCTTGGGGATGTTTCCCGAGTGAAATTTTCACTCTGCAGCGGAGTGTGCGCTGATATGAAACTTCCTGGAAGATTAAAACTGTGTGCCGGAGTGAAACTCGAATTCTGGACCTTTGTATTTCGCATGCAAGTGCTCTACCAACTGAGCTACCCAAGCACGACTCACGCCCGGTCCTCACAGCTGTACTTCCGCCAGTTCCCAGTCTCCTACCTTCCAAACTTTACAGAATTGGCTAGATTTTGGCGCTTCCATAGGAATGGATCCAGTGCATCAACAGAGGGAGATGGTGGTACGAAGAGTGCTCTTCATTTGAGAGTGATACTGCGTTCATTTTTGACATTTACTAAATGCGTATTCTTTGAGCATGTTTTGCGTACTCTTAAGCGCAAGTGAGTGACAGAGTAAGCATTTCCCGTTTACTGTATTTTTGAAAGGTTCGACAAAAATATTACCTGTCTACTGCTGTAGTTTTCTGAGCACGTAGATTTTGTGTATAAATCTAAAATGGTTTTGTTTTCCTATTGACAATAACTCAAATATTTACAGTTATTCCTTAACAGCGCTCTCTTAGGTATGGTTCCCCTAATTAGTAATCCTCAGAGGGCGAGTCTTACTCGCACTTCTCCGGTTTATTTTATTGATTGCTGACATAATATATTTTAATCAACTTTTAATGTTGTTACATCTTATTCTTGGGATTAAGTCAGTGGGAAGCCTGAAACCCCTTCTTCAGGAGCAGTTCTTCAAATCTCGACACAAGACCGAAAATTTGTCTCGCATCTCTTTCTCCACATGACTTCCAATGCTGAAAAACTAATCTCACATAACAGGGAAATTGCAAAAGTGTCGAAACTCATAGGGTCTTGTTACCAACTTGTGGATACTCCTGCTTCACCAAGCAGCAACACTCGAAGCAGTGATAAGAAAACGAACTCATTTTCTGTGTATGGAGTCAAAAGGAATGTCGGTAAATTTCTCTTGTTCTTTTGTGGTACCGTAAGTGTTAATGGAAATTCTGTATTGAAATAACCTTTTATCTAGTTACGTTGATGAACCTGCTCTCGAAAATCCTTCAGAAAGTACTCACTGAATTCAGTTAAATGATTCGTAAACATAGCTCAGCTGAAAATCATTGTCTTCTAAAACAGTGTTAAGAGAAAGGTGGAACACAAAATAAGTTCTGTGATATTTCGACAACGTGCCATGTAAATAAGAACCAACAAAAAGCAAGAACGCTCGCTGCATACCAAGAGAAACTTGCGAGATGGCATACCGTATTTGTCGTCTTCAGTTGGTGGGCTATCACAGCCCATAAACATGTGCTTCTCCAAGCACTATCACATTCGGTCTCTTGAGAACCTTTTCGTTATTGGCACGACTTGTTGTAATAAAATGATGAGAAAGGTAATATACAGACATCAAAAAAACGTTTGCACCACTCCGGTTCCCAGAACTCCTGAAGATTAACGTTTACTGTGGATATTGTATCACAGACACAGTCCCTTTCACTGTTCAGAGATGACACTGAACCCGCCCAAAGATGTAAACAACCATGCATGAGCAGCGCCTATTAGACGGAGGGCGTCCGACTGCCGATAAGTTCCAGTTATTCCACCTGGAAAGAGATACACGACTCGTGTTCTCTGTAGTTCAATCATGCCTAGACGGTCAATACCGCGGTTCGATCGCGTCCGCAGCGATGTTGTTCGGACATAGAGGAGATACAGAGGGACAGGAATTATCATGACATGCCTCGCTCAGGCCGCCCAAGGGCTACTACTGCGGTGGATGACCGCTACGTACGGATTATGGCTCGAAGGAACCCTGACAGCTGAACCACCATGTTGAATAATGCTTTTCGTGCAGCCACAGGACGTCGTGTTACGACTCAAACTGTGCGCCGTAGGCTGCATGATGCTCAACTTCATTTCCAACTTCCATGGAGAGGTCCATCTTTGCAACCACGACACCATGCAGGGCGGTAGAGATGGACCCAACAACATGACGAATGGACTGCTCAGGATTGGCATCACGTTCTCTTCATCAATAAGTGTCGCATATGCCTTCAGCCAGACAATCGTCGGACAAGTGTTTGGAGGCAACCCAGTCAGGCTGAACGCCTTAGACACACTGTCCAGCGAGTGCAGCAAGGTGGAGTTTCGCTGCTGTTTTGGGGTGGCATTATGTGGGGCCGACGTACGCCGGTGGTGGTCATGGAAGGCGCTGTAACGGCTGTACGATACGTGAATGGCATCCTCCGACAGATAAATCAACCATATTGGCGAGGCATTCCTCTTGATGGACGACAATTCGCGGCTCCACGTGCTACTGGGTATTAGAGGTACCTGTGTACAGCAATCTGGACCACCACATCTGAAGGACTCGCTATATGGTGGTACAACATGCAATGTGGGGTTTTCATGGGCAATGAAAAGGGCGGAAATGATATTTAAGTTGATTTCTATTCCAATTTTCTGTGCAGGTTCCGGAACTCTCGGAACCGAGGTGACGCAAACCTTTTTTTGATGTGTTGATGTGTGTAGGTGGTTAAAGAATTATTTTCGAGTTTTACGACAGCACACTGTTGTAAAGCAATGACACATTGAGGATTCATCAAAAATTTATCGTCCTTGTGTAGGATTTGTTATAAATAAATGTCAGTCATTACATCGGCGGTTAACACCTTCAGAACACCGTACCATAAAATAAAAGTGCGTTTATAGCAGAATTTCAGTGTAGCGTAGCTGGTAGGGGCGTCACATTACGAAACAGTGGTTAGTGGGTTCACTTGCCACTGAATACAGTTTCAATTCACGTTTTCTGAAAGACTGTGGAACTTACTAATCAAATTAATATCAATAATTTCTGTAATTTTGGTATTATGTAAATATAATAATGTAAATAATATAAATCGGTCAAGGATGACTTTGTTGGGTTTTATGAACTTTCTGATGTCCTTACTGACTGTTCATGGATATTAAAGTTTTTATTTATGCATCCTACAGATAGAACAATATGACTACCGTATGAACAAGGGAGGAAATGTGTGTTTTAATAAAAGATAGTGCAAAACTTCAGCGCCAGTCCACGTTTGTACACAAACTGTGTGGTTCGAGAGCCAAATAAAGCCGACAACCGTCGCTGGAGAGCTCTGAGAGCGCAAAATCACGTTAACCATCTGCTCTCGTGTGCCGACGTCGCTCTCTCCCATGACGTTGGATTTCCCGTCCGCGTCCACGTCAACGTTAGCTGCCTCGTCCCGTGTGACGACAGCTTAGGCATGTATTACACAATGCACCTAAGGTGTACACCTCTGCAGTAGCGCTCCAAGTGTGTGCTTATGGAATAGCAGACTGGTTTACGTCGTCCACTACTTGCGAAATACTACTCAAATAGGTATGGTAAAGTCGCTCACTCATATCAAAAATTTCGGGGAGGGTAGTTCACCCATATATTTCTAACATTCTGCGTGGTGTCTGTTTGTTCTAAGTCGTGTTTTTTAGGGACTTGACTAGTTTGAACCTGGGACCTGTTGCTGGTAAGGAGACGCCAGACCGCACATGACATGTAGAGTTCAGAAGAGTTCAGTGAGACTAGCGATGATATAATCAAATACTTAATGATTTCAGCGTCAGCTCCACTGCACTCCCTGTAAAAGAATCTTAATACTAACTAAATTTAGTGGAAGGGGTTCAAGGCTTTCCTATTTTTAGTTAGCTGGTGAAATAACGTCGAAAAAGCAGTTAAGTTCACCATTGGAAATATTATTCTACTCACAAAACATTGTTTATAAATTGCACTATTGATAAAAGGAAATATTTTAATACAGGATGATAAAAACCAACTGCATTCAACAAAAATGTGAACGAATATTCCGTGAATGGGTTTCCAAGTTCTATAATGGATCGAAGGATGACCTATGCCACATCACATCTATAATCTAGATTTAAGTTAAGTTTCATAAAAGAGAAAACTATCAAAATGGTCTACAGTGACCCTCAATTATCTTTAATTACTTATCCAACTTGTCGTAAATTACAGTGGCTGAAGTGGCTTCTCAATAATTATATAACAGAAAAATCATCGCGTTTCAGCTTTTTACTTCAAGTAGCAAATGTGAATACCATGAGATTTAATTGACGATAGACACTAGTATTACGCAAAAAGGGGATGTAACAGTGAAGTCTTACGCGCTCAAAAATGCGGCATCGTGTGCGTTCATTACCTTGTCGGTGTTTAGGCAGCGTCAGGGGGCGGCGGGCGGCACAGCTCCATGCACCTCGCCATCTCGGAAGCAACTCTCTCCTAACTTCACCTTACTACAATTTACCGAAGTTGGTTTAAAATAAGCTATCTGGCTGTGTATTCAACTGACCAATCAGGGTCTCAATGTTAACCTTAACCTCTGCCTACAAAAATTCTGTCAATCCAATGAGAAACGTTATACTTTTCGTGGTGGGGCAATGTTTTTAACGTTTGCAACGTAACAGAGACGCGAAAAAGTCTCACCCTAAAACTTGCAGCTGGTGTGGCACTTTTAGTGTTATCATAAGATCTATACTGTTCTTCTGGAGGGCTCTATCTTTTAACATGGGCTGGGGGATGGTTTTGGCGGTCAGCTGGAGACGTGGGTGTCCCTCCCTTATCATAGGGCCTTTTAACTTGACACGGTTCTGCTCTCGGCTTCTGTTCTCGTTTCTTCCCTCAGAACTGCGTCTGTTACACGGTGGGAAGGTATGACATGCATTTAGGCATTCTTGTGTTAGTCTGTGGTATTCCATTTGCTCACTCATTGATCGTATTACTTTAGTTAATTTAATGTCAGGATTTATTTGGAGCTATGTGACATACTGCCGGATTTGCTATCATGTCAGGGTTTTCATGGAAGGTGTTGGATTTGCCTGACACCTTACATATCACCACCCTTCGGACTTAATTTTCGCACTGAAGTTAGGCAATGATTGAATCGTTGTCTAAGTCAGTCAAAAAATTATTCCTTTATCTAAATTTTGTTGCCTACTGTTCAGCCACGTTATTCTGGTTCTGTGCTAGTTTGTATTACTAATTTATATTTTTGTATTCTTCCACATTATTCTCAAACATATGTTTATATTGACAAGAGAAGAATATTTTTATGCTATTATCATTATTAATTTTTAATTATTTTCTTTCTTGATTTAAGTGTGAAGTTTGTTTTTTAAGAAGTTTGTTATCGAAAGTGAGGAGTCTTTCACATCGATTTTCTTAGAAATATTTTTTTATAAATGTAGTAATTAAGTAAAATCTATTCCTAACACATTTTCTAAATATCATGTACAAGTAAAATGTTTTTGTTTCTAGACACTCACTTCAACATTGTTACACTAACAAATAAGAATTATTTCCAAGAATTGCTTTTACAAAGAAATATAGATACACAAGTATTGAGATATTATCCTAACAAATGGTACAAATGTTAAATAAAAGGGAAAATATCTAACAAGATAATTTTTTATTCTTTGTTTTTATAAGGAGAAAATAAGTAAAATATAGTTATTCTATTATTTTTATGAGGAGAAAATAAGTGGCATATAGTTTTAGTGTTTATTATGCCTTACTTTTGTTCTTTATGTACTGTCCATTTCAGAACTAATGACTTATTTTTATCGATAGTCTATTTTTTACTTAAGTCCATAGTCAATGACTGTTATTTTGTAGTTTATTAGCTGTCTGGTGTGCTTAACTTATTTAGTTTTTCACATGTTTCTTTTGCACAATTCCTACATCGCATAATTTGATTTCACACATTCACACAATCCTATGAATGTTTAAGCATAAGGTTGGCGAATGTTTTTGCACAAAGTTGATGGACTTGAGCGAGATGGATGTGGGCAAGTATTTGATGAAAAGCTTCGTTCGTCGTTCCTTGTTGGCTTTGCAATGGTGTGTTGCTGTTGTGGAGGTCCCATAATGGGATGGCGCTGTGAGTACAGAATCTCGTGGTTTACTGGCTTTGTATGCGTGAAAGTCATCGTTATGTGTCGCTGAAAGCGGTCGTTTTTCGTTGTGATACTTCGCAGACGACTAGATTACAATAGGATAGGGATTTGGGAAGGTATATCGTCTATTCTTCACCCATCTTCTTTCTTGGTCTCAATCTTGCGAATCTTCAACTTCTGTTCTTCCTGCTTTTTCTTTGCTTCTTACTTGATTCTTGGTTCTTCTCTGGGCAGGATATGGGAATATTTATTGATAACTAGTCGCTTTGAAGTTCTCCTCTTAGTAACAGTTTGATAAATTGTTTGGACGTGTCATTTCTACTTTGTGTAAGTTTTCTTCAGTTTCGTGCATCAGCGTGCTGTTTAATAGCAGTAGTGTGACTTTTACACATATATTTTGCCAGTGGTGGCTTGCCCAAGCGGTCTTCTCGTTGCGCCGTTTTTTGCTCGCTCCGCTGAGTCGGGGCGTCCCGGGACCCTCCTGGCCTTCCATGTGTCTCTGCAGGGTTCTGCTTAGCAGCAGATTTACTGCCCACTTCAGATACAAGGGCCCTGTGTTGGTCTCGCTGTCCTTTCCCTTCTCTTGACCCTTCTGCCTTGTAGGAATCGTGTCTTGCTAATTACGTCCTTTTCTTTCCTGATACTTCTTGCGTTGTGGGTCGTTGCATCTGGTTGTTGCTGGAGTTTTTACAATGGTTCTTATAAAAAGTTTTACTTATATTCATCTAACATATGTCTACTACCTACATTGTTTTAAACCTTTTTTAAAAAGCTTTAGAAATTTCGGCGCCCTTTCCATGTTAAATTCTAAGATATTTTGAGTCTTAACTTCTACAAGAATCCTCAAATTCGTTTTTTATTTTTTTGTGTAGTGTCGTGGTGTATAGCATTTTAGTATTTCATGCTGTTAGACTATCTACGCTTTATCCCTCTTCACCTTAATCTATGGTACTATTGATGTTATTTTTGTTTTTGTTTTTATTGAAACTACTTTCTTTTCCCCACCTTCCTCTCTATTCATTCTTCTTTCTCCTGACGATCTTCTCTGCAACATAAACTTGAAATATTGTGCTGATTATTTACTTGAACTTCTTGAAATTTTTCGTCAATTTCTTTATGGATTTCTAACATGAGTTGAGGCGATTCTCCCTTTTGTGCATAGCATTCTAATTCTTCATCCTCTTTATCTCGCATCATTCTTAATTGTTTGTTTATAACTGGTATTTCTTCTAATTTTAGCTTTTGCTCAAAGAGAAGTGTGACATTCCCAAATGTTACGCTACCTTTCCACATATTTATTATTGCTTGTCTCTCATTTAAAAAATCAACACCTATAATCAAGAAGTTGGCTTCGATCTTTTGACCTTGGCACAAAAGAGTTAACCTTGTTTGTCTCGTAACTTCCCCAGCATTGTTTCTAATAGGACCGCTTACTTTAATCTTAGGTGTTTTCAGAACTGGAAATTCCTCACTGACATTACACTGCATGAATAAATTTTCTGAGATCGTGGTCAGTTCACTTCCGCTATCAATTACAATATTGACTGGGATATGCTTTACCATGGCCTTCACAATTGGTTGAATTTGAAAGGGTTGGTTCTGTTCTTCTTCTTATTGCATCAACAAATCCTCCACTGAATCATACATGAGTCTTTTCAGGAATTTCCCTTGTGAATTCGAACTTTCTCTAGGATAAGCTTCGACTGCTACGTCTCTCTCTTTTATTTCCTCTTCTCTATTTCTTCCTTCATTTACGCTTTCTTCAACATCATCTACTTTTTCCTCATCTTCGTCTATCTTCTCCTTCTTCATCGCTACTTCTACATAATCGCATTTAAATGGTCTAATTATCGCTTCATAACTTTCTTCATTACATTATATACGTTGGGTTGTGTGCCCACTAGTAACTTATTTTCAACTTCTGTCGACTGCACATTATCCTCATTGAATTCGCTTTCCCTGGTTTCCATCCCAAATAGCTCTGCAATAGTCATTACTTTGTCCTTTCCTCCTACATTCGTTGTGCATGCCTCTGGTAATTCATCTTCCTCGTCAGTATTCTCCCAATTAATTTCGTCCCAACACAATATTGTTATTTTCCTGTCTTCGTTTTCATCTGGTCCCTGCGGATTTGTTTCTTCCTTCTTCTCTTCTCGTGATAAGGTATTTACTTCCCTGTTCAAGGTGCTGCAATTGTCCTGGGTCAGTGCGTCATTCCCTTTGGCATGGGCGCTTAGCTGTCAATTCGAACGTTTTTCGGGGTTTGGTGGTCTTACCTCCGCCTCTTCTATCTGTATTCTCTTTTCTTGCTGTGCTTGTTGATATTGGTTTCTTTGTTGATAATTTGTCGGTCTATTGGCGCTCCAATACCCGTTCCGGTTGTTGTTATTCCCTCTGTAATAGTTGTTGCCGTTCCTGGGTGAATTATAGTTATTGCCATATTCTCTTCTAAATCCATAACCGGTTCTTTGTTGAAATCTATTGTCGTTTCTTGGTGCGAAGTTATCACGTGGTTCGTAATTATTGTTTCTTCGTACTGTGTCTTGTGGTTTCCACTGCTTTTTGCTTTCGTTTTCACGTGCGCTTCGTCTTTTTCTTGCGTCATTTTCCGAAAATATGAACTATAGTTCCCTTAGAATACCTTTAAATGCTTCGACGTCATTGCCTCCGCGACCTGCTGGTATTTCAATGGTAACTTCATCGCGCATAATTTAATCAACTCTCCGTCACTGTATGGTACATCTAAGCATTGATTTTTCTTTGCCATTAATTCGAAAAATTTCATGGGACTCTTCTCTCCTGAATTTTCAAAATATGGGTTCTGTAATAATTCGTACTTCACTCTGTTCTGTGCTTCGCTGGACCAATATCGTGAGAGAAACTTCTCTCTGAAATCTTCGTACGATCGGCATGTCGCTGCAACATTCTGCATGGTTTCTGCGACTGTTCCTGACATGTGTGCACATATAAAGTCTAATTTGTGTGCTAGCGTCCAGTGTTCTGGTAATCCTACTCGGAATTGATCAATAGAAGTTCGTGGATGTAATGAGTTTCCTTCTCGAAAGTGTTGAAATTTTCTGACTGTGAGGAAATGATCGTTGTCGTACTTCGTCATAGTTCCATATGAAATTCGCGATTCTTCGCCACTTTTGTTTCTGATCATTTCTCCCGTCGTTCTTTCCGGTTGTGGTAGATCCATTGGATATTGTCCACTGTAACTTTCACCTACCCTTGCGTAGTATCGTTGGAGTGGTACGCAATAATTTTCTTCCATCGGTTGTGAACGTGTAGCTGAATGCATTGCACTGTAGTCTTCGCGACCTGACTTTCCATTGTCACGTATTGGTTCGGTATCTTGTCTGGCTAACCTTGCCGCTTCATTGCACGATCCAAACTGTCTTGACATATACATTTGTGGTTCTGCATGTGTTTGTGGTGCCGTTTGTTCATCAAAAATTTCGAAACGTGTTTGTTGCGGTGCAGGCTGTCTGATTTGACGTATGTTATTTTCCGCCTGTGATTGGAATCGTAAATGCATGATATCTTCGTTAATTTGCTTGTTTTTCCGGTGTTGTTACAGATACGGGTGTGGTTGCAGACTCAGTGCTTGTTCGATCCTGTTCACTACGCTCTTCAATGGTTTGCAACAACTCTGTTCGCAATTTCTGAAACTGTTGCTTCGTTTGCGCTTCTATTTTGATTATGCGGTTATCATATCTTTTCAGCGCTGCTTTTGTGATACGTTTGCGTAACACACTGTTTTCAACAATTTCACGCGCTGTACCTGCTGCTTGTCTAGTAATTACGTTTATCTGTTTCTCAGCACCCTCGAAGTCTTACGAGGATCGCCGAAATGCCTCGATTAATGAAGACAATGTGCACGCAGCACTACGTTAGCAGTGTATGGATAAGTTGAGAATTTGCGTCTGACAAGAGACGTGCTAGGGTAGTATGTGCAGTTGTGAAAACCACTCTGTCTGGAAAGCGCAGTGGGCAATGCATCTGCCTAGCAAGCACGAGATCTGGCTTTCACTTCCGGTCTGGCACAAATTTTCAACTTTCCGCATTGATTTAAATCGGAACCCACCATGGAGGCACAGAAAGGAGAGAGGTATCATACGTCACACACTTTAACCGGATGTCGGCCATCTTTGCTAGCCCAAAACATTAGATTCACCACATTCATACCTCCCCAGTTCACCGCGTTGAACTCTATTCTGCATAGAGATACACTTCTACGCAGTTCTGTTTCTTTGATTTTTTAATAATCATTCACTTTGTTAAAATGTACGAGATAAATAGCAATTCTTGCTTCTTTCCTCATTACACAAGTTTATGGCCAAGCAAAGAACACTTAGGAGTGTTTTTTGCAAACGTCATCACTAGAAATGTTGTGCATATGAGTTGAAAGCTGGAAATGTATCGAACAAGAAGCAGTACTGATACGAGTAGCAAACAAGCATTGGTTTCGAAGTTCCAGTTTCGTCTGCTATCTACATAAATACAGTAAAAGTAGAATTAAATGGATTACGAAAGCATGCGTTTCACGTCACTTCCTTCTTTTTCTGGTTACCCGAAATAAAGCGGCAAAAAACAGCTTACGTTAACGATGCCAAATGTGCTATATTACTATAGCAAACATGCTTTCGATAACAGAAGAACGTTCGAAACTGCTTTCCTGACACTATGTTATTCATGTTAAACTCTACAATTTTTAGTATGTAAGACAGTTTTGCGCGCACACTATAGAAATAATGAACAGAAGCAATCGTAAACAGTAGTCTGCTAATGTTTTGGGCTACATGAAATGGCGGCAGATCCCGCCTACTCCAGCTTCAAAACAATGTACAGCTTAAGTCTGTAGTGCCACCTCCGTTCTTTATTTACCTCCTTCGTACCCACTCTTCCTTTGTTTCTACAACAGAGATGGTTGTGCTACAGATCAGTGTTGAAATGCAAGTGACTTGAAATGTCTATCTGAAGCATTTGCTTTTGCAGTTTTCTTTCAACGAAACATATTCGCAAAGATTTTCGTATTTTCACCATCAAATATGTCGGTTTATATTATAAAACACTTTCGTTTGGTCATAAAACGAATTTTCAATGTGTACCAAATGTTTTGATTCACAACATATGAAAACAATAAATAAAAACACAATTTGGCACTCCTGTTCTTCGTAAACCCTATATTTGTTTTCATATGTTGGGAATCAAAATATGCGTTGCACATTGGAATTGCTTTTTATGGCCAAATGAAAATCCCTTATAATGCAAACCGACGCATGATGGTGAAAATTCGAATATCTTTGTGAAAATACGTCGTTGGAAGAAAATTACAAAAACAGATACTCCAGACTGACATTTCACGTAACCTGCTTTCTTTCACAGATCTGTTGAAGATTCGTCTCTGTTACACGCTTGTAACTGTGAATTATTGTACATTCTAGGGCAACTCACCAATACACCAATGTCTCACTTTTTTTTTTACGAAAGCATGTAGCCATCTGATGATGAATTGTGTAAATTCGAAAGCGGTAACGCTACTTTGTCAATGAAGTAACGCTAACCAATTTGTGGCTAGTTCCAGTATACCATCAACAATTCATACCAATCACCTCTTTACACAGTATAATATTACTACACAACATACACATTGTTTTGCTTTTTCAATGAAGTTCTAAAACTTACAACTATCGAGGGCTATAATTAAAGTGCAACTACTCACGGAGGTCCAGTGTGGGCTGTAACTATGGTAGTGAAACTAATGGGTTAATTCGGAACCGATTGACGCTGGGAAAAAATCAGATCCAATTTTGGTCACCAGGAGCAAATCTGGCACTCTACAGCGTTTTTTGATGTACCCGTAGCTTATATTGCACAAACCGTGTATCTGGTTGTCAAAAATAGAATCAATATTATGGTTGGTTCAAATGGCTCTGAGCACTATGGGACTTAACATCTCAGGTCTTCAGTCCCCTAGAACTTAGAACTACTTAAACATAACCAACCTAAGGACATCACACACATCCATGCCCGAGGCAGGATTCGACCTGCGACCGTAGCGGTCGCGCGGTTCCAGACTGAAGCGCCTAGAACCGCTCGGCCACAGGCAGCCGGCTCTTGCATTCACGGCGCCATATTTACACCTGGTGACCAAAACTGGAACTAAATTTTTTTTCCAGCAATAATGGTTCCGCATTAACTCGTGAGAACATCTACCGAGTACGATCATTACAGCCCTCCTGGACCTCTATGATTTACAGCACTTATAAGAACCTGGTACTCACCATCCGTGTGTCGAGTGGCGGAGAATGATCGACGGTAGAGTCTATGAATCATTGCATCATCACAAAATGTTAGAAAATGATATCGGAATGTATTAACAATTGCACGGAAGTTTCATCAAAGGATGATATGTGAGTTTTACATACTAGTTTGCTGGTGATCCGTATCGCAATTCGATCAGTAGATGCTACTGAACACTATCCATCTAAGGTGGTAATCCCACGCTCCTTCTATTACATTCGAGACACAAACCGTTGTCCGCCCTCAGAACCTGCGGTTATGTGCTGTGCGCACATAGCGAACCCGAGCTCAGCTGACGAAATTTCGCTGACTCTTCAGGTATATTTTCTGAGCACTGTCGCATATAATGGACCCGTGATATCTGGTGCCTCGTTACACAGTAACTGCATTTCGTTTGTTTTATTACCTCACTGATTTTTGTATCTCCATTGCACTGAAAATTTCTGCACCATAGTCGTATGTCAACGGTAGCCGCAGTTTGCCTTGTTTGGAAACAAATTAATTCCAGTCACTCGTGGTACTTGCTGTTGACGACAGTACTCTTCACCCTTAAAACTGCGAGTCTTGGGTTGGTGCATAAGTTCGTAGCGTTTTTCTTTAAGTTTCATAAACACAACAGGTACACGTAACACAGAATTCAGTCATCAATAACAAATTTTCCTTCACTATTTAAAACAGTTTGTCAGCGCTGGGGTAATTTTTCGTTTCCGCAACAATAGAAATCACCTGGTTTTGAAGTAAAGAACTTGTCATGTTCTCAGCGCATTTTCATCCGGAAAGGAGTTTTCTTGAAGGTTGTTTGATACCGAGCGGAAAGGTGAAAATGTGAGGGCGGAAGATCAGGCGAATAAGGTGGGTGCGACACGACGTCCCAGCCCAGCTCCTGTACAGTGTTTTTTGTCAGTCAAGCAGAATGCGATCAGGCGTTGCCGTAGAGTAGGATCACTTCACGCAGTTTTCCTGGTCGTTGTTCTAGGATTGCGTCTGGGACGCGTCTCACTTATTGCCAGTAAATGTCAGCGGTGATGGTTACGCCTCGGGGAAGCAATTCGAGAAACACCACACCATCGATGTTCCACCAGATGCACAACAATATTCTGTGATGCGCGCAGGCCTTTGTATAGGGAGTTAATGCTTTTCTTTTGGGGCTCAACCATCCTTTATTTTCCTTGTGTTAGCATAAAAACACCATTTGTGTCACCAGTACCGGAAACAGGATAGGAATGGTCGATGCGTTCACAAGACAATTAATGACGAGCAAACAGAGATGCACATATAGCCACCTGTTGATTTTTGTGATTTGGGCTTAGAGCATGCAGAACCCATACAACCGGTTTTTGAACCTTCCCCAATACATGCAAACGTCTCACGATGGTGGAATGATCATACACTAATGGCCATTAAATTTGCTACACCAAGAAGAAATGCAGATGATAAACGGGTATTCATTGGACAAATATATTATACTAGAACTGACATGTGATTACATTTTCATGCAATTTGGTTGCACAGATCCTGAGCAATCAGTACCCAGAACAACCACATCTGGCCGTAATAACGGCCTTGAAACGCCTGGGCATTGTGACAAACAGAGCTTGGATGGTGTATACAGGTACAACTGCCCATGCAGCTTCAACACGATACCACAGTTCATCAAGACTGGCGTATTGTGAAGAGCCAGTTGCTCGGCCACCATTGACCAGACGTTTTCAGTTGGTGAGAGATCTGGAGAATGTGCTGGCCAGGGCAGCAGTTGAACATTTTCTGTATCCAGAAAGACCCGTACGGGACCTGCAACATGCGGTCGTGCATTATCCTGCTGAAATGTAGGGTTTCGCAGGGATCGAATGAAGGGTAGAACCACGGGCCGTAACACATCTGAAATGTAACGTCCTCTGTTCAAAGTGCCGTGAATGCGAACAAGAGGTGACCGAGACGTATAACCAATGGCACCCCATACCACCACGCCGGGTGATACGCCACCAAGGAGATGACGAATACACGCTTCCAATGTGCGTTCACCGCGATGTCGCTAAACACGGATGCGACCATCATGATGCTGTAAACAGAACCTGGATTCATCCGAACAAAATGACGTTTTGCCATTCGTGCACCCAAGTTCGTCGTTGAGTACACCATCGCAGGCGCTCCTGTCTGTGATGCAGCGTCAAGGGTAACCGCAGCCATGGTCTCCGAGCTGATAGTCCATTCTACTGCAAACGTCATCGAACTGTTCGTGCAGGTGGTTGTTGTCTTGCAAACGTCCCCATCTGTTGACTCAGGGATCGGGACGTGGCTGCACGATCCGTTACAGCCATGCGGATGCCTGTCATCTCGACTGCTAGTGATACGAGGCCATTGGGATCCAGCACGGCGTTCCGTATTACCCTCCTGAACCCACCGATTCCATATTCTGCTAACAGTCATTGGATCTCGACCACCGCGAGCAGCAATGTCGCGATACGATAAACCGCAATCGCGATAGGGTACAATCCGACCGCCGGCCGGGGTGGCCAAGCGGTTAAAGGCGCTACAGTCTGGAACCGCGCGACCGCTACGGTCGCAGGTTCCAATCCTGCGTCGGGCATGGATGTGTGTGATGTCGTTAGGTTAGTTAGGTTTAAGTAGTTCTATGTTCTAGGGGACTGATGACCTTAGAAGTTAAGTCCCATAGTGCTCAGAGCCATTTGAACCATACAATCCGACCTTTGTCAAAGTCGGAAACGCGATGGTACGCATTTCTCCTCCTTACACGAGGCATCACAACAACGTTCCACCAGGCTACGCCGGTCAACTGCTGTTTGTGCATGAGAAACCGGTTGGAAACTTCCCTCATGTCAGCACGTTGTACCGAGCGGGGTGGCGCAGTGGTTAGACACTGGACTCGCATTCGGGAGGACGACGGTTCAATCCCGCGTCCGGCCATCCTGATTTAGGTTTTCCGTGATTTCCCTAAATCACTCCAGGCAAATGCCGGGATGGTTTCTCTGAAAGGGCACGGCCAACTTCCTTCCCCATACTTCCCTAATCCGATGAGACCGATGACCACGCTGTCTGGTCTCCTTCCCCAAACCAACCAACCAACCAATCAGCACGTTGTAGGTGTCGCCACCGGCGCCAACCTTGTGTGAATGCTCTGAAAAGCTAATCATTTGCTTATCACAGATCTTCTTCCTGTCGGTTAAATTTCACGTCTGTAACACGCCATCTTCATGGTGTAGCAATTTTAATGGCCAGTAGTGTAGTTCATAGCATTTTCCGGTTCTCGAGTACACTGACGTGGATCATTCTAGATTAACGCGTTTAAACGATCTTCATCAAATCCCGAAGGTCTTCCTGAACGTGGAGAGTCACTAATGCCAAAACGATGCTCTGTAAAACGTAAAAACATTTTCTGCCGTGCTCTGTCCGATGGCATTATCCCCATACACGACTCAAAGTTTCTGGCGGCCTCCGCTGCTGTCAAAACTCTACTGAACTCATACAGAAGAATAAGTCGGATATGTTCCGATTTCTCGACTTGGCAGTCGTTTTTGTAGTGTTCACAGCTCCACTTAGTATCTCCAAATGACAAAATGACAATATGTAAACTCAAATAGTTACAGTGAACTACAAATAAAAAATGACAAACGATAAATAAACCCATAGCAAACGGCATATCAACGTGCAAAACAAAAACGTTATGAATATCTGTATTACACTGTAAATATCTGCACAACAGTCGAAATGTCGACAGTATGCGCTGTGTACCTTGTTTAAAAATAAAACTTGTTCCGTATGTTTGCCGTAGTCACTGTTGACAATAGTAGTGACTATTTTACTATTCGCCCTCAAGGTTGCATTCGTACCGTCTTCAGTTTGTTTTTCAGGTAGTGTTAGCTGTGCGTCAACAGTGATACACAGCAGTGGGTTAGGATTACTGACGAAGCGTTGGCCGATATGGAACTTGGGAAGGTTACACTGAATGCAGAGGAAGAGCAAAACAACGTCATTATGGTCACCTGTTCCCAGAGTGACGGCAATCACATCACAGTACTTCTGCATTAGGGGGTTGTTCCGTTATTCTTTTTTTTGTTTTGTTTTGTACGTTTTGTACGTTTCCGGAGTGGTCGAGCGGTTCTAGGCGCTTCAGTCTGGCACCGCGCAACCGCTACGGTCGCAGGTTCGAGTCCTGCCTCGGGCATGGATATGTGTGATGTTCTTAGGTTAGCTAAGTTTAAGTAGCTCTAAGTTCTAGGGGACTGATGACCTCAGCTGTTAAGTCCCATAGTGCTCAGATCCATTTGAACCATTTTGAACAGACTTCTCCAATGTTGTGGTAAAAAGCCGAATGAATCGTAATTATATAATTGCGCAATAAAGAGCAACCACAGACCACAAGTCCCTATACAAGAAGTATCTCTACACTACCTCCGAAAGTTTGTTGATTGAGTTTGGTTTCATCCTGTTTTTGATGCAAGAGTATTGCAGCATCTGTGGTTCCGATGTGATACTTCTGCACAATGTTACTGTAATAATAACTCAGTCAACTTTCTCAACAATTACTTTATCCAGGTATGTCCCCTAATTATCACTGCGCCGTGATTTACCTTACGTCATGGAAACCAGTGCGCAGTCGTGAATTCAGGCAGCTTTGAAATATTTTAAAAATTCTAAAATGCAAGCTGCTGAGCGAAATACAGCAAAACTGTGTCGGCCCACTAATTAATTCCCGCGCCGACGCCTTCAAAAATAATTACAAAAAATAAAGAACGAAGATTTGAAAGAAAATCAGAGGGAGAACTGCGTCGTGACCCGTGAAGTAAGAGAAGCACAGGCGAGAAAAAAAAGATAACTTCTTTCCTCCAGCGCACCCTTTAAAAAGAGGGATATGAATGGGACGTGAAATGCTTTCATTGTCTGGTTTTACCGCTTCATACAGTTAGCTGACACTTGGAGTATTTCTCGCGCCTCATCTCTGCCGGCAGCGGCGGGAGAAAGCTTGCACTCTGTAGACATCTGGTGGCTTGGCGGGTAAACCTCTAGCTGCCCAACCTGCCGCTAGAGCGGAGCACTATGGCAGTGGCGGCCATTCGATTTCGTTTCTATTACTCTTTGCTCTCAAAGATGATTCCTACTCCTGAAATCATGGAGTAAATATCTCTGGAGTGAGCAATGCGTTCTGCGCATGTTGTCATCATTAAACCAGGATTGTCACGTGATCTCAGGACATCGCTGTGCCTCTGTGCTTTCTGCAGCGTTTGAAGTTTATAATACCAAGAGTTTTTGTTGTGTTTCACCGTTTGTTGATAGTGTAATAGCGATGGTGAATTACGTTGTTGCTACGGATGGAAAGAAAAATATGTGAAAGACGGGATAGTAACTTTTCATGGGTACATTCCATATAGCTCTAATTATAGTTTTCATTTTAGTAAGAGACACTGTATACGTTTGAAAATTTCGAGACGCATTATAATTAAGACTTGATTCTGTAGACCTATTTTTCTACGATTTTATGACTATATAATAGATATTACGGCTCGTACAAAAGCTTACAAACAATCGCTTCCTCTCGTAAATTTGCTAGTGGAACAGGAAAGGGAAAGGTTAGTTGTTTCAGTAAATACTATCCTCCATGCATTTATCAGTGACTTGTCAATTATGTATATAGATTACTCCGTCTACTATTTATTTAATGAACTGGGAGCAAGTATTTAAAATGCGTTAAATAAATACCTCAAAGTGGAACCAGTAAGAAAAATTGTGCTTTAGGTCGCAAAAACGAGAAAATAAATACGCAGAAATACAAGAAAAAAGGACGAATTAGCAGGGATATAATCGCTAATGTGTGGTAAATTCGGTGTTTTTCGGACACTTGCGAAAGTACTAACGTACTGTCAAGTCGTTTTGCAGGACTATCACTGCAAAAATGTACTTCAGACTCTGTAATACTATAAAGTGCGGTATCATACCAAAAACTGCCAAAAATCGAGTGCATCTGAACTATGACACCTATCGCAAAGAAGCTGAATGTAATATCACTTGCCCTTAAAAGTTACGTAGCTGGTTTATTCCCCGTATCAAATGGATACTGTTAAAATGTCTTCGCAACATATATAAATAATCCACGACACGTACGAAAAGAATCCGTCTGTACTAGGGATGTAGTGACATTCTAAATATACAGGGTGCTATACGAACAAACACACGACGTCCCGAGATCACGTGACCAGGCCGGCAATGTACGAGGGCAGTTCAATAAGTAATGCAACACATTTTTTTTCTCGGCCAATTTTGGTTGAAAAAACCGGAAATTTCTTATGGAATATTTTCAAACATTCCCGCTTCGTCTCGTATAGTTTCATTGACTTCCGACAGGTGGCAGCGCTGTACGGAGCTGTTAAAATGGCGTCTGTAACGGATGTGCGTTGCAAACAACGGGCAGTGATCGAGTTTCTTTTGGCAGAAAACCAGGGCATCTCAGATATTCATAGGCGCTTGCAGAATGTCTACGGTGATCTGGCAGTGGACAAAAGCACAGTGAGTCGTTGGGCAAAGCGTGTGTCATCATCGCCGCAAGGTCAAGCAAGACTGTCTGATCTCCCGCGTGCGGGCCGGCCATGCACAGCTGTGACTCCTGCAATGGCGGAGCGTGCGAACACACTCGTTCGAGATGATCGACGGATCACCATCAAACAACTCAGTGCTCAACTTGACATCTCTGTTGGTAGTGCTGTCACAATTGTTCACCAGTTCGGATATTCAAAGGTTTGTTCCCGCTGGGTCCCTCGTTGTCTAACCGAACACCATAAAGAGCAAAGGAGAACCATCTGTTGCTTGCTCGTCATGTGGCTGAGGGTGACAATTTCTTGTCAAGATTGTTACAGGCGATGAAACATGGGTTCATCACTTCGAACCTGAAACAAAACGGCAATCAATGGAGTGGCGCCACACCCACTCCCCTACCAAGAAAAAGTTTAAAGCCATACCCTCAGCCGGTAAAGTCATGGTTACAGTCTTCTGGGACGCTGAAGGGGTTATCCTGTTCGTTGTCCTTCCCCATGGTGAAACGATCAACTCTGAAGTGTATTGTGCTACTCTTCAGAAATTGAAGAAACGACTTCAGCGTGTTCGTAGGCACAAAAATCTGAACGAACTTCTCCTTCCTCATGAGAACGCAAGACCTCACACAAGTCTTCGTACCCGAGAGGAGCTCACAAAACTTCAGTGGACTGTTCTTCCTCATGCACCCTACAGCCCCGATCTCGCACCGTCGGATTTCCATATGTTTGGCCCAATGAAGGACGCAATCCGAGGGAGGCACTACGCGGATGATGATGAAGTTATTGATGCAGTACGACGTTGGCTCCGACATCGACCAGTGGAATGGTACCGTGCAGGGATACAGGCCCTCATTTCAAGGTGGCGTAAGGCCGTAGCATTGAATGGAGATTACGTTGAAAAATAGTGTTGTGTAGCTAAAAGATTGGGGAATAACCTGGTGTATTTCAATGCTGAATAAAACAACCCCTGTTTCAGAAAAAAAAAAAGTTGTTGCATTACTTATTGAACTGCACTCGTATGTTGACAACACAAAATCTGTTCTGCGCATGTGAGTGCTCACTCCAGAGATATTTACTCTATGCCTGAAATCTCCTAAACTGAAGAAATAAGTCTTACAGTGTTACTTCGTGCAAGTCATTTGCTACAGTCTCGCGTTACACCAGTAGCAACTAAATCAAGTTCAATAAACTATATATAGTGGCAGTAGCGTTACATCACAAGGATTAACTAGAAAGATTTAGTTCTGAACAGTAACATGCAGAGGAACTGTACTGTCGAGTAAGCATAGGATACATATACCTAAGAAACAGTTTCTGATGGGAGGGACATAGTATGCAATGTAGGCTGAAACTGACCAAGAACCCATGGTCCGATGGAATCTCTATGTACAGGGCTTCCCAACGTGTGGTCCGCGGACCCATTAGTGGCCGCCGGCTCTTTCTAGGAGTCCGCGGCCACCTTTCACCAAATCGTGTAAAATAATGAGTAAAATTATTGAATAAAAATTTGGAAATCAAATTCATCACTTTTTTTTCGTGTGAAAAACATGTTACTCTTTCTTCAGGTCGTATCCCCAAGCAGCCTTTGCGGTTCCTAAGTGAGAACGTACACTCCTGGAAATTGAAATAAGAACACCGTGAATTCATTGTCCCAGGAAGGGGAAACTTTATTGACACATTCCTGGGGTCAGATACATCACATGATCACACTGACAGAACCACAGGCACATAGACACGGGCAACAGAGCATGCACAATGTCGGCACTAGTACAGTGTATATCCACCTTTCGCAGCAATGCAGGCTGCTATTCTCCCATGGAGACGATCGTAGAGATGCTGGATGTAGTCCTGTGGAACGGCTTGCCATGTCATTTCCACCTGGCGCCTCAGTTGGACAGCGTTCGTGCTGGACGTGCAGACCGCGTGAGATGACGCTTCATCCAGTCCCAAACATGCTCAATGGGGGACAGATCCGGAGATCTTGCTGGCCAGGGTAGTTGACTTACACCTTCTAGAGCACGTTGGGTGGCACGGGATACATGCGGACGTGCATTGTCCTGTTGGAACAGCAAGTTCCCTTGCCGGTCTAGGAATGGTAGAACGATGGGTTCGATGACGATTTGGATGTACCGTGCACTATTCAGTGTCCCCTCGACGATCACCAGTGGTGTACGGCCAGTGTAGGGGATCGCTCCCCACACCATGATGCCGGGTGTTGCTCCTGTGTGCCTCGGTCGTATGCAGTCCTGATTGTGGCGCTCACCTGCACGGCGCCAAACACGCATACGACCATCATTGGCACCAAGGCAGAAGCGACTCTCATCGCTGAAAACGACACGTCTCCATTCGTCCCCCCATTCACGCCTGTCGCGACACCACTGGAGGCGGGCTGCACGATGTTGGGGCGTGAGCGGAAGACGGCTAACGGTGTGCGGGACCGTAGCCCAGCTTCATGGAGACGGTTGCGAATGGTCCTCGCCGATACCCCAGGAGCAACAGTGTCCCTAATTTGCTGGGAAGTGGCGGTGCGGTCCCCTACGGCACTGCGTAGGATCCTACGGTCTTGGCGTGCATCCGTGCGTCGCTGCGGTCCGGTCCCAGGTCGACGGGCACGTGCACCTTCCGCCGACCACTGGCGACAACATCGATGTACTGTGGAGACCTCACGCCCCACGTGTTGAGCAATTCGGCGGTACGTCCACCCGGCCTCCCGCATGCCCACTATACGCCCTCGCTCAAAGTCCGTCAACTGCACATACGGTTCACGTCCACGCTGTCGCGGCATGCTACCAGTGTTAAAGACTGCGATGGAGCTCCGTATGCCACGGCAAACTGGCTGACACTGACGGCGGCGGTGCACAAATGCTGCGCAGCTAGCGCCATTCGACGGCCAATACCGCGGTTCCTGGTGTGTCCGCTGTGCCGTGCGTGTGATCATTGCTTGTACAGCCCTCTCGCAGTGTCCGGAGCAAGTATGGTGGGTCTGACACACCGGTGTCAATGTGTTCTTTTTTCCATTTCCAGGAGTGTATATACAGTTTAGTGCCGCATAATGCGGCTTCTCAGATCGACTGTTTTGCAACAGTACGGGGGTCGTTTGTGCGTCGGCTCACGGCGCTAGATGCGGTGAAACCTTTTACGCATGCGCGGAGCGAGCTTTGTAGACCAATCACAGAGCTGTTAAACTTGCTTTGTCAGTGCATTACCTATTTCATAAGTCGATTTTTGACCAGTTTATTACTTCTAACATGGATCGGTGGCTGAAGTCAGGATCATTGAAGAGGCGAGCAGTTTCTCCATCGCCTTCACAACAAGGGAAGTTTCCAGTTGAAATGAATGAGGAGGGAGGACGACCAAAGGAAGACTTTACATACATTTGAACATTTTTCTTCGGATTTCACGAAAAACCACACACACACACACACACACACACACACACACACACACACAGAAACACACACACGACTGTTACGAAATATGCATGCTCCTTACACAACAGTAGCCAAATAGTGGAAGTGAACAGACCATAAGCGGCAGCTTGTCAACAGCGAACAGTTTGGACGTGACGTTCATTGCTCTTGGAGGAAGGCAGCTCCATCGTGTGAAATTTCAATTACCAAGTAATTTTAATCAGGCTATAATGTTTTGAACAAAGGGAGTAAATCCACTAGTAAGTGTCTGGAGTCAGTGGGAATCCAGATTGCATTGTTAATTTCAAGTTGTTCTCATTCATCTCTAAACCAAAGACTATTGATACCTCGGGAGGGGGGGGGGGCGGTCATTAGGAACATGGCACTTGCATTAAGGAGCTTTCATTTCCCATGGGTTTCTCTCTGAAATTTAAAGTTACGGTGCTCTTGACTGACTAGGGATCCGCCACGGATTTTCGACTGAAGAAGGGGTCCACCAGCTGAAAAGGTTGGGAAGCCCTGCTCTATGACATACTATACACAGTTTCTGGTTGAGATAGCCCATCTCTTAATAGCAACGACCCATGGATCCGTCAGACAAAAAATTATGCCCAGTGGTGAAAAGAACGCACGGGTGAAGCCTTATACGAAAAGAACACCACAAGAGATCGGCAACATAATTATCCAATATTATTGACGTCCATTTATTGTCGAATCTTAAATCGTATTCTGACCTCAAAATTAATGAGATATCTTTAAGAGAATGACCTCCTCCATGCCAACAAACATGGATTCCAAAACAACTGGTCATGTGAAACCCAGTTCACGTTTTGTCAGGTGACATCCTTAGCGCCGTTGATCAAGGCAGTCATATGGCTGAAGAATTTATTAACTTCCGAAAAGGATTTGACGCAGTGTCACTCGAAACCAATTTTTTTCTTCAGTAGCCTCAAGTGTATCCAAGGGAAATGCGTATTAACCTCTAGGCAGATATTATTGATAGTAAACACAGACTTTTCGGAGGTGACTGTGTTATCTACGCTGAGACGACAGAAGTCATGCGATAGCGACCGATGGCCACTTAACGACTTGGAGCAGCAGCGTTTGCATAGAAAAATGGTTCAAATGGCTCTGAGCACTATGGGACTTAACATCTTAGGTCATCAGTCCCTTAGAACTACTTAAACCTAACTAACCTAAGGACATCACACACATCCATGCCCGAGGCAGGATTCGAACCTGCGACCGTAGCAGTCTCACGGTTCCGGACTGCAGCGCCTAGAACCGCAAGACCACCGCGGCCGGCTAGCGTTTGCATAGAGTTGTCAGTGTTAACAGGCAAGCAAAACTGTGCGAAATAACTGTAGAGATTAATGTGGGACGTACGATGAACATACCCGTTAGGACAGTGCGGCGAAATTGGCGTTAACAGGCTCCGGCAGCAGTGCTATTGACAAGGGATTTCAGATTGCGTACGAATGCATGATTTCAGATCGATTCCGTATTTCTGCTTTTTCGGAAGGCTTTGGACACTGTACCACATAAGAGGCTTGTAGTGAAATTGCGTACTTATGGAATATCGTTTCAGTTAGTGACTGGATTCGTGATTTCCTGTCAGAGAGGTCACAGTTCGTAGTAACTGACGGAAAGTCATCGAGTAAAACAGAAGTGATGTCTGGCGTTCTCCAAGGTAGTGTTATAGGCCCTTTGCTGATCCTTATTTATGTCAGCGATTTGGGAGACAATCTGAGCAGTCCTCTTAGGTTGTTTGCAGATGACGCTGTCGTTTATAGACTAATAACGTCATCAGAAGATCAAAACAAATTGCAAAACGGTTTAGAAAATTTGTGTGGTGTGAAAATTGCTAATTGACCCTAAATAACGAAAAGTGTGAGGTCATCCACATGTGTGCTAAAAGGAATGTGTTAAATTTCAGTTACACAGTGAACCAGTCAAATCTAAAGTGCGTAAATTCAGCTAATTCCTAGGAATTACAATCACGAACAACTTAATTTGGAAGGAACACATAGAAAATGTTGTGGGGAAGGCTAACCAAAGACTGCGTTTTATTGGCAGGACACTTAGAAGAGGAGGCTGCCTACACTACGCTTGTCCGTCCTCTTTTAGAATACTGCTGTGCGGTGTGGGATCCTTACCAGACAGGATTGACGGAGTACATCGAAAAAGTTTAAAGAAGGACAGCACGTTTTGTATCATCGCGTAATAGGGGAGAGATTGCCACTGAAATCATACACAATTTGAGGTAAACGTCATTAAGCCAAATGCGTTTTTCGTTGGGGCGGAATCTCACGAAATTCGAATCACCAACTTTCTCCTCCGAATGCGAAAATATTTTGTTGACACCTACCTACATAGGGCGAAATGATCACCATGATAAAATAGGGAACTCAAGAGTTCGTACGGAAAGATAAAGGTGTTCGTTCTTTCCACGTGCTATACGAGATTGGAATAATAGAGAATTGTGAAGATGTTTCGATGAACCCTCTGCCATGCACTTAAATGTGATTCGCAGCACATCCAGGTAGATGTAGATGTAGATGTAGATGTCTGGTTGGCAGTGTGGGGGCGGGAGTTATCGTGCAACAGGATGATTCCACCCGACAGCATTCCGACAGCTCGAGAGCAAACGGCAACGCCAACACTAGAAACATCTCCCCGGCAAAAGAAATCCAAGATAAGGTCATCATGATCTTCTTCTTCGACTGTAGGGGCTCTCCACTCGTCGATTTCCTCGATCGTGGAACCACAATCATGCGTCGGTCAACCCCCTGCTCACTGACTTTCCGTAACACGGCGCCATAATTAATTCACAGCGGTACATGGACACTTTGCAAAAATTGAATGGGGCCATCACGTCCAAACGCCCAGGAATGTTCACAGACGGCATCATTCTGTTCCCGGATAATGCATGGCCACAAGCTGCCAAAGTTTTTTCGACAACGCTGCAGACGTTTCGCTATGAAGCCATTACACACACTCTGTACAGTTGCGATCTCTCTCCATAAGGTTTCATATTTTTGCAGCCCCGGAGAAAGACATTCGTGGCCGTGGATTTGCTTCGCGCTTGGGTATCATCTTGGTTCCGTAGGCAACCGCACACTGTTGTTTTTCCGTGAAGGCTAATGACTGTTTTGTCTTATAGTGGAGTAATTATATTAACAGTTATAGCAATCACTTTTGAAATAATAAACAGTTTACCTACTTCCTTCCATCAGTCTCGTTTCCGTTTCACTGTCACTTATACCTTACAATGCTGACGAAGTATTTTCCAATTAACAATATATATAAAGTGTAAACAGAAGTTATTTCAACAAAAATGGCTTCGATACCTACAATGACATTTTAAACAGTCCATCTCCGCACTGAATTTGGTGTCTGCTCCCATAGACTACATGAACTGGAGCCATCGAGGTTAGGAGTTAAGTATTCACTTTTTATGATTTTGTGTTGTTGCGGACTGAAGTCCGAGGACTGGTTTGAATCAGCTCTCCACGCTGGTCTGTACTGTGTACTCCTCTTCATCTCAGTAAATTGCTACAATCTATGAGGGCGTGCTGAAAGTTATGCCTCGGATTTTTTATATGGAAACTCATAAGCTTTTTACACAAAACAAACTTTAATAACATTCTGAATCTATATTCTTCATGTCTACATATCTGCAGCCTTCAGCCACTAGAGGGCTCAAAACTGTACCTCGTAACATGGGCATGTCTAACGTAACTATTTTGGTGCGTGAGAAATAGTGTGCTGAAATCGAGTTTCGAATTCGAAGAGTTCGACCACACTTGGAGTAGCGCGTCTATCAGTAGGACAATGTCAGACCGCACACGAGCGCTACATCTACAGGAATCCGACACCTCTTCGATCATCCTCCGACTTCACCCCATTCGATTTCAGCTGTTTCCAAAACACCTTCGACGACTTCACTTTGACAGTGATGAAGAGGTGCAAGGAGAAGTGAAGTGGCTCCGTCAACAAAGTCGAACATTCTACAGTGACGGTATCAACAAACTGGTCCCTCGTTGGGAGAAATGTGTTCGTCGCCAGGGCATGTGTGTTGAGAAATAAATAGGTAGACACGAAGAATAAAGATGTAGAATGTTAATAACGTTTGTTTTATTTAATAAGCTTTAAGAGTTTCACATAAAATTTACGGAGGCATTACTTTTCTGCACAATCTTGTACATCAATTTGGGTCTTTGCTTACTGTAGTCAAACCATGGCCTCCCTCTTGAATTCCTTCCCACCTCCACCCCCTCATCCCCCCCCCCTCCACGCCTCCACACACATTCTTCCATTCCATAACTGACGGTTCCTTGATGCATCACGTCAGACGTCCCCTACTTTAGTCAAGTTGCACCACAAATTTATTTTTTCCCCAACTCGATTCTATAACGCTTTATTAGCTATTCGATCTACCCATCTAATCTACTGCATTCTTGTACAGCGTCACATTTCAAATGTTTCTATTCTCTTCTTGTCTGAAACATGTGTCGTCCAATTTTCACTTCTACAAAACGCTACATACCACACACATACTTTCAGTAACGCATTCCTCACATTTTAATTTATATTCGATGTTAACAAATTTATCTTTGCAGAAAAAGTTTTTCTCGTCGTTGTGAGCCTGAATTTTCTTATCCATTCCACGTCTGTCATTGTCGGTTAGTTTCCTGCCCAAAAAGAAATACTCCACTATTTGTAGTGTCTCATTTCCTTACCTAATTCTATCAGCACTGCCTGATTTATATCAACCAAGTTCCATTGCTACTCTTGACTTTTGTTTGTGTTCATCTCATAACTTGTTTCCAAGGCATTAACCATTCCCTTCAACTGATGTTCCAAGTTTTTTACTGATAAAATTACATTGTCAATGGCAAACCTCATGAAGTTTTTATTCTTTCTCCATGAACTTTAATTACCTTTCCAAATGCCTGGTTTCCTTTACCGCTTGTTCAATGTACAGGCTGAATAACACGAGGATAGGCTACAACACTCTTTCCTTTCTCAGCTACTGCTAGCCTTTCATGTTCTTAGAATTTTCTAACTGCTATCTCCTTTCTATGCATGTTGTAGATTAATTTACGCTCCCTGTATTTTACCCCTGCTACCTTAAGCATTTCAAGGACTGTATGCAAGTCAACACTGTCAAAAGCTTTCTCCAAATCCACAAATGCTGTAGGTTTTCTGTTATTCGATGTATCTTCTAAGGTAAGTCACACGCTGAGTACTGCCTCGCTTATTCTGACACTGCTGCCGTACTCAAACTGATCTTCCTCGAGGTCGGCTTCTACCAACCTCTATAAATAATTCATATCCTGCATGCATTACATGTTTGTACATCTCGCCATATGAAGATACGCCCAACACTGTCGAATATGATCGTTTAGTGGTCACGGTGTTACGGTGTGGAGAGACATAATGTTGCATTGCCGTGCTGACCTCCAAATATTTGATCACGGTACAATCACCTGTTCAATGTTATTTTGACGGTGTCCTGCTACCCCTGTTCCCCATATGCGTTTTTTTCTTTCAGCAGTTGAAAGGTGGCTACACTGAGCCACAGCGCCAGAGATCGCGCTAGAGAGTATTGTTCCGCCGCCTCCACTGGCAGTGATTATTGAGAAGTAGCGGTGGGCAGTGCTTGCTGAGATGTCGTAGTGAAGAGTTCTTGTCGAGAGGTGGTAGTAGCGAGTCGGTGTGGAGATGTTGTAGTAGTGAGTGCTTGCTCCATGTTTTATGCAGTTGTTTGATGGGCTAGACAGCAGATGTTGTTCTAATGGAGATATTGTAATCATTAGAGTGCTTTTCATCAATATATATGAAGGTAACAAAACTCGTTTTATTTCTCATTATTTCAATGTCTTGAATAATGCGTCATTACAGGTTCAGTCAACAAAGCATCTGGCTTGTGTTCTTATATTAGAGTGTAATTCTGGTTTTCTTGCGCAATTATAGTATTTCTATTTTCTTTAATTACTTCAGTATAAATGATATTTAAAATTTCTTGTGTTATTGAAGAAGAACCGTGCCAGGTGTGTATGTTGAATCACACTTCCACACACAGAACAGTTACACTTGTGCTTTGTTGTTGCGTTGGTTTTATAGTTGCTGGGGACTTAATTAATTAATTGTGTTAACGGAAATTTTCATTTCATTCTTTGTTGTTGTTCTATGCAGTCAGATTGCGTACAAATACTAATCAGGGCCAACCGTTTACGAGACTTCGTAATCGGACTTACAGCTACGAAAAATAATAATTATTGTCATTTATTTAATTAAGCCCCCATGCAATACTCTCCCGCGATCTCTGGCGCTGTGGCTCAGTGTAGCCATCTTTCACAGTGCATTCGGCACTGATTTCATTTCTGTGAATGACAGTCCGACCGTATCGAATGCTACAGGTGGAGTTCTCGAGACGAGACGATATTCAGTGAATAGACTGGCCTGCCTATTCCCCCTTAAATCCCATCGAGCACATGGAGAAAGGATTGGGGATACGTATTGCAGCCGGTCCGCATGTACCAGCGATCAGCCAGCAGTTGTCAACCGCCCTGGTCGAGGAATGGAATGTCCTACCACGACAACTCCTTGTGACCAGCATGTGATTACGTTGTAGGGCATGCAGTGGCGACCGTTGTGATATCTCTCCCTATTAAGAACCATGTCTCGTCTTTTGTAACATCCAGGGGACTACCAAGAATCGCGGTGACGTCAATGTAATAATTGTCTATAAATAAAAGTGATAATTTTTTTCATAATGTGGGGCCACAGCCATATTTCTTTAAAGTCAGTACCACCATTAGACAGTTTTTTTTTATTTTTTTTTATTTGCAGAGTTACAATTACCCGATCATGAATTCGCTTGTAAGTTGCCATTATCAAGTGTTTTAATGTTATACAGCGCCTAAGATGGCAAATAAAAATGACATTTATGTTCGTCTCATTGCGCATTTATTTCAGTTACCTTGTGTGCTGGATGGTTATAATTAAAGAGCAGCCACTCACGGAGGTTCAGTGTGAGCAGTAATTGCCGTCTATGCAACGAAACTTGATGGATATGCTAATGCGTTAATAAAGAACCGATTTACGCAGAAAAAAAAATAGTTCCAATTGTGGCCACCAGGTGCCAATCGGCCGCTGTACAGTGTCTGCGTGACGGTACGACACCCACGTTGAAAAGCCATAACGTGAGTGAACAGTATGGCTATCGAAAGAGAGACAGTGGGCTGAAAGCGAAGCTGTTTCTTGCGAACGACACCAATTACTGTGTTGCATTGAGAGAGTGTCGCCGACTGTTAGGTCTGAGGGCAGGCCCGATCTCATTTAATGGTTTAAAGAAGATAATAATGAAATTCGAAAACACGGGTGAGCTTGGTGCTGCGACGGTACCTAGTGGTTAAAAAAAATGGTTCAAATGGCTGTGAGCACTATGGGAATTAACATCTGAGGTCATCAGTCCCCTAGAACTTAGAACTACTTAAACCTAACTAACCTAAGGACATCACACACATCCATGCCCGAGGCAGGATTCGAACCTGTGACCATAGCGGTCGTGCGGTTCTAGACTGTAGCGCCTTTAACCGCTTGGCCACCCCGGCCGGCCCTAGTGGTTACTAGATGTGTAGTTACTCTTCCTAAACAGCAACCCACACGAGCAATCAGTAGCGTCTTTACTTGTGGTTCCTCGTACTTCAGGTAATTGGGCTATGCACGGCTCTGTTTAAAAAGATTAGCTGGATGTAGTCATATGTCGAGCCGCGTAGGTCTCTTTTCATGCCCCGCAGCTAATTCACTGCAGATAACACGCTGTAGCTTTGATCCTGTAGTCAGACAGTCTATGCATTGGCTAGAATTGCGAGTTAATAAAATATACAGAAATATAAAATAGAAGTTAAATGAATAATTTATTAACAAGACTCTATTCTAACGAATATAATTGATGAAGACGACAGAGAATTATGTTGAATAACGTTTATTCAAGAAAGTACATCTCAAATAAACGGGAAATGGCCCTGCGATATTCAAATACAGACAAAAAATACCATTATCAAATGCAGTAAAGTTACATTGGGTGCTTTACGAGAATGGTAGCAAAATGCCCAAACTAAATACACATAAAAGATACGCGAAAACTACACTCATGCTCATAAATTAAGGATAATGCTGAAACATGGTGAAACAACGCTCTGGTGGGCGGTTTGTGAGTTCAAATCACCTCGGGGTATGACCATACGGTGCATCTGACCTGCGGTCGTCGCACGGTGGCGCTGGTAGCAGTCCACATACGCAGAGGCGTGTTGGTGCATGTCAGAGTACGGTGCAGCGAGTAAGTGTGCAGACGTTTTCAGACGTGCTAATGGTGACTGTGTGTCTAAAATGGCTCGAAGAATACATATTGATGTCGTTATGAGGGGTAGAATACTAGGGCGACTGGGGGCTGGTCAAACACAGCAGGTCGTAGCACGGACCCTCCGTGTGCCGCAAAGTGTGATCTCAAGATTATGGCAACGATTCCAGCAGACAGGAAACGTGTCCAGGCGCTACAGTACAGGACGTCCACAGTGTACAACACCACAAGAAGACCGATATCTCACCATCAGTACCCGCAGACGGCCACGGAGTACTGCAGGTAGCCTTGCTCGGGACCTTGCCGCAGTCACTGGAACAGTTGTCTCCAGACTCACAGTCTACAGAAGACTGAACAGACATGGTTTATTCGCCCGGAGACCTGCAAGGTGCATTCCACTGACCCCTGGTCACAGGAGAGGCCGTAAAGCCTGGTACCAAGAACACAGTACATGCTCATTGGAACAGTGGTACCAGGTTATGTTCACGGACGAGTCCAGACATAGTCTGAACAGTGATTCTCGCCGGGTTTTAATCTGGGGCGAATCAGGAACCAGATACCAACCCCTTAATGTCCTTGAAAGGGACCTGTATGGAGGTCGTGGTTTGATGGTGTGGGGTGGGATTATGATTGATGCACGTACACCCCTGCATGTCTTTGAGAGAGGAACTGTAACAGGACAGGTGTATCGGGACGTCATTTTGCACCAGTATGTCCGCCTTTTCAGGGATGCAGTGGGTGCCACCTTCCTCCTGATGGATGATAACGCACGGCCCCACCGAGCTGCCATCGTGGAAGAGTACCTTGAAACAGAAGATATCAGGGGAATGGAGTGCCCTGCCTGTTCTCCAGACCTAAACCCCATCGAGCACGTCTGGGATGCTCTCGGTCGACGTATCGCTGCACGACTTCAAACCCCTACGACATTTCAGGAGCTCTGACAGACAATGGTGCAAGTATGGGAGGCTGTACCCCAGCAGCCGGCCGCGGTGGCCGTGCGGTTCTGGCGCTGCAGTCCGGAACCGCGGGACTGCTACGGTCGCAGGTTCGAATCCTGCCTCGGGCAAGGGTGTGTGTGATGTCCTTAGGTTAGTTAGGTTTAAGTAGTTCTAAGTTCTAGGGGACTTATGACCTAAGAAGTTGAGTCCCATAGTGCTCAGAGCCATTTTGAACCATTTGTACCCAAGCAGCTGCTCGACCACCTGATTCAGTGTATGCCAACCCGTTGTGCGGCCTGTGTAGGTGTGCATGGTGATCGTATCCCATATTGATGTCGGGGTACATGCGCAGGAAACAGTGGCGTTTTGTAGCACATGTACACTCCTGGAAATTGAAATAAGAACACCGTGAATTCATTGTCCCAGGAAGGGGAAACTTTATTGACACATTCCTGGGGTCAGATACATCACATGATCACACTGACAGAACCACAGGCACATAGACACAAGCAACAGAGCATGCACAATGTCGGCTCTAGTACAGTGTATATCCACCTTTCGCAGCAATGCAGGCTGCTATTCTCCCATGGAGACGATCGTAGAGATGCTGGATGTAGTCCTGTGGAACGGCTTGCCATGCCATTTCCACCTGGCGCCTCAGTTGAACCAGCGTTCGTGCTGGACGTGCAGACCGCGTGAGACGACGATTCATCCAGTCCCAAACATGCTCAATGGGGGACAGATCCGGAGATCTTGCTGGCCAGGGTAGTTGACTTACACCTTCTAGAGCACGTTGGATGGCACGGGATACATGCGGACGTGCATTGTCCTGTTGGAACAGCAAGTTCCCTTGCCGGTCTAGGAATGGTAGAACGATGGGTTCGATGCCGGTTTGGATGTACCGTGCACTATTCAGTGTCCCCTCGACGATCACCAGTGGTGTACGGCCAGTGTAGGAGATCGCTCCCCACACCATGATGCCAGGTGTTGGCCCTGTGTGCCTCGGTCGTATGCAGTCCTGATTGTGGCGCTCACCTGCACGGCGCCAAACACGCATACGACCATCATTGGCACCAAGGCAGAAGCGACTCTCATCGCTGAAGACGACACGTCTCCATTCGTCCCTCCATTCACGCCTGTCGCGACACCACTGGAGGCGAGCTGCACGATGTTGGGGCGTGAGCGGAAGACGGCCTAACGGTGTGCGGGACCGTAGCCCAGCTTCATGGAGACGGTTGCGAATGGTCCTCGCCGATACCCCAGGAGCAACAGTGTCCCTAATTTGCTGGGAAGTGGCGGTGCGGTCCCCTACGGCACTGCGTAGGATCCTACGGTCTTGGCGTGCATCCGTGCGTCGCTGCGGTCCGGTCCCAGGTCGACGGGCACGCGCACCTTCCGCCGACCACTGGCGACAACATCGATGTACTGTGGAGACCTCACGCCCCACGTGTTGAGCAATTTGGCGGTACGTCCACCCGGCCTCCCGCATGCCCACTATACGCCCTCGCTCAAAGTCCGTCAACTGCACATACGGTTCACGTCCACGCTGTCGCGGCATGCTACCAGTGTTAAAGACTGCGATGGAGCTCCGTTTTGCCACGGCAAACTGGCTGACACTGACGGCGGCGGTGCACAAATGCTGCGCAGCTAGCGCCATTCGACGGCCAACACCGCGGTTCCTGGTGTGTCCGCTGTGCCGTGCGTGTGATCATTGCTTGTACAGCCCTCTCGCAGTGTCCGGAGCAAGTATGGTGGGTCTGACACACCGGTGTCAATGTGTTCTTTTTTCCATTTCCAGGAGTGTATTTCGGGACGGTTTTCTCAACTTATCACCAATACCGTGGACTTACAGATCTGTGTCGTGTGTGTTGCCTATGTGCCAATACTATTAGCGCCAGTTTTGTGTAGTGCCACGTTTCGTGGTACCACATTCTGCAATTATCCTTAATTTATGAGCATGAGTGTATGTCCGTTTCGTGATCACAATACACGAAATATTCACCACCTCGAAACAGTTCACAGTTCAACGTGATGACTCACTCGTGATACAAAGAACAGTAACTCGTACTCTGTCTATGGTCAGTTCCACAACACAAGAGGAAAACGTCTGTGCTAAACCGGAGCACGTACAGACCTCTCGAAATATGAAGCCCTTGAGAAATTAAACTACTGTAGCGGCCGTTCACTGCCTATAGTCTATCACCCACTCCATCAAAAACAACACGATACCACAGGCAGGTCTGCCTTCTTCTGGAACGAACATCCAAGTGCCCCCTTGAAGTTCTCACCGAAAAGGTGTCATCAAAAGCTAAAGTCTCATAGTAGCTGTTCACCGCACAGAATCTAGCACCTATACGTCCGAATCACCCACATTACCACAGGCAAGTCTACTTTCTTCCAGCATGAACCCAAAAGTCTCGAACTGCTCGTTTGAGCTCTTCACTCTAAGAAGTGTCCCTCTCTACTTGAACCCAGCAGCATTCCACCACTATCCAACTCTCTTTGGCTGAAGGACATCCTCACCAAAGATGCAGCGT
Source organism: Schistocerca nitens (assembly GCF_023898315.1). Taxonomy (NCBI): domain Eukaryota; kingdom Metazoa; phylum Arthropoda; class Insecta; order Orthoptera; family Acrididae; genus Schistocerca; species Schistocerca nitens. Next base: position 216,050,518 of record NC_064615.1, on the reverse strand, counting down.
TCTCAAGCTCTACAGACTTGTTCTGCTTCAACCTGACAACTTCCCCACACTAAATTCACGTATTACAACAACATTTAAATAAAGAAAATGTTATAAACATTTAGTACACTCAGACCATGCACAATAATTACAAATAAAGGTTTGCTCATAAATAAATAAGCTATTATTCTTGCGCCAGTGCGGTCACGATAAATGACAAGGAACAGTCGTTAAATTTTGTTTATACAATTATTTGTGCCTTCTTCACAGAAGCGTCTTTTGGTTCTCTTTTCAACAATGGTGTCCGCTAATATATGCGATTCACCAGTTTTAAATTAGCACAGCTTTTTAATTCCGCTTACAGTCAACGTCTGAATGATGTTACTGGCAGAATAGTAAACTGTTCATTAAGTAAGTACACGAGAACGACAAAATAAGATGTATTCATGCTCTATTCATTTTATGTGTAGTTTTGGCGGATACGATGTTCTGGCAAACATTTGGGTAACAAGGAAATTATAAAAGACGTTAGAAATCAATATATAAAATACAAACAGGTGAGTGGCCTTTAGGAACGATAGCTATCATGCAATTCTGTCATCTGAGCTATCGCAAGTTGAAACCACATGAAACGTTTATTAGTTGTTAATTCAGAGGTTCATTGTGAGAATGTTTATTCGCTGCGAAATATTAATTTCTGTAGTTTCAAAAATATTGAAATACTGTTGGATCACTGGATGCGCCTACTTTTTATGAGATCACAAATATATTCAGATTTGACAAAATGCCTATTGGGTTCTGTCTCGGGTTCTTCGGCCGACGTTTATTTAATGATTTTTCTGACGTTTCGCCAGCACGAGTGGCTGGCATTGTCAAAGCTTTACCCTCCATTGCCGGTGGTGAACAGGAGCCGAGCTTGCGGCCGCAGACTATATGTACCTGGCGCGCCAACGTCCGAGGGCTTCTCCGGGGTCATTTCCGGTGCGGTTCTCCTCTTGCTACCTGCGACGGTCGTTCGCTGCAGTACGGGAAGACAGGATCCGTTTTCCTTAAGGCTTTCCTCTTTCTTGTCGAAACTGTTCTCGTGTTTTTGTATTTCTACAGCTTCTCTACAGCCAGAACTTCCGTGTCGGCGAATTTTATTACGTGGTCGGTCTCATTCAGTGCGTGCTCGACCGGCAATGGAGGGTGAAGCTTTGACAATTCCAGCCACTCGTGTTGGCGAAACGTCAGTAAAATCATTAGATGAACGTCGGCCGAAGAACCTGAGACAGAAGCCAATACGCAGTTTGTCAACAAGTGGCCACAAAAGCCTTAACAATATTCATATTTGCTGATTGTGAAGAGCTGTAAGAAGCCATTTTTAGCTTTTCTGACACTCCGTCATTTCTAGGTGCATTGTTTCCTGCACAAGGGTCATGCGAGCATCAGCCGCCCAATATCCCAGCTTTGGGATTTACCCATTTCCGGTAACGAAGCTCGTCACTGCACCTGGCTCGCTTCTAGTGGCTGTGGCGGACCGCTCGGTAGCGACGCGCTCTCGGCCCTGGTGCCGCCCAGCTTCGCAAACGATTTCACCTTACCCCTGATCAATTCTAGGCGGCCCATTAGTTCGCCTACATACGCGTAACGTTACAGTGTGGCACGAGGAAGAGGAAGGCGTCCTATCCCGGTGGAAGTTAGGTGACGAGAACGCTGTTGCTGTAACTGACCATGCAGCATGTGCCCCCCGGATAGAGCTAGTGCCCGTGCAATGCCACGAGAATTGGCCATACCCTGGTCAATAGTACGGAAAGCTTTCCTGCCTATTTTACACTGATACCAGTACAACATCTAGACGGTGCAGTAACTGAAACTTCATGGTCCACAGCAAAGTTCTGAATTTGTTCTTCGGTTTCTGGAATGAGTAGAAGTTGACGACATGCGGCAGGGCAGATGATAAACGGGTATTCATTGGACAAATATATTATACTAGAACTGACATGTGATTACATTTTCACGCAATTTGGGTGCATAGATCCTGAGAAATCAGTACCCAGAACAACCACCTCTGGCCGTAATAACGGCCTTGATACGCCTGGTCATTGAGTCAAACACAGCTTGGATGGCGTGTACAGGTACAGCTGCACATGCAACTTCAATACTATTCCACAGTTCATCAAGAGTAGTGACTGGCGTATTGTGGCGAGCCAGTTGATCGGCCACCATTGACCAGACGTTTTCAATTGGTGAGAGATCTGGAGTATGTGCTGGCCAGGGTAACAGTCGAACATTTTCTGTATCCAGAAAGGCCCGTACAGGACCTCCAACATGCGGTCGTGCATTATCCTGCTGAAATGTAGGGTTTCGCAGGGATCGAATGAAGGGAAGAGTCACGGGTCGTAACACATCTGAAATGTAACGTCCACTGTTCAAAGTGCCGTCAATGCGAACAAGAGGTGACCGAGACGTGTAACCAATGGCACCCCATACCATCACGCCGGGTGATACGCCAGTATGGCGATGACAAATACACGCTTCCAATGTGCGTTCACCGCGATGTCGCCAAACACGGATGCGACCATCATGATGCTGTAAACAGAACCTGGATTCATCCGAAAAAATGACGTTTTGCCATTCGTGCACCCAGGTTCGTCGTTGAGTACACGATCGCAGACGCTCCTGTCTGTGGTGCAGCGTCAGGAGTAACTGTAGCCTTGGACTCCTAGCTGATAGCCCATACTGATGGAAACGTCGTCGAACTGTTCGTGCAGATGGTTGTTGTCTTCCAAACGTCCCCATCTGCTGACTCAGGGATCGAGACGTGGCTGCACGATCCGTTACAGCCATGCGGATAAGATGCCTGTCATCTCGACTGCTAGTGATACGAAGCCGTTGGGATGTAGCACGGCGTTCCGTATTACCCTCCTGAACCCACCGATTCCATATTCTGCTAACAGTCATTGGATCTCGACCAACGCGAGCAGCAATGTCGCGATACGATAAACCGCAATCGCGATAGGGTACAATCCGACCTTTATCAAAGTCGGAAACGTGATGGTACGCATTTCTCCTCCTTACACGAGGCATCACAACAACGTTTCGCCAGGCAAAGCCGGTCAATTGCTGTTTGTGTATGAGAAATCGGTTGAAAACTCTCCTCATGTCAGCACGTTGTAGGTATCGCAACCGGCGCCAACCTTGTGTGAATGCTCTGAAAACCTAATCATTTGCAAATCACAGCATCTTCTTCCTGTCGGTTAAATTTCGCGTCTGTAGCACGTCATCGTCGTGGTGTAGCAATTTTAATGGCCTGTAGTGTAGTTTGTTGACTGCATCCTTGGCGGAACCTATCATGTGGCTCCAGTGGCTGCTGCGGGAAATCGGTCTGATAACTCGGCCGTGCAGTACACTGTCTGGCTGTTCACTGACGCTCTTCACATATAAATGCACTAGCGGAAGCTTCTCTTCCTTGCCCTGTTCTATTTCGGTTTACCTTGGTCGTCTTATAATGTGACGTATTCACACCGATTCTTTCTTTCTTTCACTGGTGCCATGTCCCGCGCTGACGCAGGTTCGGCATTGTTAGGAACGTATTTGGCAAGGTTAGTTGGAAGGGGTGGCCGGATGCCCTTCCTGCCGCCACTCCGTACCTCCCGGGACGGAATTAGTGTACCCCTCCTGTCTACGACTAGTGCAATTCATGGAATAGTGCGAACGTGTTCAGATGTCTGCGATTCATGTAACTGAGGGGGAACGTGGGGACCAGTCCGGTATTCACCTAGCGGGATGTGGAAAACCGCCTAAAAAGCACATCCAGGCCGGCCGGCACACCGGCCCTCGTCGTTAATCCGCCGGGCGGATTCGATCCGGGGCCGGCGCGCCTACCCCAGTCCACGAAGCAGCCCGTTAGCGCGCTCATCTACCCTGGTGGGTCGACGTGTTCACACCGATCGTCTACGATAAATAGAACCGCCCTCCCTCCAGCAAACAAGCCTTGCCCTGAGGAAACCCGTTGTACTATAGTCTAAAAGTCGATTTTAAGTTTATAATCAAAGTATTTTATACTATGCCGCGGTACAACACGCAGAAGAATTTTAACCATCATGACGTCGGCTGCATATTCCTACGTAGTCAGATAAATAATATAATGTAGCTTTACAGATAATATAGTAAGTACAGTAACGGAATGAAAATCCGCCATAGTTCACAGACATAACCAGGAGGCAGTCACCGCCAGTCGACGCAGCGGCCCTTCACTCTTGCGCAATTTTCGTGTTGACCTCCTTCCTAGTGACAATACCTACACGCAGAATACCGGCCTCTTTCGAGGTGTCAACACGACCCAGAAACATAACTTCTTCGGAAATTATCCGCAGTGGACAGCAGTATTTAAAGCTCCCAGGAGCAGTCCGTCAGCCGGCCGGAGTGGCCGAGTGGTTCTAGGCGCTACAGTCTGGAACCGCGCGACCGCTACGGTAGCAGGTTCGAATCCTGCCTGTGGCATGGATGTGTGTGATGTCCTTAGGTCAGTTATGTTTAAGTAGTTGTAAGTTCTAGGGGACTGATGACCTCCGCTGTTAAGTCCCATAGTGCTCAGAGCCATTTGAACCAACCAGTCCGTGAATAGCTGAGCTGTAGTACGACATCCATTTCGTGCTGGCCAGCTCCATCCCTATGACGCAGCCACCTCCACCCCTGTCTGTAGCTGTGATAGTCGAACTGGTCCCTACCGAATACTAGCGGGCGTTCCAGTGTTCATGGTGGGCGGCCGGATTAGGGATTTTAAAGACGTCTTCATTAGGTTTGCATAAAATTTTGACATAAAGTGTTTGCTTAGTAATTAGTATTATATGCTTTAACTTGCTGTAGCTATGCTTTACAAATTTTATACAGCTACTTCCCAACTTCATACATCACCATTACTGTGAAAATGGTAGGCGTTTAGAAAATTTTGCTACTAATACAAATACGAAAGGGGACGGTAAGTAAAAAAGTTTGACTGCCCCTGGCCTACAGGATGCGAACCGCTGACCGCCGACCCACTGCCTGGGCTTCTGGCAGACAGCCGTTGCCACCGCCACGTGGTCCAAGGCCCGCAGCGAAGTCCAGTCAGCTCCCAAGCCTGCGAGGACTGTGTTCAGTACTCGGTATTCGTCGTGCTGCCAGCCGCCCTATCCCTGGGCACTGCATGTTGCTTCGCTGCCTGTTGTCCTCAAATAGTGAGCGACACGTTTTGCAGTGCAGAGGCTGAAGCTGCCTGCCGCTGTACTTGAAGAATGCTTGCATTCTTACACCCGTGTCAACGTGCCAGGGTGTGAAGGTTACTTACCCATTCCCTGTTGTCCGGCTACTGCAGAAACACGGCTGTACTTGCTTTTATGACTGTTAATAAATTGTTTCAGCAAAAAGTTGGCTGTCTGCACCGTCTGCACCTCCAGCCACCTCCGGCAGGGAGCTACTCACCCACACCTTCCTATCAATACCCATTCATCTGCCGGCCGCTGGTGGCCGAGCGGCTCTAGGCGCTTCAGTCTGGAACCGCGCGACCGCTACGGCCGCAGGTTAATCTTGCCTCGGGCATGGATGTGTGTGATGTCCTTAGGTTAGTTAGGTTTAAGTAGTTCAAAGTTCTAGGGGACTGATGACCTGAGATTTTAAGTCCCATAGTGCTCAGAGCCATTCTGAACCCATTCATCTGGTGTCAGAAGAACTGTAAAACGTTGTCAACGCAGTTTGACAACGCATGAAACTGTGTTCAGTGTATGCCTCCTTTAGCATCTGAAGATGGTCATTGTATGGCCGAAACCGGTTATGACTGTGTTATAAACATGTGATTGTGTCTATAAATAAACAAAAAAATTTTTACAAGAGAATCAATCACGCAGTACATAGACAAAATGTTTTTTTTCCAAAATCATTGTCGGAAGAACTCTTTGAGGCTGTAATGGTGCAGCAATGGAGGGTAGAAATGAACAGGATATAGTACCAATGGCAGTTAGCGCCGACTTTAAATTTCTCTTCGTTTCACTTTTTTTCCGTTTGCATGTATTGTAATTTGTGGAGGTATTGATAAGCAAAATGTATGTTCATATAAGAGCGACAACTCGGGAGACGATTCAGCAATTGCTTGATGATGAAGGCGCAGATCAGTCTGATATTAAAGCTTGACATAGGGAAATACATTGTTAAAAGGGGGGGGGGGGTGAAGGCAATCGTCAGCTTCTAGCGTGTCTCTGCCCATCCTTGATGCTAGTACTGCCTCGCTTATAGCCCTATGTTTTGATAAGTCTGAGGAAATGTTTTTACCTTTTTTGACAGTTTGCGTGTAGCCGCGTGCAGTTAGTCAGGGATGACAGTGCAGAAATCATGATCAAAATCATGAGCAATTAAAAGGTGCAGGCGGCTCGGCTTTCGTAGACTTTCAGGAAGGGTTAGTGGATTCTTACGGAAGAAAGAATACTTGTTCAAAAACAAAGGGAATTGGTAGAAAGTTTAGACTTATCAGGAAAATCAATATTGATTTGTATGAGCTGACCGATGATGATCATTCCAACAAGACATTTTGCAGGAAGCAGAGCAAAGGGGGGCTTGACGTGTTTTTGTGGACTCTACCGGCTGCAATGCTGCGAAAAGTGCGAATGGAGTTCCCGAAAAATTGCGGCGAAGCAATAGTAACTGCGGCTGCTTTGGCTGAAATTGACTCGAAAACTAGGCCAAGAGAGAAGCGTGTAGTTTTTAATGTTGAGTTCGTATGTTATAGATGTGTCTCTCCAGGCCATATTCAGTTGTTTTGTAGGAAGTCACAGCGTCAAAGGTGCAAACAGATTGGGGACACCCTTCGAAGATGTCCACAGGCGCGTGGAAGGCGGAATCAAAATGGTTCAAATGGCTCTGAGCACTATGGGACTTAAAATCTGAGGAGGACATCAGTCCCCAAGAGCTTAGAACTACTTAAACCTAACTAACCTAAGGACATCACATATATCCATGCCCGAGGCAGGATTCGAACCTGCAATCGTAGCGGTCGCGCAGTTCCAGACTGAAGCGCATAGAACCGCTCGGCCACACCGGCCGGCCGAAGGCGGAATCATGGTAACACTCGCACCCCTATGTAAAATAAGACAGGATCATCGAGAGCACAGTGCAATGCTCCCCGTTGAGTTTGAGTATGGGAAACCCCCATGCAAAATCAATGGCAGACATTTATCTCACCAGCTATGTAAAGGAAGATTGTCTATAGCAGCACAGGTATCTACGGCGATCCAAAGTATATATCGTCCCACAAATTTGAAACAGTCACGTTGTAGACTAAGTGATGAGTGTAGTATTAGTGGTCACTCGCTCGTTTCGGTATTGAATTTCAGCATGGGGAAAGACTACCAGGTGTGTATGAAATCTCACTCTAGTGTGAGCATAAGCTACGATGACATTCTTGGGCTAGACTTCTTGATTAAACATCATTCCAAAGTCGATCTACTATAGTGCATAGTGGAGCTGGGTGGGACACCGTTCTGCCTCAGTTTTACTGCTGAAAAAATCGAACTATCACAAGGAAAACCCGAGACATTGAGTAAGCCACTTCTGAACTTTGGACACGGTCTTTTAGACTTGACTCAGGACATAGCGAAAGGTACAAGAAAGCTGTTCTGGATGAATGTATGAACTGTTCTGCTTTACGCCCTTGGCAGTAAACGAGGAACTGGATTATGCACAATGTTCCATACGACGTAGTTCATTCTTTGGGAAGGAAATTGACACAAGTTGAGTGGTGCCTGTGTAGACAATTTTGGTTCAGAAGAGGTGAGGCTGTCAAAAGGTGAACTGACAGATAACTTAGAAGTGTTAAGGAAAGATGAGTTGGACAGGGATTTCAGTGTAGAATACTCGAAGCCAGTGCACTATATTTAATTAATGAAACTAACAGGAAAGGTGTTGCATGTGAAAAGACATGACAGAGTGGACATGGAGAGATTATTGGAGAAATTCTCGGAATTATTCATCACAGCTATGCCACCAGTGCAGCACATAATTACCGCTGGAAATCAACCACATGTGTACAGAAAACCATAATATCAAGTCGCGAACCAAGTACGGGCAGTGATGGAGAAGTTTACTGATCGACAGCTCCGTGATGGAATTATTGAGCAAAGCACCAGTTCCTAGGCAACTAAAGAAATCCTCAGATAATTAAAATGCTTATAGATTCTACTGTGACTAAGATTTTTAAAACAACAAACAGTCACGGCCCATAATACAGTGCCGCACATTACATTACAGAGACCTTCGATAATCTGAGGCAATGTTGTTACTTTACCCATTTAGAGAAAGCACTGGAAGGTCGACGTCAAATGGTATTTCAGGTTCGATTCGGTCACTACCAGCATCGTCAGATGACATTCAAAGTGAAAAATACACTGAAGCCTTTCCAATGCTTGTTATCTGGAAATAATGTATGGTCTACCTAGATAATGTCATTGTATTCCCCAAGGACACCCAGGAGCATGTGGTGCTTGGTTATTTCTGTGATACGACTGACCCTATATATAGGCAATATTATTGTCCAGGACAGTTTATGAACCAATCCATGACTGTTGCAAGCCATAAAGGATTTCCCAACGCCTAGGCAGTAAAGGAATTAGTCATACCTCAGCGTCATCAGTTTTTATAGAAACGTCCCAAAATTTGCGGATGTATTAAGATTCCTTACACATTTATTGAAGAATACAGCAAACTCTCAATTGACTCCAGATTGCGAAGCAGCATTTGAAAAGTTAAAAGATTTGTTGACCACCGGTCCCATCCCCATTTTTCCTATTAAAAACAGTTTATAATGTCATGTGACTTGAGCAACCACGCTCTAAGCTATGCTTTCAACAAAGAGACAGATGGCAAAGATCACCAATAGCCGGTACTTTGGATGGTTCAGTAAGATGGAATTTCATGTTAGGATGTAGACCATTCATATGGCTGATGAACTACTGCAGAGCCACACTACCACGCAGTCAAATTAAAAAATATAATCAGCATACCCGAAGAAGCATTACAGAGAGAGGGGGAGTTCGCTGTTCAACTCACAATTGTTTGTTGATTTCATAAAGTAGACAAGGGTAGTCCCAAGTGAACTAACGGTCAGCCATGTGACGATTGGTAGGAGTGGTGAATCCGAGTTGAGACGCATATGTAAGAACATTCCAAAATAAGTTTTTACTATCAGCACAAAACAGAACCCAGTCAAGCGACGGACCCCAGTTAGCCTTACAATTTTCTTACTACTATGTATAATGACCACGATGCGCAGTCCTCAAAAAAAAAAAAAAAAAAAAAAAAAAAAAAAAAAAAAAAAAAAACGAGATACCACCACTTACCAGAATAAGAGGAGTTAAAGAATATACGAAGATCTAAATTCTCACAATAGTACATTGGCAAGGCTAGAATTAAAAGAATTAGACTCTAGATCGTAGGTTTATAACATAATAAAAATTCCTTTGGAAACATCAGCAATTAAAAATCACCTATGGTTTCAGTTCAGGCGCCAGTTATCTAAAATCAACTTCAGATCGTAAGCGCTAAACGTGTGAAGGAACGCTATAGTTTGGATACATTAGTCAAGAGAAGTGCCACGAAAGCAATAACCTACGCTTACAATCGTTCTTGAAAGAACTCACAGCAACTGCCATTCAGTAGACTAAGCAGCTTAACAAAGAATCTCTCACTAACCAACACTTATGACGTCAGAGTACTGTATAGCCGAGTACAGCTTGAAACAATTACGTTCAGAATTATGTTTAATATTTAACTGTAACATCGTTTTATATGAGAACAGCTACTACTGAATAGTTAGTTTGGATGATGTTTCAGAAGTCCCTGAGCGTCAGGAAGCAACGATAGGGAGGAAGGGTATCAGTCACAGGCATTTCGCAGCACCTGTGTGGGCCACAGTGGACTCACGACCAGAATGTCTCCAACTATGGATACTATTCTCACAGAATACAATTTAATGACCTATATAGTCCACGTAACTTCATAGTGAAGAATAATCCATGATACTTTGGTTACGTAGGTGACCATACTGAAGCAACATTTTGCCGGATCCAGGTTTTAGTTATCAAAGTTCATTTATATGAGAGCTCGGAGTAAACAGTAAGTCTAGGATATCTAATTAACTTTCGTTGCTGTAGAGCAAAGTTAATTACGAGAGTTACGTCCAACAACGTATTATTGAAACTTAGAAGATCCCTGGCTTTAGCCAGGAAACGTCACAGTTACTCAGAGGACGTTTTGTTTCAACATGACACCATACACTGATATTGTTACATCAACGCCCGGTCGTTCCCTCGTAAACTGTGCCAGAAAATTATTCCATATGACATTGTAGAATGGAATTATGCGAAGTAAGTTAATTTTTTGATGCTTTCGTCACCAAAACTAGCTTCTGTAGCCTTTAAATTTCAAACATTTATCTGTAAAACACTACATTTCTGTACAGTAAATGACCTTCTTGGGTGGTAGAACAGACATCTACGTTTTTTAAAATCATATTTATTTGGTTTCAGCTGTTGGAGTTGTGGCTTTCCCTTGCAATATGTGTGTTTTTCAGTTGAAAGACGCCTGTTTATTCAGCACTTTCATCTTCCTAATGTTATAACTTGTTTTCTGTGGGTCGCGATACTTTTATTTCCTATACTCTAAGCGAATATGATCAAACCAGTTTCGATGTATCCATACAAGCTCTGTAGCAACCTCTTCAGTTGGTCCTGAGACAATTTGGGAGCCAATCTGTTTTCAGCCAGTGGGTTTCGTCAGCTGATGTTGGACCATGTGGTTCCATTCGTCTGAACGAGAGACATCATTACGTTACATTACCTGTTATGACTCTGGGTGGAGAAATCGAAGAGGCTTTGTGCTGTGTCCTAATGTTGAGAGAAATGCTGCCTTTGTCTTCTGGTGGTCAATGCCGTTATAAAGATGTTACTTTCCATCGAAAATTGGGTGAGGTCGTTACAATTTATTTCCTACAGAGAAGGTTATTTTTCGATAAGACCACTCCGAGTCTAGGGATATGGGCATGTCCTTGCGCACAGTGGAATAGGTGCTCACAAGCTGCCAGATAACGCGTAGCTAGTTGAGAGGTGGTTATTGCATCTCGTGTCCGCCCCTGGTAGCTGAGTGGTCAGCGCAACGGAATGTCATACCTAACGGTCCCGGTTCGATTTCCGGCTGGGTCGGAGATTTTCTCTGCTCAGACTGGGTGTTGTGTTGACCTTATCATCATTGTTTCATCACCATCGACACCCAAATCGACGAAGTGGCGTTAACTCGAAAGACTTGCACCAGGCGAACGGTCTTCCCGACGGGAAGCCCTAGCCACACGGCATTTCCATATTCCATCTCATGTGCACTATTTTGCTTCGTGATACAGTAAATGTCAAGCCATTTGGCTCTCCTGACGTACAAGGGGCATTCAATAAGTAAACCAACACACTTTTTTCCTCGGCCAGTTTCAGTTGAAAATGGCAGAATTTGTTGTGGGACATCATGGAGTCCCTTTAGCTTCTTGAAGTTCCGATAGGTGGCGGCACTATACTTAGCCTTCAAAATGGCGTCTGTAACGGAGGTGTATTTCAAGCAGAGAGCTGTCATTAAGCTGTTTTTGGCGGAAAATCAGAGCATCACAGATATTCATATGTCTTGCAGAATGTCTACAGAGACATTGCAGTGAACAAAAACACGATGAGTCGTTGGACGAGGCGTCTGCCATCATCGCAATAAGGTCGTGCAAACCTGCCCGAGGTCTCGCGTGCCGTCCAGCCGCATGCAGCTGTGACTCCTGCAGTGTTAGAACGTGCGGACACTCTCATTCGAGGTCATTAACGGATCACAATCAAACACGTCGCTTTTCAACTCGACTTCTTTGTCGGTAGCGCTGACATACTCGTCCATTAGTTGGGGTACTAACAGGTATGTGCGTGCTAGGTTCCTCGCCTCCTAACAGAAGACCATAAAGAGCAACGGAGGACCATCTGTGCGGAATTGTTTGTGTGTTACGAGACTGATCATGACAATTTTTTGTTGACATCGTCACAGGCATCGCTTCGAACCAGACACAAAACGGGCAGTTCTGGAGTGACGCCATACCACCTCTCCTCGAAGAAAAATTTCAAAACTGCACCCTCAGCCGGTAAAGTCATACCGACGGTCTTCTGAGACTCTGAAGGGATAATTCTGTTTGATTTCCTTCCTAATGGTACAACGATCAACTCTGAAGTGTATTGTGCTACCATCAGGAGACTGAAGAAACGACTTCAGCGTTTCGTCAACCACAAAAATGCAAATGAACTTCTCCATTAGAACGCATGGCCTCACAAACCCAACAGGAGCGCAGTAAACTTCATTTAACTGTTCTCCCTCATCCACGCTACAGCCCGGATCTCACACCTTCCGACTTCCATTGTTTGGCCCAATGAAGGATGCAGTACGCGGGAAGCAGTACGCGGATGACGAGAAAGGGGCTACTGATGCAGCAAGATGTTGGCTCCGACTTCGACCAATAGACTGGTATCATGCGGCAGACTGGCCTTCGCAGTAAGGTGGCGTAAGGCCGTCGTATTGAACGGAGGATGTCTTTAAAAATAGGGTTAGGCAGCCAAAGGAGTGAGGAATAATTGGAAGCCTGAATAAAACCAACCAGCTTTCAGAAAGAAAAGTGTTTCATTACTTATTGAACGTCCATTGTATTCATATTAGTTTCTCAGTCAATTAGAAATATATAATACGAAATTATGCTTTCACAAATGGCGATACAGTCTCATTGCAGAGCTGGATGCTTTACGAATAAGGTTAACACATGTTCACTACAATCTATAGCCTTTGAAAACTAACACAGGGTGTTCGGAAATTTTCGTTACAAACTTCTAGGATTTGCAGGTGAGAGTGTGTACATAATATTTTGAATAGGAACCCATGCCGTACCGTTTCTTTTCTTCGACGGTTTCAGTTCAAATGATTAATTCACCCACTTCTGCTTGAGGAATTTAATTAGGCTTGATGCAGTACAGTTATTAAGTCACAATTCGAAAGGAAACACAACGAAACATCCATTTATCACTTAAGTTCTTTTATTTGTATTAACACGTAAACATTACGAGTTCACATTATTCCAAAACAAAAAAGGGCCCAGCATACTGTACGTATAGAACAATACTGACGCATTACAATACGTAACACTATTGTTTAATATTGTAATTAATTTGCACAGATTTATCCTGAATAATGTAAAGTGTATATTCTTTCCCATGTAATATCTTTCGTCTATTGTGGAGAAACGATAAGATTTGTAATATGGTTGCTCTTTGTGTGTTAAGTTCTTTGTATGATTTCGAGGAGATTGTCTTTCAATGAGATAAATATTGCACTGGTTTCTTAATATGCTTAAATGACAAAGTTTTTTAAAAGTATGTCTATTGGTAATTATGTTGAAACTGGTTCACACATAGCGACTTTGCATTGTATAAACTGAAAAGTAAATGTACGCCCCCTCTACAACGGAAGTGGGTTAGCGCGCGCCAAAGTGTGGTTAGCGCGAACGAAAAGGTGGATGTGGCGTTCGTCCGGGTGCCAAACGAGAGAGCTCGGTAGTCAGTCGGCAGTGAGACATTGACGAGTAAACAGCGCAGGTGCCGAGTGAGTCCTGTCGTGTTTCCAGTGGAATGGAACAGCCTCGGATGTAATATGTGGCTCTAAAATGGTGCTCTCGTTTTGGAAAAAGCTCCGAAATTATTACTATCATCGCCAAGAAGAAATATATAGAGCTTATTTGTGCAAATGGAAAGACCACCTAACTGCCACATACTCGCCACCTCGATTGCGCAACCACTTCGTCACACTCACAAAAGGTCAGATATGTAAGCATGTGTGAACCAGTTACGTTGTATTTGGTTCAGTGGAAATATAATCTTAAACCTAAAAGAATTGTGTTCCACCCATGTGTGTATCCTATGCACTTATCCAAGTAGGATCCTCACCATTGATTAATGAATTCCGAGAGTGATTCTTCCATAAAAGTATTAACAAAAATACAGTGCAAATTTTATGATGTGTGGTAAAGTATTGTGCCAGTACACTTAACATGCTGGTCAAGAATTGTTCATTTCTCATACTTATAACAGTGACTATTTTGGTTTGAAAGTTTTAAAACAGCTAGGAAATGAACTAAAAATCAGTTTAGGAAAAGAGAATGCTAAAGTTTACTGAGTCAAAATTGCTTTCAAAACCTACTTACTTCACAAGTGATACTATGAACCTTTTGTCTTGATGCGTTAAGATTATATTATAAAAGGTTACTGAAATTAACTGTTTTAAAATTCATGTAAGGTGAGTAAAATTAGTGCACAGTTTGTCCCAGAAAAGAGTATTAAGTTATCTTCATGGTGATGGACATTTTAAGAGTTCACACTTTTGTGCTGTTTAAAATGAGAAAACATTCTTAGATAACGAATTTATTAATTGCATTCTGAAGAAACACTGAAGTTTTGTGTACTTTGTGTAGTAGAAATTGGAAAGCCAGTTTGAGGTACTCACTTAGATTTATTTATAAAAAATCGCTATAATTTCTTTGATTCATGAAAACAAAACAATTTGGCTTTATAGAGAGTGTAAAAATCCAATTGCATATGACTTTTTATTATACCTGTACTACTTGAGAGGCAACTATTGAAATAGGGCTAAGCCCATGTCCAGTTCTAGTTTAGTAGTATATTTCACAACAATTGATAATGAAATAATTTATACATTACAAAAATATTTACTGTTGAGAAGAAACAAAATTTGGTTGCTACTACAAAGAAAGATATAGTTTGTGGGACCACATTTCTATTCCAACATAATAAAAAAGATAAATCTGATTAGCAGGTTTCTTGCTAATGGATCTTGAAGTAATCAGTGAGTGACAAAGATAGAAGGTTTGTATTCTGTGTGTTCATTTCTTTGTATAGTGAATATGTGTGATTATTGTACCTGACTATTATCATGTGCTGTCTGTCCTTGTGTAGTTAGTGAAGGGCAGGTTTGAGCCATATTAATTACAGACTAAAGCAATGATTGAGGTAAACAAGAGAAACGGCTTATTTGCAAGTCTCGTGTCTGCTTAAATGTTAAGGTGACAACTGCTGTTCCGCTTGTGTAATTTGTCCATTCGTGCGTGGTTATTGCACTTCTTAGAACAGTGTTTAATGAAAGTTCAGTTGTTGTAATAGTAGAAATAGATTCTTTATGAATAATGCTTTTGCATTATTATGCCTAACTAGGCTGGCGACCGTATAACTGTTCCAGTTAACAGTAATCATTTACTATTACCCATTGCAAATTAATTCTTTCGGTTATTTACCTACACCAATGCTAACGGAATTAAGGTTCGATTCCAAATTATCCGTTCGGTCAAATTGCTAAAAATCCTTTCAGAGGGTAACATATACTGTGCATAATAAACCAGTTTTGGTAATTATCTGTAAACACTCAGACGCCAGTAGAGTGTTATAAATACCGGCTCAAAGTGGCGGCCACGAATGTTGTTACATACATTGTTGGGTTGGGGGGTTGGGTTGTTTGGGGAAGGAGACCAAACAGCGAGGTCATCGGTCTCATCGGATTAGGGAAGGATGGGGAAGGAAGTCGGCCGTTCCCTTTCAAAGGAACCATCCCGGCGTTTGCCTGGAGCGATTTAGGGAAATCACGGAAAACCTAAATCAGGATGTCCGGATGCGGGATTGAACCGTCGTCCTCCCGAATGCGAGTCCAGTGTCTAACCACTGCGCCACCTCGCTCGGTTTACATACATTGTACCTATGAAGCAAGTTATGGTATACACTCTCCATCTCACCTGGTGTCTTCTCGTTTTCTAGTGCAACGGCTGTAACCCTTGCCAACAGATCTTCCTCTGTCTCTACAATAGTCTCGTAAATTATCCTTTGCATGCAATCCCACAACAGGTAGCCCATGTCAATTAAATCCGGCGACTGCGGCAGTCACGCTGTTGGTCGACCTCGGCCAATGCATCTTACAGCATATTACCTGTTGAGAAGTCTTCGAATCGCATGTGAGAAGTAAGATGGTGCATCATCATGCTGGAATCACATTTCCTGACGGACATTCAGTGGCACACAGTTTCCAAGAAAGAGTCCAATATGTTTTGTGGGAAGATCAAATATGTAGGACCAGTTAGCTTGAGTGGAAGTAGATATGGCCCAATCACATGACCATCCAGAATACCTTCCCTCACGTTACTCCCAAATCGGTGCTGAAATCCTTCAATATGGGTGGCTCGGGGATTTGTGTCTGCGCAGACAAGGCTGTTTCGCGTATTCAGAACACAGTCCCTAGTGAACTTACATTCATCTGTGAACAGAACTAGACGTGGAAATAGGGGAGTGTCGACGAATCGGTGCGGGAACCACGTTCAGTAGGCATCGTGTTGTGTAAAATCGGTTGGACCCATAGTGTTTACCCTTTGTAGCTGGTAAGGTTGTAAATGTTGCTCACGCAGAACCTTCCAGACGATACTGTGACGTAACACCCACTGCACGTGCAACTACTCGGGTACTCGTTGACGCGATCTCTTCAACGCGATGCAACACACCTTCTTCAAACACGGACGTGCAGCTTTGCTGTGGAGCACCACAGTCCTGCCCCCTCACGATATAGATACCTTTTTCTCGGAGTTGCTGCTAATTTGGGCAAAAAGTTTGTGCGATGGCGTGCTACATTGCGGGAAACGATCGTGATACAGTCGGCTACTAGTTCCTCCATCACCTCGAGCGTCACCATACACGAGGAGCGTCCCTGCGTATTCCCAAAACGTATACCGAACGATGTTTGCTGCAGCAGAGACTTACACGTATTGAATAGGTCTCGCAGCAGGACGGACGGTAAGTGACATCAGGTGACCGTCTGACGTAATACACGTCATCCTGTCAACCCTATTGGATACCAGAACAAGCAGCTCTGTGACTTTTCTCTTTCGCACAGCAGACGTAGACGCTTTACACACCTGAACTGAAACCATCGTAGAACGAAAACGGTACCTTTGCGGTCTTGAGCTCCTATTCAAAATATTATATACTCACTCCCCTCTACAAGTCCTAGAAGTTTGTAACGGGAATTTCCGAACACCCCCAAGCAAGTATTAGATATGCACGTCCATTTCTTTTCGTTGATCAAAATTTAAGTGTGTGTGGTTCTATTCAATTCACGGTCCAGATCGTATTTCCAAGCTGTTTCTGGTCCATGAAAATTATGCATTCTGCATATCTTGAAGGTGTGAGGGCTAAATATCACTATTTTGGGTGTAGCTTATTCTTTTATAAAAACACATACTCACACATACACTATTTGATCAAAAGTATCCGAACACCTGGGTGAAAATGACTTACAAGTTAGTGGCGCCGGCCATCGGTAATGGTATGGTGTTAGCCCACACTTAGCCTTGATGACAGCTTCCACTCTCGCAAGCATACGTCCAGTCAGGTGCTGGAATTTTTCTTGGGGAATGGCAGCCCGTTCTTCACGGAGTGTTGCACTGAGGAGAGTTATCGATGTCGGTCGGTGAGGTGCAGTTCAGTCTATTATAGGGTTGTTATTGTCGTGTAATCACTCCGCCACAGGCCGTCATTATGAAGAGGTGCTCGATCGTGTTGAAAGATGCAATCGCCATCTCCGAATTGCTCTTCAACAGCGGGAAGCAAGAAGGTGCTTAAAACATCAGTGTAGGCCTGTGCTGTGATAGTGCCACGCAAAACCGCAAGGGATGCAAGCCCCATCCATGAAAAACAGGGTCACGCCATAACACCACCGCCTCCGAATTTTACTGTTGGCGCTACACACGCTGGCAGATGACGTTCACTGGGCATTCACCATACCCACATCTTGCCATAGGATCGTCACTTTATGTACCGTAATTCGTCACTCCACACAACGTTTTTCCACTGTTCAATCATCCAAGAGAGGCGTCGTTTGGCATTTACCAGCGTGACGTGTGGCTTATGAGCAGCCGCACGACCATGAAATCCAAGTTTTCTCACCTCCCGCCTAACTGTCATAGTACTAGCAGTGGATCTTGATGCATTTTGGAATTCCTGTGTGATGGTCTGGATAGATGTTGCCTATTACACATTACAACCCCCTGCAACGGTCGGCGGTCTCTGTCAGTCAACAGAACGAGGTCGGCCTGTTCGCTTTTGTGCTGTACGTATCCCTTCACGTTTCCACTTCACTATCGGAACCTAGGGTTTCGGAGTGTGGAAATCTCGCGTACAGACGTATGACACAAGTGAAAACCAAACACCTGACCACGTTCGAAGTCCGTGTGTTCCGCGGAGCGCCCCATTCTGCTCTCTCGTGATGTCTAATGACTGCTGAGGTCGCCGATATGGAGAAAGTGGCAGCACAATGCATCTAATACGAAAAACGTATGTTTGTTGGGGATGTCCGGATACTTTTGATCACACAGTGTAGCTTCCACAGTCTTTGGTGCGACACAAAAGACCACGTCCAACAGCGACTGGAGGCCACGAACATGCCATTCAGCGAGGTATAGAAAAAAGGGTAGGTTTATTTCCATATCGCTCGTATAAATATTTGCGAACCCCTTCAAACTCTGCCACGCACGCTTAGCAAAGAGAGGGTCTGGCGCTATGCTGGCAGAGTACTGAGGGCAGGAGGAGCGCTGCGCCGGGCAGCGGTCGTGAAGTGGCCAGCGGGGATGGGGGCTCCGTCACTCCTCCCTGGAGTCGCTGTCGTCTTCCTCCTCCTCGGGCGTCGGCGTGACACGGATGCGCGGCGGGTCGAAGCCGCCGAAGGACTGCCTCCGGGGAATCCCCGGCTGGCGGTGGTCCGACGCGGACGAGGGCCCCGGCTGCGGCTGTGCCTTTGCGGAGGCGGGCAGCGCCGGCAGCGACGACGACACGCGCTGCTCCCGCTGCTCGGCCGGCGGGGGCGTCGGCTGGCGGTTGCGTCGCATGCGCTTCCACACCGCCTCCAGGCAGAAGCAGCGCAGCTTCAGGCGGCCCAGCTTTCCCTCCGGCGGTTCCCTGCACCGACAGGGCAGCCACTCAGACTGGCAACACGAATGTGCATTTCGTGGAACTGTTTCAGCGTCACGATCGGCCTCATCTTAATACAGCCGTCAGGCGTAATAACATGAGACTTTGGGGTGCGCTGATGACAGAAAGCATGAGTCACATTTCAGTGGTGTCGGTGGAGTCTATCAGCAGGACGGGTTTCACTAGACATGGCCTGCACCTCAACAGGTATGGAAAGGGGAGGTTGGCAAAGCTTATAGGTGACAGCATAGGTGGGGTTGTGGGATCACTCATGGGAAAATTCCTGCAGTAGTGGGTGTTAGAGCTGCACCTTTTTTAGATTGAAGTCAGCTGATAGGTATTCCTGCTTAAGGGAAGTCTCTCTAACAAAGGAACCACTTTTGACAAAGCTTAGGTATCCGAGTAATGAGGGAATTATATTTCATCAAAATATACAAGGTATTAAAGTTGGTGAACTGCTTATAGATGTTGACTCTGAAATTATTGGTATATCTGAACACTTCTTAAATAAGGAGATAATTCAGAGGCTTCCTTTACCAGGATACAGGTTGGCTGGCAGCTTTTCTAGGAGCTCTTTGCGGTGTGGGGGGGTAGCCATGTATGTGAAAAACGGCATCCCATTTGAGTTAACTGATGTTTCAAAGTACTGCACTGAAAAGGTGTTTGAATGTTGTGCAGGTGTGGTTAAATTTAATGGAGCTAAACTTCTAACTGTTGTTATTTATAGCCCGCATCTCGTGGTCGTGCGGTAGCGTTCTCGCTTCCCACGCCCGGGTTCCCGGGTTCGATTCCCGGCGGGGTCAGGGATTTTCTCTGCCTCGTGATGGCTGGGTGTTGTGTGCTGTCCTTAGGTTAGTTAGGTTTAAGTAGTTCTAAGTTCTAGGGGACTTATGACCACAGCAGTTGAATCCCATAGTGCTCAGAGCCATTTGATTTTGTTATTTATAGATCCCCAGACTCCGACTTCACAACATTTTTGCTAAAGCTAGACGAGGTTCTTGGTTCACTTTATAGGAAATACAAAAAGTTAGTTATATGTGGTGATTTCAATATTAATTGTAAAAGTGACTGTGCAAGGAAGAGGATGCTGGTAGACCTCCTTAATTCATATAATCTTATGCAAACCGTATTCTTTCCAACGAGAGTGCAAGGGAACAGTAGAACAACCACAGACAACATTTTTGTTCATTCCTCATTACTAGCAGGGCATTCTGTTAGCTAAAAGGTGAATGGCCTTTCAGATCATGATGCACAAATTTTAACTCTAAAAGATTTTTGTGCTGCAACACATTTTAAATATAGTTATCAACTGTTTAGGAAAGCTGTAGAGACCTTTGTAAACCCTATCAAGGAACAAGAGTGGCAAGATGTTTAAGGCGCTGATACAGTAGATGATAAATATAATGCTTTTATCAAGACTTTTCTCGTGCTCTTTGAAAGTTGCTTTCCGTTAGAACGTTCAAAACAGGGTACTAGCACAAACAGGCAGCCTAGGTGGCTGACTAGAGAGATAAGAATATCTTGTAGAACAAAGTGGCAATTACACCAAAACGTTAGAAACAGGCAAAATCTAACTGCAGCAGCCCATTACAAACAGTATTGTAAGGTGCTTAAAATGTTATTAGGAAGGCAAAAAGTATGTGGTATGCAGACAGAATAGCTAAGTCTCAGTATAAGATTAAAACCATATGGTCAGTCGTAAAGGAAGTGGCTGGTCTGCAGAGACAGGTCGAGGATATAGAATCAGTGCGTAGTGGGAATGTCCGTGTTACTAATAAGTCGCGTATATGTACAATATTTAATAATCACTTTCTGAATATAGCAGGTGAACTAAATAGAAACCTAGTCCCAACAGGGAATCACATAGCGCTCTTAGAAAAAAGTGTTCCGAGACTGTTACCTGAAATGCTCCTCCATGATACTGGCAAGAGGGAGATTGAGTTAATAATTGAATCACTAAAGACCAAGAACTCTCATGGATATAACGGGGTATCTAGCAGAATACTGAAGTATTGTTCTATGTATGTCAGCCCAGTACTTAGCCATATCTGTAACTTTTCCTTTAGGAGTGGTCGGTTTCCTGACCGATTAAAGTACTCGGTAGTGGAGCCACTTTATAAAAAGGGAGACAGGGATAATGTTGACAATTTTGGACCCATTTCTATGCCATCGGTGTTTGCTAAAGTTATCGAGAAGGTTGTATATACAAGGTTACTGGAGCATTTAAATTCACATAATTTGCTGTCAAATGTACAGTTTGGTTTTAGATACGGTTTAACAACTGAAAATGCTATACTCTCTTTCCTCTGTGAGGTTTTGGACGGATTAAATAAAAGGATGCTAGGTGTTTTCTTTGATTTAACGAAGGCTTTTGACTGTGTTGACCACAAAATATTACTGCAGAAGTTGGACCATTATGGAGTAAGGGGAGTAGCTTACAATTGGTTCGCCTCTTACTTTAAGAACAGAAAGCAGAAGGTAATTCTCCGCAATATTGAGAGTGGTAGTGATATTCAGTCCCAATGGGGCACTGTTAAGTGGGGCATTCCCCAAGGGTCGGTGCTGGGGCCACTGCTGTTTCTTATTTATGTAAATGATATGCCTTCTACTATTACAGGTGATTAAAAAATATTTCTGTTTGCTGATGACACCAGCTTGGTAGTGAAGGATCTTGTGTGTAATATTGAAACAGTATCAAATAATGTAGTTCATGAAATAAGTTCGTGGCTTGTGGAAAATAATTTGATGCTAAATCACAGTAAGACTCAGTTTTTACAGCTTCTAACTCACAATTCAAAAAGAACCGATATTTTGATCAGACAGAATGGGCATATTATAAGCGAGAAGGAACAGTTCAAGTCCTAGGCGTTCGGATAGATAGTAAGCTGTTGTGGAAAGCCCACGTCCAGGATCTTGTTCAGAAACTAAATGCTGCTTTATTTATCATTAGAACAGTATCTGACAGAAGTGACAGTTCAACACGAAAAGTAGTCTACTTCGCATATTTTCATACACTTATGTCGTATGGTATTATTTTTTGGGGTAATTCTTCTGATTCAAAAAGGGTATTTTTGGCTCAAAAACGGGCTGTTCGAGCTATATGTCGAGAACCTCTTGTCGACCCCTATTCAATAGTCTGGGAATTCTGACATTGCCCTCACAGTATATATTTTCTTTAATGTCGTTTGTTAGCAATATTAGCCAATTCCCAAGAGTTACCAGCTTTCACTCAGTTAATACTAGGCAGAAATCAAATCAGCATGTGGAATGAACTTCCTTGACTCTTGTGCAGAAAGGAGTGCAGTATTCTGCTGCATCCATTTTCAGTAAGCTACCACAAGAACTCAAAAATCTTAGTAGTAGCCCAAACTCTTTTATGTCCAAACTGAAGAGTTTCCTCATGGCTCACTCCTTCTATTCTGTCGAGGAGCTCATGGAAAAGCTAAAAAATTAAGCAAATTCCAGTGTTACATTGTTGATTTTCTTTATTTAAACTTAAGACTTATCGCCTGAATGTGTTTTTTATATTTCATTTTATCTGTTTCTACTGTCGTGTTATAATTCCATGTATTGACTCGTTACATGACCATGTAGACGTCTCCTTAATTTGGTCCCATGGAACAATAAATAAATAAACATAGCACCGAGCCACTCCTCAGGACCGTGCCTTTGGCAAGAAATACTCACCGAGACTACCTTTCCAAAACACAACACTAATAGCAGAGAAACATCACTTAAGGTACCAAACAGGTACGACAACATCCAAGTGTCCGGACCGTTAGCACATCAGTAGCAGACAAATTGCGCGAGAATCGGGAATCTCAAAAACGTCGGTGTTGATAATCCTACATCAACATCGATTGCACCCGTACCATATTTCTATGCACCAGGAATTGAATGGCGACAACTTTGAACGTCGTGTACAGTTCTGCCACTGGGGACAAGAGAAATTATGGCACGATGACAGATTTTTTGCACGCGTTCTATTTAGCGGTGAAGCGTCATTCACCAACAGCGGTTACGTAAACCGGCAAAATATGCACTATTGGGCAACGGAAAATCCACGATGGCTGCGACAAGTGGAACATCAGCGACCTTGGCGGGTTAATGTATGGTGCGGCATTATGGGAGGAAGGATAATTGGCCCCCATTTTATCGATGGCAATCTAAATGGTGCAATGTATACTGATTTCCTACGTAATGTTCTACCGATGTTACTACAAGACGTCTCACTGCATGACAGAATGGCGATGTACTTCCAACATGATGGATGTCCGACACACAGCTCGCGTGCGGTTGAAGCGGTATTAAATAGCATATTTCATCACAGGTGTATTGGTCGTCGAAGCACCATACCATGGCCCGCACGTTCACCGGGTCTGACGTCCCCGCATTTCTTTCTGTGGGGAAAGTTGAAGGACATTTGCTATAGTGATCCACCGACAACGCCTGACAACGTGCGTCAGCGCATTGTCAATGCATGTGCGAACGTTACGGAAGGCGAACTACTCGCTGTTGAGAGAAATGTCGTAACACGTTTTGCCAAATGCATTTAGGTTGACGGACATCATTTTGAGCATTTATTGCACTAATGTGGTATTTACAGGTAATCACGCTGTAACAGCATGCGTTCTCAGAAATGATAAGTTCACAAAGGTACATGTACCACATTGGAACAACCGAAATAAAATGTTCAAAGGTACCTACGTTCTGTGTTTTAATTTAAAAAACCTACCTGTTACCAACTGTTCGTCTAAAATTGTGAGCCATATGTTTGTCACTATTACAGCGCCATCTGTCACAAAGCGAAAAAAGTGGCCCAATTAAAACATTCATATTTCTTTACGTACTACACGAATATGTAATAAAAAATGGCGGTCCCTATTTTAAAAAACGCAGTTGATATTAGACCTATTGCAGCGCCATCTAGCGGGCCAACCATAGCGCCATTTGGTTTCCCCCTTCAAGCTAGATAAGTTCCGCCTTTGTAGTTTTTTCGTTTGACGCTTATTTCGTGAGATATTTGGCCTGGTCACAATCAATGGACCACCCTGTATAGCCGTCCACGACTGCGAAAGTGTTGCAGGTGCAAGATTTTGTGCACCAACTGACCTCTCGATTATGTCCTATAAATATCCGATGCGGTCCATGTCGGGCGATCTGGGCTGCCAAATTATTCGCTCGAACTGTCCAAAATGTTCTTCAAATCAATCGCTGAACACTGTGGCCCGGTGACATGGTACACTGTCAGCCATAAAAATTCCATCGGTGTTTGGGGATATGAAGTCCACGAATGGCTGCAAATCGTCTCCAAGTAGCCGAACATAACCATTTCCAATCAGTGATAGCTTCAGATAGATCACACGACCCAGTCCATTCCATGTAAACACAATCACACCCCTGTGGAGCAGTGCCTTGTTGACAGTTTGGGTCCATGACTTTGTAGGGTCTGGGCCACACTCGAAACCTACTATCAGCTCTTACCAACTGAAACCGGGACTCGTCTGACCAACCCACAGTTTTCCAGCCGTCTAGGGTTCAACCGATTCGGTCACTAGTCCCAGGCGATGTCGTGCTGCTAACAAAAGCACTCGCGTCTGTAGTCTGCTGCCGTAGCCCGTTAACGTCAAATGTCGCCGCACTGTCCTAACGAATATGTTCTTCTTCCGCCCCACATTGATTTCTGTTGTTATTTCATGCAGTGTTGCTTGTCTATTAGCAATGACACCTTAGCGCAAACGACTCTGCACTCGGCCGTTAAGTGAAGGTCGTCGGGCACTGCGTTCTCCGTCGTGAGAGGTAATGCCTGAGCATTGATATTCTCAGCACACTCTTGAGACTGTGCATCTCGGAATGCTGAATTTCCTTACGATTTCCGAAATGGAATGTCCTTCTTCAACTATCATTCTGCGTTCAAAGTCTGTTAATGCGGCCAGAATCACGTCGGAGAAATTTTTACACGAATCACCCGAGTACAAATGAAAGCTTCCCAATACACCGCTCTTTTAAATTTCGTGTACGCGATGTTACCGCCAGCTGTATATGTGCGTATTTCTATTCCATGACTTTTTTGTCGCCTCAGTGTATACTCTATCGTAATCCCTTGACAGAACTGACCCACAAAACTCCATTTGTTGTTGAATCTCACACGAAGAGGTCCCCAGGAATGCGGCAGATTTCTTGAAACCGTCTATACGGTGTTGTAGGTTAGGGTGCCAGGCATCATACCATGCAGCCATTCACCTGCCGGCCATTCATTTGCGAGTAATCGACGAAAAAATTTCATAATTCGCGCCATGTTCTAGAGGTTTAAAAGTACAAGTACTACACGGATTGGTGGTGTAGTGTTATGGTTGAGATACTTTCTGTTATCAGAAGACTCTGGGTTCGAGTTTCATAAGGTACAGTGATATCTTTCATTTTTACGTCTTTATCGAACTAACTTTCATCATTTTTATCCAATTAATTGCTTTAAATGTATTTCTTTATTTATAATCCTTTGTGGTGCCATTTTAATCATCGTTTTAACTTCTTTACTTGTACTCATTTTTCTTCCTTTCATTCTTTTTCCATTCTTAGAAGCATCGTTTCATATTGTATGATGCCCAAAAAGAAAACAAATTTTAAAGGAGAACAAAAACTGATTACTATTAACCTGGGAAATTTTCACAGATTTTAAAATGTGAAATAGTTGTGGTGTTTGAGAAGTACCTCAAAAAACATCAAAAACTGAAATCAATTTGTAATTGTGTTCTTCAAATTTAAAGACAGTGTGTTGGACTTAATATGCTTTGATCCAATACTTCGTAAAATATAAAAATAAATGGTAAATACATAACTAAACATTTATTTTTGTTATTATTGTAGAATAACATTACCTGTTAATACAAAATTAATTTTCACAAAAAATTCTGATTTATAGCGTGTTGATAACGTCCTTTTTGCTGCCAATTGGCTTTGAAAACCATTTTATTACACAAAAATATATTTACGTTGATCATTTTATGTTGAATTCACAGTGTGTTTCCGGTAAAAATTCCTATTTAAAGAATCTCCAGACTGGCCATCCTATTGGCTTCTCTTCTTATTTGGTACAATCCTGCTCCATCCAAGTACCCACAAGCTGAGACACAAACTTCTTCCCAGTTACAGCATGAACTGCATCGATGATGTTTTTCCCTTACAATCATACCAAAACCTTTAATTAGTAAGTTATTCATATCAATCTCCTTGCCTTGCTCACTCTACTGCATAGTGAAATTACTGATCGTTCAGGAACAAGGCATATTGTTTTCCCTTTTTTAGAATGGGCTGAACATCTTGAAAGATCGGTTGGCTCCATTTTTATTTTGATCGTTACTTTTCCATCTTTAATTGACTTCTGAGAATGTAATTCGTTACTTGTCACTGATACCGTCCATCTTTTTAAGATATTCACTGGGAGCTGCTCGCATAAGGAATGTGGACTGAAGCTACAGATTTATATACACGATAATAATCTTTGTGTGTCAGTGTCCCGGATTTCTTTCGAAGATGTTTTTCCAGAACTCCAAAGACTCCGACAACAGGAGGAAAAGAGTGGCCTCTACGTAGATCAAGCAGTGTTATGTTCTTAAGCTACTGAGGAGTTTTTTTTTTCACTGTAAAAATACAGCAACCAGCCACTTTTTAATGCATTTTATTTATGCCAATATGCATTTCGGGTTTGCACCCATCTTCAGCTGGCAAATTACATGGATCTTCAGTTACTACAGTAGTACAATCTCGACAGCAGTTTGGATGCTGTAGCAGGCCTGTGCAAAAGCAACGATTCCCATCATTTACTTCAATTTCGCGAGTTTAAAGTTACACACTGTCAGTTGTTCATTTTACTTACATTCTCCTCTCCTTGTTTTTTCTTGGCTTTTCTTCTTTTTTGCAACAACACAAACACTTTTTATCACGTATTTTACACAGGCGCACTGCGTTATCCGCCATGTTGTCGACTGACAGTTTTTGTTCACATACAAACGGTTTATCTATGGACAGAGTTATATTTTACGAAAGTTTTGTGGTTCTAAGATAAGCTACTGTTTTCTAAACATTGACTTGGGTGATAGAAGTATTCTAAGTACGATGTATACAATTTTTTTTGGCAGTATTGAAGATAATAAACTAACATAACACATTTATACAAAGCAGTAATTCATACATTTACAATATAACAAAGATAGAATTAAGATTTTAGAATTACGATTTTTATGTTTTATATTATTACATGCATTTGTTGGGTTTATATTAGAGTATGTTATTTCTTGATTGTGCTTAGTAAGTGGTTTGATAAGTAGAGTGTGGAAGTTTTTCAGAAATATTCGGTTTGGCAGCTCTGTTTGGTCGTTAAGTATGTCAGAAGGGGATGCATGTTTGTGTGAATAAATTTCGATTTCTTCTAGGAGGTTCATTTTTTTTCCTTTGTTGGCTAGGTGGAGAACTTGTAGGTTATGGGATATGTCTGTTACTTGATGTTTTTCTTCTGCTACATGTTGGGCGAATGTGGATTTATTTAAGATTTTTAAACGAAGAGCATCCATGTGTTCTCGAAACTGTATGCTGAAGTTTCTCCCTGTTTGGCCTATGTATGTTTTTGGACATGAGTTGCAGTTAAGTTTGTGTATTCCTGATTGATTGTTCGGTTTGGTATTATTTTTAATGTTATGGATAGCTTTGTCCTTTATCCGTATAGTAGCTGATTTTGATATCTGTTCCTCGGAACAGGGTTGCTATTTTAAATGACAGCTTTCCTACAAATGGCAAGCTTACATATTTTTCTTTTGGCTGTGTTGTGGTATTCTTTAATGTTGTTTTGTTATTGTATTTGTTTATGTGGGGATTTATCTTAGAGTTTAGTTCATCTATTAATTTTGGATTGTAACCATTATTGTAAGCAATTGCTTTGATGGTGTTTCGTTCTTCTATTTGGTCAGCTGGTTCTAGTGGTATTTTGTGCATTCTGTTTAGCATTGCTCTGTATGAAGCCATCTTATGTTTATCTTGGTGGCAGGATGATTTATTAATTGTGTTATCTGTGTATGTTGGTTTCCTGTATACTTGAAATTTGTGTTTGTTGTTGGAGCTACTTATGCAGAGATCCAGAAAATTTAAACCTACTTGTGTTTGGTGTTCTACAGTGAAGATGATGTTCTGATGCATTTTATTCATTTCTTTTGCAAGGTTATCAATTTCTTCTGCTGTGCCATCAAATAAGATTATTATATCATCAACATACCTTTTGTAATAAATTATCTTGTATACTATCTGAGGGTCTTCTTTAAAAAATTTACATTCTAAGTTATTGATGAAAATATCTGCAAGCAAACTGGCAAGGCAGCTACCCATAGTCAGGCCCTCTTTCTGCTGGTACATTTTGTTATAGTGATAGTACTAGTGTTAATAGATCAATGAATTCATATATTTCTCGTAATGCCAAATTTTTATGTTTAAGTAAATTGTTTTTAATTATTTCTATTGTTTTTTTGACCGGTATGTTTGAAAAGAGGTTTTTGATGTCAAGTGATGCAAACCTAGCAGTATCAGGAATCTGAATTTCCTTTAGACAATTAATAAGTTCATAACTGTTCTTTACTGAGTATGTCTCTTCAAATTTGAATGTGTTGCTAAGGATCTCATTCAGTTTCTTGCTGATTTTATAAGTTGGGCTGCTCCGAGAATTAACAATTGGACGTATAAGACAGTTAACTTTATGGGTCTTAGGTTGTGCTCGTAGACGTGGTGCATAAGGATTCATAACAGTGCATTCATGTATATCTTTTGCATTTAAAAGGAAATCACTTTTTTTCATCATATTTTTAAGTTTATTCTGTAACTTAAAAGTGGGAGCAGACTGAATTTCTACTATATTATTGTTACTCAAAAAATTCAATGGTACTTCTTACTTATTCAGTTTCATACATTACAACAATAGCATTGCTTTTATCTGCTTTTACTACTAAAGCTTTATTGTCACTTAGTTTCTTATTAACACTTTTTTTAATTATTGTACTGTCATGGTACTTTATACTATTATTATTATTATTTGCTTTCTCTATTTGTTTGATGATAAAATTGTTAACTTTGTGGCCTATGGCAATCTGATCATTCTGAGTTAGTTTTGCAGATAACACAATTAATTAAAAATCTTCCTGCCACCCGGATAAACATAGGATGGCTACATACAGAGCAATGCTAAACAGAATGCACAAAATACCACTAGAACCAGCTGACCAAATAGAAGAACGAAACACCATCAAAGCAATTGCTTACAATAATGGTTACAATCCAAAATTAATAGATGAACTAAACTCTAAGATAAATCCCCACATAAACAAATACAATAACAAAACAACATTAAAGAATACCACAACACAGCCAAAAGAAAAATATGTAAGCTTCCCATTTATAGGAAAGCTGTCATATAAAATAGCAAACCTGTTCTGAGGAACAGATATCAAAATCAGCTACTATACGAATAAAGGACAAAGCTATCCATAACATTAAAAATAATACCAAACCGTACAATCAATCAGGAATATACAAACTTAACTGCAACTCATGTCCAAAAACATACATAGGCCAAACAGGGAGAAACTTCAGCATACAGTTTCGAGAACACATGGATGCTCTTCGTTTAAAAATCTTAAATAAATCCACATTCGCCCAACATGTAGCAGAAGAAAAACATCAAGTAACAGACATATCCCATAACCTACAAGTTCTCCACCTAGCCAACAAAGGAAAAAAAATGAACCTCCTAGAAGAAATCGAAATTTATTCACACAAACATGCATCCCCTTCTGACATACTTAACGACCAAACAGAGCTGCCAAACCGAATATTTCTGAAAAACTTCCACACTCTACTTATCAAACCACTTACTAAGCACAATCAAGAAATAACATACTCTAATATAAACCCAACAAATGCATGTAATAATATAAAACATAAAAATCGTAATTCTAAAATCTTAATTCTATCTTTGTTATATTGTAAATGTATGAATTACTGCTTTGTATAAATGTGTTATGTTAGTTTATTATCTTCAATACTGCCAAAAAAAATTGTATACATCGTACTTAGAATACTTCTATCACCCAAGTCAATGATTAGAAAACAGTAGCTTATCTTAGAACCTCAAAACTTTCGTAAAATATAACTCTGTCCATAGATAAACCGTTTGTATGTGAACAAAAACTGTCGGTCGACAACATGGTGGATAACGCAGTGCGCCTGTGTAAAATACGTGATAAAAAGTGTTTGTGTTGTTGCAAAAAAGAAGAAAAGCCAAGAAAAAACAAGGAGAGCAGAATGTAAGTAAAATGAACAATTGATAGTGCGTAACTTTAATCTCGCGAAATTGAAGTAAATGATTGGAATCGCTGCTTTTGCACAGGCCTGCTACAGCATCCAAACTGCTGTCGAGATTGTACTACTGTAGTAACTGAAGATCCACGTAATTTGCCAGCTGCAAACCCGAAATGCATATAGGCATAAATAAAACGCATTAAAAAGTGGCTGGTTGCTGTATTTTTACAGTGAAATATCATTATCCACGGCCACGGAGCTCAACAGTCCAAATAAAATGGACAAATTGTTGCTGAGGAGTTTCTTTAAGTAGAAAGATAGTCAAAGCATGTGTCACATGGGCAATTTTCTTTTGTCCTCCACAGCCACCTTAAAAACCCTCAACCTACTATCCTCAAGAGGAAACGCAAACCTTCCCAGATAGTCACAGCGATCTGCGGCAATCTCAGCAGAACGTCTGCAAGCTTGATTTTCCGTCCAAACATAGAGGTGTGGATTCTTATTATCCGTTTCTGTTACACAGAGAGTTTAATAGTTTATTTGACGTGAATAATATGCTTCCTTGATCGATAGATTTGGAAGGATCTGTATCCACTGTATAACAAAGCGTAGGGTTGTTGAATTACAGAGCTTTTCCGTCATAGCAGATGAGAAGTTTTTGCGATTAATCTATTATTGATTTTTCGTTTTGGGCAGCTGTAGCCAATTATAAGAGATTTTAAGGAGTAGCTACAAGTATCTGCGGAACGTGTTCCGAAACCTAAATTAAATTTTGAGTTGAATATTTTCCGAAACAACCATTTTCTTCTACTTGTAATTCACTTGATACACTTGGATTATACATTTTGATCAACTTACTGATGGTCTGTTCTGAAGGAAGGTACTATCTTTGGCTCTTCTTCCTAGAATAATGCTCTTCTACCTGCGCTTTAGGCTCGAGATGAAACTAATAACCTTCTCTCTCTTTGGTGCAATCTTTTCTTTCTTTTGATCATCCCATCTGCCTTCTTTATACCATCACCACCCATAACTGATTTAACAATAGTATTTAGATGACTCTCCCCGAAGCCAAACGGTTTTGCAAAAAATTTTGCAAAAGCTGGTTCCAGGTCACTATTTACTGGAATGTGATACATGACGATCATTGCTGTAGGTTTCCTGGTATCAGCTCTTGAGTGGCGTCTCTTTGGTGAAGAAAAATGAATCATCAGTGAAACGCGCCGATCCTATTCATTTTTGTTTAGAACTCCGAATACTTCATTTTTTAAGTTTAGTAGTGTTCTGCCGTAACATCAAGCGCCGACACGTCGGCCTGAACGATACAGCAGAGAAGAACGACACCGCGGTAGAAGCGGCACCTCTACGAAGAGAACATAAGAGCCGCTCCAGCCAGCCTCGGTACACTAGAAGACCGCACTAGAAGACGAGCTGTGATATAAGCTCCTTAGCCGTGACTTGCGATGCATATTACACTACTGGCCATTAAAATTGATACACCACAAAGATGACTTGCTACAGACGCGAAATTTAACCGACAGGAAGAAGATGCTTTGATATGCAAATGATTAGATTTTCAGAGCATTCACACAAAGTTGGCGCCGGTGGCGACACCTACAACGTGCTGACATGAGGAAAGTTTCCAACCGATTTCTCATACACAAACAGCAGTTGACCGGCGTTGCCTGGTGGAACGTTGTTGTGATGCCTCGTGTAAGGACGAGAAATGCGTACCATCACGTTTCCGACTTTGATAAAGGTCGGATGGTAACCTATCGCGATTGCGGTTTATCGTATCGCGACATTGCTGCTCGCGTTGGTCGATATCTAATTACTGTTAGCAGAATATGGAATCGGTGAGTTCCGGAGGGTAATACTGAACGCCGTGCTGGATCCCAACGGCCTCGTATCACTAGCAGTCGAGATGACAGCCATCTTATCCGCATGGCCGGTCGGGATGGCCGAGCGGTTCTAGGCGCTACAGTCTGGAACCGCGCGACCGCCACGGTCGCAGGTTCGAATCCTGCCTCGGGCATGGATGTGTGTGATGTCCTTAGGTTAGTTAGGTTTAAGTAGTTCTAAGTTCTAGGGGACTGATAACCTCAGAAGTTAAGTCCCATAGTGCTCAGCGCCATTTGAACCATTTTTTTATCCGCATGGCTGAACGGATCGTGCAGCCACATCTCGATCCCTGATTCAACAGATGGGGACGTTTGCAGGACAACAGCCATCTGTACGAACAGTTCGACGACGTTTGCAGCAGCATGGACTATCAGCTCGGTGACCATGGCTGCGGTTACCCTTGACGCTGCATCACAGACAGGAACGCCTGCGTTGGTGTACTCAACGACAAACCTGGTTGCAGCAATGGCAAAACGTCATTTTTTCAGATGTATCCAAGTTCTGTTTACAGCATCATCATGGTCGCATCCGTGTTTGGCGACATCGCGGTGAACGCACATTGGAGGCGTGTATTCGTCATCGCCATACTGGCGTATCACCCGGCGTGATGGTATGGGGTGCCATTGGTTATACGTCTCGGTCACCTCTTGTTCGCATTGACGGCACTTTGAACAGTGGACGTTACATTTCAGATATGTTACGACTCGTCGCTCTACCCTTCATTCGATCCCTGCGAAACCCGACATTCCAGAAGGATCATGCACGACCGCACGTTGCAGGTTCTGTACGGGCCTTTCTGGATGCCAAAAATGTTCGACTGGTGCCCTGTCCATCACATTCTCCAGATCTCTCACCAATTGAAAAAGTCTGGTCAATGGTGGCCGAGCAACTGGCTCGTCACAATACACCAGTCACTACTCTTGATGAACTGTGGTACCGTGTTGAAGCTGCATGGGCAGCTGTACCTGTACACGCCATCCAAGCTCTGTTTGACTCAATGCCCAGGAGTATCAAGGCCGTTATTACGGCCAGAGGTGGTTGTTCTGGGTACTGATTTCTCAGGATCTATGCATCCAAATTGCGTGAAAATGTAATCACATGCCAGTTCTATTATAATATATTTGTCCAATGAATACCCGCTTATTATCTACATTTGTTTTTGGTGTAGCAATTTTAATGGACAGTAGTATAATTTCTTGCATGGAAATTGCATATAACGAAGGACACTGATTATTTGCATGTCCCCAATTGCTTTCGACCCCTCTTTGTAAAAAGGCAAAGTTAAGTATTGTCATTTCAGTTTCTGTAGTAAACTCTATCAATAATATATGCTTGAATGTTGTCTAGGTATCCGAGAAAACAGCTCCCTAGGCACCCTATATTAGACGAGTGTGCAGGATCCCATAGGTAGGAAATGTGCTGGTATATTGCAGATATGGTGAAAGGGTACAGTACTACCCGACATACAAAAAAATTGCCTCATTGGGTACAATAATACCCATTGTATAACAACATACTTCGTTGTACATGTCAGAACAGCGGTTTTATGGTAAAACAATTTTATTCAGTACACTGAAACCGGATATTGATGTACAAAAGACGGACAATTTGTATATTTAATTATTCATGTGTGCACTTCCTTCAAAAACAGATCCCTATATCTAGTTTTGTGATGTTTGAGAAATGAGTGAATGGTTTGTTGTCTGCTGACCACTGATGGTGGATATAGAATCTGTAATTATCTTTGAGACAGTCCTCTGGTCGCCTTTGGCAGAACCAAAAAATGGTTAAAATGGCTCTGAGCACTATGGGACTTAACATCTGAGGTCATCAGTCCCCTAGAACTTAGAACTACTTAAACCTAAATAACCTAAAGACATCACACACATCCATGCCCGAGGCAGGATTCGAACCTGCGACCGTAGCGGTCGCGCGGTTCCAGACTGAAGCGCCTAGAACCGCTTGGCCACACCGGCCGGCTTGGAAGAACCAAAGAAAGGAGAGCACTAGAGGGCCTGGAGCGTGGCAGGTAAGAGGATCCTCCCCCACTTCTGAGAAAACATGGGATGGCCCGGTGATCGGCCATGTTCCGACACTCTGTCACTGGTTCCTGAAGTTCAGATACCTATTTTCAGTGTGCTCCGTAAAACTAAAGAATAAGGGAATGGTATGCACGTGGAATATTTAAGAGTAGATAGAAACAATGATTTCCCTTTTCAGGATATCGACGAGAACAAACCTTTTTGGTGGGAGATTCATGTAAAGGTAGGCACGTAAAACTCATGGGGAACTTAGGATTCTTTGATAGTGACCAACAGTCACAATGAAACCACGAGTAGTAATTTTAAGCTATATGCGTGTGGCAATTTTAAGCTAAGATACTTGCATGTGTAAATTTTAGCGGAGAATATTTAAGAATTGCGTGTACAGAATTTGAATTGGGAACAACCACTTCCACATGGTGAGTACTGACTTTGTTTGAATCTGACCAAGAGACAATGGTAAACAGCAGTGCTTGTGGAAATTTTCAGCTGAGGATCCGTATGTGAGATAATTAAGTAATCATGGTATCAAAATTACCGTTATTAATTATATTCCTGTGAAGCAAGTAAGAAAGTTTGATACTCTAAGACAGAAAAGATGACTTAACCATCTGCCCAGCAACACATTGCATTGAGATATGAGCAGAAATCCTCCAGAGATGAGCATAAATCCTCCAGAGTACGTGGTAGGTCCGTAGGAAAGGTTACGTGTCAAATTTAATCCGGAGGTCTGTGACTTGATAATCTGGGTCGAAATTTTGTTGTGAGGAAGATTTGATACGTACTGGCTAAAGTCAGTTGTTCTGTTTTATTTTTCCCTTTTAATTTGTGTAATTTGAATTCGGCGACTTAGTTACAAGTACTGTACCAAAAAGCAAGAATGTTCTTTGAATAGACTGACCGCTAGTAAATTCTCTAGGTTATTAATGAATGAGCTTATGAGAGAGAGAGAGAGAGAGAGAGGGAGAGAGAGAGAAGTAGTAGATAACCGTACCAATCCAGAAAGTACACCGAGCGAGGTGGCGCAGTTGTTCGACACTGGACTCGCATTCGGGAGGACGACGGTTCAATCCCGCGTCCGGCCATCCTGATTTAGGTTTTCCGTGATTTCCCTAAATCGCTCCAGGCAAATGCCGGGATGGTTCCTTTCAAAGGGCACGGCCGACTTCCTTCCCCGTCCTTCCCTAATCCGATGAGACCGATGACCTCGCTGTCTGGTCTCCTTCCCCGAAACAACCAACCAACCAGAAAGTACTCTAGAGTAAATAGAAAATGGCTCTGAGCACTATGGGACTTAACTTCTGAGGTCATCAGTCCCCTAGAACTTAGAACTACTTAAACCTAAATAACCTAAGGACACCACACACATCCATGCCCGAGGCAGGATTCGAATCTGCGATCACAGCGGTCGCGCGGTTCTAGACTAGCGCCTACCACCGCTCGGCAACCCGGGCCGGCAGAGTAATAAGAAAAAACATTAAGTGATCATAGGATACTGAAATGTGTGCGTAATATCATTCCCACTGGGCAGAGAATTCCTTGTTTTATTTTATGTTTAAATGTATTGGTTGAAATTCTGTATCTTTGCGGTGGTAGAATGTCAGAAAATCAAACAGAAAATATGAAACAAAATGGTGGTCATGATCATGCAATAGGGGGTAGCCATTTTGCTCAGGCTTTTTGCCACAAGCTCCCTACTACTAGAATAGCCAAGCTCTGATTAAAATGAATGCAATAGAATGGGAATTTGGTCTGCCAAGGTGGAGTTAGTCCATCGGAAATGTTTACAGACAGTGCCACATTTAAAATTTATTAGTCAGATGCGTTTAATTCCGTTTCGTTGATATAATTAAAAAGACAAAATTATAGCAAGCGAGTCTCGCTCCGGCACACATTTTTAATCTGCCAGGAAGTTTCATGTCAGCGCACACTCAGCTGCAGAGTGAAAATCTCATTCTGGAAACATCTCCCAGGCTGTGGCTAAGCCATTTCTCCGCAATGTCCTGTCTTTCAGGAGTGCTAGTTCTGCAAGGTTCGCAGGAGAGCTTCTGTAAAGTTTGGAAGGTAGGAGACGAGGTGCTGGCAGAAGTAAAGTTGTGTGGACGGGGCGTGAGTCGTGCTTGGGTAGCTGAGTTGGTATTTGCCGGCACGGTAGCTCAGCGTGTTCGGTCAGAGAGCCGGTTGGCCTCTGTAATAAAAAAAACTGAGTGGAAGGATCAACCACCGAACTTGAACAGGATGTCTTACGACGTCCGCAACGACCAAACACAACGATCAATAACAAACAAAATGCAAAAAAAAAAAAAAAAAGTTGGTAGAGCACTTGCACGCGAAAGGCAAAGGTCCCAAGTTCGAGTTTCGGTCCGGCACACACTTTTAATCTGCCAGGAAGTTTCATATCAGCGCACACTCCGCTGCAGAGCGAAAATCTCATTCTGGAAACATCTCCCAGGCTGTTGCTAAGCCAAGTCTCCGCAATATCCTTTCTTTCAGAAGTGCTAATTCTGCAAGGTTCGCAGGAGAGCTTCTGTAAAGTTTGGAAGGTAGGAGAAGAGGGGCTGGCAGAAGTAAAGTTGTTAGGACGGGGCGTGAGTCGTGATCGGGTAGCTCAGTTGGTAGAGCACTTGCCCGCGAAAGGCAAAGGTCCCGAGTTCGAGTCTCGGTCCGGCACATAGTTTAATGTGTCAGGAAGTTTCATATCAGCGCATACTCCGCTGCAGAGTGAAAATCTCATTCTGGAAACATCTCCCAGGCTGTGGCTAAGCCATGTCTCCGCAATATCCTTTCTTTCAGAAGTGCTAATTCTGCAAGGTTCGCAGGAGAGCTTCTGTAAAGTTTGGAAGGTAGGAGAAGAGGTGCTGGCAGAAGTAAAGTTGTTAGGACGGGGCGTGAGTCGTGCTTGGGTAGCTCAGTTGGTAGAGCACTTGCCCGCGAAAGGCAAAGGTCCCGAGTTCGAGTCTCGGTCCGGCACACAGTTTAATCTGTCAGGAAGTTTCATATCAACGCACACTCCGCTGCAGAGTGAAAATCTCATTCTGGTATAGCAAAACAGTTGGACAACAGGGCTTTGCTATCAATGTACAGTCGCAGTAGCTATGATAAGTCATATCAACATTTCCGATGCACAAATATTAAAAGCACTCGCTTGGCAGGCCACACATCTAGTACGCCTGACTGCTAGATGCAACAGGCGGGAGAGCTGCGACCGGAAAGGATGACGGTAGTAACTTCCCAATGGAAACGACCTTCTCCGTGCTGCCACGATGGTGTGAACACGATCATATCAGGATCTCCATCGGAGTTCCTATGAACAAAATGGGAGAGAGACAAACCTTAATTTCTATTTAGTACTGTATAATTCACAGAATTTCAAAGTTCATTAAAATTTTGTCATGGTCAGATTAACGATTGTATCGAGATTTAAAATCCAGTATTCTTTTCTAAACTTTACGAACCTTGCCTCAGATTGAAGCTGATGGGGATGTGCTGTTTTCTTTTTCCCCTTCCGGCTTCCTCTTGAATCATCATCAACTGCAATTTCTTCCTGCATAACCGAAAAAGCTGCTCCCATACAAACTATTCACAAGATAATTGTCTTTACTGAACACGTAGTGTTGTTGAGAAAAGCGTGCTAGTTGTCAGTACAGCCTACTATGCAAAGTGACAAAACTGCTTCAAGTCGAATTAATGTTGGATACATTATGATTTGAAATGCGCACTACAGAGGAATCATAGGATTTGAAACAACTGCTTTCCTTCAGACGCTATTTTCACTGTTAGTGAATCCGATTTGTTACATTCTGACTTCGCAGAATGAAAGCTCGCTATGGAAACTATACGGAAATCTAACTCAATTCTCTCCATTGATGGACATATTACGATTTGAAACGATGCTTCCCTTGGAATCTATGTGCATATGAATTTAATTATTTTTTATTTATCTGTATTAATACTTCAACATTTGAAAACGCCAATCTATCGGTTAAGAACAAAACATGAAATAATCTAT
The DNA here is from genome assembly GCF_023898315.1 of Schistocerca nitens. Lineage (NCBI taxonomy): Eukaryota > Metazoa > Arthropoda > Insecta > Orthoptera > Acrididae > Schistocerca > Schistocerca nitens. The sequence continues at coordinate 216,012,179 of NC_064615.1, read as the reverse complement.
TTATATTGATTGTTCAATGATATCAAAAATTATTTTTTGTTACAAGATGTACCGGTAGATGATAACTGTCTTACAAGCATTTAAAACACAAATTTTTGTTGCACTAGGACAAAATATAGGGTTCACAACTAAAATTAAATTCAAGCAACATGAGAAACAGAAATAGTGAATGTGATAACTTCGACGAAAATATAAGATTATAAAACGGAAGAAATTAAATGGAAGTTAAAACATAATGATAACTAAAATCACATGAACAAAGATTCCAACTGAAAGAAAAATGAAATGAAGAAAAAATGAGCGCAAACCAAAAAGGTAAATTGATGACTAAAGTGCACGAATAAGAATTAAACATAGAAACTACATTTAAACTAAAAAGTACCTGAGGAGATCTGAACCCACAACCTTTTGCATGTGGGCAATGCACCATAATTATTACATTACACTGAGAGTCTCTGTGTATAAACAATTATTAAGTCTCTAGATGATCACATGATTTTCCAAAACTTTTTTCGTTGATTACTCGCAACTCATAACCGTATAGATGGGTTTAAAAGTCAGTCCCATCCCAGGGGACCTCTGTTTGTTAGAACATATTATGAAGTATCTCGAACAGAACGATTTCCTCCATCCCCACCAGCATGGGTTTTGGAAACATACACTCCTGGAAATGGAAAAAAGAACACATTGACACCGGTGTGTCAGACCCACCATACTTGCTCCGGACACTGCGAGAGGGCTGTACAAGCAATGATCACACGCACGGCACAGCGGACACACCAGGAACCGCGCTGTTGGCCGTCGAATGGCGCTAGCTGCGCAGCATTTGTGCACCGCCGCCGTCAGTGTCAGCCAGTTTGCCGTGGCATATGGAGCTCCATCGCAGTCTTTAACACTGGTAGCATGCCGCGACAGCGTGGACGTGAACCGTATGTGCAGTTGACGGACTTTGAGCGAGGGCGTATAGTGGGCATGCGGGAGGCCGGGTGGACGTACCGCCGAATTGCTCAACACGTGGGGCGTGAGGTCTCCACAGTACATCGATGTTGTCGCCAGTGGTCGGCGGAAGGTGCACGTGCCCGTCGACCTGGGACCGGACCGCAGCGACGCACGGATGCACGCCAAGACCGTAGGATCCTACGCAGTGCCGTAGGGGACCGCACCGCCACTTCCCAGCAAATTAGGGATACTGTTGCTCCTGGGGTATCGGCGAGGACCATTCGCAACCGTCTCCATGAAGCTGGGCTACGGTCCCGCACACCGTTAGGCCGTCTTCCGCTCACGCCCCAACATCGTGCAGCCCGCCTCCAGTGGTGTCGCGACAGGCGTGAATGGAGGGACGAATGGAGACGTGTCGTCTTCAGCGATGAGAGTCGCTTCTGCCTCGGTGCCAATGATGGTCGTATGCGTGTTTGGCGCCGTGCAGGTGAGCGCCACAATCAGGACTGCATACGACCGAGGCACACAGGGCCAACACCCGGCATCATGGTGTGGGGAGCGATCTCCTACACTGGCCGTACACCACTAGTGATCGTCGAGGGGACACTGAATAGTGCACGGTACATCCAAACCGTCATCGAACCCATCGTTCTACCATTCCTAGACCGGCAAGGGAACTTGCTGTTCCAACAGGACAATGCAAGTCCGCATGTATCCCGTGCCACCCAACGTGCTCTAGAAGGTGTAAGTCAACTACCCTGGCCAGCAAGATCTCCGGATCTGTCCCCCATTGAGCATGTTTGGGACTGGATGAAGCGTCGTCTCACGCGGTCTGCACGTCCAGCACGAACGCTGGTCCAACTGAGGCGCCAGGTGGAAATGGCATGGCAAGCCGTTCCACAGGACTACATCCAGCATCTCTACGATCGTCTCCATGGGAGAATAGCAGCCTGCATTGCTGCGAAAGGTGGATATACACTGTACTAGTGCCGACATTGTGCATGCTCTGTTGCCTGTGTCTATGTGCCTGTGGTTCTGTCAGTGTGATCATGTGATGCATCTGACCCCAGGAATGTGTCAATAAAGTTTCCCCTTCCTGGGACAATGAATTCACGGTGTTCTTATTTCAATTTCCAGGAGTGTAGATCACGTGAAAGCCAACTCACACTTTTCTCGCATGACATGCTGAAAGCCATGGATCAAGGCAGTCTGGCAGATGCATTATTTCCCGTTTGACTCTGTACAACATCTACGTTTATTAGCAAACGCACAACCGAACGGGGTATATAACCAAATTTGTAACTGAATTGAGGATTTTTGGTAGACAGAATGCACCACGTTATCTTGGCTGCAGAGTCGTGGACAGATGTAGACGTAAGTTCAGATGTGCTCCAGGGAAGTCTGTTGGGAACCTTCCTATTCGTATTTTATTTTAATGACCTTGTGGAAAATATTTACAGCAACCTCAGACTTTCTCAGATGATACAATGATCTATAAAGAAGTACTGTCTTAAACAAGCTGCATAAATTTTCAGTCAAATTCCGATAAGATTTCAAACTCGCACGAACATTGGCAACTTGCTTTAAGTGTTCAGAAAGGTAAAATTGTACATTTCACAAAACGAAATATCTCGGTGTCTTATGAATGTAACATCAGTGGTCACAGTTGGAATCGGTAAACACAAACGAGTACCTGGGTACTCTGTATGGATAGCAAATGGAACGATCACATAGGCTCATTCGTCGTTAATGGAGGTAGTGGACTATCAGGGGATATTAAAGGTGTACAGAGAAGGGCAGCTCGAATGTTCATAGATTTTTTGACCTACGATAGAGTTTCACAGAGATCTTTAAATGATGACTCTAGGAATACACTACAACCCATTACGTATCGCTCCCGTAGGTATCGTGAGGAAAAAATTAGATTAATTACAGCACCCACGCTCGCATGTGAATGGAACGGTAAGAAATCCTAATAATAACTGGTACAATGGAAAGTACCCTTTGCCATACACTTCAATGTTGTTTGCACGGCACAGATGTAGATGTAGTTGTAGATGTAACTGGACCTGAAGCCACACACAGAAATGTTGTAGGGCAGTCGAACCAAAGAGTCAGTCTTATTACCAGAGCACTTACACTGTTAGAATAGCAACAAATCTACTCTGCTTACACTATGCTTGTCCGTCCTTTCTGTAGTAATGCTGCAAGGTATGAGAGCCTTACCAGAAGTAGGGGAGACAATGTCTCGCATTTTATACATGAATTGGGTTGGCAGTCAATAAAACAAAGGCGTTTTTCGTTGCGGTGGGGTCTTTCCACGAAATATCAGTCAGCAACATCCTCCACCGTGATCGAAAGTAGTCTGTTGACTCTCATCCGTAGGGCGAGCACAAAAGAAGTTCACACCTTTAAAAGTTCGTATACACGAAACGGTACAAGCTACAAAACTTAACTAGCTAATAGATTCCCTCTGGTAATTTTTCATTTACTTATTTACTTGTTTTACGCATGCGCAGGATGCAGGGTGCTTCCGCCAGAGAGCGCAAGTGTAGAAAACGGCAACACCACAACAAAAGAGCTGGTGCGTCCTTCATTTAGCAAAAGGGAGTCGCTAACTGCTGTTCAACGAGCATTTCGCACACACCTTCACCAGGAGCCAATCACCACAGACTGCATTTATACTTTATAAAAATAGTTTGAAGAGAAGGGCTGCATTTGCAACGACAGAAGTCCTGGTCGGCCTTCTGTGTCAGAGCAAAATATTGATCGCTTTCGAGCTGCGGTCCAATGAACCCTACAGAAATCAATCCCTCGACCAATTTGAAGCTTCATATTCCACAAAAAATCGTTTCCAAAATGCCGCGCAAACGCTTCCGCATGGAACTATACAAGCTGCACTTGGTCGACGCGCTCACTTCAGGAGACAATGGTGAACAATCAGTCTTATGTTCGAGATGGTGTCAGGAATGGACAATGACAAGGACCCGTCAAAGAGGTTAATTTTTAATGATGAAGCAAGTTCGTTTTGGGGAATAGCAAATCCCCATCTCTCCATCGAAGATGAACGAGATTCACCAAAGGTCAATGCTGGTTGTAGACACATGGTTGACGACGTATGGAAGTTTGGGTCTGGCACTGGACCGAGCTCAGATAGCCTAATGGGTACAGTCTGGCTTCAGATGTCCAGAAGAGCGAATGAGCGCTGTGTTTCTGCCTGCGATGTGCACAGCCTACCTTGTCTACCTTGTGGACTTCGACTCCGCTTGCTTGTGAGTAGGAACATGGCCTACCTCTTCAGGAAAGCAATACTTCGATTCACTTTTACCAATAAATATACGCGATCAAAAGCGCTGGAAGTAGAACGCTTCCTCCGTGATGAGGCAGAGGTACCACATCGAACATACTGGAGATACATCTTTCTATTCTTAGTTGCGTTGTATATGTCAAGGTCGTTGACAATCCAGCGTGTGACAGGATCTTGAAATCTGCGCAAGATGGTCTCCAGTTCTGTCACACTGAGGGAAACGTCGGCGAAGTCACGGTGGAGCATGCGGGCTTGGGCTTTCGAACCATACACGTGTTTGAGCTGCCTTTAGAGCTGGCGGCGGAAGATGTCATAACGACCTTCCGGCTCTGCGACATGGTTCACAGTCACAATGCAGAACGCTGGGTGCAGTTGGACATGTACCCAGTTTTGAACGGGCTTGTATCAGATCACAATTGATCTTCGTTGTCAGGTGCCGTCCTATTCAAACATCAGTGGGCGTCGCGCGGTCGTTATACACGACTATCAATCTAAGATCTGCTGTGGCGCAATGGCGCATCAGTTAAATGCCGCCCACTAAGACGCCAAGAGAGACTCCACCAATGGTACTGCTTGTCACCTATAGGGCGGCCCTCACTTCGCCACCCACCGGTCGGCAACCAACGGAGCCAATGTCACAAGTCACACGCCCATCTGACGAGTCCTACGGAACGGGGACGCCTGCATCCCTCCCTCCCTCCTACCACAACGACGCCGCGCCGGACGGTTCAATTGAACTTTCAACACTCATCATTCTTGGATGGATTCTATGCCAGAAGCACCGGTCACCAAAGAAGTGCAAGTGGCGGCACCGCACGATCTCTGACTGGAATGTCTCGCCTCCCGTCCGTGATTCAGTGACCGATCGTCCTGGAATATCTCGGTGATTTCTCAAGATAGTCAGGACAACGATGTTACTTTGGCAGACGGACCAGCAGTGACAAATACGATGGCTGTGCAAATCTTGATCTGGAAAAGCTACTCCTCACATGCAGGTTGGCTGTTCTGCCGCTGCCGTCAGTGATGAATGACACATCTGAGACGCCGACGTCATCGGTTTGGACAGACGACATCAAGGACGCACCGGACCAGGTACCTGTTATGGAGCATTAAACGCAGGACGGCAGCAGCAGCGGATTCAGGGACGCCCGGTGAGCGGCACAGCGGGCTGCCCCCATTCTGTTGCTTACCAGCATGATTCCCCCCCTTCCAACAGCCGTGTACCGCAAGTCTCTAGAGGAGCGGAAGGTTCCAAATGATTGGAAAAGATCACAGGTAGTTCCAGTTTTCAAGAAGGGTCGTCGAACAGATGCGCAAAACTGTAGGCATATATCTCTGACATCGATCTGTTGTAGAATTTTAGAACATAATTTTTGCTCGCGTATAATGTCATTTCTATAAACCCAGAATCTACTCTGTAGGAATCAACATGGATTGCGGAAAAAGCGATCGTGTGAGACCCAACTTGCTTTATTTGTTCATGAGACCCAGAAAATATTAGATGCAGGCTCCCAGGTAGATGTCATTTTCCTTGACTTCCGGAAGGCGTTCGATACAGTTCCGCACTGTCGCCTGATAAACAAAGTAAGAGCCTACGGAATATCAGACCAGCTGTGTGGCTGGATTGAAGAGTTTTTAGCAAACAGAACACAGCATGTTGTTCTCAATGGAGAGACGTCTACAGACGTTAAAGTAACCTCTAGCGTGCCACAGGGGAGTGTTATGGGACAATTGATTTTCACAATATAAATAAATGACCTAGAAGATAGTATCGGAAGTTCCATGCGGCTTTTCGGAGATGATACTGTAGTATACAGAGAAGTTGCAGCATTAGAAAACTGCAGCGAAATGCAGAAAGATCTGCAGCGGATAGGCACTTGGTGCAGGGAGTGGCAACTTACCCTTAACTTAGACAAATGTAATGTATTGCGAATACATAGAAAGAAGGATCCTTTATTGTATGATTATATGATAGCGGAACAAACACTGGTAGCAGTTACTTCTGTAAAATATTTGGGAGTATGTGTGCGGAACTATTTGAAGTGGAATGATCATATAAAATTAGTTGTTGGTAAGGCGGGTGCCAGGTTGAGATTCATTGGGAGAGTCCTTAGAAAATGTAGTCCATCAACAAAGGAAGTGGCTTACAAAACACTCGTTCGACCTATACTTGTGTATTGCTCATCAGTGTGGGATCCGTACCAGATAGGGTTGACAGAGGAGATAGAGAAGATCCAAAGAAGAGCGGCGCGTTTCGTCACAGGGTTATTTGGTAAGCGTGAAATCGTTACGGAGATGTTTAGCAAACTCAAGTGGCAGACTCCGCAAGAGAGGCGCTCTGCATCGCGGTATAGCTTGCTGTCAAGGTTTCGAGGGGGTGCGTTTCGGGATGAGGTATCGTATATATTGCTTCCCCCTACTTATACCTCCCGAGGAGATCACGAATGCAAAATTAGAGAGATTCGAGTGCGCATGGAGGCTTTCCGGCAGTCGTTCTTCCCGCGAACCATACGCGACTGGAACAGGAAAGGGAGGTAATGACAGTGGCACGTAAAATGCCCTCCGCCACACACCGTTGGGTGGCTTGCGGAGTATAAATGTAGATGTAGATGTAGAAGTAGACAGACCCCACCTTCAGACATACCGAGTGGCTACAACAACCACTTTTACTTCTGTGGGAAATATTGTGGGCTTCCGACACTGACGTCGCGCTGCTTCAGGAGGTACACTTGGCCGCCATGCCGGATGTGGCGAGTTACTCCTCTCCTAGTGCCGACGACCTTGGACGTGGAGTAGCTGCGTTTGTTCCAGAGAGCATGTCAGTATAAGACGTCATATATCTGCCATCCACTAGGAGTATGCCACTTACCATGATGGGCACCCGCAATGTAAATGCGTATGCCCCATCTTGTTCTGGACATAGAAGGGACAGAGCTCGATTTTACTCTCAGGAGATCACTCCCCATTTCTTGGCCTCTATGAACGTAGTCTGCTTGGCGGCGGAGTTGTGTTTTACTTCGGAAGGACCATCGAACATACTTCAGGAACTGTCTTTTGCTTTCAGCGATCTTGCCCTCAGTGACACATGGCGGGGATTTATGTCTTCCATGGGCCTCGTCGGTGCTATCCAAGAAGCAAAACGTTGGTCCTTGGCGTTCTCAGACCATTGTGTGAAAGTCAGCACTATCCATCTCCTATGGCAGGTGGTGTGGCGCAGTCATGTGCCGTGTAAATTAAACATCAGACACATTACCAGCTCTGACTGTCGGCGGCGTGTAGCGGATGTTTGGACAACGTGCGAAAGCTAGCGTCCAACATACACGACAACGATGGCTTGGTGGCTGGAATGTGCCAGGCCTGCGATATAGCGAGTCAAGAGGCAGTTTTGCAGGGAGGCGTCTTCATGGAACCGCCACACAACAGACTTCAACTTCACTGTGCTTCGTGATCTTGACACGCAACCACCCTCTTCTGCCATTCAGATGGATCGCAACAGGATCAACACTCACTCAGATGAGCTGACCCATCGCAGATTGCAGACAGTGGACGAGAGGACTCGCCATCAAGATATGGGTAGGGCAGGAAGACCCCTCAGTCTATCACATCCTGGCTGAAACACAGACGGCAACAATTGGTCTCGGAGCTCTTCAATTGAGGGGGCCAACAACCAGGCAGCTACCGTGGCTGGCTTTGTGGACTTTCACCACATCTACCGCTACTAGTAACATAAAGTTCATGATGTGGAGATGGTTTACTTAGTTACACACTTTTGGGCATAAAAGCAGAAATCCTGATGGAGGATATCACCGCTGATGACGTCAAGGACGCGATAGCGAAGGGCACTCCAAATAAGTCGCCTGGCATGGATGGTCTCCCTGTGGAATTTTTAGGGGCATTTCAAGATCTGGTGGCGCCAAGGCTGACTACAATGTTCCTCAGTTGTTGACGACAGCCGCCACGGTTCCGCAGCCATTTTTCGAACGCATTATCATCCAAATTCAAAAGCCATCACAGGGGAATAAGTTGCCATTACCACCCCATAACTTTACTCAGTGCCAGCTAGAAGACATTAGCATGTATTTTGGTGACGCAACACCATCGTGTCCTTCCAAGTATAATGTCCACAGAACAAACAACGTCAGGTGGACCCATCAGTGGCCAGACAGCCACTGGTGAATGCCGAGATGTAACTGCTGTAGTAGTTATGTTTAATCTCTGTGCAGCATTGGAGGCCCGCGACTTTGTCAGCACTTTTGATCAGGTGAAACATGGTTGCCTCTTTGTTGTCATGGAGTGGATTGGCTTCCCAGTCCCCTTCACCAGTGCCTTAGGAGGTCTATACACCAGCGTCCACTCCCTTGTCCAGGCTAACGGCCTTATCGCCAGACCAGTACTGACCCGCCGTTTCTTACATCAGTGATGCTCAGTATCGCTGATCCTCTATCCTCTCTCCCAGGAGCCACTTACTGGGAGTCTCATGACCCAGTTGTCAAGATTCACCCTGTAGCAATACACTTTTCACTCCTGTGCCTATGCAGATGACGTATTGCTGGTAGTATGGTCACAGAAAGAGAGCAGTTGTGTACTTGATCTGATCCCTACATACGAGGACATGATAGGTAGTGCTTTGAGTGTTGCCAAATCTACAGCGTTACCAATCGGCTGCGGACTCACAAGAGAAAAATTGGCACTTCTATCTTATGTGCAGGGCTTTCGATACCTTGGCATTATCCTTACATCACCATCTGTCACACCACAGCGGTGAACTTCCGGTGCGCCTTCCAAGTCACTCACACAACTGTTCGACAACACTGCCTCTGTCGCTTTGATGCTTTGCAACGTGTGGAATGTCTGAGCGTGCATGCAGTTTCCAAGCTATTACACATACCACACGTCTTTCCGATTTCACCGGTGATTGGTCACAGCCTGCAGGCTGCGTTGGACTACTTTCTGACGTCTGGTAACATTTTAAGGTCAAATATCACACAATCCCCCTCCCCTAGAAAACCAGGGGACTTAGACCCACCAGCATCCAGTGCCATGCAGCAGCCTTATATCTTAATATCATCAACAAACAGTGGTCTGGCACGGGGAACTCACTCACATGATATCTCTTGGACATTTACACGCAAGCCTCCATTTCCTCACTGGTGTTGGTAGGACACTTGCACCTCTACTCACACATCTGTCTGTCTTTTTTGTTGACCTTAGATATACATGCACTTGCCTCTCATGTACGCCCCCACCCCCATGTCTAAAGGATTTTTACATTCAGTTGCTGAGTGGCATACCTTGCAACAACATTGGGATCAAGTATTCTTTAACGAGGTCGACGACAGTGTGGCGCAAACATTATCAGCCATACCTCTCAGCATCAGTCCAAGCGAGATGGTAACACGTCATCTGGAAAAATTTGCCAATAACCAGCGTTTACATATGGTTGATTTAATGGACAATCCTTTTGCTCCAACCGGCCGGTGTGGCCGTGCGGTTCTAGGCGCTTCAGTCTGGAACCGCGTGACCACTACGGTCGCAGGTTCGAATCCTGCCTCGGGCATGGATGTGTGTGATGTCCTTAGGTTAGTTAGGTTTAAGTAGTTCTAAGTTCTAGGGGACTGATGATCACAGATGTTAAGTCCCATAGTGCTCGGAGCTATTTGAACCAGCTTTTGCTCCAGCTGCCACTCGATGGACTATGATGCATATGACCTGACCTGCGCCGGTGCTCCTAAAATGTGGACATTGGGGTGACAAAAGGTCACTTGTTTCCTCTGTGCTCCTCCAGCTGTGGAAGAACCGTACACTTTCATTTGCCTGGAGTGCATGTGTTTCCCTGCAGCCAAGACTCATGCAATAGTCTGAGTCAAGGGATGGACAGTCGCCTACCTTTATGGAGATGGGGACAAATTGTGGCTCGATCTTTGGACCCTACTATAGAATGACCGTGCGGTGATTGAATGAAGTCCTTGCTACCGCACTTATTCGCCAATTACCTCTGTGGAGTTTTGCACGATCCCCAGCTCAACTGGAATGTGCCTGGACGAGAGGGAAGCATGGCTCAAACACTTTGACTTTCACATATCCCCACAAAAGAATCACAAAGAGTAAAATTTTGTCATTGTGGTGGCCATCTATGCGTCATCATACCACCTGCACAGTTGAACTATCTTACAGCCATATGTGTCTATACGTGGTCCCAGACAGCCAAGTGGAGGTGAGGAGAGGCACTAACTTGTTGCAAGATAAAATTGTTGGAGTCTCCTTGCAATTGAGAAGGATCTACAAACAAATAATTCCAAGGTGGCATATGAGTGTGACCGTTTCTCTCATGAAAAAGAAAGGGAATAAAATTTTATCCCTCGATACAGTCAATAATCCTAGAAGCTAGATTAAGGAAAGACAAACCTATGTTTCTAGCATTTGTAGACTTAGAGAAAGCTTTTGACAATGTTGACTGGAATACTCTCCTTCAGATTCTGAAGGTGGTAGGGGTAAAATACAGGAAGCGAAAGGCTATTTACAATTTGTACAGAAACCAGATGGCAGTTATAAGAGTCGAGGGCCACGAAAGGGAAGCAGTGGTTGGGAAGGGAGTGAGACAGGGTTGTAGCCTCTCCCCGATGTTGTTCAATCTGTATATTGAACAAGCAGTGAAGGAAACAAAAGAAAAATTCGGAGTAGGTGTTAAAATCCATGGGGAAGAAATAAAAACTTTGAGGTTTGCCGATGACATTGTAATTCTGTCAGAGACAGCAAAGGACTTGGAAGAGCAGTTGAACGGAATGGATAGTGTTTTGAAAGGAGGATATAAGATGAACATCAACAATAGCAAAACGAGGATAATGGAATGTAGTCGAATTAAGTCGGGTGATGCTGAGGGAATTAGATTAGGAAATGAGACACTTAAAGTAGTAAAGGAGTATTGCTATTTGGGGAGCAAAATAACTGATGAAGGTCGAAGTAGAGAGGATATAAAATGTAGACTGGCAATGGCAAGGAAAGCGTTTCTGAAGAAGAGAGATTTGTTAACATCGAGTATAGATTCAAGTGTCAGGAAGTCGTTTCTGAAAGTATTTGTATGGAGTGTAGCCATGTATGGAAGTGAAACATGGACGATAAATAGTTTGGACAGGAAGATAATAGAAGCTTTCGAAATGTGGTGCTACAGAAGAATGCTGAAGATTAGATGGGTAGGTCACGTAACTAATGAGGAGGTATTGAATAGAATTGGGGAGGAGAGGAGTTTGTGGCACAACTTGACAAGAAGAAGGGACCGGTTGGTAGGACATGTTCTGAGGCATCAAGGGATCACAAATTTAGCATTGGAGGACAGCGTGGATGGTAAAAATCATAGAGGGAGACCAAGGGATGAATACACTAAACAGATTCAGAAGTATGTAGGTTGCAGTAGTTACTGGGAGATGAAGAAGCTTGCACAGGATAGAGTAGCATGGAGAGCTGCATCAAACCAGTCTCAGGACTGAAGACCACAACAACAACAACTGTAAATAAAACATTCACCTTTACATATTGACAACTGGCGTAATGGAATGTCAAAAACGAAAACTTGTGCCGAACTGGAACTCTACTCTGGATTTCCCGCTTATCGTGAGCGGTCGCCGTACCGTATTTTTTAAACCTTTTTTGTGGAACATGATAGGGAAATATAACTTTAATTCCAAACAAACAATACATCAGATCAGCAGATAACGTCAAAAAATGCAAATGTGGAAAATTGACCGCTTCTCGCAAGCAGACGGAAGGTAGGAATGATGGGAAATGAATACAGGCAGGTCGCCTCCGTCTCAATGGCGGGGTGGAGGGCGGAGTGGACAGGGGTCGACCCCAACACTACCAACCAACCGGAAATCGCCAAGAAAGAGCAGTCTGGGAAGGAGATATTTATAAAGGAGATATTTACTTGTAACCACGAAATTTCATCATGTGACACTGCAGCAGCAGGTAGAGGAGTGAGAGTAGAAAACATGGACAGTGAGGTATCAGGGACTGCTACGCCCGACAGGGGCCCGAAATAACGTGAAGGGGTGTCAGTATTGCACCTAGACAGCCACGTGACACATATGGAATTTCCTGTAAGTTCAAAAACAAAAAGTTCCAGACATGCTATATTAACAGCACAAGATATGAAGCGAATTGGTTGTACCGTTCCGTTCATATGAATTTTTATATCACGAGGGTCGATCAATAAGCAATGCAACACACTTTTTTCTCGACCAGTTTCGATGGAAAAAATTCTTTATATGTTGTGGGACACCGCGGAATATTCCCACTTGAGACCCTGTAGTTTCATGAAGTTCCGATGGTTGCTGGTTTCTGTAGCGGATGTGCGTTCGAAGTAGAGAGCTGTCAATTACTTTATTTTGTCGTTAAACCAGATCGTAGAAGATATTCACAGGATCTTGCAGAATGGCTGTGGAGACCTGGCAGATAACAAGAGCACGGTGAGTCGTTGGGTGAAGCGTCTGTCATCATACAAACAGGATCGCACAAACCTGTCTCAACTCCGGTGTGCCGGCCGGCCGCGTGCAACTGTGACTCCTGCAATGTTGGAACGTGCGGACACTCTCATTCGAAGTGATCGGCGGAACACAATCAAACAACTCGCTGCTCAACTGGACGTCTCTGTTGGTGGCGCTGACACAGTCGTCCACCAGTTGGGGTACTCAAAGGTGTGTGCCAGCTGGTATCCTCGCCGCCTACCATAAGACCATAAAGAGCAACGAAAGGCCATCTCTGTGGAACTGCTTGAGCGTTGCGAGGCTGATCGTACCAATTTTTGTAGTACATCATCACAGGCGATGAAACATGGGTCCTTCACTTCGAACCAGAAACAAAATGCCAATCCATGGAGTGCCGCCACATCACCTCTCCACCGAAAAAAAAGGTCAAAGCTGCACCCTCAGCCATTAAAGTCATGACGACTGTCTTCTGGGTCTCCGAAGAGGTTACTCTGTTTGACGTCCTCCCACGCGGTGTAACTATCAACTCTTAAGTGTACTTTGCTACCCAGAGGAAATTGAAGAAACGATTTCAGCGTGTTCGTCGCCACAAAAATGTAAACGGACTTCTCCTTCTCCATGACAACGCAGGGCCTCACACAAGTCTGCATACCCTAGAGGAGCTCACAAATTTTCAATGGCCTGGTCTTCCTCATCCACGCTAGAGCCCGTACGTTCCACTTTCTGACATCCATCTGTAAGCTCACTGATGCAGCAAGACGTTGGCTCTGACTTAGATCAATAGACTGCTACCATACGGCCAACAGGCCCTCCAAGTAAGGTGGCGTAACGCCGTCACAGCGTATATATATATATATATATATATATATATATATATATATATATATATATATATATATATATATATATATACGAGGCCTGTTCAGAAAGTAAGCTCCGATTGATTGCCAAATTGAAACCACAGTGAACATCAGAATTGTTTTACTTGTAACAATTAGCTACACCTTTCAGCTACTTCTCTACGTAGTCGCCGTTCTGACTTAGACTTTTGTCATAGCGTTGTACCAACTTTTCAATAGCCCCATCATAGAAGGCAGCCGCCAGTGCTTTCGGCCAATTCTCCACGCTGGCCTACACCTCGTTGTCTGTGTCAAAATGTTGTCTTCAAAGACAGCGGTTCATGTGACCAGAGATGAAACTCAGGGGGAGACAATTGCTGATTGTATTGTGGGTAATCTCACATTTCCATTTGAAAACGATGCAGGAGCATCTTCATTGCCCCTGCAGAATGCGGCTGAGAATTGTCTGGAAGAAGAAACAGCACGACAGTTATGTAATGTTAGCTGCATAGCTTCAGGCGAAATTTCTCACCAGGCCCTCGTACTTGGCGGCAGACACTATTTTCTAGACATCTTTACGCACTCACTGCGAGCTCAGAAATGAGAAGAGCGACGTGATGCTAACTGGGGTTATACTAGAGACACTACCCAACACATCTGTGCAAAGCTTTATCGGATTTTCATAGTCGTTTCCATTTCGCGACCGATCGGAGCTTACTTTCTGAACGCCCCTCGTATATATATATATATATATATATATATATATATATATATATATATATATATATATATATATATATATATATATATAACGAAGTAACAGGAATTAGAGCTCGCCCGGAAAGGTTTAGGTACTCAATTGTCCCATATGCTATTCGACAGTGAGTGGTAGAGGAGAAAGTGGTTCCATGAAGCCTCTGACGAACTCTTAAGTGTTATTTACAGAATAATTATGTAGATTTATCTCACAATAATCACACTTAGCGCCTCGTCTACTGTATTGTGCTGACCCTGAAGTTTTGGGGTACCATGTGTATAGCGATATTTGTAATGTGGTAATCGTTCTGTGATTCTGAAGGCAAGGTGCGTCAAAACCCACGATTTCTACTGGCCTGGTCCTCTGCAGACTTACTCGCCGACGTCGTGGCCCTCCCCTTCCTCCTGCTCTCCGTCCTCCTCCGGCAAGGTGGGCGGGAGAGAACGTTTCCGCTCCCTCAGAATCTCCTCCGTCAGCTTCTCCAGGTCTTGGGTTTCCTGCTTTTGGCGCCGTAATTCGTAATACCAGATGTCGTACAGCACGCACGCCTCGAAAATGTAGAGGAGCGCATTTGCGAAGCACGCCAGCGCGATGTTGGAACACAGTATGAAGAACGGATACTTCGCCTTCTCCTCTGGGGGCAGCAGCATCACCTTCTCGTCGATCGTTGGGTAATGCATGGACAGCGTGCCGCACACGAAAAAGCACACTCCTCCCATGAATCCGAAAAACAGGTCCTGCAACAGTCGAAAGAGGGCAGAGGCTGACGGGTGTGAGTACTAGCGAACCACCAGCATTGTTGCCAATTAGTAATGCGAAATAACTAAATAAGCAATAAACTACTAGTAGTAGCCGATCTGGAGCAATGTCAGTTTGAGCTCCAGACGAATGGCGGAACAAGCCGAGCCAGACTCATACTGCGACGCACCTTAGAAAACGGGTTGAAGAATAAGAAACTCCACATTTATAGCGTTACAATAATATTGAAAAAGCATTGCCAATATTATAGACATTCTGAAGGCATATACATTAAATTGTAACAGAGAAAGCTTTTCTACAACTTTTTAAGAAACCAGTGTGCAGTTATGAGAGTCGATGAACTTTCACTTACAAGGGCGTGCCGGAAAGTAATGCCTAGGAATTTTTTATCTGAAAACTGTTCAAGCTTTTTTAAAGAAAACTAACTTTATTGACGTTCTACATCTCTATTCTCCGTGTCTACATTTTTACACTGAAGCGCCAAAGAAACTGGTATGGGCATGTGTATTCAAATACAGAGATATGTAAACAGGCAGAACACCGCGCTGCGGTCGGCAACGCCTATACAAGACGACAAGTGTCTGGCGCAGTTGTTAGATCGGTTACTGCTGCTACAATGGTAGGTTATCAAGATTTACGTGAGTTTGAACGTGGTGTTATAATCGACGCACAAGCGATGGGATACAGCATCTCCAGAGTAGCGATGAAATGAGGATTTTCCCATATGACAATTTCACGAGTGTACCGTGAATATCAGGAATCCGGTAAAACATCAAATCTCCGACACCGCTGGGGCCGGAAAAAGATCCTGCAAGAACAGGACCAACGACGACTGAACAGAACCGTTCAGCGTGACAGAAGTGCCAACCTTCCCCAGATCGCTGCAGATTTCAGTACTGGGCATCAACAAGTGTCACCGTGCGAACCATTCAACGAAACTTCATCGATATTGGCTTTCGGAGCAGAAGGCCCAATCGTATACCCTTGATGACTGCACGATACGAAGCTTTACTCCTCGCCTGGGAACATCCACACCGACGTTGGACTGTTGATGACTGGTTGCCTGGTCGGACGAGTCTCGCTTCAAATTTTATCGAGCGGATGGACGTGTACGAATATGGGGAGACAACCTCGTAAATCCATGGATCCTGCATGTCATCAGGGGACTGTTCGAGCTGGTGGAGGCTCCGTAATGGTGTGGGACGTGTGCAGTTGTAGTGATATGGGACCCCTGATACGTCTAGATACGATTCTGACGGGTGACACGTACGTAAACATCCTATCTGAACACCTGCGTCCATTCACGTCCATTGTGCATTCCGACGAACTTGGGCAATCCCAGCAGGACAATGCGACACCCCACACGTCCAGAACTGTTCCACAGTGGCTCCAGGAATAATCATCTGAATTTAAACACTTCCGCTGGCCACCAAACTCTCCAGACATGAACATTATTGAGCATATCTGGGACGCCTGGCAACCTGGTGTTCAGAAGAGATCTAGACTCCCTAGTACCCTTACGAATTTATGGACAGCCCTGCAGGATTCATGGTGTCAGTTCCTTCCAGCACTACTTCAGACATTAGTCGAGTCCATACCACGTCGGTTGCGGCATTTCTGCGTGCTCGCGGGCGCCCTACACGATATTAGGCAGGTGTGCCAGTTTCTTTGGCTCCTCAGTGTCTTTTTTAACATAGTCACCCTGGCGACGAACACTTTTCTCCCAATGAGAGACTAGTTTGTTGATACCGTCACTGTTAAAGGTTTGACTTTGTTGACGGAGTCGCACACTCACCTCGCTTGCACTCCTTCATTCCTATCAAAACTATTCCCCGAACGTGTTCTTTAAGTTTTCGAATCAGATAATAAACAGGTGGAGTCAAGTTGTGTCTGAACCAGGACGGTCGGTGAGAGGGAACCTAAGGTGTCGGACTGGTGCAGACGTCGCAGCGCTCTTGAGTAGTCTGGCACTGACACACTGAGTGAGATGGTGCTCATGTGTGAACGAAGTTTCCTAGATTAGAAACTAGATTACAGAATACTGTTTCTCACACAGCGACAGTTACGTTACACATGACCATGTTACACCCAATAATTCGGAACTCTCTAGCGGTAAAGGATTGCAAGTCGCGTTAGCGAAGGGGGGAAGACGATTGAGTAATACCTCAACCGATATTGATAACGAAATAAAAAATTCGGAGTTATTACTTTTCAGCACCCTCTCGTAAAATAAAGTAGTAATAATCCATCTTTCCCTCCCTGTCATTCGTGCTGACACTATGCCACATTCTCAGGTGAACAAGATTGCTGTTCTTCTGTTTGCACGACAAACTGGGTACATCCTCTAACTTAAGTTCATCTCTGACCATCTAGAAGCGCGCCGTCGCTGCACATAATCGGAAAAGATCTTACACTTCTCAATGGTGTACCTCGCCGCAGCTACCAAGCGAGGTGGCACAGTGATTAGCACAATGGGCTCTATTTCGTGAGGACGATGGTCCAAATCTCCGTCTCCCCATCCAGATTTAAGTTTTTTGTAATTTCCGTTAGTCGCTCCTGGCAAAAACCGCTATACTTCATTTGATAAAGGTCACGGTCAATTGCATTCCCATACTTTCACAATCTGAGCTTGTGCTCCGTCTTTAACGATCACACTGTTGACAGGACGTTAAATTCTAACCTTCCTTCCTTCGTCACTGCTGTTCAAGAAACATTTGTTTCGTGTAGTTAATTTAGATGTCCACTAACACGGTAAAATTTTTTGCTTTGCGGTGTTCTCCCATATTTTTATTTGTCGACCAGCTTTTAATTTCAAGTGTATTTGATATTACCGGGTACTAGGTCTGCTTGATACATTTTAACAATCTATTACTATTCGTAGGTGTTGACTGTAACCAAAATATGTCTGTGTGCTCCTTTTATTTTTATTATTGTTTCCATTACACAAACAATGGTTGTTTTATATTTGTATTTTAGTTCTATTACTCCTGTATGTATTTCAGACTTACTTGAAAATTACTGCACAGCCGAAACTGTGCTCTAGCACCGCAGCCGAAAATAAAAGGATGTTCTAATACAACCATCATCAATCACTGTGACAGAATGTAGTCATTCAGGAAATTTGTTTTGGACGTGGCTCTCATACCAACTAAAATAGACAGTGAACCAGAACTCTATCGACTTACAGTGGTGGTAGTATGAAGCAAAACAAAGCAATAATCTCTGCTAATCATGGGCTCCAAAAGGGATACTTAACCGATATGAGCACTTGCTCATAACCGCTATTGTGAGACACACCTCTTTTACTAAAAGCTCTATGCTTTCCATATTTTTTTATGAGAGGTGTTAGCGTAGGCCAAAATACGAAAAAAACTCTTAGTAAATATGGACACTAAAATACTTTAAGAATTATGAGCACTTGTTCATCTTTTCTTCTATGAAACTCATCTCTTCTACTAAGCAAGTGCTCATAGCTCTTCAGGTATGCAATCTGGAGCCCATATTTACTAGACTTTATTCCTTGGTTTGGTACTCCGAAATATGGAAAGCTAAGAGCTTGCAGTAGAAAAGCTATGTTTCATAGTATCGAAGATGTGCTCATAGTTCCTAAGGTATGCATTTTAGGCACATGTTTACTTGGCTTTTGTTATTCTTGTTTTGGTCCATCCTGACACCTCTGAAAGTTTGTAGATGGCGTTCTGGTTCACTCTGTGTTGAAACAGCAACTAAGTTAGAAAGGTGTGAGATAGATTTGTACCTTACCCCCATTGTTATTCAATCTGTACACGGAGCAAGTTATGAAGAAAAGCCTGCAGTTGGAAAATTAATCAGCGTTAGGAGAGAACAAATAAAAGCTTTGAAGTTTGCCAATAACTTTCTAATTCTGTCACACACAGCAAAAACCTTGGTGAACATAATGGACGGTGTCTTGGAAAAAGGTTGCAAATGAACATCACTGAAAATTAAAACAAGCCTAACGTTGTGTAGTCAAATGAAATCAAGCGTTGCAGAGGAAACTAGATAAGTAAAGGAGATACTGAAAGTGGAAGATGAGTTTTGTTTTTGGGGAGTAAAATAATGATGATGGCCGAAGTACAGAGCGTATAAAATGCAGACTGCCTATAGCAATAAAAGCATATCTAAAAAGAAGAATTTTTTAACATCAAATATAAATTTAAAGTTAGGAAATCTTTGGTGAAAGTATTTATTTGGAATGTAGCCTTGTACGTAAGTGAAACGTGTACTATCACCATTACAGACAAATGAGAACAGAAGCATCTTAAATGTGGTGCTACAGAAGAATGCTGAGAGTAAGATGGGTAGATCTAGTAATTAACTGAAAGATTTTGCACAAAAGTGGGGAGAAAAGAGCACCGAGGCACAATTTCTTTCAAAGAAAGTTGATAGAACACATCCTAAACCACCAAGAAATAGTTAAATAGAGAGGGGTATGAGAAGTTAAAAGCTGTAGAGGAAGAATAAGGTTTGTCTACAACAAGCAGGTTTAAATGTATGTGTGTTGCATTAGTTATGCAGAGATGAAGACGCAGCCCTCCACGCTAATATATCACTTGCGTGCATCAAATCAGCTTATGGAGTGAAGACCATAAGAAGAGTTAAATGTTAGATTTTTATTATTCATATGGCGTCTAACGGGGCTCCGGTGAGCTGTGATAGGCCTAGATAACCAATAATGGATCAAGAACCAGCTTTCAACAACGGAATTAGTTTCAGAAAGGATGGATACAAAACACAAGGACCCTGCAAGGTAAATGGACGACGAATTGGAACTTTGAACATTGGAACACTGACAGGAAAGGTAGATGAGGTAGTGGCCATGATGAAAAGGAGAAAGCTAGCTAATTTAGGCATGGGAGAGACAATGGAAAGGAGAAGGCAACAGAGAATTGAGGAGAGGTTACGGACTGTACTGGAGTGGAAATGAAGAAGGAAGACAAAACCGAATGACAGCTGTTGTGATGCATGGTCTAAAAGAAGAGGTACAGGGGATAAGCGACAGGACAATGAAGATCAGAATAATGGTAAACAGTAGAAGTAACGAGGTGATCCCGATTTGTGCCCCTGAAGTTTCCAATACCCCTCAAGCGAAGGGGCACTATGAGGAAGAACTACAAAAGCAGTGTAATAGGCAGAGGACAATAGCCATGGGAGACTTGAATGCACGTGTAGGGGATGAAAGACAAGAACATGAAAATACAATCCTGGAAATTGAAATAAGAACACCGTGAATTCATTGTCCCAGGAAGGGGAAACTTTATTGACACATTCCTGGGGTCAGTTACATCACATGATCACACTGACAGAACCACAGGCACATAGACACAGGCAACAGAGCATGCACAATGTCGGCACTAGTACAGTGTATCCACCTTTCGCAGCAATGCAGGCTGCTATTCTCCCATGGAGACGATCGTAGAGATGCTGGATGTAGTCCTGTGGAACGGCTTGCCATGCCATTTCCACCTGGCGCCTCAGTTGGACCAGCGTTCGTGCTGGACGTGCAGACCGCGTGAGACGACGCTTCATCCAGTCCCAAACATGCTCAATGGGGGACAGATCCGGAGATCTTGCTGGCCAGGGTAGTTGACTTACACCTTCTAGAGCACGTTGGGTGGCACGGGATACATGCGGACGTGCATTGTCCTGTTGGAACAGCAAGTTCCCTTGCCGGTCTAGGAATGGTAGAACGATGGGTTCGATGACGGTTTGGATGTACCGTGCACTATTCAGTGTCCCCTCGACGATCACCAGTGGTGTACGGCTAGTGTAGGAGATCGCTCCCCACACCATGATGCCGGGTGTTGGCCCTGTGTGCCTCGGTCGTATGCAGTCCTGATTGTGGCGCTCACCTGCACGGCGCCAAACACGCATACGACCATCATTGGCACCAAGGCAGAAGCGACTCTCATCGCTGAAGACGACACGTCTCCATTCGTCCCTCCATTCACGCCTGTCGCGACACCACTGGAGGCGGGCTGCACGATGTTGGGGCGTGAGCGGAAGATGGCCTAACGGTGTGCGGGACCGTAGCCCAGCTTCATGGAGACGGTTGCGAATGGTCCTCGCCGATACCCCAGGAGCAACAGTGTCCCTAATTTGCGGGGAAGTGGCGGTGCGGTCCCCTACGGCACTGCGTAGGATCCTACGGTCTTGGCGTGCATCCGTGCGTCGCTGCGGTCCGGTCCCAGGTCGACGGGCACGTGCACCTTCCGCCGACCACTGGCGACAACATCGATGTACTGTGGAGACCTCACGCCCCACGTGTTGAGCAATTCGGCGGTACGTCCACCCGGCCTCCCGCATGCCCACTATACGCCCTCGCTCAAAGTCCGTCAACTGCACATACGGTTCACGTCCACGCTGTCGCGGCATGCTACCAGTGTTAAAGACTGCCATGGAGCTCCGTATGCCACGGCAAACTGGCTGACACTGACGGCGGCGGTGCACAAATGCTGCGCAGCTAGCGCCATTCGACGGCCAACACCGCAGTTCCTGGTGTGTCCGCTGTGCCGTGCGTGTGATCATTGCTTGTACAGCCCTCTCGCAGTGTCCGGAGCAAGTATGGTGGGTCTGACACACCGGTGTCAATGTGTTCTTTTTTCCATTTCCAGGAGTGTATATTGAGAGCCGAATGATGGGGCAGTGGAAATGAAGGAGGAAAGGGATTGCTGAAAATCTGCAAGATAAATGATTTAGTGATAGGTAACTCCTGGTTTCGGAAGAAAGAGAGCCACAAAGTAACGTGATACAAAAAGAATATAGCGCAGAAATCTTTCTCTATGAGTGGGAAACGAAGAAGACGATAATAGATGTAAAGATACTATCATCTGTGGCATTGGGTAGTGACCACCGGTTACTGGTGATGAACATGAGAAGAAGACAGAAGAAAGAAGACAGAGAACCAGGAAAGGAGAATTGGAGTATGGAAATGGAAGGAAAAAGAAGCCAAGGAAGAATACAAAGAGATAATAAGGGGAAGGTTGCCAAAGGATGAATCAAAAACAGAAGACTGGAGACTAGAAATCTACTCTGTAGGAATCAGCATGGGTTTCGAAAAAGACGGTCGTGTGAAACCCAGCTCACGCTATTCTTCCACGAAACTCAGAGGGCCATAGACACGGGTTCACAGGTAGATACCGTGTTTCTTGACTTCCGCAAGGCGTTCAATACAGTTCCCCACAGTCGTTTAATGAACAAAGTAAGAGCATATGGACTATCAGACCAATTGTGTGATTGGATTGAAGAGTTCCTACATAACAGAACACAGCATGTCATTCTCAATGGAGAGAGGTCTTCCGAAGTAAGAGTGATTTCAGGTGTGCCGTAGGGGAGTGTCATATGACTATTGCTATTCACAATATACATAAATGACCTTGTGGATGGCATCGGAAGTTCACTGAGGCTTTTTGCAGATGATGCTGTGGTGTATCGAGAGGTTGTAACAATGGAAAATTGTACTGAAATGCAGGAGGATCTGCAGCGAATTGACGCATGGTGCAGGGAATGGCAATTGAATCTCAATGTAGACAAGTGTAATGTGCTGCGAATACATAGAAAGATAAATCCCTTATCATTTAGCTACAAAACAGCAGGTCAGCAACTGGAAGCAGTTAATTCCGTAAATTATCTGGGAGTACGCATTAGGAGTGATTTAAAATGGAATGATCATATAAAGTTGATCGTCGGTAAAGCAGATGCCAGACTGAGATTCATTGGAAGAATCCTAAGGAAATGCAATCCGAAAACAAAGGAAATAGGTTACAGTACACTTGTTCGCCCACTGCTTGAATACTGTTCAGCAGTGTGGGATCCGTACCAGATAGGGTTGATAGAAGAGATAGAGAAGATCCAACGGAGAGCAGCGCGCTTCGTTACAGGATCATTTAGTAATCGCGAAAGCGTTACGGAGATGATAGATAAACTCCAGTGGAAGACTGCAGGAGAGACGCTCAGTAGCTCGGTACGGCTTTTTGTTAAAGTTTCGAGAACATACCTTCACAGAAGAGTCAAACAGTATATTGATCCCTCCTACGTATATCTCGCGAAGAGACCATGAGGATAAAATCAGAGAGATTAGAGCCCACACAGAAGCATACCGACAATCCTTCTTTTCACGAACAATACGAGATTGGAATAGAAGGGAGAAGCGATAGAGGTAGTCAAGGTACCCTCCGCCACACACCGTCAGGTGGCTTGCGGAATATGGATGTAGATGTAGAGGAATGGGAACACTTTAAAAGTGCTATGGTAGATGCTGCGGTAGCTGTATGTGGAAGGACAAGTGACAGAAAACGGTGGAAGGAGACATCCTGGTGGAATGAAAGAGTCAAGGAATTAATGGGAAGGAAGAACGAGGCATTCAGACGATGAGGATAAAACACTAAAGGAAATAGTAGAAAGCTCTACAGGGGTGGGGGCTGGAGGAGGACCTGAGCTGGAAAGAAATGGAAATGGCACTGGACGATATGAAAGGGGAAATGCACAGATGTGTATGAATTAAATGTCGAAAAAATGAAGACAGCAGGGCAGGCTGGGAAACAGTGGTTCTGACGTGCGATGAGGGAGGTGTGGAATAAGATGAACGTTTCAGAAGATTGGAAGAGGTCACTGATCGTCCCTATATTCAAGAAAGAGAGTAGGAAGGATTGTAGAAACTACAAGGGGAGAAACACTGATACCACATACCAAAGTATAAAAAAATATCCCGTAAAGCAGAATTTGAATAAGCGTAAAGAATAAACTGAGAGAGAGGAATAGCATGGGTTTAGACCTGGGAGGTCATCTGTTGACCACACATTTGCAGTGAGGCATCTCCAAACACTATGAATTTGGGGAAGGCCTTGCGATGGCCTTTTTCGATATAGGAAACCCATTTGATAGCGTCTATAGATGAAAAGTATGGGAAGGACTAGAAAAGAAGGTAGTGGAAAAGGAGACAACAAATAGAGTGGAGGAGATGTCTTGTGGAAGTCTGAGTTGTTTGAATGTGGGAAGTGAAAGGACAGATTGGTTCCAGCAAACAAGTGGTGTGAAACAGTGCAGAACATTTTCACCTCTCCTCTTCATTGTTGTCGTGGATGAGATAATGGCTAAGGTGGCAGAAAAAACAGGAGAGGACAAGATGAAAGCAATGGTGTTTGCGGATGAGTTGGTCTGGGGAAAGAGGAAGGAGGAGGTTCACGAACAGATGAATGCTTGGGAAGAAACTGTGAGACAGCAAGGGATGAAATTTAAGGCTAGCAGTTGTAAGATTTTGGTTACAATTAGAAAGGAAGATAGACCATCTAGCGGAATAGGGATTCGAGGTGAGCAATTTCAGAAGGCAGAGAGGGTCAGGTACTTGGGGAGTATAATAGAGGAAAATGGAAGAAATAAGAAAGAGATCAGTGAATGTGGTAGACAGGCAGAAGCATTCCTGCGAAGTGTTAGGTGCCTGGTTCGAAACAAAGATGTCCGACAAAAAAGCAAAGAAAGAAGTTACTACATATCAATGCATCTGAAACGTGGGTAGTGAAAAGAAATATAAAATGAGGTTCCTCAGAAGCAGGATAGGAATGAAAACGATATATAAAATGAGTAATGAAACAGTAAGGGAAATAGTGAAAGACGGACCATTTCACAGCAGATGACAGGGGCGCTTAAAGAGAATCGAAAACAACAGGAGGATTCCCAAGAAGACACATGAAACAGAGGTGCAAAGGAAACGACCCAGAGGAGATAGTTGAAAGGTGTAGAGGAGTATGTTGAAAAAAGAGACGAGGACTGGACCAGAGTAAACACAGAAAAATGATGAGAAAACCAGACTAGATGGCGATGCCTGGGACTGGAACTGTTCAAGATGATGATGTGATTTGTACAGTTGTGAAAAATATCCAGACCAGTGCATTCTGGTACATACTTGCACTGACACAGACATTTTAAATGTACGAACATATTATTGACGTAACTATTTATGGTCTTTAAGAGGGTATCAACAGTATCAAAGTAACTCGAAAACTATGCATCCCACAAGACAATAGCAAATAGTACATCCGCATGAATAACAGGGACGTTCAGGATGGTACCAACCACTTTCTGAAGGTGCTTGTGATTTTGAAACACATGGGGGTATGCTTGAGTGCTCATCCTCACACTTCAATACAACAGGCCAAAGACGAGCAGTGTTAGAATTTCATCCATGTCGGAAACAGACACTCGATCTAGAATTTCAATTTGAGACTTACAGTGGCCCACAGACTTCTGGGCTTTACTGTGGTCTTCGTTTGGTGCTCAGTGACAAACACATCAATAAAACAACGGCTGTGACATTGAATTTTAGTATTCTTATATTAGAAGCTTCACTGTCCTACTCATTACAGAAAAAACGTCCATCCGACGGCGATCAGTAGGAGGAGGAATACTAAGCACCTAAAGGGACATTCTATAATTTTAAGGAAAGATGCAGCAATTTGGAGTGTTTTAAGCTCACTGTAAGGTAAGCATGAATTCTTCGTTTTGAATATTAAATAAATGTGTTTTGTGTTATTTTAATATTACAAGAATAGGCTGTATTGAAAGGAGAAAAACTTATGAATATACAGGTATATACTATCTGGGGGAATATGTTTGCATTGTAACGTCACATGACCTAGGTCACTGAGTAGTCATCCTCCTCAACACTGTCGTCATCAGCTATGAGCCCAATGGGAAGCCATGCCACCTGCCCATACCCCTCCCCTCTCTTTATCTCCAGCGAATCATAGCGTAGTATTAAAAATCCAACTGTGTCCGAGGAAAAAATTAAAAATTCCCTCCCTGCCTGTTGTCTTCAATCAGTGACCTGTGCAGTATCCCTTATCTCCAGCCAATTAGTGTACATAAATATCTAAGATGGCGGAAATAGCCCATTTTGTAAATGGAAAATGAAAAGTTCATCCCCCCATATCTCCAGCCAACCGTAATGCAATATTAAAACCCTAAGTTGATGGAAATAGACCAACTGTATGACTTATACCCCAAAACCTTCCCTCTTTCCAACCAAACATAACATAGTATAGTAATGATGTTGGAAAACGGTTTCAAATTACATTATTTCAGAGTGTACAATTCCCAATTTCCAACCAGTCAAATTATAGTATTTAAGACAGTGCTGATACGTAGTAAAAAAGTACATGACCATTAGATTATAAAGTCAAAGATAGTCATTATTTCCGAAAGACATTTACCTTTGGCGTAAAAATAGTATCAAATTACATTAAATATACGTACACACAAATATAGTGGACACAATATTAAAATGACTGCAAGGTCAAAGACATGTTTTGCTTTCATAAAATGGTGCTCACACATTACATAGTGTTCTTCCCTTCTCTCTCCTCTCCTGCAATCAGAGCCAAGTATTAAAATGAGAAGACCGATTATTTTGTAGCCCTATCTGGGCTGTGTGATCAAAACTATCTGAACGACTTGAATTATTTATGAAAAAAATAAGTAACACACATCTTCCTCCCCCAATCAGGTCCTAGTATTACTGTTACAGTGTAGCTCTTCTGGGTTGCCTTTAAAAAGTATCTGAAATATTTATCAAGAAATATATTACGTTATCTGAATTGCCTAAAATAACGAAAATAACGAATCATTTTTGGAATGGCTCACCAGCCACTCCGTTAAATTTCATTTGAAGCTATATAACTATCATTCGATACAAATGTTGGAACGAGTATATAACATATTGTCTATAAATAATTAAAAACCCATATTTAGTTATAAAATATAAATAACAAATTAAGAATATGTAGTTCTCGAAGACAAGTTTTACATTAGATACCAGTCCGTGAACACTGAAAACGCGAAATAAAGTCAACTCTTATTTTACATCCCAATTGCTTAATGTCATCAACAGCATCATAAGTTGGCTACGAAGTCTTTCGCGACGTATTTCTTGAATAAAAATCTCTCGGTGTACATGCCGCGTCAATTCAGGATAAAACTCCAAACTTTCGACCACTACCTTTATGGTCGTCGTCAGGGCTAAAACTGACTGTCCTGAACTAGCGAGGTTCCCACTTTTATATGCCAAGGACGGCTTCTGATTGGCTGGAATACGTCATAGCAACAGCGATATGGCGCGTAGTGAAGTGGTGCCCTCTACTTCCATAGATGTAGTTTCTATCCTGCGTTGCTTGCAGCGCCATCACTTGAATCAGGAGGTAAAGTGCGGGAAGTTTTTCTCTGCGATTTTTCTTTATCCAGTGCACTCTTCCAAGTGTTGCTAAGTGCATAGCCGTTGTCTCTGTTAAAGTTATTATCGCTAAGTCTAATTTCGACTGCTTCCCAGATCACAGAGTCCCAGTAATTCGATGCGTGGGCTATTACTCTGGTTTCTTCAAATAAAATCTTATGCTTGCTAAGCAGGCTATGTTCAGCCACCGCTGATTTTTCCAAATACCTGTATTGTAGGTGGCGCTGGTGCTCGATGCAGCGGTCGGCAACGGTTCTTACAGACTGGCCCACGTAATTCTTGCCGCATTCGCAAGGAATAGTATAAATTCCCGGCACTCTTAAGCCGAGACTATCTTTGACTGATCTCAACATTTCCTTAATTTTCCTAGATGGACGGAAAACTGGTTTTATTCCTTGCCTCTTCAGGATTCTGGCTATCTTGCTCGTTGTAGCACCGCAAACAGGAAGCCGCGCTATGTGTTGGTCCTCTCCTTGTATATGGCTGGCATCGTGTCTTACTTTCTTGGACAATACTGATTTAATTTCACCGGCAGAATAACCATCCCTCTTGAAAACAGTCGTCAAATGGTTAATCTCGGGACCGAGGTGGTCCTTGTCGGAAATAGTCCTGGCTCTGTGTACTAAAGTATTCAGCATAGCTCTCTTCTGAGACGTATGATGGCAGCTATGGCTATGCAGATATAAATCTGTATGGGTTGGCTTCCTGTACACAGAATGACCCAGTCGTCCATCCGGCTTTCGCTCTACCAACACATCTAAAAAAGATAGAAACTACATCTATGGAAGTAATTGGCACCACTTCGCTACGCGCCATATCGCTGTTGCTACGACGTATTCCAGCCAATCAGAAGCCGTCCTTGGCATATAAAAGTGGGAACCTCGCTAGTTCACGACAGTCAGTTTAAGCCCTGACGACGACCATGGAGGTAGGGTCGAAAGCTTGGAGTTTTATCCTGAATTGACGCGGCATGTACACCGAGAGATTTTTATTCAAGAAATACGTCGTGAAAGACTTCGTAGCCATATTAGTTTCCTCTACGGGGAGGATATAGCGCGCAGCGTTCGTCACCTGGAGAAGCTGCGCCTAAAACAGTGTCAGTTGCTGAGCAATCTGGCCTTTTTTACAACGCTGTCGTGACAAGGAGGTAGTACCGAAGTTTTCAGTCGTCAAACACCACATCAGAACCGCTGCAGTAAACAGAATTTTACGAAAGACCAGCCATGCCATTGTGAAAGAGAGGATACGTCATACCAGGTATGAACTAGACATGAACGCTCGCCTGTTATTAAGTTGCCATTTACTTCTGGCCGGAGTCCTCTCACCATTGGACTGGGAATGGGTGGATATGACTTTGGCGGCACACCAACGAGCCAATTTAAGCAGGACTACGGCGAAACAGGCCGATAAATTTGAGCGGCTTAACCGTGATCAAGGAACTACTGGGTCCAACGGCATTCAGCGCACTGTTATCAACTTCTCTGACAAGGAACTTGATGAAGCCAGCATCTCGGCTCTCAGTAAAGGATTGAACTTTGCCGCAGCTCCACGTAAGTTACCGGTGGTTGAGATTATTAGTGGAGTGGAACAAGCAGTTCGTCATCTTCCTCAAGAAGCAGCGGATGACGTAAGGCTTGCTACTAGCCGGATTTTAGCGACATCCAAGCCGCCTAAATCAAACATCAGCAGAGAGGAGAGACAAGGACTGAAATTGTTGCAGAAGGATGAAGATCTAGCTGTTTTACCTGCTGACAAGGGGAACGCCACGGTAATCCTCAATGCTACAGATGACCATAAGAAAGTTGGATTATTACTGGAGGATAGCACATACCGGATTCTCAGACGGGATCCCACATCGGCGCTCAGCAGGAAGACAAGGGAGCTACTGAAAAACTCTGACCTCTCCGACGAACTGGTGAAGAACTTACGGCCGAGAGCACCTAGGCCACCAAGACTGTACGGTTTGCCAAAGGTCCCGTTGAGACCGATTGTTAGCGCTATTGGCTCTCCTACGTACAGGCTTGCAAAACACTTAACTAAATTGTTGGCGCCTATAGTTGGTCACTGCCCACATCATATTAAGAATTCAAAAATGTTTGTTGATATCATAAAACAGATGAAGATAGGCCAAGTGATATCATGGTCAGCCTCGACGTGGTTTCTCTGTTCACCAAAGTACCTGTGGATGACACATTACAACTGTGGGCTGCTCATTTTTCCTCAGAAATTTTGAAGTTGTTCCGGCATACCTTGACGACCACTTACTTTTTATACAGTGGAAATTATTATGAAATGAGGGATGGAACAGCCATGGGTTCGCCACTGTCACCAGCAATAGCGAATTTTCATGGAGGACTTTAAAGAAGGAGCGTTGAGCAGTGCTCACCTCCGCCCACCATGCTTCTACAGATACGTCTACGATACTTATTTAATCTGGCCACACGGCAGCGACACGCTGCAGCAGTTCGTCGAACATTTAAATGGTGTACATCCAAACATAAAATTTACATTGGAGGTAGAGAAGGAAGGGAAGTTACCTTTTTTAGATGTGTTGGTAGAGCGAAAGCCGGATGGACGACTGGGTCATTCTGTGTACAGGAAGCCAACCCATACAGATTTATATCTGCATAGCCATAGCTGCCATCATACGTCTCAGAAGAGAGCTATGCTGAATACTTTAGTACAC
The DNA here is from genome assembly GCF_023898315.1 of Schistocerca nitens. Classification (NCBI taxonomy): domain Eukaryota; kingdom Metazoa; phylum Arthropoda; class Insecta; order Orthoptera; family Acrididae; genus Schistocerca; species Schistocerca nitens. Next base: position 215,982,171 of record NC_064615.1, on the reverse strand, counting down.
AGAGCCAAGACTATTTCCGACAAGGACCACCTCGGTCCCGAGATTAACCATTTGACGACTGTTTTCAAGAGGGATGGTTATTCTGCCGGTGAAATTAAATCAGTATTGTCCAAGAAAGTAAGACACGATGCCAGCCATATACAAGAAGAGGACCAACACATAGCGCGGCTTCCTGTTTGCGGTGCTACAACGAGCAAGATAGCCAGAATCCTGAAGAGGCAAGGAATAAAACCAGTTTTCCGTCCATCTAGGAAAATTAAGGATATGTTGAGATCAGTCAAAGATAGTCTCGGCTTAAGAGTGCCGGGAATTTATACTATTCCTTGCGAGTGCGGCAAGAATTACGTGGGCCAGTTTGTAAGAACCGTTGCCGACCGCTGCATCGAGCACCAGCGCCACCTACAATACAAGTATTTGGAAAAATCAGCGGTGGCTGAACATAGCCTGCTTAGCAAGCATAAGATTTTATTTGAAGAAACCAGAGTAATAGCCCACGCATCGAATTACTGGGACTCTGTGATCCGGGAAGCAGTCGAAATTAGACTTAGCGATAATAACTTTAACAGAGACAACGGCTATGCACTTAGCAACACTTGGAAGAGTGCACTGCATAAAGAAAAATCGCAGAGAAAAACTTCCCGCACTTTACCTCCTGATTCAAGTGATGGCGCTGCAAGCAACGCAGGATAGAAACTACACTATGGAAGTAGAGGGCACCACTTCACTACGCGCCATATCGCTGTTGCTATGACGTATTCCAGCCAATCAGAAGCCGTCCTTGGCATATAAAAATGGGAACCTCGCTAATTCACGATCTTCCCCACCTCCCCTCTCTTTGCCCCCTTCTCTCCCCCGAGTCCTTTTACATTTCCCTCCTCTGCCTCCTCTCATTCCGTCTCGCGTCTGCCCTTCTCCCCCTTTATTAGTCCTCTCCCTCCTTGGTTCCCCCCCCCCTTTTCGTTTTTTCCTCTCCTCCCTCCTTGTTTTTCCCCCTACTCCAGGTCCCCCCCCCCCCATCTGCCTTGGATCGGGAGTGCCATCTTTGTGCCGCCTTTTTCGTGCAGTGTTTTCACAGTGTGTTTTTCCAGTGCGTGCTCCGTGTTGTGTCTTTTGGGAAGTGTAGCGAACAGCCATCATACTGTCGCTGGGTGTGCTTTTTGTTTTATCACTTGTGAACAGAAACCAGACTGTCGCCATGTTTTTTAATTGTGTGTCTACTATGTTACTTGTCTGATTCCTGTGTATTTCATCAACATTGCCAACCCCTTTTGCTTTCTGTTTTAACTTTCCGCATTTTTAGGCCATTTTACACTTTAAATCACCATTTTATCGCCTATTTTCCCTTGTTTCTTTCTTCTTCCTTTTTTAAACAAAAGTCTGTGGGCTGTAGAGCAGCGTAGTAAGCTGCTGCCAGCCCGCCCCCTTCGGGGGGAATTGAAAATCAGTAAAGGAAAAAAAAATAGTTCACGACAGTCAGTTTTAGCCCTGACGACGACCATGGAGGTAGTGGTCGAAAGCTTGGAGTTTTATCCTGAATTGATGCGGCATGTACACCAAGAGATTTTTCTTCAGCATCATAAGTTGTTTTCACTATCACCAACAGGCGTCTGCCCAGGTAAAAACGTTCTACTTCGATCTACGGACCATACTTGATTTAAGACACAAAACTACCGTAAGTTAATTATTTTCCACATCTACAATGCGACAATATCTACACTACCTCAAAAACACATCAGAAATGCATAAAGTGTGATAGTTACATCGATGATCACAGTGTTTCTTCTTCATAGAGTGTTTTCCACACATATACATCATGATTGTGAACTCTAAAGTATGTGTCAGGAGAGGGGAGGGTGATAGTGAAAATAATGTACCACTAGAAAACTGTAATACTTAAAGATTATTACAAATTATTGAGACTTATCTGAGGCTAGGTAAGAGAAAAATGTTGTAATATGTAAATTAATTACTCTGCATGATGCTAGTCAAAACGTCACAATATTCTGAAATGGGTCAGAAAGTATAGCGTTTATGTTGCAAAAGTATCTAAATATCTGAAGTGTATTCAGATTGCACAAAAACTGTGATGCTTAAATGGTTTATCACACCGTGTTTAGATCACATTATCTTCCACACACATCCATCATTATGGTGAAGTCTAAGTATTTGTCATGGGAGAGGAGAGTAAAGGGGTAATGCAGCACTAGAAAAATATAATCAATAACACTTGCAGCAACTGATCAAAACATAGTTGAGGCTAAGTAGAAGACAAATGTTGTAAGCCTCAAATTAATTTATTTTACCTCAGTTATGATACTTGTAAAAATTATTACACTCTTCTAACATACTTCGTAAAACATAATGTTCACAACGCGACAGTATTCAGTCTGATAATGTGTGTACTGTTTACGCAAATTTTTTAAAATCAGTTTTAGGAGGGGGTGAATTAATATTACAAGAGAAAATACAATCAGTGCCAGGTATTACAAAGAAACTGCCGTTGCCTTCAGAACTAAAACCAGCCAAAATAAAACAAAAAACTGTGATAAACAAGACCAACATCTAATAAAAGTACTGCATGACAATAATTTTTTTAGTGAAGAGATAAGACTTTCCATTCGATGAAGGAATAAGCTATTTTATTACGATATATGTCCGCCATTCGTGGTCTCGCGGTAGCGTTCTCGCTTCCCAAAGACGGGGTCCCGGATTCGATTTCGGAGGGGTCACAGATATTCAACTACCCTCGAGATGGCTGGGTGTTGTTGTGTCGTCTTCATCATAATCATTCATTCCCATTACGGTCGGAGGAAGGCAACGGCAAACCACCTCCATTAGGACCTTGCCTAGTACGGCGATGCGGGTCTCTCGCATCGTTCCGCTACACTCTGTCAAGAAGCACGGGACTTCATTTCCATTACGATATATCATTTAAATTGAAGAACGACATTGATTTTTTATACAATAGCGATGAGAGACAACCAAAGAAAGCAACAGTGAGAGGTAGCATCTCCAAAGACAATGTCAGTGTCGATATCTCGAAAAAAAAATATTTATCAGTTATGGTATTATATGTGATATTTCTCACACTTTACAAGATCAATGAAGCTTCAAATTAACTATTTCAGAATCTAAATTGTCATTATTAATTACTAAACCGTGTCGTACTATATGTAAGATCTGTATGAAAATTCGAGCAAAATAAAATTGCTTTATATTATGTAAGACTTATCAAACTTTGCAAGCACAATGAAACTTCAATTTTTTGACATACTGATAAGATCTTTAGACGAAGCAGCACTCCAGCACCCTTCTGAGTCAAGCAAGTGATTTGTAACTAAGCCTGCGACTATAGAATTAATGAATTACATTATTTTAATAAAAGTGATCTATTTTTCAAAGTTAACGAAGTATAATAACGTATTTTAACAATGCATTTTATATGTGTAAGCTGTTGATAGCGAATTTATTATGACAAATAAGTTCTTTGTATAGATAAAACAGAATTGTGACATACAATACACGAGGAAAGGGAAGCGCACATTTGAAGGAAATGATGCGGTATTTGCAAGGAAAGAACAGCACTCCCTTTCTTTTATTGGAAGCGAAGTTTGCACGACCAACCATTGTCAAAGGTGTCAACATTTTATGGTTAAAGCTACTTGTTTCCGTCATCCTAGTTAGCACCACTGCCTTTGGTGCTGAAGAACACAGACTTCATCCCCAGTACATCATCCGAGTTTTCTGATGCAGAGGGGTGTGCAACCTCTTTGCACAAGGTAGGGAGATCTGAAACTTAGTTGCATAGGACTTCACGATATTTACAGCTGTCAACACGCAACAAAAATTTTGAGGCAATTTTACATTGTTTGACAGGCCAGTATGAAACACTTTTTGGCAAGTTGATGGCGTCTGAGGGATAATTTCATAAAATTTTGGGGCAAGTTGATACAGTTTCAGGGGTAATCTGATACATTTTAGAGTAATTCGATACACGTTTGGAGCAAATGGAAAGGCTTTTAGAGTAAACTGCTACAAATTCCTGGGTAATTTTATGATCTTTCGGGGCAAGCTGATGCACTTTTGGGTAAGCTGAAGCAGTTTGGTAGGTAATTTAATATATTTTGAGGGGAACTGATTTTTTGGTGCATCTTGATACAGTTTAAGATGATATTTGTTGTACACTGAAGCGCCAATGAAACTGGTATAGGTATGCGAATTCAACTACAGAGATATGTAAACGAGCAGAATACGGCGGTGCGGTTAGCAACGCCTATGTAAGACAAGTATCTAGCGCAGTTGTTAGATCGGTTACTGCTAATAAAATGGCAGGTTATCAAGATTTGAGTGAGTTTGAACGTGGTATTACAGTCGGCGACGATGGGACACAGCATTTCCGAGGTAGCGATGAAGTGGAGATTTTCCCGTGCGGCCACTTCACAAGTCTTCCTTGAATATCAGGAATCCGGAAAACATCAAATCTCCGACATAACTGCGGCCGGAAAAACATTCTGCAAGAACAGGACCAACGACGACTGAAGATAGTCATTCAACGCAACAGATGTGCAGCCCTTTCGCAAATTGTTGTAGATTTCAATGCTGAGCCATTCACAAGTGTCAGTGTGCAAATCACTCAACGAAACATCATTGATATGGGCTTCTAGAGGCGAAGGCCCATTCGTGTACCCTTGGTGACTGCACGACACAAAGCTTAACGCCTCGCCTGGGCCCATCAAAACCGACCTTGGACTGTTGATGACTGGAAACGTGTTGCCTGGTCGGACCAGTCACGTTTCAAATTCTGTCGAGCGGGTGGACGTGTACGGATATGGACTCTGCATGTCATCAGGGGACTGCTCAAGCTGGTGGAGGCTCTTTAATGGTGTGGAACGTGTGTAGTTACAGTGATACGGGGCCCCTGTTACGTTTAGATACGTCTCTGACAGGTGACATGTACGTAAGCATCCAGTCTGATCACCTGCATCCATTCTTGTCCGTTGTTTATTCCGACGGACTTGGGCAATTCCAGCAGGACAATGCGACACCCCTCACGTCCAGAATTGCTACAGAGTGGTTCCAGGAACACACTACTGAGTTTAAATATTTCAGTTTGCCTTCAGACTCCCCAGACACGAACATTATTGAGCATATCTGGGATGCCTTGCAAAGTGCTGCTCAGAAGAGATCTCCACCCCCTCGCACTCTTACGGATTTATGGACAGCCGTGCAGGAGTCATGGTGCCAGTTCCCTCCAGCACTGCTACAGACATCAGTCGAGTCCTTGTCATGTCGCGTTGTTGTGGCACTCCTGTGTGCTTGCAGAAGCCCTACACGATATTAGGCAACTATACCAGTTTCTTTAACTCTTCAGTGTAGATGTGGTAATCTGATATACTCCTGTGGCAGGTTGATATACTATGAGCGGTAATTTGATACAATTTTGGGTCTAGTTGATACACTTCTGGGGCAACTTGGCACAGTTTGAAAGGTAATTTGATACACGTTTGGGGCTAGCTGATATACTTCTTCAGAAAAGTGATACAGCTTGAAAGGTAATTTGATAAAGTTTTTGTGTTGTTGGTACACTTTGGGGGCAAGCTGATAAAGTTTAAGCGGAAATCTGATACAGTTTGGGATAACTAATACACACGCTCATGCCCGAGGGAGCACTCGAACGTCCTGCGGAAGGGGCCGCCCAACGCGTGACATGGTGCAACTAACCGCGAGAGCGCTCCGCTTGGCACATTCCAAATGTTGTTCACAATGTATTTTTCATTTTCCTTGGCGCAGTCCAACGCTATTTGTTTATCCGTCCCGTATGACTATTTATGCAGACTTTAATTACTTAATTCAGATGCTTCACACTGACTAATTAAGTACATGAGTAAGCATGTGAGTAACTCATTCGATATACCTTGATGAGCGCTTTCATTTGCTCAGTCGATCTTCTTTCTGGCTGAATTACTATAAGACTTATTACAGTTATTGCAAGAAGTCGTTGCAGACTCATTTTCCACTCATTACCTAACAAAATACTTCACTTTCATGGTAAATCTAATCATTCTGTTGAGCTCTTTAATAAGGCGTATCGCACTCGGCGGTACGTTTAGTGGTTCGCACCCTACGTGCATAAATATGTATAATCTTGACAATTTGCGCTGACTGCTAATGACTTTCGTGACGTTACGTCCGGAAGTTGTCGAGTGCAAAGGCGCCCATTCACAACACGACCGGTGTGCCGACTCGCTTGCTAACTGGATCACGGGGTCCGGGGTCCGATTCCCGGCCGAATTGGGGTGTTTGTGTTGTCCTCAACATTCTATCATCATTCGTGAAAGTGGGTGGATTGGACTGTGCACTGGAACCGTGCGACCTCTACGGTTGCAGGCTCGAATCCTGCCTCGGGCATGGATGTGTGTGATGTCCTTAGGTTAGTTAGGTTTAAGTAGTTCTAAGTTCTGATGACCTCAGAAGTTAAGTCCCATAGTACTCAGAACCATTTGAACCATTTGGACTGTGTACAGATTGGGAATGTGTATGGGCGTTGATGACCGCGCAGTTGAGCGCCCCACAAACCAATCATCATCATCATCATCATCGCTTGCTAATCCACTCAATGACTCGTCTGCATGTGTGTGGGAAATGTCGACTTTTTGGTGGACTCAACCTGGTATGGGCTGGCATGTAGGGTTTGGGGCTTTGAGTTGGCGGTTCGCTATAAAACTGATGCGACCGGGCCATGGATCTGACCAATATAATATTTCCTACACAGGACAGACCTGCTTGGCAGGGGGTGGGGAGAGGGGGGGGGGGCGGAGAAGTCGCCTGAGTGGTCCACCCTGTGTATGGGGGCCTTAACAGAAGCACGTTGGTCTTGCTGCTACGTCATCGCAGTGGCACACAGACAGTTAGCCAAGTGTTCTCAAAACAAAAGAAGCCACCTTTATACGTCGTGTCACAAGCAGGACAATGTGGAAACATAGAGGTACATGACACCGGAAATGACGCCAAAATAATGAGAAAATAGACTTGAACAACCACCGAATTTTTTTAGATAGAGCTCTGGTACATGCACTATAATATTGGGAAAAATCAGTGAGCAAACCATGCCGGGTAATCAGATAACACAATACTATGGGTAGGTAATGGATAAAAGTTGCCTCAAAGAATAGTGCAGTGCTCACCACTTCCTTTGGGGCCGGCTTCCTGATGAAGTAGCCCAGCAAGAGTGCCACGGCGATAATGGTGAAGCCCATGAAGGTACCGCAGAAGAGCGTGTTGTGCACCTCCGGTAGGTCAGGGTTCATGTGAGCGCTCTCACGCAGCGTCAGGCAGCCGATACCCATACCCTGCACACAGTGGTACTCCTCCATCACGACAATTTTCTGCCAGACTGCTTACTAACACCCTGTAGCGACAACAGCGACTACATTTATTCTACTTGTTTAGCAGACATATAATGCTGGCCATTAAAAATGCAACATCAGGAAGGACAGCACAGACTGAAATTTTACTTACTGTGTGTGTGTGTACAATGTAGTAGGACGAATAAATGGTTTTCTTGGTGATTTGGCATATTTAGGTGTCACCTCTGGCAGATAACTAAGGATCTACACAGCTAGGAATTGTGCCGAACTGAGACTGGATGACAAATACAGGTACACCATTCTTTGCTGCTTCAGCTCTACACAAAGGTTCACCAGTCGTAGTGGCTGCTGAGTGGTGCCATTCCAATCTCTCAGCAATCCATGAATTGGATGTTTTCAATGGCTGAACGATCTGGAGAACGAACTGGTCAAGATAACAGTTGAACACCCTCTGTACCAACGTGGGTCAAGACGGTACAGGCTGTTACTGAAATATGTCACAGAGGCTTCCAGAATAAGCCACAGGCTGTATAAAGTGCCAATTATATGAACTAGAGGCGATCATATTGTGCACCTAATGGTACTCCATACCATAAAACTAGATGCTAGGTCCATATCACTGTTGGTGCGCCTCTCTCTGCTACTGCCTGAAGAGAAGCTGCAACAGTGGTCGGGCACACTTACAGTCCGTACTGCTTCAGACGTTATCACTCTGTCCTTATAAATCCTTGTCTTACTGCAGATAATTTCCCTATTCGAGGCACAATACATGAGTGTACGGTCGACAGTTTTCTCTGGGGCCAGTCCTGTGAGGCCGCTGAGATCCTGCATGGTGTTGAGTACGGCGCTCTTGATCCAGTCGCTTTCATACACACAATACAGAGGTAGAAGACCATTCGGGACGAGCAGCAATAACGTGGAAAGGAACAGGACCGATAGGCCCTGTCGAATTCTGAGACGCTTTGATCCATGTTTCACATTCTTACATGAGGCATAACACGATCTTCAACAACATTGAGATGCGTCTCCTGAATGAGAAACCCGCTGCATAAGCTTTCCTGATACAGAGAATGTAGAGGGCATCACTCCTAAGAATTATGTATAGTCGCGCTGAAATGTTAATCATTTGCATATCCGAGAATGTTCTACAGTTTACCTCAGTTTAACGTGCGTTGTACGCCGCTTTCATGATTATGCAATCTTAATGGCCAACAGTGTAAATTATTTATTTTCCAAACGCTGCAGTATCTCAATTATATATAGAGCATGCCAACAGGATCCTAAAAAATAAACTTAAATAACACATGCTAACACGTGAACTGTTTATATGGCAATCGTGTATTTACAATGAAATCAGGTTTCAGTTAACTAAAACAAACTCTCGCATTAAACATATACACGAATCAGTCACAGTAACGTGAACACCACCGAAGTTAGGCGTCAAAGTGCAACAACAACTCACAGATGGCATGTGGTAGCACAAGTAGTAGTGGGAATATGACGCCTGTCGGGAGGACGCAGAAAACAATGCAGTTGGGGTTCTAATGCAAAAACAGAGCGATTTATCTGACGTCCAAAAGTGCATGATCACTGGCATTTGTGGCAATAGTGGAAGTATTTCCGAATCGCTTTTGTAAACTGTACACATGCCGCTATGGTTAAATTATTCTGTGGTTACAGAATGAGATTGCACCGGAGTGTGCGTTGATATGAAACTTCCTGGCAGATTAAAACTGTGTGCCAGACCGAGACTCGAACTCGGAACCTTTGCCTTTCGCGGGCAAGTGCTCTACGAACTGAGCTATCCAATCACGACGCACGACCCGTCCTCACAGCTTCAATTCTGCCAGTACCTCGTCTCCTACCTTCCAAACTTCACAGAAGCTCTTCTGCGAACCTTGCAGAACTAGCACCTCTGGAAGAAAGGATACTGAAGAGACATGGCTTAGCCACAGCCTGGGGGACACAGTTTTAATCTGCCAGGAAGTTTCATATCAGCGCACACTCCGCTGCAGAGTGAAAATCTCATTCTGGTTAACATCCCCCTGTCTGTGGCTAAACCATATCTCCGCAGTATCCTTTCTTCCAGGGGTGCTAGTTCTGCAAGGGTCGCAGAAGAGCTTCTGTGAAGTTTGGAAGGTAGGAGACGAGGTACTGGCAGAATTGAAGATGTGAGGACGGGTCGTGAGTCGTGCTTGGGTAGCTTAGCTGGTAGAGCACTTGCCCGCGAAAGGCAAAGGTCCCGAGTTGAGTCTCGGTCCGGCACACAGTTTTAATCTGCCAGGAAGTTTCTTATTCTGTGGTTGGTTAAATGGCGCTATACAAAGCCGACTGCAGAGATGTGTATGCGCGAACAGAAGTGCAACTGTTGAGCAACAGACCGCCCAGATGAACCAAGGGGCTACCAACAGTGTCTCCTCAACGACCGTTCATCAAAGATTGCTGTGTATGGGCAGCCGCAGCAGGCAACTGGTTCGTGCACCAATACTGACTGCTGTTGTACGGTGTATAAAGTCTGAAAGCAAACACCCTGCAACAGGCGTCTGACGGGTCAAGGCGGAGGGCATTCCCCGTGTGATCTCTTCATTCTGGAATACACTGGATCAACAGAAATGTGCGTATATGCTTCAGGACCATGTTTGCTTTTCCTCAGCAAGGTGGCACTTCCAGCAGGACAACGCAACTTGTCACACAGCTCCCAGTGTACATGTGTGGCTCGAAGAGCACCAGGATGTTTACCATACTGCTCTGGCCTCCAGATTTAAATCCAGTCAAGTATCTGTACCCTCTCCCTCTTCGAACGGGCTGTTAGGGTCATGGATCCTCAACCGAGAAACCTAGCACACCTGACCTTGGCACTACAGTCACCATGGTTCCAGATCCCTGTCGGAACCTCCCACAAAATCACTGACTCTCTTCCTACACGTCTCGCAGAAGTCCATACTGCAGAAAGTATTTATTCAGGCTTATGACAGGTGGTCACATTAATGTGACTGGACAGTGTATTTCATGCAACAGTAGTGTGAACTTCCCAACGACGTACAGCTCAATGTACTAGTTCTTAATCTTCTTCACTTTTCATCTCCTTTTCCCTTTCAAGGAATTCAGGCCCTAAGACCGGTTCTGGTTTTCATCACATCCATGTCTTTCCAGTTGCCATAGCTCATTCGACCTATTGATACGTAGCTGCAAACTACAAGGGTCGTTCAATAAGAAATGCCCCACTTTTTTTTTCCTCAGAACATATTTATTGTTAAGAGTCAGAATTTGGTGACAATATACATAAACATGTCTTGTTCATTTCCTGTTTTTCTACGTAGTCTCCATCACGTTCTGTGGCCGTACGCCAACTTTGTGGAAGAGCATGTACTCCCTAATGGTAAGAGCCACTCCATGGACTGCCTTTTCGTTTCCGGCGCAAAGTGATGTACTCCGCTTTCGTCCCCCATAACGATCCGTGACACAAAGGCCTCTCCGTCGTTCTCCAAACGCTCCAACAATTCAGATGAAATGGCCTTTCTTTGATTCTTGTGGTCCGCTGTGAGCATTCGTGGAATCCATCGTGAGCACCTCTTTGAATATCCGAGAGTCTCGATCGTTGCAGACGCACTTCAACTGCTGACTGAGAACTATAGAGCCAATTGTCGAGTTGTGATGCGACAGTCGGTACGAATAACGGCATCCGCACGATTCAGCATGTCTGGAGCAGTGGCTGTGACAGGACGTCCCGAGCGTGGCTGATCATGGAGCTCTGTTGCTGCATTTCCTGAGACTATAACTTTCTTTATCCATCGCCCATGTGCACTCCTTTCAACTGCAGCATCACCACACACTGCACACAAACGTTTATGGATGTTCACCATGGATTCTTTTTCTATACGAAAGAATTCAATAACAGCACCCTGCTTGTATCGTTAGTCGTATGTAGCTGCCATTTTGACGCTGTACTACGGCTCCGCCACCTGCCAGAACGGTTCTAAACTTCACCGGCGCACAGAACAAACATCAAATGTGAAGCGCCAATAAGGAAATCTGCCTATGTCTATTAATGGCTTTTTCAGAAAATGTGGGGCATTACTTATTGAACGACCCTCGTGGTTTTGATATTCTGCAATATCGCATCCCATTTAAATGGACCTCCTACCACTTCCTATTGTTTTATATTTTATTTTATGATTTGAACTAAATATTTTAAGCCCTTCCTTAACTACGCTGTTTCTTATGCAGTAGTTTATATTCTTTGATTTGAGCAATTTCGTCCCTGCTGCCTCTATATGGTTTTCCTGCTTCAAGGTCATTACCCAGCTTTCACTTCCGTAAAGAAGCTCTAGTATAGCTATAAATTTATAATATTTAAGTTTTGTTCCTGCTCTAGCATTTTCTTACTGATTGCATGTCACTGTTTCGGAATCTATTTAGTTGTACTTGTTTTATCACTTTCACTGTCATTGTCAGAGTTTTAACTGTCGTCGCAGCCTAAATGGCAAGAGTGAGATACTTTACGGACTGACTTATTGTCAATATTTATTTATTATCTAAGTGGCTATTTACCTACGAATGCCGTTACTTTAATTTTATCTAGTAGGATCAATAAACTGTAACCAGAGGAGATCCGATTCAGTTTACGAATAATGAACCGCAGTCTGTCTTCTGTGTCATCTACATCTAACAATTAATCAGCAAAATAAACATCTGTAATTTCCTGCTGGAGTCAGTTTTTCTTCTTTGAGTTAGATAATTTTCTGCACTTTAACATTAAAAGAAGAGAAAATTACAATTTTAAATGGAATTTGTTCCGTTCACAAATCGTCATAACGCACCTCAGAAAACAAAGACACAGATAAAAATCAGAATGAGTGCTTTCCGGAAGTACTATATCGGTATTTTGCCTGTGACTCTTACAAAAGGCAAAGTAAACGTTCAGAAACATACACTCCTGGAAATGGAAAAAAGAACACATTGACACCGGTGTGTCAGACCCACCATACTTGTTCCGGACACTACGAGAGGGCTGTACAAGCAATGATCACACGCACGGCACAGCGGACACACCAGGAACCGCGGTGTTGGCCGTCGAATGGCGCTAGCTGCGCAGCATTTGTGCACCGCCGCCGTCAGTTTCAGCCAGTTTGCCGTGGCATACGGAGCTCCATCGCAGTCTTTAACACTGGTAGCATGCCGCGACAGCGTGGACGTGAACCGTATGTGCAGTTGACGGACTTTGAGCGAGGGCGTATAGTGGGCATGCGGGAGGCCGGGTGGACGTACCGCCGAATTGCTCAACACGTGGGGCGTGAGGTCTCCACAGTACATCGATGTTGTCGCCAGTGGTCGGCGGAAGGTGCACGTGCCCGTCGACCTGGGACCGGACCGCAGCGACGCACGGATGCACGCCAAGACCGTAGGATCCTACGCAGTGCCGTAGGGGACCGCACCGCCACTTCCCAGCAAATTAGGGACACTGTTGCTCCTGGGGTATCGGCGAGGACCATTCGCAACCGTCTCCATGAAGCTGGGCTACGGTCCCGCACACCGTTAGGCCGTCTTCCGCTCACGCCCCAACATCGTGCAGCCCGCCTCCAGTGGTGTCGCGACAGGCGTGAATGGAGGGACGAATGGAGACGTGTCGTCTTCAGCGATGAGAGTCGCTTCTGCCTTGGTGCCAATGATGGTCGTATGCGTGTTTGGCGCCGTGCAGGTGAGCGCCACAATCAGGACTGCATACGACCGAGGCACACAGGGCCAACACCCGGCATCATGGTGTGGGGAGCGATCTCCTACACTGGCCGTACACCACTGGTGATCGTCGAGGGGACACTGAATAGTGCACGGTACATCCAAACCGTCATCGAACCCATCGTTCTACCATTCCTAGACCGGCAAGGGAACTTGCTGTTCCAACAGGCAATGCACGTCCGCATGTATCCCGTGCCACCCAACGTGCTCTAGAAGGTGTAAGTCAACTACCCTGGCCAGCAAGATCTCCGGATATGTCCCCCATTGAGCATGTTTGGGACTGGATGAAGCGTCGTCTCACGCGGTCTGCACGTCCAGCACGAACGCTGGTCCAACTGAGGCGCCAGGTGGAAATGGCATGGCAAGCCGTTCCACAGGACTACATCCAGCATCTCTACGATCGTCTCCATGGGAGAATAGCAGCCTGCATTGCTGCGAAAGGTGGATATACACTGTACTAGTGCCGACATTGTGCATGCTCTGTTGCCTGTGTCTATGTGCCTGTGGTTCTGTCAGTGTGATCATGTGATGTATCTGACCCCAGGAATGTGTCAATAAGGTTTCCCCTTCCTGGGACAATGAATTCACGGTGTTCTTATTTCAATTTCCAGGAGTGTATGTTTGACATTCCCCAGGGAAAAGAACAAGCTGGCTTTACAGGCTTCCAAGAAACTAGCAGTGATCATCAGTTACCACTAGCACTAGACAGTTTTTGAATCTATGAACACTTCACAGAGTTCCAGGAGTTTGGTCCCTATGTTTGCTTGTGCTAAGGGTGCTGCTTCCCAGTTATCCAGTAAAAAATCGAAACATTTATTCAAGTTACCTCGTTTATTAGTAAAAAAATGTCCTTAGAGAGCACAGTCTACAATAACAACCACCATCTGCCAGGTTTTGCACTGTTGGCAACTTAATTTTGAGAGAACTCTGCAAAAGTAATGGAGGTCTTAACGACCTACCTCAACATCGACTCAGTTCGAACTGATTGTGACACTCCTTAAAAATCTGTATCTAGACATACCTCTCCCCACCAGTTTAGGGGATCTAAGGATACATAAACGAAGTATAAATGAAACCTTCATAGTGCAATAAAGCTGTCTGGTAGCAAGCACTATTTTAACACATGATACTTTCACCATAAAAGAGATTTCCTTTGTTTATCATATCCTTCGGAATGTATACAAATGTGATAGCAACAATATTTAATCACTTATTCCTTCCACGACCCGTTCTGCCATATTAACTGTGTAAATTAAACGTAATTTTTAGGAACTTCAGGATCACTATGAAATTATGTGTAAAACGTCTAGTCTTAAACAAATTATTATGCTAATTCCCAAAGTGGTCTTAGATTTTGTGAGTCTGTAATATTTCCCAAGTTATGCAGGATTTAAAATTATGATTAATAATTCATAAAGAGTTATTAACCAGCTGTTTCTGGGATCCAGTTGGTTGTAAAATGTTTTCTTTGTCCTCCAACAGTAGTTGAACGATGAAAACATCAGTAATTGAATTTCGAGATGGCATTACATATTCCGTTGCCAATACGTGATGCAATTTTTCAGTTAACTAAAAGTATAGGTCCCCATGAAACCTGTGCCCTTTTACGATCTCTAGTTGCTCAAACCCTCAATTCACGGTAGCCAAATATCAGACTAATGAATTTATAGAATTTATATGATTTCATTATTCAAAATATTGATTTCTTACAGGGTTCCTGAAATGCAGTTTCAATAGGTTTTTCTGTTACCTGAGCACCTTCACCAGTTTGTTGACGAAAACATACAACATACCCCATTCGACCACATCATGGCATTGGAAACCTCAGAAATGAGGAAAGTTTTGGGCAGCTGACCACGTTGCACCGAAATTATTTTTTGGAACCTTCGAAACGGTCATCTATGTATTAAACTTGGATGAAGAAGGAATGTGCTTGATTGATCGTATCTCAACCACTTTCGATTTGCAGATGACACTGGTTGAAATTACGAAAAGGAAGTATGACAGTAGGCCAGAAGATTAATTACAGCGAGACCTAAATAATTTACAGACAGTACGCTGATAAGAAAGTAGTAAATATTAATGATGAAATTAAGGAAGCAACGGATGAAGTTGTGTTGTTGGATCAACTGAAAACAGCAAGATGGCGCACACGTAAAAAAACATAGAACGTTAAAACGGCTTAAAGTTAATTCCGGAAACTGGATGCTATATTCAGAAGTAAATTCCATATCTGCCTTAAACCGAAATTCTGTAATTACTGCACACTGGCAGTATTAACACACTAAAGCGAAAAATAGATGTTAAATGCACGTACTTATATAACACTGAGATTACCGAAAGAGTACTGGAAAGATGCAATTGGGTAAGACAAAAGACAGTGACTGTTAAAAAAGTGATTGTTAGGAAAATGAAATGGAGATGTGCTGGGCGTATAAGGAGGCGAGATGACAATAATCAGATTCAGTAAATTAATACTGTACTTACAGCTGTTCTTCCGAGCTGTTGGTTCCCTTTTTATGTCTTGTCTTCAAAACCTGACAATTGTGTTAAAACTGAGTGAAAGGCTTCCTCAAGATCCGTTACTCGCAATCAGAATGTTAATTCTTAGACATTACACTTTCATATATCTTCATACACGAATGGCAATGATCCATCACTTATGTCCGGAACTCCATGATTTTTATGCTAGAGACCTTTTCAGTCATACACTACCGGCCATTAAAATTGCTACACCACGTAGATGACGTGCTACAGACGCGAAACTTAACCGACAGGAAGAAGATGCTGTGATATGCAAATGATTAGCTTTTCAGAGCATTCACACAAAGTTGGCGCCGGTGGCGACACCTACAACGTGCTGACATGAGGAAAGTTTCCAACCCATTTCTCATACACAGACAGCAGTTGACCGGCGTTGCCTGGTGAAGCGTTGTTGTGATGCCTCGTGTAAGGATGAGAAATGCGTATCATCACGTTTCCGACTGTGATAAAGGTCGGATTGTAGCCTATCGCGATTGCGGTTTATCGTATCGCGACATTGCTGCTCGCGTTGGTCGAGATCCAATGACTGTCGGCAGAATATGGGATCGGTGGTTTCAGGAGGGTAATACGGAACGCCGTGCTGGATCCCAACGGCCTCATATCTCTAGCAATCGAGATGACAGGCATCTTATCCGCATGGCTGTAACGGATCGTGCAGCCACGTCTCGATCCCTGAGTCAACAGATGGGGACGTTTGAAAGACAACAACCATCTGCACGAACAGTTCGACGACGTTTGCAGCAGCATAGACTATCAGCTCGGAGACCATGGCTGCGGTTACCCTTGACAGGGTTATTTGTCTGCGGTTACCCTTGACAGGGTTATTTGGTAACCGTGATAGCGTTACGGAGATGTTTAATAAACTCAAGTGGCAAACTCTGCAAGAGAGGCGCTCTGCATCGCGGTGTAGCTTGCTCGCCAGGTTTCGAGAGGGTGCGTTTCTGGATGAGGTATCGAGTATATTGCTTCCCCCTACTTATACCTCCCGAGGAGATCACGAATGTAAAATTAGAGAGATTAGAGCGCGCACGGAGGCTTTCAGACAGTCGTTCTTCCCGCGAACCATACGCGACTGGAACAGGAAAGGGAGGTAATGACAGTGGCACGTAAAGTGCCCTCCGCCACACACCGTTGGGTGGCTTGCGGAGTATGAATGTAGATGTAGATGTAGATGTAGATGTAGACGCTGCATCAGAGACAGGAGCGCCTGCGATGGTATACTCAACGACGAACCTGGGTGAACGAATGGCAAAACGACATTTTTTCGGATGAATCCAGGTTCTGTTTAGTGCATCATTATGGTGGCATCCGTGTTTGGCGACATCGTGGTGAATGCACATTGGGAGCGTGTATTCGTCATCGCCATACTGGCGTATCACCCGGCGTGATGGTATGGGGTGCCATTGGTTACACGTCTCAGTCACCTCTTGTTCGCATTGACGGCACTTTGAACAGTGGACGCTATATTTTAGACGAGTTTTGACCCGTGGCTCTACCCTTCACTCGATCCCTGCGAAACCCTACATTTCAGCAGGATAATGCACGACCGCATGTTGCAGGTCCTGTACGGGCCTTTCTGGGTACAGAAAACGTTCGACTGCTGCCCTGGCCAGCACATTCTCCAGATCTCTCACTAATTGAAAACATCTGATCAATGGTGGCCGAGCAACTAGCTCGTCACAATACGCCAGTCACTACTCTCGATGAACTGTGGTGTCGTGTTGAGCTGCATGGGCAGCTGTACCTGTACACGCCATCCAAGCTCTTTTTGACTCAATGGCCAGGTGTATCAAGGCCGTTATTACGGGCAGAGGTGGTTGTTCTGGGTACTGATTTCTCAGGATCTATGCACCGAAATGGCCGGCCGAAGTGGCTGTGCGGTTAAAGGCGCTGCAGTCTGGAACCGCAAGACCGCTACGGTCGCAGGTTCGAATCCTGCCTCGGGCATGGTTGTTTGTGATGTCCTTAGGTTAGTTAGGTTTAATTAGTTCTAAGTTCTAGGGGACTAATGACCTCAGCAGTTGAGTCCCATAGTGCTCAGAGTCATTTTTATGCACCGAAATTGCCTGAAAATGTAATCACATGTCAGTTCTAGTGTAATAATATTTGTCCAATGAATACCCGTTTATCACCTGCATTTCTTCTTGGTGTAGCAATTTTAATGGCTAGTAGTGTACGTTGTTACAGAGACTGCGGTCTAATACGCGCTGTACTATGCAGCTACAGTTACAGTATGTGCTGAAAATGGTTTCCGTGTGCCTCAACACTTGTGTGTAAGCGTCGTAGCATGTTCTGTCTCACACGTTCACATCCGCCAGGCTGCATCCGAACAGCGTCAAAGGCAGCATGCATACGTTGCTCCAGTGTCTCCACACCAGGAAAGGGCTCGGCATACAGGATACTTTTGAGATGGCCCCATATCGCACGAGTTGAGATCCGGTGATCGAATATAGAACCATTGTGTACAACGCTGTATCACAACCACTACAAGGTGAGTAAGCAAGAGAAGTGAATCGGACATAACATTAGCAATTATTATGGTAGAAGAGGGCGCTACGGCATGATGTACGAGGAACAGTGCCACCCTCTAGGGGGAAACCATGCATGCAGTAACTGATGCTGCATGGTACATAGCGTATTAGACCGCAGTGTCTGTAACAATGTGTGAAACAATAAATGGTGTCTCCCATGGAAACCATGCACTTCCGGACATAATTTCATTAGACCATTTTTATTTCGTATCCTCTCATCAATCACTCCCTAGAGTTTGTACACGGTGGAAAAAATAAGTGGCCGCAGGGCAGGTGGAACTCAGTTCTCATCGGGCAGCCACCTCAAGTAGATGATCGATAGCCATACCAAGCTACCATCTAGTCGCCGCCACTGCCACTGGGCTCTTGTGGCTTCGCTCCGTTCTATTCGTTGTCTCTCATCCTGCTGCACTACCGTAGGACTTCCCTGGTCGTCCTACATCGTTTACTTTCTTCTAAACTTTAATTTTTTTTTGTGAGACAAGTATCTGGCGATTTAACATGTATCAGCGTCTGGCGGCCATACTGTGACCGTGCATGGGTATTTATTGATGTAGGTGGCAGTAACATATATCCACTATCCCGCCTTTTACTCACAGACCATCTGCTCAGTCACGTCAACCACCGTTTATCTGAAGCAAGTTTATCATTCACAAAGCGTTACGGTGTTACCTGAGGATGCTTTTTTTTTTTTAGCTGTGTGAACTGATACAACGTACTAATTTTGTTGTTTAGTGAATGGTGTTCTTTCACCAATTTCCAATTTTTCGGGGAATTGAAATTACAGTATATGAAGAGCTGTGAAATGAAGTTGCAGTATTCAATATACAGAGAAACTATTTCCGTATCAGAGACAATTCACTTAGCTTAAAACGTAGTTAAGATGTTCAAATGATAACTGTAGTGGAAGATTCACCAACTGTAGTTCCTTACCAACTGTATTATCTTGATAGTGGCTAAGACGCATCGGGTATTGTCCATGAGAGTCTCGGGCTGCTTTCAGGCCTCTGAAATAAACAACACTATGCAAATATATTCATGATCAAGTTGTCCCACAACTAAGTAATAAAGCGTGTAGAAGCACAATGGTTAACACATAATATTCATTCTCACTATAACCGACATAATCGTCTTGAGAGATTCAGCGACTGTACTGATATTTGCGACAGTTCTCATTTATTTTTCCGTCTCAGTTGCACCTTTTTAATTATATTACATGTTTCGATCACTCTGGATCATTTTCATTTCCAAATAAATGTGTCAGCAGGTCGTCTTGTCTATTCAGAACGACATAGCAGGGTGACGGTTCTCAGCAGACAATATGACTTTCTAAAGCAACATTTTTAATTAGATTGAAGAAGTTGCGTCAGCTAGCCGTCTTGTCTACTGAGAACCACAGATCATAATGGTGATTCTGAGTAAACTACTTAGATCTGAAGATGATCCAGTGCAATTGAGGAGGAATAATAAATGAGAATTATCGTAAATATTCATTGTGTTGGATATGAGAATGGAACTGTTATTTCTTTTTGAAATATCGATGGGAGATGTTCTGGGATTGTAACCGATGGTCATTCACTGTTGTGGTCTTCAATCCAAAGACCGATCCGTATCCTGTGCAAGCCTTTCATCTCAACGTAACTGCTGTAACAAACATTCCTTCGAACTTATTTTCTGTAGCCAAGTCTTAGTCTCCTCCTTCACTTTTAATCCTCGTGTCCTCCCTCCCCCCCCCCCCTCCCTCCGCCACATTTCCCTCCATTACCAAATCGACGATTCCTCGTTTTCTCGGGAAGTGTCCTCTCAACTTAAACCTTCTTTTAATCAGTGTGTACCATAATTTTTTTCTCTTGCCAGTGTTATTCACTGTGTCATTATATTTGTCTATCTTTCTACTATTTAGAATTTTTTGTAGCGTTACATTTCGAAATCCCTAATTCTTTTTTTGTTTTATATTTTCCCACATAAGGCTATATATCAGACAAATACCTCAAATTTGAATTTGGTCTTAACAGATTTATCCCTTCAAGAAGGGCATTTCTCACTATTGACAGTCCGCATTTTCTATCCTCTGTACTTTAGTAATCGTCGGTTATTTTGCTGCCCAGCTATTAAAACTCATCTACTTCTTTTAATGTCTAAACTATTGTACTCAGCATAGAATAATTTTATTCGCCTAATTCCATTGCCCTCTTTTTTTATCTTGTAACGTAATTTCAAGAAACTATTCCGTTCAACAGCTCTTCAAACTCCTTGCCAATGGCCGGCCGAAGTGGCCGTGCGGTTAAAGGCGCTGCAGTCTGGAACCGCAAGATCGCTACGGTCGCAGGTTCGAATCCTGCCTCGGGCATGGATGTTTGTGATGTCCTTAGGTTAGTTAGGTTTAACTAGTTCTAAGTTCTAGGGGACTAATGACCTCAGCAGTTGAGTCCCATAGCGCTCAGAGCCATTTTTTCCTTGCCAATGACGTTGTGATTCTATCGAAGTTTTTATTTCCTCTCCCTGAACTTCAACTCCCTTCCCAAATTCTACCTTTGTTTCCTTCACAGCTTGCTCAACGTACACACTGTGTAACATTGCAGATAGACTACAATCCGGCCGCGGTGGTCTAGCGGTTCTAGGCGCTCAGTGCGGAACCGCGCGACTGCTACGGTCGCAGGTTCGAATCCTGCCTCGGGCATGGATGTGTGTGATGTCCTTAGGTTAGTTAGGTTTAAGTAGTTCTAAGTTCTAGGGGACTGATGACCACAGATGTTAAGTCCCATAGTGCTCAGAGCCAGACTACAATCCTGTCTAACTCCCTTCTGAATTACTACTTCCGTTTCCTTTACAACTGCAGTATACTGTCTGTGCAAGTTGTAGACAACATTTATTTCATTTCTTTTACTTACAAATTTCTAACCATGTGAACTTACATATAGAACTTGAATGTCAATGTTCCGACATCAGTTTCCTAAAACAGTACGAAACAGTTCTCAAAACAAAATTGTCTTTGAAGATTTCCGAGTGCTATTAGATACAAAACTATTGCAGCTATTTAACATGTCCACAGATAGGTGAGTGTATAGCATAAATAATGATCGACTCCGAAACATCGATGTTTTTGAAATCGCCCGTTCCTGTTCCAGTTTGCAGATTACTCTCTCCTGGTGCTGTTTTATAATTTTCGCTCCATAAATCAATTATGGTTCCTCTATTTTACTGTAAGGTATCAGAGTGTTGCCCAGTCTAACTGAAAGTCGGCTCAAAAGCTGCTAGCAAATAGTAGATAGCTTCGGTTGTTTTCAAACTTGCTAACGCATCTTGTGAGAGACGTCAGCCTTGTCTGCGTCTCATCCTATTATTTTAATTTAATATTTCACCAAATTAAAATCTAATTTGGTCTTATTTGATAGAAGCTTAATTTACAAATAGATAATGAGCGACTATTAGTTCCATATGTAGTCAGTTCTTCACTCGATTTCACCTACTTACTTTCACCTGGTGTTTAGTTTAATATTAGTGCATGTGGTAGAGCAGGCAACAGGCTACCTTTCACCAAAGGTTCTGTTGTCCCGCACTGGTGAAATCACGATGGGCTTCCTGTTTGGGAACCTACCAGATTAAGCGTGAGGGATGGGGAAACAGGCGACATCTGGTCAGTCCACCTAATGGGACGCTGTGGCACCCACCTGACAGCAAGGGGTGTTGCAGTACTCATGCCTTGCAGACTCGCAACAAAACTTTTAGATTATTTTACCTGCGTAGCCGTACAGAATAGAACCGTACCCCTTCCCCTTTTTGTTTCCAATCAATTGTTTTGCTGTTTTCTAGACAATCCGATAATACCTCAAAAGGGCGGAACGCGTTATTGATATAAAATAACTTTGTAATAAAGGCTGTTTTCATTCTGAAATCATCCAAAAGAGTTGCTGTACTACTCTGTCACAATGGAATGAAAAAATTCTTAGAGTACAGTGTGGTTTGTAGCGCGCTGTTGCATTTGGAGTGAGGAAGTTGTCGGTGAGTAGTAGCGTGCCTCGATTCGAAACAGAAATCTTTCATCATGCAGTTGGCGGTGCAGCGGACTTCAACCATCAGCGTCGATGGCTTGTGGAGGCATACTACGGCAGCAGCCTATCTGCATATGCTACTCGTAAACGAAGCGAGGGCGCAATTTGGAGCATCTTGTCATCTGCAGCTAAAATCATCGAACCAGCTGTGGTGAGAACAGCGAGCAGCTCTACCTTGTGATGGTACAAACCCCCGTTACTAGATGAATATTTCTAGTATATATGGATTGCTTTGTGGAGAGCGAGCGCGTTACATGGTGCGTGATTCGCGGAAGCGCCAGATTTGCAACGGTCGGTGGGATACCTCCGCCCGGGGGCGGCCACGTGGCCCGTAGCTTGGGGCATTGTTTGGGTTTTCGCGCATTACGCGAAAACTATAGAACTTAACGGTAAAGAGCAATGCAGCAGTGGATTGTCGTCAGCAATATGCACCTTCTGAAAGATCGATATTTATTTCAAGTCACGAGACGCAAAAGTTATAGTAACCTCAAAATCGGTTAATGTCATGAATACTGAAAGATTAATAAAAATAGTAAATAACTATTTACAGGGATGAGCGAGCACTCATTAAAAACGTCTCGTCATAGCGGATCGAGTGCCACAGTCATGTTAAGATTCATAAATAATTAATCCCGTAAAGAGCAATAAACAAAGTTTGCGGGGAAATTGTTCATAAAATTCAATAGAAAATTCATGACGTAAAGAACGGCACTATATAATATTTTGGGTGGCATCACACGTATTTTAAGCTCGTTAAGTTATACTATACATGTAATTTGCAATAGTTTTTATTGTTTGCAAATTATTATTAACATTTATCGCCCATAATTAATTAATTAATATAGCTATAAAGATTTTGAGCAGCGCAATGTGTAGATCGCTATAGATTACGTCTAAAACCAGTGCTATATGCAGTTCCATGTTAAAACTTTGGAGCACAGATGTAAACAAACAAATTTGCGCTAAGTGGCGAAATTTTGCAAAAACTAAAACTTAATTTACGGGCGATACAATAATCCTAGAAATTATTGTAACATAGTAAATAAGATGTACTTTTTAGCGCAGTTCCGATGATGTACTTATTTCTGTCGAGGGATGTATGTATCAAAATTTGTAACCTTAACTGGTGAGACTGGTACTTCAATAACCAGGGGGTTGGATATCCGAGCCTATATAAGCGAGCGGCTACACTTCAATAGGGAACAAGAGACACTTCTCTCGCCTATCGAGAAAAGTAAATTTGTCGTTTCCCCCTTCCCACCCAATAAATAATCCTAAGTGCGAGATGACAGACGCTACTAGCACTTCCCCTGCTATCACCCGCAGCAAGACTGCAACACAAGAGGCGCAAGGATCGACTGCACCCGCCGAAACTCGCGCCCCGCCCGCTACCGAAGGCAAGGGAGCGGCTAGCGACGCTCGACAGCTTGGCGCCAAAGCGCAAAAGCAGCTCGAGTCGCGCCGGCTAATCACCGAACTTTTCGGGGCGGACGTCTCTCCCACCAAAACAACTACACTCAACATCACTTTACACTCACATGTCACTGGACAGTCATGTACCATTCTCCCACCGGCGCCGCAGCCTCAAGAGACCGCGGCAGCGGCGGCGGATGTGGATACAGAAAACCACTACACAGAGCCCTGGCAGGTGGAGGGCCCAAAACGCAGACCCAGAAAAACACCAGCACAAACAAGCGAGCAACCAAACTCGCTAGGCAACCGAAAGGCGCTGTTGCCTACACCCACTAGCTCATCTCAGGCTAGCAACATTAACACAAAACAAAACGCAAACACAGTTGTGGCGAACAACAACAAAGCACACAAAGCCACAGCAGTGCCCACACAACACAAGACTGGTTTCCCCCCACTTGTTATACAAAACTATGGGAACCTTAGTGCCCTTAACACTGCATTCGCGGCAAGGCACATAAACAGCACATTACATGCAAAGTACTCGGGGGATAGGGCCTCACTATACGTTGCCACAGACAACGAATATAAAGATCTTCTGACCTTCCTCAAAGATCGGAAGATCGAACATTACACGTACAGAACGCTGGACGAGAGAACCCAGCAGTACGTGATCAAGGGAGTGGATCCCAGTGCCCCCAACGAGACAGTACATGCGGCCCTTTGTTATGTGGGATTCGACTGCAGAAGTGCCTCCCGGATGACAGGGTTCCGTACACACGCACCACACTACATGGTTGAGTTAGCCGACTCGGCTGCTTCCCGCGCCATCCTGCAGATAAAGAGCTTTCTGCGGATGGACGTACGTGTAGAACTTTACGAACCACCCAACGTCCCCCAACAATGCAACAACTGCCAGCGGTTCGGCCACTCGGCCCTCCGCTGCGGCCTGACAACTCGCTGCCGCTGCCGCAGATCCAACACAACCAAACCAGCGACGCTGTGGCAACTGCGGTGGGCCCCATGCGGCAAACTTCAGACAGTGCAACTCATACAAACAGGCGCTGAAGCGAAAACAAGACAAAAGTAGGGTACTGTACGACATACCACGTCCAAGGCCAGCGCCGAACCCAGTAAGGAACGGCGTAACGTTTGCCACGGTTGCACGCCCTGGCGGAACGGCACAGGCTGCGGAACCTCGGCGCCCTACACACACACACGTGAAACAACCGCTGCAACAGCCACACAACAGCCACAGGCAGCACCTGAAACCCAACAAGCATCGGTACCAACACCTATGCCCCCAAACAACACGACGCCACTCCCGGAAATCACGTGCTGCGAAGAAACGCACTATATACAGGAAAACACACCCACACAAGAACCCCCTGAACCCCAAGCCCAGAGGAGTGATAGACGTACACGCAAACACAGGGCGGGGAACACGAAATCACCACAAAAGGCCACACAGCAACAACAGAACAGCAACACACAGGAAAACAGTCAACAAGACACCGAGACTGTAACTCACACTACCATCCCCCTCACCACAGAAGTAACACAGGCGCCACAACCTCTGTCACAAAGCACAAATGCCGCTCCTAACAACACACCAATACCCGCACAAGCGGCCGCTAACTCCACAACAGCACCTCAGGCTGCCACACCCAACACCAAAACACCACCTGGGGGAATACTGGAAACACTATTCCCCCGACACACGACCGTTCAAATCCTTACCAAGGTGCTGACGGCCGTCACTACACTCATCACCCAGCTCATGAGCGCCGAACCCGGGCAATACTGGGCTGTCACACTCACTGCCATCACAACACTCTTTCACACTCTTACATGAATAATATACCACACCCGGCCCATAAAGCAGACCCGTATACACTATCACAGATCCTGTTCTGGAATGCAGACTCGATCCACAACAAAATGGCAGAATTTGCCGCGTTCATGGAGCGCAAGGGAATCCTTGTCGCGCTACTGAGCGAGACTAAACTTAAACCGCACAAACAATTAAACTTTCCTGGCTATTGTGTCTATCGTACCGACCGACCGGGCGACGCCGTGGCAGGTGGAACTGCAATCGTCATACACAAAGACATTGAGCACACAAACATAGAGCTCCCTGAACTGGAAAAAATCGAGGCTACGGCCGTCAGAGTCAAGTTCAACGGAGCCTACACCACACTGATATCGGTATACAACAGCCCTGTAGGCATTTCAACACGCGATATCAGCACATTACTCAACATTTCACCGCGAGTAATAGTCGCTGGAGATCTGAACGCAAAACACCCAGAATGGAATTCACGCATACGAAATCCCAACGGCAAAAAACTGTACGAACATTCGCTAGGCAGAAACTACATTATACTAGCGCCGACTGAACCGACGCACATTCCCTATCAGAGGGGACACAGGCCAGACGTGATAGACATGGCCCTCATCAAGGGCATTACAGCGACACTCAACGTTGCCGTTGAAAACGATCTGCCCTCAAACCACCAACCTGGAATACTATACATTGAGGAAACACTGCAGCACACGGAACAACGCAAGATGTTGGACTACGGGCGTGCGAATTGGACATTGTTCAAGCAAACGCTTGATAGCCACATCCCACCTATACACGAAATTAACTAAACAGGACAAATTGACGAGGCAGTAGAAACCCTCACTAACGCCGTCCGGGACGCAATGGCAGGCACCATACCTGATCGCACCTCACAACAACGCAGTGCGGCCCTACCCCAGGAAATCCTGGACCTAATCTCAATGAGGAATCACCTCAGGAGACAATGGCAGCGCACCAGGCGTCTGTACTTCAAACGGCACATTAACAGACTACAGGGCATCATACACGATAAAATACAAACACATAGAACACAACAGTGGAATCAAAAACTCGAAGGGCTGGACACCGCACGACCTGGCGTGTGGCAACTAGCCCGACACTTCACCAGGGAGAAAATATACACCCCAACGCTTCAAGGGCCTGACGGACCTGCATACTCAGCGGAAGAGAAAGCAGAACTAATGGCTCGAACACTCGCAGCGTCATTCACACCGAACCTGGTACCATCAGATCCAGTGTTCACACTTGCTACTGACCAAGAGGTTACACGCATTCTAGCCCAACCATCGCGCGACGACATTCGACATGCTAGCACAGCCGAAGTCTCCTGGGCTATAATGCATTCAGCTGCTAGGAAAGCCCCTGGTCATGATGGCGTTCAAAACCGTGTCCTCCAGGAGTTCACGGATAAAGCAACTGAGTACCTAACACACATAACGAATGCCATACTAAAACACCAACACTACCCCGCCTTTTGGAAGACGGCCAAGGTCCTGATGTTCAGGAAGCCGGGGAAAGACCACAGCCTCCCACAAAATTACCGACCCATCAGCCTTCTGAGCTCGCTCAGTAAGATTGTTGAGAAGGTGATTCTCAAACGCATCACTAGGCACTGCATAACAAATGACATCCTGAGACCGGAGCAATTCGGCTTCAGGAATCACCACTCCACAACAGAACAACTCCTACGGGTCGTTGAACATATAACACATGGCTTCAACATAAACAAAGCTACAGGGGTAGTGTTCCTGGACATCGAAAAGGCTTTCGACCGTCTATGGCACAACGGCCTCATCCGCAAACTCAGCGACGCGGGATTCCCCGACGGGCTGCTGCGTCTAATACACTCATACCTCACAGACAGGAGTTTCAACACTGACGTGCAGGGAAAACAATCAACACGACACGGTATACACGCGGGAGTACCCCAGGGAAGCATCCTAGGGCCCCTACTGTTTCTTTTTGTTTTTGTTTTTTTTTTGTTTAGGTTTTAGGGCCCTACTGTTTAACCTCTACATAAACGATCTCCCAACCACACACAACACAATGATGGCAATCTACGCGGATGACACAGCCATCCTTGCGCAAGATTGGAAACCATCAAACATTACGTCACGCCTACAGACTGCGCTCAGAGTGGCCGAGCCTCGGTTGGAGAAATGGCGTGTTAGAGTAAACGTCGACAAGTGCGAAGCCGTTCTGTTCACTAGAAGACCGAAGCAACTGCGCAAACACCGCTACTGCAGACTAATAACTCTACATACACGTCCAATACGTTTCCGCGAGAAAGTCAAATACCTCGGTGTCTGGCTGGATCGGAAATTACTCTGGGGGGACCACATACAACACATGACCAACCGAGCTAGCGCGAGGCTCAAACAGCTCTATCCTATGCACAACAGGCGTAGCACACTGAACAGAAGGGTGTCGAGGTCCATGTACATGACACTTATCCGACCCCTGATGAACGCAGCTCCTGTCTGGGGATACGCTGCGCCTACACGCCTGCGCCGTCTGCAGCTCATACAAAACAAAGTACTCAAAATCATAAGCAATGCTCCACGATACACACGCATCGCGGACCTTCACCGGGAATACCGACTTGAGACTCTCACGGAGGTAATCCACAAACTCACCACAAGACTATACAGAAACTCCAGACATTCGCAGAACCCGTTTATTCTGAATCTGGGGAACTACGACCACAACCATAGATGGAAACATAAAAGACCAAAAGACATACTTGTAAGGACATAACATCTATGGCCAAGCATACGCAAACATAACGGCACAGGCGAGCCCCTGTTAATCAGACGCCATTACTGGATATCCAGCTGAAATACACTGTCGAATAACTGGCACCACACAGGGAAGCCGTACCGTACACTGCATGCAAACAAGCTCCACACATCCCCCACACAGTGAGATGATCTATGGCCGATCTCCCACTACTGTATAACGATCTTGATTGTTCCAGGAATGTAGCAGCTACAGCAACTGGGACACATCGCCATCGCTTGTCACGGTAATGATGCATGATACCTATACTAACAAATCCAACCTCGCATGAGCTATCGCAGCTAGTAAGCCACTACTGCTCTTACTACCCATCCCACTGTCGCAGAGGTTTTTTTCCCACGGCACGAGCCATGGCACTTTTTTCCCTCTGCTCTTCAAATCGCTACCCTCACTCGCGTTTCATCCACTATCTATCACCTGATGGACCGTGTTAATGCGTAGCCTTACCCAGACGCACGGACAAAATCACAGCCCAGCATCCTGTGACCCACTTACTAGACAACTAACATGTTTACGGAGGTGACAGTAGAACTTTTGGTTTGGTCACCACGTTGGTGCGGGCGTGGAGGGACCACCATCTCTTTCGAAAAAAAATTGGCCTGGGGTCAGTCGTTGGTCAGTCGTTTTGGAAGGTGGGTGGCCCATGTGGTCATTTGAAAATTTTTTCTCGCTCCGACTTATTTGGACAAAGAGTATTGTTTAATAGTGCAAGTGTGCAATCATATATTTTGTGAACTGGAAGTGGTACGATTATTTGTGAGAGTGTGAATTACGAGGTATACATCGGCGTAAGTGAACATGTGGCGATCTGTGATTTCGCGTCAAAACTGCAAAAACAGAGAGGACAGTGGGACTTGTGGTTCACTTCGAATTGATTCGTTTATAGCAGCCTACATAACTGCTATTGGGGGCTCGAGTCAAATTACTTTTAAAGTAAAACTGTAAACCGTCTCACCAGTGCTAATTTCATTGTGTGAAAGAAAAGAACAACGCCAATAAACAGCGATTGAACTGTATCGTGAAAAACTGATTTTAGTATAATAATCGCTTAATTATTGTTCCCTAGCATAAACTGTGCTTATGTCTGAGTGAATAATTAATTCAAAAACTATAACAAATGAGCGGGTGTGGAAGTGTACTGATGCACCAAGTGTGGAAATCATCCCCTGAGACTTACATGAGAGCTAAAAATTTGCAATAACATTTTTTTAACCAACATTTGTATATGCACATTCGTGTGAACTCTCTGCAACCGCACTTCTTCTTTAGTTACCGCCCCGTTGCAAACTTTAGAACTAATAACGAAGAGTAGTGTTGTGTCGATTCCCTAAGGTCTCGACACAATGAGTGGCTAGGTGCACGCGAAACTAACGCAGACGGGCGTAATTTCTGAAACAGGAGACTGGATGAAAAACTATAAAGAAAAGAAGAGAGATTGTCATCTACTTAACTTTTAATGATGTTCTTCTTGTTGAAATACATCTCTTGCATAGTAGTAAGCAATTAGCAATGATACACATGGCGCCTTGCTAGGTAGTAGCGATGGACTAGCTGAAGGCTATTTAATCTGTCTCTCGGCAAATGAGAGGAAGACGTGATACGTCTTGTCGCAAGCTATGTCGTCCGTACAACTGGGGCGAGGTCAAGTCCGTGTCTTGTGACCTGCCCTGTGGTGGCGCTACGTTTGCGAATACACAGTGGCGACACGCGGGTCCGACATGTACTACAGGACCGCGGCCGATTTAAGTTACCACCTAGCAAGTGTGGTGTCTAGCGGTGACACCACATTCCTCCCCCGCAAATCGGCGAACGGTCGTGAGATAAGGCTTCCGCCCGCCGTGGGGAGGACCCCATGTTGACGTATGCGATGAGGTGGGGAGCCTAACAACAGGCGAGGCTGTGCCACCCGCACCCGGCCATTCGGTCCGAGGGGAGCTAGGAAACGCCTGCAAACCTAGTCCAGGGTGCACGTCAACATGAGGTGTATGCGCACGTAATGAGACAGAAGGGTCGACCTCCATGTGGTCGGAGCACCCGACGGGCGAAGACGACATCTGGTCCGGAGTGGGCAAGAGGTCCATGGCGGAGGACGGCTGGTCACGGGAAGCGAGCGGCGGCGCGTGACCCAGGGAGGCGCGAGGCGGCTGCAGCGAAGCGTCCGCTGCTGGCGGCGCCGGCGGCGGCTGCGGCGGCGCGACGCCATGAGGCAAAATGGAAGGCATCGTCGGTAACACCTGGGGATGAGGCGAGCCAGTAGATGGGTCCCCAGGGCGCTGACCCGACGGCTCCGTCGCTGAAAGCAGACGGGGAGCGGCAGAACCCAGGCGACGACAGAGGCGCAGCTGATTGAGATGCCGACGCACCTCACCAGAGGCCCCCAAAACCAAATACATCGCGCGGCCTAGGCAGCGAAGAATGCGCCCTGCGAGCCAACGCTGTGAACCGCGATAGTTGCGATAATAGACAACGTCGCCAGGAGCAAAAGCAGGAGTCTGCCGCTGCACAGGAACCTGATGTGGCGGATGCAGCAAAGACATCAGAGTTCGATGAGGACGACCATGGAGCAACTCAGCCGGCGAGCGACCATCGCGGGGCTGAGAGCGATATGAGGACAAAAAGAGCAACAAAGCGTCCTCCCGAGAATGCGACTCTTTCAACTTCAACATCTGTGACTTGAAAGTCCGGACCAATCGTTCCGCGGCACCGTTTGACTGAGGCGAAAACGGCGCGGATGTCAGATGTTGAATACCATTGGCCTTGCAGAATGACTGAAATTCTGCGGACATGAATTGTGGGCCATTGTCGGAAACAATAGTCTGCGGAAGACCTTCAATGCAAAAGATAGCAGACAAGGCTTGGATGGTGGCCGAAGACGTCGTGGAAGACATCCGGACAACAAAAGGAAAATTACTGAAAGCATCGACCACAACCAACCATCGAGCATTCCAGAATGGACCAGCAAAATCGATGTGCAAGCGTTGCCAAGGGGAAGAGGCGTTCGGCCATGCAAAGAATTTCCGCGGCGGTGCGGATTGTTGTTCGGCACACGCCACGCAAGAGGAGCACATATTCGCAATCGCAGCATCGATTCCGAACCAAGTACAGTGCTGTCGAGCAAGTTGTTTCGTTCGCACTATACCCCAATGTCCTTGGTGAAGAAGCCGTAAGACAGAGGACTGTAACGAACGTGGGACCACGACTCGGGACTGATCATTATCGGAACGCAACAACAAAACACCACGTCGTACAAAAAGTCTCTCCTTGTGAGCAAAAAAACGGCGAACCAAAGGATCCTCGATCCGTGACTTTGACAAGGGCCATTGCGTAGCAACAAAACGCAAAACGGGAGCAAGGACAGGGTCAGCAGCTGTGGCTGTAGCACACGACGAAAATCAATCGGAAACGATGCGACCACGTCATCGGCTTCCGAATCAATGAACATGCAAGCAAGTTCGGAAGAATCGAATGCTTCATCCTCAGCAACAGGCAAACGGGACAACGCATCAGCGTTTCCGTGCTTAGCAGTGGACCGATACAAGATATCGTAGCGGTACTGCGAGAGAAAAAGTGACCAGCGAATGAATTTCTGCGCTGTACGTGGAGGTACAGGCTTGTTCGGATGAAAAAGCGATGTCAAAGGTTTGTGGTCCGTGATGATGGTAAAGTGACGACCATACAAGAAGTCATGGAACTTTGTTACACCAAACACAAGAGCCAAAGCTTCCTTCTCTATGTGTGAATAATTTCTTTGCGCAGATGAGAGCAATTTTGACGCAAAGGCAATAGGGCGATCATGCGAGCCATCCTTGTGCGCAAGCACAGCACCGATCCCGAAATCCGATGCATCTACCATCAACAAAAGGGGTTTTCGGGGATCGAATGGCGTAAGGCAAGTATTTGAAAGTAACGCCGATTTCAACTGGCGAAAGGCGCGTTCGCATTCCGTCGTCCAGACGAACGGAACACCTTTACGGCGTAAGCGATGAAGCGGAGCTGAAATGGAAGAAGCATTGCGCACAAACCTATGATAATAATTGACCTTACCCAGCACACTCTGCAGCTGTTGTAAGTTCTGCGGTGACGGCAAGTCCTGAATGGCACGAAGGTGCTCTGGACTCGGATGGATACCTTGGGCGTTAAGGACATGGCCCAGGTACGGTAAGTCACGAGCAAAAAACACACATTTGTCCTTCCTCAAGCGAAGACCATTCTGACGCAATACCTGAAATAATGTTCGGAGATTCTGCAAATGTTCGGCTTCTGTCTTTCCTGAGATCACAATATCGTCCAGATAGTTCGCAGCAGTAGGGACCGACGCACAAATAGTTTGTAAATATTGCTGAAATAAAGCAGGGGCGGATGCACACCCGAATGGCAGTCTTTTGAAGCGATACAAGCCAAGATGCGTGTTAACCACTAAGACGCGCTGGGATTCTTCGTCCACAGGTATTTGCAAGTACGCATCTGCTAGGGCCAATTTTGAAAAATATTTTCCCGGGCACAGTTTGTCAAAAAGATCTTCCGGGCGGGGCAAAGGAAAAGTAGCAGTCACAAGTTGTGGATTCACAGTTGCCTTGAAGTCCACGCAAAGTCTCAATTTTCCGGAAGGTTTGGGCAAAATTACTAAGGGTGAGGCCCAGAGAGAAGCCTGCACACGTTCAATTACACCTTGAGATTCTAATTCGGCTAATGTTTTTGCGACCTCATCACGCAATGCGTGGGGAACATTGCGCGCTCTGAAAAATTTGGGTTGCGCGTTGTCTTTCAGTTCCAAATGCGCTTCATAGTTCTTAGCGCAACCAAGGCCCGGTGCAAAAATGTCTGCAAATTCTTCACAAAGACTAGAAACACTGGCGGAAGGCACAGTCTGATTCACGGAGAGGACCTGATTTACAATAGACATATTAAACAATTGAAACAAATCTAAACCAAACAAGTTCACTGCACTAGAGGAACGAAGAACATAAAATGACACAAGTTTTGTCTGTCCCTTGTATGTTGCAAGAAGGCTGCACTGTCCTAACACAGGTATATGCTGTCCTGAGTAACTAGTTAACGTAACATTTGCGGCACGCAATGGCGGGGCGCCCAGTTGTTTGTACGTGTCGTGATTGAGCAATGAAACAGCAGCTCCGGTATCGAGCTGGAATGGGATCACTTTTCCTGCAAAGGCTAAGTCCACAAAAAGTTTATTGTCTTGTTGACGACAAGAGCGACTGTCTCGTGCAATTTGAATTGATACAGGTCCAGAAGCACTTGCAACTTTACGGGATTTCCGGCGACGTCGACGCACACTTTGGGTGGGACGAACACAGTCACTGTGAGCTAAAGGGTCACTGGACGGGTGGGAATGTACTACATGGATGTCCATGGGTGAAGGTCCACGAGCCTGATTGTCCTGGGTTCGATTCCGGCGCGAAGCAAAGGGCCTGGAATTTGTGTGATTGTCTGACCTAAGCTTTTTCTGGCAAACACTTTGTACATGTCCTTTCTTGTGACAGTAAAAGCAAATAGCTTGGCGTGACGGGCAATTGTCACGCGAATGTCTAGTCGCACACCGCGGGCAAGATTTCACTGCATTTGCTTGCTTACGCGGCGCACGTGGTTGCAAGCTAGGCGGCCGCAGCGAAGTCGGGCGCGAGGGCCGCTTAGCGTCCCGTGCAGCGGGCCGGGCGGGCCGATTAATGTGACACACTGCTGGCGAAGTTTCAAAAGATTCCTGAGCAAAGTCAAGTGTGTCTTGCCTGTCCAATATGTCTATCACCTGTTGCAGGGAGGGATTAACTAGTTTCAAAATCTGTTCCCTTATGCGAACATCAGAAACGTTCTGTGCAATTGCATCACGCACCATAGTATCTGAATATGGGAGGCCACATTCACAGGCAAACGCGCAGTCTCTAGTAAGTCCTTGCAAAGTTGCTACCCACTCCCTATTAGTCTGACCGGCGGTACGTTTTGTACGAAAAAACGTATACCGTTTTGCAACAACATTAACTGTTTCTTTGAAATAGGCATCTAAAGCCGACAAAAGTTCCTCGTAGGTCAGAGTTGCTACGTCGCGTCGGGGAAACAATTTCACTATCACCCGGTAGGTAGACACACCGACACAAGAAAGCAAAAACGGCTGCCGCTCTTTACCTTGAATTCCATAAGCAGTGAGGTGGAACCGGAACTGATCGGCCCACTCAGTCCAGCTCTCGTTATGGGCCTCAAAGGGCCTAAATGGCGGTGCGACAGCGGTGTGTGGCTGCGGTAGCGATGAAGCGGCTGCTGCCGCATCGGTTTGCAGCGCACGTTGACCCTGGACGAGCTGTCCAAGGGCTTCCAATAACGCCTGCGTCTGCTGATTCTGCAAGCGAAAAAATTCGGACAGTACATCTGGAGAATGCGGCGAAGCCATGACACAAGCAAATTAGAGCAAGTATAACACAAAGACTGCAACGTGGGCGCGGCAC
Organism: Schistocerca nitens; assembly: GCF_023898315.1. Classification (NCBI taxonomy): domain Eukaryota; kingdom Metazoa; phylum Arthropoda; class Insecta; order Orthoptera; family Acrididae; genus Schistocerca; species Schistocerca nitens. The sequence goes on along the minus strand of NC_064615.1, from coordinate 215,947,410 downwards.
CACACCTCGTCGCCAAAATATTGTTGTGTCGATTCCCTAAGGTCTCGACACAATGAGTGGCTAGGTGCACGCGAAACTAACGCAGACGGGCGTAATTTCTGAAACAGGAGACTGGATGAAAAACTATAAAGAAAAGAAGAGAGATTGTCATCTACTTAACTTTTAATGATGTTCTTCTTGTTGAAATACATCTCTTGCATAGTAGTAAGCAATTAGCAATGATACACATGGCGCCTTGCTAGGTAGTAGCGATGGACTAGCTGAAGGCTATTTAATCTGTCTCTCGGCAAATGAGAGGAAGACGTGATACGTCTTGTCGCAAGCTATGTCGTCCGTACAACTGGGGCGAGGTCAAGTCCGTGTCTTGTGACCTGCCCTGTGGTGGCGCTACGTTTGCGAATACACAGTGGCGACACGCGGGTCCGACATGTACTACAGGACCGCGGCCGATTTAAGTTACCACCTAGCAAGTGTGGTGTCTAGCGGTGACACCACAAGTAGGATAGTTAGACATGGCAGCTGAATTAGCAGTAGTATGTTTTCGTGTGAGCCACAAAGCTTATGTGCGTTGTTTTTATGATCTTTTGGTGCTTTGTCTTTGTGTTGTTTCTCAAGTTATTACTTGTTGTAATAGGTACATTCGACGGAATACGTCTCGCTCAGTCATGAGAGAGAAAATAACAACCATGGTCTTTCCTCTACAGTCTGTAGCTAAATATTAGGTTACGCGTTGTTCATTACTAATGCTGTGTCATTTCTGGCATTAAAGACTTCAATATAGTTATTCTTTTCAAGCGGGTTTATCACTTTGGGGCGACGCTGTTTTCTACCGTTTTTAAAAATAAATTAATATTGCTAGATCACTCATTACATTTGGTACATACGTTGATGCATCTAATATGTTGACACGTTCAGTTGATAGTAACTGCATTTTGATATTACCCCTGAGATTCTCCCCAGTACACTGTGTACACTGCAAGCCAGGTACCTTGATATTCAGGGTAATGGTTAATGGAATTACTTATCTGCTTGCAACATACTTTTACACGCAAATTTCACCAGCAGCCTCTTCCTGAGACCACAGAAGGTCACTACTATCAGCCAGATCTGTGATATCTGCACTGTTAGCTTGGGTGGTGAACTAGCATGGCAGTTAACGAAATTATTAGTCATTGCAAGCAGCTACAAATATTTTTCAATAATACCGAATGTTAATGCCATGTAGTGGGTAATTATTGAACTAGTTTAAAGTCTGATTCTTTTCTACGCCCCTCATGTGCTACTAAACTTCTTTTACTCCACGTTATAATCATTTAAATAACAGCAGTCAACTAAGGCGGTTTGTTAGTCTTTACAGCACATTTTTTTGCTACCAAACTGAGCACGAGACATGATTTTTTTCCAAATGCTATTTCTGCTCACCTGACGACTGGAATAATATTGCGAAGTTGGACCAAAATTGCTGGCTCATTATGATTATGCACCATATTTATCACGCTGATTTTCTTGTAGCGTATTTAATTATTCAGCAGAACACTAGCCTCTTGAGAAGGGATGGGGCGACAGGTTAATTTATTTATTGGTACGCGTCCTTTCCAGTCCTGGTGTTCCCTTCCTGTGCTCATGAGTGAATGAAAATGTATGCCCATCCTTCTGATTGAAGGTTTGTGAAATGTAGACCATTCACTTTCGTAATAGAATGAAACACCTGCTGCCGTCCATTCGATGTTATTTATGGTATAGTAACCAGTTTCGGTAGATGTCACACAACATAACTCGAAGGTGAGAAATCTATCGACGCATCAAGCTTGGCTGGCAAGCATTTGGGAAGAATTCAAAAGTATTCAGCTCAAAAATGCCAGTAAATCTGAAGAAAGCAGTATTTGATCAATGCATTCTTCCTGTGATAACGTATGGCTGCGAGACATGGACACTGAACTCATTCACAAAAGGGAAACTTAGGACAGCACAGAGAGCCATGGAGAGATCAATGCTGGGCTATACAAGAAAGGACAGGAAAAGGGCAGATGACATCCGGTCTGTGACGAAGGTTAATGACATCTTAGAGAGAGCAGTTTCCTTGAAATTGCAGTGGGCTGGCCACGTTGCAAGAAGAAAAGAGAACAGATGGACGAAGCTAGTACTGGAGTGGAGTCCGAGAGAGCACCGGAGGCCTAGAGGAAGACCACGAGACAGGTGGGACAAAGACATCAAGAAGATCGCTGGTAACACCTGGCAGAGAACTGCCTAAGACCGTCCCACTTGGAGAAGACTTCTGAAAGCCTACCTGAATCCACGACTCGAAGAGGCCACATCATCTAATGATTGAATTGGCTGATGATGATGATGATGATGATGAACCAGTTTCGGTGACTCAACACGCTCTGTGGGGCTATCTCGTCTAAGTTGTGGGTACAGATATCAGAATGCGATATTTAGTTGCAGAATAGCCTAACTCTTTTTCTCTCTCTATCATTTACGTTAGAGGAGTGATTCGAGGTCCCGCAATTTTGATCCTTTTGTTAAATTTTTCTGAAAGTCTGATGGTCATCGGTTTGGTAAAACTGAACCATCAATAGATGCGAAAGTATCTCCAGTTCTAACGGTCATTGCTTTGTGTGAGATTAAGCCATCGATACATACCGAAGTATTCATAACATAAGCGTTGTGGATTCATAATTCGATAATCTTTTTCTCGTAGATAGCTTGGCGCAGAAGTCTATGTGATGATGTTTGGTTTGTGGGACGCTCACCTGCGCGGTCATCAGCGCCCGTACGAAGTCCCAATTTTTGTACAGTCCAGTTTTTACACAGTCCAATCTAGCCACTATCACGAATGTTGATGATGATAATGAAATGATGAGGTCAACACAAACACCCAGTCCCCGGGCAGAGAAAATCCCCAACCGGGCCAGGAATCGAACCCGGAACCCCATGATCCAGAGACAGCAACGCTACCCACTAGACCACGAGCTGCGGACAGAGCTCCATGTGAAAATTATCCCGATTTAGAGCTTCTCTCCTTGTGACCAGCATGAAGACCATTGTTTGGACCCCCCCCTCATATGTTCATGATTTCATAGCTAGTATTGCGCTGCATTGTGTAGTACATTAAAATCCACGTACACTGACTACCTGCAACCGGTCATTATTTCCTTTTTTATTCAACATTTTCGTTGATGATAGCGTGCCTGTGTTTAATCCTTGGTTTGGTTCACTAGTAAAGATAAAAGAGAAGATTATGTGAGGTTCTGGGCCTCTTTAAATGATTATTTCTTTAGGAATGTTGTGTCAGCGTTTGTTTGCCGTCACTCTCACATGCTCATGGTTTTACAGCTAATGAGATACAAAATACCTTGCAGTGCGCAAAACATTAACATCTGTGTAGAGCGACCACCTACACGCTGCTTGCATCATTACTTAATAACTATTTTTGGGTTATTTACAGTTTTGTCAATGCGCACTTGCCTTCGATATGAACTTTCTCCTTCACCCAGTGAGTTCGCCGTTTGCTCAGCTTTCTCTTGGTAGCCAGTAGTTAGTACGGCTGCCCACTGTGATTTATGCTTAGTATTGGAAATGGAAATGAGCGTTTGTCCTCATTGGCCCAGAGTCCCCCTACAGGGGAGGTCCGGCCGCCTTGGTGCAGGTCTTATTACATCCGACGCCACATTGAAGGACCTGCGCGCCGGATGGGGATGAAATGATGATGAAGACAACACAACTTGGGCGGAGAAAATCCTCGACCCAGCCGGGAATCGAACCCAGGCCCGTAGGACGGCAGTCCGTCACGCTGACCACTCAGCTATCGGGGCGGACTGCATTAGTATTATCCAATGGTGATTATTAATGTTCATCCTCCATCATATATTCCAGTCGGATATTAACGGACCATCTATTCTAGCGTGAATTAATGCATTTGTCTATGTAACGAATGTATGAAGTGTGTTCGAATGTATTAAGTGTGTTCCAAGTCATTGGTTTTAAGAAAATAAATACGTGTCATTAATGAAAGGAAAACCCCTTGGTTATGTGAAAGATTTTCCATTACCCAAGCCATGTCCATTTACCCTAGATTCTCTTATCCCAAGAGATCAACACGCCTGCAATGCCGAGACTGACAATGAGTGGAAAGGGAAATGTATAATATGACAAGACTTAAGAGTGGCTTACGGGACATTTCTTTCCCCGACTTCCTTGTGTGAAAACGCGTTATCCGTGTGCTAAGTACTAATGTAAATCAACTATTCGGTCTCATTAAACCTAAACTGAGACGAACGAATATTACATGTTCGGAAACTCAGTTCCAGCCTCTACAAAACTGGTTTACAATCGGTGCTCAGGCGCTTTTTTTAACTTGTGAATCAGGTGATCAGTCAAAAACAATAAAAATAAAGTTTTCTAAGCCCCTGACCGTTATATATTACGAAAGTTATTGAAAATAGTAGCTTCAGTACCAAAACAGAAATATCGACGCTTGAACTCATACTTTCGATATGTTGTAAGTATCGCTGATATCGCACACCCCTACTTGTAATCGTGAAGTCGCTTGTTCAAATCTCCTAGTAACAACATTTTTTAGTGTTATTTAAATTCCATGTTTAACACGTTTTTCACGTTATCCCACACATACCTAAAGGCGAATATGTTAAATAGGTATAAAAGTTCTGCACTTAACACTGCACGGAAATCTGATCTTCAAAAACGATTTTTTCGAGTTGTCTTTCTTTTTTGTTTTGATAATCTTATCATACTATTTGAGGGAACTGATGTCCGGGAACTGACATTCAAATCCTATAGGTATGAAAAAAATCAGAGGGGACAGAGCAGTGCATGAGGTCCCTTTGCAGCAACGTTTTCCTGCCAACATTATCAACAGCTTTCTCTAAGGCTGGAAATGCTACAAGTGTTGATTTGCCTTTCTGCAATCTACTTCTACGAGAAATCATAAGGTCAATACCGTCTCACGTGGTCTTACATTTCTCTTGAACCTAAAATGTAGTTTCCCAGGGTCGGCTTCTACCAGCTCTTTCTTTCCTCTGTAAGTAATTCGTGTCGGCATTTGGCAAGCGTGACTTATTAAACTGATTGTTTGGTAATATTCACACCTATCAGCACTTGCTTTCCTTACAATTGTAATTATTGTATTCTTCTTGACATTTAATGGTGTTTCACTTTGCTCATATATCTTGCATAGCTGGTGGAATAGTTTTCTTACAGCCAGCTCTCCCAAGGATCGCAGTCTAATACTGGGGCTTTGTTTCGACTTAGGTCTTTCAGTGCCCTGTCAGGACGTTCTCGCCATATCATAATTCCCATCTCTTCTTCATCTCCTTTGTCTTCACATTCTGCATTATTGCCTTCAGCTCTATTCCTTTGTGTAGTGCAGTGTATCTATGATCGTTCTGGCGGACCTACTCAGAAACTATTGATTTGTTTACATTTGCGATGCCACTAGCCTCGCCATCTGTAAGGAGTACCATTCTGATGTCATAATGGATCGATATTGTAACATTTGCTTATGTCTGGCTTCTGGAACATTCAAAGCCGGGCGCGCCTTTCCTCCGGCGGAGCTTTGTCTCGCTTTTTTATGGCAACAATGGCTCAGCGCTATTCATCACGCGCCATCTTGAAGTGGGCAGTTCCCACAGGGAGCGGTCGCGTGGAGAGCTACGTCACGGATAAATAATATGAAGAAATTGGCAGAAATATAATTAAGAGTAGAAACTGTTATTTCGGCTCATAGGAGAAAGATGCTCGAGTGATTTAGCTATTTCGCAGCAAGGCATGAGGGATTATTTATGCGATTTATATAGTCATATTGTGGTGTTGCAGTTCTTCCTATTTCTGTGCTTGCTAGGAAATTTGGATGAGGAATTTAATCTTACGCAAGACACGTTTCGAGTTTTGTTTCACCGAGACGTGTTTCATCACTTTTTGTGCTATCTTCTGTGGGCTACTTTATTTCCTTTCTGTAAAATTGTTATAACATATTAACGTTCGCAGAAAACATCTGGTACAAAATATTTACATTTGTGAGTCAAGTGCCTGTTGTCATATAGTATACACGGTTTGTTTACAGTTCGCTGCTGAGATATGTGTTACTGGGCTATGCATTGTATGTTGTTTATTACAATATGTCTAAAGTTCTGGATTTATTTGGAAAAATGGTGGATGTATGCATTGGTTTACATACCTTACATGACGCTATTGAATCCTATGTTGGTAGCTGTAAGTCTGCTACACAGTCTACAACTTTTCGTGTCCAAACGACGAAACTTAATTTTTATCTTAAGTTTATTATGCATTTTCGAAAGATAATAAACCTGTATCGTGTTATTTTACATGTTACTTACGGATTTAATATTGTGGTGTTTGTCTCCTTCGTTTGTGGGGTGGTAACACGCTCATTTGTACCATTTTTTTCGTTTCACGGACATTTTCTACAATTTTTAGAACTTGCACCTGTTTTCGCCGGCATTACATGATGTTGTGGCTGTGTAGTATTCATTTGTTTCGTGACTTGTTTGTCATTGTGAGTGCTCTTGGCTTTTATGGGGTTTCGTTTGTGTGTGTGTGTGTGTGTGTGTGTGTGTGTGTGTGTGTGTGTGTGTACAGAGCTGAGAGGGGGGGGGGCGGAGGAAGAGAGGGAGAGACTGAGAGAGAGATATATATTGTTGTGAAGATTAGCAGCAGTTGCAAGTTAGTTGCTATATACCAGACTGGCAGTACGTGTCACCGTTGGTGGTATTTGTTCCAAGTCTGTTTTGTATTGTGTTGTTGATTCTGTATGCTATGTTGATTCCTTGTTCCTTTAGTAAGTTTCTCAGCCTGTGTTACCTGTTTTTGTACTTTGTGCTTTACTTTATCTGCTTTCTTTGTATCATATCCAATCTCCTGTACAATTTGCTTTAATGTATTCAGTTCTCATGTATAATCATGTTTGCCGATAGGTGTTTTGCTCAGTCTGTGTGATAAATATAAAACCACAAAGTACAAAAACAGGCAACAAATAATCATGAAACATACACACAAACAAACTGAAAAAAAATGGTTCAAATGGTTCTGAGCACTATGGGACTTAACATCTGTGGTCATCAGTCCCCTAGAACTTAGAACTACTTAAACCTAACTAACCTAAGGACATCACACACATCCATGCCCGAGGCAGGATTCGAACCTGCGACCGTAGCAGTCGCGCGGTTCCGGACTGCGCGCCTAGAACCGCTAGACCACCGCGGCCGGCACAAACAAACTCAACACAACACAAAACAAATCAGCAGACCATCAGCAACAAATGGCACATAATGACTTACAACAACAAAGACTCACACAGGCTGAGCAATGTACAAAAGAAACAAGGACTCAACATAGCATACAGAACCAACAACACAATACAAAACAGCCTTGGAACAAATACCACCAACACTGATAAATACAGCCAGTCAAAAATGTAGGCATTTCAGAACCATGTACGCAGAACACCTCAAAGTACCATACCGTACTGAAAAGCAATAGCTCACACTCAACGTTCGCAGATCACATGTTAGCACAGGATATCCACCCAACAAATGTTGAAACTGACTTAAAGATTCTCGAAACTAGTAACAGCCTGCACCAAAATTTTGCAATAGAAGAAAACTATCGCATTAAAAAATCAATAGACCAAGGAATGACAGAACTAAACGAATTCAAATCGCTATGCAATACACCCCCATTGCCACACTTGAAGAACTATATAAAATAACTCACACCAAAACTTCAAATGATCACCCCCCAACTTCACATGATCACCCCCCTGCAGAACAAAATTTCCCTCTCCCCCATACTGCACACCAATCACTCTAGATGCCTTTCCACAACAACCTCTCTCTCTCTCTCTCTCTCTCTCTCTCTCTCTCTATCTATCTATCTCTTTGTCTCTCTCTTTCCCTCCCTCCCAACTCTAAACACACACACACGCAGAGAGAGAGAGAGACAAAACCAAATGAGTGTGTTATCACGCCACAAACAAATGAGACAAATACCACAACATCAAAGCTGTAAGTAACACGTAAAATAACGCGATACATACTCATTATTGCTCAGAAATACATAATAAACAAAAATAAACATTAAGTTTCGCTGTTTACAGACGAAAAGTTGTAGACTGTGTAGCAGACTTACAGCTTCCAACATAGGATTCAATAGCTTCGTGTAAGACATGTAAACTAATGCAAACATCCACCGTTTTTTCAAATAAGCTATCAAACCAGAACTTGAGGCATATTGTAATAAACAACATACAATGCATCAGCCCAGTAATTCATATCTCAGTTGTGAAATGTAAACAAACTGTGTATAATGGTTGACAACAATCACTCCACTCATAAATGTAAATGTTTTGCACAAAATATTTTCATGATTGACTGATTTGGTGGAGGAGACCAAACAGTAAGGTCATTGGGCCTCTCGGATAGGGGATTGATTGATTTGGGGGAGGAGACCAAACAGTGAGGTCATCAGTCATCTCGGATAAGGGACGGCTGGGGAAGGAAGTCAGCCACACCCTTTCAAAGGAACCATCCTGGCAATTGCCTGGACAGATTTAGGGAAGTCATAGAAAACCTAAATCAGGATGGTCAGGTGTGGGTTTGAACCATCGTCCTCCTGAATGTGAGTCCAGTGTGCTAACCACGGCGCCACCTCACTTGGTCCCAAAGGTTTTCTTTGAACGTTAATATTTAATAACAATTCAGCAGAAAGTAAATAAAGTAACCCACTGAAGATAGCACAGAAAGTGCTGAAACATGTCTGGGTAAAACAAAACTCTGCAGGTGTCTTGCCTAGGGCAGAATTCCTCATTCCAATTTCTTAACAAGCATAGCCTCCACCCATGAACCATGGACCTTGCCGTTATCAGGAGAAAGAAAACTGGCGTTCTACGGATCGGAGCGTGGAATGTCAGGTCCCTTAATCGGGCAGGTAGGGTAGAAAATTTGAAAAGGGAAATGGATAGGTTAAAGTTAGATATAGTGGGAATTAGTGAAGTTCGGTGGCAGGAGGAACAAGACTTCTGGTCAGGTGACTACAGGGTTATAAACACAAAGTCAAATAAGGGTAATGCAGGAGTAGGTTTAATAATGAATAGGAAAATAGGAAGGCGGGTAAGCTACTACAAACAGCTTAGTGAACGCATTATTGTGGCCAAGATAGATACGAAGCCCACACCTACTACAGTAGTACAAGTTTATATGCCAACTAGCTCTGCAGATGACGAAGAAATTGATGAAATGTATGATGAAATAAAAGAAATTATTCAGATAGTGAAGGGAGACGAAAATTTAATAGTCATGGGTGACTGGAATTCGAGTGTAGGAAAAGGGAGAGAAGGAAACGTAGTAGGTGAATATGGATTGGGGCTAAGAAATGAAAGAGGAAGCCGCCTGGTAGAATTTTGCACAGAGCACAACTTAATCATAGCTAACACTTGGTTTAAGAATCATGATAGAAGGTTGTATACATGGAAGAATCCTGGAGATACTAAAAGGTATCAGATAGATTATATAATGGTAAGACAGAGATTTAGGAACCAGGTTTTAAATTGTAAGACATTTCCAGGGGCAGATGTGGACCCTGACCACAATCTATTGGTTATGACCTGTAGATTAAAACTGAAGAAACTGCAAAAAGGTGGGAATTTAAGGAGATGGGACCTGGAAAAACTGAAAGAACCAGAGGTTGTACAGAGTTTCAGGGAGAGCATAAGGGAACAATTGACAGGAATGGGGGAAAGAAATACAGTAGAAGAAGAATGGGTAGCTTTGAGGGATGAAGTAGTGAAGGCAGCAGAGGATCAAGTAGGTAAAAAGACGAGGGCTAGTAGAAATCCTTGGGCAACAGAAGAAATATTGAATTTAATTGATGAAAGGAGAAAATATAAAAATGCAGTAAATGAAGCAGGCAAAAATGAATAAAACGTTTCAAAAATGGGATCGACAGGAAGTGCAAAATGGTTAAGCAGGGATGGCTAGAGGACAGATGTAAGAATGTAGAGGCTTATCTCACTAGGGGTAAGATAGATACTGCCTACAGGAAAATTAAAGAGACCTTTGGAGATAAGAGAACCACTTGTATGAACATCAAGAACTCAGATGGAAACCCAGTTCTAAGCAAAGAAGGGAAAGCAGAAAGGTGGAAGGAGTATATAGAGGGTCTATACAAGGGCGACGTACTTGAGGACAAAATACGGAAATGGAAGAGGATGTAGATGAAGATGAAATGGGAGATACGATACTGCGTGAAGAGTTTGACAGAGCACTGAAAGACGTGAGTCTAAACAAGGGCCTCGAAGTAGATAACATTCCATTGGAACTACTGACGGCCTTGGGAGAGCCAGTCCTGACAAAACTCTACCATCCGGTGAGCAAGATGTATGAAACAGGCGAAATACCCTCAGACTTCAAGAAGAATATAATGATTCCAATCCCAAAGAAAGCAGGTGTTGACAGATGTGAGAATTACCGAACAATCAGTTTAATAAGCCACAGCTGCAAAATACTAACACGAATTCTTTACAGACGAATGGAAAAACTAGTAGAAGCTGACCTCGGGGAAGATCAGTTTGGATTCAGTAAAAATACTGGAACACGTGAGGCAATACTGACCTTACGTCTTATCTTAGAAGAAAGATTAAGGAAAGGCAAACCTACGTTTCTAGCATTTGTAGACTTAGAGAAAGCTTTTGACAATGTTGACTGGAATACTCTCTTTCAAATTCTAAAGGTGGCAGGGGTAAAATACAGGGAGCGAAATGCTATTTACAATTTGTACAGAAACCAGATGGCAGTTATAAGAGTCGAGGGACATGAAAGGGAAGCAGTGGTTGCGAAGGGAGTAAGATAGGGTTGTAGCCTCTCCCCGATGTTATTCAATCTGTATATTGAGCAAGCAGTAAAGGAAACAAAAGAAAAATTCGGAGTAGGTATTAAAACCCATGGAGAAGAAATAAAAACTTTGAGGTTCGCCGATAACATTGTAATTCTATCAGAGACAGCAAAGGACTTGGAAGAGCAGTTGAACGGAATGGATGGTGTCTTGAAGGGAGGATATAAGATGAACATCAACAAAAGCAAAACGAGGATAATGGAATGTAGTCGAATTAAGTTGGGTGATGTTGAGGGTATTAGATTAGGAAATGAGACACTTAAAGTAGTAAAGGAGTTTTGCTATTTGGGGAGCAAAATAACTGATGATGGTCGAAGTAAAGAAGATATAAAATGTAGACTGGCAATGGCAAGGAAAGCGTTTCTGAAGAAGAGAAATTTGTTAACATCGAGTATAGATTTAAGTGTCAGGAAGTCTTTTCTGAAAGTATTTGTATGGAGTGTAGCTATGTATGGAAGTGAAACATGGACGATAAATAGTTTGGACAAGAAGAGAATAGAAGCTTTCGAAGTGTGGTGCTAAAGAAGAATGCTGAAAATTAGATGGGTAGATCACATAACTAATGAGGAGGTACTGAATAGGATTGGGGAGAAGAGGGGTTTGTGGCACAACGTGACCAGAAGAAGGGATCGGTTGGTAGGACATGTTCTGAGGCATCAAGGGATCACCAATTTAGTATTGGAGGGCAGCGTGGAGGGTAAAAATCGTAGGGGGAGACCAAGAGATGCATACACTAAGCAGATTCAGAAGGATGTAGGTTGCAGTAGGTACTGGGAGATGAAGAAGCTTGCACAGGATAGAGTAGCATGGAGAGCTGCATCAAACCAGTCTCAGGACTGAAGACCACAACAACAACAACAAGCATAGAAATAAGAAGAACTGTAACACCACAAGATAACTATTTCTACGTCAAGCCGAGTATTCTCTTTGTAGCTGTTCAACAAATTCCAGAACACAACCATCAAACTTCAAAAAACCGTACTCAACATAAAATTCAAGAAACTACCTTTAGCCTATAAAATAGTCCCCAGCTATGTAATCATAACTGTGAACAACAAGTCATCTTTATGACAACAGATAAAACGTAAGGCTGAAAACATATAAATAACGCAAGAAATCTGGTCTTTTTATTCCAAAAAAACAGGCATTGAACACAGAACTACACAGATTGCATATAGAACTAGAAAATGACATAAAGTATCCACCATATTATGATGAACTAATCTGCAGGGTTAGAACACACACAGATATCATAATTAAAAGAAAACATACAATACAACAAAAGAAACTCAACAAAATGATAAATCACACAAACACCTATGAATAACATCACCAATACAACAAACACAGCTTTCAAAAAAGAGTGATTAATCTAACAGACATAAAATTGTCTGAACAAGAGAGCAGCCTGCTTGAAAAGGATCCCAAACATAACATAATGGTATATGCGATTGCAGTCTTTCTCAGCGTATTCCACTGATGAATTGTTCTCTTCGCCAGAAGATGATGGGTACGAAACTCATTGAAACGTTGCGACAAGATGACGCCACCACTCGGCTGATAGCCCGAGAAGAATTCATCACCAAAGCATAATGATGTCACACAAGATAATAGAAAATATCATAACAGAAACTGACATGTCATAAAGCAACAAGAAAAACTGAACACTCCTGAGTTCAATGCAAATCTAACAAGAGAACTAGTTGTTGAGGAAATAAGAAACATAATCAAAGAGAACAAAACCACCATAAAAGAAAACACAATGATAACCAAAGGAAAAACATAAAAGAAACTACACAAACAATAGTGCAAGAAAATGCCATCATCACAAAATACGACAAAGGTAACACAGCTGAAGTAATAAAAGAACAGGAATACATTGACAAAACATTAGAATTCATCTAAAGCAACAACATTACATAATTAACTAGTGATCCAAAAAACTGAAACCATACAAACTTACGGAAAACTCTGAAAAACGTATACAGATGCACAAAATTAAAAGAATAATTAAGAAAAATCCTAAGGCACCCATTTTAAAATCACTGCCTAAAGTTCACAAACATGGAATTTCCATATGTCCATTGATAAAGTTTGCCAAAGTACCAACATACTACTTTGCCAAACAAACATACTCTCTGCTACAGTCAACATACAAATAAGCAGAAAATAGAACTCAAGCGACTTAACACAAAAAATAAGAAACGAAAACATACCAATCACAGCAACATTAATTCCATTTGACATAATTTCTATGTTCACACATATTCCAACAGTTGGAACCATGAACTTCATAGAAACAAACCTCCATCTACACGGAAATATTCCATAACACACTTAAAAAAATATCAGCCATACTCAGGCTCATTACAGAGCAAAACTACTTCATATTCATCAACAATTTTACCTTCTACAAGATGGACTGCCTATGGGATCCCCAACCAGTGGCCACCTAGCTGACGTTGTCCTCAGTCAGACAGACAAGCAAATCTTTGACGAAGTAGTGATACCAAAACAGTACAATATAATATATTGGTACAGACATGTAAATGATATAATTTCCAAATAGATGAATCACAGCTTCACATAAAAGAACTTCATCAGGGCAAAAACACCATTGACCCACTAATACAGTTCACCATTAAAACACAAACAATGAAAAACTCAATTCCTAGATCTCACCACACAAAAGAGAAACACCAGACTTGGGTTCATAATTTACAGGAAAGCCACAATCATCAGCACCATTATTCATAACCAATCGAATCATCCCATTACTCACAAGGAACCCAGCTTCAGCTTCCTCATCCAGTATGTGATTTATAGTTGAAGGAGGATGAAGAGGAAATTAGCGTCCCATCGACAACGAGGTCATTAGAGACAGAGCACACGCTAGAATTAGGGAAGGATTGGGAACGAAATCGGCCGTGCTCTTTCAAAAGAACCATCCCGGTATTTGCCTGAAGCAATTTACGGAAATCACAGAAGACCTAAATCTGGATGGCCAGACGCGAGTTTGAACCGTCGACCTGCCGACTGCGAGTCCAGTGTACTAACGACTGTGCCACCTGGATCGCTGATTTATGGATGAAACCGTGTCGTGTTTGTGGGTAAGTAATTGTTGTGGAGGAACATATTGATGGTAGAAAGCAAAAGAAATGGCTCCCATGATCAGTAAATATCTGTTTAATTAATGTGTAAATGCAATGTAGCACTGGTTACTTCAGTATGAACGTGATACGGGCTTAACTGTTAACGCAAGACTGGAAGAGTTTCGGTATTGTTGGGGAAGTGTGTTAAGTGTTTAAGGGACAATAAATCGAAGTAATTCATCTTGTACTGTTATTATTTACAAGTAACATTTTTCCATTTTTAACTGAATAACTTTAATATTTGAAAAGTTTAAGAGAGACATATTCATAACAGGCGCATAGCGAGGTTTATTTCGTGCTCTCTTATGTAATGCTCTCAGTCTCGCATTCGATAGTCCAATGGCCACGAAAGTTAATATAAAACAAACTGAAAAGGCTTTTTCAGAGCTTTACACATCTATGACATGATCATCATGTTGGTAAACGCCACATCCCCTTAGTGATGACATCCTCATTATCACATGACAAACAACACCCTGATTATCTATGACATCATCATTCACATTCTAGGGAAACACAACTCATCTTTGGGAACGGTAGTGACCGTTACAACAAAACAACCAGTCACAGTGTAATATTTTAGCAAGCATTAAACTGAAACAGCTATGCACAATATACCCCTAGAGCAGCCATCTTGGCCATGCTGAGAAGTATGTGCCACTTTCAAAAGACGTTATCGAAAAAAAATTATATAAACTGTTTAACTTGCAGTATCTCCACGTGTAAAGTACGTTAGCAAAACACACACACATATATATACACACAAAGTTGCTTATCATAATACAGAAGTGTAATTACAGGTCTCTTGATTGTGAACGAAAATTTGAACATTGTGCCAAAATAAAATTGTTTCTCAAAATACATAAGACTTCAAGCACAAAACACACGCAGTACTACTCTCGCAACTTCAATCTTCTTTAAGATTTTAAAAAAAATGCAAATGACTTGCATGTTCACACTACTGATAAAACTTACAGGCTGAAAGCACTTGTTGAAAACCAAATTAAATATTTTGATGACTACCAAATCAACTATTTCCAAATCTAAATTGGTTTATTCATCAAAATACATGCAGCTTGCTTACTGGCAACACTGAAAATCATCTGATAGTTGACGAGATTGTTCTGTCTTCGTACAAGAGGTTACATTCATCAAAACGCATAAAAATTGGTTCTATAATATTTCAAGCACTACTGATTATCTAACTTACAATTTAAAGTCCACTTGTATAAGAAAATTATGGTAGTAAATAACGTTATTAATACAATGTTGACACTGACAACTTCTTACACTCGCAAAAAACGAGTTTTAGTTACTTCACTATTTATCTGTACATCATCCCATATTTGGAATGCATTTAGCACAGCAATATCATCAGAATGCCTACCACTAGTAAATGTTTTTTGTTTATAGATCACACAGCGGTTGTCTGTACTAGTAAGAGTAACCTCCAGGAAGATGCAGCTGTTGAAACATGTTTGCAAAACAGCATGCTGAAAAGTAGTAATACATTTTTAAAGGTAAGAAATGATGTTGGTTATCTTTTCTTCAACATAGCCTCAAATGGGCCGAAATAATTTATAATACTTGCCAATCAGTATCATCGATTATATTTTTCTAGTGTACAACATGATGCATAATTTTCTCCCCCCGCCTCTCAAATTTGTGCATGGTCAGGTGATGTACTACTGAACAAACTGTACAGACATCAGGTGATGTCATTTCGTTTTCGGAACCATTAATAATATACATACAGATGGAAATTCCAGCAGCCTTTAAGTGTTTTACACGAAGAGATACCACTGTAGAGAGGCGGCGCAGTGGTTAGCACACTGGACTCGCAATCGGGAGGACGGCGGTTCAAACACGCGTCCGGCCACCCGGATCTGGCTTTTCCGTGAGTTCCTAAACCGCTCAAGGCAAATGCAGGGATGGTTCCTTTGCAAGAGCACGGCCGCTTTCGTACCCAGTCCTTGAAACAACCTGAGTTTGTGCTCCGTATCTAATACTCGATGTCAAACAGATGTTAAACCCTAATCTTCCTTCCTTCCTTCAGTAGCTGCTACGTACGACGTCTTCAATTATTTATTGTACATATTCCAATCTATGTCTTCCCCCACATTTATTGCTCTTTAGGGCACTCTCTAGTATCTCGAAGTATATTTATGATGTCTTAATAAATGTCCTATTAGCTGTCCTATTAGCCTTCCACGTCCTGTAGTTAGTGTTTGTCTTATTACTCTTTCTCCTCTGATAGTGCGGAGAACCTCCTCATTAGGTATTCTGTCATTCCACTTCATTTTCGACATCATTGTGTAACATCACATCTCAAATTCTTCGATTTTTCATACACTGCTACGTTCCACAAGTATATTTTCGGAAATTGCTCTCTCAGCTTAAGCCCTAAGTTTGATAGCGCTCTCTATGCCTGTGCTAGTCTGCTTGTATAATTTATTTTGAGTCCATGGTATTAGAATTCCTTCTCCTCGTGTACTACGTGGTACCCAGTTATAAAGTGAAGTTTATCGTTAATTTCGTTTATGCTGCTGCTTAATACTGTAGTTTTTCTTTGATTTTTACTCTCAGTCCATATTTTGTGCTGGACAGCTTGTCCATCCCATTCAACATATCCTATAATTCATCGTCATAGCAATGTCATCAGCGGAACCAGGGTGAAAGAGTGTAAGTGATAAGTTACTAATGCCCTCCCACCCTGAATTTCAATCCCACTTTAATTTCTACTTTGCATCTTCGATAGTTGAACAAAACAGAAAAAAATTGCGTCCCTTACTTAACGCTTTTTCTAGACCGGAAAATGCTATCAAAGATTCTCGATTCTTCTGAAGTAAGTTTTGACAGCAGCAGTAAGCTGAACCTGCTGGAAAAAATGCATACTTGATTAGCTCACGGAAGATCCGATGAATGAACTGGTTTTCTTACCACTTTAAGGTAGCTCTTGTTCACAACTTCCTAGTGAGGTTAATTTCTGTGTAACACTGTATAATTATCACTATTCCAATGTCACTAACTTACAGGTAGCCATTAATGATAAACAAATTAGACAAGAAGACAACAGAAGCTTTAGAAATGTGTTACAAAAGAATGCTCACGTAACAAATGAGGTGATACTGAAGAGAATTGTGGAGAAAAGAAATCTGTGGCACAACGCGACTGGAAGATGGGATCGGTTGATAGCACGCATCCTGAGACGTCAAGTGAACCCCCACTTAGTATTGGAGGGAAATGTGTGAGTGGTGGAGGGGGGAGGGGGGGATGTAAGAATCGTAAAGGGAGACCAAGAGATGAATACAGTAAACAGATTCAGAAGGATGTAAATTGCATTAGCTATTTGAGATGAAGAGGCTTGCACACGATAGAATAGCAAAGAGAGCTGCATCAAGCCAGTCTTCGATCTGAAGACCACAAAAACAACAGGAATTTCAATAGGCATGAACATCGACTTTTATTCACTGTGGCACTGAAGACTTGAGGAGAACTTGTTAATGTGACAATTCACGAATGAGTAGTTTAAAACTGTGACTTGAACATAACAGCAATAGCTTCTCTATACAATTTCCCTAATACATGTGAATGATATGACTGGACAAAGAAAATTAATGAAGTGCAACAACAGCATAAACATTGGACGGTTACTGTACAAAATGTGTGCATCGTCACTGGGTATGAACTAGGAGTGCCTCATTATTCTAGTTTTACCAATTTATTGCTACATTAGCTTACTACCAAGAAATGATATCTAATGGTTTCAGAGACCACTGATTCTTTTACACGAAACACTGATTCATATACATTGCATTATGAGTACTGACTGCTCCACTGAAATTACGTGAAAATTATTGTCGAAGTGCCAGTCAACATAACGCCAACAAATTTGATTGAAATTTACGTCCGAACACCGCAATTTTTACTAACTACATGCTATCTATCAGAACGTTTCGATGCACGATGACGTTTAATTGTGTTTACTATCCGCTTACGAATAAAGAACAGGAAGATTATGTTTGTCCCGCTCAAGATGATGGATGAATCTTCTTACACGAAGTACCAGTCTAGAGCTATCTGTAACGACGGGAACTTTATCCCGTACATTATTTAATCTTCATTTAGTAACACCGGCCTTCAAATTAGATAAATCACGGTCTAAAGAATATTATCTCATGATCTTATTCGCTGAAAAACATTGTCAGGTATCACTGATTAGCACCTGCACATTGTAACTGATTTTGGCTTTATAATTTTTACGTAAAAATTTGAAATACAGATTTGAGATGAAGTAACACTAAGACGACTTTTAATAATGAAACTAATAACAGAGAACACGTTTCATTTCAGTTGTTTTGACCATATATCTCTTACACATACACAGAAAAAAAGACTTGTAAATTTCAATCATTTGCTATACATAAAAGACCATAACGCTGCTTTATGTTTCGCATGGATCTCGCTATCTCACTAAAACATGTAACTTTATTCGGTTAACAGTGTGCTTTCGGGTGTTCTGCCGAGTTTTGTTTCCACTTTAAGCACAGTAGTTTCCATTTATGCACTGTACATAGAATAAAAATAATAAATTTGCATAACACCTGGAAGCACATTACTAATCAATTACGGCGAGGAAACCCGAGGTAACACAGCTATATTCGGTTTCGAGAGAATTAATAAATATTTCAACGGAATTGCAACAACGCGAAATTTGTGCATAGAAATTTTATTCCACGCTCACCTGGTCTCAGTGACATTACCTTTCCTTCCGAGGGTCCATATATACACATTTTTTGTGACAACAAACAAAGAATCCGCCACTGTGCCACTAAATTTCTTCCTTTTACTTTCAGTGTAACGGGCAAAGATGGGCTCCTAAAACCTACTCGGAACAAGCTATTTCGAGAGATAAAATATAGCTCTCAACACATACAGCAAAGTCTTTCTTAAAAACTAATTCTAACGTGAAGTGCTAAAGGAAGCTGTTTTCTGTTGTTTCCATCTGAGAGGATCCAAAGAAACACAAACGCTCTTACCAAAGATATTTGATGCATTTGGTGGCGTACCAAAGATACGCTTCACGGGATTTATGCATTACATTGTTTCCCCTTTAGCGTATCCTAAAACAATATGCTCAACCCTTTGAATACACAGAAAACAATCGAAAATATTTGTATAAAAGCTTAAAGCCAAGTTCAAGTACCTCGGCTGTGACCGACAATGCAATCAACCTGACTATTGAGACATTCCGTTCGTCAGAGTATAGAAATAAGCGAACGATCAATGCCAGTGTTGCCGTTATAGCGACAAAGTCGCTAGAACCAGCGGATTTTATGAACTTTTAGCGGGCAAAATTGTGGCTTTGGCGAAAGAAAAATTTTAGTGACTTCTAGCGACTTCTTAGGCAGTCAAGACTAAGTTACCTTTTAAATCTTTCGCATATGAGTCGCTCTTAAAACTCAGTCACATTCTGCTATGGACCACCGCTACATCCTCAGTGTTATGCTAATTGTCTCTTCCTAATAAATATCAACATTCCTCTACTTCCCTAATTCCCCTTGTGGGGAGGGAAAATAAAATATTTCTCTATGGAGAAAAACTCAACGTGCCGCAAAATACTTTTACACCACTAGTATCGTCTACAGTTTAACTCTTCGTTTATACTCGCGTAATGTAGTCAATTGCGATTCAAAACGCTTCCTTTCTATCATGAACTTTCTTACGACCTGCGAATTTTAACAATTTTCTTGTAAACTTATACACGGCTATCTTAATTATGTGCAAAAAGATGCCCGCATCTCGTGGTCGTGCGGTAGCGTTCCCGCTTCCCACGCCCGGGTTCCCAGGTTCGATTCCCGGCGGGGCAGGGATTTTCTCTGCCTCGTGATGGCTGGGTTTTCTGTGCTGTCCTTAGGTTAGTTAGGTTTAAGTAGTTCTAAGTTCTAGGGGACTTATGACCACAGCAGTTGAGTCCCATAGTGCTCAGAGCCATTTGAACAATTTTTTTGCAAAAAGATCCACATATTTCCTTAATCTAGTACAAAAACGCACAGCTGTGTTTACTTTTCTTTTTTAATGAAACTGAAGTATGAAACCAAATACTAGTATATTAATACGTACAGATTGGAAAAATTGTCAACTGACAAGCTTATTTGTATCCGAGAAACGGTCAGCCATGTACGCAGTAGTAACATCATGAAAAGATGAAAAAGAGATTTTTGCAAGTCTCGTTAAGTGTCAAAGTTCTGATGCCAAACAAGTGAATACAAAATGTAAATATTTTCTCGCAAGCCTAAAAGTGTAAGTACGTTAAAATGCGTATTTTTTTTAAATTCCTATAATAATTATTCACATTCCTCACAGCTGTTGTTGTTGTTGTTGTTGTTGTTGTAGGGGTCTTCAGTCCTGAGACTGGTTTGATGCAGCTCTGCATACTGCTCTATCCTGTGCAAGCTTCTTCATCTCCCAGTACCTACTGCAACCTACATCCTTCTGAACATTAACAAATTTCTCTTCTTCAGAAACGCTTTCCTTGCCATTGTCAGTCTACATTTTATATCCTCTCTACTTCGACCATCATCAGTTATTTTGCTCCCCAAATAGCAATACTCCTTTACTACCTTAAGTGTCTCATTTCCTAATCTAATTCCCTCAGCATCACCCGACTTAATTCGAGTACATTCCATTACCCTCGTTTTGCTTTTGTTGATGTTCATGTTATATCTTCCCTTCAAGACACCATCCATTCCGTTCAACTGCTCTTCCAAGTCCTTTGCTGTCTCTGACAGAATTACAATGTCATCGGCGAACCTCTACGTTTTTATTTCTTCTCCATGGATTTTAATACCTACTCCGAATTTTTCTTTTGTTTCCTTTACTGCTTGCTCAATATGCAGATTGAATAACATCGGGGAGAGGCTACAACCCTGTCTTACTCCCTTCGCAACCACTGCTTCCCTTTCATGTCCCTCGACTCTTATAACTGCCATCTGGTTTCTGTACAAATTGTAAATATCCTTTCGCTCTCTGTATTTTACCCCTGCCACCTTCAGAATTTGAAAGAGAGAATTCCAGTCAACATTGTCAAAAGCTTTCTCTAAGTCTACAAATGCTAGAAACGTAGGTTTGCCTTTCCTTAATCTAGCTTCTAAGATAAGTCGTACGGTCAGTTTTTCCTCACGTGTTCTAATATTTCTACGGAATCCAAATTGATCTTCCCCGAAGTCGGCTTCTACCAGTTTTTCCATTCGTCTCTGAAGAATTAGCGTTAGTATTTTGCATCCGTGACTTATTAAACTGATTGTTCGGTAATTTTCACATCTGTCAGCACCTCCTTTCTTTGGGATTGGAATTATTACATTCTTCTTGAAGGCTGAGGGTATTTCGCCTGTCTCATATATCTTGCTCACCAGATGGTAGAGCTTTGTCAGGACTGGCTCTCCCAAGGCCATCAGTAGTTCTAATGGAATGTTGTCTACTCCCGGGGCCTTGTTTCGACTCAGGTCTTTCAGTGCTCTGTCATACTCTTCACGCAGTATCTTATCTCCCATTTCATCTTCACCTACATCCTCTTCCATTTCCATAATATTATCCTCAAGTACATCGCAGTTCTATAAGCCCTCTATATACTCCTTCCACCTTTCTGCTTTCCCTTCTTTGCTTAGAACTGGGTTTCCATCTGAGCTCTTGATATTCATACAAGTGGTTCTCTTTTCTCCAAAGGTCTCTTTCATTTTCCTGTAGGCAGTATCTATCTTACCCCCAGTGAGATAAGCCTCTACATCTTTACATTTGTCCTCTAGCCATCCCTGCTTAGCCATTTTGCACTTCCTGTCGATCTCATTTTTGAGACGTTTGTATTCCTTTTTGCCTGCTTCATTTACTGCATTTTTATATTTTATCCTCTCATCAATTAAATTCAATATTTCTTCTGTTACCCAAGAATTTCTACTAGCCTTCGTCTTTTTACCTACTTGATCCTCTGCTGCCTTCACTACTTCATCTCTCAAAGCTACCCATTCTTCTTCCACTGTATTTCTTTCCCCCATTCCTGTCAATTGTTCCCTTATGCTCTCCCTGAAACTCTGTACAACCTCTGGCTTAGTGAGTTTATCCAGGTCCCATCTCCTTATATTCCCACCTTTTTGTAATTTCTTCAGATTTAATCTACAGTTCATAACCAATAGATTGTGGTCAGAGTCCACATCTGCCCCTGGAAATGTCTTACAATTGAAACCTGGTTCCTAAATCTCTGTCTTACCATTATATAATCTATCTGAAACCTGTCAGTATCCCCAGGCTTCTTCCATGTATACGACCTTCTTTTATGATTCTTGAACCAAGTGTTAGCTATGATTAAGTTGTGCTCTGTGCAAAGTTCTACCAGGCGGCTTCCTCTTTCATTTCTTAGCCCCAATCCATATTCACCTACTACGTTTCCTTCTCTCCCTTTTCCTACTACCGAATTCCAGTCACCCATGACTATCAAATTTTCGTCTCCCTTGACTGAGCTAGTTGGCGTATAAACTTGTACTACTGTAGTGGGCGTGGGCTTCGTGTCTATCTTGGCCACAATAATGCGTTCACTATGCTGTTTGTAGTAGCTTACCCGCACTCCTATTTTGTTATTCATTATTAAACCGACTCCTGCATTACCCCTATTTGATTTTGTATTTATAACCCCGTATTCGCCTGACCAAAAGCCTTGTTCCTCCTGCCAGCGAACTTCACTAATTCCTACTATATCTAACTTTAACCTATCCATTTCCCTTTTCAAATTTTCTAACCTACCTGCTCGATTAGGGGATCTGACATTCCACGCTCCGATCCGTAGAATGTCAGTTTTCTTTCTCCTGATAACGACGTCCTCCTGAGTAGTCCCCGCCCGGAGATGCGAATGGGGGACTATTTTACCTCCGGAATATTTTACCCAAGAGGACGCCATCATCATTAAACCATACAGTAAAGCTGCATGTCCTCGGGAAAAATTACAGCTGTAGTTTCCCCTTACTTTCAGCCGTTCGCAGTATCAGCACAGCAAGGCCGTTTTGGTTAGTGTTACAAGGCCAGATCAATCATCCAGACTGTTGCCCCTGCAACTATTGAAAAGGCTGCTGCCCCTCTTCAGGAACCACACGTTTGTTTGGCCTCTCAACAGATACCCCTCCGTTGTGGTTGCACCTACGGTACGGCTATCTGTATCGCTGAGGCACGCAAGCCTCCCCACCAATATTTAACTCACAGCATTCTTTGGAAATCGAAATAGTGATAGTTTTGAAAGCTGCTGCAATTTATAGTGCCATAATAAGTCCGAACTACTACCGCATTTTTATTTGGAATGTGCTTTTGCACTTCTTTATCAAACAGACAATCGTTTCGCAGCGTTTATACAGAACAGCTTGGCGGCACTGCAGTAGCGAACCTGCGGAAAAACTGTAGGAGCATCGTGACTCAACAATGAGTGACAACAAGAATACTGTATTGGAACTGGACTGTTTGGAATGTCATATTCATTTTAGTTGTATCGATGTGTTGCAGTGTCGTTAGTTCTTACAGTTGTTTACAGATTATCGGTTTTGATTGTGTAACGATAGTAGTTGTGTGGAATTAACGCAGTTGTAAAAAAAAAATCGTGGAAGTGCCGCCTAAAAGAAAGGTCTAAAGCCAGAGTTATAGAAAAGAGTGGGAAAACTGCAAGAAGTTCAAACATTGGTTGAAGCCTGTGGCAGGTAACTCATCTAAAGCCTACTGTAGCTATTGTCAGTCCAAAATGTATGCAAAAATTAACGATTCGAAAAAGCATTTGGAAACGAAAAAACATAGAGCAAAATATGAACTAATTTCTCAAAATAAGCAACTGACATTTTCTGCAGTACCAGTGAAAACAAGTAATTCATGTGCAACAGCTGAGTGTACGTTAGCGTTGTACATTGCTGAACGTAGCTCAATTTCCAACATTTATCACTTGACAGACGTGTGTAAAAAATGCTTCAAGGATTCGAAATCAAGAAACGACATGTAATTACATAGAACCAAATGTACGGAGCTAATAAATTATATTCTAGCATCTCATTTCAAAAAGGAACTTTTAAATGACATAGGTGACAAAATGTATAGTTTATTATTAGATGACTCAACAGATGTAAGCATCAGAAAATATCTCGGGATCGTCGTAAGATATTTCAGTTTAAATTTAAAAAGAGTAGTGTCTGCGTTTTTAGCTTTGCAGCCCCTGGAGAATTCTGATGCCGTTGGAATGGTATCGGCACTTTTACAGTGTTTAAAAGCTGAGGGCCTCAAACTACAAAATTTAATGGCAATAGGAACCGATAATGTAGCTGTTATGACTGGTTCCAGCCACAGCGTGTATACAATTCTGAAAACGCAACACAATCTTCCACATCTCATTTTGATACCTTGTGTATGTCACTCATTACAGTTGGCAGTAACGCATGCATCAGAAATCACTTTGCCACGAAACAGAGTTTCTGGTCCGTGAAACCTACACCTGGTTCTCACAATCGTCAAAGCGCCAAATTGAGTATAAAAATATGTTTCAGCTAATTAATTTCGGTGATGCACCGTTAAAAATACTGAAAGCGTGTGACACACGATGGCTATCTATCGAACCGGCTTTAGCAAGAATTTTATCCCAGTGGGATGAATTAATATTGCATTTTAAGACTACTAAAGATCGATGTTCCACAGCGGAGATGTTTTATAATATGTACTCAGATGAACAGAATCGACCCTATATGTACTTTTTGACAACAATTCTTGGTGAGGTGCAACAGACAATCGAAATCTTTGAGAGTGAAAAAGGAAACCCCGTAAAACTGTTAAGTTGTTTGATGGCTTTGCTACGTTCAGTCTGCCAAAGAATTTTGTTGCCGACTGCAGCAACAACCTACCAAGACTACATAGATCTCAAAATAAGAGATCACCTGAATCCCGTCCCCTACCTCTGATATCTTTTTGAGTCACATGTGCAGAAGCTTCCAGTAAATCATAATGTTAGTATTGCAGGAATCAAAAAAACGGTGTATTGATTTTAACGTAAAGTTAGGAGAAGAAATCCAAAAAAGACTTCAGCCAACTACAAAGCTTTAGAAAAATTTACACTCTTGAGTGAGGAATAAACTTTGAAAGAATCAAAAGACACGTCATTAACTAATCTTGTAAAGGAAATGGGATACCCTGACGAAAAAATTTACAAAATCTTGCAGCAGTGGCAAACTATTCACTTCGTTGATTGGAATCCGCTAATCGGGGACACTATTAGCTTTTGGTCTAAAGTAGCCGAACATAAAAATGCGATTGGAATAAACACCTTCAAGGATTTAAGTGATTTCGCTATTGCTGTTCTAATCTTTACCACATTCAAACGCCGAAGTATAAAGGGTGTTTAGCTCCATGAATATTGTAAAAAATACGCTTCGGAGCAGACGTTCTGAACAAACTGTAAATTCTCTTCTTCTCATCAGAAACCAACTAAAGATTAAAAACATGAGTTGCTCGACTTATGATCTCCCAGAAGATGTTATTAACCAAGTTGGCAAAGGAAGACCAAGAGAAACTGGAGAGGCTTCAACTTCTTCTTTAGTTAACGCAATTGATGATCCTGGAGACTTCTTACATGATTCTGAAATTTAATAAAATCATTCAGCTAATAATTAATTTTCTTTCATGAAAGTGCAGCGTAATATACACATCGTGACATGTTGCATCAAAAGTCGAATCGAAGTTACTCATCATTGCGAACAAATTCTACTATGGGACCAGCCGTGATATCGCAAAAAATTAGCTATTCCATATATTTTTTGAGTGGCCTTGGGCTTTTTATGTGAAACAGCCGATTTTTTCGCGATTTCACGGATTGTCTCATAATAAAAGTTGGAGTTATGAGTAGCTACATTATTTGGTCTTTCAATGTAACACGTTTAAAATGTCACAGTGCATGTATTTTATTTTATTAATAATCTCATGTACACAGCTACAACTACAGAATTTTAATAGCTAAAAGCATACTTTTCATTTTGTCTTTTTAGATCGGAAGCTTGCCGGCCGTGGTGGCCGAGACGTTCTAGACGCTACAGTCTGGAACCGCGCTACCGCTACGGTCGCAGTTTCGAATCCTGCCTCGGGCATGGATGTGTGTGATGTCCTTAGGTTAGTTAGGTTTAAGTAGTTCTAAGTTCTAGGGGACTGATGATCTCATAAGTTAAGTCCCATAGTGCTCAGAGCCATTTGAAGATCGGAAGCTTGAGACACGAATAATTTCGATTAAGTGGAACATTTAATGACTTCGTTTCCAAATTTAATTTTTTTCAGGTTTTTCTAACTGTGCATATGTTAGACTAATTTTGTTGGTGAAAATAACTTTCAGTACCATTTATCAATAAATTAATGTGCTTTGTAGTATTTCATACCAAGTTTCTAAAATATCGCTGGAATAAAAGCAAAATAGGACCATTAAAAATATGTTGTAGGCGTTGTAGTACATTATTGACTGGTAATACCCAAGAGCTGAAAATAAATACACTCCTGGAAATGGAAAAAAGAACACATTGACACCGGTGTGTCAGACCCACCATACTTGCTCCGGACACTGCGAGAGGGCTGTACAAGCAATGATCACACGCACGGCACAGCGGACACACCAGGAACCGCGGTGTTGGCCGTCGAATGGCGCTAGCTGCGCAGCATTTGTGCACCGCCGCCGTCAGGGTCAGCCAGTTTGCCGTGGCATACGGAGCTCCATCGCAGTCCTTAACACTGGTAGCATGCCGCGACAGCATGGACGTGAACCGTATGTGCAGTTGACAGACTTTGAGCGAGGGCCTATAGTGGGCATGCGGGAGGCCGGGTGGACGTACCGCCGAATTGCTCAACACGTGGGGCGTGAGGTCTCCACAGTACATCGATGTTGTCGCCAGTGGTCGGCGGAAGGTGCACGTGCCCGTCGACCTGGGACCGGACCGCAGCGACGCACGGATGCACGCCAAGACCGTAGGACCCTACGCAGTGCCGTACGGGACCGCACCGCCACTTCCCAGCAAATTAGGGACACTGTTGCTCCTGGGGTATCGACGAGGACCATTCGCAACCGTCTCCATGAAGCTGGGCTACGGTCCCGCACACCGTTAGGCCGTCTTCCGCTCACGCCCCAACATCGTGCAGCCCGCCTCCAGTGGTGTCGCGACAGGCGTGAATGGAGGGACGAATGGAGACGTGTCGTCTTCAGCGATGAGAGTCGCTTCTGCCTTGGTGCCAATGATGGTCGTATGTGTGTTTGGCGCCGTGCAGGTGAGCGCCACAATCAGGACTGCATACGACCGAGGCACACAGGGCCAACACCCGGCATCATGGTGTGGGGAGCGATCTCCTACACTGGCCGTACACCACTGGTGATCGTCGAGGGGACACTGAATAGTGCACGGTACATCCAAACCGTCATCGAACCCATCGTTCTACCATTCCTAGACCGGCAAGGGAACTTGCTGTTCCAACAGGACAATGCACGTCCGCATGTATCCCGTGCCACCCAACGTGCTCTAGAAGGTGTAAGTCAACTACCCTGGCCAGCAAGATCTCCGGATCTGTCCCCCATTGAGCATGTTTGGGACTGGATGAAGCGTCGTCTCACGCGGTCTGCACGTCCAGCACGAACGCTGGTCCAACTGAGGCGCCAGGTGGAAATGGCATGGCAAGCCGTTCCACAGGACTACATCCAGCATCTCTACGATCGTCTCCATGGGAGAATAGCAGCCTGCATTGCTGCGAAAGGTGGATATACACTGTACTAGTGCCGACATTGTGCATGCTCTGTTGCCTGTGTCTATGTGCCTGTGGTTCTGTCAGTGTGATCATGTGATGTATCTGACCCCAGGAATGTGTCAATAAAGTTTCCCCTTCCTGGGACAATGAATTCACGGTGTTCTTATTTCAATTTCCAGGAGTGTATAATAATTCCCCCGCCCGCCGACATATCTTTGCCCTTAAGAAAGTTTAGCGTCATATCTAGTGGACTTTTAGTGACCGTTATTTTACATATCTTGCGGATTTTTTAACACGGCTAGCGACTTCACATATTATGCAATGGCAACTCTCATCAATGCTTAGACCATAGATACATACGGACTACTCACGCATCGACCTCTGCCGTGATAAGCACTGAAACGAACCAGAAACTCACGCGATGGGAGGAGTGAGATGGAGTCATTATTATTCCACACTATTCGTAGTGAAGTTCACAGTCATGAATTTTCACATTTACATTTGAAATAAAGTATTTCAGTTAAGAAAGTGAACGAGGTCCTGTTTTGCCCTTAGTATGTAGCAATACTGTTACAGCAATTTCTGTGAAAGCAGCTGTGTCAGAGCGGTGATTTCCGTAGGAGCATAAAATATGTTAAGTCTGAAACATTGGTTACAGTTCGTTCTTTTTAGAAGCGCTATAACTGCCTTTCCCTCACTAAACTCCCCTGATTTTGCTACACTGTATACCATCTGGATCATCATTCACACAGGACTTGAAAACGATGTATCAGTTTAGTACAAAACATTTCGTTTTACAAAACAATGGTGTAAAATTATTTTAATGCTGTTTTATGCAGAAATGACATGCGCTCTTACCCACCACCTTCTGTTTTTATGCTTTGTTATTTCTTACATTAGATTGTATGACTGTTACTAAATTCATTAAAGATAAGCAAAAACACAAGAAGTCTGCTCTAGTGCGCCACATAACATTAAAGTTTTGTCTCGTCGTCTTTCGTCAAGTTTTGCTACTGAGGATAAGGGAACGACGCAAATTTTTACATTGATTGTCAAGACCCGTAAACTAAATTTCGCTATTAACATTCACAAGTATGTAATACTACTTTCAGTAACTTATGTGGTACTTTCACTTTCGTGACTTTTAATGTACTGAAAACAGGATCTCTTATTCAACAACATTACCTGTGCTGCTTCCCCCCGATTTTTATACAGACTAAACCAAACCTTATCTAAATGCAGTTTCAGATGGAAAGGAACAGTACGTTTAAGTGACTGAAACTTGGGCGTAGTAATTGTCTTTAAGTCATATCAATAAAGGTGTAGATAAATTACATCTTACATTACAGTGTCCCACACGGATGGCACTTTCTGCTATTTTCTCTGAAATGGAAGTATTATAATGATTAAAATTTCGTGGCACGTCATCTTGCGTAATTTTCCTTCCGACACCACAGAGCTCACTCAAAACATTTGGGTGAAAATCGTACACTTCAGACTGGGTATAGTAAATCGTACTAAAAAGATCTACTGTTCAAGGCAAGGATCAAAAAAGTCCTTCGTGCCTCATCAGTGGGAAAACAGTTACGGGTGCTCATGATCATGTGAAAAGAAGTTTAGAAGTTCATATCGTCATCAAAAACTGAAAAAGGATAATGCAATTAAAATTGAACAAATTTCTGCACATGGCTTTATGAAACCAACATATAATATTTTTTCTAAATAATCAAGGAACATTCACACACAAATACATCTTACATTTAAGATCATTCACATCTGCTCGGTAATGCTGTCACTTCTTACCGTCACTCTATAATTTAATGCCTCGATCTCAGAAACGTGTTGGCAAAGCCTAGGCATTTTTCGAACAACCTGCCTTTCTCATACTTTTCCATGTAACCAAAGCATCAACAGTACCACATCCTTCAAAAAAAAATCTTTACTGTAAGTATCACTAAACCCTAACTAAACGAAAATCCGCCCGAACAGGCCGTGATGGCCCAACGGTATCATCCTCAGCCCACAAGCGTCACTGGATGCGGATATGGGGGAGCAGGTGGTCTGCATACTACTCTCCCTGCCGTATGTCAGTTTAAGAGACCTCACTTCACTTTGCCTCACAAGGACTGAGTGCACCCCGCTTGCCAACAGCGCTATGCAGACCGGATGGTCACCCATCCAAGTGATAGCCCAGCCCGATAGCGCTTAACTTCTGTGATCTGACGGGAACCGGTGTTACCACTGCGGCAAGACCGTTAGCGTAAGTACCACAAAAAAATAAAGATTAACGTTCAGCCCGCAAGCCACCTACTACGTGTAACAAATAGTCATACCAGTAATTGAAATAGCACATGAGTAAGAGTCGGTAAGTAGGGTAGAATGCTTCGAACTTTTGGGTGTACATATTGATGAAAACTTGGACTGGAAGAAGTGTATTACTGAGCTCCTCAAACAGTTAAGTTCAGCTGCTTGCTTGCTAATCTTGGAAACGAACATATCAATCATCTGTCATATTTCCATTTTTTCACTCAATAATGTGGGAAGGAATAATTTTCTGGGGTAACTCATCATTTAGAAAGAAAATACTAACTGCCCAAAAGCGAGCAGTAAGAATAATTCGTGGTGTTCAACCACAGACATCACGTAGGTAACCCTTCAAGGATCTAGGCATTTTGACTACGCTGTCACAATACATATTTTCGCTAGTGAAATTCATCATAAATAATTCATCAAAATTTGAGAAGAACAGTTATGTACATACCTACAACACTAGAGGGGTAAAATGACCTTCATCACCCATTGTTAGAGCTTTCAGTGGCTCAGAGAGGAATTCAATATGCAGCAATAAAAATTTTTGATCATTTGCCCGACAATGTAAAATGTCTGAGAGATAGCGAAGCAACCTGTAAACTGACTCGTTCCGCATCATTTTGATAAAAAACACACAGCTAACTAAATTTTACTTCTCCTGTCTCTTACTATCACTATCTCTTATCTCTTTGGCTTTCATGCTATTGTCAACATCGACTTCTCTTTCACTCTCCCACCATCAATGGCTCCTCTCTCGTTCTCTCCCATTGGCACTGTCCTCTCTCTCTTCCATTGTCACTGTCGCTTAGCTAACCTCTTTCACCAGATAAATGATGAAGGTGTACACAGAAGTTTTGCACCCGAGGTCTAGGGGTGACGTCTTTGATTAGTAATCACAACGTTCTCGGTTTCTCGTTCAAGTCCCGCCACCGCTTAAATTTTGATTAATAATCAGCACTGCCGGCCGTAGACTTCCGAGATAAGAAGTCTCCCCCATTCTGCCAACGGCCTTGTCAAAGAGGGCGGAGGAGCGGACAGAGGTTCTGGTCACTGTCTTGTTCTAGCGGTGAGAAACTGCCCCTCAAAGGCGAAAGAATCAGCAATGATCAACGGCATGAGGATGCAGAAGGCAATGGAAACAACTGCATTAAAAACACGTAACGTTTATCCACGGGACATGAGGTCTATAATTAAAAAGTGTCATGATGATCTCCCCATTGGCAAAAGATTCCGAAATTAATCCCCCATTTGGATCTCAGGCATGGGACTGCCAAGGAGGAGGTGACCATGAGCAAAAGATTCAATAATCAACGAAAGGATAACGTTCTATGAGTCGGGGCGAAGAATATCACAAGCTTGAAAGTGGTAGGGAAACTAGAAAATCCGAAAATGGAAATGCAAAGGCTCAGTCTAGATGTAGTAGGGGTCGGTGAAGTGAAATGAAAAGAAGTCAAGGATTTATGGTCAGATGAGTTTAGGAGTATAGGATAATATCAACAATGGTTCAAATGGTTTTAAGCACTATGGGACTTAACATCTGAGGTCATCAGTCCCCTAGACTTAGAACTACTTAAACCTAACTAACCTAAGGACATCACACACATCCATGCCCGAGGCAGGCTTCGAACCTGCGACCGTAGCAGCAACGCGGTTCCAGACTGAAGCGCCTAGAATCGCTCGGCTACAGCGGCCGGTCTAATATCTACAGCAGGAGAAAATGGTATAACGGGAGTAGGATTCGTTATGAATAGGAATGTAGGGCAGAGAGTTTATTATTGTGAACAGTTCAGTGATAGGGTTGTTCTTATCAGAATCGTAGCAAACCAACACCGAAAACTATAGTTCAGGTACACATGCCGACGCCGCAAGCTGAAGATGAAGAGATAGCGAAAGTGTATGAGGATATTGAAGGGATAATACAGTACGTAAAGGGAGATGAAAACGTAATAGTCATGAGGGACTGGAACGCAGTTGTAGGGGAAGGAGTAGAAGAAAACGTTACAGGGGAATATGGGTTGGGACAAGGAATGAGAGAGGAGAAAGACTAAGGAATGAAAAGATGCGCTTCAAGTTCTCTAAGGCTATAGATACAGCAATAAGGAATATCTCAGTTGGCAGTACAGTTTAACAGGAATGGACGTCTCTAAAAAAGGGCCATCACAGAAGTTGGAAAGAAAAACAAAGAGCCCGCATCTCGTGGTCGTGCGGTAGCGTTCTCGCTTCCCACGCCCGGGTTCCCGGGTTCGATTCCCGGCGGGGTCAGGGATTTTCTCTGCCTCGTGATGGCTGGGTGTTGTGTGCTGTCCTTAGGTTGGTTAGGTTTAAGTAGTTCTAAGTTCTAGGGGACTGATGACCATAGATGTTAAGTCCCATAGTGCTCAGAGCCATTTGAACCATTTGAAAAACAAAGGCGCAAAGAAGGTAACTGCTATGAAACTGTGGGTAACAGAAGAAATACTTTAGCTGATCGATGAAAGAAGGAAGTACAAAAATGTTCCGCGAATCTCAGGAATACGGAAATACAAGTCACTGAGGAATGAAATAAACAGGAAGTGCAGGGAAGCTAAGACGTAATGGCTGCATGAAAAAGGTGAAGAAATCGAAAAAGAAATGATTGGCGGAAGGACAGACTCAGCACACAGGAAAGTCAAAACAACCTTCGGTGACATTAAAATCAAGTGTGGTAACGTTAAGAGTGCAACGGGAAATCCACTGTTAAAAGCAGAGGAGAGAGCAGATGTGGAAATAATATATTGAAAGGGTCTGATGTGATAGAAGAAGAAATACGGGCCAATTTAGAAGAGATGTGGGATCCAGTATTACAATCAGAATTTAAAAGAGCTTTGGAGGCACTATGGTCAAATAAGGCAGAAGGGATAATGACATTTCATCAGATTTTTTAAAATCATTGTGGGAAGTTACAAGAAAAGTTCACCTTGGTGTGTAGGATGTATGAGTCTGACGACATACCATCTGACTTTTTACAGACGAATGGAAAAGAAAATTGAGGATGTGCTAGATGACGATCAGTTTGGCTATAGAAAAGGCAAAGGCATCAGAGAGGCAATTCTGACGTTGCGGTTGGTAATGGAAGCGAGACTAAAGAAAAAAGAAGACACCGTCATAGGATTTGTTGACCTGGAAAAAACGTCAACTGGTGCAAGATGTTCGCAATTCTAAGAAAAATGGTAAGCTTCAGAGAAACAGGGTAATATATAATATGTACAAGAGCCAAGAGGCAGCAATAAGAATGGTAGACCAAGAACGAAATTATCGGATTAAAAAGGGTGTAAGACAGGGATGTAGTCTTTCTCCACTACTGTTCAATCTATGCATCGAAGAAGCAATGACGAAACGAAAAGAAAGGTTCAAGGGGAAAGTATATGAATGACGAGATCCGCCAATGACATTGCTATCCTTAGTGAAAGTGAAGAAGCGTTATAGGATTTGCTGAATGAAATGAACAGTCTAATGAGTACAGAACACGGATTGAGAGTAAATCGAAGAAAGGCAACAGTAATTAGAAGTAGCAGAAATGAGAACAGCGTACATCTTAACATCATAATTGGTGATCACCAAGTAGATAAGATTAAGGAATTCTTCTACCTAGGCAGCAAAATAGCCCATGACGGACGGATCAAGGAGGATATAAAAGGCAGACTAGCACTGGCAAAAATGGCATTCCAGGCCATGGAAATTCTTTTAGTGTCAAATATAGGCGTTAATTTGAGGATGAAATTTCTTAGATGTTCGTTTGGAGTTCAGCATTTTAAGGTAGTGAAAAACGGACAGTGGGGAAAAAGGAAAAGAAAAGAATCGAAGCATTTGAGAAGTGGTGCTACAGAAGAATGTTGAAAAATAGGGGGTCTGATAAGGGAAGGAATGAGGAGGTTTTCCGGAGACTCGGCGAGGAAAGGAATACATGGAAACAAACTGTCTGTTGGCTTCTGTCCCAGGTTCTTCGGCCGACCTATGTTTGACGAGAGCTTTTCCGTGGGCATTTCCGGTGCGGTTCTCCCCTTGTTACCTGCAACAGTCGTTCGTTTTAGCACAGGAATCCAGAGTCTGTTCACCCTGAGGCTTCCTTACTTCTTGTAGAAGCTATTCACATGTTTGTGAATTTCTATAATTACTCTGAATAAGTGGGTGTGATAGCTTTTCTCTATAGCAAGAACTTCCGTGTCGGTGTGTTTTACTTTGCAGTCCGCCTTACACAGCGCGTGCTCCGACGGGGTCGATTTCTTCACCTGATCCAACCTGCAGTGTCGCTTGTGTTCTGTGATGCTGGTGTTGATTGATCGTCCAGTCATTCCAACATAGACTTTTCCGCATTTACCTGGTATGCGGTATATTCCTGACGTTGCAACTGGGTCCCTTTTCTCCTTTCACGATCTGAGACCATCTTTGATCTTCTTTGTCGTTTTGAACGTAGTCTTTACGCCGTGTTTGCGCATATACGGCCGATTCTGTTAGTCACTCTGGGAATGTATGGTAAAAAGGCCGTACCCGACATTTCTTTTTTCTGATGTGTCACTTCGCCGAGTGTTTGATTCTGTGACACTTCTTATATAATTCGTGGAGTACCCATCACTCCTCAGAACGCTTTCCAGGTGTTGCATCTCTCGTCTGAGGTTTTGCGGCTCACATATTTGTTCTGCTCGCCTTAGGAGCGTATTAATCATGCCTCACTTCTGGCTCGGGTGGTGATTTGACAGTTTATGTATGTATCGGTCCGTGTGTTTCAGTTTTCGCCACATGTTGTGTCCCAGTTTTCACCATTCCTCGCCACCAGCACATCTAGGAAGAACAACTATTGATCCTTTTCCACCTCCATGGCACATTTTATATTGGCATGGAGGATGTTCAGGTGTCTTAGGAAGTCACCGAGCTGTTTCTCACTACAATTCCACACAACGAAGGTGTCCTCGACATATCTGTACCACACCTTAGGTTTACAATGTGCTAAGTCCAGTACCTGTGCTTCGAAATTTTCCATGAAGAAGTTCGCCACCACTGGACTAAGTAGACTATCCATAGTGACGCCTTCCAGCTGTTCGTAGAAGTTGTCATTCAACATGAAATAGGTCGAAGCGAGTCATGCATGAAAGAGTTTGGTAATGTCTTGCGGGAAAATGGAACCGATGTACTCCAGGGAGACAGTGAGTAGCACTTTTGTAAACAAAGAAACAACATTAAAGCTTATCAGTATGTCGTTTGGCTCAAGTTTTCGTTTCTTCAGCTTCTCAGTGGTATATCTAGAGTCCTTTATATATGTGCAAGTCTTTCGCACGTGCGGCTGGAGAAGAGAGGCCAAGTGTTTTGCCAGTTTATACATCGGTGAACCAGAAGCGCTAACATTCGGTATTAATGAGACATTATTCTTACGAATCTTCGATAACCCATACAACAAAGGTAGTAGGTCTTCAGTGTTGCGCAGGTTCTTTTGTATGTCCACCGAGAGAGGAAGACCCCTTGATTAATCGATTTGTGTTCCGTATGATCCGCTGCGTCGGATCTGCACTTAGTTTTTGGAACGTCGTCGGATCCAGTTGGTCCCGGATCTTCTGCTCATAACCTTCGGTCTTCATTACATTTCCCTTATCGGCAGGCAGAACCAATATATTCTTGTCGGTGTTAAGACTCTTGATACCTTATAATTCTTCTTTCTTTAAGTTGTAGCTAGTGCTTTTGTTTGGCACAGTGTCCTGGAGGTTTCGGAGCGTATTCCCTCATACTGTTCGCAAGGAAGGGTCCGAATGGCTGCTTTGATATTACCAATGATAACCTCCTTAGATACACCGTCAGGATGATAGCGCAATTCCCTCCCTTTTGAAGGACTGACTGTTCCTCTTTGGTCAGTTGTCATTCGGTGAGGTTGACCACTGTGCGTAACATGTCGAGAATCGCCTTGTCAGTCTGCTTCCCGCATCTTGCAAACTTTTTATTGTGTCACTCAGCGCGGTGCTCGAATTCGTTCTGCATGCAACTGTGAGTGATGCTGTAGATCTTGTCGTCGCGATGCATTCTGCTACCTGGTTGATAGAAAATGTCTTAAAGTTCCTCATCCGTTCTTGCCGAGAACCACCGTGTTGCATAAATTCACTCCCGAAGAAAAGCCCGTGTTCCATTCTGTCTGCTTGGGCGATGGTGATTAGGTGCTTACATTTCAAGAACTTTGGTGTGTCCCCTTCATCCCTGCACAGCAGCCGATAAAGTTCAAATCTTTTAGGTTTTTTTAGCAACAAAAACGTTAATACTGGCCGCACTTCACAGTTAGCGGTATTTTCAATTGCGGCACACATTTCAAACTTTCACTGCCAAATAACGGAAAACGACACCAATCACGATGGCATACCTGGATGCCGACTGAATAGATAATCGCTGACACAAAAATATGGCCACGCTAACTCCGTCCACTGTTGCTGCAGGCGAAACCGTAAATCTACTGTATTTTCTGGATAGCCCTCTTAGTTCGTCGAAACTTATAAACCATTGATGAACCAGGAAAATCATATTTTTCTTTCTGAAATATTTACTGATCCGACAAAAGTATTTTACTGCTTAGGTTGCCAAAGCAATTATCTCCAACTTGTGAATAGAATAAAAAATAAAACAATAAGTTAGGACATAAAACCGACATAAGCTGACAGTAAAAATAGCACACACGCTTAAGATTAAAATGATCAAAATTAATCTGTCCTAGTAGTACACACTGAAGAGACGAAGAAACTGGTACATCTGCTAAATATCGTGTAGGACACACCCGAGCACGTTGAAGTGCTGCAATACGATGTGGCATGGACTCGAGTGATGTCTGGAGTAGTGCTGGAGGAAATTGGCTCCATGAATCCTGCTGGGCTGTCCATAAATCCGTAAGAGTACGAGTGGGTGGAGATCTCTTCTGAACAGCACGTTGCAAGGCGTTCCAGATATGCTTAATAATGTTCATGTCTGGGGAGTTTGGTGGCCAGCGGTAGTGTTTAAACTCAGAAGAGTGTTCCTGGAGCCACTCTGTAGCAATACTGGACGTGTGGGGTGCCGCATTATTCTGCGGAATGCACAATGGACATGAATGGATGCAGGTGATCAGACTGGATGGTTACGCACGTGTGACCTGTCAGAGTCGTATCTAGACGTACCACTCCAACTGCACTCGCCCCAAACCATTACAGAGCGTCCACCAGCTTGAACAGTCCCCTGCTCACATGCAGGGTCCATGGCTTCATGAGGCAGTCTCCATAAACGTACACGTCCATCCGCTCGATACAACGTGAAACGAGACTCGTCCGACCAGGCAACATGTTTCCAATCATCAACAGTCCAATGTCGGTGTTGACGGGCCCAGGCGACGAGTAGAGCTTTGTGCTGTGCAGTCCTCAAGGGTACACGCGTGGTCCTTCGCCTCCATAAGCCCATATCGATGATCTTTCCTTGAATTGCTCGCACGCTGACACTTGTTGATGGCCCAGCATTGAAATCTGCAGCAATTTGCGTAAGGGTTGCACTTCCGTCACAATGAACGATTTTGTTCACCCGTCGTTGGTCCCGTTCTTGCATGATCTTTTTCCGGCCGCAGAGATGTCGGAGATTTGATGTTTTGCCGTATTCCTGATATTCACGGTGCACTCGTGAAATTATCGTACTGGAAATTCGCCACTTTATCGCTACGTCGGAGACGTTGTGTCCAATCGCTCGTGCGCCAACAATAACACCACGTTCAAACTCACTTAAATGTTGATAACCTGCCATTGTAGCAGCAGTAATTGATCTAACAACAGCGCCAGACATTTCCTGTCTTACATAGGCGTTGACGACCGCAGCGTCTTGTTCTGCCTGTTTACATACCTGTGCATTTGAATACGCACGCCTATACCAGTTTCTTTTTCGTTCCTGTGCATTAACCGCTTTCTTCTTCTTCTTCTTCTTCTTATTCTCCTTTGCTTCTTCCCATTTCTCTACAGGTTCGGCGATGCTATATAGATTTTGATAATGTTAATGGTATTTGGTGACGGACTTTTCCCATGTCGCCGCAACTCTGGGATATATGTATCCCCTCTATCTATATCTCATGTTCAAGTTGAAAATGTGTTCTGCACGTTTATCTAGCATTTATCTGAGGTGGGACCTGGGTACCTGCTCAGTATTTACCCAGGTGAATGTATGAAAAGCGCCTAAAAAATCATATCCAGTCTGGCTGTCTCAAGCCCTCGCCGTATACCGCGAGATTGATTGGTAAAATTATTGGCTGTCCCAAATTCTGTGCAACTGGAGCGTTAGGCCATCAAAAATCAGAGCTGGTATCGGAACAAGTCAGCTCGGCACTAGTAATTGTTACCAACGAATCTATTTTTTTAAGGCCGCTAACAGTTCTACGGAGATGTATCGCTTCACTATGGCTAATTAAAGCCTTTCGTGGCAAATTTATTTCCTAAAACTGTTAGAATGATGGAAAATGACCATAAAATTAAACTTATATTTCTTTTAATTGCTGAGGCGAAGAACATGGGACAGCTAAGTATGAAACATGATATCTGTTACGATTGATACAGCCTTATGAAGAAAGTCGTTTTCGGACGAAATTTAAATTAAATTTCGTTAAACATATTAACACTGCCCGTCGATAAGTACTACTTATTTTGCTTTTCACTAAAGCATCAGTGGCCTGGTATTATTTCCTGAGCACTGCTATTTCAAAGTTTTTGTACTGACGTCTTTCAGTGGGATCCTATGGGTAGATTTCATTCTCCAGAATGAGATTTTCACTCTGCAGCGGAGTGTGCGCTGATATGAAACTTCCTGCCAAATTAAAACTCTGTGCCGGACCGAGACTCGAACTCGGGACCGTTGCCTTTCGCGGGCAAGTGCTCTAACCATCTGAGCTACCCAAGCACGACTCACGACCTGTCCTCACAGCTTCAATTCTGCCAGTACCTCGTTTCCTACCTTCCAAACTTCATAGAAGCTCTTCTGCATACCTTGCAGAACTAGCACTCTTGGAAGAAAGGATATTGCGAAGACATGGCTTAGCCACAGCCTGGGGGATGTTCCCAGAATGAGATTTTCACTCTGCAGCGGAGTGTGCGCTAATTGAAACTTCCTGGCAAATTAAAAGCGTGTGCCGTACCGAGACTCGAATTCGGGAACTTTGCCTTTTACGGGCAAGTACTCCATCTGAGCTACCCAAGCACAACTCACGACCTGCCCTCACAGCTTCAATTCTGCCAGTACCTCGTTTCCTACCTTCCAAACTTCATAGAAGCTCTTCTGCATACATTGCAGAACTAGCACTCTTGGAAGAAAGGATATTGCGAAGACATGGCTTAGCCACAGCCTGGGGGATGTTCCCAGAATGAGATTTTCACTCTGCAGCGGAGTGTGCGCTGATTGAAACTTCCTGGCAAATTAAAAGCGTGTGCCGTACCGAGACTCGAATTCGGGAACTTTGCCTTTCACGGGCAAGTACTCCATCTGAGCTACCCAAGCACAACTCACGACCTGCCCTCACAGCTTCAATTCTGCCAGTACCTTGCCCGCGAAAGGCAAAAGTCCCGAGTTCGAGTCTCGGTCCGGCACACAGTTTTAATTTGCCAGGAAGTTTCAGATTTCATTCTCTTCATTATGGAAAAAAGTTGTTCGCATAAATATGTAGGTTCAAACATCGACACAAACGTAGCTGCAAACTTGTGAAGTTGAGGAAATTCTTAACAAGAAAACTTTTGTACGAGTCTATAAGATTTATTTTATTATGAAATTAATCACACAACTGCCTGTCACTCGCCAGGTCTGTAATTTCTAACTGTAGCTAGACGTCATGCACTGACGGTGTGTCTGACCTTTGTTTTGAAGTTCTTAA
Source organism: Schistocerca nitens (assembly GCF_023898315.1). Classification (NCBI taxonomy): domain Eukaryota; kingdom Metazoa; phylum Arthropoda; class Insecta; order Orthoptera; family Acrididae; genus Schistocerca; species Schistocerca nitens. The sequence goes on along the minus strand of NC_064615.1, from coordinate 215,907,390 downwards.
CCCGGCCATGACGGTGCTTTCGTCGATCTTAAAAGAGCTGCTCTCCACTTTATTATACACTTGCGTTTAAAACTACTGCGTACGTACACTGAGGTGATGAAAGTCAAGGGATACCTATTAATATCGTGTCGGATATCTTTTGCGTGATAGTGCAACAACGCAGTGCGGCAACTCGCCGTAGCATGGACTCAACAAGTCGTTGGAAGTCCAGTACAGGAATATTGTGCAATGCTGCCTCTAAGCCATCCATAATTGCGAAAGTACTTCCAGTGCAGGATTTTATGCACGAAGAGATACCTCCATTATGCCCACAAAAGTTTGATGGGATTCATGACGAGCGATCTGTGTGGCCAAATCATTCGCTCGAACTGTCCAGAACGTTCTTCAAACCAATCGCGAACAATTGTGGTCCGGTAACATGGCGCATTGTCATCCATAAAAATTACATCGTTGTTTGGGAACATGACGTCCATGAATGGCTGCAAATGCTCTCCAGGTAGCCAAACATCAAGGGGACCTAGCCCATTTCATGTAAACACAGCCCTCACCATTATGGAGCCACCACCAACTTGCACAACGCGTTGCTAACAACTTGGGTCCATGGCTTCGTGAGGTCTGCGTCAGACTCGAATCCTATCGTCAGCTCTTACCAACTGAAATCGGGACTTATCTGGGCAGGCCACTGCTTTCCATTCGTCTAGGATCCAATAGACATGGTCACGAGCCCAGGAGAGGCGCTGCAGTCTATGTCATGGCGTTAGCAAAGGCACTGGGGTCGGTTGTCTGCCGCCAAATTTATAGATGTTGGCCACTGAAGCATCGTGTATACGCATGGTGTTAGCTGCATCAGCTAAGGGCTGAAGATGGTCTATTGAAGCACCGAAACAGGTAGCCATACAGTAAACGACATGATATGGACAGCTGTAGGTGTTTCATTTGCTCGCAGACCTCCAATCTCAATGACTGACTTACAAAAACACATCATTTCTACAAACCAGCATGCTTGGGTAACCTGGGCCAGCAACTTTTGTTAATCAATAGAACTGGTTTTTCGTTCTATCCACCTCATTTCTGTTTTGCTCGATGAGTTGTCATCAGTTACTGCAATCTAATGCATTGCTCAACGCTAGTGCAAGTTTCATTCTCTCTGCATAACTGCTGCAGCCTATAGCCATTTGAACCTGCTTACTATAGACTACCCTTGAACTCTTTGGACAATTTTTAGCGCCCACACATTCCTCGTCTACAAAACTCCTCGTTCCTTGATACCTCAGGATGTGTCGTACAAAGCGATGGCTTAATTTAGTCATGTTGTGTCACAAAGTCCTTTCTCCCAAAATCGATTCAGTAGCTCTTCATTTGTTATGTGATACGTATCACTCTTCTGTGACATATTTCAGAAGCTTCTGTTCTCTTTTGGTTTACACTGCTTATGGTCCAAGTTTCATTTCAGGATGTACCCTAGAAAAATAATTTTAGAAAATACTGACATCTGACTTCATTCTCGCTGTTGCAAGTACGTAATATATAGCCTCTCTACCACCGTCGGTTATATTCCCTCCCCAGATAACAAACCTCACTTTACTTGTCCCAATATTTAAATTTGTATTCGCTGTTGATAAATTTCTCTTTTTCAAATATGCTTTTCTTGTTATTACCAGTCTGCATTTTATATCCTCTGTACTTCGGCCATTGTCAGTTATTTTATTGGCCAAATAACAAAACTCATTCCACACTTTTATTGTTTAATTTCTTAATCTAGTTCCTTCAGTATCTCCTGATTTAATTCTACTGCATTCTGGTACTCGTGTCTTAATTCTGTTCTGATCTTTCGAGTCATATGGCGTCTTTGAAAAAATTATAACATCACTGGCAAACCTTGAAGTCTTTATTTCTTCTCCCTGAACATCAGTTGCCTTTTTAGATATCTCCTTGACGTCCTTCACACCTCTCACAATCTACATACCGAATAACGTCGAAATAGGTAATTACTCTGTCTCATTCCCTTATCGACAACTGCTTCACGTTCATCCTCTTTGGCTCTTATAACTGTACACTTGCTTCTGTACAAATTGTAGAAAACACTTCGCTTCTTATATTTTATTCCAAGTACATTTATAATTTAAAAGACATCACGCCAGACAATGTGTCAAAAGTTTTGTCTAAATATCAAATGCTTTAACTATACATTTGCATTTTTTCAGTCTATTTCTTAAGGTCGGAAATTAAGGAGATGGGACTCGGATAAATGGATAGAAACAGAGGCTGTCGAGAGCTCAGAGGGAAGATTAGAGAACGGTTGACTGTATGAGGGAAAGGAATACAGTAGAAGACGAATATATAGTTCTGAAAAAAAGTTCAAAGAAGGGCAGCACGTTTTGTATTATCGCGAAATATGGGACAGAGTGTCACAGAAATGATACCTGATTTGGGCTGGACATCATTAAAAGAAAGGCGTTTTTTGTTGCGCCGGAATCTTCTCACAAAATTCCAACTTTCTCCTCAGAATGCGAAAATATTTTGTTGACACCGACCTGCATAGGTAGAAACGATCACTACGATAAAATAAGGGAAATCAGGGCTCGTACGGAAAGATATAGGTGTTCTTTCTTTCCGCACTCTATACGAGATTGGAATAATAGAGTTGTGAAGGTGGTTCGATGAACCCTCTGCCAGGCACTTAAATGTAATTTGCAGAGTATCCAGGTAGACGTAGAGAGGTGCAATAGTGAAGATACAGATAGCAGAGGATCGAATAGGTAAAAAGACAAAATCTAATAGAAATCCTTGGATAATACGGGAGATACAGAATTTTGTTGATGAAAGGAGAAAACATAAAAATGCATCAAATGAAGCAGGCGAAAAGGAATACAAACATCTAAAAATAAGAGACTGACAGGAAACGCAAAATGGTGAAGCAGGGACGGCTAGAGAACAATTCTAGGAATTTAGAAGCATATTTCACTTGGGAAAAGATAGATATCCCCTGCAGTAACATTAAAGAGGCCTTTGGAAAAAAAGAAGCAGCTGTATGAATATCAAGAGCTCATATAAAAACCAGTCCTAAGCGAAAAAGTGAAAGCTGAAAGGTGGAAGGAGTGTATAGATGGTCTGTACAAGGGAGATGAACTTGAAGGCAGTATTATAGAAATGGAAGAGGATTTAGATGATGAAATGGGGGATATGATACTGCGAGAAGAATATGACAGAGCACTGAAAGCCCTAAGTCGAAACAAGGCCCCTGGAGTAGACTACATTCCGTCAGAACTACTGATAGCCTTGGGAGAGCTAGCCATAACAAGATTCTTTCATCTGTTGTGCAAGAGGTGTAAGACAGGCGAAATACTCTCAGACGTCAAGAAGAACGTAATAATTCCAATTACAATGAAAACAGTTCCTGACAGGTGTTAATATTATCGAACTATCGATGTAACAAGTCATGGTTGCAAAATACTAATACGAATTCATTTCAGAAGAATAGAAAAACTAATAGAAATCGACCTCGTGGAAGATCAGTTTGGATTTCGGAAAAATGTAAGAACTTTTGAGGCTATATTGAACCTATGACTTACCTTAGAAGATACGGTAAGTAAAGGAAAATATGCGCTTGTAGCATTTGAAGACTTAGAGAAAGATTTTGACAATGTTGACAGGAATATTAACTTAGAAATTCTGAAGGTCGCAGCAGTAAAATACAGCGAGCAAAAGGCTATTTACAACTTGTACAGAAACCAGATGGCATTTACGAGGATCGAGGGCCATGAAAGGCAAAGATTGGTTGAGAAGGGAGGTGACACAGGGTTGTAGTATATAGCCGACATCATTCCTTCTGTACACTGGGCAAGCAGTAAGGAAAACCAAAGAAAAATTTGGAGCAGGAATTAAATTGAGGGAAGTGACATAAAAATTATGGGTTTGCCGATGACGTAATTCTGTCAGAGACAATATAGGACTTGGAAGAACAGTTGAACGGAATGGACAGTGTGTTGAAAGAAGGATATAAGGTGAATACCTGTAAAAATAAAATAAAGATAATGGAATGTAATCGAATTAAATGAGATGATACTGAGAGAATTAGATTAGGAAACGAGACACTTAAAGTAGTAGATGAGTTTTGCTATTTGGACAGTAAAATAGCTGATGATGGCTGAAGTAGACAGGATATAAAATATAAACTGGCAATGGCAAGAAAATTGTTTCTGTAGAAGAGAAATTTATTGACATCGAATATAGATATTTATGGAAGTAAAATATGGACGACAAACAGTTTAGACAAGAAGAGAATAATTTTTGAAATGTGGTGCTACAGAAGAATGCTGAAGATTAGATGAGTAGATTACGTAACTAATGAGGAGGTACTAAGTAGAATTGGGGAGAAGAGAAATTTGTATTACAACCTGACTAGAAGAAGGTACTGGTTGGTCGGACACTTTCTGAGACATCAAGGTATCACGAGTTTAGTACTGGAGGGAAGTGTGGAGGGGCAAAAATCGTAGAGGAGGACTAAGAGATGAATACAACAAATGGCTCTGAGCACTATGGGACTTAACATCTGAGGTCATCAGTCCCCTAGACTTAGAACTACTTAAACCTAACTAAACTAAGGACATCACACACATCCATGCCCGAGGCAGGATTCGAACCTGCGAGCGTAGCGGTCGCGCGGTTCCAGAATGAGGCGCCTAGAACCGCTCGGCCACAACGGCCGGCTAGATGAATACAGTAAGAAGGTTCAGAAGGATGTAGGTTGCAGTAGTTATTCGGTAACGAAGAGACCTGCACAAGATAGAGTAGCATGGAGAGCGGCATTAAACAGGTTTTTATATATATATATACAGTATATATGATACTACGTGGTGTCAGGATTATCTAGCGTGCTCCTACATTTTGTCGGGACAGAAACTGATCCTTTTATTTGTGCACAAACAGGAAGTAATAAAATATGCCTCTTGCGTGTGCAGCAGCTCTGGGTAACAATAAACTCGATGCTGTCGCAGGGTTCCACGGCTCTCGCCAATGCCAGCGGTGCGTCGCCGCTTTGTGACGGCGCCAAGTGGTGACGGTGTCGGATGGAGCCCAAGGTCAGCGGCCGCTGCACGCCGGAGCCACCCGGAACACGCGTCCTGCCGCCAGCACGGCGCTTCCGGTCTGCTCTGTTTGTGGGAAATCACGCAGGCGACCCTCTGGAGTGCATTTGTTTCTTTCTTTTACACTCGTATCTTTCATTTGTGAATCTATAAAACCAGCATAAGTCGCCTCCATAGCCGAGGTCGCTAACGCACACACCTGTATGGTGGTGCCCGCTTCGGGAGACTGCCAGTTCGAATCCTGGTCAGGTGCGAAACCGTAGAAGGAGTGAAGGGTAATGACACGCAAGTCACCCTCCCCCCCCCCTCTTCCAAACACACACAAAATACTTTTTAGTTGGATTTTTATAGTTTTACGTACATCAATTATCTCATTTCACAGCTGACTGTCGGCTAACAAAATAGTAGCAAAACTCAACGTGCCTGTTGATACATTGTGGTCATGGGACAGCTGTTGGTCAAATATTTAACAAAGAAATTCGCCAAACAGCCGAGAAAATTGAAAAGTTATTTTATTTCATTTTCGCTATCTGTTTCGGTAATTCAATACGCCATCTTCAAACCACATATGCACCTCTCAAAAATTATCGACATCCAGAAAGAGATGGCCCCAGTTAGCCAATATCGATCACTTTTGAGAGGTGGATATGGGGTCTGAAGATAGCATATTGAATCGCCGAGACTGGTAGAGAAAACAAAATAAAATAACTTCTCAGTCTGCACAGTTGTTTGACGAATTTCTTTGTTAAAAACTCAAAGTGGTCCTACACAAAGGGACTGAGTGTAGGGGGCCAGATGTGTGAATCCTGCTTCGGTGCTTTAGGCAAGAGCCGGTTTGCCGTTGCCTTCCTGCATCCCGTTATCAAAATGCCAAGTATGCTTCTGTGTCGTGTACATGACTGTTACGAGTGCTTGTACAGTGTAGTGTTGGTTTTGTGTTGTCGAGGATGAAGGAGAAGGAGAGGGTGAATCCAGATGGCGGCACACAGCCTGTCCCTCTCAAATAGTAAAAGATCCCCGTTACTTTTTTCTGTTCGATGTATACTTTACGTACTGATGCTAACTGTTGTTTCATTACTGACTGATCCTGAAGTTGGATTTTCTGGAAATAAGGGGCCATCTTTTTTCCATATCGCAAGAACTTGGTGCAGCCGCTATGCTTCTTATCTTGAGCAGGCAATACTTCCCTCTTTCGCAAGTTCCACTCATGTCTTATCGCCATGCTAGCTACATCTGGGAACCGTGAATGTGTGTAATAACCACTTCTTTGTATTTTCCGCTACCTGTCCCTTTTATTTGCTTTATATTTAATTTAATGTACTGCAACGCGTTTCGAACATGTTCTGTTAATCTTCAGGCATTTATTCATATAGAAAACTGTTACTTAAAAACCATATGTTTTACTTTAAATTAATATGGGACCTTTTGTTTATTGTTCGCCGCTGTTGTGGCTGTTGGGGTATTTGGAGAGAGAGGGCCGGGGTAGTGATTGGCCACAAATTAGTGTCCAATGATGTCTTCTGCTAGAGTGGAGGGTCCCTGAACATCAGTGTTTGGCCATGTTAATTTAACTTCACATATTTCATTTTTATGTAAAATTTTTCTGTATGTATAAACACCTGATGATGAGCAGAACATGCTCGAAATGCGTTGCAGTATGTTAAATCAAACATCAATCTATTTACGTAACTGGTAGCAGAAAATACAAATAAGCAGTAATCAGTGCAATGTCGTCTGAAGTCATTAACAGAATTTAGGTGAATTTGACCCAATCATTAACCTAAAACGTGCATCGTAGTCCGACCATGCCGAGTCCAGAACGACTGATGAAGTAATGAATTTTATTACTCAATTAAAAAACACATTTCGAAAGCAGGACAGTTATAGCGAGTCACCACAGGAGGTCGAAAGGAGTGGCGAAATGCACGTGGGGGAAAAGACTAGCCAACTATTCTCTATAAAAAAAGGACATGCGTTTAAACCGAGATAACCTTTCCTCGGATTTTGGTAATCATTTAACAAATCAAAATCATCTTAATATTATACGAAGATTGATTTCTTACCAAGCTTTCTAGGCATTATTCTTTCAGCAAAAAAGGACGTGTCATCGGGACGATAGGACACAGTTGCTCTGCTAAGCGCATTAGATCTCATTAACTACTAGTGAAGAAAGGAAGCCACAAGACTATAATTTCACCAGTCAAACCAAATAACTCCTACGAATTATGGTCGAACCTGGCTGTGATCATTCTACATCTACATATACACAGATACTCCGCAAGCTACCGTAAGGTGCGTGGCGGAGGGTACCCTGTACCACTACTTGTCATTTCCGCTCCTGTTCCACTCGCAAATAGAGCGAGGGAAAAACGACTGTCTGTATGCCTCCGTATGAGCCATAATTCCTCATATCTCCGTGGTCCTTACGCGCGATGTATGTTTGTGGCAGTAGAACTGTTCTGTAGTAAACTTTAAATGCCGGTTCTCTAAATTTTCTCAACAGTGTTTCTCGAAAAGAACGTCGCCTTCCCTCCAGGGACTCCCATTTGAATTCCCGAAGCATCTCCGTAACACTTACGTGTTGTTCGGACCTGTTGTTCTTGTGGTCTTCAGTCCTGAGACTGGTTTCATGCAGCTCTCCACGCTCCCTCTATCTTGTGCAAGCTTCTTCATCTCCCAGTACCTACTGCAATCTACATCCTTCTGAATCTGCTTGGTGTATTCATCTCTTGGTCTCCCTCTACGATTTTTACCCTCCACGCTGCCCTCCAATACTAAATTGGTGATCCCTTGATGCCTCAGAACATGTCCTACCAACCGATCCCTTCTTCTAGTCAAGTTGCTCCACAAACTCCTCTTCTCCCCAATCCTATTCAATACCTCCTCATTAGTTATGTGATCTACCCATCTACTCTTCAGCATTCTTCTGTAGCAACACATTTCGAAAACTTCTATTCTCTTCTTGTCTAAACTATTTATCGTCCATGTTTCACTTCCATACACGGCTACACTCCATACAAATACTTTCAGAAACGACTTCCTGACACTTAAATCTATACTCGATGTTAACAAAATTTCTCTTCTTCAGAAACGCTTTCCTTGCCATTGCCAGTCTACATTTTATATCCTCTCTACTTCGACCATCATCAGTTATTTTGCTCCCCAAATAGCAAAACTCCTTTACTACTTTAAGTGTCTCATTTCCTAATCTAATTCCCTCAGCATCACCCGACTTGTCGACTATCGGACCTATCAGTGACAAATCTGTCGACCCGGCGCAGAATTGCTTCTATGTCTACCTTCAATCCGACGTGGTACGGATCCCAAACACTCGAGCAGTATTCGAGGACACGTCCCACCAGCGTCCTATATGTGGTCTCCTTTACAGGTTAACTGCTCTTTAGTAAAATTCTAGCAATAGGCGGAAGTCGACCATTCGCTTTCCCTACCACAGTTCAAATGGTTCAAATGGCTCTGAGCACTATGGGACTCAACAGCTATGGTCATCAGTCCCCTAGAACTTAGAACTACTTAAACCTAACTAACCTAAGGACATCACACAACACCCAGCCATCACGAGGCAGAGAAAATCCCTGACCCCGCCGGGAATCGAACCCGGGAACCCGGGCGTGGGAAGCGAGAACGCTACCGCACGACCACGAGATGCGGGCCCTACCACAGTTCCCACATGTTCGTTCCACCTCATATCGCACTGCAGCGTTATGCCCAGATAAAGTCACTCAACGTCGACGCCTTACCGTACACCACGGCATCAGCAGCTAACAACCGCAGATTGCTGTCCACCCTGTCCGCCGAATCATTTATGTATGTAGAGAACAACAGCGGTCCTACCACACTTCCCTGTGGCACTCCAGACGATACCCTTGTCTCTGATGAACACTCGCCATCGAGGACAGCTTATTGGGTGGTATTATTTAACAAGTCTTCGAGCCACTTTCATATCTGTGAACTTATTCAATATGCTCGTAGCTTCGTTAACAGCCTGCAATGGGGCACCGTGTCAAATGCTTTCCGGAAATCTAAAAATATGGAATCTTCCTGTTGCACTTCATCCACAGTTCTCACTATATCACGTGAGAAAAGGGCAAGCTGAGTTTCGCACGAACGATACTTTCTAAAACCATGCTGATTCGTGCACATAAGCTTCTTAGTCTCAAGAAAGTTCATTATATTCGGACTGAGTATGTTCAAGGATTCTGCAGCAAACAGAGGTTAGGGATACTGGTCTGTAATTTTGTGGCTCTGCTCTTTTACTCTTAATGCTACGTTTAGAAATTAAAAATTATAGTAGCACAGATACAAAACACAATTTTTTTGAGTCATCAGTCTGCTTAGTGGTTTAATGCGGCTCTACGTGAATCCCTCTTCGGCGCCAGCCTTTTCAACTCAGAGTAGGAACTCCAATCCAAGTGCTCAATTGTTTGCTGGATGTGTACTAGTCTCTGCCCTCCTCTGTTGTTTTTACCCTCTACAGCTCCCTCTAGTACCATAGAAGGTATTCCATGATGTCTTAGCAGATGTTCTATCACTCTGTCCGTTTTCTTGTCAATGTTTTCTATGTATTCCTTTCCTCGCCGATTCTGCAGAAAGCCACCTCATTCCTTACCTTATCAATCCACCCACTTTTCAACATTTTTCTGTAGCACCACAACCTAAGTGCTTCGATTCTCTTCTGACCCGGATAACACACAGTCCATGTCTCACTACCACACAAGACTGTGCCCCAAAGGTAAATTTTCTGAAATTTCTTCCTTACATTCAGATCTGTGTCTGATACTAGTAGACTTCTCTTGGGAAGAAACGCCCTTATTGCTAGTGGTAGTGGGGGTTTCATGTCATTCTTGCTCCGTCCGTCATGTGTTATTTTATTTTGCTGTGTGGGTAGCAGAATTCCTTAACTCCACCGTCTTCGTGATCACAACTTACGATTTTAAGTTTCTCGCCGTTTTCATTTCGGGTGCTTCTCATTACTTTCGTCTTTCTTCGATTTGCTGTCAATCCATATTGTGTACCATTAGATTATTCATTCCATTCGACAGATCCTATAATTCTTATTCATTTTCACAGAGGATAACAATGTCATCAACGAATTATATCGGTCATATCCTTTCGCCTTGAATTTTAGTGACTGTCATCAAGTTTTCTCTTATTTTTGTCATTGATACTTCGATGTATAGAGTGAACAGTATGGGCAGAAGGCTACATCCCTGTCTTACGCCGTTTTTAATCCGAGCACTTCGTTCTTGTTCCTCTACTCTTATTGTTCCCTATTGGCTCTTGTAAATATTTATATTACCCGTATTTCCCTATAGCTTACTCCTACTTTCCTCAGAATTTCGAACATCTTTCACCATTTTATATAGTCAAATGCTTCCTCCAGGCTGACAACCCTTATGAACGTGTCTCGATTTTTCTTCAGTCTTGCTTCCATTATCAACCGCAACATCCTAACTGCCTCTCTGGTGCCTTTACCTTTCCTAAGACCACACTGATCGTCATCCTGACACATATAGTTTATGTTCGCACGTGATAAGCGAAACAATTAGCAATTAAGATACGCTGCGTTTTTAATTAATAGCGCTAGCAGCAAGGGGCATGAGAGATAGGTTTGGAGGAGGGGACGAAAAAGGGACTCGATAACAGTTAATGTAAGAGGAAATTAGGCGCCGTGACTCATGGGGAAGGGAACTGAGACAGAAGCATAAATGGGAGAAGATAAGAGGACGGGCTTTATTATCTGAGAGGAAGTTGTTCGCACGTTAACTTTTGGGATGATGGAAGGAAGTGCTTCAGCTTCTTCTTAAAAGCACATACGAACCCACAAGTGAGGGTCATTCCTTCCTCGACACAGATGAGACCGCTAAAAACTTTACTATTAGGTTTCCACTGAGGGCATGGGATGGCGATATGCACAAGTACAGATCGCAGTAGCATCGCGTACACGATGTATAAATGGGCACTGAATTGCAGAGCTGCCATTTGTACTCAGTTTATTCATGTGAAATGGTTTCCAACGTGATTGCGGCCGCACTACAGGAGTAAACAGTCTTTGAACGCACAATGGTAGCTGGAGCCTCACGCTTGGGACATTCCGTTTCGGAAATTGTCAGAGAATTCAATATTCCGAGATCCACAGTGTCGGGAGCGTCCTGAGACTATCAAATTTCAGGGATTAGCTCTGACCACGGATAATGCAAAGACCGACGGCCTTCACTTAATGGGCTCCGGAAAGGCTCAAAATCATGAAAAGTTCAATTTTTACTTTTTTGCGTTTTCTGAATCTGCAGACTATTACCTTTTAATAGATATATAATTTATTCAATTCCGAAGACTACAACTATTTTTAAATTTTTTTTGAAATGTGTTCTACATGGGCGTGACCCACTGTGGCGCTGTTAAACTGCTGTCAAATGGTGTTATTATTAACGTCCGTGTTCATCAGGTAGATTTTAGTGATGTAAGATAAAGTATGTGTTGTGGCTAACCTGTGATGGTTCAATATATATCGCTGGTGTGATTGTCGATTGTTTCTTGTTTATTTACTCTGTCGTTATCTCGAAAATATTCGTAATTAATTCTGTTTGTTGAGTCTCTGTTTTGTTGAAGTATAATAATGAGTAAAAGTAAAGTTATTAGAAATCCTCTGAAGGCTTTTAAGAAAAGGAGAAATGTTGGAAAGCCAAAGGTATGTGTTATTACTGTAAACAATAAAGACGATGAAAATCCCCAACATAGCTTGTGTCCCAAAGAAGAAGACAGTTGGTGTAAATATAACAAAGGATTGCTAACTGGTGAAGTGTACACTCATAAGCATAGTCTGCCTCATGCAATAATGGAGGTGATAAAACCTATTTTCAGAGACTTAGCAGCACCTGAACTGTTGAAAAAGTGTATTCACGGAAAAACTCAAAACCCCAATGAAAGTGTAAATAGTGTTATATGGTCGAGAATCCCCAAGACTCTATTTGTTGGAATAGAAACACTTCACTTTGGTGTGTATGATGCTGTTGCGACTTTCAATGATGGCAACATTGTAAGGTGCAAGGTATTTAGAAATATGGGAATGAAGATAGGTTCTAACATGGTACGAGCGATGCTTGTTTTAGACAAGGAACGCCTTCGGGCTGCAGACAGGGCTGTAAAGAGTCTAGAAATACAAGCAAGAGTAAACAGGAGGAGGAACAAGAGGAAGCTGGAGAAGGAGTTTGCAGAGGATGAAGATAATCCATCCTATGGACCTGGAATGCACTAAAAAGTTAATCCAATCTTTGTCGCTCGATTCCCAAAACTTTTATTTTCTCATACTAATTACATGTTTTCTAAGGCTCTTCCAAACATATTTGTTTCAAACTTTCAGTAAATGTTACACAGTACCTTCTGCATAATTTAACACAGCCTTTTTCCAAAAAACTGTATATTTTTGAATATATAAATAAAAAATTGCAAAAAAATGTTGTGAATTTTCATTACAATAGAAAAAAAAAACATCTTTAATAACTGAACCAAAATTTTGTAAAATCCCTGTGTTAAGTTGTAGCCCATATTCCAATAAATAATCTGTAAAAAGTTCAACTTCCTACCTCAAATACTTTGTGAGGAAAGATGTAATTTATAAGCGTTATTTTAACATTGCAAGTATAGGGCGTTCCGGAGCCCCTTAAGGACTGAGAGCAGAGTTTGAGTAGTCAGTGCTAACAGACAAACAACTCTGCGAGTAATAACAGCAGAAATCAATGTGGGACGAACGACGAACGTATCTGTTAGCACAGAGTGGCGAAATTGGGCATTAAAGGGCTATGGCAGCAGACAAACGACTCGAGTGGCTTTGCTCATACCATGATATCGACTGCAGAGCCTCCTCTGGGCTCGCGACCATATCGATTGGCTCCTAGACGACTGGAAAACCGTGGCTTGATCAGATAAGTCCCGATTTTAGTTGGTAAAACCCGATGGTAGGGTTCGAGTGACGTAGACTCTTAGACCCAAGTTATCAACAAGGCACTGTGCAAGTTGGTGGTGGTTTTGTCATGGTGTGGTCTGTGTTTACAAGGAATAGACTAGGTCCTCAGATCCAAATGAACCAAATGAGACCATCTGAAGCTATTATCGGACTTCATGTTCCCAAACAACGATTGAACTTTTACGGCTGCAGTGCACCATGTCACCGGGCCACAATTGTTCATGACTGCTTTGAAGAACATTCTGGACAATTCGAGTGAATGATTTGGCCACCCAGATCACTCAACATGAACCCATCAGACATTTTTGGGACATGAACGAGAGGTCACTTCATGAATAAAATCCTGCGCAATTATGAGCGGCCGTAGAGTTTGAATGGAGTGAACATTCAAATGATTACAGGGTATGGAATGGCAATAAATCGAAGAAAGACGAAAGTAATGAGAAGTAACAGAAATGGGAACAGCGAGAAACTTAACATCAGCATTGGTGATCACGAAGTAGACGAAGTTAAGGGATTCTTCTACCTAAGCAGCAAAATAACCCCTGACGGACAGAGCAAGGACTTAAAAAGCAGACTACACTGGCAAAAAGGGCATTCCTGGCCAAGAGAAGTCTATTAATACCAAACATACGCCTTAATCTGACGAAGAAATTTCCGAGAATGTATGTTTGGTGCACAGCATTGTATGATAGTGAAACATGGACTGTGGGAAATCCGGATCAGAGCAGAATCGTGGCATTTGACATGTGGTGTTACAGAAGAATGTTAAAATGGTGTGGACTGATAAGGTAAGGAATGAGGATGTTGTCCGCAGAATCGGCGAGGAAAGGAATGTATGGATAACACTGACAGGGAGAAGGGACAGGATGGTAGGACAGCTCTTAAGACATCAAGGGATAGCTTCCGTGGCGCTGGAGGGAGTTGTGAAAGATAGAGACCGTAGAGGAAGGCAGAGTTTGGAATACAGCCAGCGGGTTGCAAGAGCTGCTCTGACATGAAGAGGCTGGCGCAAATGAGGACTTCGTGTCAGGCCGGATCAAACCAGTCGGAAAACTGACGAAAAAAAACTAAAGAAAATCTTGTGGCTTTGTGAGGTATTTCTGCAAGAGACTGCCAACGACTTGTTGAGGTAATACCATGTCGAGATGCTGCACTACGCCGCACAAAATGAGATCCGACACGATGTTAGGAGGCGTCCCGTGGTCTTCTTCACCTCAGTACAAAGAATGATTGCATGATTATCCGGCTTACAATTGAAGTTTTGTGAAGCTGTACTGCTTGTTGTGGCTGTTCCTTCTTGTAATGTTTTTCTGGTTCCTGGTTAGATGATAAGAGGGTGCTATGACAGGAGGATGGCGCGTTTCCTCTCACCACAACACAAAATGTACACATGGCTCTGAGCACTATGGGACTTAACATCTGTGGGCATCAGTCCCCTAGAACTTAGAACTACTTAAACCTAACTAACCTAAGGACATCACACAACACCCAGTCATCACGAGGCAGAGAAAATCCCTGACTCCGCCGGGAATCGAAACCCAGGAACCCGGGCGTGGGAAGCGAGAACACCACCGCACGACCACGAGCTGCGGACGGTTAAAATACACATTAATACAGGAACCAATTGAGTACTTCAGCGAAGACCTGTATGAAGTTCTGTGGCTTACAGGAAACAATTAACATGTACCAATACTTGAATCTTGTCCGTGTCCATATCACAGCTATAAACAATGACTAACGTTCCCTTGCAGCTAGCTACGGTGAGAGGCGACGACTGTCGCTGTGTAAGAGTAGGGCACAGCGAGGCGTATTGAGGTGCAATGCGAACTGAGAGACTGAGAGATCATTGAAGTACTCAATTGGTTCCTGTAATATTTTGTATTTTAACCACGTGTGCATTTTGTGTTGTAACTCTCTCTCTCCGTCCGATCAGGCCTTGGAAGGCCCAACGTTACCGACCGGCCGCCGTGTTTCTTCAGCCCACAGGCGTCACTGGATGCGGATACGGAGGGTCATGTGGTCAGCACACCGCTCTCCCGTCCATATGTCAGTTTACGAGACCGGAGCCGCTACTTCTAAATTAAGTAGCTCCTCAGTTTGCCTCACAAGGGCTGAGTGCACTCCACTTGCCAACAGCGCTCTGCAGACCGGATGGTCAACCATCCAAGTGCTAGCCCAGCCCGACTGCCCTTAACGTCGGTGATCTGACGGGAACCGGTGTTAACACTGCGGCAAGGGCGATGGCTGAATTTTGTGTTGTAGTGAGAGGAAACCGGCCATCCACCTACCATACCTCCCTCTCCTCTCCTCATTCAGCCAGGAATCACAAAACATTACAAGAGGGTATGGCCACAGCAGTGCCAACGTTCCAGTTTCTCTTTGTTGTCGAGAATCTTACGAAAAAAAAAACAAAAAAAAAAACACATGTTCTTGAATTGTGCGCAGAGTGGAGGCAACTCGTTGCAGCGTCCTCGAAGGAGTTTGCGAATGTTTCTGTTTTACCAATAGTCACAGGTAAGATAGCAGATAAGCGGCACCTAGTGTTTCGATTATAATGAAAGGTGTTTGATTTCTGATGCGAGGTAATCCTGTGCTTGCGTACTGAGAAGCCGGGGACCTACAAGCAGACAAAGTGTGTGATAATCACACAGTGTGTGATAATCACCATCCTAAGAAGCACTCGCAAGCTCAGTAGCGGATTCAAGCATTCATGGTTAGTTCCTACTATCTTGTTTTTTCGCGATTCGTGCCATGCTGAATTAGACTGATGAGCCAAAATATCACGATCATTGCCCACCGCGAGGTCGTATGCTGCATGGTGGTGCCGAGGGTACGTGACGCGGTAAGAGAAGTATATGAGCGGAGCAGAGACGAATGGAGAATCATTCTAGCGACGATAAGTGGCACAAATACGGAAATCCGCCGACTTGAGCGACTTTGACAAAAGCCGGATTGTTGAGGCCCATGGTGTGGGAGCGAACACCTGACAAGGGAACCTCCCCATCGCACCCCCCTCAGATTTAGTTATAAGTTGGCACAGTGGATAGGCCTTGATAAACTGAACACAGATCAATTGAGAAAACAGGAAGAAGTTGTGTGGAACTGTGAAAAAATAAGCGAAATATACAAACTGAGTAGTCCACGGGTCGCATAGGTAACATCATGGACAAGATGACCTCAGGAACGTCGTGGTCCCGTGGTAGCGTGAGCAGCTGCTGAGCGAGATGTCCTTGGTTCAAGTCTTCCCTCGAGTGAGAATTTTATTTTCTTTATTTTTGCATTGTTATGATCTGTCCGTTCGTTCATTGACGTCTCTGTTCACTGTAATAAGTTAAGTGTCTGTGTTTTGCGACCGCACTGCAAAACCGTGCGATTAGTAGACGAAAGGACGTGCCTCTCCAATGGGAACCGAAAACATTTGATCGCAAGGTCATAGGTCAACCGATTCCTCCACAGGAAAACACATCTGATATATTCTATACGACACTGGTGACGGCATATGCGTCACATGACAGGAATATGTTGTCGACCCACCTAACTTGTACACTTGGCGAATGGGTAAAAAGATTCTTCTACCTTGCCCGATTTAGGTTTTCTTGTAGATGTGATAATCACTCCCAAAAAAGTGATGAAAACATAAGAGTTTGTCACATAAACTGAAAATAAAAAATTAAACTTTTCACTCGATGGAAGATTTGAACTAAGGACCTTTCGTTCCGCAGCTGCTCACGTTACCACGAGACCACGGCGCTCCTGCACTCCCAGTGTCCTTGATGTTGCCTATCTTCCCATGAACTACTCAGTTTGTATATTTTGCTTATTTTTTCACAGTTCCACACAACTTCTTCCTATTTTCTCAATTGATCTGTGTTCAGTTTTTCAAGGTCTATCCACTGTGCCAACTTATAACTAAATCTGAGGGGGGTGCGATGGGGAGGTTCCCTTGTCAGAAACGGTGAAGCTGGTCGGCTATTCGCAGGCAGTTGTCGTGAGCATCTATGGACAGTGGTTGAAGGATGCTGAAACCACGAGTAGGCGACCAGAAGTTGAACGTCCATAACCCGTCACAGAACATAGGGATCGGAGGTTTGCCCGCTCTCTAAAGCAGGATAGGTGGCGATCTGTGGCAGATCTGACGGCAGAGTACAGTGCTGGCGCGGGCACAAATGTTTTGGAGCACATCTTCAGCGTACAGTGTTGAACATGATGTTCCGCAGCAGAGGACCCCTATGTGTTCCCATGTTGATCCAGCAACGTCGTCAGTTATGATTAGAAGGGACACGGGATCATAGAGATTGGACCGCGGATCAATGGAATCGTGGCGCCTGGTCGGATGAATCCCGTTTATTATTAAACCTTATCGACGGTCGTGTCCATATACGCCGTCATCCAGACGGACGCAGGCCTGTGGGAGTAGTATTACGGTATGGAGGACATTCACTTCCGCTTCCATGGGACCTGCGGAAGTAATCATGACAGCTGTGGTCTCCGTATGCTTGATACCTTCCCCAACAGCGATGGCATCTTCTGGAAGGATAACTGTTCATTTCACAAGGCCAGGATCGTGTTGCAATAGTTTCAGGAGCATGACTGTGAACTTACTTTGATGTCTTGGCAATCAGATTCGGCTTATCTGAATCCGACGAAACCCAACTGAGGTGCTATCTGGAGCCTGCTCAGTGCCCACAAACCAACAGTCCATAAATTACAGAAAGTGTGTGACATGTGCATTGGCATCCGGTGCCAAAACCCTCTGGAAACCTTTCAAGTACTTGTCGAACCCATGGCACGCAGAATCACTGCTGAATTGTGTTCCAGAAGTGGACCAACACCCTTTAAGTAGGTGATCATAATGTTCTGGCTCACCAGTGGACACCACAGTAGTGACAGCGAGTGACTGCAGGAGTTTACGTTTCACATTCTGCGGAAATAAGTTCCGAAACTTTTTGAGGGCACAGAGGCGCAAGAAAAAGGCTTCTGGCAAATGCGACAGTATTATCTGCCTAACTGAGATGTTCATACAGTGTTACACTCAAGTCCTTCACTGTTTTCTGATGTGGTACTGGAATATCGTAGAGCAGAATAGAAGGCTGGTCACGGAATTCTGAACTTACTAGTTTCTAATTGAATAATATCATTACTTTTGACTTTTTGCATTTTGTTTAAGACCCAGTTTTTGCGCCCATGTTACCACTGAAACAGACTGGACGATCGCAATATTTATATCTTCAGATGTGGCACTTAGGTAACACTGGAGGTCGGCAGCATAGAATTGATATTTACAGAATGACAGAAGTTACAAAATATCTTTGACATACAAGGAAAACAGAAGTAGCTCCAAGACTGTTCTCTTGTCTCTGTTGCACTCCTAAGAGAATATGTTACGAAGACAATTTTTCATTCCCATAGACAACTTACTGCTGTGTTATTCAAGTACCGTAATGCGCGGTCTTTTTAAAATAAATGCTGCACTCTAGTGTGTAAATATGGAACTAAGGCCAGAGTCGTTAAATATTGCCAATAATCGACACTTTCAGGTGATATGTGAGTCGATATGAAATAACATTGTATACCAACGCCATAAAATAAAATAATTTTCTGGAAATGTAAATTCCTTCACAACCGCAAAAACATTTGCCTATTATGAGAAGCATTTTTGAATTTAGAATTTGAAACGAGTTTTTATGGGCAAGGTTAACAC
Organism: Schistocerca nitens; assembly: GCF_023898315.1. Taxonomy (NCBI): domain Eukaryota; kingdom Metazoa; phylum Arthropoda; class Insecta; order Orthoptera; family Acrididae; genus Schistocerca; species Schistocerca nitens. The sequence goes on along the minus strand of NC_064615.1, from coordinate 215,888,618 downwards.
TTGAATGAACATTTACAGAAAGCATAAAATTTTAAATTTATTCTTTGGTGACGTAAAAAAATAAAATATGAAGGCTTGTCCTTCAAGGGGTGACTTTTATCAGCGCCTTCCCTATTCTTTGACACATTAGCTCCATCGAAAACATGTTTTAGTGAAGTTTCCTTCAAAGAAAAGTGTAAAATAGGGTTGGACATATCACTGATGACGAAATCACACTTCTGAGGAAATGGCATTCCAAGGTGGAATCAGATGAAGTTTTTTTATATGGCCTAATGTTCCAGATTTTGAGAAAGATGACATTTGTAGGATTCTACCTTATTCTAGATAGAAGGGGAAGGCTTCATTTTGAATTTAAATTTGATGTCTATGACATCTGCTAGTGTGGACACTTTCGTGGCAACTTCATTTCCTGTGGAGTGTTCACAGACGCAATTCTTTAAAAAGTGATAACTTTTTTTTCATTTCTTTTATTAAAATCAGGTGTTGAAATGATCTGTTTTTAAATAATTGTCTTATTTCATAAATAACTCAGCACCCATTTCCATTATTAGCTAAATTAAGCCATAATCATACGAACAGTTTCAGGTGATTAAAGAAAACTCATAAGAAATACTCAAATTTTTCTAAATAAGTTACTTTCAAAACTATATTTATATATCCAAAATATCATTCTGTTTCATGTGATAGGGGTGTCATTTAACAGTAATTGACATGAATGACTCCAGTCGGCCGCCGTAACCGAGTGGTTCTAGGCGCTTCAGTCCGGAACAGCGCGCCTGCTACGGTTGCAAGTTCGAGCTCGGGCTTGGATGTGTGTGATGTCCTTAGTTTAGGGATCTGATGACCTCCGATGTTAAGTCCCATAGTGCTTAGAGCCATTTGAACCATTTTTGACATGACTCCCACAGAATAGGCAAATGTTTTTATGTTCATAGTGACCCCAACCCATGGGGAGAAATTGAGCAATGAAACATTTAAAAAAATAAATTAGGCCTGGGAGATAAAAATGTATAATCTGCTTTATCATATTCGGCAACACCTCTTGCAACTTCCCAAAAAGTTTCATATCAATATCTTCAGAAGTTTCTGTTTAATTTACAAAAATGACTTTAAAATATTCAAAGTCATCCCGCTTTACGGCATTTATCAAACCACTTCAGCAAGCAATCTGAGAAATTTAGCTGACCCATTTTTCTGAGCAGCATGTCGAAGTTGATAGTATTAATTGCTTTGCTAGAGTCTAATTGCGTCAATATTGTGGCCACCCTGATGTCCATGGCCTGCCTGATTACTTCAAATTTATTGTGACTATTGTTATATTATCGGCATGAAAAAGGATATACGCTGCTTTCTATTATGCATACAAGACAAAAACCATGAACCTTCTGTGTCTACAGGTCCATATTATTTTGACTTTTGCGTGAGAGTATCGTGGTTAACACGGTCAAAAGTAACGCAGTTTGTCACTTTCCTACAGATAGACTAGTCACTGGTTAATGTTTCGGAGAGTTCGGCTGATCGTGCATTCACCGTGCCTAGCGTAACCTCACGCGCCGATTGTAATGGCGATCAACTGTGACTCAGCTGAGAAGCCAGTAAACAAAAGAGGCGAATACCCTCTCGGCGTCGGTACGAAAGGCGGAATTCCGATGTGCCGCGGTTCACAAAGGAATTGTACTCACACTTGCTACTCACATCGCTGTAGCCTGCACGAGAGATGCGCCAATGAATACGTAACATCTCTGTTTTCGTCGATATGTCGCATACGGGTACGGGCATTATGTGGGACCGAAGTATGCCGCTGGTCGTCATGGAAGGCGCCGCAACGATAAGTGAATGCCATCCTCCGACCGATAGTGCAACCATATGGGCATCATCTTCATGGAAGACAATTCGTGCCCCCATCGTGCTTATCTTATGAATGACTTCCTTCAGTATAACGACATCGCTCGACTAGAGTGGCCGTCTTCTAAGATTTTAACGCTAATTAAGGCCATAAAGCATAAAGCATCTTTTCTGAACGTACGACTGACGTAGTCAGAAGCCCGAAGTTTTTGTTAATCCCCCAACCAATATTTCTTTATATCCAACCGAGAAGTGAAGTACCAATTCTCATAAATTTAGCTTTTAATTTTTTTTAATGTACCAAAATAGTTTCCTAAAAATTTTCTTCCCCTTCTGCACTCCATTAGGGGCTGAGTTTCCAGAAACACTGAAACATGTATGTTTTTATTTCTAACTAAGAAGTCAAATACGAGTTGTCATAGATGTAGCCTTACCAGTCCCTTAGTAGTTCTTTAGTAGTCATTTATTTTCATAAAAAAAACTTTCACCCACCATTTGACCCCTTAGTGGTTGAATTTCAACACATGCTGAAAGGCGTATTTTTTATTTTCTGAGTGAGAAACCGAATACAAGTTTTCGTAGTTCGAGCTTCAAAATTCCTTTAATATCGACATTCTCTCAAAAGGCCTTTCGTCCCATTTTTCACCAACTTAGGAGTGGAATTTCGGACAATCCTTTCTTAAACGTTGCCTATAGTGTAAGATCCACACCCTCTCCAAACAAGTTTCTACCCTTAGCGGTTTGGGCTGGGCGATGATGAGTCAGTGAATCAGTCTGACTCTATTTCACCCCCTTAGGGGTTGAATTTCCAAAAACAGTAAAACAAGTATTTTTATTTCTAACTGAGAAGGCAAATTTAAATTTTCATACACTTAGCTTTAAAAATGCTTTAATAATAAAATATTTTTATTAAAAATCTCATTCCTATTTCGCCCCCTTAGTGGTTCAATTTATAAAAACACTGAAACATGTAATTTTTTTTTATTTGTAATCGAGAAATCAAATACCAATGTTCATAGACGTAGCTTTAAAAATACCTTAGTAGTTCTTTAATAACGATATATATTCAAAAAAAGCTTTCACCCACTATTTCACTCCCATAGGGTTAAACTTCCAAAACGCTGTAACCTGTGTTTCTTTATTTCTGACCGAGAAATCAAATACCAATTTTCGGAGGTCTAGCTTCAAAATTGCCTTAATAGCGACATTTTCAAAAAAATCCTTCATCCCTCGTCCATCCTATTAGGGTTGGAATTTCGAAAAATCCCTTCTCAGACGACGACTACGGTATAAGATCCATACCTTCTCCAAATTTCAAGTTTCTGTCCTCAGCGGTCTGGGGTGGGCGCTGATGAGCCAGCCAGTCAGTCGATCAGTCAATCAGGACATTGCCTTTTGTATACAGAGAAGATCACACCTCACACTTTCCTCCAGCACCAAATTAATGCGTCAGGACACTGATATTCAGGACATATCCTACCAACTTAAAACTTCTTTTTGTAAAGTTATGCCATTAAGTTCTTTGCTGCACAGTCCGTTTCGGTATTTGCACATTAGCTACTCGATCTATCTATCTCCCTTTCAGCGTTCCTCTGCGACACTGCATTTAAAAAGTTCCTACTCTCCTCTTGTCTGTAGTGTTTATTGCTTACCTTTCACTTCCGAATAACGGTACGCTCCAGACAAATATTTTCATAAAGACTTCCTAATAAATTTATATTAAATGTTTAAAAATTTCTCTTTTTAATAAACGCTTTTCTTGCAATTTCCAATCTGCATTTTATATCCTCTATGCTTCTACCATCGTCTGTTACTTTGCTGCCCATGTAGCAAACCTAGTCTACGACTTTTAGTGGCCCATTTCCGTATCTAATTATCTCAGTATCACCGAATCTAATTCAGCTCCACTCCATCACCATCGTTTTACTGTTGTTGATGTTCGTCTCATCCCCACTTCTCAAGACACTATCCATATCTTCCAAGTGTTCGTACAAGTTCTTTTCCATAACTGAAAGAATTACAGTGTCATCTTCTTCAAGTTTGTATTTCTTCTCTCCGGACTTCAATTGCCTTCTCCAATTTCTCTTTAGTTTATATTATTATTTGTTCAACATACAAATTAGTAACACTGGCATAGAATGCTAACCGTGTCGCTCCATTCTCACGTAGTGCCACCCTCGCATGCATGTTTATGGATGGTCGACGGACCAAAGGACGTTTCGTGCTGATTGTAAAAGAAAAGGCCGAGGCTGCGAACTGTGGGAATTGGGTAGAAAACACTTAGGGCTGACACGATGCATGTAGCTGGGTAGCGCAACACATGGAAAGCTCCAAAGAAAGCCTTATCCAGTCTTCTTCTTCTTCTTCTTCTTCTTCTTCTTCTTAGCGTATCCCTAACTGTCATATGGATGTCATTTAAATGATCCTGTTGTGTCCTGATGCCCGACGATGTGGTGTAAACGGGACAATAGAGGAAGTTATGGCTCATCGTCTGCTTAGCACCACACCCGCAGAACACATCTTTGTTATCGCATAGTCCCCATTTTAACGTGGCAGTTTTACTTCGGCCAGTTTCCAAACGTAGACAATTAAGTGACCTCCATGTCGGTCACGGCAGGCTATTTGCTGATGGTAGCTGCTCTTTTTGTGGTATCTAATCACATCTAGATCGGTCCTGTGAGCGTTGAAACCTTGAAGCTCCTCCTGCTGCAAAGACGGTGAGCAGCAGATTCATGAAGTGGTCTCTGCCATCAATGCTAACATTATTCCTTTCGGATCTGGCTGTTTCTATCCGTCTGATACCGGATGGTGTTATACTGCCTAACATGAACCTTCTCTACTGGATCTCGTATCAAGCATCGTGTCACCTAGAGACCGGTTTCGTGAAGAGAAATGCCAACGTATTTTAAGTGAAAAAATTGGTATTACACAGGTGAAGTATATCCTCCTGCCAAGTAACACAAGGCTAGAGCCGACGTCCGAAGTACATGTGGACGTGCTCCCCGATTTATGTCTCTGAGCTTTCTTAACTTCTGTTTTTTCGTGCTGCGACATTAATTCTGACATGAGTCTTTTTGCTCCTTGAGTGTCTGACTCCTCTCAAGAATAACCCCAAGGTATTTAGGAACACAACTGTGACAGAGAGAATACTCAGCCATAAGACTTTTATGTTATCACACCTGTTGCTGAGGTGGAAAGCACCGACTATTGGTTTGCTAAGATGTTGCTTCATGTTGGTGACTTCGTTTCACTCTTAGGTCGCCCAGGTTGTTGGCTTCGCAATATTCCCAGATTGCCAAGAGCAGACGAAGGTTTTCTTTCGATGCCTTTAAGTCGAGAGGACTATACAGAGGACTATACAGCTGGTATTACGATTGGTCGTTGGTGAAAACCTTTTAATAATGTGTGAGCGTGGTAGCATCTTGGGGAAGACCATTTTTTGTTTTTGATTTCTTGAAAGCTGGCATAGAATTTTCTATTGTTGAGCAGCTCTGAAGTGTTCCTAATAAGGCCGTAAACTTGTCTTTGTGTTCTTAAGACAGTATTCCGTACTGCGAACTTCATTCTGACACAGTTGCACTGACCCTTGAATGTCACTCTCCCATCAAGAATAGCCCCGAGGTTCCGTGATATTTACTGTGTCGTAGGCAGCACTCGGATCAGGTGTCCGCCTGTTAGCTGGGTGGTAACGGGCTCGTCTCCCACGCAAGCGGGACCGGGTTCGATTCCCGGCCAAGTTGGGGATTTTCTTTGCTCGGGGACTGGGTGTTGTATTGTTCTCATCATCATTTAATCCTCATCACCGGCGCGCAAGTCGCCGAATGTGAAGTTGCCTAAAATAAAACTTCCACTTGGCGGTCGAACTTCCCCGGATGGGGCCTTCCGGCCGACGATGCCATACGCTCATTTCATTTTTTTCAACACAGGTGACGAGATATTTCTCGCAGCCGCCTTCGAAATTCTGGGTATGATAAAAAAACTTCACAAAACCTGCGCTGTGCATGACCGACCAAGTCGGAAGCCGGTTTGTTCTCTAATGATCCTATCTTTCTTAGATGACGGGAATCAGACGGCTCAATGAATTCGTTCAAATAGCTTTAACGACCCTGGTAAAGATATTTGCCGAAACTTTTTTCATGTCGTCTGGTGGTTTTCCGTGCTTGATCGAAACGTTAACAGAACTTCTCTCCACGGTTTCAGATTGGTGAACGTTTCCAGGCAGTTTCTGATCATTTGGCGTAGTAGATCTTTCGCCACAGTGTTTTCGTAACTCTGCATGTACGTTATCTACTCCATCAGTGTTTCTTCCCTCCAGAGTTCGGATACCATTAATAATATCTTCAGTTGTGATAGAGTGCATGGTGCTGTCAGCTCCTGATTCAGTGTCAAGAATCAACTTATCTATAGTCTTCAGACGCTTCCTGTTGCACTTCCCATTTAGTAAAAGCTATTGGTAGATTTCAGTGACGATGCTAAATAATGCAGTGATGTGATGCTCGTTGGATAATTTCTTTACTGTGGATCAGGCGTCCTTGCAATTGTGAGTAAAGTCGAGAACTGTCCTCGTCTTACACCAAGAGGTCGTGGATAACAAGTGCCTGATGATATTGATTATGATGACATAGGACGAGTCTGAACACCACAAGACACTGTCAACGTGAAAGCCTGCAGAATATATCCACAGAATCATAATGCTGACTGGTTATGCCAGAGGAAATTAAAAGAGTGGTGAGTCGGAACATCTTTAAAAATGGCCTACCTCTTTACCCTTCAAAATTATCCATTGTGCATGAGTTAAAGCTTCCAGACGAATTGCGTGTGTTCATACCCGTCAGTAGTTTCCCAATAATGTGGATGGAGAAATTTTGCATATGCTGTTTCCCATTCCTTCAAATAAGGTCTGGTGTAAAGCAGTTTTCAACATATTTACCGTTTAACATCCATGTCTTTACCTTTCGTTTGAGTTCGTTACCCATCGTTTGTCTCCAAGATGCACTTTGACGATATCTGCGACTGGCTTTGTTTAATAGAAAGTAAAAATATACCTGTCCTTCCCACGATAATTTTCGGTGTCAGTGTTGGAAATATTTAGATCTAATCCATTTTGTAGAGCTTCTATAAAATTGGCACAAAAAAGCGAATTAAGCGTCAGTCAACCACTGGTAGTACGTATATGTTGTTGTTGTGGTCTTCAGTTCTGAGACTGGTTTGATGCAGCTCTCCATGCTACTCTATCCTGTGCAAGCTTCTTTATCTCCCAGTACCTACTGCAACCTACATCCCTCTGAATCTGCTTAGTGTATTGATCTCTTGGTCTCCCTCTACGATTTTTACCCTCCACGCTGCCCTCCAATGCTAAATTTGTGATCCCTTGATGCCTCAAAACATGTCCTACCAACCGATCCCTTCTTCTAGTCAGGTTGTGCCACAAACTTCTCTTCTCCCCATTCCTATTCAATACCTCCTCATTAGTTACGTGATCTACCCACCTTATCTTCAGCATTCTTCTGTAGCACCACAATTCGAAAGCTTCCATTCTCTTCTTGTCCAAACTGGTGATCGTCCATGTTTCACTTCCATACATGGCTACACTCCATACAAATACTTTCAGAAACGACTTCCTGACACTTTAATCTATACTCGATGTAAACAAATTTCTCTTCTTCAGAAACGATTTCCTTGCCATTGCCAGTCTACATTTTATATCCTCTCTACTTCGACCATCATCAGTTATTTTGCTCCCTAAATAGCAAAACTCCTTTACTACTTTAAGTGTCTCATTTCCTAATCTAATCCCCTCAGCATCACCCGATTTAATTTGACTACATTCCATTATCCTCGTTTTACTTTTGTTGATGTACATCTTATATCCTCCTTTCAAGAGACTGTCCATTCCGTTCAACTGCTCTTCCAAGTCCTTTGCTGTCTCTGACAGAATTACAATGTCATCGGCGAACCTCAAAGTTTTTACTTCTTCTCCATGAATTTTTTTCTTTTGTTTCCTTTACTGCTTGCTCAATATACAGATTGAATAACATCGGGGAGAGGCTACAACCCTGTCTCACTCCTTTCCCAACCACTGCTTCCCTTTCATGCCTCTCGACTCTTATAACTGCCATCTGGTTTCTGTACAAATTGTAAATAGCCTTTCGCTCCCTGTATTTTACCCCTGCCACCCTGAAGGTGGCAGTATGTATATAAGTAACAATAAACTAACATTAAATCAGTCATTTGAAATTCGGCTACCCTTGTTCTTCCAAGTAACATTTGTTAACTGCCTTAAGAATCTTTTTTGTATCTTTCCCTCTACCACATTTATTTAATTCTTTTAATTCTACAAATACATCTTTTGCTTTATCATAAACAGTAAATTTTGCACAAGCATTTCGAAATAGAGTTCCATCTAAGCACTCTACTTGGTACTCTTGCAGTAAACTATTTAATCACTCTCTCGTGTTTTGGTACTTCATCTTGTTCCTACTATATAGGTCTAAGATCTTCATTTATAACAACAAATATCTTTTAAAATATTTAAAAAATTACAGATTGAAGCATAGGCTCATGAAAAGTTAAACAACAAGCAAAAGCTTTTCTTTGTGCCTATTTGGTGTTGCTTTAATTTTATCTAGTTTGATTATAATCTTGTAACTTAGATCTTTTTGGTTCAAATCTGTTCCTAGAGCCAATAATTGGAACAGAAGCATTTAAAAATATGTCTGTTTCTTCCACAATAATTTTTGATGGTAATGTTGGAAATAATTAGAGCCAGTCCTCCTCCTAAAGTTTTCAGTCATCTATAATTCTTTTTATTTTTATGTTTCCTATTATTTCTCCTATTTTTGTACTATCAATTGCTTCTTTGTCTTCTGCTTTATACAATAAACCATCACTTTTTCGAAAATAATGTTTTCAAATAAATTATTCTAGGAAACAGGTGTCTATTAAATGCAAAAAAACTGTCTGTTCGTATTTCTAAAAATGGTTTACCTTTGGAATAGTAAAAAATTTCTAATTCCTGTCTAAAACTACTCTATGGAATACAAATAAATCCTTCACCTTTTAGAACATTTTCATTTTATAATTTCTATAAAATTAATTTTATTGTGTCCTTTAAGGTTATACAGAGACTTTTTACCATTATTTTCACCCAAAAAACCAATACATATAAAATTATTTTTATTGTTTAGAATAGAAACTTAAGTTTTATATACTCCACTTGTTACAAAATTGCTCCATTTCCCTTTAAAATATTTTTATTCAATTTGCTTTAATTTTTCACCTTCTCCGATAAATTTTTTGTCTTCTTCCTTTAAAGATATAGTATTATCCAAAATGGCTATTTTTTGTTGTATACTTAAGATTTCTAATTATTGTTTTAGCTTTTTATTGGAGTGTAAATATGCTATATTTATTACTTTACTTTCTATAATGGTATATGGATAAAGTTTATTGGAAATAGTTGTTCTTTTTCTAGACACAAATGGAATAACACAATTCGTTTTTATTAATCCTAGTTCTTCAATATTTATAATTTCTACCACTGTAGAAAACTAAACATTGGATTTAGAAAAATATGTTGTTCTAAGTTTTATAAAATATGTTTGTTTCACAGAAATAATATTATTTGTCTGTTCAAAAATTCTATTCAGTTACTGGGCAAGTAGTTAAAACTAAATGCAGATAAAATATATTAAATCATTTTATCTCTTTCTTCTTTACTATTTTTATTTGTATTTCTGCTGTTTTTTTCATGATTTTATTGCCTCAACAAATCTATTGCATTATCTTATTGTAAATAATTCAACTATTTTGTAATGTATCTCTTAATTTTTGCTACATTTGAGTTAGTGGAACAGAATACAAAGGAGCTTTCTTGAAATATTTGCTATTATTTGTCATTAATTCCAAACATTCGCTTAATGAATCGAATTCCTGTTCTTTTCAGAAATTTGGTTTAGTGTAGTTATAAATTGTTGCTCCTAATCTTGTAATTTCATTTTCTTGAGCTAATTTAGAAGCAAATGTTTCTTTTATTCTTCTGACTTAATAATTTAAAAATCTATAATGTTGTTGAGAAGTTGTTGTGTTAAGTAATCTTTTCCTACAGAACTATTGTTGTATTCTCCTTAAATACAAAAATTAAAATTAGTTGTTAAATATTTGCACATTTCTTGTTTTTTAAAGATACCTCCAAAATTTCAGGTTATGTCTAAATCTAATAAATAATAATGTTCCTTGTTAAGTTCTGTCAAAATTTCTGGTAACTCTTGTAACAGTGTGTCCAGTTTAACATCTGCTAATTCTATCATGTAAGGTGTAGCAACAGGATTCATATATTGATGTTTTATAATTTTTGTGTGTTTGCTAATAATTGTATAATACATTTAATTGTTTCTGTACTGGAATCTGATGAATATGGAATTTTTACTTTAGCTTCTTTTTTGGAAGAAATGTCTAGTTTTCATTTGTTGTTGTTGTTGTTGTTGTTGTTGTCTTCAGTCCTGAGACTGGTTTGATGCAGCTCTCCATGCTACTCTATCCTGTGAAAGCTTCTTCATCTCCCAGTACTTACTGCAACGTACATCCTTCTGAATCTGCTTAGTGTATTCATCTCTTGGTCTCCCTCTACGATTTTTACCCTCCACACTGCCCTCCAAAGCTAAATTTGTGATCCCTTGATGTCTCAGAACATGTCCTACCAACCGGTCCATTCTTCTTGTCAAGTTGTGCCACAAACACCTCTTCTCCCCAATTCTATTCAATACCTCTTCATTAGTTATGTAATCTACCCATCTAATCTTCAGCATTCCTCTGTAGCACCACATTTCGAAAGCTTCTATTCCCTTCTTGTCTAAACTATTTATCGTCCATGTTTCACTTCCATACATGGCTACACTCCACACAAATACTTTCAGAAACGACTTCCTGACACTTAAATCTATACTCGATGTAAACAAATTTCTCTTCTTCAGAAACGATTTCCTTGCCATTGCCAGTCTACATTTTATATCCTCTCTACTTCGACCATCATCAGTTATTTTGCTCCCCAAATAGCAAAACTCCTTTACTACTTTAAGTGTCTCATTGTTGTTGTTGTTGTGGTCTTCAGTCCTGAGACTGGTTTGATGCAGCTCTCCATGCTACTCTATCCTGTGCAAGCTTCTTCATCTCCCAGTACCTACTGCAACCTACATCCTTCTGAATCTGCTTAGTGTATGCATCTCTTGGTCTCCCCCTACGATTTTTACCCTCCACGCTGCCCTCCAATACTAAATTGGTGATCCCTTGATGCCTCAGAACATGTCCTACCAACCGATCCCTTCTTCTGGTCAAGTTGTGCCACAAACTCCTCTTCTCCCCAATCCTGTTCAGTACCTCCTCATTAGTTATGTGATCTACCCATCTAATCTTCAGCATTCTTCTGTAGCACCACATTTCGAAAGCTTCTATTCTCTTCTTGTCCAAACTATTTATCGTCCATGTTTCACTTCCATACATGGCTACACTCCATACAAATACTTTCAGAAAAGACTTCCTGACACTTAAATCTATACTCGATGTTAACAAATTTCTCTTCTTCAGGAACGCTTTCCTTGCCATTGCCAGTCTACATTTTATATCCTCTCTACTTCGACCATCATCAGTTATTTTGCTCCCCAAATAGCAAAACTCCTTTACTACTTTAAGTGTCTCATTTCCTAATCTAATACCCTCAACATCACCCGACTTAATTCGACTACATTCCATTATCCTCGTTTTGCTTTTGTTGATGTTCATCTTATATCCTCCCTTCAAGACACCATCCATTCCATTCAACTGCTCTTCCAAGTCCTTTGCTGTCTCTGACAGAATTACGATGTCATCGGCGAACCTCAAAGTTTTTATTTCTTCTCCATGGATTTTAATACCTACTCCGAATTTTTCTTTTGTTTCCTTTACTGCTTGCTCAATATACAGATTGAATAACATCGGGGAGAGGCTACAACCCTGTCTTACTCCCTTCCCAACCACTGCTTCCCTTTCATGTCCCTCGACTCTTATAACTGCCATCTGGTTTCTGTACAAATTGTAAATAGCCTTTCGCACCCTGTATTTTACCCCTGCCACCTTTAGAATTTGAAAGAGAGTATTCCAGTCAACATTGTCAAAAGCTTTCTCTAAGTCTACAAATGCTAGAAACGTAGGTTTGCCTTTCCTTAATCTTTGTTCTAAGATAAGTCGTAAGGTCAGTATTGCCTCACGTGTCCCAGTATTTCTACGGAATCCAAACTGATCTTCCCCGAGGTCGGCTTCTACTAGTTTTTCCATTCGTCTGTAAAGAATTCGTGTTAGTATTTTGCAGCTGTGGCTTATTAAACTGATTGTTCGGTAATTCTCACATCTGTCAACACCTGCTTTCTTTGGGATTGGAATTATTATATTCTTCTTGAAGTCTGAGGGTATTTCGCCTGTTTCATACATCTTGCTCACCAGATGGTAGAGTTTTGTCAGGACTGGCTCTCCCAAGGCCGTCAGTAGTTCCGATGGAATGTTGTCTACTCCGGGGGCCTTGTTTCGACTCAGGTCTTTCAGTGCTCTGTCAAACTCTTCACGCAGTATCTTATCTCCCATTTCATCTTCATCTATATCCTCTTCCATTTCCATAATATTGTCCTCAAGTACATCGCCCTTGTATAGACCCTCTATATACTCCTTCCACCTTTCTGCCTTCCCTTCTTTGCTTAGAACTGGGTTTCCATCTGAGTTCTTGATATTCATACAAGTGGTTCTCTTCTCTCCAAAGGTCTCTTTAATTTTCCTGTAGGCAGTATCTATCTTACCCCTAGTGAGACAAGCCTCTACATCCTTACATTTGTCCTCTAGCCATCCCTGCTTAGCCATTTTGCACTTCCTGTCGATCTCATTTTTGAGACGTTTGTATTCCTTTTTGCCTGCTTCATTTACTGCATTTTTATATTTTCTCCTTTCATCAATTAAATTCAATATTTCTTCTGTTACCCAAGGATTTCTACTAGCCCTCGTCTTTTTACCTACTTGATCCTCTGCTGCCTTCACTACTTCATCCCTCAAAGCTACCCATTCTTCTTCTACTGTATTTCTTTCCCCCATTCCTGTCAATTGTTCCCTTATGCTCTCCCTGAAACTCTGTACAACCTCTGGTTCTTTCAGTTTATCCAGGTGCCATCTGCTTAAATTCCCACCTTTTTGCAGTTTCTTCAGTTTTAATCTACAGGTCATAACCAATAGATTATGGTCAGAGTCCACATCTGCCCCTGGAAATGTCTTACAATTTAAAACCTGGTTCCTAAATCTCTGTCTTACCATTATATAATCAATCTGATACCTTTTAGTATCTCCAGGGTTCTTCCATGTATACAACCTTCTATCATGATTCTTAAACCAAGTGTTAGCTATGATTAAATTGTGCTCTGTGCAAAATTCTACCAGGCGGCTTCCTCTTTCATTTCTTAGCCCCAATCCATATTCACCTACTACGTTTCCTTCTCTCCCTTTTCCTACACTCGAATTCCAGTCACCCATAACTATTAAATTTTCGTCTCCCTTCACAATCTGAATAATTTCTTTTATTTCATCATACATTTCTTCAATTTCTTCGTCATCTGCAGAGCTAGTTGGCATATAAACTTGTACTACTGTAGTAGGTGTGGGCTTCGTATCTATCTTGGCCACAATAATGCGTTCACTAAGCTGTTTGTAGTAGCTTACCCGCGTTCCTATTTTCCTATTCATTATTAAACCTACTCCTGCATTACCCCTATTTGACTTTGTGTTTATAACCCTGTAGTCACCTGACCAGAAGTCTTGTTCCTCCTGCCACCGAACTTCACTAATTCCCACTATATCTAACTTTAACCTATCCATTTCCCTTTTTAAATTTTCTAATCTACCTGCCCGATTAAGTGATCTGACATTCCACGTCCGATCCGTAGAACGCCAGTTTTCTTCCTCCTGATAACGACGTCCTCTTGAGTAGTCCCCGCCCGGAGATCCGAATGGGGGACTATTTTACCTCCGGAATATTTTACCCAAGAGGACGCCATCATCATTTAATCATACAGTAAAGCTGCATGCCCTCGGGAAAAATTACGGCCGTAGTTTCCCCTTGCTTTCAGCCGTTCGCAGTACCAGCACAGCAAGGCCGTTTTGGTTATTGTTACAAGGCCAGATCAGTCAATCATCCAGACTGTTGCCCTTGCAACTACTGAAAAAGGCTGCTGCCCCTCTTCAGGAACCACACGTTTGTCTGGCCTCTCAACAGATACCCCTCCGTTGTGGTTGTACCTACGGTACGGCTATCTGTATCGATGAGGCACGCAAGCCTCCCCACCAACGGCAAGGTCCATGGTTCATGGGGGGGGGGGGGGGGAGTGTCTCATTTCCTAATCTAATTCCCTCAGCATCACCTGACTTAATTCGACTGCATTCCATTATCCTCGTTTTGCTTTTGTTGATGTTCATCTTATATCGTCCTTTCAAGACACTGTCCATTCTGTTCAAATGCTCTTCCAAGTCCTTTGCTGTCTCTGACAGAATTACAATGTCATCGGCGAACCTCAACGCTTTTCTTTCTTCTCCATGGACTTTAATAGCTACTCCGAATTTTTCTTATGTTTCCTTCACTGCTTGCTCAATATACAGATTGAATAACATCTGAATAACATCGGGGAGAGGCTACAACCCTGTCTCACTCCCTTCCCAACCACTGCTTCCCTTTCATGTCCTTCGACTCTTATAACTGCCATCTGGTTTCGGCACAAATTGTAAATAGCCTTTCGCTCCCTGTATTTTACCCCTGCCACCTTCAGAATTTGAAAGAGAGTATTCCAGTCATCGTTGTCAAAAGCTTTCTCTAAGTCTACAAATGCTAAAAATGTAGGTTTGCCTTTCCGTAATCTATTTTCTAAGATAAGTCGTAGGGTCAGTATTGCCTCACGTGTTCCAACATTTCTGCGGAATCCAAACTGATCTACGCCGAGGTCGGCTTCTACCAGTTTTTCCATTCGTCTGTAAAGAGTTCGCATTAGTATTTTGCAGCTGTGACTTATTAAACCGATAGTTCGGTAATTTTCACATCTGTCAACACCTGCTTTCTTTGGGATTGGAATTATTATATTCTTCTTGAAGTCTGAGGGTATTTCGCCTGTCTCATACATCTTGCTCACCAGATCGTAGAGTATTGTCAGGACTGGCTCTCCCAAGGCCGTCAGTAGTTCCAATGTCTACTCCCGGGGCCTTGTTTCGACTTGGGTCTTTCAGTGCTCTGTCAAATATTTCGCGCAGCATCGTATCTCCCATTTCATCTTCATCTACATCCTCTTCCAGGTCCATAATATTCTCCTCAAGTACATCGCCCTTGTATAGACCCCCTATATACTCCTTCCACCTTTCTGCCTTCCCTTCTTTGCTTAGAACTGGGTTTCCATCTGAGCTCTTGATATTCATACAAGTGGCTCTCTTTCCTCCAAAGGTCTCTCTAATTTTCCCGTGGGCTGTATCTATCTTACCCCTAGTGAGATAAGCCTCTACATCCTGACATTTGTCCTCTAGCCATCCCCGCTTAGCCATTTTGCACTTCCTGTCGATCTCATTTTTCAGACTTTTGTATTCCTTTTTGCCTGCTTCATTTACTGTGTTTTTATGTTTTCTCCTTTCATCAATTAAATTCAATATTTCTTCTGTTACCCAATGATTTCTACTAGCCTTCGTCTTTTTACCTACTTGATCCTCTGCTGCCTTCACTACTTCATCCCTCAGAGCTACCCATTCTTCTTCTACTGTATTTCCTTCCCCCATTCCTGTCAATTGTTTCTTATGCCGTCCCTGAAACTCTGTACAACCTCTGGTTTCGTCAGTTTATCCAGGTCCCAATTCCTTAAATTCCCACCCTTTTGCAATTTCTTCAGTTTTAATCTACAGTTCATAACCAGTAGATTGCGATCAGAGTCCACATCTGCCCCTGGAAATGTCTTACAATTTAAAACCTGCTTCCTAAATCTCTGTCTTACCATTATATAATCTATCTGATACCTTTTAGTATATCCAGGGTTCTTCCATGTATACAACCTTCTTTTATGATTCTTGAACCAAGTGTTAGCTATGATTAAGTTATGCTCTGTGCAAAATTCTACCAGATGGCTTCCTCTTTCATTTCTCTCCCCCAATCCATATTCACCCACTATGTTTCCTTCTCTCCCTTTTCCTACTCTCGAATTCCAGTTACCCATGACTATTAAATTTCCATCTCCCTTCACTACCTGAATAATTTCTTTTATCTCATCATACATTTCATCAATTTCTTCATCATCTGCAGAGGTAGTTGGCATATAAACTTGTACTACTGTAGTAGGCATGGGCTTCATGTCTATCTTGGCCACAATAATGCATTCACTATGCTGTTTGTAGTAGCTTACCCGCACTCCTATTTTTTTATTCATTATTAAAACTACTCCTGCATTACCCCTATTTGATTTTGTATTTATAACCCTGTATTCACCTGACCAAAAGTCTCGTTCCTCCTGCCACCGTACTTCACTAATTCCCACTATATCTTACTTCAACCTATCCATTTCCCTTTTTATACTTTCTAACCTGCCTGCCCGATTAAGTGATCTGACATTCCACGCTCCGATCCGTAGAACGCCAGTTTTCTTTCTCCTGATAACGACGTCCTCTTGAGTAGTCCCCGCCCGGAGATCCGAATGTGGGACTATTTTACCTCTGGAATATTTTACCCAAGAGGAGTTTTCATTTATCCTTCACAATCTATAACAGCTGTTATTTTTATGATCATAATGTTGTCGCATAATGGTTCAGTAATCAGTTTAAATTCTTCTAAGTTTTTTCTTCCTTCTGTGTAGATAATATTGCCAATATTTGTTACAAGATGATGATTATTATTATAATTTTGTGTGTGTAACCCAAACCCAAATCTTCCATTTGTTTTATTTCCAGAAGGTTCTGTTATAGATTATTCTTTTTTAGCACACATTTTATTTTCGGCTTTTATTTAGTATAACAAATTTTTAAATAGGTTTGAGAAAAGCAGTTGAAATTTCGAAGGTACCTAAAACTGACTAGCTGAAAGCATAGTGCTGTGCTAATATTCCCTATATGACTCTTCCCTGTTTGATGATCTCAAACTACAGATTATTTATAGAGAGAATGGAAAAAATATAATTTTTCCTTCAGGAATGTGGAATCTATATGCATCAAACAATCATCTGATGGTGTACTTGGACAACGCTTTCAGAGATTTTATGCAAGTCACATGACTGAATGGTGATGTTAACAGTTTCACAACAATTTATCCTTTGTACATTGTGTACTTGGACAACGCTTTCAGAGATTTTATGCAAGTCACATGACTGAATGGTGATGTTAACAGTTTCACAACAATTTATCCTTTGTACATAACAAATATGTCAAGAAGAATGAATGTGTTGCACACAGAGAAAAAGACAGTGAAGCTGTGTGCCACATTCAGTGTTAAAATTTCAAATGAAACTATTACTCATGTAGTCATGTATGGTAGAAGAAATTTAACATATGACACTCAGCATAGAATTTTACATGAATATTTTTAATTAGACAAAATGAATGAAAAATAGAAAAAATTATAGAACTGTTAACTGTGTGCATATATGTCCTTTATAAGCATTTTAATAAAGACAGAGGAAATAAAAACTAAAATTTTTTTATGTCAATAGAAAATGATGTTCGATTTCATTTATTACTGTTTCTTTGGACAGACCTTTCCATGTAGATTATGTTACTTTTTTGAATTTTTAAAGTCAGTTAATATTTAGCTGAAAAAAAAAACAAAATTCGATCTATTCAGCTGGAACTAGAAGCAAGTGTTATATAACGTTAGTAGATGTGAATATTTAAATACTAGATTTGGTAAAAAAAAATTGTATGGAGCTCAACAACGATTTTAAAATTATTTTGCCAAACAGATAGTATAAATTAATTACTGTATGAGATCTTCAATTTTTTGAATATGTAAATATTAAGCTGAGATACAAGGGAATGAAGAAACTTGAAAACAATGATAATGAATTTCATGATTTGGAATATTTGCTGTGAATGGAGCTGGTGCTGAAGTCCATTTAAAAATTTGCCTTATCTTACTTTATTTGAAGAGAAAACTATATTGATTGCTAATGATATTTTATGCTTTATTCAGTATGGAACCTCAGGCAATGTGATGCCAGAACCTGAAAATCATTCAAAACTTAAAAGATGAAATAAATAAAATATGTATATTACACCTAAAATTGGTTATTTCCCTGCTCATTTACTCAATTATTTGCCTGCCCTGACTCATGGTGAAATATTACAGTGTTTTGTGTCCCAAATTATTATGACAGGGGTTTCACGTGCTCCCAGAAAGTAGGTTCATGAACTGCTCTCCCCGAATGCGCTGAATGTGCCCGTTTACTACGGATGCCCCTAAGTGTGAGAGTGCCAATAATATTCCCTCGCTCTCTTCAGAACATCCGACATGATGGTAGATCAATAAAGAACTAAGCTAATTAGACAAAACACTAGTCACCCCCTCGTGACGCCACGCTGTTCACATTGAAGCACTGCAAGTGGTGTAGAATTGATACCAAGTGGTCATGTCAACTTGTATCTGTGTTGTGTATATGCCAGGTGGTTGTATGGAACCAGTGCAATAAGATGTAGATACTTGATAGAAAGGTAGGGAGCAGCTATTGCTTCGAAATAACTGAGGCAACATCGTGATTAAAGTTGCACGATTTGTTGATGCGTCTGTTCCCGATTGTCTAACGCGTCTACTAGGAACGATGTACATCTCTCAGCCACCCAACAGTTAATAAGAAAAGTGGTCGTATCAGATGAAAATCGTAAAACTCCCGAATATAGATTGGAACGTCTATGGATTCATTGCACAAGGTGCAGACAGAGAGCCTTGCGAATTACTTTTGAACAAGTTTTCCGAAAACTGTCTTGAGCGGCTAGTTGAGCAGCCCATACGCAATGGAAATATCTGAGACGTTGTGGTTACAAACAGCCTGGAACTTATCGATGGCGTCAGTGTAGAGACAGGGATTAGTGACCACGATGTCATCATAGCGACTATGGTTACGGAAGTTAATAAAACAGTCAAGAAAGCAAGTTCAAAATGGTTCAAATGGCTCTGAGCACTATGGGACTCAACTGCTGTGGTCATCAGTCCCCTAGAACTTAGAACTACTTAAACCTAACTAACCTAAGGACATCACACACAGCCATGCCCGAGGCAGGATTCGAACCTGCGACCGTAGCAGTCGCACGGTTCCGGACTGCGCGCCTAGAACCGCGAGACCACCGCGGCCGGCCAAAGCAAGTAAAGTGTTTCCACTAGAAGGAGCAGACAAAGAGTTGTTAGTATCACAATTACACCATCAAATGCGATCATTTAGTTCCATTGTGATGGACGTAGAAGAATTAAAGGCCAAATTTAAAAATGATGTAAATCGTGCTCCGGATAAATATTTGCTTAGCAAGTGGATTAAAGACGGGAAAGATTCACCGCGTCTTAGCAACGAAATTCGGAAAATACTGAGAAAACAAAGGCTGTTGCGTTCTCGGTTCAGAAGAGAACGTGCAAATGACGATAGGGAAAGATTAGTAAAGATTCGTGCGAGACATACAGGGTGGTCCACTGATCGTGACCGGGCCAAATATCTCACGAAACAAGTATCCAACTAAAAAACTACAAAGAACGAAACTTGTCCAGCTTGAAATGGGAAACCAGATGGCGCTATGGTTGGCCCGCTAGATGGCGCTGCCATAGGTTGGTTCAAATGGCTCTGAGCACTATGGGACTTAACTTCTGAGGTCATCAGTCCTCTAGAACTTAGAACTACTTAAACCTAACTAACCTAAGGACATCACACACATCCATGCCCTAGGCAGGATTCGAACCTGCGACCGCAGCGGCCGCACGGTTCCTGACTGTAGCGCCTAGAATCGCTCAGCCACTCCGGCCGGCTGCTGCCATAGGTCAAACGGATATCAACTGCGTTTTTTTAAATATGAACCCCCATTTTTATTACATATTCGTGTAGTACGTAAAGAAATATAAATGTTTTAGTTGGACCACTTTTTTCGCTTTGTGATAGATGGCGCTGTAATAGTCACAAACATATGGCCCACAATTTTAGACGAACAGTTGATAACAGGTAGGTTTTTTAAATTAAAACACAGAACGTAGGTATGTCTGAACATTTTATTTCGGTTGTTACAATGTGATACATGTACCTTTGTGAACTTATCATTTCTGAGAACGCATGCTGTAAATACCACACCAATGCAATAAATGCTCAAAATGATGTCCGTCAACCTCAATGCATTTGGCAATACGTGTAACGAAAATCCTCTCAACAGCGAGTAGTTCCCCTTCCGTAATGCTCGCACATGCGTTAACAATGCGCTGACGCATGTTGTCAGGGGTTGTCGGTGGACCACGACAGCAAATGTCCTTCAACTTTCCCCACAGAAAGACATCCGGGGACGTCAGATCCGGTCAACGCGAGGGTCATGCTTCGACGACCATACCACCTGTCATGAAATATGCTATTCAATACCGCTTCAACCGCACGCGAGCTATGTGTCGGACATCCATCATGTAGGAAGTACATTACCATTCTGTCATGCAGTGAAACATCTTGTAGTAACATCGATAGAACATTACGTAGGAAATCAGCGCCGGCCGCGGTGGTCTCGCGGTTCTAGGCGCGCAGTCCGGAACCGTGCGACTGCTACGGTCGCAGGTTCGAATCCTGCCTCGGGCATGGATGTGTGTGTTGTCCTTAGGTTAGTTAGGTTTAAGTAGTTCTAAGTTCTAGGGGACTGATAACCACAACAGTTGAGTCCCATAGTGCTCAGAGCCATTTGAACCATTTTTTTGAGGAAATCAGCATACGTTGCACCATTTAGATTGCCATCGATAAAATGGGGGCCAATTATCCTTCCTCCTCACCAAGGTCGCTGATGTTCCACTTGTCGCAGCCATCGTGTATTTTGCGTTGCCCAATAGTGCATATTATGCCGGTTTACGTTACCGCTTTTGGTGAATGACGCTTCGTCGCTAAATAGAACGCGTGCAAAAAATCTGTCATCGTCCCGTAGTTTTTCTTGTGTCCAGTGGCAGAACTGTACACGACTTTCAAAGTCGTCGCCATGCAATTCCTGGTGCATAGAAATATGGTTCCGGGTGCAATCGATGTTGATGTAGCATTCTCAACACCGACGTTTTTGAGTTTCCCAATTCTCGCGCAATTTGTCTGCTACTGATGTGCGGATTAGCCGCGACAGCAGCTAAAACACCTACTTGGGCATCATCATTTGTTGCAGGTCGTGGGTGACGTTTCACGTGTGACTGAACACTTCCTGTTTCCTTAAATAACGTAACTATCCGGCGAACGGTCCGGACACTTGGATGATGTCGTCCAGGATACCGATCAGTATACATAGCACACGCCCGTTGGGCATTTTGATCACAATAGCCATACATCAACACGATATCGACCTTTTTCGCAATTGGTAAACAGTCCATTTTAACACGGGTAATGTATCACGAAGAAAATACCGTCCGCACTGGCGGAATGTTATGTGATACCACGTACTTATATGTTTGTGACCATTACATCGCCATCTATCACAAAGCGAAAAAAGTGGTCCAACTAAAACATTGATATTTCTTTACGTACTACACGAATATGTAATAAAAAATGGGGGTTCCTATTTTTAAAAAAACGCAGTTGATATCCGTTTGACCTATGGCAGCGCCATCTAGCTGGTCAACCATAGCGCCATCTTGCTTCGCCCTTCAAGCTAGACGAGTTTCGTTCTTTGTAGTTTTTTCGTTTGATGCTTATTTCGTGAGATATTTGGGCCGGTCACTATCAATGGACCACCCTGTACTGCAACTGCCACCACTATACCTGGCTGAGAACCAGAGAAAATTGTGGTCTATGTACAGTGGCTACGTGGGTCTGAAGTTCCATCCAGTAACTTATTGATCAATCTGGATGGCAGCTGAGACAGCAAAATGAAAGCCAAAGTTTTGATTCCGCTTATAAGTTATCGTGCACAAGGAAGAATCGTACAAACGTACAGTCATTTGACCATCGCACAGAGTACAGTACGGATGACATAGTAATAAGAATCCCTGGCGTAGGCAAACAATCTAAAGACTTGAAAACAAATAAGCCTCCATGCCCGAGTGGAATCCGGTTTTACAAAGAGCACTCTACGGCACTGGCGCCTTACGTAGCTTCCATTTATCGCGGATCTCTCGCCCAGCACAAGTCCCAAGCGACTGGAAAAAAGCTCAGGTGACTCTTGTATTTAAGAATGGTAAAAGAGCGGACCCGCATTACAGACCAATATCGTTACATTCTGAGTTCGAACATGAAGAAGTTCCTAGAGAACGAATATCATGTAGGCTCTGAATCAGCAGAGTTTCAGGAAACATCGGTCGTGTGAAATTCAGCTTGCCCTTTTCTCACGTGATATACTGTCAACTGTGGACGAAAGGCAACAGACTGGTTCCATATTCCTAGATTTCCGAAAAGCGTTCATCACGGTACTCTGTTAACGAAAGTACGAACACACAGAATAGGTTGGTGGATATGTGAGTGGCTGTAGCCCAATATGTTGTCCTCGATGGCGAGTGTTCATCAGAGACGAGGGCATCATCAGGAGGCAAAGTGTGTTAGGGCCACTATTATTTTTATATACACACGATGTGGCGGACAGGGTGGGCAGCAATCTGCGGCTGTTTGCTCATGATGCTGTTGTGTATAGGAAAGTGTCGAAGATGAGTGACTATAAGATAGTTGGAAACGAATTAGACAAAATTTCTCGTTGCTGTGGAGAACGTCAAACGGCTCTAAATGCAGAAAAAAATAAGTTAGTACGGATGTGTAGGAAAAACAAACCTGTAATTTTCGGATACAGCACTAGTAGTGTCCCCCTTAACAGAGTAGCATCGTTTAAATATCTAGGCGTAACATTGCAAAGCGATATGAAATGGAATGAGCGTGTGCGGACTGTGGTAGGGAAGGCGAATGATCGACTTCGGTTCATTGGGAGAATTTTTGGGAAGTGTGGTTCATCTGTAAAAGGAGACGAATTATAGGACGCCACTGTGACCTATTCTTGAGTACTGCTCGACTGTTTGGGATCTGCATCAAGTCGGATTAAAGGATGACAGGGAAGCAATTCAGAGTCGTGCTGTAGATTTGTGACGGGTAGGTTCCAATAAAACGCAAGTGATATGGAGATGCTTCGGGAACTCAAAGCCAAATTCCTGGAGAAATTCATGTCAAGAAACGGTACTGAGAAAATTTAGAGAACCAGCATTTGACGCTGACTGCCCAAACATTCTACTGCCGCCAACATACATTTCGCGTAAGGACCACGAAGATAAGATAGGGAAATTAGGGCTCATTCGGATCACTGAGTTGATAAAAGTCTTGGGATAGTGAAATGCACAGATACATGTGGCAATAGTATCGAATACGTAAGGTAGATAAGGGGTGTACTGGCGGATCTGTGATTTGTGTTCAGGCGTTTCATGTGAAAGGTTTCTGACGTGATTTTGGCCTCACGACGGGAATTAACAGACTCTGAACGAGGAACGGTAAATGGAGGACGCAAGGGATATTCCATTTCAAAAATCGTTAGGCAATTTAATATTCCGAGATCGACAGAGTAAAGAGAGTGCCGAATACGCCAAATGTCAGGCATTACCTCTCACCACGGAAGGCGAATGATCGACTTCGGTTCATTGGGAGAATTTTTGGAAAGTGTGGTTCATCTGTAAAAGGAGACGAATTATAGGGACGCCACTGTGACCTATTCTTGAGTACTGCTCGACTGTTTGGGATCTGAATCACGTCGGATTAAAGGATGACAGGGAAGCAATTCAGAGTCGGGCTGTAGATTTGTGACGGGTAGTCGATGGCCTTCACTTGATCGAGAGTATTTACGTAGAGATGTCAGCGCTAGCAGCCAATAAACACTCCGTGAAATAACAGCAGAAATTAATGTGGGACTTCCGATGAACGTATCCGTCTGGAAAGGCGAGATTTGGCGTTAATGAGCTAT
This sequence comes from Schistocerca nitens, assembly GCF_023898315.1. Classification (NCBI taxonomy): domain Eukaryota; kingdom Metazoa; phylum Arthropoda; class Insecta; order Orthoptera; family Acrididae; genus Schistocerca; species Schistocerca nitens. The sequence continues at coordinate 215,864,627 of NC_064615.1, read as the reverse complement.
GGCAGCATACAACCAATGCGAGTGTCATTGCTAATAGTACCTCGCCTGCAGCGCCTCTCCTGGGCACGTGACCATATCGTTTGGACCCTAGATGACTGGAAAACCGTGGCCTGGTATGATGACTCCCGATTTCAGTTGGTATGAGCTGATGGTAGGATCCGAGTATGGCACAGACCCCACGGTACTATGGACCCAAGTTGTCAACAACACACCGTGCAAGCCGGTGGTGGCTCCGTAACGATGTGGACTGTGCTCACTTGGAATGAACTGGATCCTCTGGTCCAGCTGAACCGATCATGGTTATGTGCGGCCACTTGGAGAGCATTTGCAGCCACTGATGGACTACAAGTTCCCAAACGACGATGACATTTTTATGGGTAACAATGCACCATGTCACTGGGCCGTAATTGTTTGTGACTGGCTTGAAGAACATTCTGGACAGTTCGAGCGAATGATTTCGCCAACCAGATCGCCCGACATGAATCCCATTGATCATTAGTGGACATAATCGAGAAGTCAGTTCGTGCACAAAATCCTGCTACCGGCAATGCTTTCGCGATAATATATAGCTACAGAGGCAGCATGGCGCAGTATTTCTGGGGGAACTTACGTCTCGTTGGGTCCGTGCCACATCGAGTTGTTGCACTACGCCGGGGAATAGGACGTCTGACACGATATTAGTAGGCATTCCATGACTTTTGTCACCTCACCGTATAGATAGCCATTTTTCTATCGCTCTCTCTGCGAGTGGAACAGGAAAGGAAACGGCTATAGGTCGTACGGCTTATCTCGCCACCCACCCTCCAGTGGCTTGCGGAGAATATATGTAAATGTTGATGTAAATGCAGATCCTAAGCAACAGGGACCGGGGATGAATGTCACGTCTTCTCAACAAATTTCCGTGTACAGATTGTGAAGGGAACTAAATCCAGTAAAAAAAACAGAAGTAAAACAGAAGTAATATCCGGCGTTCTCCAAGGAAGTGTTATAGGTCCTCAATTGTTCCTGATCTATATTAACGACATATGAGACAATCTGAGTAGCCGTCTTAGATTTTTTGCAGATGATGCTGTCATTTACCGTCTTGTAAAGTCATCGGATTATCAAAACGACTTGCAAAATGATTTAGATAAGATATCTGTAAGCTGCGTAAAGTGGCAATTGACCATGAATAAAGAAAAGTGTGAAGTTATCCACATGATTACTAAAAGAAGCCAGCTAAATTTCGATTACGCGATAAGTCTGAAGGCTGTAAATTCAACTAAATGCTTAGGGATTACAATTACAAATAACATAAATTGGAACGATCACATAAACAATATTGTGGGTAGAGCAAACCAAAGACTGCGATTCATTGGCAGAACGCTTAGAAGGTGCAACAGGTCTACTAAAGAGACTGCTTACACCACGCTCGTCCGCCCCATTCTGGAGTATTGCTGTGCGTTGTGGGATCTGCATCAAGAGGGACTGACGAATGACATCGAAAAAGTACAAAGAAGGGCAGTTCGTTTTGTATCATTGCGAAATAGGGGAGATAGTGTCACAGACATCATACGTGAATTTGAATGGCAGTCATTAAAACAAAGGCGTTTTTCGTGGCGATGGGACCTCCTCATGAAATTTCAATCACCAGTTTACTCCTCCGATTGCGAAAACATTCTGTTGGCTCCCACCTACATAGGGAGAAATGATCATCACGACAAAATAAGAGAAACCAGGGCTCGCACAGAAAAATTTAAGTGCTTGTTTTTATCGCGTGTGCGTTCGAGAGTGGAACGGTAGGGAGACAGCTTGAAGGTTGTTCATTGAACCCTCTGCCAGGCACTTTATTGTGAATAGTAGAGTAATCACGTAGATGTAGATGTAGAATCTGGAGCCTGATATCTCTAAGAGGGACGTTGCTCAAAGTGGTCCATGCGGCTGTAATTCTTCGATGGGCCAGACAATAGAAATACAGCTGTGGTATCGTCCGACGAGTTGCGATTTTGCCTCTCTCCAAATTACGCAAGGCGTCTAGTAGACAGACTACCTAACGAGCCGTTTAGCCCACTGTGAATGGAGAGTCTAGTTCAGGCCGCAGATAGTTCTGTGATCTTTCGGGGGTGCCTTTCGTCGATGACTCGTATTCAGTCATACAGATTACCATGAACTGAACCAGGACGTTTCACATTATCCGTCACCAACTGTTGTTCTTTCTTCTACATCTACATCTACACTTACACTCCGCAAGCCACCCAACGGTGTGTGGCGGAGGGCACTTTACGTGCCACTGTCATTACCTCCATTTCCTGTTCCAGTCGCGTATGGTTCGCGGGAAGAACGACTACCGGAAAGCCTCCGTGCGCGCTCGAATCTCTCTAATTTTACATTCGTGATCTCCTCGGGAGGTATAAGTAGGGGAAAGCAATATATTCGATACCTCATCCAGAAACCCATCCTCTCGAAACCTGGACAGCAAGTTACACCGCGATGCAGAGCGCCTCTCTTGCAGAGTCTGCCACTTGAGTTTGCTAAACATCTCCGTAACACTATCACGCTTACCGAATAACCCTGTGACGAAACGCGCCGCTCTTCTTTGGATCTTCTCTACCTCCTCCGTCAACCCGACCTGGTACGGATCCCCCCTGATGAGCAATACTCAAGTAGAGGTCGAACGAGTGTTTTGTAAGCCACCTCCTTTGTTGATGGACTAAATTTTCTAGGAGTCTCCCAATGAATTTCAACCTGGTACCCGCCTTACCAACAATTAATTTTATATGATCATTCCACTTCAAATCGTTCCGTACGCATACTCCCAGATATTTTACAGAAGTAACTGCTACCAGTGTTTGTTCCGCTATCATATAATCATACAATAAAGGATTCTTCTTTCTACGTATTCGCAATACATTACATTTGTCTATGTTAAGGGTAAGTTGCCACTCCCTGCACCAAGTGCCTATCAGCTGCCGATCTTCCTGCATTTCGCTGCAATTTTCTAATGCTGCAACTTCTCTGTATACTACAGCATCATCCGCGAAAAGCCGCATGGAACTTGCGACACTATCTACTTCTATGTCTTCATGCTGAGTACGCTCCCACCTTCCAAGGTGAAAAATGTCGTGTCCGCAGTACCGCTCGTATAAATGGCTGGTGCGACGGACACGCACCTCGACTTGTCCGATGAATCAACCGATCTTAGTCACGTAGAGAAAAACTGGCGCTACAATTGTGTTCAGAACTTAACCAGAAAAGTAACTTTCGCGTGATGCTTCACTTCCTAGTAACATAGCTCTATGAAACTTGGACCAGAAATAGAAACAAATGCTACACTAAGTACAGCAGGTAACTGAAAGAAATACACAACGAGACGAACAGAAATGGTAGTTTTATTCAAAGACTCCACCATTAATGATAGTCCCTGGACATTACAAAAGGCAAAACGTGGAATTTAATAGGATGTGTGATACCCACTGACTGACGGCAATGCATGCTCTGCAACGAGCTACGATGCTAACCACAATGGCGGTACGGAGTTCTTGTAGCAGGGCGTTCCATTACCCCACCAAGCCTGGTTGACAACTAAACTTTTCATGTACTGACGACTAAACTATTCCTGTACTGACACGTTCCTTGACCTTGGAGATTTGCTCCTCAATTTGGTCCTAGGGAACTAGAGGTGTAAAATAAATAAATATATGGCCGTTGGCGTACGCGGACGTGCTGCAGTACGCCTTCCCAATGCATTCGCCATGTGCTCGATGGTATTTGAGTCGGGGGATGGGCAGGTCGGTCCATTCGCCGTATACCTCTCGTTCCCAGAGCTCACCCTGTGGTGTTCGACGCGGTTGTGCAGTGTCACCCATAACAATGAAGTCAGGGTCGAATACAAATGGGGAAGGAAGTACATTGTTACGAAGTGTTCGCTAATGGGTGAACCGCGATCAAAGATTTGGAGGGCAGTACGCACAAGCAACGTTATGTCCCCTCACACCGTAACACCACTATCACCAAAATGATCATGTTCGACAATGCTGGACGCATCCTCATACGGCGAGGTGGGAATGCACCCAGGAACACTGTTCAGTTCTTTCTACGCACAGTCCAAGTTTCATCGAGCTATGTAACTCGGCAATGATTCGCCATGCAAAAATTACTTTCGGCCTTTTGCGCAGCAGTTTATTTGGAAGAGCAGGTGAAACAAGGAATTAGCATCCCCGATGTTTGGTATCCCCCTGGACGTAATCATCAATGAGTACTTTCAGGTGAATATGGTATAACTGAATAAACTCGTGGACTCTGTTCATCGCCGCACTGAAGCCAAAATGAAGCCTAGAGTCAGTGACGTTCCATGACGGTGGCAAACTGTTTATCCAGTCACTGTTAGTCACTGATTTTGAAATCTAACACCATAGGGTTCCTTTCAGTTTCATAGGCATTATCTTTCATTTATCCACATCCAATGAGAACTGTCTGCCATTCATTATATATATTGGAAATTTTGGATTGTTACTGCTGTATTCTTTACTGTCTTGTTTGATTCTCAACTGACTTCACAATTTCTTCTCGCAAAATCACTCATCCGTCTTCCATAACAGTTCTTTCTTTGGTTTCAGTCAATATTTACCTAATGCTCCTCTTGAAACTCTCAACATCCCCTTGTTCTTTCAATTTATCCAGTTTACTTTATCTCTTTAAATTCCTACGTTTAAACAATTTATTTAGTTTTAACCAGCTATGCATATCGAATAGCTATCTATACCTCCATCATCTACATCTACACTACAAATTTTGCCAGTGTCTAGCAATATGACGGCCTATGGTCTTTTGACTTACAATTGTAGTAATTCTAACTAAAGTGTATGTATTAGAATGAAATGGTAATTAAATCAACACCCTAAGCTGTCAACAGGCGTCGATATACATCAACGGGGACAGTTCAAAATGTGTGCCCCGAGCGGGACCTGAACCAGGGATCTCCTGCCTACCTGGCAAACGCTCTAACCATCTGATCCACCGAGGGCACAGGTGGTAGTGCGACTGCAGGGATTTATCCCTTGTACGCTCCCCGTGAGACCCACATTCCCTACTTAAGTCCACACACTACATTCGTAGTGCCCCTGCCCACTACACTCATTACTCGCGGCTGACAATCTTACAGAGTCCCGTAGGAGTTCGGGCAATGCGTGTGCATCCACCACGGAAGAAGGTCAATGGCTGGTTAGCCTTGACTATATGAAGATGGTACCATCTCCATATATGAATATATTAGGTTGGGACGCTTTTCCGTAAGTTTAATAAACACTACAGAGACACATAACAGAGACTTCAGTCATCAATAACATAACCTCTTTTATTATTTACAACAGCCTACGAACGCTGGGGTAACTTTCTTAGTGGACATCACATGGGTTTGAAGCGAAGAACTCGTCGCGTCATGTTCGGAACGCATTTCCATCCAGAAAGTAAGTTTCTTAAACGTTGTTCGATTGAGAGCGAAAAGGTAAAAATCTGACGGCGCAAGATCAGGGGAATAAGGTGGGTGCGGTATTGCTTTCCAGCCTAGAGCCTGTATAGTGTTTTTTTTGTCAGTGTAACAGAAACCGGGCGGGCGTTATCGTGGAGTAGCATCACTTCCCGCAGTCTTCCTGGTCGTTGTTCTCCGATAGCGTCTAAATTCAAATGGCTCTGAGCACTATGGGACTTAACTCTTGAGGTCACCAGTCCCCTAGAACTTAGAACTACTTAAACCTAACTATCCTCAGGACATCACACACATCCATGCCCGAGGCAGGATTCGAACCTGCGACCGTAGCAGTCGCGCGGTTCCGGACTGAAGCGCCTAGAACCGCATGGCCACCGCGGCCGGCTCCGATAGCGCCTTCAAGACGTCTTAGTTGTAGACAATAAATGTCAACAGTGACGGGTACACCTCGGAGAAGCAATTCGCTGTAAAACACACAGTCACGGTTCCACCAGACGCATAATATTATCTTTGTGGATGCGTGCAGGTCTTTGTACGGGAATTGCTGATTTCTTTCCCTTATGCTAGCATAAAAACACCATTTCTCGTCGCCAGTAACGATACATGATAGGAATGGTCGGTGTTGCTCACGAGCCAGTTGGTGACCAGTAAGCAGAGATGCACACATGGCCACCCGATGATTTTTTTAAATTTGGTTTAGAGGTTGAGGTACCCGTGCAGTCGATTTTTCACTCTTCCCCATTGCATGCAGATGCCTTTCGATGCTGGAATGATCACATTTCATCAAATTTGGTATTTCTCGAACACAATGACGTGAATTATTGTGGATTAATCCGTATCACTGTGGATTAATGCATTTAAACGATCTTCATCAAACCCGGAAGGTCTTCCTGAACGTGGAGAGTCAATATCCAAACAATCCTCTAAAAACGATAAAACCATTTTCTTGCCATGCTTTATCCAATGGAATTATCTCCATACACGGTGGAAATGTTTCTGCCTACCTCTGCTGCAGCCACCACTTTACTGAAGTTAAACAGGAGAATATGTCGGAAATGTTCCGATTTCCCCACTTTCCACTCAATTTCCTACCGTCCACAGCCCCACTCACTATATTCAAAAGCAAAATGACAATATGTAAACTCAAACAGCACTAGAGCACTACAAATAAAAAACGACGCTCGATAAATGAACCCACAGCAAGCGGAATAGCAACATGCAAAACAAAAACACTACGAACTTATCCATCAACCTAATATTAATTTTATGTATAAAAATTGAACTCCTTTTAATACATTTAAATTCTAAAATTACTTGTTTAACATTGTGAGGAATAAAATAAAATGGAAAAAAGTTGGTAGCACGGATCGATCCCGAGCCGACGTATTTCCAGTGGGTGTGCTTGACCGTTAGGTTACTTCGCCGTTAAGTGAACTGCTGTTCAAAAATCCCATATACTATATGTGTGAATCTTTAGAAAGCGTTTCACTTTTTCCTACGGCCCACTCAAGCGATATGGTCTAGAAACCCGAAAGGGGCATCTACCCTCTTCTGCTCACGTTGTTTGAGACAAATTGGTAAGCCTCGTCCCACGCCTTCCTGTTGTTGGATTTACATTTGGAGAAGATCTAAATCCCACTATCTCCTCCAAAGATCTAGTGAAAAATGGCCTTTTTACCTGATCGTCTATGGATCATCTACAGAAAACGTGTCCATACTAAGTTTCCTCATATATTCACTTATTTCTGTTCTGTTCATAAACAACATGACATCGATGCAAAGAACGACTTATGAGTCAGTGTTGCCACCTTGACCCTAGCCAGAAACAATGCAGTGCCATCTTGGAGACATCCGCACATCTGTCGTTTGCTGAAGCCACAACTGGGCATGAAAGTGTTACTGCTAAAAAAGACACCCGTTTCAGCTGAGGCTGCTGTTTTTATTCTAGGCTATAGAGACATCTTTTCCATGGTATCAAACAAGCCCACAGTCAGAATTACTACGTGTCCAACGACCCAAATATTGGATAAATTACATTATGTTGATGGCAAATAATACGCATATTTCAGAGCATCCAAATGACCTTGGGAATCCTTCATAATTTCCCGATTCTGACTGTATGTAAATTGTGTTTACAATGTTTCTATGGGGACGGGTTGAAAGGGATGGAAAGGGCTGGAAACGTACAAAAACAAAAATCACCAGAAAAATGCAAATATAAAAATCTAACAAAATGTTATGATGATGAACATCAAACGATTCCATTTGATCAGAAGCTTCCAAAACTGTAGTTGGATTTTGTCTAAGCAAAGTATTATAGAAGTTGTTGATACGTCCTTATTGATGCTTGAATTAATTAATAGTATTTAAAACAAATTCTTTTAAATTTATGAAATGATCTGTACTACTTCAGCCACTTTTTACTAATATTTAATTAGCTCGACACATTGCGGTAGCCTGCTGTTATCACAGGTGCGTTCCTGTTACATGTAAATTACATTGATCTGAAATGCAATTAGGTTCATTTGCTGTGTGCCAGTGAAATTATGTATCGAAATGCAATCCTGTACAGAAAGATACATACTCTTTAATGTGTATATTTAGAGATTTGCTTGTTTAAATCATTTCGTTAGTGCATTTTTGTTGGAAATTTAGTTGTCTGTCACACAGACCACAGTGACAAACACATAGTAGCTTAACATTTTGACATACACTTGTTCACATAGTTCAAGAGTCTTAACTGATACGGTTAACTAGTTGCAATTGCTAACAAGGGAACCTCCCCATCGCACCCCCCTTAGATTTAGTTATAAGTTGGCACAGTGAATAGGCCTTGAAAAACGAAACACAGATCAATCGCGAAAACAGGAAGAAGTTGTGTGGAACTATGAAAAAAATAAGCAAAATATGCAAACTGAGTAGCCCATGCGTAAGATAGGCAATATTAAGAAGAGTGTGAGCCCAAGAACGCCGTGGTCCCGTGATTAGCGTGAGCAGCTGCGGAACCAGAGGTCCTTGGTTCAAGTCTTCCCTCGAGTGACAAATTTACTTTATTTATTTTCGCAAAGTTATGATCTGTCCGTTCGTTCACTGGCGTCTCTGTTCACTGTAATAAGTTTAGTGCGATTAGTAGACGAAAGGACGTGCCTCTCCAATGGGAACCGAAAACATTTGATCGCAACGTCGTAGGTCAACCGATTCCTCTACAGGAAAACACGTCTGATTTATTCTATACGACACTGGTGACGGCATGTGCGTCACATGAGAGGAATATGTTGTCGAATGGGTAGAAAGATTCTTCTACCTTGCCCGATTTAAGATTTGTTGTGGATGTTATAATCACTCCCAAAAAAGTGATGAAAACATAACGGACGGACGGATAATAGTTGTCTGAAAATAAAAAATTAAAATATTTCACTTGAGGGCAGACTTGAACCAAGGACCTCTGGTTCTACAGCTACTCACCCTAACCACGGGGCCACGGCTCTCCTGAGCTCACAAACTCCTTGATGTTGCCTATGTTGCACATGGACTACTCAGTTTGTGTATTTTGCTTATTTTTTCATAGTTCCGCACAGCTTCTTCCTGTTTTCTTGATTGATCTGTGTTCAGTTTTTCAATGCCTATCCACTGTGCAACTTATAACTAAATCTGAGGCGGTGCGATGGGGAGGTTCCCTTGTAAGATAGTAATACACAGTGCAGATGGAACCTTTTCTGCATAGACACATTTACGTCACGGCATATATCACGTAACTGCAACGGCCTTGCCGCAGTGGATACACCGATTCCCGTCACATTACCGAAGTTAAGCACTGTCGGGCGTGGCCGGCACTTGGATGGGTGTCCTTCCGGGCCGCAACGCGCTGTTGTCATTTTTCGGGGTGCACTCAGCCTCGTGATGCCAATTGAGATGCTACTCGACCGAATAGTAGCGGCTCCGGTCAAAGAAAACCATCATAACGACCGGGAGAGCGGTGTGCTGACCACACGCCCCTCCTATCTGCATCCTCAGCTGAAGACGATACGGCGGTCGGATGGTCCCCATGGGCCACTTGTGGCCTAAAGACGGAGTGCCTTTTCTTTTCTTTATAAGTCTTTGAAGAAATTAATATTGTTACTTTGTAGGTTATCATTTAGTACATGTTACGATCTACTGATTTCGTATAAATCTTGTGTTCCTTGTCCATTTTATGCGATATACGGAAACGGAATTGGTGGCCAATGTCCTGATTGTGCGTGGCTATTGTTGATTTATTTGTTTATGTGGTTGCGTTAGCCACTTATATGTTGAATATATAAGAAACTATCAGCCTCGATTGCGGTAATGAAACCAACCTTTACCTAGGTTTCAGCCCAAGCAATTGAGGCTTCTTCAGAAGATATATCTGATTCTATAATATGTCTAGGGGACTGATGACCTCAGCAGTTAAGTCCCGCAGTGCTCAGAGCCATTTTTGAACTAAAACTTCTATGTTGACTGTATGAGGAGTATTCAATAAGTAATGCAACTGTTTTTTTCTGAAATCAGATTGTTTTTATTCAGAATTCCAGTACACCATGTTATTCCCCACTCTTTTGGCTACAAAACCCTATTTTACAACATAAGCTCCGTTCAGTACGACGGCACCTCACTGGGGGGCCTGTATGCCCGCATGGTACCAATCATCCACGTACTGCTTCCCGCGGAGTGCATTCTTCACTGGGCCAACCGGATGGAAGTCTTAGATGGCGAGGAACCCAGTGGCCACACACCTTTGAGTATCCCAACTAGCGGACTAACGTGTCAGCACTGCTAACAGAATATATGCAGTTGCGCAGCAAGGTGTTTGATTGTGATCCGTCGATCTCGTCGAATGAGTGTCCCACACGTTCCAGCATTGTAGGGGTCACAGCTGTGTACAACTGGTCGGCACGCGAGAGATCGGACAAGTTTGCGCGACCTTGTTGCGATGATGACAGACGTCTCGGAGCCAAAACGACTCACTGTGCTTTTGGTAAATGCCAGTTGTTCGCAGACATTCTACAAGCCCCTACGGGTCTCTGCCATGCTCTGGATTTCCGACAAAAGGGACTCAATGAGAACTCTCTTCATGGAACTCACCTCCGCTACAGACACTACTTTCTTTCTTTCTTTCTTTGTCTGAGCCTCGTCCCGCAGTTAAGGGTCGGCCATGGTTAAGCGGATGTTGCAAATGTCCGCGAGTCGTGTAACTGAGGCGGTACGTGAGGACCAGCCCGGTATTCACCTAGGGGGGTGTGGAAAACCGCCTAAAAATCACATCCAGGCTGACAGGCACACCGGCCCTTCGTCGTTAATCCGACGGGCGGATTCGATCCAGGGCTGGCGCGCCCACCTGAGTCCAGGAAGCACCGCGTTATTGCTATCCTGGCGGGTGTTACAGATGCTACTTTAAAGGCTACGTATAGCGCCGCCACCTATCGGAACTTTATGGATCTATAGAGCCTGAAGCGGGAATATTCCACTATGTGCTACAAAAAACTCCGCATTTTTTTTTCAACCGAAATTGGCCGAGGAAAACTGTGTTGCATTACTTATTGAACACTCCAAAAGACAGACCAAATAATAAAACCTAAAACTTAAGAAAAAAGCTGGAAAATAAACTTAATGAAAAGGATCAATATGATTACGTCACGACCAATTATTACACTACTGGCCATTAAAATTGCTACACCACGAAGATGACGAGCTACAGACGCGAAATTTAACCGACAGGAAGAAGATGCTGTAATATGTAAATGATTAGCTTTTCAGAGCATTCACACAAAGTTGGCGCCGGTGGCGAGACCTACAACGTGCTGACATGAGGAAAGTTTCCAACCGATTTATCATACACAAACAGCAGTTGACCTGCGTTGCCTGGTGAAACGTTGTTGTGATGGCTCGTGTAAGGAGGAGAAATGCGTACCATCACGTTTCGAACTTTGATAAATGTCGGATTGTGGCCTATCGCGATTGCGGTTTATCGTATCGCGACATTGCTACTCGCGTTGGTCGAGATCCAATGACTGTTAGCAGAATATGGAATCGGTGGGTTCAGGAGGGTAATACGGCACGCCGTGCTGGATCCCAAAGGCCTCGTATCACTACCAGTCGAAATGACAGGCATCTTATCCGCATGGCTGTAACGGATCGTGCAGCCACGTCTCGATCACTGAGTCAACAGATGGGGACGTTTGCAAGACAACAACCATCTACACGAACAGTTCGACGACGTTTGCAGCAGCATGGACTATCAGCTCACAGACCATGGCTGCGGATACCCTTGACGCTGCATCACAGACAGGAGAGCCTGCGATGGTGTACTCAACGACGAACCTGGGTGCACGAATGGCAAAACATCATTTTTTCGGATGAATCCAGGTTCTGTTTACGGCATCATGATGGTCGCATCCGTGTTTGGCGACATCACGCTGAACGCACATTGGAAGCGTGTATTCGTCATCGCTATACTGGCGTATCACCCGGCATGAAGGTATGGGGTGCCATTGGTTACACGTCTCGGTCACCTCTTGTTCGCATTGACGGCACCTTGAACAGTGGACGTTACATCTCAGATGCGTTACGACCCGTGGCTCTACCCTTCATTCGATCTCTGCGAAACCCTACATTTCAGCAGAATAATGCACGACCGCATGTTGTAGGTCCTGTAAGGGCCTTTCTGGATACAGAAAATGTTCGACTGCTGCCCTGGCCATCACATTCTCCAGATCTGTCACCAATTGAAAACGTCAGGTCAATGGTGGCCGAGCAACTGGTTCGTCACAATACGCCAGTCACTACTCTTGATGAACTGTGGTATCGTGTTGAAGCTGCATGGGCAGCTGTACCTGTACACGCCATCCAGGCTCTGACTCAATTCCCAGGCGTATCAATGCCGTTATTACGGCCAGAGGTGGTTATTCTGGGTACTGATTTCTCAGGATCTATGCACCGAAGTTGCGTGAAAATGTAATTACATGTCAGTTCTAGTATAATATATTTGTCCAATGTATACCCGTTTCTCATCTGCATTTCTTCTTGGTGTAGCAATTTGAAATGGCCAGTTGTGTATTACTTAGAATTTAAATTACGACGAACAAACCAGTTTTCATCTGAAGAAATCGATTCGAACTCGATTGCTCACATTCGATTTCGGGTGTATAGCGGCGCGACGTTTTGCGTAGGATTTTGTCACAATTGATATGTACGTGAAAATGTTTTTAGCTTTACCGATAACACGCGCGCTGCCCTTAGGAATTAAGAAAATCGACCGCGGCGAGACATCGCCACGGAGTGACAGCTGCGCGCGCACAGCACCCGCACTGGCAGCCGTTAGTTCCGCGGGCGGCCGCTAGCAGGCGCCGGGCGCTGGCGTCGTCGCCCACCGCCGGTGCGGCCGGCACGCGTCTGCAGAGCCAGTCTGTCTGGTGGCAGGCAGAGTGAATGAACCCGCGCGCTGACAGCCCGGGCCGTGTGTAGTGCGCCTGCGACGCCGACGTCTGCTCCGTACGGGACCTGTTCCGCTGAGCCGACACGCAACCGGAGCGCGCCAGGGGTCGACTTCTCGCCGAGCCGAAGGTGAGTCCAGTGCACTTCCGGTCGGCCGCCGCCGGCTTGTGCCAACAAACCGCGGCCGGAATTATCCTCCTGAATGGATGACGTGTCTATTGTTCGGAACAAACGGCGCGCGGAGATACGGCTGCTGTCATAGCGGCACCGAAAACATAGGCTCCCAATGAACACACAGCTCTGACAGTGGAGCTGTACAGGGCTGTCATTTTAATTTATTCCGCTGAACTTGCTTCTAGAACCACGACGTGAATAAAAATCAATTCTGTAACAAACTGTAAATTTACTGAAGATACGCGATGTCTGTACGCACATTTTCACGCCCTTTGTTTCCCATCGTCACAAGATTCGTCCACTTCAGGATTCCCTTACCACAAATGATTTTCCTAGCCGTAAATACTGAAGAGTTATGCTGCTTTATACAGATCTTAGATTCACAGGTTTTGCTTTATGAGTCTCCAAAATTTTGTCCATCGTAATATCCAATGAAATTAACAGCTCCTCAATATAGTTATATCTTTGTAACTGGACCAAAACGCATTTTCTTATTAAGTCGGTTCTATTGTCATATACTTGTAACGAGTTTTGGAATTTTCTCTCCATCATCAAGTACATATTAGAGATTACATATTAGTGTCCGAGATTTTGTGTTAAGTGTGTCACACTTTATTGAGGGGGGGGGGGTGGTGGAGGCGGGTGAGACGTAAACACAACGTCAGGCACGAACCATCTTCCACACTGCACTGAAAGTTTTATGTAATTTACCTGGTAACGGGAATTTCAACGCCGAAACTCATTCTGGAGGTATAGCAATAACAATGACTAATTACAACATTGCAAATGCTGTTTAGAAATTGTTCTTACAGCCCCATCTACACTCAACGTATGATTTCCATACTAATTGTTTCTAATGTGTTATCCAACCGTAACTGATGTAGTTTATAAACTGTTCTTTGTAACTCATCTTCGCTTTCTTCCAAAATTGTTACAACATCTGCCTACATAATAAAATTTGCATATTTATTTCTCTTAATTTGTAAAACTCGATTTACCGCCTGTCTTCAGGTCTTAACCAAATCATTTACATCCACAATAAATAAGGTTAGTGGAAGGTTGCAGCCTTGTTGCAGATGATGTAACAATTTTGGAAGTAAGTTTATGTGAGCTACGACAAGCAGTGTATAAACTACACCAGTTAGGAAAAAGAGAGTGTAACCATCGTGTATCAATAAAGAAAATCAAAATTTTGGGTGATAGCGGAAAATATGCTAACCACTCAAAAATAATAGATAATATTCCACTTGAGCGAGTCTCCAGCGTCAACTCTTTAAGATGTTATATAAGCTATGATATGGACAAGAACATAGAAAATAAGATTAACAAATATTAATCAATATTCCAACCCAAAATACGGAAGGAAACAATATTGAAATTTTCAAAACTGTTGCTAGACCTGTATTGTTGTATGGAAGTTAGTTATGGGTCCCTCAAAAGCCTTGGTAGAAGTAAAATACAAGCAACAGAAATTAAATTTTTCGCGAAAGCCAGGGAAGACCACATAAGAAATAATAATATAAGAAAGAAATTAAATCATAATGGGAACATCACCTGCAGTGAAAGAGTGCAGAGAGACTCCCACATCAGGCTATGCTGTAAGAGGCAAGAAGGGACGTAGGAAGACCCAGATCCAGGTGGCCGAGAGAAGTGTATACGATACAGGAACAAGTGCGTGAACCTGAAATTGCGAAAGGAGGAGGAGAAGGAGAAGAAAAAGACGATGATGATGATGGTGTTATTGAACGGCAACCAGTGGACACAACATGAGCATGCAGTACAGGTGGGATCTTCCTTCGGAAAACGTACGAAATCCTGAACGTTGAATGTCAAACAAGCAAGCGAGTTTACGCATGTTTACAGTTTGTAAAAAATGTGGTCATTAGCTTGGTACTGCTGTCTGTTTCTGAGCCGCTGGGGATTGTTATGTCGTTTCACAACGTCGTTGTGTAATTCTGGGAGGTGCGTAAAATACCACAGTCTTGGGGAAAGTTGTATCTTACGTGCTCGCTACACAGATAATCGATAGAGGGTTGACGCAGGTTCAGCGCTAAGCTTTCGGCGTCCAGTGTGCGGTTTCCCTCAGAGATCGTCAGATAACTGTTTCCTAAATCATTGCCATCTGATACCCTTTTTACTGCCTCTCTCTCTTTCTCACTCACATTGTGTGTCAGTCAAGCCGATCTTAATTTTTCAGTTCTCAGTTGGAAGCTGTCTCCATTATCCTGGATGTCTAGAGATATTTTCCTTCTCTCTTCCACTTATTTTTCCCAAGCTTGTTTCTTCGCCTATTTTTACCTGAAACATTTACATTTAACTCACTACCTTATTTTTCTTATTGTTACAACAGCACATTTCGGATGCAAGTGTCTTTTTAATATGTTCTTCAGTATTTACGAGGCTAGTGGCACAGTTCGTTATTTTTCATATTTTGTCTCCATTTTCGACGAAACGGTAGCCTGTTATCGTATATAACAAGTGATACTTTACAGATCGCTATGTAGTGTTTCTGCCCAGCAACTCTCATGGTCAAACCCGGAACCTTCTTTCATCAACGATCACTACGAAGCCTCCCTGTACCATACATTGTAGACGATTATCTCAAACGTATCTGCTGGACCGATCAAATAATCAAACTTTTTCTTACGCCATCGTTTGAAACGTGATTCTATCTAGGCACTCCAGCTCTCCGCGTATGCATCTTTGTTTTCATGACAGTCTAGCCTCTGATCTGTCTTAGAAGTCCAACCTGATGTGGCAGAGAATGTGACGGAAAGATAACGGTGTGGGAGACTTTAGACAGTTGACGATGTTTTATTTGTTGGTCTCAGGTGACGCCGGCATACGTTGCAACATGAATCGATCCAGGTTTTGTTGATCAGCGAGTTATTGTCAATGTTTGGTTTAGAAGCAAGCTGTACCGCATTTGTCGTCGCTCCATAACTAGACTTGGTGAAGGAGACCACACTTCGCCAGCACGAGGTCACAAGAGTAGAAAATTATCTGTACTATCGGCTGATACTACGGACTAACGTGACATGCCATTTGGGATGCTGTAACTGAATGTTAGTATCAATTCAGCCGAAAGATACACAACAGCCGAAAGCGTATTTCCACTATAGATCTGTGTAAGGTGGAAGCACTATGCACGCTAGTAGTAAATAATTATATCTTTAACATCCCCCAGGCTGTGGCTAAGCCATGTCTCCGCAATATCCTTTCTTTCAGGAGTGCTAGTTCTGCAAGGTTCGCAGGAGAGCTTCTGTAAAGTTTGGAAGGTGGGAGACGAGATACTGGCAGAAGTAAAGCTGTGAGTACCGGGCGTGAGTCGTGCTTCGGTAGCTCAGTTGGTAGAGCACTTGCCCGCGAAAGGCAAAGGTCCCGAGTTCGAGTCTCGGTCGGACACACAGTTTTAATCTGCCAGGAAGTTTCAATCATATGTTTGTTTCGCCGAATGGGACTAGCACTGAAACGTGGCACAATTATACGAAATAATTAGCAACGTTTATTAACAGTGAGGATACACAATTGCACTTTGGTAACAGATGCATGGCACTTGTCTTACCCCTAATACAATGCCGCGCGGGATTATCCGAGCGGTCTTAGGCGCTGCAGTCATGGACTGTGCGGCTGGTCCCGGCGGAAGTTCGAGTCCTCCCTCGGGCATGGGTGTGTGTGTTTGTCCTTAGGATAATTTAGGTTAAGTAGTGTGTAAGCTTAGGGACTCATGACCTTAGCAGTTAAGATTTCACACACACCCTAATACAATGAATTCTAAATAACTTTGCTCTCTCTTGGCAGTCTATGAATTAGTTACAATGAATGAAAGGTCCACTCGTAGTTAACTGTTCCTATTGCTCCGTAAACAGCGACTGTTGTGTCGAAACCGTGGTATGCTGAACGGAGCTGCCGGAACTGTGCTAATTCTAGGAAATCGCAGAAATATATAACTGATGGTACTGCAGAAACAGTGTGAACTGGAGTTTCAACGAAATTCACAATCTTCGGCATTGTCCTCAAAACAGATCATGGCCGCCTGCTTCTGAGTCGATTGGAAGGCTTGAACCGGAGACTTCGAAAGTTCTGTGACAAACTAGGGTGGACTATCTAGACTTGGGCCATAGGGTTGACAGTCGCAGGACCCCCTTAAATGGTCCAGGTACGCACTACACATCATAAGCAGCTACCCAAGTAGCTGACGGTGTGTGGGGTGTAAACAAGTGTCGCTTTTTTACAGTACGCCCTCTCCATTCACCTCAGATAACGATTGCTTTAGGAAACCCAGAAGTATCAGTGTAAGCTCCAAAGAAATGCCTCCTGCAGCTGAGATAATTAAAGTCCTAGTGATTACCTACCGAAGCGTTCGCAACAAAGTGCTAGAGTTTGATGCGCTCCTAAAAAAAAATCTGAAGCTCGCATAATACTAGGCACAGAATGCTGGTTAAAACCTGATGTTGACAGTCCTGAGATCCTTGGGGAAAATTTTAGCGTGCATCGAAAGGATAGGCTAATGGGAAAAGGAGGTGGTGTATTTGTTGTGTTGACTGTCTGAAGGAACAAATTCCTTTTTTCATCTTTGATTTGCTCATCCGAGCTTCTTTTAGTCGAGGAGATGTCTCATTGTGCCACTCCTCACTTCACCGCTTTGTCTCAGAATCGTACTCAAAAATCACCTGTGATTACACTACTGAACTATTTGTGGTCTTTGGCGATCCTCTCAAAAAGATCACGCCCACGTTTCTTCGATTCTCATTCTGCCTAGCTGTGAGGTTTTTCGGCACCATTTTGGCACAAACCCAAAACTTCGGCCAAAATTCTATGTACGCTGAAAGTGTTTAACAGGTCATCCATCATCTTTATCGTTAACGTCGGTCTGATTTCACAAGAGCATACACACGTTCAGCGTTTTCGTCGTTTTTTGAAGTTGAAAGTCTCCCTGAGCAAGGTTCATTTTCAACGTGTTCTCGGCCTGCCAAAAAACATTTGTGCCAGCGAAAACATTTTGCTCTTGATAAGGAATGTTTCCCATAGGTCTGTTCCAACTTTTCAAACGTCACCTTTGCAGGTTCTACAAAATTTGAGGCATTGCCATAGCCAGTCTACATTTTATATCGTCTCTATTTCGGCCATCATCAGTTATTTTGCTCCCCAAATAGCAAAACTCATTGACTACTTTAAGCGTCTCATTTCCTAATCGAATTCCCTCAGCATCACCTGACTTAATTCGACTACATTCCATTATCCTCGTTTTGCTTTTGTTGATGTTCATCTTATATCGTTCTTTCAAGACACTGTCCATTCTGTTCAACTGCTCTTCCAAGTCCTTTGCTGTCTCTGACAGAATTACAATGTCATCGGCGAACCTCAAAGTTTTTATTTCTTCTCCATGGATTTTAATACCTACTCCGAATTTTTCTTTTGTTTCCTTTACTGCTTGCTCAGTATACAGATTGAATAACATCGGGGTGAGGCTACAACCCTGTCTCACTTCCTTCCCAACCACCGATTCCCTTTCATGCCCTCGACTCATAACTGCCATTTGGTTTCTGTACAAATTGTAAGTAGCCTTTCGCTCCCTGTATCTTACCCCTGCCACCTTCAGAATTTGAAGGAGAGTATTCCAGTCAACGTTGTCAAAAGCTTTCTGTAAGTCTACAAATGCTAGAAACGTAGGTGAGGCTTTCCTTAACCTAATTTCTAAGACATACCACGATATGGGTGTCCAAATCATCGCTGAACCGCGCCATGTTTCACTCTTTGGACGTAAACTGGGCCAGAAGTTGAAAACGGTGTGAAACAAGACTCATCCGATCAAATGACTTCCTTCTATAGCTTCACACTTCAGGTTTTATGGCTTCATCACCACGTTTTCCCCTTAAGGGCATTTACATAACTGATGAGTGGCTTTGTAATTCCCCTCTTTCTAGAGCTCCCATCGGGTTGTTTTGGTGCTGACGTTGTTCATGAGTGCGACATTTAGCTCTTCAGTGATTTTTGCAGCCGTCATGCACTTATTTTTCGCCACAGTCCTCTTCAATGATCGTCTGCCCCGATCACTCAAATACAATTTCGTCCGCCTTGTGACTTAGCGAATGATTTTTTTGCCGCTTTCCCTGTTGTTGTTGTTGTGGTCTTCAGTCCTGAGACTGGTTTGATGCAGCTCTCCATGCTACTCTATCCTGTGCAAGCTTCATCTCCCAGTACCTACTGCTACCTACATCCTTCTGAATCTGCTTAGTGTATTGATCTCTTGGTCTCCCTCTACGATTTTTACCCTCCACGCTGCCCTCCAATGCTAAATTTGTGATCCCTTGATGCCTCAAAACATGTCCTACCAACCGATCCCTTCTTCTAGTCAAGTTGTGCCACAAACTTCTCTTCTCCACAATCCTATTCAATACCTCCTCATTAGTTACGTGATCTACCCACCTTATCTTCAGCATTCTTCTGGTAGCACCACATTTCGAAAGCTTCTATTCTCTTCTTGTCCAAACTGGTTATCGTCCATGTTTCACATCCATACATGGCTACACTCCATACAAATACTTTCAGAAACGACTTCCTGACACTTAAATCTATACTCGATGTTAACAAATTTCTCTTCTTCAGAAACGATTTCCTTGCCATTGCCAGTCTACATTTTATATCCTCTCTACTTCGACCATCATCAGTTATTTTGCTCCCTAAATAGCAAAACTCCTTTACTACTTTAAGTGTCTCATTTCCTAATCTAATCCCCTCAGCATCACCCGATTTAATTTGACTACATTCCATTATCCTCGTTTTGTTTTTGTTGATGTTCATCTTATATCCTCCTTTCAAGACACTGTCCATTCCGTTCAACTGCTCTTCCAAGTCTTTTGCTGTCTCTGACAGAATTACAATGTCATCGGCGAACCTCAAAGTTTTTACTTCTTCTCCATGAATTTTAATACCTACTCCGAATTTTTCTTTTGTTTCCTTTACTGCTTGCTCAATATACAGATTGAATAACATCGGGGAGAGGCTACAACCCTGTCTCACTCCTTTCCCAACCACTGCTTCCCTTTCATGCCCCTCGACTCTTATAACTGCCTTCTGGTTTCTGTACAAATTGTAAATAGCCTTTCGCTCCCTGTATTTTACCCCTGCCACCTTCAGAATTTGAAAGAGAGTATTCCAGTTAACGTTGTCAAAAGTTTTCTCTAAGTCTACAAATGCTAGAAACGTAGGTTTGCCTTTTCTTAATCTTTCTTGTAAGATAAGTCGTAAGGTTAGTATTGCCTCACGTGTTCCAACATTTCTACGGAATCCAAACTGATCTTCCCCGAGGTCCGCTTCTACCAGTTTTTCCATTCGTCTGTAAAGAATTCGCGTTAGTATTTTGCAGTTGTGACTTATTAAACTGATAGTTCGGTAATTTTCGCATCTGTCAACACCTGCTTTCTTTGGGATTGGAATTATTATATTCTTCTTGAAGTCTGAGGGTATTTCGCCTGTCTCATACATCTTGCTCACCAGATGGTAGAGTTTTGTCATGACTGGCTCTCCCAAGGCCATCAGTAGTTCTAATGGAATGTTGTCTACTCCCGGGGCCTTGTTTCGACTCAGGTCTTTCAGTGCTCTGTCAAACTCTTCACGCAGTATCTTATCTCCCATTTCATCTTCATTTACATCCTCTTCCATTTCCATAATATTGTCCTCAAGTACATCGCCCTTGTATAAACCCTCTATATACTCCTTCCACCTTTCTGCCTTCCCTTCTTTGCTTCGAACTGGGTTGCCATCTGAGCTCTTGATATTTATACAAGTGGTTCTCTTCTCTCCAAAGGTCTCTTTAATTTTCCTGTAGGCAGTATCTATCTCACCCCTAGTGAGACAAGCCTCTACATCCTTACATTTGTCCTCTAGCCATGCCTGCTTAGCCATTTTGCACTTCTTGTCGATCTCATTTTTGAGACGTTTGTATTCATTTTTGCCTGCTTCATTCACTGCATTTTTATATTTTCTCCTTTCATCAATTAAATTCAATATTTCTTCTGTTACCCAAGGATTTCTATTAGCCCTCGTCTTTTTACCTACTTGATCCTCTGCTGCCTTCACTACTTCATCCCTCAGAGCTACCCATTCTTCTTCTACTGTATTTCTTTCCCCCATTCCTGTCAATTGTTCCCTGTATACGGTGTAAATCTTAGATACGGTGCCTCTTGAACCACCAAACACTTAGGCTACCTTGTTTACGGAATTACCCATCATACAAGCACCAACAATTTGCCCACGCCCGAGCTCACTCAGCTGTGACACAACGCACTCGCAACTACACAGAACACTGTTCTGACCAAGAGTGTCACTTGTAAGATATTTATGACATTGCACTGGTGGCGTTCGTGGTCAGATACAACAGCGCAGCGTACAGACATGGCTAGCATCTACAGTTATGTTCAAGTATAGATTTATCGCGGAGTTTCCACATTTTTGTCCAATCCCTGTATGTGGTGTTCATGTATGTGATCGTTTTATAATTTCATACAAGTAACTACGTAGTAGTGACGCTAGCGGTTATAGCTGCACACGAGGAAGTTTGCTCGATATTGTCGTTATTGTAATAAAACTTAAGGAGCTGGGAAAAAGATTTCAATCGGACCGTCTGAGCAAACTGTATTTCTCTGCATCAGAATAAGTAGTTCAGGCAACAATTTTATGTCGCCGAATCAAGATCCGTCAATTTGACAAAATTGTGACAGAGTTTAAGGTTTTGTTTATCGTTTTCAACTAACATTTACAGTTTGATGACCTCTTTCGGTGATTCTTAGAAATACACTTCTTCATTCACAGTTACGCTCCTTTATGAATCCAAAGAAGTCCAAAAAGAGAGTGTGTGCTTGTTATGATTATACGATTCATGCACAGTAATATCATTTCCAAAAGATCCTATCCTGACAGCTAGACTATGGTCAAAGCGAAAATCGAGGAAATAAAAATATTTCAACACGCAATCTTCTCCGCTTAAAATTCTTATTTATCAGCAAATATCATATCGTGCCCAGAAACATGTGCAACTTATATAAATCCAAACGCCAGGCAAACGCAGAGTACGCACTATCACCCAGCTACTTTCGTTCTCTAATGACTCAGCAGCCAACATAAGCTATGGACTCCAAGTGTTTGCCAATGAGTCACTCGCCTATGACAAAGGGTTGTCGTAATCAAGACCCCCAATAATCATTCTATTCGTCACAAGACTGCAACGAAGCATGGGCCTGCCAACTAATTCCAGATGATGAAAGTACAGGGCGCATTGAAAACAAATGACCCAAATTTTAGTGTGGGTTCCTCACACTTAAAGACCAGAAGTCCCATGGGATATACACACCGAGGTGACAAAGCTCATGCGATAGCGACATGCATATACATGGTGGTCCATTGATCGTGACAGGGCCAAATATCTCACGAAATAAGCATCAAACGAAAAAACTACAAAGACGAAACTCGTCTAGCTTGAAGGGGGAATCAAGATGGAGCTATGGTTGGCCCGCTAGATGGCGCTGCCATAGGTCAAACGGATATCAAATGAATTTTTTAAAATAGGAAACCCCATTTTTATTGCATATTCATGTAGTACGTAAAGAAATATGAATGTTTTAGTTGGACCACTTTCTTCGCTTTGTGATAGATGGCGCTGTAATAGTCGCAAACGTATAAGTACGTGGTATCACGCAACAATCCTCCAATGCGGTCGGTATTTGCTTCGTGATACATTACCCGTGTTAAAATGGACCGTTTAACAATGCGGAAAAGGTCGATATCGTGTTGATGTATGGCTTTTGTGATCAAAATGCCCAACGGGCGTGTGCTATATATGCTGCTCGGTATCCTGGACGACATCATCTAAGTGTCCCGAACGTTCGCCGAATATTAACGTTATTTAAGGAAACAGGAAGTGTTCACCCACGTGTGAAAGGTCAACCACGACCTGCAAAAAATGATGATGCCCAAGTAGGTGTTTTAGCTGCTGTTGCGGCTAATCCGCACATCAGTAGCAGACAAACTGCGCGAGACTCGGGAATCTCAAAAACATCGGCGTTGAGAATGCTACATCAACATCGATTGCACCCGTACCATATTTCTATGCACCAGGAATTGCATGGCGACGACTTTGAACGTCGTGTACAGTTCTGCCACTGGGCACAAGAGAAATTACGGGACGATGACAGATTTTTTGTACGTGTTCTATCTAGCGACGAAGCGTCATTCACCAACAGCGGTAATGTAAACCGGCATAATATGAAGTGGAACATCAGCGACCTTGGCGGGTTAATGTATGGTGCGGCATTATGGGAGGAAGGATAATTGGCACCCATTTCATCGATGGCAGTCTAAATGGTGCAATGTATGCTGATTTTCTACGTAATGCTCTGCCGATATTACTATAAGATCTTTCACTGCATGACAGAATGGCGATGTACTTCCAACACGATGGATGTCCGGCACATAGTACGCGTGCGGTTGAAGCGGTATTGAATAGCGTATTTCATGACAGGTGGATTGGTCCTCGAAGCATCATACCGTGGACCGCACGATCACCGGATCTGACTTCCCCAGACATCTTTCTGTGGGGAAGGTTGAAGGATATTTGCTATCGTGATCCACCGACAATGCCTGACAACATGCGTCAGCGCATTGTAAATGCACGTGCGAACATTACGGAACGCGAACTGTTCGCTGTTTAGAGGAATGTCGTTACACGTATTGCAAAATGTATTGAGGTTGACGGAGATCATTTTGAGCATTTATTGCATTAATGTGGTATTCACAGGTAATCACGCTGTAACAGCATGCGTTCTCAGAAATGATAAGTTCACAAAGGTACATGTATCACAATGGAACAACCGAAATAAAATGTTCAAACGTACCTACGTTCTGTGTTTTAATTTAAAAAACCTACCTGTTACCAACTGTTCGTCTAAAATTGTGAGCCATATGTTTGTCACAATTACAGCGCCATCTATCACAAAGCGAAAAAAGTGGTCCAACTAAAACATTCATATTTCTTTACATACTACACGAATATGTAATAAAAAACGGGGGTTCCTATTTTTAAAAAACGCGTTTGACAGCCGTTTGTCCTATGGCAGCGCCATCTAGCGGGCCAGTCATAGCGCCATCTGGTTTCCCCCTTCAAGCTAGATAAGTTTCATTCTTTGTAGTTTTTTCGTTTGACGCTTATTTTGTGAGATATTTGGCCTGGTCACGATGAATCGACCACCCTGTATATAGAAGCCGGAAGTATCACGTAGACAACGTATAAAAGGTCAAAAAGTTTCGCACGTGATTATGGCCGCATGACGGGAATTAAAAGACTTGAACGCGGAACGGTTATTGGACTAGACGCATGGACATTCCATTTCGGAAAATAGTGAGGGAATTCAATACTCCGAGTTGAACAGTGGCAAGAGTGTGTAGAGAATACCAAATTTCATGTATTACCTCTCACCACGGACAACGCAGAGGCCGACGGCCTACACTCAACGACCCACAGCAGCGGCATTTGCATAGAGTTGTCAGTGCTAACAGACAAGCAACACTGGGTGAAGTAACCGCAGGGATCAGCGAGGGACGTACGACGAACGTATCCTTTCAGTGCGGCCAAATTTGGCGTTAATGAGCTACGGCAGCAGAGGACCGACGTGAGTCCCTGTACTAAGAGCATGACGTCGCTTCCAGCCCCTCTCCTGGGCTCGTGACCATATCGGCAGGACCTCCAAGAATGGAAAACCGTTTCCCGGTTAGATGAGTCCCGATCTCAGTCAGTAAGAGCTGGCGGTAGGGTTCGAGTGTGGCACAGACCTCAAGAAGCCGTGGACCCAAGTTGTCAACTAGGTACTGTGCAGGCAGGTGGTGGCTTCACAATGGCGAGGCACTGTGCGAGCTGCTGGTGGTGGTTTCATAATGGCCGGGAGTGTGTCTACATGCAGTGCAACGCGTCCTCTGGTTCAGCTGAACCTATCATTGGCTGTAAGTGAATGTGTTCGGTACTTACAATGGAACCTCCCCATCGCACCCCCCTCAGATTTAGTTATAAGTTGGCACAGTGGATAGGCCTTGAAAAACTGAACACAGATCAATCGAGAGAACAGGAAGAAGTTGTGTGGAACTATGAAAAAAATTAGCAAAATATAAAAACTGAGTAGTCCATTCGAAGATAGGCAACATCAAGGACAATAAGAGTGAAGGAGCGTCGTGGTCCCGTGGTTAGCGAGAGCAGCTACGGAACGAGAGGTCGTAGGTTCAAGTCTTCCCTCGAGTGAAAAGTTTAGTTTTTTATTTTCAGTTAATGTTACAAACTCTTATGTTTTCATAACTTTTTTGGGAGTGATTATCACATCCACAAGAAAACCTAAATCGGGCAAGGTAGAAGAATCTTTTTACACATTCCCTAAGTGTACACGTTAGATGGGCCGACAACATATTCCTGTCATGTGACGCACATGCCGTCACCAGTGTCGTATAGAATATATCAGACGTGTTTTCCTGTGGAGGAATCGGTTGACCTATGACCTTGCGATCAAATGTTTTCGGTTCCCATTGGAGAGGCACGTCCTTTCGTCTACTAATCGCACGGTTTTGCGGTGCGGTCGCAAAACACAGACACTAAACTTATTACAGTGAACAGAGACGTCAATGAGCGAACAGACAGATCATAACTTTGCGAAAATAAAGAAAGTAAAATTTTCAGTCGAGGGAAGACTTGAACCAAGGACCGCTGGCTCCGCAGCTGCTCACGCCAACCACGGGACCACGGCGCTCCTGAGGTCATTTCTCCCTTGATGTTGCATATGTTGCGCATGGACTACCCCAGTTTGTATATTTTATTAATTTTTTTCATAGTTCCACACAACTTCTTCCTGTTTTCTCGATTGATCTGTGTTCAGTTTTTCAAGTCATATCCACTGTGCCAACTTATGACTTAATCTGAGGGGGGTGCGATGAGGAGGTTCCCTTGTTAGAGACTATTTGCAGCCATTCGTGGACTTCATATTCTTGATGGAATTTTTATGGAAGAGTGCGCCTTGTCACCTGGCACAATCATTGCGATTGGTTTGAAAAACGCTCTGGACAATTCGAGCGAATTTTCGGCCACCCAGATAGCCCAACATGAATTCCATCAAACATTTATGGGACGTAATCGAGAGGTCACTTCGTACAAACAATCCTGCCTCGGCGATACTTTCGCGATTCTGGACGGCTGTGAGGCAGCATGACTCAGTGTTTCAGCAAGGGACTAAACAACGACTTGTTGAGTCCATGCCGCTTAGTTGCCACACTACGCCGTACAAAAGGAGGTTCGACACGATATTAGGAGCGATCCTATGACTTTTGTCGCCTCAGTCTGATGCCGTCATAGCTAATGGCAAAAACTGAGACTAGTGAGAAAGAGCCATAACTCACAACAGAAGTACTACTGTAGTTGGTACAAATATTTTTATCTCAAATATCACGCCTTGCCTATTTAAACGAGAAATATAATACACTACTGGCCATTAAAATTGCTACACCAAGAGGAAATACAGATGATATACCTCAGTTTGTATATTTTATTAATTTTTTTCATAGTTCCACACAACTTCTTCCTGTTTTCTCGATTGATCTGTGTTCAGTTTTTCAAGTCATATCCACTGTGCCAACTTATGACTTAATCTGAGGGGGGTGCGATGGGGAGGTTCCCTTGTTAGAGACTATTTGCAGCCATTCGTGGACTTCATATTCTTGATGGAATTTTTATGGAAGAGTGCGCCTTGTCACCTGGCACAATCATTGCGATTGGTTTGAAAAACGCTCTGGACAATTCGAGCGAATTTTCGGCCACCCAGATAGCCCAACATGAATTCCATAAAACATTTATGGGACGTAATCGAGTATTCATTTGACAAATATATTATACTACAACTGACATGTGATTACATTTTCACGCAATTTGGGTGCATAGATCCTGAGAAATCAGTAGCCAGAACAACCACCTCTGGCCGTAATAACGGCCTTGATACGCCTGGGCATTGAGTCAAACAGAGCTTGGATGGCGTGTACAGGTTCAGCTGCCCATGCAGCCTCAATACGATACCACAGTTCATCAAGAGTAGTGACTGGCGTATTGTGACGAGCCAGTTGCTCGGCCACCGTTGACCAGACGTTTTCATTTGGTGAGAGACCTGGAGAATGTGCTGGACAGGGCAGCAGTTGAACATTTTCTGTCTCCAGAAAAGCCCGTACAGGACCTGCAACATGCGGTCGTGCATTATCCTGCTGAAATGCAGGTTTTCGCAGGGATCGAGGGAAGGGTAGAGCCACGGGTCAAAACACGTCTGAAATGTAGCGTCCACTGTTCTAAGTGCCGTCAATGCCAACAAGAGGAGACCGAGACGTGTAACCAATGGCACCCCATACCATCACGCCGGGTTATACGCCAGTATGGCGATGACGAATACACGCTTCCAATGTGCGTTCACCGCAATGTCGCCAAACACGGATGCGACCATCATGATGCCGTAAACAGAACCTGGATTCATCCGAAAAAAAGAATGACGTTTTGCCATTCGCACACCCAGGTTCGTCGTTGAGTACACGATCGTAGGCGCTCCTGTCTGTGATGCAGCGTCAAGGGTAATCGCAACCATGGTCTCCGAGCTGGTAGTCCATGCTGCTGCAAACGTCGTCGAACTGTTCGTGCAGATGGTTGTTGTCTTGCAAACGTCCCCATCTGTTGACCCAGGGATCGAGACGTGGCTGCACGATCCGTTACAGCCATGAAGATAAGATGCCTGTCATCTGGACTGCTAGTGATACGAGGCCGTTGGGATCCAGCACGGCGTTCCGTATTACCCTCCTGAACCCACCGATTTCATATTCTGCTAACAGTCATTGGATCCCGACCTACGCGAGCAGCAATGTCGCAATACAATAAACCGCAATCGCGATAGGCTACAATCCGAGCTTTATCAAAGTCGGAAACGAGATGGTACGCATTTCTCCTCCTTACACGAGGCATCACAACAACGTTTCACCAGGCAACGCTGGTCAACTGCTGTTTTTGTATGAGAAATCGGTTGGAAACTTTCCTCATGCCAGCACGTCGTAGGTAACTTTGTGTGAATGCTCTGAAAAGCTAATCATTTGCATATCACAGCATCTTCTTCCTGTCGGTTAAATTTCGCGTCCGTAGCACGTCATCTTCGTGGTGTAGCAATTTTAATGGCCAGTAGTGTACTACTTCGAACAGCCCCAACCGACTGGGAAGGAACGCAGGTGAATCCCGTATATAGACCAATATCCTTAACACAGGTTTGCTGCAGACTTCTTGAACATTTTCTCAGTTCGAATAAAACAAAATTCCTTGAGACAGAAAAACGTCTTTACACAAATCAGCACGATTTTAGAAACCGTCGTTCGTGCGAAACTTACCTTGCCCTTTTATGAAATGATATCTTGCGAGCCATCGATGAAGAGCAACAGGCAGACTTCACACGCTTAGATTTCCGGAAAGCGTTTGACACGATGCCCCTTGTAATGGTCGCCTGGTCGTAGATATTGCTGATTGCTATAATCGCACTATTTCACTCCAATTTACGGAGCTTGTTAGCACTTGATGTTAGGTTGGCGCCATTAAAATGCATTGTAGTAATCGCTGCTGCTTGCTGGATCGCTGCTGTGTCTCGATGCTGATGCTGGCTCTAAATCTGGTTGTCTAGGGTTAAAAAACATGAGGTCCCGTGTTTTTTCATGTGCTTTTGATGATAAAGAACGAGCGAAACCAACACATATGTAAACATCAAATATTTATTACTTTGGTGGCCATATTAATTCCACTGTCCACCAAAGACCATAACACAACACAAAGTAGTACTTCCTTTACATGTTCTTTGCATTGTTTTTCCGTCCCAAACAATAACACAGAAACACACTTCACCAAAGTGACATTCCGACTGCCTCCCCGACCCTTCTTGCTGCTTGTATTTATAACATTGTCAAAGAACTACTAAAAAGAGATATAGTTTATAAGTCACATGTACATCTGTTATCATAATTTGTGCAGAAAAGTTATTAATTTGCATCGAGTGACATAATTTAACATGTTATTAAAATGACAGACAGATTTGTTGACTTGACAGAATAATTCTTTGTTACAAAAAGGCCGTTTTTTAGAAGTTTGTCAATTGACTTCTCTAATTTGCATAAATAAGTAAGTAACATGAATTATGAAGAATTACATTGGTTTTCGTCTAAAATAGGATTGATTACGTGAATACTGAGTGAAAACGCTCCTAGTGAACAAATAGGTTTCACTGGGTGATTTTTATTTAAGGAGATCCAAAATACCTAAGTTGGCCACTATTTTTCGTACTTCATATTAATTATTTAAGATGAACTTAGTGTTTTTACATTATGACATTTGCTGTATCAGTGATCAAGTGATATTAACTTTTGTGTGGGTCAGTTATCCATTATAATTTAATGGGTTGACTGTTTATGGAGACATGTTATGCAATCATTGTTAACATACACAATAACTTTTCTATAATCATAAATACTCGTTAAACTGGTTGAATTTGGAGGGTATCGCATACTTCATTAAAGTAAAGCCTTGAATATGTTCCGTTACACCCTGCAGACTGTTAATAAATTGAGAAATGTACAGAGTAGGTTCGAAAACATGTGTGCGGCTTCTTGACAGCAAGTGTTCATCAGAGACAATGGTGTAGCCAGGAGTGCCCAATGGCAGTTTGATAGGACCGTTTTTATTCTCTACACGTCCGTAAATGATCTGACGGACAGGATGAGTAGCAATCTGCGGCTGTTTGCTGTTGATGCTACGATTTACGGGAAGGTATCGTTGTTGAGGACTGTAGAAGGATACAAGATAACTTATACGAAATTTCTTGTTAGTGTGATGAATGGCAGCTAGCTCCAAATGTTCGTTCGGATAGTCAGGGAACGCAATCCCATGATTTTAGAAATCAGCATTATTAGTGTGCAGCTTGACACAGTTACGTCGATTAAATATTTAGATGTAACGTTACAGATTGATATGAAATGGAAAGAGCATGTGAGAATTGCGAGTTTGATTTTTTGGGAGAATAGTATGAAGGCTTTCACGACCGGATGACATATCTTCTGGTAAATCTTCCGGGAGGTAAGGTCGTGCTCCATGAAACTCTTCAGCTCCTAACGTTTCGTCCAGAGCTGCGCTGGACATCTTCAGAGGGGTGTTTCTCCTCCGGTGAGTCTTGCCGGCAACACTCACCGGAGGAGAAACACCCCTCTGAAGATGTCCAGCGCAGCTCTGGACGAAACGTAAGGAACTGAAGAGTTTCATGGACCACGACCTTACATCCCGGAAGGTTTACCAGAAGATATTATTGGGAGAATTTTAGAAATGTGTGTTTCAGCCATTAAGGAAACAGCGTATAGAGTGCTAGTGCAACCTTCTTGATTACTGTTAGAGTGTGTGGGATCCCTACCAGGTCGGATTAAAAGGCAACATCGATGCAGTTCAGAGGCGTGCTGCTCGAGTTGTTGGCGGTAGGTTCGATCAACACGCGAGCATTACGAAGATGCGTCGTGAACTGAAATAGGTTTACTTGGGAGAAGAAGAACTTCTTAGCCGAGATTGCTATAAAAAACTTTATTGTAGATAACCCGTTTCGGTAAGAGTAAGTTATCATCTTCAGATATTCATAGATAAACATCTTGTGGCAGCTACACATAAAATATTTCTATTGAATTTGCAGGTACATAAAACATGAAATGAGCGATGCGTTGAGGCGTCAAAATTAGACTTACTATGTAAATCCCAATTCTCCAAAACGTCGGTCCGATAACATAACACGCCATGTCTACCAGGGCACCACGAGGCTACCTGTTAATTTTGAGGGGCCCTGGTAGGCATGGCGTGTTACTTTATGGTAACTATGTTTTGGCGAACTGTGAGTTAGATATTAATTTTAAGTTTGGCGCGTCAGTGAATCGCTCATTTCATGTTTTATGTACCTGGAAATTCAATGGAAAAATTTTGTGTGTAGCTGCCACAAGATGTTTGTAGTACCATTTATGAAGATCTGAAGATGGTAACTTACTCTTACCGAAACCAGTTATCTACAATAAAGTATTTTTTAGTGATCTCGGGAGAGAAGTTCTTTTTCTAAGTAATCACTACAGATCGCCCCTTCGAGCTCAACAGTGTAAACTAATCAAATGGGAATCCCTGGAGAGAAGAGGACGCTCTTTTCGCGGAAAAGTATTGAGAGAAAAGGCATTTGAAGCTGACTGCAGAACGATTCTACTGCTGGCAAAGCTGGAAGAAAGTGTGGCGAAGTGAGACAATCAGCTAGTCCCCTAACCACATATACAATGAAAAACGCTTCATGTTGTGACTCCAAATTTCGGTGAGAAACCGCACATGGAAGACCTTAGAAATTCCACATTAATGCTGTGTCAGTCTTCTATCGATTATCTGTATAGCGAGCGCGTGTGATACAACTTTTCGCAGGGTTGCGGAATGCGCGAGCTCCCCGAAGCGTAATAACTACTATCGTTCGAGGGTGGCATTTTGCGTTCATGTGCCAAACGTATTTTAAAATAATAATGTACAGATTTTCTATTAAAACCGACTGCGAAAAAATTCCGGCTATGCTGTAAAAATCTGCGATTTCATTTTCTTTTTCGCAGTCACATCTATGACATGAGGGCATTATAACCTGTAGACAAATTATCTCTCCGATATCTGTCCAGTATCCTTATATACACTACGTGGTCAAAAGTATCCGGACACCTGGCTGAAAATGACTAACAAGTTCGTGGCGTCCTCCATCGGTAATGCTGGAATTCAATATGGTGTTGACCCACCCTTAGCCTTGATGATCGGTTCCACTCTCGCAGGCATACGTTCAACCAGGTGCACTTCTTGGGGAATCGCAGCCCATTCTTCACGGAGTGTTGCACTGATGAGAGGTATCGATGTCGGTCGGTGAGGCCTGGCACGAAGTCGGCGTTCCAAAACATCCCAAAGGTGTTCTATAGGATTCAGGTCAGGACTCTGTCCAGGCCAGTCCATTGCAGGGATGTATTGTCGCGTAAATACTCCACCAAAGGTCGTGCATTATGAGCAGGTGCTCGATCGTGTTGAAAGAGCAATCTACGAATTGCTCTTCAACAGCGGGAAGCAAGAAGGTGCTTAAAACATCAATGCAGTCTTGTGCTGTGATAGTGCCACGCAAGCAACAAGGGGTACAAGCCCCCTTCATGAAAAACACGACCACACCATAACAACACCACCCTCCGAATTTTACTCTTGGCACTACACACGCTGGCAGATGACCTTCACTAGGCATTCGCCATACCCATACCCTGCCATCGGATCGCCACATTTTGCACCGTGATTCGTCACTCCACACAACATTTTTCCACAGTTCAATCGTCCAATGTTTACGCTCCTTACACAAAGTGAGGCGTCGTTTGGCATTTACCGGCGTGATGTGTGGCTTATGGGAAGCCGCTCGACTATGAAATCTAAGTGTTCTCACCTCCCGCCATCTTGCAGTAGACCCTGATGCAGTTTGGAATTCCTGTGTGATGGTCTGAATAGATTTCTGCCTACAGATAAATGTCAGTCAACAGACGAGGTCGGCCTGCACGCCTTTGTGCTGTACGTGTCCCTTCACGTTTCCACTTCATTGTGACATCGGATACAGTGGACCTAGGGATGTTTAGGAGTGTGGAAATCTCGCGTTCAGA
This sequence comes from Schistocerca nitens, assembly GCF_023898315.1. NCBI lineage: Eukaryota > Metazoa > Arthropoda > Insecta > Orthoptera > Acrididae > Schistocerca > Schistocerca nitens. The sequence continues at coordinate 215,831,773 of NC_064615.1, read as the reverse complement.
CGTATGACACAAGTGATACCCAATCACCTGACCGCGTTCGAAGTCCGTGAGTTCCGCGGAGCTCCCCATTCTGCTCTCTTACGATGTCTCATGGCTACTGAGGTTGCTGATATGGAGTATTTGGCAGTAGGTGGCAGCACAATGCAAACGTATATTTTTGGGGCTACCCGTATACCTTTGATCACATAGTATGTAATGACGAGCCATAGAAACTGGTACATCTGCCTAATATCGTGTAGGGCCCCCCTGAGCACGCAGAAGTGTCGAAACACGATGTGGCATGGACTCGACTAATGCCTGAAGTAGTGCTGGAGGGAACTGTCAGTGTGAGTCCTGCAAGGCTGTGCATAAATCTGTAAGACTGTTCTGAACGTCGCAAGGCATCGCAGATGTGCTCAATAATGTTTATGTCTGGGGTGTTTGGACCAGCGGTTGTGTTTAATCTCAGAAGAGTGTTCCTGAAGCCACTCTGTAGCAATTCTGGACGTGCGGGGTGTTGCATTGTCCAAGTCCATCGGAATCACACTGGACATGAATGGATGCAGGTCATCAGATAGGATGCTTACGTACGTGTTACCTGTCACAGTCGCATCTAGACGTATCAGGGGTCCCACATCACTCCAACTGCACACGCCCCAACCATTGAAGAGCCTCCACAACCTTGAACAGTCCTCTGCTGACATCCTGACATGCATGGGTCCATAGTTTCATGAGGTTGTCTCCATACTCGTACACGTCCTTCCGCCCCATACAATTTGAAATGAGACTCGTCGGACCAGGCAACATGTTTCCAGTCATCAACAGTCCAACTTCAGTGTTGACGGGCTCAGGCGAGGTGTAAAGCTTTGTGTCGTGCAGTCATCAAGGGTACATGAGTGGGCCTTCGCCTCCGAAAGCCCATATCAATGATGTTTCGTTGAATGGTCCCCACGCTGACACTTGTTGATGGTCCAGCATTGAAATCTGCAGCAATTTGAGGAAATGATGCACTTGTGTCACGTTGAACGATTCTCTTCAGTCGTCGTTGGTACCGTTATTGCAGGATCTTTTTCCGGCCGCAGCGATGTCGGATGTTTACCGGATTCCTGATATTCACGGTACACTCGTGAAATTGTGGTACGGGAAAATCTCCACTTCATCGAAACCTCGGGGACGCTGTGTCCCATCGGTTGTGCACCGACTAAAACACCACGTTCACACTCACTTAAATCTTGATAACCTGCCATTGTAGCAGCAGTAACAGATCTAAAAACTGCGCCAGGCACTTGTTCTCTTATATAGGCGTTGCCAACCACAGCGCCATATTCTGCCTGCTTATGTATCTCTGTATTTGAATATGCATGCCTATACCGGTTTCTTTGGCGCTTCAGTGTATAGATATAAATAACGTGTTGTTTTATTTTCTTCAACACAGACAGTTTTAAAAGAAAACAGAGAAGTTGTATTTACGGGTTATCGGGGCATGGTTAGCATACCACTGCAGAATCTAAATCGTCCGAATCTTCTTAATCCAACGCGTTTGCAGATTAAAACCATACGAAACAATATCGTTGAAGCCACTATCCTCACACATCCAGCAGCAGGAGAGACGCTGTCACACCCTGTATGCCAATAGTCCCAATCGATTTACCCATTCATTTGAAGCGACTTCAGTTCCCAATCAAAGTTTCTTTTGCAATACCAACGAACAATGCTGAAAGACATAGAGGAGGGAGGAAAAGGAGATATAGAGGGGGTATGAGGATATGGACAGGAAGAGGCGGGACAGAGAGAAGTGGACGAGAAAATAGAGAGAGAGAGAGAGAGAGAGAGAGGACGGAGGCGGAGCTGTACAGAGAGAGAAAGAGGGGGGGGAGGAGGAGGAGGAGGAAATGGACAATGAGATTGGGGAGGAGACGAGGGAGGGAGGAAACAGATTAGGACGTACATCCAATTCCCACGTGTATGAGGGGCGTTCAATAAGTAATGCAGTACATTCTTTTTCTCGGCCAATTTGTGCTGAAAAAATGGGAAATTCATTTGAGGCATGACGTGGAATATTCCCGCTTCAGCTCCTATAGTTTCATGAAGTTATGATGGGTGACAGTGATAAATTTAGCCTTCAGACTGGTGTCTATAATGGAGGTGCGTCCCAAGCAGAAAGTTGTGACTGAGTTTCTTTTGGCGGCAAACCAGAGCATCACTGATATTCACAGGCGCTTGCAGAATGCGTAAGGAGACCTGGTAATAAACAAAAGCACGGTGATTCGACGGGCGAGTCGTCTGTCACCATCGCAACAAGGTTGAGCGAACCCGTCCGGTGTCCCACGTGCCGGCAGGTCGCTCACAGATGTGACTCCTGCACGAACTTCTCCTTCTCCGTGACAACGCAAGGCCTCACACAAGTCTGCGCTAGCTGGAGGATCTCAGAGTACTCCACTGGACTGTCCATCTGCGATCTGGAGACAAACGATTCATGTCACGACAAACAATAGCAGACGATTTGAGAGAGCGTGTTAAGGAAAGGCTGCAAATGAATGGATCAGGGAGTTGTGTGTATTAGAAGAAATAGTTAAAGATTGTGATAAAAATGAAGTGTAAATGAACAAGACATGTGGCGAAAGTGTGGAAGACGGACAAGAAAGTTGTCTGCTGGAATGAAAGGTTGGTTGGTTGTTTTGAGGTCATCGGTCTCATCGGATTAGGGAAGGACAGGGAAGGAATTCGGCCGTGCCCTTTGAAAGGAACCATCCCGGCATTTGCCTGGAGCGATTTAGGGAAATCACGGAAAACCTAAATCAGGATGGCCGGACGCGGGATTGAACCGTCGTCCTTCCGAATGCGAGTCCAGTGTCTAACCACTGCGCCACCTCGCTCGGTGGAATGAAAGAGACGACGGTCTAATGGAAGGGGGTTTAAGACATGCGATACGAACGACGCTTATAGCGAAGGGCAGTGGAGAAGTCTACAGGGTGGTCCATTGATACTGACCGGGCCAAATATCTCACGAAATAAGTATCAAACGAAAAATTACAAAGAACGAATCTCGTCTAGCTTGAAGAGGGAAACCAGATGGCGCTGTGGTTGGCCCACTAGATGGCGCTGCCATAGGTCAAACGGATATCAACTGCATTTTTCTAAATAGGAACCCCCATTTTTATTACATATTCGTGTAGTACGTAAAGAAATATGAATGTTTTAGTTGGCCATTTTTTTAGCTTTGTGATAGATGGCGCTGTAATAGTTGCAAAAGTATAAGTACGTGGTATCACGCAACATTCCGCCAGTGCGGACGGTATTTGCTTCGTGATACATTACCCGTGTTAAAATGGACCGTTTACCGATTGCGGAAAAGGCCGATATCGTGTTGATTTATGGCTATTGTGATCAAAATGTCCAACGGGCGTGTGCTATGTATGCTGCTCGGTATCCTGGACGGCATCATCCAAGTGTCCGGACCGTTCGCCGAATAGTTACGTTATTTAAGGAAACAGGAAGTGTTCACCCACGTGTGAAACGTCAACCACGACCTGCAACATATGATGATGCCTAAGTAGGTGTTTTAGCTGCTGTCGCGGCTAATCCGCACATCAGTAGCAGACAAATTGCGCGAGAATCGGGAATCTCAAAAAGGGTAACGTAAACCGGCATAATATGCACTATTGGGCAACGGAAAATCCACGATGGCTGCGACAAGTGGAACATGACCGACCTTGGCGGGTTAATGTATGGTGCGGCATTATGGGAGGAAGGATAATTGGCCCCCATTTTATCGATGGCAGTCTAAATGGTGGAATATATGCTGATATCCTACGTAATGTTCTACCGATGTTACTACAAGATGTTTCACTGCATGACATAATGGCGATGTACTTCCAACATGATGGGTGTCCGGCACATAGCTAGCGTGCGGTTTAAGCGGTATTGAATAGCATATTTCATGACAGGTGGATTGGTTGTCGAAGCACCATACCATGGCCCTCACGTTCACCGGATCTGACGTCCCCAGATTTCTTTCGGTGGGGAAAGTTGACGGATATTTGCTATCGTGATCCACCGACAACGCCTGACAACATGCGTCAGCGCATTGTCAATGCATGTGCGGGCAATACGGAAGGCGAACTATTCGCTGTTGAGAGGAATGTCGTTACACGTATTGCCAAATGCATTGAGGTTGACGGACATCATTTTGAGCATTTATTGCATTAATGTGGTAATTACGCTATAACAGCATGCGTTTTCAGAAATGATATGTTCACAAAGGTACATGTATCACTTTGGAACAACCGAAATAAAATGTTCTAACGTACCTAGGTTCTGTACTTTAATTTAGAAAACCTACCCGTTACCAATTGTTCGTCTAAAATTGTGAGCCCCATGTTTGTATTACAGCGCCATCTATCACAAAGCGAAAAAAGTGGTCCAACTAATTCATATTTCTTTACGTACTACACGAATATGTAATAATAATGGTGGTTCCTATTTTTAATAAAACGCAGTTGATATCCATTCGACCTATGGCAGCGCCATCTAGCGGGCCAACCATAGCGCCATCTGGTTTCCCCCTTCAAGCTAGACAAGTTTCGTTCTTTGTAGGTTTTTCGTTTGACGCTTATTTCGTGAGATATTTGGCCCGGTCACGATCAATGGACCACCGTGCGTAGGAGGTATTTATTAAGCAGCGGATTGCAAACGGTGATAGCCTTTGGTGTTTTAGTAGCGATTTGAAACTTCGTTTTATCATCTTGTAGGTGATGTCAGCCTAAACAAATAATGCTCATCGCTCGTTGCATGCAACAACCAGTCTCAAATGTCTGTTTCCTATTATTAACAAGAAATGTTTCAGTGTGAACTTTTGTGTAACCACTCCATACAACGGTTCTTGGTTCAAATGGCTCTGAGCACTATGGGACTTAACTTCTAAGGTCATCAGTCCCCTAGAACTTAGAACTACTTAAACCTAACTAACCTAAGGACGTCACACACATCCATGCCCGAGGCAGGATTCGAACCTGCGACCGTAGCGGTCGCGCGGTTCCAGACTGTAGCGCCTTTAACCGCTTGGCCACCACGGCCGGCTATACAACGGTTCTAAATTAGTCTATCACGATATTCAGTTTAACAACGTGTGTTAAGACCGACCTCAAAAAACGAAGAATAGCCAGTATACTAGCAGCGACTGGGTAACGGGCCGCCAGGCGAGACCTAAAAATGTTTACCGACATGACAAATGTTAGATGACATATCACTAAACCGATTATCGGACAGACTAATTTCCGACCAGGCTGTCGAACGCGCACATCAAATTTCGCTTTCAAAACACATTAACCAAGTTTTTGCCGTTGACACGATGTATGGCCTAGATCCATTTTACATTCAGTGGTGTATTTGGAAGTCTACAAAATGTGTTTCGAAAAGAGGTAATAGCAAAGAAGTATAAGGTCTGCCCAACTGAAAAGGAGACCTTCACTGTATCGGCGTTGTACGTAATGGTGAATGCGTGTACCGAGAGACGATGTGGTATTCCCAGCTGCGCAAGTGGAGTTAATGGCTTAGAACCAATTTCCTCATTTCTTGAGAGCTGTTTCCGTAGTTCATTGTATGATGGATTCCTCCCAATCAGCACAAAGAGCGGTTATTCGATTTCTCTGCGCGGAAGGGGAGAATACTTCACAGATTCATCACAGGATGGAAAAGGTGTACGGAGAGCAGTGTCTCGCAGGGTGCACAATATTCTGGTGGTGTCAGCATTATGAGGCTAAAAGTCAACAAGCAAAGGAACTGTGCGTCACATAATTCGCGAATGGGTGCTAAAACGTCTCTCAGAGAACCAGAAGATGGCTAGAATAGGTGTTTGTCTGATCTGCCTGTTAAAAAACACGGAGCAAGGAACGGATTTTATTGCTCACAAGAGAAAACCCCCATCGCACCCCCACGCAGATTTAGTGATTAGATGGCCCAGAGGGATAACCCGTCAAAAATCGAACACAGATCAAGCATGAATACAGGAAGAAGTTGTAATGAACTGTGAAAAGAAAAGCAAAATAGAAACAATGAACGGTCTAAGCTCAAGATGCTTTACATCGAGCATATTTGGATAGCCGCGGCGTTATGATTGTGTGATTACGGTGTGCTCCGAAGGGGCTTCCGGCATGGTAGCTCAGCGTGTTCGGTCAGAGGGATAGTTGACCTCTGTAATGAAAAAACTGGATTATCGATGAAATTGACGGGTGTCATAAGACGTCTGCTCCGCACAAATGCAACGAACAGTAACGAGAAAAATTGAGATAAAAAGGGGGGGGGGGCACCGGTGTTCAAATATTCCTCGTGCACCATATATATTTTTTTCACAAAATTATGGGCTGTCCGTACGGTCATTGATGTATCTGTTCGCCTCAGTCATATTTGTGTCTGTGTCTTGGTGTGGCCAGCGGTTCTAGGCGCTACAGTCTGGGGCACAGCGACCGCTACAGTCGCAGGTTCGAATTCTGCCTCGGGCATGGATGTGTGTGATGTCCTTAGGTTAGTTAGGTTTAATTAGTTCTAAGTTCTAGGCTACTGATGACCTCACCAGTTAAGTCGCATAGTGCTCAGAGCCATTTGAACCATTTTTGCTTGGTGTAACGCCCTTTTTCAAGACCGATGTGCACGGAATGGACCTCCAGAAGCTCTTTTTTCTTTTTTTTTTTTTTTTTTGAGTCGTCACTCTTGTGATTGTTGTCATGCGGCACGCCAGGATTTTCTATCCTGTGCCAACCTCTTCAACTCAGAGTAGCATTTGCAAACCACGTCCTGAACTATTTTCTCGATGTATTCCAATCTCTGTCTTCCTCTAATGTTTTTGCCCTGTGCACCTCCCTCTAGTACCATGGAAGAGATTCCCACACGTCTTAACACATGTCCCAGCATCCAGTCCCTTCTACTTGTCAGTGTTTTCCACATATTCCTTTCCTCCCTCATTCTGTGCAGAACCTCCTCGTTCCTTACCTTATCAGACCACCTAATTTTTAACATTCCTCTGTGGTACCGCTTATAAAATGCTTCGATTCTCTTCTGTTCTGGTTTTCCCACAGTCTATGTTTCACTACCATACAATGCTGTGCTCCAAACGTACATTCTCAGAAATTTCTTCCTCAAATTGAGGTCTATGTTTGACACTAGTAGATTCCTCTTGGCCAGGAATGGACGTTTTGCAAGTGCTAGTCTGCTTTTGATGTCCTCTCTGCTCCGTCCGTCATTGGTTATTTTGCTGGCTAAGTATTAGAATTCCTTAACTTCACCTACTTCGTGACCATCAACCCTGATGTTAAGTTTCTCACTCTTCTCATTGCTGCTACTTCTCATTACTTCGCCTATCTTCGATTTACTCTCAATTCATATTGTGTTCATTCCATTCAGGAGGCGCTGTAATTCTTCTTCACTTTCACTCAGGACAGCAATGCCATCAGCGAATCTTACCATTATATACCTTCACCTTGAAATTTAATTCCACTCTTGCACCGTTCTCTTATTTCCATCACTGCTTCTTCGATATACAAGTTGAACAGTAGATAACATTCTTGTCTATCCGAGCAATTCCTTCTTTCTCGCTCACACTTATTACTATCTCTTGTCTCTTGTACATATTGTATGCTACTCCTCTCTCCCTGTAGCTTACCCCTATTTTTCTCAGAATTTCGAACGTCTTGCACCATTTTCCATTGTCTAACGCTTTTCCCAGGTAGTCAAATCCTATGAACGTGTATTGATTTTTCTTTAGTCTTGCTTCCATTATTAACCGTAAGACTTGCGTCTCTCGTGCCTTTACTTTTCCTAAAGCCAAACCGATAGTAATCTGATACATCTCAATCCTCAATTTTCTTTTCCATTCTTTTGCGTATTATTCTTGTCAGCAACTTGGATGTATGAGCTGGTAAGCTGATTGTGCGGTAATTATAGCACTTGTCAGCTCTTACAGTCTTCGGAACCGATTGGATCATATTTTCCCGAAAGTCAGATGGTATGTCGCCAGATTCATACATTCTAAACGCTGTGAGGTAACGGGCGAGTCGTCGCGCCCTGAAAATATTCTGTTCTGAGGAAGTAATGGCCGCATGGGCTGGTCGGCGGGCGCGGGCCGCTCGTTAGGAAAACACGTGGTGGCAAACGTTAGCCGGACGAGAGGGGTAGCCCCAGCGTATGGTCCAGCCTAGAGAGCCTGTATACAGAGAGAGTGGCCATACGTGAAGTTGCCCGTGATTGGTTGATTAGCTTTGGCGCCATTTTTCTGCCAAACGTGTCTCGCGCTTCCTATGTTCGCCGTGCTTTTGAGTTGAACTGAAGTTCAGAGGACGTTTCAAAACGATTAAAAGGTATTTGAATTATTGAGAGACTTGTTATGCGTTGTGCATGCATGTTCGATGTAATTGTATATCGTTTTTTGTACATAATTAGCGTCTGCGATCTTAAATAGGAGTTGAAATAATGAAGCGTTTTGTGATGAAGTCGGTAGGCCTACATGTTTGAAGTAAACACGTTAGTAATTGTACAGTATTGTTTTTGACATCTGTAATTCGTTCTGCAAACGTTCGTAAATGATGCCAGGTTGTGCTGCATTTGGTTGTTCCAATAGGGAAGAAAGTGGATTTCGCATGTTGGCATTTCGACGCAATGAAGAAAGACGAAAGCAGTGGGCAGTCGCAGTCAACAGGGCTGACTTTATGTCGTTCCGAATCAGAACACTAGGCATTATTTTGGTTTCAGTATTATTGCCTGACTGTTGACGCAGGCAAGTTGTAAGCATGTTTTCCGCAGTTGTCGTGGTTGCTGAAACATTATTCGTAGTAAATACTTGTAGGTACTCTTGAAGACAGTTTTTAATAGGCCTACTTACTGGGGGAAGAAGGGATACGGCAGTTTTCTTGTTATATTTGGTCGTTATTACAGTAGCCTACATTTAACATTACCTGATTTTTGCAATCTTTTTCGTTTGTTATCTACGAGAGGTATTCAGTATATATGAAAGGAAGCGGTTGTTTACTTGTGACATGCAAAAAGTTTGAAGACGTGACAAGAAGTACTAATACGTCTCACACTTTTTTGCATGTCACAAGTAAACAACTGCTTACGACTTTCATTCATCTGACGTAATACAGGTACGTTAAATCTTTAGCGTTATGCACTTTCGTTACAAAACAAATGCTATACCCAATTTTTTTTTATTTACGTTACTTTCATTGCAATATGTTTAGTAATCGAACTTTAAAGGAGATAAATGCAAGTAATTTTTACAGCCACTGTATCAAATTTTCTTGTGCTGAACGTAGTAGGCTACTATGAGTATATTATAGCTGTTAAGAAAGGCATTTAACGAATGATTTCGCCATATTGTCTTGTTCTTTTGATTCGGTGAGTATGTACTCCAATACTCCACTACTGGCCATTCAAAAGTCCGGCCCGCAGTTTGGCAGAAAAATGGCCGCAGTATCATCCGGTTGGCCACTCTCTCCCTATAGTTCAGCCGCGTGGCTGGGAGTGCCAAAGATGGCGGACTTTGTGAAGCCATCATGGAAGACATTTCACAGTTCGTATAGAAATTAATAGTAGCCAGATGAGTCATGATACCTCAAAAAGAAACAAGTACATTGCTGCTATTTTCACGACGATTCTGGTGGTGCAATCAGATTTTCGATATCTTTATTAGATTAAAGTTTAGTATCTGACGGTAAATTATGCAAGTAACACCCAGCAGCGAAATTCCAAAACATAAACGCTTCATCCGATTTTGTCGATAGACGTGTCTTTATAAAGCTATTAGTGTAACCCTAAATTGGTATGAATTACAGGCATGTACGTGAGTTATTGGAGGTCAAAGTGGCCGATTACTATCGATCGCGTCAGGACATAAGTACTCCACAGTTACACGAAAAAACGGTAGCAGTAGGCTTTTAAATATATTGATTCACCCATGTCTTTGTTAATATCCGATATACGCTATTCATGAAGAAATTGGTTAAATATGTACTGTGTGTTAGAAAGCACAGAGATGTTAGGCTACTGGCCTATCTTTTGCTTCTTTTCTTTTGGTATATGTTTATTTAATTGTTTACACATTTAATAATGTGTGTTAGAGCGTGCTTATGGTCCAGCTGTAAAAATATTTATTTAATTTCAAGTAGTTAAATGTAAATCCAGTATTTCTTATGTGCTTAAATATGTGTGTGGGTGCGTTGGTTGAAGACATGGCGCGAGCGATCAAGCCAGTCACAACGCTCGTAAATGGTGAGACTGGATGGGAGCATCGCTTCCGGGGAGTGAGCGCTGTACACGGACAGTACAGCGCGACGGACGCACAATAGCGGGGGAGACTTGGAGAGTGTGAAGCGGTTTTGCGCGTGGTCGCGGCAGATAGAAATACTTCGGAGTGCCGACTTGTGAACTTGTGAGATTTCCGTGGTTTCTACAGTGAAGACGTAGTGTGTGTTTAGAAATTACGTGCAGTAGGAATCTATTGTTTCCCTATTATTCAACTTATACACTACTCGCCATTAAAATTGCTGCATCACGAGGATGACGTTCTACAGACGCGAAATTTAACCGACAGGAAGAAGATGCTGTGATATGCAAATGATTAGCTTTTCAGAGCATTCACACAAGGTTGGCGCCGGTGGCGACACCTACAACGTGCTGACATGAGGAAAATTTACAACCGATTTCTCATACACAAACAGCAGTTGACCGGCGTTCCCTGGTGAAACGTTGTTGTGATGCCTCGTGTAAGGAGGAGAAATGCGTACCATCACGTTTCCGACTTTGATAAAGGTCGGATTGTAGCCTATCGCGACTGCGGTTTATCGTATCGCGACATTGCTGTTCGCGTTGATCGAGATCCGATGACTGTTAGCAGAATATGCAATCGGTGGGTTCAGGAGGGTAATACGGAACGCCGTGCTGCATCCCAACAGCCTCGTATCACTAGCAGTCGAGATGACAAGCGTCTTATCCGCATGGCTGTCACGGATCGTGCAGCCACGTCTCCATCCTTGAGTCAGCAGATGGGGACGTTTGCAAGACAATAACCATCTGCACGAACAGTTTGACGACGTTTGCAGCAGCATGGACTATCAGCTCGGAGACCATAGCTGCGGTTAACCTTGACACTGCATCACATACAGCAGCGCCTGCGATGGTGCACTCACCGACGAACCTGGGTGCACGAATGGCAAAACATCATTTTTTCGGATGAATCGAGGTTCTGTTTACAGCATCATGATGGTCGCATCCGTGTTTGGCGACATCGCGGTGAACGCACATTGGAAGCGTGTATTCGTCATCGCCATACTGGCGTATCACCCGGCTTGATGGTATGGCGTGCCATTGGTTACACGTCTCGGTCACCTGCTGTTCGCATTGACGGCACTTTGAACAGTGGACGTTACATTTCAGATGTGTTACGACCCGTAGCTCTATCCTTAATTCGATCCCTGCGAAACCCTACATTTCAGCAGGATAATGCACGTCCACGTGTTGCAGGTCCTGTACGGGCCTTTCTGTATACAGAAAATTTTCGAATGCTGCCCTGGCCAGCACATTCTCCAGATCTCTCACCAACTGAAAACGTCTGGTCAATGGTGGCCGAGCAACTGGCTCGTCACAATACGCTAGTCACTACTCTTGATGAACTGTGGTATCGTGTTGAAGCTGCATGGGCAGCTGTACCTGTACACGCCATCCAAGCTCTGACTTATTGGCCAGGCGTATCAAGGCCGTTATTACGGCCAGAGGTGATTGTTCTGGGTACTGATGTCTCAGGACCCTAATTGCGTGAAAATGCAATCACATGTCAGTTCAAGTATAATATATTTGTCCAATGAATACCGTTTCTCATCTGCATTTCTTCTTGGTGTAGCAATTTTAATGGCCAGTAGTGTATTTTATTTAATTACTGGACCATCGAGACCAATAAGTGTTTTGCAGAAATATACCGCATTCTCAAAAGTACTTCTTCTAGCGTAGTCATCATTTAAAGTCATTAAGATAGTACCTGCAGATTTTATTGAATTGCAATCTTTCATTTATAAATTTCTACGTTATATTCGCAATTGCCGAGTGATAGGAACCTTCGACCATTTGATTCACATGTATATTCATATTGTATACTGTAGACTCAGCAGTATTTGGCCTGTAATGCAACAACTACCTATCTCAGCCCCTAGACAACGAAACCAGCCAAAATTTTTAATATTGCAACGTTGAGACGGAGGGTGCGTTGTCATTTTTGAAAGCCCGCGACGCCAACGTGAATAGTGCTTTTGTTGCCAGTTCCCCTAATGATTTATAAATTCTGATGGCATTTTTTTCCATCCCTTCTGCCTTATTTGATCTTAAGTTCAAAAAATGGTTCAAATGGCTCTGAGCACTATGGGACTTAAAATCTCAGGTCATCAGCCCCCTAGAACTTAGAACTACTTAAACCTAACTAACCTAAGGACAGCACACACATCCATGCCCGAGGCAGGATTCGAACCTGCGACCGTAGCGGTCGCGCAGTTCCAGCCTGTAGCGCCTAGAACCGCTCAGCCACACTGGCCGGCTGATCTTAAGTTCTCCAAAGCTTTATTAAATTCTGTATATAATACTGGATCCCCTTTCTCTTCTAAATCGACTCCTCTTTGTTCTTGTATCACATCAGACAAATCTTCCCCTCATAGAGGCCTTCAATGTACTCTTTTCACCTATCCGTTGCCTCCTCCGCATTTAAGAGTCGGATTCCCGTTGCACTCTTCATGTTACTACCTTTGCTTTTAATTTCATCGCAGGTTGTTTTGACTTTCCTACATGCTGAGTCTGTTCTTCCGACATCGTTTCTTTTTCGATTTCTTCACTTTTTTTCTCACTTTCCATGCACTTCCTATTTATTTCATTCCTGAGTGACTTGCATTTCTGTATTCCTGAATTTCCGGAACATTTTGTACTTCCTTCTTTACCGATCAACTGAAATATTTCTTCTGTTACCCAACGTTTCTTCGCAGTTACCTTTTCTGTGCCTATGTTTTCCTTTCCAGTTTCTATGGTTGCCCTTTTTATAGATGTCCTTTCCTCTTCAACCGTTGCGCCTACTGAGCTGCTTAAAATGGTTCAAATGGCTCTGAGCACTATGGGACTTAACATCTATGGTCATCAGTCCCCTAGAACTTAGAACTACTTAAACCGAACTAACCTAAGGACATCACACAACACCCAGTCATCACGAGACAGAGAAAATCCCTGACCCCGCCGGGAATCGAACCCGGGACCCCGTGCTCTGGAAGCGAGAACGCTACCGCGAGACCACTAGCTGCGGACTGAGCTGCTTATTTCTGTATCAATAGCCTAGTGAACTTCAAGCGTATCTCGTCATTCCTTAGTATTTCCGTATCCCAATTCTTTGCGTATTGATTGTCCCTGACTAATCTCTTAAACTTCAGCCTCCTTATCATCATTACGACATCGTGATGTGAGTTTGTACCTGTTCCTGGGTACGCCTTACAATTCAGAATATATTTTCGGAGTCTCTGTCGGACCATGATGTAATCTAACTGAAATCTTCCCATATCACGCGGCCTTTTCCAAGTATACCTCCTTCTCTTGTGATTCTTGAACAGAGTATTCGCTATTACTAACTGAAATTTATTACAGAACTCAGTTAGCCTTCTCCTCTCTCATTTCTTGCCCCAAGCCCATATATTCTCCACTCCCTCCGCTACAACAGCATCCCAACCTCCCATGACTATTAGATTTTCATCTCCCCTTACGTACTGTATTAGCCTTTCAATGTCCTCATATACTTTTTCCATCTCTTGATCTTCAGCTTGCGATGTCGGCATGGACTATCGATGTCGATGTTGGTTTGTTGTCGATTCTGTTAAGAATCAGCCTATCACTGGACTGTTTACAGTAACACACACTTTGCCCTACCTTACTATTCATAACGAAACTCAGTCTCGTGATACCATTTCCTGCTGCTGTTGATATTACCCTATACTCATTTGACCAGAAATCCTTATCTTCTTTCCATTTCACTTCACTGACCGCTATTATATCTAGATTGAGCCTTTGCATTTCCCTTTTTAGATTTTCTGATTTCCTAACCACATTCAAGCTTCTAACATCCCACGCTCCACCTCATGGAACGTTGTCCTTTCGTTGTTTATTCAATCTTTTTCTCATGGTCACCTCCCCCTTGGCAGTCACGTCCCGGAGATCCAGATAGGGAACTCTTCCGGAATCTTTTGCCAATGGAGAGATCATACGACACTTTCCAGTTATAGGCCACATGTCCTGTGAATACACGTTACGTGACTTTAATGCAGTGGTTTCCATTGCCTTCTGCATCCTCATGCCGTTGATCATTGCTGATTACTCCGCCTTTAGGGCAGTTTCCCACCGCTTGGACAAGAGAGTGACCTGAACCTCTGTACGCTCCTCCGCCCTCTTTGACAAGGCCATTGGCAGAATGAGGGTGATTTCTTACGCAGGAAATCTCCGGACGCCAGTGCTGATTACTAATAAAAATTTAAGAGGTGTTGGGTTTCTAGCCCAGGACCGAAAGCGTTTTGATCTCGAATCAAAGACGTTGCCCCTAAATGACGCTTACAAGATCCAGTTTTTCTACGCGGGTACCACGTGGTATGACTCTTGGTTCCGTTTTGGACGTTTGGACTCGTGAATTTCTGTGTTGTAACATAGTCACACCCGGTTATTTGTTGTTTTTATTTCTGTGTGAGGTCTATACTGGGTCTCGCCTGCTCCATCACACTTACTTGCGACGGTAATATATTCTTACCACATAACGTATTTTCTAAAACCAGTGTATAACATAACAATTGCCAAGACTAAAGAACGAAAAGAGACGCGTCCATGACCGGAAAGATCATAATTTTGTGGAAAAAGAAACGGGTGCCAGGGAGACTTGAACACGGATTTCCTGCTTTGCAGTCGGAGACCATGACGACATAACGATGACGGCGCGGCTGTGGTGTCGTGCTCAAAGTTGTATACCTTGGGCCTGGATTGTTCACTGTTTGTATTCCGTTTCTTTTTTCACACTTCAGTGCACTTTCTTCCTGTTTTCGTGCTTGATCTATGTTCGGTTTTCGACGTCTATCCACTGGGCCGTTTTACCTCTAAATCTGAGGGGGGTGCGATGGGGAGTTTCCCTTGTCAGATTGTAGCATGCGATGAAAGGGGGTATCACCACTTGGACCCCATTCCCAAACGGATGAGCAAGCAGTGGCGGCTTACCGCCGATGGTTGTCCTCTGCCACGAAGACCGGAAAAGTGATGCTGTTCATTTCGACGCAGAAGGACCTCTGCTCATCGACTGGTTACCGAGGTGTGCAAAAGTTAACGCTGAGCAGTATTGCAGCGCGCTATAGAGACTGAAACAGGCCATCAAGAACAAGCGCAGTGGCAAGCTCTCGAATGGCACAGTGCTTCCCCAGGATAATGCTAGGTCACATGTGGCGAAAAAGACCCTCGAGATCCTTCAAACATTTTGACGGGGGACTCCTGGGACATCCTCCTTACAACCACGATATCTTCCCACATATCTTCGGCCCTTTAAATCAATCTCTGAGAGGTCCTGTGGCAAGGAAGAGTAGGTCGCAGTGGAAAACTGAATCCGTCAGAAGCCCAGAAGTTTCTACAACGAAGCCATTCACTCCTTCCTTTGCACTAAGATCGGTTTA
This sequence comes from Schistocerca nitens, assembly GCF_023898315.1. Lineage (NCBI taxonomy): Eukaryota > Metazoa > Arthropoda > Insecta > Orthoptera > Acrididae > Schistocerca > Schistocerca nitens. Next base: position 215,816,087 of record NC_064615.1, on the reverse strand, counting down.
TCAGTTTCAATGGCAATTCCGTATAGTTGCACTGTTCCCCTTGAACTGTAATTATATTATTGTTATTAAAATTTCTTTTCATATAACTGTAATCACTCATTTGGGCACACCTTATAATAAATTAAAACGTCATTCCTGAGGCTGTATTTTTATGCAGTTTTACCGTATGAACAGCAAAAATGTACTAAGTTACAAACGTTTATCTTTCATTATACGCTTTATACGTGCGCGCGGGGTGTGGCGAGGAAGGAAAGGGGGGTGGCGTATCTGTCACAGAGAAACCGTTACGAAATGGTCTGAAACTATGCATGATGTATAATGTATAAAGTATGTTGTTTGTTGCAAGTCGTTACGTGCTCTCATTCTCAAGCAGTTTCTAACTTTAATACTTGTCTTACTGTGTTAACGTGAATTCATGCCTCTTAATGAGTACATTACTACAGAATTTTAAATTTTTAAAAACGGTAAATAATTGTATGAAATTCTGAAAATCAAATTTTATTGCCTCTGGAAGCCGTTATATCGGCAACGTGCAACAGGGATTCGGTGACCGTTTTAGCCCTTTAGTAATACTGATGCTGTATAGGATGCGTGTGTTCAAAATGTGAATAATACTGTGGCGTTAGTCAGTGAAATGGCTATACGGCCTTACAGGGTGTTGTGGGTATAAGTGCAGATATTTCAATCGCTGACTGAGGACAGTGTACTGAACGACTTTATGTCAGTACTTACTTAATTTCAGGAAATAGTTATAATTATTACGAGTAGAATGTTTTTCGGTCAGTTAGTATCTCCAAGCACGTGTGACGCAAGCTAGCCATTAATGCTTATTTTCCTCCTGGAAACATGTCAGGGGTTGAAGTGTGGATGTGTGGGCACAAAATAGATAGCGTATACCGACAGTCCACTTGGCGGAACAGTTACAACAGTGCAGAAAACATCAGGTAGTACATTACGTGATGTGTTTGCGGGAAGACGGTTAGGCACAGAGAAAAAACAAATAACCCAATATAGTGGGTTCGTCTTAAGGTGCCAATTATAACAGTAACTGTACCTATACCCCCAACACCCTCTACAGGATATATATATATATATATATATATATATATATATATATATATATATATACGAGGGCTATTCCGAAAGTAAGGTCCGATCGGTCACGAAATGGAAACGACTATGAAAATCCGATAAAGCTTTGCACAGATGTGTTGGGTAGTGTCTCTAGTATAACCCCAGTTAGCATCACGTCGCTCTTCTCATTTCTGAGCTCGCAGTGAGTGCGTAAAGATGTCTAGAAAATAGTGTCTGCCGCCAAGTACGGGGGCCTGGTGAGAAATTTCCCCTGAAGCTATGCAGCTAACATTACATAACTGTCGTGCTGTTTCGTCTTCAAGACAATTCTCAGCCGCATTCTGCAGGGGCAATGAAGATGCTCCTGCATCGTTTTCAAATGGAAATGTGAGATTACCCACAATACAGCCCGTAATTGTCTCCCTCTGAGTTTCAGCTCAGGTCACATGAACCGCTGGTTATGAAGACAACATTTCGGCACAAGACAACGAGCCGTAGGCCAGCGTAGAGAATTGGCGGAGAGCACTGGCGGCTGCCTTCTATAGCGAGGGTATGGGAAAGTTGGTACAACGCTACGATACACGTCTAAGTCGGGTCGGCGACTATGGAGATAAGTAGCTGCAAGGTGTATCTAACTGTTGCAAATAAAACATTTTTGATTTTTACCGTGGTTTCCATTTCGCGACCTATCGGACCTTACTTTCGGAATAGCCCTCGTATATACTACTGGCCATTACAATTGCTACACCACGAAGATGGCATGCTACAGAAGCGAAATTTAACCGACCAGAAGAAGATGCTATGATATGCAACTGATTAGCTTTTCAGAGCGTTCACACAAGGTTGGCGCCGGTGGCGACACCTACAACGTGCTGACATGAGGAGCGTTTCCAACCGATTTCTCATACACAAACAGCAGTTGACCTGCATTGCCTGGTGAAACGTTATTGTGATGCCTCCTGTAAGGAGGAGAAATGCGTACCATCACGTTTCCGACTTTGATAAAGGCCAGACTGTAGCCTATCGCGATTGCGGTTTATCGTATCGCGACATTGCTGCTCGCATTGGTCGAGATCCAATGACTGTTAGCAGACTATGGAATCGGTGGGTTCAGGAGGGTAATACGGAACGCCGTGCTGGATCCCAACGGCCTCGTATCACTTGCAGTTGAGATGACAGGCATCTTATCTTCATGGCTGTAACGGATCGTGCAGCCACGTCTCGATCCCTGAGTCAACAGATGGGGTCGTTTGCAAGCCAACAACTATCTGCACAAACAGTCCGACGACGTTTGCAGCAGCATGGACTGTCATCTCGGAGACCATGGCTGCGGTTACCCTTGACGCTGCATCACAGACAGGAGCCCTGCGATGCTGTACTCGACGACGAACCTGGGTGCACGAATGGCAAAACGTCATTTTTTCGGATGAATCCAGGTTCTGTTTACAGCATCATGATGGTCGCATCCGTGTTTGGCGACATAGCGGTGAACGCACATTGGAAGCGTGTACTCGTCATCGCCACACTGTCGTATCACCCGGGGTGATGGTATGGGGTGCCATTGGTTACACGTCTCGGTCACCTCTTGTTCGCATTGATAGCACTTTGAACACCGGACGTTACATTTCAGATGTGTTACGACCCGTAGCTCTACCCTTAATTCGATCCCTGCGAAACCCTACTTTTCAGCAGGATAATGCACAACCGCATGTTGCAGGTCCTGTACGGGCCTTTCTGGATACAGAAAATGTTCGACTGCTGCCCTGGCCAGCAAATTCTCCAGATCTCTCACCAATTGAAAACGTCTGGTCAATGGTGGCCGAGCAACTGGCTCGTCACAATACGCCAGTCACTGCCCTCGATGAACTGTGGTATCGGGTTGAAGCTGCATGGGCAGCTGTACCTGTACACGCCATCCAAGCTCTCCTGGACTCAATGCCCAGGCGTATCAAGGCCGTTATTACGGCCAGAGGTGGTTGTTCTGGGTACTGATAATATATTTGTCCAATGAATACCCGTTTATGATCTGCATTTCATCTTGGGGTAGCAATTTTAATGGCCAGTAGTATATATGGTGTGTGTTCTTCTGGACATGTGTAATTAAGGCGAGGATGGCCAATGATCTGTTTAGTGCAGATGCACACCAAACACCAAGCTCGAACTCTTACAGGAATCGGCTAAACGCTGGAAGTAATAAGGGTAATGGGCGCGGGGCACTACATAGCAGTGTGTGGATACGTTGAGAATTTGGTTCTGGCCCAGTGGTCAGCGCATCTGATTGGTAAGCAGGAGACCTGGGTTTGAATCCTGGCCTGGCATAAATTTTCTACTTTCCCCATTCATTTAATCAATGCCCTCTCGCAGCCAGTGTCTGTAATTCCTCTGTCATAATTTTTTTCGTCTGTTGTCTACACGTCTACGTCGAGCTCGCTGTAAAAGTGTGTTCTAGCACAAGGCTAAGTAATATTCAAACTTCCTAGAACTGTCTTCACAGACGCATAATGTTCATCTCGTGTATACCTAAATGAAGAAGACTTAGAGAACGTGTTGAAGGGGGTGAACAGTCCAATGAGTACAGAATACGGAATGAGAGTAAACCGAATAAAGGCATAAGTAATGAGAAGTAGCAGAAATCAGAACAGCGAGATACTTCACATCAGCGTTGGTGATCACGAAGTAGATGAAGTTAAGGAATTCTGCTGTCGAAGGTGCAAAATAACACATCACTGACTAAGCAAGGAGAACATAAAACGTGGATCAGCACAGGCAAACAGGGCGCTCTTGGTCAAGACAAATGTGCTAATATCAAATATCGGCTATAGTCTGAGAAGGAAATTTCTGAGAATGAACGTTTGGAGCTCAGCTTTTTGTAATAGTGAGTCATAAACTGTGGAAAAACTGGGAAAGAAGAGAATCGAAGCACTTGAACGCGGTGTAGGAGGACGTTGAAAATTAGATGGATTGATAAGGAATGAGAAGATTCTATTCAGAATCGGCGAAGGAAGGAACCGATGGGGAATACCGATAAGAGCAAGAATCAGGATGCTAAGAAGTTTGTTAAGACATCAGAGAATAACTTCCATGGTACTATGGGGAGCTGTGGAGGGGGAAAACTGTAGCGGAAAATTGATTGACATAACTGACACTGAAATACATTGAAATACGCCTAATAAATAATTGAGGACGGAGCATTCAAGTGCTCCACCGAGATGTGAAGTGGTTGGCACAAGAGAGGAAGTCCGCAGCTCGTGGTCGTGCGGTAGCGTTCTCGCTTCCCACGCCCGGGTTCCCGGGTTCGATTCCCGGCGGGGTCAGGGATTTTCTCTGCCTCGTGATGACTGGGTGTTGTGTGACGTCCTTAGGTTAGTTAGGTTTAAGTAGTTCTAAGTTCTAGGGGACTGATGACCATAGATGTTAAGTCCCATAGTGCTCAGAGCCATTTGAAGAGAGGAATTCGAAGGTCGCATCCGACCATGCAGAAGACTGACGACTCGCAAATTAAAAGTTAAAGCAAAGCCAATGTGTAAGAGTGGTGTTAGTAAATGTATAGACATTGTAGCATGTTCGATAGACCAGAGACTGTAATTATGAGTCATATCCATTGGGAAAGACAATGAAGGGATCAGGGAAATTCCGCAGAGAGTAGCTCTCGCCGCAGACGTGGAGTAAGGCACGATGATATAAAAAACCCCACCCTCCTCCCTGCCCCTCTCACACGTAGCGGTCCTGACCCACGCAGGTAACATTTGCCTCAAGGCCTGCCATTACTGCTGCATCGCGTGCCGATCTTCCTTCCATAATGCCTCTGGCGGTAGCTGCTGTTTCCTCGAGGAACTACACGATCCGCTGTCCGCTACCCATGCAGATTTCGAATTCTTCTTCTGTAACGAAGTCTTAATGACTAATGTGTACGCCGGTGCAGAAGAGTCTACTTGCTTATATGCGAGCTTACATGGCAGGTCTTCTACGTATCTAACTTATCTCGCCACGCCTTCCTATGTCAAGTTAATCTGAGCTCTTTTGAAAGTGTTTGGGGCCACATCAAAGTTCCCGTGTTTGTAGAAAATCTCTCAGGAACAAACTAATTAAACGGTGCAGCTTGACAAGTCAGTAGCTAGTAATTAGAGCTTACATATACATTTACATCTACGTCTACATCTAAACTCCGCAAGCCAGCTTACACAGGTGGCACAGGGTAATTTGTGTACCGCTGTCATTTCTCCTCTCTCCTGTTCCAGCCGCGAACGGTTCGTGGGAAGAACGATCGTTGGTTAGACTCCGTGTGAGTTTTTACATTCGCGGTTTTGTTGCGAGGTATGCGTAGGAGGAAGCAGTATATTGGTTGATTCTTCTCAGAACGGACTTTCTGGGAATTTAAACATTAAACAATACCGTGATGCGGAAAGACTCTCTTGAAGTGTCAATCACTGGAGTTAGCATAGCATATCCGTGACGTTTTCGCGCTTAGTAAATCAACCTGTAACGAAACGCTCTGCTCTTCTTTGGGTCTTTTCCCTCTATCTTGTCTGATACGGACCCCAGGAAGAACAGCAATCATCACATATATTATTTCTGAGGTCAACATCCCTTTTTCTCAACACATGTCGAGGGGAGGTTTACTATCTTTGGCCCGAAAAAGGCATGTTCTTTGAGAATTTTTTTCTCAGGATGTGTTATAGATATCAATGTTAAATTTGATCAAAATGTTTATTGATATTTCCTCTACAAACCGGAATTTTTTCGACCGGAAATGTCGAAGAGCAAAGGCGGAACGAAACAAAGTTTCGATGTAGACCTCCACGCGCGGTATGTCACAGGTCAGCTGGCCCGTCTGAAATCACAATTTAGTTGACGTTAGCGAAGTATATAAGATTCTTTAGGAAGTTATTTGGACCATAGGAAACAAAATGGCGGCAATTTGAAAAAATAGCTTTTTTTATCTATTTTTCGACTTCGTCGGCCAAGTAAAAATACACTCCTGGAAATGGAAAAAAGAACACATTGACACCGGTGTGTCAGACCCACCATACTTGCTCCGGACACTGCGAGAGGGCTGTACAAGCAATGATCACACGCACGGCACAGCGGACACACCAGGAACCGCGGTGTTGGCCGTCGAATGGCGCTAGCTGCGCAGCATTTGTGCACCGCCGCCGTCAGTGTCAGCCAGTTTGCCGTGGCATACGGAGCTCCATCGCGGTCTTTAACACTGGTAGCATGCCGCGACAGCGTGGACGTGAACCGTATGTGCAGTTGACGGACTTTGAGCGAGGGCGTATAGTGGGCATCCGGGAGGCCGGGTGGACGTACCGCCGAATTGCTCAACACGTGGGGCGTGAGATCTCCACAGTACATCGATGTTGTCGCCAGTGGTCGGCGGAAGGTGCACGTGCCCGTCGACCTGGGACAGGACCGCAGCGACGCACGGATGCACGCCAAGACCGTAGGATCCTACGCAGTGCCGTAGGGGACCGCACCGCCACTTCCCAGCAAATTAGGGACACTGTTGCTCCTGGGGTATCGGCGAGGACCATTCGCAACCGTCTCCATGAAGCTGGGCTACGGTCCCGCACACCGTTAGGCCATCTTCCGCTCACGCCCCAACATCGTGCAGCCCGCCTCCAGTGGTGTCGCGACAGGCGTGAATGGAGGGACGAATGGAGACGTGTCGTCTTCAGCGATGAGAGTCGCTTCTGCCTTGGTGCCAATGATGGTCGTATGCGTGTTTGGCGCCGTGCAGGTGAGCGCCACAATCAGGACTGCATACGACCGAGGCACACAGGGCCAACACCCGGCATCATGGTGTGGGGAGCGATCTCCTACACTGGCCGTACACCACTGGTGATCGTCGAGGGGACACTGAATAGTGCACGGTACATCCAAACCGTCATCGAACCCATCGTTCTACCATTCCTAGACCGGCAAGGGAACTTGCTGTTCCAACAGGACAATGCACGTCCGCATGTATCCCGTGCCACCCAACGTGCTCTAGAAGGTGTAAGTCAACTATCCTGGCCAGCAAGATCTCCGGATCTGTCCCCCATTGAGCATGTTTGGGACTGGATGAAGCGTCGTCTCACGCGGTCTGCACGTCCAGCACGAACGCTGGTCCAACTGAGGCGCCAGGTGGAAATGGCATGGCAAGCTGTTCCACAGGACTACATCCAGCATCTCTACGATCGTCTCCATGGGAGAATAGCAGCCTGCATTGCTGCGAAAGGTGGATATACACTGTACTAGTGCCGACATTGTGCATGCTCTGTTGCCTGTGTCTATGTGCCTGTGGTTCTGTCAGTGTGATCATGTGATGTATCTGACCCCAGGAATGTGTCAATAAAGTTTCCCCTTCCTGGGACAATGAATTCACGGTGTTCTTATTTCAATTTCCAGGAGTGTATTTATAGTTGATGGATCGGAATAAAAGTGGTACAACTCCTAGACAATTTAGTTAGCTTCGTCGGAAAGAAAGAATCATGCCAATCGGCTCAGTAGATTTGAAGTTACCATAGCACGCGATAAAAAAAAAGTCATTTCGAGAAAAACGCGTTTGAAGTTTTGACTACATACAAATGCAATACTATGCAAATTACGTTCAATTCGCTATTCCGGGTCCGTAAACTAGTCCTTCCTCCTCCTCACGGAGGGCGTTCTGCTCGATCTGGGCCATCCTGCGCTGCTCCAGAGCCGCTCGTACGGCCGGTGACAAACGGTTTTCCGCCGCTTGAATCCGGTGGTCGTCCGAATGCTTGGCGAACTGCGTCGAATAGAGTCCCAGGGTGAAGTCGATCGTTCTCATGGTCTTCAGAATTGCTGAATACCCTTCGTTGAAGCTGCTCACTGCCAGGAAAGTCGCAGTCGCCACAGTCTTCGCATCACAATGCAAATGCTTGGGGGCTAACTTCCAAACACACGCATTGAAAGTTTCGTTTGAATTTTGTGTGTTTCCTCCCAAGCACCGGTACAATAACTCGTCTCCGAACGAAAAAAACTGATGCGTGAAAAAGGCCGATTTCAGGCAGGTGCATTTTTTCAACCGCAAATAACAAATATTTCCGTTCCGTATCCGGAAAAACCGTTTCAGGGGTGGATTCTAAACACTTTTATGGATCCAAAAATTCAAGTTAAAAAAATCGATTTTTTGAACCAAAAGATAATAAACCTCCCCTTAATCGAAAAAGGATGAATGGGATATCGTTAGGAAGGTCTTTTAACCAGCTTTTGACATCCCATACCGATTTTGCGCTAAAACTTACTATTTGTGGATAATTTTAATATAAAAGAGGCTTGTATCTAACAATAGCCAAGAAGACGTCATGGATACCCTGCTTCATTCTTAATTTTACGAATCTAACTTGTTGTTGTTGTGGTCTTCAGTCCTGAGACTGGTTTGATGCAGCTCTCCATGTTACTCTATCCTGTGCAAGCTTCTTCATCTCCCAGTACCTTCTGCAACCTACATCCCTGTGAATCTGCTTAGTGTATTCATCGTCTCCCTCTACGATTTTTACCCTCCACGCTGCCCTCCAATGCTAAATTTGTGATCCCTTGATGCCTCAAAACATGTCCTACCAACCGATCCCTTCTTCTAGTCAAGTTGTGCCACAAACTTCTCTTCTCCCCAATCCTATTCAGTACCTCCTCATTAGTTACGTGATCTACCCACCTTCTCTTCAGCATTCTTCTGTAGCACCACATTTCGAAAGCTTCTATTCTCTTCTTGTCCAAACTAGTTATCGTCCATGTTTCACTTCCATACATGGCTACACTCCATACAAATACTTTCAGAAACGACTTCCTGACACTTAAATATATACTCGACGTTAACAAATTTCTCTTCTTCAGAAACGATTTCCTTGCCATTGCCAGTCTACATTTTATATCCTCTCTACTTCGACCATCATCAGTTATTTTACTCCCTAAATAGCAAAACTCCTTTACTACTTTAAGTGTCTCATTTCCTAAGCTAATCCCCTCAGCATCACCCGATTTAATTTGACTACATTCCATTATCCTTGTTTTGCTTTTGTTGATGTTCATCTTATATCCTCCTTTCAAGACACCATCCATTCCGTTCAACTGCTCTTCCAAGTCCTTTGCTGTCTCTGACAGAATTACAATGTCATCGGCGAACCTCAAAGTTTTTACTTCTTCTCCATGAATTTTAATATCTACTCCGAATTTTTCTTTTGTTTCCTTTACTGCTTGCTCAATATACAGATTGAATAACATCGGGGAGAGGCTGCAACCCTGTCTCACTCCTTTCCCAACCACTGCTTCCCTTTCATGCCCCTCGACTCTTATAACTGCCATCTGGTTTCTGTACAAATTGTAAATAGCCTTTCGCTCCCTGTATTTTACCCCTGCCACCTTCAGAATTTGAAAGAGAGTATTCCAGTTAACATTGTCAAAAGTTTCTCTAATTCTACAAATGCTAGAAACGTAGGTTTGCCTTTTCTTAATCTATCTTCTAAGATAAGTCGTAAGGTTAGTATTGCCTCACATTTTCCAACCTTTCTACGGAATCCAAACTGATCTTCCCCGACGTCCGCTTCTACCAGTTTTTCCATTCGTCTGTAAAGAATTCGCGTTAGTGTTTTGCAGCTGTGACTTATTAAACTGATAGTTCGGTAATTTTCACATCTGTCAACACCTGCTTTCTTTGGGATTGGAATTATTATATTCTTCTTGAAGTCTGAGGGTATTTCGCCTGTCTCATACATCTTGCTCACCAGATGGTAGAGTTTTGTCATGACTGGCTCTCCCATCAGTAGATCTAATGGAATGTTGTCTACTCCCGGGGCCTTGTTTCGACTCAGGTCTTTCAGTGCTCTGTCAAACTCTTCACGCAGTATCTTATCTCCCATTTCGTCTTCATCTACATCCTCTTCCATTTCCATAATATTGTCCTCAAGCACATCGCCCTTGTATAAACCCTCTATATACTCCTTCCACCTTTCTGCCTTCTCTTCTTTGCTTAGAACTGGGTTGCCATCTGAGTTCTTGACATTCATACAAGTGGTTCTCTTCTCTCCAAAGGTCTCTTTAATTTTCCTGTAGGCAGTATCTATCTTACCCCTAGTGAGACAAGCCTCTACATCCTTACATTTGTCCTCTAGCCACCCCTGCTTAGCCATTTTGCACTTCCTGTCGATCTCATTTTTGAGACGTTTGTATTCCTTTTTGCCTGCTTTATTTACTGCATTTTTATATTTTCTCCTTTCATCAATTAAATTCAATATATCTTCTGTTACCCAAGGATTTCTATTAGCCCTCGTCTTTTTACCTACTTGATCGTCTGCTGCCTTCACTACTTCATCCCTCAGAGCTACCCATTCTTCCTCTACTGTATTTCTGTCGCCCATTCCTGTCAATTGTTCCCTTATGCTCTCCCTGAAACTCTCTACAACCTCTGGTTCTTTCAGTTTATCCAGGTCCCATCTCCTTAAATTCCCACCTTTTTGCAGTTTCTTCAGTTTCAATCTGCAGTTCATAACCAATAGATTGTGGTCAGAATCCACATCTGCCCCTGGAAATGTCTTACAATTTAAAACCTGGTTCCTAAATCTCTGTCTTACCATTATATAATCTATCTGATACCTCTTAGTATCTCCAGGATTCTTCCAGGTATACAACCTTCTTTTATGATTCTTGAACCAAGTGTTAGCTATGATTAAGTCATGCTCTGTGCAAAATTCTACAAGGCGGCTTCCTCATTCATTTCTTCCCCCCAATCCATATTCACCTACAACGTTTCCTTCTCTTCCTTTTCCTATTGACGAATTCCAGTCACCCATGACTATTAAATTTCCGTCTCCCTTCACTATCTGAATAATTTCTTTTATCTCGTCATACATTTCATCTATTTCTTCATCATCTGCAGAGCTAATTGGCATATAAACTTGTACTACTGTAGTAGGCATGGGCTTTGTGTCTATCTTGGCCACAATAATGCGTTCACTATGCTGTTTGTAGTAGTTAACGCGCACTCCTATTTTCTTATTCATTATTAAACCTACTCCTGCATTACCCCTATTTGATTTTGTATTTATAACCCTGTATTCACCTGACCAAAAGTCTTGTTCCTCCTGCCACAGAACTTCACTAATTCCCACTATATCTAACTTTAACCTTTCCATTTCCCTTTTTAAATTTTCTAACCTACCTGCCCGATTAAGGGATCTGACATTCCACGCTCCGATCCGTAGAATGCCAGTTTTCTTTCTCCTGATAACGACGTGCTCTTGAGTAGTCCCCGTCCGGAGATCCGAATGGGGGACTATTTTACCTCCGGAATATTTTACCCAAGAGGACGCCATCATCATTTAATCATACAGTAAAGCTGCATTTCCTCGGGAAAAATTACGGCTGTAGTTTCCCCTTGCTTTCAGCCGTTCGCAGTACCAGCACAGCAAGGCCGTTTTGGTTAATGTTACAAGGCCAGATCAGTCAATCATCCAGACTGTTGCCCCTGCAACTACTGAAAAGGCTGCTGCCCCTCTTCAGGAACCACATGTTTGTCTGGCCTCTCAACAGATACCCCTCCGTTGTGGTTGCACCTACGGTACGGCCATCTGTATCGCTGAGGCACGCAAGCCTCCCCACCAACGGCAAGGTCCATGGTTCTAACTTATTAACCGCAAACAAGAGACTCCCTTTTCATATTATCTTATTACAAGTACCATTTTGTTTTAAAGTACTAATTAACTGAATGATGTGTATACAGCATTGTTTTAGATAATAACTGTGACCCCGCGACCAGCTTGGGATTAATTAAAAGTTGTGCAGAAATCGTATTGCGGTGCCTAGAGCGGAATGGCGTTGAGTGGATACAGTTATTGAGGTGCAAGTGAGGCAGTGGTTGTAGCCTGTCACCCACGTATTATATTTATATTGACCAAAAGTAAAGGAACCCAAATTGTAATTCGCGTAGAAGAAATTAAAACTATAAAGTTTACCGATGGCGATATAAATATGCCAGAGATGCCAAAGGACTTTGAAGATGGGTTGAAAGGAATGGATGGTACATTTAAAATAGACTGTAAGATGGGCATCACCAGAGGCAAAGAAAGGATACTGGAGAGTAGTTGAAATAAGTCAGGTGATACCTAGGGAATTAGATTAAGTAAAAAGACTCTAAAAGTAGTGAACGAATTTTGCGACATGGGTCACAAAATAACTGACGGCGACGGGTTTAAGGAAGATAATTTGTTGACATCGAATATAAATTTGTCAGTAAGCATTTTCCGATGGCATTCGTCTGGAGTATAGCTTTTCACAAACATGTGAAACGCAGAGGTTCAACAGCACTGTCAAGAAGTGAATAAGCTTTTGGAAAGTGTTGTTTACAGAAGAATACAGAAGATTCGGAGGATAGACTGCGAAGCTAATGAACTGTGTCGAGTTGAAGAAAACAAATTTGTGGTACAAACTGACTGAAAGAAGGGATAGATTGAAGGGACACTGTCAGAGGCGTTACGGGTTAGTTAATTGATAATGGAGTGAAGGACTGGAGGGAGTGTTAGGTAAGAATTGTGGTTGTAGTGGGACACAAAGACTAGAATGCATTAAGTAAGCAAATGCACATAAGTTGTAACAGTTGTTCAGAGATAAAGGGATTTGTACGGCATAGATTAGCGTGAAGAATTGCCTCGAACCAATCTCCGAAATGAAGACTACAACAACACATTCCCTATTTTTGTGTCACTATAGACGACTCATGGCATTTTCGTCTTCTGAAAACAAAAGCTGGTTATAGCGTTTAAGTATTTTTTTCCTGAAATTTATGATGGTACGAGATAGTTTCTCTATTTTGAATAATACTTTTGGCGTAATCTGAAACTGTCCCTTCCAAAACCAGTTAATTATTTTTGGAAAATGTGACATTTTATCATGGAGATAGAGTTACTTTTTACTGTTCATTTAATGTTTTGTTTGGAACACTAACAGAAAACATTTTCAGTGATTGCAAATAAGAATATGTTAAGTGTACAAAATCTGTTATCTCACGCTCTTCTAACATTGCTGCACAAGTCTAACGTATGGTAGGAAAATTTGACAAAATCGAATAGCTAATATCCGATACGGAAAGATTCATTGTTTGCTTAGGCTTGTTTGCGGATATATACTTGGAGTGATTCGTATCAAATAACCTGGAAGAAATTTAGTAATTTAATGCTTATATCTGAAACACACGTTTTGTTGCACAAATTCGTCAAGATTTAAGGCGTTACTTACTGTCGACCATTTGAGGCTTAATATGTCCTATTTAAAAATAGATGATTTGCTACCGATCTTTCACAGGTGACAATGATCGATACCTTTATCCATCAATAGCACGTTACTGAGTTCATGAAGGCGGACTATTTTAACGTGACGGTATCTAGTCACATGTCAGTTACATCAAAATTTCTCACGAAAGATGTTCAATACCGTTCAAGTCTGCGCTTTGAGCAGACCAGTCCATCAAATCCATCTGATTGTACTCTACACAAATCGGCATTCTCATTAATTTCTCTGATTATCGTGATTCCGTCTTGAATAGACGATTGAGGTAGTAGAACTGTCGTTCAGTCTTCCTCGAACATCGGCTGCCTAAATTCAACTAGCAGGGCTAGGCAAGAACAACCTCACATCTCTGCCAATCATACCATCTACGTTCGCACAGTTTCTCTGGTACCCACTGTATTATCCACTATACTACTTGAAAAGAACTCCAAACGTTGTAGCAGAATTCTAGAGTTGGTGGTACTAGTACCTTGCATACGATTTCATTTTGAAATACCTTCCCAACCAGCCTTGGTCTTGCATTCACCTTCCCTATCTTATTTCACGTGTGCATCGCTTCATAGTACTCCCCACCCTCTTATACAGGGTGCCCCAGAAGGAATGGTCAATGTTCAGGATATGACAGGAACGATCATTGGAAGCAAAAAAGTCTAGTAAACATGGTCTCTAAAATGTTTACCTGAAGGGTTATGAGCACTCCTTCATCTTCGAAACTGTGAAACACATTTCTTCTACTGCAAGTTCTTTGCTTTCTCTATATTGAAAGCTGGTAATATAGGCCAAAACACGAAAAAAAAATATCCAGTCGAGATTGATTCTAAAGCGCTGACCTTAAGAATTATGAGTACCTATTCATCTTCGCTACTCTGAAACACAGCTCTTCTACTCAATAAGTGTCCATAGCTCTTAAGGCGTGCATTTTGGAGCCCAAGCATACTTCAGAGTTTTTTCTTGTTTTGGTTTACACTATCTCCTCCAAAAATACGGAAAACAAAGAACTTGCAATAGAAGGAGTTTCACAGAAGATGAAGAAGTGCTCATAGCTCTAAAGGTAAGCAGTTTAGAGCCCATGTTTACTGGACCACTTTGCTTCGAATGGTCCTTCCTGTCATATCCATGAAGTGCCCCAGAAGTTTCCACAACCCGTATGATCGAATTGCGTTTTGACCATTATCTTACATTTATGCACAATTAAAGCTGGAAATTTTATCCAAATCTTTGACCATTTTCTTACGACTGACCAACGACAATATTTTCCTGTACACAGCAGCACGGTTAGCGAACAACCTCTTAGTATTGCTGATCTGATCCGTTAAATTGGAAACATCAGTGCTAGAGGCACATGAATTTGCTTTGAATGTTCACCATCCACTGTAACTAACAGTGTTCCACCAGAAAACAAAATTGTAGCTAAACACCTACTTATGAAAGTAATGTTCGTATGCTTGCCAACACGTTACAGTGTGGTTACAGTATCGAAAGCATTCCAGTAATTTCGGAAGCCTGCAGGTACTACACGGTGGACCGAAAGTCACGAAGGAGTTATAAGTCTCAACAAATAAAAAGTTACTCAGGCTTGGAGATATTATGTATATTATACCTTCATGTATTCACAGTGATAACCCCTTCGTAATTTTGGATCACCTTGTACTTGTAAGTTACTGTGTATGAATAAAGCAACGCCGGCCGGAGTGGCCGAGCGGTTCTAGGCGCTTCAGTCCGGAACCGCGCGACCACTACGGTCGCAGGTTCGAATCCTGCCTCAGGCATGGATATGTGTGATGTCCTTAGGTTAGTTAGGTTTAAGTAGTTCTAAGTTCTAGGGGACTGATGACTTCAGAAGTTAAGTCCCATACTGCTCAGAGCCATTTGAACCATTTTTTGAATAAAGCAACCTGTATTTTAAACGATTGTTTTTGTCTGAATCTATAGTGATTCTTCGAAGAAAGCACTTATCGTTTAAGGTACAGTTTGAGTGTTTGAAATCCACAGTTTGTAGTTAAGTGCTTCGTAGTCTTCCTATAAAAAAAGGCTTTTGGAAGCTGAGTTTGTAATTTTGCTGTGTGTCACGTCGCAGGAAAAGCGGGGATAAGGTGAGGCAGATAAAAGTCGGAGTCTATGCGTGTAGTCTGTCTTTTGTTTCTTGGTGAGATTAGATTGTAGCAGAGAAAGCTCCGCTGGAAACGTGCATTTAAGCGCTTTTCTTAAAAACACCTGGACGTAAACATAAAGTAATGAGTGTCACACACATTGTTCATATAAGCGGGAAGGCATCTGAAACAAGAACACTATGAAACAATGATACAGCAACTAATTACAAGTATTCCCGACTGTCAATCGGCCACTCGTTTACTTTGGAAACATTAGTAGGTAAGTACCAATAATATTAGGACATATAAATTGCTGGCTTTTGACGCCGTTGTAACTGATGACAAATTCTTCTGGGTTGTTACGTTGCGTCATGTTCCACTTCCAGTCTTGCCATTATTCGACTTTTGGACCCCTCTGCAGGGCTCTTCTCCACGCGCCTGCTAGTGTCGATACGGAGTTCAGTCACATCTGCATCTACGTACATACTCCAAAAGCTACCAAACGGTGCTTGGTGGAGGATACCTTGTACTACTACTAATCATTTCCGTTTCATGTTACACGCCCGTGCGAAACTCAGCTTGATCGCACGATATCCTATTCTTATATTTCCAGAAAGTCCGCCCCCTGGTAGATGAGTGGTCAGCGCGACGGAATGTCATGCCTCACAGCCCTGGTTCGATTCCCGGCTGGGTCGGAGATTTTCTCCGCTCAGTGACTGAGTGTTGTGTTGTCCTTATCATCATCATTTCACCCCATCGACACGCAAGTCGCCGAAGTGGCGTCAGCTCGAAAGACTTGCACCACCACAAAAAAAATGGTTCAAATGGCTCTGAGCACTATGGGACTCAACATCTGAGGTCATAAGTCCCCTAGAACTTAGAACTACTTAAACCTAACTAACCTAAGGACATCACACACATCCATGCCCGAGGCAGGATTCGAACCTGCGACCGTAGCAGTCGCGCGATTCCTGACTGAGCGCCTAGAACGCTAGACCACCGCGGCCGGCTGCACCACCACACGGCATTTCCATTTACAGAAAGCGTTCCACAGTGGCATACTGCAGACTGTTACCGAAGCTCCGAAAGCACGGAAAAGGGTCTCAGATGCATGATTGGCTCGAGGACTTTTTAAGTAACAGAACCGTTGACTGCAAGCGTTTAAGGAAACAGAGGTGTCGTCAGGAGTGCCTCAGGGAATTGCGACCGCTATTATTCTCTCTCTTTCAATAATATGAGATCTGGCACCGACAGGGTGATGACGCTGCAGTGTACGGGAAAATGTCGTTGAGCAACTCTAAGAGGATACAGGATAACTTGGACAGAGCTTCTGTTCAGTGTGATGAATAGCAGCTTCTTCTAAAAGCGTAAAAACGTAAGTTAATGCAGATGAGTAACAAAAACAATCCTGTAAAGTTCGAATACATTATTACTGGTGTGCTGCAGGCCACAGTCACATTGATTACTTGTGTAGGCGCATGAAATCGAATGAGCGCCTAAAGTCTGTTCTAGGGAAATCGAATAGTTAACTTTTGTTTATTGGGATAGCACTCGGAAGTGCAGCTCATCTATAAACGAGACCGCTAACAGAAAACTTTTGCGACCGATTCTGAGCACTGCTCACCTGTTTTAGGGATTACCACCAGCTTGGATTACAGGAAGACACGGAAGCAATTCAAAGGCGTGCTGTTACATTTGTTGGGTTTGGTCAGCGCGCCAATATAAGGAAATACACCGTGAAATAAAACGGATATTTCCGGAAGGAAGAAGACGTACTTTCCGTGAAACACGCCAAAAGTGTCCTGAAGAAAATCCTGGTAAAGGGGTCGAAACATCGAGTATCGGAGACGTTTGAAGAGAAAGATGACGCAACTTAACAACTCAGAAGGTTTTACCGCCAGTATTAGGATAGTGTCTTGCTGACGCACTATCCGTTGGGTACACACAGTTTGAGATGAAACACTCATATAACCTGTGATGGGGTCCAAAGTGTCTCCCTAGTTGCTACACGTTGATCTTGTCAAAAGTCGAAAAGCATGCATTTGAGTATGTATATTGCTGTATTACTCTATTTTTTCTTTGGAACTGTGTGACCTTGGTTCATCATCTTACTTGCCTTGCCGGTTCTGAGGGAGCAGGTCATCAAATGCGACATCGTCTGAATTTCTCTACGTTAGCACTCGATCGCTGTGTGCCCTAATAACTTCAGTTCACAAAGCTGCCTACCGTTATCACATTTCGTAATTTATCTGCGATTCACCATAAAAGCAGGCATTTTCCTTCCCACCTATGATTTCTTCAAGAAATTTCATCCACGAACCAGTGATTTAGGAAAATTCTCTCCATTTATCCACGCGATCCATATCAAGCGATTGTGTAAGATTTTTAGAATAATGTGTTGACCTCGTCCGTGTAGGACAGTGAGTATTGTACACACTGAAATCCTTATGCGTGTATTTTATAAGATGTGCGGCTGTGCACCTTGAGAGACTTAACGATATTGACAAAGGCAGCGGAAGCAAACGTATTTATATTTTACTGTCACTCACAATTTAGATATAAGTAGTCACAGAAAGTGCAATTAGTGGTGACGACGCGTGATGCTGCTATTTGGCGATTCAGCACTGAAAACAGTGTCTCCAGATCCGTTATATATGTGTTGCAGTTATTGATAAGCTTCATATATTGTCGCAGCTATCGTCGCAAACTTGACGTCGTGGTATTGTAGATTGAATTTTCTCATTTTGAGAATATTGAAGGGAGATCTGTTATAATTGTCGAAAACGATTAAAAAACCAAGATAGCAAAAAAATTTCTTAAGACGACCCCCGAAACAGTTTCAGCCCAATGATTCATACGACACAGTTCAAGCTTATTTTCACATAAAAGTACAGTCCTCGAAGTCTTCAAACATGACATCGTACACAAGCACTGTTTCTCCGTGGCACACCAATTAGCGTCTAATGCACACGCAGGCAGTCTCTTAGTTCATTTACGAATAAAAGCAGAGCACACAGTTGACAACTTACTCAATATTAATCACTGCCTTTCTGCCTCTGTCGCCTAGATCGCGACCGCGTGCTTCAGCGACGGCGCTCGACTCAGAAGTACTCCATTTCGAACCCTTGTGGTGGATGGAATTTTCATTGCCAGAATTTGGTCGGCTGGTGGCGCGGAGTTCCTGATTACCGGTCCTTGCGCCAATGCACTGGATTAAATTCCAACATTCTCCTACTGTCCCATGAAGTTAGGTACGGGACACTGCTGTTCGTGGACCGTCCGTCGGATAGCGGTGTTCACCTACATCTACATCTACGTGGGTACTCTGCAAGACACATTTAAGTGCCTGGCAGAGGGTTCATCGAGCCACCTTTAGAATAATTCTCTATTATTCCAATCTCCTACATCTTTCCGTGCGGGCTCTGATTTCCCTTATTTTATTAGGTTGGTCATTTCTCCCTATGTAGGTCGGCGTCAACAAAATATTGTCGCATTCAGAGGAGACAGTTGGTGATTGAAGTTTTGTTCCGCCGCAAAGAAAAATGCCTTTGTTTTAAAGATGTCCACCCCAAATCCTGTATCATGTCCGTAACACTCTCCTGTTTCGGGATAACATCAAACGTGCTGCATTTCTTCGAACTTTCTTGACGTACCGTACTCCGTTCATCATATCCGGTAAAGATCCCAGACCGCGAAGGAGTACTCCAAAAGAGAATGGAAAAGCGTAGTGTAGGCAGTCTCCTTAGTAGATCTGCTGCATTTTCTAGTGTTCTACCAAGAAAACGCAGTCTTTGGTTTGCCTTCCCCACAACATTTTCTATGTGTTCTTTCCAATCATAGTTCTTCGTATTTGTAATTCCTAGGCACTTAGTTGAATTTACGGCCTTAGATTTGATTGATTTATCGTGTAACCGAGGTTGAACTGGTTCCTTTTAGCACTCATGTGGATGACCTCACACTTGTCATTACTTAGGGTGAGCTGCCAATTTTCCCACCGTAAAGTTACATTTTCTAAATCGTTTTGCAATTTTTTTATATTCTGACGAGATTATTACACGATAAACGACAGTATCATCTGCAAACTACGAAAGACGACTGCTCAGATTGTCTCCTAAACCGTTTATAGAGATAAGGAACAGCATTTGGCCTATAACACTACCTTGGGGAACTTCAGAAATCACTTCTGGTTTGCTCGATGACCTTCCGTCAAATACTACAAACTGTGATCTCTCTGACAGGAAATTACGAATCTGGTCACATAACACACGATACTCCAAAAACATGCTATTTCAGTACAAGCCGCTTTTGTGGTACAGTGTCAAAAGCCTTCTGTAAATCTAGAAATACGTAATAAATTCGAAATACGTTGTCAATACCACTCAACACTTCGTGTGAGTAAATAGCTGGTTGTGTTTCACAAGAACGATATTCTCTAAATCGGTGTTGACTGTGTGTCAACGTTCGAACACAATATATGTTCCAAAATCTTGTTGCATATCGACGTTAATGATATGGACCTGCAATTTAGTGGGTTTCTCCTACTACCTTTCTTGAATATTGGTGTGACTAGTGCAACTTTCCAGTCTTTAGGCACGGGTCTTTCCTCTAGCGAACGGTTTTATATGATTTGTTAAATATGGAGCTATTGCATCAGCATACTCTGAAATGAACCTAATTGGTATACAGTCTGGTTTGGAAGATTTGTTTTTATTCAGTGATTATGTTGCTTCACTACTGCAAGAATAGCTGCTTCTAAGTTACTCAAGTTGGCAGTTGTTCTTCATTCGAATTCTGGAATATTTACTTCATCTTTTTTGGTGAAGGAGTTTCGGGAGGCTGTGCTTAGTAACTCTGCTTTGGCAACATTGACGTCGATAGTATCTCCATTGCTATCGCGCAGAGAAGGCATCGATTGTGTCTTGCCGCTAGCAGACTTCACATACGATCAGAATCTCTTTGGATTTTCTGCCAGTTTTCGGGCTTCGTAAAAGATCACCAATCTGCTATTTTACGTGTTAAGCTTGGCGGCCGCCTCGTGCTATTCAGGAGGAATAGGCTACGAGCGGTTACAGGTGTCGCCCTTCTCTCATTATCATCATCCTGCTGAAACACTAAACTATATACGCATCCATTACAGTGACTTGCACTTTACAAATACACATAGGGCAAAACTCTTACATACACTACTGTCCATTAAAATTGCTACACCAAGAAGAAATGCAGATGATAAACTGGTATTCATTGGACAAATATATTATACTAGGACTGACATGTGAGTACATTTTCACGCAATTTGGGTGCATAGATCCTGAGAAATCAGTACCCGGAACAACCACCTCTGGCCGTAATAACGGCCTTGATACGACTAGGCATTGAGTCAAACAGAGCTTGGATGGCGTGTACAAGTACAGCTGCCCATGCAGCTTCAACACGATACCACAGTTCATCAAGAGTAGTAACTGGCGTATTGTGACGAGCTAGTTGCTCGGCCACCATTAACCAGACGTTTTCAATTGGTGAGAGATCTGGAGAATGTGCTGGCCAGGGCAGCAGTCGAACATTTTCTGTATCAAGAAAGGCCCGTAGAGGACCTGCAGCATGCGGTCGCGCATTATCCTGCTGAAATGTAGGGTTTCGCAGGGATCGAATGAAGGGTAGAGCCACGGGACGTAACACATCTGAAGTGTAACGTCCGGTGTTCAACGTGCCGTCAATGCGAACAAGAGGTGACCGAGACGTGTAACCAATGGCACCCCATACCATCACCCCGGGCGATACGTCAGTATGGCGATGACGAGTACACGCTTCCAATGTGCGTTCACCGCGATGTCGCCAAACACGGAAGCGACCATCATGATGCTGTAAACAGACCCTGGATTCATCCGAAAAAATGACGTTTTGGCATTCATGCACCCAGGATCGTCGTTGAGTACACTATCTCAGGCGCTCCTGTCTGCGATGCAGTGTCAAGGTTAACCGCAGCTATGGTCTCCGAGCTGATAGTCCATGCTGCTGCAAACATCGTCGAGCTGTTCGTGCAGATGGTAGTTGTCTTGCAAACGTCCCCATCTGTTGACTGAGGGATCGAGACGAGGCTGCACGATCCGTTACAGCCATGCGGATAAGATGCCTGTCATCTCGACTGCTAGTGATACGAGGCCGTTGGGATCCAGCGCGGCGTTCCTTATTACCCTCCTAAACCACTGATTTCATATTCTGCTAACAGTCATTGGATCTCGACCAACGCGAGCAGCAATGTCGCGATACGATAAACCGCAATCGCGATAGGCTACAATCCGACCTTTACCAAAGTCGGAAACGTGATGGTACGCATTTCTCCTCCTTACACGAGGCATCACAACAACGTTTCACCAGGCAACGCCGGTCAATTGCTGTTTGTGTATGAGAAATCGGTTGGAAACTTTCCTCGTGTCAGCACGTTGTAGGTGTCGTCACCGGCGCCAACCTTGTGTGAATGCTCTGAAAAGCTAATCATTTGCATATCACAGCATCTTCCTGTCGGTTAAATTTCGCGTCTGTAGCACGTCATCTTCGTGGTGTAGCAATTTTAATGGCCAGTAGTGTATTTACAAGGAGAGCGGCCGGTGTGTGCGGAGGAAGAACAACCTGTCCGACAGGGGCTGTACCCACTCTAACAATGTAACTCTAACAATGTCATACCAGATTCACAGTTTTACTCTTTTCCGCAGCTCACATCGATAGACTGCACATATTAATTTAAAAGTTTTATCCGCGTCTTTACGTACGAAAACCAATATACCAGCCACACCAGATGTCAGCAATCAATGTTCTCCTCGCTACCGCCTTGTCGATTATTCAGTCTGGATAGTCGAAAATAGGCACTCTTATAGCAAATAAATACACAAATACCTTGAAGTATGATACGTTTAGATGTAATATTTACTATTGGAAATGCCGTGTGGCTAGGGCCTCCCGGAGGGTAGACCGTTCGCCTGGTGCAAGTCTTTCGAGTTGACGCCACTTCGGCGACTTGCCTGTCTATGGGGATGAAATGATGATGATAAGGACAACACAACACTCAGTCCCTGAGCGGAGAAAATCTCCGACCCAGCCGGGAATCGAACCCAGGCCGTTAGGTATCACATTCCGTGGCGCTGACCACTCAGTTACCAAGGGCGGACATATTTACTATTAAATATAATGGAATGACCACGTAAAACAAATAGCAGCAAAAGCATATACTAAATGAGATAAATACGAAGAACCTTCCAGAAACGTAACTCTTCCACTATAGAAGTGGCTTACAAGGCGGCTGTCTCACCGATTCTTGAGTACTGTTTATGAATCTGCGACAGTTACCGGGTGTGACTGGACTGACAGAAGAAATAGAGAAGATCTAACGAAGAGCGGCGTGTTTCGTCACGACTTTGTTTAGTCGGCGTGGGAGTGTTACAGAGATGCTCAGCAAACTCCAGTGGCAGGCGTTACAAGAGAGGCGTCGTGCGTCACGCAGAGGTTTACAATTAAAATTTCGACTGAGCACTTTCCGGTAAGGAAAAAAAAGTGCAAATGTGTGTGAAATCTTATGGGACTTAACTGCTAAGGTCATCAGTCCCTAAGCTTACACACTACATAACCTAAATTATCCTAAGGACGAACACACACACCCATCGCCGAGGGAGGACTCGAACCTCCGCCGGGATCAGCGGCACAGTCCATGACTGCAGCGCCTGAGACCGCTCGGCTAATCCCGCACGGCTTCCGGTAAGAATCGAATAACATATTACGTCGTTCCACACACATCTCACAAAATAACTCGACTGAAAATAAGAGCAATTAGACCTAAAACAGAGACTTTCCAATAATCGTTCTTCCCACGCGCCATTCGCGAGTGGATCAGGGAAGGGCGGATCAGTTAGTGGTACCAGAACAACCCTCCACCACACACCGTTGGGTCGGCTGCGGAGTATGATGTAGATCTAATGAATAAAACAAAATAATGAAGCAAATTAAATATTTATAACGGCTCCCTAGAACCTTTACAAGCGGTGTACCGTAGAGAAGAAGGTGAAATGTCCCCTTCGAAAAATTATGAATGACTGTGCTGGTAAACTTCTACGTTATTTGATTTTCAAACAGCTAAGCAAAACTCAACGTACTCAAACAGTTCTCTCTTTACTTATTCTGATCATCACTAAACTGACACACAATATTTTTTAGCGCAACGCAATCTAACTTTCAATAATCCCTACAACAGAATGGCCCTGACTAACAATAACCTATACCTTTCATGAATCACTTACCTCACAAAAATCTTCGTTACTCGAACTACTGCAATACAGCGAGCGCCAATACTGCCAGCTCAATAAAAGATTCTAGATGATCCTATGTAAGTAGGCTGTTTAGGTTTTTATGTTGGTGACGCCATGTAGCGCTCTGCATGAAATCACTGACTCTGCTGTGTGCAGTCTGTGGCTGGTTTTACTCATTAGTGGAATATTCGCTATTGTAGTGTTGGGCAGTTGGCTGTTAACAGCGCGTAGCATTGCGCAGTTGAAGGTGAGCCGCCAGCAGTGGTGGATGTGCGGGGAGAGATAGCAGAATTTTGAGAGCGGACGATCTGGACGTGTGTCCATCAGAAAGGGTAAATTTGTGATGCTGTATATCATGAACTGATATATATATATATATATATATATATATATATATATATATATATATATATATATATGATAACTTTTGAATATTATTAAGGTAAATACATTGTTTGTTCTCTATCAAAATCTTTCATTTGCTGACTATGCCTATCGGTGGTTAGTGCCTTCAGTAGTTAGAATCTTTTATTTACCTGGCAGTATTGGCGCTCACTGTATTACAGTAGTTCAAGTAACGAAGATTTCTGTGAGGTAAGTGATTCATGAAAGGTATAGGTTATTGTTAGTCAGGGCCATTCTGTTGTAGGGATTACTGAAAGTCAGATTGCGTTGCGCTGAAAAATATTGTGTGTCAGTTTAGTGATAGAATAAGTAAAGAGAGAACTGTTTGAGTACGTTGAGTGTTGCTCAGCTGTTTGAAAATCAAATAACGTAGAAGTTTACCAGCACAGTCATTCATAATTTTTCAAAGGGGACATTTCAAAGGAATTAATTGAAAGTCGTCCTGCGCTACCCGCTACAATCACTATATACTGCTATAAAGCGACATTGTATTTATTACCGTAAGCGTAAGGACTTCCACAGCTGCCTCTGAGGGTTTTTGCAGCTGTTGGTGGGACCATAATGGTTTCGCCGCTTTGACCGCGTACATCCTCAGCCGAACACGCAGGTACCAGATGGGCGCAACTGGGTTGATATTTGCGCTGCACCAGCGTCCCGATTAGGTGAGCGGCGTGGGCATACCTTCGTGCCTGCAGCGGCCTTGTACAGCGAAGGTCCGCGGTTCGTCGATCCTCCGAGATGCAGTCGCCAGTACCGACCGGGAACGGGTATCCACGACGGGTTATCACCTCACGGTAATAAATACCAGCCTTGAAAGCAGACAAAATGTTATTAAGTATTATGGTCCTTGCTCATCCCCCACGTATTAACGACTGCAGAGGAAGTATGCAGGCGTTCAACACAGCAGCACATCGTCGCCCGCTAACCAAGACACGATCGTACTGAGTATTTTCGCAGATACGTGATTCAGTAGATAGTACTGCGAAGGTCAATCAGATATTAATGCTTTCTTTCTTTTTTTTTTTTTTGTTTTACAAGAAAAGTAAATGTCGTATACACTGGAATGGAAACTTGAGGACGAAAGTTAACTTTTGCATGATGAGTCATTGTCAAGTAACGTAGCTCGATGAAACTTGGACCGCACATCGAAAGGGCTACTATCGTGTAGTACAAAAAGGGCAACTGAGAGAAATACACAATGAGACGAACAGTTACGACACGTTCATTCAAAGACAGTAATTACGAGGGTAATCCCAAAAGTAAGGTCTCCTATTTTTTATAAGTACATAGACCTGTTTATTTTTACAATGGTTTACATCAGTTTACAGCTTGAATATTTATCTATTTTCCGACATAATCACCATTTCTGTCGATGCATTTTTGTAGACACTGTGGCAGTTTTTGTATGCCCATGTCATACCAGCTCCGCCATGCTGTTCAGAAAGTTATGAACCTCTTCTTTCACCTTGTCGTCGCAGCTGATTTCTTGGTGCGGTCGCAGTTTCTGCGGCCAAACGAGATGCAACCCAAACACACTGGCGCACTGATTCCGTTGACAGTTCCCAAGTAATTATGGCATCAGTGTATATGTCAGTAATCTGTCTCCAATTCTCAATAAGGACGTCTACACCTTTTTCTATATAGTGGAATCGCAACAATAGTTAACCACCTATCTCTAGACAAGGGAAACCGAAAGCGAACTGTTGATTCTTCATTCAGTTTAACACGACAGTGCTATTGTATCACACTCGAAAGAATACAGTACAGTAGTTGTATCAAACTGTAATTAAAGCCAAATACAGCAGTAGAAAAAAGAAATCACCATTTTCAGTGCAAGAAGAAAGGGGGAAATGTGAAATTTCAGGATGGAAAAGCGATTCTTTTCAGGATTGTACTATGGGACTTAACATCTGTGGTCATCAGTCCCCTAGAACTTAGAACTACTTAAACCTAACTAACCTAAGGACATCACACACATCCATGCCCGAGGCAGGATTCGAACCTGCGACCATAGCGGTCGCGCGGTTCCAGACCGTAGCGCCTAGAACCGCTCGGCCACTCTGGCCGGCTAATATGTAAAGCTTAGCGACTGATGACCTTAGCAGTTAAGCCCCATAAGATTTCACGCACATTTGAACTTTTTTTTTTTTACTCGTTCCCTGTAATAACAGTTACCTGCTTTTCCAAATTTCCTGGTCGGCGTCTTGTTTTCCCTTGATGTTATGGTCCTACTATGCAGTGCCGCATATTCGACCGCTAACTTCTTTTCCGATTGCAGAGGGGCGAGGGCTGTAACAGAGCTTCTACATTTAAACAACTCGCTACGGAATCGCATAAAACGGTTTCTATAATTCTTCTATATTCAGATAAGTTCTGAACTCACAACAACTGACAATTAACAAAGTTTCTCAGGCAATATGTTCGCACATAAGGCTTCAATGCTTGACCAAACCATACGTTCAAAAAATGTTCAAATGTGTGCGAAATCTTATGGGACTTACCTGCTAAGGTTATCAGTCCCTAAGCTTTACATACTACTTAACCTAAATTATCCCAAGGACAAACACACACACCCATGCCCGAGGGAAGACTCGAACCTCCGCCGGGACCAGCCGCACAGTCCATGACTGCAGCGCCTAAAAACCATACGTCCGTACTTAACTCGAGATGGCATAGCATAGAGTCTACAGGGTGTTACAAAAAGGTACGGCCAAACTTTCAGGAAACATTCCTCACACACAAATAAAGATGAGATGTTATGTGAACATGTGTCTGGAAACGCTTAATTTCCATGTTAGAGCTCATTTTAGTTTCGTCAGTATGTACTGTACTTCCTCGATTCACCGCCAGTTGGCCCAATTGAAGGAAGGTAATGTCGACTTCGGTGCTTGTGTTGACATGCGACTCATTGCTCTACAGTACTAGCATCAAGCACATCAGTACGTAACATCAACGTTCATCATGAACGTGGTTTTGCAGTCAGTGCAATAATTACAAATGCGGAGTTGGCAGATGCCCATTTGATGTATGGATTAGCACGGGGCAATAGCCGTGGCGCGGTACGTTTGTATCGAGACAGATTTCCAGAACGAAGGTGTCCCGACAGGAAGACGTTCGAAGCAATTGATCGGCGTTTTCGGGAGCACGGAACATTCCAGCCTATGACTAACGACTGGGGAAGACCTAGAACGACGAGGACACCTGCAATGGACGAGGCAATTCTTCGTGCAGTTGACGATAACCCTAATCTCAGCATCAGAGAAGTTGCTGCTGTACAAGGTAACGTTGACCACGTCACTGTATGGAGAGTGCTACAGCAGAACCAGTTGTTTCCGTACCATGTACAGCGTGTGCAGGCACTATCAGCAGCTGATTGGCCTCCACGGGTACACTTATGCGAATGGTTCATCCAACAATGTGTCAATCCTCATTTCAGTACAAATGTTCTCTTTGCGGATGAGGCTTAATTCCAACGTGATCAAATTGTAAATTTTCACAATCAACATGTGTGGGCTGACGAGCATCCGCACGCAATAGTGCAATCACGTCATCAACACAGATTTTCTGTGAACGTTTGGGCAGGCATTGTTGGTGATGTATTGATTGGGCCCCATGTTCTTCCACCTACGCTCAATGGAGAACGTTATAATGATTTCATTCGGGATACTCTACCTGTGCTGCTAGAACATGTGCCTTTACAAGTACGACACAACATGTGGTTCATGCGCGATGGAGCTCCTGCACATTTCAGTCGAAGTGTTCGTACGCTTCTCAACAACAGATTCGGTGACCGATGGATTGGTAGAGGCGGACCAATTCCATCGCCTCCACGCTCTCCTGACCTCAACCCTCTTGACTTTAATTTATGGTGGCATTTGAAAGCTCTTGTCTACGCAACCTCGGTACCAAATATAGAGACTCTTCGTGCTCGTATTGTGGACGGCTGTGATACAATACGCCGGAGGGCTGCATCAGCGCATCAGGGATTCCATGCGACGGAGGGTGGAGCATGTGTCCTCGCTAACGGAGGACGTTTTGAACATTTCATGTAACAAAGTGTTTGAAGTCACGCTGGTACGTTCTGTTGCTGTGTGTTTCCATTCTATGATTAATGTGATTTGGAGAGAAGTAATAAAATAAGCTCTAACATGGAAAGTAACCGTTTCCGGGCACATGTCCACATAACATATTTTCTTTCTTTGTGTGTGAGGAATGTTTCCTGAAAGTTTGGCCGTACCTTTTTGTAACACCCTGTATATAACAACACTCATTTTTCTTTAGTGCTCGACAATTGTCGTCAGTCCCCTTTCTTCTTTGGAGTTCCCAGCACCCCCAAAGCACGACTACAAAGTGCGAATGACCGCTCACTGGTCAGTCCAAATCACACATTCTGCGCTGTGTCCGCATTTTTTTTTCTCATATCTGCAAATAAATTCCAACAAACCCTGGCACAGAAGATGCTCTTTATGCTAGTACTAATTAAAGTCACGTTTTTCACACGCACATCTTTCACCTGTGTAGTAAAAGGAAAGTAATACGTGTAGCTATGGTTTATGATGAGATCCCATTGTCCGAGGAGCGTTGGGGACGATGCGAGAGACCTGCAGCGCCGTACTAGGTAAGGTCCTAGTGGAGGTGGTTTGCCATTGCCTTCCTCCGACCGTAATGGGGATGAATGTTGATGATGAAGACGACACAACAACACCCAGTCATCTCGAGGCAGGAAAAATCCCTGCCCACGCCGGGAATCGAACCCGGGAGCCCGTACGCGGTAAGCGAGAACGCTACTGCAAGACCACGAGCTGCGGACTATAATTTATACCAATACGTTAATATTTTTTAGCTTTATTCCATAATTCGTTGCATAGGATGAATATAATCATAAGAGGACATAACGTAAGATCGTTGAATCAAAAAGGTAGAACCGACATTTATCTTAATAACAAAAATTTTATTTTGTGTGCGGTATTGTAAAATGCTTACCGGTTAGGTACCAAAGCAGTCGACCTTAAAAATACTAGCTATATAACTATAAATCTCCTGAGATACAATAAATTTCTTGTACTTTTGTCAAATTTGCTTCGTAGGGGACGTCAGGTTTTCAAACCCACCGTATCAGTTATACAGTATCAAAACCTTCAATTTACCCCGACTTGCATAAATAATTTGACTCAAAATATCTTTCTATTTCATCGGGAAGCACGCTTTGACAGGTTCCGGCTTTCAAATAAAGTCTCCGATAGTTCCTCACTCCAACAATGGTGCACCAAAACTAAAAATCAGTTAATTATCTTCGTATGATTCTTGAGTTTCTCCCGGCGTATTTGATAATCAAAATATCCACGGGTGTACTGCCGATCTACAGTGTCCAACGGGCACAATATTTCGGCGATCATACATGTCGCCATCATCAGGTGAACTGACGGACTGAGCTCCTGTGAACGTGCCGGCACGGAGATCCGTACGCTATGGGTGCTCAGAGGGAACTGGGTTCGGTCGCGGCGACGGCCGATTTAAATACCCTCCGCTCGCGGCGCGCTCCCTCCGCTGTCCGCGCCCAGCGCCACTGTCGCGCGGTGGAACAGATTGCGACGCCGTCTGACATGACGTCGGAGTGATGGCTCTGTCCGCCGTGGTCGTCACAACTATACGTTTGCTCGATATACTCTTGATTAACCCAATCGCTGGTTCCCAAGCCTTGCTAATATTATAGCCACAATCACGGTTTGTGATGTCGTCATTGGTGCGAATTTCGATGGCCTCTCTAACAACGCTGTCCCAGTATCTCGACGTCTGTACCAGAATCCTCGTGCGTTCATACCCCATAGCGTGATTTTCCGACAAACAATGTTCGGCGACCGCCGACTTGCTCGGATAC
Organism: Schistocerca nitens; assembly: GCF_023898315.1. Lineage (NCBI taxonomy): Eukaryota > Metazoa > Arthropoda > Insecta > Orthoptera > Acrididae > Schistocerca > Schistocerca nitens. Next base: position 215,786,061 of record NC_064615.1, on the reverse strand, counting down.
ATCAGTCGAGTGTGCCTCTGGTGTTCACGGCATCGATCCTCGACGGTACGCATCGTCTGACCAATATACGACTTGCCACATTGACACGGAATCTGGTACACGCCGGCCTTCCTCAAACCGAGGTCATCTTTGGCGCTCCCCACCAGTGCACGAGTTTTATTCGGAGGACAAAACACAGTTCCGACCCGGTGTTTCTTCAGAATGCGGGCGATTTTCCCCGAGGGTGCGCCTGTATATGGAATAAACGCAGTGCCTACCTCCTCCCTCGTGATTTCATCCATCTCCACAGGTTGTGCTGTAATGGTTGGGCTGAGAGCTCGTTGAATCTGCCACTGCGAGTACACATTTTTTCGAAATACAGTCCTCAGATGTTCCAATTCCTGCCCCCCCCCCCCCACCCCCCACCACCACCACCCTTCCCGCAGTGCAATCTGAGTTGATCTTTGTGCCACCTGCACTTGCTTCACACAGTCAGAGAGAAAGAGTGGACATCTGGACGTGATGATAGCTCAACAACTAGTAACTCACCTTCACACAGCGAAAGTAAAATTACGTTCTACTACAATTTCAAATATTTACCTAAAATTTCGAAAAAAACATGGGCTTCGATATTGCCGTTTCGATATGAGTATATCGATATACCAGTGAGTTATCATTCACGAGCACTTATATCGATGTATCGGGACAGTGTTTCGATATTATCGATATTTCAGCAATAGTCCTACTGGAGAGCACTGAGGGCACAAATCACGTTAGCCAGTTCATCCGTTGTGTAGGCGGCGCTTTTGGTGTGAAGTTGGATGTCTCGTCCACGTCAACGTTAATGTCATCGTCGCGAGGACAGCTTTACTCACCGACTCGCTAGATATCACTGTTAGTGCACCTGATGTTCCTTAACACAGAAAGCAAATAAACTAATTATTTATATGAAATTACCCCGACGTTCTTACTGGAAGGTTGCGTGACGCAGAGTATGGAAACCCCTGACGTAGACAAATGACGCATAGCTATTTTTTTTTCCGAATGTTGCTATCGGCAATTTCGTGCTCACCAGCTGTGGCGCGGCTGCGCGGCCGCAGCTGGTGTCCCGTCGGCAGGGGGAAGAACTCGCACGCACGCATCGCCTTATCGAGCGTTACCGGTCACCATCTAAATATTATGGTTGGAGCGCGCCGCCCAAATATTTGCCCCCATCGAACCGATATCTCGGTCGACGGTCGTCGCCGACTAGGACGCGGCACGTAAACCCGACGTCTCGCCGGCATGGGTCGTGGGTTTTGGGTCGTGCCGATTGGCGCACGCGGTCGAATCACTGCTGCCACCACCAGCAATCCTAAAGACTCTGTATAATGACTAGCCGCTAGCGTACAGAGTAATCTCTGTCTACGGGAAGTCACTCAGTCAGGTTCTGATAGATTACCATGCGTTATCACGCTGTCTGCAGCGCTTCCGATAGGAGGTGGAGGCTGGCTGGGATGAGGGACACCAGCGAACACTACAATTGAGATACGAGGGCCAATCGGAAAGTAGCGCCAGCTCTTTCGTTTTTCCTCTTTATAAAGTTTATCTCCTTTATGTAGTAGCCTAATCGTGAATTTGGCGCACTTCTGTAAATGTTCATCTGGAGTCAACTCCGGTAACAGCGTCTTACGCCAACAGATGGAAGCATTGTGTACATTTTGAAAATGGCCGACACTGACGTTCGTAAGGGCTATTCATACCTTCGGCTTACCCGGTAGTGACGTCAAAATGATGTGTAAGTGTACAGCAACACATTTAGAGTAAGCCGGCTGTGAAACTGACACCAACTTCTCCCGTAGGTGAGTGGACACTGAGAAATTGCAGAAACAACAGCCAAATAGTGGGTGTTTATAAATTAGTTATACGAAAGTAACTTTTAATTGTGAAAAGAGTAAATAACTTATAGAAATGTTTGGTACAGTACCGAATGCAGTACACCTTCAAGTTTTATACCCTCCTAGCACTGTTAGTTCCTGACGTTCCAACTAAGCGGCATGCACGAATGAGTTATTCCAACGGCCATCGTAGTCATATAACGGAGATGAGTGTGCGCAGTGTTGTTTATCGTTTCGTGAAGGCTGAGAGGCAATTCAGGAACAAATATCACAAGTTTCAAAGGCAAACTGGTACAATCGTTTCACCAAAACTGGCTGTGTATTATAAATAGGACGCCGAATCATGGTCGGCCAAAAGTCTCTGACACAGCAGTTGAACAAGTTCGGCGGTCTTATCTGGACATGACTGAACATTACTTAATGCCTCAATTACAACAGGATACCGACAAAGTATTTATTTTCCAGCAAGATACCGCACCACCACATTATCATTGTGAAGTTGTCACGATCTCTGTAGGAACGTATCGACCTGGACTGCACATGGTGGTGCAATATCCTGGCCGCCACGATCAACTGGTTTAACTTAAATGGACTTCTGTCAGAGTGTTTACTCCTCCGCTTCCTGGAAGCGTTGACGAACTGCGACAAAAGATAACACCAACAGTCGCCATCATACATCAAGACTTGCATCACAGGATTTGACAGGAAAGTGATTACAGATGGAACACTTATCTTGTTACAAAGACAGTCACACTGAAGATTTGTAAATAAATCTTGATTATATATTGCATTCAGTGCTGTATCGAACGGTTCCATAAGTTCTTTACCCTTCACACAATTAAAGGTATATATAGTATAGTATAAGGTATATATAGTATAACTAGTTTATGAACGCCCTGTATTTCACTCGCAGCTGTCCTCTTAGGCTATTGCCTAACCACAACATCGTAAATCGTGATACATTCGGAAAAAACGGCGAAATATTTGTGACAAGCAAGAAAACAATGTCATTTCTGGTCGTTTCACTCGTAGTAATTTCATCGTTCGCTTTCAAATGAGACAGAAGTCACAAAATCGAATAAACTCATTCCTGAGATAGTGCTCTCATATTTGCAAATAACATCGAACATTTGCAGAACATACTTGCATTACATTTGCAGGAAAGTACTGATGTTGCGATGAGGCCAATACAAAGCCTCTCTCACGCAGAGTTTAACCGCAGCTGCCAGTGGTGCACCCTGCCAAGCTGAGTGTCAGCGGATTACTGTAAGATCGAGCGCAGGGGAAGTGCTGCACCAGTACTCAATACTCATTTAATGAGGGATAGAAGTTTGACGATAAGTTCGCATATGGCAGCCCCACCACCAATTTTACCTGCTCTGTGTAGGTAATGCATTCCGGGACATTTCGAATACTCCAGGTTCCCGGACTCGCCTCGGAAACAGGACGGATATTCTGCGCCCAGGCCAGCTAGGTAAAAGGACAAAAGAAGATGAATAACTAGAAAAGTAAAATTAGTTACATGGAATGTAAGAATAATTGCTTACAAAGGAGAAGTAACAGCCGAGATCTTCTCACAAGAGATAGAATTTGCAGCTGTCTCAGAGCATAAGAAGAATCACAAAGGTAGTTATTCATTTTATAGTGTGATGGAACATACATAATGTTGAATAGTGAAGCACATTACAAAGAAAGAGCAAATAATGATGTAACAATGTACACAAACAAAAGATGGCAAAATTATATCATGAATTATGAATATATAAACGAAAGAATTGTAACAGCGACGATAAAAACAAAAAAAATCTAACTATGGTAGCAGGTATGCTTCAGAAACCAATTGCCTGTTATGACCCCATTCAAAAAAATTATTGACCTTCACAACCAAAAACATCAAGTGGTTCTGTTTGGTGATCTGAAAGCTATGGTAGGAAACAATGAAGTACCTAATGTTGTTGGAATGCACGGAGAAACAATTTGTAAATAAAATGGGTAATTACTTACAGATTTTTCCACTATTAAACATTATTGAACAGCATAGAGAGTTTAACAAAGGGACACATATTCCTCCATACAGTTCGAGAAAACTTTCGATAATGTGGTTAAAGAAAAGTTGTGGAGAATATGGAGCACAGACAGCTCATACCCGCTGTTAAAAGTCTACGTAAAGGAACATCAGTAATCTTAGATATAGAAGGCATATATAAGGAACCTATACAAATAAATAAACACTGTTTAATATTTACATTGATGAAGCAGTTCACAGATGGAATTTAAGGATAAACACTGGGGTATAACCAAACAATTTACTAATGCTAAAATCACTCCTGTATGCTGATGACATTACACTGTCTTTTTTTTTCAAGAAAAGATGATTTACTAAATGGAATTTATGCACAAAAAAATATGTAAGGAATATAATATGAAAATATCTTCTAGTAAATCTAAGACAATGACTTTTTGTGGAGAATATTCAGTGAGAACTAAGTAGTGGATGAAAACACACGCTAGGACACGAAAACTTTTTAACTATCTTAGACATAAAATATCGTATGAATATGAAGAAGATACGCAGATTTGGAAGAATCTGTAAAACAATGAACAGTTTTTTAAGGTTTAAAACACGGAAAGAACGAAACAAATTTTGTAAAACGGTCACATTGCCAAACTTATTATATAGAAGTGAATCATGGGTGCTGAATAACAGACAAGAACAAATACAAAGAGTAGAAATGCGATTTTTGGAGCAATGAAGGGGTGTACAAAAACATAAAAAATATGAAATGAAGAAATTCGAAAGGAGCTGAAAATCTGGAGTGTGAAAGAAAAACTGGACGAAAAAAATGAACATCTACAGCGAATAGATGCAGAGAGACCATCACATCATATAGAGAACTTAAAACCAGAAGGGAAAAGAGATCCTGGCGCACCAGCAAAAGCGTGGAAACGATAACAGGCCACAATGAGCCTAATACGGAAAGTGCAAATGAAGAAGAACAAGAACAAGAAGAAGAAAACATTGGAATGTGTTAAAACGCTACGATGGAAAAAACAGATATTACTGTATGGCAGGACACCTTCCATCAACTCCATAATCGGCATCTTTAACCGCTACGCTGTACTGAAGACTTCATCTTACTCTCAGCCGAAGGCCTTTACTGTCAAAGGGTAATTAGCTGACATTTAATTATAGGAAATCGTACCAAGAGTGACGTGTTGGTGATAAATCTTGAATTTACCATTGCCTTGAAACAGCATACTATAAGTTATAATGTAGAAACAGCGAAATACAACGAAACCAATATGGCGTCTGTCGCATCGAGAGGCACATAATTTTGTGATTTCACGCAATTTCTAGAGGGTTTGATTGTGATAAATTTTTGAAGACAGGGTGCAAAATGAACTCTACCCTGCTGGAACACAGAAATGGAACAACTGATTTCAGTACATGTAGAAGCGTCTTGAGTAATAAGTGTAATGTGAATGATATAATTGTTTATTAAGCTTAGGTAAAATAATACCTGTAATGAAAAGACGTAACGATGTAATTACGTAATATAAGAGTAACACAACACATATCTGTATCAAATGACAGTCAAAGATATATTTAGTACACTACTTCGAATGTGACAGGCTCAATGATTTGCCAAATCATCACACCCGACACAGCCAGGTGGTGGGATCTCTAATACAGATTTAAATTTTTTTCTATTATCTTTAATTTCTCCATCTTAAATGCAAGATTCTTGTTATCTTAGAAATTTTTTTCCGAATTGTAATATGTCAAAGTGATGGTATATCATAACTTCTTTCCATCTTCCTAAATTTCTATCGTCTATTCAAAAAGCGTTAATTTAAGATTTCTATTTCTTAATTATTTTTAAATCTCTGGAGTTTTAAAAGGTGCAGTATTATTAATCTCTATTACAAATAAGAAATATCAATTAGATTCCACACTGTGTACATGTAAAATTTCAAACTATGAATATAGACCTGCTTTAGGAATTAGATGGCAGATGATTTGTAAAAGGTAGCAACAAATAAACAATTAAAAAATATATACAATATGTCAAAACCCTCAAGAAGTTGAAGGCTTGTCCATTAAAAGATATAGGGGATGATTTTCTTTTGCACCACAGTGCAAGATCATACACCCACCAGTCACTTCGGCACTTGCGAAACTGCGAAAATCGGCTGGTAGATATTGGCCTGGAAGACGTGGAGACTTTGAAAAATCTTCTCTGCCAATGGCTGAGGAAGCAGGACCAAGATTTTTACAGCACAGATACACATGCTCATCTTTCAAGACTGAAAAAAACAGTAGACAAAGATGGTAATTGTACTGAAAAGAAACAAATTAATCGTGAATGTTGCACCTGTTATCCTATGTAGATGAAGTTCGGGTATTCTGGAATACCATTTGTTTTTGTGGTTGTATCTTCAAATTGAACTTATTCATTGCTGAACTATTTGGCAATAAGTATTTGTATTTCTCTTAATAAAAATTTGAAAAATATCACTGAAAAAACGTTTCCTATGAAAAAATATGGCATAGTCGGAAAACAGTTAATCAAGCAAATTTGGGAAAAAACATGCGTTATATACCAATAGTACAATCCTGGGACTAGTCTTAATGTAAAATCTTAAAAGAAATAGTTATCAGTAACGGAAAATGTAATTTGATTCGATAACAGATATGTTACATTCATTAAATTCACAACGAAGTTCTAAAACAACTATTAATTTATGTAGTGCAGGCGTTCATTTTATATTCATTAATTTGCATACGTTACAAATCTATTCTTCGTTCTCGGCACCTGCACTGTCTATGTGGGTTTTGTGGAATACGACACGCCATCTTGGACTTCACGACATAACAACACAAACAACAGCATCCAGAGCCAAAACCAAGCAATACATAACTATCTACTAATATTTTACTTAATAAACTACATAGTTTTAATCCTTAGTGTAGATTTTCAATAATTATTGCATATTTTTGAAAACATACCTCCAAAAATTATGTCAAACTACGGAAACAATTTTTCTGCGACGAAGTTCACATGACGTCTGGAGACCAACTGGACTCCCTACAGACCATAGCGGTAACATTTTGAAATGGATCATGTGACTCCTGCTTGGAGAGATAAGAAACTGCCCAACTGTTCCATATTACCCTCAGTTCATCTATACACTTTTGTTCTAAAATAAAAAATTCTAAAAATAAGAGGCATTACTATTTGACTGGCCTTTGTATTGCGACAGAAAATCATATGCGATCCATCGAATTTGAGGTTCACGGAAGTCGTGCGGAAGTCTGGATCGTGCTAATCTATAAGTCTCGATCTGCAGACCTTATCCGGCGTGTAGCTAAGTGTGTTACCATTAAAATAATACAGGGTGATTCAAAAAGAATACCACAATTTTAAAAATGTGTATTTAATGAAAGAAACATAATATAACCTTCTGTTATACATCATTACAAAGAGTATTTAAAAAGCTTTTTTTTCACTCAAAAACAAGTTCAGAGATGTTCAATATGGCCCCCTCCAGACACTCAAGCAATATCAACCCAATACTCCAACTCGTTCCACACTCTCTGTAGCATATCAGGCGTAACAGTTTGGATAGCTGCTGTTATTTCTCGTTTCAAATCATCAATGGTGGCTGGGAGAGGTGGCCGAAACACCATATCCTTAACATCCTTCATCACTAAACACAATCTTTGAAACGAAAGATTCATCTGTTTCCATTTGAGCAAGGATAAAATCACAGAAATCGATTCTTTTAATCTTATCAGCTGCAGACAGTGCTTGAACCAATTTCGGACGATAAGGTTTCATAACTAACCTTTTTCGTAGGACTCTCCATACAGTTGATTGTGGAATTTGCAGCTCTCTGCTAGCTCTGCGAGTCGATTTTCCTGGGCTGCGAACAAATGCTTGCTGGATGCGTGCTACATTTTCATCACTCGTTCTCGGCCGTCCAGAACTTTTCCCTTTGCACAAACACCCATTCTCTGTAAACTGTTTATACCAACGTTTAATACACCACCTATCAGGAAGTTTAACACCATACTTCGTTCGAAATGCACGCTGAACAACTGTCGTCGATTCACTTCTGCCGTACTCAATAACACAAAAAGCTTTCTGTTGAGCGGTCGCCATCTTAGCATCAACTGACGCTGACGCCTAGTCAACAGCGCCTCAAGCGAACAAATGTACAACTAAATGAAACTTTATAGCTCCCTTAATTCGCCGACAGATAGTGCTTAGCTCTGCCTTTCGTCGTTGCAGAGTTTTAAATTCCTAAAGTTGTGGTATTCTTTTTGAATCACCCTGTATAGTGGGTAATACTACTACATGATAAGAAATGCAGCGAACAGGTACAGTTACTAGTAGGGAAGGCTTACTGACGTCTTAGATTTGTCGGAAGGGTTCTGGGAAACTGCACTGCAGCAGTAAGGGATGCCTTTGTGACCAAATATAGCGCTATGTTTAGAATCCTTATTAGTAGCCAAGACGGTATCCACCGTAAGAATTCGGAGACGTGCTACTAATATCGGTATCAAGAAAGCAAGGCGCCTATGAAAGTGTAACAGAGATCCTCGGGGTATCTTTGCAAGGGAGGCGATGCTGTTGGAAAAATTTAGGCAGCTGGTATACGAGGATTAATGTGCGACAGTTCTGCTGAATTCATCATATATCTAATAGTCTGAAAAGAGAGATTAGGCCGCGTTAGAAAGATATAGACACTTCCTTTTCGTTCGTGCCAAATACGCATGGAGAAGAACAAAATATCTCTGGTACTGGTATAAAGCACCCTCCACAACACCTCATACAGTGGCTTGCGGAGTGTGTGTGTAGATACGATCTACCTCCTACGGCTGAATCACAGCTGAAGTGGCCAGTAGCGGTTAACGGTTCACAGGTTCCAATGGATATCTATCGTGATACGTTACAGGACAGCGTTTTTGTTGGGACGTGAACAATATGGTCGTGTGTACGAGACCATAATAGCTTATATTACCGACAAAAAACAACAACAACAACAAGAACAACAACAAAAACACAAAAATGGTCCAAATGGCTCTGAGCACTATGGGGCTTAACTTCTGAGGTCATCAGTCCCTAGAACTTAGAATTACTTAAAGCTAACTAACCTAAGGACATCACACACATCTATGCGCCAGGCAGGATTCGAACCTGCGACCGTAGCAGTCGCGTGGTTCCGGACTGAAGCGCATAGAACCGCTCGGACACACCGGCCGGCACAACAACAACACAAGCCGGGAAGTTAGATGAATGTCAGTCTGACTGGGGCAGTAGAATCACTGCAAGAGGGGTATACAGCATATTCCCAAACATTAGGAACAGGCAGTTTGCGCGACATTGCCCTGCTGGCTGTTAACAGGTCATGGCCCACATCACACACGTCTACATCGAGTGTGGTGTAGTAACGCACCAGTCTGTGAATGGGGAGAGGAATGTTCCGCTTTACATGTTGTTTTCAACTACCCCTGTTTCCAGGTAGACTGAGAATGCACAGAATTTAGACTGCGATCTGCAAACAACCATAAGTGACCAGAAATTATGGACTACAGTTAATGTATAAAAAGAAGCGTCTCGACTTTCAGCGTTCTGGATTAAGTGGACGCCCCATGTGTCAAAATTCGTCAACAGATCACAAGAAGCGTTTCCTCCACTATAGAGAATAGTCGATACATGTAAAAAAATTCAAAGTACAAATTAAATGCACTAACCACCCAAACGGATGGCGTAGACTCGAGAACTACCGAGGCACGCACATACCAGTCTGGGTGAAGTAGAATAGTGTACCAAAAATAGGCCTACGAGAAGGTATAGGTATAATTAGTCGGCAGACCTCGATTTCTTCATAAACTACAAGTAACAGATCTAGTACTATAAGCTAGAAGTTATTCATTTAGAAACTGAATTACATTCCTTTTATTTTATGTTGTATTTATTTGGTTATATTATCAATATTCTGTTTTATTTCTACATTAATATTAACAATGGTCCGTTAACATAATTTATGACTGTGATACATTGTGTGTCACTTGAGAATAGGATATGTGCAACCTGTTTAGAGTTTCCAGACAGCAGGTCTAAAATCCGTGGCAATAAACTGAAATGAATTGAATTGGCCTGTAAGAGCCAAAACTCCGTCCGAACCACCTTAGAGTCTTCGGTGAATCGCAGTGTGCACGTTCTACGGATGATGGTCAGAAACAGTGTGAAAAGCTTCTAAGGGCGTTGCTGGGTATGTTGTGCTGAGAAATAATTTTTGAAAAAAATTCGATACGTTGCGCCGTTCCGATTTAATTAGTATTGAAGTTAGCAATCAGTTCGCTACGTGCGCAGGTTCAAGCAGCCTGTTAGAGCCGGTGGTGCCAACATTGAAAGGTTTGGTTTCCTACAATCTAACAGGAGAGCGATACGGAAGTTCGACATCAAACAGCAGCAAGGATGGAACCAGCGCAAACGACTGAGCAGCCGCGTGCGCTACCACCTACGCTATGAAAACAACAGACACTAATTATTTTATCTGGCAGGCTGCTTGACTTTGCGTGCGCAACGGCCTGATGGGTTAACTACAGTGCTAATTAAATCGGAAACGGTGCAAGGTATCGAATTTTTTTCTTGACAATTATTTATCAGCACAGCCTACTCTGCAACAGCGTTACAAGCATTTCACACCGTTTCTGACCACCGTCTATATTCATCTACGAGGTGTTGTCATAAAGTTATAATCAAAACCCGAAAAAAATCAAGTTACAACCACGACACTTGCTGATTGTGTCAGTCCCTCTCTTTATATTCTCTCCTCAGTGCGACACACTTTCCCAATGACGGATGACTTGACAGAAACAGAATTTAAAAATTTAAAATTCTGTCTTAATTTACTCATTAATAGGTATAATCTGACGCTGAAGATGTTACGCAATAATTCAAGTATTAAAGCTAGAAATAGTGTATACTCGTATTCTTGAGGCAGGATAACTCTCCGAGCGCAAATTACCTAAATTACATTCGTCTAAAATTTGAAAATTAGAGCACCAGCGACTTCCAACAAAGTTTGTATATAATTTCAAGCCTTTTCGAATATTTTTCTCGCTAACACCACCCACAAAGTGATGAAAGTAAGAAAGTTTATCGCTTACTACATTTTCGTTGGTCATGCAGTAAATCTTCTGCGACAGACATGACGTTTTAATTCGTTAATTCTTTATTATTAACTCTGTTTGCAACATATTTTGCAGACAGATTTAACATACACTACTCAACGCACCTCCAAAATTATACCATTGTACGAAATCATAAATATTTGAAACATCCCCTTGGATAAAATTAAAAATGACAGTGCTGGAAAACCTCTTACGTTATTTGATTTTCAAACAGCTGAGCAAAACTCAACGTACTCAAACAGTTTTCTTTTTACTTATTCTGACCATCACTAAACTGACACACAATATTTTTAGCGCAACGCAATCTGACTTTCAAAAATCCCTACAAAAGAATGGCCCCGACTAACAATAACCTATACCTTTCACGAATCACTTACCTCACAAGAATCTTCGTTACTCGGACTACTGCAATACAGCGAGCGCCTATACTGCCAGCTGAATAAAAGATTCTAACTACTGAAGGCACTAACTACTGATAGGAATAGTTAGCAAATGAAATATTTTGGTAGAGAACAAATAATGTATTTACCTTAATAGTGTTCAAAAGTCAATTTCACACACACACACACACACACACACACACACACATATATATATATATATATATATATATATATATATATATATATATATATATATATATATATTTCATACAGACCGCTACATGGCGTTACCAACATAAATACCTAAACAGCCTACTTACACATTAAAATGCGTGAAACAGATGTTGTTAGATGGGAGTTCGATTATTTAACCCAGTAGTAGTCAAGTAGTCAACCTGATTCCTACCGCCCACTAAAGGTCTTTCATGGTGGGCGTTAGGCGGTAGGAGTTTTAAAAACATTTTCTTAAGGTTTTCATAAAATTTTGACATAAGCAGTGTGGTAAGTAAGTGTTACTATGTGCTTGAACTTGCTGTAACTCTGCTTTATAATTTTTATAAAGGGACTTCGCTACATTATAAATCATCATTACAGCGGAGCCAGTGACCAGTTATAAAATTTTTGCTACTGACACAGATACAGAAGTGAGCGGTAAGTAAAAATGTTGAATTCCCTTCTTCAAACCAATGTGGTCGTATTTATATACTCTACTGGTTGTTCCAAATCAGATTTAATACATATCAGCTAATATAGCTGTTTCTTACATCAGATAGCGTGATTGTAGGGTATGGTAGACCTCAAAACAGTCTTCTACATCCAGAGCAACACCGCTCTTCTTACACTACCATGCGACCGTGCACCTTCACTCCCTTTCTCTTGAGCAGCGCGCAACACACCTTTTCGTGACATTTTTTATCAGCAGAGGGTGTATGCGTCGGGAAATGGACTCGTGTTTTCGTCGTTTTTGCCTGAAGTATAATAGTGGTGGTACTCGCTGATCGTCGCGAGAAAACAGAGAACTGTCAGAGAAATCACAGTTCGTAGTAATTGACGGAAAGTCATCGAGTAAAACAGAAGTGATTGCTGGCGTTCCCTTCCGCTCTTCCTTATCTATGTAAACGACTTAGGAGACAATCTGAGGAGCCGTCTAGGTTGTTTTCAGATAATGTTGTCGTTTATCGTCTAGGAAAGTCATCAGAAAATCAAAACAAACTGCAAAACGATTTAGAAAAGATAGCTGTATGGTGCGAAAATTGGCAATAGATCCTAAATAATGAAATGTGTGGGGGATGAATGAGTCAAATCTAAAGGCCGTAAATTCAACTAAATACCGAGTAATTACAATTACAAACGAATTAAACTGGAAAGAACACATAGAAAATGTTGTGGGGGAAGACAAACCAAAGACTTCGTTTTATTGGCAGAACACTTAGGAAATGTAACAGATCTGCTAAAGAAATTGAATATACATTACGCTTGTCCGTCCTCTTTTGGAATACTGCTGCGGGATCTGGGTTCCTTACTAGATAAGATTAACGGAGTACATCAAGAAAGTTCAAAGAAGGGCAGTACGTTTTGTATTACCGCGAAACAGAGGAGAGAGGATCACTGACACGATACAGGATTGCCGGCCGTTGTGGCCGAGCGGTTCTAGGCGCTTCAGTCCGGAACCGCGCTGCTGCTATGGTCGCCGGTTCCAATCCTGCCTCGGGCATGGATGTGTGTGATGTCCTTAGGTTAGTTAGGTTTAAGTAGTTCTAAGTCTAGGGGACTGATGACCTCAGATGTTAAGTCCCATAGTGCTTGGAGCCATTTTAATTTGATACAGGATTTGGAGTGGATACCATTAAAATAAAGGCGTTTTTCATTGCGGCAGAATCTTCTCATAAAATTTACGAATGCGAAAAGATTTTCTTGACGCCGACCTACATAGGGAGAAACGATCATCATCATACAATAACGGAAGTCAGAGCTCGCACGGAAAGTTACAGGTGTTCGTTTTTTCCGCGCGCTGTTCGTTACTGGAATAATAGAGAATTATTGTGAAGGTAGTTCGATGAACCCACTGCCAGGCACTTAAGTGTGATTTGCTGCGTATCATGTAGATATAGATGTAGAATTCTGTGCACTTTCTACCAGTTGCTGTGCAACGTTGGTCCCGAAGTCGGTGTAGCAGATTTTCTTTTTCTTTCCTCTGATCGTGTGTGAACATAACCCTTATGAAGAACATAAAATATAAGGGAATTGTATTTACGTCCTAATGTCCTTCTCCCTCCTCTCTCTGTCCACCTCTTTCTCTTCCCCCTCTCTTTGTCCGTCGCCTCCTCCTCCTCCTCGCCCCTCCCCCCAACCTCTCATAGTTTCCTCATCACGCCTCTCTCTGCCTATCTCCTCCTATCCCCCCTCTGTCTAGTTTCTGCCCTTCCCCATACCCATCCCTATCCATCCTCTCATCCATTCTCGCTGACCCATCCTTGTTTATTGTTACTACAAACGGAACCTTGATTGGAAAATGAAGTCACATAAAGTGAATGGGTAAATCGGTTGAGGTCATTAAGGGTCTGTGAGGATAGTACCTTCAGTGACAGTACTTCTTATAGTTTTAATTTGTGGACGGGCAGGATTGCAAAGTTTCAGATGATTCGGATATCATAGTAGTATTCTAATCGTAAGTCGGTAAGTCATAAATACAACTTTCCTCTTTCGTCTTAAAACTGATAGCAAGGAAGAAAACAAAAGAACACACTATTGGTGTACAAATTTTGTTGAAAATCACACATTAGGAGAAAGAATATACGTAAAGAAACAATTTGTCTAATGATTTAAACGCCCTGATATATAAGTTCACAGCACAATGTTTTCCTTCTTGCAGTCGATTTAACGGAAAATCATTACATTGTTGTTTACAGAAGTATATAGCCTATGTACGTCTGAAGGCAGTAGAGTATCATGTAACAATCTGAAGTAAAACGGTGATGATGCTTGATTTGTGGGGCGCTCAACTGCGCGGTCATCAGCGCCCGCACAAAGTCCCAATTTTTTCACAAACCTCTGTCACGAATGATGATGATGATGACGATGAAATGATGAGAACAATAGAAAAACTCAGTCCCCGGGCAGAGAAAATCCCCAACCCGGCCGGGAAACGAACCCGGGAGCCCGTGATCCAGAGGCAGCAACGCTAGCCACTACACCACGAGCTGCGGCCAAGTAAAACGGTCAAGAATTTTTTTTTAGATTTTCGCTAACAGCGTTTTCCTTTTATATTTACAAGTCTGTCCGAATTGTGAAAAAATTCATTTTTGTGTATTAGATACATGCTTATACCATATATATTAAAATATGTAGTCTGTGTCTGACCGAACATTTATTACAATCTAAACTAAATCGGTTAAGAACTTTCCGAGAATTTTGCCAAGACGTTTCCTTTTTACATAGTATACACACACCATATATATATATATATATATATATATATATATATATATATATATATATATATATATATATATATATATATACTACTGGAAATTGAAATAAGAACACCGTGAATTCATTGTCCCAGGAAGGGGAAACTGTATTGACACATTCCTGGGGTCAGATACATCACATGATCACACTGACAGAACCACAGGCACATAGACACAGGCAACAGAGCATGCACAATGTCGGCACTAGTACAGTGTATATCCACCTTTCGCAGCAATGCAGGCTGCTATTCTCCCATGGAGACGATCGTAGAGATGCTGGATGTAGTCCTGTGGAACGGCTTGCCATGCCATTTCCACCTGGCGCCTCAGTTGGACCAGCGTTCGTGCTGGACGTGCAGACCGCGTGAGACGACGCTTCATCCAGTCCCAAACATGCTCAATGGGGGACAGATCCGGAGATCTTGCTGGCCAGGGTAGTTGACTTACACCTTCTAGAGCACGTTGGGTGGCACGGGATACATGCGGACGTGCATTGTCCTGTTGGAACAGCAAGTTCCCTTGCCGGTCTAGGAATGGTAGAACGATGGGTTCGATGACGGTTTGGATGTACCGTGCACTATTCAGTGTCCCCTCGACCATCACCAGTGGTGTACGGCCAGTGTAGGAGATCGCTCCCCACACCATGATGCCGGGTGTTGGCCCTGTGTGCCTCGGTCGTATGCAGTCCTGATTGTGGCGCTCACCTGCACGGCGCCAAACACGCATACGACCATCATTGGCACCAAGGCAGAAGCGACTCTCATCGCTGAAGACGACACGTCTCCATTCGTCCCTCCATTCACGCCTGTCGCGACACCACTGGAGGCGGGCTGCACGATGTTGGGGCGTGAGCGGAAGACGGCCTAACGGTGTGCGGGACCGTAGCCCAGCTTCATGGAGACGGTTGCGAATGGTCCTCGCCGATACCCCAGGAGCAACAGTGTCCCTAATTTGCTGGGAAGTGGCGGTGCGGTCCCCTACGGCACTGCGTAGGATCCTACGGTCTTGGCGTGCATCCGTGCGTCGCTGCGGTCCGGTCCCAGGTCGACGGGCACGTGCACCTTCCGCCGACCACTGGCGACAACATCGATGTACTGTGGAGACCTCACGCCCCACGTGTTGAGCAATTCGGCTGTACGTCCACCCGGCCTCCCGCATGCCCACTATACGCCCTCGCTCAAAGTCCGTCAACTGCACATACGGTTCACGTCCACGCTGTCGCGGCATGCTACCAGTGTTAAAGACTGCGATGGAGCTCCGTTTGCCACGGCAAACTGGCTGACACTGACGGCGGCGGTGCACAAATGCTGCGCAGCTAGCGCCATTCGACGGCCAACACCGCGGTTCCTGGTGTTACCGCTGTGCCGTGCGTGTGATCATTGCTTGTACAGCCCTCTCGAAGTGTCCGGAGCAAGTATGGTGGGTCTGACACACCGGTGTCAATGTGTTCTTTTTTCCATTTCCAGGAGTATATATATATATATATATATATATATATATATATATATATATATATATATATAGTGACAATTATTGAACTACATGAAATAAAATCGCCATAACTTCTGAACGGTTTGGGTTAGGACGTTCAAACTTCACTGTCGGCCGCCGGGCACATTAGGAATAAGTATGGGTGCTTTACCGACGAAGCCCACTTTCATTTGGATATGTTCGTCAATAAGCAAAATTAGCGCATTTGGGGGACTGAGAATCCGCATGTCCCGATCGAGAAGTCTCTTCATACTCAACGGGTGACCGTGTCGTGTGCAATGTCCACTCACGGAGTAATTGGTGCGATATTCCGTGATGTAACGATACGTGAAGATTTTGGAAGATGATTTCATCCTCTTTATCCAAAGTGATCTTAATTTCGACAAGATGTGGTTCATGCAAGACGGAGCTCGTCCCATCGAAGCAGGAGAGTGATCTCCTGGAGAAGCGCTTTGGGAACCGCATTCTGCCTTGGGGTATCCAGAGACCACTGGCATGGGTCTCGATTGGCCGCCACATTCTCCGCATCTGAACACATGAGACTCCTGTGGGGCTTTATTAAAGATAAGGTGTACAGCAATAACCCGAAAACCATTGGTGAGCTGAAAACGGCCATTCACTAGGTCATCGACAGCACCGGTGTTTCGACACGTCAGCGGGACACGCAGAATTTCGCTATTCGTCTGCGCCTCATCATCGCCAATGATGGCAGGCATATCGAATATGTCACAACCTAAATCCGAATATCTGCAGTGACGTTCTGATGTTGAATAAAGTGTGTACACGCCGTAGTTCGTAACTAATTTACTTTTTTTCATATAGTTCAATATTTGTCACCCTGTATTTATATACCATTACATTAGAAAAAGGTCTATCCTTTCTCGGTCCGAACGTTTCGTAGAGTAAAAGTTTCTTAGTACAAAAATCTGAAGTAAACTGAGTAAGAACTTTTCGACATTTTGCTAACAACTTTAAACTAAAACTTCTCCTTATATAGTAGTATATTTACCTGCTACCAGGTGATAAACATGGCCTGTGGTTCGTTTTAGAACACACTTAATAGGCATCTGGTAGATACGAAGTGAACACCATGGATTCTCGTAGTGAAGGGTGTATTTACGATCTGACTTCGTCATACGATTTGAAGGAAATAGCAACCTTAGGCGACTACAGTTTGTCATTTGACGCGATTGAGGTAAAGAATCGGGATGGTGTTACTGATTAGAGCGAAAGGCCTTACCGTAGTGGTAACACCGTTTCCCGTCAGATCGGAGAAGTTGAGCGCTGTGGGGCTTGGTCCGCACTTGGAGGGCTCACCGTCCGGATGTGCCACGTGCCGTTGGCAAAGGGGTGTACTCAGCCCTTGGAAGCCAATTGAGGAGCTACTTGACTGAGAAGTAGCGGCACCGTTCACGAAAACTAACAACGGTCGGGAGAGCAGTGTGCTGACCACATGCCCCTCCGTGTCAGCATCCGGTGACGCCTAAGGGCTGAGGGTGGCACACCGGTCAGTCGGCACCGTTGGGCCTTCAAGGTCTGTTCGGACAGGTTTCTTTTTCTTCTTTTTTTTGTTACTGGTTAGAACTATCTAGAGAAAGGACATCGCCGAGAAATGGCTTAACCACAGCGTAGAATGAATCGTCTGTCCAGGATTTTAGAGACTGGACTCGCTTTCGGAAAGACTACCTATCAGATCCTCATCCAGCCGTACTTTTCCGATGTTTCCCCAACCAAGTGGAGATAGATGCTAGGATGGTTCCTACGAATTGGAAACTGCTGTTATCCTCCTCAGTCCGTGCTTGATCTCGGTTTCGACAGACCTCGGAAGGCCCATCGGTTCCGACCGATCGCCATTTCATCCTCCGTTTATACTGGACGCAGATGTGAAGGGGCTTGTGGTCAACACACCACCCTCCCAGGTGTTATCAGATTTCGTTATCGGAGCCACTACTTCTCAATCAAGTAGCTTCTCAATTCGCCTCACAAGGGCTGAGTGAACCCCACTTCCCAACAGCACTTGGCAGACCTGGACGGTCACCCATCCAAGTGCTGCGCAAGCACGACAGCACTTAACTTCGGTGACCCGACGGGAACTGGTGTTACCACTGAGGTAAGGCCGTTGGCCCGCCGACAAAGATCTGAATTTTAATTAATCTCCCTTCAGACTTTTTTATCCCCGTGTGGTCTGCTACTGAGATCGAAGTTAAGATAGCACTGAGATCGCTGCTTGTAACAACATGAGGAGCGCCGTCGTTGGTAAACTGCCGGATCTACGGTGTGGTTTTCTCTAAGGAAATTCAGCTCCGTACAGAAGGAGCAATTCCAACAAACAGCAGACTATTTTCCAGTAGGGAAAGACATATAATTCTTAATTGAGGAAAGTAAGACAGTTTGGGAACTCCCGGCAGTCGCATTTAACGGTGCCTTCGACGAGCCCGCCGTTGTGCAACGTGTAGGCACCTGGCAGAGACTACGGTAACGGGCTTCCTAACACAGGTGTTCTCATACCCACAGCCCAACGCTTTCTAATGTGGGTCGTAAAAAAGTGAATGGAGGAAGGGACACCAGAGACATAAACAGCTGAGCTGCACACGGAAAAGGAAGGTAACTGCTTGTACGTTTATCCGCTGCAAGTCTTCGCACGATAAGTAATGGAGGGTGCTTTGTGTATCACTATCAATTCACCCCTCTCCTGTTACTGAAATGTATGTGGAGTGTACGGTCTCCGAATTTTTCCGGTAAACACATTATGGTGTACAACGCCTCTCTTATAACGTCTGTTGTTGGAGGTTGATGAGCATATCCTTGACTCTCTGGCCGTTAATAAAAAAAACTTGTTACGGCACTTGTAGTTTGCCTTTGAATCTCCTCTACCACCTGCAGTAACCCTGCTAGCCAAAGTCCCAGACTGACAAGCAAACCAGTCGTTAGATTAAGCGTTCTGCAAGCGAATTTTTTTACCGGATGACACTTCCATTGTCTCTCAGCCTACTGTCTGACGTTCCTGTGATAACTTCTTTTTGTCCTTCCGCTTAAAATCATTCCGGACGCAGACTGTTATTCAGTGGGTGACAATTTCAGTGATTGATTACAAGTGGTGTAATCTAACAGCAAAAGGCCTTTCCGCCTGCATATATCGCAATATTCGGCGTATTTTATATTTTATGTTGGTTCAAATGGCTCTGAGCACTATGGGACTCAACTGCTGAGGTCATTAGTCCCCTAGAACTTAGAACTAGTTAAACCTAACTAACCTAAGTACATCACAAACATCCATGCCCGAGGCAGGATTCGAACCTGCGACCGTAGCGGTCTTGCGGTTCCAGACTGCAGCGCCTTTAACCGCACGGCCACTTCGGCCGGCTATTTTATGTTGGTCTAGGCGCATTGTACAGGGACGAGGGTGAACTTGGAGTGCTACGCCCATCACCGTAACCCACAAGTTCGAGGTGCTGTCTTCCACTGAAACCGAAACTGAGCTAGTGAGGCGCACTTTACGTGCTGGGAAACCTGATGAGTCCTATGTCAACTCGGCGCAAACGGAAAATGGCAGAGGACAATTAATCGTCAGCAGTTCAAACATTCGGTGGATAACGGTTATACCTGTGGTCCTCATTCAACATAATGAAGGGGCTATCGCTGCAAGCATTGGCGGAACAAACGTAACCGTCTGCGGACTGCGGCGCATGTTGGAACAAATGGTGCCTGTCATCTGGACTCCGTGGTCATACTTGGACCATTCCAGCGACGGGCAGAGTAGATTGAGAAGAGCAGGCTTCGTCACGAAGTTTCAACAGAGCTCACAATTTTGCTCCCGGAACTGATCGTGCTCCCCTCGTTCTCAATCGAGTGGATAGCTTGACCCAGAGACTTCGAAGGTTGGTCGATGTACTAGTTGATTTGGGGTGGGGGGCCAAACAGCAGGGAAGAATGGGCAAGTAAAACGGCCACGCCCTGTCGAAGGAACCATCCCAGCATCTACCTGAAGCGATTTAGGGAAATCATGGAAAACTTAAATCAGGATGGTAGGACGCGGGATTGAACCACCGTCCTCCCAAATGCGATGATGATGATGTTTGGTTTGTGGGGCACTCAACTGCGTGGTCATCAGCGCCCGTACAAAGTCCCAATTTTTTCACAGTCCAGTCTAGCCACTGTCACGAATGGGGGTGATGATGATGATGATGAAATGATGAGGACAACATAAACACCCAGTCCCCAGGCAGAGAAAATCCCCAAACCGGCCGGGAATCGAACCTAGGACCCCGTGATCCAAAGGCAGCAGCGCTAGCCACTAGACCACGAACTGCGGACTCCCGAATGCGAGTCCAGTGTGCTAACCGCTGCGCCACCTCGCTCAGTACTTCGAAGGTTCTGTACCAGGCAAGGCTGCCACATCCTAGACTTGTGCCAATAGGCTTCAGGACTGACCCTGAACGGGTCATTTGTTCGCAACACATCGGAGGCTGCTGTGAGGGTCGCACACAACGCTATTTTTAGATTAGGGAACAGTCCATCCATTTCAGATAACGATAGCTGTAGGAGTCGAAAGAAATGCTCCCTACATTCGAGGCATTAAAATCCTAGTTATTAACTGCTGACCCATTCGCAACAAAGTACCAGAATTTGAACCAATCCTAAAAAATCAGTGGAGCCAATTATTGTCATCATCGGAAGAGACTTATATATATATATACATATATACATATATATATATATATATATATATATATATATATATATGGCAAGCGTATGGGTAACTTTTCTTCTAAACCTGAGCCACAGTTCTTGCACGTGCTCTGTTCAGAGCTACATGTTTCGAGTTCCAAATTTAGATAAGTTACTACTGCCTCTTTAAGTAGTTTGCTACACATTTGAATCCCCCTACTAATTTAAGTTGGTTTTTGCACTTCGGTAATTATTGTTGCTGCAAGTGCCCTGTGGTTACTGTCACCACTTGCGACGATCGACGGTATGGAATGGGGTTGCAGATGCTTCTGCTCGCCAGCTCTCGTCGTCTAACTCGAGGGTGATCCCCCTAACCTTTCTACGACCAGACACCTGCGGTTACGAACTGGTAAACTGCACAAGTAAAGTACTCTCGATGCTGCTGACCGACAGGTACAAATATTAACCAGAGTACAGTCCAGACTGCTGACGTCAAATGACTAATAGAATGCGTTTGTGAAGTTTCTTAAAATTCACAAGCTTTTGTCAGTAACTAAATACAGTTCACTAGTGATATCTTCGGAACAGTTACATGCCATTTTAATTATTGCGGGAGCCCCCAATAGTGATAACGGACACGCTATAAATTTTAGAAAAGGTTGTTGAATGCTGAAGAACATCGATTGATATTTATCAAATCGGTCATTTCGCTGAAAGACGGCCTAATACCAATGACCTAAAGTTCACTCGGCACTAGTGCGAATTCCTAAGTGTCTGATGCCACAAAATATTCAAAGTTCCCACTGGTTTAAAGTCCAGTGGCACTGTTTCAGAATCATTCCCCTAAACATGGTGAAAATAATTAGAGTCCAACCTGACCCTATCAGAAAGTAACTTCCGTAAGTATCACCAAATGCTCAAAAATAGAGTCCCACAGTAACGCTTCAGCGGCACTCGTAAGGAAACAGCTACGATTTTGCATCAAAGTCCCGTTTGCTTACAAAAGCCATCACCAAAAGACACAACACGTGAAAAACAGAAGTTCCTAGCATGTTCCACACCGAAAATATCGTTGTGTCCGGTTTCTTCGCACGCGACTGCTACGGTCGCAGGTTTGAATCCTGCCTCTGGCATGAATGTGTGTGGTGTCAGTGTAGTGTTAGCAGTTAGCCAACACTACGCACACTACTTGGTTGAGGAGGCCGAATGCACGCGTTAACTTACGCAGGCTGGCGTGCGGTCTGAAACAGGATACGTAATGAATGCTATAAAGAAAAGTACGTAGCTGCTGGAATACTTAACTTTAATCCATCATTTGTATACATCGTTCTTGATGAGACATGCTTCATACGATAACTATCAATTGCTATGGCGCCTTGCTAGGTCGTAGCCATTGACTTAGCTGAAGGCTATTCTAACTATCTGCTCTGCAAATGAGCGAGGCTTCGTCAGTGTGCATCGCTAGCTAAGTCGTCCGTACAACTGGGGCGAGTGCTAGTCCGCCTCTCGAGACCTGCCGTGTGGTGGCGCTCGGTCTGCGATCACTGACAGTGGCGACACGCAGGTCCGACATGTACTAATGGACCGCGGCCGATTTAAAGCTACCACCTAGCAAGTGTGGTGTGTGGCGGTGACACCACAGTCAGGTTAGTTAGGTTTAAGTATTTCTAAGTTCTAGGGAAGTGATGACCTCAGAAGTTAAGTCCCATAGTGATCCGAGCCATTTTTGATTCTTCGCGAACAATTCTATCTACCGTTTGCGCGCACACGCGAAATTCGGCTAAGTTCGACACTTCTGTAACCACAACAACTGTTACCAAAATGTCGCATCGAACAACACAGGTCCGGCGTCGGCATAAGCGCGCAGAACTCTGTGATGGGACTTTGTGTCAGCTCCGCGTTCGATCCGATATTCCCGTAGGTACGTCACGTAACTGCGTTCCATTGACCGCACTTGTTTGCATAACTTTTTAAATAGCAGAGCAATCTTAATTCTGTTTGCACCATTATATGCGCGCTCAAATTCTCATCAAAAATCATACATTACACAAATTTGTAGTTGCAATAGTTTGCCCAGAAGTAAGGTTTTAATGCTTTTCCAATTATCTTTGCATATCGTGGAAATAGATTTTGTCCATATGTGCCAGTAAACAACATTACAATTCTTTATATGTCACCGCTTTCGCCGGCCGGGGTGGCCGAGCGGTTCTATGCGCTACAGTCTGGAACCACGCGACCGCTACGGTCGCAGGTTCGAATCCTGCCTCGGGCATGGATATGTGTGATGTCCTTAGGTTAGTTAGGTTTAAGTAGTTCTAAGTTCTAGGGGACTGATGACCTCAGAAGTTAAGTCCCATAGTGCTCCGAGTCATTTGAACCTTTTTTTTTCTCACCTCTTTCGTTGCGGATTTGAAGCGAACTTTCTGATAAGCTGATCAGTATTCACGTATATACAAAGGGTAAACACATATAGACAAAACTATGCAAAATTATTTATAAACGAAGACAACGTATCATAATATTTACAAATATCACGAACTAATCATGTTTAAAATGTGTATAATGACATGCGCTCTCATACACTATCGTGCTGTTTGTGTATCTATCTTGTATTATTTGTTTTAATTAATTATCAGCAACAAATTAATAAAACTGGTGTTTTACACGTTTAGAGTTGCAAATCATAGAAGTTATGTCAGTCGTTGAGTTTGAAATGAGCACTCGCTCTACTCTGTACCTGCATTGCTTCGAAAGTTATAAATTATCCAGTAAACTGCACATATTGCAGATTTGTTTATTTAACACACTTTGATATAAAATTTGTATCAGCATCTCGGCTGATTCGTCTCAAACTCATCTTTTATTTGCCGTATCGTACTTTGTCGCACTAATTTGGGTTTGCATGTAATCAACGAAAATGTGGATAAAGCATTTAAGCCGTTTGCTGGATAGGGGTGAACGCGCGTGACGTCACGTAACCGCCAGCCGTTTGAAACTGACAAGTCCACGTGGAGCGATCTGCCGCAGACCACTCGCTCGCCGCCGTCTTCCTCCCGCTCTCTCGTCCTCTGCTTGCCTGAGCAAACCTCACTGGTCGCCGTGCGCGCGCCCTTTTAAGTACGACCCGCGATCAAACTCCTCTCTCCAAATGACAACAAACGACTGTGGTGTCACACACTTTCGGTCTGGACGTCATCAAAGAGGTCAGAGGTGTTTTTGTCACTGTATTTAATATGTTGACGCAGAAGAAACTGATTAGTGCAGTCCCCGTGGTGTAGTGGTTATGATGCTAGACTATTGCCTGGAGGGTTGTGAGTTTAAAACACCCCGCAACTGTAAAATTTTAATTTCTTTATTCGGTTCGAGTACATTCTAGAAGTATCCACAAATGTCAAGTAACATTGTACTGGAATGTTCTGTAACTGTATAAATACCGTATGTGTTCTGGCTGGAGGCAGTTCGCTCCGCGCTCTTGTATTTGCAAGTGCTGAATAAACCTTCGTTAAGTGAAGTTAGTGTTCGTCATTCATCTAATTAACCATTCTACATGATATTATTCTAGTTTTGAACTCACGACCCTCCATGCAACAGTCTAGTATCGTAACCACTACACCACGGTGACTGTGCTACTCAGCTTCTTCTGCCACAATATTTCTTTTTAAGTTTCCGAATTATCTGCTCTAAGAAGTTCTCAGAGAAGGCATCCCGTCAATTTTGAGTCGACTGCGCGTCATGAAAGTTAGGGGTTGTTTTCTCAAAAACGAGGGGAAGTTGAGCCACAATATCTTAGAGCTTTTCATTTTAGATTTTGTACAAATGACCTAGCAAACATGAATCGGTTGGCCATGTGAGAGGCTTTTCTCTTGTTAGTCCAAACGAAGGCACCTAGTAAAGTTTCGGAGCGGATAATGCATAGTATCGTCGAAGTTAATTTTTAGCAGTCATAGTAAGAAACGAAATCACCGCTTATTATCTAACCTATCTTCTCTTTAACCTGTACATGACCAATGTATTCTCAAGTGATCAGATGCTTCACACTGCTAGCAAACTACACGTTCTGTAAAACTCAACTGAACTACATATGTGTAATGCACCAAAGTCAAAGTAGGCCCTCATCTCATATCCAAGGAATGGGCGTAAGGGAGCAAAAATGGTTCATATGGCTCTGAGCACTATGGGACTTAACATCTGAGGTCATCAGTCCCCTAGAAGAACTACTTAAACCTAACTAACCTAAGGACATCACACACATCCATGCCCGAGGCAGGATTCGAACCTGCGACCGTAGCGGTCGCGCGGTTCCAGACTGAAGCGCCTAGAGTCTGGAACCGCGAAACTGCTACGGTCGCAGGTTCGAATCCTGCCTCGGGCATGGATGTGTATGAAGTCCTTAGATTAGTTAGGTCTAAGTAGTTCTAAGTTCTAGGGGAATGATGACCTCAGCAGTTAGGTCCCATAGTGCTCAGAGCCATTTGAATTTTTTTGAAGCGCCTAGAACCGCTCGGCCACACCGGCCGGCGTAAGGGAGCAGATGTAGGAATCTTGCATTTCTGTCGTATTGGAGGTAGTTCAACATTGTCTTCATCCGACCTATTATGAAGAGCCAAATGAGTATCTGTGTCTTGTTGATGACTGTGCCGAGTGTTCGTAGAGTATACTGTTGGGTTTGCGTTGTTATGTATGAAGGGAAGGGAGAGGGTGAATCCATGTGCTGGCTCGTGGCCTACTCCTCTCCAATAGCACGAAGGGGGCGTTCGAACTTAACGTCCCCATCCTTCGTACACATCTCCATAAACAGGGTCACATGCGCTCACTTCGTCAGACGCGGCAGGGAGACTTTTAACAGAGTCCAGGACATTAGCACAAAGACTGGCGGTCATGAACTGTAAGCTGTCACCTCTCCTCTCCTTGCCGACGAAATAACGGCAGTGAAAATTTTCCACTACCGAGATTTGAACCGAATTACCTCCGAGGTGAGTGCCACCGCACAGGCTACGTTAGCAACCTCGGCCACTTACTCGTAGTATTCATTTGAATGCTAAATAGGTGACACTGTTGCAAAGTATTTCACAGTTAGTAAAAGCATGCCAGCTATGTAACTGGCATATAACTGCACGCATATATACTGAATCATGGAACCAAAATGGGCATGGTAAGGTGTTTTGAAAAATTTGGAATTACATATCAAGGTGTAGCCCATCTGTGAGTTGGAGGTTTCGGATTTGAACTTGTTGTTTTAGCTACGCTATGGTGGCAACATGCTAAAGTTGAATAATTTACATGTGCCAACAGAGCTCGTGTCGATGTCCGCTACAGAAGGATGTTAGTGGCACCACTGGTCCCTTTGCATAATAGACAACTCAGTGAATCTTCCGATGACGAAAGAAGACATCGAAAGTTTGAGTTCTCACCAGAACCCAATTCTGCAAGAAAACAGAAAATTTCGTCCCCTAACATCGTTGCAAGGAACTCCATTCACCTTGTACCTGTTACAGCGCACATCAGTTCCAGTTCAATGGGCAAGAATTTAACTAAAAGCTATTCCTTGGGTCTTGTGAGCCAAAACTACTTGTTGATGGAACAAGTAATAGCGTAATTCACAGACAGATGATACGAATCTCTGAAAACTCTTTCAGTTCGTCTAGAAACCCACTAGAAATTAAACCTGAATAACACTGAAGAGCCAAGGAGACTGGTACACCTACCTAATGTCGTGTAGGGCCCCTGTCAGCACGCAGAAGTGCCACAACACGACATGGCATGGACTCGACTAATGTCTGAAGTAGTGCTGGAGCGAAGTGACACCATTAATTCCACAGGGCTGTCCGTAATTCCGTAAGAATACGAGGGGGTGGAGATCTCTTCTGAACAGCACGTTGCAAGGCATCCCAGATATACTCAATAATGTTCATGTCTGGGGAGTTTGGGGTCCAGCAGAAGTGTTTGAACTCAGAAGAGTATTCCTGGAGCCACTCTGTAGCAATTCTGGACGTGTGGGGTGTCGCATTGTCCTGCTGGAATCGCCCAAGTCCGTCGGAGTGCACAATGGACATGAATGGATGCAGGTGATCACGTATTCAGTGTCGTACCTAGACGTATCAGAGGTCCCATCTCTCTACAACTGCACATGCCCCATACCATTACAGGGCCTCCACCAGCTTGACATGCAGGGTCCATGGATTCATACCAGTACACGTCCATCCGCTCGATACAATTTGCCGGCCGTGGTGGCCAAGCGGTTAAAGGCGCTACAGTCTGGAACCGCGCGGCCGCTACGGTCGCAGGTTCGAATCCTGCCTCGGGCATGGATGTGTGTGATGTCCTTAGGTTAGTTAGGTTTAAGTAATTCTAAGTTCTAGGGGACTGATGACCTTAGAAGTTAAGTCCCATAGTGCTCAGAGCCATTTGATACAATTTGAAACCAGACTCGTCCGACCAGGCAACATGTTTCCACCCATCAACAGCTCAACGTCGGTTTTGAGGGGTCCAGGCGAGGCGTGAAGCTTTGTGTCGTGCAGTGAACAAGGGTACACGAGTGGGCCTTCGACTCCGAAAGCCCATATCGATGATGTTTCTTTGGATGGTTCGAACGCTGACTCTTGTTGATGGCCCAGCACTGAAATCTGCAGCAATTTCCGGAAGGATTGCACTTCTGTCACGTTGAACGATTCTCTTCAGTCGTCGTTGGCCCCGTTCTTGCAGGCTCTTTTTCCGGCCGCAGGGGTGTCGGAGATTTGATGTTTTACCGGGTGCCTGATATTCACGGTACACTCGTGAAATGGTCGCATGGGAAAATCCCCGCTTCATCATCACCTCGGAGACGCTGTGTCCCATCTCTCGTGCGCCGACTGTAAGACCACGTTCAAACTCAGTTAAATTTTAATAACCTGCCGTTGCAGCAGCAGTAACCGATCTAACAACTGCGCCATACACTTGTCTCATATAGGCGTTACCGACCACAGCGCCGTATTCTGCCTGTTTACATATCTCTGTATTTGAATACGCATGCCTATACCAGTTTCTTTGGCGCTTCAGTGTATTGCTCCCGTCAAAGAAGTGTTTTCCATATGCTATTAGTTGTTCCGTCTAATGTTCACTAAGTGAATGTTCAGGTCCTTTTAAATTACACTACATCACGAATCACAGATCCCGTTAGGGAGTACATGCTCAGTAAATTCCGGAGTTAGAATTGCGAGACTCTTGGACAGTTACTTGCAGTTAGTTCAGGAACTAACATCGCATATACGTCGGACTGACCTTCCTTGGCTACGAACAGTCTTTGTGAATGCACAGAATTGCTCCAAAATATGATACCACTGCACAAAATACAGAGAAAGGACGTGTCCTAGGGCTAGCATGTTGGTAAACTACGTCAATCAACGACGGCAGACTTTGGTGCCGAAAACGTAGACGGTTAGCCGTATTAACAAGTTTCCATTGCAATGCTGTGCACTGGCTTCAGTGGCGTGATGAACAGATGTAAGGGTCTCGTGGTCAGGGCTGCCTGCGCGGCCTAAACTTGTCACGCAAACCTGAAGGCGGACAGTTCCAATTTGCCTGCACTTCCTGCTGCGTATCCCGTTACCGTCGGCGGGATCGCTTGCGAAATCTGCGCAACTGCGGCGGCCAGTGACATCGTGCTGGATCGTCTGAACTTCTTATCCACAGCTACAGTGCACGTCCGATGAGCTGATTATACGGGGAACTGTGGCAACTTTAAGCCAAATCATCGCAGACAGCTGTGTAATCCAAGTATTACGGTATGAACGTCGTGAAGTGCTATAAAAATCTCTCTTGTTTGATACCACTTCATTATGTTCAGAGTTTTGTGTTGAATTTTCATATATAATGAAGGAGCTGTTTGTGGATTAATCACTTTTGAACATAGCAGTATATTGCCAAAACCAGTAAGGTGAAATTGTAATTATTAGGCGATCTTCATCTACACTTGCACGGCTACGCTGTATTTCACACTTAAGTGCCTGGCAGAGGGTTCAGTGATCCACCTTCACACCATGTCTAAACCATATGTATGAAATGTATTCACAGTTGCGAATACAAAAATAATCAGTTGTACAGGGTGATTCAAAAAGAATACCACAACTTTAGGAATTTAAAACTCTGCAACGACAAAAGGCAGAGCTAAGCACTATCTGTCGGCGAATTAAGGGAGCTATAAAGTTTCATTTAGTTGTACATTTGTTCGCTTGAGGCGCTGTTGACTAGGCGTCAGCGTCAGTTGATGCTAAGATGGCGACCGCTCAACAGAAAGTTTTTTGTGT
The DNA here is from genome assembly GCF_023898315.1 of Schistocerca nitens. Lineage (NCBI taxonomy): Eukaryota > Metazoa > Arthropoda > Insecta > Orthoptera > Acrididae > Schistocerca > Schistocerca nitens. Next base: position 215,756,703 of record NC_064615.1, on the reverse strand, counting down.
TATTGAGTACGGCAGAAGTGAATCGACGACAGTTGTTCAGCGTGCATTTCGAACGAAGTATGGTGTTAAACCTCCTGATAGGTGGTGTATTAAACGTTGGTATAAATAGTTTACAGAGAATGGGTGTTTGTGCAAAGGGAAAAGTTCTGGACGGTCGAGAACAAGTGATGAAAATGTAGCACGCATCCAGCAAGCATTTGTTCGCAGCCCAGGAAAATCGACTCGCAGAGCTAGCAGAGAGCTGCAAATTCCACAATCAACTGTATGGAGAGTCCTACGAAAAAGGTTAGTTATGAACCTGAATGTCAACTACCCGAGGCGATGGATCGGCCGCCAGGCAGCCCGTGACAGAGCACTTCATCACTGGCCTCCAAGAAGCCCTGATCTTACCCCCTGCGATTTTTTCTTATGGGGGTATGTTAAGGAGATGGTGTTTCGGCCACCTCTCCCAGCCACCATTGATGATTTGAAACGAGAAATAACAGCAGCTATCCAAACTGTTACGCCTGATATGCTACAGAGAGTGTGGAACGAGTTGGAGTATCGGGTTGATATTGCTCGTGTGTCTGGAGGGGGCCATATTGAACATCTCTGAACTTGTTTTTGAGTGAAAAAAAACCTTTTTAAATACTCTTTGTAATGATGTACAACAGAAGGTTATATTATGTTTCTTTCATTAAATACACATTTTTAAAGTTGTGGTATTCTTTTTGAATCACCCTGTATAAGGAAACGACAAAATTGAAAATGTGTGCCAGGCGGGGACTCGAACCCTGATTTCCTGCCTTATCCGAACTAAAGCCTGTTTTGGCTGTCTCTGCACGACTCACTGCTAGACGAAAACTTCCACATGTCGTTCCTGCGTCACAACCTGTGCCCGTACACACATTTTAATTGAAAGTTCCTGTCTGGTATCGCCGTATAGATACGATATTCCATTGCCTATATTGTTAAGACGAATGATACAATGTTCCTTCGGACATCCGTGCACGCTTTGGATACCCGGCTGCTCGGCCCGACCCAAACTTCCTTACGTCGTCTTTCCTGCCTCACAACCTGTACTCTAACACACATTATGTAATTTCCGTACAGGGGAAGACATTTTAAGTAAAAGTCGCTGCCTGGTATCGGCGGATAAACACGACACTGCAGTGGCTCTGCACTGCACTGCAATATTATGTTTCATTACGTTTGTATGAGCCGACCACTGTGTCCGAGCGGTTCTAGGCGCTTCCGTCCGGAACCGCGAGACCGCTACGGTCGCAGGTTCGAATCCTGCCTCGGGCATGGATGTGTATGATGCCCTTACGTTAGTTCAGTTTAAGTAGTTCTAAGTTCTAGGGGAGTGATGACCTCAGATGTTAAGTCCAATAGTGCTCAGAGCCATTTGTTTGCATGATATTTCCTCCATTTGACTGTAGAACTTCTTTATTTTATATTACTATCATGATTTGGGCTTTAAGCCATTATCAAGTACAACGAACGTTGGGTATAATTAGACTATGTTAAGTGAAGTCATCGTCGAAGTCTAATTACAACCATCGTTGTTGTACTTGATAATAGCCTAAGGACGAAATCTTGATAGTAATATAAACTAAGAAGTATGTACAGTCAAATGGAGGAAATATCATACAAACATTATTACATGACTGTGGCACAAAAATATAAAAAAGTATTTTATTATGTTCGAAGAAAGGAGATGTTCCAAAATCCTACTGCAAATCGACATCATAGAAAGTGTTCTGTAATTTACCAGATTACTCCTGTTCCCTTTCTTGGATAATGGCGTGATATGTGCAACTTCCAAGTCTTTAGGTTCTGATCATTCGTCGAGCGAGAGGTTGTATATGATTGCTATGCAGGCAGGTATTATATCAACATACTCTGAAGGGAACTTGTATACAGTCTGGATCGGAGGACTTGCCTTTATTGAGAGATGTGTGTGACTTCGCCACGCAGAAGACATCTGCTCTTCTTGAATGGAATTGCAGGATACTTACTTCGTCTCTGACGTTTGACGTAATAAATTATTGTACCATGACTAACTACAGCGCGCACAGAAACTTTTCACTAATAATAAATCTTCCCTCGCTTCATACGCGAATGGAACAGGAAGACACCTCTATATCGATTACCGCAAACGCCAGAACGGCTCCCTCAAGAAGTCACGGCGAATTCCGTTCTTCTTCTTTGTGTTGTCAGAGACTGTGATGTGTCTCCAGTTACGATATAAACATGATATTCCTCCCTTTCTTCCTACAACACACATTTATTTATTTACATACCTAGTTCCATAGGACCAAACTGAGGAGCAAATCTCCAACCTCATGAAACGTTTCAGCAGATGAAATTACAACATGAAAGTAATAACAAATAAAATAAAATGTTTATGAACCCATAAAAAGTCAAACCATAAGTTTAAGTAAACGCAATCAGCAATTTAACACGGAATCAGCTTAATTTTTCAAGGAACTCCTCAACAGAATAGAAAAAGTGACCCATGAGGAAACTCTTCAGTTTCGATCTGAAAGCGCGTGGATTACTGCTAAGATTTTTAATTCGTGTGGTAGCTTATTGAAAATGGATGCAGCGGTATACTGCACACCTTTCTGCACATAAGTTAACGAATCGCGATTCATATGCAGATTGGATTTCTGCCGAGTATTAATTGAGTGAAAGCTGCTAATTCTTGGGAATAAGCTGCTATTCTTAACAAGAAACGACAGTAAAGAATATATATATTGAGAGGCCAATGTCAGAATACCCGGACTAGTGAACAGGGGTTGACAAGAGGTTCGCGAACTTACACCACTTATTGCCCGAACTACCCGTTTTTGAGGCAAAAATATCGTTTTAGAATGGGAAGAGTTATCCCAAAATATAATACCACGTCACATAAGTGAATGGAAACAAGCAAAGTAGACTAATTTTCTTGTCGGTCACTTACTTCAGATACCGTTCGAATAGTGAAAAGGTCAGCATTAAGTCTTTGAGCAAGATACTGAACGTGGGCTTTCCACGAAAGTTTACTATCTGGACACTAGAAACTTGAACTGTTCAGTTTCACTAGTCATATGCCAATTCTCTGAAATTAAAACAGCCAGTTTTGTAGAACTGTGTGTTAAAAACTGTAAAAAACTGAGTCTTACTGTGATTTAGCATTAGTTGATTTGCTACAAGCCATGAACTTATGTCATGAACTGCAATATTTGAAACAACCTTCACTACCAAGCTAGTGTCATCAGGAAACATAAATATTTTAGATCTTCCCATAGTACTAGAGGCATATAATTTATATAAATAAGGAACGGTAGTACATCACGTGATGATGATTGCGTCCTCTTGGGTAAAATATTCCGGAGGTAAAATAGTCCCCCATTCGGATCTCTGGGCGGGGACTACTCAAGAGGACGTCGTTATCAGGAGAAAGAAAACTGGCATTCTACGGATCGGAGCGTGGAATGTCAGATCCCTTAATCGGGCAGGTAGGTTAAAAAATTTAAAAAGGGAAATCGATAGGCTAAAGTTAGATATAGTGGGAATGAGTGAAGTTCGCTGGTAGGAGGAACAAGACTTTTGGTCAGGTGATTACAGGGTTATAAATACAAAATCAAATAGGGGTAATGCAGGAGTAGGTTTAATTATGAATAAAAAATTGGAGTGCGGGTTAACTACTACAAACAGCATAGTGAACGCATTATTGTGGCCAAGATAGACACGAAGCCCATGCCTACTACAGTAGTACAAGTTTATATGCCACCGAGCTCTGCAGATGACGAAGAAATTGAAGAAATGTATGATGAGATAAAAGTAATTATTCAGGTAGTGACGGGAGACGAAAATTTAATAGTCATGGTTGACTGGAATTCGAGAGTAGGAAAAGGGAGAGAAGGAAACATAGTAGGTGAATATGGATTGGGGCTAAGAAATGAAAGAGGAAGCCGTCTATAGCTAACACTTGGTTCAAGAATCATAAAAGAAATTTGTATACATGGAAGAACCCTGGATATACTAAAAGGTATCAGATGGATTATATAATGGTACGACAGAGATTTAGGAACCAGGTTTTAAATTGTAGGACATTTCCAGGGGCAGATGTGGACTCTGATCGCAATTTACTGGTTATGAACTGTATATTAAAACCGAAGAAATTGCAACAAGGTGGGCATTTAAGGAGATGGGACCTGGATAAACTGACGAAACCAGAGGTTGTACAGAGTTTCAGGGACGGCATAAGAAACAATTGACAGGAATGGGGGAAGGAAATACAGTAGAAGACGAATGGGTAGCTCTGAGGGATGAAGTAGTGAAGGCAGCAGAGGATCAAGTAGGTAAAAAGACGAGGGCTAGTAGAAATCCTTGGGTAACAGAAGAAATATTGAATTTAATTGATGAAAGGAGAAAATATAAAAATGCAGTAAATGAAGCAGGCAAAAAGGAATACAAACGTCTCAAAAATGAGATCGACAGAAAGTGCAAAATGGCTAAGCAGGCATGGCTAGAGGACAAATGTAAGGATGTAGACGCTTATCTCACTAGGGGTAAGATAGATACGGCCTACAGGAAAATTGAAGAGACCTTTGGAGAGAAGAGAACCACTTGTATGAATATCAAGAGCTCAGATGGCAACCCAGTTCTAAGCAAAGAAGAGAAGGCAGAAAGGTGGAAGGAGTATATAGAGGGTTTATACAAGGGCGATATACTTGAGGACAATATTATGGAAATGGAAGAGGATGTAGATGAAGATGAAATGGGAGATACGGTACTGCGTGAAGAGTTTGACAGAGCACTGAAAGACCTGAGTCGAAACAAGGCCCCAGGAGTGGACAACATACCATTAGAACTACTAACGGCCTTGGGAGAGCCAGTCCTGACAAAACTCTACCATCTGGTGAGCACGATGTACGAGACAGGCGAAATACCCTCAGACTTCAAGAAGAATATAGTAATTCCAATCCCAAAGAAAGCAGGTGTTGACAGATGTGAAAATTACCGAACTATCAGTTTAATAAGTCACAGCTGCAAAATACTAACACGAATTATTTACAGACGAATGGAAAAACTGGTAGAAGCCGACCTCGGGGAAGATCAGTTTGGATTCTGTAGAAATGTTGGAACACGTGAGGCAATACTGACCTTACGACTTATCTTAGAAGAAAGATTAAGGAAAGGCAAACCTACGTTTCCAGCATTTGTAGACTTAGAGAAAGCTTTTGACAATGTTGACTGGAATACTCTCTTTCAAATTTTGTAGGTGTCAGGGGTAAAATACAAGGAGCGAAAGGCTATTTACAATTTGTACAGAAACCAGACGGCAGTTATAAGAGTCGAGGGGCATGAAAGGGAAGCAGTGGTTGGGAAGGGAGTGAGACAGGGTTGTAGCTTCTCCCCGATGTTATTCAATCTGTATATTGAGCAAGCAGTAAAGGAAACAAAAGAAAAATTTGGAGTAGGTATTAAAATCCAGGGAGAATAAATAAAAACTTTGAAGTTCGCCGATGACATTGTAATTCTGTCAGAGACAGAAAAGGACTTGGAAGAGCAGTTGAACGGAATGGACAGTGTCTTGAAAGGAGGATATAAGATGAACATCAACAAAAGCAAAACGAGGATAATGGAATGTAGTCGAATTAAGTCGGGTGATGCTGAGGGAATTAGATTAGGAAATGAGACACTTAAAGTAGTAAAGGAGTTTTGCTATTTGGGGAGCAAAATAACTGACGATGGTCGAAGTAGAGAGGATATAAAATGTAGACTGGCAATGGCAAGGAAATCGTTTCTGAAGAAGAGAAATTTGTTAACATCGAGTATAGATTTAAGTGTCAGGAATTCGTTTCTGAAGGTATTTGTATGGAGTGTAGCCATGTATGGAAGTGAAACATGGACGATAACTAGTTTGAACAAGAAGAGAATAGAAGCTTTCGAAATGTGGTGGTACAGAAGAATGTTGAAGATTAGGTGGGTAGATCACGTAAGTAATGAGGCGGTATTGAATAGGATTGGGGAGAAGAGAGGTTTGTGGCACAACTTGACTAGAAGAAGGGATCGGTTGGTAGGACATGTCCTGAGGCATCAAGGGATCACAAATTTAGCATTGGAGGGCAGCGTGGAGGGTAAAAATCGTAGAGGGAAACCAAGAGATGAATACACTAAACAGATTCAGGATGATGTAGGTTGCAGTAGGTACTGGGAGATGAAGGAGCTTGCACAGGATAGATTAGCATAGAGAGCTGCACCAAACCAGTCTCAGGACTGAAGACCACAACAACAACAACAGTGGCCCCAACACTGATCCCTGCGAAACCCCCCATTTGACCGTACCCCACGCAGACCCCACATCACAGCCATTCTCAACACTGTGAAGAATGACCTTTTGCAGCCTGTTGTTAAACTAAGAGGTGAACCAGTTGTGAGCTTCTCCCAGTATTCCTTAATGGTCTAATGTCTGAATCAATATTTTGTGAAAAACAAAATCAAACGTCTTAGTTGAATCAAAAAAATATGCCTAGCGTTCGAAACCTAAAGCTGAACTGTACATTTGATAGCAAATTATGTGATGCAAAATGATCAATTATCCTCAAATACACAGCCTTTTCAACAATTTTAGGAAAAACCGATGGCATAGAAATAGGCCGAAAATTGTGTACATGATCCCTTTCTCCCTTTTTATAAATCGGCCTGAGTACTGAGTACTTAAATCGTTGAGGAAACTGACAATTCTTCAAGGAAAAATTACAAATATGGCTAAGTGCAGGACTAACATGTGCAGCACAGTGCTTTAATATTCTGCTAGGCACTCCATCATATCCATGAAAGTCCTTAGTCTTCAGTGATTTGATTATCGACTCAGTCTCCCCCTTGTTTGCAGCACAGAGGAAAATTTCAGACATCAATCTCGGAAAGGCACTTTCCAGAGAGTTATATGACTCCCTGTTGAAACTAAGTTTTTATTATATCACCAGCAATGCTCAGAAAATGATTGTTAAATACTGTACATATATCGGATTTATCAGTAACAGATATATTTTTAAGGCGAACTGACTTCATACGTCGACCTTGTGCTGATGACCAGACACTTCCTTCACAACTCACCATATGGTTTTAATTTTATCCTATGAATTAGCTATTCTATTTGCGTACCACATACCCTTTGCTTTCCTAATAACATTTTCAAGTACCTTACAATACTGTTTGTAATGAACTACTGTAGCTTGATTGTGACTACTTATAACAGTTTGATATAATTCCCGCTTTCTTCTACATGATAACCTTATCCCACTGGTCAGCCACCCAGGCTGCCTTTTACTACTAGTACCCAGTTTAGAACGTTATAATGGACAGCAACTCTCAAAGAGAATGAGAAATGTGTTAAGGAAAGCATTAGTGTTATCGGCACTGTAAACATCCTGCCACTCTTGTTCCTTAATGAGTTTTAAAAACTCTCTATTACCGTTGAATTAGCTTTCCTACATAATTTTTGACATTTGTTTGAGTACAAAGGCCTTTTAGTGTTAAAATTTGTGCATCATGGTCTGAAAGGCCATTCACCCTTTTACTAACAGAATGCCCATCTAGTAATGAAGAAAGAATAAAAATATTGTCTATGGTTGTGGTACTGTTCCCCTGCACCCTGGTTCGGAAAAAAAAAAACAGTCTGCATCAGATCATATGAATTTACGAAATCTGCCAGCATTCTTTTCCTAGCAGAATCACATACAAAATTAATGTTGAAGTCACCACATATAACTAATTTTTGGTGCTTCCTATAGCTTGAGCAGAAATGATCTGAATTCAGAGTTGGGACCTATAAAGAACAACAGTTAGAAATTTAGTTTCACTAAATTCAACTGCCCCTGCACAAAATTCAAGTATCTGTTCAGTGCGTGCCGTGATACCTCTACGGACTCAAATGGATAACTGTTTTTTACGTACATGGCCACTCCCCCACTCCACGAGGAACTCCTTGAAAAACAGCCAGCTAATCTGTATTTATGTAAGTCTGCAGGCTTTCGTGGCCGAGCGGTTCTAGGCGCTACAGTCTGGAACCGCGCGACGGCTACGGTCGCAGGTTCGAATCCTGCCTCGGGCATGGATGTGTGTGATGTCCTTAGGTTAGTTAGGTTTAAGTAGTTCTAAGTTCTAGGTGACCTGATGACCTCAGAAGTTAAGTCCCATAGTGCTCAGAGCCATTTGAACCATTTTTTAAAATGTTCTGGGTTATTAGGCCGCGTCATATTTCTTCTAAAATGATCGATGTTTCGACCCCCCCCCCCCCCCCCCCCCTGCTGGGATGTTCCTCGGGATCTTCTGATAGTAGTAGTGGACACCAGAAGATCCTGAGGAAGATCCCAGCAGAGGGGTCGAAATGTAGATTATTTTAGAACAAATATGACGCGGCCTAATAACCCAGAAGATTTTAACTTCAGTAATCTGTATTTGTCACACTTTTCGTTAATGACAGACGGTAAGTCGGCTGGGTAGTGTGGAGACAGGCGTAGTTCCTTGCCTTCTCGAAAGAAGCAGTTTTGTGCTGACCAGGAATGATTGGAGGAAACCGCCAACAAGTTATATCTGCATGATTTTTCAGGGATTCGAATACCAGCCCTGACTGGTCGATAGAGCGGACAAGACGAAATCGTCCCGATTCATGTCGAAATTTTTGTTTCGAAATTTTGTAAGCTGAGAGCAGTTATCAAAGATACACTCTCTTACGCAGTCTTATCTGTACTGATAGTGCATTAACACGGATATCCCGTAACCCTCATTTCTCAGGATATCTTGCGGCGAGATCAGGACAATAGATACGGGCGGCTGACACAGCAGCGGAAGTGGAACAGTGAGACAAAGGCGCCACCACGTCCTGAGTAGTACAGTAGTAGCCACTGCTGACGAAGTTCGTCTGGACGGTAAACAATACAGACATACGAGACCTGCGTCGGCGCCCTGTGCTGTCACGAGTGACCACAGAAAAGTGTTTTGCAGTTCATTTCATCCTACAGTGTGACGTCATGTTTCGCGTGTATCTGAACAGCGTACAGCAGGATTTCGCAATATTGTTGGATAGATATTAACAGACATGATTCATGAGTGAGGCTTAATTATATTTTGAAACAGTCCCAAAGCTTGTCTTCCTTTATTTAAGTTTAACCTGGGAGTTCATATGAGTGTGCCACTCTGGTTTTATGACCTGAAATGGCTCTAAGCACTATGGGACTTAACATCTGAGGTCATCAGTCCCTTAGACTTAGAACTACTTAAAACTAACTAACCTAAGAACATCACACACATCCATGCCCGAGGTAGGATTCGAACCTGCGACCGTAGCAGCAGCGCGGTTCCGGAATGAAGCGCATAGAACCGCTCGGTCACAAAGGCCAGCAAAATGTTACCCCTTTGCATTAAAGCTGGCCCACATGTAAGTGAACGTAGCCTGTGATGACTAAAGTTTCGGAGTGGCAAGGACTTCCGCGAACCGTAACGGAAGAAAGGTGAGTTAACAAGAGTTAACGAAGACAAAACTGAAATTAGAATCCTCACAGTATACCTGATGCATCTGCTGTCTGTGTGTGCGAATAATTTGTAACTTAAAAACACAATTTGTGTAAGACAAATGTTTCGGCCATCTATGCCCTACACTACTAGTAATCTGAAAGAGTCTTGAGCTTGCGTGGTATTACAAATTACTTAGATGATTCCGTTTCCACTAGCAAATATTAAGAAGTTCCACAGCGAAGTGAACTAGCTTACATTGCTGATAATTCTTACACCATATATTGATTTGATCCGTTGGACGTTTGTTATTCTCGACGTGTACTGTGCACAGAAAATTGTGTGTGATGTTTCCTATGTGTGAGACCCTGCACAGATCGATCACAAGAAAACTTAAAGACAACAGAATAATTTGGAACTTCTCAAATCAAAAACATTACGAAAAAATGCTATAGTACACAGGAAAAACTCACAACGGGAATTATTTCCCGTAACACGTCGTGCAAAATATACTGAACATAAGAGAAATTTTAATTTGAGAAAGAAATTACGTTGGATCACAGCATTGTGTGGTAGTGAAACATTGACTGGGGGAAAAGAGGAACATAAGAGAATCGAAGCATTTGAGATGTGGTGGTACAGACGGATGCTGAAAATCAGGTGGACTGATGAGGTAAGGAATGAAGAGGTTCTGCGGAATCGGAGAGGAAGTGAATGTGTGGAAAACACTGAAAAGGAGAAGGGAGAGGGTGATAGGATATCTGTTAAGGCATCAGGTAATGACTTCCATGGTACTAGAGGGAGAAGCAGAGGCAAAAACTGTATAGGAAGACAGAGACTGGAATACATCCAGAAAATAATTGCGGACTTAAGTTGCAAGTGCTACTCTGAGATGAATACGTTGGCACAGGAGGAGAATTCGTGTTTGACCGCATCAAACCAGTCAGAAGACTGATGACCTAAAAAGAAAAAAACAAGCTGGTGTGATCGATCCCCAGGTGTCAGATGTGTGCTCCACAACTGGGCGCAGTAGCGAAAATCGTGACTGGTAGCAGAAAAGTTGTTTATAAGCGAAACCATTTACATTATATGTAATTCTGAGCATGAATTAATTCAGGCTGTTTCGCCCCAGCTTTAAATACAGTTAAACTGAGTTAGGTACTTTCGATAACGTAGTTCTTGAGAGAACACATAAGGAGATATGGAACACGTGCAAAGATTTATTGGACAAAAACAAGGGAGAAGGATAATAATCCGTACTCAAATGCAATACACAGGGTGATATGCTTCATATATGAACACAACAGACCATATGCTTTATATCCTCACCGGATATTACAGAAAAAAGAAAATTACGAAATATTATTATTAGCTTCTGAAACATTATCTTACGAGCATTGAGCCACTTGAAACCTTCCGTGACTGAATTAGAAATGGATACTGAACCCCACATGTCGTGAAGAAGTTGAAAACGTGAACAAGCCAAAAACGACTGTAAAATTTATCGTGGAAAGAAACCTAATTTCCATGATCTGGAAGGGCATGTAATTTACAGTCATGTAAATACAGCGGAAATGTGCGAAGTAGCGACGATTTCACCATACTCAAGAACCAAGTAGTATGAACGCGCCAATCTTTAGGTCACAAGACGAAACGTCTATATTACTATGAACGTCGGCACAGTCAGCTGCCATGGCAGAAAGAACCCTTGTGCTGCGGCCACGAGGCATTCCGAAACGAAATACGCCGCCCAGAATACACATCATCCGGAACCTGTCGAAACTCGCTTCTCCCGTCAAGATACACCTTTCACTCTCTACCCAGAGAAGCAACGTGCTGTCAGACTGAAGATCTTTGAGGCTAACAAGTGATTATCGTAGCGCACTCGAGTACGCTGTGTGACAGACGTTCGCGCCAAAGCAGACGCCTTTCAAGTCTAGATCACGTTTTTATTAGCGGTATCACTCGAATTAAATGATTTTCAGGTCTAACACTAAAATAGCGTCGTCGTAACGACACGCAACAGCTGACGCCGATGGTAGCAGCCATCCTTCTCTATCTCAGTGTTAGGCAGGAAGACGCCGTGTTTCGACAGACACCGGTGTAGCTGTTACAGAAGACGTTATCTAGACAGTTTTGTTCGTAAAATAATAAAACAGGTTCATTGAGTTCTCTGCGACTTATTATTCATACTCTGGAGCAATAGATGTGAAACACAATGAATGCATCTACATCTAAATTTACATTTATACTCCGCAAGCCACCCAACGGTGTGTGGCGGAGGGCACTTTACGTGCCACTGTCATTACCTCCTTTCCTGTTCCAGTCGCGTATGGTTCGCGGGAAGAACGACTGCCGGAAAGCCTCCGTGCGCGCTCGAATCTCTCTGATTTTACATTCGTGATCTCCTCGGTAGGTATATGTAGGGGGAAGCAATATATTCGATACCTCATCCAGAAACGCACCCTCTCGAAACCTGAACAGCAAGCTACACCGCGATGCAGAGCGCCTCTCTTGCAGAGTCTGCCACTTGAGTTTTCTAAACATCTACGTACCGCTATCACGCTTACCAAATAACCCTGTGACGAAACGCGCCGCTCTTCTTTGGATCTTCTCTATCTCCTCTGTCAACCCGACCTGGTACGGATCCCACACTGATGAGCAATACTCAAGTATAGGTCGAGCGAGTGTTTTGTAAGTCACCTCCTTTGTTGATGGACTACATTTTCTAAGGACTCTCCCAATGAATCTCCACCTGGCACCCGCCTTACCAACAATTAATGCAAAATTTGTCGTACATGAATGATGGTGAACCATTTTATAGGATTATACTTTCAAGGTGATACAACCGGTACACAAATATTTTGTGATGTCTTACAAAGTTAGAATATCATCTTATTTATGTCGAGACCTTGAATCAGGGATGCATTTTATTTGCTTTGACGTGATTGCTTTCGGGCGATTATCTCTGTCGTTTTCAGTCAGTGTTGTCACGACATTCGATACTTACGTGTATGATTTCGTACATATGTGAATTTGCCTGCCTCTCAGCAAAATGACGTACTCAAATCTCTTACAAAGTTGGCTCTCTCTTTAATCATCTTGTATATTACCTATTAACATGTTTGGTGATTAGTGAAGCATCTCCCCTGCCCCCCCCCCCCCCCCTACTGGTTATATTGTATTATTGTACCACGTCGCCACTTACTTCTTTGAGGTACTGGACGTTAGTTTCGCTTGTGGCGCTGTCTCCTCATGGAGAACGATGCCCTGGGCTCTGTTTGCTAGGGAGCGTTCAATCTAATCGCCTACCTGCCCCGATGAGTTCCGTATTTTGTTTACTAGTCGACCGAGTGGAAGTGTATCCGAGGCCTTCCAGAAGTCAAGAAACACGGCATTCGCCTGGTATTCACAATCCACAGTCTCTTACACTCAAGAGCACAAACCAAGTTTCTTCCAAACCCAGTGGCAGACGCTGCAACACAGGCTTTGTCCATCGCAGTGTTGTTTACTGTTTAAGTTTACAGAGTGTACGCTAGCTAATATACCGATTCTTCGTACGTATACGTCGCGAAAAGACAATGAAGGTAAAATCAGAGCTCACGCAGAGACTTAGCAGCACACGTTCTTCCTGGGTAGCATTCGCGATTGGAACAGGAAACGAGAACTGGTGCACAAAGTACCCTCCACCATATATCGTAAGACGGCTTGCCGAGTACAGATATAAATGTAAATGTAGATATTTCACACTGCCAGTGCTCAAGAGCGTGGTGTTTACAATGTTCGCTTTTCTCTTCGCATTACTATAGAGACGCCGTATCCAGTTATCAGGCATGTGGGCCACTGTATACATGCAAAATGGCCTTTTGGGCAACAAGCGTGGCATGAGCAGAATAGAAAATTTCAAGGAATCGAGAATATGCTGGAGAACCTCAGATTTAGTTATAAGTTGGCACAGTGGATAGGCCATGAAAAACTGAAACAAGAAGAAGTTGTGTGGAACTATGAAAAAAATAAGCAAAATATACAAACTGAGTAGTCCATGTGCAAGATAGGCAACATCAAGGATAATATGAGCTCAGGAGCGCCGTGGTCCCGTGGTTAGCCTGAGCAGCTGCGGAATGAGAGGTCCTTGGTTCAAGTCTTCCCTCGAGTGAAAAGTATAATTTTTTATTTTCAGACAATTTCAAAACGTTAAAAACATTTGTTTTCACAGAGCACAGGAAAAACTGTGGGACTGTGAAACTACAAGGAATTTTATGTACAATCGGTATACCTTTTGCTTTCTTCAACATTCTTTTATCTTCGAGGTGGGACTGAAACTAATTTCAACTGCGTACCTGTCCAACACTTTCCCAGTGCGATCTGTAATTTTACTAATGAACGGAAAGAAAGCTTTCCCATTGGACGACAATCGGGTGATCCTGATTCTATGCCTAGGGTGAAGAGCTCGACCATTTTCTTGTTAGAACAACCATTCTTCTTAAAGGTCGATCGTAGGTGGTGAACTTCATCACGTAAATAGCACGGTTCACAAATTTTGTTATCCTTTTCCGTCAAAGTTTATGTAACACCTTTACTTTGTCTGGAGCTATTGTCAGATTCAGTACGAAGATAGTGATCAGTATGCGTGGCTTTTACATACACCTCATGACCCAATGTTCCGTCTAAGCGTTTGATTACAGACGTATCCAGAAAATTAGCTGGCCCTTTGCTCTCCGTCTCCTTAGTATGCTGAATGTCTCCGGAGTCGGAGGCGAAACGTTAGGGGAAGTTTTACATACTGACCATGGCCTTTCAGGCCTGATCTTTTAAAGGAAGAGAGGAGAACGATGTGAGTGAGCAACAGAGACACAAGAATAAAATCCAGAAGCTACATAAACCTACCAATTGAGGGTTGTAGAATTGAACAAGCCTCGGTTCAATTTCTCGTCCATTAACTATAATCAGTCAGAAACTATCTTATGTCTCCGAGCAGGCCACGTATATTTCGTTTTCAAAAGGGGATACTGGTGACATTTAGGTGGTCCGTCTCCCGAGAATTTGAATTTAACTGATGTTCTCCACCATTTCAGTGCATTCGGTTTGTCTTAATTCCTCCAGTTTCCACGTCATCTGTAAAGAACAAACAACAGTCGTAACTTGAGAGTGAATAATGAATGTTTAAAGTGAGCTAAGGCTATCTGACAATAACGGAGTACATGCTCCAGATAAATGAAAAACACTCAGATAAAATATGAGAAGCTATCCACCGAGAGTCGAAAATTTACCAATACCTGATGAAAGTAGATAAGTTTGCCATTCACTGCACCATCCCCGGCAAGGTTGCTTAACTGAACCACACCGTCACTCTAAGGCTGTGTCCCCTGGAAAGATTCTAAAAAAAAACTGCCAAGTCCAGAAAGACGCTCATGAGTTTGAATTGTAAGTTTCAAACTTTTCTGACGACAGTGTTGATATTCAGATATGTCTAATTTTCTCAGTGCAATATTTATTTGAGTAAAACTAGAATTAACGTATGATAAAGTAAAATGTAGTAAAGTGTTAAAACTACATAGCGTGACTAAGCTACATCAACATTAATGTACGATTTGATGTGAGATAAAGTTGCTTTCACTGTGCACATGACATACAAGAAACGAGAACTTTCACTATATAATTTATTTTATTTTCTTAACATATTTTCACATTACGACAGATTTTGGAGAAACATAGGGAAAAATCAAAAAATACAGGATTAATTTTCATAGATCTAGAAAACGCGTATCATACTGTTCCAAGAAAATTACTTTGGAGAGCACTACATATGGCAAACATAAACCCTTCCTTGATTAAAATAATACAACAGATGTATAAAGATAACATTTGCCAATTGAAAAACTTTCACAGAAATTTAGAACAAGCAAAGCGTTTTACAGGGCTGTCCCATGTCGCCATCATTATTTAAAACCTAGATACATACTAGCCTTAGAACATGGTATGCGATTAGAAAGAAGGGATGGAGTTTACCTACATCATATATTGTTTGCTGATGATCAAGTAGTTGTAGCACAAGATGGGGAGGATGCTAACTGTATATGCAATCAACTGGCAGTAGCATACGAAACTTGGTGTCTGAAGACTAATTATTAAAACACAGAATACTTGACTAATGATTCAAATGAGCTCTACATTGAAGGAAAGAAAATCAAAAAGATACTTTCTGTTATTTGGGATCCATTTTAGAAATCGAGGGACGGACGGAAGGTCATTGGGATGCTTAACTCAGTTTTGTGGAGCAGGAATGCAATGAGCAGAACTAAAAAATTAATAATACAAATCTACATTAGAGAGTGTGGTTCTGTATGGAACGGAGAACTGGACAATTAACCTAAAGCACATTAAAAAATTACAAGCTCTAGGGATGGACTTCTGGAGAAGATCGGCAAGACTCTCCAGGAAAGAGAAGATAAAGAACACCGAAATAATAAGAAGAATGGAAATAAAAGAAAGAATATATGACGTAATGGATAGGAAGAATATTACAGTGGTACGGACATGCACGACGAGTGGAGGAAGCCAGAATACCAAAATTGATACTGGAGTGGGAACCGGAGGGGAGAAGAAGAAGAGGACGACCTATGACCACCTGGCTCCAAAATGTACAGCACACAATGGGGAGAATGGGCGCAGAGGAAGAGGACACACAAGTTCGAAACTCCTGGAGGAATATTGTGAAAATATAGTTGAAGATCGTTTATTCTTTGTATAGTAATTTCCTAGTAAATTATTATGTTGAAGATAAGCCTCTGTAATGAGGAAAAGCTCAAAATAATAATAATAATATAACAAATGGTCCCACTATATAGGGAACACATTGTATATTGAGGCTTATCATAGAGTGGGATGTTTAACATGAAATACTTGTGAAATCGTTCTGTGGATATGCTGCGTTGTTCTGTGCGGCGAACAGCGAACGCTATCGGTATTTCCTTGTTGCGTGAGGGAATGGAACAAGAGTTTCGCCTGGTAGCTGTGTCTGCCGCACAATGCAGCCGGCGTTTGCACAGCTCCGCACACTCACGGCTACTTAATCAGCAGCTGCGGGATCGTCTGCTTCTTTCGTCAGACATATTTCCACAACCGTGTGACGTCATTATTGTTCTACAAGAAAGGGATGTATTGCGCTTGAAGGCGCCAGTCTTCGAGAGAAATCTCATTACGTCAGGAGTATCTAAATTCCAGAGTATCCGACTTCACGAAACGTTAACCACACAACAAATTACACGCGTCTGTGCGCCAAAGCACGGACACGTGAAATAACTACACACAGAACACGTAGTAGGGCTGGACCAACGGTACTCGCGTTTGAACGGGCTCTAGATTTCTCGATACGCCGCAGCGTTCGATACAATATAGAGATTGTTCGAACAGTCACGTGTTGAGTGCTAGAGATATGCAAGTAAGTACGAACAAGCCACAACAATAAGTGCCGCTTAAAATTAGATTACTTCGTGAAACACTGGAGGAAAACAGCATTAAATCCCATCACTGCACAAACTCCTACTGTGTTTGAACAAGTTTACAATGAGTTCTCATATAGTACCGATATGTATTGATTTATAGCTATTTATGCTCATTTCTGAGTTAAGGCTAAAGACAAGGACGAATATGTTGTCCTCCAAAAAAATAACACTTGACTCAACCCATTATAATATTTTATTTGTTTATGAAAAACGGTAATTTTTTACAAAGTATGTTGCAAATGAGCAATTTAATCCCTGTTCACATGGTAGGATAACAGATAAAAAGTGTACCAGATTTTCATATGTTTGAAAACAAGACGGCTACATTCAGATGAAACAATCAAGACAAGTAATTAAGGAAAAATACCGAACAAACGAAATAGATCGTAATAAAATTACGAATTTTTATCGCGAGAATGAATTAACAGTGGCAAGACTCATCTAGGAGGTAGTACTATCAGACTTCACTAGATCACGGGACGAACAAAAACTTGAGAACTGGATAGAATCACGATTGCGATTTTTATTTATTTATTAGTTGCCGTTGTTATGCAAGACTGCACCCTAGAAGTTATTTTACACCGTGTTCCACAATTATTTTAATTATTAAAATCAATAGTCCACCAAAACCCCAAGCGCAGGTTGTTGCGATAGTACCAACTAAAGTCACTAGATGGCAGGCTGATCAAAAGATCGAACAGAACCCGAGATTTCCCGAAATGTGACGTAATTCTGTTCGAATAATTCGAGTCGTGTTCAATCACAGCCCTAACACGTAGAGAGCCCATATATAGGAAGTGTGCCAGTCTCAGACCCTGACTGCGCGCTTGAGGCACACAACTAGGTATCGCCATTACATGAAATGCACTCGCCTACTCGCTATAGAAAGACATCGACCTGACAAGTGACACCAAAGCAGCCCTGCTAGCTTGTTATTTGACGCGTGGCTAAAGTGAATACAGTTCTCATGTAGCTATATCTTACTGGACAGTTTGCTGTGAGGCAGGGTATACGTCGGACGAATGCCAAGAGAAATGAAATACTAGCCATGTGTAACAATGACGTTCACGAAGTAATTGGAATCGACAGTATAAAATCTCTTTTCTTTCATTTTACATGTTCTGAAGCCATTTCTGTTTTGCCTGCTGAGAAATTCATACCTGAAGTTAATAGCCTGTAAGCTTTGAATATATTTTTTGTTCGTCCCCGCGTTATATATTTTCAGTGAGTCATTGTGGAGCCAACAACTTTCTCTTATATTGGAGAAATACTGAAGACGTATTTCTTGCACTGAGAGTTAGAAGGGCTGAAACATAAAGAAGCGTAAAAACTATTTAAGTGTAGCCGATTTTCGGAAACGAAGCATGTTTACATCCCACATTGACAGGTAAATGATTACGTTATACACAGTAGCAAAATATGTATTCTCAGACTTCCACAACCAATAATCTCTCCTCTAAACTTCAAGACCGAGCGAGGTGGCGCAGTGGTTAGCAAACTGGACTCTCATTCGGGAGGACGACGGTTCAATCCCGTCTCCGGCCATCCTGATTTAGGTTTTCCGTGATTTCCCTAAATCGCTTCAGGCAAATGCCAGGATGGTTCCTTTGAAAGGGCATGGCCGATTTCCTTCCCCATCCTTCCCTCACCCGAGCTTGCGGTCCGTCTCTAATGACCTTGTTGTCGACGGGACGTTAAACACTAATCTCCTGCTCCTCCTCCTCCTCTAAACTTCAATAAACAGCAACATAAAATCTCAATGTGTGGTTTGTAGGTTGGAGGTACTACTACAGATATCTCACAAGACGCAAATCAAATTCCTGGCATTAACAAATCACTACCAGAGGTGAAGGACACGATAAATGACGACTGAACCCTAAATCTCTCCATTAATATCCAAGACCTGTACCACTTAGCCACCTATACACGTATGCCCGCAGCTCGTGATCGTGCGGTAGCGTTCTCGCTTCCCACGCCCGGGTTCCCGGGTTCGATTCCCGGCGGGGTCAGGAATTTTCTCTGCCTCGTGATGGCTGGGTGTTGTGTGATGTCCTTAGGTTAGTTAGGTTTAAGTAGTTCTAAGTTCTAGGGGACTGATGACCATAGATGTTAAGTCCCATAGTGCTCAGAGCCATTTGAACCATTTTGAACCACCTATACACGTACCAAAGTATGGCATTAAACATTTTATAGACGCAACCAGTGCCCGTACGTTACACAGGCTGCTATCACCCATCACCCTGCTACTGCCATTTCTTCGACAGGAAGGTAATGTGCTTTTTCAGCAGAACAACGCTTCTTCTTTGTATACAACCACTGTCCTGGCCAGCGAGATCAGCAGATCTCTCGCCAATCGAACACGCATGATAAAGAGGGAACTTGTTCTCCAGGGCCGGCCGCTGTGGCCGAGCGGTTCTAGACGCTTAAGTCCGGAACCGCGCTGCTGCTACGGTCGTAGGTTGGAATCCTGCCTCAGGTATGGATGTGTGATGTCCTTAGGTTAGGTTTAAGTCTAGAGGACTAATGGATGTTAAGTCCCATAGTGCTCAGAGCCATTTGAACCTTTTTTTTTTTTTTTGTCGAATTTCAACAAAAGGTGCTGGTGCTTGGGACAATCTATCGCAGGATGCCATTCGGCAGATTTATGATCGTTGCATGCGAGAATACACGCCTGCGTTGCCGTCGTTTTGATATCTTCTTTTGATACCTTCTCTTAAGGATTCAAAAGGGAAAGGCAACATTTGCAGTTGGTCAAGCTGGAACACAACGGTTCTAGTGTGCTAAGCAGCTGAGCACAGTAGCTAAACATTTAGTTGTTTACTTAGTCTGCACAAAATTCAAAGTTATTTTAAAAACATAAAAAATATTAAAATCAATAATCCTTTAAACTTGTCCGAAAGAACAGACACATCGTATTCATACAATTTGATAGGCCTAGCTGGGCAATGAATCCACCATCTTCAGTGCGGACGCATAATTACGTCCGACCTCCTGTGGGAATCACAGAGAGCGAACGTGGAGGAAGTGGACATGGACTTTCAGGCCGAAGGCGTGTCTGGAGGCGCCCGGACAGCGGTGGGCTACCAACCTGACTGTCGCCCGACATACAGCCTGAGAACCACGTGTGATGGTCTAGGGTGCCATTTCTTTTCGTAGCAGGACCTCTTTGGTTGTCATCCGCGGCACCTTTACAGCACAGCGGTACATCGACGGTATTCTATGCCCTGTTTTGTTGCCCTTCATTACAAGCCACTCTCGACTTACATTTCAGCAAGATAATGCCCGCCCGCACACCGCCAGAGGTTCTACTGTAACTCTCCGTGCTTATCAAACTCTAACCTGTCCAGCAAGTTCGCCGGATATCGTCCTAATTGAGAATTTTTGGAGCACTATGGGCAGTGCCTTCCAACCATCTCGGGATTCTGGCGATCTAACCCACCAATTGGACAGAATTTGGCACGATATCCGACAGGAGGACATCCTATAACTCTGTCAATCAACGCCAAGCCGAAGGCCTGCATAAGGGCCACAGGTGGATCAACGCGTTACTGACTTGCTTAAATGTGTAAAGCTCTTTCTCTCGAACAAATCATACACTTGTTTTTCTGCACATTTACATGATATCCAGCGATTTCCCTCCCATTCACGTAACTCGTTGGTGACGCGTCTTTTTTTTGTCGATGTAGTGTGTATATGCCTGTGTACGCACACTAATCTTTTTTTCCTTATCTGTATGTGAGATGGAAGCATAATGGTACCAAGAGCTTCTTCGAACGCAGAGTGTCGGGCAGAAGTACGTCATCTTTCTTCCGAGATTTCCTCTTTAAGTTCGCGAGAACTTTGTTCACCGAAATGTTACGATGCTGGTAGCGGCGTCTTACAAGTATTCCAAACACTGCGACAGTATTGTGGAACTGGTCGCACTTGACTAGGTTACAGTATGCAGCTTCCTTTTCAGATGTATCGCCCATTCCCAGAAGCCTTCCAATAAATCTTTCCTTCATACTACCTGCTACTCATTTCACGTGATTATCCCATTTCATATCGCTTATTAGTATTTTCCCTAAATACTTTTACGATGTGACGTACCGAGCGAGGCGGCGCAGTGGTTAGCACACTGGACTCGCATTCGGGAGGGCGACGGTTCAAACCCACGTCCGGCCATTCTGATTTAGCTTTCCCCTAATTTCCCTAAATCGATTCAGGCAAATGCCTTTGAAAGGGCACAGCCGATTTCCTTCCCCATCCTTCCCTAATCCGACTATATGTTCCGTCTTTAATGATCTCGTTGTCGACGAGACATTAAACAATAATCTCCCCTCCTCCTCCAAGATGTGACGTGCTAAAAATGTTCATCACTAATTACAAAATCATATACTATATAGTTTTCTCTCTCTCTCTTTGTTACAGGTATTGTCCTCATTTAAAGAGAGCTGCCAGGACGGATCCTGCAAACGTCTGCCTTATGTACACTGTTTGCAATGAAACACGTAAGCTTGAGTATTTATTTATTCGTTTATTACACTGTAGCCCGTTACCTATAATTTAAACGCAGGCTGTAGTCATTCTTATGCGAATTATTAGTATCAATAGCTTTTATTCCTATATATCGGCTGCTAATGATACAGTATGTTTATTGCATTCGGCAGAGTACAACTTCACATTACCTATTTCTGCTCTTAATGAACGCTACGCTTACTAAGATAGTTACGTACAACACTATTATTGCCCTACAGCTTATTTTTCTTCTATATATCAAAATATATGCTACGACCAACTGAAACAGATTATAAACAGCATTAACAAGAGATTTGATTCCATATCTAAACAGTTGTGTCCAGCGAGACTGTATTCATTTCAAGTAGTAAAGGATACAGGAATCATTCGCATTGATGTTTATTGCATATCTAGATTTCGATCACTGTGAGACCATCTTCAGTGATAAACAGCTTTTGAAGAACCATTTACAATACGGTAACATGTGTATCTTATTAAATGTACAGTTGCATAGGCTTTAAAAGTAAGCCAATAATAAAATACGTACATGACATAACTTAGATTTACTGATATTTACTTTATGACTGGTTTACAGTTAACGTTTATGGAACTGTGCGTTTAATAAGGCATGCATGTTATCTTATTGTAAATGGTATTTCACATGTTTTTTAGCACGGACGATGGCCGCACAGTTACCTAAGTCTAGACATTGTCGGATGTAGAGTTTATTACTTCAGCAGTAACCAGTTTTATCTGCGACACTCCACAATGCAATCCATCGCTCTCCGCTCGGTCGGCACACCCCGTCGGTTCCGTGGCCGCCATGGAGAGCGCCGTATTCGCATCTGACTTCTCCGTTCTCTGTCGGCTCCCTGCTTGGAGGGGACGGCTCCCCTGGCCCGAGGGAACATCTCTGTTGCCGGTGAGAGGCTGAGCCACACGCCGGTCCTCGCCACTCCGCCTCTAGCCCCTGGGTGACGAGACGCGGCACACCGTTGCGCTTCCACACTGACGATGTTCCGATCGCCGTGGATGCGGTGTTGGTTCTTCGTGTGCTACAACTGTTTGCTTTTGCTGTCGTCGCTGTGTTTCTTATCGATCTTCTGTCACAACATCCCGCAGTGTAGTAGGCGTGAATGCCTGGTAAATGCTACTTTTGTTGTTGTTGTTGTCTTCAGTCCAGAGACTGGTTTGATGCAGCTCTCCATGCTACTCTATCCTGTGCAAGCTTCTTCGTATCCAGTACCTACTGCAGCCTACATCCTTCTGCATCTGTTTAGTGCATTCATCTCTTGGTCTTCCTCTACGATTTTCACCCTCCACGCTGCCCTCCAGTACTAAATTGGTGATCCCAAGATGCCTCGGAACATGTATTACCAACCGATCCCTTCTTCTAGTCAACTTGTGCCACAAATTTCTCTTCTCCCAATTCTGTACAATACCTCCTCATTGGTTATGTGATCTACCCATCTAATCTCCAGCATTGTTCTGTAGCACCACATTTCGAAAGCTTCTATTCTCTTCTTGTCCAAACTATTTATCGTCCATGTTTCACTTCCACACAAATACTTTCAGAAACGACTTCCTGACAGTTAAATATATACTCGATGTTAACAAATTTCTCTTCTTTAGAAACGCTTTCCTTGCCATTGCCAGTCTACATTTTATATCCTCTCCACTTCGCCCATCATCAGTTATTTTGCTCCCCACATAGCAAAACTCACTTACTACTTTAGGTATCTCATTTCCTAATCTAATTCCCACAGCATCACCTGATTTAATTCGACTACATTCCATTATCCTAGTTTTGCTTTTGTTGATGTTCTTCTTATATCCTCCTTTCAAGACACTGTCCATTCCATTCAACTGCTCTTCCAGGTCCTTTGCTGTCTCTGACAGAATTACAATGTCATCGGCGAACCTCAAAGTTTTTATCTCATCTACATGGATTTTAATTCCTGCTCCGAATTTTTCTTTTGTTTCCTTTACTGCTTGCTCAATATACAGATTGAATAACATCGGGGAGAGGCTACAACCCTGTCTCACTCCTTTCCCAACCACTGCTTCCCTTTCATGCCCCTCGACTCTTATAACTGCCATCTGGTTTCTGTACAAATTGTAAGTAGCCTTTCGCTCCCTGTATTTTACCCTGCCACCTTCAGAATTTGAAAGAGAGTATTCCAGTCAACATTGCCAAAAGCTTTCTCTAAATCTACAAATGCTAGAAACGTAGGTTTACCTTTTCTTAATCTATCTTCTAAGATAAGTCGTAGGATCAGTATTGCCTCAAGTGTTCCAACATTGCTACGGAACCAAACTGATCTTCCCCGAGGTCGGCTTCTACCAGTTTTTCCATTCGTCTGTAAAGAATTCCCGATAGTATTCTGCAGCTGTAAATTATTAAACTGATAGTTCGGTAATTTTCACATCTGTCAACAACTGCTTTCTTTGGGATAGGAATTATTATATTCTTCTTGGAGTCAGAGGGTATTTCACCTCTCTCATACTTCGTGCTCACCGTATGGTAGAGTTTTGTTACGGCTGGCTCTCCCAAGGCTGTCAGTAGTTCTAATGGAATGTTGTCTACTCCCGGGGCCTTGTTTCGACTCAGGTCTTTCAGTGCTCTGTCAAACTCTTCAAACAGTATCATATCTCTAATTTGATCTTCATCTACATTCTCTTCCATTTCAATAATATTGTCCTCAAGAACATCGCCCTTGTATAGACCCTCTGTATACTCCTTCCTCCTTTCTGCTTTCCCTTTTTTGCTTAGAACTGGGTTTCCATCTGAGCTCTTGATATTCATACAAGTGGTTCTCTTTCCTCCAAAGGTCTCTTTAATTTTCCTGTAGGCAGTATCTATCTTACCCCTAGTGAGATAAGCCTCTACATCTTTACATTTCTCCTCTAGCCTTCCCAGCATTTCCTGTATATCTCATTTTTGAGACCTTTGTATTCTTTTTCGCCTGCTTCATTTACTACATTTTTGTATTTTCTCGTAACATCAATTAAATTCAATATATCTTCTGTTACCCAAGGATTTCTACTAGCCCTCGTCTTTTTACCAACTTGATCCTCTGCTGCCTTTACTATTTCATCCCTCAAAGCTACCTATTCTTCTTCTACTGTATTTCTTTCCCCCTTCCTGTTAATCGTTCCCTAATGATCTCCCTGAAACTCTCTACAACCTCTGGTTCCGTCAGTTTATCCAGGTCCCATCTCATTAAATTCCCACCTTGTTGGAGTTCCTTCAGTTTTAATCTACTTCCGGAGGGCGTTCGATGCGGTTCCGCACTGTCGCCTGATAAACGAAGTAAGAGCCTACGAAATATCAGACCAGCTATGTGGCTGGATTGAAGAGTTTTTAGCACACAGAACACAGCATGTTGTTCTCAATGGAGAGACGTCTACAGACGTTAAAGTAACCTCTGGCGTGCCACAGGGGAGTGTTATGGGACCAATGCTTTTCACAATATATATAAATGACCTAGTAGATTGTGTCGGAAGTTCCATGCGGCTTTTCGCGGATGATGCTGTAGTATACAGAGAAGTTGCAGCATTAGAAAATTGCAGCGATGTGCAGGTAGATCTACTGTGGATAGGCGCATGGTGCAGGGAGTGGCAACTGACCCTTAACATAGACAAATGTAATGTATTTCGAATACGTAGAAAGGAGGATCTTTTATTGTATGATTATACGATAGCGGAACAAACACTGGTAGCAGTTACTTCTGTAATATATCTGGGAGTATGCGTACGGAACGATTTGAAGTGGAATGATCATATCAAATTAGTTGTTGGTAAGGCGGGTGCCAGGTTGATATTCATTGGGAGAGTCCTTAGAAAATGTAGTCCATCAACAAAGGAGGTGGCTTACAAAGCACTCGTTCGACCTATACTTGAGTATTGCTCATCAGTGTGGGATCCGTACCAGGTCGGGTTGACAGAGGAGATAGAGAAGATCCAAAGAAGAGCGGCGCGTTTCGTCACAGGGTTATTTGGTAAGCGTGATAGCGTTACGGAGATGTTTAGCAAACTCAAGTGGCAGACTCTGCAAGAGAGGCGCACTGCATCGCGGTGTAGCTTGCTGTCCAGGTATCGAGAATGTGCGTTTCTGGATGAGGTATCGAATATATTGCTCCCCCTACTTATACCTCCCGAGGAGATCGCGAGTGTAAAATTAGAGAGATTCGATCGCGCACGAAGGCTTTCCGGCAGTCGTTCTTCCCGCGAACCATACGCAACTGGAACAGGAAAGGAAGGTAATGACAGTGGCACGTAAAGTGCCCTCCGCCACACACCGTTCGGTGGCTTGCGGAGTATAAATGTAGATGTAGATGTGTATTCACGTAAGTTATTTGAACATTCGGTACGCCGGTAGAAGCTCGTGCTTCACTGTATTTACTTCGCTTGCTTACAACATGTTACACATCAGACTGTGATTGACACCCGGTTAGGTTCCCAGTTACAGGCCAGTATATGTATCCGATAGCCTCAGTTTTACAGTTGAGTGCCTGCAAAGTCGGAATTGGTATTGGCTCGCAATCGGCGAACTGTTACTCCAAGGCAGCCGAGTGACGAGTTTGTTCCGACCTTCGGGCAGCGGTAGTCTCGCGCGTTGACCTTTGCCAAACTGGTCATCGGTGGGGGCCCTGAACTAGGGACAGGTGTGCGTTGGGAAACGGGCCTGCAACACTGGCCTCGTCCGCTGCTGACGTTCCCTCTCTACAATGCGGAGACGGCAGGTAGTCAGGGGGATGTTGCACTGCGGTGTCCAAAGCCGGTTCGATGGAGATTACATATTGTCATCGGAACACTTCCGGCATATTCTTCTGCTTGATTTCAGTAGAGGGGTGACAACAGCGGAGGCACCTAGAAACATTAGCGCTGTGTACAGGGGTAATGCCATCGGACAGAGCACGGCAATAAAATGCTTTTCTCATTTTAACGAGGGTCGTTTTGACATCGTTGCTGTGCTGGTACTGCGATCGGCTGAAAGCAAGGGGAAACTACGGCCGTAATTTTTCCCGAGGGCATGCAGCTTTTCTGTATGATTAAATGATGATAGCGTCCTCTTGGGTAAAATGTTCCGGAGGTAAAATAGTCCCCCATTCGGATCTCCGGGCGGGGACTACTCAAGAGGACGTCGTTATCAGGAGAAAGAAAACTGGCGTTCTACGGATCGGACGTGGAATGTCAGATCACTTAATCGGGCAGGTAGATCAGAAAATTTAAAAAGGGAAATGGATAGGTTAAAGTTAGATATAGTGGGAATTAGTGAAGTTCGGTGGCAGGAGGAACAAGACTTCTGGTCAGGTGACTACAGGGTTATAAACAAAATCAATTAGGGGTAATGCAGGAGCAGGTTTAATAATGAATAAAAAAAATAGGTGTACGGGTAAGCTACTACAAACAGCATAGTGAACGCATTATTGTGGCCAAGATAGATACGAAGCACACACTTACTACAGTAGTACAAGTTTATATGCCAACTAGCTCTGCAGATGACGAAGAAACCGAAGAAATGTATGATGAAATAAAAGAAATTATTCAGATAGTGAAGGGTGACGAAAATTTAATAGTCATGGGTGACTGGAATTCGGTAGTAGGAAAAGGGACAGAAGGAAACGTAGTAGGTGAATATGGATTGGGGCTAAGAAATGAAAGAGGAAGCCGCCTGGTAGAATTTTGCACAGAGCACAACTTAATCATAGCTAACACTTGGTTTAAGAATCATGAAAGAAGGTTGTATACATGGAAGAACCCTGGAGATACTAAAAGGTATCAGATAGATTATATAATGGTAAGACAGAGATTTAGGAACCAGGTTTTAAATTGTAAGACATTTCCAGGGACAGATGTGGACTCTGACCACAATCTATTGGTTATGACCTCTAGATTAAAACTGAAGAAACTGCAAAAAGGTGGGAACTTAAGGAGATGGGACCTGGATAAACTGAAAGAACCAGAGGTTGTACAGAGTTTCAGGGAGAGCATAAGGGAACAATTGACAGGAATGGGGGGAAAGAAGTACAGTAGAAGAAGAATGGGTAGCTTTGAGGGATGAAGTAGTGAAGGCAGCAGAGGATCAAGTAGGTAAAAAGACGAGGGCTAGTAGAAATCCTTGGGTAACAGAAGAAATCTTGAATTTAATTGATGAAAGGAGAAAATACAAAAATACAGTAAATGAAGCAGGCAAAAAGGAATACAAACGTCTCAAAAATGAGATCGACAGGAAGTGCAAAATGGCTAAGCAGGGATGGCTAGAGGACAAATGTAAGGATGTAGAGGCTTATCTCACTAGGGGTAGCAGACAACATTCCATTAGAACTACTGATGGCCTTGGGAGAGCCAGTCATGACAAAACTCTACCATCTGGTGAGCAAGATATATGAGACAGGCGAAATACCCTCAGACTTCAAGAAGAATGTAATAATTCCAATCCCAAAGAAAGCAGGTGTTGACAGATGTGAAAATTACCGAACAATCAGTTTAATAATCCACAGCTGCAAAATACTAACACGAATTCTTTACAGACGAATGGAAAAACTAGTAGAAGCCGACCTCGGGGAGGATCAGTTTGGATTCCGTAGAAATACTGGAACACGTGAGGCAATACTGACCTTACGACTTATCTTAGAAGAAAGATTAAGGAAAGGCAAACCTACGTTTCTAGCATTTGTAGACTTAGAGAAAGCTTTTGACAATGTGGACTGGAATACTCTCTTTCAAATTCTAAAGGTGGCAGGGGTAAAATACAGGGAGCGAAAGGCTATTTACAATTTGTACAGAAACCAGATGGCAGTTATAAGAGTCGATGGACATGAAAGGGAAGCAGTGGTGGGGAAGGGAGTGATACAGGGTTGTAGCCTGCCCCCGATGTTATTCAATCTGTATATTGAGCAAGCAGTAAAGGAAACAAAAGAAAAATTCGGAGTAGGTATTAAAATCCATGGAGAAGAAATAAAAACGTAGAGGCTCGCCGATGACATTGTAATTCTGTCAGAGACAGCAAAGGACTTGGAAGAGCAGTTGAATGGAATGGATAGCGTCTTGAAAGGACGATATAAGATGAACATCAACAAAAGCAAAACGAGGATAATGGAATGTGGTCGAATTAAGTCGGGTGATGCTGAGGGAATTAGATTAGGAAATGAGACAAAGTAGTAAAGGAGTTTTGCTATTTGGGGACCAAAGTAACTGATGATGGTCGAAGTAGAGAGGATATAAAATGTAGACTGGCAATGGCAAGGAAAGCGTTTCTAAAGAAGAGAAATTTGTTAACATCGAGTATAGATTTAAGTGTCAGGAAGTAATTTCTGAAAGTATTTATATGGATTGTAGCCATGTATGGAAGTGAAACATTGACGAGAAATAGTTTGGACAAGAAGGGAATAGAAGCTTTCGAAATATGGTGCTACAGAAGAATCTGAAGATTAGATGGGTAGATTAGATAACTAATGAGGAAGTATTGAATAGGATTGGGGAGAAGAGAAGTTTGTGGCACAACTTGACCAGAAGAAGGGATCGGTTGGTAGGACATGTTCTGAGGCATCAAGGGATCACCAATTTAGTATTGGAGGGCAGCGTGGAGGGTAAAAATCGTAGAGGGAGACCAAGAGATCAATAACTAAGCAGATTCAGAAGGATGTAGGTTGCAGTAGGTACTGGGAGATGAAGAAGCTTGCACAGGATAGAGCTGCATGAAACCAGTCTCAGGACTGAAGACCACAACAACAACAACATTTTGACATTTGTGTCTCTCAACGTTGAGAAAGACCCTCGGGGTTTGGTGCAGATCGTTTAAATACATTAATTCACAATTACCCACGTCAGTCTACTCGAGAAACTGACACATTTGATGAACTGTGATCATTCCACCGTTCTGTGACTTTTCGTGCAAAGGGGAAGGTTCAAAAAGTGGGTGTATGGGTACCGCATGCTCTAAGCCAAAATCACAAAAATCAACGGGGTCCATATGTGCGTGTTCGTCGTCTGACTCGTGAACGGCACCGACCATTCCTATCCTGTATCGTTACTGGTGACAGTAAATGGTGTCTTTATGCCAACATAAGGAAAAGAAAGGAATAGTTACGTCCAAACAAAGCAGCAATTCTCTGTACAACGACCTGCACGCATCCACAAAATATAATATTATGTATCTGGTGTAACAGCGAGGGTGTGGTGTAGTACGAATTGCTTCCCCGAGGGGTAACCGTCACTGCTGACATTTATCTTCAACAACTGACAATGAGACGTCTTGCAGACGCAGTCGAAGAACAACCAACAGGAAGGCTGCGCGAAGTGATGCTACTCAACTATAACGCCCGCCCGCATCCTGCTAACTGACAAAAAACACTACACAAGAGTTGGTTTGGGAAGTCATTCCGCACCCACCTAATTCATCTGATATCGCACCCTCATATTTTCACGCTTTCCGCTCTCTATCGAACAATCTTCAAGGAACTTCCCCTCCGGATAAAAATGCGCTCCGAATATGATTCGACGAGTTCTTGACATAATGCTTCGACTTTATGCACCAACCGAATATACAGGGTGTCCCATTTATCTTGTCCGCCCCAAATAACTGTTTGTCCAGATGCAAATTACAAAATATTTCAAGCAAATGTTCTTTAGCCGTCAGAGGCACATCAGTCAGCATGATTGCCTTCGTTGTAACTTTGTTTTTTACAAAAGATATGACTTTTTAAACGGCACACTGTATTTTTTATTCGGTAATTCATTTCTCCTCCTAAAGACCTATTCAAAAAGTGTCCCAGTGTACCATTCACTGAAACACAACGTTGTTAACTACATAACACAGCACTGACGTTGACGTTCCCAGTGCTTAGTGCAGGTGCTCGCTGTAATGGAACACATCCACGTGCTCACGTTGACAGAGGACAAATGTAAACATAATTAGACGCACACCCTTATCGATAACCTGACAGGAACCCACCTTTCCAACGGATGTTTTCTCGTCTTGTTGCGACGCTTCAGGAAACGGGAAGGTTCAACCCAAGACAACGCAATCGTCATAGCACTCACACAGACGAAGTTGAAAAAGTTATTGTTCTCGCTTCCGTTGCTACGAATCCACATGACAGCTTGAACGCGAGATTGACATTCCTAAAACCAGTGTACATTGTATTCTAATACGTCACCGGTACCATGCTTACCATGATGTACACCTACATCAAGAATTGCATGGGAATGATTTCCAGAATCGTGAAGAGTTCTGTCAGTGGGCTCAGCAGCAAATCCTCGCCAACCCGAACTTCTTCTCCAGTGTTCTATTTACCGATGAATGTTCTTTCTCAAACGAAGGACAGATAAATACAAGGAACATGCATTATTGGTCCAGCGACAACCAACGATGGCTTATACAGGCGGAACATCAGCGTCAATGGAGTGTTAACGTCTAATGTGGGATGCTTGGTACTACAATTATTGGCCATTATTTCATCAATGGTAGTCTAAACGGCACAGCGTATGCCAACTTCCTCAGACAAATTCTTCCTCCTCTTGTGGATAAAGTGCCGCTAAAAACCAGAATGCTTATGTGGTATCAACACGATGGATGTCCAGCACATAATGCCTTGCGTGCACGTCGTGTTCTGAGCCGAAGGTATCCTGCCAGATGGATTGATCGAGGAGGAACAGTTCCTTGGCCTGCTAGGTCTCCTGATTTATATCCTCTGGACTTTTTGCTTTGGGGATGCATTAAAGACGTTGTCTATGGCGATATTCCAGCAACTCCAGAGGACATGCAGGGACGTATAGTGCTTGCTTGTAATTCTCTTCAACAGGCAACACTGGAAGCAGTAAATAATCCTTTCATTCAACGAGTGCACCAGTGTGTCGGTGTCCAGGGTCGCCACTTTGAGTACGTTTGAATGTTCTGGTCCTGGTCAGTGGTACAGGAGAGTAAAAGTCAATATTGTGTTATGTTTTTACTTGGTTTTCATTTGTTTTTTGACAACTCCAGCAAGTGGACGAGTTTGTGTTCCTGGTCACAAAGACAATGTTGTGTTATGCAATTAATAACGTTGTGTTTCAGTGAATGGTACACTGTGAAACATTTTTGAATAGGTATTTAGGAGAGGAAATGAATTACCGAATAAAAAATACAGAGTTCCATTTAGAAAAACTCATACTGCTGTTCATATCTTTGTAAAAAAAAAACCTAAAACGAAGGCAATCATACTGATTGATGTCCCTCTCTGACGGCTAAAGAACATTTGCTTGAAACATTTTGTAATTTGCATCTGGACAAACAGTTATTTAGGGTGGTGAAGATAAATGGGAACATATATATATATATATATATATATATATATATATATATATGTGTGTGTGTGTGTGTGTGTGTGTGTGTGTGTGTGTGTGTGTGTGTGTGTGTGTGTACCGTTTGGTTATTTCCTGAACAGACATCGGATTGACAATTTCAAGAAATTGTCGATGCACACTCTCGAAAATTTCTATGGTCCGAATGTCAGTCGCGGTCTCAGCAATTCTTGTGACCACCTCTTCATTGTTGTTCACTTCCGCAAGGAACAACAGTCTGATAACAAGGGCACAGCAGGACAGGGGAAGAAGCCACAAAACGGCGACCAGTCAGCATCGAGCTCGCGGAAGTGAAAAACAGTGAAGAGATTGTAACAAGAATTTCTGAGACCGCGGCTGACATTCGGACCATAGCAATTTTCGAGAGTGTGCATCGATAATTTCTTGAACTTGAGAATCTGAGGTCTGTTCAGGAAAGAACTAAACACTTTGATCTTACTTACGGATTGTTTTCGTCACTTCTTGGTAGAAGTAAACTCATTTTTTCTACTGTTTTTTTTTTTTGTTTATTCATGACTATAATTTTCGGCTTATTGAGCTATGTTCAGGAAACAAAGTGACTGGTTGTAAGACATGAGACTGGCCACCCAGTTACGTTTGCAACAAAATTGTTTTCAATTGGAGGGTACTCTGCACAAACAGCTGGATGACTTGGCAGTGGCGTCTCCCTTCAGCCCTCCTTTAGCAGAAATCTTCATGGACCATTCCAAAAAACAGTTCCTCACAATAAACTTCTCAGTGATAATAGCAAGTGTTGGTGCAGTTATGTAGATGATGTACTGTACCTGTGAAGTGATGCCAAAAGACAGCTGAACACATTCCTGGGACATCTAAACTCACAACACAAAAACATACAGTTCACCATGGAGATAGGTGAAAAATCCATTAACTTCTTCGACCTTAAAATAGATACCACTAGAAATATACATAGTTTCAAAATCTACAGAAAACCCACAACAACAGACACGGTAATATCCTCTTGTTCGGAATACCCAATAACACACAAACATGCTCCCTTCTATTCCATGGTACATCGTATCACATCCACAACAATGTCAAATAGAATTAGACAAGATCCCTAAGTTAATTGACAACATTCTTCACGAGAGACAAGAAAGAAAGATGTTGCCCCATGTATATGCCCCCGCTGTAGCAACAGTCACATCTAAAACAAATTGGTGTACAATCCTATGTTTAGCCAAAACTCTCAGAAATAGCAATTATAAAACTTCATTCTACGTAAAAGATTCTACAGCTCATATCTTATTCAGCAGCAACCGATTTATCATGTATCAGTGGTATCTATAAAATGACTTGCAATAACGGCAACAAACGGTATGTATATATATGTCATACAGGCAGGGTTATAGCAACTAGGCTGATTGGACACGAACGCAGCTGGAAGCTACGTAGGTCGGAATACTCCACCATTGCCGAGCACCTGCTGAAGTAAGGACACAGATACCGAGTCCACCAAGAAGTGCTGCATATAGCCGACAATGGAAGGAAACTTAGCATTTTAGAAGCACTTGACGTAAACAGACATTTAGCTCAAAATGTCCAGCTGGCTCTAAATAATCAGTGACAGCTGGACACGTCCCCACTTTTAAGCTTCTCATGATGCAACCAGTCACACACCCACAAACTGTCACAATGATACATAATGCCACGCAAAATTAAAATACAGTAGTGAGACGCTCGCTAAATCCGCTGGGCAGAACAGTTAATAGGATTGTGGAAAGGGCCAAGGGTTGAGGTCAGTTTCTGCTTCTAATTGTCATTTATTGTAACTTAATAGCCTTTACAATCAAAGCGGCACATAGCCGAATCTTTACCGAATGCAACTCTTTCACGGCTGATGGCCTCCAACAAGTAATCTTAACAAGATAAAAATCCAATTAAGATAGCAAAAAAATAATTCAAAAAAACAACATACGCAAAGTGCAATACAAATGGCTGAGGGCCACAATTAAATTCCAAAATTTTAGAATATATTACCATAGACCTTTAAAGGCAGAAGGCTAACAAGAAATCTTTAAAAAAATCTAAAATTCAGTTAAGATTGCAATAAAATAATTTAAAACCCAAAAAAGCAACATACGCAAGGTGCAACACAAATGGCTGAGGGCCACAATTAAATTTCAAAATTTCAGAATATATTACCATACACTTTTAAAGGCAGAAGGCCACAGTGTTTAAGCTTGAAAGATAAATTTAAAAATTAATTTGCAAAGTTTTAAGAAAACAAAACAAATAACCATAAACCTAAAATTAAAACAGCTACAACGGATAATTAAACACCAGTGGCACTCAGAAGCCTCCAGGGAGGTCGGTATGCGCTCGTTCACTTAGGTGAGCCAGGCGGTGAGCCCAACTATACTTGATCCGTCAGAACCCAACCACAAGGGACAGCGACGGACCGACCAACACAACGACGTGCTTCCCGTCAATCAGTACATGAGAACACAAACCGGCAATGTGACAAACATGATAATCCACAGTGGAGTATGTATTAACTGTCAAAATTACGCACCACGTTGGACAGCGACAACAGGTGAGGAAAGGACGCTGCCTGAAATTACGTTAGTTCAAAAATGGTTCAAATGGCTCTGAGCACTATGGGACTTAACAGCTGTGGTCATCAGTCCCCTAGAACTTAGAACTACTTAAACCTAACTAACCTGAGGACATCACACACATCCATGCCCGAGGCAGGATTCGAACCTGCGACCGTAGCAGTCGCGCGGATCCGGACTGAAGCGCCTAGAACCGCTAGACCACTGCGGCCGGCAATTACGTTAGTGGCCAGGGCAGGTAACCGGAAAACTAACGGCCACTAGGCAGAAAATTCCACTAGTACACTTGAATCTGAAACACGGTAATAGTTAACTTTGCTCAAAAGAACACTGCCTGTATTTACGTCAGTGCCCATTGCAGGTAACCAGAACACTAACGGCCACAAGACAGAAAATTCCACTGGTGCACTCAAATCGTAGTCGACTAAAATAGTTAATTGCACCGCATGGCGGCTAAATCTCAGCAGTAGAACCACTCGGTGTTGCTCACCGGAAAACCTCCCCAACAGCAAACCACCGAAGTGAACCACCACAACATGAATAGAAGTGGCCTGGGTAGTTGAAACCACTACTCAACTTTGACGTCATGTGTCGGTGAACCACGAAGCTCGTAGCGATCGGACAGCTCCA
Source organism: Schistocerca nitens (assembly GCF_023898315.1). Taxonomy (NCBI): domain Eukaryota; kingdom Metazoa; phylum Arthropoda; class Insecta; order Orthoptera; family Acrididae; genus Schistocerca; species Schistocerca nitens. Next base: position 215,721,659 of record NC_064615.1, on the reverse strand, counting down.
CAGACGCCCCAGTCGACTGCACCGCGCGGAGATAACTTTCCCTCGTCCGCATCAACCGAACGACACACTCGAGACCCCCTTGCCGGAAACTATAAGCACCAATCCAAAGATGGTACACGGCGCAAATATCGATACACATCACTGTTGCCACACGTAGAAGGAAGAAGAACCATAACGTAACCGCGACAAGGGCGGGAAACCAAACACAGATAGACAGCGAAGTTCACGAAAACGCATAGTTGGGAGAGAGCACGGCTCAAATAGAATTTTATATTTGTTTCTTTGCTTACCTTACAAACTTCAACATTATAACAATATAACTTGTGAGACTGTAATATCGTGTATTTTATCACATACTGTATTCAATATTGTCCATTGCATAATTGTAATTTACAATGTAAAGCATGTTTGTTGCACAACACAAATGACTAGTGCAGTGTCAGTTCTCTAACATTTTGAATTACGTGCCAGCTGAGATATTTAGCGATATGCGTCTGGCAGCACTGCCTTGTGCGTTACCTCTTTTGTAACCATTTTTTTTTTTTTTTTTAATTTTGGGATGCTGATATCTCGTTCAGTTTCAGTGATATTGTTATTTGACTGCAACGTGTTTTAATGGTAGTGGCGATCTGTGAAATGTGGTTTTCTAGAGCAATAGCCGGCCGAAGTGGCCGTGCGGTTAAAGGCGCTGCAGTCTGGAACCGCAAGACCGCTACGGTCGCAGGTTCGAATCCTGCCTCGGGCATGGATGTTTGTGATGTCCTTAGGTTAGTTAGGTTTAACTAGTTCTAAGTTCTAGGGGACTAATGACCTCGGCAGTTGAGTCCCATAGTGCTCAGAGCCATTTGAGCCTAGAGCAATGATACAACTAAACATTTTCGGTGAAACCAGGGAAAACTGTTACAGAAACTTTGCAACTTTCAGACCAAGCTTACGGATGTGAAACTCTGGGACGTAGGCTATGCTTCGAGGGCAAATCATAACGTCTTTACCTCTATCGTTTTAGCCAAATTACGGCTGTAAATGCGAAGTCAGCATGTCTGTTCCCAGTGTAGGACCTTTCTAGGTTCGGCCGGTATTATCTAACGGCAACTCCGCCGCACAGCGTTGCTATCGGTTGTTAAAGATGGCGGTTGTGCTTCATACGTCCACGGCGTTAGAAAAACTAATTGCGATTCGTTTTCTATGGAGCAAGGGATGAATGCCCATCGAGATATACAGGGAAATTCAGTCCACATATGGGCACATCACGCCATTTCCCAGGAGTTTGATATATCGTATCGGAGTGCTTACGACATCGTTCACGGGTCCTTAAAACCAAATTACACTCCGCCCGAACAGGCATGAACGACCAAAGGTATCGACCGACCGCCGTGACATCCTCAGACCACAGGAGTCACTGGATACTGATATGGAGGTGGTGGTGGTTAGTGTTTAACGTCCCGTCGACAACGAGGTCATTAGAGACGGAGCGCAAGCTCGGGTTAGGGAAGGATTGGGAAGGAAATCGGCCGTGCCCTTTCAAAGGAACCATCCCGGCATTTGCCTGAAACGATTTAGGGAAATCACGGAAAACCTAAATCAGGATGGCCGGAGACGGGATTGAACCGTCGTCCTCCCGAATGCGAGTCCAGTGTGCTAACCACTGCGCCACCTCGCTCGGTTGATACTGATATGGAAGGGCATGTGGTCAGCACACCGGTCTCTCGGCCGTTTTGTCAGTTTACGAGACCGGAACCGCTACTTCTCAATCAAGTAGCTCCTCAGCTTGCCTCACAATGGGTCAAGTGCACCCCACTTGCCAACAGCGCTGGGCAGACCAGACGGTCACCCATCCAAGTGCTGTCCCAGCCCGACAGTGCTTAACTTCAGTGATCTGACGGGAACCGGTGTTAGCACAGAGGCAAGGCCGTTGGCTCCACGGGTCCTTAGGGTACCGGAAGGGTTCGTGGCAATGGGCCCCTAACAAGCTGGTGAAACGCAGCCGAATGATGTCTTCACTGAATCATCCGGAATGGTACTCCAAGGAGGAGTGTGAAGGTTTTCTGGACCACATTGTTACTGGCGATGGAAACGTGGATACTGTACTTCACAAGCACCAGAGCATGGTGTGGAATCATACGGGTTAGGCTGTAAAAAAAAAAAAGTTCCTTTCAGGGCCACCTGTTGGGAAAGTGATGTTAACGGCCTTCCGGGCTAACTGTGGGGCGCTTCTGCTGGATTTCATGCCGCAAGGTGCAACAGTCAATGCTAACAGTTATTGTTCCACGCTGTCACGTCAGAGGTCTGCGATCAGGCGAAGGCGCCGGGGGAATCTCGATGTGGACACCGTGATTCTGCTTCACGACAATGCGAGACCACGTGTGGCAATCAGAACTGCCAAAAGCTACATGCATTTCACAGGGAGATTCTGGACCAGCGACCATACCGTCCAGAAGTCGCTCTTAGTGATTTCCAAGTTTTCGCACCGCTGAAGAAGTTCCTGGCAGGACAACGATTTACAGGTAACGATGATGCCAAGACAGCAGTCCGACAATGGTTCCGTAATCATCCGGACGAATTCTCCTGCAGCGACATCTCAAATTTAGTGCTACGATGGGACAAATGTGCGAACCGGTGTGGGGGCTATGTGGAAAAACAGTGTGAGGTACATAGAATGTGATGTATATTTTTCATTATCTGTACGTAAATAGGGCAAAGACTTTCTGATTTGCCATTGTACAAGTAGTTTCTACGATTTACAATAGCTCATCGGTAGGTTGAAGATGATGCGCCATCAGGAGATCCTTCCACTTCTACTGGTGAGTCACACATTCCGAAAATCACCGATCCGGTGCATTCAAATCGTATATTGACTGTTTTGTAATGATAACGAGAAAAAAAACGGCAAAGAGGCCTGAGTTGTGGCGAGAAAGTTTATGGTTCTGGAACCACGACAATGCGTCCGCAAACTCAGCTGTGTCAGTTCGTCAGTTTTGTGCCAAAAATCAGATGACTGTCCTCCCGCAGCCTTCTTACTCGCCAGACCTGGCTCCTTATTTCCGGAATTAAAATCTGTGCTAAAAGGATGCCATTTTTAGAGTATTAACGACATCAAAGCAAATTCGTCATAGACCTTGATGTTCATCTCAAATGAAGTTATCCAGGACTGCTTCAATAAATGGAAACACCGTTGGGAAAAGTGTGTGAGAAGGGGAGGTGAGTACTTTGAAGGGGACAAGGACCACTAATCTGTAAAATTAATAAAACGAATAAAATAATAACAATTCTCATGTACAAAAAAGGAAAGAAGAATGACCCATCCAACTAAAGAGGGATAAATCTAATGAGTAAGTTCTTAAGCTCATAACAAATATAATAATAGGAAATAAAATAAAAAGCATTACAATCCTTGCAGAGGAGCAGTAGTGTTTTAGTTTTAATAGGTCATGGAAGAGATGCAATATTCTTAGACATGTTGTAGAGAAGTCCACTAAATACAATAGGCCAACTTGTCTTTGTTTTATTGATGTACAGTAGGCTACGATAGGATTCAGTTAACAGATGTGGTACACCTGCGCCACAAACGGGGGATTCCTTCTTACTTAACGAAGACAATTGAAGATATTTATTGCAACAAGGACATCAAGACGAAAACTGGTTCCAAGTTAATTAGCTGCATTGCAGTTAATAGTGGTATTAGACAAGGTGACTCTGTGCGCCGGCTACTTTTTAACACAGTCATGACGAGGTGATAAAGTATTGGCTGGCAACGGGTATAGAAGGGGGGATGAAGAAGTAAACACTCATTTGTTATGCTAACGATGCAGTTCTGCTCGAAAACAGCGAGGATAACCTGGTGAAATTTTTACATACACTCCACGTGGCAGCCAAAACGTAAAAATGGTCATATCCACTCAAATAACCAAAAGTATGATCATACCTGTTGAACCAATTAGATGTAAACTGGAAGTGGATCGAAAAATTATTCAACAGTTAATGAATGACATTTAAATATCTCCGTATTGAACTGTGCAGCAGTGAATATGTCGAAAAGGAAGTCAAAGAGCAAGTAGCAAATGCAAATAAAGTGGCAGGGCTTCGAAATGATACTATTTGGAAAAACAAACGTAAAGGAAAAGGTGTAAAGGCAAGAATGCACTAAACAATAATGAGCTTTGAGACGAGACAGGCCGGCCGCAGTGGCCGAGCGGTTAAAGGCACTACAGTCTGGAACCGCACGACCGCTACGGTCGCAGGTTCGAATCCTGCCTCGGGCATGGATGTGTGTGATGTCCTTAGGTTAGTTAGGTTTAAGTAGTTCTAAGTTCTAGGGGACTTATGACCACAGCAGTTGAGTCCCATAGTGCTCAGAGCCATTTGAACCATTTTGACGAGACAGGAAACATCAAAAACAAAAATACTTTTGGAAAAATTCTTCGAAGGATTGCAGGGAAGACACTGCGGGATAGAAAAGTGAAAGCATTAGAAAATGATGCAACGTGGACCCCATTAATGAGTGGGTACATAGGAGAAAGTAGGAATGGAACGAACACACAAACAGGATGGATGAACGGAAGATTGTGAAAATTGTAAGAAATAAATTACCAGCTGGTAAAAGAAGTATTGACCGCCCAAGGAGAAGATGGAGCGACAAATTCAGGCTAGAGTAAGGGGCACTGAAAGAAACAGGCTCTAACAAAGAAGGAAGAAGGAGAGGAAGAAGGAGAAGAAAGTTTGGTTTTCTTCTGAACAGGCTTCATATGTAGGATCTGTTGTAAAAATATGTTTTAAAAAAACATGTGTTATAAATTTAACATCTGTTTTCTTTTCCACTATTCATTTAAGGTCACAGATCTGGATCAGGATGTCAGTGTATCGATAGTAGGGAAAGTTCGTAAACTGTCCCGTTCCCTTTGACTGTCTGACGAATTCTTCCTTTCCGCAGACCGCGGCCACCTCTAAGGCTTTTATGCTCCCAGCGCACAGCTGCAGCCTAGCTGTGTACCGCTATGAGCGTGTCGTGTCGTGCTGCGTTGCACCACGGCTATTAAAAGTTCAGCGCAAAGCGGCGAGCAGGTGTGTGTGGGCGCACGTGCGTTTCTGCTTCCGCAATTATCATCCGAGTTTCTTCTGTAAGCCGGAAAAAAACGTCTCTGCAACCCTGACCTTTAAAAGGCGCATTTATCTTTGTAATGTTGCACCTTCAATGGTCGCAGCACTCAAGGCCTTTTACATTAATCTGAAATAGGGGAAGGTCGAGAGAGAGAAGTTTGATAATTCATGGAGACGGCGCAGGATGTTGGAATTGCGGCTAGTCATCAAAGACTTATGACGGCTAGCCAAAAATTTCAAGCCTAAACATACCTTCCTTTAGAGTCCCATCAGAAGAAGTGGTGTTTGGCCCATCCGCGGAAGTGGGGTTTGGCGCCAGACTCATGCCAGTTTTTAACACCAAGCTACATCGCTTGTGAAGTAAATACACTCTAAGACAAAAAAAAAGGAACGACGCACTACGAAGAGTTATGTAAAATTGTCACGGACTGATATTCGTACAGGTATCGACGGAAAATGCAAAATGTAAACTTTGACGGCCGATGGACGAATGTGTGAGGCTGCAGCGCAATTTCACCGTGCAGCTGGTAAGAGTAGTAAACAGGGGACATGTCGATACTAGGGCATAAGGCCATTGGGATCTTCATTCCTTGTACTAATTTGGACAGTAACTATGCCTCACAGTCACGTCCGTGAACAATATACGCAGATGAAACTTTCCTGGCAGATTAAAACTGTGTGCCGGACCGAGACTCGAACTCGGGATCTTTGCCTTTCGCGGGCAAGTGCTCTACCCTCTTCTACTCACGTAGTTTGAGACAAATTGGTAAACCTCATCCAACACCTTCCTCTTGTTAGATTTACATTTGGAGCCGGCCGGTGTGGCCGTGCGGTTCTAGGCGCTTCAGTCTGGAACCGCGTGACCGCTACGGTCGCAGGTTCGAATCCTGCCTCGGGCATGGATGTGTGTGATGTGCTTAGGTTAATTAGGTTAAGGTAGTTCTCAGTTCTAGGGGACTGATGACCACAGATGTTAAGTCCCATAGTGCTCAGAGCCATTTGAACCATTTACATTTGGAGAAGATCTAAATCCCACTTTCTCCTCCAAAGATCTATTGAAACAGGGCCTTTTTACCTGATCATGTGGATCATCTACAGAAAACGTTTCCATACTAAGTTTCCCCATATATTCACTTATTTTTCGAATTATCGTGGTTTATTTCTGTTCTGTTCATACAACATGACATCGATCCAATGAACGACTTATCAGTCAGTGATGCCACACTTACCCTAGGCAGAAACAATGCAGTGCCATCTTAGAGACATCCGCACATCTGTCGTTTGCTGAAGCCACTACCGGCCATGAAAGTGCCACTGCTAAAAAAGACACCCGTTTCAGCTGAGGCTGCTGTTGTTATTCTAGGCGCTAGAGACGTCTTTCCCATGGTATCAAACAAGCCTGCCTTCACAATTACTTCGTGTCCAATGAGCCGAATATTGGATAAATTACATTATCAGAATGAGATTTTCTCTCTGCAGCGGGGTGTGAGCTGATATGAAACTTCCTGGCAGATTATAACTGTGTGCCGGACCGAGACTCGAACTCGGGACCTTTGCCTTTCGTGGGCAAGTGCTCTACCAACTGAGCTACCCAACCAGGACTCACGCCCCATCCTCACATCTTTACTTCCGCCAGTACCTCGTCTCCTACTTTCCAAACTTCACAGAAGCTCTCCTGCGAACCAAGCAGAACTAGCACTCCTGGAAGAAAGGATAGTGCGGAGACGTGGCTTAGCCATAGCCTGGGGGATGTTTCCAGAATGAGATTTTCACTCTGCAGCGGAGTGTACGCTGTTATGAAACATTCCTGGCAGATTAAAACTGTGTTCCGGACCGAGACTCGAACTCAGGACCTTTGTCTTTCGCGGGCAGGTGCTCTACCATCTGAGCCACCCAAGCACGACTCGCAGGAGAGCTTCTGTGAAGTTTGGAAAGTAGGAGTCGAGGTACTGCCGGAAGTAAAGCTGTGAGGACGGGGCGTGAGTCGTGCATGGGTAGCTCAGATGGTAGAGCACTTGCCCGCGAAAGGCAAAGGTCCCGAATTCGAGTCTCGGTCCGGCACACAGTTATAATCTGCCAGGAAAGTTTCATAACAGCGCACATTCCGCTGCATAGTGAAAATCTCATTCTGGAAATATACGCAGATGTCAGCATTTGAGGAAAACGTGTAACTGGGGTCAAAGAAGAAGGTTGGAGAAATCGGCGAATCGCTCGACGTTTGGATGTTGGCAGGAATGGTGAACCATGGCCGAACACAACGTCAAGAAGGAAGCGGTCGACCTAGAGGACAGGACCGAGTAATCGTCAGAGTGGTGCTAAGAGCCCAGATTCTTCACTACCATCGATCCGATGTGCAGATAGTGCTTCAGTGGCGACGAGGACCGTAAACAGTCGTTTCAAAGAAAAGGGGCTGAGCTCACGGCGCCTCTTGCACCTACTACCTACCACTGACTTCTCTACACCAACAGAACCCGATTGCAGTAATGTCGGTCACATTCGGGCTGGAACCTTCTTGAGAAGAATTGTCTTCAATGAAGCGTCCCGCTTCGAACTGATCTCCTGACCACCAAAGACATGACTGGAGATGCCGTGGATGGCGGTGGAATACCAACCCGACTGTCACCTGCCATGTCGCCCGAGAACCAGTAGTGATGGCCTGAGTTGCCATTTCTTTTCTTAGCAAGACCACTTTTGGTTGTCATCCGAGGCATCTTTACAGTATAGCGGTACGTCGACGGTGTTCTGCATACCGCTTTGTTACCGTTCATGGCAAGCCATCCTGGGCTCAGAGGTAATGCCCGCGCGCACATTAGATTTTCTACTGCTTGCCTTCGTGTTTGCCAAACCCTACCTTGGCCAGCAAGGTCCCCGAATGTTTGGAGCATTATAGAGAGCACCCTTGAACCAGCTCGGGATTTTGACAACATAACGCGCCAAATGGACAGAAAATGGCACGATGTCTCTCAGGAGGACATCTAACAACTCTATCAATCAGTGCCATGCCGAATAACTGATTGCATAAGGGCCAGAGGTGGACGAACGTGTTATTGGCTTGCTTAATTTGTGAAGCTTTTGTCTTACAGTGTATTTTACCCAGCTTCTTAGTCCCACATTTGAAAAACAAACGTTTTTAAAACGTATTCCTGTAATGTATACATTTAAAATTCTGACATGATTATACATGCATCAAAAAAAGTTTTGCATCACCTCGGTTCCGAGAATTCCGGAACCTGCACAGAAAATTGGAATAGAGATGAACACAAACATCATTTCTGCCGTTTCTATTGCTCATGAAAACCACACATCGCATGCTGTACCACCATTCGGCGAGACCTTCAGAGGTGGTGGTCCAGATTGCTGTACATACCGGTAAGTCTAATACCCAGTAGCACGTCCTTTTGCTTTGATGCATGCCTGTATTCGTCGTGGCATACTATCCACAAGTTCATGATGGCATTGTTTGACCATATTGTCCCACTCCCCAACGGTGATTCGGTGTAGATCCCTCAGAGTGGTTGGTGGGTCACGTCGTCTATAAACAGCCCTTTTCAATCCATCCCAGGAGTGTTCGATAGGGTTCATGTCTGGAGAACATTCTGGGCACTCTGGACGAGCGATGTCGTTACCCTGAAGGAAGTCATTCACAGGATGTGCACGATGGGGGCGCGAATTGTCGTCCATGAAGACGAATGCCTCGCCAATATGCTGCCGATATGGTTGCACTATCGGTCGTAGGATGGCATTCACGTACCGTACAGCCGTTACGGCGCCTTCCATGACCACCAGCGGCGTACGTCGGCCACACATAATGCCACCCCAAATCAGCAGGGAATCTCCACCTTGCTACAGTCACTGGACAGTGTGTCTAAGGCGTTCAGCCTGACCGGGTTGCCTCCAAACTCGTCTCTGACGATTGTCTGGTTGAAGGCATATGGGACACTCATCGGTGAAGAGAACGTGATGCCAATCCTGAGAGGTCCATTCGGCATGTTTTTGGCCCTATCTGTACCGAGCTGCATGGTGTCGTGATTGCAAAGATGGACCTCGCCATGGACGTCGGGGGTGAATTTGCGCATCATGCAGTCTATTGCGCACAGTTTGAGTCGTAACACGACGTTTTGTGGCTGCACGAAAAGTATTATTCAACATGGTGGCGTTGCTGTCAGGGTTCCTCCGAGCCATAATCCGTAGGTAGCAGTCATCCACTGCAGTAGCAGCCTTTGGGCGGCCTGAGCGAGGCACATCATCGACAGTTCCTGTCTCTCTGTATCTCCTCCATGTTCGAACAACAAGTCCGAGACCCCTGGACACTTCCTGTGTTGAGAGCCCTTCCAGGCACAAAGTAACAATGCGGACGCGATCGAACCGCGGTATTGACCGTCTAACCGTCTAGGCATGGTTGAACCACAGACAACACGAGCCGTGTACCTCCTTCCTGGTGGAATGTCTGGAACTGAACGGCTGTCGGACCCCCACCGTCTAATAGGCGCTGCTCATGCATGGTTGTTTACATCTTTGGGCGGGTTTAGTGACATCTCTGAACAGTCAAAGGGACTGTGTCTGTGATAATACAATATGCAAAGTGAACGTCTATCTCAGGAGTTCTGGGAACCGGGGTGATTTAAAAGTTTTTTTTGGTGTGTGTAGTTCCCATCAACGATTACAATGAAATACTCTAGTGAGAGGAGAGTATTTACAGATAAATTCTAACAAAAAACTTGGAATTATCTCTGAGGGAAACCCAGTGACAGTGTTGAATACATTTTTTTTTCTTTATTGTATATTTCATTCGTGGTTCACGCAAGTGGTATCTTTTCCAGTTTCAGTAATAACAAAAAGAACAAATAAACAGAAAGCGTCGGAAATAGAAAATTCATGACATACATGCTGCAAGTTTTTCTTGCTGTTTTCATGATTAGGTATCTTGTTATTCCTGCGCCCTTCCAATATGAGGGCTTGCTGCACTGTCTTGTTGATTACGGACGTATTCTTATGGTGTTTCAGGATCCCAATACCAATATTCTGAGATTAATAGATACTTGACAGTATGCTTTGTTATTTTTGGACAGCAAGTATAACACCGCTATATACGTTTGTTCTCTCAAAACAGTGAAACATTGTACTTGATGCACGGAATATGAACGTTAAACTGGAAAGTGAAGTGTATTGTTCGGGGAATGAAATAGAAAGGAAGTAAATTCACTACTAAAATTATTCCTATTTCAGCTCACACTCGCCATTAACTAGAAGGAACACCATGTCATATCACCACACACTGATCGCATGAACGGGAAAGTACTTACGGAAAAGTAACTTACTTGCCACAAGGAACAACATTTTTTTATATAGTTATTTCGGGCAAATGTTCTCTTGCTAATTATATATGAATAGTGTTTTGCAGTGACACGTTGGTAAGCTGACACCCGCCACTCGATAAAGACCTTTTCGCGGTACACCCTGCCTATCCACTAATTCTGACAAAAAGTACAACCCAAAGAAGGTCGTGCTGTATCGTGTCATGTTGGAAACGTCTGACTCGATCTTACCTTTAGGTATGAATCAAGCGGTCAGTCTGAACATCGATTAATCAAAGCTTAAACAGGAACGACTGTACAACAATCACAACGACGGGCCGGCCGGTGTGGCTCAACGGTTCTAGGCGCTTCAGTCTGGAACCGCGCGACCGCTACGGTCTCAGGTTCGAATCCTGCCTCGGGCATGGATGTGTGTGATGTCCTTAGGTTAGTTAGGTTTAAGTTGTTCTAAGTTCTAGGGGACTGAGGACCTCAGGTGGTAAGACCTATAACGCTCAGAGCCATTTTGAACCATAACGACGGGAGGATCCCAAATTTGACGCCTACGCGTTTCCTACTTAGACTGGGAAAAAAGGCTTCAATCATAGCTCAGTTGTGTGTTCGTCGCGCCTGAAGATGTCCGTCAGTTGCGGCGATGAAATACAAAGTGATTCAAAAAGAAAGAGAAGTTTTCCATTTTTTTCTACAGGCTAACTATGAGAGACATCGCCCTTCCATTTTATTCCACACACCCTGTTTACTGAATCGACAGCTTCAACAGTTCGATTTGACTTTAAAGAGTAGCTGCCACAGATGGGGCAAAGACTATCTTTTATGTACCCCCACAGAAAAAACCCGCAACGTGTAAGGTCTGGTGACCTGGATGGCCAAAACCACTGAATGAGATCTTGTTGTCCAGCTCTGCCAATCAACGTTGTGGGATGGTGTTCCTAAGATATCGCCGCACCTCAAGGTGAAAGTGAAGTGGGCAGCCGTCATGCATAGAAATGAAATCATTGGAATCTTCGTGAAGCTGAGGAAACAACCAATTTTACAGCATGTCAGGAATGGCACTGCTGTTACACTTTCCTCCGCAAAAAAGAAAGGTCCATAAACTTTGTGAACAGAAACGGCAAAAAACACGTTCAGTTTCGTAGGGTCTCTTTCATGTTCGACGACGACGCCGAGATATTGTGACCATCCAAATTCTTACATTATGGCGGTTCACCTTACCCTACGTCCGAAACAATGACTCTTTCGGAGATAGGTCCTCTCCCATAGCCTGGAGAACTGAAACGCAAAATTCGTGACTTCTACTATGGTCGCCGGGACGCAACTCTACAGTAACTGCAACCTGCACAGCTTCTTAGGCAGGCGTCGTTTCAGAAGACACCAACCGTTGTTTCAGGGAGCTGATTGTTCCTGGCCTTGTGGACTTCCGAGCTCTCCTATGAACACATCTCGGGCACGCTCGACATTTTCATCAGACGTGCGTGGCCGACCAGTGCTCTTTCCCTTGCACATGCTAACAACTTCCAAGAATTTTATATGCCATTCATAAATCTGCTTGTACAGAGGCGGTTTCCTGCTGAATGGACAGCGGAATGCACGTAGCTCCTCAACAATGGATTGTCTTCGCGCAAATTCCAACACACAAAATGATTTGTCTTGTGATTTAGTTGCCATGTCACCAAAACAACACCGCAGTTGTGTCAACTTTGAGCCTTTCTGGTATCCAGTGACACATGCATTGTGATTCTGTCGTTTATAGTTTGTCTGTAACAAACAACTGAAATCTGATGTCTCTTTTGATTCACCCGGTATTGTGGGGATTTCGCAACGACATCCGACGTCTCGGCCGAGAACCATTTTTGAAGTGTGAAACCACTTGCGTGCAACTCATTCCACGCAACGAGTGGCGCAACCCAGTGTCGTCGTGTAAACGGCTTGGCGTAGCGTAGGATGTATTCTTTTTCCTCCTACGTACTTCTCGCGAGAAGACCAGGAAGATAAAATTAGAGAGACTCGAGCTAACACGGAGGCTTACCAACAATCAGTCTTCTCGCGGATGATTCTAGCGTTGCTGATAAAATATCGATATATCGATACCCGTTAGGGAAAGTATAGATACATACAGGTGACGTATTCGCACAGAAAACAATATACACTCCTGGAAATGGAAAAAAGAACACATTGACACCGGTGTGTCAGACCCACCATACTTGCTCCGGACACTGCGAGAGGGCTGTACAAGCAATGGTCACACGCACGGCACAGCGGACACACCAGGAACCGCGGTGTTGGCCGTCGAATGGCGCTAGCTGCGCAGCATTTGTGCACCGCCGCCGTCAGTGTCAGCCAGTTTGCCGTGGCATACGGAGCTCCATCGCAGTCTTTAACACTGGTAGCATGCCGCGACAGCGTGGACGTGAACCGTATGTGCAGTTGACGGACTTTGAGCGAGGGCGTATAGTGGGCATGCGGGAGGCCGGGTGGACGTACCGCCGAATTGCTCAACACGTGGGGCGTGAGGTCTCCACAGTACATCGATGTTGTCGCCAGTGGTCGGCGGAAGGTGCACGTGCCCGTCGACCTGGGACCGGACCGCAGCGACGCACGGATGCACGCCAAGACCGTAGGATCCTACGCAGTGCCGTAGGGGACCGCACCGCCACTTCCCAGCAAATTAGGGACACTGTTGCTCCTGGGGTATCGGCGAGGACCATTCGCAACCGTCTCCATGAAGCTGGGCTACGGTCCCGCACACCGTTAGGCCGTCTTCCGCTCACGCCCCAACATCGTGCAGCCCGCCTCCAGTGGTGTCGCGACAGGCGTGAATGGAGGGACGAATGGAGACGTGTCGTCTTCAGCGATGAGAGTCGCTTCTGCCTTGGTGCCAATGATGGTCGTATGCGTGTTTGGCGCCGTGCAGGTGAGCGCCACAATCAGGACTGCATACGACCGAGGCACACAGGGCCAACACCCGGCATCATGGTATGGGGAGCGATCTCCTACACTGGCCGTACACCACTGGTGATCGTCGAGGGGACACTGAATAGTGCACGGTACATCCAAACCGTCATCGAACCCATCGTTCTACCATTCCTAGACCGGCAAGGGAACGTGCTGTTCCAACAGGACAATGCACGTCCGCATGTATCCCGTGCCACCCAACGTGCTCTAGAAGGTGTAAGTCAACTACCCTGGCCAGCAAGATCTCCGGATCTGTCCCCCATTGAGCATGTTTGGGACTGGATGAAGCGTCGTCTCACGCGGTCTGCACGTCCAGCACGAACGCTGGTCCAACTGAGGCGCCAGGTGGAAATGGCATGGCAAGCCGTTCCACAGGACTACATCCAGCATCTCTACGATCGTCTCCATGGAAGAATAGCAGCCTGCATTGCTGCGAAAGGTGGCTATACACTGTACTATGGGGGACTGATGACCTTAGCTGTTTAGTCCCCCTTAAACATCCCAACAACCACCACCACTGTACTAGTGCCGACATTGTGCATGCTCTGTTGCCTGTGTCTATGTGCCTGTGGTTCTGTCAGTGTGATCATGTGATGTATCTGACCCCAGGAATGTGTCAATAAAGTTTCCCCTTCCTGGGACAATGAATTCACGGTGTTCTTATTTCAATCTCCAGGAGTGTATATCGATATGTCAAAGAGGGATGTTGATATTTTTGTTTTATATTATATTTCTTTCACAATTTTCGGTAAATATTTGAAGTTTTTCTTTTTTTTAATTGTAGTAGATCATAATTAGAATTTTCACTGTGCGAAGGAGTGTTACTACTTGAACTTACAACACGGTCAAACATTCTCTTTCTCTGTGGGAAGCAAGTATATGTCCTTCAAAAGCAGTTGCTGGAAATGAGAAATAAAAATCTACATGACAAGATTGGTCTATGAGGTGGGTGGACAGGTGTGAGGAGAAATGCTGGCGTAATCGGCTCTTTGCGCTACCAACAGAACTGTAACGCTTAGCTCCGCCACTGCTAGGTGGCAAAAGTGAAAAAAAAATAATAACAAAACCGGGAAGTGGACATTAACTGTTCCACAAAAATCCGATATGTGACAAAAACCGAACGACGCACCAATCGGACAGCTTTTATTGTGCCACTTACGTGCAGTTACCATGGTTGGCAAGGTGGGTATCGCCAAGCGTGAACGTGCATCGTTATCCTTTCAATTCTTGCTCTAAGGAGAATAGGCAGGCTGCTAGTTTGTTGATGTACAGAGTATCTAACAATAAATCAATACTTAAATATACAGCTCTAAAACAGGCTGCATATTTACAGTGTGAATCCTGTATTTTTATGGGCCTGTTCGTCGATATTTTCTCCAATCGAAACATTTCCTCGATATATAGAGAACTTACTTTGATATTTATTAGAATATCGATGTATGTGACTGCCTAATTTTTATAGAAATGTTAACATTCCTGGACGATTCGTGATTGCAACAGGAAGCGACGGGGGAGGGGGGGGGGGGGGGGAATTGTCATTGGCACAGCAGAAAGTGCCAGCCGCCACACCCTAAGGTGTCTTGAGTGGTATAGATATGATGTAGATGTACATGCGTAATTCTGTTAAGTACTTTCGATTTCCGCTCATCCAAGATTGGAATACTTTACTTGTTTTTTTTTGTGACAATATTCTGAAGCCGTAAAGATACGCTTTCTTGCACTAGCGACAAAATATTGTGTGAAAATTTGTTCTATGACGTAAATTTAACGAGATGCATCACAGCTCGAAAACATCCTTGCGCCAAATATAAGATCTTTAAGTAACACTATTAAACTGCAGTAGACCCGATTCAGTAGCAATTACGTTGTGAAAGTGGCAGTTATAAGGCCTTGATGTGTTTTTCTAGGTCCACCTGGCTTGCCGCAGGGGTCTGTTATAAATGCTAGCATCAAAGCCAGTCGCTGTTTCAGACGAGAAAAAAATCGTCTGGGTAATAACGGACTAAGAGCGCCATGATCGTAAGTTAGATGTCGGAGTAGACGGCGATGTGTAAATCCTGTGTCAGTTAAGGGAGAGGAGATAAAGTAGAGCCACGGTGGTGGCGTCTTTGGAGATACTGACCAAGCGCCACGCCACAGTCCCCTATCACGTGTCAACACAGTCTCTGATCCGAGGTCGCAGTGCGTTTACGCGCTGCTCTTGCCGGCAGTTTCTGTCGTGCCGAGCTCAACACTATCAGAAGCGGCCTTTGCTAGCATTTTATCTATTTATTATTACGTATAATCTCATTACCCACCGCCACCTGCAATGTTATGCGTATCGTATTTCCACACTGCTACACAAAGGTGTAAAAAACTGTAATTAAATATTCGCTTCAGGATTTGTAATGTAGTTACAGGATTTTTCAGCCGGCCGAAGTGGCCGTGCGGTTAAAGGCGCTGCAGTCTGGAACCGCAAGACCGCTACGGTCGCAGGTTCGAATCCTGCCTCGGGCATGGATGTTTGTGATGTCCTTAGGTTAGTTAGGTTTAACTAGTTCTAAGTTCTAGGGGACTAATGACCTCAGCAGTTGAGTCCCATAGTGCTCAGAGCCATTTTTGAACAGGATTTTTCAATAATTAAGCACAAGATAAAAAAGTCCAGAGAAATGTTAGTAGGACTCGCGCTCTGAGAGTTCTGTGCAAACTTCATTAGTAGTGAAACTGTAGTGAAATGGTAGAAAGCTAGGCGCTGGAGTAATAAGGCGCTGAACTTAAATACTTTAATAAAAATCAGAATATTGTAAAAGATTTATTTAAAATATTTAAAAACCTAGAAGGTGGAAATAGATTTATTTTCTTTTATAATAAAACGCGTCCGCTTTGGAGAGCGGAAAATAATAATCTTAATTAGAATGAATTTAATTCACAATAACTCTAACCAAAAGCGATCGTTACTCACACTATTAAAAACTTTAAACTAATCAAATAAATTTTACAGCAAATGATAGTGCATGATATATAAATTGAAGGGAATCACTGCTGTCAGCTGCAGCAGAACATTAAGCGGAATCAGCGGCGACAAGCGAAAATGTGTGCCAGACTGGGATTCGAACCCAGGATCTCCTGCATACTAGGCAGGTGCGTTAACCACTGCCCCATCCGGGACACAGCATTATTGCAACTGCGCGGCGTATCTCGGCACATTTCACGGCCGACCAACATTCCCACTGAGCGTCACCTATCCGCAGTCCATTATACTCTATCTTCGCTACTCTGAGATTCCCACGGGAGGTCGGTCGTATTTGTGTATACGCACGTATCAAAAAGAACAGACACCACCCATTCATATAATTGATACGCCTAGCTGGGCAATGCATCCACCTTCTCCAATGCGGATGTACAAATACGTCCAGCCTCCCGTGGGAATCTTAGAGCAGTGAATTTGACTGCAGATAGGTGGCGTTCGGTGGGAATGTGGATCGGCCGTGAGACTTGCCGAGTTAGTCCGCGCGGGGGCGATAGCGGTGTGTCCCGGATGGCGCAGTGGTTAGCACTCTTGCTTAGTAAGCAGGAGGTCCCAGGTTCGAATCCTGGTCTTATACACATTTTCACTCGTCGCCGCTGATTCCGCGTAATGTCCCGCTGCAGCTGCCAGCAGTGATCCCCTTCAATTTGTATACGAGGTGGAATCCAAAATTTTCGGGACTGGTGCTGCCATCTGGAAAGAAGAAGTAGTAGATGAATGAGATTTTCACTCTGCAGCGGAGTGTGCGCTGACATGAAACTTCCTGGCAGATTAAAACTGTGTGCCCGACCGAGACTCGAACTCGGGACCTTTGCCTTTCGCGGGCAAGTGCTCTACCATCTGAGCTACCGAAGCACGACTCACGCCCGGTACTCACAGAGGAGACGAGGTACTGGCAGAAGTAAAGCTGTGAGTACCGGGCGTGAGTCGTGCTTCGGTAGCTCAGATGTCAGAGCACTTGCCCGCGAAAGGCAAAGGTCCCGAGTTCGAGTCTCCGTCGGGCGCACAGTTTTAATCTGCCAGGAAGTTTCAGAAGTAGTAGATCTTTGCGCTGGTAGATGGTTAGAGCTGCATATCTGATGAGTCAGCTGGGAAAGCATGTTACGTGTCCACAGTGATTTCCGTAATACTCTGTGTTTGGTGTGTGGCGATTTTACGATGGATCCGCGAACAGAACAGCGCGTGTGCATCAAATTCTGTGCGAATCTCGGGAAGAGTGTTACGGAGACCATTGCAATGATTCAACAATTGTTTGGGGGACAGAGCATGAGCCGTACGCGAGTGTTGGAGTGGCACGCTCGCTTCAGGCCGGCCGTACAGACGTCGAAGATGATGCTCACACTGGAAGGCCCGTTAGCCGCACTACGCCAGGCATTGTTGCCAAACTTCAACAATTGGTTCGTGCGGATCGACGTCGAACCATTCGAGACCTTGCGGATGAAGTGGGTATTGGTTATGAGACATGTCAACGAATGTTGACTGATGAATTGGGCATGCATCGTGTCGCCGCAAAATTTGTGCCAAGGATATTGACTGCCGATCGGAAGGCACAGCGTGTTGAAGTGTGCACGGACCTTCGTCAGACCGCATCTGATGATCCAACCTTCTTGTCACGGGTTATCACCGGCGACGAGAGCTGGATTTACGGTTATGACTCAGAGACAAAGCAACAGTTGTTCCAGTAGAAGAGCCCGGGCTCTCCAAGACCAAAAAAAGAGAGACAGGTGAAGAGCAAAGTGAAGAGCATGATCATCGTTTTCTTTGATACCAAGGAAATTGTGGACAAAGAATTCGTCCCACCCAACCAAACAGTGAATTCCGCTAACTACTGTGACATTTTGCGACGGCTCCGTGTAAACGTGCGGCGACGACGGCCCGAACTTTGGCGTCAAGGGAACTGGCTGCTGCGTCACAACGCGCCCTGTCACACGTCCTTGCTCACCAGAACCTGTTTGGCAAAAAACAACATGGTGGTTGTACCCTACCCACCGTACTCGCCACATTTGGCACCTTGCGACTTCGCGCTATTCCCGAGACTGAAACTCAAGTTGAAAGGCCGTCGGTTCGACACTCTGGAGAGGATTCAAGAAGGATCGCTGACGGTGATAAACACCCTCAAAGAACAGGACTTCCAGAAAACGTTCGACCAGTGGCAGAAGCGCTGGGACCGGTGTGTACGTTCGGATGGGAACTACTTCGAGGGTGATGGTGATCACTAGTCCAAAGGTAAGGTTTTCAACAGATGGCAGCACCAGTCCCGAAAATTTTGGATAGCATCTCGTACAATGTTTCACAGCTGCGGATTCTGCGAGGTGTCCGTAGTTTTGGACATGGCCGAAAGAACAGACACCACGCATTCATATTCAGATAGTACGTGATCTTTAAAACAATAACCTTCAGAGTTTTAAAGACGTTCTTTAAAAAATACACGCCTACTATTGTAATTTCCACAATCAGCGACCATGTAGGCTATCGTGTAAAAAGTGCAGCAGACGCAGTGACAATGTGATCACAACAAACCACCTTTGTTTACTGTAGAATACCCTGCGCTTCCATGCAACCGCTTATAGTTTCAAGGCTTTTCACTACACCAAATACGTTACCTGTAAGACATCAAATATAAATAAGCACAAATACAGTTAACACACGCATACAATAAATTAATCCTTCCTAACTTCGACAACTGAAAGTACTTAAAATTCGAAGACAAGCTTTAAATTATTATACAACGGCCACAGCTGAAAGAGCCCCCGACTTTAAAGTACTTTGCCCGAAACAATTTTTCAATGAATAAAACAAGTTTTCAATGTATAAAATGCATATATCAACTATCAGCTGTTTTTATTTTAAACCCAGACATCTATCGGTTTTGGTCTTGGACCATCATAACGGATGAAGGGTTAATATGGTTTAAGCCACCATATTGCATTAGTCATTACTTAAAATATGTTTTGCATGTCACGAATGTAAATATATGACACAGGACTTTAAAAGCGAACATACGAATACTACATACATACAGAGCAGTACTGAAGAGAGGATCTTCTTACAACTTCACCACGTTTCGATAAATAATAACGCTTTCTTGCGTATAAGCCAACGGAACACACATTATTTGAAAATACAGCTCAGTGAGCTGTTAGTAAGCTACAACAGATTGACACCAGAATAATGTAGAATGGAAGGCTCCCTAGAACAAACCAGATGGCTTTTAGAAAGAATGTAGTAAGCATATGCTCACCATTCTAACACCGATGCAATGCGCTCGAAATAAGCTGGTTCAAAGCGACGGCAGGCGCCACAGGGAGACGGAGTGCAACTGCCGTGCGATACACGCAACGGCTCCTCCCAGGGCATCACTGCAGAGGTGAGTCAGTCCGCTCTGCCCCTGGCTGCCGAACCCTCTCGAAGAATCCCGCCTCTGGACGGGAGACTGAGCCCTGTTGCTCACTGCTGGCTATCAGCTGCGCTCCACACTGTACTGGCCTCCCCTGCAGTGGGCCAAACCCGGGAACACAGCTGAGCTTTCTTACCGAGAGCACCGTGGTCACACCGCGTGCCAACCAAAGCAGTACCATCTGTTACCGATCCAAGAACACTGCCGCACTACCTGCGTATCCCCCATCTTCCGCCTACCCCATTGTGACAACCACTGAAGTTCCACCTGTCGATCAAGACCAAATTTACTCGCCACAAGCTGAATCGAAAAATCGTGTGCCACGGCTCACACACGTATCGATGAGAGAGTTTGCGAGTGTCAAAATTTTCGACATATATCGTTCGTGAAGAAGTAGCCTAGGGGTAGCGTCTTTGGTTACAAATCAAAACGTCCTCGATGGCGAATTAGAAGCCCGACACTGCTTAATTTTTTAATAAAAATCATCATCAATCGCTGCTGAAGACTTCCGGCATAAAAAGTCACCCTTGTTCTGCCAACGGTCTTGTCAAAGAGGGTGGAGGAACGGACAGAGGTTCAGGGCGCTCTCTTACCCTTGGGGTGGGAAACTTCCCCTAAAGGTTAAAGAATCAGAAATGATTAACGGCAGGAGGATGCAGCAGGCAATACAAACCATTTCCTTAAAGGCACATAATGTACATTCACAAGGAATTGGGCCTGTAACTGAAAAAGTGCCATTATGATCTCTCTATTGATTAAACATGCCGGAATAGTCTTCCATTCAGATCTCTGAGATGGGACTGCCAAGAGGAAGGTGACCAAGTCATGGAGGATTGGAATGCGGTTGTACGGGAAGGAGTTGAAGAAAGGGTCACGAGAGAATATGGACTGAGAGGGGAGAAAGGCTAATTAAGTTCTGTAATAAATTGAAGCTAGTAACACTCCGTTATAGAATCACAGGAGGAGGAGGTATACTTGGAAAAGGCCGGGGGATACAGGAAGATTTCAGAGTACATCATGGTCAGACAGCGATTCTGAAATCAGATATTGGATTGTAAGGCTGACTCAGATGGCAATTTAGTAATGATGCAGTGTAAGATGAAGTTTAAGAGACTAGTCAGCAAGGATCATTGCACAAAGAAATGAAGAGAGGCGCTTGAAGTTCCCTGAAGCTATAGATACTGTGACAGTATTACAGAATCTGGGAAGGGAAAAGTAGGTACTAGGAAGAAAGCTACAAAGAAACCATGGATAACACAAGAAATATCTCAGCCGACAGAGAAAAGAAGGAAGTAAACAAATGTTCAGGGAAATTCGGAAAAAATAAATACAAGTCACTTGGGAGTGAAATAAATAGGTAGTGCAGGGAAGCTAAGGTGAAATGGCTGCATGAAAAATGTGAAGAAATAGAAAAGCAAATGATGGTCAGAAGGACTGACTCAGCAAACAGAAGTCCAAATAACCTTCGATGAAATTAAAAGCAAGGGCGCTAATATCACTGGCTCCGAGCGCTATGGGACTTATTAACATCAGAGGTCATCAGTCCCCTAGACTTAGAACTACTTAAACCCAACTAACCTAAGGACGTCACACACATCCATGCCCGAGGCAGGATTCGAACCTGCGACCGTAGCAGCAGCGCGGGTCCGGACTGAAACACCTAGAACCGCTCGGTCACAGCGGCCGGCATATCACTGGCGCAATACTAATTCCGCTGATAAATACAGAGGAGAGAGCGAATAGGTGGAAAGAGTGCAATGAAGGCTCTATGATTGGGACGACTTGTCCGATGGCAGAAGTACGAACAGGAATCGATACAGAATAGTATTAGAATTTGAATGGGCTTTGGAAGAGATAAGATCAAATAAGGCAAAAGGGATAGATAACACTCGACCATAGTTTCTAGTATCATTGGAGGGTGTGGCAACAAAACGACTACTCATGTTGGTGTGCAGAATGGGCGAAACCGTCAGTATATCTTCAGACTTTAGGAACACCACCATCAACACAGTTCCGAAGACTGCAAGAGCCGATAAATGTGAGAATTATGGCACAATTCGCTTAACAGATCGTGCATCCAAGTTATTGTCAAGAATAATGTACAAAATAATGGAAAAGAAAACTGACGATCTGTTAGATGACAATAAGTTTGGCTTCAGGAAAGGCGAAGGCACCAGGGAAGCGGTTCTGATTTCGTTTGATAATGGAAGCAAAACAGAAGGAAAATCGAGACACGTTCGTAGAATTTGTCGACCTGGAAATATGGTGCAAGATGTTCTGAGAAAAATAGGGGTAAGACATAGGGAAAGACGTATGATATACAATATTTGCAAGAACCAACAGGGAACAATATGAGTGGACAAGTACGAACTGCTTGGATTAAAAAGAATGTAAGGTAGGGGTGTAGCCTTCCGCCCTTGCTGTTCAGACTATATGTCGAAGAAGCAATGAAGGAACTAAAGGAAAGGTGCAAGAATGGGATTAGATTTCAACGTGAAAGGATATCAATGATAAGATTCGCTGTCGACATTGCTATCGTGAGTGAAAGCGAAGAAGAATTACAGGGTCTGTTGAATGGAGTGAAGAGTCTAATGAGTATAGGATATGGACTGAGAGTAAATCGAAAAAAGACGAAAATAATGAGAAGTAGCAGAAATGAGAACAGCGAGAAATTTATCATAATTGGTGATCACGAAGTAGATGAAGTTAAGGAATTCTGCTACCTACGCAGCAAAATAACCCATGAAAGACAGAGAAAAGAGGACATAAAAAACAAGCTAGCACAGACGAAAAGGGCATTCCAGGCCAAGAGAAGTCTGCTACTATCAAACATAGGCCTTAATTTGAGGAAGACATTTCTGAGAATACACATTTGGAGCACAGCATTGTGTGGTAGTGAAACATGGACTCTGGGAAAACCGGAACAGAAGAGAGACGAAGCACTTGAGATGTGGCGCAACAGAAGAATGTTCAAATGGTTCAAATGGTTCTGAGCACTATGGGACTCAACTGCTGTGGTCATCAGTCCCCTAGAACTTAGAACTACTTAAACCTAACTAAAGGACATCACACACATCCATGCCCGAGGCAGGATTCGAACCTGCGGCCGTAGCAGTCGCACCAGAAGAATGTTGAAAACTGGTGGACCGACAAGGCAAGTAATGAGTAGGTGCTCCGCAGAATCGATGAGGAAAGGTATATATGGAAAACAATGACTAGAAGAAGGTACAGGATGATAGGACATGCGTTAAGACATCAGGGAATAACTTCCGTGGTATTAGAGGGAGCTTTATAGGGTAAAAACTGTAGAGGAAGACTGGAATACATCCAGAAAATAATTGAGGACATGGGCTGCAAGTGCTACTTTGAGATGAAGAGTTTGGCACGGGAGAGGAATAACTGGCAGGCCGCATCAAACCAGTCAAAGGATTGACGACTAAAAAAAAGTCCGTGTCTTTTGATTGCGTTAACTTAGAAGCTTAATTTTTATACTGCCAAGGAAACGTAGATCCTCGTATTTCGACACCTCTACGCATTCCTGAGAAAAAGCGGTCTTATAGTCGGGCAGACAACAGACGGACAACAAAGGGTCCCTATAAGGCTTCCGTTTTTACCTACCGAGGTACAGAACCCAAAAAACGTTAGAAGACCAAAAATTCTTAAACCATGGTACTAAATTTGTTGATCAGCTACAACACAAGCGCAGCAAATGGCTTACGGTAGTTCCTAATCTTAACTACTGAAACAGCTTCAGGAAGCTGCTATTGCGTAGTTCTGTACGTGTGATCTATGCTAACACTACTTACGCCTATGCGAGTGTCCCCGATTGCTGGAGGCAGTATGCTAAATATCTAGTACTGAAGTTTCAGGAAACACATAGCATCCCAAAACAGTCCCGTACCTACCGCACGTCAGCCCTAAAATGGAACCACATGATGAACAACCGCTTTTTTAAAAAATTTCAACATAGGATTATACAGCTAACCGGTTGCAAATAACTGTATGGTGCATAGACCTAGGGTTCGACTCCTACTAAGGGTGTCTTCATCAGAATGAAATATTTGAGAAACCGTAAAATTACATTGCAAGGAAGCAATGGTTAACATTTAGAACAACTATGCTCAATCCACAAATAAGATAAAACACTTTCCAGCCTTTGCTACGTGTGCTTAGCTAAAAACAACATCAGTGGCTGTATAATCCTATGTTGAAAATATGCTACTGGCCATTAAAATTTCTACACCACGAAGATGACGTGCTACAGGCGCGAAATTTAACAGACAGGAAGAAAATGCTGTGATATGCAAATGATTAGCTTTTCAGAGCATTCACACAAGGCTGGCGCCGGTGGCGACACCTACAACGTGCTGACATGAGGAAAGTTTCCAACCGATGTCTCATACACAAACAGAACTTGACCGGCGTTGCCTGGTGAAACGTTGTTGTGATTCCTCGTGTAAGGAGGAGAAATGTGTACCATCACGTTTCCGACTTTGATAAAGGTCGGATTGTAGCCTACCGCGACTGCGGTTTATCATATCGCGACATTGCTGCTCGCGTTGGTCGAGATCCAACGACTGTTAGCAGAATATGGAATCGGTGGGTTCAGGAGGGTAATACGGAACGCCGTGCTGGATCCCAACGGCCTCGTATCACTAGCAGTCGAGATGACAGGCATCTTATCCGCATGGCTGTTACGGATCGTGCAGCCACGTCTCGATCCCTGAGTCAACAGATGGGGACGTTAGCAAGACAACAACCATCTGCACGAACAGTTCGACGACGTTTGCAGCAGCACGGACTTTCAGCTGGGAGACCATGGCTGCGGTTACCCCTGACGCTGCATCACAGACAGGGGCGCCTGCGATGGTGTACTCAACGACGAACCTGGGTGCACGAATGGCAAAAATCATTTTTACAGCATCATGATGGTCGCATCCGTGTTTGGCGACATCGCGGTGAACGCACATTGGAAGCGTGTATTCGTCATCGCCATACTGACGTATCACCCGGCGTGATGGAATGGGGTGCCATTGGTTACGCGTCTCGGTCACCTCTTGTTCGCAATGACGGCACTTTTAACAGTGGACGTTATTTTCAGATGTGTTACGACCCGCGGCTCTACCCTTCATTCGATCCCTGCGAAACCCTACATTTCAACAGGATGCTGCACGACCGCATGTTGCAGGTCGTGTACGGGCCTTTCTGGATACAGAAAATGTTCGACTGCTGCCCTGGCCAGCACATTCTCCAGATCTCTCACCAACTGAAAACTTCTGGTCAATGGCGGCCGAGCAACTGTCTCGTCACAATACACCAGTCACTATTCTTGATGAACTGTGGTATCGTGTTGAAGCTGCATGGGCAGCTGTACCTGTACACGCCATCCAAGCTCTGTTTGACTCAATGCCCAGGCGTATCAAGGCCGATATTACGGCCAGAGGTGGTTGTTCTGGGTACTGATTTCTAAGGATCTATGCACCCAAATTGCGTGAAAATGTAATCACATATCAATTCTAGTATAATATATTTGTCCAGTGAACACCCGTTTATCATCTGCATTTATTCTTGGTGTAGCAATTTTAATGGCCAGTAGTGTAGTAAGAGAACCTATGCATCTGACAGAAAAGCTATCGGAAACACGCATAGTATGACGAATAGTTCCTGCACCAGTGATGTCCTAAAGGCTCCTATGAGCCTCAGCAGCACACTCCACTGTGAATGCGTTAGGAATGATTGCACCGATTGTATCGCAGTCTGTGTGCCTGGACACTGGTTTGAAACGCTGCAGGAGTAGTGATGTTGGCACTCTTGTACTCGGAAGCCAAACGCCGCTGCTCGGCTGTCCTGTCACTGTGCCAGCCGCGAGGCGAGAGGGAAAGCCAAGTGAAACGGTGCCTGGCTGGGGGACAGGCCGATAGCGTCATGGCTACCGGCCCTCGGCGCAAGAGCACAGTGGTCGACTTCCGCTGCTACTCCCTTGCCAGTGATCTCCATACCTTAGGCCATATATGATACAGACCGCGCTTGATGTCATTACTGTGAAACCAATGCTCAGTCAGCTGACTAGTGGCAGCAATCGTTTGCAGGCGGCTTTTAGAGTACTGTTCAGTTTATCTTAATTTCTGTATCACAATGATGAAATCTTGTACAGCATTCAATTGAGCTGAAACATTTGTGAAAGGCAGATAAAGTTGTTTTGGAAACACAAAAGTTTTTGAGAACATATTTTTCGAGTTTGTCAGTGAATTTGAAGGGTGAACCTAAGGCGTGACCCCATTACCAAGTAAATGTGAATGGTCATATATCTGGAGGTATTTACTTCGGTCTAAATATTACGAAATAAGTTTTATATAAAATTTATTTCGTAATATTTAGACCGAAGTAAATACCTCCAGATATATGACCATTCACATTTACTTGGTAATGGGGTCACGCCTTAGGTTCACCCTTCAAATTCACTGACAAACTCGAAAAATATGTTCTCAAAAACTTTTGTGTTTCCAAAACAATTTTATCTGCCTTTCACAAATGTTTCAGCTCAATTGAATGCTGTACAAGATTTCATCATTGTGATACAAAAATTAAGATAAACTGAACAGTACTCTAAAAGCCGCCTGCAAACGATTGCTGCCACTAGTCAGTATATATATATATATATATATATATATATATATATATATATATTTACGTTAAACTCAGATCTAAAACTCGATGAATGACTGGGATTTTGAGACAATAGTATGTTAATATCTAATTCAGTACAACAGTTTTCTCTACAATCAACGGTTTCTAGTGCATTACGGTTCTTATGTTCAAAATGTTTGAGTGTCTGTGCACGATTAAGCGAAAGTCATAAAACATGCACACTTATTTTGTGTACAAACAGGATATTACGAACAGATGGTTGAAATGGCTCTAAGCACTATGGGACTTAACATCTGAGGTCATCAGTTCCCTAGAACTTAGAACTAATTAAACCTAACTAACCTAAGGACATCACACACATCCATGCCCGAGGCAGGATTCGACCCTGCGACGGTAGCGGTCACGCGGTTCCATACTGAAGCGCCTAGGACCGCTTGGCCACAGCGGCCGGCTATTACGAACAGAAACGGATGTCGTCTCTTATAAGCATAGTAAAACATTTGACACGTATTGTTAAGAAATCGTCAAAAAACTAAATGCTTGCCTCCAAAATAATGTTTCCTCATCTACTTCTGTTGAAGCGGCTGACTTAATGACAAATACAGGAATTCACTGAAGATCTGTAATTCTGTCGCTTATAAAAAGAAAAAACAGTCAAAATAAATGTATCGAACTATTTGTCACCCTTTCATCTCGCCAAATACAAAAACGTTAACCGTCGCATTAATATTGGGAATTTCCAAGAAATTAGGTTAACTCTGGTACTACGCGTGTAATGCTAACACAACAAGTCTTTGATTCGTTAAAATCAGTACTATATTATCTATAAATGAGAAAAACTGTAAGTTTCGGCTCCACTTCGCACAGTGCATAGTGACATAAAAACAGCTTTTTACCCTTAATTTCAAAAATTAACACAGCGGAAGCAGGGCCGTGAGCACTTTGTATCTATTGTCCCCTTGGTCTCTAAGCAGAGAAATTCAGCGTGCTTGAGGGTTCCGATCGTCTCTATCGTCCGCCATTTTGTTGTTTGGAAAAAAAATTGGATCGATCTGTGCGTCATTATGGGTCGTTTACTTATTTGTGGTTATCAAAATTGGTGATTTGTTAGGTGACTTTCAGTTTGGTATTAGGAAATGTAAAGGCACGAGAGAGGCAATTTGTCG
Organism: Schistocerca nitens; assembly: GCF_023898315.1. Classification (NCBI taxonomy): domain Eukaryota; kingdom Metazoa; phylum Arthropoda; class Insecta; order Orthoptera; family Acrididae; genus Schistocerca; species Schistocerca nitens. The sequence goes on along the minus strand of NC_064615.1, from coordinate 215,694,080 downwards.
CTGGAAGCAAGACTTGAACAGTGAAGAGACATCATAGGATTTGTCGCTCTGGTAAATACGTTCGACTATGAAAATGGTCCAAGATCGAAATTGTGAATAAAATATATGTAAGCCTTACGAAAAGACAGGTAATGTACCTCAGTTAAAAAAATCAAAAAGGGGGGGGGTGAAAAAAAGGAAGACAAATAAGAGGTTATAAGATTGGGGTGCAATCATCAAAAAAAATGCAGAATGAGATTTTCACTCAGCAGCGGAGTGTGCGTTGATATGAAACTTCCTGACAGATTAAAACTGTGTGCCCGACCGAGACTCGAACTCGGGACCTTTGCCTTTCGCGTCTCGGTCGGGCACACAGTTTTAATCTGCCAGGAAGTTTCATATCAGCGCACACTCCGCTGCAGAGTGAAAATCTCATTCTGGAAACATCTCCCAGGCTGTGGCTAAGCCATTTCTCCGCAGTATCCTTTCTTTCAGGAGTGCTAGTTCTGCAAGGTTCGCAGGAGAGCTTCTGTAAAGTTTGGAAGGTAGGAGACGAGATACTGGCAGAAGTAAAGCTGTGAGGACCGGGCGTGAGTCGTGCTTCGGTAGCTCAGTTGGTAGAGCACTTGCCCGCGTATATCAGGCGTCCTCTAGTCTGTGACGACGGCGTCCTCGCTACACAGACTAGAGGGCGCCTGATATACGCATCATAATCCATGGCAACGGCGTCCTCACCACAAGGAGCAGAGGGTTCTGTAGTCCTTCCATATTAGCCGTTTTAGTAAATTGACTGAAATGTTTTCTACGTAAATGTACGAATAGATGTATTATAATACAAGACGACACCTGTTTTTGTGTGTCACAAATTGTTTTACTTTATATTATGGCACATAATGTAATACAGTTTTTGCGAATTTTACGAGTTGACTACGGAACATTTGTTATTATTTTATAATTAACACTATAATTGTAACTCTTTTTAAATGGAATGTACCGTTTTCTGTTATTTACTGTCACTTAAATTTATGTTAAACCAAGGTGTCCAGAAATTACATATAATAAACTGTGTTAAATGCCGTTGATCGCCGTTGGGGGTGTTGCCGTCTATTCACGTGATCTCAGCACGCTATTTAAGTCCATACGAAGGACTAGTATCGCATAGTTTCCTGCCGTTATGTAGACAGGAGTGACACCACCAGCAGTCGACCAATGGGTAACATATTTTAAATTTACGTAATTTTATCTGTTGTATAACGGAGCCTTTCTGACGGATATCTATAATTTCACAGTGTAAACGTCCAGAAGATGACCCATACGTCGGGTTGAAACCGGTTGGCGGTATAATAAGAATAAATGCGATTAAGACTGTTTTTGAATAATTGAAAACAGAAGAGAGTCGAAGCACTGGAGTCGTGGTGGTACAGAGGAATATTGAAAATTAGGTGGAGTGACTTGGTAAGGGACAATGAGGTTCTCCGCAGAATCGGCGAGGAAAGAATACGTATATGGGAAACACTGACAAGAAGAAGGGGCAGGGTGATAGGACGTCCATTATGACATCGGGGAATGACTTCCATCGTATTAGAGGAGCTGTAGAGGGTAAAAACTGTGGAGGAATGCAACTCAGCTTGATACATATTGGAATATATCTGGCAGATAATTGAGAACATAGGTTGAAAGTGCTAATCTGAGACTGGCACAGGAGAGCAATTCGTAGCGGACCGCATCAAACCAGTCGGAAGACTGATTGATGACAAAAAAACTAGTTTTGAAATTACACACATACAATAATTACTATGACGTAAATAATGAATAGAACATTTACATAAATGATACATCAAAGAGTTTGGTGATATGGAAGTCACATTACACGTAAGCAGACAAAGAAGTTAATGAGAGAAGCACACGTAATATCAAGATTGGTGTCGCAAAGGATAGTGCGAAGTGTCAGAACGAGAGGAATTTCAGCTTTGGAAGAGGGATTGCGTCCATTAGATTCAGACCTCTAAACGCTTTGCTCTTCTGTGCAATAGCTTTTCTTGCCTGCACAACGCATGTGGGAACAGTCTTAATTTGCTCACATTACTTCTTTTCTTTTCTTCGCGCGTTCACTTAGACTCTGGTCTTCCATTTCCCTCATTATCAAGAGCCTCAAGCGTGGAGTCACTCTTCGAACTCCTGTCTCACTTGACACTGCCATTTGGAGATAACGGGAAAACTCTGATGAGTCTTTAGGTCATTAAGTGCTACTCAATGGCAACAGGTTACGTCACTGAGCAGACAGAGATGTTGACACCTTGTTGAGACAGCTATTAGTGTGGCCGGTGTCTGGGGTTCTTGGGGGTGATGTATTCTCGCGTCCTGCTTAATGACCTGAACTTCTTGCTTGACTGCGAATGCAAAGAGCTGTCTTCTCGCTGTAATATTCCTACTAGGTCCGCTGCTTTTTACGATTTACATAAACGATCTGGTTGATGGTATTGTCAGCGGCATTAGAATGTTTGCCGATATGCTGTAGTCTACAGGAAAGTAGTATCACACGAAACTTGTAAACAAATCAATGAGTATCTGTAGAAAATAAATGCTTGGTATAATGACTGGCAGTTATCTCTCAATATTAGTAAGTGTAACCTATTGCGTATAACAAGGCGAAAATCCCCATTAATGTATGAGTACAAAATAAATGCCCAGTTTTTGGAAGCGGTAACATCCGTCAATTACCTGGGTCTGACTATTCGAAATAATCTCAAATGGAATTGGAAGAATCCTGAAGCGATGCAGTCCTTCAACAAAGGAAATAGCTTACAATACGTTACTTCCTCCAGTCTTAGAGTACTGTTCGTGTGTATGGGACCCTTACTAGTTGGGTCTGATTAGATTGAGAAGGTCCAAAGAAGAGCGGCAAGAGTCGTGACTGGTACATTTAGCCATCGCGAGAGCGTTACAAGTCTCATAGAAAGTTTGAAGTGGGACACACTTGCAGACAGACGACGCGCTAAACGGAAGGGGTTGCTCACTAAATTCCGAAATCCGATCTTCGCCGAGGATGTAGAGCATATATTATTACCACCGACTTTCAAATCGCGCAATGATCACCATTGAATGGTAAGGGAAATTAGAGCTCGTACTGAGGCGTTCAGACAGTCGTTTTTCCCTCGCGCGATCCGCGAGTGGAAAAGAGAAAGGTGTGGGGGGGGGCGGGGGGGGGGGTAAAACGACTTTGGCGCGAATTGTGCCCTGCGCCACACACCACTTGGTGACTAGCGGAGTATATACGTAGATATGAATTGCTCACATTGATCATCATCGTCATCGTCATTTCAAGGCCGCATCACCTGCCCCAGAAAGCATCTTGTCCACGGGCGCCCGGCATTTCGCTCTCCAGTGGCCTTGTAGTTCACGGCGATTCTAGACAGACTATCTCGCTACATTCTTTCTATATGTTTACGTAAGTAGACCTCACATTCGTATTTTGTCCATCATTTTTGACTGCCCTGAGAAATTTCATTTCAGCTGGCATAGTTTTCCTGCTCAGACAATGGAAACTCCAGGTTCGAATATGCGTATGTGTTTTTCGTTTAACCTGTCTGCAACTCAGCGTATTATCTGTAGGGTGAATAGCAACCTATCTTTTCCTTGCAATTTTCTTTCTTTCTTTGAGAGTAACCACGTCTCACTTCCATATAACACCATCAGTACCGCCATTGATTTATAAAGTTTCAGTTTAGTATCCTTTCTAGTTTTACATTTCAGAGTTCTATGGATTGTTGCATATATATTTTTGAATTTTGAAAGTTTTATTTCTTTGTTGAGATCTACTGTTGGGAATGTTTCACATCTTAAAGGTGGCTATCTGCTTCAATATTTATCTCAGTTTGTTTTTGTTCAGAAATTACTTTTGGTTTATGTGGAGATATCTTGAGTCCATATTCGTCTTCTATATTTGTAAATTGTCTTCTGTCTGCTCCACAATAACGAAGTCGTCTGCATACAAAATACTACTTAATTCATACTCCGGTGAGAATATTATACTGCTCTTAAAAATTTGTTTCTCCTCTCCCTATGCTCTCTTCTGCATAGGTATCAAAAGTGTTTGGAAGATATAACAGACTTGTCTAACTACTTTGTTTGCTTTTGATGGTGCTGCCTGTTGCTTTCCTGTGTCAATGAACACAGTGTGTTTTGGTGTAGACCTCTGATAGATTTTACTAGATTATCTGGTAAACCTTTTCCGTTCAATATTTCCCGCAGCACGTCTCTACTCAGGCTGTTAAATGCATTTTGAAAAGGCGATGTTAGTTTCCTGTCATTTGTTTCACTACGGAAATGGCACCCCTTGTACAGCGGCCCCATCTAAACCATATCTTGTCTTAGGTGATGACAGTGTCTGATAAGCCATTAAGCCTATTACTAATTATACTGAAGTATATTTTATAGGTTTTATCCAGAAAACTGATGACCGCATGATTTTCACATTCACTGCTGTCACCTCTCTTATCGGTTGGAAAGATCTCGGCTTTTAGCCAATTCTCAAGTATTCTTCGTTATATCCAGCACATAATATTCATAAATGCACGAGTCTAACGTGTAAGAACTTTCCACCATATTACCAGCACTGAACATTAATTTCGTCCATTTCTGTTGCTTTTTTGTTTTTTGGGCTTTGATCGTATCGACAACTTCCCCAAGATATGTGCTCTCTAATCTTGAGGTTCATATGTGTATATATTTTCCTCGGAATTCTTATACTCGTACCATAGATTTCGATAGTGCGAACGGCAGGATTCCTCGTCAGTCATATTTAGTTTCAGTGTCTTTCTATTCTTTGTATAACGTTTTCAATGCCTTATAAGAGAGAGACTGTCAACCGTGCACATCTTTTTCAGTGTTTTGAGATTAACCTATCTCATGAATCTTGATAGCTCTTTTGCACTAGATTCTTCGTTATATTTGTCTTTATCCGATAGACTTGCCGATTCTCTGCTGTATGCTTGCCTAAACGTATTCTGTATGCCTAAACGCATTCTGTAAGCTGTATAAATTTCCTCAACGGCCTCTCGTGTTTCTCCAGCCCGTATCTTTAGCCTTTCCTTATTCTTTATTTTCTTTCTTTTCTTTCCTAGAACTTCTCTGGCTACTTTGTTTATAGCTCTTCCATTCCTTCTCTATGTCTTTTTTTCTCTTTGCTTCAGTTCGTAATGCTGTCGCTTTTGAAAAAGTAGTGTTGCAGGAGGTGTGGTTTATAAACTACTTCTTGTCAATCTCTGTTTCTTTTTGTTTCTTCCATGTAGCTTTAGCTTATACCGTAGCCTTCGTACACTCTAACATCGGCTGTTTTATTAGATGTCCAGCTATTTTGTTATTTGTAATGATGCAATCAATTATTGATTTAAAACCTCTTGCAGCCCAAGTCACAAACTACTTGTAACCGAGAGCATGCCTACCATCGAACAAGACAAGAAGAGCTCTTAACTCCGACTGCCGACTTTGGCGTGCAGTCCGTATCTCTTACTAGTTTCGCCACAGTTCGTGGATTTCCGATCAAGTTCGTACTTACTAAGATATGCATTTGTTAATGAACGGGTGTGAATTTTAACGAGGCAAAATTATTATAAATAGTTTTAAACATCCAGAGGCTTCTCCTAGTATTCATGTTGTCATAAATGACTTTAATTATTAAATATAAATAAACAAAATCGGTGACTTTGGCGCCAAGATGGCGGTACTTCCCGTCATGTGTATTTCCCAGGCTGACGCTTGTTGCTACGGTCCAGCGCCGAGCCCTACCCCACTACGCGCGACATACGGTCGCTTCGTCACCTAGCCAGCCAGCGTGCGAAATGGTCTCCGACTCATGCCCGGCTACGGACTACAGCACTTCCTAACTGTCGTGAATACATCAGTAAGAGACAATAATTTATTAAATCTGGTAAAAAGTCTTCCTCACGTAAGAGGCACCTTACAATGTGTTGCCTATCCCCGTACGAGTCTCCAGCTACGAGAATCTGATCAGTACTTGCGAAACTGTTAACCCCTTTTTTGGACATTTTGTAAAACTGTTCAGATTCTTTTGCCATACCCTCTTCTGGAGCATAGGCACATGTTAGGTTAAGCCTTCTTCTTAGATGTTCCAGACTTACTAGCATAATTCCGTCTGACATTTTTGTGGCTTTTAATTCTTTCTTTTAGACTTTTTTTTCCTTTATAAGTGCTATACTTATGCGTACTCTCTGCTGCTGGGCCATCCCAGTACAAAATAACATATAATCCTAAACATATTAACTACCGTTAAGCTTCTTTTTTCCAACGATAAAGGCTGCACTGACCTTAAGTGTTATAAAAGTCGTACTAATTCATTTTCTTTATTAATTATTAATCTAACTTCCCAAGCCCCAAAACCTAATTTTTCAGCAGTCCGTCTCTTGTCCTTTTTCTCTCAGCTGTTGGAATATTCCTCTTCCACCTTTGAGACCGGCTGACCAGCCTCCACCTGTAAGCCTAGGTAAGGTCCCTTACTAGGTGCTACTATCCGCAGCCGGATGTATCTAGGTTTTTTAACGAAGTTGTTGCTCCTCCGGCTTGTCCTTCCTCATCTCATGTGCGATAATGGCCCGGCCTTGCGTAGTTGCTCAAGTTGATACAGCAGGAGATTAGTGTTTAATGTCGACAACGAGGTAATTACGGACGGAGCACAAGCTCGGATTAAGGAAGGATGAAGAAGGAAAGCGGCCGTGACTTTTAGAGGGAACCATCCCGGAATTTTCCTTAAGCGATTTAGGTAAAACACGGAAAAGCTGAATCAGGATGGCCGGACGCGGGTTTGAACCGTTGTCCTCCCGAATATGAGTCCCCAGTGCTAATAACTGCGCTGTCCCGCTCAGTTAAACTGATGCAGATGTTTACTCTGTTGTGCACGGTATCTCTGCTCATTTTAATGAGTGGTGTAGTGGTGGGCGTAATCCATGATACTAGATCAGGGATGCACAGACCGCGGCCCGCGGGCCACATGCGACCCGTCTTTGATCTGATGGCCGGCCGCCTCTCATTAATCATAATCTTTGAAAATTGTTTTCCATAAGAACGTTCTAAACAATGTACTAGCAGTGAAAGGTAGCCTGGGTGGCTGACTAGTGGGATAAGGACATCGCGTAGAACAAAGCAGGAATTATATCAAAATGTTAGAAGTAGTCACAATCAGACTACAACAGCCCGTTACAAACAGTATTGTAAGGTGCTTAAAAATGTTATTAGAAAGGCAAAGAGTATGTGGTACACAAATAAAATAGCTAATTCACAGGATAACGATGTAAAGTCAGTTTCTAGTCAAATATTTCTGTTGCTGATAAGTCAGATATATGTACAGTATTTAAAAATCATTTTCTGAGCATCGCTGATGAATTAATTAAAAATTTAGTTTCTACAGGGAATCATATAACTCTCTTGCCAAATGCCTTTCCGAGACTGATGCCGCGCGACTGCTACGGTCGCAGGTTCGGATCCTGCCTCGGACATGGATGTGTATGATGTCCTTAGGTTAGTTAGGTTTAAGTATTTCTAACTTCTAGGAGACAGATGAGCTCAGATGTTAAGTCCCATAGTGCTCAGAGCCATTTGAACCATTTTTCGAGATTTATGTCTAAAATACTCCTCTGAGATACTGAAAAGGGTGTGATTGAGTCAATAACTAATCACTGAAGAGTAAGGACTGTCATGGATATGATGGAGCGCCTAGCAGAATTTTAAAGTACTGTGCTGTACATGTTAGCTCTGTACTTAGCCATATTTGTAATTTTTCCATTAGGGGGTGGGCAGTTTCGAACGTTAGGCATATTTTTTGATTTAATTAAAGCGTTTGATTTTGTTGATCACAAAATATTGCTCCAGAAGTTGGACTAATTGCGGAATATGGGGAGTAGCCCACAATTGGTTGACCTCTAACTTTAAGAACAGAACAGCAAAAGGGAATCATATAACTCTGCTGCCAAATGCCTTTTCGAGATTGATGTTGAAGAGATTCATAGGCTGTATGAAGTACTGTATTTCACTGGAATGTATTAAGGAAAGCATTATATTTGTCATCTGTTATCGGCACTCTAAACATCCTGCCACTCTTGTTTCTTAACGAGGTTTAAAAAACTCTGTATTGCCATTGGATTAGCTTTTCTACATAGTTTGTGACAATTGTTTGAGTACAAAAGCCTTTTAGTGTTAAAATTTGTGCATCATGGTCTGAAAGGCCATTCACCCTTTCACTAACAGAATGCCTATCTAGTAATGAAGAATGAATAAAAATATTGTCTGTGGCTGTGCTACTGTTCCTCTGCACCCTGGTTCAGGAAAACACAGTCTGCATCAGATCATATGAATTTAGGACATCTTCCAATATACTTTTTCTTAATTCTTATTTTTCACCGTCGCGGAAACGACAGAGCGAACCCTTGAAGAACTTGGTTCTTTTGCGCCCAGCCTAGCTAGCTAGCACTGGTACAGTGGGATCGCAGTCCGCAGTAATAAGTTGTCTCAGGGCCCCTTATTTTTGAACTTGCGGCTGTTACGTAGTTACAGTGAGGGAATTGCGGTCCACGGTGGTAGGAAGTCTACACTGCCCTGCACCAAATGGTTCTTTTTAAAAGCGTGAATCGTTGACTCTCGTCATAACAAAATTCGGCCTACTACCGACCGTCTTGGTTACACAAATGCGTAACCTTTTTTTTTTTTTTCAATGCTAAAGGAAGAGAAACATTAATCTCGCCATGTGGTCTGCCCAGTTACACGACTGCCAGAATATCACGTATGATCACAATCTAGGATAAAAGTTCTAACTAGCGATTGTAGTAGCTCTTATTCCACTACCGTCTAAACTGCTAATTATCTGAAGTGCCTCGTAAAGCTCTACTCTTTTGTTCGATTACAAAGGAAAAATGAGGCGAGAAGAACAATGCATACCTCAGCAGAAGGGTATAAATACAAAGATCAACAGAATGGATACAACAATTCAAGTGTAGTGCCTCTCTGTACCATCATTAAGTGGCAATGAAAAGGTGTGGACAAAATTTAGTGTAAGGAAAAGTAGGTGGTCATCCATGGATGGCGCAAAACTAAAGAAGAGTGTTCGTTTTTTGTTTGTAATTCATAAAAAATCTACAGTTTTATTCTGATCTTAATGAAATTTAAGACAAGAGGAAGATAACTGTCTATGTAAGATTTCGTAATCTGACCTGAAACATGTCTGCATGTAATATGTAAAGGGGAAAGGTTGTTACCAAAGATCTCTAAAAGTTCTTGGCCGATTTACTTCAGATTTCTACAATGTCCTCCAATAAACGTTTGGGCGGACATAGGCTATATATTTTATAATATACGCAATATATACACATGCGGAAATGGGTGGCTCATGGGTGGTGCATTTGTCCTTCCGGCAGGAGATTTTCGACAAACCCAGCCTGTGATTCCCCGTTCTACGTCAGTGGACGAACTTAATTCCTGCCTCAAGTCATCGGCCTTATGGGGTCAGGTGTGCGAAATGCATCTCAGGATGAATATGAGGGTTCACTTCGAGGTGAAACGAATGCAGAGCAGTTTGCACAGTAATTGCTGTAACTTGGCAATTGAGAATTTCCTGTCAATCCCTGTACCTGTTTAATTTTGTTGCTCTCAAATTTCTGCAATATGGTCAAGTCACTGGACGACCTAACAGCTATGTGTTTCCGGATACACGCAAAAATTTCAACTCTCGTCACTAGCTGTGTGAGAGGGCCATATACACGCCACAAAACCACAGTGTCAAATAAGTTAATAAGCTGATCCAGGAAATGGTTCTCGGCAACTCTGTTACTTCTAAGCGTCCACTGATTCAGTAACGGATACAAAACAAGCTGTGCGCTACCCGACAGAACTTTTAAATGCCTTTAGGCCCCCCAGGACTACCACCACACAAGCTCATTTTAAAAAGAGGCTTCCCTATCATATTATTAAGCAATATCGACCCGCCTTCGCTTGCAACGGAACGAGGCAGTCTGTGAAGAAGCTAAGCCGAACGTAATCGAACGGAAAAAGGTTACCTTCACCACAGGGTATACGGTGAAATCGAATTCATTCGTCGCATTCCGTTGATACCCAATGATTTTAACACGCCCTTCGATTAAACGCGATTGCAGTTTCCCATCCGGCTTGCATTCGCGAAGAGTTTCAACGAGGCACAAGGCCAATCACTTTGTGTGGCAGAAATTAAACATCCCGGGCAACGCTGGACACTGCAACTAGTATACGAATAAAAATAATACGTTTTAAAAGACGTTGAATTTATTTCTGCTCAAAAATCAGTCCTAAAACCCATGCGGTCGTGTGAACTATGTAACACGTCCTTTTATATATTTTATCTATCTGCTCGTTCGCGGATCTGATTAGCAGCCCAAAATTAGATAATTAATTAATGTGACCGTGTACCTGATGGGCTAGCAATCGGATTGGACTGCTCAGGAGGTGTTACATTCCGTATTGTCCTCATAAATATGGTAATAAGCATTGTTTGGTGGTAATGAGGACAGCAAACACAGTTTCACAAACCAAACCTATATTCTTCGTAAAGCACAAAAATAAGGAGACAGCCACTGCCTTCGTCAATACACTGTTAATGACGGCTAATCTCATCACAGGTCTCTTTAGTTATTGTTAATCGTCACACGCAATATCCAATCACTGTAATCCAAGTAATGCCGGCGCGGTAGACGCGGGAGTATAAAAGCGGCACTCAAATATCACTAATATCACTTTATAATAAAACTTTCTCACTTCCCGCATAATACTGATACAAAGGGGTTAAACCACGGCGTTGGCCACTCCCTTTGCCGGTAATTTGTATTAATTTCTGCTGGCTTTTGCACAGCTATGCCCGCCTCGCGGGAACCTAACACACCCTCACGGCATTCTCCACACAACTAACTTCGCACTGCTCTCCGCCCAGTTATTCCCGCCTCGCGGGAATCTACCCAAGCCGTCCACTCGGCACTCCGGGGAATCCCCTCTAGCTCGCGCGTCCTGCACACACTACTCGATATTTGCCCTGTCGACCTGTGTGAGCGCTAATTTTAATAGTAAGGGCCTGCGGACCCCTTACAACTACATATTCTACAATCCAATTGCTTTAAAGAAAATCCCCTCATATTCGTTGTACAAGTAACAGATTCAATTTTACTGTTTTATTTGTGAACAGAAAGCCAGATTGTAGAGTGTAGGCGACTAATGGATGTGCGTATAGTGTTGTGTCGTATTTGTATTGTGTGGTAAAGAAAGGAAGATGGCGAAAACTGGTATCTGCACGTATTGGACTCTTCCAGAATCCGAATAGCGCCGACGAGGCCGCAGAGCTCAAACGTCCCCATTCATTGGATGGACCACCATTAACACTGCCATAAGCACTTACTTCATGAGACCCTGCGGAGAGGCTTGAGATGTAATCCAGAGCGTTGGCTCAAAAGTATAGTGATCAGAAACTTTACGCCACCATGTCTTCTTCCCATGCCAGACAAATAATGGCAGTGAAAATTTATTCCACGCCCGGGATTAGAACAGTTCACCTCTGCGACGAGCGCCAAAGCACAGACGTGGGTCACTGACTTCAGATTGGGGTATTTTATGTGGTAGGGAAATAGTACTCTACCGGTCATGGGAGCCCATTTCGAAGCGGGACTCATCACTGAAGATAGTTCTATTTCAGTTAATTACATTGCAGGCCGAAGACAAGTCTGGACACGCCGTGGACAGCGGTGGAATACCAACCTGACAGTCGCACGCCATATGCCTGGGGTGGCATTTCATTCACAGCATGACGCCTTTTATTGTCATCCGCGGCATCCTTACAGCACGACGGTACGCTGACGATATCCTACGCATGGTTTTATTGCCCTTCATGGCAAGTTGTCCTGGGCATACATTTCAACAAGATAATGCCCGCCCGAGCACGGCGAAAGTTTCTACTACTTGTCTTCGTGCTTGGCGAATCCTGCCTTCGTCAACAAGGTCGCCATATCTCTCACTAACTGAGGACGTTTGAAGTCTTATGGTTAGGGTCTCCAACCATCCCTGTATTTTGATGATCTAATGAGCTAATTGGGAAGAATTTGGGACGATGTCCTTCAGGATGGCATCCACCAACTCGATCAATCAATGACAACCGAATAACTGCTTGGATAATGGCCAGAGGTGGACCAAAGCGTTATTGACTTGCTCAACTGATGTGATGTACATCACATTACCAATTTATTCCATACGGACAATTCCTTCGTGGTGAGTCGTTTTTTCCCTTTTCTTAAGAGTATATGGGAGTAACATGACAGAGTGTTAGGCTAGAGCCTAAAAAAGTAAAGACTTGTGATCAAAATGATTTGGCGAAACTTGTCGCGGTGAATTACCAAGACAATAGGCCTAAACAAAAAAAGGACCCTTACGTTTACCTTCTGCCTTTATTGTGCCTGATAAACACAAGTTAATGCTCTTTGGTACAATAATTTAAAGTGAGGCCCATTGTACGCTTAAAAATAAATGTGGAAGATAGTTTATGAGACCAAGGAGGAAGGGAAGGAGAGATTAGTGTTTAACGTCCCGTCGACAACAAGGTCGCAGGTTCGAATCCTGCCTCGGGCATGGATGTGTGTGATGTCCTTAGGTTAGTTAGGTTTAAGTAGTTCTAAGTTCTAGGGGACTGACGACCTCCGATGTTAAGTCCCAGAGCCATCTGAACCATTTTTTGACAACAAGGTCAACAGAGACTCAGCAGAAGCTCGGATTGTGTAAAGGATGGGGAAGGAAATCGGCCGTGCCCTTCCTTTCAAAGGAACCATCCCGTAATTTGCCTGAAGCGATCTAGAGAAATCACGGAAAACCTAAATCATGATGGCCGAACGCGGGTTTGAACCGTCGTCCTCCTAAATGCGAGTCCAGTATGCTAACCACTGCGCCATCTCGCTCGGTTTTGTGAGACCATGCGCAGTAATATTATCAAACTTTACTGACAAAAATATCATGTACTGTTGCGCAAATTTCATTTCAAGTAATGTCACATTCGGCGATGAACAGAAAGAGACGGGGCAAGGAAAATTTTGGCAAAATGACAGAAATATCTGATAACTGCCAATTGTATCTCACTGACATCAAATCTCCTCTAGCACTTGTCTGCTACGTAATTACACGCCTCGGCGATAGCCGACAACAGAAACAGAGGTTCCGTTAGAAGAGGAAGCGGAGCAGTTGCGGAACGAATGAGAAGTTAGCCCGTTAGAGTTCTGCTAAAAGGAGCGTTTAATGAATACCGTCAGTGGCTATAGAGATGTCACTGATGGCTTAAGTGAGTTAAAATAGGAAGAAAACATTTAAAATTGTTTCAGAAATTAGCAAGGTAGAGCCAGTTAACTTTGTAACAGCTCCTTGTCACAAAACATTGCATATTGAATATTGCTTTAGTTTATAAGTAAATTAAAACTTAATTAAGCAAATCAGATCTGACTGACGAATCGTGAAACGACGAAGTGAAATGTCTTTTTTTATGTGTAGACGGATGCGTAAGATCTTAGTTGTATTTCAGGCCTATGAAATTATTTTGGCACATTAACGGATCATAGTGGTAAATCATATTGTGTATACACCTTTTCCAACATCTGCATCAAAATTTTATTTTATTTTGAAATTGATTCGTAAATAAGTAAATGGTAGAGCTGTAGTGACAATACGGTGTCAGAATTTTGTACGTGCACACAGACGTTAATCTGAGACGAAACCTGACTATCTGATCAAAAGTTTCCGGACACCTCATCAAATGTTGAATAGACCTGTCAGTATAAAAGGAAGTGCGGAGTATTGTGTCGTCAGCAGAGAAGCAGTAGCAGTAGCAGTAGAATGTTTCGGTCAGGAGTGCTCAGTGACGACGAAGGTGGACTACAAGTGATGCAAAATAGAGTTCTCCAGGCACCCACCAGACCCTACCACTTCTATCCAGTTGGATGTCACCTGTGTAACAAATCCATCCAACTTCATCCCCTCCTATAGTGGCCCATGTCGACTGCTGATGATGTGATTGTGAAGTGGAAATGCAAAGGCAAAACCGCAACTAAACCGGCACCAGATAGACCTCATGTACTGACGGACAGAGACTGTTGACCATTGCAGAGGGCGGCTGTAAAAAATAGCAGGAAATCACTCGTGAGTTCCAAAGTGCTACCAGCAGTCTAGGTATCACAGTGACTTACGTAGGGAATTAAATACAATGGGATACAAGGGCCAAGCAGCTCCTCATAAGCCGTACACTACTGTAGTCAATACCAATCGACACTTGAGATGATGTAAAGAACGACGCAACTGGATTCTGAACGAGTTGTAACGAGTGATTTGATGGGTGACGCTATACATTGTGGCAACTGGATGGATGCCTGGAGAACTTTATTTGGCATCATGTGTAGTACCAACAGTGAAGTACGGAGGATGTGGTGTAACGATAGAGGGTGTTTCTCGTGTTTAGGGTGTATTCCCATTATTGCACTTAAGAAAACGCTAAATCCAGAAGGATGTGAACATTTCTACAACAGAGGAACAGTTCGGAAAGCACGAGTGTTTGTACCAGGAGCGTGCAATAAGTTATGCAACACATTTTTCTCGGCCAGTTTCCCATAAAAAATGCGGAATTTGTTGTGGAACATCCTAGAATATTCCCGCTCCAGGCCCTATAGTTTCATGAAGTTCCCATTTGTGGCGGCGCTCTACGTAGCCTTCTGAATGACGTCTGTAAAGAAGATGTGTCTTATGTTGTCACTGAGTTTCTTTTGACGGAAAACCAGAGCATCGCAGATATTCATAGGCGCTGGCAGAATGTATACGGAGATTTGGAAGTGAATAAAAGCACGATGAGTCGTTGGGCGTGGCGTCTATCATTACAACAAGGTTGCGCAAAGCTGCCCGATCTCCCGCTTGCCAGCCGGCCGCACACAGCTGTGACTCCTGCAATTTTGGAACGTCCGGACACTTTCATTTGAGGCGATCGACACATCACAATCGAACACCTCCCTGCACAACTGGACCTCTCTGATGGCAGTGCTGACAACCGAGAGTAGCTCCCAAAACTTCCCTGGACTATTCTTCGTCGTCTACACTACAGTCAGGATCTGGCACTTTCCGACTTCCATCTGTTTGGCACTCTGGGGCAAGCAGTATGTGCATGATGGAGGTTATTGATACAGGAAGACGTTGGCTCCAGCGTCGACCAGTAGAGCGGTACCACGCGGGCATCAGGCCCTCCAGCAGGGATGGCGTAAGGCTGTCGCACTGAACGAATATTGTGTTGAAAAATAAGGTTTTCTAGCCAAAATAGAGGGGAATAATATGGTGTATCGGAATCCTGAGTAAAACCCAATCTGCTTTCAGAAAAAAAGTGTTGCATTATTCATTGAACGCCCATCGTATCAGCATGACAACGCACTCTGTCATAAACCACGATCTGTGTGACAATGGTTTGTGGACAGTGACATTACTGAAATGGAGTAGCATCGCCAGCGTCCCAACCTGAACCCAGTGGAACAGATTTAGGTTGTGTCAGAACGTCGACTTCATTCCTGACACCACCATCACTACTCCTCTGGTTTTGGCTCTTGAGTAAGAATGGGGTGCCATTCCTTCACAGACATTCTGACACTTCACTGAATGTGCGGCCAGCAGAATTCAAGCTGTCATAAAGACGAAGGATGAACACGGCCCATATTAATATCCAGTAACAGGTGTCCAGATGCTTTTGCTCGGATAGTGTACGCTTATACCCAAGAGATGAAATTGGAGATATGATACTGCGAGAAGAATTTGACAGAGCACTGAAAGAACTCAGCTACGATCTACTCTCTTCTACAAGAAGGAAGTCAGTACCATGACTATGTTATCTGTGCACCGTTCAATCTTTCGACCAACTTGGTTGTACAGGAGCGAAAGCTGGGTGGATTCAGGTTACCTTATCAATAAGGTTGAGGTTACGGATAGGAAAGTAGCTAGGATGATTGCAGGTACTAGTAGATGGGAACAATGATAGGAGGGTGTCCACAATGAGGAAGTCAAAGAAAAGCTGGGAATGAACTCCATAGATGTAGCAGTCAGGGCGAACAGGCTTAGGTGGTGGGGTCATGTTACACGCATGGGAGAAGCAAGGTTACCCAAGAGACTCATGGGTTCAGCAGTAGAGGGTAGGAGGAGTAGGGGCAGACCAAGGAGAAGGTACCTGGATTCGGTTAAGAATGATTTTGAAGTAATAGGCTTAACATCAGAAGAGGCACCAATGTTAGCACTGAATAGGGAATCATGGAGGAATTTTATAAGGGGGACTATGCTCCAGACTGAACGCTGAAAGGCATAATCAGTCTTAAATGATGATGATGATGATGATGACTGAAAGACCTAACATTCAGTTAGAACTACTGGTAGCCTCGGGAGAGCCAGCCGTGATGAAACTCTTTCATCTGGTGCGCAAGATATATGAGCAGGCGAAATGCCCTTCAAGATGAGTCTAATAATTCCAATTACAAGGAAATCAGGTGCTGAAGTGTGTGAAAATTACCGAACTATCAGCTTAATGTCACGGTTGCAAAATATTGACACGAATTCCTTACGGAAGAGTGAAAAAACGTAGAAGCCGACCAGGGGGAAGATCAGTTTGGATTCCGGAGGAATGGAGGAAAACGCAAGGCAATGCTGACCCTACGACTTCTCATTGAAGATAGGTTAAGGAAAGGCAAACCTACGTTCATAGCATCTGCAAACTTAGAAAAAGCTTTTGACATTGCTGAGTGGAATACTCTCTCTGAAATTCTGAAGATAGCACAGAGCGAAAGGCTATTTACTTCTAGGACGGAAACCAGATGTCAGTTATAAGAGTCGAGGGGCATCAAAGCGAAGCAGTGGTTGAGAAGGGAGTGAGACAGTGTTGTAGCCTAACACCGATGTTATTCAGTCTATATATTGAGCAAGCTGTAAAAGAAACAAACGAAAAATTTACTGTAGGAGTTAAAGTCCAGGGAGAAAAAATAAAAACTTTGAGGTTTGCCAATGACACTGTGAATCCGTCAAAGACAAATGGTGCAAATGGCTCTGAGCAATGTGGGACTTAACTTCTGAGGTCATCAGTCCCCTAGAACCTAACTAACCTGAGGACATCACACACATCCATACCCGAGGCAGGGTTCGAACCTGCGACCGTAGCGGTCGCGCGGTTCCAGACTGCAGCGCCTAGAACCGCTCGGCCATTCCGACCGGCCCGTCAGAGACAGCAAAGGACTTGGAAGAGCAGTTGAACGGAATAGACAGTGTCTTCAAAGGGGGATATAAGATGCCGGCCGCGGTGGCCATGCGGTTCTAGGCGCTGTAGTCCGGAACCGCGCGACTGCTACGGTCGCAGGTTCGAATCCTGCCTCGGGCATGGATGTGTGTGATGTCCTTAGGTTAGTTAGGTTTAAATTGTTCTAAGTTCTAGGGGACTGATGACCTCAGATGTTAAGTCCCATAGTGCTCAGAGCCATCTGAACCACTTTTGAGGATATGAGATGAACATCAACAAAAGCAAGATGAGGATAATGGAATGTAGTCGAATTAAATCAGGTGTTGCTGAGGGAATTAAATCACTAAATGAGACATTTAAAGTAGTAGATGAGCTTTGCTATATGGGGAGCAAAATAACTGATTATGGTCGAAGTAGAGAGGACATAAAATGTAGACTGGCTGTGGCGAGGAAAGCATTTCTGTAGAAGAGAAATTTGTTGGTATGGAATTTTGATTTAAGATTTAGGAAGTCTTTTATGAAAGTGTTTGTATGGAGTGTGACCATAAATGGGAGTGAAACATGGAAGATAAACAGTTTGGACAAGAAGAGAATAAAAGATTTTGAAATGTGGTACAGCAGAAGAATGCTGAAGATTAGATGGGTCAATCACGTACCTAATGAGAAGATACTGGATAGAATAGGGGAGACAAGAAATTTGTGTTACAACCTGACTAGAAGAAGGGATGGTTGGTAGGACATATTCTGAGACGTGAAGGGGTCACCAATTTAGTAGTAGAGTGAAGCGTGGGGGGGGGGGGGGGGAGGTAAAACTCGCAGAGGGTACCAAGAGATGAATACAGTACGCTGATTCAGAACGATGTAGGTTGTAGGTTGCAGTAGTTACTCGGAGATGAAAAGGCTTGCACAGGATACAGTTGCACGGAGAGCTGCGCTGAACCAGTCTTCGAACTGAAGACGACAACATATATCCAACACATATAGTGAAAATGAACTTAGAAACGATATGAACCGCTGTTTACTAGTGCTTGGAAACCGGTTTCGATCATGCAGCCCGACTCGGTTATATATAATTTCTACGTTGAGGTGGCAACATTGACGAAGTAGTTCCTTACTTATATGTAAGAAAATTGTAACTTGACTTAAGATGTGATTTACGATATAAACAAACTCTCAAGTCGGCTTCATGGCTAACACTGTCTTGCATCAGTGAAGCTAAATATGGAAAACGACCTACAGGTTATAGAATAAAAGTAAGTACCCATGATTATTAATTAAACGTAACTATACAACTGGCTGGTCCCGGCGGAGGTTCGAGTCCTCCCTCGGGCGTGGGTGTGTGTGTTTGTCCTCAGGATAATTTAGGTTAAGTAGTGTGTAAGCTTAGGGACTGATGACCTTAGCAGTTAGGTCCCATAAGATTTCACACACATTTGAACATTTTTGAACTATACAACTTTGGAAATGTGGCTGCTACATAATTTGATATTTTGCACAAGGTGGCTGTAGCTTTCAAATTGTATTCGATAAGACGTTGTATTGACGAAGATCTAAATGTATTACACCAAATGAAGATGAGTGATAGCGCGACACACATCTTGGCTCAAATAAATCCGTATGAAAAATGTCTGGTTGCTATACTTCCTCAAGGAATTCAGTGCATATGCACGGAGATCAACCATTAACATGTCTAAATTAATGAAGTAGTACCTTCTAGAAGGTTTCTGTCAGTTTTGGTGAGCCGACAACATGTAACTGCCAAGAACCAAGGCTGAAGGTTTTAGATTATGTTGCTCTCGCCTTACCTCAGAGTACAGGTGTACTAGACCAGGCTTTAATAGATAGTGGTCTGAGGGCGGTTGTATAACCGAAACCGGTAGGCAAACACTAACATATCGTAACCTGGGTTATCATAAGACCAGTTTTATTAAATAATCGCTAATGTTCCTTAGACATTCTCTTAAATTACTTACACATAGCTTATGACGTCAGCAACACAACATCCAGTATGTCTCCAGTATTGTTCAGCTCGCCTCGAGCTATCTGTGTGCTATAGTGTGTGTTTACCGGTAGGCGCTCGAAGGCGTGGAGGAAAACGGTGAGCAGAGCAGATGGTAATTGAGGCGGATTTAAGAGCAGCAGAATGGGCCGCAACAGCTAAACAGGATGCGGCAATGTGGACCACGTGCGACGCTCACGGTGGTTGGCTCCAGTTTCTACCAGCTGTATTAAATGGCGGATGCTGTAATGTGAGGTACTGATTGTGTGCAGAGCTGTTGGGTATCGTATGTATTTATTACTGAGAAACGAATACGTCGCGAGACCGGAAGTGCCGTTTCGTTACTCGGGAGCTTTCTTCGCGAACAGTTCGTGTTCGCGTCGGATCTATTCGAGTCGGCAGGTTTCATACTCATACAATTCGTTACCCTTAGCGGACTGAGTGACGGAAACGTGTATTTTTCCCTACCTGTAGTTCGCATCGTCTCACTAGTTTTCATTTAACTCTAATTTCTTATCCTCAGCGGGCCAATCCGGAAGAGCGTGGAATGCATTTCGTCACTCTCCTCGTTTTCTTTCCCGCAAGCAGTAAGTGTCCGAATCGGTCGGAGTAGGCAACACAGCCTA
Source organism: Schistocerca nitens (assembly GCF_023898315.1). NCBI lineage: Eukaryota > Metazoa > Arthropoda > Insecta > Orthoptera > Acrididae > Schistocerca > Schistocerca nitens. The sequence goes on along the minus strand of NC_064615.1, from coordinate 215,674,177 downwards.
CGGTTCACAGGAATTTGTGGAAACATGACGTCACACACACTTTTCGAAGACCATAAGAACTGCTGTCGACTTTCGCTAACATTCAATGCTGGGTCGTTGGGAAACACCATACTGGATTCCGTAAATTCGTATCGTAGCTTGCGTGTCATGAAAATATGCCGCTTCAAGACAATGGTGCACTGAAGATTTGTAAAAACACGTCATTCTTGGTGCGATGCGTTTTAATCAAATACAACGTAATGACGTATCGGCGGTTAAACCGTCGTGGCATATACGATACAGTACAAAAGGCAAAGCGGATTTTTTTTTCTTTTTGCACCCTCACGTTTTTAAGAAGTTCCGGAACTACCTAACTAAGTTAACAAGTTAACAGAAGTATGTTCTCCCGTTGATGGGTTATCGAGAGATTCACAATATTTTGGAACAAAAAATGGTGCAAATGGCTCTGAGCACTATGGGACTCAACTGCTGAGGTCATTAGTCCCCTAGAACTTAGAACTAATTAAACCAAACTAACCTAAGGACATCACACACATCCATGCCCGAGGCAGGATTCGAACCTGCGACCGTAGCGGTCTCGCGGTTCCAGACTGCAGCGCCTAGAACCACACGGCCACTTCGGCCGGCTATTTTGGAACAGCTTTTATTTATTGGGCATAAGATAAATAAAATGCTGCTCTGATTCATCTGCTGGAATAGTTACTTACCCGTCCTTTCTTATTACAGACCAACTTCTGAAACTGGGTTTCAGATTTTCTAAAAACTGGATACAATACTGCCTGGCTTCACTTTTATTTATTTATTTATTTTCCTTGTAACAATAAGTTGCCTCGCTTTCGAGACTGATGAAGGCATATCAGGAAAAATAATAAAACTTTTTCAGTAAATTTCGGAGTTAATTCATGCCAACACTTTCGTTTTTCCCTCATCCACAGTCTAGTCCACATGAACGTGGAACTCTACATATTTATTAACGACGTAACTTCGAGGTTAACGAACCCTGCAATGAAGAAAAAGCATAACCTCCAGTTCTCTCTGCTCGAGATGAATGTTAGCTTTGGAACGTCATGTTCGTCTCGCATATTTTGAACCGAACAATCACGATAGTCGACAAACAACTCTTTTCGTCTTCGATACAGCGTGTGACACCAAAATGACGTCACGTTTGCACGAAGGGTTGTAAAAGGTAGGTTACTCGAGTCGGCAGTATTCGAAAGTCTCCGTTTCCTTCCTCCCAAATTCCGCGTACTATGCTGTTTCACGCGATACCATTTCCACTGTACGGTTAATGGCTGGCCTTTGGATAACCCAAAGTGTTATTCAAATGCTGTGTGCAGGCGATAGGTGATTATATTTCATCGACAACAATTAACTCCCCCTGCCTACGCTTTTCTACAAAGTTTAGTTGGACTGTAAAATTTAATTGTAATCGGCGCTGAATGGAAAGTTCTGTTTTACAGCGATTCGTTTTACTATTTGTCGTGAATTCACATTAATGATAGTGAATTTTCCATCGGTGCTTGGCAGAATACGACAAGAACATTAAACAGGCAACACTTTCCTAATGTTCTACGGAATTTATTTATTTGGTCACGAACCGTCTTTCGGTTTCTTAGGTTATCGTCAAGTGGCCAATGAATACAAATAAAATGGCCTGTGACTTATATAGATATTATAGATACAGAAGATACAGAAATGTTGACACGTAGAGTGTTTACAATGAAAGTATTACGCTTTGCTGTCACACAGAAACATTTACGTGTAACTAAAAATGAAAAATAAAGTTTTAAAGTGGAGTTACATGAAGGACTGACGAAGAATAAAGTCGAATTTAAAATTGCAATCAAATATTTGTATAAGTACGCCTGAATTTAGTAGAGAGAGAAAAGTAAATTGAGTTTCATCATTTAATATCAGGCTGACGTTCTGTGTCATGCGCTTATTTTTTTCCAGTAGGTTAATATTTCAACTTTTACTTCATTATCACAGAAGTATAAAAGTAAGGCCTTGTTTCTTTTCTTCTGTAACTATTATTGACCCTTCATTTTTGCTACTGATTAGGAATTGTTTTCTCTACTTACTTCAGTTATTGCTTCTCGTCCCTCGGTGCATCTCGCGAGTTGTTTGCGCGGCCGTATTTTCCGCGAGCATGCTATTGACATCTCTACACCAGTTCAGCAATGTGTTCTAAAATCTACCATACAACTGGTGTGAATGTCGCTAGCTTCATTTGTTCCACAAATCGTATTTGCGAACCTGCATATATTCCAGTACTGGTTGTTTCACTATAATGGAAGTACAAAGTTCTGCCCGCGCTTCCTTTCCTCTGTAGTTGCTTTCTAACCTTCATATTAGCTAATGACTGAGAACTGTTTCTCCACTTATTCTGGTTACAGCTTCTGGCCCCACGATACGCTTCGCACTTCGTTTTCGCCGACAGCTTCCCTGATAGCGCGCTACAAACCTCACTACTTTTATTTAGGTGATTGGTTCCTAAACTCCTTATCTACAGCACCACAGTTCGTTTGTATTAACTTATTTTATTTATCATTAGATTAGTTGGTTGATTTGGGGGAGGGGATCAAACAGTGAGGTCAGAGGTCCCATCGGATTAGGGAAAGATGGAAGTCAGCCACACCCTTTCAAAGGGATCATCGCGGCATTCGCCTGAAGCGATTTAGAGAAATCACCGGAAACATAAATCAAGATGGCCAGAGGCGGGTTTGAACCGTTGTCCTCCCGAATGCGAGTCCATTATGCTAATCGCTGGGCCACCTTGGTCAGGTGTTTTTTTTTTTTTTTTTTTTTTTTTATACAGAAGGTCGCTGATCGAACACGCTAAACTACCGTGCCGGATTTATCATTAGAATTTTATATATTAGTTAATACGCTGGTTATACCCAATTACATTTTTGTTTCTGTACTATGGCAATTATAATTAAGTAAATTTGACAATCATATACAAAAGTGCGCTCGTCGAAAGATCCGTACCCAAAGACTGGAAAGCTTCACGGGTCACACCAATATTTAAGAAAGGCAGTAGGAGTAATCCACCTTATTACAGGCACATATCATTAACGTCGATATGTAGCAGGATTTTGGAAGATATATTGTGTTCGAACATTATGAATTACCTCAAAGAAAACGATCTATTGACACACAGTCAACATGGGGTTAGAAAACATTGTTCTTGTGAAACACAATTAGCCCTTTATTCGAATGAAGTGCTGAGTGCTATTGACAAGGGATTTCAGATCGATTCCGTATTTCTGGATTTCCAGAAGGCTTTTGACACTGTACCACAAAAGCGGCCTATAGTGTAATTGCGTGCCTATGGAATATCGTCTCATTTATGTGACTGGATTTGTGACTTCCTGTCTGAGAGGTCACAGTTCGTAGTAACTGACGGAAAGTCATCGAGTAAAACTGAAGTGATTTCTGGCGTCCCCCAAGGTAGTGATATAGGCCCTTGGTTGTTCCTTATCTATGTAAACGATTTGGGAGATAATCTGAGCAGCCGTCTTAGGTTGTTTGCCGATGACGCTGTCGTTTATCGACTAATAAAGTCATCAGAAGATCAAAACAAACTGCAAAAGGATTCAGAAAAGATATCTGAATGGTGAGAAAACTGACAGTTGACCCGAAATAAAGGAAAGTGTGAGGTCATCCACATGAGTGCTAAAAGAAATCCGTTAAACTTCGGTTACACGATAAATCAGTCAAATATAGAGGCCGCAAATTCAACTAAATACCTAGAAATTGCAATTACGAAGAACTTAAATTGGAAGGAACACATAGGAAATGTTATGGGGAAGACTAACCAAAGACTGCGTTTTACTGACAGGACACTAAGAAAATGTAACAGATTTACTAGGGAGACTGCCTACACTACGCTTGTCCACCCTCTTTTAGAATATTGCTGCGCGGTGTGGGTTCCTTACCAGATAGGACTAACGAAGTACATCGAAAAAGTTCGAAGAAGGGCAGCACGTTTTGTATTTTCGCGAAATATGGGAGAGAGTGTCACTGAAATGGTACAGGATTTGGGCTGGACATCATTAAAAGAAAGGCGTTTTTCGTTGCGACGGAATCTTCTTTTGATATTCCAGTCACCACCTTTCTCCTCCGAACGCGAAAATATTTTGTTGACACCGATTTACACAGGGAGAAACGGTCACCACGATAAAACAAGGGAAATCAGAGCTCGTACGGAAAGATATAGGTGTTCGTTCTTTTCGCGCGCTATACGAGATTGGAATAATAGAGAATTGTGAAGGTGGTTCGATAAACCCTCTGCCAGGCACTTAAATGTGATTTGCAGAGAATCCATGTAGAAGTAGATGTAGAATTTTATTTCATTATTTCATCGTATTATTAACCTCCTCATTGATACCATCCTCAGCAAACGCATGTCATTAACTAATTATCTCTATTTCTTGCACTATATATTTCCGCCACTGTGAGAACGACCTAGTTTTAACACACTCAAGTACTCAAGGGGTGGCTTTGCAAGGGTCTATACAAAGTGCTCGGGGATTCCTGTTACAGTCTTTTAGTACTTATAGAGGGGGGAGAGTGCATAATATTTTGAATAGGAACCCATCAACGGAAACGTACCGTTTCCGTTCTACGACGGTTTCAGTTCAGATGTTTAACTCATCCACTTCTTCTTGAGGAATTGTATTAGGCGGGACGCAGAACGTTTATGAAATTGCAGTTCGAAGGAAATGTAACATAACATCAATTTATCATTTAAGCACATTTTTTGTATTAATATTTATACTTTACCTGTGTATAGTATTCCAACACAACATAGCCGAGAGGTTCTAGGCGCTCAATCCGGAACCGCGCGACTGCTACGGTCGCAGGTTCGAATCCTGCCTCGGGCATGGATGTGTGTGATGTCCTTAGGTTAGTTAGGTTTAAGTAGTTCTAAGTCCTAGGGGACTGATGACCTCCGCAGTTAAGTCCCATAGTGCTCAGAGCCATTTGAACCATTCCAACACAACAAATAACCCAGCATACTGTACGTACAGGACAGTACTCATGTATTACAACAGCGGCTAGATGTGGCGACCACCAACGCTGTTACAGACATTGCACCTAAGAAGCATGTTCTGGTAAACACTCTCTATCAGAATTCGTGCCAGCGGACCTTCCTGTGTTTCTACAGGAGCGTCGTAAATCAAAATTTGCAAAAATGGGTGGCTCTGAGCACTATGGGACTCAACTGCTGTGGTCATTAGTCCCCTAGAACTTAGAACTACTTAAACCTAACTAACCTAAGGACATCACACACATCCATGCCCGAGGCAGGATTCGAACCTGCGACCGTAGCAGTCGCACGGTTCCGGACTGCGCGCCTAGAACCGCGAGACCACCGCGGCCGGCCAAAATTTGCATACAGCTCCATAGGTGTTAAATCTGGCGATCGTGAAGGCAACGCGGCTGGACCACCTCGGCCTGACCTTCTTCCACCATATTGTCTGTTGAGATGTCTTCGAACCGTTCGTGAGAAGTGAAATGGTGCACCATCATGCTGAAACCACATTTTCTGACGGGCATTCAGTGCACAGTTTTCACCAACCGATCCGATACGTCTTGTAGGAGGATCAACTATGCAGGACCAATTAGATTGTGTGGAAGGAGGTATGACCCAATCACATGACTGTCCAGAATACCTGCCTACACGTTAAACAGGGGTGTGTCGATGCCGCAGTGCAGGAACCACGTGCAATAGGCAACACGTTGTGGAAAATCGGCTGGACCCATAGCGTGTACCCTTTGTAAGTGGTACGGATGTAACTATTGCTCACATCGAGCGGTGACTAACACCCACCGCACGAGCGATTGTTCGAGAACTCGTTGACGGGTTTGAAATCTGATTTCGCAGGACAGAGTGCATCAGGTTGTGGAAAGGAGCCCAAATCAGTTGCTGCTAGTTGCACAAACATACAAACTTTATTTGCTAAAAACACTTAATCACACATTGCCTTAAAGAATTCAGAAACAATATGGCTGAAGGCCAGAACACAAGTTATTGAAATTGCGTTAAGGAATACACACGGCTGAAGGCCTTAGTTAAAAAATACAAGAACTGAGGGCTTAAGGCCTGGATAACCAGAACTCCGGTAAGGAAATTTTAAAAGGTTTTTGACAAGGATCTTTCAAATTTTAGTTTAAGTAGGCTGAAGGCCTAATCTTGAAATATTTCACATAAGGTTCGGCTGAAGGCCATATACTGAACATAGAATAAATCAAGGCTTAAGCCGGACGATGTGGCCGTGCGGTTCTAGGCGCTGCACGAGACCGTTCGGTCGCAGGTTCGAATCCTGCCTCGGGCATGGATGTGTGTGATGTCCTTAGGTTAGTTAGGTTTAACTAGTTCTAAGTTCTAGGGGACTAATGACCTCAGCAGTTGAGTCCCATAGTGCTCAGATCCATTTAAACCATTTTTTTAAACTCAAGGCTTAAGGCCTGGATAATAAATTAAGATAGAGAGATAATTTTCAAATGATGATTTTTTTTTTTTTTTTTACTTCAGACGGCTGAAGGCCGTATCTTAAAATATTTCACATAAGGTTCGGCTGAAGGCCACATTCTGGACATTAAAAGTAACTAAATTAATACACAACTGAAGGTCTCACACAGTACTTGAGGCAAAAGAAAATCACAATCCCAAACAACAGAATAGTGTTGCTCAGAAATGTTCCGAGGGTCGGCCTGGGGAGGAAAATCTAACAACAGGTTAGGTGAGGAGGAGGAGGAGGAGATTAGTGTTTAACGTCCCGTCGACAACGAGGTCATTAGAGACGGAGCGCAAGCTCGGGTGAGGGAAGGATGGGGAAGGAAATCGGCCGTGCCCTTTCAAAGGAACCATCCCGGCATGTGCCTGAAGCGATTTAGGGAAATCACGGAAAACCTAAATCAGGATGGCCGGAGACGGGATTGAACCGTCGTCCTCCCGAATGCGAGTCCAGTGTGCTAACCACTGCGCCACCTCGCTCGGTAACAGGTTAGGTGAGACAGGCAGCCAAGCATAGCACTAAGTAATCGGGTGGCAGCACGACCTTGGGACGGATGAAGAACCAACCAACAATCTAATCAATTCCCTTCTACTCAATCAACGGCACGACAACCGAAAAAATCAGCGAGGACGAAGATCGCAGCAGCACTATGTCATGATAATTGGCCTTTAAACACAGTCAAGGTACAATAACCACTCAACAAAAAAAGGAGAACAACATCAAGCTGTCGAACTACATGCCATGCCAGACAGCATCAACATGGCGAGGGGAACACACTGCCGGAAAACTACGCTAACAACCAATAAGTTACAATCATTTCAATAGTTAAAAACCATACAAGAAGATGGCTGCAAAATTTGCTGACTCCAGCACACCATATGTTGCTGCTTGTGGGAACGACCCAGGAAGCAACAACTGGCAATGAACGAAGAGTGTCAGAGCAATTGAGGTTTTGTAACAGGTTAACTGATTACTCAACTCCAGTATCCAGGTTCGGTGGGCGACGAACTTTGCAGAATTCACAGCTAGTGCCTCACAACTCGGACCACGCATGCACGCCGCCAACTGCCCCGGCCTGACCACACGCCGTGTAGACTTCCTCGCTGCTCAGTCGCAACCGACCGACTGGTCACTTACACCACCACACGGAAAATATAGCGGTCACACCAAAGATGGTACAGCAGTACTAGTGTCAATAAACGCTGCTGCTGCCACTGACGGAGGCAAGTGAGCAGCAACTCATTCAGGTAGTAAGGCGCCACTCGATGGTGAGAAAATGCCAAAAGAAGAAAAAGGCATCAGCGCGAGCCGGCCACTGCTCAGGGTTCTCTTCAACACGATGTGCGTTACATCTTCTTTAAATTCGGCCGTGCGGCGTTGCCGTGAAGTACCTCAATCCTGCTACATCACGCTGAAGGTTTCTCGGAGCCACTGCGTAACTTGGGCAAAAAGTTTATGCGACGGTGTGCCACGTTGCAGAAAAGCATTCGTCATACAGTCGACTGGCAGCTCTACCGTTACCTCAAGTTTCGCCAAACAAAATGAAAAAATGCACATCTGCCTCTACATATTCATAGATACTCGGCAAGCCACCGTATGGTGCGTGGCGGAGGGTACCGTGTACCACTACTACTAGTCATTTCCTTTCCTGTTCCACTCGCAAACAGATGTCAATATGGTTCCTTATGAGCCCCAATTTCTCGAAACTTATCTTCGTGGTCCTTACGCGCAATGTCCACTGGCGGCAGTAGAATCATTTGGCAGTCAGCTTCAAATTCCGGTTCTCCAAATTTACTCAATAGTGTTTCTCGAAAAGAAATTCACCTCCCTCCCCAGGGATTCCCATTTCAGTTCCCAAAGTATCTACGAAGCATTTATGTGTTGTTCGAACCCACCGGTAACAAATGTAGCAGCCCGCCTCTGAGTTGCAGTACTCAAAAATACACTCCTGGAAATGGAAAAAAGAACACATTGACACCGGTGTGTCAGACCCACCATACTTGCTCCGGACACTGCGAGAGGGCTGTACAAGCAATGATCACACGCACGGCACAGCGGACACACCAGGAACCGCGGTGTTGGCCGTCGAATGGCGCTAGCTGCGCAGCATTTGTGCACCGCCGCCGTCAGTGTTAGCCAGTTTGCCGTGGCATACGGAGCTCCATCGCAGTCTTTAACACTGGTAGCATGCCGCGACAGCGTGGACGTGAACCGTATGTGCAGTTGACGGACTTTGAGCGGGGGCGTATAGTGGGCATGCGGGAGGCCGGGTGGACGTACCGCCGAATTGCTCAACACGTGGGGCGTGAGGTCTCCACAGTACATCGATGTTGTCGCCAGTGGTCGGCGGAAGGTGCACGTGCCCGTCGACCTGGGACCGGACCGCAGCGACGCACGGATGCACGCCAAGACCGTAGGATCCTACGCAGTGCCGTAGGGGACCGCACCGCCACTTCCCAGCAAATTAGGGACACTGTTGCTCCTGGGGTATCGGCGAGGACCATTCGCAACCGTCTCCATGAAGCTGGGCTACGGTCCCGCACACCGTTAGGCCGTCTTCCGCTCACGCCCCAACATCGTGCAGCCCGCCTCCAGTGGTGTCGCGACAGGCGTGAATGGAGGGACGAATGGAGACGTGTCGTCTTCAGCGATGAGAGTCGCTTCTGCCTTGGTGCCAATGATGGTCGTATGCTTGTTTGGCGCTGTGCAGGTGAGCGGCACAATCAGGACTGCATACGACCGAGGCACACAGGGCCAACACCCGGCATCATGGTGTGGGGAGCGATCTCCTACACTGGCCGTACACCACTGGTGATCGTCGAGGGGACACTGAATAGTGCACGGTACATCCAAACCGTCATCGAACCCATCGTTCTACCATTCCTAGACCGGCAAGGGAACGTGCTGTTCCAACAGGACAATGCACGTCCGCATGTATCCCGTGCCACCCAACGTGCTCTAGAAGGTGTAAGTCAACTACCCTGGCCAGCAAGATCTCCGGATCTGTCCCCCATTGAGCATGTTTGGGACTGGATGAAGCGTCGTCTCACGCGGTCTGCACGTCCAGCACGAATGCTGGTCCAACTGAGGCGCCAGGTGGAAATGGCATGGCAAGCCGTTCCACAGGACTACATCCAGCATCTCTACGATCGTCTCCGTGGGAGAATAGCAGCCTGCATTGCTGCGAAAGGTGGATATACACTGTACTAGCGCCGACATTGTGCATGCTCTGTTGCCTGTGTCTATGTGCCTGTGGTTCTGTCAGTGTGATCATGTGATGTATCTGACCCCAGGAATGTGTCAATAAAGTTTCCCCTTCCTGGGACAATGAATTCATGGTGTTCTTATTTCAACTTCCAGGAGTGTAGGTCGCAGCAGCGTCCTATATGCGATCTCCTGTACAGGTGAACCACTCTTTCATAAAATTCTCACAGTAAACCAATGTCGACCACTCGCATTCCCTACCACAATTCGCACATGCTCGTTCCATTTCATATCGCTTTGCACCCTTAAGCCCAGATATTTAAACGACTTGACTGTGTCAAACAGGACACTAGTAATATTGTATCCGAACATTACAGGTTTGTTCTTCCTACTCATCCGCATTAACTTATATTTTTCACATTTAGAACTAGCTGCCACTCATCACTTCAACTAGAAATTTTGTCCAAGTCGCCTTGTGCCTTCCTACAGTCACTCAACTTCGACACCTTACCGTACATGACAGCATCATCAGCAAACAACCGCAGATTGCTAGCCACTCTGCACGCCAAAGCATTTACGCATATAGAGAACAAAAGCGGTTCTGTTCCCTGGGGCACTCCTGACACTACTCTTGTCTCTGACGAGCCGTCGACTACAACGTACTGGGTTCTACACTGAAGAGCCAAAGGAACTGGTACAGCGGCCTAATATCTTGTAGGGTCCCCGCGAGCACGCAGAAGTGCCGCAACACGACGTGGCATTGACTCGATTAATGTTGGAAGTAGTGCTGGAGGGAACTGACACCATGAATCCTGCAGGGCTGTCCATTAATCCGTAACAGTAAGGGGGAACGGAGATCTCTTCTTAACAGTACGTTCCTGGAAGTGTTTAAACTCAGAGGAGTGATCCTCGAGCCACTCTGTAGCAATTCTGGACGTGTGGGTTCCTGCATAGTCCTGCTGGAATTTCCCAAGTCCGTCGGAATGCACAATGGACATGAATGGAGGCAGGTGATCAGACAGGATGAAACTTCCTGGCAGATTAAAACTGTGTGCCCGACCGAGACTCGAACTCGGGACCTTTGCCTTTCGCGGGCAAGTGCTCTACCATCTGAGCTACCGAAGCACGACTCACGCCCGGTCTCACAGCTTCACTTCTGCCAGTATCTCGTCCCCTACCTTCCAAACTTTACAGAAGCTCTTCTGCGAAACCTAGCAGAACTAGCACTCCTGAAAGAAAGGATATTGCGGAGACATGGCTTGGCCACAGCCTGGGGGATGTTTCCAGAATGAGATTTTCACTCTGCAGAGTGAAAATCTCATTCTGGATCAGACAGGATGCTTACGTATATGTCACCTGTCAGAGTCCTATCTGGAAGTATCAGGGGTACCATATCACTTCAACCGCACACGCCCCACACCTTTACAGAGCCTCCACCAGCTTGAACAGTCCCCTGCTGACATGCAAGGTCCATGGATTCATGAGGCTGTCTCCATACCCGTACACGTCCATCCGCTCGATAAAATTTGAAACGAGGCTCGTCCGATCAGCAACATGTTTCCAGTCATTAACTGTCCAATGTCTGTGTTGACGGGTCCAGGCGAGGCGTAAAGCTTTGTGTCTTGCAGTCATCAAGGGTATAAGAGTGGATCTTCGGCTCCGAAAGCCCATATCGACGATATTTCGTTGAATGATTCGCATGCTGACACTTGTTGATGGCCGAGCACTGAGATCTGTGACAATTTGCCAACGGATTGCACTTCTGCCACGTTGAACGATTCTCTCCAGTCGTCGTTGGACCAGTTCTTGCAGGCTCTTTTTCGGCGAGATTTGATGTTTTACCGGATTCCTGATATTCACGTTACACATCGCTACCTCGGAGATGCTGTGTCCCATCCGTCGCGCGCTAACTATAATACCACGTTTAAACTCACTTAAATCTTGATAACTTGCCATTGTAGCATCAGTAACCAATCTAACAACTGCGCTAGACACTTGTCTTAGGTAAGCGCTGCCGACCACAGCGCCGTATTCTGCTTGTTTACATGTGTCTGTATACGCATGCCTACACCAGCTGCTTTGGCGCTTCAGTGTATTAATTAAGAAGTCTTCAAGCCACTCACATACCTGTATCGGAGACCTACTGGTATTGAATAGGTCTCGCAACAAGGTCGACGTTAAGTGACACCAAGTGCCTATGGCACACCAGGACAAGGAACTCTGAGGCTTTCTCTTCCCTCAGCAGACATGGACGCGTTACAATCGGAAATGAAAGCGCCGTAGAACGGAAACAGTCGGTTCCGGATATGGGCTGCTATTCAAAATATTACGTACTCACCCCACTCACAAGTTCGGAACACCCTGTATATGGAGTTGTGGTATTTCAGATAGGTGTTTCCACCTGGCTAACCTCACCGAGGTGATAGACGCATACAGTCCACCAAGATGCGTAAATAGACTAAGAGTTTGCAAAACATCTAACAACTCGCAACAATCAGATTTAGAAACAATGTCGTGCTCTCTAGATGCGTATTTTGTAGCGATGTGCTAATTCTTATACACACACTATCTTTGGATGGAAGCGTCAGACCTTTGTTATGATGTCACACAGTCTAGTAATGTAGTGGTGGCTTAGCAGCGGTTTATCTATCGCGGTGTGGTGGTTCCTATATATACCGTATCTTTGGTTGAAATCAGTAAAATTACAGGCAGCGTCGTACACTAGTACACTATCGACGCCACCAGGCATTCTACGTCGAAAGGTTGGCAGTAACATATGTGACTGCCCTGCCAATCCGCAACCGGGTCAACACACCCTCTGCTTCACGCTAGGGCAGCGCCGCCACCCACACGACTTAAGACGACGCCGTACCGATGCCAGCCAGTGGAATCGTGGAGTTCATTGGAACCTTAGCTCCTTCAATACACTGCAGGAAAAAAAATACACCTGAATAGAAACGTCGATATTGATTGGAGGACGGCATATGCCACCTGGAGGACAGTAGATGTACTGATGATGATTTCTACGTCATCCGCCAATAGAAAAAGTAGAGCTATAGCTATCAGGGCGCTATTTGTGTTTACCTTTTAATATGGAATATTCACAGCCAGATGGCTCAGTATGGTGTAAACGTGTGAAGCAAGCAGGCACCCATGCCAGAGAGTTTCACTCGTGCTTCCTACAGCCAACTGAGCATATTTGAAAACGTTCAAATTGAGGCCTTCCTGGAGAACGGGACGATCCTTTCGGAGAATTTCCACAAAAATTCGACGTGCTGCTTTAGTTGTGCAACGATGCTGGTAATAGTGGTCACATGAACATTCTCACACCCTTAGAAGAGATTCTGGGCGTCCACGCAGCACAGACACCCACAGCACAGGTAAGATGGCTTGTGAGACCAGACGTGTCAATACGAACTGTTGCGAAATCGTTTTTAGCAGTGGGACTACGGGTACGCATACCTATAGCCCGTCTTCCATTCACGCCACAGCATCGAAATGTACAGCTCGACCAGTGCCATCGAAGGAGCAATTGGGCCTTGGAATGGCCGCGATAGTCTTCAGCGATGAAAGCAGATTCTGCCTGCACGGAAGCGACGGTCGTTTTCGTGTACGACGCACACTTGGTAAGCGCCGTTTGTAGAGTGCATTCGACCAAGATGCACTGGCCCCACTGCAGGTGTTATGGCCTAGGGTGCGATAAGCTACAACTCTCGTTAAATTTTGATATTCCTCGAGGAGATGCTGACCAGACCTTTGCTGCAGAATGTTGTCATACCCGTTCTTTTGCCATTCTTATAACAGGAAGGTGATGTGTTGTTCCAACAGGATAATGCTCGTCCACACACTGTCTGTGAAACTCAACCTGCTCTGCAAGACGTGTAGCAACTTACCTAGCCAGCACGCTCTCCAGGCTTGTCTACAATTGAGCACGTGTGGGATATTATGGGATGAAAAGTGACCTGTGCGTCACGTCAAGCAGTAACTTACAGAACTAAATGAACAGTTCGAGCAGGCATGGCACAAAGCAGCCCAGGACAGTATTCGCCATCTGTATGATAGACTGGATGCCAGAGTCAGCGCCTGCATTGCTGCCGACGGAGGTTACACTACGTATTAATATGGGTGTTTCAGCATGGGTCGATACCTCGTGTCCCAGAACCGCTTTGTTATTGATCTGTAAATGTAATCATTCCAGGTATTCCATATGCACTTTTGCAACACTAAAATGGCTCTGAGCACTATGGGACTTAACTTCTTTGGTCATCAGTCCCCCAGAACTTAGTACTACTTAAACCTAACTAACCCAAGGACAACACACCCAGCCGGCCGCGGTGGTCGTGCGGTTCTAGGCGCTCCAGTCCGGAGCCGCGCTGCTGCTACGGTCGCAGGTTCGAATCCTGCCTCGGGCATGGATGTGTGTGATGTCCTTAGGTTAGTTAGGTTTAAGTAGTTCTAAGTTCTAGGGGACTGATGACCACAGCAGTTGAGTCCCATAGTGCTCAGAGCCATTTGAACCATTTTTTTGACAACACACCCATCCATTCCAGAGGCAGGATTCGAACCTGCGACCGTAGCGGTCCCGCGGTTCCAGACTGTAGCGCCTAGAACCGCATGGCCACTGCGGCCGGATGCAACAATAGATCTTCAATGAATTGAAATCTCTAAAAGATGTACTAACTTTTTTTCTGGCAGTGTAGTATCTCCTCTGTTATGACGAACGTGCCTGTGTAATGGACTAGTGTAGAAGAAACAACGTTGCATACACATTATGTGTGATTCTTATTAATTTGTTGTTCCAGCACCCATCTATTCCTCGGCATCCACCTCTGGACTGACCCTACACTATGGTGCTTACAGAATCAGCTATGACGTCATTATATCCACAAACCTGTCGTTTCTAACTCATACGCTTTGACATCACACCCATCCACCACCTCCCCACACCCACCCCTTCCCCACGCACACACACACACACACACACACACACACACACACACACACACACACATACACACGCCCACACACACTCACACACTAATAATGAAGTGGTGACTCAGTAATGATAATTCGGGAACTTGCTGGGTGACATCGACAATACGCGACGTTAACATGACGTCGGAAGCAGTGGGATGGAAATCGCAGAATTGGATAAAATTTTGGAAAAATACGACAAAATACGTAAAATTGTGTAAAATACGGAAAAATACGAAAATCTGTAAAAAAACGCAAAATTGGGGAAGAACGAGAGTTCTTACTTTTCTTAATAACTTTTAGAAACCGTCCGTTGTCTCCGAGCGGTTCTAGGCGCTTCAGCCTGGAACTGCGATGCTGCTACGGTCGCAGGTTCGAGTCCTGCCTCGGGCATGGCTGTGTGTGATGTCCTTAGGTTAGTTAAGTTTAAGTAGTTCTAAGTCTAGGGGACTGATGACCACAGATGTTAAGTCCCATAATGCTCAGAGCCATTTATTTAACTTTTGGAAACATTACTGGAAAATATGATCGATCTGTAGATAAATAGAATACTAACGTGTTGATTGCAAGGATTTATTAAAAATTAATTAATGTCCAAGTGGCAACCGGTTTCGATTTTATCAGAAATCATCTTCAGACCATGTCGGTCTCATCAGATGGTGAACAGAGACGATGATTGGAGCTCTGGTAAAAAGTCGGAGGACACTAGTTGAGCAGTAACCAGTGATGTCCTCTTACACTTACCAACGCTCCACCCGTTGTCTCTGTTCACTGAGACATGACCTGAACATGATTTCTGATAATATAGAAACCCCTTACCGTTTGGAGATGTGATTATAAATTTTTGTAACTCCTTTCGATCAAGACTGAGTAGTATTTTAATGTACTTGCCTGCGTGTGGTCTCTGCTGATGCCTCAAATAACATAACATTAAACTGTTAATAACAAACAGATTTCGAGTGACATGGCTTAACGTCATTTGTTATTAAAAATAGACACAGCCTGTATTTCCCTATATACTGCCCAGCTCCAGAGTGAACCCCACACATTCAAGTGCATTAGATATGAAAGACAGCAATAGGGATGGGGTGCTTCAGTCTCATTGGTCGGAGCAGAGGGGAGGGGATGGGAGGGGAGGGGATGGAAGGGGAGAGGAGGGGACGGATTTCCCTGGGTGATGCTGATCATTGGTTCCCCAGGGGGAGTGGCGGGCTGACGACCCTCAAGTGTATAACTTGACATCGGAAGTCCTTACGAGATACGTGTGTCGTTATCGCACCTAGTATGACCACTGATAACCTGCTACCGCTATCCTTTGAGTTACAGATGACGCACACATCAAACTCTGTTAAATGGCTACTAAAACTGTAGGTATGTGTGAACATGACGCTGCATACCGCATCTTTCTATCCATCCCTATTGCCGAACTTTACGAGATAAAAGCTGTAAAGATCATTTTGCAGTACCCTCTACATCTGCTCTAAGGCGAATCCACAAATCCCATTCGTGGTCAAACTCCCTCTTTTGAATCAGTCACTAAGCGTAATGTGTAATGTATAGTTACAGTGACAAGATAGCTAAATATACCTCTGAGGACCACAGACCGATTATGAATCCACGTCATATGAAGCTAAAGAGCTCAAACAAGCCCAGCGATTTCCTACACACTGGCAGGTGTAGTGTGACTTGTCGTTTGGGTGTAGCTGGAGGCCAATATCGGCCAGAGAGTGAAGTGTGAGTGTCTCGTAGCGGGCTCTGTGTGTGTATGTGTGTGTGTGTGTGTGGGTGTGTTTGAGTCTTGGCACGTAGGCCGCACGTGCAGGCAGGCCGCTGCGGCGCTCCCACGGACTGTCCAGTAATTGGCCGTTCGCGACCTCCGACCGTGTCGCTGTCACCCACCCACCAGAGCCACGCACAGCGTGCTACCCGTCACGTGCGCGCCACGCCTCTAACTGGTTCACGGCTCCGGCCGTTCACCGCCTTTTGGGTTATTAACCATTACTCCAGCGGCGCCACTCAATAGAGTTCGGAACATCTGCAGCGTTTCCATAGTTGCACCACTTGCGGAAATTGTGAAGTAGGATACAAGTGGCGGAGGTAATCGATGTTTTATTTATTTAGGTTATGATACTATAACCGCAACTGAGTACAACAAATGTTGTACCACATATTTGTTTCCAAAAAAAGTCCAAATTCTGTCTCCAGTTCGCTTTCCTTTATTTCCATATGATCAGTTTCGGGCCATCTGCCCATCTTCAGACCATTTGTTTCAGTAACCTGTGGACTGTTGTACGGTAAGTTCATTGTTCACTGTTGAGATTTTTCTGTATAAACTCAAGTACAGTATACATGGAGGGCTTAGCACACTCCACGTGTCTCACAAGCGAATGTCTAATTGCTTATGTCGAGTACCAGAGCTCTTCCATCGAAACAACGTAGACTCAACATCACCCTCTGTTCAGTATCATATACCGGGTGATCAAAAAGTCAGTATAAATTTGAAAACTGAATAAATCACGGATTAATGTAGATAGAGAGGTACAAATTGACACACATGCTTGGAATGACATGGGGTTTTATTAGAACCAAAAAAATACAAAAGTTCAAAAAATGTCCGACAGATGGCGCTTCATCTGACCAGAATAGCAATAATTAGCATAACAAAGTAAGACAAAGCAAAGACGATGTTCTTTAAAGGATATGCTCAGTACGTCCACCATTATACCACAAAAATAGCTGTAGTCGAGGAATAATGTTGTGAATAGCACTGTAAAGCATGTCCGGAGTTATGGTGAGGCAATGGCGTTGGATGTTGTCTTTCAGCATCCCTTGAGATGTCGGTCGATCACGATACACTTGCGACTTCAGGTAACCCCAAAACCAATAATCGCACGGACTCAGGTCTGGGGACCTGGGAGGCCAAGCATGAAGAAAGTGGCGGCTGAGCACACGATCATCACCAAACGACGCGCGCAAGAGATCTTTCACGCATCTAGCAATATGGGGTGGTTCTAATAAAACCCCATGTCATTCCATGTCAATTTTTACCTATCTATCTACATTATTCCGTGGTTTATTAAGTTTTCAAATTTATACTGACTTTTTGATCACCCGGTAGATAAACATGCAACGCGTATACACTTTCCACATACAGAACTTTTTAATTATTGTCTGGGACAGCTTGCACAATAAAGGACGATGTCCCAGAAATAAATTAATATGTTTAGAACCCACAGATTCAGATCAAGCTTTTCGTGAGGTTTCCCTCCGTTGTAATGCAAATGCCGGAACTCGTAAGCCCCTGCCATTTATTCCCAATCGGGAACCCTATTTTCCCCCAATAGAAACGCGACTTATTAATGCGACGGATATCGAACAGCCCGCTACACTTTCAGAAGTGGAAAATGAAAAGATTTTCAAAAAATCGGAGCAACACATCATATCGAGCAATTAAATGACTTTACTCAGTACACACATAAAAAAAATACATATACGCATACTCTAGTCCCGCCTGGTATTTGTCTGAAGAGTCTCTGACTCGACTACAACGGAAAAGAAACCATCTAAGGAACGCAAATGCCCCCTCCGCCATCACCCCCCCCCCTCCAATTGTTACAGAATTTAAATTAAAGTACGTTTTATCCCTTGTGGATGACGAAATGCAACTGTGATTAAGTTGACAGTTTATGTAGGAAAAAAATACAAACTGTATCTTTCTGGATTTGATAAGATTTATTGTTGATTCGAGGTCCGCAACTGTTCAGTACTGAGGAAATTTGAAAATTTCTTTATTTTGCCTGTGTCAGTCGAATGAATAAACAATTTTTGCTGCAGAAGTTACAGGTTTCGGGCTGACACGTCCATTCTCAAACCACACACATTGTTATTAACCTTTAACTACTCATACAATAAACGTAACTAGTCATACAATATAACGAGGTGAAAGAAGTCATAGGACAGAGAAATGCATACATACGGATGGCAGTAGTATCGTGTACACAAGGTATAAAAGGGTAATGCATTGGTGGAGCTGTCATTTAACTCAAGCGATTAACGTGAAGAGTTTTCCGACATGATTATGGCCGCACAACGGGAATAAACAGACTTTGAACCTGGAATGGTAGTTACAGCTAGACGCATGAGACATATTCCACTTCGGAAATCGTTAGGAGATCTACAGTGTCAAAAGGATGCTGAGAATACCAAATTTCAGACATTACCTCTCATCACGGACAATGCAATGGCCGACGGCCTTAACGACCGAGAGCAGAGGCGTTTGCGAGTTGTCAGCGATAACAGACAAGCAATACCGCAGAAATCAGTGTGGGACGTACGCCGAGCGTATCCGTTTAGACCGTGCGGAGAAATTTATCATTAATGAGCTATCGCAGCAGACAACCGACGCGAGTGCCTTTGCTAACAGCACATCCCCTGCAACGCCTATCCTGGTCTCGTTACCATATCAGTTGGACCCTAGAAAACTAGAATACCGTGTACTGGTCAGTTGAGTCCGGAATTCAGTTGGTAAGAGCTGATGGTAGGGTTCCAGTGTGGCGCAGACCCCATGAAGGCATGGACCCACATCGTCAACAAGGCACTGTGCAAGATGGTGGTGGCTCCTGAACGGTATGGGCTGCGTTTACATGGAATGGATTGGGTTCTCTGGTCCAACTGAAACGCTCATTGACTGGAAATGGTTTTGATCGGCTACCTGGAGACCATTTCCTTGCCATTGCCAGTCTACATTTTATATCCTCTCTACTTCGACCATCATCAGTTATTTTACTCCCTAAATAGCAAAACTCCTTTACTACTTTAAGTGTCTCATTTCCTAATCTAATCCCCTCTGCATCACCCGATTTAATTTGACTACATTCCATTATCCTCGTTTTGCTTTTGTTGATGTTCATCTTATATCCTCCTTTCAAGACACTGTCCATTCCATTCAACTGCTCTTCCAAGTCCTTTGCTGTCTCTGACAGAATTACAATGTCATCGGCGAACCTCAAAGTTTTTACTTCTTCTCCATGAATTTTAATACCTACTCCGAATTTTTCTTTTGTAACATCGAGTATAGATTTAAGTGTCAGGAAGTCGTTTCTGAAAGTATTTGTATGGAGTGTAGCCATGTATGGAAGTGAAACATGGACGATAACCAGTTTGGACAAGAAGAGAATAGAAGCTTTCGAAATGTGGTGCTACAGAAGAATGCTGAAGATAAGGTGGGTAGATGACGTAACTAATGAGGAAGTATTGAATAGGATTCGGGAGAAGAGAAGTTTGTGGCACAACTTGACCAGAAGAAGGGATCGGTTGGTAGGACATGTTCTGAGGCATCAAGGGATCACCAATTTAGTATTGGAGGGCAGCGTGGAGGGTAAAAATCGTAGGGGGAGACCAAGAGATGAATACACTAAGCACATTCAGAAGGATGTCGGTTGCAATAGGTACTGGGAGATGAAGAAGCTTGCACAGGATAGAGTAGCATGGAGAGCTGCATCAAACCAGTCTCAGGACTGAAGACCACAATAACAACAACCTGGAGACCATACGGAGTCAGTTATGGACTGCATGATCCCAAACAACGACGGAATTTTTATGGATGACAATGCGCCATGTCAGCGTGCCACAATTGTTCGCCATTGGTCCGAAGAACATTCTGGACAATTCGAACGAATGATTTGGCCACATAGATCGCCCGACATGAATCCCATAGAAGATTTATCGGACATAATCGAGAGGTCAGTCCGTGTACAGAATCGTACACCGGAAACACTTTCGCAATTATGGACGGCTATGAGGCAACGTGGCTCAATATTTCTGCAGGTGACTTGACTTGTTGAATGCTTACCACATTAAGTTGCTGCACTACGCCGCGAAACGGGGGGGTCCATCACGATACTAGGAGGTATCCCATGACTTTGGCACCTCAGTGTGTTTAGGTACAATATGTAAACAGTATCTTTTTGTATTTGATACGATCCATTGTACCATTAACTAGTTTTCCAGTCATTGCAGCATCATTATCAGTTGGAGGTGTTACAGGAACGTTATTTTCTGGACCATTTGTAGTTAGACACTGGATCTTGGTGCTGGCGGGAAAAAAAGGAAATTCAGCCGTAAATTACGGAATGTTTACGAAACGAATAGACCGTTATGGTTTTTAGGTTACTTATATTGCAGTGCTCGTGGTATCCACTAACGGAATGGACGCCGCGATGCACAGCAGTGTAAGTATCTAAAAGATATCAGTCTTTTCAAGAGCAAGGGAGGCTGATGCAAACCAGTTTTTCACAAGGTAACAGAGTGCTTCTGGAGTGCAGATGGTCTTTTTAGGCTAGACGATAGTTTCAGGTCCTGTGATGAGCGCTCGCCAATCGATAACCAGAGAGCGAAATCAGATAGCATACGTAGTAGAGATACTTCGACGAAGTTGTAAAAATAAATTGCCGAAGTCTTCTGAATGTACTGCCCTCCGGGAAAGTTGTCGCACTCAAATTACTCTCGGAACTAATAGCTGGATGAAGCCCAAACTAGAAAGCTCCGAAATATTCGATGGGGCATGACAGAGTGCTTCTGGAGTGCAGATGGTCTTTTTAGGCTAGACGATAGTTTCAGGTCCTGTGATGAGCACTCGCCAATCGATAACCAGAGAGCGAAATCAGATAGCATACGTAGTAGAGATACTTCGACGAAGTTGTAAAAATAAATTGCCGAAGTCTTCTGAATGTACAGCCCTCCGGGAAAGTTGTCGCACTCAAATTACTCTCGGAACTAATAGCTGGATGAAGCCCAAACTAGAAAGCTCCGAAATATTCGATGGGGCATGATAAGTAGGCTAACATAGACAGATTAAGAGGCCATGGGAGGGGGAGTTTTGATTGCGGTCGACAAAATAAACTGATTCTGTGAAGTTATCAGGAGGCAAGTGACTCAAGATAATCATCGGGTCACCCGATTGCGCCTTATCAGTTGTAGAATCAATCAAGAAAGTCTACGTTCATTATCACTGAAATACATCATGCAATATTAGTTGGAGGGGACTTTAACCTCTCGAGCATAGATTGGGACGTCTGTGGATTCTCTGTGTTGTGGTTCGAACAGACCTTCTTGTGAACTAGTGTTGAGAACTTTCTGATCAGCTACTTCGACAACCGAAACCCAATGGAAATAATTTATACCTATTAGTGGTCATGATGCCTTCATAGCCACAATGGTTACTGAAGTTAATTCATCCAGAAGGGTGGGAAATAGCTAGAAAGAACATATAAGCGGGTGTTAGCGTCCTGCAGCCAATGAATGGACATCATTTAGTTACTGTATGACATTTAGTTCCATATGACGGACGTAGAGGCATTATGGGCAAAGTTTAAACAGGCTGTAGATCGCGCTCTGAAGAAGTGCCGAGTAAGTGGATTAACGACGGAAAAGACCAGCCGCAGTTTAATAACATAATTCAGAAAATCTGAAGAAGCAGAAAAGTTAAAAATTAATGTTCGGTCAGCGTCAACGTCAGTAGAAACAAAACTATAGATCGGAATGGCAAAAGATAGTGGGTAGGAATGGACTGAGATTTTAGCATAGTATACTTGCAACCGGCAACTTTTTAAGAACAATGTCAGAATAAATAATTTTAGTTATTAGCTATTCCACATCTTTCGACTGATTCGTAAAAGAAAACCTAACTTGAGATACCGTATGAGATAATCAAGATAGGCATGTTTATTTGTCTCACGCAGGCGTGATTTTGTGCAGGTGCTTACAAGAAACAGTTTCAGAAAAGTGTTGAGTGTTTCTGCGCGCCATGTGTACTCCCCATAGGTATAATGGCTAGTCCAGTTTGTCTTTGATTCGCATCTCGAACAGCGCCACAATCCATGCATAATCTGTCCTTTTCGAATCTGGGAGGAGGTAGAAGTCCGCAGTGACCACACAGGAAACTCCAAAGACGGTCCTGTTCACCTTAAGTCGGTGACAACTCTTGCGTTCCTAACACATAGGGCTGTCGGGTATAAAAAGCTATGTTCAGCTGTCTTATTTGTTCGGCGCAATGCCAGATTCTGTGGTGTTTTGCGTCTGTGTGTATGGTTCCGTTAAACAGTTTATACCATGTGGCAGAGAGAAAAGAACATAAGACAAACCCATTTGGATTTTTTGTTTGGTACGTACCCACTTCAGCACCAAGCGACATCAAAAATTGTATAATATCGACTTGTACGAGGATCACTCCGAAAGAAATGTACAGCAGTTTTGTCAAAAATCCAAATTTTGTTCTGCATATTTGCTATTCATGGCGGTCATAGAAACATTCATTCTGCTTGTATTCAGACCCAATTAAATCCATTTCCGCAACTCGCGCTGTCGTAGCACTCCATCAAGATGGTTGCTGCACTTGATGTACGTCTGTATCAATTTTTTATTATAGAGTTCCTGTGTTATGAGAACGAAGCAGAGACAAACATTCACAAGAAATGAGTTCAAATGGCTCTGAGAACTATGAGTATGGGACTTAACATCTGAGGTCATCAGTCCCCTAGACTTAGAACTACTTAAACCTAACTAACCTAAGGACATCACACACATACATGTCCGAGGCAGGATTCGAACCTGCGACCGTAGCGGTCGCGCGGTTCTAGACTGAAGCGCCTAGAACCGCTCGGCCACACCAGCCGGCATATTCATAAGAGATTGTGGGAGTTGTGTGGGGATGACGCTGTTGATCGCAGTAGAGTTAATCGTTGAATAAGAAAATTATTTAGTGAAAGTGGGCATTCCAACAATCTAGACTTTCCGTGCAGCGGCATACCAACATTACAGGGAGTCATGACGATGTGCAGCGTGTTCGCAATATCTTTTGACTGACAAACCGCGTAACAGTGAACAAGCTGTCAATCCAAGTGGGAGTGGGAGAAGAGAGTGTGTGCAGAGTATTGAAACCGTGTAGAAAAAAATTGAGCTAAGTAGGTTCCATGAAGGTTGACGGACGCCCACACAGAAACACAGAAGACAGTGTCCAGCCAAGTTTTGGAACAATATGGGAACTGTGGAGATGGATGACGGCATTGCAAAAATTATGATAGGAGATGAAACCTAGTTGTACCACTTTGAACCGGAGACGGAAAGGCAGTCGATGGAATGGGCGTTATGCAAACTAGAGGAAAAAGAAGAAACTCAAGACTGTGCCTTCAGCAAGAAATCTGATAGTCTTGCTTTTTCTTTTTTTTTTTTTTTTTTTTTTTTTTTTTTTTTTTTTTTTTTTTTGATCAGGACTGTTGCTGGTGGACATTATGCCACACGGAACTACTATCAGTTCTAACGCATACGAGGCGTAATAAAAAATAAAAAAAGCGGGAATGTTTGTTTCTCTTAATCTTTATTAATACATCAACATCAAAAATGTCCCCTCAGATATAACACACTTCTGCTAGTGCTTTTTCCGGTCTTGGAAGTACTTCTGGAACTCACTTTTCGCTATGGTGTTGAGCTCCTTCAGTGATTCTATTTTTATCTCGTCAATGGTGGTCTTTAGAAGTGCTGGATCGTTATCGACATCACACAGCAATTCCTGAGCGATGGTCTACTTGTCGTCGCTTTTACTCGAATTTTTTCTATTCGTTTCATGCCCAAAACTCCGAAAATATTGGTTAGCATGAGCCAAAGGATTTGCTAACATCATCAGCAACCTCTCTGATGGTGATTCAGCGATTTTCTAGAACAATTTTTAGTACTTCTTCCCACACTGTCGTCAGTAATTGAAGAGCTAGGACGTCCAGGGCGGTAGTCGCTTTCAGTGTCTTCTCGACCCTCTTTGAAACGTTTGTGCCACTCGTAATGTCTTGTCTTACTCCTAGTAGATTCGCCAAAAGGCACTGAGTAAAAATTCGCCTAGCGCTCGAAAACAGGTATAGCCCTTTCCAAGTCAACAGTACACTAAATATTCAAAACAGCAAAAATTCAAACCTTAGAACAGGGGCAAATATACCAATAAAATACAAAAGAAATTGAAAATGGGATGTATAAAGCTTGCGAAACTTAAAAAAAAATCCGCTACTTTTTGATCACTCCTCGTATGTGGCAACACTGAAAAAACTTCATGCTTGGATGTATCGCCTTCGGTATCATCGGCAAAAACATTGCTTTGCTGTTGCGTGATTTCCCGGCCATATATCAGATAGGAAACCACCGGCCATACTGCGAACCTTGGGTGCACAACATTGAAAAAACATCTTACAGCACCGTATGATCACCATCTCTTCGGTAAACTGTAGGAATCGCTTCGTGTAACGGGATCCTATGATGATGATACCCTTGTGAAGCGGGTTAAACGTGCACCTGGTCCTGATTTTTAAAGTCCAGGTATACAGGCCTTACTTCCACGGTGGCGTACAGCAGCTGAAATGGGTGTAGGTGACGTGGAAAATAATAGTTTGTCTCTGAAGAATATATCAACATACTGTAAAACTTTCAAAGATATAGAAAATAAATTGGATGTTCAAAAAAACTTGTGCATTTCCCTTTGTGCTCCCCTCATACTAAAGTGGCAAGCAGGTGCAGCTATTCACTTGATTTAAAAAAGTCTGTACTCTATTGTCAGAGAGAAACCCCTCCAAATAGCTGTACAGCCAGTTGTGCCAGTCTTTCATCGGTATGGATGAAACAAAGCTCCGACTGCAGATGCCCGTCCTCTGCCCGCTACGATGACGCAGTGCCTATGTTAGCAGACAAATGTCTTACGCTTTCGCAATTGGGAATGTCCGGGTTGCGTGACACTAGGCTGATTCCATAAATCGGAGTCAATCGGGTCGGCGTGTCTCCCATTATTTACTGAATGAACCTCATGTAGTCGGGCCAATTCGCAAACGCATCCAGCACTGGCCGAGACCTCGGGCGGCGACTGTGTAAACAGCTATGCGTTACAAAATTGAGCTGGTATACCTCTACTTGTGTGTGTGTGTGTGTGTGTGTGTGTGTGTGTGTAAATTTTACCATTTCAGATCTAGCACATCTGCAATCGCACCGAATGAGGTGACTTGTGTTCCAAGTACTACAGGAAAGGAACCTGTAGCGTGGACATTACGATATACTCTGCATCCAAGAAAATACCGTCGTAAATCTGATGATGGCCAGTGGATCAAACTAGTAATTTGGTATGCTAGTACAAAATAATAGCAAACTTCGCCGTACAAAGTATTAGTTTCGTGCATAAGTTCGTTGTGTTTTTCAAGAAGTTTAATAAAAACAACAGATACACATAACAAAGACTTTAGTCATTAGTAATATATTCTCCGTCACTATTTACTGGATATTCCAAAGCTGGGATAACTTTTCGATTCCCGACTGCAGAAATGGTGTGTTTTTGAGGCGAAATACTCGTCGAGCCATGTTCGGAGCGCATTTTCATCCGGAAAGGAAGTTCGTTGAAGGTTATACGATTGAGAGCGGAAAAGGTGAAAATCTTAGGCAGCATGATCAGATGAATGAGGTGGGTGCGGAATGACTTCCCAATCCAACTCCTGTATAGTGTGAAATGATAATTAAATCAAGACCCTAACCTGTCGAAGGAGTTGATATACATCAACGGGGACAGTTGAAAAACGTGTACCCCGACCGGGACTCGAACCCGGGATCTCCTGCTTACATGGCGGACGCTCTATCCATCTGAGCCACCGAGCCCACTGAGGATAGTGCGACTGCAGGGATTTATCCCTTGCACGCTCCCCGAGAGACCCACATTGCCAGCTTAATGTCCACACACTACATTCGTAGTGCCCCTGCCCATTACACTCATTACTCGCGGTAGAAAATGTTACCGAGTCCCGTAAGAGTTCGGGCAATGCTTGTGCATCCAGCACAGAAGAAGGTCAATGGCCGATTAGCCTTAACTACATGAAGATGGTATCTGTTCTTTCTTCATACCTGTATAGTGTTTTCTGTCAGTCTAGGGGAGTGCGGGCGGGCGTTATCGTGGAGCATAACTTAAAGCAGTCTTCCTCGTCGTTGTTCTTGGACTGCGTCTGCAAGACGTCTCAGTTGTTCACAACAGATGTCAGCAGCGATGTTTACACCTCGGGGAATCCATTCGTAGTACACCACACCGTCACTGATCCACCAGATGCATAACATTATCTTTTGTGGATGCGCACTAGCCTTTATACGAGGAGTTGCTGCTTTGTTTCGGCTCAACCGTTCCATTCTTTTCCTTATGTTAGAATAAGGACACCGTTTCTTGCGACCCGTAACGATACGGGGTAGGGATGGTCGCTTCTGTTCACGAGCTAGCAGACATCCACATATTGCTACCCGCTGATTTTTGTGATTTTAGGTTAGAGTATGCGGTACCCATACACCCGATTTTTTAACCTTCCCCATTGCATGCAAATGTCCACGAATGGAATGATCACAGTTCATCACAGTTGCTAGTTCTCGAGTTCACTGATGTTAATCATTGTGAATTAACGTGTTTAAACGATTTTCATCAAACGCCGAATGTGTTCCTGAACGTGGAGAATCCCTAATGTCAAAACGATCTTCTTTACAACTAGAAAATCATATTCTTGCCGTGCTCTGCCAGTGCCCTTATTCCCATACACGGCGCAAATGTGTGTGGCTACCTCCACTGCTGTCACTTTTATACTGAACTCAAACAGAAGAATACATCGAAAATGTTCCGATTTCTCCACTTGGAACTCTAATTCCTACCGTCCACATCTCCACCCACTACCTCAAAATGCAAAATGACAATATGTAAACTCAAACAGCAAGAGTGAACAACAAATAAAAGATTACAGTCTACAGGGTGTTACAAAAAGGTACGGCCAAACTTTCAGGAAACATTCCTCACACACAAATAAAGAAAAGATGTTATGTGGACATGTGTCCGGAAACGCTTAATTCCCATGTTAGATCTCATTTTAGTTTCGTCAGTATGTACTGTACTTCCGCGATTCACCGCCAGTTGGCCCAATTGAAGGAAGGTAATGTTGACTTCGGTGCTTGTGTTGACATGCGACTCATTGCTCTACAGTACTAGCATTAAGCACATCAGTACGTAGCATCAACAGCTTAGTGTTCATCACGAACGTGGTTTTGCAGTCAGTGCAATGTTTACAAATGCGGAGTTGGCAGATGCCCATTTGATGTATGGATTAGCATGGGGCAATAGCCGTGGCGCGGTACGTTTGTATCGAGACAGATTTCCAGAACGAAGGTGTCCCGACAGGAAGACGTTCGAAGCAATTGATCGGCGTCTTAGGGAGCACGGAACATTCCAGCCTATGACTCGCGACTGGGGAAGACCTAGAACGACGAGGACACCTGCAATGGACGAGGCAATTCTTCGTGCAGTTGACGATAACCCTAATGTCAGCGTCAGAGAAGTTGCTACTGTACAAGGTAACGTTGACCACGTCACTGTATGTGCTACGGCAGAACCAGTTGTTTGCGTACCATGTACAGCGTGTGCAAGCACTATCAGCAGCTGATTGGCCTCCACGGGTACACTTATGCGAATGTGTCAATCCTCATTTCAGTGCAAATGTTCTCTTTACGGATGAGGCTTCATTCCAACGTGATCAAATTGTAAATTTTCACAATCAACATGTGTGGGCTGACGAGAATCCGCACGCAATTGTGCAATCACGTCATCAACATAGATTTTCTGTGAACGTTTGGGCAGGCATTGTTGGTGATGTCTTGATTGGGCCCCATGTTCTTCCACCTACGCTCAATGGAGCACGTTATCATGATTTCATACGGGATACTCTACCTGTGCTGCTAGAACATGTGCCTTTACAAGTACGACGCAACATGTGGTTCATGCACGATGGAGCTCCTGCACATTTCAATCGAAGTGTTCGTACGCTTCTCAACAAGAGATTCGGTGACCGATGGATTGGTAGAGGCGGACCAATTCCATGGCCTCCACGCTCTCCTGACCTCAACCCTTTTGACTTTCATTTATGGGGGCATTTGAAAGCTCTTGTCTACGCAACCCCGGTACCAAATGTAGAGACTCTTCGTGCTCGTATTGTGGACGGCTGTGATACAATACGCCATTCTCCAGGGCTGCATCAGCGCATCAGGGATTCCACGCGACGGAGGGTGGATGCATGTATCCTCGGTAACGGAGGACGTTTTGAACATTTCCTGTAACAAAGTGTTTAAAGTCACGCTGGTACGTTCTGTTGCTGAGTGTTTCCATTCCATGATTAATGTGATTTGAGAGAAGTAATAAAATGAGCTCTAACATGGAAAGTAAGCGTTTCCGAACACATGTCCACATAACATATTTTCATTCTTTGTGTGTGAAGAATGTTTCCTGAAAGTTTGGCCGTACCTTTTTGTAACACCCTGTATAAATAAACGCTTAGCAACCGAAATACCAACATGCAAAAAAAAATCGCTTCAGACTTAGGCACCTATTTAATACAACGGGGAAGGTTAAAATAATACGCAAAGTCATATACCAGTAAATAAATTGGAACCATCTAGTCCCATATCACTCCATTTGAACATACATTGTGGGACAAAATATTATGATCACAGCTCACCGTGAGATTGGCTGATGGTTCAGATGGCTCTGAGCACTATGGGACTCAACTGTTGAGGTCATTAGTCCCCTAGAACTTAGAACTAGTTAAACCTAACTAACCTAAGGACATCACAAACATCCATGCCCGAGGCAGGATTCGAACCTGCGACCGTAGCGGTCTTGCGGTTCCAGACTGCAGCGCCTTTAACCGCACGGCCACTTCGGCCGGCTTCACCGTGAGATTAAATGCCGTCTTGCAGACACGTGACACGGCAAGAAAACTACTCAAGGAGATTTAAAATAGTGTCAAATATTCCTGTTGGATATAACATCGACAAAAATTACAAGAAAATTTCCTGTAATGATAAATGTGGAAACCAGAGTTCCTCTCCTGTGCCAAACTTTTCATCTCAGAGTAGCACTTGCAACCTATGTCCTCAATTATTTCATGGATGTATTTCAATCCCTGTCTTCCGCTACAGTTTTTACTCTCTACAGCTCCCTCTAGTACCATGGAAGTTATTCTCTGATGTCGTAACACATATCGTATTATCCTGTCCCTTCTTCTTGTCGGCTTTTTCCCTACATTCCTTTCCTCGCCGATTCTGTGGAGAACCTCCTCATTCCTTATCTTATCAGTCCACCTAATTTCCAACATTCTTCTGTAGTTCCACATCTCAAATCCTCCGATTCTCTTCTGTTCCAGTTTTCCCACAGTCCATGTTTCACTACCATACAATGCCGTCCTGCAAACGTACATTCTCAGAAATTTCTTACTCATATTGAGGTCTATATTTCATACTAGTAGAATTTTCTTGGCCAGAAATTCACTTTTCGCCACTGCTAGTCTGCTTTCTTATGTCCTCCATGCTCCGTCCGTCACGGATTATTTTGCTGCCTAGATAGCAGAATTCATTGGCTTCGTCTACTTCTTGATCCACAATTCTATTGTTAAGTTTCTTGCTGTTCTCTTTCCTGCTACTTCCCATTACTTCCGTCTTTCTTCGATTTACTCTCAATCCATATTCTGTACCCATTATTCTGCTCATTCCATTCAACAGATCCTGTAATTCTTTTTCACTGTCACTGACGATAGCAATGTCATCAGCGAATCTTACCATTGACATCCTTTCACCCTGAATTTTACCCGCACATGATCCTTGTTTTATTTCCGTCATTGCTCCTTCGACTTTTAGATCTAACAGTAGGGGGCGAAAGACTACATCTCTGTTTTACAACCTTTTTAATCCGACGACTTCGTTCTTGGTCTCTCACTCTTACTGTCCCCTCCTGGTTCTTGTACAAACACATTTTTTACCCCTTTTTCCCTATAGCTTACCCCTACCTTTCTCAGAATTTCAAACATCTTGCACCATTTTACATTGAATCCGATGACCGTGTCTTGATTTTTCTTCAGTCTTCTGTCCATTATCAACAGCAACGTCAGAACTGCAGCTATGGTGTCTGTACCTTCTTTAAAGCCACACAGATTGTCGTCTAACCCATCCTCAGTTTTCTTTTCCATTCTTCCGTGGATTATTCTTGTTATCAATTCGGATTCATGAGCTATGAAGCTGATTATGTTATAATTCTCGCACTTGTCGGCTGTTGCTGTATTAAGAATTGTATGGATGATATTTTCCCGAAAGTCTAATGGTATATCGCCAGCCTCATACATTCTACACACCAATGTGAGTAGTCGTTATGTTGCCATTTCTCCCAACGATTTTAGAAATGCCGACGGAATGTTATCAATCCTTTCTGCCTTATTCGATTTTAATTCTTCCAAAGCTGATTCTAGTATTGGATCCCGTAATTCGTCTATATCGACTCCCGTTTCTTCTTCTGTCACGTCATCAGACAAGTACTTCCCCTCATAGAGGCCTTCAATATAGTTTTTCCACCAAGCCGCTATATCCTCTGCATTTAACATGGAATACCCACTGCACGCTTAATGTTACCGCGTTTACCTTAAATTTTTTTAAAAAAGGTTCAAATGGCTCTAAGCACTATAGGACTTAACATCTGAGGTCATCAGTCCCCTAGACTTAGAACTACTTAAACCTAACTAACCGAAGGACACCACACACATCCATGCCCGAGGCATGATTCGAACCTGCGACCGTAGCAGGCGCGCGGTTCCGAACTGGAGCGCCTAGAATCGCACGTCCACAGCGGCCGGCTCTTTAATTTCACCGACTCTCCACTGTGCTGAGTCAATCCTTCCAACAATCAATTCTTTGACGATTTCTTCACATGTTTCAAGCAGCCATTTCGCCTTGCTTGTGTGGACGTTCTATTTATTTCAGTCCTAAGTGATTTGTACCTTTGTGTTTAGAAATGCCCTGAAAATTTTCGTACTTCCTTCTTTCGTTGATCAGCCGAAGTATTTCTTCTGTTACCCATGGTTGGTTGGTTGGATGTTCCACGGATCATTTTGCACGATAAGTCGTAATGATGTGGAAAGAGTTCAAAAAATGGTTCAAATGGCTCTGAGCACTATGGGACTTAACATCTATGGTCATCAGTCCCCTAGAACTTAGAACTACTTAAACCTAACTAACCTAAGAACAGCGCACAACACCCAGCCATCACGAGGCAGAGAAAATCCCTGACCCCGCCGGGAATCGAACCCGGGAATGTGGAAAGAGTCATTTACATTCACATCGCAAATTGATCTGTAGATACGATTACATTCTGAACGTTGCTAAGTGTATTTCCATAAAAAAAGATATACGGATGTTAGTTAGTAATTCTTACCCACAACCTTTTGCACATTACAGTAATAGAAATTCTTCTGCGGAATAGAAGGAGCTGTCAAGAAGAAACTTTCCCAGTTTGTTATCACATTTTACCCTGCTGTCTGTTAGACATTTTATATCACTGGGTAAGTGATCAAAAATTTCTGTTGCACCATTCGACAACCTTAATGTGGAGTAATGAACGTCATTTTTCCTTCTGTTATTGGAATCATGTACATCTGTGTTCCTTTTGAACTGTAGTGAATTACGTACAACATACGTCATGAGGGAATAAATGTACTGTGAAGCTGCAGTCAGAATGCCCAGCTTCTTAAACAGATGTCTACAAGGGGACCGTGGGTGAGCACCACATATTATTCTTACAGCACGTTTATGCGCAATGAAGACTTACTTTCTTTCATCGCAGCCGCCTTCCTTGTATATATGATAGCGACAAAGCAACTGCTCAGGAAGAACTGACCACGCGAAGAGTAGATGCCTGCAGCAACTCCAGTTCCCGCACACTTTGTTGCAGGATCACCTCTACATGTGGCAACACCGTTGGAGGACTCCGTTGCGCTGATTACAGCAGTTTGTTCACACTTTACGGAAGCACTGACCTTATTCTGCTGACGTAGCACATTGGCAGCACAGCTTCAGCTGACTGATGTATCAGCACCACCATGACTGCCCTACAAATTACAACCCTTCAAGCACTCATGATGAACTGCAATAGTAAGAGGGCCTACACCACCGAATACATTACTCGTCTCAAGCGTCTACCTCCACATTTACGTGAGTACCCTGCAACTCACAATTAAGTACGGGATAGAGGGTTCACCGAACCATATTCAAGCTATTTCTCCACCTTTCCACTCTGGAGGACGGGGAGCGAGGGCGGGGGGAGGGGGGGGGGAGGACGAACACTTGAATCTTAGCGTGCGAGCTCTGGTTTCTCCTGCTGTATTTCAATGGTAATTTCTCCCTAAGTAAGTGAGTCTCAACAAAATATTTTCTCTTTCGAAGGGGAAAGCTCGTGAAAAGAATTCGTGAAAACAGGTACTGGATTCCAGACTATCATTACAGCAACTTTTCATCTAGTTTTGACCAATTCTGCCTCCTGTAGGAGTATGCGACACTTTTTTTGAACGACCAGTATAAACGCTATAGAGAGGAACAGGGAAACCACAGACTTAGGTGGAACCGTCCCTTAATGGGTTGTCTTTTTAGAATTCTCTTCCTCCGCACAGTATTACTGACCTGTGAAACAGAGTGAAACGTAACAGCACGTTTTTCATACGATTTCGAAGCTAATATGGATTGCATGATTAACTGTTATGCCATTAGGTAAGACCCACATAAGTAATTTCGACTTTTGAACTCTGTAACGTAATTTTCAACAATTTCATGTCAAAATACACACTGATATTATTTCCATCCATTGGTAAAAACTCGTACTTTCAGTTATTTTAGTTCCAATGAGGGCTTTTTATTTATGAAGAATCGAGTAACAGAAGAGATACCAAACATACTGCAATTATAATGTTTGAAACCTGTAACATCTCTGTTTATCATACTGTCAGCTTGCTAAGCTGTTGGTTAACATAACACATAATTACCTCGCAATTATTATAATTCATAAAACGAAACCAGATAAACAATGTAAACAAAGTATCTGGGCTGTTATATTATATACTGAAATTCTGCTCGCATTAAAAAATAATGTACTAATACGTGTAACAGTAAACGTAGTTTCAGTCTTATTAACATAAAGGTGATCTGTATTGTTTATTCTTATCATTTCACTTTCTTTTCCATGAAAACAAGAGCTATGTCTTTGTATCACATCCCATGCATTTCAGTTTTAACTGCCGGTCGATATTCTTTGTAACTGTCAACGACTTCTGTAATTGTAATTCGCGAATTCACTATAACCAACAATACATCAATTCTTAGCAAAAGTATACAACATCCGCGAGAAATCGTGTGGAAGGCCGAGTATGA
Source organism: Schistocerca nitens (assembly GCF_023898315.1). Classification (NCBI taxonomy): domain Eukaryota; kingdom Metazoa; phylum Arthropoda; class Insecta; order Orthoptera; family Acrididae; genus Schistocerca; species Schistocerca nitens. The sequence goes on along the minus strand of NC_064615.1, from coordinate 215,640,197 downwards.
TGTAAGATCTTGAGCACCACACTGTGACGCAATAAACTGCACACCTGGGACAATAACTGACTTTTCAAGTCTTGTGAGAACCAAGGTGTTCCCTGGTCCGTTTTTACTCAAGGAATTAACAGGAAACACCAACTGCAGTGAACCAACGAAATTAAGACAAGTTCAGGTCAACGTTCATTATTTTGAACAAAGTGGGCTACACAGCGAAATTTCAAGACCATTAATTTCAGCTACCATTCACAAAATTAACGTTTCATATAGACGTTTCCTTCGAATTAGTCTCTTTTGACTACGACAATTGGGGTTATTACTCAAAGCATTTTTGAGAAAATCAATTAGGTATTTACTCGTATTATATTGTGATGTTGACAACAATATTTATAAAAGGCTGAAAAGCAGAACACTGTTTAATTGAGGTGCCATTTTCTTTGGTTCACTGACCTCGCAGCTTAGAGAAACGGCGAAGGACAACAGTCAGGAAAGTATTACGCCTCCAGTTTCCTCTTCTAATGCTGACCTGCGAAAAATATGCAAAATTTATTTTACTACAAGAAATATACTTAAAAATGTAGATCGACATTCAAACACATCATCATAATATTTTAGAAAAAAATCTTGGAATAGTAGGCAAGGGAGGTAGAGAAGGTCATTCTAATTGTATTTGACAATTTTGCTGAATTTAGCAGCAGTCATTTAGGGGAAAAGAGTACCTGAAGGACAAAAATTCAAGTTTCTGGTTAATTGTGAAAGAAAATTCACTAACTCATCAGCTTACCACTATGCTGCACATTCCTGCTGGTCACGCGATTCTTTATCCTGCATACTCTTTCTCTTCATTCTCCTAAATAGCAGCTTCTGCAGCTCTCTTCACTTCATTTACTCGCAGCCGATCAGTAACAGTTAGAGTTGAAACTATATTCCTTCTAGTCTGTATATTTAAATTTTTCAGGACATGAATCCTAGAAATTGCATCATCACTGAAAATTATTACTGTACCCATTACGCCTATCTCAACTATGTCAGACTGACAAGTACAGTTTTCGGTATTCACTCCTCTACGCAGCTTTTGTAGGGATTCTGTAAGAGACCATGGAGACATCTTCTCAGATGATTTGTACCTGCCACATCCCTTAGTTTTGGCTTAAATGCTCCCACAACAGCAAGGAAAGCTTGTGCGTGTACTCCCTGTACACCCATTGTCTGTAGGTGATTGCTGAACGAAGTGATACGTGTATCATTCGATGCTGCTTTGAACGCGTTGCGTCGAAACCTCCGTTTGGTGTTAAATTGGTTTAGTCTCGACATTTTTGACACAGGAAACACGTACAATAAAACAAAACAACACAGCAGTAACTATGAAGCACAGGTGTTTGAAATTCCGAAGGCAAGATCTAAACAAATATATCGTATGTCCTTTGGTTGCAGCTAAGCAACAGCCTTCTAGATATTACTGTACTTACGTTCCGGTAGTCAGAGCTCTCTAGAATACAGTGTGTTTAGGATCCACATCTAAAACCTGAAAAAAGTAAGGAAAAGAAGAATACATGGCCTATTCCTACGCACAGAAGGCCGTGACACCTCCGCAACGTTATGTTCAAACTAAATTTACGAACAAACGACAAATTAAAATGTTCGTAAGCTAAACTTTTTTTGTAATCGGCATGAGATGCTCTTTTCCACAGAGCAGAATAATTTTTCAAATTTTTTGTCATTTTTCACAAGCAGGTCGCCATAAGTGACCTCGAGAAACGGCAGATTCTTATGGTCCGACACTAGAGATCAGAAATGAGCTCCCTATACTTCATTTAAACTCGCCAACGAGTCCTGTGACGCCATGTACGAACTCGCTGTCTCCGTGTGCCCGTAGAATCGATTTGTGAGTCTCCGCCGCAGTTCACTTGTCGCTTGAGTCTCTAGTCGGGTACAAATGGAGTCGACTCGCTCAGAAAGGAAAGCGAGTACACGAGTTGGCAAGCATAACCGCGGATTCGTGGCATTCCCGCTACACACGCAACCGTTTTCAAAAAATTTCCACCATTAAACTGTAAATTACCGTTCACTTATTTCACACAATCATAATTTCGGCTTTACAGCCATTCTGAAATGCAAGTTGAAATTCCACAAAGTGACCGACCTGCCTAAATGAAAGAAACAACCACTGGAAATGACGATTATTATTCACCAATACAATAAATGATCGGTTAACAGTGAATATTGTTATGTTTATTCAGACTTTTTCGAGAACTGCTGTAAATTTATCTTAATATGTAATATCTATTCAGAGAATGACTAACAATAACGTTTACATTTACACACTTTTGAGGCGTTACCGGGACTCTAACGACAATGCCGCAAAACGTGACATGATGATGAAGTGGAATCTCTCAATGGTGATTAATTATTAAAATAAATTACAGAAATGAATGAAAAGCTACACAATTCGCTGTTAGCACATAAACGCAGGTTGCCATAACCAAATGCATATAGAAATAGTGCAAGGGTCCTAATAGGGACGTTGCTCTGTGCCAAGTTTGAAGCAGCACATATGATCGCTCTTGGGGGTGGTGAAATGAACAAGAATATGACCATTTTTTTGCACTGGACGAAATCTTTATGGTTTTCATCTGAAGCATGGACTCGCGCCCGGGTTCCCGGGTTCGATTCCCGGCGGGGTCAGGGATTTTTCTCCGCCTCGTGATGACTGGGAGTTGTGTGATGTCCTTAGGTTAGTTAGGTTTAAGTAGTTCTAAGTTCTAGGGGACTGATGACCATAGATGTTAAGTCCCATAGTGCTTAGAGCCATTTGAAGCATGGACTACTGCGTGAAACTCATTCCATATATCACTCCTTATCTAATGAAAAACGTTTACAATTGTCTATTTTGCAACAATTGATTTTTGTTTTACACCATCCACAGTCTGACAAACACAACTTCGTTAAAGGCCATCTTATCCCAATCATCCGTCATTTCCCTTTTTCATTTCCACGTTGCAACGGCAAGATCGCGTGCTCGTCTTCCGTACTAACAGTAAGTTACGAATAGCTTTACACTCCGTAAGAGAGAACGAGGCGACGAGTATGAAGCGACCGTAGCGCCACAATTCCCGGATTCGTCATACTCGCGGAAGTACAGCGGGAACGAAGGAAGCCCGTTAGCACTGACGTAACAGTGGCGCCTTGATTTATTAATTGTGCAACCTGCAACATTTCACTCGTAATAGCTCCGTTTCCGATCACTACCCGACACCTACGAACGAGAAAACGGCGAAGTTGCTCGGCTGTTCGCATGCTGCGGTTGTGAGTTTGGTCGGATGAATAACCTTTCTTGCAGCATCAGGTCCATGGACGCGTCAAATTCACGCCACGAGAATCGTTGGTTTGTTGCATTTCAAATTTGGACTAACATCCTATTAATCAGGATGTCATAGGGTGGCTGCATAGAGATTCCTTGAGTATTAACTGATTCTATTCTAGTCGGCTCTGCAGAAATCGTCGTCGTAGTCGTCGTCGTCGTCATCGCCATCATCGTCATCATCTCCTCCTTGCAATCACCTTTTCCGGTCTCTGTCATCCATCATCTGTTACGATGCAGTCGGCCGATAAGTCATTGCAATTTTTGGCAGTGTATTTTCTATCATTCTATCACGATCCTTCCATTCTATTCTCTCCTATCTTCTCATTAAATCAAAAGATTTTTAAATTTGGTCTTATTGTTTAACTCTTTGTTTTAGCCAGTGTAAATGGTTCAAATGGCTCTGAGCACTATGGAACTTAATTTCTGAGGTCATCAGTCCCCTAGAACTTAGAACTTTTTAAACCTAACTAACCTAAGGACATCACACACATCCATGCCCGAGGCAGGATTCGAACCTGCGACCGTAGCGGTCACGCGGTTCCAGACTGTAGCGCCTAGAACCGCTCGGCCACCCCAACCGGCTTAGCCAGTTTATTACAGCCTCTTACGTACCGCATGAGCTTCATCTCTGCTGCCTCTATATGTTATTTTTCTTTTTTTTATTATTGTCCGTGATTGGGAACCATATACATGAGTAGGTATAGCCGTAAGTTAATTCAATCATTTGTTTCTTTTCTTGTTTTTCTTCACAAATTTCTTCCAGTTGTTCCGCAGATAGCTTGACTTTATTACCCTCCTTCTCAAAGGCTTTGAATTTGTTAAAACTCATTTATTACTGTTTTCGACCTGATTGTATTCTTTTCTGGGAGAGCCATTATCTTTATCTTATTTGCAGATATAGTTAAGCTGTAACATATTTCGTTTTGGGTCAATCTGTATACTGCTCTTTGTAAATAATCTTCTGTTTCCTGTATCTAGTCATCAGCATATATATCGGAGTAGATCCTATTTTAATGTCTAACTGTAATTCGTCTTTCACTTCATAACAAGGTCTTTTGACCTTATCAAAGGCTTTCTCAAAATTCTAAGCCAAATTTCCTACGTTTTTCTATAATTTGTCTTATTATAAATGTGTTATCAATACACAAACATCTTTTCTGAAGCCTGATTGTAGTCCTGAGATTATTACATCAATAATAGTTTGTAGCCTTTATGAATTTTCCCATAAATTTTATTTCCTGCATTTAGTAAACTTATTCCTCTATAATTTCCTGTGTCTTTTCTATTGATCTTTTTTAAATATAGAAATAACTAGCCACAATATTCCAATGGCTCATCTCGTCGAAAGCTTCAGGTGAGAATGTTTTCGCAAGAACCTTTTCGTACGCTTTTTCATACGCCGCAGATGACGAGAAGCGCGTTCCCCGAGAAATCGTCGCCGCTGCCCCTCCTAACGTAAGTGAAGATACAGCGCCCCAGTGCCGAAAGTTGACAAAGCGTTGTATCGCTGTCGAGTACCAGCGTCGATGCAGAAGCCCGCTGAGTGAACGACCCTTGTTTCTTAATCTATACGTTTTATAAAACTCGTTGTACGTATGTGTGTATGTTCCGCATCTCCTCCTAAAACACTGTAGTATAAATAGTATAAATAGTATAAATATCACTTACAAAGTCTTCTAGGTTGTTGGGCTGCATCATACAGGGCGGGCCCGGACGATTGGATACGATTGGAAGTGAATGTTTGCATACAAACGCAACTCCGTGACGGGCACACCACGTGTACACCCGCGACGTGATCCACAACGGTTCAGAACGTAGTGCGGGCTGTGTCAGTGTGAGTGGAGCAGTGCAAAAGGAACGATGGTACTCAAAGTGGAGCAGCGGGTGTTCGTGGTGGAAAGTTACATGGCAGCAAAGTCGTGAAAACGTTGTGGTCAGTTGTTTGCTATGAAGATTAATGGTATTAAAGTGTCAGCAAAGAGTGCGGTGCAACGCTTAATCCGAAAATGACGTCACACAGGATCTGTTCTGAACAACTCAAAAAACATTTGGAAACGTGCCCGCACACCAGAAAATGTGACTGCAGTTCACCAGAAAATGCTTCAGTGTCCTACCAAATCAACTGTATTTCGTTTCCTCTGCTGTATTCCTTTGTACATTGGAACTCTGTTCTCCAGGCCACTTTTATTTGCCCCATCCTGTATTTCTTCTAAACGATCCTGCCCATAGACAAGACTTATAAGCGAAATATTAATTATGCTAAGTAGTAATGACGAGGAACCACCTCCTCACTCTTTCAAGTTACCGTTTGCTTCTGCGATCACTGACCGCGTAAGCAGAATTCTAAGGAAAAATGGTATTCAGGCCTCTTTCTTTAGTCAGAAAAAAATAAAGGACTTTTTTCGGCGAAAAACGAATGCACCTGATTGCCTCCAAACTGCGAACGTCTATGAAATGATGTGTGGCTGCGGCAAAGTGTATATAGCCGAAAAGGGAAGGGCTGTTACCGAACGTATTAAAGGACACGAACGCCAGACGCAGCTAACAGTGTGAAGTTGGCGGTAGCGGCACATCCCACTGGCCTTATAGTACTTTCAGCAACGTACGTGGGCTGACTAACGAATCCAACATTTATAGAATAAAAGTCCGAGAAGGGATTGCAATTTCAAAAAGCGCGTAACTTCAATAGAGAGGACGGCTACAGGCTTGCAGCACCTCGGCACCCCGCGTCAAGGAAGTGAATAAGCGGCCTCGGCGTGCGAGAAATACAGCGTCCTGTGAACCACCTCTATGGACAATAATATTTTTGATAAACATTTCGTCTCTGTTGCTCTCGTCGTTTCACTTCTAGCTAATGATAACGGTCCACCAAAAACAGCATGAGGAATTTTAACTAACAATTCTTCTCCAACGTTAACTACGGGAAAATAGCTTTCTAACCAATGACGATGGCCCACCAATGGCAGCCACAAGAAATTTGGCCAATAACTCCCTTCTTAAGCTTTAGCGCGGGAATATTACTTACTATCCAAGGACGGTGGCCCTCCAAAGGTAGCCACAATAATTTTACCCAATTACTTCTCCAGCCAAGTGGACATCGCAGAATCCCGAAGAACATCCCAGCAGAGGGGTCGTACGTCGACAGTTTAGAAGAAATATGACGCGGCCTAACAACCGAGAAGATTTTAACTTCAGTGACAACGGTCACGAAAGTCTTCAGACTTACATATCACTCTGGAAAGAATCGCTTTAGGGATAGGAACCACCTACCTACCAAAGAGGTGGAGGTCAAAACGAAGTTTATTCCATGACGCACAAATACCCAGAATTTGTTCATCCAGTACTTGAGGATGAGAGCACTTAGTCAATTGTAACACGCTATACAGATGATACCAAACCTTTAAGAAACTCTTTCTCGCCGACAACGCCACAAAATGAAGGAAGGAAAATAGTTGACCGCTTACTACATTTTCGCTGTTCATGCAGAAAAATGTCGCATAGGGCGTGACATTTCAATTTACAACTCCTTTAACACTAACTGTACTCGTAAAACATTTTGCAGACAATATTCATATGCACAACTGAATGTACCAGGAAAATTAAATAATTGTTCGACACTTATTACAGTTGATATGACGTTATCAGTATTGAGCTGCGTGAAAATTAAACTGCAAGGCGAAATGCGAAAGAGATACAGATGAAATATGTGTACAAACTTGTGTACGCGAAATACATGTGACATGCACGTAAGCAGGCAAAGCCTCGGGTAAAAAGCTCCTCATAAACCCCTGGATCTATTTCAGCCAAATTTTGTGAACCTGATATTTACTGCCTGGAAGAAAGTGCGTCGGAATACGAACCAGCAATCTTCTATTAAGGTGGTGTTGATCACTTGGAGAGAGAGAAGGGCTAGGAGAAGATGGACAGGAAGAAGTAGAATTGGACAGAGAAAGGGTAGGGGAAGAAATGAACAGAGAGAGAGAGAGATGATAAGATGAACGGGGAGAGGAGGAGGAGCAAAAGGACAGAGAGAGAGGGACAAGAGGGGAGAGAAAGAGAGAGCGGGGAGGAGGAGATGGACGGAGGGAGGGGCAGAGAGACAGCCGGGAGGAAATGTACAGAGAGATAGGGCTAGCAAGAGCCAAGCAGTGAAGGGGGGGGGGGGGGGTGCAAGAGATGTACAGAGAAGATGGATTAATAGAAGACTGGAATAACTACATAGCCCAGCAATGCCGGGTATTCATCCAGATAAAGCGAATTACAATTCACTTACGGGGTAGCCCTTGTCTCTATTTCCAATGTCTTCCAGTCTCTTTTCATTGATTATACTAGTTAACAAATTTAAAATTTTTTTCTGCATCTGGTTTGTAAATGGGTAGATGTACCTAATTTTGGAGTGCTGAATATATTGGTAAAATCAGTTTTTCTCTATGACGTCACATTTCCTAGATACATAGCAGAATAAAAAATGGTAATAGCGAAAATTGACACAATTAAGTCAAACGAAAATGCACATTCAGAACGTTTGAAATAAATACTATTTTGTATGTTTATGTGGCCATGATACCAATAAAAGGTCCAAATTAGTTTAGAAGATATTTTCACCTTTAATCGTCTTTCGTTTTTGAAAAATACGACGACGGAGCTCTTCTCTTGTTTGCCGTTTTATCACTCTCCCTAACAAGAACCCAGCAGTCACCCATCATCGAAGGTTTCCAATGGCCTTGCTAACGGAGTTCCATTGTAATAATGTCTTGGTGAAAGCGCTCATCGCCTAGGGCTCCCAAATTTACCGAGAAGAAATCAAGGTGAGAATGTAAAAAGTGAATTTTAGGCGACATTCTACACCCCATGTTCTTATACTTGTCCAACAAATAATTCCCAATGGTAACATAGTTTTTGTCTTTTCTGTTAGACAAAAAGCTCTTCACAATTGCTTTAAAAGAAGACCAAGCAGCTATTTGGATACCTGTGAGTTTGGTATCAAAGGTTGGATCTTTCAGAAATTTTCTTATTTGTGGTCCAACAAATATACCCTCTTTCAACTTTCCATCACTTAATTTGGGAAACTTTTCTTTTATGTGATTGAAGGCGTCACCTTCTTTATCCTGAGCTTTTAGAAAGTTCTTGATAAAGCCCAACTTGATATGAAGGGGAGGCAAAATGATTTTATCGGTCTCAACGAATGGGGTATCGTTCACATTTACGTTTCCAGGAACATATGACTTCCATATAGGCCATTCCTTGACTGTACAGTGGTTCTTGGTGTCACGGGTGTCCCAAAGGCACAAAAAGCAGCAGTATTTCGTGAATCCAGTCTGTAAACCTGTAAGGAGTGCAACAACTACTGAATCACAGAAAAGCTGCCATTCATGATCCTTATATTTGATTAATAGAGTTGAGGCGAAGTGTCATGATATTGAGGCAGCACTCTTCCACATGTTTAATACTTTCTGATTCATTTGACGTGGTGTTTGGTTCCGTGGCTTTCAAGTTACAGACGGGAATAGGCAACCCCTCATCATTGGGCACAGCCAAATGCACTGAAGATACATTTGGATATTTTATTTTATGTCTAGTTTTGCTTGAATGTCCCGAAATAATTGTAAGACAGAAGTAACAGTCTGAATAATGATCATTAGGCTCACACCACACCATCGGAACAGCGAATGGCATGGCTCGGCGTTTTCCTTTCAGCCACTCGGTTAAGATTGTAGTGCATGTTATGCAGGCAATATGAGGCGCAAAATTTTTATCTTGATCACCAACAGGACAATCAAAATACAATTTATATGCCTTCTCAACCAAATCAGCGATTGGTTTTCTTTGGGCTTTTATAGTGAATTTCCAACACACATAACAAAAGCTGTCGGAGTGGTTTGGACAGCAACGAAATTTACTAGTTGCCATTTTTCTTAGTGTAAGTTTTAAACACAAAAAGTTTGCACTATATTTCACAGGAAACACTCACTGAGGATCTTTTTCACACCACTGGACTACCACACCAACCATTTACTGACGATTTGTAGATCTTCTGGCTCTCCTCTGCAAATCAAAAACAAACAATTAAACATCAAAACAGAAGAAAAGAAAAAAGCGAAATACTGAATGCGAAAAATAAAAAACCTTTAAAAACTCCAAAATGATACGTGCTAGAACATTTTGAAAGGTATATTGGGATTCTACATACCGAAATACATACTAGTTGATGTATCACATCCCAGATGCAAAATGGCTGTTGACTAGTGTTACTTTAAGACTCAGTCCCAACAACAAAACGCTGGGGCAACTGCATGTGTCTCATCACACATCATTCTGTGTGCTCCCTCATTTGCAAATTTCTCAGGTTGTAATAATCGCGTGTGGAGATGATGCTCAATCCATGGAGCGAGTGTTAGTTCAATTACATTTTCCCGCATTGGAAAGGAATTTTGTAAACGCCGGGCTTATTCAATCGTAGATCAACTTTCACCAAGCCATGGAGTGGAGGAAATACGGGTTTGATGTTTTATCGTTTTAAAATTCTTCCTATCTCTGAAAAAACACTCAAATCGCATTGAAGGAAAGCATCTGATCTAAATATATCGTATACTGCTTCCGGCGAAGATCTAAATGTCAACGCACGATGGGCATGTTGGTCAGTGTAAGTATTCTCCTTGAACACGAGACTGAGGCGTTCTAGTTGGTTGCAGCTCTTGTGTCAAGTTTTCCGCGCCCGAGTTCGCGCAAGCCTTCCTTGCCAACGTCCACAGAAAGGATAACTGTACAACGCATACGGACCGGTCTCTATACGCAACAAGTTGGAATCCACTTTACCAACACTCGGGGGTCCTGCTTTCGAGTACTCGATAGTTATTGAACGTTTACGCCAGCTTTCACCACCGGGGTCCTGTAACTTTACTTGCGTTAGAGGACAGCAGCGACAATTTCTGACACACGCGCGGATGGTTTTCTGCGTCGTTCATGATATGAACCATTTCCGGCAGACCACCAAAGAGCGTTCTCACCCCAAGACTGCGGCCAGATGGACCTTCGACATACTGTGTGTAGATGATTGCATGATACGGCTGCAGATCTGACAAGAAGGTCATCAGGTGATCATAATGTTACGGCTCATAAATGTAGCTTAAACAGTGGCGCGCACTCGACTCAGCACTCCTTGTTGGAATGTTTACCAACACCCGTTCCCCCCTCTTCCCCCATGTTTTTCCTCCGACTTCTTAGATTCAATGTAGTCAATGTTTACCTGGTACATAACCCCCATTATGTACCTAGTATTGTCATAAGTCATCACTGCACTCGCGTTTTCAAGAGCTTTCGAATGTCGTAAAAAATTACATTGTTCTACTTAAAGATACGTTTGTTTCAAATGGTTGATGCAAGAGTTAGTTCTCTCACGCGGTGCCGGCCGTTGTGGTCGAGCTGTAGGGAAGCAGCCTACTCACGCTGTCGTAAATTCACATCAGTCTTTCCATTGTGTGCCAGCCAGTCCGCTGTAACTAGCTCTGACGTCATATATGTTGCGCAATACTTTAAAAATCAAGTAAATAACCTAAAACATTTCTAGCATGTCAGGAGTAATACTAAATTAATGTGTGTTAAATATCAGTTCGATAACTTTAGCCATTTTCGAAATTTGGACGTTTTCTGTAAAAATCATTGGCGCAACAGAAAAGAGCTAGAGAATTCAAAAGTTATAATTAGATTCATTTTTCACAATTATTTAATAAAAACAGTACTTTGGATTTCACAAATTAAAATTTTAGTGGAAATTCATGATTTTCTGGTTTTCGTCTCAAAACTTAAGGAAGCAAGATAGATTAAGTAGGCTAATAAATAAGGCTAGGATGTTTATATTTAAGTAGGTTGGAGATCCGCTATAACTATGAAGATGCGAAAAGTTTCATTTGAATACCTATAAAACTATAGCGATAGCTTATCTCCAAAGGGCCAGTTCAGAGCTCGTCTACTGCATGCAGTTTAATTAAATTAATTCTCTCGCCCAAAATATTTAACGTAGCCACGTCAAAATTTTATTATCAATACTTACCTGCGTGCTGAATGCACATTTAAATTAAGAGCTTCATCGGCCATCAGCAAGAGAAGCTATGATTTATTCGGTAACTTAATGTGGTGCATTACTAGCCCAGCGGCTAGTCGGGAGAGCCGATTTGATCAGGCATTCCCTTAGCCGTCCGCACCGCGGCTTTATATATAGGAACGCTGCGCGAAGAAGGAAGGCCCCAGTTCTCTCCAGACGCTGAATAGCACGTGATCTGTGTCGGGAGTCGCGTCGCGTCGCGTCGGTATCATTGCTACAAACAGCCTCGGATGCCGTATTAAGTTACTCGGGATACGCGTAACCATGAAATCTGTTGTGTCTAGCTCATAAAGCATAGACACAATGAGGTAGCTAGGTGCACGCTAAACTAACGCAGACGGGCTTGAAGTTCTGGAACATGAGACCTATTAATGAATAAGAAGAAAAGTACGTAGATGTTACTTAACTTTTATTCTCTTGTTGGAATACATCTCTTGAATAGTAGTAAGCTATAAGCACTGATACAAATGGCGCCTTGCTAGGTAGTAGCTATGGACTAAGCTGAAGGCTATTCTATCTGTCTCTCGGCAAATGAGAGGAAGGCGTCGTACTTCTGGTCGCAAGCAATGTCGTCCGTACAACTGGGGCGAGGTCATGTCCGTGTCTTGTGACCTGCCATGTGGTGGCGCTAGGTTTGCGATTACACAGTGGCGACACGCGGGTCCGACATGTACTACAGGACCGCGGCCGATTTAAGTTACCACCTAGCAAGTGTGGTGTCTGGCGGTGACACCACATTCCTCCCCCGCAAATCGGCGAACGGTCGTGAGATAAGGCTTCCGCCCGCCGTGGGGAGGACCCCATGTTGACGTATGCGATGAGGTGGGGAGCCTAACAACAGGCGAGGCTGTGCCACCCGCACCCGGCCATTCGGTCCGAGGGGAGCTAGGAAACGCCTGCAAACCTAGTCCAGGGTGCACGTCAACATGCGGTGTATGCGCACGTAATGATACAAGAGGGGCCGAAGGGTCGACCTCCATGTGGTCGGAGCACCCGACGGGCGAAGACGACATCTGGTCCGGAGCGGGCAAAAGGTCCATGGTGGAGGACGGCTGGTCACGGGAAGCGAGCGGCGGCGCGTGACCCAGGGAGGCGCCAGGCGGCTGCAGCGAAGCGTCCCCTGCGGGCGGCGCCGGCGGCAGCTGCGGCGGCGGCGCGACGCCATGAGGCAAAATGGAAGGCAGCGTCGGTAACACCTGGGGATGAGGCGAGCCAGTAGATGGGTCCCCAAGGCGCTGACCTGACGGCACCGTCGCTGAAAGCAGACGGGGAGCGGCAGAACCCAGGCGACGGCAGAGGCGCAGCTGATTGAGATGCCGACGCACCTCACCAGAGGCCCCCAAGACCAAATACATCGCGCGGCCGAGGCAGCGAAGAATGCGCCCTGCGAGCCAACGCCGTGAACCGCGATAGTTGCGATAATAGACAACGTCGCCTGGAGCAAAAACCGGAGTCTGCCGCTGCACAGGAACCTGATGCGGCGGATGCAGCAAAGACATCAGGGTGCGAGGAGATCGACCATGGAGCAATTCAGCCGGCGAGCGACCATCACGAGGCTGAGAGCGATATGAAGACAAAAAGAGCAACAAAGCGTCCTCCCGAGAATGCGACTCTTTCAACTTCAACATCTGTGACTTGAAAGTCCGGACCAATCGTTCAGCGGCACCGTTTGACTGAGGCGAAAACGGCGCGGACGTCAGATGTTGAATACCATTGGCCTTGCAGAATGACTGAAATTCTGCGGACATGAATTGTGGGCCATTGTCGGAAACAATAGTCTGCGGAAGACCCTCAATGCAAAAGATAGCAGACAAGGCTTGGATTGTGGCAGAAGACGTCGTGGAAGACATCCGGACAACAAAAGGAAAATTACTGAAAGCATCGACCACAACCAACCATCGAGCATTCCAGAATGGACCAGCAAAATCGATGTGCAAGCGTTGCCAAGGGGAAGTGGCTTTCGGCCATGCAAAGAATTTCCGCGGCGGTGCGGATTGTTGTTCGGCACACGCCACGCAAGAGGAGCACATATTTGTAATCGCAGCATCGATTCCGAACCAAGTACAGTGCTGACGAGCAAGTTGTTTCGTACGCACTATACCCCAATGTCCTTGGTGAAGAAGCTTTAAGACAGAGGACTGTAACGAACGTGGGACTACGACTCGGGATTGATCATTATCGGAACGCAACAACAAAACACCACGTCGTACAAAAAGTCTCTCCTTGTGAGCAAAAAAACGGCGAACCAAAGGATCTGCGATCCGTGACTTTGACAAGGGCCATTGCGTAGCAACAAAACGCAAAACAGTAGCAAGGACAGGGTCAGCAGCTGTGGCTGTAGCTACACGACGAAAATCAATCGGAAACGATGCGACCACGTCATCGGCTTCCGAATCAATGAACATGCAAGCAAGTTCGGAAGAATCGAATGCTTTATCCTCAGCAACAGGCAAACGGGACAACGCATCAGCGTTTCCGTGCTGAGCAGTGGACCGATACAAGATATCGTAGCGGTACTGTGAGAGAAAAAGTGACCAGCGAATGAATTTCTGCGCTGTACGTGGAGGTACAGGCTTGTTCGGATGAAAAAGCGATGTCAACGGTTTGTGGTCTGTGATGATGGTAAAGTGACGACCATACAAGAAGTCATGGAACTTGGTAACACCAAACACGAGAGCTAAAGCTTCCTTCTCTATCTGTGAATAATTTCTTTGCGCAGATGAGAGCAATTTGGACGCAAAGGCAATAGGGCGATCATGCGAGCCATCTTTGTGCGCAAGCACAGCACCGATCCCGAAATCCGATGCATCTACCATCAACAAAAGGGGTTTCTGGGGATCGAATGGCGTAAGGCAAGTATTTGAAAGTAACGCCGATTTCAACTGGCGAAAGGCGCGTTCGCATTCCGCCGTCCAGACGAACGGAACACCGTTACGGCGTAAGCGATGAAGCGGAGCTGAAATGGAAGAAGCATTGCGCAGAAATTTATGATAATAATTTATTTTACCCAGCACACTCTGTAGCTGTTTTAAATTCTGCGGAGCAGGTAAATCCTGTATGTCACGGAGGTGCTCTGGACTCGGATGTATACCTTGGGCATTGATGACATGCCCCAGGTAGGGTAAGTCCCGAGCAAAAAACACACATTTGTCCTTCCTCAAGCGAAGACCATTTTGACGCAAGACCTGAAATAATGTTCGGAGATTTTGCAAATGTTCGGCTTCTGTCTTTCCTGAGATTACAATATCGTCCATATAGTTCGCAGCAGTAGGGACCGACGCACACACAGTTTGTAAATATTGCTGAAACAAAGCAGGGGCGGATGCACACCCGAACGGTAGTCTCTTGAAGCGATACAAGCCAAGATGCGTGTTAACCACTAAGACGCGCTGGGATTCGTCGTCCACAGGTATTTGCAAGTACGCATCTGCTAGGTCCAATTTGGAAAAATATTTTCCCGGGCACAGTTTGTCAAAAAGAGCTTCCGGGCGGGGCAAAGGAAAAGTGGCAGTCACTAGTTGTGGATTCACAGTGGCCTTGAAGTCCACACAAAGTCTCAGTTTTCCGGAAGGTTTTGGCAAAATTACTAAGGGTGAGGCCCAGAGAGAAGCCTGCACACGTTCAATTACACCTTGAGATTCTAAATCGGCTAATGTTCTTGCGACCTCATCACGCAATGCGTGGGGAACAGTGCGCACTCTGAAAAATTTCGGTTGCGCGTTGTCTTTCAATTCCAAATGTGCAGCATAGTTCTTAGCGCAACCAAGGCCCGGTGCAAAAATGTCTGCAAATTCCTCACAAAGACTAGAAACACTGGCGGAAGGCACAGTCTGATTCACTGATAGGACCTGATTTACTATAGACAAATTAAACAATTGAAACAAATCTAAACCAAACAAGTTCACTGCACTAGCAGAACGAAGAACGTAAAATGACACAAGTTTTGTTTGTCCCCTGTATGTTGCAATAAGGCTGCACTGTCCTAACACAGGTATATGCTGTCCTGAGTAACTAGTTAACATTTGCGGCACGCAATGGCGGTTTGCCCAGTTGTTTGTACGTGTCGTGATTGAGCAATGAAACTGCAGCTCCGGTATCGAGCTGGAATGGTATCACTTTGCCTTCAAAGTCTAAGTCTACAAAAAGTTTATTGTCCTGCTGAGCACAAGAGCGACTGTCACGTGCAATTTGAACAGACACTGGTACAGCAGCACTTGCGACTTTACGGGAGTTGCGGCGACGTCGACGCACTCTGTTTGTGGGACGAACACAGTCACTGTTAGCTAAAGTGTCACTGGACGGGTGGGAATGAACTGCATGAATGTCCATGGGCGAAGGTCCACGAGCCCGATTGTCCTGGGTTCGATTCCGGCGCGAAGCAAAAGGCCTGGAATTATTGTGATTGTCTGATCTAAGCTTTTTCTGGCAAACACTTTGAACATGTCCCGTCTTGTGACAGTAAAAGCAAATAGCTTGGCGTGACGGGCAATTTTCACGCGAATGTCTAGTTGCACACCGCGGGCATGATTTCACTGCATTTGCTGGCTTACGCGGCGCACGTGTTTGCAAGGTAGGCTGCGACGGGCGCGAGGGCCGCTTAGCGTCCCGTGCAGCGGGCCCGGCGGGCCGGTTAATGTGACACACTGCTGGCGAAGTTTCAAATGAGTCCTGAGCAAAGTCAAGTGTGTCTTGCCTATCCAATATGTCTATTACTTGTTGAAGGGAGGGATTTACTAGTCTCAAAATCTGTTCCCTTATGCGAACATCAGAAACGTTCTGTGCTATTGCATCACGCACCATAGTATCTGAATAAGGGAGGCCACAGTCACATTCAAAGGCACACTCCCTAGTAAGTCCTTGCAAAGTTGCAACCCACTCCCTATTAGTCTGACCGGCCGTACGTTTTGTACGAAAGAACGTATACCGTCGTGCCACTACATTAACTGTTTCTTTGAAATAGGCATCTAAAGCAGACAAAATTTCGTCGTAGGACAGAGTTGCTACGTCGCGTCGGGGAAACAACTTCACTATCACACGGTAGGTAGACACACCTACACAAGAAAGCAAAAACGGCTGCCGCTCTTTACCTTGAATTCTGTATGCTGCTAGGTGAAAGTTGAACTGGCGAGACCACTCTTGCCAGGTCTCTTCGGCCGCCACGTATGGCCGAAAGGGAGGTGCAACAGCGTTTTGTGGCAGCGGTAGCGAAGAAGCAGCGGCTGCCGCATCGTTTTGCAGCGCACGTTGACCCTGGACGAGCTGTCCAAGGGCTTCCAATAACGCCTGCGTCTGCTGATTCTGCAAGCGAAAAAATTCGGACAGTACATCTGGAGATTGTGGCGAAGCCATGACACAAATGAATTAATACAAACTCTTTTGCTCGTCGCCAAATAATGTTGTGTCTAGCTCATAAAGCATAGACACAATGAGGTAGCTAGGTGCACGCTAAACTAACGCAGACGGGCTTGAAGTTCTGGAACATGAGACCTATTAATGAATAAGAAGAAAAGTACGTAGATGTTACTTAACTTTTATTCTCTTGTTGGAATACATCTCTTGAATAGTAGTAAGCTATAAGCACTGATACAAATGGCGCCTTGCTAGGTAGTAGCTATGGACTAAGCTGAAGGCTATTCTATCTGTCTCTCGGCAAATGAGAGGAAGGCGTCGTACTTCTGGTCGCAAGCAATGTCGTCCGTACAACTGGGGCGAGGTCATGTCCGTGTCTTGTGACCTGCCATGTGGTGGCGCTAGGTTTGCGATTACACAGTGGCGACACGCGGGTCCGACATGTACTACAGGACCGCGGCCGATTTAAGTTACCACCTAGCAAGTGTGGTGTCTGGCGGTGACACCACAAAATCATTTTCGAGTGAAGTGTCAATTCTGGGATGATTTTCATTATCTAGCTTCAGTTTGCGTATTGTCGTATTTTCACGTGCCGCCGCGGGACAAACATTCTACCATTATTTAGCGTGGCGTTTGATGAACCTAATCATCAAATTATGGCGAGCATTCATTTAAATATTTAATTTGGACAGTATAGTGGCATCAGCGCATTAGACTCTGAACTGCTCTGTTAGTTAGATTGTGTGGATTCTTTTGTTTTCATCTGTGACTTTCAGAATACAGGACTTTTTTTCTCACGACCGTTTTTGATTATAAATCCCGGACAATCTCCTAAATTCCTCAGAGCTATAAGCTGTAACTATAAGTGTTTCTCAGATGAAGTGGGCACTAGGAATTCTAATTACAGGCTTCACGTTTTGCTAATCACTTTCTGGTTGCCAATATTGTAGTTAGAAAGCCAGTGTTGAGAACGGCGAAAGACAGCATAAATAACATTCTAAATAATAGGAAATGAAGTGTTTCTACATGCAAACATTTATGCAACATTAAACAATTAAATCCTCCCGCCGCCCCACAGAGCGGTTCTAGGCGCTTCAGTCCGGAACCGCGCGCCTGCTGCGGTTGCAGGTTCGAATCCTGCCTCGGGCATGGATGTGTGTGATGCCCATAGGTTAGTTAGATTTAAGTAGTTCTAAGTCTAGTGGACTGATGACCTCAGATGTTAAGTCCCATAGTGATTAGAACCATTTGAACCATTTTCTATCATGCGGCAACAGTCAGTAACTGCTGCTAATTGCTGCGAAACATACTGAAGCTTAAAATATGTGTCCTGTCGACAGGGTGTCTCTCGGATTGGGGGAGTGGCGATCTTTAAGAAAATCGGCTATGTCATTTTCAGATGAAACATATCGACGTTATCCTTAAACGATCCAAGGAAATCACGGAAAAGCTAGATCTGGATGACATGATGGGGATGTGAAATGTTATCCTCCAAAACGAGTGTCCCATGACTAGTGTGCTCCCTCGCTAGGTCCCTGAAGTTTGAGATCACGAAGGAAGACCAACTGGTACCACCAAAAAGAAAGATCTACAACCGCTGTATAAACCCTACGCTCATATACACCGGGTATTACACAATCCGTATCACAGGCTTCCAGGTGTTGAGGAAGGTACTTAAAAGATGTTTTCGCAGGGTACCTAGGCCTGGAAATGTACCGTTCGGATGTAAAATGAGTTTGAAGAACGGATCATTTTCAAATCCCCTGCTTCACGGTACGCACACAGCGGAGACAGTGTGCGCTCTACAGGAGCTGTTCCACGTGGAAACCCTGTTGTTCTTTGCACATGATATATCTGCGACACATGCTTTCATACACAAGTGCTACAAACCCCGGAATACGCTGAGTAATCTCTGTTGCCATCAGATCTCGTACAATGAGATCATCTGATTTTACACCACACACAAGACACTTCATATGGGCCCACAAGAAAAAGTCATGAGCAGTTAACCTTGTCGACTGTAATGGCCAAGGAGTTGGTCCACCAAGACTTATCCGCCCTTCAACGTACATTTAATTGGGATGTACGCGGAAACCACAAGCAATATGCGCGGATGTGGAATCATCTCGGAACCACATTTGCTGACGGAATCAGTGGCAACTCATCCAATATCTCCACCAGTACGTCTGGTCTTCTTCTCAGTTCGCGTGCGTACCGTGAATTAGTAAATTTGGAAGTGATCCGATTTTCAAAGTTATTTTACTTCCATTTTCGGTCATGGGCTCCTTGTCGAAACTTTATTTACTAAGCCCTTCTACAACTCCAAGAACCCTGTAATAAGAATTGTCAAACACACTCCAGTTCAAAGTACACAGTGCGGAATTGATCACTAGATGCAACAAGAGGCGGACCGCCAGTATAAAAGGAAGCAGGGAGTTCTGCGTTGTCAGTAGGGTAACAGTAACACGGCAGATGCGTCGGTCAGTCACTTCGAACGTGGACTAGTTATTGGACGTCATCTGAGTAAAAATCCATCAGGGACGTCTCATCCCTTCCAAAGCTACTCAAAACGACTGCTGTTGATGTGATTCTAAAGTGGAAACACGAAAGATAAGCAGATCTCACGTAGTGATGGACAGGAACCGTCCAACAAGGCGGAGCATGAATGTAAAAAGTCGCAAGAAATTAGCGGAAGGAATTACTGGTCAGTTACAAAGTGCTACAAGCGGTCTACCTAGCGCAATGACTCTACGTAGGATACAACGGTTGAGCAGCTTCTCATAAGCCACACATTTCTGAAACCATTCCTAAGCGGCACAACTGGACAGTAGATGACTGGAAATGAGTGATCTGGAGTAATGAAGTATCCTATAGCTGTGGCAGTCCGATAGATGGGTTTGGGTTTGGGAAACGCCTGGAAAGCTTTACCTGCTGACATGTGTAGGGCCAACAATGAAGGATGGAGGATGTGCTGTTACGGTGTTAGTGTGTGGTCTCCTTATTGCACTAAAGGAAATACTAAATGTCGAAGTATATGAACAGATTTTACAGCGTAGTGTGCTGTGTAGAGTAGATGAACAGTTCGGAGATGATGATCGTGTCAGGATGACAATGCGCTCTGTCACAAAGCAGCATGTGTGTGGACGATAACATTCCTGAATGGAACACCTTTGGAATAAGCCAGAAAGTCGACTACGCTCCAATGTCCAGTATCCAACATAACTACTACTTCCCTGGTTTCGGCCCTTGCAGAATGGGCTGTCATTCCTGCACAGTCAGCCCGACATCTCAGTAAATGTGTACCAAGCAGATTTCAACCCACCATGAAAGTGAAGGGCTGACACATTCCATACTGAAGTCCACTAATAACTCACCGTAAACATTTAACCAGATAGTTTACATGTAGACAAAAAACACCTAAGTTACTATTAACAAATGATTTAATTTTCACCACCGATTACGTTTACTAACCCTTCTCAGGTGACTTGCATAACAACAGAGACGTGCATTGGTTAAGGGAGATATCCCTCTAAGATAACATTTTTAAGCATTTCATAACAGCAGCTGAGCTGATGTTTATCATATAACTTCAGATATTAACAGCTAAACAGCATGCATGATATTACTTCAGATGAAGCCCTCAGATCTGATTTCTCAAATGCTTATAGGAAAATAGAGTGACAGAGAGAACATTGAGAGAGATAATGGCGCCGTCCGCCTTTGACAGGGACAGAGGTTCACTGGAAACATCGAGCAGTCATCGACTTTACTGGTAGAAACATGAACATGTACATTTACACATACTCTACGCCTTCATATTGTCCATGTGCTATATATCGTTCCAGAACTAAATCAAAAATAGTTGCCACCCCCGGTCCCAACTGGGGTTTGTGGGAGGTTACCATTACTTGCAAGGTGAATGCTGAAATTCGAACTCCCAACTCAATCCCAACCGCACATCCTGTGCCCCACTGCCAACTCGCCTGTATTTGACTGAAACAGGATAAAAGAAAATTAGAAGATTTTGTTAGAAACAACATGAAGAGACAGGGGAATGAGTGAATTGGTGAGGACTAAAACAGAAGTAAACGACGCACTGGTCTAAAATTTTGAAACTGACAATGGGCAAGAGAGGTCTTTAGAGGGTCTAATGGCAAATGAAGCGAAGCAACAACACAATCATTGCGCCTAGATGGAAGAAGGTAAAGAGGAATATTAATAAAAAGGAGGCAAAGCGAGCTACAATTAGATGAGCATGAAAGAGGGGGGGGGGAGTAGGGGGGAGCCCGGAGGAATAAGTTGTAAGTGAACTTTTCCCAGCACGAGTACATTAATGGTTGACAACGTAAACAGACTCCGCCTGTGCGATTCCATGAATAACACGTTTTCAGCTCATTTGTACATGTGTCCATGTCAGACAAATAAAAAGAGTTACCAGGGATTATTTCCCGAGTGGTTTTTATGATAGCTTCCGAGGAAGTTTCGCTCGGGCTGGGAGTGCAGTAACAGCACCTGACGCAACACGGCAGCCAGCTGTAGGTGAAAGTGGGTACGCAGCTGTGGGCGGGTGGACTAATTAGCGTTAAGAGCGGAACATCCCGGCGGCAGCCATTAACTGCAGCTGGGGTCCAGCTTCTGGGTCAGGGGCGGCTGCGGCAATTGTCCGCAGCAGCGGGACGAGCCACGTGCGACCAGTCCCGCTAATAAGAGGATCATCAGGGGCGAATATGGGTCACAGATAACATCCCAAGCAATCAAGCCATCTGCATTATCCATGACTGCTTGAGACGCAGCGTGTAAATTTTATCATTATATCAGCTGAAAGAGTGTGTACGCGCACCGCACGCACACACACACACACACACACACACACACACACACACACACACACACACACACAATACATACTAAATTCAATAACGGAGGTAAAACCGATTAATAATAGACTAATGAAAATTTCTCTTAAACGCGCTCTGAAGTTAATGGAGCTTGGGAAACGTTAGAAAGCATTATCCTGAAAAGCCTCTCAAACCATGTTAAAATTTTAATGGGTGATTTTAATGCCCGATTAGGTAAAGAGAAAAAATATAGGAAAACGGTGGGTGGTTTTCCTTCGCATAAATGGACAAACCAAAATTGGCAGAGACTTGTTGAAACGTGCAAAAATTCTAACCTTAAAATCACGTCAATATACACTCCTGGAAATTGAAATAAGAACACCGTGAATTCATTGTCCCGGGAAGGGGAAACTTTATTGACACATTCCTGGGGTCAGATACATCACATGATCACACTGACAGAACCACAGGCACATAGACACAGGCAACAGAGCATGCACAATGTCGGCACTAGTACAGTGTATATCCACCTTTCGCAGCAATGCAGGCTGCTATTCTCCCATGGAGACGATCGTAGAGATGCTGGATGTAGTCCTGTGGAACGGCTTGCCATGCCATTTCCACCTGGCGCCTCAGTTGGACCAGCGTTCGTGCTGGACGTGCAGACCGCGTGAGACGACGCTTCATCCAGTCCCAAACATGCTCAATGGGGGACAGATCCGGAGATCTTGCTGGCCAGGGTAGTTGACTTACACCTTCTAGAGCACGTTGGGTGGCACGGGATACATGCGGACGTGCATTGTCCTGTTGGAACAGCAAGTTCCCTTGCCGGTCTAGGAATGATAGAACGATGGGTTCGATGACGGTTTGGATGTACCGTGCACTATTCAGTGTCCCCTCGACGATCACCAGTGGTGTACGGCCAGTGTAGGAGATCGCTCCCCACACCATGATGCCGGGTGTTGGCCCTGTGTGCCTCGGTCGTATGCAGTCCTGATTGTGGCGCTCACCTGCACGGCGCCAAACACGCATACGACCATCATTGGCACCAAGGCAGAAGCGACTCTCATCGCTGAAGACGACACGTCTCCATTCGTCCCTCCATTCACGCCTGTCGCGACACCACTGCAGGCGGGCTGCACGATGTTGGGGCGTGAGCGGAAGACGGCCTAACGGTGTGCGGGACCGTAGCCCAGCTTCATGGAGACGGTTGCGAATGGTCCTCGCCGATACCCCAGGAGCAACAGTGTCCCTAATTTGCTGGGAAGTGGCGGTGCGGTCCCCTACGGCACTGCGTAGGATCCTACGGTCTTGGCGTGCATCCGTGCGTCGCTGCGGTCCGGTCCCAGGTCGACGGGCACGTGCACCTTCCGCCGACCACTGGCGACAACATCGATGTACTGTGGAGACCTCACGCCCCACGTGTTGAGCAATTCGGCGGTACGTCCACCCGGCCTCCCGCATGCCCACTCTACGCCCTCGCTCAAAGTCCGTCAACTGCACATACGGTTCACGTCCACGCTGTCGCGGCATGCTACCAGTGTTAAAGACTGCGATGGAGCTCCGTATGCCACGGCAAACTGGCTGACACTGACGGCGGCGGTGCACAAATGCTGCGCAGCTAGCGCCATTCGACGGCCAACACCGCGGTTCCTGGTGTGTCTGCTGTGCCGTGCGTGTGATCATTGCTTGTACAGCCCTCTCGCAGTGTCCGGAGCAAGTATGGTGGGTCTGACACACCGGTGTCAATGTGTTCTTTTTTTCATTTCCAGGAATGTATTTTAAAAAGAACCCTTCTAAACAAAAAACTTGGCGCGCAGCCAATACATTTATTGGGAAATTTCAAATCGATCACGTGGCAATTTCGTACGCTACCTACAAAGAAATTTTAAAAGCCCATGTTAAGATTCTGACCATTATTTAATGCGAATAAAGGTAAAATTTCAAATTCAAAAACTATTCAAAACAAAAAAAATGTTATTCCAAAATGTGACACTACTAAAGTAACCCTAATTCAACAAGCGAATTTGACAAAAAACAATCCAACAATTGGCAAAGCCTAAAAGAAAAGTTCATCACAACAGCATAAAATTCCGCTTTGAAAAAAATAAAAACACCCTTGGTGGAAAGCGGATTGTGAAACAGTAGTTAAGTATAGGTATGAAGCATTCAAAAATCGGAATAGTAACAAAACTGAAAGTACTTACAACACCTTTCTAACAGTAAGAAAAGAAAAATCTAAATTAATCTGATAGACTACAAGAAACTACGAAAATGCCCAACCTTTAGAAAGCGAAAAAGACTTCCAAAAGAACAATACAAGAAATTTTTATAAAACATTCAAAACAAAATTAACTGGTTACTAATCTCAAAGTCTTTGCCTCAGAAATGAAAATGGCTCTTAACAACCGGGAATATTGTAACGTACTTGCTAAATATTTTGAAAAACTATTAAACTGTCTAGAACCCGCGAATATATTCCAACCACAGCAGACTAATAACACCAACCCTAACTCTAAGGAAGCTGACGAAATCGAAATAATTAAACAAATTAAGATACTTTAAAACATTAAACACCCGGAGACGACGGTATAACTGCAGAACTACTAAAATCAACTGGCCCTACCATTATAAAAGAGATCGCTAAACTAATAGGAAATATCTGGCAAATTGAGAAAATAGCTGAAGACTGGAAAACTGTCCTAATTCATCCATTGCATAAAAAAGGGGATAGAACCGATGTTAATAATTACCCGGTCACAGAAAAAATTCTCTCGCATTGTTTACTTGATCGAGCCCAAGAACAGGTAGAACCTGAAATTGGTGAATACCAAGCAGGCTTTAGACCAAACAGATCCTGTCCGGAACAAATTCTTGCTTTAAAACTAATCCTTAGTCACCAATGGAATTCAGGTCACAATACTGTATGTACATTTGTGGATTTTGAAAAGTTCTTCGACTCAGTTGATCGTGAATTTCTTTTCCAAATTTTAAAGGAGCAAGGTCAAGATAACAAAACTCCAACACTGATTAAGGAAACGTTACCGGACACTAGCTCTAAAGTTAAATTCGTGGGAAAAATTTCTGAACCATTTGATATAAAGACTGGTGTTAGACAGGGAGATGGACTCTCCCCATAACCGTTTAACTGTGCTTTGGAAAAGGTAATTACGAAATGTCGATCAGTCAATCAAGTTAGGCGGATGTAATATTATATTAGATTGCTCTCCTTTGCAGATATCTGGCAGTTTTAACTAGGAATATTAGCACCGTTCAAAAACAAATTGAAATTCTTAAACAAGTTGCGGAAAAAGTAGGAGTACAAATATCATTCGAAAAAACGGAATATATGACTTGCAATAAACAAGCACCAAAGTTTTTGAACACAAATATGTAAAAATAAAAAGGGTTTCTCATTTTAAATACTTGGGGGAAATCATACAAGAAAACGGTCTAGAAAAAGCTGCAAACGAAGATCGCTGTCAAAAAATGGCAGCTGCATTCAGACGAACACAGAAGGTTTATAATAAAAAATCACTTCCTAAATTCAGTAAACTTAGGCATTACAGAACTGTAATCAAACCTGAATTCTGGAGCAGAAACTTTTATTTTAAATAGAAAGAGGGATGCTGAAGAGACCCAAAAGAAAGAAAGAAAGATTATTAGGAAAATACACTCCTGGAAATTGAAATAAGAACACCGTGAATTCATTGTCCCAGGAAGGGGAAACTTTATTGACACATTCCTGGGGTCAGATACATTACATGATCACACTGACAGAACCACAGGCACATAGACACAGGCAACAGAGCATGCACAATGTCGGCACTAGTACAGGGTATATCCAACTTTCGCAGCAATGCAGGCTGCTATTCTCCCATGGAGACGATCGTAGAGATGCTGGATGTAGTCCTGTGGAACGGCTTGCCATGCCATTTCCATCTGGCGCCTCAGTTGGACCAGCGTTCGTGCTGGACGTGCAGACCGCGTGAGACGACGCTTCATCCAGTCCCAAACATGCTCAATGGGGGACAGATCCGGAGATCTTGCTGGCCAGGGTAGTTGACTTACACCTTCTAGAGCACGTTGGGTGGCACGGGATACATGCGGACGTGCATTGTCCTGTTGGAACAGCAAGTTCCCTTGCCGGTCTAGGAATGGTAGAACGATGGGTTCGATGACGGTTTGGATGTACCATGCACTATTCAGTGTCCCCTCGACGATCACCAGTGGTGTACGGCCAGTGTAGGAGATCGCTCCCCACACCATGATGCCGGGTGTTTGCCCTGTGTGCCTCGGTCGTATGCAGCCCTGATTGTGGCGCTCACCTGCACGGCGCCAAACACGCATACGACCATCATTGGCACCAAGGCAGAAGCGACTCTCATCGCTGAAGACGACACGTCTCCATTCGTCCCTCCATTCACGCCTGTCGCGACACCACTGGAGGCGGGCTGCACGATGTTGGGGCGTGAGCGGAAGACGGCCTAACGGTGTGCGGGACCGTAGCCCAGCTTCATGGAGACGGTTGCGAATGGTCCTCGCCGATACCCCAGGAGCAACAGTGTCCCTAATTTGCTGGGAAGTGGCGGTGCGGTCCCCTACGGCACTGCGTAGGATCCTACGGTCTTGGCGTGCATCCGTGCGTCGCTGCGGTCCGGTCCCAGGTCGACGGGCACGTGCACCTTCCGCCGACCACTGGCGACAACATCGATGTACTGTGGAGACCTCACGCCCCACGTGTTGAGCAATTCGGCGGTACGTCCACCCGGCCTCCCGCATGCCCACTATACGCCCTCGCTCAAAGTCCGTCAACTGCACATACGGTTCACGTCCACGCTGTCGCGGCATGCTACCAGTGTTAAAGACTGCGATGGAGCTTCGTATGCCACGGCAAACTGGCTGACACTGACGGCGGCGGTGCACAAATGCTGCGCAGCTAGCGCCATTCGACGGCCAACACCGCGGTTCCTGGTGTGTCCGCTGTGCCGTGCGTGTGATCATTGCTTGTACAGCCCTCTCGCAGTGTCCGGAGCAAGTATGGTGGGTCTGACACACCGGTGTCAATGTGTTCTTTTTTCCATTTCCAGGAGTGTATTAGGCCCTAAAGTTACTTATGGAGAAACTTATAGGCCGAGAAGTAATAAGGAAATAGAAGAATACACAGGCATACGTGCTGACATGAGAAAACGGAGACTTAAATTTTATGGACAATTAAAAGAATGGCACCCACTAGGTTGACTGCCGCGCATGCTCGGAACTGCGATCGTAGCACTGCCGCGGATAGAAAGAGAAACGGAACTTACTTTGTGAGCGACCCTCGTATACTCATTTGCAGTGTGTCCAGTTCACCAAACAAAAAAGAAATGTGTGATGACAAAATGGTTAGTTTTCAATAGGGGCTTTTTTTTCAGCAATCAATACTTGGTGGAAGTCTTCAATGGCGATTGCACGTAAGTCGCGCAAGGTACGTGGTTGTTGTCGACATCGAAAAACAGCTCGTCCGGGGAACAGAAAAGTCACTCCATTCCGTGGTCCTAGCGTGACGACAGACATGGATCATCTTGTGAACCTGACGAACGCGGACGACATGCCAAATTGGAGCCGGTTTCACGTACGCTCCACATCACTTTCACTCCGGTGCACATGTAGAGCAACTTTCTGGTTCACAAGCCTGCTGCGATTAATATGATGATGTGGACCCGTTCATTGGTCACGACTGCCTTCGTGGCACGATTGATGTTCATTCTACCGTTTCACGGACATCTCTGAAGCGCCCCTTCCGGCCGTTTACTTCCGACTGAAATGCTGCAATCTTTTAGCGTGCAGCATTCTACCACGATGCGCAAGCTATGGTAATTGTTGGTATATTTACAAACAACGTCACGGATGACCTTCCGATCGGTACAGGAACAGTCAGAACAGCATCGCATCTGCACGATATATTGTGGTGACTCCAGACTTTTGGTGACACGTGTACATGAAATACTGGAAGCCGATAGACAGGCAGCCTGCAACTGGAGTATGTATCTATTAGCTGATTAGTAATCTAAATTTATTAATATAGATTATAGACGGTAGGCAGTTCAGTCACGGGAATAGAAGCTTTTGAACCGTGATAGTATAGAAGAACTCAGAAGATTAGGTGGGTAAACCGAATAAAAAATGAGGAGGCACTGGAATCGAATTGAAAAAAGAAAAATATGGCGCAACTTGACTAACAGGAGGGATCGTTTGGTAGGACGTATACTGAGGCGTCAAGGAATTGTCAGCTTTGTAATGCAAGGAAGGGTAAGGGGGCGGGAGTAGGGACACCAAAGTCTGAATATAGAAATCACGTGCAAATGGATGTAGGCTGCAGAAGCTATGCGGAGGTGCATCAGACCAGCCTTCAGGCTTAAGGTCAGAACAACAACAACAATATAGCTGCACAATAAGAATAGGATTTAACTGTCGCTTTTTCGTCGACGACTTGCAGCCAATAATCGCCAGCCGCATTTTCTCTGGTACTTCAACAGATATTTGTAATTTCAGTTTTACGAATTTTAAATGTTGCCAGTCCAAACACACACGTATTGCTTATAATGTATTTCATGCGGTGACCATCGTCGACTTAGAACGTCGATTTATCTCTGCTTACAAACAAAATGTTTCTTTAAGCGGTTTTTTGAGTCCACATTCGACAGAGCGGCCCAAATTAGCGCGATATCTCCTCCAACATTTAGGTCTGTTAGTACGCACCTGTTGACCACGACTTCTTACGGCCCTTCCCTTCTCGACTCTTTTGCGGGTAGTCGCCTTCAGTGTTGCCTAGCACTGTGTCCACTAAACTGTAGTGATC
Organism: Schistocerca nitens; assembly: GCF_023898315.1. Classification (NCBI taxonomy): domain Eukaryota; kingdom Metazoa; phylum Arthropoda; class Insecta; order Orthoptera; family Acrididae; genus Schistocerca; species Schistocerca nitens. The sequence goes on along the minus strand of NC_064615.1, from coordinate 215,611,713 downwards.
TTAAGATCTGCAGCTGCTTCCCCCTGGTTCAGGGTTCATTCGCTTTATAAAAAATTATGTACACAACTGTGACACGTAGTCACTCACTGTACAAACTACTAACTTAGCTGAAGCGCCGTCGGCCGATGTGGCCGAGCGGTTCTAGGCGCTTCAGTCTGGAACCGCGCGACCGCTACGGTTGCAGGTTCGAATCCTGCCTCGGGCATGGATGTGTGTGATGTCGTTAAGTAAGTTAGGTTTAAGTAATTCTAAGTTCTAGGGGACTGATGACCTCAGATGTTAAGTCCCATAGTGCTCAGAGCCATTTGAACCATTCTGAAGCGCCGTACATCGTAAAAATTATATAATCTGCCGGTAACCTTACTCTTTGTTACAAAAAATTCGTATTAATTCTCGTCAAACAATACGGCTGTATTGTGAATCATTTGAAATTTTATATTTTTGAATAAACCAGGACATTTAAAGCTCCGAGTTAATTGATTGCGAAATGGTACAGTTTAGATTGCTATTGTTCATTCTATAGTACGATTACAAAGAATACCAAATACGAAACTTCTTGAAACTGTTATTCTGCTTTTGATCTATCCGTTTTTAACTATGTGACCTGTTGACGATTCTTATCGGCTGTGATGGGTTTCATTTCTGTTGCAGGTATTGAAGCACGTCAGAGCTCAGCAACTCCGCTCTTACGAATGAGATTATCCTGAACTGGTGGCCAAAATTAACCTCACGGAGATTCAGAAACTGCTCTGTCCGAGCAATATACATACATGCAGACTGTCTGTCAACTGATTCAGCTAGGAAACAGGTAAAAGCGTCATACTTTTTCTTTGGCATTGTGCATTCTGGCCGGGGGCTAATAGTGTAAAGTACGACAACTCTAGTTTCTTGGTACTCATTACATGCAAAGTGTTTCATAAATGTCTGACTTACATTTAGCCATTGCTTTACAATTAGCATCTTCGAGGAGACACTAGAATGGCAGAAATACCCGAAAATTTTGCATTCCGGAGCAATGTAAACAGGCGACCTTAAGTCTAAGGGTCGAAACATTTGGAAGCTCTTTCCTGTTATGCTTCCTGCGCCTGCTCTCTATCTTGCTTGTATGTTTCAGGGATGTCGTCATCCAATGCTGACTCGGTTTTCTCAATCTCAGTCCGCCGTTGTGCATGGCGTATGTGGCTTTGTCCTCGTGGCCTGTCTCTTTAGTGCTCTGAGCAGCCTTCGGTTAACTTCTTGTGGTTTCTACGCCGCATCGCTCGTTACTTATATGTTGTGACCCCACAGTAGGGGTCGGCACAGGGGTCAAGAGGGGACATTTCTCCCCTCGTGGAATCTGAGTACAGTTTTCTTATTCATTACAAAATCATTGTGTGTTCCTATTAATGATCTGTCTAGATTTACTAATCCTCAGGTTTAACATTGCCGAGCGCAACGAGAAATTGCAGTTGACACGCGTGCAGGGTTACACGTTACGCAAACAACGCAAAAAAAATGTAGCTACAAAAGCAAATTTTGTTCAGATTTGATCATTCCAATCAATACTGAATAACAGAATGCACAGAAATAATGCAATAAATCCATTAGCATTGTCAGATGTGAATTTTTGCAAGCAAACGAAGTTTCACAGATGACGTCAAAATTACGGTGCACAGTCATTGTCTAGCGTTTTCCCAAGTCCATTTCCTATCTCTCCACTTTGAAGAATATTATAGAGGCAATTTAGGCTAGTTATTTTTGTTGCAATACGACATGATTTTTTTAGCATTGTGATTTATTTTTCAAGTTCATATTTTTAATGCTAGCAGAACTGTTGAAGAGCCTGGGAAACAAGGAAAGAAAAGAAATAGTCTACATCTGTAATGAGATATATGACAAAGGGGAATGGCCTGAGGACTTCCTTGCAACAGTTTTGGTACCAATAGAGAAAAAGAGAAACACTAAAAAATGTTAAGAGCGGAGGACCATCAGTCTAATTTATCATGCAGCTAAAGTGTTGCTGAGAGTATAGAAGGCTGTATGGCAAGCTGGATAGAGGGATTGCAGATGAGCAGTTCGGATTTAGAAGAGGAAAAGGAACAACAGAGGCTATTGGCCTGTTTAAGAACTATAGGGTAAAGATATATGAAAAAAGGTACAAAAATCTTTCCTGTTTTTGTAGATTTAGAAAAGGCTTTTGACAGAGTCCAGTGGAACAAGCTGATGGATATTTTGAAGAGGAAAGGAGTAGATTGGAAAGAGAGACGACTGATACAGAATCTATATTTACACCAGAAAGTAACGATAAGTATTAGAAATGAAATGTCAGAAGGAAACAAGTTAGACAAGGTTGTTGCCTTTCTCCAGTGTTGTTTAACGCATACCTTGAAGAGATTAATGCGAAAGGCTTAGATGGGAAAAGAATATGTATTGGTGGAAAGAGAATAGAATGTATAAGGTTTGCTGATGAAATGATATTAGTGGCAGAAAGTGAGCGGACAGTGAATAACATGCTGAAAGATCTGAATGAAGCTTGTGTGGAATATGGGATGCAAATAAACGCAGCAAAAACATGAAGTATGGTCATCAGTACAAGACGCAGACTGTCCATTATTAAAATAGGAAAAGCTACCATTAGCCAAGTAAGTGCATTTAAATATCTTGGAAGCACAATAACTGAAGACTTGAGATGTCACCAGGAGGTGAAAACTCGAATTGCCATAGCGAAGAAGGCATTCAACAGAAAGAGGAGACTGTTATGTGGCAAATTAGATAAATGTTTAAGGAAAAGGCTTGGCAAATGTTTTGTCTGGAGTGTGGCGCTATATATGGCAGAAACATGGACGCTGAGACGAGAGGATGAAAAAAGGTTAGAAGCATTTGAGATTTGAATGTGGAGGAGACTGGTTAGGATAAGCTGGATGGAAAGAATGAGTAATGAAAGAGTATTGAAATGGGTTGGTGAGAAAAGATGTCTGCTGAAGGTTATAAGAGAAAGGAAAAAGAACTGGTTGGGACATTTACTGAGAAGGGAGTGCTTGCTAGCAGGAGCTTTGGAAGGACTGGTTTGTGGGAGAAGACTGAGAGGAAGAAGGAGATAGAAGATGATAGACGACATAAAGGGAAGAGGAAATTCTTCGGACCTGAAGAGGATGGCAGAATACCGGACAGCCTGGAGAACAACCATGTGAAAACCTGCATTTCGGCAGAACGCTAATGATGATGATATTTTTAATTTTCAGTGTCGATGTAGTCTTTTTTATGAATATACTTTCCAGCTTACTATCAATGTAATTTATTTTAAAAACATTGAGTGGATAACTATCGGTCGTTTGAGATACAACTACTGTTACGCACTTGTCAAATTTAGTTCTTGGTGAGAGCTACTTTTTCAAACTCACCGAAAAGTTATATCAAAAACACCAATTTTTAGAATCTTATCCCCTCTTGGATAAATTTCTGCGGACGTCCATGGACGTCACAAGTAAATGCAGCGCCATATGCCTTATACTCTTGGAACCACTAAGAAGCATCAAACACGGAATTCGACTCTCATTGGAGCGTGTACACATGTGCATAGCTTAAGTACTTTAAATTGAGCACCAGCTCCCGAAACGCATGACAGTGAACCCATAAATAGTAGCCATCAAGAGCTATTTGACATCTACAGCAGAATAAAAAAGGCCTTCTATAGAGCCATCCATGTATTACGGTTTTCCGGTACACTCAGTCCATATCTTCTGGTAAACCTTCCTGGATGTAAGGTCGTGGTCCCTCCGGAAGGTTTACCAGAAGATATGTCATCCGATCGTGAAAGCCTTCATACTACACTCAGTCCATGTTCATATTTTCTACAAATTATCTACTCAGCTTCAACTGACTGTCATTGTGATCTTTTTCTTATTTCTTGGAATCGAGACACACTACCTCCCTACATCTGCCATACAATCGCCTAGCTACATGTCCATCTCATTTTCATTACTGCCATTATTCCCTCTTCCTCTACAGCCTGCTTTCTTATCTATTTTTCTGTTTCTGCTAGTAATTCGCAACGTCTCTAAAACTCTCGCTGACAACCAATCCTTTTGAAAGTCCATTTCTTGTTGCCAACAAAATTGGTAAAGCTAGTTATAAACTTCACTGGTTATAAACTTCCTTTTTGGGCACGTTAGAAGCATCATACTGAATGATCTAATGACAACCTATCAGTTAATTTGAAGAGACTGACAGTTTCAACCTTAAACAATAAAAAGTATGAGGTCCTCCACACGAGTACTAAAAACTTAAGTTAAATTTGGTTTACACGATAAATTGCATAAATTTGAATATCGTCGAATCGACTAAATACGTAGGGATTACAGTTACGAACAGCTTACAGAAGCACATATAAGAATATTATGGGGAAGGCGAACCAAAGACTGCGTTTTATTGGCCGGATACTGAGATCTGTTAAAGAGACTGCCTACAGTTCGCTTGTACGTCCTCTTCTGGAGCATTGCCGCGCGGTATTTGTTTCTTAGCAGATACGTACAACTGACGCAGGATATTGAAGTAATTCAAAGAGGAACTGCTCTTTTGCATTATAACGCAATAGGGGAGATGGCCTCACGTAATGACCGAGTTTAGGTGGCAGTTATTAAAATAGAAGCGTTTTTCAAATGGTTCAAATGGCTCTGAGCACTATGGGACTTAACATCTGTGGTCATCAGTCCCCTAGAACTTAGAACTACTTAAACCTAACTAACCTAAGGACATCACACACATCCATGCCCGAGGCAGGATTCGAACCTGCGACCGTAGCAGTCGCGCGGTTCCGGACTGCGCGCCTAGAACCGCTAGACCACCGCGGCCGGCAAGCGTTTTTCGTTGTGGGGAAATTTTTCACGAAATTTCGGAATCAACTTTTTCCTCGGAGTGCGAAAATATTTTATCTCCCATCTACAAAGGGAGAAATGACTATCGTGAAATAATAAGAAAAATCAGAGCTCACAGTGAAGTATCTCCGTGTTCCTTTTTCCCAGCGTGTTGGTACAGAGCGCAAAAGTTGAGAAATAGTGCTAAACAGTGAATTTCATAGTGATCATTAGATGTAAATGCAGAATTAAATTCAGAATGGGTTCTGCATGTGATGAGTAACTGATCATAATCTTCATTGGAAATTGCTTTTCAGCAAGCATATAACTGATACATATTGCAGACGATACTAGTGTATTAATAAATCTCATTAGAGAGGAAGCAACAGAAGAGATACTTAATGAAGTTTTTCAAAGAATTATTAAATAGTTCTCTGAAAATGGATTCTCCTTAAATTTTGAAAAAATACGCTATATTTGGTTCTTTACCACAGGTGGTTATACCAACAATTGACGTAGCATATGAACAAGAGTCAGTAAATAGGGCAGAATGTTCCAAATTTTTGGGTGTATACACTGACAAAAAATTGAATTCGGAGAGGCATATTACTGAGCTTTTCAAACAGCTAAGTTCACCTGCTTTTGTTCTTCCTATAACTGCTAGTCTTGGAAACAAACGAATCAGCCTCCTGACATATTTTGCATGTTTCAATTCAATAATGTCTTATGGAGTAATATTATGGAGTAACTCATCACTTAGAAAGTACTGATTGCATAAAAACGAGCAATAAGAGTAATAGATGGTGTTCAGGCAGAATCGTCATGTAGGTACCTCTTCAAGGAGCTAGACATTTTAGCTACGTCGTCACAATACATACATTCGCTAATGAAATTCCTCGTAAATAACACGTCGCAATTGTAGAACAGCGACGTACATACCTAAAATACCTGAGGAAAAAAAATCTCCTTTGCTACCTGTTAATGAAGCTGTCAGTGGTTCCGAAAGGAGTTCAGTGTTCAGCAACAGAAATTTTTGATCACTTGTCCGGCAACATAAAATGTCTGACTCGTAGCGAACCAATCTACCCTAAAATCATTCGTCCTGGTACTTCATGGGATTTCTAAGTAAAACTTTGAAATGTGATTGCATTAGTAGGACTAAAATAAATATGTTCTTTGATAGTAACTGACTCGTCACACGTCATTTCTATAAAAGAATCCTTCAAATAATGTACGGAACAATTAACTAATTAATTAACTAATAAAGACGTAGCTCCTATATTGCGAGGTCTGCCGTTGCTTTGAGTGTTTAACTTAAGTACGTAATGATGTGTGTAGTGACGTCAGAAACAGCTCTCAGTTCCTGGTGTGTATTTCTGCAGAAATGCCCGGGAAACCTGGCAACCACTCCGGTTGTTTTGCGAGACAGAGACGCTGAGTTCTATAGTGTGTCGACGTTGGGCAGGAATTTGGGGATAATGCGTGGTGAGTGGGTGGAGGTGGACTCATATGTGGGCTTTCGTTTTAACAGATGGAGGTATGCAGTGGGTTACACGCCGCCAGGACATGCTGTCACGATACCGTGGCGCCGTCGGGACGCCACTATGTCACTATGTTGGGCGACAGGGCGTGGCTGATGGCTGCTGCCCGGCAAACACGGGCTAAGTGACCTCCAGAGAGGATCCAAACAAGCTAACAGCCACACGACATCAGTCCCTAGTCCACCCCTTACCGCAGCTGTCAGAAGGCGCCACTGAGGCGCGGCGCTTGAGTTGTCCAACACAATACCTACATCCGCGTACATACGAGGCCGAAGCGTATTGCCAGGGAATTTAAACTAAGTGTTAGTTGGTAACCTTGCTATGGCTGTTAATCATATATGCATTAATACTTACGTAGGTATTATTTGCGATGGCGTGTCCTTTCGAATAAAGTATATCTACACGATTACTCTGCAATTCACACTTAAGTGCCTGGCAAAGGTTTCATAGAGCCACTTTCACACTGTTGCTCGACTGTTGAACTGTGGAACAGCGCGTGCGAAAAATGATCACCTAATATTTCCGTACGAGTTTAGATTTCACTTATTTTATCGCTATGGTCTTTCCTACCTAATTAGGTGGGAGTCAACAGGAGAAAGTTAGTGGCTGAAATTTCCTGAACAGAAAACGCCTCCCCTATTTCGCGATAGGTAAGAATCCCATTTCACGCAGTAAAATTCCAGAAGAAGAGAGACCAGTATAATGTAGGCTGTCTCTTTAGTAGATTTGTTGCGTCTTGTAAGTGTTTCACCAATAAAACGCAGTCTTTGATTCACCTTCCTCACATTTTATTTGTGACGGTACCAATTTAAGTTGTTCGCCATTGTATGATTTATCGTGTTACCGAAAATTACCGGAATTTTACACTACTGGCCATTAAAACTGCTACACCACGAAGATGACGTGCTACAGACGCGAAATTTAACCGACACGAAGAAGATGCTGTGATATGTAAATGATTAGCTTTTCAGAGCATTCACACAAGGTTGGCGCTGGTGGCGACACCTACAACGTGCTGACATGATGAAAGTTTCCAACCGATTTCTCATACACAAACAGCAGTTGACCGCCGTTGCCTGGTGAAACGTTGTTGTGATGCCTCGTGTAAGGAGGAGAAATGCGTACCATCACGTTTCCGACTTTGATAAAGGTCGGATTGTAGCCTATCGCGATTGCGGTTTATCGTATCGCGACATTGCTGCTGGCGTTGGTCGAGATCCAATGACTGTTAGCAGAATATGGAATCGGTGGGTTCAGGAGGGTAATACGGAACGCCGTGCTCGATCCCAACGGCCTCGTATCACTAGCAGTCGAGATGACAGGCATCTTATCCGCATGGCTGTAACGGATCGTGCAGTCACGTCTCGATCCCTGAGTCAAGAGATGGGGACATTTGCAAGACAACAACCATCTGCACGAACAGTTCGACGACGTTTGCAGCAGCATGGACTATCAGCTCGGAGACCATGGCTGCGGTTATCCTTGACGCTGCATCACAGACAGGAGCGCCTGCGATGGTGTACTCAACGACGAACGTGGGAGCACGAATGGCAAAACGTCATTTTTTCGGATGAATCCAGGTTCTGTTTACAGCACCATGATGTTCGCATCCGTGTTTGGCGGCGACATCGCGGTGTACGCACATTGGAAGCGTGTATTCGTCATCACCATACTGGCGTCACCCGGCGTGATGGTATGGGATGCCATTGGTTACACGTCTCGGTCACCTCTCGTTCGCAATGACGGCATTTTGTACAGTGGACGTTACGTTTCAAATGTGTTACGACCCGTGGCTCTACCCTTCATTTGATCACTGCGAAACCCTACATTTCAGCAGGATAATGCACGACCGCATGTTCCAGGTAGTGTATGGGCCTTTCTGGATACAGAAAATGTTCGACTGCTGCCCTGGCCAGCACATTCTCTAGATCTCTCACCAACTGAAAACGTCTGGTCAATGGTGGCCGAGCAACTGGCTCGTCACAATACGCCAGTCACTACTCTTGAACTGTGGTATCGTGTTGAAGCTGTATGGGCAGCTGTACCTGTACACGCCATCCAAGCTCAGTTTGACTCAATGCCCAGGCGTATCAAGGCCGTTATTACGGCCAGAGGTGGTGGTTCTGGGTACTGATTTCTCAGGATCTATGCACCCAAATTGCCTGAAAATGTAATCACATGTCAGTTCTAGTATAATATATTTGTCCAATGAATACCCGTTTATCATCTGCATTTCTTCTTGGTATAGCAATTTTAATGGCCAGTAGTGTATTTTACTACTCACATATTTTATTGCCTATGGTCAACTACCACTTTTCGCATCGTAGACATTTCTTGTCTGTCGTTTTGCATTTGGTTTTAGCTTGTGATTACTTTACTAGAACGTAACCGACAGCATAATCTGCAAAGAATCTGAGAGAGCCGCTCAGAATGTCTCCCAAAAAGTTTACATTGATCAAGAGGGTGCCACGGTGCCACATTCCAGTTTCTTAAAGAAGGTACGAGCACTTGGAATAGGTTCACTGATATGTGACTGGCTGGAAGACTTTTTAAGTTACAGAACCCATTATGTTATCCTCGACGGCCAACATTTATCAGAGACAAGGGCGTCGTCAGAAGTGCACCAGGGTAGTGTGGTAGAATCGCTGTTGTCCTCTATATACATAAATTATTTGGCAGCAAGGACGGGCGGGGGGGGGGGGAGGGGGGGGGTAGCAATCTGCGGTTCTTTGCTGATAATGCTGCGGTATACGGTAAGGTACCGGAGTTGAGTGACTGTAGGAGGATACAAGGTGACTTAGACAAAATTTAAGATTTCTAGTCAGAAAAATGTTAGTTAATGAGTAGAAAAAATAAACCCTTAATGTTCTGATACAGCATTAATAGTGTCGTGTTGACACATCACTTCGTTTAAATATCTGGGCGAACTTTGAAAAGCGATATGAAATGGAACGATCGTGTGAGGATTGTGGTAGGAAAGTCGAATAGTCGACTTCGGTTTATTGGAAGAATCCTAGCAAAGTGTGGTTCATATGTAAAGGAGACCGACCGTATATAGGACGCTAGTGCGACCTGTTCTTGAGTACTGCTCGATTCTTTGAGATCCTTACCAGAACGGATTGAAGGAAGTAATTGAAGCAATTCAGAGGAGGGCTGCTAGATTTGGAGGGAAGGCGACATTCTTTTCGAGGATCACTATTGAAAAAATTTATGGAATCGGCATTTGAAGCTGACTGTAGAACGATTCTGTTGGCTCCAGCACACAATACGCGTAAGGGCCACGAAGATAAGATCGAGAAATTATGGCTCATACAGCGGCATACAGACATTCGTGAAACAGGAAAGGAAATGACTAGTAGTAGCACGAGGTACTCTCAACAGCTCGCCATACGGTGGACTGCAGAGTACCGATGTAGATGTAGACCACACGGCAATCGGATTTTTGTTATTTATATCTGTGATACATTACGTTCAGAATCCAAATATCAGTCGTACAGCGCAGTTCAACACTACTCTCAAAAATTCTGGAGTATTAAAATTTTAATTTTTTCAAGTTTCTTTAATACCCTGAAGTATAGCCAGTTTTTCGACAGGCAACTTGGCTTTGTGGTGGAATGATTTCCTGCCATGGAAAGGGCTTGGGTTTGATTCGTATGTGAGCAATAAACAAAGCTGCATGTTCTGCGATCATTTCCGCGTAGAATAAATTGATAAAAAATGAAATAAACCATTAGCACTCGAGAGTGGTAATCGTTGGATGCTTGCTTCAAGTGTTGTTTCAGCCATTTTTTTTTTTGTTTATTTTTCGTCTAGTTCGAATACTTCAGTTCGAATACCTACATCACATAAATATAAAACTCATCAAATATATGCTAATTAACACATATTTAATTGTTATTTTATGAATAATAAACGTCATCTTACTTCTAATTACACACAAAAATATATTTTTCATCGCAAATGTAAATTCTTCAACACTTATCTTTTAAAAGACGGAATTCGAAAGCAACGGAGAGATAAAGAAAAAATTACAAAACCGGTTTCGAGATCAAGGTAAAGAATTTTTTCGCTGAGGGAATAAGAAGCGACCAAAGTGGTTGCGAATTTTGTGGCTGTTTTTCATATTTTCCTTTCTTCGTCAATATGCGGAGAGCCTCCTCATACCTTATCAGCCAACCTAATTTTCAACAAAGGCAACGGCCTTGCCGCAGTGGATACACCGGTTCCCGTGAGATCACCGAAGTTAAGCGCTGTCGGGCGTGGCTTGGGTGGGTGACCATCCAGCCGCCATGTGCTGTTGCCATTTTTCGGGGTGCACTCAGCCTCGTGATGCCAAATGAGGAACTACTCGACCGAATAGTAGCGGCTCTGGTCAAAGAAAACCATCATAACGACCGGGAGAGCGGTGTGCTGACCACATGCCCCTCCTCTCCGCATCCTCAACTGAGGATGACACGGCGGTCGGATGGTCCCGATGGGCCACTTGTGGCCTCAAGACGGAGTGCTTGCTTTTTAATTTTCAACAACAGCAGCATATCTTAAAATACTTCGATTCTATTCTGTTACGATTTTCCACTGCCCATGGTTCATTACTATACAATGCTTCGCTCCAAACGTACATTCTCAGAAGTTTCTTTCTCAAATTAAGGCATTAGTTTGACACCAGTAGACTTCTCTTGGCCAGGAGTACTCTTTTTGCCTGTGCTACTCTGCTTTGTATGTCTTCCTTGCTTCGTCCGTCAAGTGTTACTTTGCTTTCAAGGAAACAGAATCCCATAACTTACTCTCACAAGGGGAGGCCGCCAATTGTGAAATTCAGATTCGATTCATACTGCGCATAATAAAAGCTCATAGCCAGAGGTGTAATGTGGCAAAGCACCAAGATGTACTTCTCAGCCGTTGTCGAGAAAATCGACAGTTAAAAGAAACCGTTGAGGTGAAATACTCTCTACGATTTGTAAGTTCCTACAGCGTTGTGGCGCAGCGGTAAGCGCTCGGGATCGTAATCCGAAGGTCACCGGATCGAATCTCGCACCATGCAACTTTTTTTTTTAGTATTTGTAATTAATATATATAATTCACAGCAATCAGTTGCAACAATTATGCATATAATAAGTTGTTGAAAGTTGTTTGTCGTGGAAAAACTGGCGACTTCGAACATGATTATGTTTTCTGCAAACAAAGTTGTCTTCATAATGTTTACACGTGTAGTTAACGGAAGACGTAGAAACGATATTCCGAAACGAATACGTATAGTGTAAGTCAAACGTTCGAATTAGAGACCCCATGATATATATATATATATATATATATATATATATATATATATATATATATATATATATATATATATATATATATTTGAATTACAAAAAACAAATACTAAAGAAAAAAATTGCATGGCGCGAGATTCGATCCGGCGACCTTCGACTTACGAACCCAAGCGCTTACCGCTGCGCCACGACGCTATAGGAAGTTATACATCGTAGAGAGTATTTCACCGCAACGGTTTCTATTAACTGTCGATTTTCTCGACAACGGCTGAGAAGTGCATCTTGGTGCTTTGCCACATTACACCTCTGGCCATGAGCTTTTATTATGCGCAGTATGAATCGAATCTGAATTTCACAATTGGCGGCCTCCCCTTGTCAGTCCATATTCAGTACTCACTAGACCGTCCCATTCACTAGATCCTGTGATTCTTCATATTCAGTGTGGATAGCAATGTTATCAGCGTATCGTACGACTGATATCCTTTCGCCTTGAATTTTAATCCCAAACTTGAACCTCTCTTTTATTTTTGTCATTGCTTCTTCCGTGTCTAGACTGAACAGCAGGGGCGAAAAACTACATCCTTGTCTTACACCCTTTTCCATTTGTGCACTTCATTCTTCGTCTTCCACTCTTCCCTCTTAGTTCTTGTACACACTGTAGGCCTGTATTACCCGTCTTTCCCTATAGCTCACCCCTATTTTTCACAGTAATTCGAACACCTTGCACCATTTTACATTTCTAAGCCGATAAATCGAATGAACATGTCCTGATTTTTCTTCAGTCTTTCTTCCATTATTAAGTGCAACGACAGTCAGAATTGCCTCTCTGATACCCAAACTGATCGTCAGCTTGTAAGCTGATTGTGCGATAGTTCTCGCACTTACTTGCTCTTCCTCTCTTTGTAATTGTGTGAATATCAGTCGGTAAGTCGCCAGTCACGTAGATTCTACACACCAACGTGAATAGTCCTTTGATTGACACTTTCCCCAATGATTTTAGAAATTCCGATAGAATGTAATCTTTTCCTTCTGCCTTATTTGATCTGAAGTCGTCCGAAGCTCTTTTAAATTCTGATTCTAATACTGGATCCCCAATGTCTTCTACATCGATTCCAATTTGTTCTTCTATCACTTCATCAGACAAGTCTTCCCCCTCCCCATCATGAAGGCCTTCAGTGTTCTCTTTACATGTATCACCTTCTCCTCTGCGTTTAGGAGCGGAATTTCCATGGTTTTAATTTCACTGAACGCTGTTTTGATTTTTCTGTATGGTAGGTCAGTCCTAATTGGCACTTGCAGAGATTGAACAATACTTTCATTCATTACTTTTTCTTATCCGTGTGTTTTATCAGCAATGTCGTACGTATACGTCACTTCTACTTTACGACTAAGTTGTTTTCTAATGATTGTTAGGCACCGTAATACAGGGTGTTTCAAAAAGGACTTTACAACTCAAAAAATTCGCATAAATTTATTGAAAGAAGATATAGATCTGGGTTTAGTGTTATTTTGTAGGGAAACACATCAACCCTTTTACCATAAATTAAAGATGTTGTATGTGGCTTCCGTCGGATTTCCTACACACAGCCCATCGGAAGTCAGTTTCTTCTCAAACTCACTGTAGGTGTAACGTGCTCAGTAGCGGCGTAGATTCTTGCTCTAAGTTCAGGTTGAGAAGCCGGCACAGGAGGTACAAACACGATATCCTTGATGAATCACCATAAAAAAATAAAAAAAAAATTAGTAGTGTCAGGTCTGGGGAGCGTGGGGTCCATGCAATTGGCGCATCACGGCCAATCCATTGACCTGGAAAGTCTTACCGAGCACCCTGTTTCTACAAAACATTTATGCCACTGATAAATTGTAGACCTATTAGGAGGATCTTTAGCGTACTTGGCACGGAAAGTACGCAGAACTGTTGTTGGCGACTTCGATTCTTCAAAACAAAACACTCAGCTAGCACGCTCGGGTTCAGTGAAAGGAGCCATCTTCAACGCATCTGCCGCTAGCGCTCCTTCGGTGCGATTCGGCACTAACGAACTACGCGAGACAAAACTTGATGTATTTCCCTACAAATTGACACTATAATCACCTCTGTAGGTACCATGAATTAATTTATATGAATTTTCAAATTTGTGAAGCATTTTTGAAATACCCTGTGTTTCGGTTTGGCCGCTATGGAAGTTTTATGTCTCTCTGATGTCGACAGTGAGAAAAGTATGTTCGTTGCGTGGTTCATTAAGTGACTGCGAGACCCAGATCTCAGACGCCAGGGGGGCAACAGCGCGCTGTGTGCAATAACGCCATAACTACTGACGCTGTGTGATGTCAGCTTTAGTTTCTTTTAATTCACTGGCGCAGTCAGCAGGAAATGCTGAAGAGAGTTATGTGCGCGTCAGCAGTGAGCTTCGCCAGTCGTTTCGTGCTGAGACGGCATCTTACGAGTGGACCGCTGCGATAGCGACTTCGGTGCAGCTATGACTAGCTTATTGTCTAGAAAGGAGCATCTGCAGCACGGAACACGGCTAGCCTACTGGACTAAAGATGTGACGTCTGTGACGTCACCCAACAACAATGAATTCAACCATACTTTCCATTCAAACGTCAAATATTTCTTTACATTTAAATACACTCCTGGAAATGGAAAAAAGAACACATTGACACCGGTGTGTCAGACCCACCATACTTGCTCCGGACACTGCGAGAGGGCTGTACAAGCAATGATCACACGCACGGCACAGCGGACACACCAGGAACCGCGGTGTTGGCCGTCGAATGGCGCTAGCTGCGCAGCATTTGTGCACCGCTGCCGTCAGTGTCAGCCAGTTTGCCGTGGCATACGGAGCTCCACCGCAGTCTTTAACACTGGTAGCATGCCGCGACAGCGTGGACGTGAACCGTATGTGCAGTTGACGGACTTTGAGCGAGGGCGTATAGTGGGCATGCGGGAGGCCGGGTGGACGTACCGCCGAATTGCTCAACACGTGGGGCGTGAGGTCTCCACAGTACATCGATGTTGTCGCCAGTGTTCGGCGGAAGGTGCACGTGCCCGTCGACCTGGGACCGGACCGCAGCGACGCACGGATGCACGCCAAGACCGTAGGATCCTACGCAGTGCCGTAGGGGACCGCACCGCCACTTCCCAGCAAATTAGGGACACTGTTGCTCCTGGGGTATCGGCGAGGACCATTCGCAACCGTCTCCATGAAGCTGGGCTACGGTCCGTTAGGCCGTCTTCCGCTCACGCCCCAACATCGTGCAGCCCGCCTCCAGTGGTGTCGCGACAGGCGTGAATGGAGGGACGAATGGAGACGTGTCGTCTTCAGCGATGAGAGTCGCTTCTGCCTTGGTGCCAATGATGGTCGTATGCGTGTTTGGCGCCGTGCAGGTGAGCGCCACAATCAGGACTGCATACGACCGAGGCACACAGGGCCAACACCCGGCATCATGGTGTGGGGAGCGATCTCCTACACTGGCCGTACACCACTGGTGATCGTCGAGGGGACACTGAATAGTGCACGGTACATCCAAACCGTCATCGAACCCATCGTTCTACCATTCCTAGATCGGCAAGGGAACTTGCTGTTCCAACAGGACAATGCACGTCCGCATGTATCCCGTGCCACCCAACGTGCTCTAGAAGGTGTAAGTCAACTACCCTGGCCAGCACGATCTCCGGATCTGTCCCCCATTGAGCATGTTTGGGACTGGATGAAGCGTTGTCTCACGCGGTCTGCACGTCCAGCACGAACGCTGGTCCAACTGAGGCGCCAGGTGGAAATGGCATGGCAAGCCGTTCCACAGGACTACATCCAGCATCTCTACGATCGTCTCCATGGGAGAATAGCAGCCTGCATTGCTGCGAAAGGTGGATATACACTGTACTAGTGCCGACATTGTGCATGCTCTGTTGCCTGTGTCTATGTGCCTGTGGTTCTGTCGGTGTGATCATGTGATGTATCTGACCCCAGGAATGTGTCAATAAAGTTTCCCCTTCCTGGGACAATGAATTCACGGTGTTCTTATTTCAATTTCCAGGAGTGTATTTATACATCCAAGGTTGCACAGGTCACACAAATATTCAAGAAATGGGAGTAATCCACTAAATTACAGGCCCATATCATTTACGTCGATATGCAGCAGAATTCTGGAACAGACATTGTGTTCGAACATTATGAAGTACCACGAAGAGAACGGTCTATTGATACACAGTCTACACGGATTTAGAAAAGAAAACATCGTTCTTGTGAAACACAATTAGCTCTTTACTCACACGAACTGTTGAGTGCTATTGACAAGGGATTTTAAATTGATTCCGTATTTCTAGCTTTCCAGAAGGCTTTTAACACTGTACCCCACAAGCGACATATAATCAAATTGTGTGTTTATGGAATATCGTCTAACTTATGCGACAGAATCCGTGATTCCCTGCCAGAGAGGTTACAGTTCGTAGTAATTCACGGAAAGGCATCGATGGAAACAGAAGTGATTGCTGGCGTTTCCCAAGGTAGTATTACACTCTCTCTGCTGTTCCTTATCTATATAAACGATTTAGAATACACTATGAGCAGCCGTCTTAGGTTGTTTGCAGATGGTGCCCAGTAAAGTCATCAACAGATCAAAACGATTTAGAAAAGATATCTCTACAGTACGAAAATTGGCAATAATGAAAAGTTTGAGGTCATCCATATAAGTACTAAAAGGAATCAAATTTCGGTTATACGATAAATCAATAAACTCTAAAGGCGGTGAATTCAACTAGATATCTAGGAATTACGATTAAGAACAACTTAAATTGGAAAGAACAAATTATAAAATGTTCCTCGTGATGACTGGGTGTTGTGTGCTGTCCTTAGGTTAGTTAGGTTTAAATAGTTCTAAGTTCTAGGGGACTGATGACCATAGATGTTAAGTCCCATAGTGCTCAGAGCCATTTGAACCATATAAAATGTTGCGGGGAAGGCGAACCGAAAATTGCAATTTCTTGGCAGAACACTTAGGAAATTTAACAGATCTACTAGAGAGACTGCCTACACTACGCTTGTCCGTCGTCTTTTAGAATACTGCCACACGGTCTGGGATCCTTACCATGGAGGGTTAACGGAGTACATCGAGAAAGTTCGAAGAAGATCAGGACGTTTTGTATTATCGAGAAGTGGGGGAGAGAGTGTCATGGACTTGATACAGAATTTGGGGTGGACATAATTAAAACAAAGGAGTTTCTCCTTGCGGCGCGATCGTCTCACAGAATTTCAATCAACAACTTTCCCCTCCCACTGCGAAAATATTTTGTTGGCGCCGACCTACATGTTCATCATCATAAAATAAGGGATATAAAATCTCGCACAGAAAGATGTAAGTGTTCGTTTTCTTCTGTGCGCTGTTCGAGAGTGGAATAATAGAGAATTATTGTGAAAGTGGTTCGATGAACCCTCTGCCAGGCACTTAAGTGTGATTTACAGAAAATCCAGGAGATATTATAAAAGTGTATGAATTTATGTTCGACATCTCTTAAACCAATGGAGCGATTTCAACCAACCTTGGTACACGCATCACTTACTGTCTGGAAAGAAATACTGTGGGGGTAATAACCACCTAACTGTCAAAGAGGGGTGGGAGGGGGGGCGGTAAAAAAGAAGCGTCATCTACGACGCGCAAATAGCCGAACTTCATTCATCCAGTATCGGAGAATGAGAGCACTTAAGTGACTTGCAAAAAAATTTACACACAGTTTCAGATCTTTAATAGAGACTTTCTCGCTGACACTCCCCACAAAATGATGAAAGCAAAAAAATTTATTCCTTACTTTGGCTGCTCATGTAGTGAAAATGCTCTGGCTGCTCATGTAGTGAAAATGCTCTATGAGATATCGCCTTTTAATTTGTTATTTCACTACTAAATCTATTAGAAACAGATTTTGCAAACAATATTGATTTATACCATTCAATGTACCCGGAAAGAGAAGTGCGGAAGGAGCAGGTGGCCTACTAGAACTGGAATACATACACACCCGGGCAGTGATGGGTAATCAACTAGTATAATTACAGAAGTGCTGTAGGCGTAATCAACACTTAATTTAAAGAGAGAATTTGTAAGAACAAATACTTGTTTCACACGTAGTTCAAAAGATTTTACATTATCAGAGATCAAAGAAGCTGATACAGTTACTACAAACGCATGTGACACATCTCCGGCAGGCTTATCGTCACTACATAAATTACTTAAATTATGAAGTGACTGAGAACACATTCAGTACCAAGGAACAACTAAAATAGAAATTAAAACTTGTATCACCCACATCCATGAGACGACAGCACCATAAATCAATATAAATAAGTCTATACACGTTAATGAGAATGATAATTCCCAGTATTTCACATGCTACAGCAGTCTTCATTAAAATACTCTTAAATAAGTTTTCTTAAAAAGTCCTCAGAAAATTAACTTTTTTTGTACTTCTCCCAAATCATAAACTGTCCCCGACATGCTACCAGAACTTTGCTTAAGAGGCTTTGTGGATAGAGATTTCATTTTTTTACAAGTCTTCCTTTTCGTTTTAGATCCTTATCAGAAGTATTTTCAGAAATGACATTTTCTTTTACTGACTCTTGCTGAACAGGTTTTAGAGGGTGCGTCGATAAAACATTAAATTGACGAGAATATTTACACATATTGATTATACTTATGAACTGTAAGTTTATATATTGCGAAATATTACTTTTAACGTGTCACCAGATTCCTGTTTTATTGTTCTTTTTATTGAATTGTTTATAGAGTGCAAACTACGGCTCAGGCAATAAATACAGAAGAATAATCAGGTAATCAGGCTTCAGGAATGGACGTTCCTGTATAATAATATATTTACAGTACGACAAATTACTGAAAAAGACGGGAATTTGGCTTAGAAACACATTTAGCATTCATTACGAGGAAGCCTTTGAGAAAGTAAAAAACCCCTTTGGTAGAAAATATTAGAAATAAAATGCTTTCCAAACATATTACTGATTTCATAAATACTCTATGTAATACGAAAATAGTTATGAGCTTAGATTCGAAAATGTCGGATGAAATTTTAAAACTAAGCTGTTCCACAATAGTGCAGTCTATCCCCGACCGTCATTCGTTTTACTGAGGTGTCCCAGGAGGAATGTTCAATATTCAGTAGTATGACACGACCGATGATACGAAGGAAGAAAGTAAGCATGGACTAACATGCATACCTTAAGAGCTATGAGGTCTTCTTCATTTTTGATACTGTGAAATAAATTTCTTCTCCTGCACGCTCTTTGCTTTTAAGAGGTGGTGGTATGGGCAAAACAAGAAAAAACAAATATGGACCAAACAAGAAAAAACAAATATGGACTCTAAAGTGCCTGTCATAAGAGCTGTAAACACTTGTTCATCTTCGCTGCAGTGAAACATCTCTTCTACTGAACAAGTGCATTTTAGAGCCTATGTTTACTACACAATTTTTTCCTGTTTTCGCCCTTATTACCTCCTCTCAAAATACGGAAAGCAAAGAACTTGCAGTCGAAGAGATGTGTTTTATGGTATCGAATATAAAGAGTTACTCATAGCTCTTAAGATATACATTTTAGAGCCCAAGTTCACTAGACTTTTTGCTTCGAATGATCGTTCGTGTCATATCCCTGAATAACGACCGTTCTTCCTCGGACACCCGGTATGCTCACGACCTACTTGGAAAGACAAAATACACTTAGAAATTAAAGTAGGATCTAGCATACCATTTAAATGCTCTAGTATGTGCTGATGATCAGATAATTATACAGAAAACAGGAGATAATTTACAAAGGGCAGTATATAGATTGAGCCAAAACCCAATGTATTACAATTTAATAAGAGGAAGATAATGGCTTTCAAAGGAAATAATCCCATCAGATCGAAAATTGTAATAAGAGATAAAATTTTAAAACTGGCATCCCACTTCAACCATGCACAATGCGATATTAGTCTAACCGATGACATATATTGAGAAGAAGATTAGTAAATTTCAATCTTCCTGCGGAACCACTGGAAGAACAAAAATAAAAGGAAAAAAATAAAAAGAGAAAAATCAAATTTAGAGACAAGAAAGACGAATTTCATGAGATATGTAAAGGGCTGTAATAAAATGGATAAAACAATGAACGAAATAGTAAGGTCATATTCGAAAATCTTTTTAGTTAATGACAAGATGGAAGAGAACAGAGTGGGATAGAAGGTTCATGTTGATATAACGATGGAAAACATATTGCCAAAAAATAATTAATTATCGGCTGGCTGGAAAGAGAGAACTGGGTAGACCTCGTAAGAGGTGGATACATGGTCGAGACCGATACAGATGACTGTTGCAACTAAACCTTGCAGACAGATGATGATGATGGTCTGTAGAAGTCTGTCGCAATGTAGCATTTTTAGTCTTCAGTGCTGTCCGAACTTTTTTTTGTGAAAGACGAAATTTACATAGAGCCACATAACTACGATATTTCTTTGTTTCGGAAAATACGTCACATCTGGAGCAATTAGTTCTGCCATAACAATGAATCTATAACATCATTTCTTCTGCTCGTTTATTCGTGTCCATATGTCTTTACAGCTTGAGCAAATAAACCTATGGATTCTCTTGTCAACAAATCCACATCTGAGACAAGTGTGAACGTAAAGCCTCTCGTTTGTCGCTACAATGCCATTAAGAACCTGATACGACGTGGATCTTACCTCCGTAGTTAGAATTTTGTTACAAATTTTCTCCCATGCATTATCCCATTCATGCATTTTTTTCACTACCTAATCCTGTTTTTACTCCTTCGCAGTGTATCAGCAACAGATCATTGGTCTCTACTGCTTGTACTGTTGTGAATACTCTCCTTGTAACTCATTTCAATTTGAAATTTGTTGGAGCCACACTTACGGGGGGATGCAGACTATTCGGTTCTGCCGTTTTAAAGACGAGCTGCGTAAGACTGTGTGAGTAATTGCGGAGGAGTTCTTAAGTTCTCTTTAGAAATGAATCTGTAGTCTTTTGCCACATGTCTGTTGGTGTCAGATCGCTGTCTCCATATCGTAAGCTCGCTGTACTGGCTGCTGCTTTAAAGATGTAGCCTCGCAAAATCAACTGATAAATGGCTCTTGTAATATTTTTTTTTCTTTTTTTGCAATGCCTTATCCACTGAGCTATCCAGGCACCATAAACGATCCTCTCTCACAACTTCATTTCTGCCATTCCAAGACCGTATGGCTTTACTAGGCACGGTTCTATTGGAGGTTGTACGCTTGTACCTTAATCTGACCTGAACTTCAGTGAAGGAGGAGGAGGAAGAGCGGATTAATGTTTAACGTCCCGTCGACAACGAGGTCATTGGAGACGAAGCATAAGCTCGGAGTAGGGAAGGACGGGAAAGGAAATCGGCGGTGCCCTTTCAAAGGAACCATCCCGACATTTGCCTGACGCGATTTAGGGAATCAGGAGTACCGGACGCGGTTCTGAACAGTCGTCCTCCCGAATACAAGTCCAGTGTACTAGCCACAGCGCCTCCTCGCGCGGTGACCTTTAATGCAACTCGGCGCTTTTCATATCTGCAAATTGTTGCAAGAGTGGAAAGAAACGGTAAGCGACAGAAAAAAAATGTTATGATCAACCAAGGACTCAACCGTGAACTTCTGCACCTATATTTAGTCACCTACTTAGCCCAGCCTACAAGGACCACAAAAGGTCGAACAGGAGAAAAAATGCGCTTAGTCAAAATTTTCATACAGTTGCAGGAGAAAGCCTCGTGAAGAACATGCTAAAACTCCTGATCGGTGCGGCGTGAGCGTGGGTATGGGGAGCGTTTAAAGGCCACTTAATGCTTTTCTTCTTGAACAACTCGGAAACGGTGGCTTCTAGCTAAATTGCTTCTAAGACCAAAATTAAACTACATTAAATTTCCTAAAAAGCGTCTTAGTCCGATATTCGTTTTATCGACATGCATTAACAGGGATAGCGAAACACGAAGAATAAATCTCAGATTTAGTGGTATGATGGGTCAGTGGACAGCCCGTTAAAATCTGAACACAGGTCAAGCACGAAAACAGGAAGGTGAAAAAAAAGAAGCAAATGTGGTCATGATGTTTGAGTGCGACGTGGGGAGATCAATGTTCAAGTCTCACTCATGCCCTTTTTCCACAAAATTATGAACTGTCCGTCCGTTCATTGTCGCTGTATTCAAATTTGTGCCTGTGGATTGGTGTAACGTCCGTTTGCAACAGCGAGATATAAGGAAGGGACCTCCTATTTGCTCTACACAGGTACCACACGTTATGACTCTTGCGTTACGTCTTGGAAGTTTTGACTCTTGAATTCCTTTTGTTGTAACATAGTTCACACCGGTTACTTTGTTGTTTCTACTTCTGTGAGAGGTCTATGCGGCATCTCGCCTGCTCTCACTGTTCCTCATATTTACTTAAGACGGTAATATATCTTACCACATGACTCATATAATTAATGTATAGTATGACAATTGCCAAGACTAGAGAAGCAGTACAGACACTTCAGTTATCGGACGGAAAGTTCATAACTTTGTGAGAAACAAAAGGGCACGAGGGAGATCTGACCACGGACGTCCCACTTTGCTGTCCAATACCGTGACCACACGACTACGACGGTATGGTTCTCGCAATTCGCTCGATGTTGCACGTATTGATCTTGGACCGTTCACAGTTTCTATTTTGCTTCTTTTTTCACAGTTCAGTACAACTTCTTCCTGGCTTCATGCTTGATCAGTGTTTAGTTTTTGACTGGCTATTCACTGGGCCATTTTACCACTAAATCTGAGGGGGGGCGAGGGGGGGTTGATTAGGAGTTTACATTGTCGGTATCGCTGCATGCTTGGCGGTAGTAGTCAGCCCCTGCCAGAGTATCGGCTATTCTTCGTGTTTTTCTGCCCCTGTTAACACATGTACATAAAACAAATATCGTACTAGGCTAATCTGGGACCGCTCTATCGCATCGGCACTTAAAATTCCGTTTTAAGAATCATTTGGTTTGTAACAGAAAACAAACTGAGTTTTTCCTTCTACTGCGCGCTTCCCATTGAAGACGTGATGAACACTAACTGTTTGGAATCACTCCACCTACACAATGCGAAAACAAAATTGCAGACATCTGCCGAAACACCGGAGAAAATGCGTATAACGACTCTTAGGAAGGACGCCTTGTATATATGTCTTGGAGAAATCCGTAGTTCTGCCTTTCTTTTTTATCTTTTCTGTTCAATCTATAGTGTGTACTTCTGTTTCGTTTTAAGCTTATTGACAATGGTAAAGACAACAGTAATTGGCTGTCATTTCCAGAAAAAGGACGGTCGCTGACAGCTGTCCGAGTCTGTGACGTTTTACGTATCGCGACCACTGACAGAGAGGAATTTGGAGATGACGTTAAGTGTGTCTGTAATATTCAGCCGTCTGGCAAGATCTTTGGTAGCGAAACACACTGACAGTAGCATTGGCCCGCGATCTGCTTGGCACACTGAACAACACGAGAAAGAGACAGATTGTCCCTAACACTTTTGAAGTATTCCTAGTCGACTAAATACAGAAAGAAATGCCAACAGGTCGTAATCAAACAATTCTCTAAGTTACCCCTTCTCATTCTCACCCCTACATTTACAGATAGCAGTAACATTTTACTCTCACTGTATTTATATGCAAATAATGAGTAAAGTTTAGATCAAGTTTGGTTGATATTGCTCCAGACGTCCCTGAGATATACATTTATGACAGGGCTTTTCACCCCAGCCGTCTAGGACTGCCTTACTGTCACAGTGACTGTGTACAGATAGCAAGGTAATGTGTAGCAAGTTTGATGGAAGTGGCTTCAGAGATTGTATTAACTTGCTTCAGAGACCCTACGGATGAAATGTCATCGAGACTGCCACCAGTGACCCTAGCTATCCCAAAGACTAGGGATTCGATACCTATTTCGCTCCTCATTGAATAGTTCTACTTGTCGCGGGTCTCACCTCCAACCCATTATGTGGAAAGAACGTATAACTCCCACAGTAATTTTTGACAACAATGAATAATATATACCTTAAGACCTATGAGCTCTTCGCTACTGTGAAACACAACTACTCTATCGAACAAGTGCTCATAGTTCTTACAGTATGCATTTTAGAGCCCATGTTTACTGGATATTTTTTCCTTGTTTTGATCCATACTACTACCTCTAAAAGTTGCCTACACTACAGACTTAACAACAACAGTACCAGTATATGTACTCCACTGTCAGAGGTATCAGAACTGTTTTTGCTTATAACTTTCGACTTGCTCGTTCCCGGTACAGGGACCCTTACCTCATATCGATACATTTATCGTGCTCCATAACCTACAAAGTTTGTAAGATCATCACAGAATCACCCTGTACATATCTACATTACCACGCGACGGCGCCTGTAACTTTTGACTCTTTTTGGGTTGCTACGTAAAACTTTATCTACGAAGTCCCCTCTATAGCGTCTAGCACGCGTAACAAGAAATGTGGAACAGCATATATATAATTTCGATTAGTCCCTTTTAACAGAGCGATTGAACTTGAGTAGTCATGATTTCTTCCTCCTTCTCCTCCTCCGTTCTTTCCAAATTCACTTCATACGCTCGCTGTGCTCTCTCTTGCGTTCTTCCGACCATTTATTTCCTGTTCTTTTCGCGTTGTGTTTTTGTTCAAGTGTATGTTTCTTTATGACGTTCCTCGACTCTTCTCGATTGTTTGTGTTGTCTTGTGTGAGTCCCAGTTCCTTTATGCCTTCTTCTGTTTCATTAATCCACTCTCTCTTGTTCATGCTAGTGTTTGCTGTTCTTGTTCATCCTGCTGATATGTCCATAAAATTTCGTCCTTCTCTTTCTAAAACTCACCGTTATTGTTTCTATCTGTTTGTAGATCTCTCTTGTTGGCCACATTGCTTAACGAAACATTGGTCCATATACTTTCCTCAGAATTTTTCTTTCTTGGTTTTCAATTTCTCCGATTTTGGTATGATCGTTAATCACTGTACTTTCTGCAGCGTAAAGTGCTCCTGGTAGAACCACTGCGTATGTATCTGGCCATTCACGAGTTATGCATCTGTGTCATCCCATTTCACCCCCACCCCTATGGGAGGTAGATGGTTCTTATCGCCACAGTGTTGCTTTCCAGATAGTGATATTTGTACTACTTCTGGTTGATAGTTCAAAATGGTTCAAATGGCTCTGAGCATTATGGGGGTTAACATCTGAGGTCATCCGTCCCCTAGAACTTAGAACTACTGAAACCTAAATAACCTAAGGACATCACACACATCCATGCCCGAGGCAGGATGCGAACCTGGCCGGCCGAAGTGGCCGTGCGGTTAAAGGCGCTGCAGTCTGGAACCGCAAGATCGCTACGGTCGCAGGTTAGTTAGGTTTAACTAGTTCTAAGTTCTAGGGGACTAATGACCTCAGCAGTTGAGTCCCGTAGTGCTCAGAGCCATTTGAACCATTTGATGCGAACCTGCGACCGTGGCGGTCGCACGGTTTCAGACTGAAGAGCCTATAACTGCTCAGCCACACCGGCCGGCCTACTTCTGGTTGAGATCGATCCTGTGGATTCATAGATACAATGTTTTTTTTATTTTTACGTAGATAATAAATATATAGGTATAGACAGATAGAGAACATCCACCATACACACCGAGGGGGTCGCAGAGTGTTAAGCACACAGGACTCGCATTCGGGAGGGCGACAGTTCAAACCCGCGTCCGACCATCCTGATTTAGGTTTTCCGCGATTTCCCTAAATTGGTCCTGGTAAATGCCGAGGTGGTTCCTTTGAAAGAGCACAGCTAATTTCCTTCCCCATCCCTGAGATAATTCTAATGACTTCGATGTCGACGGGACGTTAAGTCTTCCTTCCTTCTTCTTTCCATTATACAGCAACAATTTCAGCTCACAGGAACGTTTAAAAGTGATGATCACGAATCTCCAAGCTTGCACTACTACGAAATGGTTCAAATGTCTCTGAGCACTATGGGACTTAACATCTGAGGTCATCAGTCCCCTAGAACGTAGAACTACTTAAACCTAACTAACCTAAGGACATCACACACATCCACGCCCGAGGCAGGATCCGAACCTGCGACCGTAGCGGTCGCGCGGTTCCAGACTAAAGCGCCTAGAACCGCTCGGCCACACCGGTCGGCGCACTGGTACGGCGAATAAGACTGGCGGGCCCAGAGGTACCAACCGACCGCCGTGTCATCCGTCTTCAGTGGTGTCATTGAAGGAGGTATAAAGGGGCGTGGGGTCGGCATCTCCCGCTCTCCCGGTCGTTGTCAGTTTCGTAACCTGGAACGGCTGCTACTCTGTTAAGAAAATCCTCAGTTGGCATCACGAGGCAGAGCGCACACAGTCCTCCAACCAAAGGAAAATTCCCTGGCAGTGATGGGAGTCGAACCCGAGTCTTCCGCATGGCAATCCGCCGCGCAGACAACTCAGTTACGGAGGTGGACCGAGACTGTCACACTCACTTAAATGTACCTTGAAGAATGAGACAGGCGGCAAAGACCCTCTCTTTGTAGTTTCTACTGGTGTTTCGTCTACCTGCCCCCGCAGACGAGGTCGTTAATGGGCGCTTGTGATCTGATGCACCAACTGCACGTAGCCGTTTCGAATTACGGCGGTGGAAGAAATTTTCAATGTTTATATGTGGCCGAAAAGAGCAGATGGCGTAAAGTTCATGATCACCAGTGTCCTGGATTAAATTCCCAGCATTATTGCACTGTCTTACACAATGAGGGCATGTGGCACTGTTAATCGTGATCCGTCCTTTGGATAGGGACGTTAAGCTCAGTAGTCCCACTTAGTGCTATTCTAGAGGATTGGCCTTTGTGTCCGTATTGTGTTTCTTCTGTCATCAACAACACAAACACGATACTAAAGCTACCCATTCATCCATCGTCAGCAGCAACACAAACACGGCACTAAAACCTCCACTCATTCATCAAGACACCCGCACTAAACAGATGCACTTGAGATACCACTCTTACAGTTTGCGAAGAAAAGGGGCCATTGTTCGTGAAACCTGTTCACTTAGACAGCTCAATCTACCCATGGAGGTCCTTCAGCCACCTAGGCTGTACGAATTTTCGTCACTGGGGTTTCATACATCAAGGTATTCGGGGGTTTGATACATCAAGGATTTCGTGTAACACTATAGCGGGGAAAATCCACAGTGAAAAAGTGGTGTTACAAATTTAGATGTAGAAACACACGTGCGCCAAGCGTTTCTCATCCAAGATCTCACGCCACCTGGAAAGATTGCCGCCCATGGTTTCCTTATCTAAAAACCTAAAGTTATGCAGTATCTACCGTGTATAAATCTGACTAAATATCTGGAGCTCCTTGTATGGTATTACACACAGATAAGTAAGTTGTCTGGCTTTCGTCTACCGGCATCACTATCACACCTGAACAATTTGGTATTACCTCGGACAAAATATCAGTTTATTGGCTTTTCAGAGTTGGAGTTGGCAGGTTCCCAAATAACCAGTAAACCCCTGATTCCTTAAAGAGCCGGACCAAAATGTATAAAAAAGCTTCGGACGCCTGATTGCCTTACAAGTGAGTTAATGCGTTAAATACTTGACTTTAAGCATGTAAGCGAGAAAAAGTTTAGAAAAGGTTTGAAAATATGATTAAAAGTTTGTTGGGGATGGATATAGTCTGGTAATTTTAAGCAAAAGCAAGGTTTTCACTAATCTCAATGTTTATGACGTCATAAACATCATGAACTATGCATCGTACAATGAAATAATTTTGCGGGTACATTCAGTGATATATGTAGATACTGTCCATAAAGTGTGTTGTAAATAAAGTTATAGTAACAGAGTAATAAACTAAAACGTTATGCCTCACGCTGAAATTTTACTGCTTGCTCTTTTAAGCAGAAGCTGGACTTCACTCATATATATGTCTATGACGTCATATCTTCTGAGCTATGTGTTGTACAATGGTATAATTTTGCAGGTACATTCAGTGATATATGTGGATGTTGCGAATGGAGTTGGTAGTAAAGAAATAATAAATTAAAACATGTCTGATGATTAAATTTTACTGCATAAACAGCGGAAAGTGTAGTAAGTGATAAACTTTCAACATTTTGTGGGCGGGGTGTCAGCGAGTAGTTTCTCTCCAAGTTATGGATGAATGAAGTCCGCGTATTCGCATGTCGTCAGCTACTCTGTTTTAAGACAAACACACGGTTTCTATTTATAATGTGTCTTATTGGGTTAAGCTCTTAAGATCATAACATTGCGCCTGTTAGTGGCCAGATTATGACGGCATTTGAAATTCTGTCAATAATTAGGCCAAACATTGATATTCACATTTTTTGTTCCACCTGGAGATCTGAACTGGTACCACGTGCGGGCATAGGCGCACGAGGAGTATTTAAGTGAAAATTTGAAATTCGATGTGCACTGCAGCAACTTTGGAAAGAAATTCAAGCTTGCGCAAGACACAGTCAGCCGGCCGGAGTGGCTGTGCGGTTCTAGGCGCTACAGTCTGAAACCGAGCGACCGCTACGGTCGCAGGTTCGAATCCTGCCTCGGGCATCGATGTGTGTGATGTCCTTAGGTTAGTTAGGTTTAATTAGTTCTAAGTTCTAGGCGACTGATGACCTCAGAAGTTAAGTCGCATAGTGCTCAGAGCCATTTGAACCAAGACACAGTCTGCTCACTTTTTCTTGACCCAAACACGTTTCAGCACTTTATGTGCTATCTTCAGTGAATTTTGTTTATTACTGCGTCTTATATGACGTTATCACCGACTGTGTGGTGAAAGTTTCACATGTGACATCCGTTCTCCACGTATCTCACAAATGATGCAGTCTCGAAAACTCCTGGAAGATTAAAATTGTGTGTCGGACCGGGACTCGAAGCCGGAACCTTTGCCTTTCGCGGGCACTTGCTCACCGAGCTACCCAATCCCGACGCAGTCACGACTCAATCGCGACTCTTCCTCACAGCTTTACTTCCGCCAGTTCCTCATCTCGTACCCAGTGCTTAATTTCTAAACTTAACGCGTTCCTGCCGAAATTAATCCCTGCTCCTACCTTCCAAACTTCACAGAAGTCCTCCTGCGAAACTTGCAGTACTAGCACTCGTGGAAGAAAGAATACTGCGGAGATATGGCTTAATCACAATTTGCGGGATGTTTCCAGAATGAATTTTTCACTCTCCAGCGGACTGTGCGCAGATATGTAACTTCCTGGAAGATTAAAACTGTGTGCCGGATCGTGTCTGCGACGAACCCGGTACCTCTGCCTTTCGCGGGCAAGTGCTCAACCAACCAAGAACTCAAGAGCCTTCTCTCAGTGTCAGTTACTAAAGTACATCATCTCCTGCGTTCCAAAGTTGCCTGTCTATGACAAATTTTCCGCGTTTTGCCAGGAAAGTGAAAATTCGTTTTGTTACAGTCTTATTTCCCTTTGTTTCAAACGTTTTGAAAGACTTATTTTCCTCATTATCGCGGTTTTTAACTGTTGCACACGTGCTTTATTAAGTGGCGCCAGAGATCTTTTAGCTTGTGATAAAATAATTGGCTGGTTCAAATGGCTCTGAGAACTGTGCGACTTAACTTCTGAGGTCATCAGTCGCCTAGAACTTAGAACTAATTAAACCTAACCAACCTAAGGACATCACACACATCCATGCCCGAGGCAGGATTCGAACCTGCGACCGTAGCGGTCGCTCGGTTCCAGACTGTAGCGCCTAGAACCGCACGGCCACTCCGGCCGGGATAAAATAATTAAAAGGTGTGTGTGTGTGTGTGTGTATGTGTGTGTTTGCGCGCGAGCGCAACTGTTAAAAAAGCGATAGAGAAAAAAATGGTCCTTTTTAAAATTTTCAAAACAGCGAGATTTATGTGAAAATTTCAGCACAATATTACAGGTAGCGTCCAATGAGACAGTATAATTAATAGCAACCTGCTAAAGGTAGTATAGAATGTGGTAAATCATTCTTGGATAAAGTGAAAATAAATGAACGGCGTTCTGCATATTGTGCGATTTTCTTTAATTTTGTTTGCAAGCACGGAAATTAAGAAGAGCGACAACATTAAAGTTTTCGACGTTTAAGTGCATATGACACTACCTTCAAGGCTCGAATGTAATTTTTGTGCGAACTTCCTTGCCAATATCGACGCGAGTGCTGAGTTACCAAAATGTGCGGCAGTTCCGCTGGCAGATATTCCAGTACGCTGGATAATCGCGGAGATCCCATTGACGCGTTCTGAGCGATGCAAGGATCCACCAGGGAAGCCAACTCGTTGACGTGGCAACGCCGACCGACGTGGTCCGACCGATTAATATCTCTGCTGATAGCATGAACAGCGAGTGAGAGTACAGTTCTACCTGCGCGCGCGTGTTTGCGCGTGCTACCGGGTAGGGACACGGAGGACGGGTAGGGGCGGTGGAGGGGGAAGCTGCACCGGCTCTTGTTTCTGGCCAGAGCACTATGCACTGGAGCCCCCCCTCCATCCGGCACACGATCTCTGCGTGTCCGTGTCCCGCTGACGCAGCCTACAAGCTCAGTGGCTCCTCTCGTAACCCCTTCAAAACAATGCTGGCTGCGTTCGCGAGTTCACGTGGTGCTGCGTCGTCCGGGCGTCTCGACTGTGACTGTGCGACTTCCTGTGCTGCGGAGAGGCGTCCTAACTCGTCCTGGTTCCCTCATGTATGTTTTTTTTTTATATTTCTTTTTTTTCTGTTATACTCGTTTGGAAAAGCACGTGACGTTGATTACTGTGTCGATATTTCCACAGTACCGGGTTAACAGACCTGAAATCGAGGTGATGCAGCTATCGAAGTCGAAATGAGCAATTAGCGTCAGTGCTGCTGTACAGTGAACGAGTGATACGGACCACGCTGTGCGTCGATAAATCGTATGGTTGCGAATTTCGCATGACCTCAGCTATTGATTATTCTGCATCCACACGGAAACGTTATTATGAGTAACTTGGGATTAATCGCAACAAACATTAAACTTGATTATGATATTTATTGTTGGTCAATATTTGCAGACGCAGATTATTGCAGCATCGCTTCCCAAAGAGCTCTAGTCCGCGTGTCACTATCTCCAACTTTACTGTTCATCGCTAACTTTCACTCGCCATTTTCGAAAGCAATATGAATATTACAGTGTATGCGAATCTGTCTCCTGGCACGGTAGCTGCAGACCCTCACAATTCTTGTGTCCGATTAACGAGCAATATGTCATTCACATAACAGCCAACATGGATATTGTTTTTTCTTTACCACCACCTTCTTCTTCTTCTTCTTCTTCTTCTAAAAGCTAAATCTGGTCGCTGAACCAATTTCCCGTACTTTGTACGGCCCTCTTCATTTCTTCATGATTTTGGCTCTTTGTTATTTCCAGTAATCTTCGACTATTTCATTGACATCCCGTTGCTTTCCTTACCTAGATATTTTCCTTCCAGTGCGTCTGCTAAAATCTCGTTGTGCCTCAGTAAGTGTCCGAACAACTGTCTTTTCCGTTTTTCGGGTAATTGCTGTTAGCTTTTCTTGCTCAATGATATCTTTCAGAGCAATTTTATTGATTTTTCTTTCTATCCTGCCTGCCGATTCTTGTAACCTTTTTTTTTTTTTGGAATATGAAAAAAAGTGTAACAATAAAGAAGTAAGTTTTTCCATACTACTTCTCTCCTTGCAATTTTCTGAACGCATGGATACGAAATTGTGCTTTCCTGGCGAATGATGAAATATTACCCATTTTTAGGTGGAGGATGATACGTCGCGTAGTCGATAAATAGCTTGGGTTGAAACTTGGGTGTTATGTAGGTAGCGGAGTAGATTCAAAACTGAACGATTTTCGGAAAACTAGGAACCGTAAGGAGCGTTCCAGTGCTAACGAGCACTTTAGACATTGAAGAACATGTTGGACTCAGTCAAGTTTGTGTAGAAAGCTGAAAGAGGCCTTTGTCATACGAAACATCCCAGTATTCGCCTTAAGTGGTTCTCGGAAACCAGAAACCTTAAACCTGCCACCAGATGAGAGTCCACTGCGTTTAGACAGCGCCTCATCACTCGGTAACTGTAGCAGTGTCGACTAAGAATTTTGTCCAAGATCAAGTGCTGCATTATAATAGGGAACATTGCAAACCATATTTTTCTACTTCGTCTTCTCTGGCCATTTGTTCATTACGGGAATTTCACTTTGTTTTTACTGAATTGCTGATTTAATTTATGTGCACATTTTTATTCGTTTATTTTATTTGCTTATCTACATCTATACGCCGCAAGCCATCTTACGGTGTGTGGCGGAGGGCACTTTGTGTACCAGTATCTCTTTTCCTGTTCCAGTCGCTTGCGGTTAGCGGGAAGAACGATTACCGGTGTGACTCCTCTATCAATCCCATCTGGTACGGATCCCCATCTGACGAGCAATATTCAAGTACTGATCAAACGAGGGTTTTGTATGCAACTTTCTTGTTGATGGACTACATTTCCTGTGGATTCTTCCAAAGAAGAAATGCATTTCAACACTTTTCTAACCACATCAATACAAGGAGCAAATAGTGTCTTCGTTAACTGCACACGCACGGAAGCTACTCATGCGAGAGAAACGGTGCACGGAAAGCAAACATATAATGTCGCTGAAGTAAAAAAAAATGATTCAAATGGCTCTGAGCACTATGGGACTCAACTGCTGTGGTCATCAGTCCCCTAGAACTTAGAACTACCTAAACCTAACTAACCTAAGGACATCACACACACCCCTGCCCGAGGCAGGATTCGAACCTGCGACCGTAACAGCAGCGCGGCTCCGGACTGGAGCGCCTAGAACCGCACGGCCACCGCGGCCGGCTGCTGAAGTATGAATACTTTCGACTAGGAACCTATGGTATAAGGCTAATCTCTGCCTCAGGAACAATGCTTGAGCGCAGCGCTTATATTGATTTTTATACGTATTGATTTTTTTTCGTTTGTATGTTTATTTAATGCTAAATGTTTATCTCAAAATGTTTCTGTAAAACGCAAAAATCAAGTAAATTTGCCGGCGGTACGTTGTACACGCCGCGGTATTAGATGCTATATAAAATACAAACTTAATGAGGCAATGCAGCGTTTAGGACGCTGACTTCATATTCATGAGGATGGAGTTTGTTCCGTTCCGCTAACCTGATTTAGGTTTTTAGTAGTTTTTCTAAACAATTTCAGGCAAAAGCAAGGACACAGCCGACCATATGTCATATCCTAGTAAAAACATCTCTATATATTTTGTGTGTAGGGTGAATCAAAAAGAATCATCCGATTTGGTACGTCTATATTTCTGGAGCTAATTTTGTTTTTTGATGAACGGTAAACTCAAAAAGTTTTTTTTTCATACCTTTTCATAGGTGGTCAATATGTCCCCCTTGAGACGGAAAGCATATTTCAATGCGGTGTTCAAATTGTGCCCACACTGCCTCGAGCATGTCTCGACTCGGGGTAGGCCCGGCGATTGCCTTTACATAAACAACCTGTTTCTCGGAATTTTTCATGCCATCGTCTAATGCTCTGTGCTGTAGGAGGGTCCGCACCATACCCAGTACGAAAGTTACGCTCAAGAGTTATTATTGCGCAAAACATAGAATACAAAACGCTTTCTGTTATCCCGACACCATTTTTACAACTTAACTGGGCGCACACTGCTGTTACCTAGCGGGAACCATGTAAAAATCGAGAGTTTTCTCTTTCCAACAGTACGTTGTTTACACGTGAATCTCAACGTAATAGTTATGATTTTTTAAAATCGGATGATTCTTTTTGATACAGCCTGTATATTTGAACATGGTGTCAAATCATGCTGTTGATTGTTCCATCTT
Source organism: Schistocerca nitens (assembly GCF_023898315.1). NCBI lineage: Eukaryota > Metazoa > Arthropoda > Insecta > Orthoptera > Acrididae > Schistocerca > Schistocerca nitens. The sequence goes on along the minus strand of NC_064615.1, from coordinate 215,578,189 downwards.
GATAAACAACATAAGATGTGAAATGTCAGAAGCTATTCTGTAAAAAAGACCAGAGGTTTTGTGCGCCGCACGTGTAAAGGCATGAGATGTGTAATAACTCACAGGTCACTACGCAATACTTTAATTCTCAAAAAACTGGATTCCTGTTGATGCAGTAACTACTTATACGCTGAAAGTTTACGTCAAAGAATTACAAAAGGTATTTCGACACAGAACAAAGAAATATGTCGTCACTCTGGGCTGTTCTAGACAACAGAAGCTTAAGCATGAAGCGCAACAATAGCACATTTACACTTCTGTTGTCTGGGTAGCTCAGGTGTTATTAGTCTGACCCCGTTGTATGAATGTAATGCACCATGACTTGGGAAGCAGCTTATGAAAGAAAGGTTATATACCCTGTATTTTCATGTTTTATTTGCTGTATTTTCACTCCGGAAATTGTATGGAGTACTTTTAGATTGCGATGGCAGTGTCTTTGGTAATAAGCCACGAGATAATCCAGAATTATGTTCATGTTTTATTTCATTATAGATCCGTTATAATGCCTGGCTGACCATACAATATTGCTCAAGACAATTTGGTTCCTAGTTCATCCATTATAACACAGATTCAGCAAACATCGTCGTAAAACCACAGTCCTCTGGTGACATCGTTTGGACAAAGTGTGAGTTCCATATCTCCAGCTAATCTCCTTTATTACTTGTTGAATCGAACCATACGATGGTTTCCCTGTGATATTGTCTCAAGGACTTGTGACCTTGCGTAAACGCCACAGCGGTCCATGAAGAGTCGCGTATCCAATAATCTCTGTGCTACTGTAGGCGAACGCCATAATTCCATTCTAACTGCAATCAAGCTGTGCGGCTGATTCCGGCGGAGGTTCGAGTCCTCCCTCGGGCAAGGGTGTGTGTGTGTGTTTGTCCTTAGGATAATTTAGGTTACGTAGTGTGAAAGCACGGTCACAAACGGATAGCCATCTTTCCTTATTCTTGGTTGGACCTAGAACAACAAAAAATGGTTCAAATGGCTCTGAGCACTATGGGACTTAACATCTGAGGTCATCAGTCCCCTAGAACTTAGAACTACTTAAACCTAACTAAGGACATCATACACATCCATGCCCGAGGCAGGATTCGAACCTGCGACCGTAGCGGTCGCGCGGTTCCAGACTGAAGCGCCTAGAACCGCTCGGCCACTCCGGCCGGCCTAGAACAACAATTAAGTAACAATTAGTAATGGCATGTAATAGAGCATAAAGATTATTAGAATTCACTAGTTTCTGACAGAATAGTTGTGAAAATAAAATAGGGACAAAATAATGGATCACACGGTAGTTCGACCTGAAAACGAATCGGCCTTAATCTTATCAAACGAACAATTCTAACATTCTCTTGTAGTGATCGATGGAAATACGAGTCTACTGCGGGAACCATTGCACAACATCAGTCGGCGAATAATCAAAACTTAAACATCGTGACTACATCTGTAAACGCAAACTCGACCATTATAAAGTACAGCTTTATGTGAACTGCAACTATGCTTACATACTCGATTTGCATTATGAAACAGTACTGTGTTCTTTCATAGGCTTAACAAGCCTAAATCTCGATTTTGAATAGAGAAATCTATTAAAAGTCCGGCGGAATGTGGAGTCATTATAAAATTTTGCAGGACTGTTGATCCAAGTAAACAGAAAATAATAACTAAAGTTAAATGGGACCATGAAAGACATTACAGCAGAGATAGAATAAGTAATGAGAGAAATACGATAGAGGCACGCACTGATGTTGTTATTGTTATTGATGGTCTCCAACCGCAGGACCTGCAGGGAATTGATGTAAATGAAGAAAAAATGCCTTAATGGCGAAAATCTTGGCAGCAAATATTATTACTAGTGCCAAAAATATAAATGAATAAAACGTAAGGTACCAAGCAGGGACTAAATCTACAAAAAATTAGGGTTGAACATATTTTACAGACCTAGATGTATAAGTGATCATCAGGGTGTAACTAAATTCCGTCTACAGACTTCCTCACCCACAAAACAAGAAAAAATGTATAGTAAACATGGATTCTAAATAGTAAACATAGGCTCTAAATGAGCTCTTATTCTAAAGTAGAGAAGCGATTCACAGTAGCGAAGATGGGCAACTTCTTGTTTTGGTCTAAGGCACCCATCCTCAGAATCTGTAGAAATTATTTAGTTACACCCTGTGGAATGGTGTTTACCCGTGTTTATTAGCACAACGATTTAAATGAAATAGGCGGATTCATATTTTCATTTTACAGCCAAGACAGTTGAAAATTTTTTCAAAGTCTGGACACTGTTCAGTACTCAGAAGAAAAAAATTAATAAACAGCAGCGGAGACACAAGGATTGTGTTAAATATTCGGACGCTGCAGGGCATAAAACGTACAAAATTGGTTGTGCTATCTTTTACTGAAGTACACTCGCGATAATCCACCATTTAACCGTCCAACACGCTCGGTAGTCCGACTCTGCGTCCGAGGTCGGCACTGCGCTTGCTCCAGACAGACAGCCACACACTTCTACATCTACATCTATACTCTGCAAACCACCGTGAGGTGCATGACAGAGGGTACGTCCCTCTGCACCACTAATTAGGTCTTTTTCCTGTTCCATTCACGTATGGTGCTCGGGAAGAAGGATTATTTGAATGCCTCTGTGCATGTAGTAATTATTCTAATCTTATCCTTACAATTCCTATGTGAGCGATATCTAGCTTACGTCTATCTTCAAGAGTCTGCTACTTCAGTATCTCTGTGACACTCTCACGGATTAAACAAACTTGTGACAATTCGTGCTGCCCTTCTCTGTATACGTTCAATGTCCCCTGTTAGTCCAATTCGTACGAGTCCCACACACTTGAGTAATATTCCACAACCGGTCGTACGAGTGATTTCTAAGCAACCTCTTTTGTAGACTGCTTGCACATTCCCAGCATTCTACCAATAAACCGAAATTTACCACCTGCTTTACCCACGACTGAACCTATGTGATGACTGTGTCGCGACAGGCGCCTCCTTCAGTTTGCCCCGTGCCTCACTCCGGTATAGATGCGTCAGTGAGAATGCTCCTTTCATGTTATCAGTGAATTTGAATTCTGCTACACGGACTGATTGTTCTGTTCTCAATTTTGTGTTGAAAAGTGTTGTGTGATGACGAGCACATGTGGAAACGCTAAACGTAAGCATAAAACTTTACTTGCTGATAAAAGGGAAATTATCAAAAGGTACGATCGTGGTCAATCTCCAACTTCCATTTCTAAAGCTGTTGATATCGATGGAGAACTACCGTTTACGACACGTAAAAAATAGGGATAAAATAGAACAATTTATAAAAACTATAGAAGATGACTAACACCCAAAACTCCAGATGTCAGACACTCAGATCCGTATCAAACGGTGTATGTCGATAGAATATCAACGAAAATTCCGATTTAGTTCGAAATATGGGCGTAGATGTTGATTAAAATTAACACCAGAACTACGGAGCACAGGAAAACATAACTGTAACTAGTATGTATAGCTTCTGTGGGGACGTTGGTCGAGCGTTAGATCGTCGTACCAAGGGTCCTGGTTTCAGACCCAAATGTGGATCATTTTTTATTGTATCATGTGTGAAAGTGTTACATGGGACCATTAATACTTCCGCAAGTGTGATGCAATTGTTTCTTTATTCTAATGTTCCGACTGTTTGTTTATTCTGTGAAACTGTAAATGCACTAGCTGCTTCATCACGAACGGTGTCCTGTCGCTTATGTCCGAAACAACAGCACACCTATCCATACAAGTGCATTCTATAGGTTTGCTACTTTCAACTGAAACACTGCTAAAAACTCCGAAAACTCCTTTTATATGTCAGATAAATGTTGTCCATTGTAACAGTTTCACGCGTAGACAGTTAAAACAAATTAACATCAGCGGGACTTGAACGCAGGGCCTCTGCTACCACGACCTCACGCTCTACCAACTCACCCTCTGCAGAATAGTCACTCACGGATACTCCTTCCCTGTGCATCACAGTGCTGGTGTTACTTTTAAGTACCGTTTTCGCATGTTCTACTGGACGACAGCACATAGCACAAACGAAATTTGTGTTTCGATTGATACTCTATCGACGTACAACATACATTGCTAGCCATTAAAATTGCTACACCAAGAAGAAATGCAGATGATAAACGGGTATTCATTGGACAAATATATTATACTAGAACTGACATGTGATTACATTTTCAGGTAATTTGGGTGCATAGATCCGGAGAAATCAGCACAGTTCAAGAGTAGTGACTGGCGTATTGTGACGAGCCAGTTGCTCGGCCACCATTGACCAGACGTTTTCAGTTGGTGAGAGATCTGGAGAATGTGCTGGCCAGGGCAGCAGTCGAACATTTTCTGTATCCAGAAAGGCCCGCACAGGACCTGCAACATGCGGTCGTGCATTATCCTGCTGAAATGTAGGGTTTCGCGGGGATCGAATGAAGGGTAGAGCCTCGGGTCGTAACACATCTGAATTGTAACTTCCACTGTTCAAATGCCGTCAATGCGAACAAGAGGTGACCAAGATGTGCAACCAATGGCACCCCATACCATCACGCCGGGTGATACTCCAGTGTGGCGATGATGTGGCGATGATGCGTTCACCGTGATGTCGCCAAACACAGATGCGACCATCATGATGCTGTAAACAGAACCTGGATTCATCCGAAAAAATGACGTTTTGCCATTCCTGCACCCAGGTTCATCCTTGAGTACACTATCGCAGGCGCTCCTGTCTGTGATGTAGCGTCAAAGGTAACCGCAGCCATGGTCTCCGAGCTGATAGTCCATGCTGCTGCAAACGTCGTCGAACTGTTCGTGCAGATGGTTGTTGTCTTGCAAACGTCCCCATCTCTTGACTCAGGGATCGACACGTGGCTGCACGATCCGTTACAGCCATGCGGATAAGATGCCTGTCATCTCGACCGCTGGTGATATGAGGCCGTTGGGATCGAGCACGGCGTTCCGTATTACCCTCCAGAACCCACCGATTCTATATTCTGCTAACAGTCATTGGATCTCGACCAACGCGAGCAGCGATGTCGCGATACGATAAACCGCAGTCGCGATAGGCTACAATTCGACCTTTATCAAAGTCGGAAACGTGATGGTACATAATTCTCCTCCTTACACGAGGCATCACAACAACGTTTCACCAGGCAACGCCGGTCAACTGCTGTTTGTCTATGAGAAATCGTTTGGTAACTTTCCTTATGTTAGCACGTTGTAGGTGTCGCCACCGGCGCCAATCTTGTGTGAATGCTCTGAAAAGCTAATCATTTGCATATCACAGCATCTTCTTCCTGTCGGTTAAATTTCGCGTCTGTAGCACGTCATTTTCGTGGTGTAGCAATTTTAATGGCCAGTAGTGTAGATGGGTGTAAGAGAAAATCCGTCAAATAAGCGATTAGCCACAAGTTGAGGGAGCTCTGAACGTTTGCTTTTGAACAACGAAGAAGCAGACTTGTCCCTATTTCGGCAGATATTTTAAAACAGGAAGCCCAGCTTTTTTTTATCGTGAAATGATTTTCGTGTCAGCGATGATTGGTTTGGAAACATTAAGAAATGGCATGGCATTCGTTTCTTGCAGCTGACGAATCTGAAGTGTCTCAGTTCATTCAAGATTTAAACGCCAAAATCGACGAACTAGGCCTTACGCCCGAGCACTGTACATGTTGTAAGTAGGCTGTTTAGGTTTTTTTTATTGGTAACGCCACCTCTGTATCAAAATCACTGGCTGTGCCGTGTGCAGTCTGTGGCTGCTTTGCATTGTTGTAATACTCAACCATTGTAGTGTTAGGCAGCTGGCTGTGAACAGCGCGTAGCGCTGGGCAGTTGGAGGTGAGCCGCCAGCAGTGGTGGATGTGGGGAGAGAGATGGCGGAGTTTTGTAATTTGTCATGATATCAAGGTAAATACATTGTTTGTTCTCTATTAATATCTTTCATTTGCTAACTATCCCTATCAGTAGTTAGTGCCTTCCATAGTTTGAATCTTTTATTTAGCTGGCAGTAGTGGCGCTCGCTGTATTGCAGTAGCTTGAGCAGCGAAGATTTTTGGTGAGGTAAGTGATTTGTGAGACGTATAGTTTAATGTTAGTCAGGGCCATTCTCTTGTAGAGAATTTTGAAAGTCAGATTGCGTTGCGCTAACAAAATATTGTGTGTTGAAAGTCAGATTGCGTTGCGCTAAAAAAAAAATATTGTGCGTCAGGTTAAGCACAGTTGTGTAAAAATTGTTTAAAAAGGGGACGTTTCATATGTCGACCCTTAGCCGAGGATACCTCACTGGAATCTTCTGATTTTTTTCCTTGTAGTTTGTTTATTGCCAGCGCGTGATTATAGAGAGAATTTCCTTTGTAGTTGTAGTTTTTCATTGTTGTACAGTAAAACAGTTGTGGCATGCATGTAGATTTGCACCAAGTATTTCGCAGCTGCAATTAATTAGATATTATTTTCAGTGTTATGTTAATGTGTTCTCTTATTTTTGCTCTTGAAATTGTGTTTTTCTGTGTTGTCGTGTGAAACACTGTGACAATAATGGCGTGTGAAAAACGTAACACTAGGCTCCAAAGTAAATTGAGAAATGACAGCGAAGACGAAAGCAGTATGTTAGCGCCGCAGAATAATGAATTAACTAATGTTAACAGTAGTAATTTGGTAATTGCGCATAGGGAAATGGAGCGGGTTTCAAACAATGGCGTGGACAGTGAAACAATTAGTGAAGAGGGAAGCATTATCGATCGATCGGTCGGCAATAGCTCGTCACAGGAATCCGAAATGAAAGGACACAATTTTGCAAATACTGTAGATTCAGGTTTTGCGTCCTCACCGTTTTCTCAAATAAGTCAAGACACAATTTCTGCTAGTCAAAATGTGAATGTTGCCGGTGCAAATGCACTGCCGAAAAGCATAGAGAAACAGATCCCAGACACTAATACATTATTATTGCAATTAATGCAACAAATGGAACAAAATCAGAAACAATTTGAACAAAATCAGAGACAAACACTGCAAAAGCTTCAAAAATTAGACACAATGGAACAAAATGAGAGACAAATACAGCAACAGTTAGACAGAATGGTACAAAATCTTCAAAAGTTAGACACAGTGGAACATAAGCTTGAACAAACACGTGAGGATTTAACTAATGAGTTACATCACATTGAATCGAAATGTCAAAAAGTCTGTAACGACGTAAAAACACAAATTTGTGAGCATTTCCAACCTATTTTTTCGCGGCATGAAAATGCACTACAGAATCACGAAGCAGCCATAAAAGAACTGCAAACCACTGTTCATGAAAATCATGAGACCTTACAAGCTAAATTTGACTCAGTTGCATCTACCGATTCGGTTACGCAACTTGCAAAAACTCAGGAAAACTTGAAGGACACAGTAGATTCGATTTCAACACAAATGGACAATCTGAAACTTGGTTCAGAAAAACACACTGAGGAAATGTGTTCACTATCGGAGAAAGTAGCCGAACTTTCAGATCAGTTCACTAACTTATCTACGAAGGTAGATGATGATCTGAATGACACTACACCTGTAGCCTTCACTGACACAGAAGAGTATGAACAAATTAGAAAATTCAAACAAAATCAAAATCAAATTAATACGCAACACAAAAGAGAAATCCGCGAAGTACAAGATCAGCTGACACAGGTAATACAAGAATTACGTATTTCAGAAGACACTCGCGCCCCAATACGGGAAGAGGGACATAGAAATACGGAAAAGCCGCAACATAATAACACAGGGCATTTCGGAAGTTATGAAAGAAATTGGCAATGTGCACCGAATTTTGAGATGGAACCGCCGACACGACCTAACAATGACAGATATGCTACTCGCCGACACGATGATTTTGACTATAAGCTATTTATTACTACACGTAAATTCAAAACATTTAAGAACTCTGGCAACGACATTCATCCACAAGCATGGCTCCATCAATTCTCTCATTGTTTTCCTCCCAACTGGTCATTAGAACACAGATTAGAATTTATGTGTGGCTACTTAGAGAATGAACCAGCTGTAAGAATGCGATCGGTCATTCACGATTGTCATAGTGAAGGAGAATTTTACCATGCCTTCCTCTCAGCATATTGGTCTCAAGCCACACAAGACCGAGTAAAACATAGCATCATAATGATGAAACGTTTCGAACAATCTGAATTTTCCAGTATTATGAAATATTTTGAAGACATGTTGCATAAGAATCAGTATCTTTCAAACCCATACAGCCCCTCAGAACTCATCCGAATTTGCTTAATCAAACTGCCTGAACATTTACGACATATTATTTTGGCAGGACGTTGCAAAGACGACATTGAAGCATTTCAGGGACTCTTACAAGAATTAGAAATTGACACTGACAATCGCGGAACGCGAAACCAGGAACACAACAATTACAGGTCACATCCGTCGCAATTCCGGGAGAAATTCTCCACCACATGACCGACAAACAAGAAACTACGGAACCTACCGACATGAAGACAGACGATGTGATCATAACGACAGACCTGAATTGCATCAGAACTGGCGGGATTCTAACAGAGCTGGGCCCTCTCGGCAAGGCGAATTTGTAGAAGTTCGGTCTCCTAATCCGAATAACGACGCGCGCCAGCAAAGAAACAGACAATGACTCGCACAGCAGGCAGACACCTGCGCCGGCTGGCTCCGAGAAAAATAACATTGACGCTAACCTTGAGAAAAATTCCAGTATTCTTTACCGACGTATACCGCATGATAATCGATTTCAAGTTCAAACTCTGATTACTAGGAAGAGCAAAGGTTTACACCACATTTCACATATAAAACCGTTTATTGAAAGATAATCTGCTTTTTAACTTTGTCTTTCCCACAAAATTTTTCACTTCACATTTCTAGCATGCTTTGCCAGACTTAGAATCTGTTAACATGCAACAATTTTGAAGTTAAATATCCAGTCAAGAACCAAGAGAACTTATTTAAACAGAAATTACGAATGCATTGTTGTAGTGAACAGACTACACAGTGTTGTATTTGTACATTCTTGCTTGTTTGTTGCACGATTACGTAACGACTATAAGGCTCACATACTTAGAATATTTACCAGTACTGTTAATGAGATTTTAATGCAACATTTTGGTTTACTTGCAAATACATTATGGATTCAAGGTGCTTTCTGAGAGATACCAGGTGACACAGTGGTTAGTTTATTTGACAGCTACACGACTATATCACGACGCTACTAATGTGTGACACAATTCACTTGTTGCTTTTGCGGTGTATCTGTTTTATATCTGCACAGTTTCTCTGAATTCTTCTGGAAAGAAAAACATGTTTTAGTGGTAACTCTTGTGGTATAGCAACAATGAGACAGCCTTTTTCGTGGCACAGCGATACGTTACAGTACAGTACTTTCTTCATCACAACAATAAGCGTAATAACTAAGATATCTATACGCAAAGCATTTCACTTTTGTGTATCATGAGGTAAGTACAGTGACTTTTGTGGAACTCAGCTTTCGGAGGACGATATCTACGACACTTACACAGAGATTATCTTACAACAAGACGCACAGTTTAGCGCTACAGGACACACATTTGAGTGATTAATCTTATACTTAAAACACTTATTTTTAAAGATTTTTTATTACAAAGGAAGTTTTCTGTGATACATTTCATTCCATTGCTGTAATTTGTAACACCTGAGGGTATAATTACATTTATCCTCAGGGGGGTACACGCTTACTTTGTGTACCATGTGTGTGGCAACCACAAGGAACCCTAGCTAATATGGTATTTGCTTATACAACTTTACACATCGGTACCATATTTCTCTAACACATAAATTACACAGCTATCTGATTATTTGACAGAGAAACAAACATTCTTTTTACTACATCAGTGACAGATGTTTACGTAATTACACAGTTGGATACCTTCACACTTACGAAATTGTATTTTGTCTATACTTTGTGAACTGTTCATATTTTTTTGGACCCATTGTGATACTATGAGAGCTTTGAATGATATATTTGGTAAGGGAGCATGATTTTAAAGTACGTTTGAGGTAGATGACACTACTGAAATGAGCAGAGAATTTTTCTAGGTTTTGAAATTATTGGAGGAAGCTACGACGATTTTGAGATTTGACTGAGGTGTTATGATGTTATTTTTACGACGCCGATGTGTATTATGCTGCTGAGGTATGTTTATGGTCAAGAAGCTGATGCTATATGAGTTATTTGATTATGCTACGTATTCATTAACAGGAAATATTGAAGAAGCGTCGACGAATTTATATATGTGTAATAAGGTAAGGAGTAATGAATAGTGATTAGGGCACTCTGATTTGTGGAAAAGGTTGTTGGAAACCAAGATCGTACTTTAAGAGTTATGAAATGTGTGTAAATGCGTGAATGTATCACAATGCCGACGAAAATTTTTTGGACACTGTTATATTCATAGGATTTTGTTTTTACAGATTTGCAACGCTAATTCTTGACCTGTGAAATATTTAAGACTGCCATTGTAGTGGAAACTGCTGTCGTAAATATTTCCGTACGAAAGTTAAGTGACCACCTGCACGTAATGCGTCGCGGGCACCCACCTGGGCGACAGCCGCCCGAACAAAAAAAAAAAAAGGGGGCCATTAGCCTTCCAGTGGCACAGGTAGAAGAAAAAGCCATTAGGGGAGGCCATTATAATCGCTATTGACGTTCCTTTGTAGAAAGCATCGCAAAAACGACACGGTCGAACTTGAAAACGATGAGAAACATTTCACGGCTATTGTCGTGTTAATTGAGAGAAATGCCATATGGCTAGTGAATGACGTTTCACACCTTGCTTTGCCCATTTTGTTTAATATCTAGTTTCTAGCTGCACTGCAGCACTGGTTAAAATAAAATTTTATAGATGTACTAATATAAATATTTTCTGTCTGCAGATCTATTAAATAATAATTTTGTAATCCACATTCTTCGAAAAAGGAGCTCTTGGAATGGAAAGAACAATAAGAAGGGACTAATACCAGGAACTGCATACATAATTTTCTTTTCTAGTACTGAGTAATTTTTTTGTAGAATTAGTTTTTGTGGTGCACCACTTTAATTACTTAGACATTAAGATGTGATTATACATTTCCCTTATCTGCATTGTTATCTTTAGTGTACTATTTTTTCTGCTTGAGCTATGTCATATTTAGGTATAAGTTGCTGCTGTTTGCCAGGCATAGTGTTATTGAATTTGACTTTGTATTATTCTGTTAAGCCAGTTTTACTAATGATTTCTTGTTATTATTTGTTGCACATTGCCTTAGATTAGTTGTAATATTACAATTGCTTTGCTAATTTCTTAATGCTGCTTGCTTCGCAAATCTGCGTTTTTTTTTTGTCATTGCTGTTTGTGTTAATTTGTTATGTGCTGCTGCATTGCCTCGTCCCTTAGTTTAGCATCTGAGCTCAGTAGATTTAAGTTAGCTTAAGAGGGGGTAGACTATATAAGAGGCTAACTATGGAGAATAGGGAAAGAATGCTTTGAAAGCTATAAGAAACAGATTTGGCAAAAATGAGTATTGTGCACTGAGAAATAATTATTTTTGAAAGAAATATGAATAGAATACAGAAAGCAGGTATAGATGGGACTTTTGGAAATAATGAGGAATGAAGGGAGATCTCCGAGAAGTAAAGAAAGTTTTTGTTTGCAACATACTGCAGTAAAAGAAACCCTGTCCTTTCCATGTGTTATCCCACTATGTGTTTGTGTTCCCTTGTGTATTTATGTTTTTCCTGTATTTATATGTATATCTGATAATACTTATGTTGTAGAATTTTTCTAATACTAAGCTACATTCACTATGATGAGGAATACTGTGATCCTCAAATATAATTTGCATTGATAATATGTTATTTAACTTGTAAATATGCTTAGATATTATTTATTATGTTCTGTTTTAATGCTCATGTGTGAAGTTGATGTTTCAAAAGCTATTCTGATCTTTTATGTATGTACTCATGTCATAATTCCTGTAACATTGATGTATATGTTTATTTCTATTGTGTTGTAAAGCCTGTACTACAAATGTTATCTGTATTGTTATGTTCTTGAATGATGTATATTGTACCTTTGTAATTGTATTCTTATGTTATAATATTGTAATTGACACCAGTTCTTCAAATTAAGTATCATTTCACTGCACACGCTTCTGTTGATCATAGTATATGGACAATATGTGAGAAGTAGGGACTGTTAGTGTTTACATGTGTGTTAATAATTCAGCAAGGGACTGGATAACAGCATTGCTGGTTCTAAAGACAATTCCAAAAACTTTGTGAGTGCACAAGTGGTGGTTATGGACTTGCTACATTATCCGCAAGACTCTTCAATGGTGATTGTGCACCTGCACAGTCGCAGCAGATGGCTGCTGGCCATCTCTACAAGGACTACAGTGGGTCTATACCTTTGATGATCCACCAATACCATTATTTCTACAAGGACTGCAGTGGGTCTGCGCCTCTGGTGGCCCACCAATACCGTAATCTTTACCAGGACTACAGTGGGTCTGCTCTGTGATGACCTACCAAACGATATTCTTCAAAACTTCGATTGACTCCGCTGTGGGTTTGCTCTGTTGTAGCCCATTACCTGTCTGCATGTCGAGTCAGCACTGTCTTTCCGTTGGAAGGACAACGCTACTTCTTCAAGACTGCATGGAAATCCACTACTTCCGTGTGCATTTTCTTTTACTGCTCAGGCTTTGAGAAAAACACTGCTATTTTACCGTCATGAACGATCAGGACTGTCTTTATGGACTGTGAGAAAATTTTAGCTTTTGACCAACATTGTATCAATAAGTGTGTGCATTTGATTTCTTTGTTATTGTAATTGTGAAAAAAATTTTAACAAATATGTATTGGCCAGTGCCCAACAAAATTTGTAAAATTTTTTTGTGGGGAGCATGGGGGCTATGTAAGTAGGCTGTTTAGGTTTTTTTTATTGGTAACGCCACCTCTGTATCAAAATCACTGGCTGTGCCGTGTGCAGTCTGTGGCTGCTTTGCATTGTTGTAATACTCAACCATTGTAGTGTTAGGCAGCTGGCTGTGAACAGCGCGTAGCGCTGGGCAGTTGGAGGTGAGCCGCCAGCAGTGGTGGATGTGGGGAGAGAGATGGCGGAGTTTTGTAATTTGTCATGATATCAAGGTAAATACATTGTTTGTTCTCTATTAATATCTTTCATTTGCTAACTATCCCTATCAGTAGTTAGTGCCTTCCATAGTTTGAATCTTTTATTTAGCTGGCAGTAGTGGCGCTCGCTGTATTGCAGTAGCTTGAGCAGCGAAGATTTTTGGTGAGGTAAGTGATTTGTGAGACGTATAGTTTAATGTTAGTCAGGGCCATTCTCTTGTAGAGAATTTTGAAAGTCAGATTGCGTTGCGCTAACAAAATATTGTGTGTTGAAAGTCAGATTGCGTTGCGCTAAAAAAAAAATATTGTGCGTCAGGTTAAGCACAGTTGTGTAAAAATTATTAAAAGGGGACGTTTCAATGTCGATGAAACAGGCTTACATTGGCGGCTACTCTCAACAAAACTTGTAACGGAGGAAGAAACAAAAGTTTCAGCAAGGAAACCTCAAATACAGGTGGAAGCCATATGTTAAAGACTCGTAGCTGTGGACAAATCCAAGTCCCCACGGGCATTTAAAAATATAAAAGTCGAATCTCTTCCATTGATGTACAAAAGCCAAAGCCGAGCGTGGGGCACTAAAGAAGTATTTTAGACCGATTTTCCAACCATTTTGTACAAGAAGTCAAAGAACACGAAAAGAGAGAAAATTTGCCATTGAAGGCTCTTTAGTCGTTAGATAATGCTCCAGAACATCCGGGCAAGAAAGAATTGAGAGTTAAGACGGCTGACGGCGGTTACAAAGAGGCTTTGTATTTGCCAAAAAATATGACTACATTGATTCAGACGATGGATCAAAATATTATCAAAAAATCAAAATAATATCAACACATTGAAGCACATTACAAATAGAGCCTACAAGCTGATATCGTCAGCCAACCTGACGCAGACATCACATGGATCTTGAAGAAATTGAAACTCAACGATGCCATTGCCAATGCAGTATTTGCATGGCGTCAAGTCGAGCCTGTAACTCTGATAAAATCTTGGAAAATATTCGGCAAGAAAAGCTATTTCTTCCGTAGAAAGACGACGGAGATAATTAACGTAGTTACCAAGACTGCGCTTAACAATTTGTGATGAAATTAACATTCCGTAAAAAGATACAGAAGAATTGAGAAGATTAATATTACACTGTAACCTTGGTTCCAAACTGACAGAAGACAAGAAAGTCTCTGTACGTCTATCTTTTCAGAGATGGTTGCGGGACTCGGCTGTTCGATACGGGATGTCAAATGAAACATCTTTCAGCCGTCTAGTTCCCAAACTTATTTGGCTACCAGTTTCAGCGATTCACTACGCCATCTTCAGACGGTTGAAGGTATCGCTATAGCAAGCCGAAATCCACTAATACCAGTAATTGTGGCCTCCGTTTTGATCAGAACCGAGGTGGAATCTTCCAACACGTCGGTCAGGGGCCTGAAAACGGCGTAGTAAATCGCCGAAACTGGGTGCTAAATAAAATAAGTTTGGAAACTAGACTGCTGAAAGGTGTTTAATTTGACATCCTGGAGAGGAGATAATCCGAGAAGCTACAGTTCATGTTGTAGAGGACGACCCAACTGAGGCGGCCACGCAAGTGAAATGCATTATCACCTGGGACGAGGTTACGGAGGTTGGCAACACTTCGGTACGTTGGTGTGAAGAGAGGGAACTCGAGCACGAGAACATTTTAATGTTAAAAGACATTCAAGAAAATGCGATGACAGACTCTACGAAAGAAAAAACAAAAATCTATCACATAATTTTTAGGAGATAAATAGGGATTTGTATGTATATATGTATGTACGTGGTATGTATGTATTTGCATAAATCTGTAATACATAGATACATAATAAATTTCTTAAATATACAACCTATGTATTTTTTTTATAAACTTAGTAGCCACAAAATGTTTATTGTAACAATGGGTGTACTACAGTACATACTCAATATTTATACAAAACAACTTAAATTTTCAAGCCTTAGAAGTCTAAATTCAATTTTAAAAATTCTAGCTTTGATAATCCAGTAGTTTTCAGAATCCGACACAACCTTCGTCCCGTAACTGTCGGATTATAGCGAGTCTCCTGTGTTACCATAAGGTCCTATTTTACGAAATTTATTACAGAAGGTGGGAACCCTGTCTTGACACTGCTGTGGGGAAGTAAATTGTAAGTATTAAACAGCAATCAAGAAATGAGAATCTTACATGTAGATATAGGAAAAGAATTTGGTATAGCCACGACCCATTCAAAATTAATAAAAATCTGAAAAGGCGGAAAGAAAATAAATGGAACATTGACTCGAAAATACTTTTTTACGAAAAGGAAAATAAAGAGAACGAAGCTTACGGAAAAAAGAGGAGCAACGCAACAGGTACTAAGAGACACGAGACATTACACAACACCCAATAACATGGAGCTGTGAAACGATGAAGTTACGCTTTTAAGGTGAAGGTCAATTTTAGACCTGGAGAATCCGTCGAAAAGGAAAATAAAGAGAACGAAGCTTACGGAAAAAAAGAGGAGCAACGCAACAGGTACTAAGAGACACGAGACATTACACAACACCCAACAATATGGAGCTGTGAAACGATGAAGTTACGCTTTTAAGGTGAAGGTCAATTTTAGACCTGGAGAATCCGTCGGTGTGCCTCCGATGATGACGTCACGAGTAGTGATTGTTGAGGAGAAGTGGTGGGGAGGGGGGGTGGGAAGGGGAGGGGGTCATGTCCCTTGCTGCGGCTGCAACACGTCATGAGTGCAGGTTACGACAGGCTGTCAAGATCTGCGTGGCGCACTGAGAGCGCATTCTAACCAACGTGTGCACAACTGGAGCAGTGCTTCGCCAGCGACCCGATTAACGCTTTGGCAGCAGGTACGTAAAAAATGTAGTTACGTTTCCAAAATTTTTTAAACCTGTCAAATATACGAAGTAGCACTTTTCATAGTTTGATTTTGCTGATAATATGCAGCGTATGTCTTTTCGAGCTTTGGGCAGCACCGGACATACTTGCGACTAGCTTTAGTATTCGTTACATTTTCTTTAGATTGATACCGACCCACAAGGTTCTAAGAAAAATTTCTTCCATGCAGTAGGAAGAGTTGCACAGACGGAACTTAAGCTTGCCCTTAAATTAACATTTCCACGTAACATAGTAAGCGATCAGATATTTTGCTAACGTCGTTATTCACCACTTATTGAACTAACGTGAATGCACTGATAAGTCCACCAGAATGGCAGGAAGGTCTTATCCTTTTTTGTGGGGAAAAGGGGGAGGTGCACATTTTCCACCCCTACCACTCGCTGGGTACGCTCTTGCCATTTTCAAAGGGTATCAAATAGTAGCCAAAGCATTTTTTTTTTTTTTTGTGACAGTTGGAAATCACAATACTGAAGACACCATTTATAATTTAGTGCAGCAAACAAGGAATTAAAAGTGAAGGTGAATATTAACCATAATCCAAACGTTGGTTACGTTACATTATGAAAATGTTACACAAACGGAAAAGTAGACAAGCAGTCAAGGATGCCCATACCCGTGTGCAAGGGGAAGGGGGCGCCCCTCCCCTTGGTTAGCAGGGGAAGGAAAAATTATGGAGTAGCCAGGTGTTTTTCTTTCAAGAAAATTATTTAAAAGTCAATGTTACACAGATTTTTAAAAGACTGCTGAAAAGTCACTATTCGTCTTCCAAAATATTAAAAATACCCCATACCTGCCAGGTCTATCTCCGCCCCCCCCCCCACCCCACCCGTACAAAGGGTTGTATGGGCGCCTCCTCTTGTTCCTGTATTAATAGAAGTAGATTTATTCATCCGTCTCTCATATGTACAAGGTAGTGGACATACCATTGCGTTGTAGTTTTAAGAACAGAAACCTAAAGTAATTCATACGTATACACATTAACATCCAACTGTAGTTTGACGAGGTTGGGGCAGGAAGGCGGCCATGGGCTTCATGAGGGGGGGGGGGGGGGCTATTCGACGCTGGAAACAGTAGCGATAACAAAACTGATTAGATTATATAAACACGTTTTCGAAGTTGATAGACGTAGTAGCCATCGAGAGATGGATACGTGTGCGGGGAACAGGATGAGATGGTCAGAAATGAAGTAATGTTCCGTGGCTCACGGGTAATGATGTAAAACGACTAACACTGCAGGGTATAAAATTATTAGTATATTAGTGTGGTCGCATGTTGGGCGTTTACGCTTGAATACACAGAATTAGCGGCGACACTGGTAAATACGTAATACTTCGAGTTGTATAACCCACAAGGTTCTAAGAACAATTTCTTCCATGCAGTAGGAAAAGTTGTACAGATGAAAAAATGTGTGTGAAATCTTATGGGACTTAACTGCTAAGGTCATCAGTCCCTAAGCTTACACACTACTTAACCTAAATTATGATATGGAAAAACACACACACCCATGCCCGAGGGAGGACTCGAACCTCCACCGGGACCAGCCGCACAGTCCATGACAGGTGCACAGATGGAACTTACGCTTACTTTTAATATTTTCACGTAACATAGTAAGCGATCAGAAATTTTGCTAGCGTCTTATTGAACTAACGTCAATGACAATGAAAAGAAATTCAAGTTAGTTTTTCTCTACAAGTATTGTAATTTCAGACATCATTATTCCATCATCCGTCAGTTATGAGGCATTTACTTTATAGCTTCATCAGACATCGGCCTGCGAGCTACAGTACAACTGCAATTACATTACCTGTAGAACACAGTGCTTGTAATGGGAAGAAATAAGTAAATGTGCGGCGTGGTCGTTCAGTGAGGTGCTGGCAGAATACAAACACATAGATTCTCGACTTTTTTTCTGAGAGTTATTAACCTTTCGCCTCTCGGAAAGCGTCGAGTTATAACCGAATGCAATTCCACAACTGCAGATTCCTCAATAAATTGTGTTTGTAACACGTTTCCCAGGTCAATTATGGAAAGCTTATACCACCTGTAAACATAATCTAGCTTCCGGTTAAAATTATTTAGTAGTCGACATCTGTCACTTGCCGCTTCAGTGTTGCCGCATCGGCTGCCGGCTACAGCTCTGTTATAGGCGACACAAGACTCTTCGCAAATGCTGTCAATACGTAACGCAGACCCGTGTTGGAAGTGGTCGCCGCGACGAATGTCGGGGATGCGAGATGCTCCGTCGACAGCTGATTTTAAGAGACCAATGACTAAACTGCGGCAGACGACGCGTTTTGTAGCCCTGGTTTTCAGCTCATCTTAAAGGTAACCACAGCCTCGTGATGTGCAATGTATCCGAGAAAACGGCGGTCAGCAATCCGCGGCAGAAGTAAAATCACGATGGTTTTGTTCACGGCGATTAAAGCTAACCTCCACGTGCTAACTGAAGGTGGAAAAAAAGGCAGTTTCAGCGCTAAAAGCACTCTGTAATTTTCCGCTATCACTGGTTATCTGAAACTATCCTCACACTGGCTACACGAGCTGCCGCGTTACCAACCGACCAGCAGTTCTCGTTGCCACTTGGTTGCAGATTATAGGCTACACAGCCAGATTCCAAACAAGTAAAGAATGATACACAGAAAAATAACAGCAAACAAAAAAGTCAATACGGTGATGAAAATGATGCGGCAAACTAAATAAAAAATACATTACAACAAATTAACTGGATAAAAATAATAGATTACTCTTTTGATTAGACTTAGAAATACGAAAAAATTTCGCAACATTTGACGAGATTCGGATCTACGACCTTCTAAACGTCAGATAGACACGCTATTTCGCTATGCCTATGCCCCAACTCTGGGTTAAGAGGTGATATTTGTAATTCTGATGACTCAGTCTCAAAGATGAATTGAAGCCCTCAAAAACTCGGCTTTACGCAGTGTTGTGCTAAGCTTATCTAATGTAACGCGATCTCTGTGATTGTAATAACTATATAATATGACACTGAATCGCGTCTTGTGCGGAAGTATCCAATAGTGTTTGGTTAGTGCTGCGTATGAAACGTATGTGCAGTACTTCATTAGCATCGTTAGGCACAGGATGATAGGACATCTGCTAAGACATGAGGGAATGACTTCCATGGTACTAGAGGGAGCTGTACAGGGCAAAAAATGTAGAGGAAGATAGAGATTGGAATACGTCAAGCAAATAATTGAGGACGTAGGTTGCAAGTGCTACTCTGAGATGAAGAGGTTAGCACAGGAAAGGAATTCGTGGCGCGCCGCATCAAACCAGTCAGTAGACTGATGACAAAAAAAAAAAAAAGTGTGTGTGTGTGGTTATCACCGGTGTTGAAATACGAAACAGAAGTGTCAGACGCAAGATTCGGGATCAAAACACATCAACAAAGAAAGCCGAACAAGGAGCTGGAAGTGCACTGATCAATTGTTGTGGCAGTGTGCCGTGACGTTGAGCGCTCTGATTGGAGGAAACCAGCTCCAAGTCGTGAAGTGTCAACTATCAAGTAATTTTAATTGAACTATAGAGAGGAAAGTATTATCCCTGAGGCTGGAATATAAGAGCCGATACAGGCCTACTACACACTGTAACATAGTTCTACGAAACTGCCTTCCCTGTAATAAATTTACACATTGGTTCTAATGTGGCAACACACACGACAAATTCCGGTAGTGTAACACCGCTCAAGTGCAACTATATCTTGCAACTCGTTAGTTCAGAAATTATTTGAAAATCCCTGTGAAAACCGGAAAATCCCTCCCTTCTTTGAGTAGTAATAACAAGCGCTACAATCACGCCAAGATGTGACCGTACTCGCTGAACTATGTGTACAGTTTAGAGATGGGCAAGCTCGTTCATCCTTGGGAACTAGTTCACTGGTGATCGCTCTTTTTTGGAAACCGTTCATTTTTACTCGTTCACCATTCATTTGTGCTTGGTATACGGTTCATCTGAAAAATTGAAAATTCGTAGCACAGGTGACAGAAGATGGCAGGCGTCAAGTGGGGGCACTTTCCTCCGCACTGGAGTACAGAGTTTTTATTCATAACATAATTCTCACACAGTTGTAATTTTCGTGATTCTGCAAAACCTCTCCTTTAGCCAACTGTAGCGTTATGTGGCTGATGGCAGTTAAATAATATAACGTGGCGCAAGAAAAACCGGCCCTGAGTACAGATTACTCGCCAATTACGCAGGATTTGTTGACCGCTACGAGCAGAACAGATAAACATGTAATAATTAGGCAGTAAATAAATAACAAATAAGCTAATGCAAACAACAACTTCGAAACAATAGATGACGATTGGTAGGCGACAATGGGCAGTCTAGTACTCGGGGCCGATTTTTCGTGCGCCATCCTGTATCACTGAAATAATATTGTAGAAGTTATATTCTCTTTACAAAATGTGACACCAGACACATGATTATGGAACGCAGACTTCATTCGGTTGTAAGTCGGTCTGCCTTCCATAACAAAAAAATGTTCAAATGGCTCTGAGCACTATGGGACTTAACTTCTAAGGTCATCAGTCCCCTAGAACTTAGAACTACTTAAACCTAACTAACCTAAGGACATCACACACATCCATGCCCGAGGCAGGATTCCAACCTGCAACCGTAGCGGTCACGCGGTTCCAGACTGTAGCGCCTAGAACCGCACGGCCACCAAGGCCGGCTTTCCATAACAATGAACATGCACTTTTACCTTGGATCAAAAAAAAAAAAAAAAAGACGGAAAATGAAGACTCTTGTCTGCCATGCCGACTTCCTTTGCATGTATAACCAAAAAATCTTGCGTTATTTCAACTATTTCTTCTGCTGTTTATCGAAATAGTTAAGTAAACTGATATGCCGTTTTGTTACCTGAAAAGATGTACGTGCTTTATAGAATACGAAACGAACCATAAGTTCAGAGTTCAAAAAAGGTATGAAATAGATCTCGAATATGCGTGCGCAGCAAACAAAACGAACAACTCTGTACTGAACTACCTATGAGCAGTCGGCAGTGGAACTGCGACGAGTGGCCATGCGAAGAAGGGCGAGTCCGGCCGAGCGAGACCGAGACAGATGGGAACGGGACCGACGCTGGAACGGTTCAAAAATGTTTCAAATGGCTCTGAGCACTATGGGACTCAACTGCTGTGGTCATTAGTCCACTAGAACTTAGAACTACTCAAACCTAACTAACCTAAGGACATCACACACATCCATGCCCGAGGCAGGATTCGAACCTGCGACCGTAGCAGTCGCACGGTTCCGGACTGCGCGCCTAGAACCGCGAGACCACCGCGGCCGGCACAAGGGGAACGTGTAATCATAATTATTATGGCAGGCCAAGTAAATTTTATTGTATTTTGCACTGATACATGACGCTATTTTTCAACAAAGTCGCCAAGTCTCTGTAAAAAAAAAAAAAAAAAAAAAAAAAAAACAATAGCAATCGTTCAGTTCCTCGATGACAGAAATCTACTCCTCGGTTACGGATCCATTCCGAACCGCTGTATAAACGTCATCATCGTTGGAATATCTGCGATTGCTGCGAATCAGTTAGCAGATTGCCCAGACATTGCCGTGTGTGGTCGATGTCGGATGCCCTTTCTCCCCATTCAGCATTACCCGTCTCTGTGTGGACTTGGTCAAATTGTTGGCACCATTTCCCTCCAACTGGGCCGGCCGTGGTGGTCTAGCGGTTCTAGGCGCTCAGTCCGGAGCCGCGCGACTGCTACGGTCGCAGGTTCGAATCCTGCCTCGGGCATGGATGTGTGTGATGTCCTTAGGTTAGTTAGGTTTAAGTAGTTCTAAGTTCGAGGGGACTGATGACCATAGATGTTAAGTCCCATAGTGCTCAGAGCCATTTGAACCTCCAACTGGAGGACATAGCATTTGAACCACATAACGCCAGAATTTCACGGTGAACTTTTCTGAAATTTTGACGTTTTGCACATAAGAATCGTACAGCTCCGTGTACTTCAGCTTTGGTGTAGTTTTCCAGTTGCCGCACCATTTGATTCGCACATTGTAATGCACCTGTGGACCGAGCTGCAATAGAACTGTGTCAGGTGGGAACTAAGATCACGTACTCTGCTCTGACAATGCGCCATTCTTGTTGCACGATAGCCTTAGTGTCGGGTGACATGTGTAACGTTTGGAAATTTTAAACGAAATCAGCTGCTCTTTTTTGTCTAGAATAGAAGTTGTCGATTAAAAAAAAAAAGCTGTGTAACTACTTTATAGATGAAGTAAGAGATTACAGAGTAAAAGTACGTATACAACTAAGATTTTATGTTCAGCAGGATAATACAACCGGTGCAGATTCTGTCTATTCCCAGCAGTAAGAATTTTCATGTAGATCACGCTATTTGATTTGTTTCCTGTTGCCCTGTAAGGGGACTTTGACAGACGTACATTAATACCACATCTGTGTAGATCCACTGACAGCTTGAGGACATACATGTTCGTACTTGTAAATCACTGAAATATCAATTTATGAATAATCAAGAGATGTTACATTATTCTGGAATGCAGCTAGTGACCGCTGAAATTTATATTCATATTTTAAATAGGTAATGAAAGCTCCCAAACAGCTATTTATCATTTTCTTTCAGTTTTCCATTTCCAGGCGGCACCACTGGTTACCCAAAAAATCTTTAACATTGTCAGCATTCATGAGACATTAATGAAATCTAAATCTTGCTGATGGTGGAAGGCAGCGGTGGCCCCTGAGTATACATTCTAGACGTTCGCAAATTTTTAGATTTTGATAAATCTGAGAGTGTGAAATTAATAGCATTTGTTGTATAATAGTTATGCTTATCAACAAATTTATACAACTACAGCCACTGGCAATAGTAATAACAATAATAATAATAATAATAAGATGTATAGCTTATCTGACAAACGTAGGAATTGTTTTTGTGGAATTTTGTTTTTTTGTACACAATTAAGTACAGTTTAAGGCAATAACGAAATAATGTGTAAGCTTTCACAACCCTCCATTTCGCACTTTTGTGTAAGTGGGAGTTTTCATGCTATTCCATTTTTTCTGATACATATACAAGATCCCTAAGAGATGTGTTAGTTCACTTTTCCTGGTAATTTACTTTTCTGTTCCCAGAATGATATTTTCTCTCTGCAGCGGAGTGTGCGCTGATATGAAAAAGTGGTTCAAATGGCTCTGAGCACCTCGGGCACGGGTGTGTGTGTTGTCCATAGCGTAAGTTAGTTTAAGTTAGATTAAGTAGTGTGTAGGTTTAGTGACCGATGACCTCAGCAGTTTAATCCCGTAAGACCTTACCACAATGAATCAATCGGCACAAAATAGGTTTACTGACATTAACATATACTGACGTCCTAACTAATTCTACTACAGTATATAGTGAGTGAATTAGCATATCTTAGGAGTGTGCTGTCATCTAGCAGGATTTATGGCGATCGAACTGGGATAAAAGTCTGGCGTAGTGTGGCATTGACGGAAACTTCCAGTTGCCAGTTGACTGGCAAGGGCTAGCTGTGCAATGTGCACGTCGAGAACTGTGCACGTTGTTTATCAGATCTGTATGTATTTGGCTCCTAAGGCAATTATGTCACGCAAGTTGCGCATGCGCTGAAGCTCCTTAAAACGTGCACAACTGGAAGTGTGCTCGTGGCACTGTAGTCAAATTTCAATGAGTCTAGAGGAGCAGTAGCGCGGTAGATTTTTAAGTGTGTATCTTTCAGACTGCAACATCTATGTTACATTTAACACCATTCAGAGAAAGATAACCGATAAATTCGCAAGGTGTCGAAAGTTACAGAATTCATGTGCTCTTGTGCTCTTACACAGCAGCCGCCATTGGTGGCAGGATAGTATTCTGACAGGCATCGTAAAATATAGTGACTAGAGTGGCTGTCGCGAAATTAGACACCTGAAGATCACACCCATTGTCTGTAGTCCACAGGCGGTAAATGCTGTGATTCGCGTACCTCATAGCTTTTTGCTACACTGTAACAGTGCAGCGCCAGTTGAATGCTCAGTGTTTCCGTGCGATATCGTGTAGTACTACTCTAGTCGGTGTGCGTGATAGGCGAAAAGGCATTCGAAAACAATGTAAAATTGTCGTATCAAACGTACTGAAGTTGTCTATTGATCTGGCAAGTAGTGAAGAAACCAAGAAAGACAAATTTTGTCCAAGTGTATAAAAGACAACAAAAGGTTGGGGTATTTCGGATCTATTGTATTTCCACATTATCAGTGCAGTAACTTTAATATTTTTTGTGGGAACTGAAATTTAAAAACCTCTCTCACACCGGCCTGATTTAGCTTCACTGATCAGGATAGAAAAACATTGCGTATATTAAGGGAATTTTCATTCACAAAGCAGGCTTATCACATTCACACAGTTCAATACTGTTCTATCCTGATTAAATTGAGCTTAACTTAAATTCCATAAGGCAGTGAAGCAATTTTGAAGTCTCGGTGCGACGAAAATTGTCAGTCGATCTCCTGAAAACATTTGCAATAATTATTAACTTTCGGTGATCACATGGGGAAGACCGGAGATCTGCTGGTAAGACCGTGTTAGCCCATTTATTGAAAGTAATAAACTGGATATCTTGAGCGTACAAAACGGCAGGTTCGTCCAGTGTGAATCAGACGTTCCCACTGATCCCGTACAACACAGCGTAGTAAGCAGACACTGTCAATAATAATCAATTAAATAATACGTGAACACACTTTAGTTTAGTTCATGTATTAAATTCTTTCTCATACAGAATCTCATCAAGATGGCGACTAGCCCAACAATACATACATATACATCTTCGTTCTTTCACGGCTAATCAGCAAGATGTCAATCCTTCTTTTCATAAGAGAAAACATAGATAGCAGAGAAGTAAATGCATGGAGTAAATGCATGGAGTAAATGCACGCTCCAAGGAATAATAGGGCTTGAATCTACTTTGCATTGATAATCATCGTATATTAAAGTTTAGGAATCGGTAAGATAAGAAGAGATATTTCGAGATATGTACTGAATTATATAATTTATAAAAATTTCTGAAAATATCGCGGAGAGACCGCTGCAAGAGACATTACATAACAATAGTAGAATCTCTAGATGTGACCGTGTGTTATGATTCTCCAAGGAACAGATATAAACGGAAATCCAAGGCATTTGACGACTTTGACAAAGAATTTGTGGATAGGATTCTACTTAAATACTACGATAGATGAGAGTATCCGACGGCTAAAAATTACAGGGTGATCTCGGTGAACAAATTATTGTGGCTTGGAGAATTAACGTTGTTTGTCTTCTCCGCTCACTTGGTTTTTGATTCAGAAAGTGTAATGGTGGACGAAAATTTTTAATTGAATGCAGAGCCACTGCAGCAGCAAGAACGAAGTTTTGTGTATAATGCTCATACTGCGTGCTGAGGGCAATAGCCTTGTAGTATACTTCGATAAAAGATGGGTTTCACAAAACTATACGCACAAATACACTTTGCACAACTTTCGTAGAAGTAGTGGCCTGAAAATCGAAACACTTACATTTGTATGGTGTATTTCGGCGATTTGGATGATGCGTGCAGTGTCAAAGCGTCAGTAAGAGCAGCAAATAAATTTCCAGTTGGTAAGTAATACTCTCGGTCGGGGGAGAGCCTTCGGAACAAAAATCCTGGCGGCCACACACAAATACTCGCACGCTGCCGCGCACGGAGCCTCTTCGCAAATAAAATGCTTGCATAGGTGACGCGATACG
The DNA here is from genome assembly GCF_023898315.1 of Schistocerca nitens. NCBI lineage: Eukaryota > Metazoa > Arthropoda > Insecta > Orthoptera > Acrididae > Schistocerca > Schistocerca nitens. Next base: position 215,552,289 of record NC_064615.1, on the reverse strand, counting down.
ATAATGATGTCTCAGGTGGTACCAAAATTAATTTTATATTTTTCTTACCAACTTGTTCTGTGGAAGTTTCCACAAGGTACAACAGAACGCAAAGTCATCAACCACGATATTTTTCGTAGCACAGGCGAAACAGTTTCACGCCCCTTACGGTATTTTATTTATTATCCCGGAATAATTTTGTTTTCGCGATAAAATATTTATCACGTGAATCTATAAACTTTCAGAATATTCATATACTTTTTTTCCATGTCAGTGATTCTGTTTTATCAACAGGTTAAGGTAAAAAATTTCTTATAACATTAGTTTTTATTTAATTTTATTTTATTTTTTCGTAGCAGCTGGCAAGAATTTTCTTTTTGAAAAATACTCATGTTCTAGATTCAAAATAACGGTCTCCAATATTTTTTCGAAATTTTTGCTAACATTAGAAATTACATTTAACTGACGATGTTATAAGACGGTGAGATGACCTTGAGAAGCCTATTTTCGTGAGGGCCGCTATAATTCCACATATAAGTACAATCTAGTGCAACTCAAGTAACAGTCACGGTTAAGTCTATTCGATACTTTTATGGCGTGTTTTGGCTCTAGCAGCATTGTTTCTTTTAAGAAAGCTTTGTACGGATATGGTAACAGTTTTTTGACTTCCTTACCTCCGTCGTAAAACGTAATCGTGTATTCTAGCTTCGATTATTGCTATTAATATTCAGCCGTGTCCTCTTTAGAAAAAGCAGAGTGAAATTCGTTTCTGAAACTAATGCAACTGTTAACTGACTCTTCCGTCGGTTCTTGGTAGAACATTATAATGAATGAAAAATGATAGTTTACTTTTGTTCTACGGTATTAATTTATTGTGTTAACCGGTTTTCGGCTTACAAGGCCCTTATCAGACATTTACTATCACCAGTGGTATCTGTACAGATACCAGCTTCATATTTACTGACTATTGTCACCAAAGAAATTACTATGTTTGTAAACGACATTGGAAAAGAATTTAAACCACTAGTTGCAGCACAGACGCGCAGGTAATGACATCTTTGACAGTGTGGTGGTAATCTAATGAAAAATGTAGAAAGTTGGACAATAAATAAATATAAAAGTATACAGGAGAAACTAACGCAAAACTGGAAAAGTATACCTATGTAACATTTTATATTAACAAACAAAACCAATAAAATAAAATTAGTGCCCGACAAAGCTACTTCAGGAGGTATAAAACACGGGGAGTGATACACAAACCAATTAAAAGAAAGAATTATCAGTTGTGACTACAGAATAAATGAAGAACCTAAGCAATATCAGTAAGATAAACAGAAATGAATAAATCTAGGAAAATGGAGGAACGTGAGGAACATACTGTAACTTCCATCTTTGAGAGTGTGGTTGTACTGCACTTGAGAAATTACAAATTGAACAATATACAAATACAACGGGAGCAAACAGGGAAAAATTAACACTGTACTAAAAACTGTACCTATACAACAGTTTGTGTTAAATAAATGAACCAAGTAAAATAAAAACTGTACTTGAGGAGACAACTTCGTGAGGTATTTAACATGGAAAATGGTACTTGTATCACTAAAAGAAAGACTTCAACAATTGTAACTACACACTATATGGATTACATAGCCATTTCCAATAACAAAAGAGAGCTCAATGACCACAGGATAATGGGGGGGGGGGAGATATTTATTTATCGTCCAACTTTTTTACTTTTTACGTTACATTATCATCACCCTGTCGAAGTTGCCATTTACTGTGCGTTTGCGATTCAGTTTAGAGGTGTAACTTCTTTTCCAATGCCGTTGACAAACATAGTAACTTCTCTCTTAACAAATGTCGGTAAATGTCTGATAATGGGCTTGAAGCCGTAAATTGGTTAACACAGTAAATTAACACTGAAGAACAAAAGTAAACTAGAGCTTTTCATTTATTACTGATATAAATGTTAACCTCATCTTGGATTATGTCGGTCGGCATCTGATCTTCTTTTAGTGGGTAGAAATTAGCTTACCACGAAAGCGGCTCGCCATTAATATTTTAGAAGTGTTGGTTCGGTAACGTCAACCATATCGCCCATCCTTACATTAACTTCAACTTCTACTACTCTTATGGTGTAAAATCTCATTTCCATTACTTTCATCCTCCTCTTGTTTATTATTATCCCTACTCCATTAGTGGCACATGGACTTACAATAGTGTTCTCGAGCCGAAGATACTATCCTTTCCTCGTATTTCCACCTCATTCACACAACTTAATACCCGAGCAAAACAGTAAGAGCTATTAAGAACATATCATTTCGATATTTTCAGTATGTGTACCGTGTAATTTCTAGTTCAAGTAACTCATTTGTTTCCGTAATCTAACCTTGTTCATCTCCAAATACCGCATTTTATTCAGTCCCTCAAAATACTTCATGTACCTTCATAAATCGAGCACGGTAACTGTAAAAATTTAGGACGTCGCCTTAGTACTGTGGATGAAATTCCAATTGAAAATCTACTCACTAATGGTTTAGCCGCAATTTTTTATTGGCGTAATGGACGTGCAGGACATAAAATGTCGTACACAGAACATCGGCATGTACTTCGCCGATAGCCTGCTTTGGTGTTGTGAGAAATCGTGGCTCTTTAATGAATTTGCTCAGTTGTGTTGACAGGACGCAGGTTGCTATTGCTCCACGTAGTAACTCTAGTCTTGACTGTAATTTGCCTTCCTACAAACACAAAACTGTTCCGCGAAAACATTCAGTATTTAAAACCCTAAAGGCATGTGCTCGCTATCGAAACTGCCACTTAAAAGAATGAAGAAACAAAAGAGGCTATTACACGTTTATGGACGAGAATAGCGGTGTGGCGACTACGCTGTACACACCTTACCGTCAACTTTGTATTTGTAATACAGTCACATGACAATACTGTTACATCGACGGTGTGTAAGTCTTCAACTCGAAATTTGGCAATGATCCTCAGCAAAGTACCAGGTGTCATTTTCACATCGGGGTTCGGAATTACTAGATTACACAAGGAAAGCGGCCGTGATCCGCTTTTAATGAGTCATCGCATAATTTATGATTCTCCAGCAAAGATTTAATAGCTTTCTAACAGCAAACTTCACACTCTAAAGTTCAATAATAGTGCACCTTACGACAAGCACTGCAAGGGCAAGAAACTAAGTACAAATATTTACAGATTATTTCTTGTAAGGATGGTGTGGTACCTAACTACTGTGATATACGGCGACACGACACGCATCGAGTCATACACATGTGAATTAAGAAGACAATACAGAATTGTTGCCGCTGGCACGTGATATTCACGTATCGACGTAGGGCAGCTTAAAAGATGTGTTGGTAGAAAAAGTAAATCTGTCACCTAGGCGAGGGACAGTCTGAAAGAGCCCATATACATAGAGAATGGCCAGTCCTCAGGTAGCCGCCGTGGGAATTGCCCAAATAAAATTTCATTTGCTTTATTTCATATTTTCTGAAATCATGTTTTTCTTGATGGGGTATTCATCTTTGAAGTTAGTAGCCTCTAAGTTTTGAGGACCGTTTTTTCGTCCCCGCATATTTCGATGAATCATAGTAACGCTCATCACTTTTATCCTATTCTAGTGAAATCCAGAAAACTTATTTATGCACTTACGTATAGAAAAGCCAAAACATAAATAATCGGAAAAAGTGTACAATGGAATATCTATAATTTTTACACTGACACACTAGTAATAATGCATAACAGGTAATTAATTATAGACATTACACAGTTTAGTAAACACCTTTTGTCTGATTCATATTCCTCGCCCTACATTTTATCAATAGTTTTCTCTAAGAAAGGCAATGAACAGCGTTTAAAAAACCAGCCTGTAAATGAAAAACGCACAGCATGTTGATTGGATATATTACTACAGGCATAGACAAGATGCAAATAAAATTTTTCACTTTAAGAAATCACTAACGAAGGTCAAGGAAGTGGCAACTGAAACGAAAGTCGAGCTGACTGAGAAATGAACCAGATGTCTATGGACTGATAGTCAGCCACTAGATCACTTAGCCACCAAGACACATCCTGATAATATAGTATTAAATACTTACCAGTCACAGTGTGTTATCCACTGCTTTTGTTTTACAGTATTACTTTTATTGTGTTAACCACTTTTCGGCTTACAAGGCCATCTTCAGACATTTACTGAATATCGTCACCAAACAAATTACAATGTTTGTAAACAACATTGGAAGAGAAGTTACATGTCTAGATTGAAACAGAAACATACAATAAGTAACACCTTTGACAGTTTGGTGGTAATGCAATGAAAAAGTAAAAAACTCAACAGTAAATAAATAAAAACGGAGTAGACGGGAAAAAAATTAACACAAAGTAGGAACAGCATATCTGCATAACAGTTTCTATTAATAAACAAAACTAATAGATATAACACGTTATGCATGTCTACATAACAGTTTCTATTAATAAACAAAACTAATAGATATAGCATGTTATGCAGACATGCTGTTCCTATTTTGTGTTTATGTTTTTCCTGTCTACTCCATTTTGTATTTATTTACTGTTCAATTTTTATGTTTTCATTGCATTATCACCACACTGTCAAAGATGTTACTTACTGTATGTTTCTGCTTCAATTTAGACATGTAACTTCTCTTTCAATGTTGTTTACAAACACAGTAATTTCTTTGGTGACAATACTCGGTAAATGTCTGAAGATGGCCTTGCAAGCCGAAAGCCGGTTAATACAATAAAAGTAATTGGAACAAAAGAAAACTGGTGCTTTTCATTTATTATAATGTTGTTCTACCAAGAATCGACCTATTATAAAACAATCGGCACGCTATGAATTTGTTCATACTCAGAACTTCGGACGTTGGAACAGTTCCACAGAATTAGTCGTATGGACGTATCTTTGTTCGGTTCTTTCCCAGTACACAGAAAATGTATGCGCTGTTGCGAATACGGGCAACCTCCAACTGTAGGATGAAATGACAACATTGAAAACTTATGCCAGACTTATACTCGAATCCGGACTTCCCACTTGTCGCGAGCAGTGACCGTAACAATTTCGGCTATACGTGCACGCTTCAAAACCAGACCATAAACTTCCATATGTCGTCGTCCATTTGTCATTAAGCTGCACTCTTACACTCTAATTCCCATACAGGGAGACATTTAATCGAAAGTCGATAGCCTCGTATCGGTGATTTCCGGAACACTTTCATTTTTCAATTAACCTTTGGTACTGTTTTACCTATCATTCCATTGAAGATCTCTTTTTAGTATAGTACTTAGTACTTGTGGTTTTCAGTACGAAGACTGGTTTGATTTAGTTGCCTACACTGCTCTATCCTGTGTGAGTCTGTTCGTCTCTGCATAAGTAGCGAAATTTCTCTCTCTCTCTCTCTCTCTCTCTCTCTCTCTCTTCCCCCCCCCCCCCCCCGCCACCCCAATTCTATTCAGTACTTTCTCATTAGTTATTCGATCTACCCATCAAATCCTCATTCAACTAAACTTCATACTAGTTTAGAAACACCTTTCACACGGAGCACGTCCGTGTCTCACCACTGACTTGTAATATCAGCCGCACGCAGTTGACGTCAAGTGTTTGGGCCTGAAGATAACGTTGTTACAACGTTGAAACTAGTTGCCAAAATAAAATCGACACCTTAAATACACACCGAGCGAGGTGGCGCAGTGGTTAGCACACTGGACTCGCATTCGGGAGGACGACGGTTCAATCCCGTCTCCGGCCATCCTGATTTAGGTTTTCCGTGATTTCCCTAAATCGTTTCAGGCAAATGCCGGGATGGTTCCTTTGAAAGGGCACGGCCGATTTCCTTCCCAATCCTTCCCTAACCCGAGCTTGCGCTCCGTCTCTAAAGACCTCCTTCCCTAACCCGAGCTTGCGCTCCGTCTCTAATGACCTCGTTGTCGACGGGACGTTAAACACTAACCACCACCACCTTAAATACAGCTGGAGGAATTTCTTCATTTTTAATATAAATTTATACCAGCTGACGTCCCACTGTCCTCCATTTCAACTACGGATGTACGAAGACATTTCATTATCGTCCACGTTTCACTCCCATACAAGATGCGCTCCATAGGAATACCTTCATAAAAGATTTTCAAACACTTGTGTTTATATTCAGTGTTAAATTTCTGTCTTTTAGGAATGCTTTTCTTGTTATTGCGACTCTGCATTTCATATTCTCTCTGCTTCGACCATCATCCGTCGGTTTGTTGCCCAAATAGCTAAACTTAGCGACTATTTGTAGTGCCTCATTTCTAATGTAATTCTATCATCACCGGATTTAATTCAATCACATTTAAATATCTTTGTTTTATTTCTGTCGATATTTACGTCGTAACCTTCTTTCGAGACACAATCCTTTCCTTTCAGCAGCTCTTGCAAATGGTGTGCCGTATCTAAGTGAATTACAATGTCATCCGCAAACCGCAGTGTTTTTATTATCCTCTCCGTGAACTTTTATTCCCTGCCGGCCGGAGAGGCCGAGCGGTTCTAGGCGCTACAGTCTGGAACCGCGCGACCGCTACGGTCGCAGGTTCGAATCCTGCCTCGGGCATGTGTGTGTGTGATGTCCTTAGGTTAGTTAGGAAGTCCCATAGTGCTCAGAGCCATTTGAACCATTTTTTTTAAATTCCCGTTCTTGATTCCTCCTTGGTTTCCTTTACTGTTTCCTCAGTGAACACACTGAATAACACAAGAAAGAGGGTGCAACTCTCTCCTTTCCCTCCTCAGCGAATGCCTCCCTTAATCCTCATACAACTACTGTCTGGTTTTGTTAGTAACGTTTCGCTTCCTTCATTTATTAGCCGTAAATATATAAACAAAGTGATGGGCTCCAGAAGTGAACACATTCTCTTTTATTCAGACATCATATTGTTCCTTCAAATTAACTACCATAAAAAACCCAGGATGGAATGAGAAGAAATTCTTTTAGTTGACGCGGGGCCCACGTTTCGTTTCTTACACGTAGTATGTTAGAAATGCTCGGTATAACTGGCTTAACATGTGGATTCCCAGGGAATACAGTTCCGGTAGTAAAGGCCGAGTACTCCTCAACGCATCGTCCCCTACGCTCCTCGAAGTATGGGACCTCATCACCATCACTCATCAACGGCCGTACCGCAGGTTCCACCAGCTTGTGAACTTCTACTGTGACTGACTCTTCCGTGGCTGTCCCACGGTGTTGTGAGACTGGCGCCTCTGGGAGAAACGCTGTGATGCAGAGAACAGGTAGTTAAAAAACATACAGTTACCATCGTGAGAGAGCTGCAGGAAGAAATCACAGGCAGACTAAACCGGTTAGTTTACTTGGCGGAATGTTACCAGTGAAAGAAACAGTTTTATTCAACAAATGATACGTAATCCTGCTTCCTGCTAGAACTCACATGTGACAGAAAGCCCGCTCTGAAATCAGTTCCCATTAAGGAAGGAATCTTCCGCTGGTTAGAAGAGGCCGAAGTAGTGAAGAACACGATACAACCAACAACGCTACCCCCAACTATCCGACAGCACTTTATAACAACTGTAATAACTGTGTCACTCATTTTAACTATGAAAATACAAGGATTCCATTCCCCGAAGCGCAACCCCGTCCCCCATCACCGAAAATGGCGATTAAAGTCGGGACATTCTTGCTAATGCCATCAAACATAATGAAAACTTGAAAATATCAGACATTAGAAGAAAAGAGGTCGTCGTTGGGACCCGTAAATATAACTACAGAATACGTTGCGTATCAAAAATTGTAGTGACACGGGCACTCACTACACCAACATTTTTTGACACTTTTTCACCGATTATGTTTTTATTTTTCAACACAAGACTCCAATTTCGGCTCTAAAGCTATTTAGCATAAGCAAAACATTGGCCAGGTGTAGGACTCGCGCATCGAGGGTTCCGTGAAAACTTATTTATGTAAACACACAAGTCATCCATTCCGGGAGTCTAGAATCCCTACGATTATTGCCCGTTATCGACATCGATACCGGCAAGATGTCGGCCCCAGGGATTCGAAAGCTTTCGAGGATGTTTTAATTTAAAGTTTGAAGACAGGTAACAAACGAAAAAAGAAGTATTTTTTCGTGTGATGTAATTACAAATTAACAGTTTTCGTATTTTTCCCTTTGGTTGCGCCGGCCGGTGTGGGCGTGCGGTTCTGGGCACATCAGTCTGGAACAACTACGGTCGCAGGTTCGAATCCTGCCTCGGGCATGGATGTGTGTGATGTCCTTAGGTTTGTTAAGTTTAAGCGGTTCTAAGTTCTAGGGGACTTAAGACCTCAGATGTTAAGTTCCATTGTGCTCAGAGCCATTTGAACCTTTGGTTGCAGTGTGAAACCCTTTTTGCCGAACTTCATGATTTCACTTCTAGGGGAAGCACCAATAAGTTTCTAATGGGCGAGTTTGCGAGTTTCAAAATATGTGACATAAAGTGCGCTATTTTTTGACTGCATTGAGTTAGAAGCTTCACGTTTTCTTACATCGTCAAAAGTCCGTAGACCTCAGTACGTGACATAAATTTCAACTTGATATGTCTAACCGTTCCTGAGAAATGATGATGATGATGATGATGATGAGGTCCCATACTCCGAGGAGCGTAGGGAACGATGCGGGAGACCCGCGCAGCCGACTAGGCAAGGTCGTAGCGGAGGTGGTTTGTAATTGCCTTCCTCCGATCGTAATGGGAATGAATGATGATGATGAAGACAGTCCAACAACATCCAGTCATTTCGAGGCAGGGAAAAATCCCTGATCCTGCCGGGAATCGAACCCGGGACCCCGAGCGCGGGAAGCGAGAACGCTACCGCAAGACCACAGGCTGCGGACTCCTGAGAAAAAGAGGTCGTAACACACGGACGGACAGGTAGATAGTCTGATCATAAGTGACATTGTTTTCGTATGATATAATGACAAATTATCAATTTTTGGAGTTTTTCCTTCGGGTGTACTATGAAATCTTATTTCTTGCCATATTTCATGATTCTAGGTCAACGGGAAGTACGCTGTAGGTTTTGATGAATGAGTTTACGAGTATGAAAATATGTGACACAAATGGCCGTATCTTTTGATTGCATTGAGTTAGAAGCTTCAGTTTTTTACATCTTCTAGGGAGTGTAGATCTTAATACGTAACAATGTTCAACTTGATGCGACAAACCGTTCCTGAGAGAAAGGGTTTTGAAAAGTGGGACAGACTGTCAACAAAGGGATACTATAAACCCGAGGTAAAAAAAAAAAAAACACCTGTTTGATAGGAACTATTACGCCAGGTGTGCTCTTGAGAACGGCCTCAAATATGTTTATACCACTATCCGGGTATTTATGTCATGCTAAGGCACTGCTTTAAGCACTTGACAATGGTCTCAGTGCCAAAATTGCAATAGTGTATATAAAAACACAAAATTTCAGTCACGGCGGAAAGATGTTCTTCAAAAAAATTCATTCTGCTTGTGGACCCCAAGCAAAATATGTTATTTGCAACTGAAGTGACATCCTCCAACCTAAACTACCCCTTAGGATATGCTCGTGATTAGATCGTCACAAGAAGTTTCAATTATCGAAAGAGTAGCTTCCTTACATGATACATTCGCTGCATTCGTCTCCTCACAACCAAGCCATCTCCTTCTAATCTCAACTGCGGACTACGCATAGATCACTTTGTAACCGTAATTGTGGTTTTACAACCTACTTCCACTTTACATTACTTGTCGAAATAGAACTCTTTTATCGCGAACTTCATTACACTTCGTGGAACCGTCTCTGAAGTAATGGAGAGCACAGCGAACAGTCAGCTGCAGCTCGTCACTAACTGACCGTACATATAGACTACGCATTACATCATTACATGTAAAGCAAGATCTCGATCAGATGACTAGCGGCGCCAAGCATTTGCAAGGGACTTGAGAAATTCTGTTCAATTTATCTCAATTGTAGCATTGTTAGTAAAGGTAGGTTTATTACTATGTTGAAATCTTGTGCAGCGTTTGGTTGTGAAATTCCCACAGTCCTCGATGAAAATACCAGCTTCCCGCGAAATTAATACTAAAACTGTTCAGAGTGGAGAACGAGTATATTGAAGCACTATTGATTAACTGCCAAAGCGTTCCCAATAAACCGCCATCATTGAACATTTCGCCAGTTGCAAGCTTCGTATGCAACACAGATGTTCTCCAGCGCAATGCGCTGACATTTTGCCACTCATGAATAGTCAGTTTACGATAAAGTGACCAGACGTCCCGATATGGCCGCGACAGTTCCCATTTTCGCAGTCCAGAGCCATTGCTCCCACCGTGTTTTGCCGGGACGCCTAAATGTTCTGGCTTTTAGAAATCAAATCAAATTCTCGGTCATGTGGGATTTCAACATATATTTTTTATCTATCATACCATGACAAGCCGCATTATGAAAAGCATTACACGGCCTACTCGATGATGTGTTCGAAATCTAATACTTGCGCTGAAGTTGGTATTACGGAGCTGTATTGGAAGTTGAAATACAGGGCAGGTGGCACTATCTGTGCCGAGCACAGACGTCAGTTGAAGCCTTTCCGCCATATTGGGGAGTCTTAGAAGACAGTCCGTTAAAGCCATGTAGATTGGGTTCATCCCTCGGGCATGGGTGTGTGTATTGTCCTTAGCGTAAGTTAGAAGTACTGTGTAAGCGCAGGGACCGATGACCTCGGCAGTTTGGTCGCACAGGATCTTACAACCACCAACTATCAGTTCAGTGTATGTACTTTGAAACCATACGCTTTCGTGAATGAAAACTCCCGATCAGGCAGATTTCTTAGCGCCAATTCTCATTCGACGAGCACTGTGTACATCGCAGCAAAACAGCCGAACGTTTTATTCCGGTTTTAAGAGAGATCAGAGACAGCAATGTAATAGGAACACAACAAGACTCACCAACATGGCGGAGGCAGGCTTCACAGATTTTCTTAGAGGTAGCTCGAATATATTAACGTGAGAGATCTCAGTTCCCTTGTACATAAGTTCTCTAATCATATTGTAATCACTGGAGGAGTCAAGTTATCCAACAATCAAGTGAGATTATTATAGTTTTGTTAGTGGCGGACGTGACAAGACATCCTGTGAAACGTCACTAAATGCCTTCTTTGAAAGTTACCTAGATCAGATAGTTCAGAAACCCACTCGTAATGGAAATACGTTACATCTAAGGTCAATAAGCACATCTCTTTGAGGAAGTCTACCTTGAAACTAGTATCAGTGACCATAAGGCAGTTGTAGCAACAATGAATACCAGAGTAAAATAAGGGCAAGTTAAATGAGCAGAATGGTTTATATTTCCAGCACACAGACAAGCAGTTGTGATCTATTTCAGCTACGGTCGCAGGTTCGAATCCTGCCTCGGGCATGGATGTGTGTGATGTCCTTAGGTTAGTTAGGTTTAAATAGTTCTAAGTTCTAAGGGACTGATGACCTCAGAAGTTGTGTTCCATAGTGCTCAGAGGCATTTGAACCATTTTATCCTATTTCAACGAGGAACTTTGAACTTTTAGCTTAAGACAGTATCACGTATAGTAACTATAGCTAAAGTTTAAAAGGATAGCAGATAATGCACTGGGTAGATAGTATCCAGAAGAACAGTTTATGATTGGAGACCCCCTCTCAATGGCACACAATTATTCTAAAGAAACTTCTACAGAAACGGATTACTGCATAAGAGACAGCTGCTAAATGAAATGTGTTTGGCAGTCAAGGGAGCAATACGTCAAGCCTTCAGTGACAACCGTAGCAGAATATTGTCAAAGATCTTTCAGATACACCAAAGAAATTCTTGTCGTATGCAACGCCTGTCAGTGGCACAAAAGTTAGTGTCTTGTCAATGGCGGACGAGACAGGAACTGAAATTAGGGTAGGAAAGTACAAGCAGAAATGTTTAACTCTGTTTTTAAATGGCCTTTTACAAAGAAAAACCTAGGAATATTGCCTACTTTAATTCTCGTACCACTGAAACAATAAGTGAACCTTTTATTTGTGTCAGTGGCGTTGAGAAACAGCCGAAATCGTTGTTGTCGTGGTCTTCAGTCCAGAGACTGGTTTGATGCAGCTCTCCATGCTACTCTATCCTGTGCAAGCTTCTTCATCTCCCAGTACCTACTGCAACCTACATCTTTCTCAAACTATTTAGTGTATTCATCTCTTGGTCTCCCTCTACGATTTTTATCCTCCGCGCTGCCCTCCAATACTAAATTGGTGATCCCTTGACGCCTCAGAGTATGTCCTACCAACCGATCCCTTCTTCTAGTCAAGTTGTGCCACAAACTTCTCTTCTCCCCAATCCTATTCAATACCTCCTCATTAGTTACGTGATCTACCCACCTTATCTTCAGCATTCTTCTGTAGCACCACATTTCGAAAGCTTCTATTCTCTTTTTGTCTAAACTATTTCTCGTCCACGGCACTTCCATACATGGCTACACTCCATACAAATACTTCCAGAAACACTTAAATATATACTCGATGTTAACAAATTTCTCTTCTTCAGAAACGCTTTCCTCGCCATTGCCAGTCTACATTTTATATCCTCTCAACTTCGACCATCATTAGTTATTTTTCTCCCCAAATAACTCCTTTACTACTTTAAGTGTCTCATTTCCTAATCTAATTCCCTCAGCATCACTCGACTCAATTCGACTACATTCCATTATTCTCGTTTTGCTTTTGTTGATGTTCATCTCATATCCTCCTTTCAAGACATTGTCCGTTCCGTTCAGCTGTTCTTGCAGGTCCTTTGCTGTCTCTGACAGAATTACAATGTCATCGGCGAACCTCAAATTTTAATATCTTCTCCATGGATTTTAATTCCTACTCCAAATTTTGATTTTGTTTCCTTTGCTGCTTGCTCAATATAATGATAGAATAACATCGGGGAGAGGCTACAATCCTGCCTCACTCCCTTCCCAACCACTGCTTCCCTTTCATGTCCCTCGACTCTTATAACTGCCATCTGGTTTCTGTACAAATTGTAAATAGCCTTTCGCTCCCTGTATTTTACCCCTGCCACCTTCAGAATTTGAAACAGAGTATTCCAGTCAACACTGTGAAAAGGTTTCTCTAAGTCTACAAATGCTAGAAACTTAGGTTTGTCTTTCTTTAATATATTTTCTAAGATAAGTGGTACGGTCAGTATTGTGTCACGTGTTCCAACATTTCTACAGAATCCAAACTGATCTTCCCCGAGGTCGGCTTCTACCAGTTTTTCCATTCGTCTGTAAAGATTTCGTGTTAGTATTTTGCAGCCGTGGCTTATTAAACTGGGGTTGACAGATGTGAAAATTACCGAAATCGTTGAAACTGAAGGAAACCCCAGGGCCAGGTGGAATCCGTATGAGAGTCTATACCCAATTTGCGGCCCCCTCACGCCATCGATAAACGCTTCTTTGCAGCGCACCGAGCCTTCACACAGCGCTGCGCGGCGCTAACTGAAAGAGCAGCGCCTCCTTTGTCGTAGCTTTGATCTGCAGCGCCGACGTGTTTCAGTTCCGTCAAAGAGTTTATTGAGCAGCTTGCCACTCTTTTACTTTTCTTACTGAATAAGAAAATAAAGACGTAATTTAAAAGTAAATCCTGGTTTCCACCATTTCTCGAAGGAAGAATAGTTGATGGTTTACTAAAGAGGCAGCAATTTACCCAGTTGTGTGGCGGCTGCAGCTATAAATGGTAAACACGCACGTATCATCAAGACAGCTGACTGTGGGTCGTTTTATTAAAACAGCAAAAACATTTTCTTCACGTTGTTGCTGGTTACCTATCATTCCCAAACACACTCACGTTCATTGACGATGAAACAAACAGAAGATCGCCAGACTGGTCTATGTTCAACATTTCATTGTTACATAAGAAGTAAATTGACAATGAAATTAAATTTCCTCAAAGCAGGCAGTTGTGATTACCTTCCTTGTAATCGTTGGTGGAATGGTTTCGATATGTCAACTTTCCTACTGCGTTAATAGAGAGACAATTCCGTTACAAAGAGTTTTCAGATCCAGTCTGTGGAAGGCTAGAAGGTATGTTCAAGTACTTGCTAAAAAGTGCACAATTTTTTATCTGTATTTGAAAGTATCACCAGAATTTGCTGAAGATATCATAAAGGCTTGCTGCATATAGCACAGTTTTGTTCGTGATCGAGACAGATACAGATTTGAAAGCACTTAAGATTATTTGTGGGTTAGATGACATTTCGAAAGACCAAACGCAAGCGGGAAGAAATGTGAGTGACGCTCAAAAATCTCCATCTTCTCTGACGAACGTTTGCCTGAAAACTTTAATTTTCTGCAGCTTATGACCCTTACCGTTGGTGGTGAGGCTTGCGTGCTTCAGCGATACAGATAGCCATACCGTAGGTGTAACCATAACGGAGGGGTATCTGTTGAGAGGCCAGACAAACGTGTGATTCCTGAATAGGGGCAGCAGCCTTTTCAGTAGTTGCAGGGGCAACAGTCAGGATGATTGACTGATCTGGCCTTGTAACACTAACCAAAACGGCCATGCTGTGCTGCTACTGCGAACGGCTGAAAGCAAGACGTAATTTTTCCCGAGGGCAAGAAGTTTTACTGTATGGTTATGGAATGTAGTCGAATTAAATCGGGTGATGCTGAGGGAATTAGATTAGGAAATGAGACACTTAAAGTAGTAAAGGAGTTTTGCTACTTGGGGAGCAAAATAACTGATGATTGTCGAAGTAGAGAGGATATAAAATGTAGACTGGCAATGGGGAGGAAAACGTTTCTGAAGAAGAGAAATTTGTTAACATCGAGTATATATTTAAGTGTTTCTGGAAGTATTTGTATGGAGTGTAGCCATGTATGGAAGTGCCGTGGACGATAAATAGTTTAGAAAAAAAGAGAATAGAAGCTTTCGAAATGTGGTGCTACAGAAGAATGCTCAAGATTAGATGGGTAGATTACATAACTAATGAGGAGGTATTGAATAGAATTGGAGGGAAGAGAAGTCTGTGGCACAACTTGCCTAGAAGAAGGGATCGCTTGGTAGGACATATTCTGAGGCGTCAAGGGATCACCAATTCAGTATTGGAGGGCAGCGCGGAGGATAAAAATCGTAGAGGGAGATCAAGAGATGAATACACTAAATAGTTTCAGAAAGATGTAGGTTGCAGTAGGTACTGGGAGATGAAGAAGCTTGCACAGGATAGAGTAGCATGGAGAGCTGCATCAAACCAGTCTCTGGACTGAGGACCACAACAACAACAACAGCATCAGTGTATTGGCTCTGAGCACCATGGGACTCAACTGCTGTGGTCATCAGTCCCCTAGAACTTAGAACTACTTAAACCTAACTAACCTAAGGACATCACACACATCCATGCCGCCCGCATCTCGTGGTCGTGCGGTAGCGTTCTCGCTTCCCACGCCCGGGTTCGATTCCCGGCGGGGTCAGGGATTTTCTCTGCCTCGTGATGGCTGGGTGTTGTGTGCTGTCCTTAGTTAGGTTTAAGTAGTTCTAAGTTCTAGGGGACTTATGACCACAGCAGTTGAGTCCCATAGTGCTCAGAGCCATTTGAACCATTTGAACCATGCCCGAGGCAGGATTCGAACCTGCGACCCTACCTGTCGTGCGGTTCCAGACTGTAGCGCCTTCAACCGCTCGGCATCAGTGTATTCCTCACGCTCCATGTGGCATATCGATGGATGGTTTTCAGCTTCACAGATGAAATTTTCTGTATTCACTTCCATCCTTACCCAACAGTGTGACCTACATTACCGTATTACCAAATAATAGTGAGCAGCAATAGCATTACTTTACGAATCGACTGTTAACATGCGGCGTTTTTCCCGGTGCTTGGACGATTATCGCCATCGAGTGACGTCGTATAGAGCCCGCTGCTGGAAGCACTGTTCCGCCAGCAGTGGCCTAGTGACGCTTCTGCACCACCAGTGGCGGTTGACCGCCACCGAGCCTCACAGAAGCGTGGTGGCGCTGTACGTCTGAAGGTGCTCATTGAAACCAATGCTTTGCCAGCGGAAGCGCCACCGAGAAGCGCTTTTCATTGGCTCCGTGTGAGGGGGCTCTCAGCCCCTCTGTTAACTATAATCTGTCACAGATCCTCTGAAGAAAGAGCCGTGCCCAGTGCCTGGAAGAAAGCACGTGCCACACTTGCCTTCAAGAAGGGTAGCAGGAGCGATCCACAAAACTACATCTACATCCGTACTCCGCATGCCACCTGACGGTGTGTGGCGGAGGGTACCTTGAGTACCTCTATCGGTTCTCCCTTCTATTCCAGTCTCGTATTGTTCGTGGAAAGAAGGATTGTCGGTATGCCTCTGTGTGGGCTCTAATCTCTCTGATTTTATCCTCATGGCCTCTTCGCGAGATATACGCGTAGGAGGGAGCAATATACTGCTTGACTCCTCGGTGAAGGTATGTTCTCGAAACTTCAACAAAAGCCCGTACCGAGCTACTGAGCGTCTCTCCTGCAGAGTCTTCCACTGGAGTTTATCTATAATCTCCGTAACGCTTTCGCGATTACTAAATGATCCTGTAACGAAGCGCGCTGCTCTCCGTTGGATCTTCTCTATCTCTTCTATGAACCCTATCTGGTAAGGATCCCACACTGCTGAGCAGTATTCAAGCAGTGGGCGAACAAGCGTACTGTAACCTACTTCCTTTTTTTTTCGGATTTAATTTCCTTAGGTTTCTTCCATTGAATCTCAGTCAGGCATCTGCCTTACCGACGATCAACTTTATATGATCATACACTCCTAATCCATACTCCCAGATAATTTATGGAATTAACTGCTTCCAGTTGCTGACCTGCTATATTGTAGCTAAATGATATGGGATCTTTCTTTCTATGTATTCGCAGCACATTACGTTTGTCTACATTGAGATTCAATTGCCATTGCCTGCACCATGCGTCAATTCGCTGCAGATCCTCCCGCATTTCAGTACAATTTTCCATTGTTACAACCTCTCGATACACCACAGCATCATCCGCAAAAAGCCTCAGTGAACTTCCGATGTCATCCACATGGTCATTTATGTATATTGTGAATAGCAACGGTCCTACGACACTCTCCTGCGGCACACCTGAAATCACTCTTACTTCGAGAGACTTCTCTCCATTGAGAATGACATGCTGCGTCCTGTTATCTAGGAACTCTTCAATCCAATCACACAATTGGTGTGATAGTCCATATGCTCTTACTTTGTTCATTAAACGACTGTGGGGAACTATCGAACGCCTTGCGGAAGTCAAGAAACACGGCATCTACCTGGGAACCCGTGTATATGGCCCTCTGAGTCTCGTGGACGAATAGCGCGAGCTGGGTTTTACACGATCGTCTTTTTCGAAACCCATGCTGATTCCTACAGAGTAGATTTTTAGTTTCCAGAAAAATCATGATACTCGAACACAGTACGTGTTCCAAAATTCTACAACCGATCGACGTTAGAGATATAGGTCTATAGTTCTGCACATCTGTTCGACGTCCCTTCTTGAAAACGGGGATGACCTGTGCCCTTTTCCAATCCTTTGAATCGCTACGCTCTTCTAGAGACCTACGGTACACCGCTGCAAGATGGGGGGCAAGTTCCTTCGCGTACTCTATGTGTCCTATATCCTTGGCATTTATTTCTTGTAGAATCGTAAGGCACATTTTGAGCTCAAATCTAGTGAGGTATTTCGAACTGAACGACCTCCTCAGTGCCAACCAGCATCGATTTCGAAAACATGGATGTGAAACCCAACTCGCACTTTTCTCACGTGACATGCTGAAAGCCATGGATCAAGGCAGTCAGGTAGCTGCAGTATTTGACTCAAAGCCACAGCTATACTAATGATGGATAGTACGATCGTATGGGGCATCGGATGAAATGCGCGCATGGATTGGGGATTTCTTGGTAAGGAGGACTCTTCGGTATATTGGTAGAGTACTAGGGAAATGCAAACGGTCTACGAAGGAGACTGCTTGCATGCCACTCGTGCGACCCACCGTAGAATATTGCTCAAGCTTGTGGTACACGCACCAAATAGGACTAGCAGCGAAGGTTGAACGTACACAGAGAAGGGCAGCACGAATGTCCACAGGTTTGTTTGACCCACCGGAGAGCGTCACAGATAGCGAAAGATATGAATAGGCAGAATCTTGAAGACAGGCGGAAATCATACTGAGAGTGTGTACGGACCAACTTTCAAGAATTCGCTTTAAATGATGACTCTAGAAATGTACTACGAGGGTTGGAACTTAAATGGTGGCAACTATTTATTCACAACCGATACAAAAGATTCAAAATGGTTCAAATGGCTCTGAGCACTACGGGACTCAACTTCTGAGGTCATTAGTCCCCTAGAACTTAGAACTAGTTAAACCTAACTAACCTAAGGACATCACAAACATCCATGCCCGAGGCAGGATTCGAACCTGCGACCGTAGCGGTCTTGCGGTTCCAGGCTGCAGCGCCGTTAACCGCACGGCCACTTCGGCCGGCGATGCAAAGGAGTTACTTGATTGCACCTGTTACTGTTCATCAAAGTAGTCGCCAGCGTTGGGTAGAACCCGTTGCCAGCGATGTGGAAGGCGTAGTATACCGTTAGCAGAGACTGTTCTGTTGATGGTGCGAATGAGCGGTCTACTGCCTGTCGAATCTCTGGAACAGTTCTGAAGCGAATGCCACGAAGTGGATCCTTCATCTATGGAATAAAATAAAAGTCACAAGGACGTAAGTCCGGGAAGTATGGTGGATGGTACAGTACTTCCCAGTCGCATCGACCGAACAGAGCAGCCACAGCTTGCGCTGTTATGAGCCCGCGCACTGTCGTGCACAATGATAGGTGGACTGCGCAGGAAGTGTCGCCGCTCCTTTCGCGAAGTTGGTCGCAGGTGATGCTCCAAAAACGAACAGTAACACTGTGCATTGAAGGTCTGCCGTGGAGGAACGTAATGCGTTAGGATAACACCATCACAGTCGTACACGAGAATCACCATAACTTTCACCATACTAGGGCTCTGACGCACTTTCGACTTTCGCGGCGACCCATAATGACGCCATTCGTTGAATTGGCGTTTCAGTTTTGTCTCGTACAATGTGGCCCATGTCTCATTTAGTGTTACGATACGGCGTAAGAAAGCCTCTCCTTCGCGCTCATAGCGCTCCAAGTGCATCTGAGTAGCGTCGTAACGCATCCATTTCTGCATTTCCGTCGTCATGCGGAAACCATCGTACTGCAATTTTTCGCATGCCCAGGCGTTACTTCAGGGTGCGAAGCACAGTCGTATGCGCTAAACCGGTTTCGTGGGCGAGATCACGAATCGTATGGCGTCGATCACTGTCCACTATCGGGCAACAGAATGCGCTTCTTCTTCAGAGACGCTAGGACGACCTGCCCGATGCATGTCTGCCGCAGTCTGCCGACCTTCGTTGAAGGCTTTTACCCAACGTGCCACTGTTCTGTACGGCAATGCTGATTCCCCGCTCTTGAAGACCTTAATGACGCTGTCGTGCTCTACGACCTCTGGCGTATTCAATCTTGACCCAACTCCGTTGTTCCTGTTTCGAAAACATTGTGACATCGTTACGTTAGACCGCTCGCTCGCAAGTGACTGTGTTTCCCTGGATTGTGCGCACGTCGGTGACGTGGGACGGGCGAGTCCATTTGCCCGGAGGTAAGGTAGGTATGTCAACAACGTGTGCTATCGGTGACAATTGTAGATTCCACAGCAGTGTCGCCACCACGAGTTCCAACCTACGTACAACCCCCTACATATCGGTGTCACAGGGATCGTGAGGACGAGATTAGATTAATTACAGCACGCGCAGAGGAATTTGAACAATTAGTCTTCCATACATGAATGGAGCGGGAAAAATTTCTAATAAGCGGTACAGTAGGACGTGCTGTGATTCGCGGAGTGTAGATGTAGATTTATATATAGATACAGATTCCGAATAGTGAGCAGTTGGTCCCACCTTCGACTCCCAGAAATATCATCCCCTTATTTAAGTTCACTGACATGAATCTACGCTTTCGCGAGCGACGCCTTTTGTAGTATATCGTCAACTTTGGTTACGTTTCGTCGTAATCGCTGAACAGTTTCACGATTTCTTACTTTTGACGGAAGGAAAATTTACTCTAATTTCAAGAGTAAAAAAAAAAAAGTTGTGTGTAAATTTAGTGTATGCGCTTGGGCGTGCGCGCATGTAGATATGGGGCTTATTTTAGAATTTAATTTGTTTAATGCAGTAACTTAGTTTTTCACATGTTAGAATCTGACTGAATGGGTGGAGGAGGTAAAATAAGGGCCTAGTCGACGACCAGTCGTAACGGAAGACTCAACAGCTTGGAGAAGTCTGGAGAAAATAAAAAAAATATCTCTTTCAAAGGTACCGTACCAAAATTCGCGCCAAGCGATTTAAAATCTAATGTGGGTGACAGAACGGGATATCATCACAATTGCCCTCGAATTCCAGTCTTGTGCCTGAATCCCTACATCAGCTGGCACAATTCTTTCGTTTGTGAGATCATAGTTGGAGCGTAGTGTATTATATGATCATCAGTTATTGATGGAATCTCTAAATTTAGAACAAATGCAGACTCAAAAATAATTTGTGATTGTGGTGCCCCATAGCTTGTATATGTTTAAATAAGTCATAGTAGGTAGAGAGCCTCAACACTAAATGTTTAAGCACAGGAACAATAGACACGAGTAATATGTAACAGATTTTAAGCATTTGAACCTTACCTTTAATACCGTCGTTTAAGCTGTTTGACGGTCTGAGGTCTGAAGATGCTGGTAATAAAGATATACGAGGGTAATCCCAAAAGTAAAGTCTCCTATTTTTTTATAAGTACATAGGCCTGTTTATTTCTACAATGGTTTACATCAGTTTACAGCTTGAACATTTAGCTATTTTTCGACATAATCACCATTTCTGTCGATGCATTTTTGTAGACACTGTGGCAGTTTTTGTATGCCCATGTCATACCAGCTCGCCGCCATGCTGTTCAGAAAGTTATGAACCTCTTCTTTAACCTTGTCGTCGGAGCTAAATCGCTTTCCGGCCAAATGTTCTTTTAACCTAGGAAACAGTTGAAGGTCACTGGGCGCTAAGTCAGGACTATAGGGTGGGTGGGTGATTGTGTTCCACTGAAACAGTTGCCGGAGAGCAACGGTTTGCCGAGTGATGTGTGGGCGAACGTTGTCATGGAGAATGTGTACGCCCTTGCACAACATTCCTCTTCTCCGGTTCTGAATTGCCCGTTTGAGTTTTTCCAGAGTCTCACAGTACCTGTCAGCGTTATTTGTGATCCCAGCGATTCAGCTCCGACGACGAGGTGAAAGAAGGGGTTCATAACTTTCTGAACAGCATGGCGGCGAGCTGGTATGACATGGGCATACAAAAACTGCCACAGCGACTACAAATATGCATCGACAGAAATGGTGACTATGTCGAAAAATAGTTAGACGTTCAAGCTGTAAACTGTTGTAAACCACTGTAGAAATAAACAGGTCTATGTACTTATAAAAAAATAGGAGACCTTACTTTTGGGATTACCCTCGTATTATCAGCTCTTGGTGGCAAACTATGGCGTTTTCAGAATTCAGAAACGTCACGGATCACTTGTTCGCGATACAGTAGTTTTCCTAGACGTTCAAAGCTGGCAGCCGGACATAAAACCATAGGATGTACCAGCGTACAAAATAATAACATTTGACATCAGTCTTACTTTTCGTTACGGTACAAGCGCACAATTTGTTGGCCATAAAATATTCACAAAATTGATTTCACTTAAAAATCTGCATCGCCATGCAACTACGTACGTTTCCTCTAAGAAAAATTTACGGAATGACATGTTTTCGTAAATAAAACTCTCTTTCAAGAATCAGTCGGAACGACGAATTATCCGCTTTCGAAACTTTTCGGACTCTTATAGCACAAACTTGAAATAAAAAAGCGTGCTGTACGACGCCCATTATTATACACGCGATGACAAATCGCATCTTGCGCAGAAGTTGTATTTGTTACACAATACTGAAAAGTTCTCCTCGTACCTGGTGTCTCAGATGATGTCTTGGCATCATTCGAATTGGCCGGAATTTATCGTGGTAACCTTGAAAACTGTTAAAGTAGTCCTCCGTTTCGCATTCCTCTCAAAAGATTCCTGCATTTTTCACGCGAATCGAGTCGTATGACCTTTAGGTCATTGCCCGGTCTTATTTCTTAGTATGTTACTCATGATAAGCGCACTATAATAGCAACAAAAATAAAACATTACGTAAAACGAAACAGAGACTTGCAGCAGACTTCTGTAACGGATATTGCTTGCGTTCCACGCTATTCAAACATTACAAACAAACTGATGTGCTGTAGCGCATGGTGATTGTGACGCATTGGCAAAGCGGGCAGTTCGAGCGTGACGTTGATAGTTCTTGGTTGGTGGATTTCGCTCCCGAGGCGTTAAGCATAAGCGGAAAAGTAAATTTAAAGGAACAATAAGCTCTGGGACGGCTGTATATAAAGTTTTCGGTGGTAAAGACAGTCTTGTGAAATAGTT
This sequence comes from Schistocerca nitens, assembly GCF_023898315.1. Taxonomy (NCBI): domain Eukaryota; kingdom Metazoa; phylum Arthropoda; class Insecta; order Orthoptera; family Acrididae; genus Schistocerca; species Schistocerca nitens. The sequence goes on along the minus strand of NC_064615.1, from coordinate 215,529,718 downwards.
GTGCCCGGATTATGAGATAACTGCCTGAAAATCGTTCTTTAACAGCCAGCACGCGAGAAACTTATATAAGCTCAACATTAAGGAAAGTGGCAAGCGATCGAGGTGTTATTCAGGAGGCCAAAAGGTTATCAAAAAAAACTAGGGGAGTGTATTGTTTCATAAGCTTACTCTAACATTTTAATTAAAAATAGAAATAGTGAAATTCCAGTCGAAATATGACATAGTAGATATTTATTACCATTGCTCAGTCTAGATCGCAAACTTACTTAAGCTCATTATTCAGCTTTAAACGTTTAGGCTAGCGGCATCATCAGAATGAACATGGTCACAATGTATCACGTCAGGATTGGTATCAATGTAAATACAAAATACTATATTTATTAACGATAGAGCGAGATCTCATTCCTGGACCAAAGTACTGTTCGCTTTCATACTGATGACGGGGATAACTCATAGTCGTTAATTGTCTAACGTACGTCAAACAATTTCCTACGTAACACTGGTTATAAGTACTAATATTATCGTTCTTATGTGAACCTATAACAAAATCTGCGAGGAAAGGAATTTGTGTGAAGTATTAATAATTAGGAGAACGGACAAGATTACAGGATATCTGGTAGCGGAATAAGTTGCATGGTACTAAAAGGAAATGTAGAGACCAGACATAGTACACCATATAATTGAGTACGTCGAGCTGCGTGCAACTCATCTGAACAGATGAAGGATGAACACCTTTTCCCCCACGCCCTCGCCTTCCGGATGAAGAGTGCTGGCTGCCTGTGCCGGCCGGAGTGGCCGTGCGGTTCTAGGCGCTACAGTCTGGAACCGCGTGACCGCTACGGTCGCAAGTTCGAATCCTGCCTCGGGCATGGATGTGTGTGATGTCCTTAGGTTAGTTATGTTTAGGTAGTTCTAAGTTCTAGGGGACTGATGACCTCAGAAGTTAAGTCCCATAGTGCTCAGAGCCATTTGACTACCTGTAATTTTTATCCTACATTACGAAAGAAGTAGTTAGAAGGGGGATCATTACAAAAAGGAAGCAGAAATACCAGTTCTTTTCACTCTCCCCTCTCCCTCCCCCCTCCTCTCTCTCTTCCTCTGTCTGTCACTCTCATTCATTTTTCAAGACACCGAACTTGGCTACAGCAGAACCGAGTTTCAGTTCGGCCACACTAATTTTGATTTTTCTTAGTTTTCCTATGTTGCTTAATACAAATACCGAAATACTTCCTTTGAAAAGAATGCGGATGAATTCTTTCCCAATCCTCCCACTATTTAAGCTTGTGGGGTTTATCACCTTGGTTTATCACCCTGCTGTCGATGGCACATTAAATCCAAATCTTTGTTTCGTTCTTTCCTTGTTTTTCCTTTTCTTCGAAAATGGTTCAAATGGCTCTGAGCACTATGGGACTTAACATCTATGGTCATCAGTCCCCCTAGAACTTAGAACCACTTAAACCTAACTAACCTAAGGACATCACACAACACCCAGTCATCACGAGGCAGAGAAAATCCCTGACCCCGCCGCGAATCGAACCCGGGAACCCGGGCGCGGGAAGCGAGAACGCTACCGCACGACTTTCCTTTTCTTTCCCTGTTGTTCATGAACCAGCACCAAGTCTTCATCGATAGGTCCTTCATCCACAAAAGAAGTGGCTTATGAAACCGTCGTTTGATCTATTCTTAATTACTGTTCATCATTCCGGGACGCTTAGCAGGCAGGATTAATAGTAGATATAGAGAAGATCCAACGAAGAGCGGCGCATTTTGTCTCGGAATCGTTTACTGGGTGAAACAACGTCAAGGGGAAGCTCCTCCAACTCTATTGGCAAACGATACTACAGTGGTGTTGTACGTAACTGTGAGGTTTACTGTTGAAGCTTGTTGAAACTTCGAGAACGTAAGTTCCGAGAAGAGCCGGGCCTCACATTACTACCTACAATGTATGTCTCGCGAAATGATTACGATGAGAAAATCAGAGGACTTAGAGCATATGGGTAGCATTCTTCCCACTCGCCATTCGTGAATGGAACAGAAAAGCGGATATCAAACAGTGGTGACATGAGTTCCCTCCGTCACGCTCCGTAAGTTGGTTTCCGGAGTACAGATGTGGATATAAGTTTATTTTTCCAAGAGCTTTAACGATACAGTTTGTTTACCGGAAGGACGCTTTGTATACTAACTGGCGGCCACCACCCAATAGAAACACCATTTTATGAATGTCTCTGCTGAAACCGAACTGGGAGCCGATGACACCTCAGATCTATCGGTCGCAAAGTCGGGTGGCGCAAACGCCTGCAGCAGGCATCAGAAACGCCTGTGACAAGAAACCTATTTGGCCGCCGAGGGAAAGGCCCGACGGCGACCTTGCAGACGTACGGCACTTTTGGACTCCTTTCGTCGCGTCCTTCGGGTGCCTGTGGTTTGCGGCCAAAGGAGTGCTAGCACGGCTGCTGTGAAACGGTTGCCTTTCAGCTGCAGTATTTTCTCTCTAAAAGTCTAACATAATTCCTTTAAATTATCCGCACATTTTGTCAGTCTAAAATCGATTGTAAGCTCACGATCTGCATCTAATGGACTGCGTGATAATTCCTTTGTGAAGTACAGCCCAAATTTTGAAGTAATAAAAGTTGTTTCTGGTATAACGTAACAGACACTTTTAAGATTTTTTCCAACCCTACGTATCTATTCATATCAATAATTTATGTTTACTACATCAGGTCTCATTATTTAATCCAAATATTCGCTTATTTTTCCTTTTTAGAAACTGTGCTTAACACTCCTTAGCCTGTATCGGATGTCAGAGCCAACTCTTATTTGCACTGACGTAATACGTTTTGTGAGTTATAACTTACATGAACTAACTCTGCAAAAGCTTGGTGTGGGAGAACTGCTGGACTTAATTTTTTTTTATTTATTTATTTATTTATTTATTTATTTTTTTGGAAGAGGCTTTTGAAACAACTATTTCAGTAGAAGTACGCGATAAAAATACCTTGATTCTGCTAACTAGTTTTACTTAAGAGACGATGTTTTCATGGCTATTAATCACTTAAAACTCAATACATTTACTTCTACAACTCTCTTAATACTTGAATAAATCAAATTTCAGTTTCGTAGCCTGCTAATCTAATGGAATCGTTAGATATACATAATAAGGTTCCATCTAGTTATTTTTGCATTTTCTAGTTATTTTTGTTCTTGTATGTCTTCAGCCCTACGAATCCTCTTTCAAACCAGTGCAATCAGTGTATCAGATGACTTAAAAAAATAAGTTAGGCATGTCGTCCCATACCAACAGGCGGAAGCGCCTACTCATCATCACTGATTTCATCCAGATTCATGGCATATGCAGGCCTCAGCCTGAAACGAAAGTGACAGAAGTGGGGGCTCAAGATGGCCAACTCTTTAGACAAAATAGCGTTTTCACGCAGCTCGGGCGATCCATGAGCCATTTACGTTGTTGTTTCCACGCAGGACGGTAATTCAAGGGTCGTGGGATCGAGTTCCTCTGTGGATACTTATTTTCGAGTTTTTATGTTACTTATCCTGCAAATAAACCGAAATAATGCTCAAAAATGGCTCTGATCACTATGGGACTGAACATCTGAGGCCATCAGCCCCCTACACTTAGAACTACTTAAACCTAACTAACCTAAGGAGAGCACACACATCCATGCCCGAGGCAGGATTCGAACCTGCGACCTTAGCAGCAGCGCGGTTCCGGACTGAACCGCCTAGAACCGCTCGGCCACAACGGCCGGCAGAAATAATGCTCAGTATATCGTATTTATTAATCTTTTCGTTAACACTTTTAGAGCTGAATTTTTTCTAGAGGCAGGAAAAATTTTATTTATATTCTAATGCTCTTAGATGCTTTTTTAAATGCTTTCTCAAGCAGTATTTACAGAAATATATGTATCCGTTATCAAAACATACTTTGTTCACTCAGCTTCATTTTACGGACAAAAATATTTAATTTTGAAATATACACTGTTGTAACAATACACTGATCATTCAATAATTACCATGCAAAAGCACAATAGTTTCCTTAATTTATACAGTGGAATATGTATTAAACCAAAAACTTCCGGAAATGCTTGCGGTGACTTGTTGATATTAACCACCAACTTACATATATGCTTGCGGTCACTTGTTCATATTTTTGTAGTAATACTGAACAGATGACGGCACTGGTGCATGAAGAAAAGATTCAACAGTCGCAGATGAATACATAATGTTTCCATTGAAGAAAAATGTTTCTGTTGCAGCTAAGATACGGTAAAAACAAAAGTACACAATTGTAGCCTGAGGGTCTGAAAGAGTTAAAGCATAAAAAGCAAAGGCAAAGGAATGTTTGGGATTGCAAATAAACTTCCAGAAAGCAATAGTGAGGCACGCACCAGTCCCTCGCATATAAAATTAGATTCTTTCATTGTTTTACACTTGATTATTTACACACTGGGGAGAAATTCATCGTAAAAACTATGGAACCTATTATTCGCGTGCAACAGCCAAGAGCTACTCGAAGGTCAAAGTGGAACTAACGGAATACGAAGTACTAAACGCTTTAATTGCAGTCCATTCCTGCAGTGTTGTTTGCGGTGTCTTCGTGGACGCTGTAAGTACAATCCCTTCTTGACAAAAATTTTTGTAGTCCCAGATTTTCTTTTGCCATTCCTTTTTATACCTTTTATGAAAATATTAATGAACACCTTACACTGAGTATTTTCTCTGTTTATTATCATTGTGAGTAACGTAAAAATTGAAAATAAAAAAGGGAAGTTTCCGCGGAGGGCCTAGACCCCACGACCCTCAGATCACAGACCTATACTCTTTCCACTACCGTCACAAATGACCTTGGAAGTCGACGGGACGTTAAACACTTACCTTCCTTCCTTCTTCTCCCCGCTACCCTACCCGCTCCCAGGGAACTACGCCAACAAACCCCGAGGAGCCACTACAGTATGAACACATGTTTAATAGCGTGTTGTTGCACTTTCCAAAGACACCACAACAGCGATTCTGCTTGGCAAGGATTCTACAAATCATTTATGGGGTTCCAGTAGTATATGGCACCAGATGTCTACTTACAGGTCATTAAATTCACGCAAATTACGAGATGGTGGTTTACGTTCACGCAGCTGGCGCTCGACGTGTGTTCCAATGGACACTGATCGGGCACATTTACTGGCCAAGACATCAGTGTGAGTTCACTACAATGCCGCGCAAACCACTGTAGCGCGAGTCTGACTTTGCAACACGTACAGTTATCGTGCTGGAAGATGTCATCGCCGTAGGGGGAGACCTCGAGCATGGCCGGCCGCGGTGGTCGAGCGGTTCTAGGCGCTTCAGTCCGGAACCGCGCGACCGCTACAGTAGCAGGTTCGAATCCTGCCTCGGGCATGGATGTGTGTAATGTCCTTAGGTTAGTTAGGTTTACGTAGTTCTAAGTTCTAGGGGACTGATGACCTCAGATGTTGAGTCCCATAGTGCTCACGAGGGAACCTCCCCATCGCACCCCCCTCAGATTTAGTTATAAGTTGGCACAATGGATAGTCCTTGAAACACTGAACACAGATCACTCGAGAAAACAGGAAGAAGTTGTATGGAACTATGAAAAAAATAAGCAAAATATACAAACTGACTAGTCCATCTGCAAGATAGGCAACATCGAGGATAAGTAAGCTCAGGATCGCCGTGGTCCCGTGGTTAGCGTGGGCAGCTGCGGACCGAAAGGTTCTTGGTTCAAGTCTTCCCTCGAGTGAAAGTTTTACTTTCTTTATTTTCGCAAAGTTATGATCTTTCCGTTCGTTCATTGACGTCTCTGTTCACTATAATAAGTTTAGTGTCTGTGTTTTGCGACCGCACCGCAAAACCGTGCGACTAGTAGACGAAAGGACGTGCCCCTCCAATGGGAACCGAAAACATTTGATCGCAGGATCATAGGTCAACCGATTCCTCCACAGGAAAACACGTCTGATATATTGTATACGACACTGGTGACGGCATGTGCGTCACATGACAGGAATATGTTGTCGACCCACCTAACTTGTACAATTGGCGAATGGGTAAAAAGATTCTTCTACCTTGCCCGATTTAGGTTTTCTTGTGGATGTGATAATCACTCCCAAAAAAGTGATGAAAACACAAGAGTTTGTCACATAAACTGCAACAAATGAATGCAACAGTTTCACAGTCGCTCAGTTTTCCCTGTGCTCTGTCAAAAAATATGTTTTTAACGTTTTCAAATTTTCCTGTGTGTAGACCGTCAAATCCTGTATATGTCCAAGCAAATCTGAACATGTCCTGGAATTTTGGAGAGTGAAGTTGATTTTGTGTGAGTGCCTGAACTTTGATAATTGTCTGAAAATAAAAAATTAAAATTTTCACTCTGGGGAAGACTTGAACCAAGGGCCTCTCGTTCCGCAGCTGCTCACGCTAACCACGGGACCACGGCGCTCACGAGCTCACACTATCCTTGATGCTGCCTATGTTCCGCATGTACTACTCAATTTGTATATTATGCTTATTTTTTTCCTAGTTCCGCACAACTTCTTCCTGTTTTCTCCATTGATCTGTGTTCAGTTTTTCAAGGCCTATCCACTGAGCCAACTTATAACTAAATCTGAGGGGGGTGCGATGGGGAGGTTGCCTTGTCAGAGCCATTTGAACTTCAAGCATGAAGCGTTGCAAGAGGTCCGCAGTAATGTTCACGTAGTACACTGGTATCATGATGCCTTCGATTACTACCACAGATCCCACGGAAGCCCAACTCAATGTACCCCACAGCGTAATTCTGCCCTCACTGGCCTGCACCTGTGGCGCAGTGCCTGTTTCGCTCAATCATTCGCCTGGATCACGGCGTGTAAGGACTCAACCTTCGACCTGATGTAGCAAGAAATGCGATTCATTAGACAGGCGTCACGTTCCTATTCGTCCACGGCTGTGCCAACTGAAATCATATAACTGACGATGTCGTTGGGTCAACACGTGAACACGCAGGGGTCAAGTGATGTGGAGCTTCATGTTCAACAGTGGCCTTTGAACGGTCTGCTCCGAAGCAGTTGCGCCAGCACCGGGATTGTGCTCCGTCGTCATATCTGCCACAGATCGCTGCCTGTCCTGGATTACACACTGCGGAGGGGGGGGGGGGGGGGAATTTTCCGATATGTACCATACGGCCTACTCGTTGTTTCACCATCCTTCAACCACTTTCGATAGCGGTAGCGTTCTCGCTTCCCACGCCCGGGTTCCCGGGTTCGATTCCCGGCGGGGTCAGGGATTTTCTCTGCCTCGCGATGGCTGGGTGTTGTGTGATGTCCTTAGGTTAGTTAGGTTTAAGTAGTTCTAAGTTCTAGGGGACTGATGACCATAGATGTTAAGTCCCATAGTGCTCAGAACCATTTGAACCATTTAGCCACTTTCCATAGGTGTTCGTGACAGTAGAACGCCAACAGCTTCGTCGTTTCAGAGATTCTCGTTTCCTCTGTCAGAAACGCTTATATCACTGGATTTCCGCGTTTGCGGCCCGTGTCTTCGCTATGTTGACTGCCCATTCGTCTCTTTTCCGCTTACATTCTTTCCGTACTGCCTCACCTGCCCGCAATACCACCATGAGGCATTCATCCTCGCGATGGACAGTGGTCGTAATGTTTTGGTTCATCGCTGTAAATGCCTCATACCTCAACTGCGCCAAAAGCTCTATTTCTTCTAAACTCCTGGCTATCTGGAGCTCCTACATCTGTCACTTTCATTTCAGGCCAAGCCCCGCATATACTGTAAATTTGGGCGGAATCGGTGATGACGATTAGGCGCTGTCCCTTTGTAAGACAAACGCGGAACAAAAAAAAAAAGAAATGGTTCAAAAGGCTCTGAGCACTATGCGACTTAACATCTGTGGTCATCAGTCGCCTAGAACTTAGAACGAATTAAACCAAACTAACCTAAGGACATCACACACATCCATTCCCGAGGCAGGATTCGAACCTGCGACCGGAGCGGTCGCTCGGTTCCAGACTGTAGCGCCTAGAACCGCACGGCACTCCGGCCGGCCAACCGCGGAACAATAGTGGCGCACTGTCGGAAGAGAGAACATGTTCCAGGTTTTCTGCATACATAGTTCCACAGTGGTGTGGATAAAAGGTGCTTTACAGTGTGGGAGCGAAATGGCGCAGCAACCGCCAACGTACTCCAGAGTTGAAAGATTCTTGTCGGCAAAGCATCTAAATTGAACACAGATTTACCTAGAAATTCTAGCGGTGTATGGAGCAAGTGTAATGTCTCCTCCAGCCGAAGTGAAACGCCGCCAACAATTTTACAAGGCCGCAAGGACGTGTGTGACGCTGGTCGAGATGGAAGACTGTCGACATCGATCACAGAGGACAATACGATACAGCGGTGCCAGTGTTATTCCGAATTACGAAGTAATGTTCCTTTGGACGTGCATGCATGTCCAAGGGATCAGGCGCTGCAGCGACTACAGCCGTCATGAAATACATTAAATGTATTAGCAACTGCGAATATGGACAACCATCAGATGTAGAATGGAGTCATAATTCTCACTAAGAGAGGCACTGCAATAACGTATTTCTCGGCCGACGCCGGGCAAGTGACTTTCAAGTAAAACGTCTCGTCTGTACGGGAATAGACAGAGTGGATATTCGAGTATAGGTTGTCCACATATGGAAGTTTCGATGTGCTCGTGAGTCCTGCACGTATAGCCAAACGGCAAGGGGACCGCCCGCGGTAAGTGGGAGATCTGGGTTCCAATCGCGGACCGATACAAATTTTCATTGTCGTCATACCATTCTAGAGCTGATTGTTCTCCATACTCGCAACTGCAAATGCATTTCGTGTACTCTGGTATCTATAACACCTGCTTTCTCGGATCCCTAGACAACTTTCAAACAAATCGTATTAATGAGTTTTATTAAAAAATGAAAAAGACAATACTTAACTTTAGCTTAAAAAAATAGATTCAAATGGCTCTGAGCGCTATGGGACTTAACATCTGAGCTCATCAGTCCCCTAAAACTTAGAACTACTTAAACCTACCCATCCTAAGGACATCACACACATCCATGCCCGAGGCAGGATTCGAACCTGCTACCGTAGCGGTCGCCTGGTTCCAGACTGAAGCGTCTAGAACCGCTCGGCCACAGCGGCCGGCTAACTTATGCAATTACACAGACGTGTCGCAAGCAAAGTGCTGCATACGAAATATCAACTTCTTCAGTATAAACAATCTCAAGTCTGTGCTACATAGACAATACAAGCGAAGTAACTAGAATTGACGCTGCTATCCAAGTCACTAATCTTGAAGCTGCTATTGAACTGGGCCGTCACCAGTCGGTTGCGGCGCTTATGCCCTCTTCACATAAGGGCCGCCGCTGTCGCGTTGTCGTCCTGGAGAGGGGTCGGTTAGCGTGCGATTGGCTGACGTCTTCTTACAGCCGTCTCTTCTTTATCGTTCGCGACTGGCGTGCCGGCGCTTAACTTTACGCCGTAACATGTACAGGCAGTCGAGGAGCTAATTCGGAATAACTGCAGATTTCCGATGATGGGGACCTTCGAACAGTTTTCCTCGAACGGCTCCAAGGCCAAGGTGCGGATTTCTGTCGTCGAGGAATTGAAATTCGCTTACAGAGACTTGGTGACTGTTCAGAAATACTGATGATGATGATGATAATGCTGTTTGGTTTGCAGGGCACTCAACTGCGCTATCATCGGCTCCCGTACAATGTCCCACTCTTTACACAGTCCAATTTGAGCCACGTCCACAAATGATGATGATGAAATGACAGGGACAACACAAACACATTCGGGAGGACGACGGTTCAATCCCGCGTCCGGCCATCCTGATTTAGGTTTTCGGTGATTTCCCTAAATCGCTCCAGGCAAATGCCGGGATGGTTCCTTTGAAAGGGCACGGCCGACTTCCTTCCCCACCCTTCCCTAATCCGATGAGACCGATGACCTCGCTGTCTGGTCTCCTTCCCCAAACAACCCAACCCAACCCAACACAAACACCCAGTCCCCAAGCAGAGAAAATCCCCAACCCAGCTGGAAATCGAACCCGGGACCCTGTTCAAAAATACTGTCACATATCTGTTCAAAAATGGTTCAAATGGCTCCGAGGAGTATGGGACTTAACATCTGAGGTCATCAGTCCCCTAGAACTTAGAACTACTTAAACCTAACTAACCTAAGGACATCACACACATCCATGCCCGAGGCAGGATTCGAACCTGCGACTGTAGCAGTCGCGCGGTTCCGGACTGAAGCGCCTAGAACCGCTCGGCCACACCGGCCGGCTGTCATATATCTGTCATTGTGAAGTGAAGAGTACCATGTACTTATAGTTGCCTGGAATAATAAGGTCAAATTTAATTTTATAGTCCCCTCGTATTATAAACAGGGTGAATATCATTTAGCTGCACTGAATTATCCGCATAATTGGCCATTAACGTAGCTTAAAATTATGTAAAATTATATGAAACCTAATTTGATTCGTAAGACACGTTATAATTCTGACGAAGGGATCGTTTGACTCCAAGGAAAGGACGCAACTGACACCATAATAAAAGAATTATCTTCAGCTGATGGTGGATTGTTGCGTGGACAGTTTTTCGAGAGTGCTTGAGTTACTTCGTGCGCTGTCCCAGTGTAATAATTGTTGCTAGTCTCGTAGGATCTTCTGCCGGATCCTAAAATCAACATGTCTCTATTTCGGCGATCCATCTGTTCGTCATCTTTGGTACAGTCCTGCTGCTCCTGAGTCCCGCTGAAAACTGATGCCAAGACAGCCAGTCACCGAAATTTGTAGGCTTCCGTCCGTACACAGCGCATGCGCCGCCCATCACAAATGGCTCTGAGCACTATGGGACTCAACTGCTGAGGTCATTAGTCCCCTAGAACTTAGAACTAGTTAAACCTAACTAACCTAAGGACATCACAAACAACCATGCCCGAGGCAGGATTCGAACCTGCGACCGTAGCGGTCTTGCGGTTCCAGACTGCAGCGCCTTTAACCGCACGGCCACTTCGGCCGGCGCCCATCACAGATGCTGCTCTCCAAGACTGGGCTGGTGGTGACGCTCTTCGTAAAACACCGTCACCAGCGATGTGTCGCACTCAAAGACTATCTTCAACACTCTTGCTGACCGTACCAAAGAGTATTTTGATTCGAGATAGTACAGGGTCCCACGTCCTGCTAAGAGGAAAACCAGTCTTTATTAATCAAACCATCTGCCAACCTGATTTAAATTACCTCTTCATAAACACTCCAAAACAGGGGTCTGACTATCTGTGGTTTCCCGGAGTTGCTTCCGGTGAGATGGTTGCTTCAACAAGCACAAGGCCGATTTAGCTTCGTTCTCGCCTAACTAAGCTGCTGATCTGGTCTTTAATGACCTTGACAGCAACGGAACATTAACTTCTTTTCCTCCCCACCTCTTTCCCTCCTTCCCCCCCCCCCCCCTACCCACTGCCTTCAGTCAAAGTTTTTGTTTGTTATTTATAATGCAAAAGATCACTTCTGTGATGTATGGATCTGTCGACCTGTAACCGGGACAACCAACGTTCACAAGATAAGTATATCAAGGGCATGTGATGCAAGTTTTATTAATGTATCTGGCAACTTTGTAACTACATAGTGTCTTAATCTTGTTGGCCCACAACAGACTACAGTTAACGATGTTGTTTATCAGTGCGTTTTTCGCCGCTTTTTTACGGTTTGAACGATCTGAAGATGGTTGTAGAAAAGACCAGAAACTAATCACTGTGCTGTAATTGTATATTGAAAACTGCAGTATAGGCATAAAAAGGTTTTTGTACTACTTTTTTTTATTTAATAAGTATTTCCATTGTAGCTGTGGATTTAAGACTCTGCACATGGGGTTTGGCTTTTGTAAACCATACATCGATTATAGGTGGATCTTAGTACTATTAAGAAAGTAAGTCACGGGATGTATCTGGTTAAGTCACCAATTTTAGTGTGTGCTTCGGCTGGGACTATACTTAGTTTCTTTCCCGGTAATAACGAGCAACCGCGTACAGAAATAGAAACATAAATATTTACGCATTGCAGATCAGGTAACGTACTTCGAAGTCCCAATGCGAACGGGTGACACCAGCACGTTCTCCGAACAGTCGCTATTTCGTTCCATTTCCGGCCAGGTGAGGCATCGCCTCTGGGAAACCGGGTATAAGTGGCGTTACGCAGAAGCTGATTCACGCATCTCTGGCCACCTGGGCTTACTCACCGCTCGGATACCTGGACCGCGTATCGGATCTGGCAGCCGGATCGTATGGGTTTCCGAGACCGCAGGTCTTGTGTAAGGTCGAAGCTTGGCTAGGCGACCACACGGGAAGTCCAGGTGTGTCGACGAACTTGCAAGGGAGCTGTGGCAAAAGGCGGAGTAGTGGAGCGGAGGTGGTGGGGAGGGGCAAGGGTGGGGAGAGAGGAGGAGATAATGTCCCATCGCTGTCAAGGTCATTAAAGGCTGGAGCAGCAGCTTAGCTGCGCGAAGGCGAGGCAAAATCAGCCGTATGCTCATTGAAGCAATCATCTCGACAGAAGGAGTAAAGGGAAACCACAGATAGCCAGACCGAAACGCGAACTTATCTCCACCCGCAAGAATGTCTTCACCATCACATTAGTGCACTCAACAGAGTGGGAGCAAAATAGTGGGCTATAACTTAATTGTTTTATACAGTACAGGGTGTAGCCTGTCTTCTATAGTGGTCGCAGGATCCAGGACATGCTAGGCTCCACTAAGGACAAGGTGGATACATTACACACTGCAGGCGTGTAAAAGGTGGAATGCGAATGTGGAGAGGCATATATCGGCGAGACTGGCAGGCCAATAGCAATGTGCATTCGGGAACACGAACGCTGTATTTGTCTGGGGCAACACAGCAAATCTACAGTGGTAGAACATCAGCAAGATTGCGGAAAAGAAATAAAATTCAGCGAAGCCTGTGTGTTGGCCAAGCAACCAGTTATGACAAAACGCTAAGTCAGAGAGGCCATCAAAATACTTAAAACACCCTAACAACATGAATATAGAGGATGGATTCAGGCTTGCCCTATCTTGGCTGCCAGCAAACAGAGCCCAACAGAGCGTACTGTCAACACGAAGCGCGGGCACTACCGGCGGGTAACTGCCGTCGCGGGGCCGACGTCCAGCACTTACAACGGAACCTCCCCATCGCACCCCCCTCAGATTTAGTTATGAGTTGGCACAGTGGATACGCCTTGAAAAACTGAACACAGATCAATCGAGAAAACAGGAAGAAATTGTGTGGAACTATGAAAAAAATAAGCAAAATATACAAACTGAGTAGTCCATGCGTAAGATAGGCAACATCAAGGACACTGTGAGCTCAGGAGCGCCGTGGTCCCGTGGTTAGCGTGAGCAGCTGCGAAACAAGAGGTTCTTGGTTCAAATCTTACCTCGAGTGAAAATTTTAATTTTTTATTTTCAGTTTGTGTGACAAACTCTTATGTTTTCATCACTTTTTTGGGAGTGATTATCACATCCACAAGAAAACCTAAATCGGGCAAGGTAGAAGAATCTTTTTACCCATTCGTCAAGTGTACAAGTTAGGTGGTTCGACAACATATTCCTGTCACGTGACGCACATGCCGTTACCAGTGTCGTATAGAATATATCAGATGTGTTTACCTGTGGAGGAATCGGTTGACCTATGACCTTGCGATCAAATGTTTTCGGTTCCCATTGGAGAGGCACGTCCTTTCGTCTACTAATCGCACGGTTTTGCGATGCGGTCGCAAAACACTGACACTAAACTTATTACAGTGAACAGAGACGTCAATGAACGAACGGACAGATAACAACTATGCAAAAATAAAGGAAGTAAAATACTCACTAGAGGGAAGACTTGAACCAAGTACCTCTCGTTCCGCAGCTGCTCACGCTACCACGGGACCACGGCGCTTATGAGCTCATATTCTCCATGATGATGCCTATGTGGCCCGTGGACTACTCAGTTTGTATATTTTGCTTATTTTTTCATAGTTCCACACAACTTCTTCCTGTTTTCTCAATTGATCTGTGTTCAGTGTTTCAAGGACTATCCATTGTGCCAACTTATAACTAAATCTGAGGGGGGTGCGATGGGGAGGTTCCCTTGTTAGTAAACAGGAGCCAACTTCTCATTCGCCGGTGACCAACAGACATGGCACATAATACAAGAGGCAACAGACAACAGACTGCACCGCAGTGATCTATTAAAATAAAATAAAATTCCCTCTCCTTCTTCCTTAAGTGAGCAATGAAACGAACTGTCTTTTTAAAATTACGACGTAATGACATGCGCAGCGAACAAAATATAAGGAAATACAACAAAATATGTGGGACACTGTATAGCTAAAACGCACCAGTGGACTCATAAGAACGCCGCTGCAACCGTGGCCGAAACATTAATTTTCTCCAGTAGTAGTTTTATACGAGATGACGCGGTAGCAAACACAGAAAAGTTTTATGTCGAAAGTACCGAGTGTTTAATTATGCTAAAGACAGGAGTAGAAGAAAGGATTACGGGAGAATACGGGCTTGGTAGTATGAATGAGAGAGGAGAAAGACAAATTGAGTTCGGCAATAAATTTCAGCTAGTAACAGCGAATACCCTGTTCAAGAATCACAATAAAATCACAAGAGGAGGAGATATACTTGGAAAAGGCCGATAGACAGAGGAAGATTTCAGTTAGATTACCCATGGTCAGGCAGAGATCACATAATCAGGTATTGGATTATAAGGCATACCCAGGAGCAGATATAGAATCAGACCACAATTTTGTAAGAGACTAGTCAGGGAGAATGAATGCGCAAATAATTGGGATACAGAAGTACTAAGAAATGAAGAGAGAAGATTGAAATTTTCTCAGGCTATAGGTACTGCTATAATGAACAGCACAGTAGTCAGTTCAGTTGAAGAGGAATGGACATCTCTAAAAAGGGCCATCGCGGAAGGTGGAAAGAAAAACATAGATACGAGGAATGTAACTGCGATGAAATCTTGGATATCAGAAGTACTTCAGTTGGTCGAAGAAAGAACTGAGTACAAAAATATGTAGGAGGAATTCAGGAATATAGAAATGAAGTCACTTAGGAATGAAATAAATAGGAAGAGCGGGGAAGCTAAGGCGAAATGGCTAAACGAAAAATGTGAAGAAATCGAAAAAGAAATGATCGTCGAAAGGACTGACTCTGAATACAGAAAAGCCAAAACAACATATGGTGAAATTAAAAGCAAGGATAGTAACATCAAGAGTGCAATGTGAATATGACGTTATAGAAGAAGAAACGGGGGGGGGGGGGGGGGGGGGGAGAGGTACGGGATCCAGCATTACAATCAGAATTCAGAAGACATTTGAAAGACTTAAAATCAAATCAGGCAGAATAGACAGATAACATTCCATTGGAATTTGTAAAATCATTGATGGAAGTGGCAACGAAACGATTATTCTCATTGGTATATAGAATGAATTAAACGGCGATGTACCATCAGACTTTCGGACAGACGTAATCCACAGAATTACCAAGGTTGCAAGAGCCGACAAGTGAGAGAATTATCACACAATCAGCTTACCAGCTCATGTATCCAAGTTGCTGACACGAATAATATACAGAAGAATAGAAAAGAAAATTGAGGATGTGTTGGATGACAATCAGTTTGACTTTTGGAAACGCAAATGCAAAAGAGGCAGTTGTGAGGTTGCGGTTGATAATGGAAGCAAGACTGAAGAAAAATGTAATCTTTTACCGAAGAAGCAGAGACGGAAATAAAAGTAAGTTTCAAGGGTGGGATTAAAATTTAAGGTGAAAGGATATCACAGTGATAAGATGCGCTGATGACATTGCTATCCTCACTGAAAGCGAAGAAGATGTACAGGATCTGTTGAATGGAATGAGCAGTCTACTGAGTACAGAATATGGATTGAGAGTAAATCGAAGAAAAACGAATGTAACGAGAGCTAACAGAAACGAGAACAGGTAGAAATTTAATATCGTAAGTAGTGACCACGAAGTAAATGAAGTTAAGGAATTCTACTACCTAGGGAGTAAGATAAACCATAACGGACGAAGCAAGGAGGACATAAAAGGCAGACTAGCAACGGCGAAGAGAGCATTCGTAGTCAACTGAAGTGTACTAGTATCAAAAAATACGTCTTCATCTGACGAGGAAATCTCTGAAAATGTATGTTTGGAATACAGCATTATGTTGCAGTGAGACATGGGCTGTGGGAAAACTGGAGCAGAAGAGAACAGAAGCATTAGAGATGTGGTGCTAGAGAAGTATGTTGAAAAATTAAGTGGACTAATAAGTTAATGAATAAGGGGTTTGTCGGGAGAATCGGCGAAGAAAGGAATATGTGGAAAGCTCTGAAAATAAGGGACAGGATGATAAGACATGTGTTAAGGCAACAGGAAATAACTTGCATGCTACTAAAGGGATCTGTAGAGGGTAAAAACTGTAGAGGAAGACAGAGATTGGGATACATTCAGCAAATAATTGAGAACGTAGATTGCAAGTGCTACTCTAAGATGAAAAAATTGGTGCAGGAGAGGAATTCGTGGTGGGCCGCGTCAAACCAGTCAGAAGACATTCCATTGGAATGCATCATACATTTCACTGACGAAACTCATGACACAGCTTGAAATTACCGAGGTCAGTGATAATGGTTTTGAAAGCCACTGACAAGTAATCAGTGCTGTGGCAGACTGAATGCAGTCTTGGATGATGTTTCAGCAACGCATTATTTGCTCATGTCGTGCGCGAAGCGTTTAACTACGAAAGCACTGAGACGAAGCACACAGTCTGCGATTAAACTCGCTCAGTGCATGTGTTAGCAACTTGTCGTTATGCAGTATAGAAAACACACACCCCTCCCCACTCACACACACACACACACACACACACACACACACACACACACACACACACACATACTCTACAAATACTTGTTTTTGCCATTTTGAATTCACATTCTGCATAGACACATACAACGTAACGACAAATCTACATCACATGCCCATTGTGAGGCGTGGTTTGAACCCACGACCAACTATTATTATTATTTTTTTTGTGAAGGAAGATTTACCATTGTTCGTATGTTCAAAAATTCAGTGCCTAAACTAAACAGGGATGATGACGGAGACAAACACAGATATATTTCGTAAAGCAACCATGTGTCGGAAACGCATATTGTTTGAGTACTGAGTATGCTGTAGCTTATTGTGTGTGATTGAAATTACAATGGTGTTAAATGTCTTTGATTGCTTTATTGTTCTGATCGCTATTAAATTACAATAAATGTTCAAAATGAGCACCATTAACGTCAGCGCAGAGCCGGTATCGAGGTAGCAGGAAGTCCCGTATTCGCTGGAAAATGCGTGGTATGTTCTGTATTTTTGTGGCTGCTGCAACAGTTCTTGCAGTTAGTTACACGTGCGAGCCGACAGGGGTGAAATACACTTTGGCTTTCATGTAGCTTCAGAGAAAGAAGTCTAATAGGGTGACGTCCGGGGACCTTGCAGGCTAATGACCAGGTCCTGTCCGCCCTATCCAGTGATTGCCAAAAGTACTGGTTACTACCGCTGACACTCGTTCTGCTAAGTGCGCTGGGGCCCCGTCATGCTGAAGACACACCATCCTTCTGATGTCTGGGGGTGTTTCCTCCAATAATGTCGGCAAGAGAACTTCCAAGAACACTCTGAACACTGACCACGTGAGTCGAGCAGGCAACATGTGAGGCCCAAGTAAATAGTCACCCACGATACGGGTCCAAGTGTTCACGGCAAAACGTGGCCTCGCACAACTGTAATACGTCGGTTTTTACGCACGCGAATTGTGACTATTGTACGAGGCGTGTTTTTTAAGTAAGTACCGTTTTGAAATTAAAAAAAGACGTGCTAATATATCTCAATAATTTTGTTTTTACATGAAAGCCCGTACCTTAATCTACTTTTCTACATAATTTCCGACAATATTGAGGCACATATCATAACTTTGTACAGTTCTTGAATACCCTCCTCATAGAAGTCTGCCGCCTGACTTGTTAACCACTGCATCACCATGTTTTGACTTCGTCATCGTCTTGAAGACGCTGACCGCCCAGGTGTTTCTTCAAGTGCAGGAACAGATGGTAGTCACTGGGCGCAAGATCGGGGCTGTACGGAGGATGATCTAGAGTTTCCCATCGAAAAAATGTGATGAGATCTTTGGTCTGATTCGCCACATGCGGACGGGCATTGTCTTGCAGCACAACGATGCCCTTGCTCAACTTCGATGGATTGTTGTTTTGATTCTAGTGTGACATAGGCCACCCATGTTTCATCGCCCGTAACAATTTAGCTTAAGAAATCGTCACCGTCGTTGTGGTACCGCTCAAGGAAAGTCAATGCACTATCTAAACGTTTGGTTTTGTGCACATCCGTCAACATTTTCGGTACCGAACGTGGGCACAATTTTCGGTAATTCAAGTGCTCGGTCACAATGCCATGCAAAACAGTACGAGAAACATTAGGAAAGTCATCCCGCAAGGAGGAAATCGTAAAGCGTATGTTTTCTCTCACCTTATTGTCCACTTCCTGCACCAAACTTTCATTAACGACCGAAGGACGCCCACTCCGCTGTTCACCATGCACATTTGTGCGGCCATCTTTAAATGCGCTCACCCGCTTTCTTACCATTCCATCTCCGTAAACTGCACAGATCTCACGATGAATATCAATCGCTTCTAGGCCTTTAGCACTAAGAAATCTTAATCTTATAACAGCCCGTTCTTTACAGTCGGCGCGACTCGCGATTATCGGAGGCATCTTAAAACACTCAGTACACAACGAAAACAAGGAAGAATCAGACTGTAATGGCGTCAGTGCGTATATTAAGGTACAGGCTTTCTTGTAAAAATAAAGTTATTGAGATATCTTAGCACGTCTTTTTTTTTAATTTCAGAACGGACTTACTTAAAAGACACGCCTCGTAAATAGCGTCAGGAAAACGAGGGTGTTCATTAGCCTGTTGCAGGGACGAACGTACATACTCAAGACGAAGTGGATTGTCATCTGGTCGCATGGCCTGTACCCTCGTAGGATGATAAGGATGAAGCAGCTGTTCACGCGACATATATAGTACTACACTATGGTGAATACCGAGTACAGCAATTGCTCGTGTACTTGTCTCTAGATTGTTCTCAAAGCATAACAGCCCTTCCTAAGCGCACAGTGTACGAGCCATCTGCCGCATTAGGCGTGCGTACAGTCAGTGTGCCGGTATTTCCCAATCGAGCATGGACTGCGGTAAATGTGCGATAATGCGGACATCTGGGTACAGGGAACCGTTCGCGGTACATTCACTGGGCTCTTTCGACTATTGCCTTCAGCCGCACCGTAAACAAATTACATCTCAGGCAGTTCTCCTCTTTTGTAGCGCTCCGTACTCCATTGAAACTGTTGTACAAGCAATAGTGCTACCCTCTATTTGCTGACTCAGTGCTGAAGATCAAAACACCACGACATACTACGTATCTCAAACTAACATTTGCGGTAACAACGTTGGACACAACGGTTTTTATTTGCTCCCTTCGTGTATTACATACGCAAGCTCAGTGCTCACGCAGTGCGGGTTTTCGACACATGGTTTTTAAACGAAATAAACAGCGTTTCTTTTTGTCTCGTGGTCATCCCTGTATATGTGCGTGCAAGCGAGTTTCACACTGGACTGACTCTCGCAAGATCTTTGCTTATGGAATATATGATGAATTTCCTAAAGAAAATATTCTTTCCCAAAAAAACCACAGTTCCTGAATATAAAACACGTTCGACTATCTGTAGACGATCAGAGTCACCTGGACTGGGTAATGGATGGAAAATAAATTCTACAAAACACTGATTTTTGATTATTAATTGAACATCATATATGCTCCTTTTCCAAGATTGGTAGTTGGTAGGTGTTCGAAACCGTGAGTGTTACAACAATGAGTGTTACCGCAACAGTGGTTGAGACATTTTGCTTTTGGTTACATTAGCAAGGGAATGTTATTTGTCCTCTTATTCACGTCCACATTCAGTGTTCCACGAACTTGTACGTACAGAAGCAGCGCCTTCCTAGAAACCGTCCATTCATAGGTAAAGTAGTGGGTGGCGACAGGTAACAGCCAAGCTGTTCGCTACGACCTCACTTATTCAGCATCAGTGTCGGCTACGTCGATAACGCCGCTCCGCAGGCCTTCGTGGAATACGCTCACTCCTTCGAGCTCCCCCAGGCGTATAACCGCAGGCTTCTCCCCCTCCTACCTTCTTGTGGAGTCCACATAAACATGTAGATTTACAGAGCTATAAATTTCGTCCCCGAATGCGCGCTCACCTGCGGCAGCGAAAGCCCATTATGTCGAGATGGAGTGCTTTCAGGCTGTGTTAAGGCTCAGCTCCCCACAATGCTTTCGGAATATTTTTCACTACAGTCCTCCACCAAGCAGTGAACAAACGACTTCCATTTCGAAACCCACAACAACCTTATTTGCGACCATGAGTATCTACGGCACATGCATTACTGGTGCAGAAGAATTCCTTCCTCGCATCTAACCGTAGTAAAAGCATTAAACAAGTTTCACATTACTTTTTTTCAGTCAGGTGTATACAGCAGTCAGTGCTACCGTTATTTGCTGTAATATTACTGACCTTCACCTGCGCTAAAATGCAACTTCCTGGCAGATTACAACTGTCTGCCGGACCGAGACTCGAACTCGGGACCTTTGCCTTTCGCGGGCAAGTGCTCTACCTTTCTTTTTTTTTTCTTTTATTTTGCGCCGGACCGGGACTCGAACCCGGATTTCCCGCTTATTACGAGCGGTGGCCTTACCATTTTTTTTATTTAGGATGTCCTTTATAAAATAAAATATTTCTGGAAAACGTAACTAAGTGGACTTTTTTTGCATAATGGTGTATCAATAACAACGATAAACTGCTTCGGTCAGTTTTTTTATCTACATCTACATGGATACTCTGCAAATCACAATTAGTGAGAAGATTCCGTCGCAACGAAAAACGCCTTTCTTTTAATGATGTCCAGCCCAAATCTTGTATCATTTTTGTGACACTCTCTCCCATATTTCGCGCTAATACAAAACGTGCTGTCTTTCTTTGAACTTTTTCGATGTACTCCGTCGGTCCTATCTGTTATGGATCCCACACTGCCCAGCAGTATTCTAAAAGAGGACGGACAAGCGTAGGGAAGGCAGTCTCCTTAGTAGGTCTTCTACATTTTCTATGTGTCCTACCAATAAAACACAGTCTTCGGTTAGCCTTCCCAACAACATTTTCTGTGTGTTCCTTCCGATTTAAGTTGTTCGTAATTGTAATACGTAGGTATTAGTTGAATTTAGGGCTTTTGGATTAGACTGATTTATCGTGTAACCGAAGTTTAACGAGTTCCTTCTCATGTGGCTGAACTCACACTTTTCGTTATTTAGGGTCAACTGCCACTTTACGCACCATTCAGATATCTTTTCTAAATCGTTTTGCAGTTTGTTTTGATCTTCTAATGACTTTATTAGTCGATAAGCGACAGTGTCATCTCCAAACAACCGAAGATGGCTGCTCAGATTGTCTCCATATAGATAAGGAACAGCAAAGGGCATATAACACTACCTTGGGGAACGCCAGATATCACTTCTGTTTCACTCGATGACTTTCCGTCAATTACTACGAACTGTGACCTCTCTGACAGGAAATCACGAATCCAGTCACATAACTGATACGATATTCCACAAGTACACAATTTCACTACGAGCCGCTTGTTTGGTAGGATGTCAAAAGCCTTCCGGAAATCCATAAATACGGAGTCGATCTGAAATCCCTTGTCAATAGCACTCAACACTTCATGTGAATAAAGAGCTAGTTGTGTTTCACAGGAACTATGTGTCAGTAGACCGCTTTCTTCGAGGTATTTCATAATGTTCGAACACAGTATATGTTCCAAAATCATGCTGCATATCGACGTTAACTATATGAGCCTGTAATTTAGTGGATTACTCCTACTACCTTTCTTAAATATTGGTGTGACCTGTGCAACTTTCCAGTCTTTGGGTACGGATCTTTCGTCAAGCGAACGGTTGTATATGATTATTAAGTATGGAGCTAATGCATCAGCATACTCCGAAAGGAACCTAATTGGTATACAGTCTGGACCAGAAGACTTGCTTTTATTAAGTGATTTAAGTTGCTTCACTACTCCGAGGATATTTACTTCTACGTTACTCATGTTTTCGGAAATCTAAAAATATGGAATCTGCCTGTTGCCCTTCACCCATAGTTCGCAGTATATCATGTGAGAATAGTGTACGCTGAAATTCGCAAGAGCAATTCTTTCTAAAACCATGCTGATTCGTGAACATAAGCTTCTCGGTCTCAAGAAAATTTACACTACTGGCCATTGAAATTGCTACTCCAAGAAGAAATGCGGATGATAAACGGGTATTCATTGGACAAATATATTATACTAGAACGGACATGTGATTACATATTCACGCAATTTGGGTGCATAGATCCTGAGAAATCAGTACCCAGAACAACCACCTCTGGCCATAATAACGGCCTTGATACTCCTCAGCATTGAGTCAGAGCTTGGATGACGTGTATCAGGTACAGCTACCCATGCAGCTTCAATACGATACCACAGTTCATCAAGAGTAGTGACTGGCGTAATGTGACGAGCCAGTTGCTCGGCCACCATTGACCAGACGTTTTCAATTGGTGAGAGATCTGGAGAATGTGCTGGCCAAGGCAGCAGTCGAACATTTTCTGTATCCAGAAAGGCCCGTACAGGACCTGCAACATGCGGTCGTGCATTATCCTGCTGAAATGTAGGGTTTCGCAGGGATCGAATGAAGGGTAGAGCCACGGGTCGTAACACATCTCAAATGTAACGTCCACTGTTCAAAGTGCCATCAATGCGAACAAGAGGTGACCGAGACGTGTAAGCAATGGCACCCCATACCATCACGCCTGTATAGCCTGTATATATTCAGACTAAATGGGTGACCACGTGATCTGAAGCCACAAGAATCTGATTTCAGAGAACTTCAAAATAAAGCAGGCTTCCGCGCTGAGAGAAGTAACCGAGCTGTTACCTGAATAAGCATAGATAGTCACTTGTATTCACAATCAGAAAGACTTTATTTTGAAGCCGGCCGCTGTGGCCGAGCGGTTCTATGCGCTTCAGTCCGGAACCGCGCTGCTGCTACGGTCGCGGTTTCGGATCCTGCTTCGGGCATGGATGTGTGTGATGTCCTTAGGTTAGTTAGGTTTAAGTACTTCTAAGACTAGGGGACTGATGACCTCAGATGTTAAGTCCCGTAGTGCTTTTTTTTATTTTGAAAATAAATCGGAATAATTGGAAACCAATTGGCGGTTAAATGAGCTCTCTTTGGCTCGTTTACTAAGGCGCTAAGCTTCATTTTCTAATATTACGGCGTTTGAGCTAACTCTACGCAGACTAAATTTGTATGAAGTACCACGAGGGCCGACTTTGCAACGTCTCACGAGCAAGTGAGGTCTATTCAGTTCTCCTTTCTCTGCAGAAGAAACTCCCATGACATTATGTTCCAGGGATGTTTGAGAGAACTCCACGTATACATTAGACCATAGATTCATATCATCCGCCTCCGTACTGAGTTGTCTGCCATGCAGGGGCCCGGGTTCAATTCTTGGTGCTGCCATGGATTTTCCTTTGGTGGAGACTGGTATGGGTTGCATTCAGCCTCGTGATGCCAACTGGAGAGTTACTCGACCGACTATACTCCGTTTATCATAAGAATAAACCTGATGTAAACAGACACAAAGGCGATGACTGGTCAGCAGCCGTAGCTGCTGTTGTTCCACCCTTGTAAGTAGGTCCAGGTTATGTATTAGAATTCTTATTACTATGTCACTGTGTATGAAACTTTTATTCATTCTGATATATTAACAACCATCAACGTTTTTCTTAATCATACTTCAGCTAAGTAATTTTTTATTTCAATAATCATGCACAGTCACAGCCTCCGTAAACGTTACTTCTGCTCTAATTGTCTCGCTGGTTAATACTTACCGTGAAAATGGATGACAGTGCTTCCTGCTTCATAGTGAAACACGCGCGCTGAACACCGTTAATGATTAGAAACGAGTTGTTCTTAATGTTTTCAATTAATTACAGTGAAAAATCAGCCCTGACGTGTTTTAAGAAACAGTATATACTAAATGTAGGGGAACGAAATTTAATCATACGCGTGGCATGATCAGTAGTTAGCCGGCACGGTAGCTCAGCGTGTTCGGTCAGAAAGTTAGATTTTGAAATAAAAGAAACCGAGTGAACGGATCAACGAAGAGCCTGAACGGGTGTCATCGGACGTCCTCCCCGAACGAATTCAACGAACAAAATGGGGTTAAGAAAAAGTAGTAACATGGATTAATATAAGGACGTTGTGGTGGTGGGCGGCGGTTCGAAACTTGTTAGAGTCTACAATTTTTTTTGTTCGGTTTGAATACCTCAATTTGAATACCTAAATCATTTACATATGAAATTCATGAAATATATGGTAATTAACACATACTTAACCATCGTTTCTCAAGAAAAATGCACGTCCTCTAGTTTCTAATAACATGACGCACGCAAGATTCTGGTTTTCATTGAAAATACACATTCTTAATTATCGAGATTTTATAAAAGATTGTTGAAATTAAGAAATCATTACACAGTTAAATTGTTTGGAGAAAAGTGAAAAATCAAATACTCTTTGTTTGAATGTGCCTATTGTTTTGTAGGACGGATGTGAAATGTGAAATCTTATGGAACTTAACTGCTAAGGTCATCAGTCCCTAACCTAAATTATCCTAAGGACAAACACACACACCCATGCCCGAGGGAGGATCCGAACCTCCGCCAGGACCAGCCGCACAGTCCATGACTGCAGCGCCCTAGACCGCTCGGGTAATACCGCGAGGCGGACGGATGTGATCTCATATAAGCCAGAGTCATAAGCATCGTAGAAACACAGAAAACAATCATTTTCACGGCGTCGAGCATACTGTACACGTGCTTAATTTTTACGGTTGCCACCTGAACATTGCAATCTGAACCCAGAACTGATCTAGAGCCAAGTTAAGGAATTTGTCGCGAGAAATAACAAGACATTTAAGCGGCCACACGTACTCGAACTAATGCACGAAACTTTGTGACACGTCGCTGCCGAACAATGGCGAAATGCAGAACAGCTTGTCATAAAAGAGGAGGAGGAGGAGGAGGAGGGACATGCAGAACATCCTGTCATAAAAGTGGAGGAGGAGGGAATGTGGAGCTTTCGGTGGCTTAGGAGTCTGTTGCTGATCGCCTCGTTATCGATGTAGCTGTTCTGAAATATTCTTCGAAGTCTGATATGGAAGGAATTCAGAGATTACCAGACGACCGACTGTAATACCTTCAGTGGTTTCAGTATTTGACACCCTGGTAAAATGCCATCAGTGCGCTTTAACGCCGCACATAGCTCATGCAGAAAAATTACCATTGTTAAAATCGGGAGTTCTTATCACTCTTGTTTTTAATTACAGTACTATGTTAGCTAAGATCGAGAGCATGTTGTTTTTCGTCCGATCACCTACGGAAGAGTATCGCCTGAGTTTTACCGTATATTATTCCAAAATGGTGCAGATGGCTCTAAGCACTAAGTACAGGGCTATTACGAATGATTGAAGCGATTTCATAAATTCACTGTAGCTCCATTCATTGACATATGGTCACGACACACTACAGATACGTAGGAAAACTCATAAAGTTTTGTTCGGCTGAAGCCGCACTTCAGGTTTCTGCCGCCAGAGCGCTCAAGAGCGCAGTGAGACAAAATGGCGACAGGAGCCGAGAAAGCGTATGTCGTGCTTGAAATGCACTCACATCAGTCAGTCATAACAGTGCAACGACACTTCAGGACGAAGTTCAACAAAGATCCACCAACTGCTAACTCCATTCGGCGATGGTATGCGCAGTTTAAAGCTTCTGGATGCCTCTGTAAGGGGAAATCAACGGGTCGGCCTGCAGTGAGCTAAGAAACGGTTGAACGCGTGCGGGCAAGTTTCACGCGTAGCCCGCGGAAGTCGACGAATAAAGCAAGCAGGGAGCTAAACGTACCGCAGCCGACGGTTTGGAAAATCTTACGGAAAAGCCTAAAGCAGAAGCCTTACCGTTTACAATTGCTACAAACCCTGACACCCGATGACAAAGTCAAACGCTTTGAATTTTCGGCGCGGTTGCAACAGCTCATGGAAGAGGATGCGTTCAGTGCGAAACTTGTTTTCAGTGATGAAGCAACATTTTTTCTTAATGGTGAAGTGACCAGACACAATGTGCGAATCTGGGCGGTAGAGAAACCTCACGCATTCGTGCAGCAAATTCGCAATTCACCAAAAGTTAACGTGTTTTGTGCAATCTCACGGTTTAAAGTTTACGGCCCCTTTTTCTTCTGCGAAAAAAACGTTACAGGACACGTGTATCTGGACATGCTGGAAAATTGGCTTATGCCACAACTGGAGACCGACAGCGCAGACTTCATCTTTCAACAGGATGGTGCTCCACCGCACTTCCATCATGATGTTCGGCGTTTCTTAAACAGGAGATTGGAAAACCGATGGATCGGTCGTGGTGGAGATCATGATCAGCAATTCATGTCATGGCCCCCACGCTCTCCCGACTTAACCCCATGCGATTTCTTTCTGTGGGGTTATGTGAAAGATTCAGTGTTTAAACCTCCTCTACCAAGAAACGTGCCAGAACTGCGAGCTCGCATCAACGATGCTTTCGAACTCATTGATGGGGACATGCTGCGCCGAGTGTGGGAGGAACTTGATTATCGGCTTGATGTCTTCCGAATCACTAAAGGGGCACAAATCGAACATTTGTGAATGCCTAAAAAAAACTTTCTGAGTTTTTGTATGTGTGTGCAAAGCGTTGTGAAAATGTCTCAAATAATAAAGTTATGCCGGCCGAAGTGGCCGTGCGGTTAAAGGCGCTGCAGTCTGGAACCGCGAGACCGCTACGGTCGCAGGTTCGAATCCTGCCTCGGGCATGGATGTTTGTGATGTCCTTAGGTTAGTTAGGTTTAACTAGTTCTAAGTTCTAGGGGACTAATGACCTCAGCAGTAGAGTCCCATAGTGCTCAGAGCCATTTGAACCATTTTAATAAAGTTATTGTAGATCTGTGAAATCGCTTCAATCATTTGTAATAACCCTGTACATTAAACATCCCTGCCCGAGGCAGGATTCGAACCTGCGACCATAGCAGCAGCGCGGTTCCGGACTGAAGCGTCTAGAACCACTCGACCACAGCGGGCGGCTATATTATTCCCTTCTGTTTCAAAATTAAATGACATTCAAAGCTATATTGTTCTGTGCTCGCCTCTTTTTACGTCTTTACTGCAACTGTTCACATCACTGCAGGGTAGTTGGACCCGGTGGCCGGCCAGTGCTGTCCGAGTTTCATTCGCCGGTAAAGCTGTTGCCCCGTATTATCGCTGAGTCGATGTGCGCGTGACGCACGGCATAAAACGTATCCTCCTTATCGTACTTGTCTGTACTCGAGACAGCTTGGCTTCCGCTCCAGCAAATGCGGAAGAATACATAGTGCAATGCTTATATCAGGTTTATTCTTTTGATAAACGGAGTACAGTAGCGGTTCCAAGGTCAAGAAACCCGACAGCGGCCGGGAAAAGGGTGTTCTGACCCCACGCCGCACCATATCACATCCATTGATGTCACTGGCAGAAGATGTGGGAGCCGATTGGCCTGTCTAGGACCAGAACGTGGAACTTTATACAGAGTGTCTCGCAATTCGTGTTACACACTTCTAGAAGTTGTATGGGGGGGGGGGGATATTAATAGATCAGATTTTACAAAGGAACCCATGTCCGGAAACGGTTCGTTTCCATGTCACAAACAAAACAAGATGTACAGATTTCACTCTTGTATACTGTGATATTAGAGCAGCCGTTCGATATGACGGCCGCAAAGGTCGGCGCGAATTGTATCTGCGCAGTTTCGCATAAACTCTGTCCAACATGCGTCGCGTATGGTTAATCACTTCTGCCGCGGCCGTGATTTGTGCAACCAAACCTTACTCAGACTGGACAGAGGTCACGTAAACAAGGGGGCTCTTCATGTGGTCTCACAAAACAAAGTCCAAAGCCTTTAAATCTGGGGATCTTGGTGGCGAAGCATGTTGTCCACCTCTATTGATACATCTGTCACGTAGACTTCCTTCAGATGGTTCCGGACGCGAACTGCAAAATGTACTGCCGCGCCATCTTACTGGAACCACAATTCATGCCGAATGTCCAACTGCACATTTTTCAAAAACTCCACCAGCACTAGTTGCAGGAATATCAAGTACGTGGCAACCGTTCGGGGCGTTGGAAGGATGTACAGACCAATCACACGACCATCTCAAAACATGCCCAGACGTTGATGCCGATGCTGAAATCTTCGTGTACACGTGGCATTGGGATTTTCTTGGTCCCAAATGTGGCTATTTCGAACGTTCAAAACACCTTCTCTGTTGAAACGCGCTTCGCCAGCGAGCAAAATTCGCATTGGAAACAGGAAAATCCGCTGGAAGCATGGCATGTACTTTCGGAGAGTGATGTTGGTGGAGTTGCTGCTTATCCAGAACACGCGAGGCAGACGAGTGAGGCACATGCAAGTCGACGATGGGTTCTCTTCAACTTGATGAAGTACACTCCTGGAAATTGAAATAAGAACACCGTGAATTCATTGTCCCAGGAAGGGGAAACTTTATTGACACATTCCTGGGGTCAGATACATCACATGATCACACTGACAGAACCACAGGCACATAGACACAGGCAACAGAGCATGCACAATGTCGGCACTAGTACAGGGTATATCCACCTTTCGCAGCAATGCAGGCTGCTATTCTCCCATGGAGACGATCGTAGAGATGCTCGATGTAGTCCTGTGGAACGGCTTGCCATGCCATTTCCACCTGGCGCCTCAGTTGGACCAGCGTTCGTGCTGGACGTGCAGACCGCGTGAGACGACGCTTCATCCAGTCCCAAACATGCTCAATGGGGGACAGATCCGGAGATCTTGCTGGCCAGGGTAGTTGACTTACACCTTCTAGAGCACGTTGGGTGGCACGGGATACATGCGGACGTGCATTGTCCTGTTGGAACAGCAAGTTCCCTTGCCGGTCTAGGAATGGTAGAACGATGGGTTCGATGACGGTTTGGATGTACCGTGCACTATTCAGTGTCCCCTCGACGATCACCAGTGGTGTACGGCCAGTGTAGGAGATCGCTCCCCACACCATGATGCCGGGTGTTGGCCCTGTGTGCCTCGGTCGTATGCAGTCCTGATTGTGGCGCTCACCTGCACGGCGCCAAACACGCATACGACCATCATTGCCACCAAGGCAGAAGCGACTCTCATCGCTGAAGACGACACGTCTCCATTCGTCCCTCCATTCACGCCTGTCGCGACACCACTGGAGGCGGGCTGCACGATGTTGGGGCGTGAGCGGAAGACGGCCTAACGGTGTGCGGGACCGTAGCCCAGCTTCATGGAGACGGTTGCGAATGGTCCTCGCCGATACCCCAGGAGCAACAGTGTCCCTAATTTGCTGGGAAGTGGCGGTGCGGTCCCCTACGGCACTGCGTAGGATCTTACGGTCTTGGCGTGCATCCGTGCGTCGCTGCGGTCCGGTCCCAGGTCGACGGGCACGTGCACCTTCCGCCGACCACTGGCGACAACATCGATGTACTGTGGAGACCTCACGCCCCACGTGTTGAGCAATTCGGCGGTACGTCCACCCGGCCTCCCGCATGCCCACTATACGCCCTCGCTCAAAGTCCGTCAACTGCACATACGGTTCACGTCCACGCTGTCGCGGCATGCTACCAGTGTTAAAGACTGCGATGGAGCTCCGTATGCCACGGCAAACTGGCTGACACTGACGGCGGCGGTGCACAAATGCTGCGCAGCTAGCGCCATTCGACGGCCAAAACCGCGGTTCCTGGTGTGTCCGCTGTGCCGTGCGTGTGATCATTGCTTGTACAGCCCTCTCGCAGTGTCCGGAGCAAGTATGGTGGGTCTGACACACCGGTGTCAATGTGTTCTTTTTTCCATTTCCAGTAGTGTACTTCCCCTTCCAAAAAATGGTTCAAATGGCTCTAAGCACTATGGGACTTAACATATGAGGTCATCAATCTCCAAGATTTAGAACTAGTTAAACCTAACTAACCTAAGGACATCACACACATCCTTGTCCGAAGCAGGCTTCGAACCTGCGACCGTAGCAGCAGCGCGGTTCCGGACTGAAGCGCCTAGAACCGCTTGGCCACAGCGGCCGGCACTTCCTCTTCCATTACCACAGCGCGCTTCCTTCTTGGAGCACCACAGTTTGTTCTATCGCTCGTGAATTTTCCACTTTCCCGCAACCGTTGTTCTGCTCTGGCAAAAAGGGGTGAGATGGGGTCACACGATTTGGAAAGTACTCTTGATACAGGTGTTGAGCTTCTCTACCATTATGGCGAGCTTCAACGCATACTAACAATACATCTGTGTACACTACAAACGTGTACTCAGGCGTCCTGTTACTTCAGTAGTATTCACCGTAATGTCAACTGACGCATCACCAGGAAGCATGAAAACGAGGCAGATGGAAACAGAGGACATCACGTGATATCGCGTCACCGTACCGTTGATGAATGTGGCTAGCCTATCATAACAGGCGAACTGCGTAGGGAATATACAGCTCGCGCTAGAGTAGCTCTTGTTTTCACTGTAACATGAAAACGAACCGTTTCAGGATATATGTTTTTATGTAATACTTTTCTTCTAAGTCCCCTCTATAAACCCTAGAAGTCTATAATATGAATTGTGAAACACCCTGTAGATGCATGTAGATGCCCCTATCTCTGCCGTGTTAAGGTTTAAAACTAACATCTAAGTCACCTGAAGGAATGCAAAATGTCGAGTTTCTGTCATTAAGCACTATGCATTATGAGAAATGGGGGTGACTTAGATTTTCTCATTTATATCTGAAATCAAGCACTGATGCTAATAGCTGAACGACTTGTTTGATTAGTATTACACATGTCGTATTACAGACTACCTAATTTCTCCGAAATTCCCAATATTAATGCGATCGTCATATCTTTTACATTTAGCTAAGTTATATCGTCACAAACAAAGCTTCAAATATTGTATTTTACAAGCGACAGAATTTCAGTTCGGCGAAATCCTATCTTTATTGCACTGCGAGCAATTTAGTCCACTGTTTTCACAGGAGTAGGGTTTGGCAGGAAGAATTCAATTACTGACGATTTCTCAACAATACTTGTGAAAATTTTTTGATGCTGTTATAAGAAATGACAAACATTTATATCAATTATGTCCGAGTTTTTTACAAAATAAGCGATTATGTTTTCTGACATTTTCTTAATCCGCTAGCAATATCGAAACAGTTATCGATGTAAGAAGCATAATAGCATTATAAAACTTTGGTTAAAAACTCATGCTGTGAGTTACATATTAACATTCTGTCGTCTGAAAATCTTCGTCATTCATCGAGTTTTAGGTTTTAGATGCAACGTTCTTGTACGAGATAGGTATGTAATGACGATTATCATTCAGTTCTCAGTTAGACCATTCGCGTGTCCTTGGTAACTATGTCGTTCCTTACCTTCACCGTATAGATTCACGTACTTTAAATGAATCGCGATTTTTTTTTTAATTTTTAAAACGATTACCTTCGGTACGAAATATTACTTCCTTCCACATATCTGTCTGTGCAACCAAATGCTGCACAAGATTTCATATTAAAGAAACATCTACTGAAAATACTAGAATTCAGATAAATTGAACAGTGCACTAGAAGTCACCTGCAGATGGTTGCCGCCTCTAGTAAACAGATCGACGTGTTGATTTCAGTCGTGGTCAACGATAAATACAGGCCTGAGAGCACGTCTGTGTGACGTCAACAATGTAGTAATAACTGCCGGACGACATAAATGCATGCTTCATCAAAGAATTTGTCGTACTTCTTTGAACAAACTACCTCATTGGAACAATTACACGACCGTAAAATTTTTCGTCATACTTGTTTGGGTACGGGTGCCCAACAGTTTACCTCCTGTAGCACAACATATGTTGGTGGCGAGCACATTACTTGAAAAGAATGAGAAATGGAAACCATTGTGGGTGAAACCGTGGATAGCGAGAGGAGAAGCTCGAAGTGTTCATGAGAATTTGCTTTGTGAGTTACTGTGCAAGGACATAAAGAAGAACGAAATTTATTTGAGAATGAGCGAACAAACATTTCATTTTGCCGTCTTGAGAGTGGTCCTTCGTATCTGCATACGAGATACTTATTTAGAAAATGACATTTCCCAGTTTCATTCATCATAATTGATGTTTTTGGAAAGCCTGCAACTGTATCATTCGTGATTTAAGTAATGAAACATTGCTCTTGTCACGAATTTTTTCATGCTTAATATGAAAATTTGTTCTCATTATCAAGAGGAAATATTCACATTGGTATCTTATGCGATGTTTATGTGCGTATTGTTCTGTTTTGTGGTTTACTACAGTCGGACAGACTTATTTTGTCAAATTTTTGCGAAACGTCACGTTAATACCTATGTAAATGTTTGTTCTTGATTACGAGACTAAATTCTCGCACAGCATCTTGTACATCGTGAAAAAATAAGTAATTGATGCAGTGTTTTATTGTTTTTTTCATCATGAATGCTATTTCTGCTGAAGATCGTCTCATAGCTAAGACAAGATATTTAGTAATAGGTGAAAGCTGTTCCAGCTTGCGATATAGTACGCGAATCCCACAGTGTACCAATTAACGTAGTATTACACAAACATGTGAACCAGTGTATTAACCTGTAATGAGGAATATGTCACGGTTAAGTTATTTAGAGAACAAATAAATACATTTCACTTATGTACACCTTGAACACACTTGGCTTTTCACATCTCCTTCCACATCGTTACTCTTTACGTGCAAGCTTAACATCATGCACAGTGCAGCAACTTCGAAAGCAGCTGATTCGCTGCAGCTATTTCTTTGTAAGATTCGAGCTATTAAGACTGCATGCTGTGTGTGTTATGAAGAATTTAGTACTCTTCGTACTGTGCAAAGATTACTGTGATGGCACCCACGCACCAAATATACTTCATTGTTTTATAGCTTAAATTCACAAAAGAAAGCGAGGAAACAGTTAAACGATGGCCCTCGCTCTAACTTTTATCAAAGATATTTGCAAAAACAAGGCCCCGGGAGTAGACAACATTCTATTAGAACTACTGATAGCATTGGGAGAGCCAGCCCTGATAAAACTCTACCATCTGGTGAGCAAGATGTATGAGCCAGGCGAAATACGCTCAGACTTCAAGAAGAATATAATAATTTTAATCCCAAAGAAAGCAGGTCTTGACAGATGTGAAAATCACCGAACTATCTGTTTAATAAGTCACGGCTGCAAAATACAAACACGAATTCTTTGCAGACGAATGGAAAAATTGGTAGAAGCTGACCTTGGGGAAGATCAGTTTGGATTTCGTAGAGATGTTGGAACACGTGAGGCAATGCTGACCCTACGACTTATAAAATAGATTAAGGAAAGGCAAACCTACGTTTCTAGCAGTTGTAGACTTAGAGGAAGCTTTTGACAATGTTGACTGGAATACTCTCTTTCGAATTCTAAAGGTGGCAGGCTATTTACAATTTGTACAGAAACCAGATGGCAGTTTTAAAAGTCGAGGGACATGAAAGGAAAGCAGTGGTTGGGAAGGGAGTGAGACAGGGCTGTAGCCTTTCCTCGATGTTATTCAATGTGTATATTGAGCAAGCAGTAAAGGACACAAAAGAAAAATTTGGAGTAGGAATTAAAATCCATGGAGAAGAACTTTGAGGTTCGCCGATGACATTGTAATTCTGGCAGAAACAGCAAAGGACCTGGAAGAGCAGTTGAATGGAATGGACAGTGTCTTGAAAGAAGGATATAAGATGAACATCAACAAAAGCAAAATGAGGATAATGGAATGTAGCCGAATTAACTCGGGTGATGCTGAGGGAATTAGATTAGGAAATGAGACACTTAAAGTAGTAAAGGAGTTTTGCTATTTGGGGAGCAAAATAACTGATGATGGTCGAAGTAGAGAGGATATAAATGTAGACTGGCAATGGCAGGGATCACCAATTTAGTATTGGAGGCAGCGTGGAGGGTAAAAATTGTAGAGGGAGACCAAGAAATGAAAACACTAAGCAGATTCAGAAGGATGTAGGTTGCAGTAGGTACTTGTAGATGAAGAAACTTGCACAGGATAGAGTAGCATGGACGGCTGCATCAAACCAGCCTCCGGACTGAAGACCACAACATTTGCAAAAAAGCTTCTCTACTGTACTGTCAAACATTTGACCAAATGGCTTTGTAAGTATTTATCGTTGGTCACGAACACTGCACGAGGACCACGAGAAACGCAGGCCATGGCGCTTACTTCATACGTGAGGTTGCAGGTCTTACGAGTGCCAGCAGCCGTCTCTGGCGGGAAGCGAGTAACTATTTCAGGCGAGTTTCACTATTCTTGACTGTTTGTTTAAATACATGTAAATTTTGGAATTTAAACAAACAGTCAAGAATAGTGAAACTCGACTGAAATAGTTACTCGCTGCCCGCCAGAGACATGTAAATTTTGGAAATGGAAAAACTAGTAGAAGCCGGCCTCGGGGAAGATCAGTTTGGATTCCGTAGAAATACTGGAACACGTGAGGCAATAATGACCTTACGACTTACCTTAGAAGAAAGATTAAGGAAAGGCAAACCTACGTTTCTAGCATTTGTAGACTTAGAGAAAGATTTTGACAATGTTGACTGGAATACTCTCTTTCAAATTCTAAAGGTGGCAGGGGTAAAATACAGGGAGCGAAAGGCTATTTACAATTTGTACAGAAACCAAATGGCAGTTATAAGAGTCGAGGGACATTAAAGGGAAGCAGCGGTTGGGAAGGGAGTGAGACAGGGTTGTAGCCTCTCCCCGATGTTATTCAATATGTATATTGAGCAAGCAGTAAAGGAAACAAAAGAAAAATTCGGAGTAGGTATTAAAATCCATGGAGAAGAAATAAAAACTTTGAGGTTCGCCGATGACATTGTAATTCTGTCAGAGACAGCAAAGGACTTGGAAGAGCTGTTGAACAGAATGGACAGTGTCATGAAAGGAGGGTATAAGATGAACATCAACTAAAGCAAAACGAGAGTAATGGAATGTAGACGAATTAAGTCGGGTGATGTTGAGGGTATTAGATTAGGAAATGAGACACTTAAAGTAGTAAAGGAGTTTTGCTATTTGGGGAGCAAAATAACCGATGATGGTCGAAGTGGAGAGGATATAAAATGTAGACTGGCAATGGCATGGAAAGCGTTTCTGAAGAAGAGAAATTTGTTAACATAGAGTATAGATTTAAGTGTCAGGAAGTCATTTCTGAAAGTATTTGTATGGAGTGTAGCCATGTATGGAAGTGAAACATGGACGATAAATAGTTTGGACAAGAAGAGAATAGAAGCTTTCGGATTGTGGTGCTACAGAAGAATGCTGAAGATTAGATGGGTAGATCACATAACTAATGAGGAGGTACTGAATAGGATTGGGGAGAAGAGGAGTTTGTGGCACGACTTGACCAGAAGAAGGGATCGATTGGTAGGACATGTTCTGAGGCATCAAGAGATCACCAATTTAGTATTGGAGGGCATCGTGGAGGGTAAAAATCGTAGGGGGAGACCAAGAGATGAATACACTAAGCAGATTCAGAAGGATGTAGGTTGCAGTAGGTACTGGGAGATGAAGAAGCTTGCACAGGATAGAGTAGCATGGAGAGCTGCATCAGACCAGTCTCAGGACTGAAGACCACAACAACAACAACAAATTTTGGATAGCACGCCACAAAGCCAAGACCTGCAGGGGGGAACCTTTTCAATTAAATATTGATTTCCTGTATACCCTGCACGGAGCCGAGCGTTCAGGAAATGTGGCTGACAAGCCGACTGGTGTGACGTCACAAGTTCGTTGCAGAGCCTGTATATCTCGTTGACCCCGACATTGCATTGCTGATGTCACACAGACATGAGCTCAGGCCTGTATTTTTCGTTGACCAAATGACATCATGCACAATCTATATCGTTTATGCTCTGGGATGTATACTACCAGCATGAGGTTCAGCTAAAGCACTGTGGAGATAATGGAGGAGCTGGGAGAGCTGTGTGTTTCTCTAGATCTCTGTTTTGTGAAATCCATGTTGACTCTTATAGATGATCGTTTTACAAACACCTCATAATACAAGAGCATCATTCACTTCTTCTTCCCCCATGAACCATGGACCTTGCCGTTGGTGGGGAGGCTTGCGAGCCTCAGCGATACAGATGGCCGTACCGTAGGTGCAACCACAACGGAGGGGTATCTGTTGAGAGGCCAGACAAACATGTGGTTCCTGAAGAGGGGCAACAGCCTTTTCAATAGTTGCAGGGGCAACAGTCTGGATGATTGACTGATCTGGCCTTGTAACATTAACCAAAACGGCCTTGCTGTGCTGGTACTGCGAACGGCTGAAAGCAAGGGGAAACTACAGCCGTAATTTTTCCCGAGGACATGCAGCTTTATTGCATGATTAAATGATGATGGCGTCCTCTTGGGTAAAATATTCCGGAGGTAAAATAGTCCCCCATTCGGATCTCCGGGCGGGGACTACTCTAGAGGACGTCGTTATCAGGAGAAAGAAAACTGGCATTCTACGGATCGGAGCGTGGAATGTCAGATCCCTTAATCGGGCAGGTAGGTTAGAAAATTTAAAAAGGGAAATGGATAGGTTAAAGTTAGATATAGTGGAATTAGTGAAGTTCGGTGGCAGGAGGAGCAAGACTTTTGGTCAGGTGATTACAGGGTTATAAATACAAAATCAAATAGGGGTAATGCAGGAGTAGGTTTAATAATGAATAAAAAAATAGGAGTGCGGGTTAGCTACTACAAACAGAATAGTGAACGCATTATTGTGGCCAAGATAGACACAAAGCCCATGCCTACTACAGTAGTACAAGTTTATATGCCAACTAACTCTGCAGATGATGAAGAAATTGATGAAATGTATGACGAGATAAAAGAAATTATTCAGGTAGTGAAGGGAGACGAAAATTTAATAGTCATGGGTGACTGGAATTCGTCAGTAGGAAAAGGGAGAGAAGGAAACATAGTAGGTGAATATGGATTGGGGGGAAGAAATGAAAGAGGAAGCCGCCTTGTAGAATTTTGCACAGAGCATAACTTAATCATAGCTAACACTTGGTTCAAGCATCATAAAAGAAGGTTGTATACCTGGAAGAATCCTGGAGATACTAATAGGTATCAGATAGATTATATAATGGTAATACACAGATTTAGGAACCAGATTTTAAATTGTAAGACATTTCAGGGGCAGATGTGGATTCTGACCACAATCTATTGGTTATGAACTGCAGATTGAAAC
The DNA here is from genome assembly GCF_023898315.1 of Schistocerca nitens. NCBI lineage: Eukaryota > Metazoa > Arthropoda > Insecta > Orthoptera > Acrididae > Schistocerca > Schistocerca nitens. Next base: position 215,492,118 of record NC_064615.1, on the reverse strand, counting down.
TGAAGAAACTGCAAAAAGGTGGGAATTTAAGGAGATGGGACCTGGATAAACTGAAAGAACCAGAGGTTGTAGAGAGTTTCAGGGAGAGCATAAGGGAACAATTGACAGGAATGGGGGAAAGAAATACAGTAGAAGAAGAATGGGTAGCTCTGAGGGATGAAGTAGTGAAGGCAGCAGAGGATCAAGTAGGTAAAAAGACGAGGGCTAATAGAAATCCTTGGGTAACAGAAGAAATATTGAATTTAATTGATGAAAGGAGAAAATATAAAAATGCAGTAAATGAAGCAGGCAGAAGGGAATACAAACGTCTCAAAAATGAGATCGACAGAAAGTGCAAAATGGCTAAGCAGGGATGGCTAGAGGACATATGTAAGGATGTAGAGGATTGTCTCACTAGGGGTAAGATAGATACTGCCTACAGGAAAATTAAAGAGACCTTTGGAGAGAAGAAAACCACTTGTATGAATATCAAGAGCTCAGATGGCAACCCAGTTCTAAGCAAAGAAGGGAAGGCAGAAAGGTGGAAGGAGTATATAGAGGGTTTATACAAGGGCGATGTACTTGAGGACAATATTATGGAAATGGAAGAGGATGTAAATGAAGATGAAATGGGAGATAAGATACTGCGTGAAGAGTTTGACAGAGCACTGAAAGACCTGAGTCGAAACAAGGCCCCGGGAGTAGACAACATTCCATTAGAACTACTGATGGCCTTGGGAGAGCCAGTCATGACAAAACTCTACCATCTGGTGAGCAAGATGTATGAGACAGGCGAAATACCCACAGACTTCAAGAAGAATATAATAATTCCAATCCCAAAGAAAGCAGGTGTTGACAGATGTGAAAATTACCGAACTATCAGTTTAAGAAGTCACAGCTGCAAAATACTAACGCGTATTCTTTTCAGACGAATGGAAAAACTGGTAGAAGCGGACCTCGGGGAAGATCAGTTTGGATTCCGTAGAAATGTTGGAACACGTGAGGCAATACTAACCGTACGACTTATCTTAGAAGAAAGATTAAGAAAAGGCAAACCTACGTTTCTAGCATTTGTAGACTTAGAGAAAACTTTTGACAACGTTAACTGGAATACTCTCTTTCAAATTCTGAAGGTGGCAGGGGTAAAATACAGGGAGCGAAAGGCTATTTACAATTTGTACAGAAACCAGATGGCAGTTATAAGAGTCGAGGGGCATGAAAGGGAAGCAGTGGTTGGGAAAGGAGTGCGACAGGGTTGTAGCCTCTCCCCGATGTTATTCAATCAGTATATTGAGCAAGCAGTAAAGGAAACAAAAGAAAAATTCGGAGTAGGTATTAAAATTCATGGAGAAGAAGTAAAAACTTTGAGGTTCGCCGATGACATTGTAATTCTGTCAGAGACAGCAAAGGACTTGGAAGAGCAGTTGAACGGAATGGACAGTGTCTTGAAAGAAGGATATAAGATGAACATCAACAAAAGCAAAACGAGGATAATGGAATGTAGTCAAATTAAATCGGGTGATGCTGAGGGGATTAGATTAGGAAATGAGACACTTAAAGTAGTAAAGGAGTTTTGCTATTTAGGGAGTAAAATAACTGATGATGGTCGAAGTGGAGAGGATATAAAATGTAGACTGTCAATGGCAAGGAAATTGTTTCTGAAGAAGAGAAATTTGTTAACATCGAGTATAGATTTAAGTGTCAGGAAGTCGTTTCTGAAAGTATTTGTATGGAGTGTAGCCATGTATGGAAGTGAAACATGGACAATAACCAGTTTGGACAAGAAGAGAATAGAAGCTTTCGAAATGTGGTGCTACAGAAGAATGCTGAAGATAAGGTGGGTAGATCACGTAACTAATGAGGAGGTATTGAATAGGATTGGGGAGAAGAGAAGTTTGTGGCACAACTTGACTAGAAGAAGGGAACGGTTGGTAGGACATGTTTTGAGGCATCAAGGGATCACCAATTTAGCATTGGAGGGCAGCGTGGAGGGAAAAAATCGTAGAGGGAGACCAAGAGATCAATACACTAAGCAGATTCAGAAGGATGTAGGTTGCAGTAGGTACTGGGAGATGAAGAAGCTTGCACAGGATAGAGTAGCATGGAGAGCTGCATCAAACCAGTCTCAGGACTGAAGACCACAACAACATCAACAACATACACCTCTTAAGAGGCAGCGCCACAGGTGACGTGTAGTCGATAAAAGAACCGACCATTTCTGCTATTTTTAGCGGACAGTTTCCTCACAGTGAAGATTAAACAAAGAGAGAAGGTGCGATGTTTTGGTCGGCGGCTCGGACGCGCGAAAACTTGAAGGCAGTGCACCGCCTCGTATCCGGCGGGGGTAGGCGGTCCCCAGAGGGATTAGTGAATAGGCGGCAGGGGCTTATGGGGAGCGGGCGCACGGTGAGTGGCAGATCCCTCCCTCCCCCACCACCTCCCCCTCCATGCCACCCCCGGCCATTATCTGCTCTCTGAGACTGGCGCCGGGGGGCGCCCGATCGTTAACTCGCCCCTCGCCACTTTGTCCCCCCGACGCCGTCTTGTTTATCAGCCGCCTAGGAGGAGCAGGAGGCGGTACTGCGCTGGCAAAATGCTGCTGCACTGCTGCACCAGCGTCGTGGCGAAGCACACGCGCTTCTTACAGGGAAGCGAATTTCGTTGCGATTTTCCAAAACTCCATCACCGTACGAGATAAAGGTACTGCAGAGGAACTAGCCGGTTTTTAGCTCCTACAGGAGATGGAGAAAAATAGGGAAACACCAAAAAGGCATTATCGTCGGTAATACAGTGTAGGAAAAGGACGAGAATTCTCTAGAGTTCTCGGCAAGATCATTCGCTTAAGTTTCGCACATATATCTTTTCATAGATGCAAGATTTTAAACATGGGCCGCGCGGGATTAGCCGAGCGGTTTAAGGCGTTGCAGTCATGGACTGTGCGGCTGATCCCGGCGGAGGTTCGAGTCCTCCCTCGGGCATGGGTGTGTGTGTTTGTCCTTTGGATAATTTAGGTTAAGTAGTGTGTAAGCTTAGGGACTGATGACCTCAGCAGTTAAGTCCCATAAGATTTCACACACATTTGAACATTTTTTTTTAAACATGGCTGAAGCAGCAACTGTTGAAATTCTTCACGGTAAATGATAACAGCCAAACAGTTGCAGGAGAAAGATTTTTTAAAATCCTTGACCACGGTTTTGGTATATCTAAATACACCTCCATCAGAAGTAAAATACACTAAAATCACACCCTGCAGTGGAGATACATAAAACAATCGTGCCAAAGACGTCGTCAGTAGTTAAAACATCATCTCCATTTGTACAACATAATTATGAACAGAGGGTCGATGGAAACACAGCATAGCATACGGTACTTCGCCTGTGAACTCGGCTTCCGCTGGCCACAAGACTCCCCAGACTTGAACATTATTGAGCATATATGGAATACTTTGTAACGTGCTGTTCAGAAGGGATCTCCACCGCCTCGTACTCTTACAGATTTATGGACAGCCCTGTAGGATTAATGGTGTCAGTTCCCTCCAGCACTATTTCAGTCATTAGCCGAGTCCATGCTACGTCGTGTTGTGCCACTTCTGCGTGATCGCGGGGGCCCTACACGATATTAGGCAGCTGTACCAGTTACTTTGGCTTTTATGTGTGCATCCCGAGAATTCTTCCAGAGCATCACAGTCTGGCAGCTGCCTTTCCCCTGGGGAGTTATACGACGTCGTTCCAGTATAAATTCCTCCATACGCGCGCTCCCAGGTAGTTAATGTATGTTACTGCTTCCAGTATTTACGCGAGAACCTTGTAATATGCAGTAAATTTTTATCCAGCCTATTAAGGAACAAAACGCTAAATTTGATAAGGGTGAGTGTCAACTGCCAAGCCCTGCACCAAGCACAGACGCTGTGCAGGTCTTCCCTGTATTTTGGTACAGTTTTCTAGCACTGCGACTCCTCTGTATACACTGGATACTCAAAAGTTGTTGTTGTTGTTGTGGTCTTCAGTCCTGAGACTGGTTTGATGCAGCTCTCCATGCTACTCTATCCTGTGCAAGCTTCTTCATCTCCCAGTACCTACTGCAACCTACATCCTTCTGAATCTGCTTAGTGTATTCATCTCTTGGTCTCCCTCTACGATTTTTACCCTCCACGCTGCCCTCCAATGCTAAATTTGTGATCCCTTGATGCCTCAAAACATGTCCTACCAACCGATTCTTTCTTCTAGTCAAGTTGTGCCACAAACTTCTCTTCTCCCCAATCCTATTCAATACCTCCTCATTAGTTACGTGATCTACCCACCTTATCTTCAGCATTCTTCTGTAGCACCACATTTCGAAAGCTTCTATTCTCTTCTTGTCCGTACTAGTTATCGTCCATGTTTCACTTCGATACATGGCTACACTCCATACAAATACTTTCAGAAACGACTTCCTGAGAGTTATATCTATACTCGATGTTAACAAATTTCTCTTCTTCAGAAACGATTTCCTTGCCATTGCCAGTCTACATTTTATATCCTCTCTACTTCGACCATCACCAGTTATTTTACTCCCTAAATAGCAAAACTCCTTTGCTACTTTAAGTGTCTCATTTCCTAATCTAATTCCCTCAGCATCACCCGATTTAATTTGACTACATTCCATTATCCTCGTTTTGCTTTTGTTGATGTTCATCTTATATCCTCCTTTCAAGATACTGTCCATTCCGTTCAACTGCTCTTCCAAGTCTTTTGCTGTCTCTGACAGAATTGCAATGTCATCGGCGAACCTCAAAGTTTTTACTTCTTCTCCATGAATTTTAATACCTACTCCGAATTTTTCTTTTGTTTCCTTTACTGCTTGCTCAATATACAGATTGAATAACATCGGGGAGAGGCTACAACCCTGTCTCACTCCTTTCCCAACCACTGCTTCCCTTTCATGCCCCTCGACTCTTATAACTGCCATCTGGTTTCTGTACAAATTGTGACTACATTCCATTATCCTCGTTTTGCTTTTGTTGATGTTCATCTTATACCCTCCTTTCAAGACACTGTCCATTCCGTTCAACTGCTCTTCCAAGTCCTTTGCTGTCTCTGACAGAATTGCAATGTCATCGGCGAACCTCAAAGTTTTTACTTCTTCTCCATGAATTTTAATACCTACTCCGAATTTTTCTTTTGTTTCCTTTACTGCTTGCTCAATATACAGATTGAATAACATTGGGGAGAGGCTACAACCCTGTATCACTCCCTTCCCAACCACTGCTTCCCTTTCATGCCCCTCGACTCTTATAACTGCCATCTGGTTTCTGTACAAATTGTAAATAGCCTTTCGCTCCCTGTATTTTACCCCTGCCACCTTTAGAATGTGAAAGAGAGTATTCCACTCAACATTGTCAAAAGCTTTCTCTAAGTCTACAAATGCTAGAAACGTAGGTTTGCCTTTTCTTAATCTTTCTTCTAAGATAAGTCTTAAGGTTAGTATTGCCTCACGTGTTCCAACATTTCTACGGAATCCGAACTGATCTTCCCCGAGGTCCGCTTCTACCAATTTTTCCATTCGTCTGTAAAGAATTCGCGTTAGTATTTTGCAGCTGTGACTTATTAAACTGATAGTTCGGTAATTTTCACGTCTGTCAACACCTGCTTTCTTTGGGATTGGAATTATTATTATCTTCTTGAAGTCTGTGGGTATTTCACCTGTCTCATACATCTTGCTCACCAGATGGTAGAGTTTTGTCAGGACTGGCTCTCCCAAGGCCATCAGTAGTTCTAATGGAATGTTGTCTACTCCCGGGGCCTTGTTTCGACTCAGGTCTTTCAGTGCTCTGTCAAACTCTTCACGCAGTATCGTATCTCCCATTTCATCTTCATCTACATCCTCTTCCATTTCCATAATATTGTCCTCAAGTACATCGCCCTTGCATAAACCCTCTATATACTCCTTCCACCTTTCTGCCTTCCCTTCTTTGCTTAGAACTGGGTTGCCATCTGAGCTCTTGATATTCATACAAGTGGTTCTCTTCTCTCCAAAGGTCTCTTTAATTTTCCTGTAGGCAGTATCTATCTTACCCCTAGCGAGACAATCCTCTACATCCTTACATATGTCCTCTAGCCATCCCTGCTTAGCCATTTTGCACTTCCTGTCGATCTCATTTTTGAGACGTTTGTATTCCTTTATGGCTGCTTCATTTACTGCATTTTTATATTTTCTCCTTTCATCAATTAAATTCAATATTTCTTCTGTTACCCTAGGATTTCTATTAGCCCTCGTCTTTTTACCTACTTGATCGGCTGCTGCTTTCACTACTTCATTCCTCAGAGCTACCCATTCTTCTTCTACTGTATTTCTTTCCCCCATTCCTGTCAATTGTTCCCTTATGCTCTCCCTGAAACTCTCTACCACCTCTCGTTCTTTCAGTTTATCCAGGTCCCATCTCCTTAAATTCCCACCTTTTTGCAGTTTCTTCAGTTTCAATCTGCAGTTCATAACCAAGAGATTGTGCTCAGAATCCATATCTGCCCCTGGAAATGTCTTACAATTTAAAACCTGGTTCCTAAATCTCTGTCTTACCATTATATAATCTATCGGATACCTTTTAGTATCTCCAGGATTCTTCCAGGTATACAACCTTCTTTTATGATTCTTGAACCAAGTGTTAGCTATGATTAAGTTATGCTCTGTGCAAAATTCTACAAGACGGCTTCCTCTTTCATTTCTTCCCCCCAATCCATATTCACCTACTATGTTTCCTTCTCTCCCTTTTCCTACTGACGAATTCCAGTCACCCATGACTATTAAATTTTCGTCTCCCTTCACTACCTGAATAATTTCTTTTATCTCGTCATACATTTCATCAATTTCTTCATCATCTGCAGAGCTAGTTGGGATATAAACTTGTACTACTGTAGTAGGCATGGGCTTTGTGTCTATCTTGGCCACAATAATGCGTTCACTATGCTGTTTGTAGTAGCTAACCCGCACTCCTATTTTTTTATTCATTATTAAACCTACTCCGGCATTACCTCTATTTGATTTTGTATTTATAACCCTGTAATCACCTGACCAAAAGTCTTGTTCCTCCTGCCACCGAACTTCACTAATTCCCACTATATCTAACTTTAACCTATCCATTTCCCTTTTTAAATTTTCTAACCTACCTGCCCGATTAAGGGATCTGACATTCCACGCTCCGATCCGTAGAACGCCAGTTTTCTTTCTCCTGATAACGACGTCCTCTTAAGTAGACCCCTCCCGGAGATCCGAATGGGGGACTATTTTACCTCCGGAATATTTTACCCAAGAGGACGCCATCATCATTTAATCATACTGTAAAGCTGCATGTCCTCGGGAAAAATTACGGCTGTAGTTTCCCCTTGCTTTCAGCCGTTCGCAGTACCAGCACAGCAAGGCCGTTTTGGTTAATGTTACAAGGCCAGATCAGTCAATCATCCAGACTGTTGCCCCTGCAACTACTGAAAAGGCTGCTGCCCCTCTTCAGGAACCACACGTTTGTCTGGCCTCTCAACAGATACCCCTCCGTTGTGGTTGCACCTACGGTACGGCCATCTGTATCGCTGAGGCACGCAAGCCTCCCCACCAACGGCAAGGTCCATGGTTCATGGGGGGGGGGGGGGGGGGGGCAGAAAGAGGCAGGACAGTGAAACTACCACTAGGCGCTAAATGATGGACGTCCACGACTCTTCAGAGAACGTGGGGTTCGGATGCTTGTCTGCTCTGTAAAGTAGGACAGATGGTGATGTTCGGCATCTCTGCCGAAAGAGCACAGTGCCAGTGCACGCACAAGTGTTTCTGTCACTGAATCTGCGGCCGCTCCCGCCGGAGGTTCGAGTCCTCCCTCGGCATGGTTGTGTGTGTGTTCTTCTTAGCATAAGTTAGTTTAAATAGTGTGTAAGTCTAGGGACCGATGACCTCTGCAGTGTAATCCCTTAGGAACTCACACACATTTGAACATTTTTGAACAAGTGTTTCGGAGCACACCTTCACAGTACATTTTTTAACATAGAGACCCGCATCAGACCATCCGTACACGTTCACATGTCGACTCAACGCCATCGTCAATTACGCTTGTAGCTGGCACGTGTCAATTGGGAATCGGGCGTCGATCAATGAGAACGTGTCGGCTCTTCGGGTGAATCACATTTTTGCTGCACTAGGTGGATGGTCGGCTCCACAAACGCCGTCATCGAGGGGAACGTGTAACGCCGGAAATGCATATCTTCGTATTTCCATCTATTGTACTATAATTTTTTCCTTATTTTGTTATCTGAAGATATAACATTTCTGTGTCTTTGTATATTGTAGTTGTTTTACTATTTGTATATATATGCATTTATGTCGATTTATAATTGGTTTATTTTGTAAATATTATTTGTATTTTACGCTGGGTCTTGCCTAGGGAAAACTATGCTATCGAACGAATACATCGATAGGTCGTGTGGAGAACCTAAGTGTTTAGGATCTTTGGTAGTGTTAACTCTGCCGCGTGGAGCGCGGGCAGTGCAGGGGGAGTCTGGGTGGAGTAGTGCGGTTGAGCAGGTGTGTTGTGTGTAACTCCCGCGAGTTGCCGCGCGTTAGGGGTTGGGCAGCATGTAATTGCGCTCGACTGGCTATAATAGTTTCTAGCACGGTGTCGCGGACGGGAAGCATTAGCTGGCACACATCAAGAGCCCGTTTCGCCTGGTGACCGTGTCGAGAAGAACGCGCGCCAGCATCCAGCTTCTGCAACAGCGACGGCCGACAATGAGTGACTGTCGCCACCTCCTCGATCGACGACTTCAAACCTTCAATCAACCAACAAGGAAGACTAAAAGCACGTAAAGTTTCAGAACTGTATGGCAGACCTCAGCTTTTAAAATTGTTGCATCACAAAATTACAGCAACTTAGCATGAACCTTTGTTGCTCATTGTCCCAATTGCATTGCCAAGCAGGGTCTCTTCCTTTTCCGAAATGAACCCGAGTGTCGTTGAAATTCAAACGCCAGCATTAAAATAATATAATTCGATTTCACTGCTTTAATTTCAAAGTTCAGTTAAAGTATTCATAGCTGGCTACAATATTTAGATTAGACGAGTACAAATTAAGAGTGCGAGTTTTGTTAGCATATTTTAGCTTACCTGTGACTGCAGCTCAGCTAGGTACGTACTAAACTTTACTATTGTTAATTGTTCAGAATCATTTAATTCAAGTTCTAAGTTAAATCTCTTATTTCTAAATTGCGTAGATTCAAGTAGCTTTTGAAATGATTGTTGAGGTAGTCCAAGACGAACCGTATTTTACTGAATTTCGATGTGCTTCAGAAAGAAAGCTCACTATTAACTTCAGTCACTAAATTAACTTTCGATCTTCCGGTTTTATTAATTCTTTTGCTAAATTAAGTCAGAGTGTAGCGAAATTTATTACTTCTGTCAAACTTTCAGTTTTCACACTACACGTGTCAACCTTCAGTTGCCACGCTTCTAGTGCTAATTATATGTGTAATAACCTTTCTTTTTCAGTTACTATAGTAATTGTCCTTAGGACTGGCGACCGTAATTTTCCCCAAATCTCAAATATATAATTACCGCTAGTTAACTGTTGACGTAACGGCCGCACATTTACTTTCTTTATTAACTTTACCCCATTTCAAAATTAATTTCCACCAGTTTCATTTGCATTTTTCCTTTCATTTAGATGTAACCCTTTCCTCCCTCTTTACCGACAGATTAACTTCGGTGACGATTGCTTTTCCCAAATTTCCATTAGGTACACGCGGTTTAATTTTTCACTGTCATTAAGGTCGATAAGCGAGGGGGAGGTTACAAGCGGCAGCTCGAAACGTGCAGCGCGCCACGGACGCAGGCTGGTGGGAGCAGTATTATGCTACGGGAGACATTATGCTGCGCTGGCCTAGGACCTATGGTAGTAATAGAAGACACGCTGACAGCTGCCGGATCACCTGCATCCCTTCATGCTTCATATCTGCCCCGACGGCGATGTCATCTTTCAGCAGTATTATTGTCCGTGTCCCGGAGCCAGAACCGTGCTACAGTGGTCTGAGGAGCATTACAGTGAACTCACGTTGATATCTCAGCGACCAAATTCATCTGATGCAAATCCTGTGGAACCCAGCTAGGTTGATATCGAGCCATCACCGAGTATGGAGATCAGCGGCCCGTTATTTACGCGAATTAAATGACCTTTGCGTAGAGATCTAATGCCACAAACCTCCACAAACCTACCAACGAACTGTCGGATTCCTGATACGCAGAATCAGTGATGTATTTCATACCAAAGACGGACAAAGAAGCTATTACCTAGGTGGTCATAATGCTGTGAGTCATCGGTGTAGATCGGCATCGAACATTAGAACTAGAGCGGCAAAACAAAACTAAACGTTTTTCGACTTAATTAACGACATTTCGAAGCTGGCGGTATCTATCACTTTTTAATGACTTCTCTGCAACCTGCCAATGAATTCTTGACACAAACTGCGTGGCGATGTTTCAGAAGAGTAAACAGGAGGGACATAAACTGCTTATTGTAACAAGGAAAAAGTATGGAAGACTTCAGTTATTCTTAAATTTTGAGGATCGGGTTTAAATACACTCCTGAAAATTGAAATAAGAACACCGTGAATTCATTGTCCCAGGAAGGGGAAACTTTATTGACACATTCCTGGGGTCAGATACATCACATAATCACACTGACAGAACCACAGGCACATAGACACAGGCAACAGAGCATGCACAATGTCGGCACTAGTACAGTGTATATCCACCTTTCGCAGCAATGCAGGCTGCTATTCTCCCATGGAGACGATCGTAGAGATGCTGGATGTAGTCCTGTGGAACGGCTTGCCATGCCATTTCCACCTGGCGCCTCAGTTGGACCAGCGTTCGTGCTGGACGTGCAGACCGCGTGAGACGACGCTTCATCCAGTCCCAAACATGCTCAATGGGGGACAGATCCGGAGATCTTGCTGGCCAGGGTAGTTGACTTACACCTTCTAGAGCACGTTGGGTGGCACGGGATACATGCGGACGTGCATTGTCCTGTTGGAACAGCAAGTTCCCTTGCCGGTCTAGGAATGGTAGAACGATGGGTTCGATGACGGTTTGGATGTACCGTGCACTATTCAGTGTCCCCTCGACGATCACCAGTGGTGTACGGCCAGTGTAGGAGATCGCTCCCCACACCATGATGCCGGGTGTTGGCCCTGTGTGCCTCGGTCGTATGCAGTCCTGATTGTGGCGCTCACCTGCACGGCGCCAAACACGCATACGACCATCATTGGCACAAAGGCAGAAGCGACTCTCATCGCTGAAGACGACACGTCTCCATTCGTCCCTCCATTCACGCCTGTCGCGACACCACTGGAGGCGGGCTGCACGATGTTGGAGCGTGAGCGGAAGACGGCCTAACAGTGTGCGGGACCGTAGCCCAGCTTCATGGAGACGGTTGCGAATGGTCCTCGCCGATACCCCAGGAGCAACAGTGTCCCTAATTTGCTGGGAAGTGGCGGTGCGGTCCCCTACGGCACTGCGTAGGATCCTACGGTCTTGGCGTGCATCCGTGCGTCGCTGCGGTCCGGTCCCAGGTCGACGGGCACGTGCACCTTCCGCCGACCACTGGCGACAACATCGATGTACTGTGGAGACCTCACGCCCCACGTGTTGAGCAATTCGGCGGTACGTCCACCCGGCCTCCCGCATGCCCACTATACGCCCTCGCTCAAAGTCCGTCAACTGCACATACGGTTCACGTCCACGCTGTCGCGGCATGCTACCAGTGTTAAAGACTTTTTTTTTTTTCACTAGCTGCTTATATTTTATGACCCACCGTCTAATTTCTTATGGTGGGTCGTATATTGCCACTTAGCCGCTGTGACTGGGTCCGGGGTCCGCAGTGACTGAAAGTAACACCACACCGGCTCCCGTCCCCACTCACACCGTTGCCCGTGTCCCGCCACGTGGAGGCGGGCTCTGTTTAGATCCATTTGATTTTTTTTTTGTGCAGCATTAGAAAAACTTATAACTAATACAAAATCAAGTAAGATATTAATAAACAAAACGAAATTAAATATTTAGAAAGAAGGAAGGAAGAGAACTGAATAGAGAAGTTATAGGTATAATATGGCCCGTCACCTGGTTGTGGGCGGCGGCCCGGGTCTTGGAATGACCCTCAAGACGCTGGCCGTTGCTCACCATGCTTTTAACATCTACCATCCTAAAAACTACCTTAACTAGAAGAGATTATGGTACGTTAAAGCTAGAAACTAAGACTAAGACCTCCATGTCCAGCCGGCTAAACTATTTACGATATACAATAGAGAGGTAACTGATTTTGTGCTTGGCTCAAAGTTGCTAATGAAAGGGTACTCGTGGTAAAAGTAATAAGGTAATGACGCTAACGGTTTGTGTTGAGCCTGCAAGGCTCCTAGTAGAGTACTTCAGGCGCGAGCACCTCCCGGCCCCGCCGACAACACGACCTGAACGGTGGTTTTCCCCGATCTACCATAGGTATCCGTCGAGTTGGGCTCAAAAGAGAGGAACCACAATTAAGATCCTTCCATCCAGGACGTGCGCCGCCTCTTACCAGGGGGGCGTGGGTCCCTTGAAGAGGTGCCCAACTTTAAGCTTCAGATGAGAAGTTCTTAGTATAGTGGAGGTTGAGGTATAGGCTGTGTAGGTTGGTTGTACAAACAGTTCACACTGAGCCAATGAGACTTACAATGATACATGGTGTGGCAGTTAGCACCTTCCGGCCCCGCCAGCAACACAGCCTGAGCGGTGGTTTTCCCCGATCTACCATAGGTATCCGTCGGGTTGGGCTCAAAAGAGAGGGACCACAATTAAGATCCTTCCATACAGACTGTGCGCTGCCTCTTAACGGAAGGTGTAGGTCCCTTGTAGAGGTACCTAGCTTTAAGCTCTTATTGGACATGGAGATGCTGTTAACTATCTATATATACGGTGCAATCTGTTTTTAGGATTGTGTGTGACTTGTGCACCTCTTGTCGGTTGTTCCACTCTGTTCTTTGAATTTGACTTGGTTGACACTATGGATCATCCGCACTGGACGCTTCAATATCTGTGTTGGTGCCCTGGTCTGTATCTGTTTCTTCTTCATCACTCGTGGTGCTAATCATATCTGTATCCCCCTGGGCATCGTGACGTCTGTTTGGACCGACTTGCCTTCGGTAGGGTCTGTTGCGCAAGTATTCTATTTGTTGGATCTTCGAGATTTCGTCCGTTAGTTTGTTGAGTTCAGTCCACCTTTCCGGGTCGCGTATTATGGCATGTAGTTCGTTCTGTGTGTTCAGGCGATTTATGTGTACTGTGTGTCTTATGTTCGTGCGTTGTCCGCAGAAGAAGACAGTATGTTCAGGGGAACCTTCTTCCCCGCATGTGCATCTATTAGTCTGCTGCAGACTCACGCGGTACAGGTGCGTGGGATAAGGGCCATGTCCTGTGATGAAATGTGCCATACCGCGGCTGGGATCAATATGTTTTAGTTTTAGTCTTTCCCGGATGTCAAGGAAGAAGTTGTAGACACGGCGGCCCTTATCGCTGTTGGCCCACTCGCTCTGCCAGGTATCCACTCGCCATGCTCTGAGTTGGCGTGTTGTCTCAATCGGTACACCAGTGATCTGCCGAACCTGGTCTATTCTCCCCATCCTAAGCCAGTACATTGCTGCGCGGTACCTGATGGTGATATCTATGGGGAAAATTCCCATGACGACATATAGTGCGTCATTTGATGTTGTGTTAAATGCCCCTGTTAGTCGAAGTAGAACACTTCTTTGGCCTCGACGTACAATGGTTCTGTTGGTTGAGAGATTTAACCTGTGGGCCCACGTACTGGCAGCAAAGCATAGTACTGACTCGAAGAGAGCGCAATGGTATGTTCGTGTCACTGACAGGGGTAGTCTGAATTGTTCCGAATTTAGCCTAGCCAGTTTGTGTAGTATCTTTTCTGCTTTGTTTGTGCATATTCGCATGTGTTCGTGGAAGTTCAATCGTTCATCAATGTATACTCCTAGATAGCGTGTGACTGCTAGTCTTTTTATGTTTGTGTCCCCGATTTTGACTATTGGGTTCCTGCGCAGGATACCCTTTAGCAATGTATAAGTTGTTTTGTTTCCTGCTATCTTTAATTTATTATCTGTGCACCATTGGGTTATTGTCCTAAGTGTTCCATTGGCTCTTTCTTCTAGCTGGGCACGGTTATTTGCTGAAACTACGACGAGTAGATCATCAGCATAAGCGACAGCTCCATCTGTCAAGATGTGCTCCTCTAGTAACTGTAGGAGCGGTTCTATAACTATGTCCCAGAAGATGGGGCCGCAGATCGACCCTTGTGGACAGCCTTTTGTAATTCGTTTAATCACTTTCTGGTTGTCCATTTGCCAAACGACCGTTCTGTCTCTGCAGTAGTCCATGAAACTATTATACAGAGACTCCGGTACCTGCAGGTGTCTGAGCCTCTTGAACAAGGCCGGCCACCAGAGGTTGTCGAAGGCACCTGAGATGTCTATCATAATTGCAAGTGTGTATTTGGAGGGTGTGTCGTGTACTATTTGAAGTGCTCTGTTAATTGCGTCGTCTATAGATTTCCCTTCCCTGAAGCCGTATTGGTGTGGTGTCAGTCCCCGTAGTGTTCGGTGTGCTTGTAGTCTTTTGCAGAGTAGTTTTTCTTGTACTTTACCGAGTGTATTGATAAGGCAAATTGGTCTGTATGACTTGGGGTCTGATGGGTCTTTGTCTGGAGCCTTTTTTATGATAACCGCCTTCGAGGTCTTCCACACTGCAGGCACACGGCCCAGCCTTAATGCATCGTTCAACAACGTTGTGAGAAACGGGGTGATCTGCGGTGCAATTTGTTTCAGTTCCTCAGAGTGGATACCATCCGGTCCAGGCGCCTTTTTGTTTTTGAGTTCTGAGATCGCTGTCGCCACTTCTTCCTGCGCAAATGGACAGGTGACGGTTGGTGTGGTGTATACTGTGCCTACTTCGCGTCTCAGTGCTGCATGTTGTGGTGTGTCTGTGTATGCGATGTCGTCGGGCAGGAGTTTGCTCAGCAGGAACTCCGCTGTGCGTCTCCAGCCCTTAGTCATCTCACCATCCTCCTGTCGCAGCGTTCCCAGAACCAGTGGGCTCTTAATTTTCTCTGTCACGATTTTGTATGGTTCCCCCCAAATGTTTAGTTTGTGCTGCTACATGGCTGTTCCAATGGTCTTTCCTGGTCTTATTCAGCTCAAGTTTATATTTATCCTTGGCAAGCCGGTAGTCGTGTAGTCGTAATTGTCTTTCTCTATCTGAAATTGCTCGTTGGTAAAGTTTACGTTTACGTTTTGAGTCTTGTTTGAGTCGTGTTAATTGTGTAGTCCAGGGAATATTTTGGTGTTTTGTCATTCTTTGTGTGGGTATGCAGGTGTCCTGTGTGTGTGTGATGATATCTGTCAGCATGTGTGCTCTGTAATCAACACTGCCGGTGATGTCTTGCGGTATGTGCTCATGTATTTTTTGTCTGACCCTGTCCCAGTCTGTTTTGTCAAATAATAGTCTTTTTGGTAGTGTTTCTGTGTTGACGTTTGGTGTGCCACTTAAGGTTAGTGTGATGATGTTGTGGTCGCTAGCAGTGATCTGGTCATGTACGGTCCAGTCTCGTACGTGGTTGATGGCGGCATTATTAACGAGGGTGATGTCTATGTTTGATGAATGACCGTTGTGTCCGATGTGAGTCGGGTGATGTCCTTCCTTGTTGAGTACGTGTAGTCTGTTTTCTTGGATGATGTCATTTATTATTCTACCTCTGTCGTCAGTTCTGTCTGAATGCCACAGGGTTGATCTGGCATTTATGTCTGCACAGATGAGAAGTTTTTTGTTGCCAGCGTATTGCGCAACATCTCTGATGAGGTCTGCGTATGGTTTGATGCAATGACAGAATTGGGCGTACAGCGACGCGATGATCCAAGTATCCCCCTTGTGTGTGACTTCAACTGTAACTAGGTGCTCGGAACAGAGTTCTGTAATTTTGACTGGATGTATTTCTTTGTTTAGGATTATGACAGATGCCATGCAGCCTGTCCCCTCCGCAACTGTCACCGCACTTGGAGGAAAGTTGGGGATATGCCCTTGTCTAGTGTAGGGCTCCTGTATGCACAGAATGTCACTTTTTAGTTCACGTAGGACCCGTGGGAGCTCCGAATTTACAAGTATACTCCGCATAGCATTAAGCTGTGCTATTAGCAGTTTGGGTGTTTAACTGTGGCGTAGCACTTGCTGCCAGTTTGACTGTAATCGAAGTATGTTCTCCCATGAGCCCTTACGTGATCCTTGTAAAGCTTGTCCATATCGAATGGTTCCTCCCTGCGGGCGCACACCTGCATGAGCAGGTCTAGTAGGCTGTCTGGATCTGTTGGAATATTCTCCGTTTTGAGAATCAGTCTATCGGTTTGCTCTGATGTACGGAAACAAACAGATTGGCCGTACGGGTGTAGGGTGCGGATGAGCATCCGCTGTGCCGTCTCTAAGATGTCTCTTTTTTCTAGCCTACTTAATTTTACATTTATATCTAGCTTGTCGTAACTAAAACTATCGGTGTCGATGGCGTGTGTTGGCGTCTCTGCAGCCGTGACGTGTCGTGATGGTGTAGTGGCGTTGTTGTGCACCTCTGCGGGGGGCGCTGGATTGACTTCCTCGTTGGTTGTTGTGGGGGTTTCCTTGGGCGTCGGCATTGAGGTTGTTGGTTGGGAGGCTGCGAAGGTGTTGGTATCATCAGGGGAATGCACTTTCGTATCACTAGGTTTTGACGCAGCCTGCGATTGCCGCGATTGGTCGTCACACGCTTTCACTTTCGGGACTCTCTTAGGCTGTTTGGGTTTCCTATGCGGTTTTAGTTTCCTAAAGGCTGCGATGATTCGTTTGTTTTTTGTGTGTGTTTCGTTTGTGCAGTCTTGATGTGTATCAGATGTGTCGTTTGTTTGTGCCTCCATTCTGCATTGATATGACGTGATTTCGTTCCCACTTGACTGCTCGTCTACGCTACCTGCGACAGACATAACACCTTTTGGTATGTTATGCGCACTATCGCCTCTGTTGCCAGACCCTCCGCAGACTTTTGTTGCGGTTGTTGCTGCGGCTTTTTGTGTGGCATTCGTGATGTCTGCCGGCGCTGTGGCCTGTTCAAGGTCGGTATTACTGTTTCGAATATCATTGTTATGAACACTACAATCTCTGGCGTAAGGGCAATAATAGACGTCGTCTTCTTCCTCTGTCAATGAGTTAGAGAGAGTTATTTTGCGTTTGATTTGATTACAGTCTGAGGTGTCTGATTTGTTCATGTTTTCCGTTTGGACTCCAGTTGTGCTTGCTTGCGTTACGGTTGTGTTTAGCACCGTTGGGTTCAAGGTCTCACCTTGTATGAATTTGATTGGTTTGATGCGTCCTTCGCATTTTGTAGTGTCGTATGTGCGTCGTTGTGCTGGAGTGGATGGGTGATCTTGAGTGGTTAACAACGCTGTTTTGTGCAGTTGCTTTGGTTGGTCATGTGTGGTGTGGTTTTCTGGTCTGTCGGTATCAGGATTTGGGGTTATCATGTCTATTCTCAGTAGTTCGTCTTCGAGTTCGTCTATCCTGTTCATAAGGGTCGTCTGGAATGTCATCCAGTACATTATTTGTCTTTTGATTAGTTTGGCGGCTTCTGGTGACATTTGTCCTGTGAGTGTTAGGTCGTCTATGTATTCAGTGATTGCATTTCCAGGAGTGTATAAATCCTTCTGTTTGCCTTCTATTTACGCTACGTGACCTTAAATTTTTGTTTGAACAACAATGAATTGAAGTGCCGATCTACACTAAGGCCCTACAAAACAGATTGGAGAAACAACTTGATCAAGAAATTGGTGAATACCAAGCAGGCTTTAGGAGGGGAAGATCTTGTGTGGAGCAAATTTTAAACTTGAAGTTAATTATTAAATATAGACGATTAAGAGGAAAAGACATCTTTATCACGTTTGTTGACTTCAAGAAGGCGTACGACTCCGTTGACAGAACAACCTTGGTTAACATCCTTAGTGAGTTTGGAGCAGACAAGAAAACAGTCGCAATCGTCAAAGAAACACTTACGGATACCTATGCAAAAGTAAAGTTCCGGGGGGTGAGGTATCCAGACCATTCAAAATCAGAATAGGATTAAGACAAGGAGATGGGTTGTCACCTACCCTATTCAACTGTGTGTTAGAAAAAGTTATTAGAGAGTGGAGGAAGAAAACGACTGAAGAAGGAATACAAAAAATCAGGTTAGGAAGAATAAAGGATGGATTAGAAGTAGATTGCCTCGCTTTTGCTGATGACTTAGCGATTCTGGCAGGAAGTTTGGAAGAAGCAGTCAAACAGATCAATATTCTGAATGAAACAGCAGAAAAAGCAGGACTGAAAATCTCCTTTGAAAAGACAGAGTACCTAACCAATGTAAAAGAGGCACCGAACAATATCATTACAAAGTATGGCCAGATAAAGAAGGTTTCTAATTTCAAATATTTAGGGGAAATCATCCAGCCCAATGCTTCAGATAAAGAAGGAAATAAAACAAGAACAAGAAAAATGGAAATGGCATTCCAGCTAACAAAGAATGTGTACAACAAGAAGTCAGTATCAATTAACGCAAAAATAAGGCACTACAACACTGTGATTAAGCCAGAGTGTCTCTATGCATCTGAATGTTTAGCAATGAACACTAACAAGGAAATGGAAGCTATAGCAAAAAAGGAGCGAAAAATCATTAGAAGAGTACTTGGGCCGAGGTTTGAGAATGGGACTTGGAAGCTTAGAAGTAATAGAGAAGTGTATGACAAAATTGAGAAAGTGGGAGATACTATGAGGAAGAGAAGAGTAAGCTTTTACGCCCATTTGGAAAGAATGAATGATGAAAGGCTGACAAAGAAAATATTCATGTTTTTTGACAAGAACCCCAGAACCCAAATTACCTGGTTCAAAGAAGTCAAAGCAGACTTAGAGGAGATGGGTATAGGAGAAGATGATATAACCAACAGAGACTTAATGAGAGACAAAATTCAACATTTTGAAGGATTTGAAGTGAAGAAGAGAAGAACTGGAGGAACAGTGTGGACAGAAGACCGAAGGGAGCAGCACAGAGAGAGGATGAAGACATATTGGCAGAAGAGAAAAGAGGAGGAGCGCAATAGGAGAAATGTACATTGAAAAATAGTTGTTTAACGCGGTCCCTAGACGGCCAAAATCGGACTAAAAAAAATGAATTGAAGTAAGTGCAGATGCGCTTCTAAAAATTTGTAGTTTTATTCAGGATTCCGTTCTTTCATGTATGAGTATCAATTTCCTTTCTTCAGCCGTTCACTGAAGTATACAGTTCTTATAGGTCATCTGTTTGACATTATGGCATATTTTGCTTAAATGGTTCGCTGTGGGTGATATGTTGCGTTTGCTTAGTCTAACACAGTAAATATTATCGTGAAAAAGTATTTTGAATTTTCCAGATTGGTCTATGTAACGTGTACAACGATTGATCGTTATTTTATATATCTCACCTGCTTGAAGTTACGCACAAGCTTTTTCTTTAAATTGTTGATGGTGGCAGAAGTGACATTGATGTAAATTATTATTTAATTTCTTAACATGGTCTATTGAATTGTAATATTTCACGTTTCAAGGTTGACTTGCAGTATTATCTTTTACATTTTAGAGTAAACAAAGAAAAATAATTCGGTTAGTTACATCACGTACCTTATGTCCCTAACATAAAATTCCGTTTCTAATGACCTCTGTGTCGGCGGGACGTTAAAACCAATCTTCCTTCCTAATGTGAAATTGGAAGTATTTCTATATATATTAGCTTTTTTTGAAATAACAATTCAATGTGGTAGTGTCAAAAATTTAGAGGTTTGTTCGATATTGTTGAAGATAACATTGTTGTTTCTTCTTATTAATATAAAAGTGTTATGCAGCTACGTGCAGAATATTGCTACACCCTTATTGTTCTGGTAGTAAACTACAATAAGCCTTAAGCTTCAAGGAAAGGACATGCAGCTTGTATATTTTCAACTGAAAATGGAAAATAGCTCTGTAATGTAAAGATCGGTTGGAATATTACCATGTCCAAGGTTATAGTTATTTACTTTTTGTAATATTAGAACTTCTTGCCAAAGTCTCACCACAAGATCGATCCAACATTGACAAACGAAGTTAGGGATATTACGAGTTGATGACGTGTTAATCATCACTATTCGTAACACTGCACTTCATTAAAAACTGATTGGGTATTGGGTACACATTGTTTCGTACAGCAGTTTCTTGTATGGTCTCGTTAAAATTAATTCTTTTTCTTCCTCGTTGTTCGGTATGATGTAAAGCCGTAGTTCCTAGTGTGCACCTCTGTTTCGTCGTCAGTGTAGCGAACAACAACAACAAAGCGACGAAGGATCGGTCACCGCCTGTGGAATGTGAGTACTGCAGACGGGACATGTTAGGTAGGACCTGTAACGTTTACTGTTGTGTATGTCGAAGGTGCCTTGAATGCCACCTGTTACCGGAAGTGTTGCTTAATGTTTCAGAACGGGTGGAAGGGAGTTTATGACGCCGAGAGATATGAGTGGCTTTCCGTTATCACCGGAGCATGGAAAGAAAGGAGGACCGAACTCAACACTTTGTGGTACAGGAACGATAGGCGGGGACGTCGGGTACGAACGCATGCGGTTTGTAAGTCTCATCAACACCAGTGCTGTTGTACTTTTCATATACACCCTCAACGTGTAACGCATAGTAACAGGCACATACAAGTTATCCTTAGTTCATATTATAGTGATGTAAAATCAAGCTTTTGTTCCACGATTCATGTAATTTTCATATGCCATCAGACGCTTTTCAAATTTCACATGATTTCAATTGAAACAACTCATTTCCACTGTGCGTTTCAGAGGTTCAGACCTTAGGTGGATTGATGCGAGTCAATACGACATGTGTGTAATGTGTGTAGGACATGGTGAAACCTGTGGCGCTGTCTCCAGCTCCTTTTCCTGTCCTTTTACATCACATACCACATCGCTCACTGTGTTTGTTACGGTATATTTGTGTATTGGAAACCACTTAGAGGAATTTCTACATGGACCTCCTGTGTAGCAGGTTCTCGCAATATGCAAGTATTTCATAACGCTGCAGTTTATTTGTTACTAACGCTCATGCCCATCTCTGTAGCGGCGGGGTCAGCATGGCTGGATACTAACCGGAGGGTGCCAGGTTCGATTACCGACCGCGTCGTGGATTTTCTCCGCCACGAGACTGGTTGTTTTGTTGTCTTCATCATTTCATCAAGACCGGCACGCAAGTCGCCCTAAATAGTATCACCTACAAAAAAAAAAAAAAAAAAAAAAAAAAAAAAGACCAGCGCCCGGCGGCGAAGTCGCCACCCGACAGCGCTCAAATGTTGCTCCATTTATACAACAAAACATTCTCCCTCAGGCGGTTTGCTTCACCAGGTCATTATACAAGACCGAAATACAACCAGTCAATGACCCTTTCTTTCATAAAACATATATCTTTCACTGTCCGTGTGTGTGCGTGTGTCTCCTGCAGCCATTATGGATTTGTTACGAGAGAAAGAGGCTTGTACAGGACAGGCCGAGGTGGAGGGATGACTCAAGCTAGTCCCCTTTACTGAGGACCATAACAACAACACTTTACGGAAGCTCGTAGATGTGCAGAAAATCAGACTACGGCCTTACTGTCAGGGAGCGCTGTGGAAAACATAAAATCAGCAATGGGAGTCTGAAAATAGCCGCCACGTGCTTGATGTACTCAAATTAATCTACCAGTGTGAATGTCAATATAAATGTTTACAGATATTGTGGATTGGCGAATTGGTGTACCACCTGGAGAAATGTGGTGTCATTGCTGGCCGACATTATTAGTGTTGTACTGATGGCTTACAGAAGCAAGCCTTTCAGGAATGGACTCAGATGTGACACATATCTCAGCAGTATAAAGGAATGCATTATGTTTCAGTAGAATGGAGCAATCCATCAAAAACATGGTTCCACATGTAAAACTGTCTAGACGATGAACCTAAACTATGAAATCCGTCACATTCGGTCGCTGCTGTTATCCTTCACACATACGTAGACTGGAAGTTGAGGCATCTCCGTTTTGCGAGGATCATGGAAAAGAGATCGCAGACATCAGCTATGTGGCACATGAGTGTCCGCTTTATGAATTACAACTGTGTAACTTCCTCAAGGACTTGATGAGAACAGGAATGCACCGCCCTGCTTGTGTAGCAGAATTGTTTCGGTAGCAGTGTACTATGTATCATGCAAGAATTTCCCGGTCTCTGAGAGAAAGCGAATATCCAGATGTAATGGAAACACGAAGGTAAAATTCGTTGCAGAGAACACACCACATTCAACAAGCCCTCTGTTAAATTGGTGCTCTCTGAATTAGAAGTTACGGTACATGAATAGGGTTGAGCAGTCGGTGGCAAGCAAAAGGGATACTGTCGAGGTATATAGTTGATGTCGTCGGATGAGCAGCTATCTGCCCGGTCCAGTCTCTTTAGAACATAGTACGGAAAACGTATTTCAAGATGATGCATAAGGAGGACACTACAACGCCTTGAGAACAAATATTCCCCTTTGTTATTGTAATGTTGTAAGAAGTGAATTGTATTACTTGGCAAAACAAACCTACACTCGGGAGTAGGGGGAACTAAACTGGATCACGTGACAAGGTATAGCTACCCTTCAGATAAAGTAGTGCACCTGACAGTGAAAACTTGCTAGTAAAGCCATTAATTTTAGTGGCGACGAGAAGGAGAAAGCAGTGATACGCAGACGGGAAAAGTAGCGGAATGTGTAAGTAAAGTGTAAGCAAGTCGCTGGTACGCAAATTTCGACGTGAGCAACACGATGCTCAAAAAAATGGCTCTGAGCACTATGGGACTCAACTGCTGTGGTTATCAGTCCCCTAGAACTTAGAACTACTTAAACCTAACTAACCTAAGGACACCACACACATCCATGCCCGAGGCAGGATTCGAACCTGCGACCGTAGCAGTCGCACGGTTCCGGACTGCGCGCCTAGAACCGCGAGACCACCGCGGCCGGCAACACGATGCTGAGTTGAGTGGAACTGAAGTAATTAATTCAAAGGAAATGCAACAAAACGCACACAATAAACGTATATTGACCGTATTGATGAAAATAATGTCAGGCGGAAATTTCTGTTGGGTTATGAATAATACAAGAAAAAACCAACTTTGTGAGAGCTTCACACAAGGACTGACAATATTTTTAAAAACTATCAGAAATCTGATGTATCGATATCGATATTTGAAATATATCATTATTGGTGTATCGACATATCGACTAAAAATGCCGACATACCGGCCTATAAGAATATCGGCTGCACGTTTCATATATAGAGCCGGCTTTAGATCTATATATTTAAGTATTGATTTATTATTAGATATTCTGTGCATCAACAAGCTAGCTGACTCCTTATCCTCCTCAGAGCCAGAACTGAAAGGAAAACGATGCACGTTCACGCTTTGCGATAACCACTTTGCTAACAATGGTAACTGCATGTAAGTGGCACAGTAAAAGATGTCGGATGGGTCCGTCGTTCGGTTTCTTCACATAGCGGATGTGTCTGGAACACTTCATGCCGTCTTAGCTATTTTTACATTCCTGCAAACGCCAGAGACCTAGCAGTTCATGTGCCAAAAGTTGCAGTTTCTGTGGATGGCGCCGAGCGCCGATAACGTCAGCATATCCCCTCACATGTCTCTGCCGACCGCAAAAACCAATCTTGTCATTTAGACTGTGGTCATCTTTTTCAGCAGCTGTTTTTGAAGATTGCCGATGTGAACAAATAGCACAGTAGTTGCTATTTCTTTCCATCAATTGTTAAAAAGCAATTTTTAACGCAACTGGTGTGCTTTTTCTCCACATCGGAAATGATGTTATTCCATTCACACCGCCACATCCCAGTACACTTGCTCCACGCAGTCAAAGAGAAAGACTGGACGTGATGGGAGCTCAAAAAGTAGTAAGACTCCTTCACAAAGTGAAAATAAAATTATATTCTACTACAATTTCAAAAGAACAGTTTCATATATTTACCGAAAATTGCGAAAAAATAATATAAAATAAAAATATCGGCATTCGATATTGCAATTTCAATGTCGATATGTAGCGGGAAACGATATAGCCGATATATATCGATACGTTTAGAGAGTGGTACAGATATGTCGCTATATCGATATTTTATCAACAGCTCTTCTTCACACCAGATGTACATATGAGGACTACAAACCTAGCAATGAAACTCTGAAAATGGGAGTGCGTGCGGTCGAGGATTAGGATCGGATAACTAACCAAATAGTGATGTGGTTTAAGACGTCAGGTACCCCACACTTAAGCCGCACACCCTTACAGGTCTTCGTTCAAGCGATATCGTAGCATCTGCGAAAATTCTGCCGGCTGTGGAGAAGCACGAACGTAGTGTGGAGGGCTGCGAGCTAAGATGCTGAGGGCGCTGGTTCTTGCCGACAAAAATAAAAAAATAATTATCACACAACCAGCACTGAACTCATTTATTAAAGCATACTATTCTGACACTGTACGCGTTGCTCTTCTCGCCACTGCTACCTTTGCGTCTGTTTAATGAATGGTACGGAAAGTGATCTCCTCCGAATTCCAGGGATGAGGTGTCCTGCAAGAAGGCCCTCCAGTGTAAACAGCTTTAAATGTAAGATGACTGGAACCTTAAAGTACCTCACCATTCAGTCCGTTTTCCAGTACCCATACTCGACCCACGTGCTCCTCTTGTTAGACAAAATTTTGGGCAAGGCATCAGATTTAAAGGGACCAGTGGTTCATTTAGACTTAGCGCGGATTGATACCTACAGGGGCTGGACAAAAAATGGAAACATCGCGAGAAACACTTGCGTGAAAATACCTGCATTGTTCTATTTGACCACGAACGTCACCTGTGCAACGTCCTCAATATGATGCAAGAGGCAATCAGGGTCAGAACAGTGTTCTGTTTAGATGAGAGTACATTTTGTCGGAGCTAATTGAATTCGAAAGTGGGTAAATTATTGGAGCTTGTACGCCGGGTGCTTCGGGTCATGGTAACCGAAGAGTTTGGTGTTTCAAAAGGCACCGTATCGAAGATTTGTACCGCATACAGGGAAAGTGGCAAAAGATCCGTTAAGACACAACGCAAGCTGACGTGAGTTTTGAGTGATCGTGACGGAAGGTCATTGAGTGATCGTGACGGAAGGTCACTGAAGAGGAGTTTGATGAAAAGTAAGAGGACGACGGCTGCAGAGGCCACTGCAGCATTGAATGTCGCACTCGCGAACCCTGTCAGCACCAAAACATCACGAAGGAAGCCCCATCAGCAAGGAATCGCAGGGTGAGGTGAAATTCCAAAACGACTCATCAGTGATACAAATGCCCGTAACAGGGAAACGCCGTGCTGAAACCATGAAACCTGGAATATGGAGCAATAGAAGAAAGTCACTAGGTCTGATGAGTCTTGTTGCACACTTTTGCTAACTTCTGGCCGAGCTTGTAACCTCCCCCTCGCTTATCGACCTTAATGACAGTGAAAAATTAAACCGCGTGTACCTAATGGAAATTTGGGAAAAGCAATCGTCACCGAAGTTAATCTGTCGGTAAAGAGGGAGGAAAGGGTTACATCTAAATGAAAGGAAAAATGCAAATGAAACTGGTGGAAATTAATTTTGAAAAGGGGTAAAGTTAATAAAGAAAGTAAATGTGCGGCCGTTACGTTAACAATTAACTAGCGGTAATTAGATATTTGAGATATGGGGGAAATTACGGTCGCCAGTCCTATGGACAATTACTATAGTAGCTGCAAAAGAAAGGTTATTACACATATAATTAGCACTAGAAGCGTGGCAACTGAAGGTTGACACGTGTAGTGTGAAAACTGAAAATTTGTCAGAAGTAATAAATTTCGCTACACTCTGACTTCATTTAGCAAAAGAATTAATAAAACTGGAAGATCGAAAGTTAATTTAGTGACTGAAGTTAATAGTGAGCTTTCTTTCTGAAGCACATCGAAATTCAGTAAAATACGGTTAGTCTTGGACTACCTCAACAATCATTTCAAATGCTACTTGAATCTGCGCAATTTAGAAATAAGAGATTTAACTTTGAACTTGAATTTAATGATTCTGAACAATTAACAATAGTAAAATTTAGTACGTACCAAGCTGAGCTGCAGTCACAGGTAACCTAAAATACGGTAACAAAACTCGCACTCTTAATTTGTGCTTGTGTAATCTAAATATTGTAGCCAGCTATGAATACTTAAACTGAACTTTGAAATTAAAGCAGTGAAATGCAATGATTGTACTTTAATGCTGGTGTCTGAATTTCAACGACACTCGGGTTCATTTCGGAAAAGGAAGGGACCCTGCTTGGTAATGCAATTGGGACAATGAGCAACAAAGGTTCATGCTATGTTGCTGTAATTTTGCGAGGCAAATTTTAAAAGTTTGAAAAGCTGAGGTCTGCCATACAGTTCTAAAACTTTCCGTGCTTCCAGTCTTCCTTGTTGGTTGATTGAAGGTTTGAAGCCGTCGATCGAGGAGGTGGCGACAGTCACTCATTGTCGGCCGTCGCTGTTGCAGAAGCTGGATGTTGGCGCGCCTTCTTCTCGACACGGTCACCAGACGAAACGGGCTCTTGATGTGCGCCAGCTAATGCTTCCCGTCCGCGACACCATGCCAGAAACTATCATCGCAAGTCGAGCGCAATTACATGCTGCCAAACCCCGAAAGCGCGGCAACTCGCGGGAGATTCACACAACACACCTGCTCCGCTCGCTACTCCAGCCAGACTCTCCCTGCCCGCGCTCCACGCGGCAGAGTTAACACTACCAAAGATCCTACACACTTTTATTCTTCACACGACCTATCGATGTAATCGTTCGATAGCAGTTTTCCCTAGGCAAGACCCAGCGTAAAAATACAAATAATATTTACGAAACAAACCAATTATACATCGACATAAATGCATAAATATATATATATATATATATATATATATATATATATATATAGTAAAACAATTACAATATGTAAAGACACAGAAATGGCATATATTAAGGTAACAAAAATAAGGAAAAAAATTATAGTACAATAGATGGAAATAGGAGGATATGCATTTCCGGCGTTACAAACTGACATGCCGAGAGTCAAACATGGCTGGGTTGGATGGTGATTTGGCCAGCCCTATCGTGGTTTTTCATAGACCATGGATATTCTACGAGGTCGCCTTAAAGTCAAGAGTTACATGATTATTTTGGCTGATCAGACCCATCCCATGGTACAGTGTTTGTTCCCCGATGGTGCCGCTATGTTTCCAGACGACAGTTCTCCGGTTCACACATCTCGCATCGTCCAGGGTTGTTTTTGTGAGTACGAGGATTGTAAGTAGGCTGTTTATGTTTTCTTATTGGCAACGTTACGTAGCGCTCTGTATGAAAATCACTGGCTCTGCTGTGTACAGTTTGCATTGTTGTCTGCCATTGTAGTGTTGGGCAGCGGCTGTTGGCTGTTAACAGCGCATAGCGTTGCTCAGTTGGAGGTGAGCCGCCAGCAGTGGTGGATGTGGGGAGAGAAATGGTGGAATTTTGAAATTTGTAAGACTGGATGTCATGAACTGCTATATATATTATGACTTTTGATGACTATTAAGGTAAATACATTGTTTGTTCTCTATTAAAATCTTTCATTTGCTAACTATGCCTATCAGTAGTGCCTTCTGTAGTTTGAATCTTTTATTTAGCTGGCAGTAGTGGCGCTCGCTGTATTGCAGTAGTTCGAGTAACCAAGATTTTTGTGAGGTAAGTGATTTGTGAAACGCATAGGTTAATGTTAGTCAGGGCCATTCTTTTGTAGGGATTTTTGAAAGTCAGATTGCGTTGCGCTAAAAATATTGTGTGTCAGTTTAAGCACAGTCGTGTGTAATTGTTCAAAGGGGACGTTTCAGGATGAATGGTCGCATCTCCCCTGGCCACTACAGTCGCAAAATTTCATTATTATTGAACCTTTGTGGTCTACTTTAGTGAGAAAGGTGCCGGATCGTTACCTGAAATTGCCGCTGTTTTTCAACAGGAATGGTAAATATTTGCTTGAACACCATACAGGATCTGTGTTTATCTATTACGGAACGACTGGAAGCTGTTTTGGATGCCAACCGTTCTCCTACACGGCATGCGCATGACAATGCGCTGTTATTCCTGTATTTCCATAGTTTTTACCACTGTAGACTCTGAACAAAAGCTGGTAAAATAATAGGGCTCAACGAATATTGTCAAACAGAGGGCGGTCCGCATTTAATTGTTATGCTGTCCAGGGGATTGACCTACAGACGTGTAGCGTGTGACAGTACATCAGGGTGAGAATGCTGGAGTGTATATGCTGCTAATGCCTCCCCTCCCCCTGCTACCCTCCATGTCCATCCCCTCCCCACCTCTTCCCTGTTTCTAGAGGGTAAACTTTACGATGCCGCCGAGTAATAATAATATTCACTTCTCAGTTTACGTGTAAATGTGTGTCATGAAGTTTATACTGTATTACATTAAAATTTCTACCTTCAATACACAGCGTATTTAACTAAGAGTGTCGTATATTCCTGCAGGGGATAATACTGATCAAAACTAGAAGAAAAATTCCAATAAATATATATCTGGAAACCGATACTTGTTGAGATATGCGCCGTTTTACTTGAGTAACGGTAGTATCCACTAATGGTAGTATTCGCTGGACTAGTCAGAGTTCAGAGTAAATGGCAGAGTAGATTACCACATGCGGACATATTCAAATACTCGCGCAGTAATATAAATAAGGAATCAGGATCGCTTCAG
Organism: Schistocerca nitens; assembly: GCF_023898315.1. NCBI lineage: Eukaryota > Metazoa > Arthropoda > Insecta > Orthoptera > Acrididae > Schistocerca > Schistocerca nitens. The sequence goes on along the minus strand of NC_064615.1, from coordinate 215,463,219 downwards.
TATCAGTTTACGGGCAGGAGTTATCAATGACAGACTCATAGTGTCATATACAGGGTGATTCAAAAAGAATACCACAACTTTAGGAATTTAAAACTCTGCAACGACAAAAGGCAGAGCTAAGCACTATCTGTCGGCGAATTAAGGGAGCTATAAAGTTTCATTTAGTTGTACATTTGTTCGCTTGAGGCGCTGTTGACTAGGCGTCAGCGTCAGTTGATGCTAAGATGGCGACCGCTCAACAGAAAGCTTTTTGTGTTATTGAGTACGGCTGAAGTGAATCGACGACAGTTGTTCAGCGTGCATTTCGAACGAAGTATGGTGTTAAACCTCCTGATAGGTGGTGTATTAAACGTTGGTATAAACAGTTTACAGAGAATGGGTGTTTGTGCAAAGGGAAAAGTTCTGGACGGCCGAGAACGAGTGATGAAAATGTAGCACGCATCCAGCAAGCATTTGTTCGCAGCCCAGGAAAATCGACTCGCAGAGCTAGCAGAGAGCTGCAAATTCCACAATCAACTGTATGGAGAGTCCTACGAAAAAGGTTAGTTATGAAACCTGAACGTCAACTACCCGAGGCGATGGATCGGCCGCCAGGCAGCCCGTGATAGAGCACTTCATCACTGGCCTCCAAGAAGCCCTGATCTTACCCCCTGCGATTTTTTTCTTATGGGGGTATGTTAAGGATATGGTGTTTCGGCCACCTCTCCCAGCCACCATTGATGATTTGAAACGAGAAATAACAGCAGCTATCCAAACTGTTACGCCTGATATGCTACAGAGAGTGTGGAACGAGTTGGAGTATCGGGTTGATATTGCTCGTGTGTCTGGAGGGGGCCATATTGAACATCTCTGAACTTGTTTTTGAGTGAAAAAAAACCTTTTTAAATATTCTTTGTAATGATGTATAACAGAAGGTTATATTATGTTTCTTTCATTAAATACACATTTTTAAAGTTGTGGTATTCTTTTTGAATCACCCTGTATGTTATCGAGCAGACCAACTAGTGCTGTGTATCACCGATTTCTGAGAGATGAGCTACCAGCGTTATTGGAGAACGGTACCCTTACAGACGGACGACTGTGATTTATGAACAACGGTGCATCATCCCATGTTCTACGGATTGTATGACAGTACCTCACCGCAACGTTTCATGGGCGATGAGTTGATCGAGGAGGTCCAACTGCATAGCCTCCCTGTTCGCAGCATCTGAATTCGTTGGATTTCTGGCTTTGAGAACACTTAAAGGTGCTGGTGTATGCCCAACCCATCGGCTATGTGGAGACGTGACAGGAGCGTGTGCCCAATGCATGTGACGCTATCTGAATGGATCAAGTGTATTTGAAACTTAAATTGGAAGGAACACATAGAAAATGTTGTGCGGAAGGCTAACCAAAGACCGCGTTTTATGGCAGGACGCTTAGAAAACGTATCAGATCTACTAAGGAGACACTACGCTTGTCCTCCCTCTTTTAGAATACTACTGCGCGGTGTGGGATCCTTACCATATAGGAGTGAGAGAGTACATCGAGCAAGTTCAAAGAAGGGCAGCACATTTTGTACTATGGCGAAATAGGGGAGAGATTGTCACTGAAATGATACAAGGTTTAGGATGGACATCATTAAAACAAAGGCGTTTCCGGTTGCGGAGGAATCTTCCCACGAAATTTCAATCACCAACTTTCTCTTCCGAATGCGAAAATGTTTTGTTGACGCCGACCTACATAGGGAGAAACGATCACTATGATAGAATAAATGAAATCAGACCTCGTGTGGAAAGATATAGGTGTTCGTTCTTTCCGCTCGCTATACGATATTTGAATAATACAGAATCGTGAAGGTGGTTCAATGAACCCTCTGCCAGGCACTTAAATGTGATTTGCAGAGTTTCCGTGTAGATTGACTGTGAAGAAGGACTGAAGGATGTGTCAGAATGCATAGCAACCACATCCAGCACTGCCTTCTACGTAAGAGGCAGATGGGTAAGAGTGGGCAGATTGGCCCGTATCTCAACAGGCACTGGTTTCCGGACGTAGCACAATACGTACTTTTTTCTAGTTTTTACCAATACTATTCCTGTTTTTAAACACCCCATATGTTATACATGTTGAAGCAAGAAGAACTCCAAGAAGTTTTTCTCTAGTTTTTCCCAATACTACTTCCTGTTTCTAAACACCCTACATGTGATACACGGTGAGGCAAAAAGAACTCCAAGTTTTTGAAACCACAAAGCTTCACGAGGGAATGGTGTAGAGTGGTGTGAGTAGTGTCTTTCAGCTACTGTGCAGGTGCCATTGTCAGTGTCAGGAATGGCTCGGTCTGCTGGGTGTCGTGCCTGTACTCGTAAAGTTTATTAAAAATGGCGGATCGCCGATAGCGACACACTGATCTTTTCGCGTCTACTTTGCACTTGATCGACCTGCCCCCACCCAACATAAGAAAACGATTTGCACAGGGACTCGAAATTTTAGAGAAACAAGTTCTTCTTTGAAAAGGAAATGTCCTCGCACTGCAACAGGGCCGGAAAATGTGGCTTTAGTGAGGCATCTAATTCAGCAGTCTCCATGGCGCTCTAACACGAATGCACGTGACGGCCCCACACTTATCAGACCGAAATGTTCACAGAATTCTTCACCGAGATCTAAAAGATGTATCCTCATAAGATAGTGATGATTCATGTTCGTATGTCTTCAGTGACACCGAGCGAGGTGGCGCAGTGGTTAGCACACTGGACTCGCATTCGGGAGGACGACGGTTCAATCCCGTCTCCGGCCATCCTGATTTAGGTTTTCCGTGATTTCAAATCGTTTCAGGCAAATGCCGGGATGGTTCCTTTGAAAGGGCACGGCCGATTTCCTTCCCAATCCTTCCCTAACCCGAGCTTGCGCTCCGTCTCTAATGACCTCGTTGTCGACGGGACGTTAAAGACTAACCACCACCACCATCTTCAGTGACAAATGAAACCCGTACGACATTACGGCAAGACATTCTTCGAAACGTGCGCTGCACAGATGTCATTCCCTTTACAAACGAAGCCAATTTTCGTCTTTCGGGTGCAATTTGGTTTGCCTTACTAAATTGACAGAACTACCAAATATTGTCTGGTGAAAGGATTTGTAAACATTAAAAATTATATTTATTATTACTGGTTACCAATTGTAACAAATTTTTGTTACCTTTAATTTTTTTTGTAAGGGACGTTGCTTGTTGCATACTTCAAATTACAACGAATGCATAATCCTGCTTTTACCATATTGACACTCAGTTATTGATTTGATTTGGCAAATCAATGAATAAATTAATGATATGAACGGAATTCAAAGAATACCGAACCACTGAAACTTCGATACCTAACAACAAATACTGAGCTGAAATACCGAACAGTTCAAAAATGTTCAAATGTGTATGAAATCTTATGGGATTTAACTGCTAAGGTCATCAGTCCCTAAGCTTACACAATACTTAATCTACCGAGGGACCGGCCGAAGTGGCCGTGCGGTTCTAGGCACTACAGTCTGGAATCGAGGACCGCTACGGTCGCAGGTTCGAATCCTGCATCGGGTATGGATGTGTGTGATGTCCTTAGGTTAGTTAGGTTTAATTAGTTCTAAGTTCTAGGCGACTGATGACCTCAGAAGTTAAGTCGCATAGTGCTCAGAGCCATTTTTCAACCATACCCGAGGGAGGACTTGAACCTCCGCCGGGATCAGCCGTACAGTCAATGACTGCAGTGCCTCAGACCGCTCTGCTAATCCCACGCGGCCCGAACAGTTCGGTGAAAGACCGAATACCTGGCAACCCAGGGTCCAGTAAATAATCAACAATTCAGATGCTGGTTTGAAAGCAGCCCCCGAGAATTTCACCAACGGCCACTTCATAGCCCGAAAGTAACAGCTGGGGAATAGTTTTTTCAGTTTGTTATGTTGGGTCCCTACTGTTATAGTAAACAGTGATCGTCATTGTGAGATGTTGCAAACGTTTCTCCGGCCAAAAGAAGGTGAGGTTATTTATGAACACAGAACAGAAAATATATGATTTTTCAGCTAGATGGTGCAACATCCCATACAGTTCGTCGTTTACTTGAAATCCCGAGAGACATGTTTCCTGGGCACGTTGTTTCCTTACGAGGTGATATCGGATGGCCTCCACGCTCTACTACTTGCCACCCTGCAATTTTTTTCCGTGGGAATACTAAAATCCAGGATGTTTCAGTTTCACCCACAAAAAGCATAACAAACGAAGTTAATGGCCGTTCCGCCCGAGATCTTTCATAGAAATGGTAAATTTCCGAGAGAGGCTCAATCAGTGCATCAACAATGGAGGCGCCATTTGAGTGATGATTTGTTTAAAACCCTATGACGTAAAATGTTACAGCATAATTATGGCATTTTGTAAAACTTTACGAGATGTGATCAAAAAGTAACGGAAGTTTTTATAATTCTCGGGCTATATACACACATCAAAAAAATGTTTGGATCACCCCAGTTCCCAGAACTCCTGAAGATAGACGTTGACTGTGGATATTGTATCACAGACACAGTCCCTTTGACTGTTCAGAGATGTCACTAAACCCGCAGCCGGCCGGAGTGGCAGAGCGGTTCTAGGCGCTACAGTAAGGAACCGCGCGACTGCTACGGTCGCAGGTTCGAATCCTGCCTCGGGTATGGATGTGTGTGATGTCATTAGGTTAGTTAGGTTTAAGTTGTTCTAAGTTCTAGGGGACTGATGACCTCAGATGTTAAGTCCCATAGTGCTCAGAGCCATTTGAGTCATCAGTCCCTAAGCTTACACACTACTTAACCTAAATTATCCTAAGGGCAAACACACACACCCATGTCCGAGGGAGGACTCGAACCTCCGCCAGGACCAGCCGCATCTAAGTAATACTCCTCAGATATAATACACTTGTGCCAGGGTGTCTTCCAAACTTGGAAGCCCTTCTGGAACTCACTTTTCGTTGCGGTGTTGAATTCCTTCAACGATTCCGTTTTTGTCTCATCAATGAACATTTTTTATTACTTTGAAGGGTACATAGTTGATTCCTTTAAGAAAACCAAAAATTCCCGTAACTTTTTGATCACACTTAGTATTTCTATAAATGGTATTTATTGGTATCTCGTTAGGTTTTGTTTTTATTCATTCCTAACATAGGAGATTTCTTTTTGCATATCCTGTAGGATAACTGTAAATAGTTTCCCTGTCTAAACTATAGCAAAGGCCAACTGAAAAAATAGAACCTGACGGGCGAATACAGCAGTGCAGTCTCTCGCAGCCGGCTGGTCTGTCGGCAAGGTGCACGTAAACCGGTCGTGCCCCCGGGCCACCACCTTGGGCAGTGCGTTGCTTCTTGCTTGTGTCCGCCGCCCAGGCGCGGGAAGCACGCGGACACGACGTGCGTACCCGGACCGTGTCCCAATTGCCGCGACATTGCGCGTTACGACACGTCACCCTAGCCGATATATCGCTCTCCCGGACAAACAGCGCGCTTTGAGCGCAATAACATTGGCACTGATTCAGTAGTCGTACTACTTCTTCCGCAGCTCCCGCTAGCCAGATATTGCAAGGGCTGTTCCTAGCTCATTGCTTCAGAACTAGTCGAGTCGCTCGAACGGTTTACGTCACAGTTCGATAAACCTCGGGTTCTGCTCCAGCTTTCGATTGTTCCGCGATCTAGCGACGTCCGTTGGTACTATCTCCACGATGTACCGTAATGTTATTAGTGCACTTTTATGGATTTCCGGAAAATTCAAATTAAAGTTAAAGCATGTCTCTAGGTTCTTCGTGTAATCGATGATAAAAGAAACTTGTGTTGTTGTGGTCTTCAGTCCTGAGACTGGTTTGATGCAGCTCTTCATGCTACTCTATCCTGTGCAAGCTTCTTCATCTCCCAGTACCTACTGAAACCTACATCCTTCTGAATCTGCTTAGCATATTCATCTCTTGGTCTCCCTCTACGGTTTTTGCCCTCCAATACTAAATTGGTGATCCCTCGATGCCTCAGAACATGTCCTACCAACCGATGCCTTCTTCTAGTCAAGTTGTGCCACAAACTCCTCTTCTCCCCAATTCTATTCAATACCTCCTCATTAGTTATGTGATCTACCCATCTAATCTTCAGCATTCTTCTGTAGCACCACATTTCGAAAGCTTCTATTCTCTTCTTGTTCAAACTATTTATCGTCCATGTTTCACTTCCATACATGGCCACAATCCATAGAAATACTTTCAGAAACGACTTCCTGACACTTAAATATATACTCGATGTTAAAAAATTTCTCTTCTTCAGAAACGCTTTCCTTGCCATTGCCAGTCTACATTTTATATCCTCTCTACTTCACCCATCATCAGTTATTTTGCTTCCCAAATACCAAATTCATTTACTTCTTTAAACGTCTCATTTCCTAATCTAATTCCCTCAGCATCACTCGATTTAATTCGACTACATTCCATTATCCTCGTTTTGCTTTTGTTGATGTTCATCTTATATCCTCCTTTCAAGACACTGTCCATTCCGTTCAGCTGCTCTTCCAGGTCCTTTGCTGTCTCTGACAAAAATACGTCATCGGCGAACCTCAAATTTTTTATTTCTTCTCCTTGGATTTTAATACCTACTCCGAATTTATATTTTGTGTCCTTTACTGCTTGCTCAATATACAGATTGAATAACAACGGGGAGAGGCTACAAACCTGTCTCACTCCCTTCCCAACAACTGCTTCCCTTTCATGTCCCTCGACTCTTATAACTGCCATCTGGTTTCTGTACAAATTGTAAATAGCCTTTCGCTCCCTGTATTTTACTCCTGCCACCTTCAGAATTTGAAAGAGATTATTCCAGTCAACATTGTCAAAAGCTTTCTCTAAGTCTACAAATGCTAGAAACGTAGGTTTGCCTTTTCTTAATCTTTCTTCTAAGATAAGTCGTAGGGTCAGTATTGCCTCACGTGTTCCAGCATTTCTACGGAATCCAAACAGATGTTCCCCGAGGTCGGCTTCTACCAGTTTTTCCATTCGTCTGTAAAGAATTCGCGTTAGTATTTTGCAGCCATGACTTATTAAGCTGATGGTTCGGTAATTTTCACATCTGTCAACACCTGCTTTCTTTGGGATTGGAATTATTGTATTCTTCTGGAAGTCATGGTATTTCGCCTGTCTCATACATCTTGCTCACCAGATGGTAGAGTTTTCAGGACTGGCTCTCCAAGGCTGTCAGTAGTTCTAATGGAATGTTGTTTACTCCCGGGGCCTTGTTGCGACTTAGGTCTTTCAGTGCTCTGTCAAACTCTTCATGCAGTATCATATCTCCCATTTCATCTTCATCTACATCCTCTTCCATTTCCATAATATTGTCCTCAAGTACATTGCCCTTGTATAGACCCTCTATATACTCCTTTCACCTTTCTGCTTTCCCTTCTTTGCTTAGAACTTGGTTTCCATCTGAGCTCTTGATATTCATACAAGTGGTTCTCTTTTCTCCAAAGGTCTCTTTAATTTTCCTGTAGGGAATATCTATCTTACCCCTAGTGAGATAAGCCTCTACATCCTTACATTTGTCCTCTAGCCATCCCTGCTTAGCCATTTTGCACTTCCTGTCGATCTCATTTTTGAGACGTTTGTATTCCTTTTTGCCTGCTTCATTTACTGCATTTTTATATTTTCTCCTTTCATGAGTTAAATTTAATATTTCTTCTGTTACCCAAGGATTTCTACTAGCCCCCGTCTTTTTACCTACTTGATCCTCTGCTGCCTCCGCTATTTCATCCCTCAAAGCTACCCATTCTGCTTCTACTGTATTTATTTCCCCCATTCCTGTCAATTGTTCCCTTATGCTCTCCCTGAAACTCCGGACAACAACTGATTTAGTCAGTTTATCCAGGTCCCATCTCCTTAAATTCCCACCTTTTTGCAGTTTCTTCAGTTTTAATCTACAGTTCATAACCAATAGATTGTGGTCAGAGTCCACATCTGCCCCCGGAAATGAAATACAATTTAAAACCTGGTTCCTAAATCTCTGTCTTACCATTATATAATCTATCTGATACCTTCTAGTATTTCCAGGCTTCTTCCATGTGTACAACCTTCTTTCATGATTTTTGAACCATGATTAAGCAACTTAATCGAGAGAAAAGCGACAGCATGATAGGACATACGTTAAAATACCAGGGAATAACTTCCATGGTACTGGATGGTACTTGGTGAAGATGGAGACTGGAATATTTCCAACAAATAATTAAGGACGTTGGTTGCGAGTGCTACTCTGAGATGATGAGGTTGTCACTCGAGAGGAATTCGTGGCGAACTGCATCGAACCAGTCAGAAGACGGATGACTTAAAAAACAGTTTAGGAAGTTGATGTGTTCAAATATTGAACCGACGATTCTGGGGAATTTGAAGCTATAGTTTGTATTAGTTGATGGGGTCTAAGAGAATTTTACTTTTTCCTGTGTGCCTTTTTGAACTTTTTGGATATGTAGTCAAGCGTAAACATTTGTCTGGTACGTAACACGGTGAATCTTTGGGAGTTATGAGAATATTTTACCGAACTTTTCATACGGCGGTATCTAATGAACAAATTTCAGAGACATACGTAACGCATGGGAAGATCAGTTTGGATTCCGTTGAAATATTGGAACACGTGAGGCAATACTGACCCCACGACTTATCTTGGAAGAAAGATTAAGGAAAGGCAAACCTACGTTTCTAGCATTTGTAGACTTAGAGAAAGCTTTTGACAATGTTGACTGGAATACTCTCTTTCAGATTCTGAAGGTGGAAGGGGTAAAATACAGGGAGCGAAAGGCTATTTACAATTTGTACAGAAACCAAATGGCAGTTATAAGAGTTGAGGGGCTTGAAAGGGAAACAGTGGTTGGGAAGGGACTGAGACAGGGTTGTATCCTCTCCCCGATGTTATTCAATCTGTATATTGAGCAAGCAGTGGAGGAAACAAAAGAAAAATTCGGGGTAGGTATTAAAATCCACGGAGAAGAAATAAAAACCTTGAGGTTCGCCGATGAAATTGTAATTCTGTCAGAGACAGCAAAGGACTTGGAAGAGCAGTTGAATGGAATGGATAGCGTCTTGAAAGGGGGTATAAGATGAACATAAAAAAAAGCAAAACGAGGATAATGGAATGTAGTCGAATTAAGTCGGGAGATGCTGAGGGTATTAGATTAGGAAATGAGACACTTAAAGTAGTACAGGAGTTTTCCTATTTGGGGAGCAAAATAACTGATGATGGTCGAAATAGAGAGGGGATAAAATGTAGACTGGCAATGGCAAGGAAATCGTTTCTGAAGAAGAGAAATTTGTTAACATCGAGTATAGATTTAAGTGTCAGGAAGGCATTTCTGAAATTATTTGTATGGAGTGTAGCCATGTATGGAAGTGAAACATGGACGATAAATAGTTTGAACAAGAAGAGAATAGAAGCTTTCGAAATGTGGTGCTACAGAAGAATGCTGTAGATTAGATGGGTAGAACCCATAACTAATGAGGAGGTATTGAATTGGACTGGGGAGAAGTTTGTGGCACAACTTGACTAGAAGAAGGGATCGATTGGTAGGACATGTTCTGAGTCATAAAGGGATCACCAATTTAGCATTTGAGGGCAGCGTGGAGGGTAAAAATCGTAGAGGGAGACCAAGAGATGAAGACACCAAGCAGATTCAGAAGGATGTAGGTTTCAGTAGGTACTGGGAGATGAAGAATCTCCCAGCATGGAGAGCTGCATCAAACCAGTCTCAGGACTGAAGACCACAACAACAACACGTAACGCATGACTAGAAGAACAAATACAGTGAAGGCACTGAGACCATTGTTTCCTTTTACCACCTGCAGAAGAAAAGTTAAGTGTTAATCATATGTGGGAATATCTATCAGTTGCCTACTACAGAACCAGTTGGCAAAACACCTCATTCAAATATCAAGCCTTTACGAAAAATTAGATGTTCTCGTTACAATTAAATAGCAGTATACTGGCCATATAAAATGTATGGTATACCATCTATTTACATATCCCAGTCAGATATTTTTTTCAGTGACACCTATACTGCCTATCTGTACGCAGTACCCAGATTTAATGACATTTAAGTATTTCCGATGCCAGTTTAACTCATACTCAAGAAGCAAAAGAGATCATACATTTGAACCAGTTACTCATGCGAACCACTCTTTTTAATTGAATAAATTCTAACTAATCTTGTTCGGGACAGAGAACTTTATGTAATTTTATAGAGCCAGCCAGCGTGAATGAAAACTAAGATGGTCAATGAGTTTATCATTCGGTTTGGAAAATGCCTTTTAGGTTCATTTAGTTGGGAAAGACATTCTTCACGTACCGGCGGCGGTATGGAGTGTGATGAATATGCCTGCACTGTTTAGGGGCACGGTATATGCGTTTTCTAGAGAAGAACAACGAAGCCCATATTGCGTGCACTCACTCCGAACTGTTGATAAGAATGGAAGTACAGTGCAGGCTGACGATTGCACGTAGCGTTGCGACACGAAACTAAGGGATAAGGTTTTAAGGCAGAAAGCACGAAGTGTTGGGGTGAGATACCTTTGTCGAGGACGCTGACCTTTGCCTGCCTTTGTTGAAACACGCATTGCGTGCCTGCAGTGCGTGTGAGAGGGTTTCAGATCCGTTAAGTTGGCTTCAACGATTGGAACATGAGGGAAAGAAAGATAGATGGAATACTTTTAAACTACCGTAATGTGAAAAAAGGAAAGTAGAGTCGTAAGTTATTTAAATGAGGGTGTATACGCCCCGGGACAACCGGGAAATGCGGGAAAAACTCGGAAATTTTTCCATCCGGGAGAAAACTGGGAAAAACTCGGAAAAATTTTTGAATTCCAGAAATTATCCATTGTCTTAGTTTTGAATACCATTTTTGTAATTTTGAATGGTAAGAACTGATATTCTAACAAAGAATTTTACTTTAGCCCGCTACTGTAGAATAAACATAAACTAGAGAAAAACACCAATGTAAAACTTAAGTTGCAAAGAAAACGCGCCACTTACAACAACAAAACACAGTGCGCACCAAAGCGTTCGCCGAAAGCGAAATGTGCCAAAGGCTTCAAGAAGGCTATACAATACTTCATAACAACTGATTTCGATGATCGTGGCGTCACAACTCCTTTTCTAACAGATCGCAGGAAAATACTGCAAATGGTGGTTTGAGAAGCGTCCACTTGCAAAGTAATTTTTCTTTTACAAAAGATGAATTACGTTAGTGTGAGAATGTGCGATGAATTTCTTAGTCACAGAACGTTTGACCGTCATTCAAAACTTTTTAGAAAAATTTCTGGCCCGGAAGGCAAGACATTTATGTCATCATTTAAAATGTTACTGGCACGTTCGTGTTTGATATACCTTAAAGGGCAACACACACTAAAAAGACCATTATAATATATGAAAGCTTAGCTTTTCTTGTATGTATATTAATTTAAACCATGAACTTTTTCTATTTGTGTATTGCTCTACTTAACAGTGATGTTGTTATAGGCTGACTACATCAATTGTCCTAGGGTCTGAATATCTGCTTTCATTTGCTGGCGAGATAAAGTGACGTGAGCTATGATTGGCTGACAAAAGCGTATCGCAATCTGGATTTCAGTGATCCGGAAACTAACGTGCTATGTTTGGTGTAATTCAGGTTTTCACTTCCATAATATGAAAATATGCAGCGTACATGTTGCTGCGCATCAATAACCTTCCCAAAACGCGTCCTTTTTTGGTAGGTTTCGTTTCCTTAAGTGCCGGGAAATGGTGTATAAAATCTCTTCCATTCAAAGAAATAGTTTTTATGGTTCCGAGGGAAAGTATACTGTCACTTAACAAAGACAAAGTGTATTTTCACCCAGAAAAATGCATATTTTCATCCCGAAAAAATCCGGGAATTTTTTCCTTATCTGCGTATACAGCGCGTGAATGTAAATTCTCATAGTGAGGAAAAAATGTTGCCCGTCCTCGGCTTTTCAATACTGTAATTTCTTCAACTAACTACTGAACTGTAAAGACGCGCGAGCGCACGCCCGCACGTGTGTGTGTGTGTGTGTGTGTGTGTGTGTGTGTGTGTGTGTATGTATGCGGGGTTCGCTAATGCATCTCCTTTACTGAACAAGTACTCATACCTCTTGAGGTACTCATTTTAGAGCCCGTATTTACTGTACTTTCTTGCTTCTAATGGTAGTTCCTGTGATATCCCTGAATATTGACCATTCTCCCTCTGACACCCTGCGTAGAATGCAATGTGATAGGTACATCACATGTTGTCGAAAATCCACTGTCAGTTAATGAAAAAAAGGTCTCCTTAAACCAACTTGTCTTAAATAATATGTTCGCTCTTTTAAAGAGAGCATTTTTATTGTTATTAACGTATTTTACCTCCGACACACATTCTTTGTTTAACGTAAGTTATTTGAAATATCTTGTTGGGGAGTAGGTGACATCTTTACTTGGAGGATAGAGTCCGCACTGTAAACAAAAACATTACATGTAAAGCTCATGTCTGAGATTGCAACTGAAGAATTTTATGAAGTGCTTCTGTCTCATAGTGGTTTGTTTAGGATATGCTTGCTGTTTATACTTCAACAGTTTCCTCTTCTTGTAAATGAATAAGGGCCAAAACAAGATGGAACGCCGTTCACGAGAACAAATGTAAACGTACATTACTCTTTCACTTGACATCTCATCAACTCGTCTGGATACCCGAGCGCATTAGGACGCCACTTCTGGCCCCAGATAGAATGCCACTTGCGAATTTACAACGAGGGTCGGTGTGTCGGCCAGCCTGGATGTTTTTAGGCGGTGTTCTACATCTCAGTAGGTGAATACTGGGCCAGTATCCACGTTCCGCCTCACTTACAAGATCCGCAAACATTTCACTATGTTCTCGCATTTTCACCTGGAATGACACTAGCCGCAGACAGATGGGGTACACAAATTCCGTGGTGGGGGATGGTCCGAAGGTGTGACGACAGGACGAGCACCCAGCCACCTACTACGACCACTTACTTTTTTTTTTTTTTTACCTTAGCAAACGTTTCCACTTATCAGCGGTTGCCTATTCTCAGATGCCGAAAACTTCTGTGCTGCGAATCTTCGTTCCATAGAACTTCCATTTCTTTATGCCTTTGCTATGGCTCCCATCCACGTTGCCCTCAGCCTTCCTCGGCTCCTTTTCCCTGGCCGACCTGTCCGCGCCATCTCAGTGCTCGAGCATCAATCCTATCTGTGACTGGTTCCACTGCATCCGTATATATTCTTACATTTTGGTACCTCCTCTACCACTAACACTGTAAAATCCAGAACAACATGTTAGCCCCGTGAAGACAGACGATAGGGCAAGGAATACAAATAAGAAGACTTTATGTCTTACCAGATGTAGGCACATCATAGAACAGAGGGGGACTCTAGCCTTCCCTCCTACTTTCTGATATATGAGCTACAGTCAAATGAAAACCGAACACCCGCCACAACCGGACCACGGAATGGTTCCATTCAAAGATAATCACCCCACACGTTAAGACATTCCTCCCACTGAGAGAAGAGACGATGAATTCATGTCTGGTAGAACGCGGTCGGCCGCTAACGGATATGCGAGGGTTGACTGAAAAGTAATGTCTCCACCTTCGTAACGCTTCAACAGTTGGCAGCATTGGTATGCGGCAGGTACTGGCTTGTTCCGTAGCATCTTCTCTACAACTCCAGTTGGCGGGAAGCCTTAGCATTGAACGGTTGTGTTGTTACAATGTAAAGTATGGAACCCTGCGCAGACGGTTGATCAGTGCGATTTAAGCAACGTGCAGTCATTGAATTCTTGACAGCAGAAGGTGTTACACCGAAGGAGATTCTTCAGAGAAAGAATGCAGTTTATGGTGATTGTGTTGATCTGAGTACTGTGCGTCGTTGGGCTAGTAAGTTTGAAGATATAGAGGCGGGAACATCTGGTCTGCGTGACAAACAAAGATTTGGACGTTCTGTGACAGCAACCACCAAGTTTCACAAGAAAAATGTTGACATATTGATTCAAGACTATCGTCGTATCACTTAGAGTGAAACTGCAAGCACAATCGGCATTCCAGAAGAACGTGTGTGTCACATTATTGCTTTGCTTGGCTATCGGAAGATCTGTGCACGATGGGTACCCCTGATGTTGACTCCTGAAATGAAAGTGCACAGGCTTGAAATTTGCCAGCAACTCCTCTCGCATTACGAGAATGAAGGTTACGCCTTCCTCCACTCAGTTGTGACAGGAGACGAAACGTGGGTACACCATTACGACCCGGAGACGAAATGTCGGTCTATGGAATCTCGACACAAAGACTCGCCCCAGAAAAAGAAATTCAAGACGCAGCCCTCAGCTGGAAAAATCATGGTCACAGTATTCTGGGACTTAGATGGTGTTACCCATGTTGATTACCTTGATCGTGGAACAAAAATCAATTCAGAGCGTTACATCACAATGCTGCGAACTCTGAAACGATGGCTAACAAGAGTCCTAAAGGAAAAGGGAAATGTTTTCCTGCAGCATGACAATGCCACACCACACACTTCACGTGTCACCTCAGCAGAACTTCAGTCTGCATCTCACCACCATACGGCATCCTCCATACAGTGCAGATTCAGCACCATCTGACTTCCATCTGTTCCCAGTAATGAAAGACGATCTGCGGGGTCATCATATGCTTCTGATGAAGACACTGAGCGAACTGTGAGACTGTGGTTGCGGAAACAGATTGCCGACTTCTTCTGTGATGGTTTCAGAAAACGTGTTCATCGCTGGCAGAAATATATCCAGTTGGATGGTGATTATGTGGAAAAGTGATTAAAAGATCACATTCTAAGGATTATTTCTGCGTTTGATTTATTAAAATTTTCCCATCCAAACCCAATTAACGAAGGTGGAGGCTTTACTTTTCAGTCAACCTTCGTACAACTGCACCTACCCTTGCACTGCGTTATCAGACTGAAGCCGACGTCCACGCATTTCTTTCTTCAGGTCGCCAAAGATGTGAAAAATCACACGGTGAAAGATCCGGACTATACGGAGGATGTTCCAGTGTTTCCAAACCAAATCACTGAAGCGTAGCTTCATCCGACTGGCGATGTGGGGGCGGACATTATCGTGCAACAAGATGACTCCTTCCGGCAGCATTCTGACAGGCCTAGGGAAAACAGCAATGCCACAGAGGAAACATCTCCTACACCAAAGAAAAATCAGAGCTGTTCACTACAGTTCCGGTAAGGTCATGAGGACGTTCTTCGAGTGCAGGGGCCCTCTACTCGTCGATTTCCTTGAGTGTGGAACTAAACTTTTCAGAAACTGCGAGGCGCCATAGAGTCAAAACGCTCCGGAATGCTGCCGGACTGAATCAATCTTTTGTACGCTAACGCTGCCCCCCCTCCTCCCCCCGTCACACACAGACACATTGCCCCCCCCCCCCCCATACACACTGCCAATCGGACGAAGGTTATGCTTCAGTGACTTGGTCTGGAAACGATGCAACATCCTCTGTACAGTCCGGATCTTTCACTGTGTGATTATCACATGTTTGACGACCTGAAGAAAGACATGCGAGGACGTTGGTTTCAGTCGGACAAGGAAGTGCGAGGGTGGGTGCTGTTGTGGATCCGGCCACGTTCCATGAAACAGAGTTCATCGTTTCTTCTTACAGTGGGATAAATGTCTTAACGCCTGTGGTGATTACTTTTGAACGAAACCATTCCATGGTTGCGTTGTGTCGGGTGTTCGGTTTTCATTTGCTTACACCTTATTATCCAATATTACTTTACAACTTATCTATTGATTGCTTAGTGTGTTTTATCACTAGTTTTCGTTGCTTTCGCGCAGTAATACGTTTACTTCGTAAAGCCGATAGTTTGTAGTGGGATATAGAAAACAATCCATAGTTTTCTCTTTTAGGTTTTCACCAATGCCTCTTATATGATGTTTTAGGTGTAATGTTATTTACTTTATTTTACTGCGTTATGTACAGATAGGTCAAAAAATGTGTTTACTGCATTCAGGGGAGTGTAGATGGCGCCGAAATCGCATTATTTGTTGTAAACAAAGACCTTTAAATACAGCTAAAAGATTCATTCACGTTCCAAAAAACATAACACCTTGCGCTCCGTAGCCTATCTGAAGATGCATATACGTTAGGAGAGTGCATTGGGTAATGGGAGAAGTGTCAGTGGGCATGGTTGTACCGGAAGGATCCGTTAACTCTGACGTCGTCAAACGGAAAAAGACTCGGCTGGGTGAAGTTATTGGTCTGCCCTGCACTGTTCCACAACAGTCAACGCTACTGCTGTTAATGAATGTGCGAGCAATGAATACAGTATTAGGGTACAAGGTTTCGTCGACTACAAGGTTGTTAGAAAGGTAGCTCAGGAGCAGAAGCTAGGCTGCGACCTGTTCAAAAGAAGCGTTCCACCATTTTCTGTAAGTGATTTTGTGAAACGGCAAACGGATGGGGATCTGAGCACGACAACTCCCAAATGCGACCGAAGTACCACCTCGCTTGGTACGCTATTCAGTGTTTCCTCAATAAACACCAGAAGTATATAGAGCCATTGCAGGCGAAGGCTTCCAACTTAAAGATGCCCGGAATGGGTCCCGTTCGCTCCAGCCATCTAATCGGAAGTTTTCTTGCTCCGCGCACAGTGGCAGTCGAAGTAACTCCAGGCGTACCGCCGGGAAGTGTTTAGGGACCTATTTTGTTTATCTTGTAAATTAATGAACTGTTAGGCAGTTTTATTAATAACGCCAGACTTTCCGCAGATCATGCTGTTATCTACACTCCTGGAAATGGAAAAAAGAACACATTGACACCGGTGTGTCAGACCCACCATACTTGCTCCGGACACTGCGAGAGGGCTGTACAAGCAATGATCACACGCACGGCACAGCGGACACACCAGGAACCGCGGTGTTGGCCGTCGAATGGCGCTAGCTGCGCAGCATTTGTGCACCGCCGCCGTCGGTGTCAGCCAGTTTGCCGTGGCATACGGAGCTCCATCGCAGTCTTTAACACTGGTAGCATGCCGCGACAGCGTGGACGTGAACCGTATGTGCAGTTGACGGACTTTGAGCGAGGGCGTATAGTGGGCATGCGGGAGGCCGGGTGGACGTACCGCCGAATTGCTCAACACGTGGGCCGTGAGGTCTCCACAGTACATCGATGTTGTCGCCAGTGGTCGGCGGAAGGTGCACGTGCCCGTCGACCTGGGACCGGACCGCAGCGACGCACGGATGCACGCCAAGACCGTAGGATCCTACGCAGTGCCGTAGGGGACCGCACCGCCACTTCCCAGCAAATTAGGGACACTGTTGCTCCTGGGGTATCGGCGAGGACCATTCGCAACCGTCTCCATGAAGCTGGGCTACGGTCCCGCACACCGTTAGGCCGTCTTCCGCTCACGCCCCAACATCGTGCAGCCCGCCTCCAGTGGTGTCGCGACAGGTGTGAATGGAGGGACGAATGGAGACGTGTCGTCTTCAGCGATGAGAGTCGCTTCTGCCTTGGTGCCAATGATGGTCGTATGCGTGTTTGGCGCCGTGCAGGTGAGCGCCACAATCAGGACTGCATACGACCGAGGCACACAGGGCCAACACCCGGCATCATGGTGTGGGGAGCGATCTCCTACACTGGCCGTACACCACTGGTGATCGTCGAGGGGACACTGAATAGTGCACGGTACATCCAAACCGTCATCGAACCCATCGTTGTACCATTCCTAGACCGGCAAGGGAACTTGCTGTTCCAACAGGACAATGCACGTCCGCATGTATCCCGTGCCACCCAACGTGCTCTAGAAGGTGTAAGTCAACTACCCTGGCCAGCAAGATCTCCAGATGTGTCCCCCATTGAGCATGTTTGGGACTGGATGAAGCGTCGTCTCACGCGGTCTGCACGTCCAGCACGAACGCTGGTCCAACTGAGGCGCCAGGTGGAAATGGCATGGCAAGCCGTTCCACAGGACTACATCCAGCATCTCTACGATCGTCTCCATGGGAGAATAGCAGCCTGCATTGCTGCGAAAGGTGGATATACCCCGTACTGGTGCCGACATTGTGCATGCTCTGTTGCCTGTGTCTATGTGCGTGTGGTTCTGTCAGTGTGATCATGTGATGTATCTGACCCCAGGAATGTGTCAATAAAGTTTCCCCTTCCTGGGACAATGAATTCACGGTGTTCTTATTTCAATTTCCAGGAATGTATAACGAAGTAATATCTGAAAGGTGCCACAGTGCATCTGCGCGATTATTTGTGCTCGTCCTACAGAAAGTGCCCACTCACCTTGTGGGAATTTCTTTTTCTGCGGTCCGGTGCACCCTGGTTTCCTGTTACAAACGAATGATATTCTTCCACTGGAAGTAGCATTATACGAATCCAACGATGCGACGAACGTGTTTGAGTATCAGATTAACAGAGCAATTAATTGAAAGATAGTTTGTGAATGAAAACTTCAATGTATTGTGTCTTGTTTGATACAAAAACACTGCCAAGCCCGTATTAATCATGAGTCACAGTTTTGTCATTCACACGCATCACACTCACTCGCGTAGCCAGCTTATGGTAATTAACCAAACCCGTTATCAAAAGGATTACCAAACGGATTACCTGTGACAGAATGCTCGTCAAATATTACACAATTTTACCACTACCAATATTCAGTTTGCGGTCACGTCTCGTATAATACGCAACGCGGATTTTGGTTATTCAAAAGTCACAGTTTACATATTAAATCGGAATTTCAGGTGTTTGTCTTTTTTCACTCGTCCGCGTCCACTTTGCGGCACTCCTCGATCACGTTTTAATCATTATTCCGCAAAACTTTTGCATCTATTCAGTGTTCCCTATATCCATGTACGAACATGATCGCGGCTGACCTCAGAACTGAACTTATCGACTTCACAAAGTAATTCTCTTAGCCCACAAAACATGCGCGAACGTACTGTCCCCTGATTAGCTTATACACGTCATAGTCAATCCAATATTGGTATTAAACGGCGCAGTCCCCCGTCTTTCCCTTTTAACCAATGAATAATTTATCAAAAGAATACATTTGTAAAATCCACAAGTATGAAAATAATGCGCTCTATAAATAGCAAAATTATTGTAAAATATAACTTGTTTTCTCAGTCCCATAAAATGGCAAGTTGCACTCTACAATTTCCCATGAGTATGATTCACTCTCTCAATACACAATTCTCACGCTAACGTATACTCAGCTAATAGACATAACAGCGATCATTTACTTAATATTTCACATTTCCACCATCATTCACACTAATAATTAAACATATAAGTAATAATTAATAAAAGTCATAATACTGCTAAGTTAGAAGTTCCAAGTTATACTGTTTTAACTACTTGATAATTTCATAGTTCGTAAGATATTGACACCTTTCGGCCATAGCCGAAACTACTTGCAACTAACTACTGGCTCCGAGAGCATCTGTCATGCGAGACATGGCCCATGTATGAAGCTGTCTGCCTGCTACCGTCTATTATTGACATAGGCGCGATGAAACGCGTTACGCTTCAACAAAGATATTCAGTAAGGTCTTTATAAGATTTCCAGTTTATGCAAACACTGGCAACTCGTTTTAAATGTAAATAAAATACCATAGTATCCTGCGACTATGATAGAAAAATTCACCATTTACAATCAGCCTGTAGCGACATGTAAGGTAATGATCACATAGGCTTAGTCACAGGTAAGGCAGGAAGACAGGCAGATTTTCGGTCGTTGGAAATACAATGGGAAAATGCTGTCATTCTACAAGGACATTGCTTTTAAATCAGTAGTGAATATCCACTTACAATATTACTCAAATGTGTGGAATCCATACCAGACAGGACTAAAGCGACATTGACGGTACAGAAAGAAGGACGGACATATGGTCAAATGTTTGACTCACGGGAGAGCATCAGGGAAATGATAAAAATCCGTAAACTGTCAGCCTCTTGCAGAATTACGCAAAATTTTCGCGAAAGCCAACCTGCCTAAATTTCAATAACCAGTATTAAATGAAGAATCTACAGATATTCTTCAGAAGCGTAAGACAGACGTTAGAGTATTTACAAGGGGTGCCCAGACTCGCTGCTGTATTATGTTAATTTTAATTCCCTTCCGTTTCACTACAGATCTGTTTCGGCTAAATTGCATTTATCGAGTCACCTGTGCTACCATGTGGGTGATATTATTTTCATTATACATTTTGTGTTATAGTAGAACATTGAGCACGGATTGATACGTTCGTATATCTTGTCTAGATCAGTGGTTCCCAACAGGTGGTCCGCGGACCCCCAGGGGTACGTGAGCAATGCCAGAGGGGTCCGCAAGATGCTATTAGAATAAATCATCATCATCATCATTTAAGACTGATTATGCCTTTCAGCGTTCAAGTCTGGAGCATAGCTCCCCTTATAAAATTCCTCCATGATCCCCTATTCAGTGCTAACATTGGTGCCTCTTCTGATGTTAAACCTATTACTTCAAAATCATTCTTAACCGAATCCAGGTACCTTCTCCTTGGTCTGCCCCTACTCCTCCTACCCTCTACTGCTAAACGCATGAGTCTCTTGGGTAACCTTGCTTCTCCCATGCGTGTAACATGACCCCACCATCTAAGCCTGTTCGCCCTGACTGCTACATCTATAGAGTTCATTCCCAGTTTTTCGTTGATTTCCTCATTGTGGACACCCTCCTGCCATTGTTCCCATCTACTAGTACCTGCAATCATCCTAGCTATTTTCATATCCGTAACCTCAACATTGTTGATAAGGTAACCTGAATCCACCCAGCTTTCGCTCCCATACAACAAAGTTGGTCGAAAGATTGAACGGTGCACATATAACTTAGTCTTGGTACTGACTTCCTTCTTGCAGAAGAGAGTAGATCGTAGCTGAGCGCTCACTGCATTAGCTTTGCTACACCTCGCTTCCAGTTCTTTCACTATGTTGCCATCCTGTGAGAATATGCATCCTAAGTACTTGAAACCGTCCACCTGTTCTAACTTTGTTCCTCCTATTTGGCACTCAACCAGTTTATATTTCTTTCCCACTGACATTACTTTCGTTTTGGAGATGCTAATCTTCATACCATAGTCTTTACATTTCTGATCTAGCTCTGAAATATTACTTTGCAAACTTTCAATCGAATCTGCCATCACAACTAAGTCATCCGGATATGCGAGACTGCTTATTTTGTGCTCACATATCTTAATCTCACCCAGCCAGTCTCTTGTTTTCAACATATGATCCATAAATAATATGAACAACAGTGGAGACAGGTTGCAGCCTTGTCTTACCCCTGAAACTACTCTGAACCATGAACTCAATTTACCGTCAACTCTAACTGCTGCCTAACTATCCATGTAAAGACCTTTAATTGCTTGCAAAAGTTTGGCTCCTATTCGATAATCTCGTAGAACAGACAATAACTTCCTCCTAGGAAACCGGTCATATGCCTTTTCTAGATCTATAAAGCATAGATACAATTCACTGTTCCACTCATAACACTTCTCCATTGTTTGCGGTAAGCTAAAGATCTGGTCCTGACAACTTCTAAGAGGCCTAAACCCACACTGATTTTCATCCAATTGGTCCTCAACTAATACTCACACTTTCCTTTCAACAATACCTGAGAAGATTTTACCCACAACGCTATTAGAATAAAAAATATATTAAATATATTTCGTATGATAACAGATTTTTTGTTTGGGCCGCTTCCTGCATGAGCAGTTTTAACCTCAATATTTTTTCAATAATGAATATGTCAGTGTTTTTTCTAAGTACCAAAAATAGAAAACGTATAAAAAGACTCTTATTTGCCTTTTTTAGGTACTTGACACTGTGATATGACAAGGTACCAATCATGCTCGTTGAGGGGGTCCTCGAGAAAATTTTGTTGGGAACCCCTGGTCTAGATGGATTGACATACATATAACATCGTTGCCAACTGTATTTTGAGTGTCGTTTTATATTTGCTGAATTAAGGTAGTAATTAATTTGTTATGACTGTAATTTCAAAGTTTTGCAGCCACGATGTAATATGTTTATAAAGTATAAGCACTGTTATACCGATAATATATACCTTATTTGGTTGTTCGTGTATCTATGGCTGCTGTATGTTGGTAGCGGTCTATGTCTGCAGTGATCGTAGGCGCTAATAATTTATAGGTGTTTACTGAGTAGGCGTTTTTTATTTAACGTGTATGCTTTATTAGCTTCTGTTTTCGCTAATTTAACGTATATTGTGACATTCACGTGTGTATTGTATTGACTCTGACATGTTTCCAGAGAATGTATTTGGGCAACGATGTTTGCATTTATCCGTTTTCTTTTTCGAGTATTTCAATAATTTTTTTATAAATAGTGTTGCTCTTTGAGATGCGCCTGTTCGTTTAATATATATTGTGGATGATTTCTTATGTGTATATAAATTTCAAGTTGCTCAAGAATGTTCATGTTAGGACCCCTCCGAATTTTATGTAGTACCTGCAGTGCTTCATCATTTGTTTTTATCGAGTGTTCATAGTCTTTTAGGTGGAGAAAAAATTACGATTGGTTGTTATCAATATTTTGAATGGGAAAGGAATAAAAATTAACGTCACCTGGCTGTGAGACTGGACATTGCTTATAAGTACGTCGCTTGCTGGCTTGTACTACGCTGCTGGCCCTATGTAACAGAAAAATTAGAGCAATTACGGCATTCACGGAGGCGTTTACACGAGTCATTAATCCCCGTTCTATACTCCTGTCGGTGGGTGACACCTGGTACTCAAGAGTGGCTTTTGAGCGTAGGTGACTGTAATGGGTGACATTCTGTGTTGTATGCTGATGATGGGAGGGAGGGGGCGAAACCCGATGCTGGCGAATAGCCTTTACCTGTCGAGTGCCTACAGGGCACGAGCGGGGGAGGGGGGGGGTCGAATTACCATCGTCACACGCTCTCACTCAATAAGGCACTGTGGAGAGGTCTGGAACCGAACATAGGTCACTGACTCAAAGTGTTTTGATCAAGCACCTTATTCCTCCACACCTCCTCCACAAGTCGGCAAAATACTGGTGGTAAAAATTTCTTCCATCATCAAAACTCGGGTCGTCTATCGTCGAGTGGAACGCCAGCGCACAGGCGTGCATTAGCAACATCGGATACTGGGCTGGGTATCATTGAACGTCAAGTCAGCACCTCTGTTACGCTCTTTCGATAAAACATTTGAGGATGCTGAACCATGGCAAATGTGTGAGAATACTTCCAACTTACGATACATTGTGACCCTAGGTAACACTCAGGGTGCTTCAGTGGTCTCAAGTTGTGCTAAGATCGCCAATTTCTGCCTGTCTGATTCGGCCGAAGAGTACGTTAACGTGCTGCTGCCGTCTGGAACCAGAATGAGGGGCGTACCATCTTCCTTGGCCCATCGGCACTAACACTGCCACATTGCAACCAACGCACTAGGCAATTCTTCTGAATGACTTTCCAGTCTACTGCAAGCTTAAAATGTGACTACGTGAAATTCAGTTCATTCGTTGGCTGCACCCTGTTGCATTGACAATATGTGCAGTCCTACTTGTGTTGCAAAGGTCTTCAGTCCTAAGCAGCTGTTCATTCCATTCTATGCAAGTCTCTCTACATCTCTTGAATAACTACTACAACCCACTTACTGTCTTCAAGCCTTTCTCTCCCTTCACGGATTTAACCCTCACGCTTCCCTAGTTATGAAACTAACAATTATTTGAAGCCTCAGAAACCTTTCTGTTAATAAGCTATAAATTTCTTCTTTCTTCAGTTCGATCCAGCACCTTCTCATTAGTTACTCAATCCACAGATCTAATTTCCAGTTCTTTTCTGCAGCTTCACATTTCAAAAGCTTCTATTCTCTTCTTGTCTGAACTGTTAAATAAATGTCGTGTGACTAGGGCCTCCCGCCGGGTAGACCGTTCGCTGCGTACAAGTCTTTCGATTTGACGTCACTGCGGCGACTTGCGCGCCGATAGGGATGAAATGATGATGATTAGGACAACACAACCCCCAGTCCCTGAGCGCAGAAAATCTCCGACCCAGCCGGGAATCGAACCTGGGCCCTTAGGATTGACAGTCTGTCACGCTGACAACTTTTTTTTTGGTGTCGATATTGAGCGTTACGTTTTGTCCGGACGGACGTCACAAGACATCCCTTCAAGTTGAGCGTTGATTCCTTGACTCAGTTTTTTTTTTTTATTACAGAGAGCACGCATCCCTCTGACTGAACACGCTGAGCTACCGTGCCGGCATCACACAGATATCGGGGCGGACATCTGAACTGTTTATCGTCCATGATCACTATCGTACAAGCCTACACTACTGACAAATACGTTCAGAATATACTTCTTACCACTTAAAGTTATATTCGATATTAATAAATATCCTTCTTTCAGAGATCCTTTTCTTTGCTATTGCCAATCCTCTCTAATTCGGTCATGTTATTTAGCTGTGGAAATAGCAAAACTCAGCGGCTACCGTTAGTGCCTCATTTTCTAATCTAATTTTATCACAATCATCAGATTTAATTATTTCTACATTTTATTACCGTTGTTTTACCTTTGGGTCATTCATCTTATAAACCTCCAGGACACTGTCCATTCTTGCCAATACTCAGCCATCTCTGATAGAATTACAATGCCATCGACAAACATAAAGTTTTTATTTCTTCACTTCTGACGTAACTTCCTAATACTTAAATATATAATAGATGTTAACAAATTAGTCTTTTTTAGAAATGTTTTTCTTGCTATCCCCAATCTGCATTGCCAGTTTATCATTCTTTATCATAACTGAAATAACAAACCACTATTATAGTGAAACAAACATAATCGTTATGGTCTTAGCGGCTTCCTTCGTCACAAGTAGGCTCTTGAAGAGAGACGCAAAATTTTTCATGAAATTTGTTTTGTCTAAGGAAGTGGTATTAAGTGTGCCACCACGTGATGGCGGGAAGTAGACGCAGACTTGCAAGTAGATCAGGTGACGAGGTATCTTCTCTTGGCTAAGCATTGTCATTGAGTGACCTGAGACAAAGATAGCTGAAGTGGCACAGTGCGTATTGTTCTGGTATTGTGCTATCAGCACGTAGATCTCTAGCTGTAAACAAACGGGGTGATGCCGGAGAGGCTTACGTTCTATTAGGCAACACCGCTGGGTTCGTACGGTCCTATAATACGAGTTATTGCAGCTACGTCTACAGATATATTTCTCAAACCGGGTCTCCGAGGAGGAATGGTCAATATTCAGAGATATGACAGGAAGCATCATTCGAAGCAAACAAGCCTAGTAAATATGGGCTCTAAAATGCATAACTTAAGACCTTTGAGCAATTCATTACCTTCGTTACTGTGAAACAAATCTTTTTTACTGCAGCCTCTTTCCTTTCCATATTTTGCGAGAATGTAGTATGGACAAATGGAACTGACCACTTTGGGGCTTAACATCTGAGGTCATCAGTCCCCTAGAACTTAGAACTATTTAAACCTAACTAACCTAAGGACATCACACACATCCATGCCCCAGGCAGGATTCGAACCTGCGACCGTAGCGGCCGCGCGATTCCAGACCGTAGCGCCTAGAACCGCTCGGCCACACCGACCGGCGATGTATGGACCAAAGCAAGACAAAATTGTCTAGTAAACATGGACTCTAAACTGCATACCTTAAAAACTTTGAGCACTTGTTCAGCAGGAGACGTATGTAGCACAGTCGCGAAGATGGAACAAGTGCTCATAGGTCTTAAAGTACGCAATTTAGAGCCAATATCTATTGGACAGTTTTTCATGTTTTGATCCATACTAACACCTCTTAAAATATGGAAAGCAAAGATCTTCCAGTAGAAGAAACTTATTTCACAATGTGAAGACGAAGAAATGCTCATAGCTCTTAAGGTCCATTAGACTTTTTTGTTCCGAATGATCGTACCTCTCATGTCCCTGATTACTGACTATTTCTCCTGGGAGACCCTGTATAGTGCATGGCAGAGCACAACGTACCAACGTCTTCTTAGCGAGCAGGCCGCGGTGGTCTAGCGGTTCTGGCGCTGCAGTCCGGAACCGCGGGACTGCTACGGTCGCAGGTTCGAATCATGCCTCGGGCATGGGTGTGTGTGATGTCCTTAGGTTAGTTAGGTTTAAGTAGTTCTAAGTTCTAGGGGACTTATGACCTAAGATGTTGAGTCCCATAGTGCTCAGAGCCATTTGAACCATTTGAACTTCTTAGCGATTTCCTGTTGTATTCCACTCAGGTACTGAGCAAGTGGGAAATTTCTCTTTCCATGTCCAATCTGTGATATTTTTCTGACAATGTTAGATACGATGTGTAGTGGTGCAGTTTTACGAGCGCTTACTGAAAAGTGTCAACGGCCTTGCTGCAGTGGATACACCGGTTACCATCAGATCACCGAAATTAAGCGCTGTCGGGCGTGGCCGGCACTTGGATGGGTGACCATCCGGGCCGCTATGTGCTGTTACCTTTTTTCGGGGTGCACCCAGCCTCATGATGCCAACTGAGGAGCTACTCGACAGAATAGTAGCGGCTCCTGTCAAAGAAAACCATCGTAACGACCGGGAGAGCAATATCTGCTTAGAGACTTTAATTTATTTTTCGTGTCTATCAATTTTTTATGTACTTATTTATTTGGTCTGATCTGATTAGGGACAGCAGGGCCTCTCTTACATCGGACCAGGGTTTTACACATAGAGTACCTTTTTTACGATAATGATAGAAGCGAAGAAATGAATCAAAATTTGTGCGACGGCTTGACCCCGGGTCTCCTGTTTACTAAGCAGATGTATTAGTCATTACACCATCGTAGCAGTATAGGTAACACAGCTTCGCGGACTACCCTAGTCCAATGGCCTCCCTAACACAAACTTCAGCTCACACCTTCAGCCTATTTTCCCCTTTTTTACATCATAGATTCCTAAGAAATAACGGCTTTTATATGACAAATAGCATTAAAATGATCTGAATGTCTGAAGTGGCACTGTGAGTGAATAATACTATGAACTAATGAAGTTAAATCTGACAATATCTGTACTACTGCAGCTGCTGCTACAGGCCGGCCGCGGTGGCCGAGCGGTTCTAGGCGCTTCAGTTCGGAACCGTGCGACTACTACGGTCGCAGGTGTGAATCAGGCATGGATGTTTGTGATGTCCGTAGGTTAGTTAGTTTTAAGTAGCTCTAAGTTCTAGGGGAATGATGACCTCAGATGTTAAGTCCCATAGGCAGGACGTATTTAAATGTTGCGATATGAAACAGTGGAAAATAAATGGATCGATAACGTACAAAATAAATTGTCTAAATGAGCACTTATTGTCATTCGAATGTTGTTTTATTTCCTTGTGAACACTGTTGAAATTCTCGCTCTATAGCCATTCTTTTTTAGTGATTCGTTATTATCCAAATCACTGTCCAAAGAGCTGTCCTAAAAGAAATGAAAGAACAGCCGAATGACACAAGTGTAGTCATTTACATGTGTCTACATGACTGTTACTTCCAAAAACAGGAAAAATCATAAAAAATAAGGATTTTCTACAACAGTTAAAGAGGCAATACGTCGTTCGAACCACTATCAAATGAAGGAACAGGTTCATGGGGCACCATTTAAGACATACAGGTATAGGTAACCTGATGCTGGAATGAAAAGTAGGCAGGAAAATTGTAGGGTCGGGCAAATATTACAATATGTAGAGTACATTACAAAAAATGTTATGTGTAATTAATATGCAGAAATTGAAAGATTAGCACGAGATGGGAAGAGATAAGGACCTCACCACGCGAGGTATCTAAGGGATTTGACTTTAACAAATGATTACGGAAATGTCACCTCAGTTGAGTTGCCCTTCTGACCACACATTTTCAACATTGTAACAGCTGGACACTTGATGGTATAATGTTGAAATTCTTGCACACTGAATGTAAGTATTTTTAAGAACATGATCTGTATGGTAATGTGTGGTTGCAAGTCTGCGTAGAAGTGGTACTTATTGTATAATGTAGTTTCTAAAGTTCATCGATTACGATCGTTGCGTTCTAGATGCTGGCTAAATGGATAATATCCAGAGACAATAAATAAATAAAGCTTGTATACACACCCAGTGCAAAACTAACATAGGCATCTGTGAGAGCTCATATACAGTGCTGAGAAAACGACTTTATGATAAGGACAGAGAAGAGTAATGGATTTCGCATTGATAAAATTAAAAAAAAAAAAAAGAAAACATGGGTCAGAAACGCACCCTTTTGCAGCTACGGCGATAATACGACATAGTGGCAGTGCCGAGAACGTTAGTTTCAACTAGTCAGAGCCAGGCAAAATAAATTTTATCCATGACGGGTAACGTCAGAGGTGAATTTTGGTTGGTTCAAATGGCTCTGAGCACTATGGGACTTAACATCTATGGTCATTAGTCCCCTAGAACTTAGAACTACTTAAACCTAACTAACCTAAGGACATCACACAACACCCAGCCATCACGAGGCAGAGAAAATCCCTGACCCCGCCGGGAATCGAACCCGGGAACCCGGGCGTGGGAAGCGAGAACGCGAACACGAGATGCGGGCAGGTGAATTTTCAGTAATGTTTACTGGCTAAAGCTAGGCTATTAAATCAACTGCGCAAGAAGTGCAGTTGAGGATAACGACCACAACGTAACGCAGCTACAGTTTAGTTTGATAAAACCGCATTACTAGGCAGATTGGTAACCGGATAAACTTCTGCACGCTCTTCGCTTATTGGCTATCAATTTAAGACCCTAGCTCCACAGCAGTGCATTTTCAAGAGATGGTAGTTTGGAAAATTTTGGTCCAAATCCCCTGCCATGCTCCGACTTATCACACTGTTTTTCTTCAAACTATATACCTCTATTGTTTAGCACACCTGCTACCACGACAATGCTAAATATAGTAAAATGTAAACCACTAATCCACCACAAAAATTGTAATTTCATTCTTATAACATTTTTGGCTTATTGTATCCGTTTTGATATTTCTCCTACTTTATGAGTAACATTCAGAAGATTTTATGACATTTTATAATCTCTTCTTTTTATACTTACTCCATTCACAACTACATTTTTTTCTAATTTTGTTTGCAGGTGGCTGGACGTTTTGACATCGTCGCGGGGAGAAGCCAAGATAATATTTCCAGCATCGAAGGATTACATTGTTCTGGCAGGTAAGAAACTTTGCCGATTCTTTTTTCTCATTTGTCCGAAACGAAGAGAGAATATACAACTTTTGTGTGTAATGATTTATTCTTTTGGTGAACGTCGTTTCTTTAAAAGTGAGAAGCACGCTGGGATAGAGTTTCTCATATAAAAATGTTTATGCCAGTATGAACCCTTGATTTGATGCAGTCGTTCATAGCTACTGTATCTACTCAAGAAACACAAGTGCATTTCAAACTTATTGAACGTTCATGAGTTGTTGTACCAGGTGGCCTAACATATGTGGGAAACTGTTCCGGTTTGCGCATATCGGGGGACGTGCACTCCGTTCAAGTCCGTTTTGGAATACGACTTTTCCAGTTCTACATCGACATCTATATACACACATCAAAAAAAGTTTTGTATCATCTTGGTTCCGAGAGTTCCGGAACCTATACAGAAAATTGGAATAGAGATCAACATAAACATTATTTCCGCCCTTTTTATTGCTCATGAAAACCGCACATTCCATGTTGCACCAACATACAGCGAGACTATCAGAGGTGGTGGTCCAGATTGCTGTACACACCGGTACCTCTAATACCCAGTAGCATGTCCTCTTGCAGTGATGCATGCCTGTATTTGTGTCCACAAGTTCGTCAAGGCACTGTTGCTCTAGATTTTCCGAAGCCTCAACGGCGATTTGGAGTAGATACCTCAGAGTGGTCTGTGGGTCACGTCGTCCATAAACAGCCCTTTTCAATCTATCCCAGGAATGTTCGATAGGGTTCATGTCTGGAGAACATGCTGGCCACTCTATTCGAGCGATGTCGTTATTCTGAAGGAAGTCATTCACAAGATGCGCATGATGGGGGCGCGAATTGTCGTCCATGAAGACGAATGCCTCGCCAATATGCTGCCGATATGGTTGCACTATCGGGTGGAGGATGGCAAAATGGTTTAAATGGCTCTGAGCACTATGGGACTTAACATCTGAGGTCATCAGTCCCCTAGAACTTAGAACTACTTAAACCTAACTAACCTAGGAACATCACACACATCCATGCCCGAGACAGGATTCGAACCTGCGACCGATTCGGTTGCGCGGTTCCAGACTGAAGCGCCTAGAACCGCTCGGCCACTCTGGCCGGCTGGAGGTTGTCATTCACGTATTGTACAGCCGTTATGGCGCCTTCCGTGACCACCAGCGGCGGACGTTGGCCCCATATAATGCCACCCGAAAACAGCAGGGCACTCGCTGGACAGTGTGTCTAAGGAGTTCAGCGTGGCCCGGTTGCTTCTAAACACGTCTCCGACAATTGTCTGGTTTAAGGCATATGCGACACTCATCGGTGAAGAGAACGTGATGCCAATCCTGGGCGGTCCATTCGGCATGTTGTTGGGTCCATCTGTACCGCGCTGCATGGTGTCGTTGTTGCAAAGATGGACCTCGCCATGGACGTCGGGAGTGATGTTGTGCATCATGCAGTGTATTGAGAACAGTTCGAATCGTAACACGACGTTCCGTGGCTGCACGAAAAGTATTATTCAACATTGTGGCGTCGTTGCCGGGGTTTCTTCGAGCCATAATCCGTAGGTAGCGGCCATCCACTGCAGTAGTAGCCCTTGGGTGGCCCGAGCGAAGCATGTCATCGACAGTTCCTGTGTATTTATTTATTTACTTATTGTTCCGTGGGACCACATTTAGGAGAAGTCTCCATGGTCATGGAACGAGTCAATACATGAAATTATAACACGATTGTAGAAACAGAATGAAATGAAATATAAGAAACATATTCAGGCGACAAGTCGTTAGTTTAAATAAAGAAAATCAAGAATGTAACACTGGAATTTGCTTAATTTTTTAGCTCTTCCAGGAGCTCCTCGACAGAATAGAAGGAGTGAGCCATGAGGAAACTCTTCAGTTTAGACTTAAAAGTGTTTGGGCTACTGCTAAGGTTTTTGAATTCTTGTGGTAGCTTATTGAAAATGGATGCAGCAGAATACTGCACTCCTTTCTGCACAAGAGTCAAGGAAGTGCATTCCACATGCAGATTTGATTTCTGCCTAGTATTAACTGAGTGAAAGCTGCTAACTCTTGGGAATAAGCTAATATTGCTAACAACAAACGACATTAAAGAAAATACATACTGTGAGGGCAATGTCAAAATTCCCAGACTATTGAATAGGGGTCGACAAGAGGTTTTCGAACTTACACCATACATAGCTCGAACAGCCCGTTTTTGAGCCAAAAATACCCTTTTTGAATCAGAAAAATTACCCCAAAAAATAATACCATATGACATAAGCGTATGAAAATATGCGAAGTATACTACTTTTCGTGTTGAAATGTCACTTATTTCAGATACTGTTCTAATGGTAAATAAAGCGGCATTTAGTTTCTGAACAAGATCCTGAACATGGGCTTTCCACAACAACTATCTATCCATACGCCTAGGAACTTGAACTGTTCCATCTCGCTTATAACATGCTCATTCTGTCTGATTAAAATGTCAGTTCTTGTTGAATTGTGAGTTAGAAACTGTAAAAACTGAGTCTTACTGTGATTTAGCATCAAATTATTTTCCACAAGCCACGAACTTATATCATGAACTACATTATTTGATAATGTTTCAATATTACACACAAGATCCTTCACTACCAAGGTGGTGTCATCAGCAAACAGAAATATTTTTGAATCACCTGTAATACTAGAAGGCATATCATTTATATAAATAAGAAACAGCAGTGGCCCCAGCACCGACCCTTGGGGAACGCCCCATTTAAGAGTGCCCCATTGGGACTGAACATCATTACCACTCTCAATATTGCGGAGGATTACCTTCTGCTTTCTGTTCTTAAAGTAGGAGACGAACCAATTGTAAGCTACTCCCCTTACTCCGTAATGTTCCAACTTCTGCAGTAATATTTTGTGGTCAACACAGTCAAAAGCCTTCGTTAAATCAAAGAAAACACCTAACGTTCGCAACCTTTTATTTAATCCGTCCAAAACCTCACAGAGGAAAGAGACTATAGCATTTTCAGTTGTTAAGCCATTTCTAAAACCAAACTGTACATTTGACAGCAAATTATGTGAATTTAAATGCTGCAGTAACCTTGTATATACAACCTTCTCGATAACTTTAGCAAATACCGATGGCATAGAAATAGGTCTATAATTGTCAACATTATCCCTGTCTCCCTTTTTATAAAGTGGCTTCACTACCGAGTACTTTAATCGGTCAGGAAACCGACCACTCCTAAAGGAAAAGTTACAGATATGGCTAAGTACTGAGCTAACATAGGTGGAACAATACTTCAGTATTCTGCTAGATACCCCGTCATATCCATGAGAGTTCTTGGTCTTTAGTGATTTAATTATTAACTCAATCTCCCTCTTGTCAGTATCATGGAGGAGCATTTCAGGTAACAGTCTCGGAACACTTTTTTCTAAGAGCGCTATATGATTCCCTGTTGGGACTAGGTTTCTATTTAGTTCACCTGCTATATTCAGAAAGTGATTATTAAGTACTGTACATATATGCGACTTATCAGTAACACGGACATCCCCACTACGCACTGATTCTATATTCTCGACCTGTCTCTGCAGACCAGCCACTTCCTTTACGACTGACCATATGGTTTTAATTTTATCCTGAAACTTAGCTATTCTATCTGCATACCACATACTTTTTGCCTTCCTAATAACTTTTTTAAGCACCTTACAATACTGTTTGTAATGGGCTGCTGTATTTAGATTGTGACTGTTTCTAACGTTTTGATATAATTGCCACTTTGTTCTACAAGATATTCTTATCCCTTTAGTCAGCCACCCAGGCTGCCTGTTTGTGCTAGTACCCTGTTTTCAACGTTCTAACGGAAAGCAACTTTCAAAGAGCACGAGAAAAGTCTTGAGGAAAGCATTATATTTATCGTCTACTGTATCAGCACTATAAACATCTTGCCACTCTTGTTCCTTGATAAGGTTTACAAAAGTCTGTACAGCAACTGGATCAGCTTTCCTAAAAAGTTGGTAACTATATTTAACATGTGTTGCAGCACAAAAATCTTTTAGACTTAAAATTTGTGCATCATGATCTGAAAGGCCATTCACCTTTTTGCTAACAGAATGCCCTTCTAATAATGACGAATGAACAAAAATATTGTCTATGGTTGTTCTACTGTTCCCTTGCACTCTCGTTGGAAAGAATACGGTTTGCATAAGATTATATGAATTAAGGAGGTCTACCAGCATCCTTCTCCTTGCACAATCACTTATACAATTAATATTGAA
Source organism: Schistocerca nitens (assembly GCF_023898315.1). Taxonomy (NCBI): domain Eukaryota; kingdom Metazoa; phylum Arthropoda; class Insecta; order Orthoptera; family Acrididae; genus Schistocerca; species Schistocerca nitens. The sequence goes on along the minus strand of NC_064615.1, from coordinate 215,429,727 downwards.
GTCACCACATATAACTAACTTTTTGTATTTCCCATAAAGTGAACCAAGAACCTCCTCTAGCTTTAGCAAAAATGTTGTGAAATCTGAGTCTGGGGATCTATAAATAACAACAGTAAGAAGTTTAGCTCCACTAAATTTAACCACACCTGCACAACATTCAAACACCTTTTCAGTGCAGTACTTTGAAACATCAATTGACTCAAATGGGATACCGTTTTTCACATACATGGCTACTCCCCCACACCGCAAAGAGCTCCTAGAAAAGCTGCCAGCCAACCTATATCCTGGTAAATGAAGCCTCTGAATTATCTCCTTATTTAAGAAGTGTTCAGATATACCAATAATTTCAGAGTCAACATCTATAAGCAGTTCACTAACTTTATCTCTAATACCCTGTATATTTTGATGAAATATACTAATTCCCTCATTAATCGGATACCCAAGCTTTGTAGAAAGTGGTTTCTTTGTTAGAGAGACTTCCCTTAAGCAGGAATACCTATCAGCTGACTTCAATCTAAAAAAGGGACAGCTCTAACACCCACAACTACCGGAATTTTCCCATGAGTGATCCCACCACCCCCACCTATGCTGTCACCTATAAGTTTTGCCAACCTCCCCTTCCCATACCTGTTGAGGTGTAGGCCATGTCTAGTGAAACCCGTCCTGCCGATAGACTCCACCGACACCACTGAAATGTGACTCATGCCTTCTGTCATCAGCGCACCCCCAAGTCTCATGTTATTACGCCTGACGGTTGTATTAAGATGAGGCCGATCGTGACGCTGAAACAGTTCCACGAAATGCACATTCGTGTTGCCAGTCTGAGTGGCTATCTTTTCCAGGTCACCATCTATGTCATACTCCCCATCCCTATCAATACTATTACCAGCCCCACCCACAATCACTACCTGATCCTCTTTAGTAAAATCCCTACATAACCCCCCCCCCCCCCCCTATGTTAAAAGTCACCTGAGCCAATCCTGCATTAGGCTTCACAATGCTGGTGACCTGGTACTCACTCCCCAAAACTTCCTGCAGCTGCTGGCCTACACCTCTACCATGAGAACTACCTAACAGCAGAACCTTCTTCTTTCTCTTAGACATTGCAACTGTCCTAGCCACCGTAACTGCTGAGGTCTGCTGCATACTTCCTACACCTACAGCTACTAGAGATTCCTCTCCACTAGACTCTGACAGTTGGTCATATCTATTACAAACACCAATAGTAAAACTATCTGAAAATCTCCTTCTCCTAGCAGACCTCTTGCCAACAGCCAGCTCCCATTCCCCAACCACCTTCTCGCTCCTCATCCTATCTAGCTCCTCCTGAGCGTTTTTCAACTGCACCTGAAGGGCACAGATCTTACGCTCCTGCTCCTCTATCAACTTACTCTTGCTACATAACCTGCAGTTCCAGGAGAGGATCTCACCAGAATGCCCACTGGCTTCCCCACTGCATTCCCCCCAGTGAAAATACTTCGAACAAGTCTCACACCACAATCCACTGCTCACGAACCTACGGCAAAGCCCACACGTCTCACTCATGGTAAAATTTTACAATTATTGAAACAAGAAAACAACTTTATCTAAGTTCCGCTACTACAATAAGAAGATGTTAAAAACTGACTACAATAATCACAAACTTGCTCTACAAGGGAAGTAACTACTATTATTGACAGTATTAATCAACAACAAATGAGAATATAACAAAATACTAACACAGAAAGAAAATCAAACGTCTAATGACAGTAACGAAACTGAAAGTAGTGCGCAAAAATTTCTTCTGAAGTTATTTCACCGGAAAACACCAAGAACACCGGTTGAAGACTACTAAAGTTCCTAAATAAACTACTATACACAAACAATTAATTAGTACTTAGCTTTCGACGCGCCGCTACAGCTGCAACTGGTCAGCGCGGAATGTAAACACGGGTAAGAGGTTAAGTTGCTCGATACGAAACACTCACAAATATCAGGCCACAACAAAAGAAATGCAGAGGTGAATGAAGAAACCACTAATAAGTCACTTATATAGTAAATATTATCACAAAAACAGTTAAAATATATATCTGAAACCTAAAAATAGATGAAAACTTAGAGAGCGATCTCACACGCAGTCACGCGCTTATGACGTCACACCAAAGATCTCCTCCATATCGGAACGACATCGCTTTGGTTCACATCCCTGCACACTTCTCTTGTTGAGAGCCCTTCCTGGCACAAAGTAATAATGCGAACGCGATCAAACCGCGATATTGACCCTCTAAGCATGGTTGAACTACAGACAACACGAGCCGTGTACCTCCTTCCTGGTGGAATGACTGGAACTGATCAGCTGTCGGACCCCCTCCGTCTAATAGGCGCTGCTCATGCATGGTTGTTTACATCTTTGGGCGGGTTCAGTGACATCTCTGAACAGACAGAGACTGTGTCTGTGATACAATATCCACAGTCTACGTCTATCTTCAGGAGTTCTGGGATCCGGGGTGATGCAAAACTTTTCTTGATGTGTGTATGCACTCCACATGCCACCATACGGTGCCTGGCGGACGGTATCTTTTACCATTAATTTTCAGTCGTTTTTCTATTCCACCCGCAAAGGAGCAAGGAAAACACGACCGTTTGTATGCTTCCGTACGAGCCTTGATTTATCTATTTCTGCAGTCGTTAAGTGAGATGTACGTTGGCGCCACCCTTGTACAGAACAGTCCAGCCAAAGGGTAGATAGAGTAGAACTAATTTGTAGACGTCCAAACTCAGATGACTTAATCTCGTGTGACTTCTGTATCCGGAGTTATGCCGTGTGGATAGTTTAAGCTAAACCTGAGATGTGCTATCGATCCCCATGGGAGTTGTAAAAGCAAGTTTTATTTATTAGATTTTCACGATGATGGTCCCATTGAACCAGTAAGAAGAGAACGAACGCTGTCCCCCCTCCAAAAAACAGTAATGTAGACACTAAATACTCCTTACTGTATTACTACTGATTACATCCAACCTCCAGGACATCAACTGCCAACATCATTACCCATCTATACACTTTCATGTCTATATGATTAGTAATCCGGTTGCACATTTAAAAAATCAGTCACATAAGACAACGATTTTCAGTACGCTTAAGTCCACCACGAGTTCGATAACAACAACACCGTAGCACAATTCAAAATTAGTGTTTACAAAACAGAACCAGCGTTGTAATAAAACAGTTTCAACCCTGGTTGTCGTATCTAATGTAGTGTATGTAATGCAGTATTTTAAACATAGCTGCGCAACAGCAACGGTTCCACGTAATAAGATTAAAAAACAGCCGACCAGTTGCAAAGGATAAAGTAATCTTTACCTAGGTTTCGATAGATTTAAATCTATCTTCTTCAGAAGGCGGCAGTATTACATTAACATGGAGTGATATGTCATTGTCGTATTTACAAACATCTGCATAACTCGATTAGTCCAAATAAAATATAGCCCTGAGAATAGGGTTTGTCAGACAAATAAAAATAAGTACATGGAAGTTGGAGAGCGCATAAGCGACTCCATGTACTTATTTTTATTTGTCTGACAAACCCTATTCTCAGGGCTATATTTTATTTGGACTAATCGAGTTATGCAGATGTTTGTAAATACGACAATGACATATTACTCCATGTTAATGTAATACTGCCGCCTTCTGAAGAAGATAGATTTAAATCTATCGAAACCTAGGTAAAGATTACTTTATCCTTCGCAACTGGTCGGCTGTTTTTTAATCTTAGTATGTAATGCACATACGACAGCCAGACCATTTATTTCTTGACTCGGGAACCTGAAGATGTTAAGGAAACGAAACCGATCGTAACACAATGAATGTGTAAAAATATAGCTGAGATGGTTTTCATTACTTAGTAACTTTAATATCAGCTGTGGGCTCAACATGATGAAGATTATTCTCATTTAATCAGTACAGTCACGCGCGCAGCGATACTGACTTAACAGGCTTGGCCACTGACGTAACATTCAATATAGCACGTCGCACGAACGAACAAACAAGCCGTTACAGATAGAGATGGGCAAAACTGTTCTTTTCAGAGATTGGATCAGAACTGTTCACTCCCTGAAATGAATTAGCTGTTTTTCATGACTCACCACTCATTTACAAAAGAAAATAAATGAAAGGCACATTGCCCTTTAAACTTGGTTTATTCCAGTACTATACCTGTATTTTGATCTTATTTGATCCTATTTTGAAGTAACATAGATAATGAGTAAGAATTTTGTATTGTTTATTGAAATTTCCACGATATGACAAAGTTTTTGATTATTGATTTATTTTGCACTAGCGTGGTTTTTTGGGTGATCGGAAAATGTTGTAACTTGAGATTTACATTAACAATATATTTGGCTATAATGTATTAAAATTTCATTAACCTCATACAAATACATTGCAAGCCATATATTTTTCCTTTCGAAGACGCCTAAAATCGCAAAATCCGTACCAGAATAAGAAAAAAAAATATAAATTTGACTGTAAAACGAAAGTGCTGCATATAGCCTTACGCAGAATAAAACAAGGAAAATATTGGTGTATCACATTTTGCGATACGTTTATCGGTTCGCTCGTAATTAAAGCGTAAATTCGAGTGTCCATAATAAAAATCCTATAGTAAGAGTAGTCATCAGGAACCTAATCTAATCAGTTTAAACAAATAAAAATAAAATAAAAACAATTGATGTATACATAACATAATAATGTAATATACATAGCGGTATTACTATGAAGAACAATATCCAGTGGGGACAAACTCCGATGCAGAGGCGCTGAGTCGAGCAGGTCGAGCCGCGAGCTGTATTTCTGCGTGAGCTGAGACCGCAGAGACCAGAGTGACACCAGAGTCGCTTTGCTCGACGCTCTGGCTAGAGTCGAGACGGTGGGGTGAGCGTTGAGCGGGCGAGTTCCGAGGATGGGGGGAGCTCACCCGCTCCGAGACAAATCGTCCGCTCCCTTGCGAGCAGGTTTTTGCAAGTAGTTCCTATGTTATCCGCTAGGTGGCTCTCTGTCCTGTTGCTGGCATCAACTGCCCAGAGGGCAGGACGTGCGACTGAAACGATCGTCGACAGAGTGCGATGCGAAGTTAAGCTGCGCCAGACACTGCACAGTGCACACGGCAGACGACGCACAGAGACGGCCCGGCATATGTGAAACACAAAATCCAATGGGGCACTGCACAATGCAGGCAGCCAAGGTAGAAGCAGGGCAGAGGCCGGCGCTGGCTGTGTTGTGTGGCGTGCACTGTGCTCTGACCAGCAGAGGCGCTGCTGATATGCTCCGTCTCTCTCTCTCTCTCTCTGCCTGGGAAACGTTTGGAGCTACCGTTCTTTTTTTCTGAATCACTGATTGTTCACTCCTTTGAAAGATTGAACTCTATGAATTAGTTCAAGAGCGGATCCCCCATCTCTAGTTACAGAACGCCCACAGATTTCCATAGTACACTGAATTACAACTTGCTGCAATTAACGCACCTTGTCACAATTGTATCTTACACTGTACCTCGAATTCATGGTCATCAGAATAACCCTCAGCGCTGCTTGTAATCTGCCGAAGCCTTCAATTAGTTGTTGTGCGCGTGACCCGAGAAGACAGCACCCGCTACCTCAAGTTGCTGCCCACCTTACGACCGACCGTACTGACCGCTGTCCGTCCGGTATCGCTCCACACCAGCTCCGTGAGGCCCCTTGGACTTGGCTGCTAGCAGACGAGCTTTGTTCGTGTCTCTCCAGGAACTGACCGCCCCAACGGCGACTCCTTGGACCAGCATCACCGACGCCCGAACAATCGTGGGCAGTGCGCCAGGCAACAACCTGGCACCGGCCCGCAACTTGTCAGTCAGAACCCGCAGCGGCCTCCGGCGCTGGCTCAAGTTGAAGTCGCCACTTCCTCTCGGCGCCGCAGACTCTTCCTGACTCCTCAACACCTCGAGGCCCATCCCGCCGTTCGGACAACCTCGGCGATCGCGCAGTGCCCGGCCCCTGGCGAGATGCAGCGGAACTGCCAGCTGCTTCCACCGCGGCACCTGCGCCCGCCGGCTTCGGGAAGATGTCGTTTCTCATCGTACTGCAGACTCACCACCGCCGTCCTTGCGCTCTCCCAGCTGCCCGACGCTCACAAGTCCCGCAGCAGTCGCGCTCTGTTGGCACCGGTGCCTCGTACCAAGAAACATAACCGCTGCCGCCGGAAAAGTAACCTTGCCGTTCCACACGTCACAAGCGCGACAGTTTCGAAACTAAAAAATCAACCATTAACTGGCCTTTGTTGGTATGAGCTTTTCTTTTTAATGTTCTGTAACTAAATAGTAAAAGCGGAACACTTAAGGTTTGTTGGTTAATTTTGGGGAAAGGACCAAACAGAAAGGTCCTCTGTCCCATCGGGTTATGGAAGGATGGGGAAAGAATTCGGCAGTGCTCTGTCAAAGGGACCATCCCGGCATTTGCCTGAAGCGATTTACAGAAACGCGGAAAACCTAAATCAGGATGTCCGGTCGCGGATTTGAACAGTCGTCCTCCCGAGTGCGAGTCCTGTATGTTAACCACTGCGCCACCTCGCTCGGTGAACCCTTAAGGTTAATTCATACTATATGTAAGTTTAGCGTGGAGAGAGGAAGAAAGGGAAGGAGAGGGAGGGAATCACAGCTGTCAGTTGCATCGAGACATCGGATCGGCATTTGAACCCCGGAGCCCCCTATGCAGCTGACAGCAATGATCCCCTGCCTTCCGTCTCCTTTCTTCCCCTCTCCACCTTCAATTTACAGATAATGTATAACGGCAATAGATTCTGCGCGGTGTCTGTTGTTTCGGACATATCCGAAAGAACAGACACCACGCGTTCATGCAATTCACGCTAGCCGTCACGTCACGTCAAAACATTCCACACTGCATTTCAAATTGCCAGCATTAACACAGGCCGTCAACGGATCATCAAGTCTCGTCACGTGGCGTCAAGGTTTCTAGGAAAGAAACTTTTCACTACTGTGCCTTCTGCTAAAATCGGAATTTAACCTATTTTCGACGCGCTCACTCATGTTGTGAAATGATAATTACATCAATACCCTAAGCTGTCGACGGGCGTTGATATACACTCCTGGAAATTGAAATAAGAACACCGTGAATTCATTGTCCCAGGAGGGGGAAACTTTATTGACACATTCCTGGGGTCAGATACATCACATGATCACACTGACAGAACCACAGGCACATAGACACAGGCAACAGAGCATGCACAATGTCGGCACTAGTACAGTGTATATCCACCTTTCGCAGCAATGCAGGCTGCTATTCTCCCATGGAGACGATCGTAGAGATGCTGGATGTAGTCCTGTGGAACGGCTTGCCATGCCATTTCCACCTGGCGCCTCAGTTGGACCAGCGTTCGTGCTGGACGTGCAGACCGCGTGAGACGACGCTTCATCCAGTCCCAAACATGCTCAATGGGGGACAGATCCGGAGATCTTGCTGGCCAGGGTAGTTGACTTACACCTTCTAGAGCACGTTGGGTGGCACGGGATACATGCGGACGTGCATCGTCCTGTTGGAACAGCAAGTTCCCTTGCCGGTCTAGGAATGGTAGAACGATGGGTTCGATGACGGTTTGGATGTACCGTGCACTATTCAGTGTCCCCTCGACGATCACCAGTGGTTTACAGCCAGTGTAGGAGATCGCTCCCCACACCATGATGCCGGGTGTTGGCCCTGTGTGCCTCGGTCGTATGCAGTCCTGATTGTGGCGCTCACCTGCACGGCGCCAAACACGCATACGACCATCATTGGCACCAAGGCAGAAGCGACTCTCATCGCTGAAGACGACACGTCTCCATTCGTCCCTCCATTCACGCCTGTCGCGACACCACTGGAGGCGGGCTGCACGATGTTGGGGCGTGAGCGGAAGACGGCCTAACGGTGTGCGGGACCGTAGCCCAGCTTCATGGAGACGGTTGCGAATGGTCCTCGCCGATACCCCAGGAGCAACAGTGTCCCTAATTTGCTGGGAAGTGGCGGTGCGGTCCCCTACGGCACTGCGTAGGATCCTACGGTCTTGGCGTGCATCCGTGCGTCGCTGCGGTCCGGTCCCAGGTCGACGGGCACGTGCACCTTCCGCCGACCACTGGCGACAACATCGATGTACTGTGGAGACCTCACGCCCCACGTGTTGAGCAATTCGGCGGTACGTCCACCCGGACTCCCGCATGCCCCCTATACGCCCTCGCTCAAAGTCCGTCAACTGCACATACGGTTCACGTCCACGCTGTCGCGGCATGCTACCAGTGTTAAAGACTGCGATGGAGCTCCGTATGCCACGGCAAACTGGCTGACACTGACGGCGGCGGTGCACAAATGCTGCGCAGCTAGCGCCATTCGACGGCCAACACCGCGGTTCCTGGTGTGTCCGCTGTGCCGTGCGTGTGATCATTGCTTGTACAGCCCTCTCGCAGTGTCCGGAGCAAGTATGGTGGGTCTGACACACCGGTGTCAATGTGTTCTTTTTTCCATTTCCAGGAGTGTACATCAACGGGGACAGTCGAAAATGTGTGCCCCGACAGGGACTAGAACTCGGGATCTCCTGCTTACATGGAAGACGCTCTATCCATCTGAACCACGAGCGTACAGAGGATAGTGCGACTGCAGGTATTTATCCCTTGCGCGCTCCCCGTGAGACGCACATTCCCAACTAAATACCCACACACTAAATTCATAATGCCCCTTCCCATTACACTCATTACTCGCCGCAAACAATCTTACCGAGTCCCGTAACGCTAGGCACAAATTGAGAAGCGTATAGCACGTGTGACGTGACACGAGACTACAGCGCGACACGCACGTGCCGCACGGGTCGCGCGGGTCCAGCGCATATTGCGACGCGTACACCGTTTACTTCGCACGCGCCGACTGGCGACGCTCTGCGCTGACAGAATCGAAGCGCGCGCAACCTCTTATCTTTCTCAAACGATTTTACAGAAACTATTCTCTGAAAATATATGATTTTTGCCTTACTTGTAGCGTTATATGTCAGCTTCGTGACGAAGTGCCCATCACCTCGCTAATGACCATTCTTATTGTGATGTACACATTTTAGTAAGATACTACGCAAAACTCAAAAAGTTTGCAACGGAAATTAGGGGTCGCTATGATTTTGCGTTTGGTGCGTATTACACCATATGTTGCTGCGTATGAAATTTAGCTAACATGCTTAATTTTTGTTAAGACTTGGGAGGAGGTCTCTATCTGCCTCCGACCTCTAGAAAATGGATCCCATGTAGCGCGCTCACTTCCGATCTCACGCCCGCAAGAATGAAATACTCGCAACATCTCTCGTATCTCCTAAACCGCTCGAGACATCGAAACGAAAGTTTGGCGAATGATAGCACACAAGGAGGAGAGTGTTTTGCCAATTATTAAACACACGTAACTTTGAAACTTCCTGGCAGATTAAAACTGTGTGCCGGACCGAGACGTTTGGAAGGTAGGAGACGAGGTACTGGCAGAAGTAAAGCAATGAGGACGGGGCGTGAGTCGTGCTTGCGTAGCTCAGGTGGTAGAGCACTTTCCCGCGAAAAGCAAAGGTCCCGAGTTCGAGTCTCGGTCCGCCACACAGTTATAATCTACCAGGAAGTTTCATATCAGCGCACACTCCGCTGCAGAGTGAAAATCTCATTCTGGACACGTAACTTTCTTATCTATGGCGATATATCACTACTTATACTTCTTTTTTTATTTATTTCACTCCAGTGATTGTAATTTTTTAAGAGTTATCGACAGCTAGCGAAACAAGAGATTCCTAGTATGAAAATAAACATGAAATTTCTTCTTTTATGTTACTGCAAACCGTTACTACGAGGTTTTTCGTAAGCTATTGAGCTCTGTGATTGCCAATTACTTGTTTAATGAGGCCCTCCGTTTCGGAATTCTGTCTCAATAGCTCCTGTGAGATGAGTTTGGCAAATTACATTGTGACAAAGGAAGTACAATTAAACCAGTCACCAAGAGAAATGTGGCCTTTACTCATAAATGGTGATGCTTCTAGGAATGAGAAAAGGTTAACAACTCACACAAAAACAGATTGGCAATTCTGTTGGAATTTTGGTGGAATCCCTGTAACCCATCGTATTTTTAACACTGAGCGACTGGAATGGAAACTTACCAAAGGATTTTATTCCTTCTCTTGATCTGAGCAGTATTAAAATTATGACGAGCGTTCCTTCAGGCGGAATGGTAGGCACATGCCAGATTCTGTTTACTCACCTAGGGCTTACCAAACTGACAATGCGTGATCGCGAATAAAATAGTTGTTATTGAGAAAAATAATTGATATGTCGCACAACACAATGGTGAGTGTATTGTCAGCAGCGAAGGATAATGCGCGCGACAGGAATGCACAAGCTAGCCATGTGTGCCTTGTGAGATGGAGTTCGAAAAACATTGTCATGAAAGTAGATCTGCCTTTGTCAGCAGCACATTTCAACAAATTAAATATATCTAATCATAACACTTTTTAGGATATTCCTACTTTCGTAATAATACCGACCATTTTCTTCATTTGTGTAGACTGTTGTTGTATAATTAGTTTATTAATGCTGATAATGCACATGCAACAATTGAAATGCTTTTTCTCATCACGGCGAACCAATTAAAACATTGTTATTTGTGACTGCTTTTCGACTATTTCTAGCTTGCAGTGGAAATATGTTGCTCACATGCATGTGGTACAGTGTGTCGTATTACATTATTACATCCATATCAGAATAATCACAGTGAAACTTCTATACTTCAGATTTTGGACGCTTTTTACCAGATGCACTGTGGAGATTATCCATTTCTAAATTTTTGTAACAGATCGTACAGATACGCTAGCTTACTAGGCAGCGAGAAGATAACCTTGCTTTTCTTTCCTGCCTTGATTCTTAATCACATGATTTTATAATATTCCTTGCTTCCTTATTCACTACCCTCTGTCCCTTCTTGCGATCTGAAAACATCGGGGCGGGGGGGGGGGGAGGGGGGGGGGCATATGGTGCAATTCCAGTGGCCAATGGCTCATCAGTTACTGAAGTATACATCTATCTTGACAGAAGAAAAACAAAACAAAACAAAACTATGCACATATAAGTAACAGGAAAGTATAACGTGCTAACGAGGAAAGCTGGAGCGTTTAAATGGCGAAAAACGAAATACTACCCAAAGACAATAAAATTCAGTACACAGTAAGGCAAAATTTATCGTATGGGCAATATTACCACTGCTCATATGCGCCGTTCCGATGTGAGCATATGGCCGTGCTACTTTTCCGCTCCCCGCCTCAAATTTCCCACGCTGCTAGCAAGGCTAGCCCGACGCGCGGCGCGAGAACCTGTGCCTCAACCACAACGCCGCGCGACCTGGCGCAGGCGCGTGTCGCGTCCCAGTCGCGTCGCGTCGCAATTTGCGCGGTCCCATTTGAACCTGAGATGTTACAAAAACACGCGCTGCGCTGCGTCGCGCCACACGCGCTATACTCGTCTCAATTTGCGCCTAGCCTAAGAGTTCGGGCAATGCATGTGCATCCAGCACAGAAGAAGAAGGTCAATGGGCGGCTAGCCTTAACTATATGGAGATGGTAACTGTTCTTTCGGACACGCCCGAAAGAACAGATACCATCTTCATACACTCATGTTGTGGTGTGGTTTTGTGTCTTCTTAACCTTTATTTTAATGTTGTGTTTCGTTTTCTTGGCAAACTGCTAATGTCCCGTGAAGACTTGAATATTTTTTCCATTTTGTGTTCTTCCACAAGCGAGGACAGATATCTGAGAGCAAAACATGTTTAGGTTTTACAGTAGCCGCGCGGGATTAGCCGAGCTGTCTAAGGCGCTGCAATCATGGACTGTGCGGCTGATCCCGGCGTTCGAGTCCTCCCTCGGGCATGGGTGTGTGTGTTTGTCCTTAGGATAATTTAGGTTAAGTAGTGTGTAAGCTTAGGGACTGATGACCTTAGCAGTTAAGTCCCATAAGATTTCACACACATTTGAACATTTGTTTTACAGCAACAGAGCGGAGCTGACACCCATTCTGTATATAAACAAAAACGTAAGTTGATGAAGCAGTTTAAAAAAAAATGGTTCAAATGGCTCTGAGCACTATGGGACTCAACTGCTGTGGCCATAAGTCCCCTAGAACTTAGAACTACTTAAACCTAACTAATCTAAGGACAGCACACAACACCCAGCCATCACGAGGCAGAGAAAATTCCTGACCCCGCCGGGAATCGAACCCGGGAACCCGGGCGTGGGAAGCGAGAACGCTACCGCACGACCACGAGATGCGGGCGAAGCAGTTTTAATTAAATAATATTTTAAGTGGACGGGCTCTAACGAAGGAGAAGAATACAGTTGTTCATGAATTTATTAATTTCGTAAGAAACAAAACACAATGGATAACGTGAAATGTATTCGCAGTTGCGAATATGGACAACCAGCAGCTGTGTAATGGAATGATGACTATGAAAATTAGTGCCGAACCTGGATTCGAACACGGATTTCTCGCTTATCGCCAGCGGTCGCCTTACCATTTTTTTTTCAGTTTTGTTCGTTATTGTTCGTTACATGTGGTCGTGGCGGACGTCAAATGACACCCGTTGAAGTGCATCATTGATACCTTCACTCAGTTTCTTTGTTACAGAGAACAGACAGCTCTCTGACCGAACACGCAGAGCTGCCGTGCTGGCAAAACGGTATCCATAGCACGAACTGCAAAGCTACCATTTGGCTGTCCGAGCACGACTCAGGGCTACACCTAAACTTGCATATCTTATCAACCATATCTCTACGACCTGTTCTCTTACATCCATTATGCACTCTATCTTCCCCCGTAAAGGCGACGCATTTCACTTGAAAGTCGCTTGCCCGGTAAAAAATGTAAATGTCGTGTGACTAGGGCCGCCCGACGGGTAGACCGTTCGCCGGGTGCAAGTCTTCCGATTTGACGCCACTTCGGCGACTTGCGCGTCGATGGGGATGAAATGATGATGATGAGGACAACACAACACCCAGTCCCTGAGCGGATAAAATCTCCGACCAAGCCGGGAATCGAACCCGGCCCTTAAGATTGACATTCTGTCGCGCTGATTACTTTTTTCCTTTTTTCTTTTCTTTATTTTGTTCGGTGTTGTTCGTCGCGTTTGGTCTGAGCGGACGTCACATAACAGCCGTCCAAGTTGATCGTTGATTCCCTTACTCAGTTTTTTTATTGCAGAGGGCCACCGCCACTCTCACCGAACACGGAGAGCTACCGTGCCGGCACTACTCAGCTACCGGGCGCGGAAGCTTGCCCGGTGTCAGCTGATAAATACGATATTGTAGTGCCTGTGTTATTCCCAGTCACGATGCAATATTCCTTCGGACATGCATGCATGCGTGTACGAAGGAGCATTGCGTAGTTATTCGGAATAACGCAGGCACTCCAAGACTGCATAATGAATAAAGTAAACAGAGCCTGTTTATTCCATTGTAAATATTGTTTTACATATGTATGTATGTATTTTGGTAGCATATAAATGTCGATATTCTGAAATATTGCTTCGCTTCTCAGCATTTACCACATAAAATTGATCAAGAACGTATGTCATGAAGTTTCCTTTGGTCGTTAATAAACTTCAACGTCACTTTCGCCGTTCGGTACTGGGTTAAGGGAATTGACGTAACGTGATGTGACGGACAATGTGAATTGGCCTTTATAGGACTACTTCATTGTCCGTCTGTCTGTCGGTCTCTTAGCACCGTTTTCTAAGGACAGGTGGATATATGAAGTTCAAATTTGTGTCAAATACTAAGATCTACGCTCCCTTGGTGGTGTAACACGTTTAAGCTAAGTCAATGCAGTCAAAAGATATATTATTTCTCTCACACATTTTGATACTCGCAAACTCATTCCTCGGAACCTGTGGATGAACTGTCTATATACCTAATAAGTTTGTAGAGAACCCTTACAGCGCGGGTCCTACTCACACTTCCCCGGTTTTTCTTTTTTTTTTCATACTTCCGTTTCCTAGGTGTTATCGACTATTTTCGATACGCCGTCTCTGTGACGTATACACGTTACCGCCGTTGTGGTACAATCGGAAGTAGACTCTATTATTAATTTTACTGTGACTTGTTCAGTAAAGATGCCCGTGTAGATTTCCGTGACATGACGTTGGACACGGGTGCGCTTGTTCATATTGACAAAAAACTCATACCATGGCAGAGGGAGGAGAGATGAAATGTACAACATCTTTCATAACATCAGTTACCCTGAGGGAAATATATTCTGAAATGCTACTTGTTTGCAAATCGCAAGAACAAACATATTAAAAATATTCATTATTCAGTATTGTATACTTTGTAAACTCCAGAGTTTCTAGACTATAGTTCCATCATCTGTATCAGTAGGTATCGTTGTCGTGTCAGTAGAGTAAACTACTTTCAAATTCGCTGATGAGCTGTTCGTGACCGCGTTCAGATCCGGTCCTGACTACACCCTTTTGAAGTTCTGCAATTACGTGTATACTCTCAAGTGATCATTCACTATCTGCTGCAGGGTCTCTTCTACTACCGTCAGTGAATCCCTTTCCTATTCCAATCACAAATGGAGCGAGGGGAGAACGTTCGTCTGTACAATGATGAACCAAATCATCATGTCCGTCTTTGCAACGAAATACATCACTGATTCTGCGTATCACAGATCCGACATTTTGTTGGTGGTTTTCTAGAGGTATGTGGCGTTAGATGTCTAACAAGGGAACCTCCCCATCGCACCCCCCTCAGATTTAGTTATAAGTTGGCACAGTGGATAGGACTTAAAACACAGATCAATCGAGTAAACAGGAAGAAGTTCTGTGGTATAATGAAAAAAATAAGCAAAATATACAAACTGAGTACTCCATGCGTAAGATAGGCAACATCAAGGAGAATGTGAACTCAAGAGCGCCGTGGTCCCGTGGTTAGCGTGAGCAGCTGCGGAATGAGAGGTCCTCGGTTCAAGTCTTACCTCGAGTAAAAAGTTTAGTTTTTTTATTTTCAGACAATTATCAAAGATCAGGCAATCACACATAATCAACTTCGCTCTCCAAAATTCCAGGACATGTTCAGATTTGCTTGGACATATGCAGGATTTGACAGTCTACGCGCGGAAAAATTTGAAAACGTTAAAAACATATGTTTTGACAGAGCACAGGGAAAACTGTGTGACTGTGAAACTGTTGCATTCATTTGTTGCAGTTTATGTGACAAACTCTTATGTTTTCATCACTTTTTTGGGAGTGATTATCACATCCACAAGAAAACCTAAATCGGGCAAGGTACAAGAATCTTTTTACCCATTCGCCAAGTGTACAAGTTAGGTGGGTCGACAACATACTCCTGTCATGTGACGCACATGCCGTCACCAGTGTCGTATAGAATATATCAGACGTGTTTTCCTGTGGAGGAATCGGTTGACCTATGACCTTGCGATCAAATGTTTTGGTTCCCTTGGAGAGGCACGTCCTGTCGTCTACTAATCGCACGGTTTTGCGGTGCGGTCGCAAAACACAGACACTAAACTTATTACAGTGAACAGAGACGTCAATGGACAGATCATAACTTTGCGAAAATAAAGAAAGTAAACTTTTCACTCAAGGGAGGACTTGAACCAAGGACCTCTCGTTCCGCAGCTGCTCGAGTTAACCACGGGACCACGGCGCTCCTGAGCTGATACTGTCCTCATGTTGCCTATCTTGCACATGGACCACATGGACCACTCAGTTGTATATTTTGCTTATTTTTTTTTATAGTTCCACAAAACTTCTTCCTGTTTTCACAATTGATCTGTGTTCAGTTTTTCAAGGCCAATCCACTGTGCCAACTTATAACTAAATCTGAGGGGGGTGCGATGGGGAGGTTCCCTTGTAAGCAGACGTCATGTAATTTGCGTAAATAACTGACCGCTGATTTGCGTACGCGGTTGATAGCGCCCGATAACGACCCAGACGGGTTCTATAGGATTACATTTGGTCGCCGAGACATCAACATCAATTCACTATAATGCTTCTAAACCACTGAAGCATGTTTCTGGCTCCGAGAAACGGACAGTTACACAGCTGAAAGATAACATCGCCGTCGGGGAAGCTGTCAGCGTGTGTCTGATTACTACTACAAGTGCCATGCAAGAGCAGGATAATGTCTCCCATAGCATAATACTGCTCCGACTGGCCGTTCACCTCGATGACGGCGTTTGTGGAAACGGCCATCGACCTGGTGTAGCAAAAATGTGATTCGTCCAAAAAGCCAACACGACGGTCGAATCCCGATGGTCCCGTGCCCACTGCAATCATAATTGACAATGTCGTTGGGTCAACATGTGAACACGTAGGGACGGTCTGCCGCGCAGCTCCATGTTCAACAATGCACGATGAACGGTGTGCTCCGAAACACTTGTGCGTGCACCAGCGTTGTGCTCTTTCTTCAGAGACAGGCAAGCCTCTGAACCGGACGTTCTGTGAAGAGTCGTGGACGTCCAACCATTTAGCGCCTAGTGGAGGTTTCACTGTCCTACTTCTCTCCGTAGATGCTCACGACAGCAGCACGTGAACATTCGACCAGCTTCATCGTTTTCGAGATACTCGTTCACAGGCTCTGCGTAGTAATAATCTACGCTTTGTCAAAGTCATTTACCTCAATGGATTGCCACATTTGGAGTCCATGTCTTCGCTATGGTGATCCCCGTCCGAGTCTGCTCCACTTACATATTTTCAACGCGTCATCTGCCGTCAACGCCACCAGATGGCATCCAATTTCGCGGTGGGTAGTGATCATAAATTTTTGGCTTATCAGTGTATGCTTCCGTACGAGCCCTGGTTTATCTGTCGGTCGATATATTGGTTACATGTACATTGGTGGAAGCTTTGGTCCTCTCAACTTCAATAGTGTTTCGCGAAAAGAACGGTCTACCCTCCAAGGGATTCACAGTTTCAAAATACTCGCGTGTTGATAAAACCTACCGTTAACAAATATAGCAGCGTGCCTTTGAATTGCTACCTTTAATCCGACGTGGTGGGGATAACAAATAGTCGAGCGTTTTCTGTACGCAGTCTGCTTTATAGACGAGCCACACTTCTTGCTCCATTAAAGCGTCAAGATTTCAAAATTCCTTTTCAACATTTTCAAGTCGCCCACATCCTTTAGCTCTCCTGCATTTACTTCTTTTATACAAAATTGTGCCCGTCTGTCGACAAAAGATTATTGATATTTCTTACCGATATTTTTTGTTTGGCTTTGTTCCAGATTAATTTCAATGAATTTTCGTGATGTCTCCATTTCACTTGTACAACGAAGTATGAAGTAGACGCTCTACAACGCACACGAAAACCAGCCATGCTACTGCTGTTAATAATGACTGGCGTATTATTGTAGTTTGTACAGACAGTGACTATAGCTCGTAGAAGGGCACGTATATCCGCGCTCCCACAACTGAACTGAGCTATGGACATGTTAAAGTCGTTTTAACAACAAGTGCACGTTGTAGCTTTCTGGATCTATATGACTCGCTACTAAACACACTGACGACGGTAGCTGAAATCTAGCTAGATCTGCAATAAAATACAGATTTGTATGTGACTGATTGCTGTGTTCATCCCTGATTATAAAATGTTTACAGTCGCTGAGCACAACGGTTCCCAATGGAATCCACCCTAATGTAAAAGATTTTCGTTCGAGCTTACGAGAGAATGTATTTAAATTATTTTGTTAACCTTAAGACAGTTTCACTTATGTCTGCGCGAAAGAAAATTGAACCAGAAACCTTTTGTTTATCTTAATGTTCAAAAAGAATATCAACTATGAAAAACAAACCCCAACAGAAAAGCAAGAAAGCATATAACAGCCAGCTGAAATTGGATTTGCAACAAATCCGAAGCCGGTAATGGTATGATTTAATAAACATTTGAACCATACATGGGGCTGGTTTAAAGCACTCCGTATTCAGGCCACGAGTGGCCTACCGGGACCATCCGACCGCCGTGTCATCCTCAGTGGAGGATGCGGATAGGAGGCTCTGAGCACTATGGGACTCAACATCCATGGTCATCAGTCCCCTAGACCTTAGAACTACTTAAACCTAACTAACCTAAGGACATCACACAACACCCAGTCATCACGAGGCTGAGAAAATCCCTGACCCCGCCGGGAATCGAACCCGGGAACCCGGGCGTGGGAAGCGAGAACGCTACCGCACGACCACGAGCTGCGGACTGCGGATAGGAGGGGCGTGGGGTCAGCGCACCGCTCTCCCGGTCGTTATGATGGTATTCTTGACCGAAGCCGCTACTATTCGGTCGAGTAGCTCCTCAATTGGCATCACGAGGCTGATTGCACCCCGAAAAATGGCAACAGCGCATGGCGGCCTCGATGGTCACCCGTCCAAGTGCCGACAGCCGTTGCCACATAGGGATTGCTACTACACTCCTGGAAATGGAAAAAAGAACACATTGACACCGGTGTGTCAGACCCACCATACTTGCTCCGGACACTGCGAGAGGGCTGTACAAGCAATGATCACACGCACGGCACAGCGGACACACCAGGAACCGCGGTGTTGGCCGTCGAATGGCGCTAGCTGCGCAGCATTTGTGCACCGCCGCCGTCAGTGTCAGCCAGTTTGCCGTGGCATACGGAGCTCCATCGCAGTCTTTAACACTGGTAGCATGCCGCGACAGCGTGGACGTGAACCGTATGTGCAGTTGACGGACTTTGAGCGAGGGCGTATAGTGGGCATGTGGGAGGCCGGGTGGACGTACCGCCGAATTGCTCAACACGTGGGGCGTGAGGTCTCCACAGTACATCGATGTTGTCGCCAGTGGTCGGCGGAAGGTGCACGTGCCCGTCGACCTGGGACCGGACCGCAGCGACGCACGGATGCACGCCAAGACCGTAGGATCCTACGCAGTGCCGTAGGGGACCGCACCGCCACTTCCCAGCAAATTAGGGACACTGTTGCTCCTGGGGTATCGGCGAGGACCATTCGCAACCGTCTCCATGAAGCTGGGCTACGGTCCCGCACACCGTTAGGCCGTCTTCCGCTCACGCCCCAACATCGTGCAGCCCGCCTCCAGTGGTGTCGCGACAGGCGTGAATGGAGGGACGAATGGAGACGTGTCGTCTTCAGCGATGAGAGTCGCTTCTGCCTTGGTGCCAATGATGGTCGTATGCGTGTTTGGCGCCGCGCAGGTGGGCGCCACAATCAGGACTGCATCCGACCGAGGCACACAGGGCCAACATCCGGCATCATGGTGTGGGGAGCGATCTCCTACACTGGCCGTACACCACAGGTGATCGTCGAGGGGACACTGAATAGTGCACGGTACATCCAAACCGTCATCGAACCCATCGTTCTACCATTCCTAGACCGGCAAGGGAACTTGCTGTTCCAACAGGGCAATGCACGTCCGCATGTATCCCGTGCCACCCAACGTGCTCTAGAAGGTGTAAGTCAACTACCCTGGCCAGCAAGATCTCCGGATCTGTCCCCCATTGAGCATGTTTGGGACTGGATGAAGCGTCGTCTCACGCGGTCTGCACGTCCAGCACGAACGCTGGTCCAACTGAGGCGCCAGGTGGAAATGGCATGGCAAGCCGTTCCACAGGACTACATCCAGCATCTCTACGATCGTCTCCATGGGAGAATAGCAGCCTGCATTGCTGCGAAAGGTGGATATACACTGTACTAGTGCCGACATTGTGCATGCTCTGTTGCCTGTGTCTATGTGCCTGTGGTTCTGTCAGTGTGATCATGTGATGTATCTGACCCCAGGAATGTGTCAATAAAGTTTCCCCTTCCTGGGACAATGAATTCACGGTGTTCTTATTTCAATTTCCAGGAGTGTATTTCAAATTATAAACCCTATAGAAGTGTACTAGTAGCAAACGTAAGTCTTAACAATAGAAGAAAATTTCTGAGAATGTGCGTCTGGAGCACAACATATTATGGAATTGATTCATGGTCTGCGAGGATACTGTATGAGAATCGAAGCGTTTAAGAAGTGGTATTACAGGATGACACTGAAAATTATGTAGCCTAATAACGAATCAGGTGATACTTCGTAGAATCGGGGAGGAAAGCAATGTATGAAAAACACTGGCTACTGTAGGGATAGGATGATAGTACATGTGTTTGGACTTCAAAGAATAGCTTTCACTGTACTAGAGGAGCGATGGAGGGAAAAAAGTGAAGCGGAAAACAGAAATTAGAATTTATACACATGTAATTGAGACATCGGCTGTATATGAAACTGTGAGCTGAAATGGTTGGCACAGACAAAGAATCTGTGGTGGACCCCATCAAACCACCCACAAGACTTGTGACTTAACCGTGACAGTATCATAACCGGGAAAACGTAAATTTTAGTGCGCCCTGTACTGAGTTATTTAATTACATGTTCCATAGTTCACTTGGACGATGAATAAAAGTGGCTCAACATAGTTGTTTGAGCAGCTCAGTAATATGCTTCTCCCAGTTCAAGTTTTCTTCAGTATGTACACCAAACATTTTAGAATTTTACTCTGCTTACTGCCTATTGTTCATGTGCTACATTAATTGTTGATATGGCTCTATTTGTTGTAGTGTGTTTTTTTCAAAATTTAGGGAGAGTCCATTTTCTGAAAACCACTTAAAATTCTTTGGAAAATACCATTTTCTATCTCATCTGTTCTTTTCTCTCTAATGGGATTTATTACAACATTAGTACCGTCTGCAAGAAGTACCAGTTTTGCTTGTTGAACGTTAAGTGGAAGATCATTCATATACGTACGGAACAGGAGTGGACCTAAAATTGAACCCTGTCGGACTCTATTTGTGATTTTTTTTTCCAAGTCACAAAAATTTTCCACCTTTCTGACATTGTCTGATTTGTTCAGTTCACTCTTTTCCCTCTGTTTGTGAAGCATGATCCAAACCAGCTGGACGTAAAACCATCAATTCCGTTAAACTCGAGTTTTTCAAAGAGCGCATTACGATCTACACAGTCAAACGCCTCTGAAATATCACAATAAGAACCAACAGGCTATATATAATTATCTAAGGCTTGTGCTATCTGATGAGTGACTGTATAAATACCATTCTCAGTCGAGGCAACCGGTCTGTGATACGTTAAATAAATTGTTTCCGCTTAAGTGTGCGCCTGAAAAAGATGTCAGTAAGGGAATTTGACGATAATTGTTTAAGTCTGCTTTGTCACCTTTCATATGGGTGGTTTAATAATGCATTTTTTAACCTGTCTGGGAAAATTTCCTGTGTCATCGATGCGTTACGAATACCACTAAGGAAATTACTATTAAACTTGGAACAACTTTTCAGAATTCTGTTTGAAATTACATCAATCCCGCAGGAGCTTTTGTATTTTAGAATTTCTATAATTTATTAATTTCATCGGAGGGTGTTGTTGATGCTGCTAGTTGCTTAAAACTTTATGGAATATATTTTCTTGCTTCTCCAACTGAATTGTTTAATTGTATATTTGCTGTTACGTTTAGAAAGTTGTTGTTAAAAGTAGTTGCAAGCTGTGAATTATCATTCCCAATATTGTCATTTAGTTTAATTGCCATGGAATCTTGTACACTGACTGCCCGTCACGTATCGCATTCTCTGAATAATCTGTCCAGAATAATGCACTGCTTTGGGAAACCAGATTTGTAGTTGAATTATGCGCCACATGAAAGTTTCTTCATCACTATTTCCGTATCTGCGTCCTCGTTAGCATTTCCAACTGTTTGCTGAAACATGTCGAGGTTATGGACGTCAGATTTTGTTCTCCTTCGTTTCTGTCACTTGCGTGATCGTTTTCTCCGTCTGCTTGTTTTCAAATTGTTTACGAAAGCACATTACTTTTCCCTTTCCGACGGCGAAGCGTGGGAGGCGCAGACACAGGCAACAGGTCCGTTCAAAGACGAGTCACGGCTCGTTTGTTTTGCCGCGAGGGAATTTAATTGCCAGTCGGGGGGTGTTTGGTTCCGGCCAAGTTGAAATAGCCCCGGCGGGCGGTAAACAGTTTGTCGCTGCCCGAGGGCCGCTTACAGCTGTCGCCTCGTAGCGTCCCGGAGAACCATTGCCCGCTGGGAGCACTCGCCGTAGCGCTGAAAGCAGGTCTGCAGGCCAAGTATTCAGGCTGTGTACATTTTTTCTTTTTGTGTCACCTGTCTTGTGATTTATTTGATGCTGCCCACCGTGAATTCCTCCTCATCTCTGGGTAACAAATGTATTTAATTCCATCAATTATTTGTTCGATGAGCCGGCCGGTGTGGCCGTGAGGTTCTAAGCGCTTCAGTTTGGAACCGCGTGACCGCTACGGTCGCAGGTTCGAATCCTGCCTTGGGCATGGATGTGTGTGATGTCCTTAGGTTAGTTAGGTTTAAGTAGTTCCAAGTTCTAGGGGACTGATGACCTCCGATGTTAAGTCCCATAGTGCTCAGAGCCATTTGAACCATTTGTTCGATGTATTCCAATCTCAATCATCCCCTACAATTTTTACCCTCTGTGGCTCCATCAAGTACAGTGGGTGTTATTCCTTGAAGTTCTGGCACATGCACTACCGTCCTGACCCTTCTTTATGTCAGTGTTCTCCACCTGTTGCCCTCCTCGCCTATTCTGCGTAAAACCTTCTCATTTCTTAACAGTCCACCTAATTTTCAACATCGTTCTATACCGCCAAAACTTATTATCCTTTCCGGTTTCCCCATAGTTGTGACCCACGTCCATACTGTTCTGTGCTCCAAACGTAATTCTGAGATATTTCTTCCTCAAATTAAAGGAGATTGTATGTCAAATTAGGTGACATTTGACATTTTATGCTTTGTTTTATATGACTCTGCTGAACATTTTGGTATATCATACATTAAAAACAGACGATTTTAAGATCTTCAGATAATATTTTTAAATTCAACATGCGACAGAGCATTTTCGGCGCTTCATATGCACTGCCAGAGTTGAACAATCACATCTAGAGAACTATATAGGTTGTGAACTGTCTTTTTTTGTTGCCAGTCCTATGTTTCAGAAGTTGACGTTAGAAATAAACAAATCAGTCCTTTGTTTCTGGCACTAGTTTGCACGAAAATAGGATGCCAGCCAGGGATTTCTTTAGTGTACTTGCATTTATTGCTCTTTTAAATGTATACAGGGTGTTACAAAAAGGTACGGCCAAACTTTCAGGAAACATTCCTCGCACACAAAGAGAGAAAATATGTTATGTGGACATGTATCCGGAAACGCTTACTTTCCATGTTAGAGCTCATTTTATTACTTCTCTTCAAATCACATTAATCATGGAATGGAAACACACAGCAACAGAACGTACCAGCGTGACTTCAAACACTTTGTTACAGGAAATGTTCAAAATGTCCTCCGTCAGCGAGGATACATGCATCCACCCTCCGTCGCGTGGAATCCCTGATGCACTGATGCAGCCCTGGAGAATGGCGTATTGTATCACAGCCGTCCACAGTACGAGCACGAAGAGTCTCTTCATTTGGTACCGGGGTTGCGTAGACAAGAGCTTTCAAATGCCCCCATAAATGAAAGTCAAAAGGGTTGAGGTCAGGAGAGTGTGGAGGCCATGGAATTGGTCCGCCTCTACCAATCCATCGGTCACCGAATCTGTTGTTGAGAAGCGTACGAACACTTCCACTGAAATGTGCAGGAGCTCCATCGTGCATGAACCACATGTTGTTTCGTACTTGTAAAGGCACATGTTTTAGCGGCACAGTTAGAGTATCCCGTATGAAATCATGGTAACGTGCTCCATTGAGCGTAGGTGGAAGAACATGGGGCCCAATCAAGACATCACCAACAATGCCTGCCCACACATTCACAGAAAATCTGTGTTGATGACGTGGTTGCACAATTGCGTGCGGATTCTCGTCAGTCCACACATGTTGATTGTGAAAAGTTACAATTTGATCACGTTGGAATGAAGCCTCATCCGTAAAGTGAACATTTGCACTGAAATGAGGATTGACACATTGTTGGATGAACCATTCGCATAAGTGTACCCGTGGAGGCCAATCAGCTGCTGATAGTGCCTGCACACGCTGTACATGGTACGGAAACAACTGGTTCTTCCGTAGCACTCTCCATACAGTGACCTGGTCAACATTACCTTGTACAGCAGCAACTTCTCTGACGCTGACATTAGGGTTATCGTCAACTGCACGAAGAATTCCCTCGTCCATTGCAAGTGTCCTCGTTCTAGGTCTTCCCCAGTCGCGAGTCATAGGCTGGAATGTTCCGTGCTCCCTAAGATGCCGATCAATTTGTTTAAACGTCTTCCTGTCGGGACACCTTTGTTCTGGAAATCTGTCTCGATACAAACGTACCGCGCCACGGCTATTGCCCCGTGCTCATCCATACATCAAATGGGCATCTGCCAACTCCGCATTGGTAAACATTGCACTGACTGCAAAACGACGTTCGTGATGAACACTAACCTGTTGATGCTACGTACTGATGTGCTTGATGCTAGTAGTATAGAGCAATGAGTCGCATGTCAACACAAGCACCGAAGTCAATATTACCTTCCTTCAATTGGGCCAACTGGCGGTGAATCGAGGAAGTACAGTACATACTGACGAAACTAAAATAAGCTCTAACATGGAAATTAAGCGTTTCCGGACACATGTCCATATAACATCTTTTCTTTATTTGTGTGTGAGGAATGTTTCCTGAAAGTTTGGACGTACCTTTTTGTAACACCCTGTATAAAATGACTAAGCGTAAAAGTATGTTTAATACACGCAAATTTGGGGGTAACAGACACGTCAGGAGTGAATTTGCGTCTAAATTTGTAGAAAATATGTACAATCAGTGCTGGTAGTGTAAATAACCAGAATAATGTGTCTGAAGTGTCAGTGTTCCATAGTAGTTGGTGTAAGTATAGGACAGCTGAATGTTCTGATTTTCTTTGGCAGTAATGGCGGCTATCAAACCTAAATTAAACGATTCGTAAATCCATAGCTACTAAGGAAATGTGTGGGAAGACCCAGAATGTTGTCTGGTGCCATGTTCCTAGAAATGTTTTTGTTTGCCTCATGAGTCTAAGGTTAGCAGTGTTTGATGCTGTAATTACTTTCCATAGTTGTAACTATAAAAAACTGAAGGTTCTGCAGGAGTTACAGGTGAGATTAGGTCAGAACACAGCTAGAGGTCTGCGAGAACTAGATGTGCTTTTTGTAGGCTAAGCAAATGACAAAAGAAGCAAGAAAGAAAAGGAATATGCAAGAAGTGAGCGACTGTGACAGTGAGGACGACATAGATAATAGGCCAGGAAAATTGTAGTGCAGGAAAGAGAGAGCCGTAAGTCTGTTTAAATGTTTTTATTAAAAATGCTTTAGAACTCAACATCACGGAACTACGTTATTTTGTTAACTATCATTGGCCGTTTATCTCAGAAAGTACTGAACGTAGAATAATAAAATTTTCACAGTGCGACGGTACCTAACGGCTACTGCTTGTGTAGTTGATCTTCCTAAACAGCATCCCATATGAACAAGCCAGTTACCTCATTACCTGCAGATATTTGAACATTTGGTACTTGGGCTACGCACTTCTCCGTTTAAAGAGAATAGCTCGATGTAGTCATAGGGTTGACTCACCCATGTCTTCGTTCATGTCCCTCAGATAATTTGCTGCAAATAATAACCTGTAGTTGTGTTCTTGCTGTCAAACAGCTATGCACTGGGTAGAATTGCGAATTAAGAAATTAAAAATAAATGCAAAATGATAGTTAAATGAATAATTTAACAACAAGGCTTCTATTCTGACGTCTGTAATTGATGTAGACGTCAGAGAATTGTACTGAATAATGTTCATTCATCTCAAAGTGGTAGGTATTCTACGATAGTTAGACAAAATACAGACCAAAGAAATACCCTTATGAAATGCAGTAATGCGAGGTTGAGAGCATTTCGAGAATGGTAGCAAAATCCCAAGATAAAACTGTTATCAGAAACTGAGCCCATTTAGTGATCACAATACAAGAAATATTCACCAACTCAAAACAGTTTAGAGTTCAACCTGATGATTTACAAATTACGACATGAGACACAAAGAATAGTAACTCATACTCTGTCCACAGTTCTGTAATAGCATACGAGCGGGATAAGTTTAGAGTTCTACTCTGGAGCACAGTCAGACCTCTAGACACATAAAGTCCCTTCAGAAGTTGGTTTGATAGCAGCCGTTCAGCACCCAGAATTAATCACGTAGACAAACAAATCACACAAGTTACCACATCCAGGCAGGTCTGCCGTTAAAGTGTAAAGAATCGCTCCCTTGAGCTTTTCACTCGAAAAGTCCATCTCCAGTCCGCAGCTCGTGGTCGTGCGGTAGCGTTCTCGCTTCCCACGCCCGGGTTCCCGGGTTCGATTCCCGGCGGGGTCAGGGATTTTCTCTGCCTCGTGATGACTGGGTGTTGCGTGATGTCCTCAGGTTAGTTAGGTTTAAGTAGTTCTAAGTTCTAGGGGACTGATGACCATAGATGTTAAGTCCCATAGTGCTCAGAGCCATTTGAACCATCCATATCCACTTTACTCCTTTAGTACGCGCCACTGTCTGCTTCTCCACTCGCCGAAGGCTGTCTCACCAAAAATACATCGTCCTTAAGCTGATCTGATCTGATTCATCTTGACCACTTTCCCGCTCTAAACTAATATATTATTACAATATTTAAATGAAAGAAATGTTATAAGCGTTTAGGTACATTCAGATGATTTTTGATAAATATGAGTCATAGTTAGTTCATAAATAAATAAGCCAGCATTCTTGCACAGTGTGCTCACAATAAATGACGCTAGATTGCCCTTAAAAAGGTTTAAACAATTATTTAGGCCTGCTTGACAGAAGTGTCTTTCGGTCGTCTGTTCGTTTGTGGTATCCGCTAACACATGTGACTTACCACTTTTAAATTAGCACATGTTGAAATAAAGTTCCTGGCAAAATAGTAAACATTTCATTAAATAAATACCCAAGTATGACAAAATACGAGGTATTCATGTTGTATTCATTTGCTGTGTAAATGTGGAGAATACGATGTTCTGACGAACATTTGCATAAAGAAAAAGATATGAAAGACGTCGTAAATGAATAAATAAAATACTCAGCTTTCAGGAATGATAGTTGTAGTGTAA
Source organism: Schistocerca nitens (assembly GCF_023898315.1). Taxonomy (NCBI): domain Eukaryota; kingdom Metazoa; phylum Arthropoda; class Insecta; order Orthoptera; family Acrididae; genus Schistocerca; species Schistocerca nitens. Next base: position 215,402,543 of record NC_064615.1, on the reverse strand, counting down.
TGGTACGATCTGAGATGTCATTTGTTGAAATTGCATGAAGCGATTCAAAAAATGGTTCAAATGGCTCTGAGCACTATGGGACTTGACTTCTGAGGTCATCAGTCCCCTAGAACTTAGAACTACTTAAACCTAACTAACCTAAGGACATCACACATATCCATGCCCGAGGCAGGATTCGAAGCGGCGACCGTAGCGATCGCGCGGTTCCAGACTGTAGCGCCTAGAACCGCTCGGTCACACCGGCCAGCATGAAGCGATTAAAAGTTGCTAATACAGAGGTTCATTGTGAAAATGTTTATTCACCGTGAAGTATTGACTTACGTAATTTCAAAGATATTGAAATACTGTTGTGTTTTAATGCGAGCATTTTAGGTTAGGCTTTACCATGACTGTTATTGACATTAAATTAAACAACAAGTTTACTGTTACCAGTCACCGTGACTGGTAACAGTAAACTTGTTTCATTTAATTTACTGTTGTGTTATTGTATGCCCCTGATTTTTATGATGTGAGGTGAGGTTTTGTCGAACCTCAAAGAGTTGTAACTTAGTCATCTGTAAGATTGTCTGACACTCCGCCATCTCTTGGAGCACCTCCTGCACAAAGGTCATGAGGGTAACAGCTGTCCAAATTCCCAGCTCAGGGATTTTCCCTGTTTCCGGCGAGGCGCCTCTCGTCCCTGCACCTGGACTCGCTCGTACCGGTCGCCTAGCAGGAAGCCGGAACTGCCGCGGCACGCCCAAGACCTGCCCCCTAGCGGTCAGCCGTACAACACATTCATCTTACCTCAAACCAGGGCGGCGGATTAGCTCGCCTAAATACAGGTAACGTTACAGCAGCATGCCAAGAATAAGATTCAACACATAGGGAACTAGAAAAATAAAACTATCGCATGTTCATCGGTTTTTACGTTCATTTAGTTACAAAATTCTGCCAGAAAAATTAAGAGTTTACGAAAAATGTTATAACAGTTCACAAATACAATTTTTGCAAATAATTCTGGTGCAGTATATCTATACTCTCTTTCAACTTTTAAAGGTGGTAGGGCTAAAATACAGGGATCGAAAGGCTATTTACAATTTTTACAGAAACCCGCGGGCAGTTATAAGAGTCGAGGGGCATGAATGGGAAGCAGTGGTTGGTAAGGGAGCGAGACAGGGTTGTAGCCTATCCCCGATGGGAGGAACAATGAGCGGGGTGGGGGTGGGGGGGAAACGGGAGAATGAGGGGGGAGCGAGCGAACCGGAGTCTCTGGTAGACTTTTTATTGATTTTGTGGTTGAGTTCTTATTAATTTCAAAATTCTAGAAATGATTAACTCTACTCATCCATATGAAATGGGGTAACACAGTGGTTTTCTAATTAATACGTTGTTTTGATGTCAAAATGTTCACGGGAAATTGTACCGTTTTCATGTTGTGGCAGAGTTTTCGCCATCGGTTTGCTCTCTGGGCGGATGCGAATCTTTGCAGAACATTGCCAAAATACAGTTCCCAGTCGTTTATCTGTCGCTTCCCTCTGCAGCCCGTCACGAGCTATAGAAACGAACATTTTCAACACCTAGTACAGTACAAATGTGGCTGCATTGTACGTCCCGTACGCCTGTCCCCGAATTCACAAGAACAACCCTTACCCTTGCATGCTTGTTAATCTCCACTGTAAGAATCCATTTGACTCGGCAGTGCTTGTTGCGCCTTCATTCTGTTTTACATGGTAGATACTACCAATGATATACTTCACCTGCGGTCTTAAATGCAGAAAAAGACAGACGAGAGTAATAAATGGTGAAATATTAACACCGAAATGGTGTTTGGACCGTCTTAAAGTACATGGTTCTTGAACCATTTGGGGTGCAAAATTGCGCAACATCCAGGCATTGACTTATGAGTTCTGTAGTCCAGTTGCCATCTCTGCACATTAACGTGCGAAACCAGGCAGACGGAGACCATTTTGGTTGAATCCGATGCTGTTAACAGTTGGTTTTAGCGACCAGTTTGATGGTTGTTTTAGAAGATTTCTTATATCTAGCTATATTCATATTAGTAGTACACAAGAAAGTGTACTCTGGATATGCATATGTAATATGCTTACCTTCAAGATATGGCAGAAATCTACCTTTAAGAAAATTTAACAGGATAGCTATGAAACGTTGAAGATGTGCGAGACGTTCTCAAATTCAACTAAACGAAACTATCAAAAATTGACCTTTTGGGATCTTGCCACTTTGGTAATCCATCAAGTGGGACTGCAGCCGGTCACTTAGTACTTGAATAATGACAAAATCAGCGACTGTATTTGAATCTAGCGTCGTTTATTCTTTTTAAAATATGCTACCAGTTTCGACACCGGATGGTGTCACCTTCAGGTCCCGAACGTAACCTGCCATCCACAACCGTTTTCATGTGCAATGAACAGAATCGTATGCAGCGGGCCAAAATTAACTGCATTTCATACCTACCGTGGTAATAACAAGCCCAGCATGGTCAGACGACTGTCGCTGCGTACGTTTCTGTTCGTTGCACATGAAAACGGTTGTGGATGGCAGATTACGTCTGGTGCCTGAAGATGACACCATGTGGTGTCGAAACTGGTAGAATATTTTAAAAATAATAAACGACGTTGGATTCAAATACAGCGACTGCTTTTTGTCATTATTCAAGTACCTGCCAGATAAATTTCTGCAGACGCCTAAGTACTCAGTGAGGAATATGTACGATGCACAACAGTGCTACCCTACAATAACATTACGTACGCACTACTCTCGCTGGTACTCGCATCCTGCAGGCGCCTGGTGCGGCAGTTCCCGCTGCTGTGGCGCTGGGCGGCGGCCAGGGACAGCTGACACACTTTGAGTGCGCGTCCTATTCTCATCCTCTTACCGGCTTACTCCGGGCACAGGCTGACACCGCGATATCGCACTCGTTTATTTCCTCGCCGTCCGTGTCTCTCTCTCTGTCTGTGTCTCTCTCTCTCTCTCTCTCTCTCTCCCTCCATTTCGACCTAATTTCTTCAGCGTTTTGTAGCCAGCTGCGTCTTTTTACTCGGGTGGAAAGTTTTCGGGTCGCTATATTTACCCTGGATAAGCAGTGCGCGAGAGATTCTTTATGATATTTTGAATAGGGACACAAACAACCGCCTTCAAGCGTGAAGAGACTTAGGAAAGCTGGCGAGCAGCATCTAGCTTGTCATCATCCTTTCTACCGTCTCCTCTCAACCACCATCGCTGTTAGTCCATAAGTGGAATCGTTATACACACATCATCAAAAGCTCTGCATCCCTCTATTTCGAAATTCGTTTCACGGGAAGCAAATAATAATAATAATAATAATAATAATTCAAATGTGTGTGAATTCGTAAGGGACTAAACTGCTGAGGTCATCGGTCCCCATAGAAAGCAAAAATTGGCTCATCAGCAGGCGTATACAGGGAGTTTCAAGAATGATATTCAATGATTCAACCCGGTCGGAGTGGCCGAGCGATTCTAGGCGCTACAGTCTGGAACCGCGCGACCACTACGGTCGCAGGTTCGAATCCTGCCTCGGGCATGGATGTGTGTGAAGTCCTTAGGTTAGTTAGATTTAAGTAGTTCTGAGTTCTAGGGGACTGATGACCACAGCAGTTAAGTTCCATAGTGCTCAGAGCCATTTGAACCGTTTTCAATAATTCACACATGGAAGGTAAGAAGGCCAATAGTAGCTGAAAAGCTCAATTAAACATGGGTCCACAAATCATTTGTTCATCTACATCTACATCTACATGATTACTCTGCAATTCACATTTAAGAGCTTGGCAGAGGTTTCTTCGAACCACAATCATACTATCTCCCTACCAATCCATTCCCGAACAACGCGCGGGAAAAACGAACACCTAAACCTTTCTGTTCGAGCTCTGATTTCTCTTATTTTATTTTGATGATCATTCCTACCTATGTAGGTTGCGCTCAACAAAATATTTTCGCATTCGGAAGAGAAAGTTGGTGACTGAAATTTTGTAAATAGATCTCGCCGCGACGAAAAACGTCTTTGCTTTAATGATTTCCATTCCAACTCGCGTATCATATCTGCCGCACTCTCTCCCCTATTACGTGATAATACAGAACGAGCTGCCCTTTTTTGCACCCTTTCTATGTCCTCCGTCAATCCCACCTGGTAAGGATCCCACACCGCGCAGCAATATTCTAACAGAGGACGAACGAGTGTAGTGTAAGCTGTCTCTTTAATGGACTTGTTGCATCTTCTAAGTGTCCTGCAAATGAAACGCAACCTATGACTCACCTTCCCCACAATTTTATCTATGTGGTCTTTCCAACTGAAGATGTCGGGATACAATACATTTTTTGTTGCGGTTCATCAGTGTCTAGAGACACATGACACTTCTAAACGTTGAAGTAGGTGTTCGAGCCGCGCGGGATTAGCCGAGCGGTCCAAGGCGCTGCAGTCACGGACTGTACGGTTGATCCCGGCGGAGGTTCGAGTCCTCCCTCGGGCATGGGTGTGCGTGTTTGTCCTTAGGATAATTTAGGTTCAGTAGTGTGTAAGCTTACGGACTGATGACCTTAGCAGTTAAGTCCCTTAAGATTTCACACACATCTGAACGTTTTTTTTAGGTGTTCGAAATGTTGTCCATTCGTCTGAATGCAACATTGAACTCGTCTCTGAAATGAGTTGCGAATCCTCTCAGGTAATCGTAGAGAATTCTGTAAATGCTCGAATGGCCCTTCAATCCTCAAGCGTAATTCCTCAAGAGAGTTGACCTCGGTAGCGTACACTAAGCTTTTCACGTGATCCCACAAACAGAATTTCATGGAATTTAAATCCAGGGATCTTGGAGGCCATGGCACAGGCGCTCCTCTACCTGTCCGATGTTGACCATACTTCCCAGTTAAAAGCCGGCGCACTCGTAAAGCTCGAGCACCTCACGCATGAACCGTATGTTCAGGCGTTGGTTCAAATAGCTCTGAGCACTATGGGACTTAACATCTGAGGTAATCAGTCCCCTAGAACATAGAACGACTTAAACCCAACTAACCTAAGGACATCACACACATCCATGCCCGAGACAGGATTCGGACCTGCGACCGTAGCAGTCGCGCGGTTCCCGACTGAAGCGCCTAGAACCTCTCGGCCACCGCGGCCGGCTTCAGGCGTTGGTTCAGTGCGACATCATTATGTACATGTGGAAGTACAGTCCGCAGGAATCGCTTGTACTGCTATCCAGTTAGCCTCTGTGGTAGGAAGTGTGGTCCAGTTCTGTGGTCTCCAAGCAGTCCTGCCCAGACGTTCAACGAATGACGCTGCTAATGTTGCGATATATGTATTGCATTAGGATTGACATCGGCCCAAATGTGGCAGTATGGTAGTTAAAAATACGATCACGGGTAAATACAGCCTCATCCGTGAAGAGAATACTGCTTACAAACGGGGGATTCAGGGGACACTGTTATTGTACCCACTGGCAGAAATTCTCTCTGGGCGGGGAGCCTGCATTGTTGAGGACTTGCAATTGCTGGAGATGATATGGGTAGAGTACTTGCCGACGTAAAATCCGCCACGCACTGCTATGACTCAGGACACGCTCTTAGGTAGCAATCCTTTCTGTTGAAGTACTCGGACGTTCCTGTACAATGCGTAACAGCCTTTCCCCAACGTCGGGTGTTATGGATATGGTCGACCTTGTCGTACACTCTGTGCAAAACTCCCCGTCTTCCTAAGACGCTGATGTAACCGATAAAATCCGGAGAGGAAAGGCTTCTTCATACAATCGTCCAGCCTCAAGGGCACTGCCATTCGCATTATCATACATAAAGGACATGTCAGCGTACTCTTCATTGGTGTAGCCCTTGCCCTTGGTGCCTTCACGTTCGTAACTGATTGTGAGGCCGGTACGGAGAGGGGAAAGGGAAGTAATTGCGCATGCATAAAGAAACATATAGTCGATCCCAAACCTTGAGGCACCAACTCAAATACCGTGGTATCCAGGGGCGTTTACAGTTGGTTCCAAACTCGAATTAATGCGATATTTCGGAAACGGTTGATTTGCAGACCAATGTTTATTGGAGTTTTTAAGGTACTTTTGGTCTGTTCTTCTCATGGGTGAATTATTGATCATCATTTTTGAAACACCCTGTATACTCATTTGCACCGTGCCCAGATCACCAAATCAGAGAATCGTCCGAGCGGTTCTAGGCGCTTCAGTCCCTAGCCGCGCTGCTGCTACGGTCGGAGGTTCGAATCCTGCCTCGGGCATGGATGTGTGTGATGTCCTTAGGTTAGTTAAGTTTAAGTAGTTCTAAGTCTTGGGGACTGATTACCTCAGATGTTAAGTCCCATAGTGCTGAGAGCCATTTGAACCATTTTGAGCCAGAATCGTCCGTTTTCCTTGGGGCATTTATCACAGCAATCCTGAGCATCGCCAGTACGGGGTGCAGAAATTCCTTTCTCGAATACAGGCCTTCCATCCAGATCATCAAGCCATCCATGATTTAAACAGTCTCACCCTTAAATGACAATTCTGCGTGGTCACGCAGAGTACCTGATGGTTGTCGACGTCGAAAAACAGCTCGTTTGAATTCATACCACACGTGTTCAATTAGGTTCATGTCCGAGGAACAGGCAGGCGACTCCATTCTGGTGACGCTAGCATGCTAAAGGAACGTGTTCACGACAGCAAAACGATGAGCACGCGACTTATCATCCATGAAGATGAAACTGTTCAGATGGTTCAAATGGCTCTGAGCACTATGGAACTTAACATCTGAAGTTATCAATCCCCTAGAACTTAGAACTACTTAAACCGAACTAACCCAAGGACATCACACACATCCATGCCCGAGGCAGGATTCGAACCTGCAACCGTAGCGGTCACGCGATTCCAGACTGAAGCGCCTAGAACCGGTAGCCACTCCGGCCGGCTGATGAAACTGTCACCAAAATGTTGGCGATACCGTCGCACACTTAGTTGCAGAATCTCATGCCTTTACCGTTGAGCAGTGAGATTCATATTGCCCTCAACAGAGGTGCGCGGTGGCTCCGTGTAACGCCACCCAGAACATCTCTTCACTACCAGCTTGTTGCACATGAGGGACATAGGGCTGGAGGCGTTCGATGTCATCGGGTTCTCTCCAAACAAGTTGTCTGCCCTTATTCAGGCGCAGAAAGGTCCGAGTTACGTTTGTGAACAAGACGCAATACTGTCGCGTCCATTCTGCATGATTTCTTGGCAACATGGTAATGGGATCTATGCTGTTGTGGTGCAAGACGTGGTACACACCGTGGTCGTCGGGAATGATTGGATCATGCGATGGTCTCCTGACAGTTTGATGGCACACATAACGTCCTGTAAACTCTTCGAATGCCGAATTCAGTTCTAGAGCTCTCAGCCCGCAGGTCCTTCCACTCAAAAGTACTAGATGCCGATCATCTTGTGCACCTATCGAACGTGGACGGCCTGTGCGTTGTAAATTCTCCACACTACCTGTCAAATGGATTACAGATTTCAAGTCCGCAGCAGGTCACTGTGGCTCCGTGCACACGTCGAGCAACTTCCCCGGTTGCCAAGCCTCCTGCGAATAACGTGATGATGCCGACACAATGGGTGGTTGCGACTGTCCATCGTGGCATGGTCGATGTTCACGCTACTGCTGCATAGACGTGTCTAATGCGTCCCTATTGGTTCCAACTGGAAGACTGCAATCCATCCGAATGCAGTGTCGTACCTGTAGGAAACCATCACGGTAACTGTGTGTGTGTTTACAAACAACGTTAGAAGTGATCTTCAGATTGGCACAAGGACAGTCACAATAGCAGCACACCTGCACGACATTCTGGGGTCATGCAAAACTTCTTTTGCGGTATGTATATCGTGATGAAGCTGTTTGTACATTCTTCACATCTAAAAATGTCAGTCAACTGCTGAAACTTGTTATGTGAACACTGTAAATATTAGGCGATCTTGAGGTAAAAAATTATTATCTAGACCTTTATAAGGTCGCATACTTCCGTTTGTCAATGTATCGATTCTTGTTCTGTGTGTTACAAGAGATCTGTTTGCTGAGGACACTGTAGTGCATTGGAATGTGTCGTCGTTGGACGACTTCTGGAACATATAGGATGACGCGAATAGAATTTTTGTTTGGTGTATTGAATGGTAACTTTACGTAAATGTGAAAAGATGTAAGTTAACGGAGAGGATCAGGAAAAACAATCACTTACTGCCCCAGTTCAGAATTAGTGTTGTGCTGCTTGACAAACTCACCTCGATTGAATATCTAAGCGCAACGTTGCAAAGCAGCTTGAAATGGAACGTGTACGTAAGATCGGTTCTAGGCAACGCGAATGGTCGCTTTCGGTTTATTGGGAGAATTCTGGGAAAGAGTGATTCATCTTTAAAGGAGACCGCATATAGATCGCTAGTGCGACCCACTCATGAGTACTGTTCAAGTGTTTGTGATCCGTACCAGGTTGGATTAAAGGAAGGCATCGAAGCAATACAGAGGCGTGCTACTAGATTCGTTACCGGTAAGTTCGATCATTACAAGAGTATTACTTAAACACTACTCAAATGGAAATCCCTGGATGGAAGAAGGCGTGCTTTTCGCCGAAAACTGCTCAGACAGTTTTGACAACCGCCAGCTGGGACAGACTGCAGAACGATTCAGCTATCACCAATATATACGTCTGGTAAGGACCACGAAGACAATAGAGATCAGACGTCGAAAGGAAGCATGCAGACACTTTTTTTTCCCTCGTTCCGTTTACGACTCGAACCTTAGTGTGTATTTAGATTTAGTTGTAGAGATCAGCATGTCTTACAAGGGAAATTGCTCGTCGCACCCCCCTCAGATTAAGTGGTAAAATGACCCAGTGGATAGCCCGTCAAACACTGAACACAGATCAAGCATGAAAAACCGAAGAAGAACTACTGAACAGTGAAAAAAGAAGCGAAACAGAAACACTGAACGGTTCAAGCTGAAGATGGGCAATATCGAGCGGACTGTAAGAACCACGGTGTTGTGGTTAAGTGCTTACGGTGATGGACTGCAAAGCGAGAGATTTATGTTCAAAGCTCTCTCGTGCCCCTTTTTTCTCACGAAATTATAAACTTCCCGTCTGGTCATTCACGTAACAGTTCTCCTTCTGTAGTCTTGGCAGTTGTCCTGCTATAAATTGGTTATACACAGAAGCGCCAAAGAAACTGGTATAGGCTTGCGTATTCAAATACAGAGATATGTAAACAGGCAGAATACGGCGCTGCGGTCGGCAACGCCTATATAACAAGTGCCTGGCGCAGTTGTTAGATAGGCCACTGCTGCTACAATGGCAGGTTATCAAGATTTAAGTCAGTTTGAACGTGGTGTTATAGTTTATGCACGAGTGATGCGACACAGCATCTCCGATGTAGCGATGAAGTGGGAATTTTCCCGTACGGTCATTTCACGAGTGTACCGTGAATATCAGGAATCTGGTAAAATATCATATCTCTGACGTCGCTGCGGCCGGAAAAAGATCCTTTCAAGAACGGGACCAACGACGACTGAAGAAGAGTCGTTCAACTGACTTACTGCAGGTTTCAATGCAGGGCCATCAACAAGTGTCAGCGAGTGACCCAGTCAACGAAACATCGTCGATATGGACTTTCGGAGCTGAAGGCCCACTCGTGTACCCTTGATGACTGTATGACACAAAGCTTTACGCCTCGTCTAGGCCCGTCAACACAGACGTTGGACTGTTGATGACTGGAAGCATGTTGCCTGGTCGGACGAGTTTCGTTTCAAATTGTATCGAGCGGATTGATGTGTATGGGGTATGGAGACAACGTCATGAGTACATGGGCCCTGCATGTCAGCAGTGGACTGTTCAAGCTGGTGAAGGCTCTGTAATGGTGTGGGGCCTGTGCAGTTGGAATGATATGGGACCCCTGATACGTCTAGATACGACTTTGATAGGTGACACGTACGTAAGCATACTGTCTGATCGCCTGCATCCATTCATATCCATTGTGCATTCCTACGGACTTGGGCAATTCCAGCAGGACAATGCGACACCCCACACATCCAGAGTAGCTCCAGGAACACTCTTCTGAGTTTAAACACTTCCGCTGGCCACCAAACTCCCCAGACATGAACATTATTGAGCATATCTGGGATGCCTTGCAACGTGATGTTTAGAAGAGATCTTCACACCGTCATACTCTTACGGATTTGGACAGCTCTGCAATATTCATGGTGTCAGTTTCCTCCAGCACTATTTCAGACTTTAGTCGAGTCCATGCCACGTCGTGTTGTGGCACCACTGTGTGCTAGCGGGGGTCCTACACAATATTAGGCAGGTGTACCAGTTTTTTTGGGTCTTCGGTGTAGAATATGAGTCATGTGATAAGAATATATTACCGTCGCAAGTAAATGTGATGAATAGTGAGAGCAGGAGAGATGCCACATAGATCTCTCACAGACATGAAAGCAACAAATAAACAGACGTGAACTCCTTACAGCAAAGGAATTCAAGAGTCAGAACCTCCGTAACGGAACGCAAGAGTCACAACATGTGCTACTTGTGTAGAACAAATAGGAGGTATGTACGCCTGGAGGTCGCTGCCTTACACCTTGCTGTTGCATACGGACATTACACCACGACACAGACACAAATCAATGCAGCGAACAGACTCGTAAATGACCGGACGACCATAATTTTGTGAAAAATAAATATGAAGGGCACGAAGGAGATTTGAACGCAGATCTTCCCCCTTCGCAGTGTAACACCGTGACCACATAACCAAGTCGCTATGACTATTGAAATGCGCTCGATGTTGCACATCGTGAGCGTGGACTGGTCACCGTTTCCATTTTTCTTCTTTTTTCAAAGTTCAGTAAACCTCCTTCGTGCTTTCATGCTTGATCTGTGTTCAATTTTTGATGTGCTATCCACTGGGCCACCTTACAGCTAAATTTGAGGGGGCTGCAACGGGGAGTTTTCCTTGCTAGTGTGATAATTCCTCTTTATGTTCAGGCAATAGCGGCAGTTCTCAGATTCCGCCCTTGGCATCTTAAAGTACCAACCGACCCGTATATCTGAGTGCCTGCACACGGCCATCGCTGTAGATGATGTTCTCGCTGTCGGCTCACGCAGAGCTAGTGGAAGCTTTATAAGGCGCTGAGGCGTACGAGGGTGGAGAGAACTCGGCGAGCATGCTCGCGGGAAGACCTACGGTGCTAACCGGATCAGGGACAAAACGCAGGAAGATCTGAACGCCTCACCTGTTGAGTCCAGGCCGCTGCCGTCGACGATTCTCCATTCTGCTAGCTGTGGCTGCGTGTACAGGGTGCGCATAAAGTCTTTCTCCGATTATAGAAATTTGTTTCTAAGCAATAATGCTAGATACAGCTATTAGGTTTGTTGCAAATCATAAAGTTATTATTATTATTATTATTATTTTATGTGGGTACGCTTCCACAAGTGGTCCGTTTGTAGAAACTTTGATCGACATTCAGTTTCTCTCCATGTCCTTGCCAACACCTTTTCCGTCACCGCCTCTGCAGCACCTCGAATTCATGCCCTAAGAGTATGCGCATCAGGAACTAGTGAACACTTTATTCTTAAGTGTAACTCCAGAGAAGAAGAGTCAAGAGTGGTTGTGTCTGTTGAAAGTGGTGGCCATGACGTTGGTCTCTGCCGATCCATCTGTCAGGAAGCCGTCGAACAAGTAACACTCAGTGTGGCGGTGCACCATCTTGTTGAAAGACAACCTCTGGTTGAAATTCCTGTAACTGATGTGAAACGGGAAATCGAACATGTACGGGAAAACTGTTGCCGTAATGGTAGTTTCAGTGTACAAGAACGGTCGAGTAATTATATTCTGCATTAAGGAAGACACATATTCGCTTACCAGCCGTCCGTTGTCTGATGTACCACGATATATTGATTCCCCCCCAGAACCGGGCATTAGGACTGTTTACTTTCCCGAGATCGACAAACAGCAGCATCGGTTCGTCCGAGCAAAAATGGTTCAAATGGCTCTGAGCACTATGGGACTCAATTGCTGTGGTTATCAGTCCCCTAGAAATTAGAACTACTTAAACCTAACTAACCTAAGGACATCACACACATCCATGCCCGAGGCAGGATTCGAACCTGCGACCGTAGCAGTCGCACGGTTCCGGACTCCGCGCCTAGAACCGCGAGACCACCGCGGCCGGCTCGTCCGAGCATGGTGGCAGCAAATTCAGTACGTCTGGGCCTATCGTCTGGCTGCAAAGGTTGCAGGTTTGCTCCTTGAATGCATTGAAGTGGTGCTGTTTGTGTAAAATTTTGACCGCAATGGTCTGAGGTACGCCTGTTTCTCTGGAAACTAACGTGTCGATTTCCGTGGGACTACGTTGAAAGCATCGGTGTCGTCATTCACTCCAGGTCTGCCGCTTCTCGCTCTGTCAACGACACTGCTAGTCTCTTTTAAACTATGCACGCTAGTGTATCGAACCTATGAGTCGGGCGACAGATCATATGACTTTCGGAAAAATATCATCCACACAATTCCTAAGACCGGAAGCTCTGACAAGTGCGAGAATTATTGCACAATCAGCTTCACAGTTCATGCATCCAAGTTGCTGTCAAGAATAATATACAGAAGAATGGAAAAGAACTGGCAATGGCAAGGAAAGCGTTTCTGAAGAAGAGAAATTTGTTAACATCGAGTATCGATTTAAGCGTCAGGAAGTCGTTTCTAAAAGTATTTGTATTGAGTGTAGTTATGTATGGAAGTGAAACATGGACGATAAGTAGTTTGGACAAGAAGAGAATAGAATCTTTCGAAATGTGGTGCTACAGAAAAATGTTGAAGATTAGATGGGTAGATCACACAACTAATGAGCAGGTACTGAATAGAATTGAGGAGAAGAGGAGTTTGTGGCACAACTTGACTAGAAGAAGGGATCGGTTGGTAGGACATGTTCTGAGGCATCAAGGGCTCTGTCTGTTAGGCTCATCGAGCTCGAGGCGCAGGCGTCGGCTCGTAGTGGCGTTGGGGCAACTGTGGTGAGACCTATGCCTACTTCGGTGGCCTTGGAATCACATGGAACCCCTGATGTCGCTGCGTCTTCCGGCAGTGAGCATCTTACCGGTCAGCCATCACTCCAGGGTGAATGGCGGACAGTGGTGGGCTCGCGCGTGCCTGGCCGAAAGGCGAAGGTGGGATCTGGCCGCGTGGCAGCTGCCTTACCCCTTTCCAACAGGTACGGGGTGCTTCCTAGTGGTGATGACATCGTTTCCGAGCCACCACAGGATGCCTCGCCTTTTGGGCCAGTGGCCGATTCTCCGGCAAGGTCCCGACAGTCACAGAGGGCGGGCCTATTAGTTGTAGGGAGCTCCAACGTTAGGCGGGTTATGGAGCCCCTCAGGAAAATAGCGGGTAGGTCGGGGAAGAATGCCAGTGTGCACTCGGTGTGCTTGCCGGGGGGTCTCGTCCGTAATGTGGAGGAGGCCCTTCCGGCAGCTATTGAACGCACTGGGTGTGACCGGCTGCAGATAGTAGCACATGTCGGAACGAATGACGCCTGCCGCTTGGGTTCTGAGGCCATCCTTGGTTCCTTCCGGCGGCTGGCTGATTTGGTGAAGACAACCAGCATCGCACGCGGAGTGCAAGCTGAGCTTAATATCTGCAGCATAGTGCCCAGAGTCGATCGCGGTCCTCTGGTTTGGAGCCGTGTGGAGGGTCTAAACCAGAGGCTCAGACGACTCTGCGACTATAATGGTTGCAAATTCATCGACCTCCGTTATTGGGTGGAGAACTGTAGGGCCCCCCTAGACAGGTCAGGCGTGCACTACACACCGGAAGCAGCTACTAGGGTAGCAGAGTACGTGTGGCGTGCACACGGGGGTTTTTTAGGTTAGAGGGACCCCCCCTTGGGCGAAACGATAAAATACCTGACGGCTTACCAGAGAGAACATTATCATCGTTGATAAAGAACGTCCGTCCTCAGAGACCAAAAACAGGAAAAGTTAACGTAATATTGGTAAACTGCAGGAGTATCCAGGGCAAGGTTCCTGAATTAGTATCTCTTATTGAAGGAAATAGTGCGCATATAGTATTAGGAACGGAAAGTTGGTTAAAACCGGAAGTGAACAGTAACGAAATCCTAGACACAGAATGGAATATATACCGCAAGGATAGGATAAACGCCAAAGGTGGAGGAGTATTTATAGCAGTAAAGAATTCAATAATATCCAGTGAAGTTATTAGCGAATGCGAATGTGAAATAATCTGGGTTAAGTATCAAAGGTGGGTCAGATATGATAGTCGGATGCTTCTATAGACCACCTGCATCAGCAACCGTAGTAGTTGAGCGCCTCAGAGAGAACCTGCAGAACGTCGTGAAGAAGTTTCGTGATCATACTATTGTAATAGGGGGAGACTTCAATCTACCAGGTATAGAATGGGATAGTCACACAATCAGAACTGGAGCCAGGGACAGAGACTCTTGTGACATTATCCTGACTGCCTTGTCCGAGAATTACTTCGAGCAGATAGTTAGAGAACCAACTCGTGAAGCTAACGTTTTAGACCTCATGGCAACAAATAGACCGGAACTTTTCGACTCCGTGAATGTAGAAGAGGGTATCAGTGATCATAAGTCAGTGGTTGCATCAATGACTACAAGTGTAATAAGAAATGCCAAGAAAGGAAGGAAAATATATTTGCTTAACAAGAGTGATAGGGCACAAATCGCAGAATATCTGAGTGACCACCATCAAACGTTCATTTCTGAGGAAGAGGATGTGGAACAAAAATGGAAAAAATTCAGAAACATCGTCCAGTACGCCTTAGATAAGTTCGTACCGACTAAGGTCCAAAGCGAGGGGAAACATCCACCGTGGTATAACAATCATGTACGAAAGGTACTACGGAAACAAAGAAAGCTTCATCATAGGTTTAAGAGTAGTCGAATCATAGCTGATAAGGAAAAGCTGAACGAAGCGAAAAAGAGCGTAAAGAGAGCAATGAGAGAAGCATTCAACGAATTCGAACATAAAACATTGGCAAGCAATCTAAACAAGAACCCTAAAAAGTTTTGGTCATATGTAAAATCGGTAAGCGGATCTAAATCCCCTATTCAGTCACTCGTTGACCACGATGGCACCGAAACAGAGGACGACCGAAGAAAGGCAGAAATACTGAATTCAGTGTTCCGAAACTGTTTCACTGCGGAAAATCGTAACACGGTCCCTGACTTCAGCCGTCGCACGGACGCCAAAATGGAAAATATTGAAATAAACGATATCGGAATTGAAAAACAACTGCTATCACTTAGTAGCGGAAAAGCATCCGGACCAGACGAGATACCCTTAAGATTCTACAGTGATTATGCTAAAGAACTTGCCCCCTTTCTATCAGCAATTTATCGTAGATCTCTGGAAGAACGTAAAGTACCTAGCGACTGGAAGAAAGTGCAGGTCGTTCCCATTTTCAAGAAGGGTCATAAATCAGATGCGAATAATTATAGGCCTATTTCGCTTACGTCAATCTGTTGTAGAATAATGGAACATGTTTTGTGTTCTCGTATTATGACGTTCTTAGATAATACAAATCTCCTTCATCATAACCAACATGGATTCCGCAAACAGAGATCATGTGAAACTCAGCTCGCCCTATTTGCCCAAGAAATTCACAGTGCCGTAGACACTGGCGAGCAGATTGATGCCGTATTCCTGGACTTCAGGAAGGCATTTGATACGGTTCCGCACTTACGTTTAGTGAAAAAAATACGAGCTTACGGAATATCGGACCAGGTTTGTGATTGGATTCAGGATTTCCTAGAAGAAAGAACACAACATGTCATTCTTAACGGTTCAAAATCTGCAGATGTAGAGGTAATTTCGGGAGTACCGCAAGGAAGCGTGATAGGACCTTTATTGTTTACAATATACATAAATGACTTAGTTGACAACATCGGTAGCTCCGTGAGGCTATTTGCAGATGACACGGTTGTCTACAAGAAAGTAGCAACATCAGAAGACTCGTACGTACTCCAGGAAGACCTGCAGAGGATTAATGAATGGTGCGACAGCTGGCAGCTTTCCCTAAACGTAGATAAATGTAATATAATGCGCATACATAGGGGCAGAAATCCATTCCAGTACGATTATGCCATAGGTGGTAAATCATTGGAAGCGGTAACGACCGTAAAATACTTAGGAGTTACTATCCGGAGCGATCTGAAGTGGAATGATCACATAAAACAAATAGTGGGAAAAGCAGGCGCCAGGTTGAGATTCATAGGAAGAATTCTAAGAAAATGTGACTCATCGACGAAAGAAGTAGCTTACAAAACGCTTGTTCGTCCGATTCTTGAGTATTGCTCATCAGTATGGGACCCTTACCAGGTTGGATTAATAGAAGAGATAGACATGATCCAGCGAAAAGCAGCGCGATTCGTCATGGGGACATTTAGTCAGCGCGAGAGCGTTACGGAGATGCTGAACAAGCTCCAGTGGCGGACACTTCAAGAAAGGCGTTACGCAATACGGAGAGGTTTATTATCGAAATTACGAGAGAGCACATTCCGGGAAGAGATGGGCAACATATTACTACCGCCCACATATATCTCGCGTAATGATCACAACGAAAAGATCCGAGAAATTAGAGCAAATACGGAGACTTACAAGCAGTCGTTCTTCCCACGCACAATTCGTGAATGGAACAGGGAAGGGGGGATCAGATAGTGGTACAATAAGTACCCTCCGCCACACACCGTAAGGTGGCTCGCGGAGTATAGATGTAGATCACCAATTTAGTATTGGAGGGCAGCGTGGAGGGTAAAAATCGTAGAGGGAGACCAAGAGATGAATACACTAAAAGGATGTAGGCTGCAGTACGTACTGGGAGATGAAGAAGCTTGCACAGGATAGAGTAGCATGGAGAGCTGCATCAAACCAGTCTCAGGACTGAAGACCACCACCACAACAACAACAACAACAACAACAACAACATGAAAAGAAAATTGAGCATGTGTTAGATGACGATCAGTTTGACTTTAGGGAAGGAAAAGGCACCAGAGATGCAATTCTGACGTTGCGATTGATAATGGAAGCAAGACTAAAGAAAAACCAAGACACGTCCATAGGATTTGTCGACCTGGAAAGAGCGTTCGACAATGTAAAAAGGTGCAAAACGTTCGAAATTCTGAGAAAAATAGGTGTAAGCTATACGTAGAGACGGATAATATACAATATGTACAAGTGCCAAGAGGGACTAATAAGAGTGGAGGATCAAGAACGAAGGGTTCGGACAGAGATGTAGTCTTTAGCCCCTCGTATTCAATCTGTTCATCGAAGAAGCAATGATGGAAATAAAAGATAGGTTCAAGAATGGAATTAAAATTCAAGGTGAAAGGATACCAGTGATACGATTCGCTGATGACACTGCTATCTTGAGTGAAAGTGAAGAAGAAATACATGATCTGCTGAATGGAATGAACAGTGTAATGTATCAAACATATGCCTTAATTTGAGGAAGAAATTTCTCATACTGTGCATTTGGAGCGCAGCATTGTACGGTAGTGAAACATGGACTTTAGGAAAACCGGAACAGAAGAGAATCGGAGCATTTGAGATGTGGTGCTACAGACGAATGTTGAAAATTAGGTGGACTGGTAAGGTAAGGAATTAGGACGTTATGCACAGAATCGGAGAGGAAAGGAATATGTGATAATACTGAAAGGGAGAAGGGACAGGATGATAGGACATCTTTTAAGACATCGGGGAATGACTTCCATGGTATTAGAGGGAGCTATAGAGGGCAAAAACTGTAGAGGAAGACAGAGATTGGAATACATCCAGCAAATAATTGAGGACGAGGGCGTAGGTTACAAGTGCTATGAAGAGGTTGGCTCTGTAGAGAAATTCGTGGCGGGTCGCATCAAACCAGTTAGAAGATGGATGACTAAAATAAATAAATAAATAAAAACCATCCCTCGATGATCTTGGATCTCGACCACAGGCACTTCGGAATTGTCCCTGAACTGCAAAAAGCAATCATGTTCCATGAAACCATAGAAAACATTGCACTTTCTTCTACATAGATTCCACCGTCAGAGCAGCACTCCTAAAATGCTTTACCTGTAACAGCTGAGAGAGGAATGAAATCATGTGCTATCAGAGCACATGTAGATGTGTATCCATGAAAATTCATGAGTTAAGCTACCACTTGCGTGTAGAAGCGTATCCATAAAAATTCTAGTAAACCTAACATTTGCAACAAACCGCAAAGCTGTATCTAGCATAACTGCTTAGAGTCAAATTTTTGTAATCAGGAAATACTTCATGTCACACGGTACATCTATATGTACACACCGTAAGCCACCTTATAACACGTGGAGCGGACTTTTGTGTTCCAGCGTCAGTTTCCCCCCTTCGCTGATACAGTCGCGACTGATGCATGGGAAGAATGATTGCTGGTAGTTCTTGGTATGAGCCGGAATCTCTTACCTTGCGTGCATGGTTTTCCACGACATATGCAAAGGAGGTAGCAATGCATTGGTTGAATTTTCTAGAAAAGTACGCTCCCGGAACTCTGACAGTAAACCATTCCGTGATCCACAGCGCAACCATTGTTTTGTCTCGTAATGCATCTCCGTGACGATTTCACGCTTACTGAATGAAACTGTAATGAAATGCGGTGGTCCTCTGTAGACCTCTATTCTATCTAGTAAAGTTTCCAGAGAGACGAGCAGTACTACAGTAGCGATGGAACGAGGGTTTTGTAAGATTCCTCCTTCGTGGATGGAGTGCAGTACATGGGGAATCTTCACATTAATCTCAATCTCGGACTGGCGCCTGCCTTACTTGCGAGTAGTAATATGTGGTCATTCTATTTTAAATCGATCCGTACACATACTTCCAGACATTCAGTGAATGTGATTCTTTGTAGTGAATGTTTGACAGTACAATAACGGATCATTGTGCGTTATTTCGCCTAATACGTTACATTTTTGTTGAGGATCAACTCTCTGCACCAAACGCTAAAATTTTCTTGTGGTCCGCAGCTCGTGGCCTTGCGGTAGCGTTCTCGCTTCCCGCTTCTCGGGTTCGGTTCCCGGCGGGGTCAGGGATTTTTCCTGCCTCGAGATAACTGGGTGTTGTTGTGTCGCCTTCATCATCATCATTCATCCCCATTACGGTCGGAGGAAGGCAATGGCCAACCACCTCCACTAGGACCTTGCCTAGTAAAGCGTTGCGGGTCTCTCGCATCGTTCCCTACGCTCCTCGGAGTACGGGACCTCATCATCATCATCATCGTCATCATCATACGACTTCCCTGTATACAACGGCATCATTCGCGAAAAGCCTCACTGAATCTCTGATGTCATCCTATTGATCATTTATACAGTAATGATCTTACAACACTCCTTTGGAGTACACCCAGAGTTGTCCTGTGATTGAAAATTTCTTTCCGCTAAGCATGACGTGCTGTGTTCTGTTAGCTGAGAATCATAAAGGTGCTCTGAATTGCATATCGCCTACTTTGTTCATTAGATGGCAGGGCGGAAGTGTGCCAAATGCCTGACAGGAGACAAGGAAGACGGCATCAACCTGTAGGTCTCGTGGACTAACAGACGAGCTGAGTTCCACACGATCGTTGTTTTCGGAACCAGTTTCGGTTCCTACAGATGGGATTTTCTGTCTCCAGAAGCCTCATAAAACACGAGGATTAAAAATATTATACAGTTCCGTAGCAGACCGGCGTCAGAACTTTTGGCTTATAGTTTTGTGCATCTGTTCGAAAACCCTTCTTGAAAACGTGAATGACTTGTGTTTTTTTTTTCTTCCAATCACTACAAACACTTCGTTCCTCAGCGACCTACAACATACTACTCCATATTCTGTGTAGAATCTTATAGCCGACCCTCTGTCCAGCGATTACAGCAGATTTTTCCACACCGCGGTAACTGATTTCGATATCCGTCATTTTGACGTTCGTGCGACGTTGGAAAGGAGGAATCGCACTGAAACAGTTTTGGAAAAATCAATCTGCCATCGTCTGTTTCGTTGCCATTATGATCACAAAGCGCACTAGATACAAGAAGCCACCATTAGCTGTAATATAAATTTTACCCTGTCTTTCCAGCCTAACTTCTTCTTTCGTGACATTGCAACTAAAGTCCTCTTAAAAGTTGTTCAGAAGGATTTAAATAACAAGAAAAGGTACTGTGGCGCACCAACCGCTTCTGGTGTTCAGTCACCAAAGAGGCAGGAGCTATACCAGTACATGACGATCGTCTCAACCGATACAGTGGTTTCCAACAGAGATCCACGTCAGACGTGGCGTTAACAAAAATACGCCGTGAACCCTCTGACGTGAAAATAGCACACGCAGCTGGCGGAATAGATAGGCGCCGCCGGCCGCTGTGGCCGAGCGGTTTTATGCGCTTCAGTCCGGAACCGCGCTGCTGCTACGGTCGCAGGTTTGAATCCTGCCTCGGGCATGGATGTGTGTGATGTCCTTAGGTTAGTTAGGTTTAAGTAGTTCTAAGTCTAGGGGACTGATGGCCTCAGATGTTAAGGGCAGATGTAGGGCAAAATTGCGAAAAAATTCGAATTCTTTTATTGCATAATTTATTGGATTGAGTCTTTAAGAATAACATCGCACAATTTCACCATTGAATTCTGGCTAGAAATATGTTTTTAAAAATTTTGTTTGGGCGTCTGCGCCAGCCAGGCCCCCTCTTTCTTTGCTGTGATTCACACCTTCTCTACGCTACAAAATTTTTATGCGTTAATTTGTCGATCTAACAATCGAAACAAACTGCAGATGAGTCTAGAAAGCTGTGAGAAAGATTAGCTTTGCTTGTTCCTTAGATTACGACGTGTTTTTTTTTTTTTTAACAGGACGTGCTACAAACTTATTTCAGGTTTTAGTTTTGCATATATCATCCTGTTTTGCTCGAAATGGGTCGTAACAGTGAAAGCATATTTTTTTTAAAAAAAAGTGAGGAAATGTCAAATTTCACGTGTAAAAGGTACAGGAAATTTAAGTGACAGTGTTACTGAAGCTGCTTAAGTGTAAGAACAATTTTCCACAAAGTCACTAAGTTTATCGAAGAAGAAAATTAATGAAGGAATTGATGATGTTGCGTACAAAGACGAGCTTGCCACTAGGTGTTTAAGATGTTGTAGAACTAATTTGCAGGTACCTAGCCAATCCTGAACTGTTGAATAAATGTGTACGTGGGAAAACACAAACGAGAGCTAAAATGACATTATATGGACGCTTAGTTCAAAAACAGCATTTGTGTCCTCAGATGTGAAGATAGCAGCATGTGGTGCCCGTCTAGTGTTCAATAGTGGAAATATAGGTAGGATTAAGTGCCTGCAGAGACTAGGCTTCCATCCAGAAGTATTCACACTGAAGACACAGATGAATGGATGAAGCGCGATTGGACATAGCTCAGGCATCAGAAGAAAGAATTCAAAAGTTGGCTACGCAAAAGAGGCAGGGGAAGAGATTACTGCAGGAAGACGAGGAAGAGAATAAATGTTATGGATATGGACACCATCAGTCAGTTGACATATAGCAATATCGTCAACAATTGAAATAAAAACATTAAATGCGAATTGCCGTAAAGTGACTTTTTTGAGCTACAATGTACGTTTTCTCAGGGACTATAAAAGATAACATCTCGAAATTTGGGACAATTCTCAAGAATTACTTACTGAACAATCCTGTGCAGTACTTTTCCTTTATCTCTTCTCTGAGAAACGTTCTCCTTTAAAATTTGAGAAAAATAGTGCAGTCCTGGGTAACACAAAACTGAGAAATTAACTTCAAAGCGACAATGACCTTAAGCAAAAATCTGTTCCACACGTTTTATTATCCTCTTATGCAGGTGTAAACTGTGAAACTCTGGTTTTACTGCTTGATTAGTTTGAGAAAAAAGGCAGATTGTAAAAGCAATGGTAATTAAAAATTCAAATCCTTATAAAATGGATGTCTACGCGCATTTTCAAACAAAAATTGCACAGAATACCAAACATTACATTGCACATACTAGTCTCATGTTTTACTATTTTAGCTGTAATATTTTTGAAGATATATATGTTTCAGTACAAGAATGCATTTTTCCCTGCGTCTGTCCTTAAGTCCCATAGTGCTCAGCGCCATTCGAACCATTTAGAGAGGCGCCACCAGGACTTGCCGCAAGCACCACATGCGTACATGGCCGAAGGAACATTGCATCGTACTTCTTACATACACAGGCGATGCAGTACCTTATTTATTCGCCGATACCAGGCTGGAGACTTTGATTAAATGTCTCCCCTGTACGAGAATTACAGTAAGTTGACAAGTGCAGGATAGTGACACATGACAAATGGATGACGAAATATGGAAGGCAGAGTGTGGCTGTGAGGCGTGCCCGGATAGCCGAAACTGTAGCAGCCAGCACGGTAGCTCAGCGTGTTCGGTCAGAGAGCAGGTTGGCCTCTGTAATAAAAAAAACTGAGTAGAAGGATCAACAAACGAACTTTAACAGATGTCATGTGATGTCCGCAACGACCAAACACAACTATTAACAACGAACAAAATGCAAAAAAAAAAAAAAAAACCTGTTAAGGCGACCGCTCACGACAAACGAAAATTTCGGGATCCAGACCCGGTCCGGCACAAATTTTTAATGTCGTCATTCTGTTGGACAGAGGGAGGTTACCCATATGCGCAACGGTCAATACATTTCCTGAGAATGATTTTGTCTTGATTACGTTTGAATCAGTCATATCCCAAACTGACATGTTTAAAAAAAATACTATCTCGTTTATTTTCCCGTGTCAGTTGCACATTTTTTTTTACGGTATGACAAGTTTCGATCACATTCGTTCAGTTTCGGATATATCTGCTCGCGGAAGTAGCCCTTTGTGTCCATAAAGAAATGCACACCAGTAGGCTGATATGAAGTTCCCGTATAGACAGGTTACTTCGGCAACCAAATAGATCTGAAGCTGAACAAATGTAATCGAAACTTGCCATACTATAAAAAAATATAAAAAATAAAAATTGGGGGCAACTAAGATGGAACAAATAAACGAAATATGAAATATTTTTAAAAAATGTCAACCCACATACTGAATTCTCTCGCAACGAATATGTCGGCTATAGTGATACATTTTCATGAATATAGTCTTGACAAAAATGGTTCAAATGGCTCTGAGCACTATGCGACTCAACTTCTGAGGTCATCAGTCGCCTAGAACTTAGAACTAATTAAACCTAACTAACCTAAGGACATCACACACATCCATGCCCGAGGCAGGATGCGAACCTGCGACCGTAGCGGTCGCTCGGCTCCAGACTGTAGCGCCTAGAACCGCACGGCCACAGCGGCCGGCTTATAGTCTTGACCAAACACATTTTTTTTACCTATTCATTTTTCTGTGAATTTCGGCAGTCATGGGTCAGTTAACTTTATTTTCTTAGTAGCACATACTGATGTTCGTGTAGCTGTCATCTGCAGTGCAGCTCCTACTTTGGTACGTTTTGTAATATGCAGTTTTCGTAAGCAATGACAAAGCGTGATTGTGTTTGCGATTACAGTTACGTAGTCAAGTCAGCGTGGAAACCACAAAAATTTGCTTCTGTACTGACAGTGGATATGCTAATGTGGGTGTACGTGGAAAATGGTGCTGGAATGGGATATTCCTCGGCACACAGCACGGTGCGTGACTTGCGAATGATGAGGCGTCCCCCCACTCTACCCCCCACACTACCGGCAGTACAGCAGTTTCTCCCGGACACAGGCTATGGCAGTTCGACGCGGGCCTCCCATACCACCAGTTCGCGCCCTCCTGCTCCTCTCCTTCATTTCCGTCCAACACACTGTTCTCTCTCCCTTCTGTAGCTTCGTCAGCGCTGTGAGGTGAGTTCCAGTAAGTTTATTCCATAAGTACATTTTTAGTTATCGTTCTTCCGTTTCGATGGGACCCGCCTCAGATTCCTCTTCTGTACGTACTTCTTCATCTGGGGACAGCACTTATACCCTACGTCCTCATTTATTTGCTGGACATATTCCAATCTCTGTCCTACCTATAGTTTTTACCCTCCACAGCTCTCTCTAATATCATGGAAGTTATTTCCTGACGTCGTAAAATAAATCCTATCATCCTGTCCCTTCTTCTTGTCAGTGTTTCTCGTATGTTCCTTTCTTCGCCGATTCGACGGAGAAACTCTTCATTCTTTATCAATCCGCTGATTTGTAACATTCTTCTGTAGAGCCAGATCTCAAACGCTTAGATTCTCTCTTTCCATCGATACATGACTCACCATCATACAACGCTGTGCTCCGAAAGTAAATTCTCAGAAGTTTCTTCCTCAGATTAAGATCAATGTATGCTGCTAGCAAACTTATGTCGATGAGGAATGCTTCTTAAGATCTCCTTGCTTTATACGTCATGCTTTATCTTTCCCTAGTTTCGAAGTTAACATTATCGCTAATCTCATTTCTGCTGTTTCTCATTACTTATGTCATTTTAAAGTTTTCTCTCAATCCATATTTTATACTCATTAGACTGTTCATTCTATACAACTAGTTCTTTAATTCTTCTTCACTTGCACAGCGGATTGCAATTCCTCGATGGACGTTATCATTGAAATCCTTTTTCCCTGAACTTTAATCCCTTTCTTTTATTTTCGTCGTTGATTCTTTTATGCATACATTGAACAGCGAGGATGAAAAAACTACATCCCTGTCTTACACCATTTGTAATCCAAGCTCTTCGTTCTTGGTGTTCTATTCCTAGTTTTCCATTCTCATTGTTCCCAGTTTTTTCTTGTAGATAATTACTTCGTATTATCCGTGCTTCCCTATAGCTTACTCCTATTCTTCTCAGAATTTCGTACAACCTGCACCATTTTACATTGTCGAACGCTCTTTCCAGTTTAATGAACCTGTGGAGATTTTTATTAAGTCATTCTTCCATTATCAAGCGCAGGGTGAGAACTGCCTCTCTGGTGCCCTTACATTTGGATAACCAACCTGATCGTCATCTGACAGATCCTCAGGCCTCTCTTCGTTTCATCTGTGTATTATTGTTGTCAGTAACTTGGAAGCATGAGCCGTTAAGCTGATTGTGCGATGAAATGGCTCTGAGCACTATGGGACTGAACATCTGAGGTCATCAGTCCCCTAGAACTTAAAACTACTTACACCGAAGTAACCTAAGGACATCACACACATCCATGCCCGAGGCAGGATTCGAACCTGCGACCGTAGCGGTCGCGCGGTTCCAGAGTGAAGCGCCTTTAACCGCTTGGCCACACCAGCCGGCTTGTGCGATGATTCTCATGCGAGTATGCATCTGCTCTTTCTACCTCCGGTATTACGTATTCTGAAAGTCTGATAGTTTGTGTCCAGACTCATAGATTCTACACCCCAACTGGAACAGTCGTTTGTTTGCCACTTCCCCCAATGACTTTAGAAATTACGAAAGAATATTACGTATCCATTCTTCCTTATTTTATCGCAAGTTTTCCAGAGTTCTGTTACATGACTGTAACACTAGATCTCCTATGTCTTCCATAATGACTCCTATTTCTTCCTCAATTACATCATCAGACAAATCCTCCCCCCCCCTCCCCTTTTCCGTAGGAGGCCTTCTATATACACTTTCCACTCATCTTCTCTCTCCTCTGTGCTTAACAGTGAAATTCCCATTACGTTTTTAATGTTGAGACCGTTGCTTTTAATTTCGTTATGTCTTTTTCTATTTCTTCGCGTTTTTCCTATAGTCATTTTGTCTTGGGTTGTAAATATAAGACCTTAAGGCGCAACAACACACACTGCTGTATATAGATGTGTTGTTCCTTGGACATTCCAATACAGTTGCTGAAACAACTTAGGGAAGTGTAGCATAGAATCGAAAGGGCAGCGAAGGAAAGAAGTGGAGGACTTGACGCTGAGTAGATAATAAGGTGGCAGTGATGGAATAGCTCGTGCCAGTTTGTTCATTAGACAACTTAATATGGTCATATGAGATGTTACTGTGGCTCGGTGGCTATTTAAGTTTTATACTGCAAATCCGAATGCTCGACTTTCAGTCCCAGCAAGAATAGCTTCGACTTTCTAGTACAGACAGCCATTTAACATCCGTCGTCATCTTTGCTACACGACCCTAGCGCCACTTCTCTGAGCTCTTACCGTGTCTGCTGCCACGCCTAACTGATTTGGACTTCAAGCGCCTCTGCACTACTCTTGAATCACAATAACGTTTTGTTCTGAAATTTGCAATTCCTCCATCTGCATTTCCTTATGATTATCCAGTCACGATAATTTCCAGTATGTAGAAAATTGCGCTCCATTGGGATCACACCCAGTGTCATTTTAGTGCCATTCTGCAAGACGTACCATTAGTCAAAAATTCTTCGAGTAAGTCACACAAGTATGATGATAATGCGTGTTATGGTATCTTGGTTATTAGTGGACAATGTCGTACGATGCCGAATCCTTTCGGGAAACGTTGTGTGGTAATAAAGCGAGCTGTATTTTACACGATCAGTTCCTTCTCGAACCGGTGCTATTTTATGAAGTGAATCTTTGTTCCCTCTAGGAACTTTCGATATTAGAATATTGTCTAGGATACTGCAAGAAGCTGGGGTTAGTTAAATTGGTCAGGAATTATGTGTATCCTGTGTTTTGTCCTTTTTGGGAAAAGCAGTAGTCTTTCACAGTGAGATGTGGATTATTTGCCACGCTAGTGATTTTCTATGAACGGAGCTAGGAATCGGGTAAATTGCTCAGCGCATTCAGTGTAAAGTCTAACAGAAATTCCGTCAAGGCAGCGTGACGCTTGTATACTCTTAATTGTTTTTCAGTACCAGAAGTGCTCATTTCAATTTCTTTCATTTGTGGATGAGTGCGGTGATTCAACATTGACGTGATAGTAGCCGAATGTTTGAATACACTTTTAAATTCGGACGTTAATAGTTCGGCTTTCTGTCTGCTTTCTTCTGTTTCAGCCCTAGAGTGATCCACTATAAACTGAATGGAATTTTTGTATCCTTTCATTGACTTTACACAGGACCAGTACATTCTTGTGTTTTGTAATAGATCTGTCGCTAGAACCTGGCTGTGGAAGATATTACAGATTTCAAGCGTAGCCCTTCTTGCCAATGCACGAATTGCTGTTAAGTGTCATACATCATTTTCACAACATTCTCTTTTATAGCAAGAGTGCGACATTCTCCGAATGGTGACATTAAACCATAATATGTCTTTGCTATATTTTCTCTGTACTGTATCAATCTCAGATGATGCCCCAGAAAATGGTTCAAATGGCTCTGAGCACTATGGGACTTAACATCTTAGGTCATCAGTCCCCTAGAACTTAGAACTACTTAAACCGAACTAACCTAAGGACGTCACACACATCCATGCCCGAGGCAGGATTCGAACCTGCGACCGTAGCAGCCGCGTGGTTCCGGACTGAGCGCCTAGAACCGCTGGACCACCGCGGCCGGCCACGATGATGCACCATCTCCGGCTTGGTTGTACATTCAAGAGGTTTCGCGGCTTCTGCCTGTTCATTAACGAGGCTGTAACTAATGTGGGAAGTAGCCTATATGCATTGACGTCGTCGTCAGAGAACATTATCGAAAGCTCGGAATGTTTGCTTACAATTCATTCTGCATAGTAACCAACAGTATTTTATCAGTAAATGGAGGTAACATACGGAGAAAAAAGAGACAAGATACGCCAGTTGGCTGTGTTATAACTGTTTGCGGGGAGGAAGTTGCAAGCGACGACGTAAATCCCCAAGAATTTCGATAAACATGAAGCAGAGAACGTCATCGTTACACGATAGTGATGTTTGTGTTGTTTCAAGGTTGTGCTCTACATACCAGAAGACGCTGCTGGAGGGGATATTACGAACAACGTATTCCATGCGACAAGCGCCCTTGTATTGCTTTTGGAGTGCGAAAGCGTGCAGTAACCCGACTGCATAAACACACTGCTGAATCCTATCATTTCCTTTACGTCGGGCATTTGGCTTGTAGCCGCGTTTTCGATAGCACTGATGTTCCATTTTCAAAGAAACACTCATAAATGGGACGGCATACCGACTGAACCTGTTCAGAAACTGCAGCTACTTATTGACGAATGCTAACGTTAACGAAGTCTGTAAGCAGTTCGGCGGAATAATTCGGTGGGAATGATATGGCTTACCGTAAATACTGCAACCTAACCAATTTATGGGTCCCCACACCCCACAGGCGAGTTACGGCAGAAGAATCACTGCAGCCTATGTTCATCCATCTACAGTTGTCGTTCTGACTACTTCGTTCTCCTTTTCACTACCAATTCTGATACGTGCACTGGAATCAATATGGAGGAAGAAGTTGCGCTCGCAAATAATGGTACTTTTTGGTGAATTTCATTTGTGTTTGGTTTCAAATATAAAGTTATTAAAATATAGTTCTGCCTAGAGAAAACTGCTTATGTAACACCCATATTTGTTTCGCTGAGGTTTTTCCCTCGTCAGTGGGTTAATTTTACTTTCTTTCAAATAAGATGTAAGTTTTTTGGACATGATAATATATGAGGATTTAGGATCATGGTGTTGGTATTATCAAAAATATATGTACTTCGATATCACATATTGATGTTTTTTGCTGTCTCTCTTTTGTAGTAGGCCTACAGCTGATGTTTTGCTCCAGTTTGTCATTAGTAATTAATAAGACTCGTCGGTAGTATATTACATATACTTACAGAAATGTTAGGCCTGAAATGAAACTACTGCTTTTTTCCTCTGGTTTTTTAATGTCAGATGACAGAACTGCCGTTATCTTACATTTTTCTGCCAACTCTGATTTCTTAATTATCCTTTGACTGTCGTTTGCTAAGTTAATTTATGAAAAGTGGAAACAACAAAAAGGAACTACATACAGATTACATAGACAGGACCCCTGCCCCTCACTCGTCAATTAACAAAGCACGTCTCAAGTAACAGATGATCTCAACATTTCTGAAAACTATTACATTAACCTATCAAATGCTAAAGGAGAAATAGCAAATCAATGTTCAGAGCTAAATGTAAGATAATGGTAGTAATATAATCGAACTTTAACAAAGAAGGAAAAAAAACAATAGTTTCATTTTAGGCCTAACACATCAGTACATAATGTAGTATTGAGAAATCCTCATTAACTGCAGAAGACAAAATGGAGCAAACTGCACTTTGTAGTGCAAATAACAAACACCCACACAAACGTCAATATGTGATTAATGGTGTACTTTCGGATGACCAGTCGACTTGTTGTTTCCATTTTATGTGCTATACTTCGTCTTCTTGAGATGCTGCGACTACAAGTAACATTAATCAAATGGCTCAAATGGCTCTGAGCACTATGGGACTTGACTTCTGAGGTCATCAGTCCCCTAGAACTTAGAACTACTTAAACCTAACTAACCTAAGAACATTACACACATCCATGCCCGAGGCAGGATTCGAACCTGCGACCGTAGCGGTCGCGCGGTTCCAGACTGTAGCGCCTAGAACCGCTCGGCCACCCCGGCCGGCTAACATTAATCAGTCACACCGAGA
Source organism: Schistocerca nitens (assembly GCF_023898315.1). Taxonomy (NCBI): domain Eukaryota; kingdom Metazoa; phylum Arthropoda; class Insecta; order Orthoptera; family Acrididae; genus Schistocerca; species Schistocerca nitens. The sequence goes on along the minus strand of NC_064615.1, from coordinate 215,372,971 downwards.
AAACCTGAATAATCACCTTAATATGTGATATTAAAGTTTATATTTTGTTAGTAATGCTTTGAATATAAATGACACATCCCAAAACTGTATATATTATTCTGCATAAAAAATTGCTTTACATGTTATTTGACATATGATAAAATGAACCCACTGACGACGGTGTAACTTCAACGAAGATGTGTAGGTGTGAAAAAAGAACTTGTATTTGCTCAAGGCAGAACTATACTTCCATAATTATATATTGCTTGTTTTCTCATGTCACACATATTAACTGTGTACGTACTGTTAACAATATGAAGTACCATTTCTTTTACAGGGAAATGATATATCCTGAGAAGCCTGCCATTGCTAGAATTCTCAATTCTAGTGAATTGCTGTTATCGCGTACTGCGCGAAGTTTGCGTCATACAATGTTCTTAAATAATCTCGAATGTCGAAGCAAATAATTGGATACGTTAGCTTTCCAGAATTACTGTCTCTTAACGATAGCTTTAATCCTAGAACCGTCTACCGCTGTTCGCAGCTCACGCAATGGTTACACGTCATGGTTTACTGTTCGTTGCACAAAAACATTATACCCGGCCTCCTAGTCTCAAAAGCAATATTAGACACTTCTCCATAAGAGTCCTCTTCAGTACATATTATGACATTATTTTCACGCGCCGAGTAATCGATACTGCTGTCGTTGTTATTCGACATTGTCAAATCGGAGGACAGGGGCTCTGTTATTTTAAAATGTGTGGATAGTAATCCTAGTTGAAGATCGCTAAAATTCCTTTATTGATTGTTTCAGCTCATTGACGAGCCAACCTTTAGTTCAATAAAAATTATTATTTAATTCAGTGTCTGATACACACTGAATTAAGTAATAATTTTTAATGATCTGAAGACGACTTGTCAATGAGCTGAAACTAGTAAATCACTCAAGGAATTTTAGCGATTATGAGCTAAGATTTTTATTCTCACATTCTAAAATATTGATCTACTAACACATCATTACCGAGCGAGGTGGCGCAGTGGTCAGACACTGGACTCGCATTCGGGAGGACGACGGTTCAATCCCGCGTCCGGCCATCCTGATTTAGGTTTTCCGTGATTTCCCTAAATCACTCCAGGCAAATGCCGGGATGGTTCCTCTGAAAGGGCACGGCCGACTTCCTTCCCTAATCCGATGAGACCGATGACCACGCTGTCTGGCCTCCTTCCCCAAACCAAAAACCAACCAACACATCATTCTGCGTGTTCATCTAAATGTCTGCATCTACATGATTACTCTCCAATCCACAATTATGTGCCTGGTACAGGGTTCATCGAACCACCTTTAAGCTACTTCTCTACCGTTCCACTCTCCAACAGTGCGCGAGAAAAACCAACACTTAAATCTCTCTGTTCGAACTCTGATATCTCTTGTTTTGTTATGCTGATCATTCCTACTTACGTAAGTGGGCACCTACAAAATATTTTCACACTCCATGGAGAAAGTTTGTGGCTGAAATTTTATTAGAAGATCCTGCCGCAACGAAAAACGTCTTGTTTTAATCATTGCCATCCCAGTTCCCGTATCGTATCCTTGACACTCTCTTCCCTATTTCTCAGTAAAAACGAGCTGCCCTTCTATGAACTTTTCAGATGTCCTCCGCCAACCCTAGGATTGTCTGCTCGTGAATCCAACTTGTTCCCGGGAGCTAAGGTGTGCGTTTGCGAGCAATGAGTCACTACGCGCGTAACTATGACAGTCGATGCATAAGGCAACGATCTACATTCTTCTGAAAAGTTTCTTTAGCTTTTTGGTTGCTGTAGTCCTTATGACGCTATGTTGGAACACAGGTGCCTGCCTCGATAAGGCCTTTTAAATATTCTGCACACCGCTTTTGTAGCAATTGGTGCTTTTTTGTTGAATGTTATACGATACACAAACATGTCTGTGCACATTGTATCACAGACATAGTCCCTTTGACTGTTCGGAGATGTCACTAAACCCGCCCAAAGATGTAAACAACCATGCATGAGAAGCGACTATTGGACGGAGTGGGACCGACAACCGATCAGTTCCAGTCATTCCACCAGGAAGGAGGTACACGGCTCGTGTTGCCTGTAGTTCAACCATGTCTAGACGGTCAGTACCGCGGTTCGATCGCGTCCTCATTGTTACTTTGTGCCAGGAAGAGCTCTCAGCAAGGGAAGGCTATGGTTCAAATGGCTCTAACCACTATGGGACTTAACATCTGAAGTCATCAGTCCCCTAGACGTAGAACTACTTAAACCTAACTAACCTAAGGACATCACACACATCCTTGCCCGAGGCAGGATTCGAACCTGCGACCGTGGCAGTAACGCGGTCCCGGACTGAAGCAGCTAGAAACGCTCGGCCACAACGGCCGGTTGTCTGTGTAAAGACATATATTTGACCCATTGTCTGTACAACAGTTTCTTGAAGAAAAGATTCATACGATCTACCCCTGGCTGGAATACGAAATGGACAGTGGGACTTTAAGACTTCGTAAGAGTAAACACGTGAGTGAATCCCTATACTACTTCGGCGTAGGCAGAGACGATGACGCGGTGTTTGGTGCTGCCAGACTGCCCCACAGTGCTTTCCCCGGAGCCTTACGGTTTCCGTTAACGGAAATTTGTTTGCCTTCTGCACGCTCACAATAAGGGAAGTGTGTGCTACATATGCATTAATGCTCCTCGGTTTACATTTAGAAGAAACACACACTCACCTACTTGCAGAGTTCCGCCTCTGAGGGCAGCCTGGTTAGAAAGGAATCCACGAATTGCAGCCTACACCTTCTTTTCACAGCGTAATTGTGCCCGTGAGTTCCATGCGGTAAACTGCTAGGAACGATTTGTGTCTCTCAGAGAACGCCATTTGCTGAACCCAAGTTTTACTTCTCCTTTGTAAGATCCTTCTGCGCTAGCCCAAAAGAGTCCGTAGAATATTAAGAATTCATGACAGGACCTTTCTTGAAATGAGACATAGGTGTGTACATAGCACAGTTCAGCATGTAAAAATGGTTCAAATGGCTCTGAGCACTATGGGACTTTACATCTGTGGTCATCAGTCCCCTAGAACGTAGAACTACTTAAACTTAACTAACCTAAGGACATCACACACATCCATGCCCGAGGATGGATTTCAGCATGTAATAACATAGGGTTTCAAACATATAAAATCGCAACGGGGTATTCAATTAGGCGTCAACTGCGCTGACAACGAAAGCTTAGCAAGACTACCTGCTGCTGGGAAGCTATAAAAGAGCACTTCTGACACCTGCCTTCAAATAAAGGGCCAATTAAATCTTTCTGTATGCCATCTTTATTTTCCAATCTTGCCTTAGAAGTATGATTCATTCTCGCCCAATGATTTTCACGATTACCAGCGCATTTGTCGCCTCCCCTTCGTTATTTGCAGTTGTAAATTTCAGTAATGTCTTGGCTGTTTGTGAACAAAAGAAGACGAAGAGTCAACTCAACAACATGCACTACACGCATGCTCTTCTTTTGCATGATTAGAAAATGGCATGTCGAAATATAGCCATAATAGAAGGCACGGCAAGAAAATGGTTCTGTCTCCCCAACTTTGATGGTAGCTACCCGCCATGTGCGGCAAGGATGTTGGGCTTTTATGTAAGCTTTAATCCATGGTGATCATATACACTGTCTGACATAATAAGTGAAGCACCCAGAAGACATGGTCGGGTGTAAATGTGACACGGACACACAACCAGCTATTGGAATGAGTGCTGGAAACTCGCAGAAAGAAGTAAGTTTTAGACATTTAGAGATGGATCACTTGAGAAGGCCGAATAGAATTTTCCTAACTTGATCACGTAAGGATTGAGAAAATAAGAGAAAGGATTTAGACGCATTATAGTATTACGGATAGAATTGAAGAAAGACAGCCAGGATGGTTTTGGGCATCTCAAAAGAATGTATGAAGGCAAGTAGGTCAACAGAGTACTTACACGGCAATCTCCTGGAAGGAGAAAAAAAGGAAGACCTCCGAATGCGCAAATATTTTGTTGACACCGACGTACATATGGAGAAACGATCATCATAATTAAATAAGGGAAATCAGAGCTCGCATGTAAAGACATGTGTTCTTTTTTTCCATGCGCTGTTCGATAGTGGATTAACAGAGAATTATTGTGAATGTGATTCGATAAACCCTGTGCCAGGCGCTTAAATTTAATTTGCAGAGTGTCGATGTAGATGTAGATGAAAGTGTGGGTATGTGGTACCCAACAAGCGATAGAGAGAAGAGGAATAAAAGAGGATGTGGGAGAACTGCGAGATCGAGGCGTTTGTTTGGTTGGTCTGTTGATTTGCGGGAGGGGACCAAACATCGATGTAATCTGCCCCTTCGGATTAGAGAAGGACGGGGAAGGAAATCGGCCGTGCCCTTTCAAAGGAACCATCGCGGCATTTGCATGAAGCGGTTTATGGAAATCAGGGAAAACTTAAATGTGGATGGCCGGAAGCGGGTTTGGACCCTCGTCCTTCCGAACGTGAGTCCAGAGTGATAACCACTGCGCCACCGCGCTTGGTGAGGCCTTTGGCTACAGAGATACGTGGTGCGGCGACGGCTGTGGTGCCCCCGCAACAAGAAGAAGGGGACACCATCGCTGCGCATGTGTGTGATTAGGGCTGTAATTCTCTGACAGCAGTAAAACGTCCACCTGACTACGTTAGCGTTGCCTAATAGGATTTATTTTGTGTTCAGACATAATGACCTTTCTAGACACTGAGAAGCTCATCTGCAGAAACCAGCACGGTTTTAGGAAACAGCGGTCATGCGAGACACAGCTGGCCCTCTTTGTGCATGACATACAACAGGCTCTAGATACCGGCTCCCAGATTGATGCCATATTTCTCGACTTTCGAAAGGCGTTCGACTCAGTTCTGCACTGTCGCTTGCTAGAAAAAGTGCGCTTTCGGCCTATCCAATGACATGTGCGGTTGGATAGAAAGTTTTCTAACAGACAGGGAGCCTTATGTCGTCCTGAAGTAACTTTAACAGAAACAAGAGTAACTTCAGGTGTGCCCCAGGGCAGCGTAATAGGTCCTCTGCTTTTTACGATTTACATAAAGGATCTGGTTGATGGTATTGACAGCGGCGTTAGACTGTTTGCCGATGGTGCTGTAGTCTACAGGAAAGTAGTATCACACCAAAGTCGTGAACAAATCAATGAGGATTTGCAGAAAATAAATGCTTGGTGTAATGACTGGCAGTTATCTCTCAATATTAGTACGTGTAATCTTCTGCGTATAACAAGGCGAAAATCCCCATTAATGTATGAGTACTAAATAAATGATTAGTCTTTGGAAGCGGTAACATCAGTCAAGTATCTGGGTGTGACTATTCGAAATGATCTCAAATCGAATGATCAGGTTACACAAATAACGAGTAAGGCGAACTCTAGATTGCGGTTTATTGGTAGAATCCTGAAGCGATGCAGTCTTTCGACAAAGCAAATAGCTTACAATACGTTAGTTCGTCCAGTCTTAGAGTATTGCTCGTCTGTGTCGGACCCTTACCAGTTGGGTCTCATTCAAGAGATTGAGAAGGTCCAAAGAACGGCAAGATTCGTGACTGGTGCATTTAGCCATCGCGAGAGCGTTACAAATCTCATAGAAAGTTTGAAGTGGGACGCACTTGCAGATAGACGACGCGGTAAACAGAAGGGGCTGCTCTCTAAATTCCGAAATCCAATCTTCACCGTGGATGTAGAGCATATATTATTACCACCAACTTTCAAATCGCTTAATGACCATCATTCAAAGACAAGGGAAATAATAGTTCTTACTGAGGTGTCCAGACAGTCCTTTTTCCCAGTATCGCACGAAAGTTGTGAACAAATCAATGAGGATTTGCAGAAAATAAAGCCTGATCACCGAAGTTAAGCAACGTTGGACACGACTAGTGTTTGGATGGGTAACCGTTCGGGGAAAACTAAATGCCGTAGGTATTGAGGGCACGTAAGTGGCCGAACTGACATCCAATTGAAAGACTTGATTGTGCCACGCGACACTGATTTATTCACTTACAACGTCTGGTCACCATCTATTGCTGTTTGCCTCCATGTGGAACCGTACTGCTATGCTGAAAGACTCGAGAATACACCGCGTTGTACGCGCTCTTTTCTCAGAAGAGCAGGTCAACTCTTAATGTGATTCTGCTGTTATTTTATGTTGATGTTGTGTGTGTTTGTCCTTAGGATAATTTAGGTTAAGTAGTGTGTAAGCTTAGGGACTGATGACCTTAGCAGTTAAGTGCCATAAGATTTCACACACATTTGAACATTCTTTTTATGTTGATGTTGACGTACAATGTGTTAACTAAGATGTGTACGTTGTTCTACACCATATACGTAAAAGGTATGATGTCATATGTTCAGGTGTTAAATAAATAAAAAAACACTTTTCACTACTCGCGCTACGATGGGTTACATAGAAATAGTAAAACTTCGAGAGAACGAGTGATTGCACCAGTGCACGTTTCACATCTTGTGGAAATACGTTCCGAAACTTCTGGTGGGCATAGAGGCAAGCAGTAGTCTTCCTGCGTGTGGCGACCGTATTTACGCCCAGGTGAGATACTGACCCAAAGATGTACCCAAGTTCTTCGCCGTTTTCAGATACGATCACCTGAGAAAACAGAAACAATTGATCAGCTTGTCATTCGACTTCCGTTGCTGTGCAAGATCTACGAACATAAAAGCAATGAAATACCATTTACATCAGCGTCATCTTCAAGTAATAGAGAAATTTTATCTTTGCCATAGTACTTGACGGCCCCTCCCACCGGAGGTTCGAGTCCTCCCTCGGGCATGGGTGGGTGTGCTGTACTTAGCATAGGTTAGTTTAAGTAGTGTGTAAGTCTAGGGACCGATGACCTAAGCAGTTTGGTCCCTTAGAAATTCACACACATTTGAACAGTACTTGATGAAATCTTTTCGTGTCATCAGCCGAATCAAATGGTTCAAATGGCTCTAAGCACTATGGGACTTAACATCTGAGGTCATCAGTCCCCGTAGAACTTAGAACTATTTAAACCTGACTAACCTAAGTCCGCAGCTCGTGGTCGTGCGGTAGCGTTCTCGCTTCCTGCGCCCGGGTCCCCGGGTTCGATTCCCGGCGGGGTCAGGGATTTTCTCTGCCTCGTGATGACTGGGTGTTGTGTGATGTCCTTAGGTTAGTTAGGTTTAAGTAGTTCTAAGTTCTAGGGGACTAATGACCATAGATGTTAAGTCCCATAGTGCTCAGTGCCATTTGAACCATTTTTTAACTAACCTAAGGACATCACACACATCCATGCCCGAGGCAGGATTCGAACCTGCGACCATAGCAGTCGCGCGGTTCCAGACTGAAGCGCCTAGAACCGCTCGACCACAGCGGCCGGCTCAGCCGAATCGTGGCAAAGTTTTTGTCGTAACGTTGTAACATGTTTCCTGAACATGACTAGCAGAAAAGTTGAAACGTTGCGACAACCCGACACTCCTGGTAACCCGAGAAAATTTCTTCGCTGAAATTTTCATATTTGATCCAATTGTATCGAAGGGTTAGGTAGCAGGCATCATCACTGTACTGGCGTGTAGACGGCCGAGGTGTTGACACCAAAGGCGATGGACATGAAGGCCGGTATTACACTATCAAATTTCTTTGTCAAAGATTTGATCAAAGATGTGATCCAATATTCCGTCCAATATATTTGACAAAGATCTTTGACGTAGCGCTACAAGGGGTATTACACTGTCATCAAAGTTTTCGTCAAAGTTCAAGATGGCTGACAACAACTTGTTATTAACCGCAGCAGTTCTACGTACTCCAATTGCATTGTGTGCACATGCGGAAAAGAAGTGGGGGGAAAAAATGGAACCATACATACGAGGTTGACAGTCTTAAAAGTCCTGGGATTACAACTTGATAATAAATTCAGTTGGGAGGAGCACACCACAGAACTGCAGAAAGGCCTTAACAAATCTGTATTTGCAATTCGAGTGTTAGCAGACATGGGCAACATAAAAATGAAAAAGCTTGCATACTTTCATTCCATAATGTCATATGGGATAATATTTTGGGGTAAATCTTGAAGTCAAACAAAAGTTTTCAAGGTCCAAAATCGTGTAATACGTATTATTTGTGCAGAAACCTCTTCTTGAACTGGGTATACTAACTACTGCCTCTCAGTATATTTACTTCTTAATGAAATTTGTCGTAAATAATATATCTCTTTTTCCAACAAACAACTCAGTTCATACATACAATACCAGGAACAAAAATGATCTGCACAAGGACTTAAAAGCACTTACTTTAGTTCAAAAAGGGGTCCACTACTCAGGAACACTCATCTTCAATAATTTGCCAGGAAACAAAAAATTTAATTAGAAATAAAGATCAGTTTAAAAGGAGCCTGAAAGACTTACTACTGGCCAACTCCTTCTACTCCATTGGCGAAATTTTTAATAGAAACAAATGATGTATTGTATTTATTCATACTATTAGTATTGTTATTTCAGATTTAAAAATCGACATGTTCCACATCCACGAGGAACTCCTCAGCACGGATGTATGGAACGAAAAACTAATCTAATCTGGGTGAAGCCATGGGTTTTACGACGACACAATAAAAGCATTCAACAAAACTTGTTACGTAAGCTTACAGTGGAAGAGGTCAAGTCGTACATCAATTACTTAAGAATGGATGAGCATACATTTCTGTATGTGCTCAATGAAGTGTATCCTCATATCACAAAGCACAATATTCACTTAAGAACTGCTACATCTTCAGAAGACAGGCTCACTATAACACTCCGATTCCTTGCTACAGGAGAGGGTTATGTTAGGTTAGGTTAGGTCAGGTTAGGTCAGGTTAGGTCTCCAATCTTCTTAACCTATATTTGTATTCAGGGTGCCTCACGTTGTAAAGCGCCTCATCAGCATCAGACATCTCTATTAATTTTGTAGTTGTCGGCACGCACCAATTGTATTTACCGGCAATGTTTATAAAAACACTACAGACGACAGAACGCTGCAGCGATGCTAGCGCTCCATGTGGTAACATGTCACATTGCAGTGAACAGAAGACAAGCGGTTTCTTTGATCAAATATACAGCGAGGCCCTAGATTTGATCAAATATTGGACGACATTTGACAAAGTCCCTATTACACTATCAAATATCTTTGACAAAGATATTGGACAAAGAAATTTGATAGTGTAATACCGGCCGAACCGCCGCACACAGCAGAGCAGTGGGTGCCGCATGGCTTTGCATTTCCAGTCGATCAGTCCAGATTTACGGTGTCGGTAGTTTCCCTAAAACTATTAAGGTGAGTTTCCGAGTCGTCCTTTTGAAAAAAAAAAGAAAGAAAAAAAAAAGAAAAGAACGCTATCGATTTGTCCTCCATCCTTGCTTTTATAAGATACTGCGCTTCGTCCGTAATGACATATAAATCGAAGGGGCGTAGTATCCTAACCTTCCTTATCTTCTTGCGAAAAGCTGACCCGTCGGTCCGTCCGGAAGTGGAACAAAGGGCAGAAAGCGTGCGAGCGCGTCGCAAGCCGCTTAGTCAGCCGCTTGTCGGAGGGCAAAGGATGACGGATGGGAAGTTGGGATGGGGTGGGACGGGACGGGACGCGTTCCTGTGGCACTACGGGCCCCACCCGCGCTCATCCCGGGCGTCGGCGCGTAGGAGGAGGGCGTGCCCTCCTGTAGGGCAGCCACGTGCGACGACCGCGGGCCCGCTCCTCACCTCCGTGGGACCTGCGTCTGCCCCGCTCGCCGTCTGATTCAGCTACTCTCTCACTGCGCCAGCCTAACCTCTCAATTTTGGTACCGTTTCTGTCGCCAGTCCTAAAATTGGTAGATTCTTATCACTAGAGTCCGGATTTTCATGCGCTACCAAATCGAATGGAAAAACTGGTAGAAGCCGACCTCGGGGAAGATCAGTTTGGATTCCGTAGAAATGTTGGAACACGTGAGGCAATACTGACCCTACGACTTATCTTAGAAGAAAGATTAAGGAAAGGCAAACCTACGTTTCTAGCATTTGTAGACTTACAGAAAGCTTTTGACAATGTTGACTGGAATACTCTCTTTCAAATTCTGAAGGTGGCAGGGGTAAAATACAGGGAGCGAAAAGCTATTTACAATTTGTACAGAAACCAGATGGCAGTTATAAGAGTCGAGGGCTATGAAAGGGAAGCAGTGGCTGGGAAGGGAGTGAGACAGGGTTGTAGCCTGTCCCCGATGCTATTCAATCTGTATGCTGAGCAAGCAGTAAAGGAAACAAAAGAAAAATTTTGAATAGGAATTAAAATCCATGGAGAAGAAATAAAAACTTTGAGGTTCCCCGATGACATTGTGATTCTGTCAGAGACAGCAAAGGACTTGGAAGAGCAGTTGAACGGAATGGACAGTGTCTGGAAAGTAGGATATAAGATGAACATCAACAAAAGCAAAACGAGGATAATGGAATGTAGTCGAATTAAGTCGGGTGATGCTGAAGGAATTAGATTAGGAAATGAGACACTTAAAGTAGTAAAGGAGTTTTGCTATTTGGGGAGCAAAATAACTGATGATGGCCGAAGTAGAGAGGATATAAAATATAGACTGGCAATGGCAAGGAAAGCGTTTCTGAAGAAGAGAAATTTGTTAACATCGAGTATTGATTTAAGTGTCAGGAAGTCGTTTCTGAAAGTATTTGTATGGAGTGTAGCCATGTATGGAAGGGAAACATGGACAATAAATAGTTTAGACAAGAAGAGAGTAGAAGCTTTCGAAATGTGGTGCTACAGAAGAATGCTGAAGATTAGATGGGTAGATCACATTACTAATGAGGAGGTATTGAATATAAATGGGGAGAAGAGGAGTAGTTTGCGGCACAACTTGATTAGAAGAAGGGATCGGTTGATAGGACATGTTCTGAGGCATCAAGGGATCACCAATTTAGTACTGGAGGGCAGCGTGGAGGGTAAAAATCGTAGAGGGAGACCAAGAGATGAATACACTAAGCAGATTCAGAAGGATGTAGGCTGCAGTAGGTACTGGGAGATGACGAAGCTTGCACAGGATAGAGAAGCATGGAGAGCTGCATCAAACCAGTCTCAGGACTGAAGATCAGAGCAACAACAACCAAATCGTATAAGATGAATGCATTGATGCAGTAGCGTCTCACTGAACATGCGCACTGACGCAGCAAAACAATGAAAATATGCAAGAACAAAATTTAGTTCTACGTTTATTTCTATTTCCTTGCAGAACTATACACAAGAATTTTTCCAAATTTCGTCACTAACACTTATGCCTTTATCAGTCACAATATTTTTGAACATACAGAATGGCCTGTCTACGTCACAAGAAGCGACAGGTGCATATTTAGTGAAGAAATTTCGGACAAAGTCGGGTCAATTTGAAAACCTTTTACATTTTCGCCAAAAAATATTTTTTGGCAAGAAATGTATACGCAGTTGCGATTATGGACAACCATCAGCTGTTTTATCGGATGACGACAATGAAACTTTGTGCCGGACCGGGACTCGAACTCAGATTTCGCCCTTATCGCAAGTGGTTGCCTTACCACTTTTTTTATGTGGATGATCTCATTTTCTTCGTTGTATTTGTTAGGGGCGTACGTCCCATTACGCTTGTCCAAGTTCATCGTCGGTCCATTAACTCATTTATTACAGAGGGCAGCTAATCGTCTGACCGAACACGCTGAGCTACCGTGCCGACTTATGGCCACACTCAAACTTCCTCATTTCATCAACCATGTGTCCACATCCTGTACTCGTACATCCACTAAGTATATTCCCCTACACGGGAGACATTTTACTCGAAAATGACTTGCCGCTGTCTGCAGATAAATACGACATTGCAGTACTCGTGTTATTCCTAATTACGGTGTTCCTTCTGATATTCAGGCATGTCCGAAAGAACTTTGCGTCGTAATTCGGAATAACAAAGGCACTGCAGCAGCGTAAATACTTTTTTGTCTACTTCATGAACTCACAATCAGGATTCGATCCGATAAATTTGTTCATGTTAAAAGCTTCAACGCCCACTTCTGTACAGGAAGATTGCAAAGATTTTTCAACCACTTCATTATTTTGCGAGTTTAAGACCCACCAGCCGAACAAAGCGAGCAGACGTTAACTTCAATAAATTTGCGGGAATTTACTTGATCACAGTTATCATAGTAAAAGATGGCAGCATTTATCCAGGAACCCCAGCTAGTGAAAATAAGTAGTGCTGGTAGAGTTAAATTTAGCAATACACCTAAATGCGGAAATGCGGACAGGTGCTTTCAAGAATACCTCCAATAGGAAACGAAGTCAGCACATGACTTAAGTAATGCTGTCAGATTATCGACCTTTTATATTATGAAACTGTTTACCTTGTTTCTGATCCCGGCGGAGGTTCGAGCCCTCCCTCGGGCACGTGTGTGTGTGTGTGTGTGTGTGTGTGTGTGTGTGTGTGTGTGTGTGTTTGTGTGCGTGTGTCCTTATTGTCCTTAGGATAATTTAGGTTAAGTAGTGTGTAAGCTTAGGGACTGATGACCTTAGCAGTTAAGTACCATAAGATTTCACACACATTTGAACAATTTTTACCTTGTTCGTGGAGGATATCCGCATATTCACATTGCGTTATTTTAGACATACTGTTTCAAACACGCGGTGCAGTTCGTGCGCTAAAAATTAACGTGCTTTGGGTTAGGATAAAATATTTTAATTACTTTCCCGCTCTTCTCCGTAAGCAGGGCAGCATCACATAAGAACAACAGGAGATTTATTGTGTAAATTTATTGGCACGAAGAATACGTTTTTTATCGACATCTACCGTGCCGAGCTAGGACGCTTCACCTCACTATGAAGATTACAGACTGTAACAAAGTTAGCGAAATTCTTCATGTTCTGCTCTTTTGGTGTCATTCATATGAAAAACAAACTTCAGTAAAAGGTGCTATCACGAAAGTTATAAGATTGTATGCACTGAAGTCAGAAAAATGTCTAGATTCATGCAGTTATGTCGATGAAATCTTCGAAATGACCAAACTTGCAGACGTGCATGCAGCATGCATTTGCATGGAAATCCGAGCTCTACTTATGACTGATGAGCCAAAACGTTATCATCATTTTCTGTTGCTTGATAGCGTTGTGGGAACGTGATGCGTTAAGGGAAGTACGTAAGCGGAGCACAGATCAGTGGGCGATCTAGAGCTGTGTTCGAACACGACTCGAAGTGTTCGAACATTTTACGTCACAGCTTGGGAAATCTTGGGTTCCGTTCGATCTTTCGATCGGTCTGCATTCTAGTGGTTTTTATTGCTACTATTACAGCGACGTGTCTTAGCGTTTTTAATGCACTGTGGACTTTAACAATAAAAATAATTGTGAAAGTATATTCTAGGATGCAGGTCATGCGTAAGAACGTCACTAATAAATCAACAAAAGATCGCAATCACAATTCTGTCCAAATCTCGAGCTTTCCCTCGTCCGCTATTTAGTATCGAATGATCTCCAAGACGGGTCTTACCGTTGTAATTCATTCCTGCGATAAAAACTGCAGCCACCTTGTAACGATATATTTCGTTTGTTCAGCATTTAATTATTGATTAATTGTTTTGATTGTCTCAGGTGAATGTTGCCGTATTGTTTTCAAACTGATCTAAATTTGGTAAAGTTTTTATCTGTTGTTTTAGTGTATGAACAGGAATTGAATTGCTCATTTACAACCTACTCGGTAAATCATTGTCACCTCTCTTAAACAAATAAGATGATATGTTGGGTTCAGTCGAGTACTATTTTTTGGAGGACAGTTTTTCGTGCTTCTTATCTTTACTTAAAAACCAGCTAAAAGTTTTGTATATTCAATCATGCCGGTACTCTATCAGAACTCTATCGTAAATTTGTTCAAGTACAATACGAGTTTGTGCAGTGGAGAATTTATTGCTATTTCCTCCATTGTTACACCAAATTGTCAAATTTTAAGTAGAGCATAGCGTACTGTTATAGCTAGTCCACAGTTTCTTGCGTATCCCTCGCACTCGCATCGCGCGAGTCGAGTCACGTGACTGTTCGAACAAGCTCGATACTGTATCGAACGCTGCGGTGTATCGGGAAGACTCGAGACCGCTGGAACGCGAGTATCGTTTGCCCGGTCCAAGGGGAAACATTCTAGCTACGACAACTCATGCAACTAGGGAAATCCACTGACGTAAGTGACTTTGACAAAGGATTGGTTTTTATAACCTGGCGACTGGGGACACCTCGGAAACAGCGAAGCTGGTCGCCTGTTCCTCTACCTCTACATAGATACTCCGTAAGGCACCGTTTGGTGGGTAGCGGAGGGTACCCTGTACCGCTACTAGCATTTCCCTTCCTGTTCCATTCGCAATTAGAGCGAGGGAAAAACGACTCTATGCCTCCGTATGAGCCCCGATTTCTCGAATCTTATCTTCGTGCTCCTTACGCGCAATGTATGTTGGCGGCAGTAGAATCGTTCGGCAGCTTCAAATGCCAAACGGTACCCCATTATCAGACAGTTTTTCGTAATAGGTAACGTCCGTAGTTAAAAGGAGTAGAGTATTCTGTTTAGATTTGGGCTCTGGCTCTACTATGTAGCAGTACCTGGTTCAGTTCTTTCTTCGCGATTGGCTCGTTTAAAAAGCTCCATGAATTCCGTGTGTCTGAATCATAATACTGTTTGTGTAATTTTGATTCCCCACCTACATCTACATCTATATACGAGGGCGGTTCAGAAAGTAACCTCCGATTGGTCACAGTGCGGGTTGTGGGGGGAGTAGCGACGCCATTTGTGCGTTCACGCACTCAACAGGTCAGTCGGCATCAAGCCGTGGTCGAGTGAACGTCGTACCTGCGCTAGTTTAGTTTTTGTGGCAGTTTGAAATGTGTGCTGCAATAGAAAACCCCGCCAAATGTGAAGTGCGTGCTGTCATAAGGTTTTTTACAGCCAAAGGATATTCTGCAGCAGCTATTCATCGTGAGCTTTGTGCCGAGTACGGACCAAGAGTTATGAGTGAAGGAGTTGTCCGTGAATGGGTACGTTTATTTAAAAGTGGACGAGAAAACGTTCATGATGAAGAGAGGAGTGGTAGACCATCATTGGTGACTGACGAACTCGTTCAGACAGTTGATGCAAAAGTTCGTGAAAATCGACGTTTCTCAATGTCGGAGTTGTCTACTGGTTTTCCACAGATTTCTAAGACTCTCTTGTACGAGATAGTGACAGCAAGACTGGGTTACCGTAAGTTCTGTGCACGATGGGTGCCTAAAATTCTTACCGACCACCACAAAACTCAAAGAATGGCCTCTGCATTAGACTTTCTGTCACATTATGAGGACGAAGGAGAACCATTGTTAAACAGAATCGTGACCGGTGACGAAACCTGGATTAAGTACGTGAACCCTGAGACAAAAGAACAATCAAAGATGTGGGCACATTCAAATTCGCCTACCAAACCAAGAAAAGCCTCGCAAGATTTTTCTGCCAGAAAACTGATGGCAACGGTGTTTTGGGATGCCAAAGGGGTGTTGTTGGTTGAATTCATGGAACGTGGTACGACCATTAATCAAGACGTGTACTGTGAAACAATAAAAAAGTTACGACGGGCTATACAGAACAAACGCCGTGGTATGCTGACTTCCGGTATCGTTTTTTTGCACGATAACGCCCGTCCTCACTCTGCTCGCAGAACAACGGCCCTTCTTGAGTCCTTCAAGTGGGACGTTATCAACCATCCACCTTACAGCCCAGACCTGGCGCCAAGTGATTATCACCTCTTCATGCATTTGAAGAAATGGCTCGGGTCACAGCGGTTTGATGACGACGAAGAGCTCAAAGATGCGGTCACAGGCTGGCTCCAGGCACAAGCGGGTGATTTTTATGCAGAAGGAATTTCAAAGCTTGTGAAGAGATACGATAAGTGCCTCAATCGCTATGGAGACTATGTAGAAAAATAGTGCAAAGATGTAGTTGTAAGATGTATATATTAAAATATTTTTATTTAACTTGGTGTATTTTTTAAATCAACCGGAGGTTACTTTCTGAACGGCCCTCGTACATAGTCTGTATGCCACTGTATGGTGCGTAGCGGAGGTTACCCTGTACCACTTTTAGTCATTTCCTTTCCTGTTCCATTCACAAACAGAGCGAGGAAAAACGACTGTCTATATGCCTCCGTATGAGCCCTGATTTCTCGAATCATATCTTCGTGGCCATTACGTGCAATGTATGTTGGCGGCTGTAGAATCGTTCGGCAGTCAGCTTCAGATGCCGATTCTCTAAATTTTCTCAGTAGTGTTTTCGAAAAGAACGTCGCCTTCCCTCCAGGGATTCCCATTTGGGCTTCTGAAGCATCTCCGTAACCTCGTGTTGCTCGAACCTACCGGTAACAAATCTAGCTGCACGCCTCTGAACTGCTTCGATGTCTTTCTTGAATTTGACCTGGTACTGATCCCAAACACTCGAGCAATACTCAAGAATACGTCCTATATGGGTCTCCTTTACAGGCTAACCAATCTTTCCTAAAATTCTCCCAATAAACCGAAGTCGACCATTCACCTTCCCTACCACTGTTCTCACATGCTCGTTCCGTTTCGTGTCCCTTTTGCAGCGCTACGCTCAGATATTTAAACGACTTGCCTGAGACAAGCAGGTCACTAGCAATACTGTATCCGAACATTGCAGGTTTGTTCTCCCTACTCACCCGCATTAACTTACATTTTTCCACAATTAGAGATAGGTGCCATTCATGACACCAACTAGATATTTTGTCTAAGTCGTCTTGTATCTTCCTAAGGCCACTCGACACCTTACCGTACACTATAGTGTCATCAGAAAACAACCGCAGATTGCTGCCCGCCCTGTCGGTTAAATCATTCACGTAATACTGTCGTGAGGATGTATCGAAAATGGTTGAATGGCGGTGAAACCACAAGTTGGCGAGAAGGTGCTGGATGTCCACGCCTCAGACGTGTCCTCGCCCAGTAAAGGAGGATAATCGCCGATCTGTGGTAGGTCTGACAGAGAACAATATTGGCGGAGATATCACACCGTCTCTTAGGGCAACTTAAGCGTGCGTTGTTTAGCATGGGACTCCGTAGCAGACTACCAATGCTTGTTTCCATGTTCACCCGACGGCATCGTAAATTACTGATGCAGTGGGTACGGGATGATCAAGATTACATTGTGGGGCAAGAGGAAACGTGTTGCCTGGTCTTCTTATACAGGATCGATGGTCGTATCCGAATATGCCTTCATTCAGGCGAACGACTGCACTGAATATGAATCGTACCACGGACGCCGGCCACTGGGGGCTAGGGGGGACATTCACCTCGGCTTTCATGGGACCTGTAGTAGTATTCGAAGGCACCATGACAGCTGTGGACTGTGTGAATATTATTGTGGACCACCTGCATCCTTAGGTCCTACATGTCTTCCCTGACGGTGGTGGCATCTTTCACCAGGGCAACTGTCTTTGTCGCGAAGTAAGAATTGTGCTACAGTGGCTTGAGGAGCACGACAGCAAACTGACGTTGATGGCTTGGCAAGTTGACTGCCTCCAAAATGTCTGCTTTGTTGGTTCACACACTTCTCTCTTTGTCCCATCTCAAACCGTAAAAGTGGGCAATTTTTTTGTGACTGGGGTATTACATTGTGAGATCAGCGCGCTCTTGCTTTTTATCCTTAGACATTGTATCGGGGGTTAACATGCCACAGACAGTTCTGCCACAGCGTGTCCTTTCATTGTGAAGCCATTATTAGAGAAGTACCACTACGAGCATCACACCCGAGCTCATCACAAAGATATTCTGTTTGTATGTGGAACGTATTTGTGAATTTCTTGAAAACTTTATTCTACTGCCTATAACACTGAAGAGCTAACTGAATGTACGTCGACATAAATAAGTTATGAAATGATAATTAAATGGCCACCCTAACTGCAAAGAGGCGTTGATATACTTCATTGGGGCCATGTTGAAAATGTGTGCCCCGACTGGGACTCGAACCCGGGATCTCCTGCTTACATGACAGACGCTCTATCCATCTTCTTCTTTTTTTTTAATATCATTTTTTTTTCGCTTTCGTTCGTTGCATCTGCTCGTGGCGGACGTCGTAAGACACCCGTTTAAGTTAGTTGTTGATCAATTAACTCAGTTTTTTTGTTACAGGGGGCAGCTAACCCTCTGACCGAACACGCTGAGCTACCGTGCCGGCATCCATCTCAGCCACCGAGGGCACAGAGGATAGTGCGCCTGCAGGGACTTATTCCTTGCACGCTCCCCATGAGACCCACATTCCCAACATGTCCACACCACTACATTCGTAGTGCGCTTAGTAGATGTTTGCCCATCATACTCATTACTCGTGGCAGATTAATCTACCAAGCCCTGTACGAGTTCGGGCATAGCGTGTGCGTTTGCACAAGTTGGTCAATGGCCGGGAAGCCATATTTTAACTATATATGACGGTAGTACGGGACTTGGTAGATTAATCTGCCACGAGTAATGAATATGATGGGCAAACATCTATTAGGCGCACTACGAATGTAATGGTGTGGACATGTTGGGAATGTGGGTCTCACGGAGAAACATGCAAGGGATACGTCCCTACAGGCGCACTATCCTCTGTGCCCTCGGTGGCTTAGATGGAGAGAGCGTCTGCCATGTAAGCAGGAGATCCCAGGTTCGAGTCCCGGTCGGGGCACACATTTTCAACATGTCCCCAATGAAGTATATCAACTCCTCTTTGCAGCTAGGGTGTCCATTTAATTATCATTTCATTTCTAGCAAAGCTGCATGGTCATCAACGGTAACTGTTCTTTCGGGAACAGATACGACCGTCATATATAGTTATAAATAAGTTAGTCTGTGTGCTCCGTTCTGTAAAAGAGTTAAATTTTATTAACATTTCATTCAGCCTCTGGAAAACGAAAGAAAGTTATTTCCGTAAATTAAGGAGGGTACTTTGGGACAGCGCACATACCTTCAGAAATAAGTATAACAATTGAAATTTTAAATAACTAGTCTCATTAATAAAATTAGGAACATTTGTGAATGGTTTATTAAAAAAGACTATGATTTATTTTCCATTATAACAATGTTTCGAAATACAGCATACAGTTCCTCAGTAAACTGTATTTCATTTACATCTATGTACGTACTCCGCAAACACCATATGCTGCATGGCAGAGGGTACCATGTACCATTAGAGGGAGGAAAAACGACTGTCCATAAGCGCTAATTTATATCATATCTTCGTGCTCCATACACGGAATGTACGGTAGCGACAGTTGAATCGTTCTGCAGTCGGCCTCTAATGCCGGTTTTCTAAATTTCCGCAATTGTGCCTCGCGAAAAGAGCATTGTCTTTCTTCCAGCGATTCACATTGCAGTTCACGTAGCATCTCTGTAGCACTTTGGCAGCGGCAACAAGTCTGGCTGCACGCCTTTGAATTGTTTCGATGTATTCCTTTAATTCGATCTGGTGGGGATTCCAAACACTCGAGCAGTACTCAAGAACTGGTCGCCTTAGCGTTCGACACGCCGTCTCCTTTACAGACCAGCTACTTTCCCCCAAAATTCTCTCAATAAAACGAAGTTTAGCTTTCTTGCACATCCCATTTCATATTGCCTTGCAAAGGTGTCCGTGACTTTGTTTTCTCTCATACCATTAAACTTGTAAGTAAGTATGATGCAATTACCTTCCTTAGAGAATATCGTGCTAAATGTAGGTGTTTTGATCTGTTTCTCTTCTCGTTCGCTTCCAATGAAGAGATTCTTAAATAAGTGTGTAACCGTTTTGTTTACTTTAACTTCCTTCTTAATTCATGTCAATTTTGTTTTTTCCATTCTTATTTTGTATGAATGAGTATAAGGCTATAATTAGTTGGATTTTAAGAATATTTGCAAAATAAATCTACCAAATTGGCAAACTTTATGACAAACGTTTTTATGCCTGTGGGTGAAGCAAAACTCATAAAACTGGGCAAATTTGTAACAAACTTACAACTGCTTGTCGTGAAGAGATCATCTCAGCTTTGTGAAAGATTAATTTAATGCTACTTTACCTTTTCTTAGATTTCATGTCATAATATTGTCCTGAGCCTGGGGGGCGGGGAGGTTACTTTTAAAAACTTTATTTGCTACCAAAAATTAAAGGATAAAGGTTACAATATTCCTTAGTTACATGTGGAAATTTAAATGCGTAATACATATTTTTGTTAGGTTATGTTACAAAAACTGCTTAAAGTGTCACAAAGTGTTTACTGTAGTAATTGACTTTAAATTTCTGTTTATCCATCTGTTTTCTTTTTATGATGGTTGTTCCACACCTATGAACCACCCGAAGTCTACGTTTATTTGTTGCTTATATTCCACTCTTGGTTTTCCTCTTCAGTGTTTGCCTTCTATGGCTCTCTCTAGTATCATGCATGTTATTCGCTGATACCTTAATACACGTCCTACCGTCCCTGGTTCTAGACAGTATCTTCCATACAATCCTTTCCAATTATCTGGAGAATCTCCTCATTTATCACCCTGTAACTCCACTTAATGTTCATCATTCTACTGTGACATCACAAATCAAACACTTCCATTCTCTCCTTTTCCAATGCCCGCATCTCGTGGTCGTGCGGTAGCGTTCTCGCTTCCCACGCCCGGGTTCCTGGGTTCGATTCCCGGCGGGGTCAGGGATTTTCTCTGCCTCGTGATGGCTGGGTGTTGTGTGCTGTCCTTAGGTTAGTTAGGTTTAAGTAGTTCTACGTTCTAGGGGACTTATGACCACAGCAGTTGAGTCCCATAGTGCTCAGAGCCATTTGAACCATTTTTTCCTTTTCCAATATTCATTTTCACTTCCATGCTATGCTGTGCTCCAGATTTCCTTCGTTTGATACTAGCAGGTTTATATTATGGACGAATGCGGTGTTTTCTTCTGATAGTTTGTTTCTTATAGACGGAGGCGATAGACGTTATAAATGGTTCAAATGGCTCTGAGCACTATGGGACTTAACTTCCGAGGTCATCAGTCCCCTAGAACTTAGAACTACTTAAACCTAACTAACCTAAGGACGTCACACACATACATGCCAGAGGCAGGATTCGAACCTGCGACCGTAGCGGTCGCGCGGTTCCAGACTGTAGCGCCTAGAACCGCTCGGCCACTCCGGCCGGCTAGACGTTATAGGATAGCGATATGCACATATACAGATGGCGGTGGTGTCCTGTGCACAATATATAAAAGGGCAGTGCACTGGCGGAGCTGTTATTCATGTGAAAAGGCTTCCGACGTGATTATGGCCGCACAATGAGCGTTAACAGACTTTGCACGCGGAGTGGTCACGCGGTTTCACACTGTAGCGGTTCCACACTGTAGCGCCAGGTTGAGATTCATTGGGAGAGTCCTTAGAAAATGTAGTCCATCAACAAAGGAGGTGGCTAACAAAACACTCGTTCGACCTATACTAGAGTATTGCTCATCAGTGTGGGATCCGTACCAGATCAGGTGGACGGAGGAGATAGAGAAGATCCAAAGAAGAGCGGCGCGTTTCGTCACAGGGTTATTTGATAAGCATGATAGCGTTACGGAGATGTTTAGCAAACTCAACAGGCAGACTATGCAAGAGAGGCGCTCTGCATCGCGGTGTAGCTTGCTGTCCAGGTTTCTAGTGGGTGCGTTTCTGGATGAGGTATCGAATATATTGCTTCCCCCTACTTATACCTCCCGAGGAGATCACGAATGTAAAATTAGAGAGATTCGAGCGCGTACGGAGGCTTTCCGGCAGTCGTTCTTCCCGCGAACCATACGCGACTGGAACAGGAAAGGGAGGTAATGACAGTGACACGTAAAGTGACCTCCGCCACACACCGTTGGGTGGCTTGCGGAGTATGAATGTAGATGTAGATGTAGTGGTAGTTGGAGCTAGACGCATTTTGGAAATCGTTAGGGAATTCAGTATTCCGAGATCCATATAGAATTGTCAGTGCTAATAGAAAAGCAACACTGCGTGAAATAACCACAAAAATCAATCTGGACGTACAACAAATGTATCCATTATGGCAGTTCAGCAAAATTTGCCATTAATGGGCTATGGCAGCAGACGACCGACGGGAGAGGTGAGAGCCTTTTCTAACAGCACGACATCGCCTGCCGTGCCTCTCCTGGGCTCGTGACCACACCAACTGGAGCCTAGGCAACTGCGTCAGACGAGCCCTGATTTCAGCTGGTAAGAGCTGACGGTAGGGTTCGTCTGTGGTGCAGATCTACGGAGCTGTGGACCCAAAATGTCAACAAGGCACTGTGCAGGCTGCTGGTTTCTCCGTAATGGCGTGGGCTATGTTTCTATGGCCTGGATTGGGCCCTCTTGTCCAACTGAATCAATCATTGACTGAAAATGGTCTTGTTCAGCTACATGGAGATCATTCTGAGCGATTCGTAGACTTCATGTTGCCAAACCACGGTGGAATTTTAATGAGTGACAATGCGCCATGTCAGCGGTCCACAATTGTTCGCGACTGATTTGAAGAACATCTGGACAATTCGAGCGAATGATTTGACCACCCATCGAACATTTATGGGAGTGAGCGAAGGTCAGTTGGTGCACAAAATCCTGCACAGGCAAACCTTCCGCCATTATGGGTGGCTATAGAGGCCGCGTGGCTCTATATTTCTTCAGAGTACTTCCAACGACTTGTTGAGCTCATATCATGCCGAGTTGTTGCACTACGCCGGGTAAAAGTAGGTCAGACACGATATTAGGAGGTATCCATGCCTTTTGTCATCTCGCTGTATTCTCCTTGTCTGTCATGATTTATTGTACTTCCAACAGGAATACATACACTTGGCCTATTACGTGGTTTACAGTTCTCATATTACGCTTGTCGCCAATGATACGAATAGATCCAACAAACAATTGAGGATATTCCATGTTAGTGTTACTCTTAGATTAAGAACTTTACCCTGAAGAGGAAGTAATGTTGTGCCGCACCAAACCAGTCAGAAGACGGGATGAAAAACCTACTTCCCATCTAGGCCTTCTCCTCTGACGATTTCCTTTTGTGAAGTGTACCTAATAATTTAACAGCAAGCCGTGGCTTTCGCTATTACACTGTATGACGTAGCGTTGCGCAACAGTGAAGTGTTCAAAGCGAAAAAAAGAACACTTGAAGACTTCAAACACCAAAATAGCAAGTGACAAATTAGTCATGTAGAAAAAGACGTTACACGAATCTCACAGATCATTATTTTAGAAAAATAACGCTTTGCACACAGGCAGCGTTGTGCGAAATGCAATGAGCAATAGCAACCTTGGCGCTGCATAACGTCATTTGACTTTTTTTTTTATAAGTAACTTGTAATTTGTATGTACATAACGCCTAAAGATGAGTGTCAGCAAGAAAAGCGTCGGTACGTAATAAAATAAAACATAACGTTAACATTTACTCAGACTAGTAGCACTAACGTACAACTAAATAAGAAAAGAACTGTGTGCAGAGTCCTTGAATTTTAGATGCAATCACTTTGCTACCGCATGTTATCCTTGTCGATGAAACGTTTCTTATCCTCTGCCTCAGACTAAACATCAATCAAAGAATAGAAATGTGCTCGGTTAGCAGCCAAAGCGAAAACTTTCATCAACAGAGACCTGGAAAGTTCAAGGCAAACTTCTTACGTAGGAAAGGGCTACTGCTTATAGATTTTCTGTCATTTTGCCAGTAACACTGATGTATATTGCGAAACTGAAGAAACAGAGGTGGACGGTTAAAAATCGGGCGAAGACCTCATTAATCTTCACGCGTCGTGCTCCTCCGTCAAAGTGTATACCTTTTGGCTGCATATTTTAGTGATTGAATAATGACCACAGAGTAACTGTAGTTTTTTCTTTTTTTATAATCTTTATTTGCAATACATTATAATTATACAGTGTAACCCACCAACCCACCACCTTAATGATTAGTGGGTCCTAAGTTATACAATGTTGTTATTTGCAGCTAATTACAGTTAACTTGTAAACTACAGACAGTATAGACAGTACAGGTTAATGGGCGGACTTACGATTTATGTTAAACTATACACACTACTACCTACTTATAAGCAATCCTAACTGCCTGCAGCGTTACAGGTATGTCAGTGTGGATATGAACCTACTGCAATGCCTTGCTCATCAAGCTAATCCCGATGAGCGTGCCCCTGACACTAGGCAGGTCAAAACTACTAGTCGCTGCAGGTTCCTATTTTGGTATCTACTTCTAAATCCTACTAACTACTAACTAACCTACGTCAAGTCCGGTGCTGTCATTATCGTGAAGTTAATGTACCCCAGCCACCCTAGCCCTGCACGTGGCGGATTCCAACTTGCGAGTCGACCTGTCCACGCACAGGCGGTACAGGATTAGGGTACTAGGACACGTTCAGTACTCGGTTATTAATCACGAATGTCACTCAGGTATGCTGTCAGAACTTTACGTGATACGTCGTTAGCCAGATTATTCAAGGTTTCGAAAGTCTCTTCGTGTCTGAGCAAGTCGTATGTATCGTTGTTTGGTAGTTGTTGTCGTAATGTAACTGCTACATCATCGAAAAGGGGGCACTGGTAAACCACATGGTCGGGAGTACCCTCCGATGGGCCACAGTCACACTCAGGCGTAGCCCTCTTCCCAAACCAGCATAGATATGTCGGATAGCTCGAAATACCTCATGCCTAACCTTTCTTTAACATTTGGTAAGAGTCTGAAGGTTCTTCTGCAAGATTCATCCATTTCCCATAATTCCTACCATAGATCTTCGCCCCTTTTCTTTATCTCACCCTTGTCCCTAGCCTGAACTCCCTGAATATTTTCTATTTTCATATTATTCCCTTTCTTAGACCGGCACCATGCAGCTTGCTCTCTAATTTTGATGTCCAGAGGACAGAGTTCCATTATCACCAATAGGGCAACATCCCCTGGAAATGCCCTATAAGCCCCCACAGATCTTAACAGCATGTCCCTCTGTACCTTCTCACTGTCATGGCGGGCACCTCCCTTGTGAGCCTGTGTGCCCAGACTCCCGAGCCGTAACCCGCTATTGAGGTTAGTACACTGTTATGGTACAATTTCATCAGGTGTGGGGGGGAGGAAGGTGAAATCTTTTGTGTCCTATGGAGATGAGGTTATTGTGTACTTGAGTAACTGTGGATATTTGTAAGAAAATGAAATCGTAATGTACGGTTGTGTGGAAAACCCTAAGGAAAAGAGTCAGCCGCATGAGGCACCTTTCCTTCACGAAGTATGGTAACTGCATCTTAAGTGTCTCTGTTGAGTTTGGGTGTGACTCTAATGGATGTACACTGAGGTGACAAAAGTCATTGAATAGCGATATGCACACACTAATAGCGGAGCATCGCGTACGCAAGGTATAAAAAGGCACTGTGTTGGCGGAGCTGTAGTTTGTACGCAGGTGATTCACGTGAAAAAACTTGCGACGTGGTTATGGCTGCACGACGGGAACGCGGAATGATAGTTGGAGCTAGACGTATTGGACGTTCCACTTGGGAAATCGTCAGGGAATTCAATGTTACGAGATCCGAAGTGTCGAGAGCATGCCGAGGAGACCAAATTTCTGGCGTTACCTCTCACAACGGGCTACACAGTGGCTGACAGCCTTCACTTAACGACCGAGAGCAGCAACTGCGTGAAATAACCACAGAACTCAATAAGAGACGTACCACGAACATATCCGTTAGGGTAGTGCGGCGATATCAGGCAGTAATGGGCCTTGGCAGCAGATGACCGCCGCCAGTGCCTTTGTTAAAAACACGCCATCGCCTGCAACGCCTCGCCTGGGCTCTTGAGCATATCGGTTGGACCCGAGACGCCTGGAAAACCGTGGCCTAGTCGGATGAGTCCGATTTCGGGTCGTAAGAGCTGATGGGGTTCCAGTGTGGCTCAGACCAAAGAAGCCATGGACACAGGCTATCAACAGGGCACTGTGCAAGCTGGTGGTGGCTCCATAATGGTCTGGGTCCTCTGGTCCAACTCAACCGATCATTGATAACGGTCTTGTTCGGCTACTAAATCAGATATTCATAGACTTCATGTTCCCAAATAACTAGAACGCGCCATGTCACCAGGCCACATTTGTTCACGACTGGTTTGAAGAACATTCTGAACACTTCGAGTAAATGGTTTGGCCACCCAAATCGCCTCACATGAATCTAAAAATGGCTCTGAGCACTATGGGACTTAACTTCTAAGGTCATCAGTCCCCTAGAACTTAGAACTACTTAAACCTAACTAACCTAAGGACATCACACACATCCATGCCCGAGGCAGGATTCGAACCTTCGACCGTAGCGGTCACGCGGTTCCAGACTGTAGCGCCTAGAACCGCTCGGCCACTCCGGCCGGCTCACATGAATCTGATCGAACATTTATGAGACGTAATCGAGAGGTGTGTTCGTGCACAAAATCCTGCACCGGCAACACTTTCGCAATTACGGACGGCTATAGAGGCAGCACGGCTCAGTATTTCTTAAGGGTAATTCCAACGACTTTTTGAGTCATTGCCGCATCGAGTTGCTGCATTACACCATGCAAAAGGAGGCCCGACACGTTATTGGAAGGTATCGCACGACTTTTGGCACCTCAGTGTATGCAGAGTCTGATGTCGTATTTGCGTTGTATGACAATGAGGTAATGAGAAGGCGGAATCCATTGCCGACACATTATCTGACAAAAAAAAAAATGAAGCGCCCAGAAGACATGGTCGGACGTCAGTGTGACGACGTACACGGACACAATATCGGCAAGTACGTAGGTAATTAGAGTTGAAATTCTCTGTGACTGGTAGGATGGCCACCAGATATCGTTAGTGTTGCTTGCTTGTGTTTAGTGTTATTACCAGGGCCGGTGGGTTATGTAAGAGGCGCGAGCAGCGTGGGATGTTGAGTGAACACTATGAATTTACGGGAACTTGTGTGAGCAGATGTGTGTCAACTCCCCACCAAAGCCTCACTGCTTCCATGCCACGACGCGTCGTCGCTTTTATCCGTGCCAAAGATGGGCATACCGGCTATTAGGTTGGTGGTCGTAATGTTTTGGCTGATCAGTGTATTCGCTGAATTAAAAAGATGAAATGACATTTTCGTTGCCACTCCCTTAAATACTTAAATGAGATATTTGCGGGATTTTACCAGACTCCTCCCCCCCCCCCCTCCTCATTTTGAGCTCACGTGAGTAATGGACGTCCCCTTTGGTGCGAGGTTATCCGTAGCGTTGTTGTATGTACCTCCGATTGACGGCACGTTCATGCGGATACATCGCTTCACTACCTCGACAGGTGTGGATATCTCGCTGTTCCCGAGCAGTGTTTCTCTTAAGTGAGTGCGGGCGTACCCACGGTAGACTACTCTGCTACACGAAACAGGCGAGCATCGGCGCCCGTGTCATCTTCCAGAGAGGTAGTTAGTGGGTCACGGTCAGCTGGTTTTGATGCTGGAAAAGCGTCAGGCGAGGGGAAGGTGAGGGGGGGGGGGCGCTGAGTGCAGCTCGCCTCCTACCTCTTACGTCACGTGCTCCATCAGCCCAGCCACTACCGGTGCCCTCGTTCCACCGGCAGACCGAAGCGCGTGGGCGTCTGCTATGGCCTTAACCTCGGCGTCGCGCTAAGCGGAAACCGGCTTCTCCAAAAGGGTTCGTCACAGTCATGATTTATCGCTCCGGACCCACAAAAAAGATTTCTCCTTCCTTCTCACCTCACAGGATGCGTGACGTCATTTCCGAGGAAGGGGGCGAGAATTTCGGCGCGCTCTTGACGCCCTTTGTGGCGGTCTGTAATGACGAGGTTACGAGCGGCCTCTTCGTTCGCGGCGTTCAGGCTGTGGAAGCGGCCGCTTGCCGCTGCAAAGAGAAGAACAGAGGAAGTTCGCTAGAGAGACAGTCTTCCCGGAACGGTGCGCTGGCGGAGTCCTGGCAACGTATCTCGCACGTCAGGAAGGGAAGGTGAGAGTTTAACGTACCGACAGCGCCGAGGTCACGGGCGACGCATTGTCTGCTCGGTAGTGAGTCGATCTTGGGAAAGGGAACTGATCTTCGATTTTTCTGCAGCCAGCACATGAAGTGGCAGGAGACGAGCCATGGAAAACTGGCAACACGCCCTCCATATTTCTCGCCCATTCAGCACATAAGGTCATGGGATGCCAAGAGAGACTGGCTGGACTCGCAACCACTTCGATTGATGAACTTTGGCATAGAGATGAAGCGACGTGGAATGACGTATCCGCATACAGGTTCTTAAAGAAATATACCGTAGTTTTAGAGGTAGTAGTATGAACCAAAATAAGACAAAAATGTCCATTAATTATGGGGTCTAAAAAATATACTGTAAGAGCTATGACCACTTGTTCATCTTCGCTGCCGTGGAACACACCACTTCTACAGCAAGTCCTTTGGTAATACGAAAGAACTACCGAATGCAGTAAACAAATGAGAACAAATTCCTCTGTTACTGTCCATGGGAACAGCAGGCAATAAATGACGAGGGTAGAGACAAGGATTTGTGCGGAGTGGAGCGAACTATTGGTATACTGAAAGCAAAAACGACTTTAACTCTTCATTGACACGCGGTAGGCCAACACACAAACATGTTAGCTGCATCTGTGGCCAGTAACGCAACATTCTTTAAAATTTTGTTATGTGCTTGAGTATCCGCACTTACGTATTCGTCCTCTGTAATTTACAATAGTAGGACTCGCACGAACAGATATGCTCTGTGAGTGCAGCACAAGGCGATTTCAATGTGGTCGCGCATGACGAGAGGTCGCAATGATTCTGCGTCATGAGACGCTGTTTTAGTAGAAATATGTAACTGTTTTTAGAAAACTTATTGGCTAAACAAACAATATGTTTTGGCCTTTAAATTTTTTCTGTGTAAACCATTTATGTATCTAGTCCTTAGGAAGACAATCATCTGTGGTGTGACGCAAAATTTGTAAGGTAGCAACAAATGTGATTTGTATTTACTTACTTTTATTGTACTTTATATTAATCGTGACTGCAGTACCCCTTATTTTAATTCGGTGCGGCCATATTGGCCGTGGATGCGCCCTGAACATGAAACGCTTGTCTTATGTTCAAATATGTAACATGTACGCACGACGCTAGTATTTTTATTTGTAATACTTACATTTGTTATTACCATGCACTATTTTGATGCCAAGATTAATAAAGATGCTTTGACGCATCCACATTTAATATGCGGCGCTTCCATAGGCTGCGGGCGTGCGCTTGTGCAGGAAGCGGGACACTAGCGCCATCGAAAGTTCCCTGGTGCTGTTGGCTGTGTTGACCTCCAGTTTGATTTTGACTTGCTAACAGGCACCTGTGTATTCTGGCAGTCATTCTGCGAAATTTTAGAAAGCATTTATTGTCATTTTGATGTTTCTTATTAAGATCAGGCGCCTTCACTGCACCTGTGTTTCAATTAAAATAATTAATTTCTTTTGTGTTTGAACTGTTTATTGTAATTCCACTTTTTGTATTCACTGTTCACTGACGACTATGTATTTTTAGCGTCACTAGGCCACGCTTGAAAATTAACCATTTGATTGGAAACTAGTCGCCAAACATATGTACTACAACTGCTGGCAGATTCGTTAATAAACGCTTCATGGAATTAACCGAACAGTCATACCATGCTCTACCAAGGTATTTGATAATCATGCTTCAAAGTAGTATTTCATAAAGACACTTTCAAGAAAACTTCTAAAATGGCACTTTTAAATACTTAACTTCTTTGAGCACCAAAAGTTTAATTAAGCTCAAGATCATTTAACAGTTCTTCACAGATTCAAATGTGAAGTGTTCCTCTTTCAGCGTAGAAGCATTAAAATTTATTCATTTCTTCCAAGCTTCCGAAATACAAAAAAATTAATCTTTTAAAATTATACAAAATTTTTAAACTTACAGATTATAATTTGAGGAAAATTAGTCAAGTAAAATGTTTCATTGAAAACAAACACTAGTTTTCTTGACAGTTTTTCCATAGTGAACCAGTTTACAATTTCATACGTAGAAACTTCCATTCTTCTTTTGCACGTCCCATATGTTTTATTATATTCTGCGTGGGACGAACAAATAATTACTTAGAGTTACCCATCCCTTTGTCCGGTCAGTTCCCAGAATTACTCATGCCATCTCTATCTAGGCTCAGTTTCAAAAAGGTTTCTCTAGCAATAGAGCGCAAGATAAAAACCAGCTTGCTGTACCCCAAAGTGTCATCAAATTGAAGGTGTGAAAATGAGAGCACTAGTTCCTTGACAAACCTCCTCGAAAAGTCCTTAGGTCAACGACATTCTCAGTGTTCAAATGGTTCAAATTGCTCTAAGGGGCTTAACATCTGAGGTCATCAGTCCCCTAGACTTAGTACTATTTAAACCTAACTAACCTAAGGACATCACACACATCCATGCCCGAGGCAGGATTCGAACCTGCGACCGCAGCAGCAGCGCGATTCCGGACTGAAGCGCCTAGAATCGCTTGGCCACAGCGGCCGGCACCATTCTCAGTGTCTCGTCACACTTCTGACAGAAACACGGTCCTAGAAAAGTTTTACTGAGCTTTTCAACATGACCACTTCCTCTGGCGAGACTTAAACCCGGAACCCCCTGCTGGAATGGTCATAACGCCTCAAAAGTTCCAAGGTCGATACATCGTATGTCTGTCCAATGTATTCGATACCCACTCCCCGTCTTCTTCACCCACGAAGGCGACCCTCGATCCGTGTCTGCATGACGAAGAACGAAGTTGCAGACCATGTTGTAGGCTCTGGTTCTCGAAGACTGTCGTGTAACAATCGAAGCGATGGCGGGAAAAGTGAAAATCAGTGCTGGCTTTATCATTATGACTCCCAGATGAGAAAAACAAGCGGTGGAAGCGAATGAATTCTCCACCGCCAAAAAAGGTGAAAATCCGACCATCATCAGGGAAGGGGGTGCAGTGTGTTTCGCGGGCATGTCATGGTGTGATACTAATAGATTTTGTCCGTGAGTGGCATGCCGTCACACGGTCATGTTACTGACATTTCCTGACGAGGTTGCGGGTGGTCATCAAGACGAAACGCCGCTGTAAACTGCCCAAAAGGGAGCTTTTGCTCTACTACAGTGGCCGAGCTCGGTCTCCACAGGACACAATCACAAACATTTGCCTATCCATTCACATTCTCCTGACCCACTGACTTCTTCGTCTTCCCGATGAAACAATTGCTAAAATCACTGCTAGGCCACTCATGAGGTGAGACGATCCGTTAGCTGCTGCCTTCTACAACCAGGGCCTGTGACAAGTCATCCATCGTTGGAAAAAATGTACGCTCTGAAGGGTGTACATGTAGAGGATATCATCGCCGAGTCTGATGGTCAACGGCTTGATTTTTTTTTTCTCGCCGATAATTACGCCTTTATGACCACCCTGCGTATTGTGTTTCAGGTTCGTATGCCGTTAGTGTTTGCAACAAAATGTACAAAGTATTTTAAGCGTGAATTGAGAAGATTTTATGTAGTATATCCTCAGAAGTTGACGCAGACGTTTCTTTTCCAGGTTCAGGCACCGTGGCCATGCGCCTCACAGGGGATTCGCTGCTAGCAGAGTAAAAGGACCCCTCCAACGTATGCTGACCAACTTCGATGTAGCATCGTGCGTCAGAGATCAGGTAAACTCCTAACCATCACAGTGTCGTTTATCTCTCGTAATTTAGATACAGGTGCCGCGGCTAAGGAAGAGGAGGAGATTAGTGTTTAACGTCCCGTTGACAACGAGGTCATTAGAGTCGGAGCACAAGCTCGGACTAGGGAAGGACGAGGAAGGAAATCGGCCGTGCCCTTTCAGAGGAACCATCACGGAACACTTAAATCAGGATGGCCGGAAGCGGGTTTGAAACGTCGTCCTCCCAAATGCGCGACCAGTGTGCTAACCATTGCGCCACCTCGCTCAGTTCTACGCTTAAATCTTGTGTTGTCTAGTGAGAAGTGGTTATTTCACGCACACAAGGGGTTTGCCAATAATTCTATAGTATTGCAATAGGAGTGTGGTTTCTTCATTCATCAGCTATCTATTTCCTGCGTGGGCTGTTCTTTTGTATTCTCCTTTTTCTTCCTCTTCTACATGAAATAGGCATTGAGCCTGCTCCACCGGCACAAATCGGTTCTCTCTCTCTTCTTAGGTCTTACAACATCTCTTCTTCCTGTCGGCTTATAAGCTCAGACTAATTTAGGGATTCGTTTAGCGTTCATTCTTTGCACCAGTTTGGACCAGGTGTAGCGGCATTTCGTTATCCTTCAATGCAGTTAACTCTATTTTTATTCTTGTCACATTGTTTTTTTATGTGATCACTTCTTGAGTAGCCATTTGTTCTTAGAAATTTCATAACTGCACTTTGTATTTTACCTTATATTCTTTTTGTAGGTACCCAGTGTTCGCTCACTTGAAGAAATGTAGGAAGAGCCATAGTTTTATAAAATTTTACTCTCATTTCTTGTCAGATTTTTAAGTACCGGTAGATTACGAATGGCGCCACATATATTTCTCAATCGAGCCAATTTACGTCTAGATCTTTATTACACTGAGGGGAAAAAAATGACATTCCAGATAAGTGAACGATGACACTTGCTCTAAAATCACACAGTCCACAATGATTTTGAATTAGACCAG
Organism: Schistocerca nitens; assembly: GCF_023898315.1. Taxonomy (NCBI): domain Eukaryota; kingdom Metazoa; phylum Arthropoda; class Insecta; order Orthoptera; family Acrididae; genus Schistocerca; species Schistocerca nitens. Next base: position 215,340,267 of record NC_064615.1, on the reverse strand, counting down.
ATCTTTGCCCCAGAAAGCCATCACTTTAGTTCTGGTTTTAGAAATCTCAACGTCGTATTGTTTACAAATGTAATTCAGGTGGTTCAGTGCACCTTGTAAGTCATGTTCTTTTTCTTGCAACATTAATATATCATCTGCATGAAGTAAAATATTTCACATGGTTGTCTTTGGTATTTTAATACCTTTTTGTATGTGTTTCCTCCAATTTACGATAATGGTATTAATGTGACTATCATAAACAGTGTGTGCTACTAAACACTCTTGGCATACTCCTTTGTTTATTAAAATTTCTTCTGTCCTTGTTTCCCCTCTATCCACTATAATTTTTTATTCTTTGTGTAGCTTTCTCATGGCCTTTCCTAGTTTGCTGGCTATCCATGACTTTCCATTATAATCCAAATTTTGTTTCTGTTCACATTATCAAATGTTGTAACCAAGTCTATAAATGCTATGTGTGTTTATAAATTATGTTCTCATCTTTTCTGTGTAACTTGTTGCAGAGTATGTACCTCGTCTGTGGTTGATCTTCCTATTCTAAATCCAGACTGTTCTTCGCTAATGACAATTCCAAAAATTGTTTAAAGTCTGCTATTTATTCTTCTTTCATATTAGTTTTGTAGTGAGTTTAGAAAACATATACCTTTAACAAGCATTTTATTTCACTGTTTTTTCCCTCTGTTCCCTACTTATAATAGAAATTGTTGTGCATACTGCATGTTAAGATCCATACAACAGTTTTCTTTAGGGTAACTATAATTATCGAGGAAAGTTTTTCTTTCGCAACACTAATTTTTAGACCTTTTTGAGGAGATTTTGCACGAGCAATAACATTCCTTTACAAGAGTTAAGTTTTTATTTCATTTGTACGATAATGTATGCTATGGTTTACTTTAAAAATTGTGCGACGTTGGCCGCCAATGTCAGTCTTCGACATCTCAGCAGTAGATCTGTGGCACACGGCCAAATAAAATGTCCTGCATGGCAGTAAACGTTGAGCGGCTGCACTCCAGGAACGTGATCGAGTATTCAGTCCGCCGGGAAAATTTCTTGATTCACCATGTTTGATTATCTCGTCTGGTCTTCTTAGTGTAGACTCTGCTATCTGGCCCAGGTTACTAAACGATGGCGATCGACCACTTCTGCTTCGTCCCCTACCTAAACTTCAAAGCATGGAAATACTCCGATCAAACTCTAGTACTACGTGGTGATTCTAACTTGCGCAATATCGACTGGGAAAACTACGCTAGCGTTATCGGCAGTAACAACAAACAGTCTTGCGGAGCAATACTGAACACCTTATCAGAAAAGTGCCTCGAACAACTAGTCTGAGTGCCCATGTGCCTTAAGATATGTTTTAGAACTCCTTCCTGGAAACAGATCCGGTCTTCTCGATAGTGTCACCAATGAGTGATCAGCGACCATGATGCTTTTACGGGGACGATAGTACATCAAGAGATACCAAGACATAATAAGGCATGCAGATAGTCATTTTTCTCTCGCTCAATTCTCGATTGGAACAGGACGAAAAATCGGTAATATAATTGGGAATTTCTCGAAGAATAACCAGCAAGTACCCCAGCAGTGAGTGAGCAGCGCTGCTGCATGCTTGTGACAGTACGGGTCAAGGCGGTGCTGTCGCTACTGTACGGGTTTTTCTCTGTGTTTTACTGGCCGTATTAATACATATCGATAAGATATGCCTGTGGAAGAGGCACGTAAAATTCTGTTTTAAAACTCATTTCGTTCATAACGGGAAACAAACCTACGCTTTCCGTCTTCACTGGGCATCGCGTGAAAGACCTGGTATTTGTGTATGCCGACTCCAGCTACACAAACTAAGGGTGAAAGTATCTGACGAAACACCAGGCGAAATGAGTCTCAAGGAGGGACATCCGGTATGTACAGGGTGATGGCGTAATGATGTTAGAAACTCTCAAGGGCGGTGTATCAGTCTGAGGTAATGGAGCCCGGTCTGGAAACGACCAAATCGGAAGCTACTGCAAGCTCTTTGTTTTCCATAGTTTAGCAGGATACAGCGTGGACCAAAACAAGAAAAAAATGCCTACTAAACGTGGGCTCTGAACTGTATACCTTAAGAGCTTTCAGCACTTGTTCAGCAGAAGAGATGTGATTCACAGTAGGGAAACTGAACAAGTGGTGAAGGGTGTGCGCCGGCCGCTGTGACTGAGCGGTTCTAGGCGGTTCAGTCGGGAACCGCGCGACCGCTATGGTCGCAGGTTCGAATCCTGCCTCGGGCATGGAAGTGTGTGATGTCCTTAGGTTAGTTAGATTTAAGTAGTTCTAAGTTCTAGGGGACTGATGACCTCAGATGTTAAGTCCCATAGCGTTCAGAGCCATTTGAGCCATTTGGAAGGTGTGCACTTTAGAGCCCATGTTTACTGGACTTTGTTTTTCTTTTTTTAGTCCATACTATATCCTGCCAAAGTAAGGAAAGAAAAGAGCTTCCAGTAGAAGAGGTCCTTGGTCGTATCACGATTTTCGCCTATAACTTTCGACTGGGTCGCTTCCGAACAAGAGTTTCTCACCTAAAATTGATACATTTACCATTCTCCATCATCCCTTAAAATCTCTTACATGACCCCGGAATCACCATGTGCGAGTATATTAGACGTGTAGATTTCCCTCTGGGAAAGGAAACAGTAATTATAGATACTGTTGAATGGAATGAACAGTGTAATGAACACAGAACATGAACAGAGAGTAAAGTGAAGAAAGACGAAAGTTAGAAAACCAGCACAATAAGATCCGCGAAAAACTGAATATAAAAATTATTGGGAACCATGCCGTACACTTTAGAGATTATAAAAAGCAGAGTAGCTCGTGCAAAAGAGGGCACTGATCGCTAAAAGAAGTAAATGTGATTTAATTTCTGAGAGTGAGAATGTACACCTGGGCTACAGTGTTTTGCGGAAGTGAGTCATGGACAGTGAGACAATCGAAAGTTTGAAATGTGATACTGAGAAATAAGTGGACTGATAAGGTGAGAAATGAAAGGATCAGGAAATGAATAACTGGAAAATATTAACTAGTACAAGGAATATAATGACAGGACATTTCTTAATAAATTAAGGAATAACGTCCACTGTACTTGAGGGACCTGTGGAGGATGAAAGATATAAGACAGAGATATGAATACGTGCTTCAAATAATTAAAGGCTTTGGCTTCAGCTACTACACTGAGATAAAGAGGTTAGCGCAAGGGAAAAGTGGCCTGGCACAGGAGGGGGTGGGGGGAGTGGACTTCAGAGCACAATTCATCAGCCAACCTAATGCAGGTTCCCCCACACGAAGGGGAATGTTTGCTATGTCCGAAATCACATTCCCTCCGGTGTTTGTCGCACCTATGCCACGTCTCTGATGATCTTATGACCGATAGGATACTTCCTCCGGTATGAACAGGCTTCCTCGCAGGGAATGAGAGCAAGAGAAGAGATGTCCTCAGAGACATGCTCAATTGCGATAGAGGCGTTTTCTGTGTCCTCTTGGCGCGGTATGGCCCCCGTCCCAATTACCGGCTTCGGGTCGTTATAACGGAACTTGTCTTCCTCCTCTCTGTCTCCACGCTGTCTCCTGACTCGGCAGTCTGCATCAAAAAAGGAACACGAAGAAGCTGTGAAACCAGTTGAAATTTGCGGCAAGCATTGCGTGCCACGTCTTGAGCTTGCGTGGAAGGTGTACTCGCCTCTCGGTGACGTTTCATTATGCACTGTGCTTTGTCGAGCCGTCAGCTTGTTTATGCTCGAACAATAATTTAGTCTGCCTTAATATTCACAGCGATTTCACGGAAGCAATGATTGTGAGATTTAGAATTAATTTACTGTACAGATCTCTTCTCATCTCTCTACGTTCAAGAGCAAAATTTTTCACAGTAAACTACACGATAAGGCACCTTCATTTTTTTGGGGATGTTTTGGAACGCAGTCTTCAGGAGACTGGGCCGGCCATAGATATTTTGGCTCTATTGGGCCATTGCGTTATCGTTTTATTTATTTCCTTCATTTTGTTAATATTTCTTCTGCTTACATCGAACTTCATTCTAGCTATGAATTACAACTTTTTTGGTTTTACCACAATGATTTACGAGGTTCACTTTTATCTAATTTCTCAGTGTGCTAGCGTTTAGGTGTTGAGTAGGTTTTTTCAGTTGATTTGTTAGCTTATATTTATTTAGCAGTTTTTGGTTAGCCTGTTTAGCTTGTTTGATACATTTTCTTAATACAAGTTTTTGCTCCAAAGTTTTCGTTCCTACAACTGTTTTACAGGTTTATGTCATTGCACCTATTTGGATTTGTTTGGATGTCAACGACATATTATATTCTTGTGTTCTTGGACTATTACTCGTCAGGAATCAACGTCAGATGTTGTGGAGGGGTTAGGGTTATGTTTACCGTTGTTAGTATTTTCTCTTTTCCTTCGTATTTGTGTATTAGGTTTACAAATACAGTTGCCGTGTTTCGTCCGGTGTTTCTTGGTGGTTGAATGTACCTGAATTTGGGTTTTGCGCTGTGTTGCGGTAGTGTTGTTAGGATTTGTGTCAAGTACGGTCTGTGTGTTAATATGTGTCTGTCGTAAATGAGTTTACTTTTGTGAGCCCTGTTGGAGCGGGATTAAGCCTGCTATTTCGTGCACTTCGTTGTTTCTTCGGTAGTGTAGTATCAAATACTGCTGATAAGTCATCGTTCTGTCCTATGTTTTTCCGTTGACTGGTTCGCTCATTCCAGCAATGGAGACTGTGACATATTACGTTATGGGAGTGATGATTGTTTTATACATATGTACAGCTGTGTTGTCGCTGCAGGCATGGGACTGTCCCTAGACGCAAAACTACAGGCACATTGCATCTTTTCTAGAGTACCGCCAAGAAAAGTGAGATGACCGACCACTATTCTACGACAGCGACGATGGTCAAAGGCAAACAGCTCATGAAGAGAGCTAGGACACTCTGTTCGATCGAACTGATAGACATTAATAAGAAACTAAAAGGTGATCTGAAAATATTTAGCTCAAAAACGACAAATATAGAAAAATTGTAGCTACAGCCCAAAGGTATCGTAAACCATTATCTAGATATATGCGTACCAAGTAAAGCAAAAAGATAAGCACCTCGGTTTACTGCTACTATTTGGACAAGGTTGTGAAATCGAAGACTACCAAAAAGAAAGCGCTATGCGTGAATCTTACAACAAGTTTCACAGTCTGGACGATCTGGTCGTATGTGAAGTTACTTATTGAATTGTAACCTTTGTACGGGCTCTCGAGGAAAACTCTCTGGTTGAAACTGAAGACAATAAGTGCTAAGCCAAAATTTAAAATTCCTCATGTAAAAAGGTATTTGGGAATGAGAATACTAGCGTACCTGTGCTTGACCGCCGCACAAACACTGACGAACGGAAAGCACCCCTGGTATTGAGCAACAATTAAGACCTCTCAAAGCGAACAAGGCACTATTTCACACTGAATACGCTGCCGAATTGTCCGATTTTCTAGTTCGTATGTATCGATAGCCTGTGACACAGCGAATAGTCGCACGAGTATAGAAAAGAGGGTGGCCACTGTGATTAGCAGAAAGGGTAATGGAAGATATGCATATAGCAACAGGCCAATATGTCTTACTTCCGATTGTCACAAGATACTAAGCATATTTTAAGCTCGAATATTTTTTTCCTAGCGAAAAAGAAGTTTGTCTCAAAGAATTAACACAGATTCAGGCCAAACCACTCTTAATAAACACAGTTTGCTTTATTCTCACACGATGTAGTAGGTAAACTGACAGAAACCTCTGGAGAAAAGGCACGTAGCTGCACGAATACCAGGAGCTCACATGACAAGCGAGTAAAAAGCAGGCAAGGAGAGGTAAAAAGGTGAGAGGAATATACAGAAGGGCTGCACAAAGAAAATAAATTTGAAGACAGCTTTATGGAAAGGGATGAGGAAGTAGATGACGAAGAGATTGGAGAAATTGCGAGAAATTGCGGGAAGGAGTTGAGAGACCACTGAAAGACCTAAGTCAAAAAGTCGAATCGACATTCACTCAGATCCTAGGGAGATCATATTATGGCAAAACTATTGCATGTGGTATACAAGATACGTGACAGAGTCGAAGTACCCCCAGACATCAAGAAGAATGTAATAATTCATTCTGCAAAGAAGCCAGCCGCTCTTTGGTGTGCATATCGCGGAATTTTCATTTTGATAAGCCATGGTTGCGAAGTACTGATACAGATTATTTTCAAAATAATTGAAAGACAGGTAGAAGCTGACCTCGGGGGAGATCACTTTAGATAGCAGAGAAATGTAGAAACAGGCGAGCCACTTCTTACTGTACGACTTATAAGATAGCGTTTGTAATGGATAAAGTTCTTGACAATAATGACCGAAATAATTTTTTTTTAAAATTCTGAATGTAGCAAGGGTACAATACAGGGGGTGAAACGTTGTCTACAGTCGAACAGTAACCATACTGCAGTTTGAGTCGAAGAACATGAAAGAGTATCAGTAGTTTGGAAGCGAGTGAGGCGGGAGTATAGATTATTCAATCTGTACTTCGAGCAAGCGCTAAAGGAGACCAAAGAGAAAATTAAAAAGGGAATGAAAAGTTCAGGGACCAGAATTAGAAACTTTGAGAATTGCCGATAACATTGTAATGTGTCATAGATGACAAAGGACTTACAAGAGCAGTTGAATGGGCAGCTCTTGAAAAACAATTATAAGATGAATATCAAAAAAAGTTAAAGAAGGGTAATGGAACGTAGTCGATTTAAAACAGCCGTAGTTGAGGGACATAGATTAGGAATTGACATTAAAAGCAGCAGATAACTTTTGTTATTTGGTGGTGGTGGTGGTTAGTGTTTAACGTCCCGTCGACAACGAGGTCATTAGAGACGGAGCGCAAGCTCGGGTTAGGGAAGGATTGGGAAGGAAATCGACCGTGGCCTTTCAAAGGAACCATCCCGGCATTTGCCTGAAACGATTTAGGGAAATCACGGAAAACCTAAATCAGGATGGCCGGAGACGGGATTGAACCGTCGTCCTCCCGAATGCGAGTCCAGTGTGCTAACCACTGCGCCACCTCGCTCGGTTTTTGTTATTTGGGTAGCGAAATAATTGACAAATAATGAAATAGAGAGGATATAAAATGCAGACTGGCAACATGAAGAAGGCGCTACTGAGAAAGAGAAATTTGTTAACACGAATATAAATTTGATGCGTGGCCTTGTACGTAAGTGAAATGTGGACGATAATCTGTTCAACAAGAAGAAAATAGAAGATTTTGAAATGTGTTGAAACAAAAGAGCGATGATGATAAGATAAGCAGATCGGACAACTAATCCAGTCGGGTAGAAAATACTTTTGTGACACAACGTTACTACAAGAAGTGATCGGTTGGCAGCGCACATCATGAGGCATCAAGGAATCGGCAAGTTGACTACGGACGAACATTTGGCGGAATGGACTGTTGTTACCAGCTTCAAATGGATGAAGGGTGCAGCTGTTATGCAGAGATGCTGGAACTTGCACTAATAGTTGCATCAGACAATCTTTCGATTGAAGATCACAATAACAACTTCTTGGAAATAGTAAATGTCGTCCTCTTATACTTCGACGCTGTAGCTCACCGGTCGAAGTGCTGCAGTGGACTGGAAGACGACGGTACAGATCCGCATTTGGCCTTCCATATTACGTTACCTGTGATTTCCCTCAGCCGAGTGTTTTACTGGAAAGGACACGGTCGATTTACTTCCTCAGTCCGAAATTGTAATTCGACATCATCGCCGATGGGGCATGACATCTTAATCTCGCCTTCTTTTACACTGCATCACGGTGTCGAACAATAGCCAAAATGTTGTAATACGGAGTAACTTGATAGGTATACGACTGTCTGAATGAATTTTTATTAACAGTACCCAATCCGTTAAAACGGACGAATGAAATGGAAATGAAGTCCCATGCTTCTTTACAGAGCGTAGGGGAACGATGCGGGAGACCCGCACCGCCTAACTAGGCAAGGTCCTAATGGAGGTGGTTTGCCGTTGCCTTCCTCCGACCGTAATGGGGATGAATGATAATGATGAAGACGACACAACAACACCCAGTCATCTCGAGGCAGGAAAAATCCCTGACCCCGCCGGGAATCGAACCCGGGACCCCGTGCTCGGGAAGCGAGAACGCTACCGCGAGACCACGAGGGGCGGACTAAACGGACGAATAGTGCTCTACAAAAACGAAACCAAGCGTTTCAGTATGCATAAATGATTATTCAGGATCAGCTGTTACCCACAGGATCAAATGGGTCAAATGGCTCTGAGTACTATGCGACTTGATTTCTCAGGTCATCAGTCGCCTGGAACTTAGAACTAATTAAACCTAACTAACCTAAGGACATCACACACATCCATGCCCGAGGCAGGATTCGAACCTGCGGCCGTAGCGGTCGCTCGGTTCCAGACTGTAGCGCCTAGAACCGTACGGCCACTCCGGCCGGCCCCACAGGATCGTATGGTCGTTGAAGTGAAATACATAGATCATAATGCATGGCAGATCTCTATAAACGTAAGTCAGTCCACGCAAACGTTCATAACAGAAATAAGGAACTCGAGAGTTTCCGATCACAAGAGCAGGGTTTTTTTTTTTTTTCGGGGGGGGGGGGGGGGGTAGTACTACGAAAACCCAGACAAAAGGAAATCAGACACAAATCGCTATGTGATGAATTGTAGAGTGCTGTTCCAGCGCTTGGACACTTCATCAAGTGCACGTTACAGCGGAATCGAACGTGCAACAACTAGCGTGTGACAGACCGGTGTAGCTAACAAAGATGGAGATGCATGGGGAATTTCATTTAGAATAGCCTTGGAAAGGATGGAAAAAAATCAACGAAGGAGCTATGTAGCACAGGTTTATTAGAACCCTTGACCTACGTTTCGATAATTCTGAAGAAGATGATTGTAATTTCGTGTATAATTCCAAGTGCGTAGAACGTTTGTGAAATTATGAACACTCTCCGAGCCGTCCGTTGTGACCAAGCGGTTCTAGGCGCCTCAGTCTGGAACCGCGACTGCTACGGTCGCAGGTCCGAATCCTGCCTCGGGCATGGATGTGTGTGATGTCCTTAGGTTAGTTAGGTTTAAGTAGTTCTAAGTCTACGGGACTGATGACCTCAGATGTTAAGCCCCATAGTGCTCAGAGCCATTTGAACCATTTTTTTGGACACTCGCCGAGAAAACTCGTAGGAACTGTAAGTTTACATAAAGAAAGAAAAGGTCATAAGCTAGATGTATTTTTATCTAACACAGATGTTTTTACGTTGAATCAAAAGTTACAGCTTAGAAATAAGAATTTCCTCGACGGCTTGAAGCCGTCACTGGAGGCCGCTTAACGTATGTTTACCTGGTGCGCGTACTATGTCGAGGATGTCATTTTCCTCAAACATACTTCCTTATGTCAATTAGCCAGCACTGGATATTTATAGTCCAGGTGCCATATCGCAAGAAAGAAATTCAGTATTCGCAACTATTTTCATCTTTAGAGCTTTAATTAGAACCTGAAATGTATTGGCTCCTACACTTCATCTACAGTTTATGGTGCCAGAGAAGAAAGATTACCCATTGTGCATGTAATTATTTTAAAGACATTATGCTCATATAGAATTTTTACTTTGTAACGAGCTTTATGGCAAGGGGTTTTAAAAGATTTTGTATCATGTGCTTATCATGTGCTTAAAGTAAAATACACTCCTGGAAATTGAAATAAGAACACCGTGAATTCATTGTCCCAGGAAGGGGAAACTTTATTGACACATTCCTGGGGTCAGATACATCACATGATCACACTGACAGAACCACAGGCACATAGACACAGGCAACAGAGCATGCACAATGTCGGCACTAGTACAGTGTATATCCACCTTTCGCAGCAATGCAGGCTGCTATTCTCCCATGGAGACGATCGTAGAGATGCTGGATGTAGTCCTGTGGAACGGCTTGCCATGCCATTTCCACCTGGCGCCTCAGTTGGACCAGCGTTCGTGCTGGACGTGCAGACCGCGTGAGACGACGCTTCATCCAGTCCCTAACATGCTCAATGGGGGACAGATCCGGAGATCTTGCTGGCCAGGGTAATTGACTTACACCTTCTAGAGCACGTTGGGTGGCACGGGATACATGCGGACGTGCATTGTCCTGTTGGAACAGCAAGTTCCCTTGCCGGTCTAGGAATGGTAGAACGATGGGTTCGATGACGGTTTGGATGTACCGTGCACTATTCAGTGTCCCCTCGACGATCACCAGTGGTTTACGGCCAGTGTAGGAGATCGCTCCCCACACCACGATGCCGGGTGTTGGCCCTGTGTGCCTCGGTCGTATGCAGTCCTGATTGTGGCGCTCACCTGCACGGCGCCAAACACGCATACGACCATCATTGGCACCAAGGCAGAAGCGACTCTCATCGCTGAAGACGACACGTCTCCATTCGTCCCTCCATTCACGCCTGTCGCGACACCACTGGAGGCGGGCTGCACGATGTTGGGGCGTGAGCGGAAGACGGCCTAACGGTGTGCGGGACCGTAGCCCAGCTTCATGGAGACGGTTGCGAATGGTCCTCGCCGATACCCCAGGAGCAACAGTGTCCCTAATTTGCTGGGAAGTGGCGGTGCGGTCCCCTACGGCACTGCGTAGGATCCTACGGTCTTGGCGTGCATCCGTGCGTCGCTGCGGTCCAGTCCCAGGTCGACGGGCACGTGCACCTTCCGCCGACCACTGGCGACAACATCGATGTACTGTGGAGACCTCACGCCCCACGTGTTGAGCAGTTCGGCGGTACGTCCACCCGGCCTCCCGCATGCCCACTATACGCCCTCGCTCAAAGTCCGTCAACTGCACATACGGTTCACGTCCACGCTGTCGCGGCATGCTACCAGTGTTAAAGACTGCGATGGAGCTCCGTATGCCACTGGCTGACACTGACGGCGGCGGTGCACAAATGCTGCGCAGCTAGCGCCATTCGACGGCCAACACCGCGGTTCCTGGTGTGTCCGCTGTGCCGTGCGTGTGATCATTGCTTGTACAGCCCTCTCGCAGTGTCCGGAGCAAGTATGGTGGGTCTGACACACCGGTGTCAATGTGTTCTTTTTTCCATTTCCAGGAGTGTATTTTATGTACTTGATTGTATTGTTAAAGATAGGTTTATATTATATGATTATCCACGCCTAATCACTCGCAATTTTTATTTGTCAATGATTTTATATAAGCCATTCACCATTCTTATTTGCGCATTTCTTACGCGCGCACAAGCAGTGAGTGCCCTCTATGCGTCAAATAACCTTGACTAACGAACCTAGTACGTTAGTTACTTAACAGTTTTTATCCGTGAAGTTCACATGACGTTATTTAATTGCCATACGTTATTTTATTGTATTTGAGGTGAATATTTACTTGACAAGAGCCAAACGGCTTTATCCTAACTTACCTTTTTAATACAGGATGTAACAAGTAAGTGAGCACTCTTGTCTTACAGTATTATCTGCACTTGCTATATCTGTTTCACGTGAACCGTTCGTAACCACATCTTCTGAAGAATCTAATTCTGTAATTATCGAAACTTAGATCAAAAATCTGCATAAACCGATGCTGCGCAACTTGTTGGCAGATTTTTTTCATCCTTTCCTACACTATCGTTTTACAGTTGTTGTTTACAGCCCTGATGTAGTCTTTTTCTCCCACTCAGTACGCGAATGGAACAAGATAGAAAATTAGAATTATTAGTGGGCATTGCACTACAGAGTGGCTTTCGGCGCCCATACACTGGTGAACCGAAAGATTATAACCACCTGCATCGTCTACATATTCCGTGAAGAACTAAAAAAACTGGTACACTTGCGTAATATCGTGTAGGGTCCCCGCGAGCATGCACAAGTACCGCAGCACGACATGGCATGGTTCAAATGGTTCAAATGGCTCTGAGCACTATGGGACTCAACTGCTGAGGTTATTAGTCCCCTAGAACTTAGAACTAGTTAAACCTAACTAACCTAAGGACATCACAAACATCCATGCCCGAGGCAGGATTCGAACCTGCGACCGTAGCGGTCTTGCGGTTCCAGACTGCAGCGCCTTTAACCGCACGGCCACTTCGGCCGGCGACATGGCATGGACTCGACTTAAGTCTGAATAGTGCTGGAAGGAATAACAGTACGAGGGGGTGAAGATCTCTTCTGAAGAGCACGTTGCAAGGCATCCCACGTATGCTCAACAATGTTCATGTCTGGGGAGTTCGGTGGCCAACGGAAGTGTTTAAACTCAGAAGAGTGTTCCTGGAGCCACTATGTAGCCATCCTGGACGTGTGGGGTGTCGCATTGTCCTGCTCGAATTGCCCAAGACCGTAGGAATGCACACTGAGCAATGGATGCAGGTGATCAGACAGGATGCTTACGTACGTGTCACCTGTCAGAGTCGTATCTAGACGTATCAGGGGTCCCATATCACTCCAGCTGCACACATCCCACATTATTATAGAGTCTCCACCAGCTTGAAGAGTCCCCTGCTGACAGGCAGGGTCCATGGATTCATGAGGTTGTCTCCATACCCGTACACGTCCATCCGCTCTATACAATTTGAAACGGGACTCGTCAGACCAGGCAGCATGTTTCCAGTCATCAACGGCCCAACGTCGGTGTTGACGGGCCCAGGCGAGGCGTAAAGCTTTGTGTCGTGCAGCCATCAAGGGTACGCGAGTGGACCTTCGGCTCCGAAAGCCCACATCGATGATGTTTCGTTGAATGGTTAGCACGCTGACACTCGCTGATGGCCCAGCATTGAAATCTTCAGCAATTTGCGGAAAGGTTGTACTTGTGTCACGTTGAACTATTCTCGTCAGTCGTCGTTAGTCCCGTTCTTGCAGGATCTTTTTCCGGCCGCAGCGATGTCTGAGATTTGATGTTTTACCGTATTCCTGATATTCACAGTACATTCGTGAAATGGTCGTACTGGAAAACTCCCACTTCATCGCTACGTCGGAGGTGCTGTTTTCCATCGCTAGTGCGCCAACTGTAACACCACGTTCAGACTAACTTAAATCTTGATAACCTGCCATTGTAGCAGCAGTAACCGATCTAACAACTGCGCCAGACACTTGTGTTTATCTAGGCGTTGCCGATCGCAGCACCCTATTCTCCCTATTTACATATCTCTGTATTTGAATACGGGTGCCTATACCAGTTTCTTCGGCGCTTCAGTGTACATCTGTTTACTTAGTCTACAAACCACCGCTTGGTGAGCTGCGGAGCATACCCTGTACAACTACCATTCATTTCCCTTCCTCTTCCACTTCCGAATGGAAGAACAACGGAAAAACGACTGCTTGATGTTGTCTCCGTACGAGCGCTGATTTCTCTTAGCTTATCTTCGTGGTCGTTCGCGAAATGTATGTTGCCGGCAGTAGAATCGTTCTGCAGTCAACTTCAGATCCCAGTTCTGTAAATTTCTGCGAGAAGAACGTCGCCTTCCCTCAAGGGATTCCCATTTAAGTTCCCGAAGCATTTCCGTAATACTCATTTGTTGATTCATCCTACAAGTCTAGCAGCCCGCATCTGAGTTGCTTCGATCTTTCCCTTTAATCCGACCTGGTACGGATCCCAAATAATCGAGCGCTAGTTTTCCATATACGGTCTCCTTTACGGATGAACCACACTTTCCTAAAATTCTCCCAATAAAGCAAAGGCGACCAGTCGCCTCCCCTAAGTTTTCCCTGCGCCTTTCTTGCGTCCTGGTTCATTTCATATTACAAAGTCGTTAAGGCTTTCGTGGCCACTTGTTACAAACTGCCTATTGGCTTCTGTGTCGGGTTCTTCGGCCGACGTTCACCTAATGATTTTACTGTCGTTTCGCCAGCACGAGTGCCTAGCATTGTCAAAGCTTCACCCTCCATTGCCGTTGGTGAACTGGAGCCGAGCTCGAGGCCGCAGACTATATGTACCTGGCGCGCCAACGTCCGAGGGCTTCTCCTCGGTTATTTCCGGTGCGGTTCTCCTCTTGCTACCTGCGACGGTCGTTCGCTGCAGTACGGGAAACCCGGATCCGTTTACCTTAAGGCTTTCCTCTTTCTTGTCGAAACTGTTCGCGTGTTTTTGTATTTTTACAGCTTCTCTGAATAAGCGCGTGTGATAGTGCTTCTCTACAGCCAGAACTTCGGTGTCGGCGAATTTTACTATGTGGTCGGTCTCACTCAGTGCGTGCTCTGCCACGGCCGACTGAGTGAGACCGACCACGTAATAAAATTCGCCTACACGGAAGTTTTGGCTGTAGAGAAGCTGTAGAAATACAAAAACGCGCGAACAGTTTGAACAAGAAAGAGGAAAGCCTTAAGGTAAACGGATCCTGTCTTCCCGTACTGCAGCGAACGACCGTCGCAGGTAGCAAGAGGAGAACCGCACCGGAAATGACCGCGGAGAAACCCTCGGACGTTGGCGCGCCAGGTACATATAGTCTGCGGCCGCGAGCTCGCCTCCAGTTCACCACCGGCAATGGAGGGTGAAGCTTTGACAATGCCAGCCACTCGTGCTGGCGAAACGACAGTAAAATCATTAGATGAACGTCGGCCGAAGAACCCGAGACAGAAGCCATTCATTTCATCAACGTTACACCTAGATATTTAATCGTCGTTCCTTTGTCAAGCAGCACACTGCTAATGGTTTATTGCAACATTACGGGATTGTTTTTCCTATTCTTCTGCATTAACTTACGTTTTATACATATAGAGGAAGCGGCCATTCATCACACTGACTGGAAATTTACGATATTGCAAAGCCTGTGTTGTTCAGAAGTACGATGCAATGTTCCTTCGGACATGAAATGCATTCGTAACATTCGTAACACGGACAAACATTGGCCGTATCGTGGACTGGGGACAGTGAAAGTCTGTGCCGCACCGCGACTCAAGCCCGCAATTTCCCACTTATCGCGAGCAGTCACCTTACCATTAGGCTATTCATGCATGCTTCACGGCCAGACCCATACGTCCATACGTTGTCAGCCATGTGCATGTTCGAAGGATCATTACATCATTCTTCTGAATACTGCAATATCGTATTTATACGCAGACACGGGACAAGCGACTTTCAGCTGTACGTGAACATACTTAATGGATATTCGAGTGCAAGTTGTAGACACATTGTTGACGACATATGGAAATTCGGGTCTGACTGCGAGTAGTGCTCGGATAGCCTAGTGGTAATGCTACCGCTCGCAATAAGCGGGAAGTGCGGGTTAGACTCCCGTTGCAGGACAAATATTCATTGTCGTCATTCCGTTATACAGCTGATGGATGTTCATATTCGCAGCTGCGAATATATTTGATGTAACTAGAAATTTTGTTGGAAGTCATCTAGCAGCCTCCTACAGTCATTTAACGACATCTTTCCGTACACCACAGCATCATCAGAAAACAGCCGCAGATTGCTACTCAGCCTGTCCGATGGATCATTTATGTATACAGGGTGTTACAAAAAGGTACCGCCAAACTTTCAAGAAACATTCCTCACACACAAATAAAGAAAAGATGTTATATGGACATGTGTCCGGAAACGCTTAATTTCCATGTTAGAGCTCATTTTAGTTTCGTCAGTATGTACTGCACTTCCTCGATTCACCGCCAGTTGGCCCAATTGAAGGAAGGTAATGTTGACTTCGGTGCTTGTGTTGACATGCTACTCATTGCTCTACAGTACTAGCATCAAGCACATCAGTACGTAGCATCAACAGGTTAGTGTTCATCACAAGCGTGGTTTAGCAGTCAGTGCAATGTTTACAAATGCGGAGTTGGCAGATGCCCATTTGATGTATGGATTAGCATGGGGCAATAGCCGTGGCGCGGTACGTTTGTATCGAGACAGATTTAGAGAACGAAGGTGTCCCGACAGGAAGACGTTCGAAGAAATTGATCGGCGTTTTAGGAAGCACGGAACATTCCAGCCTATGACTCGTGACTGGGAAAGACCTAGAGCGACGAGGACACCTGCACTGGACGAGGCAATTCTTCGTGCAGCTGACGATAACCCTAATGTCAGCGTCCGAGAAGTTGCTGCTGTACAAGGTAACGTTGACCACGTCACTGTATGGAGGGTGCTACGGGAGAACCAGTTGTTTCCGTATCATGTACAGCGTGTGCAGGCACTATCAGCAGCTGATTGGCCTCCACGGGTACACTTATGCGAATGGTTCATCCAACAATGTGTCAATCCTCATTTCAGTGCAAATGTTCTCTTTACGGATGAGGCTTCATTCCAACGTGATCAAATTGTAACTTTTCACAATCAACATGTGTGGGCTGACGAGAATCCGCACGCAATTGTGCAATCACGTCATCAACACAGATTTTCTGTGAATGTTTGGGCAGGCATTGTTGGTGATGTCTTGACTGGGCCCCATGTTCTTCCACCTACGCTCAATGGTGCACATTATCATGATTTCATACGGGATACTCTACCTGTGCTGATAGAACATGTTCCTTTACAAGTACGACACAACATGTGGTTCATGCACGATGGAGCTCCTGCACATTTCAGTCGAAGTGTTCGTACGCTTCTCAACAAGAGATTCGGTGACCGATGGATTGGTAGAGGTGGACCAATTCCATGGCCTCCACGCTCTCCTGACCTCAACCCTCTTGACTTTCATTTATGGGGGCATTTGAAAGCTCTTGTCTACGCAACCTCGGTACCAAATGTAGAGACTCTTCGTGCTCGTATTGTGGACGGCTGTGATACAATACGCCATTCTCCAGGGCTGCATCAGTGCATCAGGGATTCCATGCGACAGAGGGTGGATGCATGTATCCTCGCTAACGGAGGACATTTTGAACATTTCCTGTAACAAAGTGTTTGAAGTCCCGCTGGTACGTTCTGTTGCTGTGTGTTTCCATTCCATGATTAATGTGATCTGAAGAGAAGTAATAAAATGAGCTCTAACATGGAAAGTAAGCGTTTCCGGACACATGTCCACATGACATATTTTCTTTCTTTGTGTGTGAGGAATGTTTCTAGAAAGTTTGGCCGTAGCCTTTTGTAACACCCTGAATACGAGGGCGAGTCAAATAGAAACCTTAAATTTGTAATAGCAAATTGAAATTTCGCGCCGTTATACTGTAAGTTCGTAAGCGTGCTACAAACAGCGTGCAGAATGGCCTGTAGGTGGCAGCATAGTGCAGATGCACACATACCGTCGCAGTATCAGTTTAAAGATGGCCGCCCCACTTGCGACTTGCACCAGGGAAGAACAGCGTTCTGTTATTCGGTTTTTAGTTAGTGAAGGTTTGAAACCTATTGAAATTCATCGACGAATGAAGGTTCAGTACGGTGATGCATGTTTATCACAGCAGAAAGTCTACGAATGGAGTCGGAAGTTCGCATATGATGTGACTTAAGTGGAAGATCCTAATCGTCCAGGTCAGGCACAACGAGTTGTGACTCCACAGAACATTGCAGCAGTTGAAGCCATAGTGAAGGAAAACCACCGAGTGACACTGAATGACACTGCAGCATGTTTACAGATTAGTCATGGGTCAGCACACCACATTGTTCGAGATGTGCTCCAGTTTCACAAAGTGTCTGCAAGATGGGTGCCACGGCAGCTGACTCCTGAAATGAGAGAACGACGTGTTGATGCCTGTCAAGAACTTCTTCGGCGCTTTGAACGAGAAGGTGATGACTTCCTTGCAAGAATCGTTACTGGGGACGAAGCTTGGGTTCACTTCCACAAACCGGAAACGAAGAGAGCGAGCAAAGAATGGAGCCATTCCTCATCACCAAAACCAAAGAAGTTTCGAACAGAACCATCAACAGGGAAGGTTATGCTGATTCTCTTTTGGGACGAAAAACGCGTCATTCTGGAGCATTGCATGCCTAGAGGAACCACTGTCACCAGTGCATCATACACAGATCTTCTAAAAAATCATCTGCGGCCAGCAATCAAATCAAATCGACGTGTATTGCTGTCAGCAGGTGTCCTTTTGCAATATTACAGTGCAAGGCCCCACACTGCCCGTACAACAACAACAACGAAAAAAAAAAAAGGCTCTGAGCACTATGGGACTTAACATCTGAGGTCTTCAGTCCCCTAGAACTTAGAACTACTTAAACTAACCTAAGGACATCACACGCATCCATTCCCGAGGCAGGATTCGAACCTGCGACCGTAGCAGTCGCGCGGTTCCAGACTAAAGCACCTAGAACCGCTCGGCCACTCCGGCCGGCCCCGTACAACAGTTGCAACAATCACATACCTGCATTTTGAGTGTCTTCCTCATCCACCATACTCACCAGACCTTTCCCCAAGTGATTTCCATATGTTTGGACCACTCAAAGACGCAATTGGAGGAAAGAAGTTCCCGTTCTGATGCAGAGGTACGCCACGCGGTGCATGAGTGGTTGTGCGGACTACCAAAAGAATTTTTTTCTAAAGGAATTTATGCACTTCGTAAGCGCTGGAGGACTTGCATTGAGCGTGGGGGAGATTATGTTGAAAATTGATACAGCTTTGTACCACTTCTGCATAATAAATAACATTTAAAAAATGTTTAAGGTTTTCATTTGACTCACCCTCGCAGAAAACAGTAATTTGTTGGTCCACCCTTGGAACACATTACAGCAACGAGTCAGCTTGCCATGTCTACATGTCCTTGGTAGCAACGATGCTCTGTGGGGGACACGAGGAACCCATTGGCAGACCAGCTTCCTCCTGACGCTACAGAGCGCCGGCACCACCAGGGCAGACAGGCACATTGACAGCACAAGCCAAATATGGGCTATAAACGATCCTGGTAACAGCAGCAATGACGTTCAGTTATTCCCGACAAGGAGGATGACGGATTTTGTCCAAAGCTCGAAAGATTTTACTCAGATTTGACGCTACAAGTCAAACAGCAGAATGTTTAATTCAAGGCCTTGATAGATTTCCGTGGGTATGTGGTACCAAATGTGTAAGACCGGTCTACAGGTAGTTCCTGTAAATTACTGGCCGGTGGCTTATGGGTGCCGAGCTATCCCAAGACATCAAAGTGAGTTCACTATCATACTCCTAGAGTCTGTGTAGCTATCCTTTGGCATCCGTGAAGACATCAAGAATAAAAGGATGCAGCTGGTCAGAATGATGTCCATGGAGTCTACGGACACTCGTCATAGCATAATACGACGCTCATATCTACATCTACATCTACATCCATACTCCGCAAGCCACCTGACGGTGTGTGACGGAGGGTACCTTGAGTACCTCTATCGGTTCTCCCTTCTATTCCAGTCTAGTATTGTTCGTGGAAAGAAAGATTGTCGGTATGCCTCTGTGTGGGCTCTAATCTCTCTAATTTTATCCTCATGGTCTCTTCGCGAGATATACGTAGGAGGGAGCAATATACTGCTTGACTCCTCGGTGAAGGAGTGTCCTCGAAGCTTCAACAACAGCCCGTAGCGAGCTACTGAGCGTCTCTCTTGCAGAGTCTTCCACTGGAGTTTATCTGTCATCTCCGTAACGCTTTCGCGACTACTAAATGATCCTGTAACGAAGCGCGCTGCTCTCCGTTGGATCTTCTCTATTTCTTCCATCAACCCTATCTGGTACAGATCCCACACTGGTGAGCAGTATTCAAGCAGTGGGCGAACAGGTGCACTGTAACCCACTTCCTTTGTTTTCGGACTGCATTTCCTTAGGATTCTTCCAATGAATCTCAGTCTGGCATCTGCTTTACCGACGATTAATTTTATATGGTCATTCCATTTTAAATCATTCCTAATGCCTACTCTCAGATAATTTATGGAATTAACTGCTTCCAGTTGCTGACCTGCTATATTGTAGTTAAATAATAAAGGATCTTTCTTTCTGTGTATTCGCAGCACATAACAATTGTCTACATTGAGACTCAATTGCCATTCCCTGCACCATGCGTCAATTCGCTGCAGATCCTCCTGCATTTCAATACAATTTTCCATTGTTACAACCTCTCGATATACTACAGTATCATCCGCAAAAAGCCTCAGTGAACTTCAGATGATATCTACTAGGTCATTTATATGTACTGTGAATAGTAACGGTCCTACGACACTCCCCTCAGGCACACTTGAAATGACTCTTACTTCGGAAGACTCCTCTCCATTGAGAATGACATGCTGCGTTCTGTTATCTAGGAACTCTTCAATCCAATCACACAATTGGTCTGATAGTCCATATGCTCTTTCTGTGTTCATTAAACGACTGTGGGGAACTGTATCAAACTTCTTGGGGAAGTCAAGAAACACGGCATCTACCTGGGAACCCGTGTCTATGGCCCTCTGAGTCTCGTGGACGAATAGCGCGAGCTGGGTTTCACACGATCGTCTTTTTCGAAACCCATGCTGATTCCTATAGAGTAGATTTCTACTCTCCAGAAAAGTCATTATACTCGAACATAATACGTGTTCCAAAATTCTACAACTGACCGACGTGAGAGATATAGGTATATAGTTCTGCACATCTGTTCGACGTCCCTTCTTGAAAACGGGGATGACCTGTGCCCTTTTCCAATCTTTTGAAACGCTACGCTCTTCTAGAGACCTACGGTACACCGCTGCAAGAAGGGGGGCAAGTTCCTTCACGTACTCTGTGTAAAATCGAACTGGTAGCCCATCATGTCCAGCGGCCTTTCCTCTTTTGAGCGATTTTAATTGTTTTTCTATCCCTCTGTGATCTATTTCGATATCTACCATTTTGTCATCTGTGCGACAATCTAGAGAAGGAACTACAGTGCAGTCTTTTTCTGTGAAATTGCTTTGGAGAAAGACATTTAGTATTTAGGCCTATCATCCTCTGTTTCAATACCATTTTGGTCACAGAGTATCTGGACATTTTGTTTTGATCCACCTACCGCTTTGACATAAGACCAAAATTTCTTAGGATTTTCTGCCAAGTCAGTACATAGAACTTTACTTTCGATTTCATTGGACGCCTCTTGCATAGCCCTGCTCACACTACATTTCCCTTCGTGTAGTTTTTGTTTGTCTGCAAGGCTTGGGCTATGTTTATGTTCGCTGTGAAGTTCCCTTTGCTGCAGCAGTTTTCTAACTCGGTTATTGTACCACGGTGGCTCTTTTCCATTTCTTACGATCTTGCTTGGCGCATACTCATCTAATGCATATTGTACGATGGTTTTGAACTTTGTCCACCAATCCTCAACACTATCTGTACTTGAGACGAAACTTTTGTGTTGAGCCATCAAGTACTCTGAAATCTGCTTTTTGTTACTTTTTCTAAACAGAAAAATCTTCCTACCTTTCGTTATACAGGTGACGGATGTTCATATTCGCAGCTACGAATATATTTCATGTAACTAGAAATAACCCCCCCCCCCCCATGAACCATGGACCTTGCCGTTGGTGGGGAGGCTTGCGTGCCTCAGCGATACAGATAGCCGTACCGTAGGTACAACCACAACGGAGGGGTATCTGTTGAGAGGCCAGACAAACGTGTGGTTCCTGAAGAGGGGCAGCAGCCTTTTCAGTAGTTGCAAGGGCAACAGTCTGGATGATTGACTGATCTGGCCTTGTAACAATAACCAAAACGGCCTTGGTGTGCTGGTACTGCGAACGGCTGAAAGCAAGGGGAAACTACGGCCGTAATTTTTCCCGAGGGCATGCAGCTTTACTGTATGATTAAATTATGATGGCGTCCTCTTGGGTAAAATATTCCGGAGGTAAAATAGTCCCCCATTCGGATCTCCGGGCGGGGACTACTCAAGAGGATGTCGTTATCAGGAGAAAGAAAACTGGCGTTCTACGGATCGGAGCGTGGAATGTCAGGTCTCTTAATCGGGCAGGTAGGTTAGAAAATTTGAAAAGGGAAATGGATAGGTTAAAGTTAGATATAGTGGGAATTAGTGAAGTTCGGTGGCAGGAGGAACAAGACTTCTGGTCAGGTGACTACAGGGTTATAAACACAAAGTCAAATAGGGGTAATGCAGGAGTAGGTTTAATAATGAATAGGAAAATAGGAACGCGGGTAAGCTACTACAAACAGCTTAGTGAACGCATTATTGTGGTCAAGATAGATACAAAGCCCACACCTACTACAGTAGTACAAGTTTATGTGCCAACTAGCTCTGCAGATGACGAAGAAATTGAAGAAATGTATGATGAAATAAAAGAAATTATTCAGATAGTGAAGGGAGACGAAAATTTAATAGTCATGGGTGACTGGAATTCGAGTGTAGGAAAAGGGAGAGAAGGAAACGTAGTAGGTGAATATGGATTGGGGCTAAGAAATGAAAGAGGAAGCCGCCTGGTAGAATTTTGCACAGAGCACAACTTAATCATAGCTAACACTTGGTTCAAGAATCATGATAGAAGGTTGTATACATGGAAGAACCCTGGAGATACTAAAAGGTATCAGATAGATTATATAATGGTAAGACAGAGATTTAGGAACCAGGTTTTAAATTGTAAGACATTTCCAGGGGCAGATGTGGACTCTGACCACAATCTATTGGTTATGACCTGTAGATTAAAACTGAAGAAACTGCATAAAGGTGGGAATTTAAGGAGATGGGACCTGGATAAACTGAAAGAACCAGAGGTTGTACAGAGTTTCAGGGAGAGCATAAGGGAACAATGGACAGGAATAGGGGAAAGAAATACAGTAGAGGAAGAATGGGTAGCTTTGAGGGATGAAGTAGTGAAGGCAGCAGAGGATCAAGTAGGTAAAAAGACGAGGGCTAGTAGAAATCCTTGGGTAACAGAAGAAATATTGAATTTAATTGATGAAAGGAGAAAATATAAAAATGCAGTAAATGAAGCAGGCAAAAAGGAATACAAACGTCTCAAAAATGAGATCGACAGGAAGTGCAAAATGGCTAAGCAGGGATGGCTAGAGGACAAATGTAAGGATGTAGAGGCTTATCTCACTAGGGGTAAGACAGATACTGCCTACAGGAAAATTAAGAGAACCACTTGTATGAACATCAAGAGCTGAGATGGAAACCCAGTTCTAAGCAAAGAAGGGAAAGCAGAAAGGTGGAAGGAGTATATAGAGGGTCTATACAAGGGCGATGTACTTGAGGACAATATTATGCAAATGGAAGAGGATGTAGATGAAGATGAAATGGGAGATATGATACTGTGTGAAGAGTTTGACAGAGCACTGAAAGACCTGAGTCGGAACAAGGCCCCAGGAGTAGACAACATTCCATTGGAACTACTGATGGCTTTGGGAGAGCCAGTCCTGACAAAACTCTACCATCTGGTGAGCAAGATGTATGAAACAGGCGAAATACCCTCAGACTTCAAGAAGAATATAATAATTCCAATCCCAAAGAAAGCAGGTGTTGACAGATGTGAGAATTACCGAACTATCAGTTTAATAAGCCACAACTGCAAAATACTAACACGAATTCTTTACAGACGAATGGAAAAACTAGTAGAAGCGGACCTCGGGGAAGATCAGTTTGGATTCCGTAGAAATACTGGAACACGTGAGGCAATACTGACCTTACGACTTATCTTAGAAGAAAGATTAAGGAAAGGCAAACCTACGTTTCTAGCATTTGTAGACTTAGAGAAAGCTTTTGACAATGTTGACTGGAATACTCTCTTTCAAATTCTAAAGGTGGCAGGGGTAAAATACAGGGAGCGAAAGGCTATTTACAATTTGTACAGAAACCAGATGGCAGTTATAAGAGTCGAGGGACATGAAAGGGAAGCAGTGGTTGGGAAGGGAGTGAGACAGGGTTGTAGCCTCTCCCCGATGTTATTCAATCTGTGTATTGAGCAAGCAATAAAGGAAACAAAAGAAAAATTCGGAGAAGAAATAAAAACATTGAGGTTCGCCGATGACATTGTAATTCTGTCAGAGACAGCAAAGGACCTGGAAGAGCAGTTGAACGGAATGGATGGTGTCTTGATGGGAGGATATAAGATGAACATCAACAAAAGCAAAACGAGGATAATGGAATGTAGTCGAATTAAGTCGGGTGATGTTGAGGGTATTAAATTAGGAAATGAGACACTTAAAGTAGTAAAGGAGTTTTGCTATTTGGGGAGCAAAATAACTGATGATGGTCGAAGTAGAGAGGATATAAAATGTAGACTGGCAATGGCAAGGAAAGCGTTTCTGAAGAAGAGAAATTTGTTAACATCAAGTATAGATTTAAGTGTCAGGAAGTCATTTCTGAAAGTATTTGTATGGAGTGTAGCCATGTATGGAAGTGAAACATGGACGGTAAATAGTTTGGACAAGAAGAGAATAGAAGCTTTCGAAATGTGGTGCTACAGAAGAATGATGAAGATTAGATGGGTAGATCACATAACTAATGAGGAGGTACTGAATAGGATTGGGGAGAAGAGGAGTTTGTGGCACAACTTGACCAGAAGAAGGGATCGGTTGGTAGGACATGTTCTGAGGCATCAAGGGATCACCAATTTAGTATTGGAGGGCAGCGTGGAGGGTAAAAATCGTAGAGGGAGACCAAGAGATGAATACACTAAGCAGATTCAAAAGGATGTAGGTTGCAGTAGGTACTGGGAGATGAATAAGCTTGCACAGGATAGAGTAGCATGGAGAGCTGCATCAAACCAGTCTCAGGACTGAAGACCACAACAACAACAACAACTAGAAATTTTGTTGGAAGTCATCTAGCAGCCTCCTACAGTCACTTAATGACGACAACTTTCCGTACACCACAGCATCATCAGAAACCTGTCCGACGGACCATTTATATATATAGAAAACAATAATACCTTGGTCCACCTTTGGAACACATTACAGCAGTGAGTCAGCTTGCCATGTCTACGACACGTCCTTGGTAGCACATCTGTTTCTTGCAACGATGCTCTGTGGGGATAACGAGAAACCCATTGGCAGTCCAGCTTCATCCCGACACTACAGAGCGCTGACACCACCAGAGCAGACAGACATAATCTCTGGCAGCACAAGCCGACTATGGGCTATAAATGATCACCATAACAGCAGAAATGACAGTCAGTTATTCCCGACAAAGTGGATGACGGATTTTGTCCAAAGCTGAAAGATATTACACAGATTTGACGCTACAAGTCAAACAGCGACTGTCCTTGATAGATTTCCGTAAGTATGTGGCACCAAATGTCTAAGACCGGTCTACACGTAGTTTCTGTAAATTACTGGGTGCCGAGCTATCCCAAGATATCAAAGTGACTGCACTATCTTTCTCCAAGAGTCTGTGTAGCAAAATTCTGAGTTTGAGACAAAGAAAGTTATCCTTTGGCATCCGTGAAGACATCAAGAATAAAAGGATGCAGCTGGTCAGAATAATGTCCATGGAGTCTAAGGACACTCGTCATAGCATAATACGGCGCTCATAGCATAACACGACGCCCACCAACCAGCCTGAGAGGCGCGGTGTATATTCCGAATAGCCGTTCGCCTGGATGGCGGCATATCCGGCCACGACCGTTGACCTCGCGTACCCGGAAACGTGATTCATCCGACCACATGATACATTTCCGTGATTGACCAGTCCGGTCACGACGATTCCTTGCCCAGTGCAATTGCAGTTGACTATTTCCTTGGCGTCGCCTGCTGCGAAGCCCCATGTTCAACCACGTGTGCTTAACGATGTGCTCCGAAACACTTTTGCCTGCACCAGCATTGTGCTCTGTCATCGGTCATCAGACCTGCTTCAGACCGCAGCCTGCCTCGCTTTACAGAGTGGGCAATTCTCCGACGCGCTGTGATGAGGCGAGGACGTTCAACACCTTGGAACCTTCTTCTGGTTTCACCGTCATCGACCATTTTCCGTTATGCTCACGACAATAGCACTCAAAGGGCCAATCAACACCGCCAGTTCCAAGATGACTGTTCCCAGGTGCCTGGCCACAACAGTCTGCCATTTAGCAAATCTGCTTATGTTAGAGGATTTCCCTGTTTTCTGCCCCTTCCGTCCCCGGAATGATTCTCGTTCTTCTCTGCTCCTCGTACATACTTTCTGATGGGGAAAAAACGCGAAGGAGTTATCCCAATTGGACAGAGATCGGTACACGCACAGACAAGCAAATGATACAACTCCAAAAAGATTGGATGATTTTGTGGTGTCACCGCCAGACACCACACTTGCTAGGTGGTAGCTTTAAATCGGCCGCGGTCCATTAGTACATGTCGGACCCGCGTGTCGCCACTGGCAGTGATCCCAGACCGAGCGCCACCACACGGCAGGTCTCGAGAGACGGACAAGCACTCGCCCCAGTTGTACGACGACTTTGCTAGCGACTACACTGACGAAGCTTTTCTCTCATTTGCCGAGAGACAGAATAGCCTTCAGCTAAGTCCATGGCTACGACCTAGCAAGGCGCCATTAGTTACTTCATGAATCTTAAGAGTCTCACTTGTATCGCCACAATCTCCAGATGTCTCATCAAGAACGATGTATATAAAAGATGGATTAAAGTTAAGTATTCCAGAAGCTACGTACTTTTCTTTATAGCATTCATTACGTATCCTGTTTCACACCTCACTCCATCCTTCGTGAGTTAGCGCGTGCATTGCGCGTGCATCTTGGCCGCATCTTTCAATTAGTGTGCGTAGTGTTGGCAAGTCTGCCGACACTACAGATTTATTCAAGAGAAAGCTTCACGAATTGAGTGAGTCATTAACGCCTTGTCCACCTCTACCTCTTATGCATGCAGTTATTCGGCTTGGCACTGGTTGCCGAGTATTTGGATATTCTCCTAAGGTATGTCGTGTCATATTCTGCCCAACTGGCCCATTCGATCGTCAAAATCTCGAGATGGTTGCAGGGCCCTGCCCATAATGCTCCAAAAGTTCTCAGCTGGGGAGAGATCCGGCGACCATGCTGGCCGAAGTAGGGTTTGCCAAGCACGAAGTCGAGCAGTAGAATCTCTCTCCTTGTGCTGGGTAGTATTATATTTCTGAAAGGAAAGCCCAGGATGGCTTAGCGTGAAGAGCAATAAAACAGGTCGTAGAATACAGGGTGGTCCATTGATAGTGGGGCCAAATATCTCACGAAATAAGCATCAAACGAAAAAACTACAAAGAACGAAACTCGTCAAGCTTGAAAGGGGAAACCAGATGGCGATATGGTTGGCCCGCTAGATGGCGCTGCCATAGGTCAAACGGATATCAATTGCGTTTTTTAAAATAGGAACTCCCATTTTTATTACATATTCGTGTAGTACGTAAAGAAATATGAACGTATTAGTGGGACCACATTTTTCGCATTTTGATAGATGGCGCTGTAATAGCCACAAACGTATAAGTACGTGGTATCACGTGACATTCCGCCAGTGCGGATGTGTTAAAATGGACCGTTCACCATTTGCGGAAAAGGTCGATATCGTGTTGATGTATGCCTTTGTGGTCAAAATGCCCAACGGGCGTGTGCTATGTATGCTGCTCGGTATCCTGGACGACATCATCCAAGTGTACGGACCGTTCGCCGGATAGTTACGTTATTTAAGGAAACAGGAAGAGTTCAGCCACATGTAAAACATCAACCACGACCTGCAACAAATGATGATGCCCAAGTAGGTGTTTTAGCTGCTGCTGCGGCTAATCCACACATCAGTAGCAGACAAATTGCGCGAGAATCGGGAATCTCAAAAAGGTCGGAGAATGCTACATCAACGTCGATTGCACCCGTGCCATATTTCTATGCACCAGGAATTGCATGACGACGGCTTTGAACGTCGTGTAGAGTTCTGCCACTGGGCACAAGAGAAATTACGGGAAGATGACAGATTTATTGCACGCGTTCTATTTAGCGACGAAGCCTCATTCACCAACAACGGTAACGTAAACCGGCATAATATGCACTATTTGGCAACGGAACATTCACGATGGTTGTGACAAGTGACAAGTGGAACATCAGCGACCTTGGCGGGATAATGTATGGTGTGGCATTATGGGAGGAACGATAATTGGCCCCCATTTTATCGATGGCAATATAAATGGTGCAATGTATGCTGATTTCGTACGTAATGTTCTACTGATGTTACTATAAGATGTTTCACTGCATGACAGAATGGCATGTACTTCCAGCATGATGGATGTCCGGCACATAGCTCGCGTGCGGTTGAAGCGGTATTGACTAGCATATTTCATGACAGCTTGATTGGTCGTCACCGGATCTGATGTCCCCGGATTTCTTTCTGTGGGAAAGTTGAAGGATATTTGCTATCGTGATCCAACGACAACGCCTGACAACATGCGTCAGCGCATTGCTGCTGCATGTGCGAACATTACGGAACGCGAACTACTCCCTGTTGCCAAATGCAAAGTTCACAAAGGTACACGTATCACATTGGAACAGCCGAAATAAAATGTTCAAACGTACCTACGTTCCGTATTTTAATTTAACAAAACTACCTGTTACCAACTGTTCGTCTGAAATTGTGAACCATACGTTTGTGACTATTACAGCGCCATCTATCACAAAGCGAAAAAAGTGGTCCAACTAATACATTCATGACAAACTGCCTATTGGCTTCTGTCTCGGGTTCTTCGGCCGACGTTCATCTAATGATTTTTCTGACGTTTCGCCAGCACGAGTGGCTGGCATTGTCAAAGCTTCACCCTCCATTGCCGGTGGTGAACTGGAGCCGAGCTCGCGGGCGCAGACTATATGTACCTGGCGCGCCAACGTCCGAGGGCTTCTCCGCGGTCATTTCAGGTGCGGTTCTCCTCTTGCTACCTGCGACGGTCGTTCGCTGCAGTACGGGAAGCCAGGATCCGTTGACCTTAAGGCTTTCCTCTTTCTTGTTCAAACTGTTCGCGTGTTTTTGTATTTCTACAGCTTCTCTGAACAAGCGCGTGTGATAGTGGTTCTCTACAGCCAGAACTTCCGTGTCGGCGAATTTTATTATGTGGTCGGTCTCATTCAGTGCGTGTTCTGCCACGGCCGATTTCTCCACCTGCCCCAACCTGCAATGTCGCTTATGCTCCTTGATCCTGGTGTTAATGGATCGTCCAGTCATCCCGACATAAACTTTTCCGCATGTGCATGGTTGCGGTATATTCCCGACATTGCAAGTGGGTCTCTTTTCTCCTTCGCCGATCTAAGACACTCTTTGATCTTCCTTGTCGGTTTGAAGATCGTCTTTACGCCATGTTTGCGCAATATACGGCCGATTCTGTCCGTCACTCTGGGAATGTATGGCAGAAAGGCCGTACCCGACATTTCTTTTTCTGGTTCCTTACTTCGCCGAGTGTTTGGCTCAGTTACACTTCTAATATAATTTGTGGAGTACCCATTGCTCCTCAGGACTGTTTCCAGGTGTTGCATTTCTCGTTTGAGGTGTTGCGGCTCACATATTCGTCCTGCTCTCGTTACGAGCGTACTAATCATGCCCCTTTTCTGGCTCGGGTGGTGGTTTGACAGTTTGTGCAGGTATCGGTCCGTGTGAGTCGGTTTTCGATACACGCTGTGTCCCAGGTTTTCGCCGTCCCTTGTGACCAGCACATCTAGAAATGGCAGTGAATGGCCATGGTGAAGAACAGCTCGGTGACTTCCTAAGACACTTGAACAGCCTCCATGCCAACATAACATTTACCATGGAAGTAGAAAAGGACAAGAAACTGCCATTTCTAGATGTGCTGGTCACAAGGGACGGCGAAAACCTGGGACACAGCGTGTATCGAAAACCGACTCACACGGACCGATACCTGCACAAACTGTCAAACCACCACCCGAGCCAGAAAAGGGGCATGATTAGTACGCTCGTAACGAGAGCAGGACGAATATGTGAGCCGCAACACCTCAAACGAGAAATGCAACACCTGGAAACAGTCCTGAGGAGCAATGGGTACTCCACAAATTATATTAGAAGTGTAACTGAGCCAAACACTCGGCGAAGTAAGGAACCAGAAAAAGAAATGTCGGGTACGGCCTTTCTGCCATACATTCCCAGAGTGACGGACAGAATCGGCCGTATATTGCGCAAACATGGCGTAAAGACGATCTTCAAACCGACAAGGAAGATCAAAGAGTGTCTTAGATCGGCGAAGGAGAAAAGAGACCCACTTGCAATGTCGGGAATATACCGCAACCATGCACATGCGGAAAAGTTTATGTCGGGATGACTGGACGATCCATTAACACCAGGATCAAGGAGCATAAGCGACATTGCAGGTTGGGGCAGGTGGAGAAATCGGCCGTGGCAGAACACGCACTGAATGAGACCGACCACGTAATAAAATTCGCCGACACGGAAGTTCTGGCTGTAGAGAACCACTATCACACGCGCTTGTTCAGAGAAGCTGTAGAAATACAAAAACACGCGAACAGTTTGAACAAGAAAGAGGAAAGCCTTAAGGTCAACGGATCCTGGCTTCCCGTACTGCAGCGAACGACCGTCGCAGGTAGCAAGAGGAGAACCGCACCTGAAATGACCGCGGAGAAGCCCTCGGACGTTGGCGCGCCAGGTACATATAGTCTGCGCCCGCGAGCTCGGCTCCAGTTCACCACCGGCAATGGAGGGTGAAGCTTTGACAATGCCAGCCACTCGTGCTGGCGAAACGTCAGAAAAATCATTAGATGAACGTCGGCCGAAGAACCCGAGACAGAAGCCAATAGGCAGTTTGTCAACAAGTGGCCACGAAAGCCTCAACAATTTTGTATTACGCCTCTACGGGGAGGAGATTTGCAGATTGTACCGACGCCTTGACCAACGACGGAAGAAGAAAGCGCGACTGATGTCCTCTCTCGCCTTTCTGTCACGGTGCCGAGATGAATGTGCTACACCGAAGTTCTTGAGATGCAAGCGCCTATTCACCACCGCCCAAGCACATCGTATCTACGACAGAATGGAACGAGCTTTTCTTCGTGAGCGAATACATACAACACGGAGAGACTTGGCAAGAACGGATCAGGAACTTCTGGACATTTTCTATCAACTAAGTAGCAGAATGCATCGAGACGACTGGGACAAGATCGACAGCATCACTCACAGGAGCATGCAGAACGAACTCGAGCGCTGCACCGAGCGACAGAAGAAAAAGTTTGAAAGATGCCGGAAGCAGACCGACAAGGCGACTCCCGACATGTCACACACAGTGGTCAACCTCACTGAACGACAATTGACCGAAGAGGAAGTGTCTGTTCTTCAAAAAGGAGGGAATTTCGCTATCATCCCGAGAACCATACCTATGGAGGACATCATTGCCAACACCGAAGCAGCCATTCGTGCCCTTCCTTGTGAAAGGGCAGAGGAAATACGCACGGAAACAGCCAAGATACTGCGCCGAGCAAAACCGCCAGCTTGCAACCTGAAGAAAGAAGAGGTACAAGCCATTAAGAATCTCAACGCCGACAAGAGTATATTGGTACTGCCTGCCGATAAGGGGAATGCGACCGTCGTAATGAAGACTGAAGATTATGAGCAAAAGATCCGAGACCTATTAGATCCGACGACGTACCGAAAACTACGCGCAGATCCGACGCAACGTATCACACGGAATACGAATCGATTGATCAAGGCGTCTTCTCTGCCGGCGGACATAGAGAGAAACCTGCGCAACACAGAAGCCCTACCACCTCGGCTGTATGGATTACCCAAGATCCATAAGAACAACGTTCCACTGAGACCGATCGTTAGCGCTCCTGGATCACCGACATATAAGCTGGCAAAACACTTGGCCTCTCTGCTCCAACCACACGTGGGGAAGACCGACACATACATTAAGGACTCAGGACATTTCATTGAGAAGCTGAAGAAACTGAAACTTGCACCAAACGACATCCTGGTCAGCTTCGATGTTGTTTCGTTATTTACGAAAGTGCCACTCAGTGACGCTCTGGAGCACATCGGTTCCATTTTCCCGCTAGACATCAGAAAGCTCTTCCATGCATGTCTCACCACGAGCTATTTCACGTGGAATGGCGACTTCTACGAACAGCTGGAAGGCGTCGCCATGGGTAGTCCTCTCAGTCCAGTGGTGGCCAACTTCTTCATGGAACAATTCGAAGCACAGGCACTGGACTCGGCGACTTGCAAACCTAAGGTGTGGTACAGGTACGTCGATGATACTTTCGTGGTGTGGAGCCATGGTGAAGAACAGCTCGGTGACTTCCTAAGACACTTGAACAGCCTCCATGCCAACATAACATTTACCATGGAAGTAGAAAAGGACAAGAAACTGCCATTTCTAGATGTGCTGGTCACAAGGGACGGCGAAAACCTGGGACACAGCGTGTATCGAAAACCGACTCACACGGACCGATACCTGCACAAACTGTCAAACCACCACCCGAGCCAGAAAAGGGGCATGATTAGTACGCTCGTAACGAGAGCAGGACGAATATGTGAGCCGCAACACCTCAAACGAGAAATGCAACACCTGGAAACAGTCCTGAGGAGCAATGGGTACTCCACAAATTATATTAGAAGTGTAACTGAGCCAAACACTCGGCGAAGTAAGGAACCAGAAAAAGAAATGTCGGGTACGGCCTTTCTGCCATACATTCCCAGAGTGACGGACAGAATCGGCCGTATATTGCGCAAACATGGCGTAAAGACGATCTTCAAACCGACAAGGAAGATCAAAGAGTGTCTTAGATCGGCGAAGGAGAAAAGAGACCCACTTGCAATGTCGGGAATATACCGCAACCATGCACATGCGGAAAAGTTTATGTCGGGATGACTGGACGATCCATTAACACCAGGATCAAGGAGCATAAGCGACATTGCAGGTTGGGGCAGGTGGAGAAATCGGCCGTGGCAGAACACGCACTGAATGAGACCGACCACGTAATAAAATTCGCCGACACGGAAGTTCTGGCTGTAGAGAACCACTATCACACGCGCTTGTTCAGAGAAGCTGTAGAAATACAAAAACACGCGAACAGTTTGAACAAGAAAGAGGAAAGCCTTAAGGTCAACGGATCCTGGCTTCCCGTACTGCAGCGAACGACCGTCGCAGGTAGCAAGAGGAGAACCGCACCTGAAATGACCGCGGAGAAGCCCTCGGACGTTGGCGCGCCAGGTACATATAGTCTGCGCCCGCGAGCTCGGCTCCAGTTCACCACCGGCAATGGAGGGTGAAGCTTTGACAATGCCAGCCACTCGTGCTGGCGAAACGTCAGAAAAATCATTAGATGAACGTCGGCCGAAGAACCCGAGACAGAAGCCAATAGGCAGTTTGTCAACAAGTGGCCACGAAAGCCTCAACAATTTTGTATTACGCCTCTACGGGGAGGAGATTTGCAGATTGTACCGACGCCTTGACCAACGACGGAAGAAGAAAGCGCGACTGATGTCCTCTCTCGCCTTTCTGTCACGGTGCCGAGATGAATGTGCTACACCGAAGTTCTTGAGATGCAAGCGCCTATTCACCACCGCCCAAGCACATCGTATCTACGACAGAATGGAACGAGCTTTTCTTCGTGAGCGAATACATACAACACGGAGAGACTTGGCAAGAGCGGATCAGGAACTTCTGGACATTTTCTATCAACTAAGTAGCAGAATGCATCGAGACGACTGGGACAAGATCGACAGCATCACTCACAGGAGCATGCAGAACGAACTCGAGCGCTGCACCGAGCGACAGAAGAAAAAGTTTGAAAGATGCCGGAAGCAGACCGACAAGGCGACTCCCGACATGTCACACACAGTGGTCAACCTCACTGAACGACAATTGACCGAAGAGGAAGTGTCTGTTCTTCAAAAAGGAGGGAATTTCGCTATCATCCCGAGAACCATACCTATGGAGGACATCATTGCCAACACCGAAGCAGCCATTCGTGCCCTTCCTTGTGAAAGGGCAGAGGAAATACGCACGGAAACAGCCAGGATACTGCGCCGAGCAAAACCGCCAGCTTGCAACCTGAAGAAAGAAGAGGTACAAGCCATTAAGAATCTCAACGCCGACAAGAGTATATTGGTACTGCCTGCCGATAAGGGGAATGCGACCGTCGTAATGAAGACTGAAGATTATGAGCAAAAGATCCGAGACCTATTAGATCCGACGACGTACCGAAAACTACGCGCAGATCCGACGCAACGTATCACACGGAATACGAATCGATTGATCAAGGCGTCTTCTCTGCCGGCGGACATAGAGAGAAACCTGCGCAACACAGAAGCCCTACCACCTCGGCTGTATGGATTACCCAAGATCCATAAGAACAACGTTCCACTGAGACCGATCGTTAGCGCTCCTGGATCACCGACATATAAGCTGGCAAAACACTTGGCCTCTCTGCTCCAACCACACGTGGGGAAGACCGACACATACATTAAGGACTCAGGACATTTCATTGAGAAGCTGAAGAAACTGAAACTTGCACCAAACGACATCCTGGTCAGCTTTGATGTTGTTTCGTTATTTACGAAAGTGCCACTCAGTGACGCTCTGGAGCACATCGGTTCCATTTTCCCGCTAGACATCAGAAAGCTCTTCCATGCATGTCTCACCACGAGCTATTTCACGTGGAATGGCGACTTCTACGAACAGCTGGAAGGCGTCGCCATGGGTAGTCCTCTCAGTCCAGTGGTGGCCAACTTCTTCATGGAACAATTCGAAGCACAGGCACTGGACTCGGCGACTTGCAAACCTAAGGTGTGGTACAGGTACGTCGATGATACTTTCGTGGTGTGGAGCCATGGTGAAGAACAGCTCGGTGACTTCCTAAGACACTTGAACAGCCTCCATGCCAACATAACATTTACCATGGAAGTAGAAAAGGACAAGAAACTGCCATTTCTAGATGTGCTGGTCACAAGGGACGGCGAAAACCTGGGACACAGCGTGTATCGAAAACCGACTCACACGGACCGATACCTGCACAAACTGTCAAACCACCACCCGAGCCAGAAAAGGGGCATGATTAGTACGCTCGTAACGAGAGCAGGACGAATATGTGAGCCGCAACACCTCAAACGAGAAATGCAACACCTGGAAACAGTCCTGAGGAGCAATGGGTACTCCACAAATTATATTAGAAGTGTAACTGAGCCAAACACTCGGCGAAGTAAGGAACCAGAAAAAGAAATGTCGGGTACGGCCTTTCTGCCATACATTCCCAGAGTGACGGACAGAATCGGCCGTATATTGCGCAAACATGGCGTAAAGACGATCTTCAAACCGACAAGGAAGATCAAAGAGTGTCTTAGATCGGCGAAGGAGAAAAGAGACCCACTTGCAATGTCGGGAATATACCGCATACCATGCACATGCGGAAAAGTTTATGTCGGGATGACTGGACGATCCATTAACACCAGGATCAAGGAGCATAAGCGACATTGCAGGTTGGGGCAGGTGGAGAAATCGGCCGTGGCAGAACACGCACTGAATGAGACCGACCACGTAATAAAATTCGCCGACACGGAAGTTCTGGCTGTAGAGAACCACTATCACACGCGCTTGTTCAGAGAAGCTGTAGAAATACAAAAACACGCGAACAGTTTGAACAAGAAAGAGGAAAGCCTTAAGGTCAACGGATCCTGGCTTCCCGTACTGCAGCGAACGACCGTCGCAGGTAGCAAGAGGAGAACCGCACCTGAAATGACCGCGGAGAAGCCCTCGGACGTTGGCGCGCCAGGTACATATAGTCTGCGCCCGCGAGCTCGGCTCCAGTTCACCACCGGCAATGGAGGGTGAAGCTTTGACAATGCCAGCCACTCGTGCTGGCGAAACGTCAGAAAAAATCATTAGATGAACGTCGGCCGAAGAACCCGAGACAGAAGCCAATAGGCAGTTTGTCAACAAGTGGCCACGAAAGCCTCAACAATTTTGTAATACATTCATATTTCTTTACATACTACACGAATATGTTATAAAAATGGGGGTTCCTATTTTAAAAAAAAACGCAGTTGATATCCGTTTGACCTATGGCAGCGCCATCTAGCGGGCCAACCATAGCGCCATCTGGTTTCCCCCTTCAAGCTAGACAAGTTTCGTCCTTTTAGTTTTTTCGTTTGATGCTTATTTCGTGAGATATTTGGCCCGGTCGCGATCAATGGACCACCCTGTATAGCCGACGTACCGACGTGCAGTAAGGGTATCGCAGATAAAACCAAAGGGGTCCTGCTATAAATAGAAATGGCACCCCAGACCTCCTGACTGTCAGGGCGTATGACTCGCGACAAAGTTGGTATTCCACCGGTGTCCGAGACGTCCAGACACATCTTCGACCTGGAATCTCAATGAATGACGTACAGTTGTCCTCATTGATGAGTCCCGCTTCGAACTAAGCCCCAATGACCAGCGACGACGTGTTTGGAGACGGCCCGGACGGCAGTTGGATACCAACCAGTCTGTCGCCCGTCATATGGTCCGATAAATGGGGTGATGGTCTGGGGTAGCAGGACCCCTTTGGTTGTCAACTACGGCACCCGTACAGAACAGCAGTACGTCGACGGTATTCTAAGATCCATTCCGTTGCTCCTCATGGAAAGCCATCCTGGTCTAACATTTCAGCAAGATAATGTCCGGCCGCACACTACTGCTTGTCTTCGTGTT
The DNA here is from genome assembly GCF_023898315.1 of Schistocerca nitens. Classification (NCBI taxonomy): domain Eukaryota; kingdom Metazoa; phylum Arthropoda; class Insecta; order Orthoptera; family Acrididae; genus Schistocerca; species Schistocerca nitens. The sequence continues at coordinate 215,303,790 of NC_064615.1, read as the reverse complement.
TGCTAAAACCTACCTTGGTCAGTAAGATCGCCGGATCTTTCTCCAGTTGAGTACTTTTGAAGCATTTTGGTTACGGCCCTCCAACCAGCTCGGCGTTTTGACGATGTAACGCGCCAGTCGGACAGAATTTGTCACGATATCCCTCAGGCGGACATCCGACTACTTTGTCAATCAATGCCAAATCGAACAGCTGCCTACATAAGGGCCAGGGCTGGACAAACACATTATTGACTTGCTCTGTTTGTGAATCTCTTTGAAACTGTAATCATTTGTTTGTCTGTACATGTATGTCAGACAGGCGAAATACCCTCAGACTTCAAGAAGAATATAATAATTCCAATCCCAAAGAAAGCAGGTGTTGACAGATGTGAAAATTACCGAACTATCAGTTTAATAAGTCACAGCTGCAAAATACTAACGCGAATTCTTTACAGACGAATGGAAAAACTGGTAGAAGCCGACCTCGGGGAAGATCAGTTTGGATTCCGCAGAAATGTTGGAACACGTGAGGCAATACTGACCCTATGACTTATCTTAGAAAATAGATTAAGGAAAGGCAAACCTAGGTTTCTAGCATTTGTAGACTTAGAGAAAGCTTTTGACAATGTTGACTGGAATACTCTCTTTCAAATTCTGAAGGTGGCAGGGGTAAAATACAGGGAGCGAAAGGCTATTTACAATTTGTACAGAAACCAGATGGCAGTTATAAGAGTCGAGGGTCATGAAAGGGAAGCAGTGGGTGGGAAGGGAGTGCGACAGGGTTGTAGCCTCTCCCCGATGTTATTCAATCTGTATATTGAGCAAGCAGTAAAGGAAACAAAAGAAAAATTCGGAGTAGGTATTAAAATCCATGGAGAAGAAATAAAAACGTAGAGGTTCGCCGATGACATTGTAATTCTGTCAGGGACAGCAAAGGACTTGGAAGAGCAGTTGAACGGAATGGACAGTGTCTTGAAAGGATGTAGGTTGCAGTAAGTACTGGGTGATGAAGAAGCTTGCACAGGATAGAGTAGCGTGGAGAGCTGCATCAAACCAGTCTCAGGACTGAAGACAACAACAACAACAACATGTAAGTCACATCTACTGATTTCCGTCCCATTCGAAAATTTCTTCGTGGTGCCTGTTTTCTTCGTAGAGAGTACCTACCTTACCGCATCACGTGCCCGTAATGACATCAGTTGGAATATTTAGTCCCGGTACCAACCTTCCTTAAACCAATATCCCCCACTGCAATCAGTTATGGGTTAGTATCCCTCCCCTCCCCTCCCCCTCGATCCCCCCTCAAGTTCCCTTATCCTCACCATCTCAACTTTAGCGCCTGACTAATCATTAGAGCGCAAACTGGATTTCCTTTGAACACTCTTATCTTTTTAAAATGACGAAAGGTAGATAGTCTTATGGTAATATTGGGTGATAAAGAGGTAGATGTACAGTTACAACTTGATGCGTGGAAGGAAATAATGAGAAGGTATGGATTAAAAATAAATAAAGATAAGAGTGAAGTAATGGTATTTGGAAGAGAGAAAGGGATCAACGGAAATATTACCTTGACCTGAGAACCCCTCAAAGTGGTAGAAAGTTTCACTTATTTAGGGAGTGAAATATCTAGGGATGGAAGAATAACTAACGAAATTAATAGGAGGTTACAGAAGGGAGGCAATTTCTACCAAACAATAAAACACCTCATTTGTAATAAGGAAGTTTCAGAAAAAGCAGAAGTCCTTATGTATAAGAATTATTACTTCCCAATTGACACCTATGGCGGAGAAACATGGACAATGACAGAAAGGGACTGGAGCAGACTGCAAGCAGGGGAAATGAAATTTCTCAGAGCAGTTAAGGGAAAAACAAGAATGGACAGAGTAAGGCATGTAGAGATTAGAAAGGACCTTAAACAAGAAAGTATGAGAGAAGACGTTGAAAAAAAGAGATTAAGATGGTATGGGCATTTTAAGAGGATGCATGGGCAGAGATTCCGCAAAATTATGGAAAAACTAAAGATGGATGGGAAAAGACCTAGAGGGCGCCCAACAACACGGTGGAAAATGGGAGTGAGAATATCTGTGGAAAGGAGAGGTGTGACCTGGTAGCAAGTGGAGGAAGAAAAGTGGTGGGAGGACCGAGCCAAATGGAGAGGACTCGTCAGCACCCAGACACGGCAGTAGCTGGAGCGGGATCCGGATATAGATAGATAGATAGTTTTATGGGAGTTTTTTTTAGCCATTGACTATGATTCAATGAGGCAACTGGTATTGCTTATGTATAAAAAGTTTTTTAGATATAGATATTAGTTAAAAACGTACTTTTCCTTATGCTATGTTCGGATAGTATGTGTGTGTGTGTGTGTGTGTGTTGTGTGTGTGTGTGTGTGTGTGTGTGTGTGTCTGTGTGTGTGTTTGTGTGTGTTTGAATGGTGAAACACTTCCCTGTGCATCACGAGTAACACCTACCTAGGACCCTTTTCTCAGACGAGAAATCACCTCCACAGTGAGGGTAAACACTTGTTACAAAACATGTTTCCCCTGCACCACTCCTCTCCATAGCAGCATTGCAACTCGGAGAAGACATATGGGTGAAATAAGTTTGTTACGTATGTGTCTCACTTTTACCATCATCGGTATACGACGAAGAGCGTAAATTATGTGTGTGGTTGCTGAACTGTCTGAGGAACTTATAACCTCCACCGCACAGGGGCACACATTAATGCTAGTAACTGAGGAAAGAGTAATTATTGATGATTTGTGTAATCAATATCAGAGGCGTAAAAAATTTTGATAATACTAATGATCTTTTAAAAATAATATAGTTTCATGAGTGAAAGACTATCAAACCCTTTCGGCTTTTACTCCTCTGAAAATTTCATTTTATCTCTCAGGGAGTAATGGTCCAAATGGCTCTGAGCACTATGGGACTTAACATCTGTGGTCATCAGTCCCCTAGAACTTAGAACTACTTAAACCTAACTAACCTAAGGACATCACACACATCCATGCCCGAGGCAGGATTCGAACCTGCGACTGCAGCGGTCACGCGGTTCCAAACTGAAGCGCCTAGAACCGCACGGTCACAACGGCCGGCCAGGGAGTAATTACCCTCCTGTTGGGAAACAATGTGTTATCGGTACAACTTAACCAGTTTCTGCAACGTGAGTTATTATCTTAGGACGGGTGGAATGCAAGGTCAACAGTGGTTTGTGGTCAGAAGCCAGTAACTGCTCCATTAAGTATACCAGACAGCCGCGTCTGTCCCACTACTAAACTGCCAGACTATTACCATACAGATATACTTATCTTTAGGTTGAAGATCCCCCCCCCCCCCCATGAACCATGGACCTTGCCGTTGGTGGGGAGGCTTGCGTGCCTCAGCGATACAGATAGCCGTACCGTAGGTACAACCACAACGGAGGGGTATCTGTTGAGAGGCCAGACAAACGTGTGGTTCCTGAAGAGGGGCAGCAGCCTTTTCAGTAGTTGCAAGGGCAACAGTCTGGATGATTGACTGATCTGGCCTTGTAACAATAACCAAAACGGCCTTGCTGTGCTGGTACTGCGAACGGCTGAAAGCAAGGGGAAACTACGGCCGTAATTTTTCCCGAGCGCATGCAGCTTTACTGTATGATTAAATGATGATGGCGTCCTCTTGGGTAAATTTTCCGGAGGTAAAATAGTCCCCCATTCGGATCTCCGGGCGGGGACTACTCAGGAGGATGTCGTTATCAGGAGAAAGAAAACTGGCGTTCTACGGATCGGAGCGTGGAATGTCAGATCCCTTAATCGGGCAGGTAGGTTAGAAAATTTGAAAAGGGGAATGGATAGGTTACAGTTAGATATGGTGGGAATTGGTGAAGTTCGGTGGCAGGAGGAACAAGACTTCTGGTCAGGTGACTACAGGGTTATAAACACAAAGTCAAATAGGGGTAATGCAGGAGTAGGTTTAATAATGAATAGGAAAATAGGAATGAGGGTAAGCTACTGCAAACAGCACAGTGAACGCAATATTGTGGCCAAGATAGATACGAAGCCCACACCTACTACAGTAGTACAAGCTTATATGCCAACTAGCTCTGCAGATGACGAAGAAATTGAAGAAATGTATGATGAAATAAAAGAAATTATTCAGATAGTGAAGAGAGACGAAAATTTAATAGTCATGGGTGACTGGAATTCGAGTGTAGGAAAAGGGAGAGAAGGAAACGTAGTAGGTGAATATGGATTGGGGCTAAGAAATGAAAGAGGAAGCCGCCTGGTAGAATTTTGCACAGAGCACAACTTAATCATAGCTAACACTTGGTTTAAGAATCATGAAAGGAGGTTGTATACGTGGAAGAACCCTGGAGATACTAAAAGGTATCAGATAGATTATATAATGGTAAGACAGAGATTTCGGAACCAGGTTTTAAATTGTAAGACATTTCCAGGGGCAGATGTGGACTCTGACCACAATCTATTGGTTATGACCTGTAGATTAAAACTGAAGAAACTGCATAAAGGTGGGAATTTAAGGAGATGGGACCTGGATAAACTGAAAGAACCAGAGGTTGTACAGAGTTTCAGGGAGAGCATAAGGGAACAATGGACAGGAATAGGGGAAAGAAATACAGTACAAGAAGAATGGGTAGCTTTGAGGGATGAAGTAGTGAAGGCAGCAGAGGATCAAATAGGTAAAAAGACGAGGGCTAGTAGAAATCCTTGGGTAACAGAAGAAATATTGAATTTAATTGATGAAAGGAGAAAATATAAAAATGCAGTAAATGAAGCAGGCAGAAAGGAATACAAACGTCTCAAAAATGAGATCGATAGGAAGTGCAAAATGGCTAAGCAGGGATGGCTAGAGGACACATGTAAGGATGTAGAGTCTTATCCTACAGGAAAATTAAAGAGACCTTTGGAGATAAGAGAACCACTTGTATGAACATCAAGAGCTCAGATGGAAAGCAAGTTCTAAGCAAAGAAGGGAAAGCAGAAAGGTGGAAGGAGTATATAGAGGGTCTATAGAAGGGCGATGTACTTGAGGACAATGTTATGGAAATGGAAGAGGATGTAGATGAAATGGGAGATACGATACTGCGTGAAGAGTTTGACAGAGCACTGAAAGACATGAGTCGAAACAAGGCCCCCGGAGTAGACAACATTCCATTGGACTGACAAAACTCTACCATCTGGTGAGCAAGATGTATGAAACAGGCGAAATACCCTCAGACTTCAAGAAGAATATAATAATTCCAATCCCAAAGAAAGCAGGTGTTGACAGATTTGAAAATTACCGAACTATCAGTTTAATAAGCCACGGCTGCAAAATACTAACGCGAATTCTTTACAGACGAATGGAAAAACTAGTAGAAGCCGACCTCGGGGAAGATCAGTTTGGATTCCGTAGAAATACTGGAACACGTGAGGCAATACTGACCTTACGACTTATCTTAGAAGAAAGATTAAGGAAAGGCAAACCAACGTTTCTAGCATTTGTAGACTTAGAGAAAGCTTTTGACTATGTTAACTGGAATACTCTCTTTCAAATTCTAAAGGTGGCAGGGGTAAAATACAGGGAGCGAAAGGCTATTTACAATTTGTACAGAAACCAGATGGCAGTTATAAGAGTCGAGGGACAGGAAAGGGAAGCAGTGGTTGGGAAGGGAGTAAGACAGGGTTGTAGCCTCTCCCCGATGTTATTCAATCTGTATATTGAGCAAGCAGTAAAGGAAACAAAAGAAAAATTCGGAGTAGGTATTAAAATCCATGGAGAAGAAATAAAAACTTTGAGGTTTGCCGATGACATTGTAATTCTGTCAGAGACAGCAAAGAACTTGGAAGAGCAGTTGAACGGAATGGATGGTGTCTTGAAAGGAGGATATAAGATGGACATCAACAAAGCAAAACGAGGATAATGGAATGTAGTCGAATTAAGTCGGGTGATGTTGAGGGTATTAGATTAGGAAATGAGACACTTAAAGTAGTAAAGGAGTTTTGCTATTGGGGGAGCAAAATAACTGATGATGGTCGAAGTAGAGAGGATATAAAATGTAGACTGGCAATGGCAAGGAAAGCGTTTCTGAAGAAGAGAAATTTGTTAACATCGAGTATAGATTTAAGTGTCAGGAAGTCATTCTGAAAGTATTTGTATGGAGTGTAGCCATGTATGGAAGTGAAACATGGACGCTAAATAGTTTGGACAAGAAGAGAATAGAAGCTTTCGAAATGTGGTGCTACAGAAGAATGCTGAAGATTAGATGGGTAGATCACATAACTAATGAGGAGGTACCGAATAGGATCGGGGAGAAGAGGAGTTTGTGGCACAACTTGACCAGAAGAAGGGACCGGTTGGTAGGACATGTTCTGAGGCATCAAGGGATCATCAATTTAGTATTGGAGGGCAGCGTGGAGGGTAAAAATCGTAGGGGGAGACCAAGAGATGAATACACTAAGCAGATTCAGAAGGATGTAGGTTGCAGTAGGTACTGGGAGATGAAGAAGCTTGCACAGGCTAGAGTAGCATGGAGAGCTGCAACAAACCAGTCTCAGGACTGAAGACCACAACAACAACAACAGGTTGAAGATCACTCCAGCGCCCGTCTTTGCTTACTAATAAATTTGTTTCTGGATATGTTACGACTTGAACGGAAACAATTCTTCTTCTTTTATACCCAAACATGTTTTGCTGAAGCTATAGCGTCATCAGCGTTTTTTTCTTTTCTTAAATTTGCTTTGCATTAAATAAAAGAAAATTGGTTTTGTTAATATCTGTATGGAGAGAAATTCAGTTTTAAGTCAAGTATTCACCAATTTGAAAATACAATTTTTTTTGTGCAAGACATGCCACCCCAAACATATCCAGAATGAATAAACATAGAGAGGTGCGGTTTACGCGAAGTTATAGCGGGCAATACAGCGAATTTCCTGACTTTCGCGAGTAATTTTTGTTGTTCATAGTCGCCGAATTACGACAGCGACTTTTTTTATAATAGAAATATATATTTTTTCTGTGATATATGAAAGAAGTTTCTTACATAACTTCAACGATATAACACGTATGGGACTCAGTCAAATAGTATCAAGATAATAGGAGAACAGGTTCCACAAACGTCTGCCGTGTTATACCAGTTGTAAGCAAACGCATAACTCAAGTGTGGTTCTTGTGTTTACCTATGCGCTTGAAGCCAGTCAGACCGTTCTGCTGTTGTAGCAATCAGGTAGATTGCTCATAAATCTAATGAGACATTCGCAAGTATTCGACAGTCGAATAAGTGAATATCGTTTATTGCAGTTGTCGCCAAACTATTAGAGCAACGTTAACAAGGGCCTGTGTTACCTTTAATTCGAGATGAAATTCAATGTGCGGTATTGCTCAAGAGTATCCAGAACGTGTCAAGCACATTATTTGTTAGGGAAGAAGCGTCGTTTACAAACCATAGGCAAGTCACTCTTCGCAATACACATTAATCGTCAGTTGAAAACCACGCTGAATCAAGGAAGTGGATAAAAACAACGTTCTTCGTCTATAGACGTTTGGTGCGTGTTTTTCAAGATCCGCACCGTTGGTCCCTATTTTACTGAAGGGAATCTAATCACACTCAAGTATCTTAAGTTCCTAAGATATGCTGCTGCCGCAGTTATTGTTAAGACATCTCACTGGACATATGGCAATCTGTGTGGTACTAACAAGATGGATGTTCCTACAATTCGAACATGTAAAGACAGACACTCTTAAGAGAACATTTGGAGAGCACTGGAAAGATCGTTCAACAAAAGCAGAATTGTCTACACACTTACCAAACATAACACTTCTATATTTTTATCTGCTGCGAAAACTAAAACAAGAGTTCTACTAGAAACCACCGACGACTATCGAAGGTGTGAAATGCCTGTTAACACGGTCCTTTAACTCGAGATGAAATTCAATGTGCGGTATTGCTTCACCAGAATCACTTTATAAGGTGCAGTAACGCTCAGCTTCAACGTTTTTAGCACTTGGCATGACAGCCGTGCCTAAATTCCGTGTTTGCTTACATTTGTTATAATAGGACAGACGTTTTCTCCTGCCGGCGGAGCAGTGGTTTGCCGCGCTCTCATCCTGATACTATTTGATCAAGTCTCGTTCATTTGTGTCGTTGAAATTCTTTTAGAAGCTTCTTTCAAACGCCACAGAAAAAAGTGCGTAGTTTCTTTAGAAAGAAACAAATTCGGTGTCGTAATTCGGCGACTAAACGATAAAAATTACTTTGGAACGTCAGGAAATTCGCCATATTGTCCGCTATAACTTAGCGAAAACCGCATCTCGATGTATTTGTTCATTCTGGGCGTATTTGGGGTGGCCTGTCTATGCTACCTCGCCCTATATACCTGGTCGAAAGTTCTGTGGTTTCTATGGCTCTTGTACTTTGCATTAGAGCTGTTTTCATTTATAGTTTCTCATCTGCAACCGTAGAGAACTTGCCGCAGAAAACTTGTTTGCTTCGAAAATTTAGCTACAGCCAAGAGGTTGGGCCTATTCGTTGTGCTATTGCTGTTATGGAGTGACGACTGGTATTTATTATATGGGAAGAGTCGCTGCGGATACCAGTAAATAAGAAGCCGATGAAACGAACAGAGCGTGGATACAGGAAGGATTGATGTGATCAAAATGGTTCAAATGGCTCTAAGCACTATGGGACTTAACTTCTGAGGTCATCAGTCCCCTAGAACTTAGAACTACTTAAACCTAACTAACTTTTGGACATCACACACATCCATGCCCGAGGCAGGATTCGAACCGCGCGGTCGCGCGGCTCCAGACTGTAGCGCCTAGAACCGCTCGGGCACCCCGGCCGGCTGATGTGATCGAACAGCCGAATATTACAAATGTACCTTTCACAAGCATATGAGCCATTCCATTTCAAATGGGATAACTTATCTCGTATATTTTAAAATCATTACTAACTTTAACATGTTCCAATTACTGTAAAAGAAAACAACTTTCATGTAGTTATCTCATACATGTTTACTAGTCTTCGAGTTAAAATTCCACAGAGTTTGCGCTATTTTCTGATCGCGGCAAATTTGTCTCCTAAGTAGCTCAAGAACCTTATACTGGATTTCAGTGCACAACGATCCATATCGAAGCTGAATGTTTGTTGGTGGTAAAGGTATATAACACTAACGTAACAGTAGTTAGTATAACTTCTAAAAACATTTTATTCATGTATTAAGCATAAACACAATTTTCTTGAAAATTAAATTTCTTATGTCTTGTCTGAAACGTTGGGAAAAATAATTACATAACAAATGTTTAACCTCACTCCATACTTAGGTTGCGATGGGCTGCCGCGAAACAGGGCTGCTGCTGACGCTGGAATAACGAGCAGGTCCTTGGCTCGTGGCGGTGCAGCTTAGACAAAAATTTGTCATTCCTGCGGTTCCTGTAAGAGAGAGAGAAATATATATTACCACTCTTGTCGATTGGTCCTGTCTGGTGTAACCTGAAAAAGAGAATGACACACTCTGTTGAGGGATTAGTAAAACTTAATCCCTCAGCAGGTCAGGCCAACGCGTGGTTGGCCTGTGATGACGTTGTTGGCCCAGTCCACGGATGAGCCGGTTGCGGGGGCGTCTCGTCTTCTCGTAGAACTTCCTGGCGATGGCGCGGAACCTGTCTCGGAGAGGCAGGATCCCGGTGTCCTCTTAGAGTTGGCGCGTCGAAAAGCGCCTCGGAAGATGCATAGCAGTCTTCAGGGCGCGGTTCTGTATCCGCTGCAGAGTCACAATGTGAGCATCTGCGGTTTTCCCCCAGACCACGGCCACATACTCTAGCAGTGGGCGAACGAATGTTAGGTAAAGCGTGATGCCGTGTTGCGGTGCAGTGACGACTGCGGGTTTAGCAGCGTCCTATTGCTCTCCCTTTCACATCACGGATGTGATGCTTCCAGGTGAGCCTGCGGTCTGGGGTAACCCCTAGGTATTTCGCCGTCCCACTCCATAGGATAGGTTCTCCCAGGATTTCGAGCGGCGTAAGCCCTGGCGGCAGAAGTATTCGAGTGAAGACGACTGCCTGGCTCTTTGTGGCGTTGAATTTCAACCGCCACTTTGTTGCCCATGAGCCCAAGGCGTCGCACCCGCGTTGGAGGCGGTTTCTCAGCACTTGGGCGTTCATGCTGCGAGTGAACAGGACTGTGTCATCAGCGTACAGCGCCAGTTCGACTCCTGCCACTTTCGGGGCGTCGGCAGTGTACAGGGAGTACAGCGAGGGGCCGAGAACCGACCCCTGCGGCACCCCTGCACGTATCTGCCGGTCTGTGGACATACCGTCGTCAGCCCTCACGTGGAAGGTTCGTTCGGACAGGTACGACCGCAGCAGCGTCATGTGGGACGTCGGTATCCCTTGTTCAAAAAGTTTGAACTCGAGACCGTCGTGCCACACCGAGTCAAACGCTCGGGAGACGTCGAGGAACATGGCGCCAAAGAATTCCCTTGTTTCCAGTGCCCTCATCGCCGGTTCTACCACCCGCAAAAGCTGATGGGAAGTGGCATGTTCTTCTCGGAACCCGAACTGCTCAAACAGGGCTGCCGTGAAACATAAACACGAGGCGTTCGACAATGTCCTCGTCATGAGTCTTGGTTGTTGCCGTTGTTTCTATTTCCTTCTTATTTTTTCTATAGCTCTCCATCGAAGATATCATAAAAAAAGCTTACTAACACTGTTTTTAAATCAAATGGGGAACATGGCATAATATTTATTCCTTGTTTTTTCAGAAAAAATATGAAACAAGATGAAACAAGATGAAAATTACATTAAATTTGTGTTCTAAAAATACCACATAAATAGCATCTCAAACTATACCTTCATTCCCATTTTTATTCGGAAATTTTGCTTCCGATAGTTTCTGAACTACGAGTCTCAGAATCGCGTGATATTATTAAATTGCAGTAACTCTGGCCATAAAAAAATATAAATAAAAAAAAGCGGAAGCACTTTTATACCAGAGCTGCAACTTTTCAAAAGATAATAACTTAACATCTACTTAAGACGGCAAAAAATTGAACCCCCACAAAAAAAGGGAGGGGTTCCAGCTGTCCGAAGCTAGTTTTCACTATTTCTGCCTTGTTGAACTATATCAATAATGTTTCTTTAATTTGAGGTGGAGTGCTTGCCTACGTGATCATGCAGAAGCGGAATTGGAAAACTGGTTCGGGTAAAACGTATATTTATTCCGTGTCTGCTCCTCAGAATATTTCTTCAGCCGGGGGAGCTTTGTATACCGCGGCCAACATCGCAGAAAGTGTAAGTGTGGCGGGAGGGCGCTGTACCAAGCCGTGGTGTTAGAGGAGGAGGCGGCGGCGGCGTGCGCGGACTTAATTCTCGAGACGGCCGCGACACACATGTGGCGCTCTTGGCAGCAGAACAAAGGCGGCCGCCGAGCCGCGCGCTACGGCCGATTAATCGCTCAGGAGAGTCGTAAATCTGGAGCCCAACAGAGCGCGCGCTGCCGGGTGGGACCGCACTGGGTGCGAGGCGGCACTCGGCGCTTCTGCGTCGCCATCGCAGTTACTGGCTGGCCAACAAGGGGTGCTGCGTAAAAGAAAAAAGGAAATGTGAAGTGCCATGTTACAAATCCAAAGGTCACGGGTTCCATCCCCGGTCAAGTGTAAGATGTCTGTCTATCACTTTTCAGCTCTTTTCACCAGTGGCCATGTTTATTGATGGGAAAAATGTCGAGTTGCCCCGTGGTTCGAAGTCCTCATTGTAGGTCCACCTATAATTGGCTGGGTAAGTCAGTTCAGAGGTCGGCGAAAGTTAACACCAAATCCAACAGGACCATGCCTAGTAAAGCACTGTGGCGTTCAAAACAATCGTCGTATTGATGACTGCTCCAGCCATGGTATTGTGGGGTTCAAAACAATCGTCGTATTGATGACTGCTCCAGCTTCTAACATTACCACCACTTGCAAAGTAGGTTGTTGTTGTTGTTGTTGTTGTGGTCTTGAGTCGTGAGACTGGTTGGATACAGCTCTCCATGCTACTCTATCCTGTGCAAGCTTCTTTATCTCCCAGTACCTACTGCAACCTACATCCTTCTGAATCTGTTTAGTGTATTCATCTCTTGGTCTCCCTCTACGATTTTTACACTCCACGCTGCCCTCCAATACTAAATTGGTGATCCCTTGATGCCTCATAACATGTCCTGCCAACCGATCCCTTCTTCTAGTCAAGTTGTGCTACAAATTTCTCTTCTACCCAATTCAATACCTCCTCATTAGTAATGTGATCTACCCATCTAATCTTCAGCATTCTTCTGTAGCACCACATTTCGAGAGCTTCTATTCTCTTCTTGTCCAAACTAGTTATCGTCCATGTTTCACTTCCATACATGGCTACGCTCCATACGACTTCCTGACACTTAAATCAATACTCGATGTTAACAAATTTCTCTTCTTCAGAAACGTTTTCCTTGCCATTGCCAGTCTACATTTGATATGCTCTCTACTTCGACCATCATCAGTTATTTTGCTCCCCAAATAGCAAAACTCCTTTACTACTTTAAGTGTCTCATTTCCTAATCTAATTGCCTCAGCATCACCCGACTTAATTCGACTACATTCCATTATTCTCGTTTTGCTTTTGTTGATGTTCATCTTATACCCTCCTTTCATGACAACGTCCATTCCATTCAACAGCTCTTCCAAGTCCTTTGCTCTCTCTGACAGAATTACAATGTCATCGGCGAGCCTCTACGTTTTTATTTCTTCTCCATGGATTTTATTACCTACTCCGAATTTTTCTTTTGTTTCCTTTACTGCTTGCTCAATATACAGATTGAATAACATCGGGGATAGGCTACAACCCTGTCTCACTCCCTTCCCAACCACCGCTTCCCTTTCGTGCCCCTGGACTCTTATAACTGCCATCTGGTTTCTGTACAAATTGTAAATAGCCTTTCGCTCCCTGTATTTTACCCCTGCCAACTTCAGAATTTGAAAGAGAGTATTCCAGTCAACATTGTCAAAAGCTTTCTCTAAGTCTACAAATGCTAGAAACGTAGGTTTGCCTTTCCTTAAACTAGCTTCTAAGATAAGCCGTAGGGTCTGTATTGCCTCACGTGTTCCAATATTTCTACGGAATCCAAACTGATCTTCCCCAAGGTCGGCTTCTACCAGTTTTTCCATTCGTCTGTAAAGAATACGCGTTAGTATTTTGCATCCGCGACTTATTACACTGATTGTTCGGTAATTTTCACATCTGTCAGCACCTGCTTTCTTTGGGATCGGAATTAGGTTAGTAGGGTAGAAATCAGATTAGTAATGTTGCTCACGCAGCATATATTCGCTGTATCGGGCAACACCAAAGTTATTGATTGTGGATGGTATCGTCAGAATGGAAATAATGAAGTCACTATAAAAATGTCATTAATTTTGGCACTTATCTCGAATGGATTCCCACGTAGTATTCGTCGAAGTTGTTATGGCTTTTCTTGTTGATTCTAGGGTGATTCCACTTTGACTGCTAGAAGGTCCAGATTTGTATTTTAGCAATATTTGAAGACCTAACAAATGCGTTTTTCAGGAAATTCTTAATGATCAAACAATTCCAGATCAGAACAATGGTATGGTAGAAATAATTTTTGACTTGGTGTTCACGATCCACATTTTTATTAAATTCTTGCAAATTCACATATACTACTTCTTAATTGTCACATCATCAAGAAAACAGTTTTGTATCAATCGTCATATATTTAATTTTCACTTTAACCAAACACAAGACTTGACTGTTCTTTTTACAAAGCGAAATAACAACTTAACTTCTGCAAAGTGAAACAAAGACTGCTCTGTGCGCATTCGCGCCAAAACGGTTACAAGTAAGTCAAAGATTATGACAGTCTCACAGAAATGAATACACACAAGAACCATATCACTGTAATATATCGATACATCGGAGTATCTATACATTAATAAAACCAAATTTGAATATTGGCACAAAAATATGTCTTTTACTTCGCAGAAAAGTAGTACGGTATTACGGGTATCGAGAACTGTGGTTGGAGTGTCGTAATGGTCACGTAAATAAAGAACCATTACAAGCTACGGTATATAAGTCACTTTGAAAATGAAATAAATAGATAGTACAAGGAAGACTAAGCGTAATGGCTGCAGGAAGAATGCGAAGACATCGAAAACAGTGTCAATGACCAACAAGCGACAGGGAAAATTTTCTTCCAATTTGGGCTCTAATTCTGGTCGAGTTTTATCGTATTCATGGCAGTTTCCTTGCACAATTGTACGTCACCTATATTCTCTTCAACACTGCACACTTTACGTAGAGCACAGGATCAATTTTATATTTCATTGTGTAAGATTGGTAGGTTTCGGTACAAGATCAGGTTCTCTAGTAACGTTTCAAGAGACTTTTTTTCTGTCAGTAACGCTATTGTGTTTCCACGCACACATATCGACATAGATCAATTTTTCCAGTTTTGCATTTCGTGTTCCGCCTCTGCGGAACCAGCCTGGTAGGGAATACATTGTTCATACTGATACGCATGCTGTGCTATAGCGACTCTCTAATGTACTAGAGCGCGTGGCGACATCTGTCGGCGAAGGCCCGACATTGAAGCATCGCCAATGCTTCTATCGTAGTACTAGCACCTGTCAACAGATGGCGCGACAGGCAGTACGTAAGCTCCTACTTTCGGTTGCCAGACTTTTGAGGACAATCTAGAACAGTGCGGGTAACCCAGGCCCGAAAGGCAAACAGTAGCTTCAACCAGAGTGGCAGCATTGTCTGTTTTAAGGTCCAAAGAGAGAGACAAGAGATTGTGAACCAGGTACACTCTGGTGGACACAGAGGTCACTCGCTACTGGAGAACATGATGACTGAAATGACTGCAAGTTGGTGCAAGAACACAAAAGACGCATTTCGCTTATACAGTACATCGCTATTGATCACATATTACGCATTACCTACGAGTGGTAGTGGCATTGGAACACTGCACATGTCAACAAAGTCACTGACTTTCCTATATACAAACACAAGCAAATATGGTGCACCATTATTAAAAATATTTATTACCCCCACCCCCACGTGCCCGGCCTGACCAAAGTTTTCGGAGGTTTCCGTGTTTGATTTTAGGGCAACTAGAAATCGGTCCCCAACTATTTACAGTTGGGACTACCAATTGTCCCACTGGCCACCTACCCTGAAATTTGGCCGTAATGTGTGCAATGGGTCGTTACAGGAACAGTGAGCTTTATCCACAGAATGAAAATTAAAATACATTTCGCTTCCTCTGCTGCACACGATAATTCAATCGCAGAACACAACTACTTCTGAAACTTTTTGTAGACTAAAACTGTGTGCGAGACCGGGACTCGAACGTCGGACCTACGAGGCAGGTGCTTATAGTACATCTATGAAGGAGTATGATGAGTCGTGCTTGGGCACAACATAAACCCTGTAAGAATTCTGTACTTAATAATGTAATAAAGTTCAAACAATGTATAACATAGCGCAACGAAAATGTTGGAAGAGCTATAGACACTTAAAAAAAAAACGTTTTCCGGAGTACACAAAATGTTCACTACCATCATCATCATCATCATCGTTATCATTATCATCATCATTAGTATTATATTATTATTATTAATTCCATGTTTAATATACTTAATTTGAAGGATATGCTTATAACGGTTAAGCTCTACCTCAATATTTGTGATTTGTTGAAAAAAGATTATTCAGTCGGCGATTTGCCAGCGAAAGGCAGAGGTCCTAGGCCCGTGTACTTGTCCAGCATACAGTTTTAAAATGGCAGAGAGTTTCAAATGAACGCACACTCCTCTACTGAGTGACAATTCATTCTGAAAACTATTTTCTGTTGCAGTGACTCGATATTCGTCCTTTGCGTACTTGTAATCTGATATCACTATATTTTTCTGTTCCTGCGCTCACTGAAATCGTGTGTCATGTGCAACGGTGTTGCAACATTGTCTACTGCCATTTGACGAAACTAAAGAAAAAGCGTAGACAGCTTCCTCTTCATTTATAAATGCTAAATGTATTCTTCTCAAGGACTTAACTTTAAGATTCGACGCAGGAGTATTAAACTCGGCAATTACTTACCAGTTAATGCTAGAAATACGATATGAAATATGCTTCGCCATTGGCTGGTGATTACTCCGAAGCTACAAACGGCTTGCATGAAACTAGCGAGATTTTTGCGGCAACATCTGTCAAACTAACTGAAAAAGAAAATTAAATCACATACGACTTTTGAAAATGAAATAATATTTTACAGTTTATCATTGTTTTTGTGGACTTCAGTTCGAAGACTTGTTTACCACGCTAGTCTAACTTGTGTACGTTTCTTAATCTCAACATAATTGCTGCAACCTACATACATTTGAAAGTGTTTACTGTACCATAAAAACTTGTATTCTCTTCTTGTCTAAAATATTCATCGTCAGCATTTCATTTCCGCTAAACGTAAAACTCTAGACCAGTACGTCTAGAAAACACTTCCGAACACTTAAATTTTTATTCGATGTTAACAAATCCCCTGTTTCCAGAAAAGTTCTTCTCGCTACTGTTCGTCTGCATTTTATGTCCTCTCTGTTTCAGCCATCATCAATTGCTTTGCTTGTCAAATAGAAAAACTCATCTTAGTCTCTCATTTCCTACTGTAATTCCCTCAACATCATCTGATTTGATTCCACTGTATTACATTACCTTGTTCTATTTTTGTTGCTATTCATCTTATTGTCTCACAATCCATTCCGTACAACTGCTCTTCCAAATCTTTTGCTGCCTCTGACTGTATTTCAGTGTCGTCTGCACATCTTAAAGTTTTTAGTTCTTCTCCCTCAACTTTAATTCTGTTTTCTAATTTCTCCTTGGATTCCTCTATAGCGTACTTAACGTACAGGTTAAATAAGGCTGCAACCCTGTCTCACTTCCTTGTCAGCAGCTCCTTTCATGTCTTCCTACTCTGCCGGCCGGTGTGCCAGGAGCTACAGTCTGGAACCGCACGACCGCTACGGTCGCAGGTTCGAATCCTGCCTCGGGCATGGATGTGTGTGATGTCCTTAGGTCTAAGTAGTTCTAAGTTCTAGGGGACTGATGACCCCTGCAGTTGAGTCCCATAGGGCTCAGAGCCATTTGAACCATTTTTGAACCTTCCTACTCTTAACTGCAGTCTGATTCGTATGCAATGTGCAGATATCGTTTGGCTCCCTATATTTTATCCCTTCTACCTTCAAAATTTCAATGAGTGTATTTCAGTCAACATAAAGGAATGCATTCTCTAAAGTTACGAGTGCTCTAAACGTAGATTTGCGCTTTTTCAGTTATCTTGTATCTTATAAGACGAGCCAGTCCTCTGTAATTAATTCGTGTCAATATTTTGCAACCGTGACTGACGAAACTCACGATTCTACTCTTTCTTATTGGTGTGAAAGTGTAGAGTTTATGAGTTTATCCCATCGGACAAGAGTATTATTTCTGCAGCCACGCTACGGGTCAAATCTGCGCGATGCTTTTTTTTTTTTTTTTTTTTTTTAGTGTCACAAATACTTACAAAACGCAGTATTGGTCTAAACTACAAGAAAAATTCCTACGACGATACGCCCAGAAAGCAGTCTCATCCTGGCATTTTCTCCAGTCCTTCGCAGTGAGCAGCGCACTCTTTCAGATACACCTGGCTTCAAATGGCTCTGAGCACTATGGGACTTAACTTCTCAGGCTTTAGTCCCCTAGAACTTAGAACTACTTAAACCTAACTAACCTAAGGACATCACACACATCCATGCCCGAGGCAGGATTCGAACCTGCGACCGTAGCGGTCGCGCGGTTCCCGACTGTAGGGCCTAGAACCGCTCGGCCACTCCGGCCGGCCCAGATACACCTGGCTCCGTTACTGTTGCGTCATATGCATTCGTCACACACCCATGGCTTCACATCTCCCCATAATCATACACTGAGGTGACAAGTCATGGGAAAACTCCTAATATCGTGTCGGATCTCCTTTCGCCCGGAGTTCAAAAATGTTCAAATGTGCATGAAATCTTATGAGACTTAACTGCTAAGGTCATCAGAGACTAAGCTTACACACTACTTAACTCAAATTATCCTAATGACAAACACAGACACACCCATGCCCGAGGGAGGACTCGAACCTCCGCCGGGACCAGCCGCACAGTCCATGACTGCAGCGGCTAGACCGCTCGGCTAATCCCGCGCGGCTCGCCCGGAGAAGTCCAACACGTAGATATGGCATGGATTCAACAGGTCTTTGGAAGTCTCCTGTAGAAATATTGAGCCATGCTGCCTGTACAGCCGTCCTTATTGCGAAAGAGTTGCCGGCGCAGTATTTTGTGCACGAACTGACATTTCGATTACGTCCCATAAATGTTCGACGGGATTCATGTCGGGCGATGTGGGTGGCAAAATCATGCACTCGAATTGTCCAGAATGTTCATCAAACCAGTCGTGACATGTCTGGGATTATGAAGTCCGTGAATGGCTGCAAATGATCTTCAGGTAACCGATGATAATTATTTCCCGTCAATGACACTTCAGTTGGAGCAGAGGACCCAGTCCGTTCCATATAAACACAGCCTACACCATTATGGAGTCACCACCAGTTTGCACAGTGCCTTGTTGCCAACATGGGTCCATAGCTTCTTGAGGACTGCGCCACACTTAGACCATACCATCAACACTTAACAACTGAAATCGGGACTCACCGGACCAGGTCACGGTTTCCAGCCTACATCATTATGGAGCCACCACCAATTTGCACAGTGCCTTGTTGACAACATGGGTCCATGACTTCGTGGGGATTGACCCACACTCAGACCATACCGTCAGCTCTTAACAACTGAAATCGGGACTCACCGGACCAGGTCACGGTTTCCAGTCGTCTAGGATCCAACCGATATGGTCAAGTGGCCAGGAGAGGCTCTGCAGGAGATGTCGTGCTGTTACAAACGTACTCACGTCGGTCGTCTGCTGCCGTAACCCATTAAAGCCAAATTTTGCCGTACTGTCCTAAAGGATATGTTCGTCGTACGTCACACACCGCTTTCTGCGGTTATTTCACGCGGTGTAGCTTGTTTGTTAACACTGACAAGTCTACAGAAACGCCGTTGGCCTCCGTCGTTAAGTAAAGGCCGTCGGCCACTGCGTTGCCCATGGTGAGAGATAATGCCTGAAATTAGGTATTTCATTTCTGGTTTTAAGTTGAATGTAATAAATGCTAGAAAGTCTTAAAATTCCGATGTTTCTTTTGAAATATCCGGTAATTATTAGGTTGGTGCTTAAGTTCATCGTGTTTTTGTTTTGTATGTTGGTATTCCGGTAGCTATGGATTTATTTATACAGTACTGGCCATTAAAATTGCTACACCACGAAGATGACGTCCTACAGACGCGAAATTTAAACGGCAGGAAGAAGACGCTGTGTGATGCAAATGATTAGCTTTTCAGAGCATTCACACAAGGTTGGCGCCGGTGGCGACACCTACAACGTGCTGACATGAGGAAAGTTTCCAACCGATTTCTCATACACAAACAGCAGTTGACCGGTGTTGCCTGGTGAAACGTTGTTGTGATGCCTCGTGTAAGGAGGAGAAATGCGTACCATCACGTTTCCGACTTTGATAAAGGTCAGATTGTAGACTATCGCGACTGCGGTTTATCGTATCGCGACATTGCTGCTCTCCTTGGTCGAGATACAATGACTGTTAGCAGAATACGGAATCGGTGGGTTCAGGAGGGTAATACGGAACGCCGTGCTGGATCCCAACGGCCTCCTATCACTAGATCCCAACGGCCTCGTATCACTAGCAGTCGGGATGACAGGCATCTTATCCGCATGGCTGTAACGGATCGTGCAGCCACATCTCGATCCTTGTGTCAACAGATGGGGCCGTTTGCAAGACAACAACCATCTGCACGAACAGTTCGACGACGTTTGCAGCAGCATGGACTATCAGCTCGGAGACCATGGCTGTGGTTACCCCTGACGCTGCATCACAGACAGGAGCGCCTGAGGTGGTGTACTCAACGACGAACCTGTTTACAGCATCATGATGGTCGTATCCGTGTTTGGTGACATCGCGGTGAACACACATTGGAAGAGTATATTCGTCATCGCCATACTGGAGTATCATGCGGCGTGATTGTATGGGGTGCCGTTGGTTACACGTCTCGGTGACCTCTTGTTCATATTGACGGCACTTTGAACATTGGACGTTACATTTCAGATCTGTTACGACCCGTGGCTCTACCCTTCATTCGATCCCTGCGAAACCCTACATTTCAGCAGCGTAATTCACGACCGCATATTGCAGGTCCTGTACGGGCCATTCTGGATACAGAAAATGTTCGACTGCTGCCCTGGCCAGCACATTCTCCAGATCTCTCACCAATTGAAAACATCTGGTCAATGGTGGCCGAGCAAGTGGCTCGTCACAATACGCCAGTCACTACTCTTGATGAACTGTGGTATCGTGTTGAAGCTGCATGGGCAGCTTTACCTGTACACGCCATTCAAGCTGTATTTGACTCAATGCCCAGGCGTATCAAGGCCGTTATTACGGCCAGAGGTGGTTGTTCTGGGTACTGATTTCTCAGGATCTATGCACCCAAATTGCGTGAAAATGTAATCATATGCCTCTTCTAGTATAATATATTTGTCCAATGAATACCCGTTTATCATTTGCATTTCTTCTTGATGTAGCAGTTTTAATGGGTAGTAGTGTAGATTGTCAGTTTTTATTTATAGTTCACTGTTTTTTAGATATTACCATATTTTCATTTGGAGATAGTGAGTGGAACTGTGGACGCTAGAAAATGGAGTGCCAAGTGGAGGAATATGCACAATTCCCACATATTCGCCTGTCCAATGGAGGGGCGACAACAGCGGATGCCAGAAACGATTTGTGCCGCGTATGGGGATAATGCCATTGGACAAAGCACGGAAAGAGAATGGTTTTCTCGTTTTAAGGACGATCGTTTTGACATTATTGACTCTGTACGTTCAGGAAGACTTTTGGGGTTTGATGCAGATCGTTTAGACGCATTAATCCACAATGATACACGTCAGTGTACTCGAGAAATGAGTGGCAAATGTGATGAACTGTGACCATTGTAACATTGTGCGACATTTGCGTGCGGTGGGGAAGGTTCAGAAGGTACCGCATGCTCTAAGCCAAAATCACAAAAATCAGCAGGTCCATGTGTGCATCTCTGCTTGCTTATCATCATTTGGCTCGTGAACAGCCCCGAGCATCCCTATGCCGTATCGTTACTGGTGATAAGAAACGGTGTCTTTATGCTAACATAAGGAAAAGAAAGGTATGGCTGAGCCCAAACAAAGCAGCAACTCCCCGTACGAAGACCTGCGTGCGTCCACAAAAGATGATGTTACACTTTCGGTGAAACATCGACTGTATGGTGTACTACAGATTGCTTTCCCGAGATGTAACCATCACTGCTGACATTTATGGTCAACAACTGAGACGTCTTGCTCGACGCAATGCAAGAGCAACGACCAGGAAGGCTGCGTGAAGTGATGCTACTCCACGATAATGCTGCCCGCATTCTGCTAGACTGGCAAAAAACGCTATACAGGAGTTCGATTGGGAAGTCATCCCGTACTCACCTTATTCACCTGATGTTGCGTCCTCAGATTTTCACCTTTTCCACTCTATCGAACAACCTTCAAGGAACTTCCTTTTGGAATGAACATGCTCTCCGACGTGTTCTTCACCTCAAAACCACGTGATTTCTACAGACGTGGAATTGAAAAGTCATCCCAGCGTCGGCAGACTGTTGTAAATGGTGAAGGAGAATATGTTACTGATGACTAATGTCTCTGCTATGTGCATATATTGTGTTTATTACACTTATGGGTGTTTATTAAACTTATGGAAAAACGCTACGAACTTATACACCAACCTACTATTATGCTTGGGTATACAGAGAGGCCATAGAAACTGAAAATCCCAGAAACAATTCTAAGAGAAAAGAAGAATTATTGAAATGATGTAAGCTGTGAGCCTTATTGCTAAATAAAACAAACAGCATCAACTCGTTCCAACTACAACTTCCACAGGAGACATCGGCCCGACTCTGAGTTCTTAGGGAGCAGTCCGATGACGTCACGAACCGTCCCTACATATAAACAGTTCACCTTGCTGAGCTTGTTTGAGTCTGTAAGTGCCTTCTGACTCGTTAAAGCCTTTGACGATGACTGCAACGTTGGAAGACGAAACGGCAGAGAATTATGCCTAAGACTACTGCCTCACGCCCATAAAATAAGTATCAGCAATCAGTTTTCTTCTAGTTTTCACTGATGTTACTTCCGGTATGAATATGTGACACATGTAAATGGCTTTTAGGCGTACGTGCCGCCACAGCTCGTAGTGGCTGCATGGTGAGGAAAGTCACGTCGTACTATCTCTCGTCGTAATTCTTGTTCAAACAAAGATAACTGGAGTGTGGTGTCTCGGAATAAATTACCAAGTTCACACAGGGAGTCGCCTTCTGGTACTTTAACCTTCTGTAACCGCTTTATAGTTCATTGTTCCATTACATTTTTTAAATTTTTTTTATTTATACCGGATTGTGCTGTAAGAGTGGTGACTACAAGTCAGCTTAAGTCCGCCGTTCTGATTTAACGTCGTTTCTTGTCGCGGTAAGTCGTTGTCTCTTGCACTCTAATCACTTTTTTGTCTATGCTGGATCTCATGGATAATTTCTACGTGCATATTTCTGTTCGGACATGGAATCAAAACATGGGACGTGTAACATGGCTAAATTTGCACTGCGGATGCGCAACCTGAGTCGTGACACGTCTGAGAATTTAATCTCCGTCTTTGTCATCAGTGTGCTTCGTTTCCGGCTTTAAGTACACACATCAAAAACGTTTTGCTGAAATAGATGTTAACTGTGGACATCGTATCACAGACACAGTCCCTTTGCTGTTCGGAGATGTCACTAAACCCATCCAAAGATGTAAACAACCATGCATGAGCAACGCCTTTTAGACGGAGGGGGTCCGACAGCCGATCAGCTCCAGTCATTCCGCCAGGAAAGAGGTACGCGGCTCATGTTGTCTGTAGTTCAACCACGTCTAGACGGTCAGTACCGCGGTTCGATCGCGTCCTCATTGTTACTTTGTGCCAGGAAGGGCTCTCAACAAGGGAAGTGTCCAGGCGTCTCGAAGTGAAGCAAAGCGATGTTGTTCGGACATGGTGGAGATACAGAGAGACAGGAACTGTCGATACAAGCCTCGCTCAGCCCGCCCAAGGGCTACTACTGCAGTGGATGGCCGCTACCTGCGGATTATGGCTCGGAGGAACTCTGACAGCAACGCTAGCATGTTGAATAATGCTTTTCGTGTAGCCACAGGACGCCATGTTACGACTATAGGCTGCATGACGCGCGACTTCACTCCTGACGTCCATGGCGAAGTCTATCTTCGCAACCAAGATACCATGCAATTCGGTACAGATGGGCCCAACAACATACCGAATGCATCGCTCGCCGGCCGCGGTGGCCGAGAGGTTCTAGGCGCTTCAGTCCGGAACCACGCGGCCGATACGGTCGCACGCATGGATGTGTGTGATGTCCTTAGTTAGGTTTAAGTATTTCTAAGTTTAGGGGACTGATGACCTCGGCTGTTAACTCTCATAGTGCTTAGAGCCATTTAAACCATTTCAATGCACCGCTCAGGATTGCCATCACGTCGGAGACGTGTCTGAAGGCAGGCTGAACGCCTTAGACACACTGTCTAGCGAGGTTCCCTGCTGTTTTGGGGTGGCATTATGTGGGGCCGATGTACGCCGCTGTTGGTCATGGAAGGCCCCGTAACGGCTCTACGATACGTGAATGCCATCCTCCGACCGATAATGCAACCATATGGGCAGCACATTGGCGAGGCATTCGTCTTCATGGACGACAATTGGCGCCCACATCGTGCACATCTTGTGAATGACTTCCTTCAGGATAACGGCATCGCTCGACTAGAGTGACCAGCATGTTCTCCAGACATGAACCCTATCGAACATGCCTGGGATAGATTGAAAAGGGCTGTTTATAGACGTGACCCACCAACCACTCTGAGGGATCTATGCCGAATTGCCGTTGAGGAGTGGGACAATCTGGACCGACAGTGTCTTGATGAACTTGTGGATAGTTTCCACGACGAATAGAGGCATGCATCACTGCAAGAGAAAGTGCTACTGGGTATTAGAGGTACGGTGTGTACAGCAATCTGGATCACCACCTCTGGGGGTCTTGCTGTATGTTGGTACAGCAAGCAATTTGTTGTTTTCATGAGCAATAAAGTGATTTTATTTCATTTATTTATTTACTCGTCAAGTTCCGTAGGATCAAATTGAGTAGCAAATCTCCAAGGTCATGGAACGTGTCAGTACATGCAATACAACTTAAACGTAATAACAGATAAAAATAAATGTTCACGAACCTTAAAAAAGTCAGTCCATAAGTTTAAGTAAACGCTGTCAACAATACTATAAAAATCAGCTTAATTTTTCAAGGAACTCCTCAACAGAATAGAAGGAGTGACGTATGAGGAAACTCTTCAGATTCGATTTGAAAGCGCGTGGATTACTGCTACGATTTTTGAATTCGAGTGGCAGCTTATTGAAAATGGATGCAACAGTATACTGCACACCTTTTTGCACAAGAGTTAAGGAAGTCCGATCCAAATGCAGGTTTAATTTCCACCGAGTATTAACCGAGTGAAGGTTGCTTATTCTTGGGAATAAACTAATATTGGTAACAAGAAACGACAATAAGGAATATACGTATTGGGAGGCCAATGCCAAAATACGCAGACTGGTGAACAGAGGTCGACAAGAGGTTCGTGAACTTTTTTTTTTTTTTTTTTTTTTTTTGTCATCAGTCTACTGACTGGTTTGATGCGGCCCGCCACGAATTCCTCTCCTGTGCTAACCTCTTCATCTCAGAGTAGCACTTGCAACCTACGTCCTCAATTATTTGCTTGACGTATTCCAATCTCTGTCTTCCTCTACAGTTTTTGCCCTATACAGCTCCCTCTAGTACCATGGAAGTCATTCCCTCATGTCTTAGCAGATGTCCTATCATCCTGTCCCTTCTCCTTATCAGTGTTTTCCACATATTCCTTTCCTCTCCGATTCTGCATAGAACCTCCTCATTCCTTACCTTATCAGTCCACCTAATTTTCAACATTCGTCTATAGCACCACATCTCAAATGCTTCGATTCTCTTCTGTTCCTGTTTTCCCACAGTCCATGTTTCACTACTACGTGAACTAACACCACTTATTGCCCGAACCGCCCGTTTCCGAGCCAAAAATATCCTTTTAGAATGGGAAGAGTTACCCCAAAATATAATACCATACGACAATAGCGAATGAAAATAAGCAAAGTAGACTAATTTTCGTGTCGAACGATCGCTCACTTCTGATAACGTTCGAATAACAAAAATGGCAGTATTAAGTCTTTGAACAAGATCCTGAATGTGGGCTTTCCACGACAGCTTACTATCTATCTGAACACCTAGGAATTTGAACTCAGTTTCACTAATCATATGCCCGTTCTGTGAAATTAAAATGTTAGGTTTTGTTGAATTATGTGTTAGAAACTGTAAAAACTGAGTCTTACTGTGATTTAGCGTTAGTTTATTTTCTACAAGCCCTGAACTGAGGTCATGTACTGCACTATTTCAAACGGAGCCAGTGTTGCACACAACATCCTTTACTACCAAGCTAGTGTCATCAGCAAACAGAAACATTTTAGAGTTACCCGTAATACTAGAGAGCATATCATTTATGTAAATAAGGAACAGGAGTGGCCCCAACACTGATCCCTGGGGCACCCCCCACTTCACAGTACCCCACTCAGACCCCACATCGCAGCCATTCTCAACATTGCGAATAATGACCTTTTGCTGCCTGTTGCTAAAGTAAGAGGTAAACCAGTTGTGAGCTACTTCCCGTATTCCGTAATGGTCAAACTTCTGGAGCAATATTTTGTGATGTGTATGTTGATCTGTATTCCAATTTTCTGTGCAGGTTCCGAAACTCTCGGAACCGCGGTGATGCAAAACTCTTTTTGATATGTGTATTAGTGGGATGGTCTGTAGCCCACCACATCGCGTCGTAATTGTTAAAACCTTACACCCAGCCACCCCCTTTTCTTGCAGCTCAGCCAGTGTTCTACTACTTATGTTTTCTCTTCGTTGTTGGGCTTCAACTCTTGAGCGCCTTATTGTTTATCTCTCATTTTTCCTAAGATATTTTAGTTTCAGCTGCAATATTTCTTTTTAACTTTTCAGTTCACGCAACTGTTAAATCCGAGACCAGTTTCCAAAAACACTGATTTTCGTACCTTCACCTTCCTCCCGTCCATGCCTCTCATAGCTTTGGAACGGGACGGAACGAGACGTCAAGGTCAGGTTTTCTCGGGAAGAAAGTTTGCGTGTTGAGGTTGATCGGACGGAGCGACTCGTCGGTTCCTAACACCGGAAGTCATTCTGTTTCCGCGATTCTCACTCACTGTGGAATCTAGAAAGTGATAAACAGTGAGACTGGTGGGCAGTTATTAAGGTCTGTGTGTTGCTCCGCTCGCTCTGCAGATGGGGGCGAGGCAGCGGCGGCGCTGAGGGATGCGTGGCCAGCTGACTCGTTGCGTGCTGCTGCTGCCGCTGCTGCTGCTGCCGTGGCCGGCCGGCGCCGCCCCCGCACCCGCGCCCCTGCCGTCGCCGTCTGCGTCTGCGTCGCCGTCGCCGGTGGACCGGCTGCTGGACCACCACGCCGAGCAGGGCTCCTCCTGGCAGGCGTGGCTGCTGCTCGACTCGGAGGACGACGCCAGCGCGGACCTGGCGCACGGCCAGCGACAGGTACAGACCACCTGCACACCTCACCTCACCCCACTCCTCGGGTTTTGCTGCAGGATCCCATGTGGGACCCTGCCCACACATGTAATATAGGATGCCTAGGAAGATGTTTTCACGGATAGCTAGAGAACATACACTACTGGCCATTAAAATTGCTACACCACGAAGATGACGTGCTACAGACGCGAAATTTAACCGACAGGACGAACATGCTGTGATATGCAAATGATTAGCTTTTGAGAGCATTCACACAAGGTTGGCGCCTGTGGCGACACCTACAACGTGCTGACATCAGGGAAGTTTTCAACCGATTTCTCATATACAAACAGCAGTTGACCGGCGTTGCCTGGTGAAACGTTGTTGTGATGCCTCGTGTAAGGAGGAGAAATGCGTACCATCACGTTTCCGTCTTTCATAAAGGTCGGGTTGTAGCCTATCGCGATTGCCGTTTATCATATCGCGAAATTGCTGCTCGCGTTGGTCGAGATCCAATGACTGTTAGCAGAATATGGAATCGGTGGGTTCAGGAGGGTAATACGGAACGCCGGGCTGGATCCCAACGGCCTCGTATCACTTGCAGTCGAGATGACAGGCATCTTATCCCCATGGCTGTAAGGGATCGTGCAGCCACGCCTCGATCCCTGAGTCAACAGATGGGGACGTTTGCAAGACAACAACCATCTGCACGAACAGTTCGACGACGTTTGCAGCAGCATGGACTATCAGCACGGAGGCCATGGCTGCGGTTACCCTTGACGCTGCATCACAGACAGAAGCGCCTGCGATGGTGTACTCAACGACGAACCTGGATGCACGAATGGCAAAACGTCATTTTTTCGGATGAATCCAGGTTCTGTTTACAGCATCATGACGGTCGCATCCGTGTTTGGCGACATCGCGGTGAACGCACATTGGAAGCGTGTATTCGTCATCGCCATACTGGCGTATCACCCGGCGTGATGGTATGGGGTGCCATTGGTTACACGTCTCGGTCACCTCTTGTTCACATTGACGGCACTTTGAAC
Organism: Schistocerca nitens; assembly: GCF_023898315.1. Classification (NCBI taxonomy): domain Eukaryota; kingdom Metazoa; phylum Arthropoda; class Insecta; order Orthoptera; family Acrididae; genus Schistocerca; species Schistocerca nitens. Next base: position 215,275,898 of record NC_064615.1, on the reverse strand, counting down.
AGTGGACGTTACATTTCAGATGTGTTACGACCCGTGGCTCTACTCTTCATTCGATCCCTGCGTAACCCTACGTTTCAGCAGGATAATGCACGACCGAATGTTGCAGGTCCTGTACGGGCCTTTCTGGATACAGACAGTGTTCGACTGCTGCCCTGGTCAGCACCTTCTCCAGATCTCTCACCAATTGAAAACGTCTCGTCAATGGTGGCCGAGCAAGTGGCTCGTCACAATACGCCAGTCACTGCTCTTGATGAACTGTGGTATCGTGTTGAAGCTGCATGGGCAGCTGTACCTGTGCACGCCATTGAAGCTCTGTTTGACTCAATACCCAGGCGTATCAAGGCCGTTATTACGGCCAGAGATGGTTGTTCTGGGTACTGATTTCTCAGGATCTATGCACCCAAACTGCGTGAAAATGTAATCACATGTCAGTTCTAGTATAATGTATTTGTCCAGTGAATACCCGTTTATCATCTGCATTTCTTCTTGGTGTACCAATTTTAATGGCCAGTAGTGTACAAGCAAATCATATTAATGGATTCCAGAATGAGATTTTCACTCTGCATCGGAGTGTGCGCTGATATGATAAAGGATACATATTAATGGAGTTTATTACAGTAACTGAATTGGCAATAGTTAACTTTGCCTTCTACACTGAAGTTTTGCAAGGAATTGGCAACATGGGAATAATCAGTGTCCTTCGCTGTATACAATTTCCATGCTAAGAGACACTCCCTCCGCAATAAACCTAAGAAGACTGTTTAGTTGCAATAGCATGAACATTCTTCCATTACAACCTACACACCATACGGCGCACAGTCATACTCTTATAGACGTAATCGCAACGAAACAGACTGACAAAGTAAGAGATGTTGGTCAAACATCGGCCCCTGGCCTCTCAGCACATGATGTAATATTCCTGGCCTACTCTGTGCAGCCCCCAAGGATCAAATCGCGTTACATAACTTGTAGGAACATGAAACGTATTGACCTTGACGCTCTAACAGCCGATTGCTCAGAAATCTCATGGCATCAAATAATCAGAAAACCCACAATCGACGGCAAAATTAATGAACTTGGTGATAAACTCACTGCCCTCTATGACAAACATGCACCTGTGCGCACAATCCGTGTAAGAAAATCTCCTGCTCCATGGCTGACAGCTGAATTACGTCAAATGATGACTAATAGGGATGCTGCCCACAGGCGTTTCAAGGCAGATCCGAAACCCGAGCGTTTCGAAGAATATAGAAAGCTACGGAACAGAGTGAAACAATGCATTCGCAATGCTAAAATCAGGCACGCTCGCTCCCTTGTATGCAGCGATCTGACGCCCACGACTCTATGGAAGAATCTCCGTAGCTTGGGGGTCGGAAAGGCAAAATCGGAAACCACTTTTCATGTGTCAGCTAACGAATTAAATGAATTCTTCTCTGCACCTCTGAATACCAGCACAGCTGATAATTACCGTCCACAAGAATCCCTAAACAGGATAACTAACAACGATACCTTCCATCTAAAACATGTAACAACAAATACGGCAAGAAAAGCAATAATGAGAATCTCTTCTGATGCAATAGGCAACGACAGTATCGGTATAACCATGATTAAGAATGTTGCCGATATCTTAGTGCCTGTCTTAACTGACATATTTAATTTTTCCCTCGTGAACGGAATATATCCCACTGCATGGAAAAGAAGCCTAATTCGACCCATCCCTAAGATCGAAAACCCGCAACTGCCTAGTGATTACCGACCAATTAGCATACTGCCTGCTGTTTCCAAAGCACTTGAATATATTGTTCATGACCAAATCACTGAACACTTGCATGAATTCAGCCTATATGACAAATTTCAATCCGGTTTCCGTAAACATCACAGCACAAACACTGCTCTAATTAAAGTAACTGATGACCTGAAATATGCCATCGACAATCGAAAGGCAACAATATTGACGCTACTGGACTTCAGCAAAGCTTTTGACACTGTTAACTTTGACATAATGCTCAGAAAAATGCAACAGCTTAATTTCTCTGAAAGTGCAATGAGATGGTTTGAAAGCTACTTAAAAGACAGACAGCAATGTGTTGTCTGCATAAATGAAAAATCTTCCTGGAAACATGTTTCCTCGGGAGTGCCACAAGGATCAGTCTTAGGACCACTTTTGTTTTCTTTATATGTCAACGATATTTCATCGGTTCTGTCCTCCTGTAAGTATCATTTCTATGCCGACGACCTCCAGCTCTACCTAAGCGTCAGACCTGAAGATGTAAACACTGCAATCGCTCAGATGAATGATGATCTGTCTTCAGTAGTGACATGGGCGAAAAACCTGGGGCTTAAACTAAATGCAAAAAAGACGCAAGTAATCTTAATAGCCCATCAGAAATTAATAAGTTCAGATTTCCGCGAACGGCTACCTCCTATTCTGCTCGACGGTACTCCAATACCATATCAGAAAACAGTGAAGAACCTGGGTGTAACTTTGGATGAGCATCTCAACTGGGCGGAGAATACAGTCGCAGTGTGCCGAAAGACGTCTGCTTGTCTCTATGCTCTCAAAAAGTTTCGGAACATATTTCCACAGGACTTGAAACGCCAGCTCGTGCAAGCACTCGTTCTACCGAACCTCCACTATTGTGATGTGATTCAACAAGGCATGAGCAGTGAAAACAAAAGACGGCTAGAGCTAACCATGAATGCCTGTGTGCGTTACACCTGCAACATTCGCCGATACGATCATGTTAGTGCTTCATACTCCCAGCTAGGGTGGCTGCGGCCGGACAAATTGCGCGACTACCACACTCTATGTCTACTCCACCGACTCCTCGAGGCGCAAACACCCCAGTACCTTGCTTCAGAGATTAAAAACCTGTCATGTCATCATAATCGAAACATGAGGTCACTCTTATTTGGTATCCTAACTGTGCCCACTCACAAAACAAAAACTTTTGCAAACTCCTTCTCAGTTGCCGCTGTCCGCCTCTGGAACAAACTGCCCCTTACCTTGCGCAAAATTCAATCTCCTGCTGCTTTTAAGAAGAAGTTGAAGCATTTCCTACTATCATCCTTATAAAGTTCTCCACAAAATTAATGTACAAGGACAATCCCCTCATCTGGCAAATAGCAAAGCTAGCGTCTCCTATGTTGCTCCTGAGATGCCTTCCTCTTCATCCACCTCTATTAGCCACGCAATATTCTTTTCCTTTATATTTCCTTAATTATGTTTCATCATGTCTCTCTATTCTTCTCCTCCCTTCACCATGAGTCTCCCTCATACTCCCTGCTGCCAGCACTCCTATCTCAAATCTGTCTGTTCAATAATGTCTAATTATAACAGTACTTGTGATCTAAGAATATAAACTCTATATGTATGTATTTTTCCAGGTGTACCTTTCAAATTGTTTATTTCACTTTTTGTACTAGATGTAGTTTAACATGCCTACTAAAACATATGAATGTAAAATAAGTAGAATGCCTGGTTAGATGTAAGAGAGGGCCTGATGGCCCTAATCTTGCCAGGTTAAATAAATCAATAAATAAATAAATAAATAAAAATAAATAAATAAAATAAGAAACAAGTCTCACCCAAACAGTTAGGATGACGGCTCGTCTTCTAGTGCGGCTCTTCTAGTCCGTCTAGCGCAGCCGAGGCGGCGCTTATATTCTCTTCGGATAGAGGCCGCTCCTACCGTGGTGCGGTCCTAGTCAGAGTACTATGGCTGACGTCGTCTCACAGCCTTCTCTGCGGTTACCTTCCATGCTGACGTGCCGGCGCTTGGTGTTACGCCGGAACATCCCCAACACTCGTATTTCAGCGACGCAACTGTCCGCCATCTTTTACCGTCTGGCCCATTGCACCTACATCTCCATCTACATGGATACTCTGCAAATCACACGTAAGTGCCTGACAGAGGGTTCATCGAATCTGCTTCACGGTAATTCTCTACTATTCCAATCTAAAACAGCGCTCGGAAGAAAACGAACACCTATGTCTTTCCGTGCGAGCTTTGATTTCCCTTATTTTATTCAAATGGTTCAAATGGCTCTGAGCACTATGGGACTTAACATCTATGGTCATCAGTCCCCTAGAACTTAGAACTACTTAAACCTAACTAACCTAAGGACATCACGCAACACCCAGCCATCACGAGGCAGAGAAAATCCCTGACCCCGCCGGGAATCGAACCCGGGAACCCGGGCGTGGGAAGCGAGAACGCTACCGCACGACCATGAGATGCGGGCCCATATTTTATTATGAAGGTCGTTTCTCCCTACGTAGATCGGCGTCAACAAAATGTTTTCACATTCGGAGGAGAAAGTTGGTGATAGAATTTCGTGAGAAGATTATATCGCAACGAAATTTTTAATGATGTCCACCCCAGATCCTATCCGGAGCACTCCCTCCCCTACTTCGCGATAGTAAAAAACGGGCTGTTTTTCTTTGAACTTTCTCGATGTACTCCGTTAATCCTGTCTGGAAAGGACCTCAGACCGCGAAGCAGTACTCCAAAAGACGATGAAAAATCTTAGTGGAGGCAGTCTCTTAAATAGATCTGTTACATTTTCTAAGTGTTCTGTCAATAAAACGCAGTCTTTGGTTTGCCTTCCCCACAACATATTCTATGTGTTCTTCCCAATTTAAGTTGTTCGTAATTGTAATTCCTAGGTATGTAGTTGAATTTACGGCTTTCGATTTGAGTGACTTATTGTCTAACCGAAGTTTAACTGATCCCTTTTAGCACCCATGTGGATGACCTCACACTTTCTATTAATTAGGGTCAACTGCCTATTTTCGCACCATACAGATATCATTCCTAAATAGTTTTGCATTTTTTTAATATTCTGATGACTTTACTAGTCGATAAACGACAGCGTCATCTACAAACAACTTAAGACGGCTGCTCAGATTGTCTTGCAAATCGTTTATATAGATAAGGAATAGCAAAGGGCCTGTAACACTACCTTGGGGAACGCCAGAAATCACTTCTGTTTTACTCGATGACTTTCCGTCAGTAACTAGATGATATTCCACAAACACGCAATTTCACTACAATCCGCTTGTGTGGTAGTATCAAAAGCCTTCTGGAGACCTTGACATACGGAATCAATTTGAAATCCGTTCTCGACAGTACTAAACATTCGCGTGAGTAAAGAGCTTGACTGCGTGTCAATAAATTGTCCTCTTCGAGCTAAACCTGTTGTTCTAAACCTATTTTTGGTGCCTTCATCCGAGCATTAAATCTATCGCAGAGCTGAAACAGAGGCGAAGCTTCTGAAATGGCCTCACAGAAAATGTCAACCACGCAAAAGGAGAGGACTAAACGAAATGAAACTCCATAGTCTTTAGAGGGTATGTGATGTCATTTCATTGATTTCGAAACCGAGTCATATTTACAGACAATTTCGCAGCATGAGCTCACTTACCGATATACAGTATTGCAGACAACGCATGCAATTAGCACTGTTACGAAAAATCACATGCCGTTATGAGGAAAGGTGGCTGACTGTTTAGATACGTTATCTATTCCAGGTTATGCTCGATTAAGAGCTCATAAACCAAGCAGAAATTTTATTTTGTTCATCTTGGTCTGTCAGTTGGAGTCTGCGACTGTATGTGACACAAAAGACACGACCTAAAAGCACCACAACTAAGGCCACAATAATGACGGCAGTTCTATCAGGCATATCATGAAGTCTAGAAACAGCCCTTCCTGTAAGTTGGTAGAGAAACTAACAAGAGGAGGCCACGACGTTAGGATTACAGATTTATTTCAAACTTTGTACACATTTGGTAGGCCATTAAAACAACATAATGTGTAAGTAGTAAGGTGCACTAGTCTGGCAATTTCGAGAAAATCGCAAGAGAAGTTTAACGCGTCTATGACGTGGGTTATTTATCTGTGCATATGGGCCCGACGTTGGAGTCTATGGTGGTCAAGTGATTAGAGTTCGAGTTTCGGAAAACGAACGTTTATGAGGCGACGGTTCGACTCCCTCTCAAACTTAATTGTTAATCAATTCCATTCATCTCTGGTCGTATTATTTAATTTATATGACATTTGAGAGACATTATAATGAAAAAATCACCACGTATATTTGCATGAAGGTTCAATTTATCTTTTCAAAGTCTGTATGACAAATACCACCCTGCATCGTGTGATGTCGAGAGCTCATCCGACGAGTAACTGTTCATTACTCTTGTGGTCTGGCACATTGTCACTTACTGTATTAATGATTGCGAATAACGTGATTCGCGTCATCGTTTGTCGATGCTTGACTTGTGTTTGCCAGGCCTGTCCCTCGTCCTGGAAGTCCGCAGCTCGTGGTCTAGTGTCTGTCGTTGCTGCCTCTGGATTACGTGGTCCCGGGTTCGATTCCCGGCCGGGTTGGGGATTTTCTCTGCCCGGGGACAGGGTGTTTGTGTTGTCCTCATCATTTGCTGCCTCTGGATTACGTGGTCCCGGGTTCGATTCCCGGCCGGGTTGGGGATTTTCTGTGCCCGCGGACAGGGTGTTTGTGTTGTCCTCATCATTTGCTGCCTCTGGATTACGTGGTCCCGGGTTCGATTCCCGGCCGGGTTGGGGATTTTCTGTGCCCGCGGAAAGGGTGTTTGTGTTGTCCTCATCATTTCATAATCATCATTCATGACAGCGAGTAGATTGGACTGTGAAAAAAAATCTTAGACTGTGTAAAGATTAGGACTTTCTATGGGCGCTGATGACCGTGCAGTTGAGCACCCCCACAATCCAAACACCGTCATCATCGTCGTTGAAAATTTAGTTAAAAATAGTAAGTAGCCAAATAACATATGAAATCAACTTCATGCGAGCAATAATAGAAAAAATATATATTAAAAAATAAGTGTTAGCGGGATTCGAATCTGCGCCTCAGGCACGACCTTCTTGCTAAGCGCATACGCTAACCAATTTTTTTTTAATCTTATTTTGTTCGTTATTGTTCATTGCATTTCTTCGGGGCGGACGTGTCTTGACACCCGTTCAAATTCATCGTGATCCATTCACTCAGTCTTTTTATTTATTTTTATTACAAGGGGCAGCTAACCCTCTGACCAAGCACGCTAATCTACCGTGTCAGCAAGCTGACGACAATGACTTCTTACCGTCTGCAATTTCGCACGGATATATCACTTACATAGTAGAAGCATAAAACTTCTTTTGTGATTTGCACGAAACTGTCAGAGTAGTGCACCTTACTAATTGCACATTACGCTGTTTAAATGGTCTACTAAAGGTGTAACAAAGTTTGAAGTAAATCCCTGATCCCAGCGTCATGGCCTCCCCTTGTAAGTGAGGTACTGGCGAACAGTTGGACATGTCATTAAAAATGCTCTGTAGGAAACAGGTACACAGCAATAGAAGAGCTACAAACAAGATTCTTGTTACCAACAAGTACCCGATGCTAACACTGGATGTCACTATTTGTGTACAAACATCCCCATAGATCCCCATAGATGAATCAGTGGAAGTTGTTAAACACAAGCGTCTTCTAACCAAACTGCGTGCCTACGGAATATCGCCTCAGTTGTGCGACTGGATTCGTGATTTCCTGTCAGAAAGGCCACAGTTCGTAGTAATAGACGGAAAGTCATCGAGTAAAACAGAATTAATATCCGGCGTTCCCTAAGGAAGTGTTATAGGCCCTCGGTTGTTCCTGATCTGTATTAACCACACAGGAGACAATCTGAGTAGTCGTCGGAGATTGTTTGCAGATGATGCTGTCACTTACCGTCTTGTAAAGTCATCAGATGATCAAAACGACTTGCAAAATGATTTAGATAAGATATCTGTATAGTGCGAAAAGTGGCAATTGACCGTGAATAAGGAAAAGTGTGAAGTTATTCACACGAGTACTAAAAGAAATCTGCTAAATTTCGATTACGCAATAAGTCACACAAATCTGAGGGCTGTAAATTCAACTGAATACTTAGGGATTACAATTACAAATAACCTAAATTGGAACGATCACATAGATAATATTGTGGGTAGAGCGAACCAAAGACTGCGATTCATTGGCAGAACACTTAGAAGGTGCAACAGGTGTACTAAAGCGACTGCTTACACCACGCTTGTCCGCCCTATTCTGGAGTATTGCTGTGCGGTGTGGGATCCGCATCAGGTGTGACTGACGGATGACATTGAAAAATTACGAAGAAGAGCAGCTCGCTGTGTATTATGGCGACATAGGGGAGATAGTGTCACAGACATGATACGTGATTTGGAGTGGCAATCATTAAAACAAAGGCGTTTTTCGTTGCGACGGGACCTTCTCATGAAAATTCAATCACCAGTTTTCTCCTCTGATTGCAAAAACATTCTGTTGGCACCCACCTACATAGGGAGAAATGATCACCACGATAAAATAAGAGAAATCAGGGCTCGCACAGAAAAATTTAAGTGCTCGTTTTTCCCTGCGTGCCGTTCGAGAGTGGAACGGTAGAGAGACAGCTTGAAGGTGGTTCATTGAACCCTCTGCCAGGCACTTTATTGCGAATAGCACAGTAATCACGTAGATGTAGAATCTTACAAAACATCGAAGTCTTCAATGGCTGGAACCAGTCAGTTCATTAACTTGCTTGAAATGTTATCAAATTATAATTCCTTCACTTTGAGAAGTGCTGTGTGCTAACAGCCCAGTTGTGTAGCGACGTCTCGAGCATATCTGAGACCATAGCTGACATTTTCTTAAACCACCTTGAGGTAAAATTAATTAGCAGTAGCTTTCCATGTTTATAGAATAATGAGCTCTTTGAAAGGTACGTGTTTCTGTCAATATTAATAATAGTAGGGGAAAGTAAGCAAGAAGTGGACGCATTAGGATAAGGGACGGTTAAAAAGTTTCCGTTCGATGGCAGTACAGCCCACAGTTGGTATGTCTTATCGAGTGAAATCGCCGTGAACACTGAGGCAATCATCAGCCGACGCGCTAGGTTGAAGATACTCGTTTGTTAAAGCGCCATGTCCTGCTGCGTGAAGAAGTCTAACCGCCTGCTTCACGTCCTCGTCCGACAGGAATCGTCGACCCTTCACGGCCTTTTTTAAGGCACCGAAGTGAAGAGATCTGGACCGTGGGGCGGGTGCTCGAATGTCTCCCACTTGGGTTGGCGTAACTTCTGTGTTACATTTGCGATTTGGGGACGTGCGTTATCATGAAGCAGCAGAACTCACTGTCGCAGAACGGTGCTTTTCAACGGTGGTTTTCGACGGAAATGCTGCCCCATACACATTCTTCATTCTCCTGCGGATGTTGCGACGGGACGGTAAATAAATTGCGATTGAAGAGTTCACACGAATGTGTGATGTTCGTTATAAAATGTTAGTACAAATTTTTGGCTCTCACGTAAGTCTCGGGGGATGATTTCCAAAACAAAAAAATGGCTCTGAGCACTATGGGACTCAACTGCTGTGGTCATAAGTCCCCTAGAACTTAGAACTACTTAAACCTAACTAACCTAAGGACAGCACACAACACCCAGCCATCACGAGGCAGAGAAAATCCCTGACCCCGCCGGGAATCGAACCCGGGAACCCGGGCGTGGGAAGCGAGAACGCTACCGCACGACCACGAGATGCGGGCGGATGATTTCCACACTTGGTGCATTAGTATACTGTTCCACCCCCGCGCATTAGTTATAGTTGTTGAATTAATATCGCTCAGACATGAGTACAGTTTATGCTAGGGAACAAAAATCAGGCGATTATTATAGCGAAATCATTTTTCACGACACAGTTCAATCACTATTTATTGGCGTCGTCCTTTTCTTTCACACAATGAAATTAGCACTGGTGAGACAGTTTACAGTTATACTTTAATAATAATTTGACTCCGAGCCCCCAGTAGCAGTAATATGGACTGCTATAATCGAAAAGTACTCAATCAATTCGAACAGAACGACAAGTCCCACTGTCCTCTTAGTTATAACAGTTTTGGCGCGAAATCACAGATCGACACATGTTCACTTACTCCGATGTATACCTCGTAATTCGCACTCACACAAATAATCGTAGCACTTCCAGTTCACCAAATACATGCTTGCACTATTACACAATACTCTTTGTCGAAATAAATCGGCGCGAAAAATTCTTACTCAAACGACCACATGGGCCACCCAAAAGTGGGGCTCGCTCACCATACACCGGCCAACGCCTCAACGACTGCCCAAAGACTGACCTCTGGCCAAGATGGCCGCTCTTTTATATAGGCTCGGATGTCTACCCCCTATCCCCCCCCCCCCCCCAAATCCCATCGGTTATGCAAGCACCAATCTCACCAGTTAAGGCTACAAATTTTGACACATACATCCCTCAACAGAAATAAGTTCACCATCGGAACCGCGCCAAAAAGTACATCTCTTTTACTATGTTACATTAATTTCAAGAATTATTCTACCGCCCGTAAATCAAGTTTTAGTTTTCGCAAAATTTCGCCACTTAGCGCATATTTGTTTGTTTACAAATGGTTCGAATTGCTCTGAGCACTATGGGACTTAACATCTGAGGTCATCAGTCCCCTAGAACTTAGAACTACTTAAACCTAACCAAGGACATCACGTACATTCATGCACGAGGAGGGATTCGAACCTGCGACCGTAGCAGTCGCGCGGTTCCGGACTGAGCGCCTGGAACCCCTCGGCAACCACGGCCGGCGTTTGTTTACATCTGTGCAGCAGAGTTTTAACATAGAACTGCAGATAGCACTGTTTTCAGGCGGAATCTATTGCGATCTACACATTGCGCTGCTCAAAATCTTCATATCTATAATAATTAATTTATTATGAGCGATAAATGTTCATAATAATTTGCAAACAATGAAAACTATTTCAAGTTGAGTGTATAGTATAACTTAACTAGTTTAAAATACGTGTGATGCCACCCAAAATGTTATATAGTGCCGTTCTTTACGTCATGAATTTTCTATTGAATTTTGTAAACAATTTCCCATCAAACTTTGTTTATTTCTCTTTACGAGCTTAATAATTTATGAATCTTAACATATGACTATGGCAACCGATCCGCTATGACGAGACGTTTTAATGAGCACTCGCTCATCTCTGTAAGAGGTTATTTACTATTTTTATTAATCTTTGAGAAAAACCAAACAATGCCTCAAGCTTCGGGCCACCTGGCCGCCCGGAGGCGGACACATCTCGCCGATACGTTGCAAATCTTGCGCGGGCGCGCCACGCGCTTCCGCGAATGGCGCACCATGTCGCGCACTCGCTCTCCACAGAGCAGTCCTTGCATACTAGACCAATTCATCTAGTGACGGGGGTTTGTACCGTCACAATGTCTCACGTTGTTCCTGTTTGGACGCATTTGGTAATATCGTCGCCATAGTTCATGTTTCCGCAATTAACGCATGAACTTCGGAAAGACACGAATGCCACACTAATCCCATGCCTATACGTCGCATTGGAATCGCATTACGTTGCATGTACGCTGCAGCAAGGTCCCTTATACAAGCACTCAACAACATGCACAAGAGCGTCAAGTTCACCTTTGAATACAAATGTCGAAATTCGCTTTACCTGACGATCTCCAGTAACATATTCTTAGCAACTACATAAACGCTTCTACTACAGATGTAAACATCCATACATCTTTATCTCACACTCACACATACAAACTAGCAGGCTATAGGCCCATATTACAAAGGGCACATACAAATGCCACTGAGCAATGATATGTATCAAATTTAATTTGGAATACTTAAACATACAGAAACGGCAAGTCTTTACCAATCTGCGCCCATAGCCATGATGTCTAGGAAAGTTGTGAAAGTGATAGATAAAAGCAAAATTTACAACAACAGACAAACAGACACGAGGGCACTGTGAATTCCATATTTTGCTTCACCTTAAAAAAAAGAACTGTTAATGTGTCCTACACTACTCGCCATTAAAATTGCTACACCGATAAGAAATGCAGATGATAAACGGGTATTCATTGGACAAATATATTTTACTAGAACTGACAACTGATTACATTTTCACGCAATTTGGGTGCATAGATCCTGAGAAATCAGTACCCAGAACAACCATTTCTGGCCGTAATAACGGCCTTGATACGCCTGGGCATTGAGTCAAACAGAGCTTCGATGGCGTGCACAGGTACAGCTGCCCATGCAGCTTCAACACGATACCACAGTTCATCAAGAGTAGTGACTGGCATATTGCGAGCCAGTTGCTCGGCCACCATTCACCAGGCGTATTCAATTGGTGAGAGGTGTGGAGAATGTGCTAGCAAGGGCAGCAGTCGAACATTTTCTGTATCCAGAAAGGCCTGTACAGGACCTGCACCACGTGGACGTGCATTAACCTGCTGAAATGTAGGGTTTCGCAGGGATCGAATGAAGGGTAGAGCCACGGGTCGTAACACATCTGTAATGTAACGTCCACTGTTCAAAGTGTTTTCAATGCGAACAAGAGGTGACCGAGACGTGTAACCAATGCCACCCCATACCATCACGCCGGGTGATACGCCAGTATGGCGATCATGAATACACGCTTCCAATGTGCGTTCACCGCGATGTCGCCAAACACGGATGCGACCATCATGATGCTGTAAACAAAACCTGGATTCATCCGAGAAAATGACGTTTTGCCAATCGTGCGCCCAGGTTCGTCGTTGAGTGCACCATCGCAGGCGCTCCTGTCTGTGATGCAGCGTCAAGGGTAACCGCAGCCACGGTCTCCGAGCTGATAGTCCATGCTGCTGCAAACGTCGTCGAACTGTTCGTGCTGATGGATGTTGTCTTGCAAACGTCCCCATCTGTTGACTCAGGGATCGAGACGTGGCTGCACGACCCGTTACAGCCATGGGGATAAGATGCCTGTCATCTCGACTGCTAGTGATACGAGGCTGTTGGGATCCAGCACGGCGTTCCGTATTACCCTCCTGAACCCACCGATTCCATATTCTGCTAACAGTCATTGGATCTCGACCAACGCGAGCAGCAATGTCGCGATATGATAAACGGCAATTGCGGTAGGCTACAATCCGACCTTTATCAAAGTCGGAAACGTGATAGTACGCATTTCTCCTCCTTACACGAGGCATCACAACAACGTTTCACCAGGCAACGCCGGTCAACTGCTGTTTGTGTATGAGAAATCGGTTGGAAACGTTCCTCATGTCAGCACGTTGTAGGTGTCGCCACCGGCGCCAACCTTGTGTGAGTGCTCTGAAAAGCTAATCATTTGCATATCACAGCATCTTCTTCCCGTCGGTTAAATTTCGCATCTGTAGCACGTCATCTTCGTGGTGTAGCAATTTCAATGGCAAGTTGTGTACATCTACCTCTGCATCCGTACTCCGCAAGCCACCTTAAGGCGCGTGTCGGAGGGTACTTTTGTACCACTATCAGTCTGGAACCGCGTGACCGCTACGGTCGCAGGTTCGAATCCTGCCTCGGGCATGGATGTGTGTGATGTCCTTAGGTTAGTTAGGTTTAATTAGTTCTAAGTTCTAGGCGACTGATGACCTCAGAAGTTAAGTCGCATAGTGCTCAGAACCATTTGAACCATTTGTACCACTATCAGTTCCCCCTTTCCTTTTCAAGTGGCTTATATTTGAAAATGTGCAATGCAAGACTTTTTTTCCGCGACCAACGTATTATGTAATAGACTGCCACACAACATGAGAACTAGGTAATGAAGACAAATTTTGCAACTAAGGGATGTACGACATAAAATGCAGTGAGTGCTCCGTACAATATGTGCGTTGAACTCGGTTAAGCTTCTGAATTAAATGTAAGGTTCATATAAATACATTTAGCTACAACATAACAAACAAATCCGCAATATCAACCCACATTAATGAAGTAAGTTTTCTGATAAGACTACGTTTATGACAGAAAGATCAAAAGATGCGAAGAAATATACGTATGCACATCTCCGTCTCTTTGATTACATAAGTTGGTAATGCTCTTACACTTACAAGTTGGTAATGCTCTTACACTTACAATTCACTGTTTGTGCAATCCCTAGGCTGTTTTCGGTTTGTGTTTATGTGTTATTTTTATTGATATAAATGTAATATAATGACCTGCAGTATGGTTTTTGCTGGAACATCTTGTACGTAGCTTATAGATATTAGGATATATCCTGACTTATTCACTCGTCATCGCCAGCCGAGATTGCTGAGGATAGAAACTTGAGATACGGAAATGGTGTTGGTCTTATACTTTAGGCGTTGTTTCAGAAGGGATTTTTCGAAATTCAGCTCCTAAGGGGATGAAGCAGGGGATAAAGGTTTTTTTTTTCTTGAAAATATAGCGCTATTAAGGCAGTTTTGAAGCTAGCTCTACGAGAACTGGTATTTGGTTTCTCGGTCACAAATAATGAAACACGTGTTTCAGAATTTCTCATCCCAATGGGGTGAAATAGTGGGCGAAATTTTTAAGAAATAAATTATTATTAAAGAATTAATAAAGTATTTTGAAAGATACGTCTGTGAAGATTGGTACTTGACTTCTCGACTAAAAATAGAAAATACATGTTTCAGTGTTCTTGGAAATTCAGCCCTTATGGTGGCGAAATACGGCATGAATATTTTTATGGAAATATTTCATTATCCAAGCAGTTTTGAAGATAAATCTATGAAGATTTGTATTTAACGTCTCTGTAAAAATTAAAAAATTCATATTTCACTGTTTTTGGAAAGTCAATCCCTAAAGAGGGTGAAATAGGGGATGAAATTTTTAGAGAAAATATTTCGATGTATTAAATACGTTTAAAACTAAATCTATGAAAATTGGTATTTGACTTCTTGGCTAGAACTTAAAAATACATGTTTCAGTATTTTTGGAAATCCAGCCCACTAAGGGAGCGTAATAGAGGATGAAAAGTTTTATAGAATTCTTTCATTATGCAAGCATTTCCAAACGTAAATCTATGAAAATTTATATTAGACTTTACTGTTAGGAATAAAAAAATTCCTGTGTCACTAGTTTTGGAAATTCAAGTCGCAAGTAAGTGAAACAGAGGATGAAAATTTTTAAGAAAGTATTTCATTATACTAAAAGATTTGTTAAGCTACATATATGAAATTAAATATTTCAATTCTCGGTTAGATGTAAAAAATATTTGTTATGGGATGAAAGTTTCTATGAAAATATCAGCATAAAAACACAAAGGGTATGACAAACAAAAACTCTGGACTCCAGGTACCAGAATCACTTTTTGGCCAGAAGTACATTCGGAAAAGACCATGCTTCTATAACCTCATTTAGCATGAACAGCTTAGGAGGCGTCGCAATTTGTCAACAACATAAAAATTCGATTAAAGGAAAACATAAAAAGATCTATCAGATTATACGGTCTATGCGATCGAAGGAGCGGGTGCTAAGGTATGCTAAGGTATATGCAGCGAAATGAAGTGTAAAGGAATACTCATGTAAACCACTGATTCATCTGAAGGTAAGGGTGTTGTTGTTGTGGTCTTCAGTCCTGAGACTGGTTTGATGCAGCTCTCCAGGCTACTCTATCCTGTGCAAGCTGCTTCATTTCCCAGTACCTACTGCAGCCTACATCCTTCTGAATCTGCTTAGTGTATTCATCTCTTGGTCTCCGATTCGTACCCTCCACGCGGCCCTCCAATACTAAATTGGTGATCCCTTGATGCCTCAGAACATGTCCTACCAACCGATCCCTTCTTCTAGTCAAGTTGTGCTACAAACTCCTCTTCTCCCAATTCTAGTCAATACCTCCTCGTTAGTTATGAGATCTACCCATCTAATCTTCAGCATTCTTCTGTAGCACCACATTTCGAGAGCTTCTATTCTCTTCTTGTCTGAACTATTTACCGTCCACGTTTCACTTTCACCATGGCTACAGTCCCTACAAATACTTTCAGAAACGGCTTCCTGACAAATCTATACTCCATCTTAACAAATTTCTCTTCTTCAGAAATGCTTTCCTTGCCATTGCCATTCTACATTTTATATCCTCTCTACTTCGGCCATCATCAGTTATTTTGATCCCCAAATAGCAAAACTCCTTTACTACTTTAAGTTTCTCATTTCCTAATCTAATTCCCTCAGAATCACCAACCTTAATTCGACTACATTCCATTATCCGCGTTTTGCGTTTGTTGATGTTCATCTTATATCCTCCTTTCAAGACACTGTCCATTCCGTTCAGCCGCTCTTGCAGGTCCTTTGTTGTCTCTGACAGAATTGCAATGTCATCGGCGAACCTCGAGAAGTGTCGTGGAAGAAACATAAAGGCGACTACCAAAGATAACTGTTTTAATTTTTCTTCTGAGCTAAAACTTACACTAGACGTAAGAGACTGTTAGAGCGGTGTTATATTTTGCAAGTGTTGTTCCACAGGGCGGCTCGGCGCCTCGGCGCATCACCCCCAAGTCGGTGTTCATAGCGCCAGCCTTCACACCCGACCAACTGCCGGCCTGCGCAGAAGGCTACCGCGCCGATTCGATGGGCCGCTGCGTCAAGGTGTTGCGTGTCGACCAGGCGGCGCATCTCGACTTCCTGCTGCGGCGCCTCAACGCCAAGTACGCCCCGGCCAAGCAGAACCCTGTTGCAGCCGCTGCTGTCCAGGGTCCGCCACCGCTGCCGCCGCCACAGGGTCCTCTCAAGCTTCCCCTGCCCGTGGACACTCACACCACCTCCTCGACGGCATCACCGGCTCCGAAGCCGACGTCGGAGACCCCGCCTCCTAAAGCAGATCAGAGTGAGTCTGATGACACCGGCGCCGCCGACATGATCATCAGTCTCTTCGGCGGCCAGGAAGGCAGCGGCGGCGGAGGTGGCGGCGAAGACACTGCAGCCGTGGACCCTACCGTGCTCAGTGCTGGGCCGCCTGCGGAAGACGTCGACGTCCGAGACACTCTGCCCATGCTCGTCCTCACTCACACCGATTCCTCGTCGCCGGTCGAAGACGAGATCGTCCCTGAGCCCGAGCAATTTACTGGCGAGGTGGTGACAGTAGCCTCTCCAGAATCGAACTCGCTTCCTCCGACCTCGTCACCCTCCCCTGCACCGCAAGTGACTTTAATCTCTGACAAACACCAGCACAATGCTGGTGGACAGATGATGCGTGACGCCAGTCCAGTCGCTGCATCAGATACGTCTCCTGATGAGGATTGGACACCAGTCTCTTCTACTCACGAGTCCAAATCCCCAGGTTCGTCAAAGAAGCGTACAGGAGAGTTTGTGTCAGACGACTGGCGAGAACGACCCATTCCTTCTGACGAGACGGCAAAGACTGTTCCAGTGGGCACGAGGAATGCTGACACTTCCGCAGTTGGCTCCGTCCAATTTTCGAACGTGAAAGTTGATACTACACGTACTGGTCCATTGGAAACCTCCCCTGTGGACAATTCTTCCAAAAAGAACAGTGCACAATATCCTGCACAGATGCAGAGGCAGCAGGGCAGCCACAGTTCCACCTTCGCTACAGCAAATGTGCCCAATGCCCACGTTGGTTCTACAGCATACAACAGTTACAACTCACCAGAAGGTCACCACGCTCAGGAGTGGAGTGGTGTGACAAATCGGATCCCACATACAGACAATGGCTATGTGCGGTTTCCACAAGGCCATGGAGGGGGCTATGTCCGTTTTCCACTAGATGCTTTCCAGGAGCAGCGAAATTCTGGTGGCAGCAAGTTATGGTGGTTGCAACCAGGCCCTAATGGTTGGCGTGTTAGACATCCTGATGCACGCTACAGACCAGCACTGGTACGCTTCTTCACACGGTTGCCACCATTACATGGACAGACTTCATGGGACACCTACGCTAGGCGTGCATAACTTGCCCACTCATCTAGGTTGTACTTAACAGAACACCACACATAATATATTACCCACTTTCTCTACATGTAGTACTAGAATGGTCCAGCATTCTGATTATATGTTGCATGAGAGTGATAAAACAGCTGCCCCTGGCAAGACGAGTGTTGTGGAGTGTCTCTACATATTTTTGAACTTGGTTCTCTGCTCATGATGATTTTAGCACATAAATATGAGTTACACATCAGTATCAAGTTTGAATTTGTGATACATGTGTAAAGCGGAGAAGAAGCAGTAAATATTATAACAGTGCCATGTACTGCTATAAACATTAATACTCGAACACGCAATATTGACTGTATTACAATGTAAACATTTGGGAGGATATGTATAGTTTGGAGTGTTGCCATACTGTGACTTCTTTCAAGAATCACTATCATCCACAACATGTAGTTTAAAGGAACCATTTGTTCCTCTCTATTTTCCCTAGTTTAATACATTGTATATTGTTGATTAAATGTGTACATAGTGTACAGAAAAAGTAGTTCTACCAAATAATAGGTTTTAAAAAATTTATTCTTCCATAGGAGAATAAAAATATGTAATGTGATCATGCATTTTATTTAGCATCACCTTCAGAAGTAGTGTATTCATAAATTTTCTTCTCTTATTGTATTATATGATCATTGCAATTTTTTGCATATATTGTAAAATATCAGAGAAGTCTTGCCAAGTGATGGACTGAATGGTATTTTAGATCTTATAGTAGTGAGTGGAATTATATATCGACCAAACCAGCCAATGATTTGGCACATAATTAATACCTTACCATCTGACTTTTATACTGTAAATATTACATATACTTTTGTCACTAGCAAATAGTATTTTGTATTTTACCTTATTTAGTTATTCATCTGTATTCATGTAGGAAAAGTGAAGGATGAAATTTTTAAAAGCGCACAGGCTTTTGTAAGAGCAGTTGTTTCTCTTTCCCTGGTGCACATTAATGTGCAGTACAAAATGTGATTATAATGTGCTTTTAGTTACCACATATATGTGTAAATAAGTGTCAGTAGACTAATTACATAAAAAACAAGTCAATAGAAGTAAACGCCACACTTCGCTGTTAGTTGTCTCGAAAGCTAAGTTAGCACACCCTCATAGACACTGTATATATACAGCCAATTTAATGTACATAATGTTTTGTCAGCAACGATAATTGTAAATCTATTTTTGAGAGTCATAGAAGTTCACATGCAATATTCTAGTCTTTTGCACTGTGTATAACAAAGCTTTAAAAGCTACTAGTGCCTTTTGATTTGTTGCTTTGTTTATAATGAAATTTATGCAGTCCAAGTACAATTGTTAAAGTTTTCAGAATAATTTTGATCCAATGTTTTCTATTTGTATAAGCCTATCCCGGTACTTAATATTTTAGAGATTGAAAAACAGTTATTCAGTTTTTATTGCTCTTAATCTTTCCCAGTTCAGCCTGCTGCCCATTTAGTCCTCTCTGTGTTAACATTTGTTTAATGCTTTGTAATATGCAGAATTTGACTGTTTGGCTATGTCTGTGCCCATTTATGGTAAGTGTTTTAATGATTAGTATGATGAAATTTTCCTGTTAAGTAGTGAAGCTTTCCTATCCATTTACCCACAAGATCTACTACCTGTTCTCGATGACATCCATCATTACTTGTAATGAAACCATTCAGACATCAAAAAAACCCTTTGTAAAAGTGGTAATACTACCATAGTTTCACTTTTGTAATAATTTACAGTTTGAAAAACATTTATGTGTCCCAGGGTCATAATCGGTTGTTAATTGTGGGGTCACCAATATTTATGACATGATTTCAGAAACTAACTCAAGATATAGTTAGCAAGGAAACTGATAACACTATAATATGTGAATTTAGAAGCATTAAAGAAATGCATAATAAACAAATGGACTAGTACCACTATTACTCAGTCTGGAAATTTTAGGTAATTTCAATAATTTGCTCTGAAGTATCTCAGGTAGAGTCACCATTTGAATTCCTGTACATTTTATTAGTGTTTGGTGTTTCAGCCTATGCTCACAACAAAACTTGAACCTTCTGTCCCATGAGCTTTTTACTCTTAATTCATCGCTTTTGGAGGTATCACTTAAAGCTATCACATCTAGTTTGAAGAAGAAGGAGGCTTGTGTGAAATACAAGTATGTAACTCAGGGTTTTCACTTTCAAACCTATCAATTTCTAGCTAACATTCTGCACTAAAAGATAAATGTAGTAAATTAAATCATCATAGTCACAGTGGTCTGACATTCTGAGGCATATACAAAGTCTTTATAATGATGGTGATGTAATTATAACATTAAATTAAATGACATCTTGGGTTGTCGGGTGTTCTGCCGGATATCAGCGTCTTACTTGCACGATATTTCGGTCATGTAGCTGGTAACCTTCATCAGGTGCGACCTGAGACTGACACTCTCAGGTCGCACCTGATGAAGGTTACGAGCTACGTGACCGAAATATCATGCAAGTACGACGCTGATATCCGGCAGAACACCCGACAACCCAAGATGTCATTAGATCGCCGGGAAAGCCTGAAGAGTTACATTTAATTAAATTATTATGTCATTTGCAGATATTTCTCGAGATAAATTTCATGTATAAGTCATCTATATTTTTACTTAACACTGTGTTACACTGAGAAAGTTTTAACCCTTAAATGAATATTTGGATTGAGGAAAATAGAATGCAGTTCTTTTTTAATTTTGATTTTGCTACATTTAGTGAATAAGTTAGTTGAACTTCATTAATGATTTTAACTTAATTTTATTCTAACCACAATTTTCCACACTTTCACTCGTAATTATTAAAATGATTCTATAATTCAAAACAGACAAGGGGAGTACTGCAAACCTTCATGAATACTGCACTCACAACAAACTTTCTTTTGAAACAGATAATGAGAAGTAGGTAGCAGGAAATGTGAGCAAGTAGCAGGAAATGTGATTATTATTTATTGGTTTCATTTTTATTCTCAGATATGGATAGCTAAAAGTTAATAAATAAAAAAGGAGTAAAAGTGACTCAAATATTTTTTAAACTAATAGAATTGAAGCCCAAAAAATTTGAAAAAGTATTTACAGTTTTAATATTTTTTAGATAACGTTATTTTAGTGTGGAACAAGAGTTACAGTATTCAAGAAGAAAATTCATAATATTCAAGATATTTAATTTAAAGTGTGGCATTACTTGTAAGGAGATAGATTTCGAGACAGCGTTTACAGCCTGCTTAAGTTACCAAACTATTGTTGGTAATACCTAAGCTATGTGTGTGGGATTTTAGCAACATGATACTCTTGGTAATTATTCATTTAATTACTTTTAAGAGTTTTTCATGCACAATGTAGCATCCAATAGCACTAATATATAAATGTACAAATTGTCAGGCCAGAATGTATTTAATAAATATATCAACGATATCTCTTTGTCAGTCTCTGTTAGATTACTTTTCTCTTTCCTTCTCCAGAAATTAACTTCCTTTCCAACTAACTTGAAATTTGACTGCTCTAGCTGATAGTAAGCTTAGAGGTGAAAATACTTTTGATGCCATAATACGTTTCTGAGACATTCAGTTTTCACATACACACACACACACACACACACACATTCCTTTGGTTGTGTACAAAATGATTTAGGCTGTAGCTGAAAACAAGGCAACCTGTGTTTGTGAAATAATTTGTAATATCACTCAGAAAACTAGACTTATTCTGTTCAATACCTGTTGTCGACTTACAAACTTTAATCAAAACTTTATTGTTTTTTGAAATCATCCCATACTCTCATTCACAATTGAAAGGTGCAACAATTCACAAATAAATTCCCATCATGGACTTTACAACACATTGCAGATTTCATTGAGACCCTAAAATATTCTCGGAGGATCTGCCACATCAAGTAAGATAGGGAAGTTGTACTCTCAATAACTACAATTGCCATGTGACCTCAGTTTTGCAACTTGACTATGAATATTTCAGCAAACGATGTTAGCTTACTGTGTAGCCATTAAATGAAATTTTTTCATGTACTGAATGTGGAAGTTGTTATGGTTTTTTAAATGGAAAAATGTTTTATTTCCAGAATGAGATTTTCACTCTGCAGCGGAGTGTGCGCTAATATGAAACTTCCTGGCAGATTAAAACTGTGTGCCCGACCGAGACTCGAACTCGGAACCTGTGCCTTACGCGGGCAAGTGCTCTACCATCTGAGCTACCGAAGCACGACTCACGCCCGGTACTCACAGCTTTACTTCTGCCAGTTTCTCGCCTGCTACCTTCCAAACTTTACAGAAGCTCTCCTGCGAACCTTGCAGAACTAGCACTCCTGAAAGAAAGGATATAGTGGAGACATGGCTTAACCACAGCCTGGGGGATGTTTCCAGAATGCGATTTTCACTCTACAGCGGAGTGTGCGCTGATATGAAACTTCCTGGCAGATTAAAGCTGCCCGACCGAGACTCGAACTCGGAACCTTTGCCTTTCGCGGGCAAGTGCCCTACCATCTGAGCTACCGAAGCACGACTCACGCCCGGTACTCACAGCTTTACTTCTGCCAGTATCTCGTCTCCTACCTTCCAAACTTTACAGAAGCTCTCCTGCGAAACTTGCAGAACTGCCAGGAAGTTTCATATCAGCGCACACTCCGCTGCAGAGTGAAAATCTCATTCTGGAAACATCCCCCAGGCTGTGGTTAAGCCATGTCTCCGCTATATCCTTTCTTTCAGGAGTGCTAGTTCTGCAAGGTTCGCAGGAGAGCTTCTGTAAAGTTTGGAAGGTAGGAGACGAGAAACTGGCAGAAGCAAAGCTGTGAGTACGGGGCGTGAGTCGTGCTTCGGTAGCTCAGATGGTAAGGCAAAGGTTCCGAGTTCGAGTCTCGCTCGGGCACACAGTTTTAATCTGCCAGGAAGTTTCAAATGTTTTATTGTTAAATAATTTGTTAGCTTGTGAAAACAGATGTGACTGGTGTAACGCATTCCACTGTTCAGACTAAAACGTTTTACAAAGAAGCTGTAGACTGCGCTACAGTTTACAGTTGACACTGGCACCTTACACAATTCTATGCTGTCTATGACATGATTATGTGTGGCCAAAATCTGTTAAATCACGCTTTTAGCGTGTTTTCTGGTCCTATCTTGTGGATGAATGATGGACTTGGCTATAAGCACTTTGCCGCGCCATGGCCGTTTGAAACATGTATCACCTGAAGGGCATCTCTATTGATGCAAAATCGGCAGTGACTCTTTAATAAAAGTATCTAACAGCCGGTGAGGAATGTTTTACTCACCAGTGGTGCTAAAGACGAGGTCGCTGTTTCATAAATCTACATTTACCAAGAGACGTAACCGAAACAGCATTTTTGCAGTTTGGTACTAAATTTTTCATATTTTCTGCCTATTGTATGAACTGTTTCACCGTGAACAATGTCATGCGCTGTATTACGTATTCCTGTTATGAAGATCTATAGAGTGGTATTTAAATAATACATTTCTATATTATAAAAATGCTTTTTTGTGTATACGAATCGACAAATAAAAGACGTATGAATATTATCTTAAAAGAAAAATATTTGCTTGTGTGCTTTATATCGTCAGCCGAAGTCCGCCTCCGTAGCGTAGCGATAGCGTTACAGCCTGCCACGCAAGGGGCCCAGGTTCGATCCCGGCAGGGGACTGGGTGTTGTTTTGTGTCCTTCATCATCGTTTTCATTATCATTGACACGCAAGGCGCCGAAGTGACGTCAGCTAAAAAGACTTGCAATACGGCTTCCGAACACCGAAGGGGATATCCCGGCCAATAAATGCCATACAATCACTTCATTTCATCGTCAGCCGAAAATCTCGTGTAGAGATGTATATATTCGGTGATTCGTACTACAACGCATTGTCGTTTGGAAAGATCATTATAACTGGGAGATGTTACCACTTTTAAGAAAACACACCACAGGCAACAGTAAAGCTGACGCTGAGAAGCCGTACATCACCACACAGCAGTTCACTATACAGGGTGAGTCACCTAACATTACCGCTGGATATATTTCGTAAACCACATCAAATACCGACGAACCGATTCCACAGACCGAACGTGAGGAGAGGGGCTAATGTAATTCGTTAATACAAATCATAAAAAAAATGCACGGAAGTATGTTTTTTAACACAAACCTACGTTTTTTAAATGGAACCCAGTTAGTTTTGTTAGCACATCTGAACATATAAACAAATACGTAATCAGTGCCGTTTGTTGCATTCTAAAATGTTAATTACATCCGGAGATATTGTAACCTAAAGTTGACGCTTGAGTACCACTGCTCCGGTGTTCGATCGTGTGTATCGGAGAGCACCGAATTACGTAGGGATCCAAAGGGAACGGTGATGGACCTTAGGTACACAAGAGACTGGAGCGGCACATTACGTCCACATGCTAAAACTTTTTTACTGGTCTTTTTCACTGACGCACATGTACATTACCATGAGGGGTGAGGTACACGTTCGACGGGCGTTTCGTAGGACGTGGAGGACGCATAAATTGGCCAGCCCGTTCTCCTGATCTTACACCTCTGGACTTCTTTCTGTGGGGTACGTTAAAGGAGAATGTGTACCGTGATGTGCCTACAACCCCAGAGGATATGAAACAACGTATTGTGGCAGCCTGCGGCGACATTACACCAGATGTACTGCGGCGTGTACGACGTTCATTACGCCAGAGATTGCAATTGTGTGCAGCAAATGATGGCCACCACATTGAACATCTATTGGCCTGACATGTCGGGACACACTCTACTCCATTCCGTAGTTGAAAACGGAAACCACGTGTGTACGTGTACCTCACCCTCGTGGTAATGTACATGTGCGTCAGTGAAAAGAGCAATAAAAAGGTGTTAGCATGTGGACGTAATGTGCTGTTCCAGTCTCTTCTGTACCTAAGGTCCATCACCTTTCCCTTTGGATCCCTACGTAATTCGGTGCTCTCCGATACACACGATCGAACACCGGAGCAGTGGTACTCAAGCGTCAACTTTAGGTTACAATATCTCCGGATGTAATTAACATTTTAGAATGCAACAAACGGCACTGATTACGTATTTGTTTATATGTTCAGATGTGCTAACAAAACTAACTGGGTTCCATTTAAAAAAACGTAGGTTTGTGTTAAAAAACATACTTCCCTGCATTTTTTTATGATTTGTATTAACGAATTACATTAGCCCCTCTCCTCACGTTCGGTTTGTGGAATCGGTTCGTCAGTATTTGATGTGGTTTACGAAATATATCCAGCGGTAACGTTAGGTGACTCACCCTGTATATATAGTTCGACTAAAATTACTTGAAAAAGACTCTTCGCGCGTTGTAGCTGCTTCCTTCCAATCAGAGCGCTCAACGTCACGCTCAGTGTTTCTTGATGTGTTTGTATCTCGAATCCTGGGTCTGGCCCTTTGATTTCGTATTTCATCACACACACACACACACACAAAAGCGCGCGCACCGCCCCTCCCCCCTCCACACATACACACATATACAACGAAGGTAACGAACGAAATACAGCGAGAAATTAACCGAGAAACTGCAGTTTGCATTTACCGCTAAGACTGAAATTTTGCTGCTGGAAATGGCTATGCGGACAAACATATAACGAAATTTTTCTGTCTTTGGTTTGCTCGTAGAGGTTAGCCTCAAAGTCAGTGAACAAAGTGATCGTAATTTTACCCGTAGTTCTGCCGCAGATTGTCGATCGCCGTTTTCTCGGATACATTCCACATCACGAGGTTGTGGTTAGGTTGGGACTTGAATTTAAACTCAGGGCTACAAAACCCGTCGTTTTCCGCAGTTCAGTCACTGGTTACTTAAAATCAGCGTCTTCCATTTCCCGTCATACCTCGCGAAGGCCGCTTCCAATATGGCTCCGCGTTACTCATTTACAGCATTTGTGAAGTGACCCGCCGTGTTTTTGTGTCACCTATTACCGAGCGATAGCCGGCAGCGGACGTAGCAATACTGTGGCGACAAGTGACAGACGTTAATTGTGAAGTAATTTAAATTGGACCATAGTAGATTAAAACTGAAGAAACTGCAAAAAGGTGGGAATTTGAGCAGATGGGACCTGGATAAACTGAAAGAACCAGAGGTTGTACAGAGTTTCAGGGAGAGCGTAAGGGAACAATTGACAGGAATGGGGGAAAGAAATACAGTAGAAGAGGAATGGGTAGCTTTGAGGGATGAAGTAGTGAAGGCAGCAGAGGATCAAATAGGTAAAAAGACGAGGGCTAGTAGAAATCCTTGGGTAACAGAAGAAATATTGAATTTAATTGATGAAAGGAGAAAATATAAAAATGCAGTAAATGAAGCAGGCAAAAAGGAATACAAACGTCTCAAAAATGAGATCGACAGGAAAAATTAAAGAGACCTTTGGAGATAAGAGAACCACTTGTATGAACATCAAGAGCTCAGATGGAAACCCAGTTCTAAGCAAAGAAGGGAAAGCAGAAAGGTGGAAGGAGTATATAGAGGGTCTATACAAGGGCGATGTACTTGAGGGCAATATTATGGAAATGGAAGAGGATGTAGATGAAGATGAAATGGGAGATACGATACTGCGTGAAGAGTTTGACAGAGCAATGAAAGACCTGAGTCGAAACAAGGCCCCCGGAGTAGACAACATTCCATTGGAACTACTGATGGCCTTGGGAGAGCCAGTCCTGACAAAACTCTACCATGTGGTGAGCAAGATGTATGAAACAGGTGAAATACCCTCAGACTTCAAGAAGAATATAATAATTCCAATCCCAAAGAAAGCAGGTGTTGACAGATGTGAAAATTACCGGACAATCAGTTTTTAAGCCACAGCTTCAAAATACTAACACGAATTCTTTACAGACGAATGGAAAAACTAGTAGAAGCCGGCCTCGGGGAAGATCAGTTTGGATTCCGTAGAAATACTGGAACACGTGAGGCAATATTGACCTTACGACTTATCTTAGAAGAAAGATTAAGGAAAGGCAAACCTGCGTTTCTAGCATTTGTAGACTTAGAGAAAGCTTTTGACAATGTTGACTGGAATACTCTCTTTCAAATTCTAAAGGTGGCAGGGGTAAAACACAGGGAGCGAAAAGCTATTTACAATTGGTACAGAAACCAGATGGCAGTTATAAGAGTCGAGGGACATGAAAGGTAAGCAGTGGTTGGGAAGGGAGTGAGACAGGGTTGTAGCCTGTCCCCGATGTTATTCGATCTGTATATTGAGCAAGCAGTAAAGGAAACAAAAGAAAAATTCGGAGTAGGTATTAAAATCCATGGAGAAGAAATAAAAACTTGAGGTTCGCCGATGACATTGTAATTCTGTCAGAGACAGCAAAGGTCTTGGAAGAGTAGTTGAACGGAATGGATGGTGTCTTGAAGGGAGGATATGAGATGAACATCAACAAAAGCAAAACGAGGATAATGGAATGTAGTCGAATTAAGTCGGGTGATGTTGAGAGTATTAGATTAGGAAATGAGACACTTAAAGTAGTAAAGGAGTTTTGCTATTTGGGGAGCAAAATAACTGATGATGGTCGAAGTAGAGAGGATATAAAATGTAGACTGGCAATGGCAAGGAAAGCGTTTCTGAAGAAGAGAAATTTGTTAACATCGAGTATAGATTTAAGTGTCAGGAAGTCATTTCTGAAAGTATTTGTATGGAGTGTAGCCATGTATGGAAGTGAAACATGGACGGTAAATAGTTTGGACATGAAGAGAATAGAAGCTTTCGAAATGTGGTGCTACAGAAGAATGCTGAAGATTAGATGGGTAGATCACATAACTAATGAGGAAGTATTGAATAGGATTGGGGAAAAGAGAACTTTGTGGCACAACTTGACCAGAAGAAGGGATCGGTTGGTAGGACATGTTCTGAGGCATCAAGGGATCACCAATTTAGTATTGGAGGGCCGCGTGGAGGGTACAAATCGGAGACCAAGAGATGAATACACTAAGCAGATTCAGAAGGATGTAGGTTGCAGTAGGTACTGGGAGATGAAGAAGCTTGCACAGGATAGAGTAGCATGGAGAGCTGCATCAAACCAGTCTGAGGACTGAAGACAACAACAGCAACAGTTTGTGGATCATTGACGACGTAGTGCTTTATGGCATAATTGAACTGAGAAACATCAACTAACATATACTGTTGTGTTGAATACAATCTTAACAGGCAGAACTAATATTTCGTAAGAAATTTATTACTTTTTGAGATTAATTTCAACGTATTTCTGGATACACGCATCTTTTGTGTGTTCTTTCGAGGTTATCAGTGATGGCAATTTTTACAAAAACTGGAACAAGATTCTAATCCGCTGAGGGAGCCATTTAGCGAGATATACTGTGACAGCTCAGTGATTTCATCATTCAAATCGAAATCGGCAGAAAAACAATACCAACGACAATGATTCAGGTATACATATCGACGACAAAAGCAGAACGTGAAGAGACAGAACATATGAGGGCTTGTAAAGGATATGTAATGGATGAAGAAAATGTAATAATTATGGGGGGATTCAGGGGAAGGAACATAAGGCAGAGTAATGGGAGAATAGGGTCTGGGTAATAGGAATGAGAAATGAGAAAGATTCCTTGAGTTCTGCAACAAGTTTCAGTCAGTAATTGCAAATACAATACTCACAAGGAACTCCTTGAGTGCGAGGTCGCAAGTTCAGTCGTTAGGAAGACTCATCTGAAAGTGTTGTGTTAACAATTATGAAGGGAAAGATATTAGCTATGACAGTTCTGTGATTTCATTATTCAAATCGAGACTGGCAGAAAAACAACGCCAACAACAATTGTTCAGATAGACATACTGACGTCAAAAGCAGAACATGAAGAGACAGATCATGTGCATCAGGAAGGCAACAGAAAATGAGTGTCCAGGAGGTGCACAGATCCATCTTTTGTGGGATGTATGTATTACACCTCACAAAATAGACATCGTCGACATTCAAGTAATGCTCAAAACAAACGATTTACTTGCACCATGAACACCGAATGAAAAATGGCGCGTCACAGTGATCACAAAGGTTCCCGCTATTAAGATCGAAGGCGAACTCCTTGGGATCTACAAACCGAGCATGACGTTCAGCGAGGTATCCACCCTTAAGGAATGCATATTGAATCACATAGGTGCAACGGGGTGATCAGAACTGATGGAATAGGATGACAAGCAACCGAATGCGAAACAGTCTGTAGTAATGCTTATTGTGAAACAGGGTTTCCTTTAAGGCGTAACTGCAGATAGTGTGAGAATATGTTTTAAGGCAGGGCTTCCCAACCTTTTCTGCTGGCGGACCCCCTTCTTCAGTCGAAAATCCATGGCGGACCCCTAGTCAGTCAAGAGCACAGTAACTTTAAATTGCAGAGCGAAACCCATGGGAACTGAAAGCTTCTTTATGCAAGTGTCATGTTCCCAATGACCCCCCCCCCCCTCCTCAAGTATCAATAGTCTTTGGTTTAGAGATGAATGAAAACAATTTGAAATTAAAGATCCAATTTGAATTCCCACTGTATCCAGACACTTAATAGTGGATTTACTCCCTTTGTTCAACACACTATAGCCTGATTAAAATTACTAGGTAATTGACATTTCACACGTTGGAGCTGCCTTCCTCCAAGAGCAATCAACGTCACGTCCAAACTGTTCGCTGTTGACAAGCTGCCGCTTGTGGTCTGTTTACTTCCACACTTTGGCTGCTGTTGCGTAAGGAGCATGCATATTTCGTAACAGTCGTGTGTGTGTGTGTGTGTGTGTGTGTGTGTGTGTGTGTGTGTGGTTTTTCGTGAAATCCGAAGAAAAATGTTGAAATGTATGTAAAGTCTATGGGACATAACTGCTGAGATCATCAGTCCCTAGTCTTACACATTATTAACCTAAGTTTAACTTCCGCTAAGGACAACACACACACACACACAGACACACATGCCCGAGGGAGGACTCGAACCTCCGGCGGAAGCGGCCGCGCAATCCACGACGAGGTGGCGCCTTAAACTGCGCGGCTATTCCGCACGGCTGTGAAGAAAAGAGGCAGACCCATGATTCGGGATTCAAACACATCACGAAAGAAAAGAGGCCAAGGAACTGCCTTTAAAGGACTATTTTGACATGTGTAGTGTCTGGGAATACATTCACCCAGTTTACATGCGTTTCCAAAATCGGATTTCGTAAGCCGATGTCCCACTTCCGCTTTTGGTTGGTCAGGTAAACACTTCAAATTCGAATCTAGAAATCTGCTTTTATAAAGCCGTTTTCCAGTTCCACAATCGATTTTCGTGCTCATGTAAACAGCTCGGAAAGTCTAGTTATTTTTACGTCTTTGCGCATCTACTGAACGGCAGCTGTCAGTCCATAGCCGGCGGCTAGCAGGCGGCGTTGCAGCAGTGTACTGTCAGTTGGTAGCTGGCAACTGGCAGGCGTCGTGACATTTTAGCCACAGCTGACAACTTCCACTACTACTTGGACACTTTATCGTGGCAGTCAGCCTCGACTGTAAACAAATTATGAAAACAAACAGACTCTTATTTCTATATAAGAAGACAAAGCATTTCACAGAACGTAAGACTTTTTTTCTCAAAGGAAACAATTCTGGCAGAGGAGGTTTACCTTTTACAAGCTGGCACGTGAAAAGTTCTCATTTGCATACGCTCGCAGCCAGTTGCCACAATATAGTGTCAGAGTAATAGCAAGTAATTGTAGTTGAAGTATAGGCAGGCCATATTTTTAACTGAGAAGACGGAATATATTATAAAGAAAAGAAATTAGCTTTAGAGATCATTTTAATTTTCGTAACAAAAATATCAATGCCAACAGAATTAAATTAATAATTATTTTGTAAATGATAGAAGACAGAAACAAAATTCCCACAGAGTTATAGTTCAGGTACGTTCACTGAGCATCGACGAAGAAAAATGCTTTCTTCTTTACTATAGATGAGTCTGTAGGAATAATAATGGAAACCTAATGCGATGGTTGAGGGTGCTTCTGCTGACACAATTTTGAAAGGTTGGGTTCAATTCTTGACAACTGGAGACGGATGTCTGGTTCTGTATTAGATCGAGAATCCAGATTCACACATGTATGTTGTGGCAAACGGAAGAAGTACACGTTTTGCCTTTTCAACAAGGGGGTATTAATTCTTGTTATCCAAACGGATCCAAAAGTGTCAGTAACTGTCAATGTCAAAACTCGATTTCAAGGTAGCGTCTGTGGCAATTTCTTTCTACAACTCATATTCATTTGATGATAGAATGTTCGGCTTTTTGGATACAGTGAATGGGTTGACCACCCATTCGTATTTCTGCAGCTTCTCATCTTCAGCTGTTGGGAAATAATGCTCCAATAATGAAATCAAGCTTCGGAGATGTTCCTAGATTTGATGAAACAAATTCTTCCCAAGCGCCAATGTTTTGTTTTTCAAAAACTCCTTGAGAAGAGGAAAACACTGGACCTCCCCCTCCTCGACACTCTCTGCCCAAAAATTGATTTTCCTCTTGAATGCTCGAACTTTGTCGATAGCAGTGACCTTTGTTTCACTTTGCCCTTGGAGTGAAATATTCATTTCGTTCATGTTGGAGAAAATATCTGACAAATAGGCAAGTACACACTGCCAATTTTCGTCATTAATAAAGTCTGCTAATTTGGTGCTATACTCCAAAAGGAAAGCTAAGACTTTCAATCTTAATTCGTACAACCGAGAGAGTGCAGGGAACGATGAAGGCTTCCCATATCTTCACACAGTATTGTGAAAAGCCTTGACTTCATCGGCCTTGACTTTATGTAGTTAATGATTTGAATGGATTCGTCTAAAACTTTCTTGAACGAAACAGGCACTTATTTCGTAGCTAACGCGTATCTGTGGAGCGCACAATGACTACTGCTGCAATTCTTGGCGTTTTCATTTATTTTCGTTATTGCTCCAACTGTAGGACCCGTCGTAGCTTTTGCACCATCTGTGCACACATCTATGCAATTAGACCATGAAACTTCGTTAGTCCTTAAAAAATCATCCAATAGACGGAATATTTCAGCACCTGTTGTGTTGGCAGGTAGTGGTCTGCACAATAAGAGGTCCTCCTCAAAACATCCAGAATATTCATAACGGACAAAAGCCAATAAAATCGGTAATCCTGCAACATCAGTGGATGCATCTATGTACAGAGAAAATGAATTGTGTTGGATGCGAGAAACAAGAGTGTCTTTCACATCATTTGACATATCAACAATGCGTCTCTTGACAGTATTGTTTGATAATGCCACCGAAGATACAAGCTTCACTGCCTTTTCGTCTAGCATGGAAAAAACAATATCATTAACACACGGCTTTATGAGATTTTCTGCAATGGGATGAGCTTTGCCTGTTTTTGCCACTCGATAACTAACCAAGAAAGAAGCTTTTAATGAATTTTCATTAATTGTTTTTGCATGAGTTTTCATGCAATGCTGAGAAGCAGCTAGCTCAGCGCTCTTCCTTTTGAAAAAATCGATGTCTTTAGCCTGGAAATCCGGGTGAGTACCTTCAAATTGACGGCGCAATTTAACTGGAACCACTGAACTGTTCGGAAGGACTCGCGCACAAATTACACACTGAGCTTTACCCTCCTTTGTCTCCATAAATCCCATTTCTAAATAGCTTTCGTTGTACTTAGTTATTCCACTTCCACATGATACTGCAACCAATGGAGTACTTGCAGCTTTTTCACATAGTAAATCCGGCTGTGGAGCTTCTTGTGATTGTTCTTCCTTTGGTCGTCCTCCCTCCTCATTCATTTGAACTGGAAACTTCCCTTGTTGTAAGGCGACAGAGAAACTGCACCCTTCTTCAATGATCCTGACTTCAGCCACCGATCCACGTTAGAAGTAATAAACTGGTCAAAAATCGACTTATGAAATAGATAGTGCACTGACAAAGCAAGTTTGACGTTTAATGATGCCTGGGGCCGCATACGTGCCAGCGAGCGTTGTGATTGGTCGACAAAGCTCGCTCCGCGCATTTGTAAAAGGTTTCAGCGCATCTAGCGCCGTGAGCCGGCGCACCAACGACCTCCGTATTGTTGCGAAACAGTCGATCAGAGAAGCCGCATTCTCCGGCACTAAACTGTGTATGCGTTCTCACTTAGGAACCGCAAAGGCTGCTTGGGAATACGACCTGAAGTAAAAGTACACATGTTTTTCACACGAAAAAAAATAGTAATGAATTTGATTTTCACATTTTTATTCAATAATTTTCAAATGGTTCAAATGGCTCTGAGCACTATGGGACTTAACATCGGAGGTTATCAGTCCCCTATAACTCAGAACTACTTTAACCTAACCAACCTAAGGACATCACACACAGCCATGCCCGAGGCAGGATTCGAACCTGCGACACCGTAGCGGTCGTGCGGTTCCAGACTGAAGCGCCTAGAACCGCTTAGACACACCGCCCGGCATTTAATAATTTTACTCATTGTTTTACACGATTTGGCGAAAGCTGCCCGCGGACCCCCTAGAAAGAGCCGGTGGACCCCTAAGGAGTCTGCGGACCACACGTTGGGAAGCCCTGTATTGAAGCATTGAAGAAACAAACATCTTAAGGCTGAATCTGTCCATTGGTTCCAGGAGTAATAGTTTGCTCTAACACAGACCAGGAATCAGGCAAAAGCAAGTTATTTTGACCAGCTGCTGGCCAAAAGCAGTGCTCATACCATAGCTGTAGTTCTTTTACGCCCATTTTCCCACACTTGTTTGCTACGTTGTAAATATTCCCTTCTGCCCTTGGAAGAGCACGCACACGAGAAAGAATCGAAGGGGGCACAGCACCTCCAACTCCTCGCAGCACAATAAATAATTTTCCAGCCAATTTACTATCCATACTGACAATCGGCATAATTGTATGCGAGTGAGTTTGGCATTAATGTTAGTTGATCTTGATACAACCCTCTTGGTACTTCTAATTTCCAGGGTTCCTTTCATAAGCGTTTCCTCTTCATATCTCGATTGGTATAAGTTGAAAATAAATTCCTTACTGAACGGGGGGATACGTTTGTTTGCAACCCTCTGCCGATTCCGCAGTATGCTGTACCCCGTCAAGTTAACGCTTTGTTGGAAATGTAGTTATCTTACGTGTCCCAATTCTGTAGCTCCGCTTGAAGTTATGCAATTGTCCATTGCTTCTCTTGAAATGAACGTAATCTATGTCGCCCGCCATCTGATGTGCATAACGCAACAGATCACTATCATGCACTTGCTGTAAATTGTGTCGAGCATACTTGAAACGCGAAAATACCAGTGTTTGTAACAAGTGCACCTTGTGCTCCGTTGAATATACGCAGTTTTTTTATGCTGCACACAGTCAGATTGCTGTGGACTTATTCGAAGTCTGTTCATAAATGGTGTTTTTTTTTTTTTACTTCGCCGCGAATGATCTTTCATGTACACAATCATGTTCATTACGTGAACGGGATTTCTTGTTTCCTGTCCGACAAAGATGATGAAGAATTTTGGAGCACGTATTATGTTCGAGTATGACTTTTCTGGAGAGTAGAAATCTACTCTGTAGGAATCAGCATAGGTTTCGAAAAAGACGATCGTGTGAAACCCAACTCACGCTATTCGTCCACGAGGCTCAGAGGGCCATAGACACGGGTCCCCAGGTAGATGCCGTGTTTCTTGACCTCCGCAAGGCGTTCGATACAGTTCCCCACAGTCGTTTAATGAACAAAGAAAGAGCATATGGACTATAAGACCAATTGTGTGATTGGATTGAAGAGTTCCTAGATAACAGAACGCAGCATGTTATTCTCAATGGAGAGAAGTCTTCCAAAGTAAGAGTGATTTCAGGTGTGCCGCAGGGGAGTGTATATTCACAATATACATAAATGACCTTGTGGATAACATCGGAAGTTCACTGAGGCTTTTTGCGGATGATGCTGTATATATCGAGATGTTGTAACAATGGAAAATTGTACTGGAATGCCGGAGGATCTCCAACGAATTGACGCATGGCGCAGGGAATGGCAATTGAATCTCAATGTAGACAAGTGTAATGTGCTGCGAATACGTAGAAAGAAAGATCCTTTACCATTTAGCTACAATATAGCAGGTCAGCAACTGGAAGCAATTAATTCCTTAAATTATCTGGGAGTAGGCATTAGGAGTGATTTAAAATGGAATGACCATATACAATTAATCGTTGGTAAAGCAGATGCCAGACAGATTCACTGGAAGAGTCTTAAGGAAATGCAGTCCGAAAACAAAGGAAGTAGGTTACAGTACACTTGTTCGCCCACTGCTTGAATACTGCTCACCGGTGTGGGATCCGTACCAGATAGGGTTGATAGAAGAGATAGAGAAGATCCAACGGAGAGCGGCGCGCTTCGTTACGGAATCATTTAGTAATCGCGAAAGCGTTACGTTGATGATAGATAAACTCCAGTGGAAGACTCTGCAAGAGAGACGCTCAGTAGCTCGGTACGGGCTTTTCACCGGGGACTCAAGCAGTATATTGCTCCCTCCTACGTATATCTCGCGAAGAGACCATGAGGATAAAATCAGAAAGATCAGAGCCAACATAGAGGCATGCCGACAATCTTTCTTTCCACGAACAATATTAGATTGGAGTAGAAGGGAGAACCGATACAGGTACTCAAGGTACCCTCCGCCACACACCGTCAGGTGGCTTGCGGAGTATGGATGTAGATGAAGATGAACTACATGGCTCTATACCTGTTTCAGTATCACTTTCACTTGTTAAGAACGCATCGTCGTCATAGTTGTTCTAATGTACATTGTTCGCACACATTCCACTGACTCATCTCGCAGAAACGTTAATATTTCATCTGTCATTTCTTCCTCACTCTGCGAAATTCCTTCGGTTCATTTCTGTCGAAATGACAGCTTCGGCAACTGTTGTTGTAGATACAATGCAACGCTTGCTTAGTTTATCATAGCTATTGCTGTGCTTTATAGGAACACCACTAACATTGTAGTGAGTTACTCGTCGACTTGGTAGTTCAACCACGCTCCGTAGCCTCATAATGTGCTCACCATCGTTTACCTCCAGTGCCGCCTTCTGTTGCCATTAGCAGCCAATACTTTGGTATTGTGGGGAGCTGCCCACTCGTCTCGTATAGGGTTCCTAAAGGATGCTGCATTCTCGGAATTATTTCAATAAAGCAGATTGACAAAACTTGTATTTATAACAAGTATCGCAAGCGATGGGCGACATGCAGAGCGTAATTCTTCGCTATAGACAATGTCCATGAAAGCAATTGATATGGGTCGCCACTAACTGATATCGTAGCACTCTCTGGTAGACCGTGCTAATACTGTCCTAATACTGTCCGAATACTGAGCCGATACTCAACGGCCGAGGCTGGCAGGAGCTGCTCTTACATTCTCCTCTTGTAGAGGGCGCTCCTGTTGTGGTGCGTTCATAACCAGCGCACTATTGGCCGACGTCGTTTCACCGCCTTCTCTTCTCTTGCGTTCTTCATCTTCGTTCCAGCGCTTGTGGTTACGTCAGAACAGGTAGCATGATAGACAATATGTTAGACGTCGAATGCCATAAACATAATTGGCCTTTTGTTACCTCGCGCTCAACGTGTTCCGTGTCAGAAAAGACAAGAAAGGAGAGCCAGTTCGTAAAGGTCGGAAGACACGCAAAGATGACTGCTGGATTTCATCGTCGTGAGACAGAGATTACGAAACCAGATGTACGACTAAAGATGACGAGTAGACTGAAGTTTAAGAGAATCGTCGGTAAGAATCAATTTTTAACGACGTAGGATACTTAAGTACGAGGTGCGACAATAAAGTAATGAGACGATGTGAAAAAAAAAATGTTGCTTACCGTTTTAGTCAAGTTTAGAGTTGTCTCCTTCAAAGTAGTTCCTTTCTGATTGCACACACTTTTTCCAGAGCTTCTGCCATTGACGGTAACATTTCTGGAACTCATCTTCTGTAATAAATATCCTCCAAGACACTCATCACAGCTTTTTGGACATCTTGTGTTGTTTGAAAATGGTGTCCCTTGACCACCGTTTTGACTCTTGGAAATAGAAAAAAGTCCCACAGAGCGATATCTGGTGAATAAGGTGGCTGTGGTAGTACTGAAATTTGTTTTGAGGTTAAAAATTGCTGTACTGACAGTGCAGTATGGGATGGCGCATTATCGTGATGCAGAATCCAACTATCAGCAATGTTGGCATGGACACGAAGAACTCTTTTGTGAAGTCTTTATGAACATTTCCCTTGGAATCAAACAAGCACACAAGCATGCATTTCACTTTTACTTTGACATGCGAGCTTTTTTTGGTCTGGGTGATCCCTTTGCGAACTTTGGCATTTTGTCAATGGACCGTACTGAAAAAAACCAACTTTCGTCACCAGTGATAACACGGCTCATCAATTCTGGATTGATTCCCGTTTGCTCTAACAGATCGGCTGCCACATTTTTCCGTGTTTCTCGCTGTTGTGGTGTGAGATTTTTGGAGACCATTTTTACACAAATCTTTCTCATATCAAGATCTTCAGTGATTATTAGATGAACCGCTTCTCGATTGATGTTCAGTTCTTCTGCAATCATTTTCACGGATAATCTTCGATCCGATCGTACGAGTTCACACACCTTGGCCAAGTTGACATCCATCCATGAGGTTGATGGTCGTCCACTGCGGTCTTCATCTTCAACAATCGTTCTGCCTTCACTAAATACTTTACGCCAATGAAAAATGTGAGCTCTTGACTTAACCTCCTCCCCCAAAGCCTTCTGAATCTTGCCGTAAGTTGTCGTCTCGTTTTCACCCAATTTAATGCAAAAAAATGGCATACCGATGCGCAATATTATGTGGTTCCATTTCCGTGGCGAGAGACACAAACACGTGTTAACGTATTACAGCCAAACTCACGACTGAACAGTTGCATCGATGTGCCGCTTCGACTAGAAGCAGCTTATAGACCAAGGTCAAAGATGTGCCTATGTAAGCCTGCAGGGTTGCCACATCTTGCAAACAAAATCAGTCTCATTACTTTATTGTTACACATCGTACTTAAGAGTGGTGACGTGAATTTGAGATTTCTAGGCTGTAGATAGAGCAATAATAAATTACACCGTAAGCAGTGGGAGAGGAGTTAACATCTCTAAAATAAAATAAAAATAAAAGAAAAGGCAATAACAGCCGACGAGCGGACAAATATAAGTACAAGGAAGGCAGCTGCGAAGAAATCTTGGGTAACTAAAGAATACATAAGTTGCTCAATGAAGATAGTAAATAATTAAATTTTTAGAAAAGAAAGGGATGTAGCAATACAAAGTACTTAGAAATTAAATCGTCAGAGGAGTTCCAGTAATAGGTAATGATAAAGGATTGCAGAAAAAATAATAATGATCCTCGAAGGACAGGTTCAGAATAGCCTACAGGGTGATCAGAAACATAGGAATATCTTCTGCAGCCAAGATAGCTTGGTATTTTATTTTATTTTGCGATGACTGGTTTCGACAGAATCTTGCTGTCGTCATCGGATCTTCGAAAAATTCTTATTAAGTTGCATACAAGCCACCATTACAACGATAACACTTTCCACTCATGGGAAAAGTGATGTTGAAACGGATGTTTATCTCTAACGTCAAGTGGTGCCACGTGCGATTATACGTACGATGAATCATTACTTGGACAGAACTGCACTGAAGATTGCTACCCAGTAGCTGAAATCGATGTGCAATAAACAGATTAAAATTTACGATCGATATTGCCCTTCCACCGATCTTGGATCTCATTAATACAGTCGTGGAAACGCTTTTCCAGATGGAAACAAATCTGAGGACATTTGATTTAATTAACATATTCCACGTCGGAAACGAACCTTGTCGTTAGAGGATGGGTAGCGGTCATAGTCGAGTATGGTTCTGATTGACAGTGACAAAATTATCAAGTCAAATTGTTAAGTCATAAATACTCGTATGCTGATTTATTAATATGTAACACTCAATAACACAGACTTTCACACTCGAACATCGTAAACTTAAAAAATGCGCTATTTCATTTTTTTATGTAACCAATGCACATCACAAGTGCACTGGAGCTCATGCATCTTATGCAAGAGAGGTTCGCTATCCACCCCTGTGTGAGAAATAAACAGTACTAATTGCAGCCACTACCACACTGCATATAGTTACGTCAGACATAGCCCCAGATACGAAACCAAATTAAAAATTGCTTCGGCAAGAGACAAAATGCTATAAAAATAAAAGAACGGAAAAAGTAAAATTTACCTTGTTATAATCAATGTATGCATTATATATACTGAGTCAGTTAAATTGTTATATTTACGTGACAGGATGATGTGAATGAGTATTCCCAAAAAGTTAAAATAGAAATGACTCATAATGTTAGTGTAAAATAAAGTAACTAGCAATGAATGTAAAATTTATTGGAACACAAGTAGCATGCTTACTAATCTTCAGAAATGAAGTAATGTATATTAATATAAATATTAAGAAACTAAATACAAATCATTATCATGAAGTCCATGTAAACTCCTTACTAGCAAGTGTTAATAAAAATACTCTTAATAAACACAAATGTCAATCGCAAACTGAAAATACTGGCAAAACATGTAGTTGAACGATCAAATATTATAAGATGGACTAACTTATCAGGCAAAATAATTACAAGTATAGCAAGGTTATTATTTTGACGTACGTGTTCCCCCCATGAACCATGGACCTTGCCGTTGGTGGGGAGGCTTGCGTGCCTCAGCGATACAGATGGCCGTACCGTAGGTGCAACCACAACGGAGGGGTATCTGTTGAGAGGCCAGACAAACATGTGGTTCCTGAAGAGGGGCAGCAGCCTTTTCAGTAGTTGCAGGGGCAAGAGTCTGGATGATTGACTGATCTGGCCTTGTAACATTAACCAAAACGGCCTTGCTGTGCTGGTACTGCGAACGGCTGAAAGCAAGGGGAAACTACAGCCGTAATTTTTCCCGAGGACATGCAGCTCTACTGTATGATTAAATGATGATGGCGTCCTCTTGGGTAAAATATTCCGGAGGTAAAATAGTCCCCCATTCGGATCTCCGGGCGGGGACTACTCAAGAGGACGTCGTTATCAGGAGAAAGAAAACTGGCGTTCTGCGGATCGGAGCGTGGAATGTCAGATCACTTAATCGGGCAGGTAGGTTAGAAAATTTGAAAAGGGAAATGGATAGGTTAAAGTTAGATATAGTGGGAATTAGTGAAGTTCGGTGGCAGGAGGAACAAGACTTTTGGTCAGGTGATTACAGGGTTATAAATACAAAATCAAATAGGGGTAATGCAGGAGTAGGTTTAATAATGAATAAAAAAATAGGAGTGCGGGTTAGCTACTACAAACAGCATAGTGAACGCATTATTGTGGCCAAGATAGACACAAAGCCCATGCCTACTACAGTAGTACAAGTTTATATGCCAACTAGCTCTGCAGATGATGAAGAAATAGATGAAATGTATGATGAGATAAAAGAAATTATTCAGGTAGTGAAGGGAGACGAAAATTTAATAGTCATGGGTGATTGGAATTCATCAGTAGGAAAAGGGAGAGAAGGAAACATAGTAGGTGAATATGGATTGGGGGGAAGGAACGAAAGAGGAAGCCGCCTTGTAGAATTTTGCACAGAGCATAGCTTAATCATAGCTAACACTTGGTTCAAGAATCATGAAAGGAGGCTGTATACATGGAAGAAGCCTGGAGATACAGACAGGTTTCAGATAGATTATATAATGGTAAGACAGAGATTTAGGAACCAGGTTTTAAATTGTAAGACATTTCCTGGGGCAGATGTGGATTCTGACCACAATCTATTGGTTATGAACTGCAGATTGAAACTGAAGAAACTGCAAAAGGGTGGGAATTTAAGGAGATGGGACCTGGATAAACTGAAAGAACCAGAGGTTGTAGAGAGTTTCAGGGAGAGCATAAGGGAACAATTGACAGGAATGGGGGAAAGAAATACAGTAGAAGACGAATGGGTAGCTCTGAGGGATGAAGTGGTGAAGGCAGCAGACGATCAAGTAGGTAAAAAGACGAGGGCTAATAGAAATCCTTGGGTAACAGAAGAAATATTGAATTTAATTGATGAAAGGAGAAAATATAAAAATGCAGTAAATGAATCAGGAAAAAAGGAATACAAACGTCTCAAAAATGAAATCGACAGGAAGTGCAAAATGGCTAAGCAGGAATGGCTAGAGGAGAAATGTAAGGATGTAGAGGCTTGTCTCACTAGGGGTAAGATAGATACTGCCTACAGGAAAATTAAAGAGACATTTGGAGAGAAGAGAACCACTTGTATGAATATCGAGAGCTCAGATGGCAACCCAGTTCTAAGCAAAGAAGGGAAGGCAGAAAGGTGGAAGGAGTATATAGAGGGTTTATACAAGGGCGATGTACTGGAGGACAATATTATGGAAATGGAAGAGGATGTAGATGAAGACGAAATGGGAGATAAGATACTGCGTGAAGAGTTTGACAGAGCACTGAAAGACCTGAGTCGAAACAAGGCCCCGGGAGTAGACAACATTCCATTAGAACTACTGATGGCCTTGGGAGAGCCAGTCATGACAAAACTCTACCATCTGGTGAGCAAGATGTATGAGACAGGCGAAATACCCTCAGACTTCAAGAAGAATATAATAATTCCAATCCCAAAGAAAGCAGGTGTTGACAGATGTGAAAATTACCGAACTATCAGTTTAATAAGTCACAGCTGCAAAATACTAACGCGAATTATTTACAGACGAATGGAAAAACTGGTAGAAGCCGACCTCGGGGAAGATCAGTTTGGATTCCGTAGAAATGTTGGAACACGTGAGGCAATACTGACCTTACGA
Organism: Schistocerca nitens; assembly: GCF_023898315.1. Classification (NCBI taxonomy): domain Eukaryota; kingdom Metazoa; phylum Arthropoda; class Insecta; order Orthoptera; family Acrididae; genus Schistocerca; species Schistocerca nitens. The sequence goes on along the minus strand of NC_064615.1, from coordinate 215,234,211 downwards.
CTTATCTTAGAAGAAATATTAAGAAAAGGCAAACCTACGTTTCTAGCATTTGTAGACTTAGAGAAAGCTTTTGACAATGTCGACTGGAATACTCTCTTTCAAATTCTGAAGGTGGCAGGGGTAAAATACAGGGAGCGAAAGGCTATTTACAATTTGTACAGAAACCAGATGGCAGTTATAAGAGTCGAGGGGCATGAAAGGGAAGCAGTGGTTGGGAAAGGAGTGAGACAGGGTTGTAGCCTCTCCCCGATGTTATTCAGTCTGTATACTGTATTGAGCAAGCAGTAAAGGAAACAAAAGAAAAATTCGGAGTAGGTATTAAAATTCATGGAGAAGAAGTAAAAACTTTGAGGTTCGCCGATGACATTGTAATTCTGTCAGAGACAGCAAAGGACTTGGAAGAGCAGTTGAACGGAATGGACAGTGTCTTGAAAGGAGGATATAAGATGAACATCAACAAAAGCAAAACAAGGATAATGGAATGTGGTCGAATTAAGTCGGGTGATGCTGAGGGAATTAGATTAGGAAATGAGACACTTAAAGTAGTAAAGGAGTTTTGCTATTTAGGGAGTAAAATAACCGATGATGGTCGAAGTAGAGAGGATACAAAATGTAGACTGGCAATGGCAAGGAAAGCGTTTCTCAAGAAGAGAAATTTGTTAACATCGAGTATAGATTTAGGTGTCAGGAAGTCGTTTCTGAAAGTATTTGTATGGAGTGTAGCCATGTATGGAAGTGAGACATGGACGATAACTAGTTTGGACAAGAAGAGAATAGAAGCTTTCGAAATGTGGTGCTACAGAAGAATGCTGAAGATAAGGTGGGTAGATCACGTAACTAATGAGGAGGTATTGAATAGGATTGGGGAGAAGAGAAGTTTGTGGCACAACTTGACTAGAAGAAGGGATCGGTTGGTAGGACATGTTTTGAGGCATCAAGGGATCACAAATTTAGCACTGGAGGGCAGCGTGGAGGGTAAAAATCGTAGAGGGAGACCAAGAGATGAATACACTAAGCAGATTCAGAAGGATGTAGGTTGCAGTAGGTACTGGGAGATGAAGAAGCTTGCACAGGATAGAGTAGCATGGAGAGCTGCATCAAACCAGTCTCAGGACTGAAGACCACAACAACAACAACAACAACATAGCAAGGTAAACAACATATAATATAGTACAAAACATATTGAAAATTTGAGGAACATACTCCTAAAACTGCTGCATAAGTGAGAAATATCGTGTAGTACATGCATAAATTAACAAAGGATGCTCAAATGTAAAGTGTTCCACATCAGAACCAAAAATATAAGACTTTTGTGACAAGTACCTTCTGCATCAATATTGGTAGTTATCAAGCGTTGATCTTCAGCAGAAAGCAGAAGTGCTTATAAAGCTAGCAAAGTTAATTTTCAATGTTAGTTAACGTAAATAAGAGGAAAAATGATATAAAGCACTTACACATATTCTTTGGGTCATGTATTAACTGATGAACTCGTTTTAATCGAAGCACGGGATCGCTTGTGAACAATTTTTTTGTGAACAGGCCATTTGCTCTATCATTGCACAACTTGTATGTTGCAGTGAATGGCACACGCAAAATTCATGTTGGTTTATGCAGCGATGCGCTGACAGCTGATCTGTGAAGCATCCAGAATGCGGCGAGTTGAAAGGTCGATATCGGTATAGGCTAGAAGCCGCGTACCACTGACGCCGGAAAAGGGGGAGGTAGAAGTGCGGTGCAATGTCGCATTCGTTGTTGTTCATTATTGACACGACTGTAGTGGACCCGGACTACACGGGCCATCAAACAGTGCCGAAAGCTGCGGCTTATCTCAGCGAATACGTAGTTGCAGCATCAGATTTCTGCTATGTCGCTTCACTTACCACGTGTCTCGCTGAGATCCATAGAAAAATGATAACAGCGATAATTTAGACAAGAAAACACATATAGTCGCATAATTTACAAAGAGGCGACAAAAATCGTAGGATAGTGATAGATTCACGAAAATATGGAAATATTTTAATATGTTATTCTACAAGTAAAACCAAAGAAAAAAATTCATATAAACATAGCTCCGCAAATGTTTAGTTACGGAGTTACGGTCAATAAAAGATTTTGCCTGAAATTTAGCAACTTGGCAAATATGAAGCCATCGCAAAACTGTGAGAGGTTAAAGGAAAGCACGATTTCCATTTACTTTGTTGTTATTGGTCTGGTGAATCTAATAAAATATGTCTCAGTTGGCAGTTGCAGAACTCCAAGAGAAGGGCAGGATCTCCTGGACGTAAATGATGCACTTTTTGTTTATGGTAAGGATACAGATTATTGTACTTCAGTGTACACCATACCTTAGACTGTGAAATGCCTAACTGTTGAGAGATACGTCATGTACTGGTACCCGGGCATAATAACCTGATCATCGTCTTCACGTATCGAGCGCTCGTACTGATTATGAACGCTAGGTAGAGAACCTGTCTCCCGTAACATTCGAAATACTCCGCTAATGGTTCGTGCATTCGTAATCCTCCGAGTTGGATGACGTACGCGATATTCGTTAACTGCTGCCATAGCATTACCATCACATGTGCCATGAAAACCATATCGACGTATTCCTATGCCGTAAATTTGAAACGCATCCCTATTTCATAAATAGTCTACAAACTACAACACTTACTATGAGGTTTCACTTAAATACGCTGTTGTTATTATGTTCTTTCACTGAACTACACAGAAAACTAACTCGTTTCAAGGTTAGGAAATGACTGAGACAACTCACTAACGGTTTCCAACAACGACATAAACGTTTCTACATTCTTAATGGAAAGTAAACAAATTTATCTTCTGGTAAACCTTCCGGGATGTAAGGTCGTGGTCCATGAAACTCTTCAGCTCCTAACGTTTCGTCCAGAGCTGCGCTGGAGTTTTTAAAGAATTAACTGATTTTAGTTGTCTGTTTTTTTGTTAGGTTTTGTATTAGAGTTGTCTTCTATAAAATGTTCTTATCTTTAAAGTTTGATTGTGTTGGTTATTGGTCGCGCCAGACCGCTCGTGAATTTTTTTTTTGTTTTATTAATTAAAAGAACTTAAAGTTATGCTGATTTTTAGGTTAAGATGTTATAACCTCAATAGAATAAAAACCTCAAAGTCCTGCTCAGACACACAGCCGTAGGCCATCCTAGAGAATGGCCTCACGGTAAGTGAGGTCTCCTTATCAGGGTGATTAATATAGGTATTTATATTAAAGAATTGTTAAAGAAGTGTTGTCTGGGTGGTCTACTGTGTCTTGGTGCGGGGACGGTGGGTGGGTCTTACGTACCGTGTGTTACGACGCCCGTAGCGTGCGTAGCGTGTGTGAGAGCGCGTGACCTTGATTCGGACTTAGAAATTTTCAGCGTGCCTTATATTTACTTGACCCGTGTTGCTGGAAAACTCACTTCCGGTCTGTGTTATTCTTATGGAGAATAAGCGCTCTTATCAGTTAATTCTTTAAACTCACAGTCGGAAAGACTCACCGGAGGAGAAACACCCCTCTGAAGATGTCGAGCGCAGCTCTGGACGAAACGTTAGGAGCTGAAGAGAGTCATGGACCACGACCTTACATCCCGAAAGGTTTACCAGAAGATATGTCATCCGGTCGTGAAAGGCTTCATACTATAAACAAATTTATTTGTATAATAATCTTTGCTTCTCTGGATGTTCTGGAAAATTACTGCAGATACACGTCGTTACATTGTGAATGTCTCAGTGGCTTTACGAGCAAGATATCTGATTGCTATCATGGCAGAACACAGACTTTTGGCTTCAAGCGCGTAGGTAAACGCAAGAGCCAGATCTGAGTTAGGAAAGTGATGATCGAAGGGATCGCTTTGTCGGAAACCTAGGTCTACCAGTCACTGAATGCTGCCCCCTGTTCTCACTGGACCAGAGGCGGGAATCTTCCTACACGTGGGTCAAGGGGCCTGAAGATGCCGTAGTATATCCCCGAAAATGGTTGCTCAGTAAAATATCAATTGAAAATTTAGACGATATTTTTCTTTAGTTTTACTTGTAGAATAACATATTAAAATATTTGCATATCTTCGTGAATCATCCTGTATTTATAGATGGCGATGGTATCGCGTCCTCATCGTATAAAACGTGAGTGCAGTGGCGGAGCTGTCTTTAGTAATGAGGTGATTCACGTGAAAAGGTTTACGGCGTGATTATGGCCGCACGACTATCAAGTTTCAGGCATTACCTCTCACTATAGGCGATGCAGAGGCAGACGGCCTTCACTAAACGACCGGTAGCAGCGGCGTTTACGTAGAGTAGTCAGTGCTAACGGACAAGCATTACTGCGTGAAATAACAGCAGAAATCATTGCGCGAAGTACGACGGACGTGTCCGATAAGACAGCGCGGCGAAATTTGGCGTTAATGGGCTATGGCAACAGCTGATAGACGCGAGAGCCTTGGCTAACGGCACGACATCGCACGCACCGCCTCTCCTGGGCTCGTGACAGTATCGGTTGGATCTTAGACGACTGGAAAACCGTGGCTTGGTCAGATGAAATCCGATTTCAGTTGTTAAGAGCTGATGGTAGTGTTTGAATGTGGTGTTGATTCCACGAAGCCATGGACCCAAGGTAAAGAGGCACAATGCAAACTGGTGGTGGTTCCAGAATGATGTGGGCTGTGTTTGCATGGAATGGAATGGGTCCTCTGGTCCAACTGAACGGATCATTAAGGAAGTAAATGATAATTAATTGAAACCCTCAGCTGCCGACAGGTGTTGTACCTCGATGGAGACAGCTGAAAATGCGTGCCCCGACCGGAACTCGAACCTGGGATCTCCTGCTTACATGGCAGACGCTCTATCCATCTGAGCCACCGAGGACACAGATGAATAGCGCGACTGCAAAGACTTAACACTTGCACGCTTCCCGTGAGACGATGTTTGGTTTCCATTTTGTGCACTGCAACTTCCCATTTTCTGTCCTCAAAAAATGAAGAAGCATTCATCTATAATGAGTGGGATGTTGAACTCAGAAGAAAGTAATTTGCTCAGAAGGAATATAAGGTTTTAGTATTATACACTGTGTTGCTTTGTGAATGAGATCTCTCAGAAAATAAAAAAAAGAAGAAAAAACCTTAGAGTGAGTTTTTTTACGAACTCTCTACTCTGCTTTGTCTTAGTAATCCTTCACCGTGTAGCGTGTATTGCTTTACAAGAACATTGAACGACATGTTTTAATCTCCTTGGGCAATTTGTTGAACAGCTCCCCTCCTTGGTGGAACATGTTGTCTTGAGTTTTACATTTATTCTATCTTCGTAACGTGAATTCATTACAGATTTTGTTCCATTGTCATATATAATAATTATCAGTGTTATTTTTTGTGTGTACGTATTCTTGGTGAACATACTCATGTGGTGTTGTTCACATCAGCAAACTTTTGAACGAACCATTACAAAGAGCTCATTTACTTCTTCTTCTTCTGCTTCTTTCTAAAACGTTTCTGCTTATGCAGCTCGTTCGCAGAACCTCCTTCACCCTTCTCTTTTATCCCACAGTCTATCGTTCAGCATTATCTTCCACTGCCGTCCTCTTCGGCTGGTATCATCCTCTACGTGGTCTTTCTACCTTGTTCGTGGTCTTCCAGCTGGTCTCCGTCCAGATTCTGTCCATGCTAAGTAATTTCTCGGTTGTCTGTCTTGTCCAATTCTTTTAACATGGCCAAATCACGTTTCTTTTGGAGGATTGAGCTGAAGGGTGCTTCGTATTATTTCATTCCTTATCCTGGCCCTTCGACTCTTACCTAGGATCCATCATAGTAAGCGCATCTCTGTTGCTTGTGTTTTTCCCAGATCTTTCTTTGTCCAAGTCCAACATTCTGACCCATTCGTCAAAATTGGCGGATAATATGACTTGCATATCATGATCCTTGATTCGGCAGGTATTTGTCAGTTTCTAATCATGTCCCGTACAAAATAAATAAAAATTGAACATACTTCTATTCTTTCCGAAATTTTAGCCCTGTTCTGTTTTGAGCTATTTACCAGATTATAGTAACTTGGCTACTCTCTGACTGAAATTTACGTAAGCAAACTTTTACTATAACATTTTGCAGTTGTTTAGAAAACGCAAAAACAATTTAAATTGTGCCTCTCTTTATATTAACTTGGCACTTCATAAGTCTGTGTAACAGGATGCTGCGATTTATCAAACACCAGGAAGGAACCTTATATAGGTGTATGATTAGGATGAAATAACAGGGTGAACCACTGTCTTTAAAGTTCAAGAATGATTGTTAAAACATAGTTTAAATTAATGGTTCACGCTGTATAAAAGTAAATTTACTATAAAAAAGCCTTATCTGGTAGCCGTAGGTTTGGGTGTGGCGAACACTACCCACAGTATGGCCTGAAAGTCTCTAGCTGTATGGGCCCATTTTCTCTTCTTGGCGTCGTTCAGTTCTACGTACAGTAGCCCAACCACTCGCAGCTATGACGTAAGCCGTTCGCAATCTCCATCTCATGCATTTTGTGCGAATTTGCAGGCAAAGCTTCTCCTGCTCCACAAAGATGTTGCCTCAGACACTGCTGCTTACAGACTGTCTGTCTTACTTACAGCGCTTGCTCTAGGTAGCGCCCCATTTCGCCCTGCCGCATTTTCCACTTCACAGAGCTACTTCCGTTTAAAACAAAAGCACACTGGCTTTTACATAACACCTCTCTCTTACACTGTTGCTCAGCGTGGCCGTTTCTTAAGTTGTCAAATTTACATTAACATGAACAATTTACATACAAATATTTTTAAATACGAAAGGTCATTAGAAAATTATTTACCATAATAACAATTTACATAGTATTTTACTTACATACAATACAAAGAACTTCACTTTACATATACACTAAATTTAGTGCCAATATGCAAAAATTATTAAAGCAAAAAAATTATAAAAAATTTAAATGAACCTTAAACAAATATTGTTATAATAGTAGGAATAAAATCATATTACTGTGTACTTTTTTATTGACATTAGTTACAGTTAACTGCAAATACAATCACTGACACAATGAATGCACCACTTGCACTGCGCACAATTTGCTGAAACTCAATGCAAGCATGACATCGGCGAACAAGTTTCTGACGCACCCTGACAAATATCCCTGATGTGCTTCGAATCACATCACAGGCAGTTACAATTCTGGCAACTAATTCCATCTCCGTGTCCATTTGAGTCTCATACACAAGTGACTTTAGATATCCCCACAAGAAGTAATGAAGTGGATTCAGGTCAGGTGACCTCATACGCCATGGAATAGGACCTCCCTTCCAATACAGCGATAAGGAAACACGGCATTGAGATGGTTGCGAACATCCACACGGCGGCGCACCGTCAGGTTGTATCCAAATCCTCTCACGAACAGCCAAGAGTACGTTCTCCAGCAACTCAGGTAGAACTCTTTATACGAACCTCAAGTGCCGGTGGCGATTCAGACGGCCAGGTAGAAGATATGGGCCAATGAGGTTGTCGCCTACAATACCGACCCAGATATTCACTGCAAGACGTACTTGATGATGTGACTCCACTACAGTGTGAGGGTTTTCTGCAACCCACAAGTGACTATTCATGTTGTTCGAAATACGGGTACCATCATGATCAGTAAACAGCACAGTCTGGACGGAATCTGGTCGATCAATCCATTGTTGGAGCAACTACTGACACAATGTGACTCTTGGTGCAAAGTCAGTCACAAGCGTTGCATGGACTCGTTGTGGGTGATACGGGTGTAATTGTTGCTCGTGGAGTACTTGGCACACTCTAGTACGTGCATTTCACGTGCAATACGACGAGTACGTTCCAGCCTCTCCTCTTCAAAATCGGATGTGCGAGTGGTCCTCATGTTGCCAGGTCCCTCGTTTCTTCTTTCCAATGAACCAGTCTCCCTCATTCGTCGATCGAGAGAAATGAACACTCGTCGCGACGGATGATCCCTGTTAGGAAATCGTTCCCTGTACAGCCTTTCAGCATCGAGAACATTGTAACATACTTCTCCATACACAACGTGCACGTCAGTGAGTTGTGCGAAACTGTATCGGTAGTGCTCCATCAAAAATGGTTCAAATGGCTCTAAGCACTATGGGACTTAACATCTGAGGTCATCAGTCCCCTAGACTTAGAACTACTTAAACCTAACTACCCTAAGGACATCACACACATCCATGCCCGAGGCAGGATTCGAACCTGCGACCGCAGCAGCAACGCGGTTCCGGACTGAAGCGGCGGGCTACTGCTCCATCGTACTCTAATGTAGATCTCTGAATAGCACTAAGTAATGAATGGGTCTGTCGTTGATTCATAGCACGTTCTGTCATGGGACGATGTAAATACGATACAGCAGAGCCAACTTATTGACAAGTAAAGTAAACAAAACTTCCTAGTAACCAGGATCGTCCTCATTGTTTCGTTGCAGAAAATAAGGAATGTACATGTAAATAAACAGGGCAGTACGTGTGAACTTGTACGCAGGTTAGTTGTAAGTAAGCTGGAAAACAGTAATGCTAGACAAAGCGGTAGACAAGTTTACTTCCAAATCTCCTTCAGCTGTCTTCTCTGACCTCAGGTTCCCTCCTAAAAAAAAAAAAAAAAAAAAAAAAAAAAAAAAAAAAAAAAAAAAAAAAAAAAAAAGAGGAGGACTCGAACCTCCGCCGGGACCAGCCGATCCCTACTCAAATTGTTCGGTGGAGTATTCTCTATGTTCTGTTACATTTTTGCACGCTCTTACGGAAAAACTCTGTATAAACTGACTGTAAATCAAACATCCTCTTTACTTTGGGGGGGGGGGGGGGGGCGCCACCGGTAGCTGAGGGTCAGCGCCACAGAATGTCAATCCTAAGGGCCCGGGTTCGATTCCCGGCTGGGTAGGAGATTTTCTGCGCTCAGGGACTGGGTGTTGTGTTGTCCTAATCATCATCATTTCATCCCCATCGACGCGCAAGTCGCCGAAGTGGCGTCAAATCGAAAGACTTGCACCAGGCGAACGGTCTACCCTACGGGAGGCCCTAGTCACACGACATTTATTTTTTTACTTTGGGGAATAAATTTCTGAGAAGAATCATCTGGGGCACGGTACTGGAAGTTAATCTTGATGAGAGAAGTGGAAAAAAAGAGAATCGAAGAGCTGGAGTCGTGGATGTTACAGAAGAATGCTGCTTATCAAGCGGACTCTTAAGGTAAGAAAGATGGAGTTCCTCCACAGAAGCGGCGGGGAAATGTCAGCACGATAGGACATGTGTTAAGGTATCAGGGAATAAATACCATTTGGCTATCCGTGCACGACTCACCGCCAGACCGAAACTTCCATATATCCTCAACCATGTCTCCAAAACCTGTACTCGTACATTCATTACACATGCATGCATATCCAAAGAAAGTTTGCCTCGTAATTCAGAATAACGCCGGCACTGCAATATCGTATTTATCCGCCGACACCGTGCAAGCGACGTTCAATTACAATGTCTAACCTATACGGGAATACGCATAATGGATGTACAAGTACAGGTTGTAGAGGCATGGTTGACGGCATACGGGAGTTTGGGTCTGGTCATGAGTCGCGCACGGACAGCCAAATGGTAAGGCGACCGCCCGCGATAAGCGGGAATTCGGGTTCGAGTACGGGTCCCGCACTAATGTTCATTGTCGTCATTCCATTCTACAGCTGACCGTTGTCCATATTCATAACTGCGCATACATTTAGTGAGACCGAAATATGTCCAACAAACGATTAATGTCGTTTGGCTTACGTGCTACACGAGTTTTGTACTGGACAAGAAGTCGTGACGGGCAGTACAAAACCAGTCAGAAGTTTGATGACCCAAAACAAAAAAAAGTCGTTTATGGGGGGACGGTCGTAATTCAGACATGGGGGAACTCCACTTGGTCATTACACGGCAATATCCGATTCCGGTCACCTTGTCTTTCGATATTTTGGTTCATTTCTTGGATACTTCTGTAAAAAGTTTCAATGCCAGCACTAATAAGCCTTATACCATTGTACACGGTGTCTATAAAAGAATGCCCAGTTACAAATTTTAATACCATCAGTTGTAAGCGTTGTAGAGTGTTAGTTCAAGGTCACAATTAAAGAGCATCTCAAACATTTTTAGTTAAGCAAATGCGTGAGTACTGCTTTGCGGTTCTCCCGCCTGCAGAGTCGCTTACACCGCATACACAAAAAGACGACTCCTGAGCGTAAAGCGTTTTGTATTCTGCAGTTTGCCAAGAGAGAATCTATAATTTCAGTTCAACGTGCGTTTAGACTAAAATTTCATTGTGATCCCCCCACGAGGAAAAAAGCATCCGCTGATGATGTAGTCGATACGAAACAACAAAACGTGTGTAAAGAGTAAAGCATGAGACGACGAAAGTCTCTGAAGAGGGTGTTGACTGTGTCAGAGCATCTTACCTTCGTACTCCTAAGGAGTTTATACGGGATGCAAGTCTTGAATTTCAGTTGTCGAAGACGATGGTGTGATAGGATTTGAGAAAACGTTTACACGTGCGTCCATACCAGTTACAGTTGGCTGATGGCGTAAAGCGAAATGATAAATCTGTTGGAACGGAATATGACTTTTTTTGATCGTGTGATGTTCGGTGATGAGGCCACTTTTCGTGTAATTGGAAAGGTAAACAAAATTCAAATGGTTCTGAGCACTATGGGACTTAACATCTGTGGTCATCAGTCCCCTAGAACTTAGAACTACTTAAACCTAACTAACCTAAGGACATCACACACATCCATGTGGAAGAATTGTATTTTAGGTGCACATATTAAACATTTGTAATAAAAACTAGGTTAGTATTCCCTCAATGTGATGCGTGATTTGTTGTAAATAGTCTAAATTAAACTTTTTGTTTCGAATGTTTTTTTTTTCGATTTTCCTTTCAAATATCTTTGAAGAATCATATCGTTCTATTTTTTTAAAACGTTCTCACTTCGCTGTTCTGTTGATACATGATCAACATGGAATAAAATGCAAGAAAACTACATTCCTATTTCGTACTATCATATGCCATAAACCTCTTTTCGGTAACACAAAACAAAAGTATGTATATGTAAGATATTGGATCGTGATATCCTCGAAATAATCTGAGCTGACCTGGAGATATCTAGACAAGAAGGTGGCGTAGTATCACTCTGAATGCACCACAGTAATGTAGATACTCTAAAACTCGGAAACTAATCGTAAACCATGAGTGATATTCCTCCTGAATGGTGTACACAAAGGCATCATGTAATGTAATACCTTCACGTGGCAGCAGTCCTTCATCCTAAAAGGAAGAAGAATTAGGGACTAATTCGCTTGAGACAGACCACAAGCTTGAAAAGAAGAAATATTGTTGTCGTTTTTCACTTCACTTTATCCGACATTAGGTCGGGTTGGAACATTTATCGCACTTTTCCACTTTCCACTGTATTTCTACTATTCTTCTTCTATAACTTTTTTGATCTAGTCCAGGTTCCTTTTTTTTGTATTGGTCTTGATAGAATCAATCCATGTTGCTCTCTGTTTCCCACGTACCATCAAACTTCATTCGTTTTGGTATTCTTCGTGTTCCATTTTCTTTAATGTGGCCAAACCATTTTAATTTACTCATCTCAGTTCCTTGAGCCAGCATTTTTACTCCAGTTTCCTTCCTAGCATATTAATTATTCATTCTGTCTCTCTTCGTTTTCCGTAATACACTTCTTAGGAATTTTATTTCACTAACTTCGCTTCCGTTCTTCTCTCCTCTTGTCACTGTCCATGCCTCCAGTGTGAATATGGCTGTAAAGTACGTCTTATACAACACTTCCTTACACTTCATTGGCACCTCAACCCAGAATAAGACCCTTACACACCGGTAAAATGCTTTGCTCTGTTGCACCCTTTTTGTTAACTCCTACCTCCATCCTTGCAGTCTACATTATCTCACTTGCTAAATATTTGAAATTGTCCACAGGTAAGTGGAAGAGAGTGCAAAATTATCAACGGTGGTAAAATCGGAATAACAGTCTTTGTATCCAAGAGGAGGAGTTGCAAAATGAGTCTATTCTCTTTGTTAGGAGCGACTTGAACTTACTTTGGCCGTAGCTCCAAAATGCCTTGGTAGTGCCGGCCTCATTGTAATAACAGCCAACATTCGGAACGGAAGTTCAAAACCAGTCTTGAAATTAAAAAAAAAAAAAAAAATAGAACTAGGAATGGACCGCACCGTTTTAAGATAACCCACCCCGGCATTCGCGCACCAGTAGATTTAGGAAAACGCATATCAGTTCTCGTGATAACATTTTATTACTGGCTGACACTGAATAAATTACTTTCGTACAGTTGTAAGTTAATAACTGCAGTACTAGATACACTTCTTGTAATGACTTTGACTAGGAAGTCCGATAATATGGCTGTCACATGTCTGAACTGATGAGTTCGTGGACTATGAGTCAGTATGACAATTCTGATGCATTTTTCTTATGCAGACATTTGAAAATGGCTCCAAACCAAACCACATAATAATGAAAACGAAATACAGAAATTTTACTTCATCCAGTGACAACACAGTGTGATAATGTGTTATCATTCATACAGCTCGTGAGGGTTGTGGATCTTTTTGCATTAAAAATAACTAACTGAAAAGTTAAGTATTCTGCATTTTGTTAGTCTGCAAAATTACACATAAATGAGGCTCACCTCACGGTGGATATATGGAATAGCAATGTATTTGATCTAATGTGTCTAAACATGTGTCGCTTAAGGTACTTAAGAACTGGTCCTTGTTCCTCTCGATTACCTCTCCTGTTCCAACATCTCAGAGTAACATTTGCACCCAACGTACCGAATTATTTGTTGAATGTAGTCCACTCGCTGTCTCCTTTTAAAGTTTTTAACCATTACGACTACATTTAGCACCGTGGGAGTTATCCTTTGGCATCTTAAGACGTGTCCTATCATCCTAATTCTTCTTCTTATCAGTGTTTCCCACATGCTCCGCTCCTCTCTGGGACTTCAGAGAACCTCATTTCTTATCAATCCACTTAATTTTCAACAATTTTCTAGAGTACAAAATCTGAAACTCATCGTTTCTCTTCCTTTTCGGTTTTTATACAGTCCGTGATCCACTTCCTTACAACGCTGTACGCCAAACGCAAATTTTGAGAAATTTCTTCCTCAAGTTAAGATCGATGGTTGACATTAGTAGACTTCTAATGGCCAGGAATGTCTTCTTCGCCTGTGATATTCTGGTTATTATGTCCCCTCCCCCATCCCTCCAAACCTTTGAAGCTATCTGAATACCTTCAATTTGTTTATTGATGTTAAGTTTGTCAATAATCTCAGTTCTGCCACCCCTCACAACTTTTGTCCTTCTTCGGGTTGCCCTCAGTCCATAGCCTGTGCTCATTAGACTGTGCACTTCAAGCACCTAGACCTTCAATTCTTCCTCGCTTCGACTGAGGATAGCAGGCAGGTTGAAAGTGCTGCTCTGAGATGAAGAGATTGATACAGGAAAGGAGTTCGTGGCGGGCCGCATCAAACCAGTCAGAAGACTGATGAAGTAAATATATATATATATATATATATATATATATATATATATATATATATATATATATATATCATCGACGAATATTTTCATTGGAGTCCCTTCACCCTGACTTTTAACCCGAGTACTGAACCTTTCTGTTAGTTCCGTCACTCTTTCTTTGATGCATAGACTGAAAAATACGGAGAAAGACTGCACCCCTGGCTCACATTCTTTTTAATCCTTGCTTTTCGTTCTGGGTCCTCCAATCTTATTTTTCCCCTTTAGTTTCTTGTACCTGTTGCATATTACCTACCTTTCCCCTATAGCTTATACTTATTTACTAGGTCGAACGCTTTTTGTAGATCGACAAAATCTGTGAACGCGTCTAGTTTTTCTTGTCTTGTTTCCATTATCAAGCACTACATCAGAACTGTCTCTAGGGTGTCTTTACCTGTACATTATTGTTGGCTGCAGCTTAGACGGATGAGCTATTAAGCTGATCGTGCGATAATTCTCGCACTTACCTGTTGTCGTTATCTTCTAGACCATGTAGACGATTTTTCCGAAAGTTTGATGCTATGTCGCAAAACTTAGATGTTCTAAAAACCAACTTGAATAGTCATTCCCCCAATGATTTTAAAAATTACGAAGAAGTGTTTTCTATGACTTTTGCATTATTTGACTGCAAGTCTTCGCTAGCTTTGTTAATTTAACGCAGGATTATCCGGGTGAGGGCGGTTTAATTTCCTCGCTATGATTCATTCATTTTTCTGTGCAATATTTAATAACTATAGCGCTATAAGGAGCAGATTACATTTTAGTCCTTTCTTACGTGGTAAAATTTTCATGTTAAGCAGAGGTTTTCCCCCGAATGGTCACTGTTTACTGGACCCCGTGTGGTGAATGTCAACAGATGCACCCAGCAACATGGCTTGTCTGCGAATACCCACGATGCGGTGGATGCCGCGGCAGGATATCCGGCGTCGCCAATTGGAACGGTCACTGCCTCTGATTCATGAGATAGGGTAGCAGACAGCACGCTGATGCCTCCATGATACTACTCTCTATTTCGGAAATCAAATGGAATTCGCCAACAAAACTGTATTTCTAAGCTTAAATTTATCTGTGATATATGATGGTGACTTTCCTAGATCGTGTCTATGACTTAAAAGCCAACCATCCTTCTTCTCAATTTAACCTGGGAGTTCATAACAGACTGTTATACCCTGAACTGTTAACCTTTATATCACATCTGACCCATATGCACGCAAAAGCAATCTGACAGGAATTATTTAAGTTTCCTTTCACAAAGCGCAATGGAATAAAAGAAACGGGTTGAGCAAAATTAACCAAGAATAAAGAGGAACTAGAATCTCCATTTTATATATCAAGCGTTTACTCTCTACGTGAAGAAATTACATCTTACAGATACCATGAACCATGGATCTTGCCACCGGTGGGATGGCTTGTGTGCCTCTGTGATGTAGGTAGCCTTACCGTAAAAGGGCGGGGGGGGGGGGGGGGGGGTGCAACCACATCGGAGGGGTATCCTTTGAGAGGCCATACAAACGTGTGATTCCTAAAGAGGGGCAACAGCCTTTGCAGTAGTTGCAGTGGCAACAGTCTGGATGATTGACTGACTCTGGTCTCATAACATCAACCAAAACGGTCTTGGTGTGCTGGTACTGCGAACGGCTGAAAGCAAAAGGAAACCACAGCCATAATTTTTTCCCGAGGGCATACAGCTCCCCTGTATAGTTAATGATGATGGCATCCTCTTGGGTAAAATATTCCGGAGGTAAAATAGTTCCCCATTCGGATCTCTGGATGGAGACTACTCAGGAGGATGAAACTTCCTGGCAGATTAAAACTGTGTGCCCGACCGAGACTCGAACTCGGGACCTTTGCCCTGTTTGCAGGAGAGCTTCTGTAAAGTTTGGAAGGTAGGAGACGAGGTACTGGCAGAAGTAAAGCTGTGAGTACCGTGCGTGAGTCGTGCTTCGGTAGCTCAGTTGGTAGAGCACTTGCCCGCGAAGGCAAAGGTCCCGAGTTCGAGTCTCGGTCGGGCACACAGTTTTAATCTGCCAGGAAGTTTCATATCAGCGCACACTTCGCTGCAGAGTGAAAATTTCATTCTACTCAGGAGGATGTCATTATCAGGAAAAACAAAACTGGGGATGGGTAGGCTAATGTTAGATACAGTGGGAATTAGTGAGGTTCGCTGGCAAGATGAAAAGTACTTCTGGTCAGGTGAAAATGGGGTTATAAATACAAAGTCACATAGGGGTAATGCAGGAGTAGGTATAATGACGAATAAGAAAATGCGGTAAACTGCTATGAATAGTGCAGTGAACGCATTATCGTAGCCAAGATAGACACGACGTTCACACCTACCACAGCAGTAAAGATTTGCATGCCAAATTTCTCTGCAGATGATGAAGAGATTGAAGAAATGTACAATGAGATAAACGAAATTAATCAGAAAGTGAAGGGAGACGGAAATTTAATTGTGATGAGCGACTGTAATTCGATAGTAGGAAAAGGAATAATAGTAGGCGAATATCGACTGGCGAAAAGAAAGGAAAGAGGGAGCCGACTGGTAGAATTTTGCACAGAGCTTAATTTAATTATCGCTATCACTTGGTTTTACGATCATGAAAGAAGGCTGTATACATGGAAGAGACGTGGAGACACCGGAAGGTTTCAGATTGTTTATATAATGATAAGAAGAGATATCGGAACCAGATTTTAAATTGTAAGACATTTTCAGGGGCAGATGTGGACTCTGACCACAAACTATTGATTAAAACTGAAGAAATTGCAAAAAAGTAGGAAATTAAGGATATGGGACCTGTGTATGTTAAAAGAATCAGAGATCATTGAGAGTTTCAGAGGGAGCATCAGGTAGGGGTCATCTAGAGGTGAAAGAAATACAATAGAAGACGAATGTGCAGCTTTAATATAAAAATAGTAAAGGCAACGAGGATCAAGTAGGTAAAAGACAAGGCCTAGCAGAAGTCGTTGGATAACTCAGGAGATGTTGAATTTAATTGGTGGAAGGTGACAATACAAAAATACAGCAAATGAAGCAGAAGAAAGCGAATACAAACGTCTAAAAATGAGGTTGACTGGAAGTGCAAAATGGCTCAGCAAGAATGACTAGAGGACAAATGTCGATTTAGAAGCATGTTTTACTAGGGGGAAAGATAAATACCACCTACAGGAAAATTAGAGAGGCCTTTGGAAAAAAGACAAGCAGCTTAAGATTATCAAGAGCACAAATGGAAAATCAGTCCTAAGCAAAGAAGGGTTAGCTGAAAGGTGGAAGGAGTATACAGAGGGTCTATGAAAGGGAGATATTATGGAAATTGAAGAGGATGTAGATGAAGATGAGATGTGATATATGATACTGTGAGAAGAATCTCCCGGAACACTGAAAGACTTAAGCCGAAACACGTCCCCAGAAGCAAACAACAATTCCGTCAGAACTCGAAATACCCTCTGACTTCAAGAAGAATGTAATAATCCCAATTTCAAAGAAAGAACTTGCTAACAGGCGTGAAAAAAATTACCGAACGATCAGTTTAATAAATCATGGGTGCAAAATACCAACAAGAATTCTGTATAGAGGAATGGAAAAACTGGCAGAAGCCGATTCCGGAAAGATCAATTTGGATTCCGTAGAAATGTCGGAACACGCGCCGCAATACTGACCCTGCGACTTATATTAGAAGCTAGGTTAAGGAATGGCAAACCTACGTTTCTAGCATTAGTGACCTAGAGAAAGCTTTTGACAATTACTGGAATACTCTGTTTGAAATTCTGATGGTAGCAGGGGTAAAATACAGGGATCAAAATGCTGTTTACAACTTGTACAAAAATCGGACAGCATTGTAAGAATGTAAGGGCATGAAAGGGAAGCAGAAGTCGAGAAGGGAGTGAGACAGGGTTGTAGCCTATCCCCGGTATTCAATCTGTTCATTGAGGAAAAACTTTGAGCCTTGTCGATGATATTGTAATTCTGTCAGAGATAGTAAAGAACTCTGAAGAGCGGTTGCACAGAATGGACAGGTCTTCAAGGGAGGCTGTAAGATGAACGTCAAGAAATGCAAAAGAAGGATAATCGAATGTAATCGAATTAAATCAGGTGAAGCTGAGGGAATTAGATTAAGAAACGAGATACTTAGAGTGGTAGATGAGTTCTGCTATTTGGGCAGCAAAATAACTGACGATGGCCGAAGAAGAGAGGATATAAAATGTAGACTGCCAGTGGGTAAAAAAGCTTTTCTGAAGAAGAGAAATTTGTTATTGTCGAATATAGACTTACCTGTTGGAAAGTGATTTTCTGAAGGTATTTGGCTATAGCTACGTATGGAAGTGAAATTTGGAGGATAAACAGTTTACATGTAGACTACGTATCTCATGAGGAGGTAGTGAATAGAATTGTGGAGGCAAGAAATTTGAGGTACAACTTTACTAAAAGAAGGGATCGGTTGAGATAACACATTCCGAAACATTAAGGGGTCACCAGCTTAGTACTGGAGGGAAGTGTAGGAGGTAAAAAATTATAGAGGGAGACTAGAGACGAATAAAGTAATCAGATTCAGAAGGATGTAGGTTGCAGTAGTTATTCAGAGGTGAAGAGCCTTGCACAGGATAGAGAACTGCATCAAACCAGTCTTCGGACTGAAGACCACGACACAACAGATACAATTTATGCAATGCAAACGTATTTGCCATCCGTGTCCTATTTCACCTAATAATAATCTGGAAACGTTTTCTACAGTGCTAGAAGAAATTATATCAATATCTCCGTCTCAACCGGAACATGTCTCGTAGTTCAACAGCGACACACATTTACCGGCATAGCAGACGTTTTCATTTCATTAATGTGTAACTCTGCTTAAGACAAGCTACTACACCCGAGCTTTGAATACAATTAAAATAGCCGGTTCTAGGCGCTACAGTCTGGAACCACGCGACCGCTACGGTCACAGGTTCGAATCCTGCCTCGGGCATGGATGTGTGTGATGTCCTTTGGTTAGTTAGGTTTAAGTAGTTCTAAGTTCTAGGAGACTGATGACCTTAGAAGCTAAGTCCCATAGTGCTCAGAGCCATTAGAACCATTTTTGAACAATTAAAATGGAATGAGTACGTTCCGAGAACATGAACACATATACAGGTGTTCAACACGTGAAAAAAATTAAACAATCGCCAAAGGAAGAGGCTAACAAATCTGTATGCTTGGACATAATGTAATGGTCAATATTCGAATACAGAATAACATACTTCACGCGTAAATAAAATTCAACGGAACATATGCCTTTACATTCACATCAGATAAAATAGATAGAAGATTACATCGTGTTATTATTAATTCCTGAAACATTGGTTTATGAGTGGAAAAGCGTTGATATAATTCACTCCTAACTTTAGTTGACTGAATGAAAATTATATATTGATTTTCACGAGCTATAAGAAAGCTGAAAACGTAAACGAAGAACTTACATTCCCCGTGTTAAACAGGACAGCAAAATGTGTTTCGAACAGAAATGTAAACCAATGTAATCTGAAAAGACACGCAAAATCTGGATCGCTTAGTTATGGATACCCCGATCTGATTCTAGTGTTACTCGGTTTTTTTTCTTTGAGATGTCGTGAGGTGGTTTCTACGCTGTACGTCAGTATTGACGATATCTTGGCTTTGAATAGTGCCATTACTCCCATTAGGCTGAGGATCTGTTGTGTTCAGTTTCGTGAATTGCCATTATTGCTTGCATTATTTTCTGTGTTACAGATTTTATGTAACATTTTGCTCTTTTTTGTGTCGTAATCTCTAGGTATTGGAAGTCTGGTACGATTCAGAGATGGTCCACGGCGTCGAACTATTGAACTTGTTACTCCAAACTTTCCTTCAGCTTTTATTGTTCCCACTTCTTTCTTCTGAACAGAACGAAATAGAGCCAGAAGACTTGTTGACGTTCATGTCTGCCCTTTTTTTTTTTAATAATCTGGCATTAATGACGGCTATAAATTAATAAAACTGAGATAAAGCAACTGCAAAACTGATGGGTAAACAAGAACGTGATCAGCGATACGAATGTTTTTAGTACTCCGTATCAGCCCAGTTAGGCCTTGGTGGGTGATTTGAGAAAAACGACGGTTGGGATTGTCTGGACGGTGCTTCTTGGTCGCATTCTCTCAACGCACAGCCTTTGAAGATTTTCATGGCTAGAAGTGCTATCTTAAGTTTCGACTTTCTGTGATTAATGCCACCAAGAAATCTTTGGGCGACGAAGCTTGATAAATTTAGGGAAGAGTTTGAACTTTGCACCAACGCCCAAGACGTTTTCCAATTGTTTATTTCATTAGGTCTGGCGAAAAGGCCATTTTTGAACTACATCCAGAGGCTGCCGAGGAGCTTAGAAGAGAAGCACGTCGTGTGTTGACTTGGGGTGCTTTGCAGTCAATGGAGGTGGGTGCTGATATTTTAATCTTACCTGCTGATATGTTGGACAAGCAGGATTATGTTTACTATCTAATCTATCGTATCATACATAATGCTGACCCAGAAAAAAGTTTTGAGAAGCAGACTTAAAACCTCCTGAAGAAAAATATTTTGTAGCAAGGGACCTTTTTCTTTGAGTCATCAGTCTTGTGCCTGGTTTGATGTAGTCCACCACGAATTCCTCTCTTGTGCCAACCTCTTCATTTCAGAGTAGCAGTTGCACCCTACATCCTCAATTATTTCTTGGATATATTCCGTCTCTGTCTTTCCCTACAGTATTTAGCGTCTATAATTCCATCTAAAAGCATGAATATTATTTCCTAATGTCGCATCAGATGTCCCATCACCCTGTCCTTTATTTTTTATCAGTGTTCTCCCTGCATTCCTTTCCTCGCCAGTTCTGCAGAGAACCTACTCATTACATAACTTATCAGGCGTAATTATCGAGATCCACGAACAACACCCTGTCTTAAACGCTTCGATTCCCTGCTTTTACAGATGTTTCAGAGTAATGATCCACTTACACAGTATTACTATGGTCTAATTAAAACGTATATTATCAGAAATTACTTATCCAAATTATTTCCGATACCATTTGGTTCTTGTGGATACCGGATTATCCGTCGTTCTCTATAGCTTACACATATTTTGATCATCTGACACAGTTTTACATTGTCGAATCCTATGAACACGTCTTTACTTAAGTCTTACTTCCATTATCAAGTGCAGCATCAGAATGTCTCTCTCGTGCCTTCACGTTTCCTAACGACAAATCTCATCATTTGACAGGCAATATTCTTTATCATTCCAACGTAACGTGAAGCAAAACACCATGGTACTCTGTTGAGTTCACTAGTAGATTAGCGTGTACATCGCATTAGGAACTCGACGGGTTTCTTATAACGATCAAAAATCTGAGCGACTTTGATATTTCATGAAGTTTTGATGTGATTTCTCTCGCTTCATTCGCGTTTCGCTGTTTGATCCGTTGCGGTTAATCGAGGTTAGGTTTGGTGTTTATTTAACTAAGCTATTTCGACCTGACATCCACTTACATTTTGTTCAGCATTCGGTCCTGTGAGCAGATAGATGTAGTTGCGATGGGTAGCTCTGATCTCTTTAAGGAAAATTTCGAAGAATCTGGCCTGGAGTCAGCGGCATTGAAACCTGTGTGCTTTTTTACTTATGGGGATGATACTTATCTCTTATGACAATGAGAACTTGAACAACTCCTTAGAACCCCTGAATTCAATCTTTCGCTTCATTATGGAGGTGTGAAAGGATGGCTACCTCCCCCTCTTCGATGAACTGGTTAGGAGAGAGACTGATGGTACATTGGAACATGCCGTTTATGGAAAGCAACAACTCACACCGACTCGCATTTTCAGGATAACAGTTGTTACCACTCGTTCATCTTGAAGGGGGACTTATACCTTGGTTCATAGGGCCCACATTATCTCAGACCCTGATAGTTTGTAATTCAAGTTATCCCACCTTTGGGCAGAAAGGTTATAGTGAAAGATAGGTCAGACGACAAAGCGTGAATGGAGTCAATGATGTAAATAACCAGATAGTACTAAGTCTGTGGCCTTTTGCGTTACACAGGTAGTATTTTCAGCATGATTCGTCGGTTTCTGCAGGAAAATTGTATCAAGTGTGTTTCTCGACCACCATCTAAGATTAGAGTCCTTTTAGGGTCTGTAAAGCATGAGCTTTTCTGAGTAAGTTGGGTGTCTACCGTATTCTACGCAGCTGTGACACGTCGTGTATGCGTCGGACCATCAGGACCGTATAGGAGCAGTGCATTGAGCATTAGCGTCATACACACAGCATAAATCTGTTGTCGTACCTTGGTACCGTTGTCCTATGGAGTTTCACAACACAGAGAGTGTCACGTGTGCTTCCTGCCACTGGGAAAGTGCTGGTAGGGAAACAGATTAAATTGGCAAGTGACTTTATAAACAAAGACGGAGATTTTTGCACAAATTCTTCTTGGAATCGTCCTTTCTCCATGATCAAATAAGGGACATACTTGGCCACCAACTGGAATCAATATTCACTATACTGTTTACCAACAGGTGAACTAGCATAACTCTGTCCCTTTGCAGTTTGTTCACAGAAGAGTGGGACTTCAAACAGAATTTAAGCAAAACTCACCGTTGATCGCCATTGGTTATGCCACAGGACTGTTCGCTTACGGGGAGTGTGTTATCTTTCTGCATATACAGTATTAAGGTTCTTGGTCGGCGTAGACCCTCCTACTGTCTCGTTGCATTTGTGCCTTATAAACGGAGGGGTCAACATTTCGGCAGTTGTCGTAGACGTCACCCAGCTATATTTCCGTAGCAACACATTTTGTACCCTCACCTCAAAAACCGAGAGCTTTTCTCAAAAAAATATTGTAACGTTCAATTCTCCATTTAACGCCATTTCAAATGCTGTCAAAAGAAGACAATTAGGTCAGACGCACCTGTTCGTTTCCCAGCAGGAAAGGAGGCCAAACAAAATTTGAACAAAACCTCCAGTTTCACTATGTTGCCTACAATGCATAGTAGTTCGCTGTTAGGGACCTTGTGTAGTGGCATCCTGTGGTGTGTGTACTGTAATACCTTCGGTACACACACCATCAGATTATTTGACTTGTCGCTCTAACGAAGTAGGCGAGTGTCAGCAATATGTCTCGTAGTCTTATCGTGGCGTGTTTATCTTCTGCCGTTAGGTAAGATGATAGAAATGCCACTTGCACGCTTAGAGTAGCAGATTGACGGTGACCAACTTTAAACAGAACTTGATTAATTTTCACACACATTTATTAAAATAATAAAAATCATAGGTATTACGTAACTTGATTCTGGATGCTGTTTACAATTAACAATCTGAAGTTCCTTTGATCTTGGTACGTTAATCTTATTCTCACATATATCTGATACTTGAAAAAGTGTCTATACATTTCTCTTCATGGCTATGTACAGGAATAGGAATAATCTTATTAGGCGCAGACTGAAACTTGACTATAGACTGGTACAGACAAATGCAGACTGACTAATCGGAGGTCTGTACACTCGTTATAATACCTCGAGTGTTCAGGAATCACTGCGCGAGTGTGATCCGCGAGGAGAAAAGGTTCTATGTTAGCATTACATATTAATACGCAGGTCGGCGGAAGCAGAATTTGGTCTGTCTCTAAGACAGCGCCATCTCGTAGTGCGGAGATGGACCAGCGCTGCGCCTGCGCTGTTGTGCTTAGTGGGGCGCGCTCTATTGGGAAAGTTGTGTACGCGCTGACTACACGGAACTATGTACACAACGTCCCTCCCTTCTGGGGGAAGAAAAAAAGTTTTTGAAGTTTGCTTGAAAAGGCTTTTTTTTTCTGCTCCCTTGCTTTCCGGCGTGCATATGTCTGTGGGTGCACACATGTTGCTCCCCATGGCATTCGCCCGCGGTCTGCTAGGAAGACCTACTCAAAACCTACGGAACAGGGAACCGGAGAAGCAAAAATCACTGCGCGAGTGTGATCTGCGAGGAGAAAAGGTTCTACGTTAGCAGCAATCTCATTGGTTGCGTTACATATTAATACGCGGGTCGGCGGAAGCAGAATTTGGTCCGTCTCTAAGACAGCGCCATCTCGTAGTGTGGAGACGGACCAGCGCTGCGCCTGCGCTGTTGTGCTTAGCGGAGCGCGCTCTATTGGGAAAGTTGTGAACGCGCTGACTACGCGGAACTATGTACACAACGTCCCTCCCTTCCGGGGGAAGAAAAAAAGTTTTTGAAGTTTGCTTGAAAAGCCTTTTTTTCTGCTCCCTTGCTTTCCGGCGTGCATATGTCTGTGGGTGCACACATGTTGCTCCCCGTGGCATTCGCCCGCGGTCCGCTAGGAAGACTTACTCAAAACCTACGGAACAGGGAACCGGAGAAGCAAAAATTTTGTTACATAATTGCATTTCAACATCGGTACATTGGTCATAGCTTAAATCTAATTCTTCTTCGACGTCCATCTTCTCTGGGGATGTCGGCTGTGGACGGGTGGTGTAGTCGGCTGCCCATGAAGGTGCTGCGTCGGCGTCGGCGTCGGCGGCGGTGTCTGCGTTGGCTGCGGTGGCGGCGGCGGCGTCGTCTGCCAGTGACGCCGTCTGGAATCTTGCCAGCTGCTCGGGGTTGACATCTGCTTCTGAGTCTGCAAAATGAAACAGCCTAGGAGTTCTGCCTATATGTGACTTCTGTCTTCGCTGCCGTAATTGATTAGTATGGCGAATAACTATGCCGCTTTGCGTTTTTATTCTATACATGACATTTCCAATGCATTCTACAATGATTCCTTGTGTCCAAGTACGTTTTCCACGACTGTAGACAGTTACGAGGACTTTGTCGTTTAAGTTGAATCGTCGTCCTTTCGACGTTCGTTATCATTTTCTGGATGCATTGTGGGTTTTAGGATAGACATCAAAGTCCTGTGTTGTCGCCCATGCATTTTTTCTGCTAGTGACTGTGCCTCGTGCGGAGTAGCTCTGTATTGTGACAGAAAAATTAATAAGGAAGTCTCTTTGTTGTACTGTTGCACCAACTTTGTCATGTGTGCCTTGAACGTTCGTACGAATCTTTCGGCGAGTCCATTAGCCTCAGGGTGAAATGGTGCCGTCGTGTAATGTGTAATTCCGTTCATCTGACAGAATGACTGGAATTCTTGCGACGTAAATTGTGTGCCGTTATTGGTCACTATGGTTTGAGGCCATCCTTCAATGGAAAAGATCGTTGACAACGCTTGAATTGTTGTCGCTGATGAAGCTGTACGCATTTGTAGTACAAAAGGGAATTTTGAAAATGCATCAATGACAATTAACCAAGAAGTTCCAAGAAAAGGACCTGCATAGTCAATATGCAATCTTGACAAAGGTTCTGTTGCCTGTGGCCACGGAAAATATTGTCTTGGCGGAGCTGATTGATGCGTCTGACATAATTTGCAGTTGGAAAGCATTGTTTCAATATCTTTATCAATGTTCTTCCAGTAGCAATGTTGTCTGGCCATGCGTTTCGTGCGTACTATGCCCCAATGACATTGGTGTAACATTTTTAACACTTTATTCCTGAGAGCTTTGGGTATAACTACTCTTTTTTTCCCGTTTCAGCCGGCCGGTGTGGCCGTGCGGTTCTAAGCGCTTCATTCTGGAACCGCGTGACCGCTATGGTCGCAGGTTCGAATCCTGCCTCGGGCATGGATGTGTGTGATGTCCTTAGGTTAGTTAGGTTTAAGTAGTTCTAAGTTCTAGGGGACTGATGACCATAGATATTAAGACCCATAGTGCTCAGAGCCATTTGAACCATTCCCGTTTCACTGTGAACTAATATGACGCCTTTGTGCACTGTGAGAGCATGTCTCATGTTCCAATAAGATTTCGCTTCTGGCTGAGCTAACATGTTCTTGTCGGTTTGCCATTCCGTAAGAATATACTGCTTTATCTCTGATAACACTGGATCTTTGGGCACCAACTTAGCTTTTAAGGTGGCATTGACGGGGAAATTTTCCACGACGTCCTCACTGATACGTCTATCTGAAAACATACATTGTCAAAATGTGCATCTTGACGAGCCGATAGACGTGAAAGTACATCGGCGTTGGCATGTTTTGCCGTCGATCTATATAAGATCTCGTAGTTGTAATTAGACAGTAGCAATGCCCAACGCCGTAAACGCTGTGCTGTCTTAGGGGATACACTATTATGTGGTCCGAATATTGTCACCAATGGCTTATGGTCTGTGAGCAGAATAAATTTTCTTCCGTATATGCAGTCATGAAACTTCTTCACTGCAAAGATAATTGCTAGTGACTCTTTTTCTACTTGGCTATAGTTTCGTGGACTTGAGTTTAATGTTTTCGACGCGTATGCAACCGGTCGTTCAATTCCTTGATGTTTATGGGACATGACTGCACCGATCCCGTAATCTGACGAGCCCGCCGCAATAGTGATCAACTTTTGCGGGTCATATGTCGTAAGACATTTTGCGTCTACTAAACTTTGTTTCAGTGTGTCGAATGAGTGCTGGCATTCTTTGGACCAATTCCACGCGACTCCTTTGCGAAGCAATCTGTGCAACGGTTCGGAAATTTCAGCTGTTTTCGGTATGAATTTCCTGTAATAATTTGGCCTAATAAAGCTCGTAGTTGCTTTAAGTGTTTCGGAGCTGGCAATTTCTGTATTGCTTCTATACGCTGTGGTGTCGGACTGATTCCGTTATTTGACAATATATGTCCTAAATACTGAATTTTCGTGACAAAAAGTATACATTTGTCCTTGTTGCACCTGAGATTGGCCTTTCTGAGAACCTTGAACAGTTCTTCCAGGTTATCTAGCAAATCTTGTGGAGTTTTTCCCGAGACGATTATGTCATCGAGATAGTTAACTGCGTTAGGACAGTTTCTAATTAATTGTTGCAAGTAACGTTGAAAGATGCTTGGTGCACTTGCGATACCAAATGGTAAGCGCTTGTATCTATACAATCCAAGTGGAGTATTTATGACCATAAACTTTTGTGTATCTTTGTCTAAAGGGATCTGCAGATATGCTGAAACACGTATGTTGTGCGGCAGCGATGCTGAGACATTGTAGAATCTCTGACCAGAGCAGTTGCGCTCGACTCGCAGTAGCGAGCAGTCAGTCAGTCTGCAGTAGTCAGTCTGCAGTAGTCAGTCCTCAGTAGTGCTTGGAGTCGGTTGCTAGCAGTAGCGGAGAGCAGTCGGCGGGCGTCGGCACCGCAATGGTCGAGATACAGGATAAGGTATATTGTTAATCAGCCTCCCGCTCAACTAGCAATATTAATTAAGTGTAATTTTCTGTAAAAATCGCCCCCAATAATAATTTTGATTTTTTTGAAAGCAATTTTTTAACAAAAGTATCATTTGATTCCCTTGCATTTCCTTAAACAAAAAATTTCAGTTAACTTCAAAAAAATTTAGTTATGGCGATACATCTATTGCAAGCTGTGCCGCAGAATAAGAGCAGAATTTTGACATGCAGTTTTAATAAGGTAAGAAATTTATTCTGAATTCGCACAGGGCAAACACCGACATTTCGGTTTAATTGACTTTTGGTTATCACTGTAGTTTCATTGTCATGAGATTATCGTTCATTATTTTATGGGAACTTGTACTTGAGTCAGATAGCGAGCTTTCATTTAATTGTCTTTGCCATTAATATTCTTGTGGCGAGTTTATACTTAGCTGTGGCTCCATTACTAATAAATATAGTTATTTTTTTAGAATTTGTTGTGGGGAGGTTACACTTGGCGACACCCGGTCCAGGATCGTATTTCGTAGAGAATCTTTTGAAAAACAGTCAGATATCTGCTCTTATTTGCTTAAATATAATTATAATTTGGCGCAACGCTTTTACTAATCTTGTGACTTTCTTTCTACAGGTCAACGGCAATTCGTTGCTCTGTTGTATTTGTGTGTTGCTTTTGTATTTGTGCTTATTTCTTTTTGAATAATTGTGACTGTTGTAAAAATGCCGCGAAAGACTGTGAATAGTTTATCGCGAGGTATTATGAATGAATTTACCGACTTAAACAACGTGACCGATATTAATTGTGACACGCAGTGTAATGATAACAATCCTGCGTTCACTGACAATCAATGCGTTCCAACCACTAATGATGATTTTTGTCTCACTGATGAACAAACGAACTCAATTGTCTCCTCTGTTAACTTGACGACAATTGATGACGCTGGGAGCTCTATTGTAATGAGCGCTGCCCAGCTTAATACACCCGGTTTGGAAAATTCAAATAATGTACAGACAAATTTTACTAATGAAAATGATCAGTGTACACAAAGTACGCCGGATTTATTTAATTCCGCAATAGTGACTGACAGTGTACGTTCGAGTGACAAATCTTTTTGTAAATTACAGAATGACCAGATGGTCACACAAAACGCGACAATTGCAGGTACGCAATCAAATAGCACAGATAATCGAGTAGGTAATATTACTGAGGATGAAATTATAGCATTATTACTACAAATCAAGAAACAACAAGATGACTATTACAAACAACAGAACGAAATTTTCCACAACCATTTCAAACAACTTAGCGAAAGCTTCAAAAAGACGAGTGAAACATACGACAAACTTAATGAAAGTTTCGACAACCATTTCAAACAACTTAATGAAAGTTTTGACAACCACTTCAAACAACTTAGTGAAACAATTAATGAAAGTTTCAATCTGACGAACGAAAAACAAGACAGCCTTAACGAACGGAACAAACAAGTTAGTGAACAGAGTACAGCTGTTACCGTTCAATGTCAGGACACTAAAGAACAATTACGTGTGGATACTGAGGCTTGTGCTAATAACAGTAATAAAGAAGTTGGCACTGTTGCACAAGAATTAAGTAGTACACGTGTAGGCACAAGAGAATCAAATAAAGACGAAATTAATGCAGTCACTGAGCAACGTTCAGCAAACGCAACACAGATACACGAAATCAATGCAGTTACTGAACAATGCCCTAAAAACATAGTACAGATACGCGACGAGTTTAATTTAGAGTCACTGGAAGTTAAACACACTCTGAATACGGAAGTAAATAATAAAAGTGAACGACATAACAACGAAATTGACGAAAGTATTAAAGTAACAGAATTAACAACTATTTCAGTCACCAATACGTCGCAGAATCCGCCACGTTGCGAACATTTGTCTGACTCACGCAGCGCGTACAATTTGGCTAATTTACAGAGACTACGCGACTTAAAATTCGAAAAGCTACGCGACTTAAAAGCTGAAAAACTACGCAAGTTGAAGTACGAAGTGACACAGACAAATAGATTTTCACACAAACCTGAACGTGTTCTCAAATTCAGTGACGAGAACGCAGATTATAAGCAATTTGCATTTGTAAGAAAATCTAAGGAACATAATAATGACAGAACACAGGTACACGCATTGAACTGTATACGACAATTTATTTTTGTACTTTCACCAGCTTGGTCTGTAACAGTGAAACAAACTTTGAACCTGATACGACAATTTGCTATTGTACCTTCATCAGTATTGCCTATAATGCAGAAATTAGAATTAGCAAGAATACAACAATTTGTTTTTGGAATTTTACCGACATTGCCTGGAACGCAAAAGCTAAAATTTATTTGCAGTGCGTAATTGACCTCAGGGGATTCATTACGCTTTAATGAATATGTGCCGTAGCGAGCATAGGGCCCCGAGCTGTAGTAGTGCTGTTTCATCTTTAGTTTTCTGCACTGCTGCCTTCTCTTCTACTATCCTTTATATCTATCAAAACAGCTCTTTAACTATTGCTCTTCCTAGAATTAAGAAAAATGAGTAATGAGAACCCGATATGACAATTTTACCGAATGTGACAATTTTCAGTAGGCACTCCCGTAATGACAACTAACAACGTAATTTTAATAACAGATAAAATAGTAATCATCAGTATGCGTAAAATTAGCAGTAACAGCAACCACATTTTTGGTAACAATAGACGTTTTTCACCGTAACAGCATGAAAGTCAGTCGCTTAGCATACGTAACCAACAATGTAGTCTACAAGGTCAACCAAGCTTTGATGTTTCGCCGCGTGCACGTATAGTCCCAGCTACAACAAATGGTAGCGTACAGCAGCAGGAATAACTACGTACAGAAACACACTATTTCAATTCCTATCGCAATGCGCCGTATAGAAGTGACTATTATGACAGACGTAAAATTAATGAGCACAATTTTTCAGCGTACATTCAATAACAGTCGATCTTTTCAGCAGCCAGAACATCAGCAACAGCATATTATGATGAATAAACAGACAATAGGTGTCATCTATAGCGTAACATGTCAGTAAGAAATAATATAGCAGTTCAATTAGTGGATATGCCACAGCATCGTCCCGTAAATAACAGTACGTACGACAGAATTTGACCAGACACAGTACAGGTTGCATATTCCAGTAACGTAAGCAATAATTTTGACACGTAGAATCTTATTCACGAGAATGTTGTTGAAACATGCTTTGCTGAATACACCACTTTTATCGCACCCAGATCTTACTCGAAATTTTTCTATTGCCACCGACAGTTCCAACACCGCTTTAGGCGTACACATTTTTCAGGAAATTGAAGAAGATGGCTCTACAGTAATCAAAAACATCGCATTTGCAAGCCGCATTCTGTCACCTGCTGAACGAAATTATTCCGTTACTGAACTGGAAACATTATGTGTTGTATGGGCTTTTACGAGATTTCGACACTTTCTTTATGGCAAACACACGACCGTTTACACGGATCACAGAGCTATACAATTCTTACTTTCGGCTAAATTCACTCACGACAGGTTAAGTAGATGGAAACTGTATTTACAGGAATTTAATTTTACGATTGTTCACATTTCCGGCACACAAAATGTTATAGCAGACGCACTTTCTCGTTCTCTCAGCAACAATCAGCAAGACGTAGCAACCAACTTCTGCAAAGCAAATTTCAGCGTCATGTACATTCAGCAAGTTGCATTTGAAAATTTTATTTCGTCGTCATTACAGCACATAGCACGAGAGCAAAGCAAAGACAATGTGTGGAAAGAAATTAAACACCTTTGGCAAGATAAGAATAATGTTACGATTAGGAACCACTACACTGTACGCAATGACATTCTGTTTCGCCGCTCTCATCCAGACAGCAACAATTGGTTATTATGCATTCCTGACGAACTGATTAACAAATTAATCTGGTACACTCATTTAAGTTACGCACATTACGGAGCCAGAAAATGTTTTCTTATACTGAGACAGAACTGTTATTTTTCAAACATGGAAAAACGTATACGACGAGTTTTAGCGTCATGTAAAATTTGCCAGAAAGCTAAGTCAGACACCACTTCACACATTCCTCCATTATATCCCATTATACCTGTTAAATTAAGACATATGGCCGCAGTAGATATTTTTGGTCCAATTCCGAGAACTAACAGAGGTTTTTGCTACATCTTTGTCGCTGTTGAACTCACTTCAAAATTTATTACTTTCACTCCGTTACGCAAAGCTACTGCTAAAACTGTTTCGAAAGCATTTGTAAAGCATTTCTTATTTCATGTAGGGCATGTGAAGAAAGTAATTTCTGACAATGGATCACAATTTCGTTCTGTCATATGGACACGCATGTTACGAGCTAGAAACATTTCTCCGATTTATATATCCAAGTACCACGCCTCTTCGAACCCTTGTGAACGACTAATGAAAGAAATTGGTAAACTGTGTAGAATATACTGCCACAAAAGACATGTTAATTGGGACACACACATACACTCATTTCAAGATGTAATTAATTCCATTCCAAATGAATCCACTATGCTATCTCCGTCTGTTATACTGAAAAACGTTGAACCACCAAACAAAATCAAAGAATTAGTAACATTTCCTACATCTCGTCGATTACGACACCACGAAATAATTGACATTGCGCTGAACAACATCAAACGTGCCGCAGAGCGCCGGAGAAGACAGCAAAAACAGGTTTGTAGACGTCGAGACTTTCACATTGGACAGAAGATACTAGTACGTACACACTATTTATCGAGCAAATTAAAAGGTAAGTGCAGTAAATTTGAACTTCTATATGCAGGTCCATATCGGATTCGCAGCATTCCTCACCCTAATGTTGTACACGTCGAAACTTTGAGAACCAGGAAAAGTAAGGGGAACCATCATGTGTCAAACATTAAACTCTTTATCGAATGAAACCACTTTACGATGTAACATGCTATGAGGCCGTTTACACATTTTATGACCACTTATGCAATTATATTCACATGACTAATTACTGATGATTATCGTATTTTTCTTGGCAAGTGCCCGGCAAGGTAAGGTTAGCAGGTCGCTTTTCTTGTCGTTACACATCAGACCGTGCACATTTTTTCAGATGAACTTACACATTTTGTGACCACTTATGCAATTACATTTATGTGACTACCTATTGATGATTATCGTATATTTTTCTTGGCAAGTGCCCGGCAAGGTAAGGTTAGCAGGTCGCTCTTCTTGTCGTTACACACTAGACCGTGCATTTTTTCAGATGAACTTACGCATTTTATGAATAATTATGCAATTCTCTATAATGACGCATTAATTTTATCAAATTCTCTCTCCATTGAAGTCTTTAATTATCGCATCTATTAACTACACTTCATATGAGCTGAACACAACGAATGTCACATTTTGTCTTTCTTATGTATGTACGATTGTTTTCATGTTTTGTTTGTATGCATTGTGAACTAGTTAAGGTATAACACACACCATTTGACTTTGACATTTTGCCTTGTGATATCTCAACATCGTGACTGTTTTACATTTTCCTTTTTTGCTGCTGCATTACGATATTCTCTGTACACTTTTTGCCTTTAAACACTGTCTGTGCTTTCAGATATTACGTTTTCTGTCATGTTATGTTGTATGCTTAATTGAGTCACCATTAACCAGTCACTATTTAATGGGTATATGATTTAAATGCAAGACATTAATCTTTGTTCATCAATTTCAGAAATAAATGATGGTAAAGGAAATAAATTAAACAGAAATGGGAATTTCAACTACGGAATAGATGAAAGAAGATACAAAACCTTATGAGGACGAGTAAATGGATCAGAATTAACAAGCATTGACAAGAATATACTATACACATCGCAGAATAGCAGTCTTAACTAATTTTTCTTTCAGAATACAAGGCGATTGATGCAAGCTGTCAGACAGAACTACACATTTTAGTTTTAAGTGATGAAATATGCTAGGGATTAGGAATAGTTGTGTGATGAATAATGAAATGATTTTTGCAGATGATAATGAATGCTGATAATGAACAATGATGAAGAATATGGTACTATGAATAATGAAGTTTCTGTTTACAGGTGATGATAATGATGGAGTTATGATGATATGAATAATGAAGTTTTTCTTTACAGATGAGGATAATGTTGAAGTTATGTATTTATGCTATGTAGTTATTTAAGTATTTGTTGCAGTTTACTTTGACAGCAGGTGTTATATTGCGTAGTAGGATGACTGAAGGTTTTGGAAAGGACAGCTATGGAACACATTTTTTATACACATTTCACTACCTGTTAATTCGAAGTTCACTACTTTTCAGCATAGTCTGCGTTTCTTCTTTCAGCTCAATAATCCATTTTGTATTTTTCTTTCAGGAGAAGCTTTTTATGATACTTACTAAACTTGTTACTTATTATACCTGTTCTAGTACTTGCATTTTTCTTACCCAATTGTGTCTATCATTTATAAATGTGATAACCTTGCTACAGCTGACTCATGACGAATGACGTTACACAATCTTTTCATTTATAGGAACAACCTAGAAGCAATTTTTTCTCTTATTTCTTCTTGCTTTCCCTTATAATTACCCAAAGCAATGCATTGCTAGCAGAAAAAACAAAATGTATTAACAGTCCCAGATAATGTCACTAGTTTATGATAATTCTGAATAACACTGATCAGCTCTGAATAGTATGTCACTTGAATAATGACTTCTTAATGATACCAAAACATAATTGCCACTATCTATTGTAATGAGAGTACTTATTATGCCCATGCTTATTAATGCTACTAATGTTTTGTACTATTCAGTACTTGCTGGCCACTGAGTGCCCATAATTAATGTAATTACTTATAATGCCCATGCTTATTAATGCTATGATTGTAATTAACATTTTTCTAATGATGATTTCTTAATGATATGAATAATACTGAATGATGACTAATGTTTTATACTATTCAATACTTGCTGGCCACTGAGTGCCTATAATTAAGACTTTTTATGAACATGTTCTGTAATATTAAAATACATGGTACAGAAATGTTCAATGACTAGAGTATGGATACCGCAAACTACTTATGTAATCACTAATCAAGACTTGTGTGTTAGTTAATGTCCTTCACCTTCGGACCTAACTACCTGAAATTATTGTAACATCCATTTGTCTTGTCCATCCTCATTATCATGGAGCACTATATTTGGTTTTTGCACTAATTCTACGTTGGTGTGCCGCCTCTTAAAAGCGTGGTGTTGACACGACATGCTGTCCACCACTGTAGGCGAAGAAACTACTTATGTCATCACTAATCAAGACTTTGTTATGGAGCACTGTGTGCCGCCTCTTAAGAGCGTGGTGTTGACACGACATGCTGTCCACCACCGTAACCGATGAAGACGTTATTCTGGTCCCACTGTTTGGTGTACCTGGTATACTGCCAAATGATAGTATGGAATACTACTACGACGTTTCACTGTCTTGATAAGCTGATAAATACTTCTGGGAACGGAACTGCAGATTGTATCACTTAGTTGTGATTCTGTGGAAAGATATGGACTTTCAGTGCAGCTATGTGCAAACTAAAGTGCTACAACCATGATGCAATCCTTCCTTTCCTATCCTAATAGTGAAAATCATTTTTTTACTAACACCATTTATGTTCATGGCATATACATTTTTTTCTCGATTTGTTGAACTCTAGTGCGAGTACACTTGTGTCACTTGTCGACATGATTTTTGCCATTTGTTGTCAAAATACTAAAGACATTTTCGATTTGTTTTGAAGTGCAGTATGTGTGCACTCTTGTCATCTATATTGTATATACTTTTTGTGATTTGATGATTTTTTCTACTCTTGCGTTTATTTGTTATAAAAATGTTCAAAAGTTTTCAGTGCATGTGCACTTATGTGAATATGTTTTCAACTGAACTACAGTGCCTGTGCACTCTTCTCAATTTTCGATATGATTTGTGTTCATTCTGTATACCTTTTATGATTTATGTCACTTGTTACTCTTGTATATACATTTCGTCTTTTACTGATATGTTCTCCACTGCAGTGCATGTGCACTCATGACACTTGTCAACATGATTTTTTTTTGCCTGTTATGAAACTGCTAAAGAATTTTTCAGTGTGTGTACACTTTGTTATCTGTCAAATAATTTGTATATACATTTTTCCTGATTTGTTTTGTACTTATATTTTGTCTTGTCTGTAATGTTTTGTAATCGGTGCATGCGCACAACATTTAATTCATGTGATACATCTAAATATTTTGTAAATGTTAATTAATTAAAAGAAAAATTTGTTACGATGGCAAGTCCAAATGACTCACCATCGCTGCCAAATTTTTGCCCCCCCAGTGGAGGGTTATGAAACACGTATGTTGTGCGGCAGCGATGCTGAGACATTGTAGAATCTCTGACCAGAGCAGTTGCGCTCGACTCGCAGTAGCGAGCAGTCAGTCAGTCTGCAGTAGTCAGTCTGCAGTAGTCAGTCCTCAGTAGTGCTTGGAGTCGGTTGCTAGCAGTAGCGGAGAGCAGTCGGCGGGCGTCGGCACCGCAATGGTCGAGATACAGGATAAGGTATATTGTTAATCAGCCTCCCGCTCAACTAGCAATATTAATTAAGTGTAATTTTCTGTAAAAATCGCCCCCAATAATAATTTTGATTTTTTTGAAAGCAATTTTTTAACAAAAGTATCATTTGATTCCCTTGCATTTCCTTAAACAAAAAATTTCAGTTAACTTCAAAAAAATTTAGTTATGGCGATACATCTATTGCAAGCTGTGCCGCAGAATAAGAGCAGAATTTTGACATGCAGTTTTAATAAGGTAAGAAATTTATTCTGAATTCGCACAGGGCAAACACCGACATTTCGGTTTAATTGACTTTTGGTTATCACTGTAGTTTCATTGTCATGAGATTATCGTTCATTATTTTATGGGAACTTGTACTTGAGTCAGATAGCGAGCTTTCATTTAATTGTCTTTGCCATTAATATTCTTGTGGCGAGTTTATACTTAGCTGTGGCTCCATTACTAATAAATATAGTTATTTTTTTAGAATTTGTTGTGGGGAGGTTACAATGCTTCCTTTAAATCCAGTTTGGCGAAATATACAACCCCTGCTAATTTATGCATCAGTTCTTCCAGTTTCGGAATCGGGTATGTATCGATATTGCACTGTGAACTGACAGTATTCTTGAAATCTCCAGAGATACGTAACGATCCATTTGGCTTTTCTATGACAACGATTGGTGTTGCCCAGGCGCTACATGTGACTGGTTCGATAATACCACTGCCTTCTAAACGGTCAAGTTCTTGTTTTACTCGTTCTTTCATTGCGTAAGGGACAGTTCTAGCTTTGCAAAACTTCGGTACTGCATTCGGTGTCAGCGTAATGTGTGCCTGGTAATCTGTTACACTGCCTGTCGCGGAGGAAAAAATATCGTCGTACTTTAGCAATACTGTTTGTAATTTTCCTTTCGGAACTTCATGTGTGACCTGTTTCGCTTCATGGATTGTGAAGCCTAATTCGTTAAAGAGATCCAGACCCAGCAAGTTTGATGCCTTATGGGTGTTACCTACTGCTAAAGTAGCTGTCTTGTTAAACTGTTTGTAAGTTACTTCCGTCGTCAGTGTACCTTTGACTGGAATTTGTTCATTACTGTAGCTGTACAGTGAGCTGTCAAAATGCTGCAATTTAGGAGAACCTAGTCGTTTATGCGTGTGCAGATTTATGATAGAGATCGACGATCCTGTGTCAATCTGGAATTTGATAGGTATTTTGTTCACCAGTAACGTGACATACAAAGACTTGTTCCTGTTTTGTACAACAGCATTAACTTTATGTTTAACTTTTGAAATCTAAATATAGTCTTGCCTATTCATATCGTCAGACGCATTGGAGGTATACTTCTTAAAATTAAGCACTTTCTTATTGCTAAACTTATTTCTAGACTGTACACTTTTCTTATTACACACTTCTGATTTGTGCCCTTTTCGTTTGCAAAAGTCATAATGTGCGTTACGATAGTAACAATTGTCTCTGTGATGATTGATTTCACATTTAAGACATGATTTGGGTGTGTGATCCGTTCCTAGATCGCGTGAGCCTAGCCTTGCTGTCCTGTTTACGGCCTTGGGTACGCGGGCCGCGTAGCCCCGTGTTGCGTGCCTGTGTCGCGAACACGTCACAGCCGTCGTCTTGTGCCACACTCACAGAAGCTTGGCTTTGTTCGTGTGCTCGAATGATTGGTAAACAATCTTGCAAGGACGCATTGATTAAACTAAGGATCTCTTTCCTTAATTTCTCGTCTGGTGAATGCATTATGAGCATATCACGTATTAAAGAACCTGCATAGGACTTTTTACACTTTTCGTTTTCACAAATAAATTTGCAGTTCCTAGTTAATCCTTGCAACTGTGTAATCCATTCCGTGTATGTCTGGTGTGCCTTTTTCTTGCATTTATGCCTTGCAGCAGCGACATGCGTTTGCTTGTCGAAGTATTTTTCGAGCAAGTCTTTAATAGCTGGGAATGACAAATTTGTCGGTTCACAAGTCGGACTCAGTTTTAAGAGAAGGTTGTAGATAGCTGCGCCGCAATTTGCCAAAAAATAAGATCTTTTTTCTACATCACCTGATATCTGGTGTGTGAGGAAGTGCTGTTCCAGGCGTGCTGCATAGTCCGGCCACGCTTCTTCCTTGCTGTTGTAAACTGCGAAAGGTGGTGGCGGAAGTTAAATTTGTAGCGGAGACGCTACGGCAGGCTGCGACTCCAAACGTTCCACTCTTGTAAGCAACGCCTGTTGCGTCTGTTGTATTTGTGCCATGAGATTTACGATCTGCGCCGTGAGGTCCATGGTTATCTGAAAATTCCAAGTGCGACTAGATTAATGCAATAATGATATATTAGCTGCAAGAGAGCGGGTTACTGTCAAGTTTGTATCGGCCAGAAGGCCACTGTATTCTATTTTATTTCGCCGGCCGCGGTGGTCTCGCGGTTCTAGGCGCGCAGTCCGGAACCGCGCGACTGCTACGGTCGCAGGTTCGAATCCTGCCTCGGGCATGGATGTGTGTGATGTCCTTAGGTTAGTTAGGTTTAAGTAGTTCTTAGTTCTAGGGGACTGATGACCACAGCAGTTGAGTCCCTTGGTGCTCAGAGCCATTCTATTTTATTTCAGGCTCACACGTGGTCATCAGTAATTATGCTGAAATCATTTGTTTCCTTAGTACCTCGTCGCCAATGTGGTGTGCGTACTGTAAGACCTTCGGTACACACACCATCAGATTATTTGACTTGTCACTCTAACGAAGTAGGCGAGTGTCAGCAATATGTCTCGTTGTCTTATCGTGGCGTGTTTATCTTCTGCCGTTAGGTAAGACGATAGAAATGCCACTTGCACGCTTAGAGTAGCAGATTGACGGTGACCAACTTTAAACAGGACTTGATTAATTTTCACACACATTTATTAAAATAATAAAAATCATAGGTATTACGTAACTTGATTCTGGATGCTGTTTACAATTAACAATCTGAAGTTCCTTTGCTCTTGGTACGTCAATCTTATTCTCACATATCTCTGATACCTGACAAAGTGTCTATACATTTCTCTTCATGGCTATGTACAGGAATAGGAATAATCTTAGTAGGCGCAGACTGAAATTTGACTATAGACTGGTACAGACAAATGCAGACTGACTAATTGGAGGTCTGTACACTCGTTATAATACCTCGAGCGTTCAGGAATCACTGCGCGAGTGTGATCCGTGAGGAGAAAAGGTTCTACGTTAGCAGCAATCTCATTGGTTGCGTTACATATTAATACGCGGGTCGGCGGAAGCAGAATTTGGTCCTTCTCTAAGACAGCGCCATCTCGTAGTGCGGAGACGGACCAGCGCTGCGCCTGCGCTGTTGTGCTTAGCGGGGCGCGCTCTATTGGGAAAGTTGTGTACGCGCTGAGTACGCGGAACTATGTACACAACACATCCCAAAACTCAAAGCTCAGGAAACAGGAGATTGTGCGACGCTGTCTTCAGAAAAAAAAAACTTACCTTGATCTGTTTTAAAATATACAGCTCCTAAAGCTTTCCACTGTTATATCAAAATTTGATCGTGTGCCGCACTCGTCGCTAGAAGAACATCAAGGCGATAAGCGAGTTCTGTCCAGATAGAGGTCACCATTGCAATCTCAGAAGTTCTGATTGCTTCATTTATTCGCGCACGAAGGGCATTAGTGTTATTGATTGGTATTGTGTGTTGTGTACACTTCCTCCTTGATGTAGTCTCACAAATAGAAGTCTAACGGAGTGACATCGGGAGAGCGCAGGGGGCCTTGTGAGGGGACCATCACGACCCGTCCATGGGCGATTGATTTTAGTTCCTGCAGTTCACATTATGCACTACGAATTGACTTCTTGGGACTGTGCTGAAATGCAGCTTGTACTGTGTCAACACGTGTTTCAGACAGAGGGGGATGTCCACATCGGGGAAGATCTTTGACGCTGCCAGTCACTTTAAAGTTTTTGGACCACCTCATTATCCTTGTTTTTAACGGTGGTGCTCTCCCATACTGGCATCGATAGTTTTGCAATACCGTTGTCAAAGATTTGGATTCGGCGTATCTGATCTGTCATCAATCTGATGCGCTCCAAGTCAAATCTGCAACAAAGGACAAAGAAAAAAACTTTGAGAGCTGCTAAATGTTTTTAAGACAAACGTAGATCCTCGATCTCCAATAGTTTCCTAGTTATCACGCTTTGAAATGGTAAATTAAGGCTGCTTACGACGATTAAAACGGAACTTGTGTAAGGACATACAGAAAATACAGTAGCTCATAACGGATCACAATAAATCTTTGAAATAGCTGGAAAGAAATATCATTATTTTAAATTCATGAGAACACGGTACGTTAAGACCTGTACAAATCCATTTCTTTCTTCGGAAATGGCACTGTCACATTAAACAGACCACGGATAGAAAACATTTTTTAACGAAAATGGTTTATATTTTGTGGTTTGCGTTACGCTGAATCCTAATGTAATAACAAAAAACACTTCATTCGCCATTTTTATTAGACTAATGTTAAATATTTGAAAACGGCATTTTTAGCGATTTTAATTATAGAGAGTGAATCACATAAACTTGCTCCGCAAACATTGCGGAAGTGGATAGTGCAATTGATGTGTGGTTTTCACAGAATGGATTGGTAGTCAGGTGCTCGTATTGTTAGCCAGTGAACAGATTGTAACAATACTTAGAACATGTATTTTTTGTGCAAACATACATTTTTTAAACTGAACAATGCCTTTGGCATTAACAAACTAAAAGTAGGGTAAGTTAGAATGTCAGCGGTGTTTGTTGCATGATTCTAGTGCGAATCGTTTACGAGATATTGTGTTTTGAAACGTTCCCACAGGAAAACTAGTACAATACCTGTGGTAGCACACACTAAGGGACAACAAATGACAAATGGCTCTGAGCACTATGGAACTTAATATCTGAGGTCATCAGTCCCCTAGAACATAGAACTACTTAAACCTAACTACCCTAAGGACATCACACACATCCATGCCCGAGGCAGGATTCGAACCTGCGACCGTAGCGGTCGCGCGGTTCCAGAGTGAAGCGCCTAAGGGACAACATAAGTGCATACATTAGTTATGTGGATTCCATCCAGTAACGAGACAATTGAAATAAGAGGTTGCGTCCAAAATGACAACTGGCAGCGGCAATACACGCTTCCGGTCTGGTATGGAGCGACTACTGCACGCTTGCTAGCATGTCAACGGAGACGTCCGAGCGGTCTGCCGTAACACGTCGTTGCATATCATCGGGCGTAGTTGGTATGTCTTTGTAGACAGCGTCTTTCAGCTTTTCACA
The DNA here is from genome assembly GCF_023898315.1 of Schistocerca nitens. Classification (NCBI taxonomy): domain Eukaryota; kingdom Metazoa; phylum Arthropoda; class Insecta; order Orthoptera; family Acrididae; genus Schistocerca; species Schistocerca nitens. The sequence continues at coordinate 215,193,458 of NC_064615.1, read as the reverse complement.
CAGAAAAGGGTCTACAGGCGTCAAATCCGGGGAACGGGCCGGCCAAGGCACAGATCCTCTGCGTCCGATCCAACGATTTAGAAAGAATTCGTGAAGACATGCCTTACTTAGTATTTCGTGTACTATGGGGATGGACAGCCATCATGTTGATACCAAAGGTTCCTCCTAGTCTGCAAAGGAATGTCTTCTAGCGTTCGTGGAAGAAGATCTGTTAGGAGACTGTGGTACGTCTATAACGGGCATATGAGCTGACATGTCACTGCATGGACGCAGATGTTCCATCTGACGAAGCCAACGGTAGTGCACGTTTCGGTGTTTTACCTGGCCATGACTGGTAAATGTGACTCCATCGATAAACAAGATGCATGGTACATCTGGAGTATCATGTCTTAATGCCCATATAGATAATTTAACGTGATTCTCATAATCGTTTCCATGCAGCTCCTGATGGCGAGAGATGTGATAGGGATGGAACCTATGGCGATGGAGAATGCCTGATTCACGCCACTTCTTCGTGTGATTGCGAAGGAGCTAACGTGCGGATCAACTGTAGCAGCAGCAAGAACGTTAATGTTCCCCTCTTCTGTCGTCACTTGTTTCCTTCTGTTACGTTGTCTAGGTTTTACACTGCCACTTTCACGTAACTCCATGAAAAGGTTGATGAATAATTGTCGTGATGTTTGACGTCTATTGGGATATCTTGTCTCATACACCGTGCAAGAAAGAACTGCATTCTTCCTGTACCTTCCATACACCATGAGCATGCCGGCTCATTCTGCATCGGTAAATGCCATCGTCCACCCACGACCTATTGCTTGGACTGATACATGCTAACTGACGAGTGAGTCGCAGTGCACTCAAGGATCACCCAAGCACACTGTAAGCAAACATAACAAAATCGTACCTTAAACAACTCGCACTAGACTTCTGCAACACCACTGACAATCTAATTTTAGTTTATTATTGTCAATAGGCAATGTTCGACTTAAAAAAAGTACGTCTGCACAAAAAATATACTTTATAAGTATTATTATAATCTGTTTATTCTCTAACAGTACGATCCCCTCACTACCAATCTACACTCCTGGAAATTGAAATAAGAACACCGTGAATTCATTGTCCCAGGAAGGGGAAACTTTATTGACACATTCCTGGGGTCAGATACATCACATGATCACACTGACAGAACCACAGGCACATAGACACAGGCAACAGAGCATGCACAATGTCGGCACTAGTACAGTGTATATCCACCTTTCGCAGCAATGCAGGCTGCTATTCTCCCATGGAGACGATCGTAGAGATGCTGGATGTAGTCCTGTGGAACGGCTTGCCATGCCATTTCCACCTGGCGCCTCAGTTGGACCAGCGTTCGTGCTGGACGTGCAGACCGCGTGAGACGACGCTTCATCCAGTCCCAAACATGCTCAATGGGGGACAGATCCGGAGATCTTGCTGGCCAGGGTAGTTGACTTACACCTTCTAGAGCACGTTGGGTGGTACGGGATACATGCGGACGTGCATTGTCCTGTTGGAACAGCAAGTTCCCTTGCCGGTCTAGGAATGGTAGAACGATGGGTTCGATGACGGTTTGGATGTACTGTGCACTATTCAGTGTCCCCTCGACGATCACCAGTGGTGTACGGCCAGTGTAGGAGATCGCTCCCCACACCATGATGCCGGGTGTTGGCCCTGTGTGCCTCGGTCGTATGCAGTCCTGATTGTGGCGCTCACCTGCACGGCGCCAAACACGCATACGACCATCATTGGCACCAAGGCAGAAGCGACTCTCATCGCTGAAGACGACACGTCTCCATTCGTCCCTCCATTCACGCCTGTCGCGACACCACTGGAGGCGGGCTGCACGATGTTGGGGCGTGAGCGGAAGACGGCCTAACGGTGTGCGGGACCGTAGCCCAGCTTCATGGAGACGGTTGCGAATGGTCCTCGCCGATACCCCAGGAGCAACAGTGTCCCTAATTTGCTGGGAAGTGGCGGTGCGGTCCCCTACGGCACTGCGTAGGATCCTACGGTCTTGGCGTGCATCCGTGCGTCGCTGCGGTCCGGTCCCAGGTCGACGGGCACGTGCACCTTCCGCCGACCACTGGCGACAACATCGATGTACTGTGGAGACCTCACGCCCCACGTGTTGAGCAATTCGGCGGTACGTCCACCCGGCCTCCCGCATGCCCACTATACGCCCTCGCTCAAAGTCCGTCAACTGCACATACGGTTCACGTCCACGCTGTCGCGGCATGCTACCAGTGTTAAAGACTGCGATGGAGCTCCGTATGCCACGGCAAACTGGCTGACACTGACGGCGGCGGTGCACAAATGCTGCGCAGCTAGCGCCATTCGACGGCCAACACCGCGGTTCCTGGTGTGTCCGCTGTGCCGTGCGTGTGATCATTGCTTGTACAGCCCTCTCGCAGTGTCCGGAGCAAGTATGGTGGGTCTGACACACCGGTGTCAATGTGTTCTTTTTTCCATTTCCAGGAGTGTATTATGTGGAAACTCACATCAACAGCGCTTTCCATTTCCGCAATATTTGCGGTGCAAGTCTTAGGTGATTCGCCCTATATACAGGGTGAGTCACCTAACATTACCGCTGGATATATTTCGTAAACCACATCAAATACTGACGAATCGATTCCACAGACCGAACGTGAGGAGAGGGGCCAGTGTAATTGGTTAATACAAACCATAAAAAATGCACGGAATTATTTTTTTAACACAAACCTACGTTTTCTGAAATGGAACCCCGTTAGTTTTGTTAGCACATCTGAACATATAAACAAATACGTAACCAGTGCCGTTTGTTGCATTCTAAAATGTTAATTACATCCGGAGATATTGTAACCTAAAGTTGACATTTGAGTACCACTCCTCCGCTGTTTGATCGTGTGTATCGGAGAGCACCGGATTACGTAGGGATCCAAAGGGAACGGTGATGGACCTTATGTACAGAAGAGACTGGAACAGCATATTACGTCCACATGCTAACACCTTTTTATTGGTCTTTTTCACTGACGCACACGTACATTACCATGGGGGGTGAGGTACACGTACACACGTGGTTTCCGTTTTCAATTACGGAGTGGAATAGAGTGTGTCCCGACATGTCAGGCCAATAGATGTTCAATGTGGTGGCCATCATTTGCTGCACACAACTGCAATCTCTGGCGAAATGAATGTCGTACACGCCGCAGTACATCTAGGGTAATGTCGCCGCGGGCTGCCACAATACGTTGTTTCATATCCTCTGGGGTTGTAGGCACATCACGGTACACATTCTCCTTTAACGTACCCCACAGAAAGAAGTCCAGAGGTGTAAGATCAGGAGAACGGGCTGGTCAATTTATGCGTCCTCCACGTCCTATGAAACGCCCGTCGAACATCCTGTCAAGGGACAGCTTAGTGTTAATTGCGGAATGTGCAGGTGCACCATCAAGCTGATACCACATACGTCGACGCGTTTCCAGTGGGACCTTTTCGAGCAACGTTGGCAGATCGTTCTGTAGAAACGCGATGTATGTTGCAGCTGTTTGGGCCCCTGCAATGAAGTGAGTACCAATGAGGTGGTCGCCAATGATTCCGCACCATACATTTACAGTCCACGGTTGCTGTCGCTCTGCCTGTCTGAGCCAGCGAGGATTGTCCACGGACCAGTAATGCATGCTCCGTAGATTCACTGCCCCGTGGTTTGTGAAACCCGCTTCGTCGATAAACAGGTAGAACTGCAACGCATTCTCCGTTAATGCCCATTGACAGAATTGCACTCGATGATTAAAGTCATCACCATGTAATTGCTGATGTAGCGACACATGAAACGGGTGAAAGCGGTGACGGTATAGTATGCGCATGACACTACTTTGACTCAGTCCACCGGCTCTCGCAATGTCCAGTGTACTCATGTGTGGGTTCATGGCAACAGCAGCTAACACACCAACTGCACACGCTTGTCCTGTGACTGGCCTGTTACGGACCCGTTTGCGTGCTACGACCATACCTGTTGCATACAGTTGGCGGTAGATGTTTTGCAATGTGCGGCACGTTGGATGCTCTCTGTCCGGGTACCGTTCTGCATACACCCTGCAGGCTTCAGCTGCATTTCGTCGACACTCGCCATAGATGAGTATAATCTCCGCTTTTTCAGAGTTCGAATACACCATGGTCACAGTTCCTACAACACTACACTACCACAGACGTCTGGTAACACGGTGTACTACAGTTGGTCTGCGTGCGGAGACGAATGCAGAATAACAATAGCAGCAAGCGCTACATGCGGACACTGCGACAGCTAGACCAAACCACAACAGTGCACTACAGCCACACTCGTAAACACGATCGTCATCGTAAACATGTCCCAGCAGATGCTGCTCGCCGACCGTGGCCCGTGTTTGTTACAACACGCAACTGAACGTCGGAGGTTTCAAGCGTCAACTTTAGGTTACAGTATCTCCGGATGTAATTAACCTTTTACAACAAACGGCACTGATTACGTATTTGTTTATATGTTCAGATGTGATAGCAAAACTAACGTGGTTCCATTTAAAAAAACGTAGGTTTGTGTTAGAAAATATACTTCCATGCATTTTTGTATGGTTTGTATTAAACAATTACACTAGCCCCTCTCCTCACGTTCGGTCTGCAGAATCGGTTCGTCAGTATTTGATGTGGTTAACGAAATACATCCAGCGGTAACGTTAGGTGACTCACCCTGTATATTTCATAACTAGATCAGTTAAAATATGAAGTTGAGATTCAGTGGCAGTTTTTCACTAGTTAATTTATACCGTAACTACAGTGAGGAGCTCTTTACCCTTCTTATTTTTATTCAACAACCTTGCGGTGCCGAAAAAAGTCCTAAATTACCACCTCTGCAAATTAAGTTCGGCCTGACGAAACAGTTTGTAAAAAACTTACCCAAAGATGCAGAACGTCTTGTGTATCCGTAAGCGAGGTTTCCTCGTCCGCTAGAAGCAAAATTGAAAGAAGGGGTGTTTCTTGGATTCGACAAAATTCGATTTTGCAACAGTAACTTGACTTTTTTCCCTCAACACGTCAAAATGAAAAGACGGCACCAGTGCCGTTGAACTACCAATGTGATCTGAGACTACTGTTGCTCACTTTATATGACTTTTTTTTTTTTGTCATCAGTCTACTGACTGGTTTGATGCGGCCCGTCACGAATTCCTTTCCTGTGCTAACCTCTTCATCTCAGAGTTCAGTTTTTGCCCTCTACAGCTCCCTCTAGTACCATGGAAGTCATTCCCTCATGTTTTAGCAGATGTCCTATCATCCTGTCCCTTCTCCTTATCAGTGTTTTCCACATATTCCTTTCCTCTCCGATTCTGCATAGAACCTCCTCATTCCTTACCTTATCAGTCTACCAAATTTTCAACATTCGTATATAGCACCACATCTCAAATGCTTCGATCCTCTTCTGTTCCGGTTTTACCATAGTCCATGTTTCACTATGCTGTAATCCAGACGTACATCCTCAGAAATTTCTTCCTCAAATTAAGGCCGGTATTTGATATTAGTAGACTTCTCTTGGCCAGAAATGCCTTTTTTGCCATAGCGAGTCTGCTTTTGATGTCCTCCTTGCTCCGTCCGTCATTGGTTATTTTACTGCCTAGGTAGCAGAATTCCTTAACTTCATTGACTTCGTGACCATCAATCCTGATGTTAAGTTTCTCGCTGTTCTCATTTCTACTACTTCTCATTACCTTCGTCTTTCTCCGATTTACTCTCAAACCATACTGTGTACTCATTAGACTGTTCATTCCGTTCAGCAGATCATTTAATTCTTCTTCACTTTCACTCAGGATAGCAATGTCATCAGCGAATCGTATCATTGATATCCTTTCACCTTGTATTTTAATTCCACTCCTGAACCTTTCTTTTATTTCCATCATTGCTTCCTCGATGTACAGATTGAAGAGTAGGGGCGAAAGGCTACAGCCTTGTCTTACACCCTTCTTAATACGAGCACTTCGTTCTTGATCGTCCACTCTTATTATTCCCCCTTGGTTGTTGTACATATTGTATATGACCCGTCTCTCCCTATAGCTTACCCCTACTTTTTTCAGAATCTCGAACAGCTTGCACCATTTTATATTGTCGAACGCTTTTTCCAGGTCGACAAATCCTATGAAAGTGTCTTGATTTTTCTTTAGCCTTGCTTCCATTATTAGCCGTAACGTCAGAATTGCCTCTCTCGTCCCTTTACTTTTCCTAAAGCCAAACTGATCGTCACCTAGCGCATTCTCAATTTTCTTTTCCATTCTTGTGTATATTATTCTTGTAAGCAGCTTCGATGCCTGAGCTGTTAAGCTGATTGTGCGATAATTCTCGCACTTGTCAGCTCTTGCCGTCTTCGGAATTGTGTGGATGATGCTTTTCCGAAAGTCAGATGGTATGTCGCCAGACTCATATATTCTACACACCAACGTGAATAGTCGTTTTGTTGCCACTTCCCCCAATGATTTTAGAAATTCTGATGGAATGTTATCTATCCCTTCTGCCTTATTTGACCGTAAGTCCTCCAAAGCTCTTTTAAATTCCGATTCTAATACTGGATCCCCTATCTCCTCTAAATCGACTCCTGTTTCTTCTTTTATCACATCAGACAAATCTTCACCCTCATAGAGGCTTTCAATGTATTCTTTCCACCTATCTGCTCTCTCCTCTGCATTTAACAGTGGAATTCCCGTTGCACTCTTAATGTGACCACCGTTGCTTTTAATGTCACCAAAGGTTGTTTTGACTTTTCTGTATGCTGAGTATGTCCTTCCGACAATCATATCTTTTTCGATGTCTTCACATTTTTCCTCCAGCCATTTCGTCTTAGTTTCCCTGCACTTCCTATTTATTTGATTCCTCAGCGACTTGTATTTCTGTATTCCTGATTTTCCCGGAACATGTTTGTACTTCCTCCTTTCATCAATCAACTGAAGTATTTCTTCTGTTACCCATGGTTTCTTCGCAGCTACCTTCTTTGTACCTACGTTTTCCTTCCCAACTTCTGTGATGGCCCTTTTTAGAGATGTCCATTCCTCTTCAATTGCACTGCCTACTGCGCTATTCCTTATTGCTGTGTCTATAGCGTTAGAGAACTTCAAACGTAGCCGGCCGGAGTGGCCGTGCGGTTCTGGGCGCTACAGTCAGGAACCGCGAGACCGCTACGGTCGCAGGTTCGAATCCTGCCTCGGGCATGGATGTGTGTGATGTCCTTAGGTTAGTTAGGTTTAAGTGGTCCTAAGTTCTAGGGGACTGATGACCTCAGATGTTAAGTCCCATAGTGCTCAGAGCCATTTGAACCATTTGAACTTCAAACGTATCTCGTCGTTCCTTAGTACTTCCGTATCCCACTTCTTTGCGTATTGATTCTTCCTGACTAATGTCTTGAACTTCAGCCTACTCTTCATCACTACTATATTGTGATCTGAGTCTACACTCCTGGAAATGGAAAAAAGAACACATTGACACCGGTGTGTCAGACCCACCATACTTGCTCCGGACACTGCGAGAGGGCTGTACAAGCAATGATCACACGCACGGCACAGCGGACACACCAGGACCCGCGGTGTTGGCCGTCGAATGGCGCTAGCTGCGCAGCATTTGTGCACCGCCGCCGTCAGTGTCAGCCAGTTTGCCGTGGCATACGGAGCTCCATCGCAGTCTTTAACACTGGTAGCATGCCGCGACAGCGTGGACGTGAACCGTATGTGCAGTTGACGGACTTTGAGCGAGGGCGTATAGTGGGCATGCGGGAGGCCGGGTGGACGTACCGCCGAATTCCTCAACACGTGGGGCGTGAGGTCTCCACAGTACATCGATGTTGTCGCCAGTGGTCGGCGGAAGGTGCACGTGCCCGTCGACCTGGGACCGGACCGCAGCGACGCACGGATGCACGCCAAGACCGTAGGATCCTACGCAGTGCCGTAGGGGACCGCACCGCCACTTCCCAGCAAATTAGGGACACTGTTGCTCCTGGGGTATCGGCGAGGACCATTCGCAACCGTCTCCATGAAGCTGGGCTACGGTCCCGCACACCGTTAGGCCGTCTTCCGCTCACGCCCCAACATCGTGCAGCCCGCCTCCAGTGGTGTCGCGACAGGCGTGAATGGAGGGACGAATGGAGACGTGTCGTCTTCAGCGATGAGAGTCGCTTCTGCCTTGGTGCCAATGATGGTCGTATGCGTGTTTGGCGCCGTGCAGGTGAGCGCCACAATCAGGACTGCATACGACCGAGGCACACAGGGCCAACACCCGGCATCATGGTGTGGGGAGCGATCTCCTACACTGGCCGTACACCACTGGTGATCGTCGAGGGGACACTGAATAGTGCACGGTACATCCAAACCGTCATCGAACCCATCGTTCTACCATTCCTAGACCGGCAAGGGAACTTGCTGTTCCAACAGGACAATGCACGTCCGCATGTATCCCGTGCCACCCAACGTGCTCTAGAAGGTGTAAGTCAACTACCCTGGCCAGCAAGATCTCCGGATCTGTCCCCCATTGAGCATGTTTGGGACTGGATGAAGCGTCGTCTCACGCGGTCTGCACGTCCAGCACGAACGCTGGTCCAACTGAGGCGCCAGGTGGAAATGGCATGGCAAGCCGTTCCACAGGACTACATCCAGCATCTCTACGATCGCCTCCATGGGAGAATAGCAGCCTACATTGCTGCGAAAGGTGGATATACACTGTACTAGTGCCGACATTGTGCATGCTCTGTTGCCTGTGTCTATGTGCCTGTGGTTCTGTCAGTGTGATCATGTGATGTATCTGACCCCAGGAATGTGTCAATAAAGTTTCCCCTTCCTGGGATAATGAATTCACGGTGTTCTTATTTCAAATTCCAGGAGTGTATATCTGCTCCTGGGTACGCCTTACAGTCCAGTATCTGATTTCGGAATCTCTGTCTGACCATGATGTAATCTAATTGAAATCTTCCCGTATCTCCCGGCCTTTTCCAAGTATACCTCCTCCTCTTGTGATTCTTGAACAGAGTATTCGCTATTACTAGCTGAAACTTGTTACAGAACTCAATTAGTCTTTCTCCTCTTTCATTCCTTGTCCCAAGCCCATATTCTCCTGTAACTTTTTCTTCTACTCCTTCCCCTACAACTGCATTCCAGTCGCCTATGACTATTGGATTTTCGTCCCCCTTTACATACTGCATTACCCTTTCAATATCCTCATACACTTTCTCTATCTGTTCATCTTCAGCTTGAGACGTCGGCATGTATACCTGAACTATCGTTGTCGGTGTTGGTCTGCTGTCGATTCTGATTAGAACAACCCAGTCACTGAACTGTTCACAGTAACACCCCCTCTGCCCTACCTTCCTATTCATAACGAATCCTACATCTGTTATACCATTTTCTGCTGCTGTTGATATTACCCGATACTCATCTGACCAGAAATCCTTGTCTTCCTTCCACTTCACTTCACTGACCCCTGCTATATCTAGATTGAGCCTTTGTATTTCGCTTTTCAGATTTTCTAGTTTCCCTACCACGTTAAAGCTTCTGACATTCCACGCCACGACTCGTAGAACGTTATCCTTTCGTTGATTATTCAATCTTTTTCTCGTGGTAACCTCCCCCTTGGCAGTCCCCTCCCGGAGATCCGAATGGGGGACTATTCCGGAATCTTTTGCCAATGGAGAGATCATCATGACACTTCTTCAGTTACAGGCCACATGTCCTGTGGATACACGTTACGTGTCTTTAATGCAGTGGTTTCCATTGCCTTCTGCATCCTCATGTCGTTGATCATTGCTGATTCTTCCGCCTTTAGGGGCAATTTCCCACCTCTTGGACAAGAGTGCCCTGAACCTCTATCCGCCCTCTTTGACAAGACCATTGGCAGAATGAGGCTGACTTCTTATGCCGGAAGTCTTCGGCCGCCAATGCTGATTATTTATCAAAATTTAGGCAGTGGCGGGGATCGAAGACGTTTTGATTATGAATCAAAGACGCTACCCCTAGACCACGGGGTATGACTTACTACAAGCAAATCATCGGAGGGAAAGCTATGTCAGATGCTTTAAGGAGTAGAAAAAAAAAAAGAAATGTGAGGCAGTAACTCCTTTGTAACAAAGCAGTATCTCCTCGTTTATACTTCAATAAAGCCTTTCTTCATATTGAAAAAGTAAATTACTTCTCATTCCAATCACGTACACGTGCTTTGCTATCTTTTTAGTTTATAACGAAGTCATATTCTGACAAAATTGTACGTGGTTATTATTATTATAATTATTTATTAACACCATTAGAAAGAGTAATACTACATGTGTCGGTTTCCATAAATGCGTCTTCTGTTGCAGATGCAAAAGAGACATTTTAAATTTTGCACAAATTCTCTTACTATGGTTACTGCAAAATTAGTACAAAATTGTTGTTTTCCGGTTGGTGACTGAAATGAATACATTTGGAAATTTTATTAAATTTTGAATTTATAGAACTCTTTTATAAAAAAACTGGTTCATTTCACTGTTGCTAGTTAGCCAATTTCCGCGTTTAATTATTATATTTCTCTGCCTGTTCAAGGTGCTACATTCCAGTTATATGTGGTCCGCAGTTTGATTACCTCCAATGCATGGAAACATGGCATCGTTGGCTATACTGAATCTATGATAATAAGCCTTCAGTTTCCCATGTGCCATTAACATCACTTTGAAATTAAGAGACATTGGTAATGTGGGTGCCAGTCTTTGGTGTATCGTTGAAAAATATTCCTTTGAAATAAGTCCTTTTGTAGTCAGTTGCCATTCTTTCTCACGTTCTTCCAGAGACATTAATTTCACTAAGGTTTTGGCACGTTTGATAAAACTAACTTCGTCTTGTGATCGGGATGCCTCTTTGGCCGGCTAGTCCCCTAGTTCATTATCGTTGGATTCATTACCGTTTATTCCTGTGAGAGCTTTAATTCATGTAAAGCTTCTTTTTGTAGCGCTATAATCATATTTCGTGTCTCCTAGGTAGTCCTTTGCGGTGCTTTGGATTCCTCGATGAAAATAATGTTATTAAACCGTCGCTCCTTTACTGCTACCGTTCGGTGTAAGCCATCTAGTGTCTTTAGCGTTCCAAGAGCCTTTAGATGGCAAGACACATTGTCTGAATGTTGATTTCTTAGTTTATGTTTCATCAGGTAAGTTAGCTTTGTGTTGATGACAATTACCATGGCAGATCCTACTCCTTGCTCACTCCCGTAAATGAATGCTTCCGCCAAGTACTGCCTCCTGCTGCTTCTTTCGTTATGTCAGCCGGATAGACCCTTTTTTATAATGAGTAGCAATTTCTAAAGTTTGCACTCATTCATTATGTTCTTAATTTTAATCGTTTATGGTGTTAGGCCCGACAGAGTACACAGCGCCTCGTTTGCTAGCTTTCTGTAGACTTTGAAAATCTCGATATTAATTAATCATTGAACTCTTTGCTAATTATTGCAATTGTACTGCCATATGCATTAAGCAGTTACGCACGCGATAGGAAAAAACTGAGGTCAGATATGGATTCAGCGTTCAGAAAACCATACTCTTAAACTATTAGCTAAAAAATATTAATCAAAGAATATTTTTTCGTCGCCCTGTGTAATCTTCTGTTCACAGGATGGCCCACATTAGGTATAAAAGTTAAGTAATATGCAATAAATACAACACTAGCTGAAAAGGTTAAGCAGTACGCAGTAGATATAGCACTATTGCTGAGAGTCCTTGGAATGGTACAGTAGTTCTCCGTGGGAACAAGTTGTGTTATTGTGGTCTTCAGCCCAAATATTGGTTTCATGCAGCTCCCCACACCTCTATAGCCGGGTGCTGGGACCGAGCGGTTCTAGGCGCTTCAGTTCGGAACCGTGCTGCTGCTACGGTCGCAGCTTCGAATCCTGCCTCAGGCATGGATTTGTGTGATGTCCTTAGGTTAGTTCGGTTTAAGTAGTTCTAAGTTCTAGGGGACTGATGACCTCAGACGTTAAGTCCCATGGTGCTTAGAACCATTTTAAACACCTATCCTGTATAAGTCTCTCCTTTTCATAACTACTACAACCTATATCGATTTGAGCTTGCTTACTGTGGTCAAGCTTTGGTCTCCGTCTACAGTTTTTACCACTCACATTTGACGATCATCCATTGACGATTCTTTCATGTACCGTATCCTATCAACTAATCTCTTATGTTACTCAAGTTGTCCCACCAATTTCCGTTCTTCATATTTCGAGTCAGTACTTCTTCATTAGTTATCTTCAGCATTCTTTTGTTGCGCCACATTTTGTCTAAAGTGTTGATCGTCCACTTTCACTTCAGTACACGACTTACGCTCAAGGTAAATACTTTCAGAAAAGCATTCATAACAATCCAATTTACATTCGATGTTAGCAGATTTCCTATTCATAGCCAGTCTGTATTTTATATCCACTTTACTTCAGCCAATGTTGGTTATTTTCTCGTCCAAATACCAAAGTCATCCACTAGCTTCAATGACCTATTTCGTAATCTAATTGCCTCAGCATCGTCCGATATAATTAGAATACATTCCTTTCCCCTTGTTTTACTTTTGTTCGCCGGCCAGAGTGGCCGAGTGGTTCTAGGCCCTACAGCCTGGAGCCGCGTTACCGCTACGGTCGCAGGTTCGAATCCTGCCTCAGGCATGGATGTGTGTGATGTCCTTAGGTTAGTTATGTTTAAGTAGTTCTAAGTTATAGGGGACTGATGACCTCAGCAGTTAATTCCAATAGTGCTCAGAGCCATTTGAACCATTTTTTTAACTTTTGTTCATATTCATCCTATAACCTCTTTTCAGGATGCTATCCATTCCTTTCAAATGCTCTTGCCAGTCCTTTGCCATCTCAGGCAGAATTAAATCTGCAAACCGCAAAATTTTTGTTTCTTTTCCCTGAACGCAAATTACCTTCCATAATTTGTCCTTGGTATCTCAATGTACAGGCTGACTAAACATGGAGGATACGATACAACCTTCTTTTATTGTATACTCAGTTGCTTTTTCCGTTTCATATCCTTCTGCCTTATGCTGCAATCTGGTTTCTGTGTAACATGTAGATAATTTTTCACTCGCAAATTTTTATCCTTGATACCTTCAGAATTTCAAATAGTGCATTCCAATAAAAATTATCAAAAGCTTTTTCTAAAGCTGCAAATGTATAAACATATGTTTGCCTTCCTTCAGCGTGTCTTTTGAGTCGAACAGTGGTTTTTTTTTTACATACGTTTCATTATGTCTTGGCTCAAATGGCTCTGAGCACTATGGGACTCAACTGCTGCGGTCATAAGTCCCCTAGAACTTAGAACTACTCAAACCTAACTAACCTAAGGACATCACACACATCCATGCCCGAGGCAGGATTCGAACCTGCGACCGTAGCAGTCGCACGGTTCCGGACTGCGCGCCTAGAACCGTGAGACCACCGCGGCCGGCATTATGTCTTCATGATTACAATTGTTAAACAGTATGTATGGTTCTTATTAGTGGTACATGGTACCAGTGAGGTTGAAATTAGCTAACTGCAAAATGTCTGGGCTTATTAAATATTATGTATGAATATTTCTTGTGATGTGTGCTGCATAAAAACCAGTGATGCTGAAATAATCTATAGTAAAACGTCGGACTTTTTATCAGTATGTACAATTATTTTTCTAAGATGTGTACTCAATGAAAACAAAAAAGATTGAAATTAGCTATTTTTTCACTATAATCATGAATTAGGAATACAGAATGAGCAGAAACGTGTTCCCTTTCAGAAAGGACGTGATTTAGTTGACATTTTGTCAAAAAACATTTTTCTACTTTTCTAGAAGCTGCGTGTGCGTAAAAATGTGTGTTAAAACTGATAAACATCTTACAGTAGTTTATAAGGCGTTTGCGCACGAATTATTACCTTTTTCAGCAATGCCTAAAAAACTGGCATTTCAGTACACAATAAACAATGTTTCTTAATTGTAATTACGCTACGGCCTTGTTTCACTAATGCGCCATGCTGTTAGCACAAATCGCAAGCCTCAGGACGTTGGTAATATCAGTTAGTCTTTTTCCAGATAATCTTACTTCTTTGTTGGACAGAATTACGTTGTGTTCTATCAGTTTCTGAGAATATTTCTTTTCACTTCGTCGTATCAGTTTTATTACCGTTCTGTTGCAAAACGAACGACGTGTTTCTTATGGTAGCTGACTCATTTATCTCTACTGATCAATACTGAACGGCGCATAGCTCCAAGAAACGATTCAGGTATTTTGTTATCACAAGAGCTACCTGTTATCTCAAGCTATCTCAAGTTGAGTCATAATGATGAACAATACTAGTGTCATATTTCTCATATCAAACTCATGACGCGTTTTTGTTATTTTTTCAGTGGGTGGTGCTCGGAAGCTCTCAATGTTGACCTACTCGGAAGTATATTGCTTTCCACGCCGTTCCCATTTTATGGCTTCTCCTTCCCCTCTTTAGCTCGAAACTGTGAAACGTCCCCTTAGAACAATTATACTTGACTGTGCTTAAACTGACACACAATATTTCGCTACAATATTTTTAGCGCAACGCAATCTGACTTTCAATAATCCCTACACAAGAGTGGCCCTGACTAACATTAAACTATACCTTTCACAAATCACTTACCTCACAAAAATCTTCGCTACTCGAGCTACTGCAATACAGCGAGCGCCACTACTGCCAGCTAAATAAAAGATTCAAACTACTGAAGGCACTAACTACTGATAGGCATAGTTAGCAAATGAAAGATTTTAATAGAGAACAAACAATGTATTTACCTTAATAATGTTGAAAACTCATAATATACATAGCAGTTCATGACATCCAATTTTAAAAATTTCAAAACTCCGCCATCTCTCTCCCCACATCCACCACTGCTGGCGGCTCACCACCAACTGCGCAACGCTACGCGCTGTTCACATCCAGCTGCCGCTGCCCAACACTACAATGGCAGACAACAATGCAAACTAGCCACAGACTGCACACAGCACAGCCAGTGATTTTCATACAGAGCGCTACGTAATGTTGCCAGTAAGAAAACATAAACAGCCTACTTACATAGCCCCCATGCTCCCCACAAAAACTTTTACAAATTGTTTTGGGCACTGGCCAATAATGATTTGAAAAAATTTTTCATGATTACAATAACAAAGATATCAAATGCACACACTTATTGATACAATGTTGGTCAAAAGGTAAAATTTTCTCACAGTCCATAAAGACAGTCCTGATCATTCATCATAGTAAAATTGCAGGTTTTTTTTTTTCAAAGTCTGAGAAGTAAAAGAAAATGCACACAGAAGTAGTGGATTTCCAAGCTGTCTTGAAGAAGTAGTGTTGTCCTTCCAACGAAAAGACAGTGCTGACCCTTGACATGCAGACAGGTAATGGGCCACAACAGAGCAAACCCACCACAGAGTCAGTCGAAGTTTTGAAGAATATTGGTAGGTAGGTCATCACAGAGTAGACCCACTGTAGTCCTGGTAGAGATTACGGTATTGGTGGGCCACCAGAGGTGCAGACTCACTGCAGTCCTTGTAGAAATAATGGTACTGGTGAGTCAGCAATGGTGTAGACCCACTGTAGTCCTTGTAGAGACGGCCAACAGCCATCTGTTGCGACTGTGCAGGTGCACAATCACCATCGAAGAGTCTTGCAGAGGATATAGCAAGTCCATGAACCACCACTTGTGCAATCACAAAAATTTTTTTTTGAAATGTCCTTAGAACCAGCAATGCTGTTATCCAGTCCCTTGCTGAATTATTAACACACATGCAAACACTATCAGTCCCTACTTCTCACATATTGTCCATATACTATGACCAACAAAAACGTGTGCAGTGAAATGTAACTTACAAGTTACTTAATTTGATGAACTGGTGTCAATTTCAATTTTATAACATAAGAATACAATAACAAAGGTACAAAATACATCATTAAAGAACATAACAATACAGATAACATTTGTAGTAAAACAGGCTTTACAAAAGAATCGAAATAAACTTATACATCAGTGTTACAGGAATTATGACATGAGTACATACATAAAGATCAGATTAACTTATGAAACATCACCTTCACATATGAGTAACAAAACAGAATAAATAATGTCTAAGCATCTTTACAAAGTAAATAATATAGTATTAGAAAAATTCTACAACATAGCTCTCATCAGCTAAACACATAAAGACAGGAAAAACACAAATACACAAGGGTACACAAACACGTAGAGGGATGACACAAAAGGAAAGGACAGGGTTTGTTTTACTGCAGTATTTTGCATGGAGATCTCCCTTCGTTCATCATTATTCCCAAAAAGTCCTATCTATACCTGCTTTCTGTACTTTTTTCATTTAACTTCTCAATGCATTTCTTCCAATTCATCGTAACTCATTCTCTTATTAGTCTACCCCCTCTTAAGCTAACTTAAATCTACTGAGCTCATATGCTTAACTAAGGGACGAGGCAATGCAGCAGTACAAAACAAATAACACAAACAGCAATGACAAAAAAATGGACATTGGCAAATCAATTGCAATATTACGACTAATATAAGGCAATGAGCAGCAAACAAGAAAAATAAATCAGTAGTAAACTGGCTTAGCAGAGTAACACAAAGTCAAATTCAGTAACACTATGCCTGGCAAACAGCAGCAGCAATGCAAAAACTTATATCTAAACATGACATAGCTCAAGCAGAAAAAATATTACACTAAAAATGGCCATGTCTAATACCTATGTCACATCTTAACACTAGAGTGATGCGTCACGAGAACTTACACTAGCAGATAAGTTACCAAATCGTAAATAAATTATTTATGCAATTGCTGTGAAGGGAAATGTCTATTTATGTGCCCTCGTTTTCTTGGAAGTAGATCATAAATTTCTTATTGACTGGATCTGTAGGCATAAAATAACTATATTAGTACATATATTAAATTTTATTTTAACCAATGCTGCAGTGCAGCTAGAAACTAGATATTAAAGAAAATGAGCAAATATGTACAAAGGACGGCATGAAACATCATTCATTAGCCATATGGCATTTGATAAGGCAGTAAAAATTCTCTCAATTCTCGAGAAAGACGCTTGTCATAATCAGGTGTGCAGATGTAAGTATCTTTCCAAGTAATGAGCGTGTCGTATTTGCGGTGCTTTCTACAAAGGAATGTCAATAGCGAGGATAATGGCCTCCCTTTTTTTTCTCTCCGCCTAATGGCTTTCTTTTGTCAGACGACTACCTCTCAGCTGGGCGCCCAAAACGCATTACGTCAAGGTTTGAGAATTTGCATTACAAATGTGTAGAAAATAAAATCCTTTAAATATAACAGTGTCCAAAAAATTTGCGCCAGCATTGTGATACATTCACGCATTTACACACATTTCATAACTCTTAAAGTACGATTCTTGGTTTCCAACATCCTTTTCATAAATCAGAGTCCCTAACCACTACTCATTATTCCTTACCTTATTACACATATAAATATTCGTCGACACTTCTTCAGTATTTCATCATAATAAATACATATCATAATAAACATTCCTCATATAGCATCAGCTTATTGATCATAAACATACCTCAACAGCAAAATACACATGGTCGTCATAATAATAACATCATAACACCTCAGTCAAATCTCAAAATCGTCGTAGCTTCCTCCAATAATATCAAAACCTAAAGAAAATTCTCTGTTCATTTCAATAGTGTCATCTACCTCAAATGTACTTTAAAAATCATGCTCCCTTACCAAATACATCATTCAAAGCTCTCATAGTATCACAATGGTTCCGAAAAAAAATATGAACAGTTCACACAGTGCAAACAAAATACAATTTCATAAGTGTGAAATTATCCACCTCTGTCACTGATGTAGAAAAAAAATGTTTGTTTCTCTGTTAAATAATCAGGTAGCTGTGTATTTTGTGTTGGAGAAATATGGTACCGATGTGTAAAGTTGTATAAGCAAATACCATATCAGCTAGGGCTCCTTGTGCTTGCCAAACACATGGTACACAAAGTAAGCGTGTACCCCCCTGAGGATTAATGTAATTATACCCTCAGGTGTTACAGATTACAGCAATGGAATGAAATGTAGCACGGAAAACCCTTGTATCATTGCACTTCAAATATCTTTAAAAAAATAAATGTTTTAAGTGCGAAATTAATCACTCAAATACGTGTACTGTAGCGCTAAACTGTGCGTCATGTTATAAGATAACCTCTGTGGAAGTCTCGTAGTTATCGTCCTCCGAAAGCTAAGTTCTGCAGAAGTCAATGTACTTACCTCATGATAAACAAAAGTGAAATGCTTTGTGTATAGATATTGTAGTTATTACGCTTATTGTTGTGATGAAGAAAGTACTGTACTGTAACGTATTGTTGTGCTATGGAAAAGGCTGTCTCATTGTAACTATACCACAAAAGTTACGACTAAAACACGTTTTACTTTCCAGAATAAAACAGAAAACTGTGCAGATATAAAACAGAAACACTGCAAAAGCATCATTGTAAACTGTCACTCATTAGTAGCGTCGTGATAAAAATCGTGTAGCTGTCACATAAACTAACCACTGTGTCATCTGGTATCTCACAGAAAGTACTTTAAATCCAGAATGTATTTTCAAGTAAACCAAAATGTTGCATTAAAATCTCATTAGCAGTACCAGTACGTGTCCTAAGTATGTAAGCCTGATAGTCGTTACGTAATCGTGCAACTAACAAGCAAGAATGTACAAATACAACACTGTGTAGTCTGTTCACTATAACAATGCATTCGTAATTTCTGTTTAAAAATGTTCCCTAGGTTCTAGGCTGGATATTTAACTTCAAACATTGTTGCATGTTAACAGTTTCTTAAATCTGACAAAGCATACTAGAAATGTGAAGTGAAAAGTTTTATGGCAAAGACAAAGTTAAAAAGCAGATTATCTTTCAATAAACGGTTTTACATGTGAAATGTGGTGTAAACCTTTACTCTTCCTAGTACGCAGAGTTTCAACTTCAACGCAATAATCATGTGGTATACGTCGGATTCTGTAAGGTCCATTGTAAACTAGAAAGAATTTGTGACTCAAGTGTTTCTTCTCATGTGACAATGAATGAGCTTTAATGAGAACTTTCTGACCAATATATAATTTCTTTGCATTTGGTTTACCGTGTAATTTTCTCCTTTTGTCTGCTGCAGATTTTATATTTTTAATAGCCAAATCAATTATGTCTTTGTGTCGAAGTTTACGTGTATTCGGGAAAGGTACAAGCTCTCTGATTCTGTTCGGTGGTTTTTCATTCTTCAGTACAAGAGTAGGTGGTAAAGCAGTGGAGTCATGAGGCATTTCATTCAGCACTTTTTGAAATAAGTGTAAATATCTGTCCCAATGCTGATGCTTTCTGTGACAATAAAGTCTGCAAAGCTTATTGATTTCTTTCATAATCCGTTCGGAGGGGTTACAATGTGGTGAGTACAATGAAATAAAAACAGGTTTGATTTTATGGTTGCGAAGCATGCGCGACCAAACAGCAGATCTGAATTGCGGTCCGTTATCTGAAATGACTTTAGCAACGTGGCCAACTTCACGTAAGAAATTTTTAACAAAGGCGTTGGATACAGATCGTCCAGTGGCTTTACGTAACGGAGTGAAAGAAACAAATTTGGAAGTAAGTTCAACAGCGACTAGAACGTACGAAAATCCATTCGATGTTCTGACAAGGGGTCCCAAGAGATCAACTGCAGCAAATTCTTTTAATTTAGAAGGAATGATAGGAAACAACGGAGCACGATGTGAGATAGTAGATGGTTTCGCCTTTTGACAAAGTTTACAAATAGACAGGACTCTTCGAATTCTCTTTTCCATATTGTTAAAATAACAAGTCGTTCGAAGAATATGATAACATTTTCGTGGACCAAAATGTGCGTAACTGAAATGAATGTACCAAATGAGCTTATTAACATAATCGTCAGGAATGCAAAGTACCCATAGCTTGTCCTCAACAGTGCAGTGTTTGAACAGTATGTTGTTTCTAACCAGATAATAATGCCGAATCTGTGTGTGTGTCTTTTCATGCCATTTGCTTTTGATGTCTTTCCAAATCGGATCTTTATCTTGTTCATGAGCAATGTCCTTTAAATATGTGGTGATGAAGTTTTCAAAGGCGACTTTCTGAATGTAAAGAATACTGAAATTTTTCTCGAGGTTGCCTTCTGTGTTACTTTTCTCAAGCCCAGCCGGTGCGCGTGACAGTGCGTCCGCAACAATGTTCTCCTTGCCGGGAATGTAGACTATTGTGAAGTGGAATTCTTGCAGAAACAATGCCCAACGTTTTAACCTGTCATGATTTAATTCTGAAGACATAAGAAATTGTAATGCATGATGATCACTGTATACTTTTACGTGCTTACCAGAAAGAAAGAAACGGAATTTGTTAAATGCCCAAACGATAGCTAAAGCTTTCAATTCAGTAACGGAATAATTTTTTCAGATTTTGTTAGCACTCGGCTAGCAAAAGCAATGGTTTTCTGAACAGTAGTGTCATTTTCTGTGGTTTCTTGAAATAAATGGGCACCAAGACCGACTTTTGAAGAATCCGTGCTAAGGCAGAAATCTTGTGACAGATCTGGATGAGCTAGTATTGGCGCGTTAAGTAGCGATTCTTTCAAAGAATTGAATTCCAACTGTGCTAGTTCGTCCCAGTTCCAAATAGTATTTTTTCCAGTGAGAGAACAAAGTTTTGGTGTAACAAGAATTTGCATATTCAGAAAACGACGGTAAAAATTTACGAGACCTAGAAAACTGAGGACTTGTTTTTTTTGTGGATGGAACTGGAATGGCTCTGATTGCTTCTAACTTTTCAGGATCCGGCTGAATGCCTTCAGAAGAAATAATATGTCCCAAAAACCTCACCTTTGACCTACCGAATTCAGACTTTTCCAAGTTAACTGTAATTCCAGATTCTGCAAAAATACGTAACAAACTGTTGAGGATGCGATTATGTTGTTCCCATGAGGCTTCTGCTATCAGAATATCGTCCACATATAAGGTGATGTGACGTTTTAAGAACTCAGGTAATATGGAATTTAGCCCGCGAATAAATGCTGCCGAAGAAATGTTCAAACCAAAAGGAAGTTTCCGAAACTGATAACAAACGCCGAAACAAAGGAAAGCTGTGTATTTTCTACATTCTGGATGAAGTTCGATCTGATAAAAGCTGGATCTGAGATCAATGGAAGACAACACTTTTACACCATTAAAATTTTGAAGAAGTTCTTCCAACGTTTGCGGCCTGTCTGTTTCAGGTTGGTTGGTTGGTTGTTTCGGGGAAGGAGACCAGACAGCGAGGTCATCGGTCTCATCGGATTAGGGAAGGACGGGGAAGGAAGTCGGCCGTGCCCTTTTAAAGGAACCATCCCGGCATTTGCCTGGAGCGATTTAGGGAAATCACGGAAAACCTAAATCAGGATGGCCGGACGCGGGATTGAACCGTCGTCCTCCCGAATGCGAGTCCAGTGTCTAACCACTGCGCCACCTCGCTCGGTTCTGTTTCAGGAATGATGATAGTATTGATTTGTCTCGAATCTAAGACAAGCCTGATCGATCCATTTTTATTCTCAACAACATGTAATGGATTGTTGTACGAGCTTACTGCAGGCTCAATAATGCCCTCGTCAAGCATAGATTGTACTTCTGTTCTAACACGGTCCCTATAATGCGCCGGAATAAACGTATAGTCTAACACAAAATTTAGTATGCTCACGAACACGAAATTGGTATTGAAATCCCTTGATTGTTCCTGTTTTGTGAGAAAAAACTGTGGAATGTGCTTGTAAAATCTCAAAAAGGTCTTGCCTATCATTGTCATTACAATTTTCAATTGTTTGAATTTTATTCTGAATTAACTCATTAGTATCAAATGCGCTGTCGATATCACCCCTGTCAGTACTTGCAGAGTGATTGTTAGTGTCAAGTTCCGTCGAAAATTCCGAACTGTTGTCTAACAGGAGGTAAAGCCGATTAATTTCTTCGTCATGGTTTGAGAGCCAATCTTCAAATTTCAAAGCTACTGACTTACCTTCCTTTTCTAAACTTATTTCAGCATCGTGAAAGCTTAAGATTGCTTTGTATTCATTCAAAAAGTCTACTCCCAGTATAATTTCCGTCGACAATAATGGAACAATAAGAAAGTTCGTAGAGAAGCTGTGCCTTTGACAAAAGAATTCTAAGTTGGTTTGTTGGCGTACATCTACACTTTTTCCAAAGATTGCACCTTGTTTTAATCTTACGTAACGGAAGTGTGGGGCAATCGTTCGATTTGTTGCATTTGCTAAAGGCTGTTTCACTAATTACTGAAATGGGACTGCCAGAGTCAAGTACTGCCGTAAATTTTACGTCATTTACTGTAATGTTAATCACAGGATATGCAATGTTGTTATGTTTTACGTCGTGTTCTTGGAGTAAGATGTCCCTAATGTCTTCCATTTTTACGTAATTACTAGCTATGGCAGCTGCGTCGTTAGTTTCATACGTACGTTTTGTGGCTGCCAGCGGTATGAGTCATTGCCTATTGTCTCTTTGTTGGGGCGCTTCATTATTGGGGTTTGGGGATCTAACTTCTACAAATTCACCTTGTCGAGAGGGCCCTGCCATGTTTAAATCCCGCCAGTTCTGATGCAATTCAGGTCTGTTGTTACGATCATATCGCCTGTCGTCATGTCGGTAGATTCCATAGTTTCTTTCTTGTCGGTCACGTGGTGGAGAACTTCTCCCTGAATCGTAACTGCACACTGGTCCGTTGCGTCTAAAGTTATTCTGTCTCCCTTGATAATATTTATTTTGGTTCCCATATTGTCTGTTTCTCTGATTGTCTCTGTGATAGTCATTACCGCGGAGAGGTGATCTTTCCCTGTAGTTATTACTACTCTGCCAACGGTTGTCATACGGGTGGTGTCTGTTTTGGTCACGATTTGTGTTGTGAGAATAGCCTTGTCGTGTCCAGTTATTACTTCTTTCATCGCGGAATTGCGACGGATGTGACCTGTAATTGTTGTGTTCCTGTTTTCGCGTTCCGCGATTGTCAGTGTCAATTTCTAATTCTTGTAAGAGTCCCTGAAATGCTTCAATGTCGTCTTTGCAACGTCCTGCCAAAATAATATGTCGTAAATGTTCAGGCAGTTTGATTAAGCAAATGCGGATGAGTTCTGAGGGGCTGTATGGGTTTGAAAGATACTGATTCTTATGCAACATGTCTTCAAAATATTTAATAAGACTGGAAAATTCAGATTGTTCGAAACGTTTCATCATTATGATGCTATGTTTTACTCGGTCTTGTGTGGCTTGAGACCAATATGCTGAGAGGAAGGCATGGTAAAACTCTCCTTCACTGTGGCAATCGTGAATGACCGACCGCATTCTTACAGCTGGTTCATTCTCTAAGTAGCCACACATAAATTCTAATCTGTGCTCTAATGACCAGTTGGGAGGAAAACAATGAGAGAATTGATGAAGCCACGCTTGTGGATGAATGTCGTTGCCGGAATTCTTAAATGTTTTGAATTTACGTGTAGTAATGAACAGCTTATAGTCAAAATCATCATGTCTTCGAGTCGCATGTCGGTCATTATTACGTCGTTTCGGCGGTTCCATCTCAAAATTCGGTGTGCCTTGCCAATTTCTTTCATAATTTCCGAAGTGTCCTGTGTTATTATTTTGTGGTTGTTCCGTATTTCTAAGTCCCTCTTCCCGTATTGGAGCGCGAGTGGCCTCTGAAATTCTTGTATTACCTGAGTCAGCTGATCTTGTACTTCCCGGATTTCTCTTTGGTGTTGCGTATTAATTTGATTCTGATTTTGTTTGAATTTCCTAATTTGTTCGCACTCTTCTGTGTCATTAAAGACTACCGGTTTTGTGTCGTTCAGATTTTTTTTTTTTTTTATGGGACTCAACTGCTGAGGTCATTAGTCCCCTAGAACTTAGAACTAGTTAAACCTAACTAACCTAAGGACATCACAAACATCCATGCCCGAGGCAGGATTCGAACCTGCGACCGTAGCGGTCTTGCGGTTCCAGACTGCAGCGCCTTTAACCGCACGGCCACTTCGGCCGGCTTCGTTCAGATTATCATCTACCTTCGTAGATAAGTTAGTGAACTGATCTGAAAGTTCGGCTACTTTCTCCGATAGTGAACACATTTCCTCAGTGTGTTTTTCTGAACCGAGTTTCAGAGTGTCCATTTGTGTTGAAATCGAATCTACTGTGTCCTTTAAGATTTCTTGAGTTTTTGCAAGTTGCGTAACCGAATCGGTAGATGCAACTGAGTCAATTTTAGCCGACAAGGTCTCATGATTTTCATGAACAATGGTTTGCAGGCATTTTCATGCCGCGAAAAAGTAGGTTGAAAATGCTCACAAATTTGTGTTTTTACGTCATTACAGACTTTTTGACATTTCGATTCAATGTTATGTAACTCAGTAGTTAAATCTTCACGTGTTTGTTCAAGTGTGGTGTCTAACTTCCGAAGATTTTGTTCCATTGCGTCTAACTGTTGCTGTGTTTGTCTCTGATGTTGTTCCATTGTATCTAACTTTTGAAGATTTTGTTCCATTGTGTCTAACTTTTGTAGCTTTTGCTGTGTTTGACTCTGATTTTGTTCCATGGTGTCTAACTGTTGCTGTGTTTGTCTCTGATTTTGTTTCATTTGTTGCATTAATTGCAATAATAATGTATTAGTGTCTGGAATCTGTTCCTCTATGCTTTTCGACAGTGCATTTGTACCGGCAACATTCACATTTTGACAAGCAGAAAATGTGTCTTGACTTATTTGAGAAAACGGTGAGGACCCGAAACCTGAATCTACAGTATTTGCGAGATTGTTTCCTGTCATTTCGGATTCCTGAGGCGAGCTGTTGCCGACCGATCGATCGATAATGCTTCCCTGTTCACTGTTTCACTGTGTACACCATTATTTGCAACCCGCTCCATTTCCCTATGCGCAATTACCAAATTACTACTTTGAACATTAGTTAATTCATTACTCTGCGGCGCTAACACACTGCTTTCGTCTTCAGTCATTTCTCAGTTTACTTTGGAGCCTAGTATTACGTTTTTCACACGCCATAATTGTCACAATATTTCACACGATAACACAGAAAAGCACAATTTGAAGAGCAAAATAAAATAACATAGCAATGGAAATAATGTCTACTTAATTGCAAGCGCAGCTGCGAAATACCTGGTGCAAATCTACATGCATGCCACAACTGTTTTACTGTACAACAATGAAAAACTACAACTACAATGGAAATTCTCTCTATAATTACGCGCTGGCAATAAACAAAAGCTACACTAATTATACAAACTACAAGAAAAAAATCAGAAGATTCTAGTGAGGTATCCTCGGCTAAGGGTCGACATATGAAACGTCCCCTTAGAACAATTATACTTGACTGTGCTTAAACTGACACACAATATTTCGCTACAATATTTTTAGCGCAACGCAATCTGACTTTCAATAATCCCTACAAAAGAATGGCCCTGACTAACATTAAACTATACCTTTCACAAATCACTTACCTCACAAAAATCTTCGCTACACGAGCTACTGCAATACAGCGAGCGCCACTACTGCCAGCTAAATAAAAGATTCAAACTACTGAGGCACTAACTAC
This sequence comes from Schistocerca nitens, assembly GCF_023898315.1. Classification (NCBI taxonomy): domain Eukaryota; kingdom Metazoa; phylum Arthropoda; class Insecta; order Orthoptera; family Acrididae; genus Schistocerca; species Schistocerca nitens. Next base: position 215,167,782 of record NC_064615.1, on the reverse strand, counting down.
TGATAGGCATGGTTAGCAAATGAAAGATTTTAATAGAGAACAAACAATGTATTTACCTTAATAATGTTGAAAACTCATAATATACATAGCAGTTCATGACATCCAATTTTAAAAATTTCAAAACTCCGCCATCTCTCTCCCCACATCCACCACTGCTGGCGGCTCACCACCAACTGCGCAACGCTTCGCGCTGTTCACATCCAGCTGCCGCTGCCCAACACTACAATGGCAGACAACAATGCAAACTAGCCACAGACTGCACACAGCACAGCCAGTGATTTTCATACAGAGCGCTACGTAACGTTGCCAATAAGAAAACATAAACAGCCTACTTACAACTGATAAAGTCTGGTCGGTATTAACACAGAACCCCTATACAAGCTGAGTTCTTTTATTGCAGATCTGATTCAAGCGAGAGATACGTTATCCTCTTAGGTATATGGATCGATGTCACCAACTTTGACTGTTAATTTGTGTTTAAATGAGCACAGTGAGGAAAAGTTCGATGCTTTCCCTCCCTGTTTTGTCGTACGGAACATAAGAAGATAAAATTCTATCTTTCCGATATTCAACGAGTCTCTACTTCTCGTTTCGATCCAGTGACACATGCTAATATTGTGTGGGGCTTTTGGGACTATTAGTTGAGAACGTTTGTTCAGTTCACACCTAATATTTTAATGTTATTTTATACAGGTTGGATTTCGTTGAACAGCGTGGCTGTTATTCAGTTACCGATTGTTGATGGAGAACATAACCAACCACAAATACATATAAAGCGGCCGTGCTGAAATGTAATGCCTCCGAATTTTTTATGCGAAAACACTTGAAGCTTTTTAAATAAAACAAACGCTATTAATATTCTATTTCTTTATTCTTCAAGTCTACATATTTATTTCTCAACATAGTCACGCTGGCAACGAAAACATTGATTCCAACGAGAGACCAGTTTACTGATACGTCAGTGCAGAATGTGTGACTTTGTTGATGGAGCCACAACCTCACTTCTGTTTGCAATGCTTTATCACTATCAAAGTGAAGTGCTCGAATGTGTTCTTTAAGAGTTGGAAACAGGTGAAATCGGATGACACTAAGTGGGGCTGTAGGGAAGATGATCGACGACAGCGAACCCAAGGCGTTGGCTTGTTGCAGAAGTCGCAACACTCGTGTGTGGCCATTCATTGTCATGGTGAAGGTGAGGCTGCTCCATGTGTGTACACTCTCTTTGAATTCGAAACTCGATTATAGCATTCTGCTACTCACGCCCCAACATAGCTACGTTGCACACCGCCACGTTAAACGCGGAGGGCTGCAAATACGTAGACATGAAGAATAAAGATGCAGAATGTTAATAACGTTAGTTTTATTTAAAGATTTTTAAGAGTTTACACATATGCAGGGTGTTTCAAAATGAATATACGGGTTTTGAAGGCTTTGTAGCATTTATTACATTCACCTTACAAATATAAATAATACATCAAATGAAAGAGCAATTCAAACAGTTTTGTTTGTATACCTGTACGCAAAGGGAAGAGACTGGAACGACCAAAAGTGACTGAAGAATGTGCTAAACGAGTGAGAGCCTTTCACGTGTAGCACCAAGAAAACAGTTTGGATGGCTAGTCGTGATTTAACATTTCCAGTGATGTCTCTGTGGAGACCTTCTAGGAGACGCTTACAACTACGTCCTTATCGCCAGCAGCTGTTACAAGCTGTAAAAAGCCTACAGCGTATGGTTTACGTGTCAACTTTGCAAACGAAACTAGAATGAAATTTTCACTCTACAGTGGAGTGTGCGCTGATATGAAACTCCCTGGCGGATTAAAACTGTGTGCCGGACCGAGACTCGAACTGGGGGCCTAAAGCACTTTCCCGCGAAAGGCAAAGGTCCCGAGTTCGAGTCTCGGTCCGGTGTACATTTTTAATCCTCCAGGAAGTTTCAAACGGAACTTTGCTGCATGACGACGAAAATATTCTGTATCGTGTTGTCTTCGGTGACAACTCAACATTTCACCTAAATGAACACGTGTAAGAAAAACTCTTTCAGTTGCTCTTTCATTTGCTGTATAATTTATAACTGCAAGTTGAATGTAATAAATGCTACAAAGCCTTAGAACCCGGTCATTCACTTTGAAACGCCGTGGTACCCACGTCCCGCCTCAGTTACACGATTCTTAAACATTTAGAAAATGTTCGCTCACATTCACAAGGGATAGCACAAGGGATAGCAGTGGCTAAAAGGGCATTCCTGGCCAAGAGAAGTCTTCTAGTATTACACAAAGGCCTTGATTTGAGGAAGGAATTTCTCAGAATGTACGTTTGGAGCACAGCATTGTACGCTAGTGAAATATGGACTGTGGGAAAACCGGAACAGAAGAGAATCGAAGCATCTGAGATGTGGTGCTACAGAAGAATGTTGAAAATCAGGTGGCCTGATAATGTATGGAATGAGGAAGTTCTGCACAGGATCGGAGAGAAAAGGAATATGTGGAAAGCACTGACAAGGAGAAGGTACAGGATGATAGGACATCTGTTAAGACATCAGGGAGTGACTTCCATGGTACTAGAGGGAGTTGTAGAGGGCGAAAACTGTAGAGGAAGATGGAGACTGGAATGCATCCAGCAGATAATTGAGGACGCAGGTTACAAGTGCTACTGTGAGTTAGGGGAACACAAATTCCGTACCAGGGTGGAATGGGTGTGAGGCAAGGCGCTGAAATACGAGGGCTATTCGGAAAGTAAGTTCTATTCAGTCGCGAAATGGAAACCGCTTCGAAAATCCGATGAAGTTTTGCGCAGATGTCTTGGGTAATGTCTCTAGTACCGCTGTCGATTCCGACATGTTGCTATTTTCAATTCTGAGCGCACAGTGAACACGTAAAGATGCCTAGAAAATAGTGTCTCCCGCCAAGTGCGACTGCCCAGTCAAAGATTTCGCCTGATGTCGTGCAGCCCACATAACACAACTGACGTGCGTTTCGCTCTTTGTGACGATTCTCGGCTGCACTCTGCAGGGGCAATGAAGATGCTTCTGCAGCATTTTCAATGGTAAGTGTTTGACCACCCACTACACAGCCCGTACATGGCTCGTCCTGAATTTCATCTCTGTTCACGTGAACCGCTGGCTATGAAGACAACATTTTGGCATAGACAGTGCGCTCTAGGCAAGCGTAGAGAATTGGTGGAAAGCACTGGTGGCTGCCTTCTATGACGAGGTTTCTGAAAAGTTGGTACAACACCAAGACAGATATCTACGTCGGAGAGGCGACTGTGTAGAGAAGTAGCTGTAAGGTGTAGCTAACTATTGCACATAAAACATTTTCAATTTTCAAAGTGGTTTCCATTTCGCGAGTGCTGGGAACTTACTTAACCGTCATTTCTTGAGGTTATGGTTGACTCTTGCGTGTGTGTTTGCTACAAATAAATCTGTTTTTGGCCAAACACATATCAGTGTAAAAGAGAAGCAGTGTTTGCTACAGGCGAAACCTAACCAAAAACAAATTTATTTGTAAGGAAAGACAGACCGAAGAGTGAGCATCACTTTCAAGACGAGTGTCTCACTGTCATGCCAGACATTTCCGAAAATAAAATGCAAAATCCACTGATGATGCTGTAATGAGAGCAAAGCATGACCTGCTGGAAGAAAAATATTGTGTTTTCTCTAGGCGGTGTACGATGTCTGGCTGTAAAATAACGGGACTGATGCTTTCACAGGATAAGTACGCGTGCGTGAAAGACGATCGACCAATGCCAGCCGAAGTGACCGAGAGGTTCTAGGCGCTACAGTCTGGAACCGCGCGACCGCTACGGTCGCAGGTTCGAATCCTGCCTCGGGCATGGTTGTGTGTGATGTCCTTAGGTTAGTTAGGTTTAAATAGTTCTACGTTTTAGGGGACTGATGACCTCAGCAGTTAAGTCCCAGAGTGCTCAGAGACATTTGAACCATTTTTGATCGACCAATGGCTGTGAAGTGTGAAGCCTTCTCAGTCGAATGCGACATCTCTGGTGTTTGCACACAAATCACTGTAGCTGTGGCCTTCGTTATGTAAGAGCTGTTATTTTGTTTTGCCGCGAAAATGGTAAGTTAACAATAGTGCAACTAATTGCCGCAGAGTTCCAGATCAAATATAGATAAAGTTTCATATTAAACATGGACTTACTGATACTGAAACCTGCTATTAAAAGAAGTGTATGGCGAAGACTGTTTATCATCTACGCGAGTTTTTGAGTGGTTCAATCGTTTACAAGATGGCCGAGAAGACGTCGAAGATGACTCACGTCCGCAACAACAACAAAAATAGATAAAAATGTCGAAAAAGTAGGTAATCTGATTCGATCTGACGGTCGGTTGAAAACTCGATCAACTGCTGAAACTATAAGAACTGACAAAGAATGCGCAAGACAAATTTTACGTAACCAATGTAACATGAGAAATGTGTGTGCGAAGCTGGAGCCGAAAATTCTCACGATCGAACAAAAAGAGGTTCGTGAAAATGTTTGAACCGACACTTCGAAAACCATTAAAAATGATCCTAATTTCTTGGAAAGAGTGATAATGTGTGACGAATCTTAGTTTTTCACGTACAATCCAGAAGCTAAGCACCAGTCCATGCAATGGAAGGTCCGAACTTGGAGGAGAGCGAGAAAAGGTCGACTGAGCAAATCAAGATTTAAAGTGATGATGGTTGTTTTCTTCAATATTCACGGAGCTGTATATCTTCACCGGATACCTGAAAGTGAAACTGATAATCAGCATTACCACCTTGAATTTTTTGCTCAACTATGGGAGAAATAAGAAAAAGAGACCCGAGCTGTGGAAGAGGAACTCACGGGTTTTGTATCAAGACAACGCACCAGCACGTACTGCGTCGTCTGTTGATAGGTTTCTAGCGAAGTAGAGCATGCCAGTATTAGGCGACCCACCTTATTCGCCTGATCTAGCTCCGTGTGTCTTTTATCTGTTCTGCAAGGTCAAATCTGCTTTACAAGGAGCAAGATTTCAGTACGTTGAAGCAGTGAAAGAAAAAGCGGCACGCGTCATCAAGGAACTAACGGGTGAAGACTTCAAGCATTGTTTCCATCAATGCAAAATGCCCACGAAGCGTTGCAGGAATAGGGGAACCGAGTATATTGAAGGTAACAATAACTAAATATCTACGTTTCTGAAATAAAATGTTTTACATGACTATTCCCGTTATTTTATAGCCACACCTTGTATGCACTGTGCAAGGTGGCCACGTCATTTTGATTTTTGTACAGTATGTCATCGATGTGCACGTCAGAGAGAGAGCTAGTTATGTTACTGTCAAACATTCTTATTTGAAGTGTGGTAGGTGATGTTCAGTAGGACTGTGTTGACTTGTGATTGTATCTGTTAGATGAAGAAATGACAGCAAGGATGAGTACGACGTGTAAAATGAAAGGTGAAACGAATATAAATTTTAAAAAATGTAACTGTTTTTGAAGAGAACAGGTTTGAGATTAGACTTCAGAACTGCGCACATAATTCGTCGGAATCATTATTGTCAGCTAGTTGACTTGCTCAGAGCTGAGAGAAAGACCACCCCACTCACCTGAAACATCGATTGCGTATTAACTGATTAAGCTGTTTGATATTTATAGAAATTCTCTGTTAACTTTGCACCCTTTTAAAATCATTGTTCACTTTGTTAAGCATACTATTGTTCATACCAATGTTAGAGTTTTACTCTGTCTTTGAATGTACAGGGTGTTTATAAAGTCCGTTTACAAATTCAAAATTTTATTACAACGGCAGTTGTTGAAATATTTCAGCAAAATTTCTTTTATTGTAATCACTGTTTACTAAAGTTTTTATATATACTAAAATTTTGTGTTTCAGATACTCTGTTGATGGGAGAAACTGAATCTCTATAAAATGGCAACTCCTCAAAAGAAGGCACAATGTGTGTCCTGGTTTATTGAGACTAAATCGGATGTTGAGACTCAACGGAACTTCGGAATCAAGTATGGAAGAGATCCACCATCGCGCCCTTCAGTCCGCGTATGGCACAAAAAATTTATGGAGACAGGGACAGTGCTGGATAAAGGGAGGAGCGGGCGACCAACAATATCCGAAAACATCGATCGCGCTTTAAACGTCTTCACTCGTTCACCTACGAAGTCCATCCGCACTGCTGCCAGACAGTTGCAACTACCACGTTGAACTATGCGTAAGGTCCTCCACAAGAACTTACTGTTGTACGCTTGCAAAGTGCAGCTGTTACAGACACTTGAATCAAATGACAAGCCAAAACGGAGAGAGTTAGCACTCAACGTGCTGGAACGCCTTTCGGAGGATGAAGCATTCCTCAAGCCAGTTTGTTTCAGTGACGAGGCAACTTTTCATGTTTCTTGGACATTAAACAATGTGAGAATCTGGGGATCTGAACACCCCCATCTGCCTAGGGAGCTTGACCGGGATAGTCCAAAAGTGGTGTGGAATCATGTGCAACCGTATAATTGGTCCATTCTTCTTCAACGAGTCAACAGTTACTGCAGATGTTTACCTCGACCTTCTGACCGAATATGTAGCACCACAACTGATTGACTTACAACCAACTATCATTTTCCAGCAAGATGGTGCATCACCGCATTGGGGACTGCATGTTCGTCTGTTCTTCAATGAAACATTTCCAGGCAGATGGACTGGGAGGGATGGGCCAATTCCTTGGCCACCGCGTTCGCCAGATACCACTCTCTTGGACTTTTTTATGGGGGTATGTAAGAGATATCGTGTATCAAACACAGATACTTGCAGCAAAGGATTGGCTCTAAAAATTGTTCAAATGGCTCTAAGCACTATGGGACGTAGCTTCTGAGCTCATCAGTCCCCTAGACTTAGAACTACTTAAACCTAACTAAGCTAAGGACATCACACACATCCATGCCCGAGGCAGGATTTGAACCTGCGACCTAGCAGTAGCGTGGTTCCGGACTGAAGCGCCTTGAACCGCTCGGCCACAGAGGTCCGGCAGCAAAGGATTCGTAATGCCATTGCCACCATTGATGACGCTGTGCTACGGCGAACATTGCAAGAAATCAAGTACCGTCTTGATGCACTTCTTGCAACTAAAGGCGCCCATATAGAGGTCTATTAAACATTGTCAAAAAACGTTTATAAACACTGATTACAATAGAAGAAATGTTGTTAAAATATTTCAACAACTGCCGTTGTAATAAAATTTTGAAGTTGTAAAGGGACTTTATGGACTCCCTGTATATTTCATTCTAAAATCGTTGTTTTGGCATATCACTTCATAGAAATAGTTGCTCTCCCTACCTTACTGTTTGTCATTATTCATTACTACATGCAACAGTTTCAATATGTATTTAAATACAGAAATCTAGCTTAGCCGAAACATGCTTGCTATTTGCTGTTGGTCGGCCGCTGTGCCCGAGTGGTTCTAGGCGCTACAGTCTGGAACCGCGCGACCGCTACGGTCGCAGGTTCGAATCTTGCCTCGGGAATGGATGTGTGTAATGTCCTTAGGTTAGTTAGGTTTAAGTAGTTCTAAGTTCTAGGGAACTGATGACTTCCGATGTTAAGTCCCATAGTTCTCAGAGCCATTTAAACCATTTGTTTGCTGTTGTGCTTTCGAGGGATCTGTAACAATTAACAATGGAAGTAGAAAAGGACAAAAAACTGCCATTTCTAGATGTGCTGGTCACAAGGGATGGTTAAAACCTGGGACACAGCGTGTATCGAAAACTGACACACACGGACCGATACCTGCACCAACTATCAAACCACCACCCGAGCCAGAAAAGAGGCATGATTAATACGCTCGTAACGCGAGCAGGACGAATATGTGAGCCGCAGCACAACAGACGCGAAATACAACACCTGAAAAGTGCTCTGAGGAGCAATGGGTATTCCACAAGTTATATTAGAAGTGTAACAGAGCCAAACACTCGGCGAAGTAAGGAATCAGAAAAAGTAATGTCGGGTACGTCCTTTCTGCCATACATTCCCAGAGTGATGGACAGAATCGGTCGTATATTGCGCAAACAAGGCGTAAAGACGATTTTCAAACCGACGAGGAAGATCAAGGAGTGTCTTAGATCGGCAAAGGAGAAAAAGGACCCACTTGCAATGTCGGGAATATACCGTATACCATGCACAAGCGGAAAAGTTTATGTCAGAACGACTGGACGATCGATCAACACCAGGATCAAAGAGAGTAAGCATTGCAGCTTGGAACAGGTGGAGAAATCGGCCGTGGCAGAGCACGTAATAAAATTCACCGACACGGAAGTTCTGGCTGTAGAGAAGCACTATCACACGCGCTTGTTCAGAGAAGCAGTAGAAATACAAAAACACGCGAACAGTTTCAACAAGAAAGAGGAAAGCCTTAAGGTAAACGGATCCTGGCTTTCCGTACTGCAGCGAACGACCGTCGCAGGTAGCAAGAGAAGAACCGCATCGGAAATGACCGTGGAGAAGCCCTCGGACGGTGGCGCGCCAGGTACATATAGTCTGCGGCCGCGAGCTCAGCTCCAGTTCACCACCGGCAATGGAGGGTGAAGCTTTGACAGTGCCAGCTACTCGTGCTGGCAAAACGTCAGAAAAATCATTAGATGAACGTGGGCCGAAGAACCCGAGACAGAAGCCAATAGGCAGTTTGTCAACAAGTGGCCACGGAAGCCTTAACAATGTTGTATCTGCAACAATGTCAAGACGCGAGGTAAATGGAGGGGAGGTTGCAAAACTTAAGGACGGGTTAGATAAAGTAACATAACATATTAGGTACTCTGTGGAAATGAACGAAAGTACCGGAGCGTGTTGCCAGTGGTGTACAAAATGTCGGAATTGTTTAACTCCGCGCACGTGCTGAAGATACATCAAATTTGAAGCATTTTAAAGGGTGTTTTACTATATTGGTTAATGACTGTAAAATATATTTAGGATGTTATTTAATTAGGAGCACTTGTATATATGTAAATGTAATAACGCTTTTAGGGATTTTAGGTGTGTATCATAATCTCCACGACGACCCTCTTGGATCCGTGCCTGTTGTACCAACATAATCTGTCTCAGACAGAGTCGAGACAAAAGAAATATGGAGTATCAGTTTCGGGAAGACCTTGCATTCACTGCTGAGCAAGAGCACGCGTGGCTATCTTGTAGAGTGTAAAGTGGCCGGTCAGTTGTATGAACGTTTCCGCACTCTGCGGGTCCCAGTCTAGCTAGGGTTAATAACCCTCTAAAGAAACAAAAGTGAGAAAAGAAACCTACACAGACAGGCTTTCTTGTGTAGCTTTCGGGTGGCCAGCGTCTACCCGGACCTGGCCGCGACTTCGCCACCTGCTGGTTAAGTATCGTCGCTGTTGGCGCCGCCCCAAATCTTCTGTCGTCAAGACACCGCCGACTGCCGACCGCCGCCGTCCCTTGTCATCTCCCCTTCCCGCCTGCTCTGTGGTAGGCGTCATGTTCTCGTAGTTTCGCGGGTAGTCGGAGTTTCGTACACTGCTCTGCAAAATTTAAGGACGAGGTGGATAAAGTAACGTAACCTGTTAGCTAGCCGTTGGACATGAAACAAAGTGTGGAAACATGTTATAAGAGGCCAACGTCACGTGGCCTGAGGTCAGTGTAGCTATAGCGCCAAATGGGGCTGGTCTCACAACGCGAGGCAGTTGTGGACTTGAAACCTTAGCAGAGGAGAAATAATTAATGTTCATACTACCTGTAAATAATGATGAAGAATTGATGACTAGAAGATTCTTACTTTTTCATTAATAATCGGTAATGCTGATGTCATATTGCAGTACTGGAGGCGATGCTTTATTGTTGCTGTAGACTTCAGTCCAGAGACTGATTTGTGCAGCTCTCCATGATACCCTATCCTGTTCAAGCTTCTTCATCTCTAAGTAACTACTGCAGGCTACATCCTTCTGAACCTGCTTAGTGTATTCATCTCTTGGTCTCCCTCTACGATTTTTATCCTCCACGCTGCCCTCCAATACTAAATTGGTGATCCCTTGATGCCTCAGAACGTGTTCTACCAACCGATCCTTACTTCTAGACACGTTGTGCCACAAATTCCTCTTCTCCCGAATTCTATTCAGTACCTCCTCATTAGTCACGTGATCTACCCATCTAATCTTCAGCATTCTTCTGTAACACCACACTTCGAAAGCATCTATTCTCTTCTTGTCTAAACTATTTATCGTCCATGTTTCACTTCCATACATGGCTACACTCCATACAAATACCTTTAGAAAAGACTTCCTGACACTTAAATCTACACTCGATGTTAACAAATTTCTCTTCTTCAGAAACGCTGTCCTCTCTACTTCGACCATCATCTTTATTTTGCTCCCCAAATAGCAAAACTCATCTGCTACTTTAAGTGTCTCATTTCCTAATCTAATTCCCTCATCATCATCTGATTTAATTCGAGTACATTCCATTATTCTCGTTTTGCTTTTGTTGATGTTCATCTTTTATCCTCCTCTCAAGACATTGTCCATTCCGTCCAACTGCTCTTCCAGGTTCTTTGCTGTCTCTGACAGAATTACAATGTCATCGGCGAACCTCAAAGTTTTTATTTCTTCTCCATGGATTTGAATTCCTACTCCAAATTTTTCTTTTGTTTCCTTTACTGCTTTCTCAGTATATAGATTGAATAACATCGGCGATAGGCTACAATTCTGTCTCACTCCCTTCCCAACCACTGCTTCCCTTTCATGCCCCTCGACTCTTATAACAGTCATCTGGTTTCTGTACAAATTGTAAATAGCCTGTCGCTCCCTGTATTCGACCCCTGCCACCTTCATAATTGAAAGTGAGTAATAAGCGATGCTTATTACATAAAAATATTTGTGTTTTTATTTATTTTGTGTCTTGTAAACAAGGAGATTAAATGTATAGTAATTTGTTTTAGAAGGTATATTGCATATGTAATCAGTGACTTGAGATTAACCCAGACTTGTCATTTAAGTTGCAGGTGAAATTGATATGCACGGACTTTTGTTACAGCACAAAAAGATGGTTACTACCTAACTAATGAAACAGAAAGACGAAAGAAACTGGACATGAAAAGGTGTAGCTATCTACATGGACAACAGACAGGCACAAAAGAGCAAGTTGAGGAGGAAGTGTACCAGGCAGTGCATCATTCATCTGTTTTCTATTTTCAGGAGAAAGAAATTTGTGGGAAAGTGATTATAAAAAGAGTATCCAATATATATGTGAACCATGTAATGTCAAAAATGAAAATAGCTTTTACAAGTTTTTATATGGACGCAGATAATGTCAATGCTGTGTGAATAAGTTTCGCGATTTGCCTTGATTAATGTTAATTAACTTCCATGGTGGATTAACTAATGAAAATGAGCATGATAGGAAACAGACCTTGCTTTTAATTAACAAGGGGAGGTCACGGCGTTGGGTTCACGGATTTACTTCAAACTTTGTACACCCTTAGTAGGCCATTAAAACAACATAATGTGGAAGTAGTAAAGTGCACTACTGTAGCAATTCCGAGAAAATAGCAAGGGAAGTTATAGGTGTCTGTTATGTAACTAATGTATCTGTGAGAAAGTGCTGCACATAAGAAGTCATGGTTAGCTTTCGCCTTTTGCCGGAGGGTCCTGGACGACACTTCTTTCTTTAATCAGTGGTCATATTACTTAATTTATATGACATTTGAGAGATAATATAATGAAAAAAACCCACGTGCATTTTCATGAAGTTGTAGTGAATTTCATATGTTATTTGACTGTTTACTATTTGTAATTAAATTTTCCAGGACGAGGGACAGACTTGGAAAGCACAAGTCAAACCTCGGTAAATAATGATGCGAATGTCGTTATTCACAATCAGTAATATAGTAAGTCACAAATGTGCCAGACCACAAGTGTAATGTACAGTTACTCGTCGGATGCACTCTCGACATCACACGTTGCAGGACGGTATTTGTCGTGCCGACACGGAAATCATAGCCTGAACTTCACGAAAATACACGCGGTTTTCTTCATTATATTACCTCTCAAATGTCATATAAATTAAATAATATAAACAGTTAAGTAAAAAATAGTTTAATAATTAAGTTTGAGCGGGAATCGAACCGTCGCCACATACAGTTTCGTTTTAACGATGCTCGCAGGCTAATCACTTGACCATTATGAACTCTACCACACACAGCCGGCCGGGTGGCCGAGCGGTTCTAGGCGCTACAGTCTGGAACCGCGCAACCGCTAAGGCCGCAGGTTCGAATCCTGCCTCGGCCATGGATGTGTGTAATGTCCTTAGGTTAGTTAGGTTTAAGTAGCTCTAAGTTCTAGGGGACTGATGACCTCAGAAATTAAGTCCCATAGTGCTCACAGCCATTTGTACCTCTACCATACAGTATCTATGCAGAGATACATAAAGCACATAATAGGCGTGTAAAATCTCTCTTGCAATTTTCTCGGATTGCCAAAGTAGTGCACCTCACTACTTGCACATCGTGTCGTTTCAATGCCCTACGAAAGGTGTACTAAAGGTGTACAAAGTTTGAAGGTTTGAAGTAAATCTGTGATCCCAACGTCATGGCCTTTCCTTGTAAGTCAATTACACATTTTATTTGAGTTGCAGCACAATGCTGAACTGAAAGGTAACTTAAGTAATAACATTACCTGTATGTATATCTGTGTATATGAGAAGACTGCATGGGGCTTAATTATTTATAATGAAAATAATTTTTATTTTTCGTAGCTGTATGTTCGATTACGAAGTCTCGTAAACGGTTGGCCCTGACTAGTATTTGTACGCAATCTGACTGCACAGAACAACAACGAAGAATAAAATGAAAATTTCCGTTAACACAATTGATTAATTAAGTCCCCAGCAACTATAAAACGTACAAAACCAAAGCACAAGTGTAACTGTTCTGTGTGTGGAAGTATGACTCAACGTACACATCTGGCACGGTTCTTCTTCAATAACACAAGAAATTTTAAATATCATTTATACTGAAGTAATTAAAGACAGTAGAAATACCATAATTACGCAAGAAAACCTGAATTACACTCTAATCCAAGAACACAAGCCAGATGCTTCGTTGACTGAACCTGTAGTGACGCATTATTCAAGACATTGAAATAATGAGAAAAAAAGCGAGTTTTGTTACCTTTATATATATTGACGAAAAGCACTCTAATCATTACAACATCTCCATTGGAACAACATCTGCTGTCGAGACAAGCACTGTCCACTACGACATCTCAGCAAGCACACTCTACTACGACCTCTCGACAAGAACTGACTACTGCCACATCTCGACAAGAACTCTTCCCTACGACATCTCAGCAAGCACTGCCCACCGCTACTTCTCAATAATCACTGCCAGTGGAGGCGGCCGAACAATACTCTGTAGCGCGATCTCTGGCGCTGTGGCTCAGTGTAGCCACCTTTCAAGACGTTTTGTGTTAGGTACTATAATAACAGCAAAAAATTTCATGTGAGTATTTCACAATGACTGCGTCAAATTCAGTGCAAAATAGTTATCTAGACTTTCTGATTTCATTCCGTTGAAAATTAAACAAGTTAGTCATTGTTTGTTGCTTAATTGGACGTTTCTTTGAGTCTACATTTGACAGTACAGATCAATGGGAAGTGGGTCATGTGAAACACAACAACATAGCCCCTAACAATTTTTTTCAAAATTAATTCTGTAACCGTAATGCAACGGTGAATTAATTTTTGTCACACGTCCCTTTTCTTATTTTATTAATGTTGTCATATAATTAAGTATCAAAGAATTAATTCAAACGAACTAAGTATAAAAGAATATTGTAATTATGATGTAATAAGAAAGCTAGCCCAGGCATGGAAGTTTGCTATTGCGAAGAGCCAGAGAAAATATTTGAAGTAAGGAGTGATTATCGCTGGGCGCCTAAGAGTGGAGTCACACAGTAGTAGTCGGCGGAGAGAGTTGCTAGCGACAAGTGGTCAAGTGCACAAGCGATGCGTTGGAATGTAAGGAATAAACAGCAAAAATTTTAATACATGGCCAGACATATCATCTAGTTGTAAATGGGCACAGTACATTGTCATCAAAAGGAATTAATATTCAAGAAGAGTACTGGTTCAAATGGTTCAAATGGCTCTGAGCACTATGGGACTCAACTGCTGTGGTCATTAGTCCCCTAGAACTTAGAACTACTTAAACCTAACTAACCTAAGGACATCACACACATCCATGCCCGAGGCAGGATTCGAACCTGCGACCGTAGCAGTCGCACGGTTCCGGACTGCGCGCCTAGAACCGCGAGACCACCGCGGCCGGCAAGAAGAGTACTATGGGCCCAAACTCGTTCTACGGAACGAAGATAAAGAAGAGCCTGTTACCATACATTGTTGACGAATCATGTCTTACATCGCACCAGCAGCAACTCATAAAAGTCAGGTCAGACCAGTTTCATCTTTATATTCTAGAAGGCTGGCCAGCGCAGTACTTTTTCTTAATAGAGAAACAGAGTGTCTTGTGCAGCAGCTGTTATAGTGTAAATGAACTTTACTTCAATCGTTTACCCAACAGGGTCCTATACTGTCAGCATTATTGATTCCGAGAATACCACCAGTGAAAAATAGGAAAATATTGAAAGTGATGGAACTTGTTTAATTCCGATAACTAAAATAAAAAAGTGCAGTTTACAAAAGCGAGTGCTATCCAAAACTGTCATTTAAGGGCAGTGAACTTCGTGGCTTGGTAGAACAAGAATAACGCCTAACAATACAAAAGCATAATTTAAATGAATATTGACAAAATATTACTTCAGAAAAACACATTTCATGTACCTTTCTGTCCATTACAAACCCTGCTTACATTCGCAAATTACGTAATAGTTTAGTGTAAAGTTACTGATTCTTCGCTAAATGAAACATTACGAACTTTCCAGAAATAAATTACTATCAGAGGAAATAAGTATTTGTGAATATTTGCATTTCTAAAATCAGTAACAGCATTACAGTGCGTAACACAAAGCTATCCAATAAGCGAATTGCTTTGCAAACAATTATCTTTCACGTTCATTTGTTCAGTACAAACTATTCCGCTGGTTTCCTAATGAACTTCAATTCGTGGTATTACTATGATTTTACATCTGGACTCGAGTCAGTGTTTTTAGTTCCGTTTTCATCTGATACAATTCAGTTATTAGTTCCTAATTGCAAACTGTAAACCGTTTTTCATACAGTACTTATGGCTTTATATGTCAGCTTCTTGATGACATGCTCATCTTGTCATTAACGTCTATATTTAGTGTGAAATTTGCACTGAAGTGAGACAATACGGGAAATTCAAAAAAGTTTGCAATGAAAAATACGAGTCGCTATGATTTTGCATTTGGCGCATATTAGTGCATGATATTTTGAATTTTTCGTTAGACTGGAGTGGAAGTCTCTATCTGTCAGCAGTCTCGAGAAAATTTATCCGATGTAACACACTCATTGCGATCGTGCCACGCCAACGATTAAGTGCCAATGATGAAGTCAGAATGAAATATCGACAACATTCCTCATGTTTCACTAACGGTTTGAGATATCGAAATGAGATGATGGCAATTGATAGCACGCATAGTGGAGAGTATTTTGCCATATGGTTATTATGAGAAACTTAGCTACCCTGTTAGTCACTAACTGCAGGCTCTGTAGACGAAAATATGTAATTTTGAAGACCCATCAATAGCTGGTGGAACAGTGTAAGTGAAGACATTACACATTTGTTTTTGTACCGAGGATGTGCTTTTTCATAAACTATTGACCTTATGTTTCCTCAGTTCGTCACTTAAGAAAATTAATGAACCTTTCTTTCAGAATTCTGTCGCAGTTGCGTCTGCACAACACATTAATGAGGTGACATTGTGTAAACTCTGCTGTGTTTTGGCAAAAGAAGAAAATTTTAACATGGCTACATGAGAAATGCAGTTTTTACTCAAAATTTTCCATTCAAGATGTTTCTCTGTTAAGTTACAAATGGTTAACAAGCCAGGAGAAAATAAATCGCAACTTTTGTTGCATTTTCAGTAGAATTCTTTTTAGATACTAACCAAAGCAGTGGTGACAGTAGATCTTTTTGAATGGTCACCATGCAAACTCCAGTTAATATTTTTAAAAAAAATGTGAGTGTAGGCTTCAGTTTAGAACTGTACCTCCCCTCCAGCGCTTGGCGTTTCCCCTACAGTACCTGCCCACAACCCCCCACCACTACTCCCCCTGCCTAGTGCACATCTACTGGCCAAGTTATTCTGCGTGCACTTTACTCTTGTCCTTTGTGTGTGATTGTTTGTTTCTTTGTGTGTGTTGTGTGTGTGTGTGTGTGTGTGTGTGTGTGTGTTGATATATGTGTACAAGAGCGCATTTCGTGGCTAAAAGTTAGCTTTGAATAAAACTCTTGAGTAGCGATGGATGAAGACTCCCATTGTACATTGTCAGCCTCATTCTGCTAGCTACCTTTTCAAAGCGGGCGTAGGAATGGACAGAACTTTAGGAGCGCCAGTTGCTCTTGGGACAGGAAACATCTCCTAACAGTCGCACAAATCAGTAATGGTCAACAGCATGACTCTAGAAGGCAACAGAAACAGCTGCAGTAAAGATAGAAAAAAAAGAGACTGATTAAATAACTAATGGATAACGTTCTATGAGTTGGATAGTGGACTGTCAGATGTCTGAATGTGGCGGGGAAGCTACAAAATCTGAAAAAGAAAATATAAAAGGTCAGTCTAGATACAGTGGACGCCAGTGAAGTGAAATGGAAAGGTGGACAATTTCTGGTCAAAGGAAATTATTCAAAATAATTACAGTAGTAGGAAATGGTTTGTCAGCGGCAGTATCGTCATGAAGAGGAAGATATGAGAGACAGTGACTTACTGTGAACAATTTATTGATAGGATTATTCTCATCGTAATCGACAGCAAATCAACGTCACCAACTTGATGACGTCACAGGCGGAAGATGAAGAGGAAGAAAAAGTATATGGCAATCCTGATTTAGTGTGTAAAGGGATATGAATATCCAGTAATCATGGGTGTTTGGAACGATGTGATAGGGGAAGGAACACGGGCTTGATAGTCGAAATGAGAGAAAAGAAAGATTAACTGGTAACAGTGAATACACTATTCAATAATCACAAATGAAGGAGGAATACATGGAAAAGGCCTGAAGACTCGGGAAGATTCCAGTTGGGTTATCTCACGATGAGACTGAGTTTCAAAAGTCAGATTTTAGATTATAAGGCCTACTCAAGACTGCTCAGATCACAGTTTAGCAATGATGAAGAATGAACAGAATAGTCCCGAAAATTCAGTGTGGAAAAGTGGGACACTGAAGTATTAAGGAATGATTAAGTGCGTTTTAAGTTATCTAAGGCGGCAGGTGCTAGGATAATGAATACACCAGGAGGCAGTTCACTGAAGAGGAATGGACCTCTCTGGGACGACTAATCATAGAAGTATGATAGACAAATATAGGCACAAGGAAGATAAGTGCGAGCAAGTCTTGCTTAACAGAAGAAACACTTGAATTGATCAATGAAAGAAAGAAGTAAGGAAATGTCAAAGAGAAGAATACAGCAATATGTGATTTATGAGTTCCACTGATGTTCAGAAAAAACAGAACATCTTGAAAGACTAGAGACAGGACGTTCATATTCGTAGGACAAGGATATTAGTATATTCTGCAAAATTATTAGCATTTCAGTCTCCTCGGTTCAGCAAGTGTTCTTGTTGCCTAGTAGGCACACTGACACCCAAGCGCGCTGATAACTTGTTCCACGTGTGATGGCATCGGTGCGATGCGTATAAGGCGCGAATGTCGTCCTGTGATATAGCAATCCATGCTGCGTTCACCTGGTTCCAAAGTTCATCTTTGGTGGTTGGCATTGGGTCACGGCACTGCACCCATTGTTTCACCCTATCCCACTCATTTTCGATTGGCGTTAAGTCTGGTGATGTGTCGGGTCAGGGCAAAAGGCTGACATCCTGTGGCCTCAAGAAGGCGTGTGTTCATACGGCAATGTGGTCGCGCATTGTCTTGCTGAAAAATGGCGTTTGGGGTGTTGTGCAGAAAGGGTATGGCTACAGGTCACATGGTGTCGGTCACGTAGTTCACACTGGTCATAGCGCCGTGGGCACGCACCAGCTGTGATTTGTGGTCGTGCCCCATAGCATCCCACACCATAAGGACTTGAGTTGGCGCTGTATGTCTTGTGCGAATACGGCCACTGTCTTCAACAACAGACAAATCGTGCAGTTTCTAAATGTTCGTGCCGAGCCTCTGGTCCATCACAATCTGCCCTTGGTCAAATCAGATGTCGGATTTTGAAGGCTGGGAAGACTGGTAAAACAGGGCAGGCGACGAACTGTGGCAGCACTAACACCGACGTTAATGCTGGTCAGAGGACAACTGTGTCTTAACCCTCGGTGAACCGAACACAACGATGGGCCTCCGCAGCCGGCGACCCATGCATATGCCAATGTTAACACCACGCGTGGTCTAGAGGTAGCGTTCTCGCTTCCCGAGCATGGGGTCCCGGGTTCGATTCTCGGCGGGGTCAGGGATTTTCACCTTCCTCGAGATGAGTGCGTGTTGTTGTGTCGCCTCCATCATCATCATTCATCCCCATTACGGTTGGAGGAAGGCCATGGCAAACCACCTCCGCTAGGACCTTACCTAGTACAGCGGTGCGGGTCTCCCACATCGTCCCCTACTCTCTATCAAGGAGTATGGGACTTCATCATCATCATCATCAACACCACGACATCGGCAGCTAATACTGAAATGGGTACGTGGCCATCGGCACTAGACGTTGGCGCAGTGGCAGAGCGTTGGATGGTCTGACGAATCCCAATACTTTATCATGCCAATGGAAGGGCGTGAATCCGTCGTCTTCCAGGGCAGCATCTCCTTGACACCCGTTCTGTGGGACGGAGACAAGCTGGTGACGGCTCCATTATGCTCTGGGGAACATTCACGTGGGCATCAATGGGTCCTGTTGAGCTCGAGCAAGGCAGCATGATTGCCAAGGAGTAACGTACACTGGTTGTAGATCACGTACGCCTTGCAGATCAGGTAAACCCCTTCATGACGATCATGTTTTCCGTGGGCAGTGACATTTTTCGACAAGGTAATGCGCCACATCACAAGGTCAGGAGGGTGATGGAGTGGTTCGAGGAGTTCCAGTTGATGTGCTGGCCCCCCAACTCGCCAGATCTGAACCCGATCGAAAACATCTGTGACATGATTGAACGTAGAGTCAGAGCTCATCGGTCTCCTTCCTGGAATTTACGGGAATTAGTGACTTGTGCAGACGTGGTAAACGCTCCCTCAAGCGACCTACCAAGGCGTCATTCCTTCCATGCCAAATCCCGTCACCTCTGTTATTTGTGCCAAAAGTGGGCATACCGGCTATTACGGAGGTGGTCATAATGTTCTGGCTGATCAGTGTTTGTGGGTCTTACCTAATGACATAACAATAAAGCCATCCAAATTAGCTTCGAAATGGTACGAAAAATGGCCTGTTACATTTCACTCTGCAGCGTGTTTATCTCCAGTAGAACTGATCGTTATGTAACAGATCCTCAGTTTTCTCTTCAACGTAAGTATCCTGTCACACTGCCACACTGTGACGCAAAGCAGGAACAAGTAGAGAACTACATTAAAACGAGCAGCAAGATTGATGAGCCGAAAGAACAAAAACAAAACGAAGACAGGCAGCTTTGTCGCTAGTTGGCACGGGAGAGCAAAGCGTCCGCGAGGCTAATGAACGGCCGGTGGGAGGGAGGAGGGAGGGTGGGAGTGAGTTTACGCACAGAAACAAAGCGTGTCTGTGGCCGGCGCTGGCAGTTCATTGTGGCGGCTGGGCGCGTCAGCTGGCGGCGTGACGGAACCACCGGCAGGACGCGAATAAACCTCATTTGCAGCCTGCCGCCGGCTTACGTCGCCCCCGACAATACGCCGGCCGCGGGAGCGGCTAATATTAGCAGGGCCTGCGCACGAGCTGGCCTTGCGTCCTGCAGGTGGATTAGGGGAGTGGCAGGGGGGGGGCGGGGAGGGGGGGACCGTTTGGTATTACGACATGATTTGACCTCCGGCCGTCCTATTTCGTGTGTTTGTTATGTCTCGGCCGCCGGGGTGCACAGATCCACCCGAATGTAGTTCCCCGGGGATTTTCGTCGTTCATCTTCGCGAACGACCAACAGATGTGGATACACATGTGGCTCCCGTGTTTAATTCTGCCGTATCTTAGTCAATTGCACATGGCAGATGGCGCCTTTGAGATCTCTTTTGAGGTGGAAAAGGGATGTGGTTAGTATCTGACTTCATACTATCCGTAGACGCCACTGAAAACATGCAGAGCACTATTTCATTTGGGCACTGATTTTGGAACAAGCGGAAATAATATTTTTGAAAAAATATAAAAACCTTGATACCCATTAAAAGTGATTTACAGGAAACGTGGTGGGTCTAAATAAGATGACCGAAAGTAATTCGCAAGCTACCATATCTGACTATGCCAGCGTGTTGTCTACTTCTGCCGGCCGTAATGGACGAGCGGTTCTAGGCACTACAATGCAGAACCGCGCGACCACTGCGGTCGCAGGCTCGAATCCTGCCTCGGGCATGGATGTGTGTGATGTCCTTAGGTTAGTTAGGTTTAAATAGTTCTAAGTTCTAGGGGACTGATGACCACAGTAGTTAAGCCCCATAGTGCCCAGAGCCATTTTTTTTCTACTTCTTTGCATGGATATTCTCAACTCGAGGCACGAGTCGTATGTGGACTGTAAGGCCAACATCTCGCACAAATTTCTACGACATAGAGTAGGGCTGAAGTTTAAGATATTAGTGAGAAGAATCAATATACAAAGAAGTGGGGTACGGAAGTACTAAAAGAAATGAAAAGATACGCCTGAAGTTCTCTAAGGCTATAGATACAGCATTAAAAAATAGCTCAGTAGGCAGTACAGATGAAGAGGAATGGACATCTCTAAGAAGGGCAATCGCTGAAGTGGAGGCCGGCCGGAGTGGCCGAGCGGTTCTAGTTGCAACAGTCTGGAACCGCGCGACCGCTACGGTCGCAGGTTCGATCCTGCCTCGGGCAGGGATATGTGTGATGTCCTTAGGCTAGTCAGGTTTAAGTAGTTCTAAGTTCTAGGGGACTGATGACCTCAGATGTTGAGTCCCATAGTGCTCAGAGCCATTTTGAACTGAAGTGGAAAGAAAATTTTAGGTACAAAGAAATCAACTGCGAAGAAACCATGGGTAACAGAAGAAATACTTCAGTTGATCGATAAAAGATGGAAGTACAAAAATGATCAGGGAAATTCAGAAATATAGAAATACAAGTAGCTGAGGAATAAAGTAATTAGGAAGTGCGGGGAAGCTAAGATGAAATGGTTGTACGAAAAATTAGAAGAAATCGAAAAAGAAATGACTGTTGGAAGGACTGACTCAGCATACAGGAAAGTCAAAATAACTCTCGGTGACATTAAAAGCAGCGGTGGTAGCATTAAGAGGGCAACGGGAATTCCACTGTTAAATGCAGAGGTGAGAGCGGGTAGGTGGAAAGAGTACATTGAAAGCTTCTATGTGGGGGAAGATTTGTCTGATGTGATAGAAGAGATAGGGGATCCAGTATTACAATTTAAGAGAGCTTTGGAGGACTTAAGATCAAATAAAGCAGAAGGGATAGATAACATTCCATCAGAATGTCTAAAATCATTGAGGGAAGTGGCAACAAAACGACTATTCACGTGGGTGTGTAGAATATATGAGTCTGGTGACGTGTCATCTGACTTTTGGAAAAAAAATCATTTACACAATTCCGAAGACTGCAAGCGCTGACAAGTGCGACAATTATCGTACAATCAGCTTAACAGCTCATGCATCCAAATTGCTTACAAAAATAATATACTCAAGAATGGAAAAGAAAATTGACGACGTGTTAGATGCGATCAGTTTGGCTTTAGGCACCAGAGAGGCAATTCTGACGTTGCGGTTGGTACTGGAAACAAGACTAAAGAAAAATCAAGACACGTTCATAGGATTTGTCGACAAGGAAAAAGCTTTAGACAACGTAAACTGTTGCAAGATGTTGGAAATTCTGAGAAAAATAGGGGTAAGCTGTAAGGAGAGACGGGTGATATACAATATGTACAAGAGCCAAGAGGGAAATTCGTGTAGTCGCAAATTTTTGTGTAGTGGTAGGCGGAGACATATGAATAACATATTTAAAATGCTAGCCGGTTTTTGTACAGTGTTGTTATTTTCAGGTCATTAGTATTTATTTGTAGTTGTTAAGTGAGCTTTTATGTAAAATACATTCCGATAAACAATGGCTGAAACGTGCTTAGTTTTTAAGTGTGATGTTGTCAGTGACCTGTATAATGCTGGTGGGAAAGGGATTGGATTGGTGAATGTGGCATCTTGTTTGTGGCCATCGTTGATAGCATATTGTAAAGCCATGTAACCGTGTTGTTGTCACTTGGTGGCGAATTGAGGAATGACCAGAAAGTTGTTGCATTCTCGCATCACTAATTATATTACTGGCAGACTGCACAAATCTCTTCCATTCAGGAACTGTTGGCACATGTAAAATGGGCTGCAGTGAGTGCAGCCACTTACCACACATCCACAATTCCACAATATATCTTGCAAGGTGGTTATCAGTATGTCTGATGGAACAGTACTGATCACTTCTAAATCTAGAACAGCAATTTGTTGTAAGGCATTGCTTGACTTTTCTTGAAATATCTGGAGCTCCATAACACCAAGATGACATACTCCTGTTACAGAGGGAGCCAACTTAAGCCTTGGGCCTCTTCAGATATTGGGAGATCTGAGGCTTGATAACCCTCATGCTGTGGAAAGTATTCCAGATACTGTCAGTGGAGGCAATGAAATACCCATTGTCGAATACATTTGACAGTGTTTTACACTTGTGCCAGGCCTTTCAGTACAGCAGACAATCGACAGCTCCAGCTGTTGAGATTCTATATACTGAAAATAAGTCCACTATATAAACACAAGCTCAGAGATTTTGTTACTCTCTTGAGAAAACCGGACAGGAAATGCTGGGGAAGTACAATCTGTCTATATACTGAAAAGCGAGCAGCACTCGTGGTGTGGTAAGTTGACTTTCCTCAAGAAACAAAACAGCTGACGTACATGATGAGTAAGAATCTATTTCTCTCTAGCATTGTAGGGCGGTGTGCAGAAATCTGCGTAGTTTCTGTCCATATTCGTGAGTTAATTTTGCGTTAGCATTATTAACAATTCACAACTCTATCCCACATAGTGTTAACGCGATTTGTGGAAAATAAACACCTCCGGGCATGTCTGCATACTGCGCCACCAGTGATTCAAAGGTGATCCGAGGAAGGGTCGATATAACTTTATGAAAGACCTCGTAGTTGCTTTTTACGACGTAGTGCAGTAGAGAGAACAGGAAGTTGCCTACTCGCTCTTCATTTTGCAGACCCATGAAGGAGGGAAGTTTATGAACACAACTTCCGTCACACTTCTATACTCACCTCAACCTTTCCACTCTGTCACACGCCCGGAACACAGTTTACCCATTAATACGGTTCTACTGCACTTAGATGTGGTACAAACCTTTCATATTTGTTCTTAACCCATGTTATTTAGCAAGATGCATTAATTTTTATGATGCATTAATTTTTATCATTAAGACACTATTATTAATCATCTGAGACTTTTCTACACCATGCCATGCAGAAACTCTTTTTAAGGGAAAAAAAAAATGAATTGGATCTATTTTGTAGGAAATTTTATGTAGTTTGATTCTGTACCGGTAAACTTTCTTGGTAGAAGCAGCAATTTTCGAGATGTTGAAGAAAAACCTTAAAAAAAGTGTTCTTTAATGCTCCCCACCCCTTGCAAATACCGAACTGTCAGAATATTTTTGGTATGTTATACATTTCCCTCCAACCACTGTACAAATGTTACAAGAATTTTTTCCCTAATTTTCCTTCGTTTACGAGACTACTAAGCGCGATTTTTGTAAACGATTCGTTGAAACCAATTCAAGGAACAGTGTTTTGTTTCCATCTGAAGTGTCCATACATTTCTTAACAAAGGGAAGTCCCCACTTCTTCATCTACGTCGTCGTCCACACTCTTCCGACCACCGTTATGTGCATGGTAGAGAGTACGTCCCATTACACTACTGGGTGTCCCACTCGGGAGAGGCCCCACAAACAAATGTTCGCTTAAATTACACTTAAAGACTTTACATAAAAATCAGAAAATCAAATGAACATGTCATACGTTGTTTTGTGAGGAAATAAAGGTGAATCACAAAAGTTGCTGGAAGTGACCGCCCTAGACATGTAAACACAGTTGACCACGACGCTGGAGATTCTCGAATGTTGCTGCCAGGACCTCTGGTATCACTGCCTGGGTTTCATGTATGATGTTCTCTAATAAATCTTCTAAGTTGTTTGGTTTGTTCCTGTAAACTTTGTCATTCAGATCGCCCCAGAGGAAAAAGTCAGATGGTGTTAAGTGAGGTGACCTTGGGGGCCACATCACTCTGCCAGAGAAACATGATTCGACCTCAGCCGTGGTCGCTCGAGACGTATGGCATGTGGCGTCATCCTGTTGCTACCAGCCGAGGGTAAGTTCTTTATCGTGCACCTGGTTCACAAATTCCGGAAACATGTCGATGTAAACTGAACTTGTCACAACAGACTCGAAAAAAATTGGTCCGATGATGCGACGCTGTGATACTGCGCAGAACACGCCAATCTTTTGTGAATGCAGGGGTTGCTCAACCTGAAGATGTGGATTTCATTACACCAAAAACGTGTATTCTGGGATTTTACACAGCCAGAGAGGTAAAAGCACGACTCATCACTGAACCATGTGTGCTGCAATATTCCTGGCCTCTGAGCAATACGTTGTTGAAACTAACGGAAAAAATATAATGCTTTTGTGCTTATATCATTGACAATCAGTTCCTGAACAACTGTAAACCTCTATGGATACGTGTCGGCTATCATCGCAGCTCTGTGACATGTGCTCCGTGACATTCCACACTCCTGTAAACGTCGAACAGACTTTGCAGGAGAGGTCAACAATCGTTGTTTAACGTCAATCACGTTTTTCTTCAGTCTGGAACCGAGCGAACGCTACGGTCGCAGGTTCGAATCCTGCCTCGGGCATGGATGTGTGTGATGTCCACAGGTTCGTTAGGTTTAAGTAGTTCTAAGTTCTAGGGGACTGATGACCTGAGATGTTAAGTCCCATAGTGCTCAGAACCATTTGAACCATTTTTGAACTTTTTTCTTCCGATTATGGCGGACGTTCTTCGGCGTGGAAACCCAACACCGTTCCACTGCTCTCCATCTTGTTCACTAACTTTTGTATGCAGCATTTAGACGGTATATGCTAGTCACCAAACCATTCAACAAACATTTGCTACATGTCTTACTGGAACTAGTAATCCTATAATGTTTCACAAGAAGCATACACTCTTCGACAGAATAGCGATACATTGTCACTAAACACTGATCGCTGAGCTCCAGACACAGTGGCGAATGGAAACACATTGTTGCGTCAAATGATGTTGCAGAGTGCAGTACTATCACGTCAAATGTCACAAATTACACGGTACAATTTCAGCGGAATTGCTATACGTGTTTGTTGGGCCTCTCCGAGTGGGACTCCCTGTCGTTATTAGGGTATCTACATCTACATGCTCAATATTGAGCAAGCAGTAAAGGAAACAAAAGAAAAATTCGGAGTAGGTATTAAAATTCATGGAGAAGAAGTAAAAACTTTAAGGTTCGCCGATGACATTGTAATTCTGTCAGAGACAGCAAAGGACTTGGAAGAGCAGTTGAACGGAATGGACAGTGTCTTGAAAGGAGGATATAAGATGAACATCAACAAAAGCAAAACGAGGATAATGGAATGTAGTCAAATTAAATCTGGCGATGCTGAGAGAATTAGATTAGGAAATGAGACACTTAAAGTAGTAAAGGAGTTTTGCTATTTAGGGAGTAAAATAACTGATGATGGTCGAAGTAGAGAGGATATAAAATATAGACTGGCAATGGCAAGGAAATCGTTTCTGAAGAAGAGAAATTTGTTAACATCGAGTATAGATTTAAGTGTCAGGAAGTCGTTTCTGAAAGTATTTGTATGGAGTGTAGCCATGTATGGAAGTGAAACATGGACGATAACTAGTTTGGACAAGAAGAAAATAGAAGCTTTCGAAATGTGGTGCTACAGAAGAATGCTGAAGATAAGGTGGGTAGACCACGTAACTAATGAGGAGGTATTGAGTAGGATTGGGGAGAAGAGAAGTTTGTGGCACAACTTGACTAGAAGGAGGGATCGGTTGGTAGGACATATTTTGAGGCATCAAGGGATCACAAATTTAGCATTGGAGGGCAGCGTGGTGGGTAAAAATCGTAGAGGGAGACCAAGAGATGAATACACTAAGCAGATTCAAAAGGATGTAGGTTGCAGTAGGTACTGGGAGATGAAGAAGCTTGCACAGGATAGAGTAGCATGGAGAGCTGCATCAAACCAGTCTCTGGACTGAAGACCACAACAACACATCTACATGGCTACTCTGCATCTCACACTTGAATGGCTGGCAGAGGCTTAATCGAACCACCTTCACAATAAGTCTCTCTTATTCCGCTCTCCTGCAACGCGAGGAAAAAACGAACAACTACATCTTCCCATGCGAGCTCTGAATTCCCTTATTTTATTTTGATGATCGTTTCTCTCTATGTAGGTCGGCATCAACAAAATGTTTTCGCAATCGGAGAAGAAGGTTGGTGATTGAAATTTCGTGAGGAGATCCCGCTGCAATGAAAAACGCCTTTGTTTTAATGATGCCCACCCCAAATCTTGTATCATGTCCGTGACACTATTTTCCTTGTTTCTCGATAATATGAAACGTGTTGACCTTCTCTGAATTTTATCGCTGTACTCCGTTAATTCTATCTGCTAACGGTCCCACACCACGCAGCAGTACTCAAAAAGAGAACGGACAAGTGTAGTGTAGGCAGTCTCTTTAGTAGATCTGTTGCCTCTTATAAGAATTCTGCCAATAAAACGCAGTCTTTGGTTAGCCTTCTCCACAACATTTTCTGGGTATTGTTTCCAATTTATATCGTTCGTAACTGTAATTCCTAGGTATTTACTTCAATTTACAGCCTTTATATTAGACTGGCTTATCGTGTAACCGAAGTATAACGGATTCCTTTTAGCACTTACGTAGATGACCACAGACCACTCATTCTTTAGGGTCATTGTCATTTTTCACACTATACGGATATCTTTTTATCTTAACTGTTTTGCAATTGGTTTAGATCGTCTGATGACTTTACTAGACGATAAACGGCAGCATCGTCTGCAAACAACCTAAGATGGCTACTCAGATTGTGTCCTAAATCGTGTATGTATATAGGGAACGATTTAGGACACAATCGGAGCAGCCGTCTTGGGTTGTTTGCAGACGATGCTGCCGTTTATCGTCTAGTAAAGTCTACTTGGAAAATGCCTGGTGACATTAATAGATATCAAATTGACTTCATATTAGTGAAACAAAGATTTAAAAACCAAGTTATGGACAGCAGATCATATCCAGGCTGTGATGTGGAAAGTGACCTCATACTCGTTATGATGACGACTGAACTAAAATTCAAGAACATTAAAAAAAGAAGTACATGTAAATGGGATTTGACAAACCTGAAAAATTAAAATACACTGGAGCACTATCAACTAGAAACCGACAGGAAAACAATTACAGAGGGCTGCAATGACATCCAAAGCAGCTGGGAAAAAATAAAAACTGGTATTTTCGAAGCAGCAGAAGAAGTAACAGGAAAAGAAAGGACGGAGAAAAGGAAGGAATGGATCACTAATGATCCACTAAATATGATGGAAGAAAGAAGGAAATTAAAAAATTCTGTGAAGAGGGAAGACCAAGAGAAATACAAGCGTCTGAAAAAAAGAATCAACAGAGAGGCAAAACAAGCAAGAGAAAAATACCTTGATGATCTCTGTATTTCAGTTGAGGACAACATGAGAAAGGGAAATATTGACAAGGCCTATAAATGTCTGAGACATTTCTTTGGAGACAGAAGAAACAAGTGTAGGGCTGTGATGGATGAAAATGGCAGTATGTTGGATGACGATGATGAAGTTGCAAGATGATGGAAACAATATATAGGAAAACTGAACAGCGGACCAGAACTGTCTGAAAATATCATTGAAGAAGAAACAGAAGTAGATGAACACAACATAGGTGAACCTATATTAAAGGCAGAGTTTGAACTAGCTCTGAAAAAATTGAAAAACAACAAATCGCCTGGTATAGACAATATCCCAGCTAAACTTCTGAAATCTGGAGGAGCATAACTGAATCAGGAGATGTATAATCTTGTTTTCAACATGTACGAGCAGGGTAAAATTCCTACAGACTTTGAGAAAAACATTATGATCCCCTTTCCAAAGAAGGCAAATGCTACAAGATGTGAAAATTATAGAACGCTCAGCCTAGTTACTCACGCCTCTAAAATAGTAACCTCAATTATCCTAAAACGCATAGAACAAAAAGTCGAAGCTACACTCTCCGAAGACCAGTTTGGATTCCGGAAAGATAGAGGAACCAGAGAAGCAATATTTGCTCAAAAACTAATAATAGAGAAACGGCTAGATAAGAACCTGACAACATACATAGCTTTCGTAAATGTAGAGAAAGCCTTTGA
The DNA here is from genome assembly GCF_023898315.1 of Schistocerca nitens. Classification (NCBI taxonomy): domain Eukaryota; kingdom Metazoa; phylum Arthropoda; class Insecta; order Orthoptera; family Acrididae; genus Schistocerca; species Schistocerca nitens. Next base: position 215,139,034 of record NC_064615.1, on the reverse strand, counting down.
TAATGTTAAATGAGATAAGATGTTTGAGGTACTCAGAAAAGTAGGAATAGGCTATACAGATAGAAAAATGATATGGAACCTGTACAAAAACGAGACAGCAGTTATCCGTGGACGGACAAAACAAGAAGAGGTGCAGATACGGAAAGGTGTCCGACAAGGCTGCGCACTATCCCCTGTTATCTTTAACCTATACATTGAAGAGGCGCTGAAAAAAGTAACGGAAAATTCACAGACAGGAGTAGTAATTCATGGCCAACGAATGGATATGATAAGATATGCCGATGATATAGCTGTCCTAGCTGAAAGTGAAGAAGATCTTGTAGTCCCACTGAATAGAATGGATAAAGTTACGGGGGAAGAATATAACATGAGAATTAATTAAGCAAAAACAAAAGTAATGGCATGGGACAAAGAAGATCAAGTGAAAGTCCAAGTTCATGTAGGCAATGAACTGCTTGAACAAGTTGATAAATTTACTTTTCTGGGCAGTAATATTACCAGGGATGGAAGGAGCAAGGCAGAAGTGAGAAGGAGAATTGCTCAAGCAATGGCTGCTTGTAACAAGAAGAAAAACATCTTAACATCTAAGAGCATCAGCCTTGAAATCAGGAAAAGATTTTTGAATTCATATGTGTGGAGTGTGGCATGCTGTGGGTGTGAAACATGGACTCTCGGGGCAGAGGAAGACAAGAAGCTAAATTCTTTTGAAATGTGGTGCTATAGACGCATGCTCAAAATAAAATGTATCGACAAGGTCACAAACGAAGAGGTTCTGGAAAGAGCAAGTGAGAAGAGAAGCTTCTGGAGTTTCATTGTTAAAAGAAGAGTGCAATTTACAGGCCATCTATTAAGACATAAAGGACTCCTGAACACAATCATAGAGGGTTATGTCGAGGGAAAAAGACCAAGAGGAAGACCACGGCTGCGGTACATGGATCAAATCGTGAAAGATGTGGGATGTAACACCTATAAAGAAATGAAGAGAAAAGCTGAAAGTCGCACAGAATGGAGACAAGCTGCCATTGTAGCTGTTGCAAACCAATCCTTGGATTGACCACTACAGAAGAAGAAGATATAGGGAACAACAGAGGGCCTATAACCCTACCTTGGGGAACACCAGAGATCACTTCTGTTTTATTCGATGACTTCCCGTCAGTTACTACGAACTATGACCCCTCTGACAGGAAAGCAATAATCCAGTCATCAAACTGAGACGATATTTCTGAAGCACGCAGTTTGATAACAAACCACTTGTGAGATACGGTATCACAAGCCTTCTGGAAATCTAGAAATACTCAATCAACTTGAAATCCTTTGTCGATATCACTGAACACTTAGCGTGAGTAAAGAGCTAGCTGTGTTTACCAAGAACGATGTTTTAGAAATCCCTGTCCGCTATGTGTCAACAGACTGTTTTCTTCAAGGCAATTCATAATGTTCGAACAAAATATATATTCTAAAATCCTACTTCTTATCGATGTTAAAGACACGTGCCTGTAGTTTAATGGATTACTCCTACCGCCTTTCTTGAATATTGGTATGACCTGTGCGACTTTCCTGTCTTTAAGTACGGATCTTTCATCGATCGAGCGGTTGTATATGATTGTTAAGTGTGGAGCTATTGCATCAGCGTACTCTGAAAGGAACGGAACTGTTATACAATCTGGACCGGAAGACTTGTTTTTTTTTTTAAGTGATTTGAGTTGCTACACTACTCCGAAGATATGTACGCCTAAGTTACTCGTCTTGGCAGCTGTTTTTGATTAGAATTCTGGAATATTTACTTCGTCTTCTTTAGTGACAGAATTTCGGAAGACTGTGTTTAGCAACTCTGCTTTGGCAGCACATGTCATCTATAATATTTCCACTGCTTTCGCGCAGAGAAGGCATTGATTGTATCTTGCCGCTAGCATACTTTACATTCGACCAGAATCTCTTTGGATTGTTTGCCAGGTTTCGAGACAAAGTTTCGCTGTGGAAGCATCTCGCATTGAAGTCCGTGCTAAATTTCGAGCTTCTGTAGAAGGTCGTCAATCTTGGAGGTTTTGAGTTAGTTTAAATTCGGCATGCCTTGTTCGTTGTTTCTGCAACAGTGTTTTGACCTGTTTTGTGTACCATGGGGAATCAGCTCCGTCGTTCGTTAATTTATTCGTATAAATATCAATTTCTGTCGATACTATTTCTTTAAATTCAAGCCACATCTGGTCTACAATTACATTGTTAATTTGGAAGAAGCGGAGATTCTCTCTCAGGAAGGCGTCAAGCGAATTGTTATCTGTTTTTTGAATAGATATATTTTTCGTTTATTTTTGGTGGGTTTGGGAGCTACGGTATGTCTAGTTACGACAACCCTGCGTTCACTAATCCCTGTATTCGTTCTGATGCCCGTTATTAGCTCAGGATTATTTGTTGCTACGAGGTCAAGTGTGTTTTCACACGGTTTATATTCGAGTGGATTCATGAACTAACTGCTCGAAATAGTTTTCTCTCAGACAGATAGAACTTAACCAGACCCCATTCCCTCCCTATTTATCTGCAAGTTCTTCAATTTTAATCTGCAGTTCATAGCCAATAAATACCGACCGCACTTCTATACCTAGAATTGTTTTGCGGTTAGAGATCTGATTTATGGACCTCTCTTTACCATTGTTATGTAATGTATTTGAATCCTTTCGGTGTCTGCAGGTCTCTTCCACGTAAAGATGCTTGCAGACTTTTCGTCTCTGTACGAATATTGTGGGTCTCGGCTTTATGTATATCTTGGTTCACTGTGCTGGAAACTGATTACTAGAAGCTGCGCTGAGATCTCGAGTTGCCACTAGCCGTTTACTGCTGACAGTGGACCACAAACAACAGACACGTGCCGGCTGAAGTGGCCGAGCGGTTCTAGGCGCTTCAGTCTGGAACCGCGCGACCGCTACGGACGCAAGTTCGAATCCTGCCTCGGGCATGGATGTATGTGATGTCCTTAGGTTAGTTAGGTTTAAGTAGTTCTAAGTTCTAGGGGACTGATGACTTCAGAAGTTAAGTCCCATAGTGCTCAGAGCCATTTGAAGCATTTGAACAGACACCAGAGTCACCAGTGACACTAAGTGGCACTCAGCATTAAACCGTGATGAGTCTCGTCTGTTTGTGGCTCTCTGTTCGACCCCGTCTCTGCAGAGGACCTGCAAAAAGGACACACCTCTCAAACTCCTGGAATCATGTCTGAGTAGTTATTCGATATGACCGCAAGACTGTAATTGTTGAAGGAAGGTAAATACTCTCGTGAATGATGTGGCCGTAGACTTCGTATCAAATGGCATAATCCGGTGGGATAATGCAAGACTCCACAAATTCCTTGAGGAATGTGTGGATCTTTGACAGGTCCTCAGGTTACCTGATATATCAACCATAGAGAATGTCTAGGAAGACGAATACTTGTATACCAATGTCCAGCCAGCAATGTTCATGAACTTACGCAGCATTTGTTTCATACTGATAATGATGATGGCCATAAGTTTAGACTGGAATGAGAGTTCAGTCATTTACGAGGTGTGTGAGGAAAATAATGAGACTCTCTACATTGCGAGCGATCTGGCAACGCTGAGTTATTCTACTTGTGTAGATCGTTGTGTTCATCCCTTCTAGATGCTCAATCCGACTTTGAGATTTTGTGAGCGCCGTTAGTGATGCTGTGTTTTTGTTTTGTGTTTGAAGATGGGACAGCGGAATTTAGAGCTATGTTAGCCATCAAGTTTTGTGTTAAGCTTAGGAAATTCGCAAGTGTGACATTTGAAAACTTGGAAGAGGTCTATGGGGAAAGAGCAGAAGTTTTTCGCTGGCTCAAATCATTTTTGTAAGGCCGAGAACATGCTGAAGATGAACGGAAATCTTCAGCTTCAAAAACTGACGAATAGGTCGAACGGGTGCGCGCTCTTGTGGGATTTAACAATAAGGATTATGGGCGGCTTGTTACAACACTTTCACCGTACTCAAATTTTGATGGACGTTTTACACATGTGAAAAGTTCGTGCCAAAATGCTGGCGTAAAGCATCGCAATTGAGCAGAAGGACAATCGAATAAACGTGTGCTTTGATCTTCTAGAGAGTAATGCCAGTGACAACGAATGGTTCAGTCGCGTGGTTACAGACGATGAATCCTGGATTTTTGAGTACGATCCTGATTCAAAGCGGTAAAGTAAGGAATGACACACTGAGACATCTCCTCGACTGAAAAAAGCTCGAATGAGCAAATCAGGGCACAAAACAATGCTGATTTATTTTTTTGGCAGTAGGTGTACAGTGAGTAAAGAATTTGTATTTGTCAATGAAGTGTTTTACAAAGATGTCCTTGAAAGGCTCAGGAAAAGGGTGAATCGAGAGAGACCAGACATCGCAGGCAAGTGGACACTGCATCAGGACAACGCTCCATGTCACACTGCCACTTCCATCGTGGAATTTAAAAAAAATGGTTCAGATGGTGCTGAGCACTATGGGACTTAACATCTGTGGTCATCAGAAGAGCGCGACCGATATATTAAAGGCCCTGCCAGTTGAAGCTTTTCAGCGCTGCTACCAAGTTTGGGAACAACGACCCCACCGGTATATACCTACTATTTTGAGGGGGAAAATAATGTTGTTTGAAAAGAAAAAAACTTTGGTAGATAAAAAAATCTGTCTCATTACTTTTCTCACACACCTCGCAACATTCGTCAAGTGATGAACGTAACCACAGAATTCGGTAAATATGGGACTGGTGCTTTACGGTTAACACTTTCTATTCGCATCACGTATTATATATAAGCACTAACGTTTTTGCGGCTCATTCCAGTCTGAACTACAGCACAGGAGGAACAAATTTTTGTGTGTTGTTGTTGTGGTCTTCAGTCCTGAGACTGGTTTGATGCAGCTCTCCATGCTACTCTATCCTGTGCAAGCTTCTTCATCTCCCAGTACCTACTGCAACCTACATCCTTCTGAATCTGCTTAGTGTATGCATCTCTTGGTCTCCCCCTACGATTTTTACCCTCCACGCTGCCCTCCAATACTAAATTGGTGATCCCTTGATGCCTCAGAACATGTCCTACCAACCGATCCCTTCTTCTGGTCAAGTTGTGCCACAAACTCCTCTTCTCCCCAATCCTGTTCAGTACCTCCTCATTAGTTATGTGATCTACCCATCTAATCTTCAGCATTCTTCTGTAGCACCACATTTCGAAAGCTTCTATTCTCTTCTTGTCCAAACTATTTATCGTCCATGTTTCACTTCCATACATGGCTACACTCCATACAAATACTTTCAGAAAAGACTTCCTGACACTTAAATCTATACTCGATGTTAACAAATTTCTCTTCTTCAGAAACGCTTTCCGTGCCATTGCCAGTCTACATTTTATATCCTCTCTATTTCGACCATCATCAGTTATTTTGCTCCCCAAATAGCAAAACTCCTTTACTACTTTAAGTGTCTCATTTCCTAATCTAATACCCTCAACATCACCCGACTTAATTCGACTACATTCCATTATCCTCGTTTTGCTTTTGTTGATGTTCATCTTATATCCTCCCTTCAAGACACCATCCATTCCATTCAACTGCTCTTCCAAGTCCTTTGCTGTCTCTGACAGAATTACAATGTCATCGGCGAACCTCAAAGTTTTTATTTCTTCTCCATGGATTTTAATACCTACTCCGAATTTTTCTTTTGTTTCCTTTACTGCTTGCTCAATATACAGATTGAATAACATCGGGGAGAGGCTACAACCCTGTCTTACTCCCTTCCCAACCACTGCTTCCCTTTCATGTCCCTCGACTCTTATAACTGCCATCTGGTTTCTGTACAAATTGTAAATAGCCTTTCGCTCCCTGTATTTTACCCCTGCCACCTTTAGAATTTGAAAGAGAGTATTCCAGTCAACATTGTCAAAAGCTTTCTCTAAGTCTACAAATGCTAGAAACGTAGGTTTGCCTTTCCTTAATCTTTCTTCTAAGATAAGTCGTAAGGTCAGTATTGCCTCACGTGTCCCAGTATTTCTACGGAATCCAAACTGATCTTCCCCGAGGTCGGCTTCTACTAGTTTTTCCATTCGTCTGTAAAGAATTCGTGTTAGTATTTTGCAGCTGTGGCTTATTAAACTGATAGTTCGGTAATTTTCACATCTGTCAACACCTGCTTTCTTTGGGATTGGAATTATTATATTCTTCTTGAAGTCTGAGGGTATTTCGTCTGTTTCATACATCTTGCTCACCAGATGGTAGAGTTTTGTCAGGACTGGCTCTCCCAAGGCCGTCAGTAGTTCCAATGGAATGTTGTCTACTCCGGGGGCCTTGTTTCGACTCAGGTCTTTCAGTGCTCTGTCAAACTCTTCACGCAGTATCGTATCTCCCATTTCATCTTCATCTACATCCTCTTCCATTTCCATAATATTGTCCTCAAGTACATCGCCCTTGTATAGACCCTCTATATACTCCTTCCACCTTTCTGCTTTCCCTTCTTTGCTTAGAACTGGGTTTCCATCTGAGCTCTTGATGTTCATACAAGTGGTTCTCTTATCTCCAAAGGTCTCTTTAATTTTCCTGTAGGCAGTATCTATCTTACCCCTAGTAAGATAAGCCTCTACATCCTTACATTTGTCCTCTAGCCATCCCTGCTTAGCCATTTTGCACTTCCTGTCGATCTCATTTTTGAGACGTTTGTATTCCTTTTTGCCTGCTTCATTTACTGCATTTTTATATTTTCTCCTTTCATCAATTAAATTCAATATTTCTTCTGTTACCCAAGGATTTCTACTAGCCCTCGTCTTTTTACCTACTTGATACTCTGCTGCCTTCACTACTTCATCCCTCAAAGCTACCCATTCTTCTTCTACTGTATTTCTTTCCCCCATTCCTGTCAATTGTTCCCTTATGCTCTCCCTGAAACTCTCTACAACCTCTGGTTCTTTCAGTTTATCCAGGTCCCATCTCCTTAAATTCCCAACTTTTTGCAGTTTCTTTAGTTTCAATCTGCAGTTCATAACCAATAGTTTGTGGTCAGAGTCCACATCTGCCCCTGGAAATGTCTTACAATTTAAAACCTGGTTCCTAAATCTCTGTCTTACCATTATATAATCCATCTTATACCTTTTAGTATCTCCAGGATTCTTCCATGTATACAACCTTCTTTCATGATTCTTAAACCAAGTGTTAGCTATGATTAAGTTGTGTTCTGTGCAAAATTCTAACAGGCGGCTTCCTCTTTCATTTCTTAGTCCCAATCCATTTTCACCGACTACGTTTCCTTCTCTCCCTTTTCCTACTACCGAATTCCAGTCACCCATGACTATTAAATTTTTGGCACCCTTCACTATCTGAATAATTTCTTTTATTTCATCATACATTTCTTCAATTTCTTCGTCATCTGCAGAGCTAGTTGGCATATAAACTTGTACTACTGTAGTAGGTGTGGGCTTCGTATCTATCTTGGCCACAATAATGCGTTCACTAAGCTGTTTGTAGTAGCTTACCCGCGTTCCTATTTTCCTATTCATTATTAAACCTACTCCTGCATTACCCCTATTTGACTTTGTGTTTACAACCCTGTAGTCACCTGACCAGAAGTCTTGTTCCTCCTGCCACCGAACTTCACTAATTCCCACTATATCTAACTTTTACCTATCCATTTCCCTTTTCAAATTTTCTAACCTACCTGCCCGATTAAGGGACCTGACATTCCACGCTCCGATCCGTAGAACGCCAGTTTTCTTTCTCCTGATAACGACATCCTCTTGAGTAGTTCCCGCCCGGATATCCGAATGGGGGACTATTTTACCTCCGGAATATTTTACCCAAGAGGACGCCATCATCATTTAATCATACAGTAAAGCTGCATGCCCTCGGGAAAAATTACGGCCGTAGTTTCCCCTTGCTTTCAGCCGTTCGCAGTACCAGCACAGCAAGGCCGTTTTGGTTATTGTTACAAGGCCAGATCAGTCAATCATCCAGACTGTTGCCCTTGCAGCTACTGAAAAGGCTGCTGCCCCTCTTCAGGAACCACACGTTTGTCTGGCCTCTCAACAGATACCCCTCCGTTGTGGTTGTACCTACGGTACGGCTATCTGTATCGATGAGGCACGCAAGCCTCCCCACCAACGGCAAGGTCCATGGTTCATGGGGGGGAAAAATTTTTGAGAACACCTGCAATTTCCGTTTGTCTTGCTGTATGTACCTCCGTGTTAGATTTTTTATGCCTAGGCGACATTGGCAAGGTGTAACAGTAGGAATAGAACCGGCGATTCGTCCAGAACACGTCACTAACCAACTGCAGTCAACTGAGGCTATTGAAAGTCTCGCAGCCAAATTAAGGAGCGGGAACAGCCCGCCAAAACGCTGTTGCCATTTACTAACAATGTAGTATGTAAAACTTTCTCTACTTTTGCTTTCGTATCTGCCCATCAAAGTTTGTGTTCCTACAGGGTTATAGGCCTACTGTTCGTGGTTAGTAACAGTTGGTTACTTCTTAGTGTGTTGGATAAATCTTTTACGTCTAAACTGTCTAAACCGCATTATCATTTACAGATTACTTTCAAAGAAATGTAACTATATCAAAAATAATGTTTCGCCCGCACAGTGTTGTTGGTTCTCGAGTTAGTACCTCTGTTGTTGCAAGCATTTAGTGCAGAAGTGGATAAACGGCGATAATCCACAATGCTAGTGAAGAGGAACACTGATTCACCTTGTTTAGTGCCGAAGAATCTACGTGTGACGTTCTTTTCTGAAGAATTTCCGTTTCCTACAGGTTACTTCTAATAAAAACTTTGTGAGCTCTTTATCGGTCCACGCCGACACGCTGTCTGTAGAAATGCAATGATAAGTTATCTCGAATGCGTTCTGGTGGAAACCCCACTGTTGTAAGAAATGTCCGAGAACATAAAAGTAGTTACTGAGCATCCGCCATTTCAGCTGAAGCTCGGGTGATCTTCGTCACGTTTTTATAACGTAGGCTGTGGAGGATTGCTCATCTACTTGCTTAACTCCACGAGATACGTTTTTAGCGTTACCTTTATCGCAGCCGCGTCAGCCCTGTGGGCACAAGTACGTGAGAACTCTGAGCAACATTTCTCATGAGAAACTGGCTGGATTGCGACTCCTCGAAGCGTCAGAGTTCTTCAGTAACTGGTAATTGAGCATTCTCGTTTCCAATTAAATTTTTATTTCTACAACGATTCAGTTAGGAATTATTCTCAAATGTTAGTAGGAAGCGAAATGTGCTAGATTATGCTTATCCATTACGGATATTTTAGAACCGTGCTTAAAATCCCAATGGACACAAGTGAAAAAAAAAACAGAAATTATTAAATCAATTGCCTCCAGCAATGGGTACAACACTGCAATAATATATAAACTAATCCATACAGCAAAACTAAATCAACCAACTGCTGAACAACCACCCACAAACAAGAAGACCACATTTATAAGCCTGCCATTCCTAGGGAAGATTTCTCACCAAATTGCCAACCCCTTCAAGGCATACAACATTAAAATAACTTCCTTCACCAACAACAAAACACAAAATAAAATCATACACAGCACCAAAGCCACTATACAACTATATCAAAAGTCAGGTGTGTACAAGGTCATTTGCAACTCATGTCCAAGCTTCTACATTGGACAAACTGGTAGAAGCTTCACAACAAGATTTAAATAACACATACATGCACTCCGTCTTAACAACCTGAATAAGTCCAGCTTTGCCTTACATCTTGCCCAACACAGTCATTCTGCAAACAACATAGAACAGAATCTCCAAATACTCCGTTTTGCCAACAATGGCACAATACTTGACCTTCTTGAACAAATTGAAATACTTATCTACACAAATACAGCACCTGACTACCTACTCACTGATAAAATTTAACTGAGAAACAAATTTTTCCTTCAGAAATTTGAAGATCTACTAGTTCAAAACAAGTAACCACTCAACGAACGCTACACCGTCTCCCCATCCTTCCCCCCCCCCCCCCCAACGACCTCCCCCCTCCCTCTCCTTACATTCTTACATTCTTACATTCTAACTACACTGTCGTCAATGTAAAATCCTATCACAGAATAAAACCTATACTATATTTCTTAATGTTAAAGCCCTCTACTGTTAACATAAATCAGTACTTTTATACATATTACTTCTTGCTGGAACAAGCAGAAGCTGCATTTACCAATATTCCAGATCACTTTAATGTAAGAATAAAAATAAGTCAACAGTTAAAGAACTATTGTTCATGGTTTTTTTTAAATATAAAGTGTACAGCCATACAAACAGCTTTAGTCCATTACAATCACTGTAAATTTTATACATATACCTTTAGCTAAAATAAACAGAATTTACTCCTGCTAATACCCCAGATCATGTTGCCTTAACAACAGAAATAAGTCAACAGTTCATTTGAAGGTTTGTTATTAATTTAAATTTAAATATAAAGGCCCTAGTCATACAGACAGCTGCATCTCACTGCAGATACAATGACTCTGTATCATTGATTCCTGGGTATTCATGTTAATGCCAAAATGCTATAAACTGCCTGTATTATAAGTAATATACAAATAGAAATAAGATATCAGATCACCTGAAGTTTGTTCTTGTAGTAATTTATTTATTTATTTTATTTAATGCTCTCATATTATCGCCAGTCGGATTAAAATATTTGCCCTTATATCGACATCAATACAAGTCAAGAAGAACAAATTACACCTCTGTGCAAAGAAGGCCTATGCCGTATCTTTCAGTCAAGTTATTTGTTACAAGCAACAGTTGTAAAGCGCATGCTGGATGCTGGAAAAGTCTCGCTGTCAGAGTGTAAATTAATATAGTTTGTGTGGAAGTGTGTGTATTGATATAACAACTGAACATCAAAATGGAGGCAGACAGATGGACACTAACCGAAAAAAGCAGCCTATACTGTCGCAGTAAGTAAAAAAACTAAATTTACATCCATATCGACAGATAAGCTATAGTCATGGCGATACATTAAAGTGTGTTTCATCTTTTTGTCTTAGAGCCAGCTCCCAGTATTATGCTAGCAATAATGATGTAACTTGCTGATACCATCTGAAGATGAATCTGAAAAAGTTCGAAAATCGGTTCGTGGAATAAAACATAATTGTTCAAATAAGTGAATGGTTGCAGTTTTGTATAACTTACTTGCAGAGAAATGTGTTGCCAAATTAGTAAAACTTAGTAAGAATACTGCCACAAAGTAACAATATATACTTATAATATACGAATGTACAGCAGTGGTTTACCACCGTACCCTTTCTTTCATCTTGTTTAAATTTCATAAATCGTCGCCAGTTGTTACCCCAGCTGACAACGACGAAAGTAATCCGATTACATAATTTTACTATGTGACTGAGATGCCCCAGGCATAACTAGTTTTACAGCTTTCCGTTTTACATTAAGATCCACAGACAATATTACATTCCTATATGAAACTTTCAAGACTGTTGGTGTTTACATATTTATCACGTGTCCTTATTATATGTTTAGTGATATTCTTATGTTCTCTTTCTTTTTTATCATGGTCATTCCAATAAAGTTCCTTGATCTGTAATTGGCTTCCTGCTGTACTGCTTTCAATTAATTGTGAGCTTCTTTTTGGCCGCATGTACCTGTAACTATGTACCGTGTATTCGTATGTCTTGTGTTTTACTTCTGAACTCGTTATGCATTTTTATGGTAGTATTCCTTTTAATCGTTGCCGCATGCCAAATTTCTTCTCACTGAGACGCTCAACACCATTTCGTAACGGGATGAAATTGGTAGCGTGAATAAAATAACAACTTCATCAGCAACTGACACGTTTTCTTTCAAGAAACTGTAAAGAAGTTCCAGGTCAGTAAGCAGTCAATCCTGGAATCAAGATTCTTTGGACCTTTCCAAGACTCTTTGGACCTTTCCTCGCCCGACGAAACATTATGACCGCCTGCTTAATATCTTGTTTTCCATCTTTGGAACGAAATACATCACTGATTCTGCGTATCAGGGATCCGACAGTTTGTTGGTAGGTTTGTGGAGGCATGTGGCATTACATGTCTACGCATAGGTCATGTAATTCGCGTAAATAACGGGCCGCTGATTTGAATACGTGGTGATGGCGCCCGATAGCGACCCAGATAAGTTGGGATCTACATCAGGAAAATTTGGTCTCCGAGACATCAACGTGAGTTCACTATAATGCTCTTCAAACCACTGCAACACTGTTCTGGCTCCGAGACACGGACAATTATACTCCAGAAAGATGACATCGTTGTCAGAGAAGACATCAAGAATGAACGGATGCAGGTGGTTCACAGGTGTCAGTGTGTTTTAGGTTACTACCATAGGTCCCATGCAAGTGCAGACCCATAGCACAATACTGCCCCCACCAGCCTGCGTTCGTGGCGTGCTGCACGTTTCGAGCCGCCTTTCACCTCTACAGCGACATTTGTGGAGAAGTTCATCGACCAAGTGCACCAAAAATGTGATTCACCCGAAGAGCCTACACGTTTCCATTGGTCGCCGGCCGAATTCCGATGGTCCCGTGCCCACTGAAATTGTAACTGACGATGTTGTCGGGTCAACATGTGAACATGGAGGAGTAATCTGCTGCAGGGCTTCATGTTTAACAATGTTCGATGAACGGTGTGCTCCGGAACACTTCAGCGTGCATCTACATTATGCTCCTTTACCAGGGAAGTCACACATCACCATCTATCCCACTTTACGGAGCAGGTAAGCCTCCGAACCCCACGTTCAGTGAAGTCGTGAACGTCCAACCATTTAGAGCCTAGTGGTACTTTCACTACCCTTCTACCACTTTCCATAGATGCTCACGACAGTAGCAAGTGAACAATTGACCAGTTCCGCCGTTTTCAAGATACTTGTTCACATGTTTTGCATAACAATACCCAGCCCTTTGTCAAAGTCGATTATCGCAATGGATTTCCCCATTTGTAGCCCATTTCTTCGCTAAGGTGACCCCCCGTCGGTGTCTGCTCCGCTTACATACCTTGTTAGCGACTCACGTGCCCGTGTCACCAGGTGGCAACCAGCCTCGCAGTGGGCAGTGACAATAAAGTTCCAGCTTATCAGCGTAAGTTTTACACGAGCTCTCACTTCTTGGGTAACTTTTCGGCCAAGACAGAAAGCAGCATCCCAAGACACTTCAAGAAGTTTTGATTCTGAAGCGAAATTGTGCCTTTGAAAGGGGATAAATGTGATGCTGTACAAAGTTAAGTAAACATATTGTACATGCTATAAACAAATACGTTTGTCATGACGTCAGCGTAAATGTTATGATTTCCAGTACCACAGAATGCAAAGTCACTTGATATTTCTGGGACTAGCAAATTTCTACCTAGTTACTCAAATCTTCCACGTCCAATGGCGCAGCTTCTACAGAAGGGGCTCATATTTAGTTAAGTAATGTAATTGGAAGACCACAACCGTATTTTCAAAGAATTTAGTATTCAGACGACCTTCAGGTCCTGCCATTAATAATATAAGTACTTCCAGTCACTGGCTCATGTATTGTAAGACTCATACAGTAAGTATGTGCCGTGGATCACTATATTCTGAATATGTAGTCACCATCATATTTGGTTGGCCGGCAGGATGCCAAGAAGCGAAGAATCACTTAAAAGTACTCCAGCAATCGCTCCACTTATAACCTATTTGAATCTGGAGAATGCATTCTCGCGTGCAGTGTCTGCTTCAGGCATTGCCGTCGGGGCTATTTTGTCACAAGAATCTGGCGATCGTGGTTACCCAATATACATTGATTTCAGATACTTAAACAAAGCGAACTGTATCTATACCAGCAGACAAAATGAGTTTTGTGCTAAGGAACATGGCACGGCCTTGCAGCAGTAGTAACACCGGTTCCCTTCAGATCACTGAAGTTAAGCACGGTGGGAGTAGTCGGGTGACCGTCTGGACTGCGGGACGCTGTTGGCAAGCGAGATGCTCTCAGCCACTGTAAGGCCAATTGAGGAGCTGCTTGAGCGAATAGTAGCGGTTCCAATCAGGAAAACTGACAACTGCTGGGAGAGCGGTGTGCTGACATCATGACCCTTTACATCCGCATCCAGTAACGCCTTTGGACTGAGGGTTACATAGCATTCGGTCGATTACGTTGGGACTTCAAAACCTGTTCGGACGGAGAGAGTATGGTAAACACACCACACGGAGAGAATTAGTTTTAATTTTTATTTTATTTTTTATTTATTTATTTACTGTTCCGTGGAACCAAATTACGGAGAAATCTCCATGGTCATGGAATGAGTCACTACATGAAATTATAACACGTTAGTAGAAACAGATAAAATGAAACATAAAAAACATATCCAGGCGACAAGTCGTAAGTTTAAATAAAGAAAATCAACAATGTAACACTGGAATTTGCTTAATTTTTTAGCTCTTCCAGGAGCTCCTCGACAGAATAGAAGGAGTGAGCCATGAGGAAACTCTTCAGTTTAGACTTAAAAGACTTTGGGCTACTGCTAAGATTTTTGAGTTCTTGTGGTAGCCTATTGAAAATGGATGCAGCAGAATACTGCACTCCTTTCTGCACAAGAGTCAAGGAAGTACATTCCACATGCAGATTTGATTTCTGCCTAGTATTAACTGAGTGAAAGCTGCTAACTCTTGGGAATAGGCTAATATTGCTAACAACAGGCCGGCCGGGGTGGCCGAGCGGTTCTAGTCACTACAGTTTGGAGCCGCGCGACCGCTACGGTGGCAGGTTCGAATCCTGCCTCGGGCATGGATGTGTGTGATGTCCTTAGGTTAGTTAGGTTTAAGTAGTTCTAAGTTCTAGGGGACTGATGACCTTAGAAGTTAAGTCCCATAGTGCTCAGAGCCATTTGAGCCATATTTTTTACTAACAAGAAACGACATTAAAGAAAATATACACTCCTGGAAATGGAAAAAAGAACACATTGACACCGGTGTGTCAGACCCACCATACTTGCTCCGGACACTGCGAGAGGGCTGTACAAGCAATGATCACACGCACGGCACAGCGGACACACCAGGAACCGCGGTGTTGGCCGTCGAATGGCGCTAGCTGCGCAGCATTTGTGCACCGCCGCCGTCAGTGTCAGCCAGTTTGCCGTGGCATACGGAGCTCCATCGCAGTCTTTAACACTGGTAGCATGCCGCGACAGCGTGGACGTGAACCGTATGTGCAGTTGACGGACTTTGAGCGAGGGCGTATAGTGGGCATGCGGGAGGCCGGGTGGACGTACCGCCGAATTGCTCAACACGTGGGGCGTGAGGTCTCCACAGTACATCGATGTTGTCGCCAGTGGTCGGCGGAAGGTGCACGTGCCCGTCGACCTGGGACCGGACCGCAGCGACGCACGGATGCACGCCAAGACCGTAGGATCCTACGCAGTGCCGTAGGGGACCGCACCGCCACTTCCCGGCAAATTAGGGACACTGTTGCTCCTGGGGTATCGGCGAGGACCATTCGCAACCGTCTCCATGAAGCTGGGCTACGGTCCCGCACACCGTTAGGCCGTCTTCCGCTCACGCCCCAACATCGTGCAGCCCGCCTCCAGTGGTGTCGCGACAGGCGTGAATGGAGGGACGAATGGAGACGTGTCGTCTTCAGCGATGAGAGTCGCTTCTGCCTTGGTGCCAATAATGGTCGTATGCGTGTTTGGCGCCGTGCAGGTGAGCGCCACAATCAGGACTGCATACGACCGAGGCACACAGGGCCAACACCCGGCATCATGGTGTGGGGAGCGATCTCCTACACTGGCCGTACACCACTGGTGATCGTCGAGGGGACACTGAATAGTGCACGGTACATCCAAACCGTCATCGAACCCATCGTTCTACCATTCCTAGACCGGCAAGGGAACTTGCTGTTCCAACAGGACAATGCACGTCCGCATGTATCCCGTGCCACCCAACGTGCTCTAGAAGGTGTAAGTCAACTACCCTGGCCAGCAAGATCTCCGGATCTGTCCCCCATTGAGCATGTTTGGGACTGGATGAAGCGTCGTCTCACGCGGTCTGCACGTCCAGCACGAACGCTGGTCCAACTGAGGCGCCAGGTGGAAATGGCATGGCAAGCCGTTCCACAGGACTACATCCAGCATCTCTACGATCGTCTCCATGGGAGAATAGCAGCCTGCATTGCTGCGAAAGGTGGATATACACTGTACTAGTGCCGACATTGTGCATGCTCTGTTGCCTGTGTCTATGTGCCTGTGGATCTGTCAGTGTGATCATGTGATGTATCTGACCCCAGGAATGTGTCAATAAAGTTTCCCCTTCCTGGAACAATGAATTCACGGTGTTGGTTCAAATGGTTCAAATGGCTCTGAGCACTATGGGACTTAACATCTATGGTCATCAGTCCCCTAGAACTTAGAACTACTTAAACCTAACTAACCTAAGTACAGCACACAACACCTAGCCATCACGAGGCAGAGAAAATCCCTGACCCCGCCGGGAATCGAACCCGGGAACCCGGGCGTGGGAAGCGAGAACGCT
This sequence comes from Schistocerca nitens, assembly GCF_023898315.1. Taxonomy (NCBI): domain Eukaryota; kingdom Metazoa; phylum Arthropoda; class Insecta; order Orthoptera; family Acrididae; genus Schistocerca; species Schistocerca nitens. The sequence continues at coordinate 215,122,533 of NC_064615.1, read as the reverse complement.
ACCGCACGACCACGAGATGCGGGCAATTCACGGTGTTCTTATTTCAATTTCCAGGAGTGTATACTGCGAGGGCAATGTCAGAATTCCCAGACTATTGAATAGGGGTCGACAAGAGGTTCTCGAACTTACACCACATATAGCTCGAACAGCCCGTTTTTGAGCCAAAAATACCCTTTTTGAATCAGAAGAATTACCCCAAAAAATAATACCATACGACATAAGCGTATGAAAATATGCGTAGTAGACTACTTTTCGTGTTGAACTGTCACTTATTTCAGATACTGTTCTAATGGTAAATAAAGCAGCATTTAGTTTCTGAACAAGATCCTGGACATGGGCTTTCCACAACAGCTTACTATCTATCCGAACGCCTAGGAACTTGAACTGTTCCATCACGCTTATATATGCCCATTCTGTCTGATCAAAATATCGGTTCTTGTTGAATTGTGAGTTAGAAACTGTAAAAACTGAGTCTTACTGTGATTTAGCATCAAAGTGTTTTCCACAAGCCACGAACTTATTTAATGAACTACATTATTTGATACTGTTTCAATATTACACACAAGATCCTTCACTACCAAGCTGGTAGAAATATTTTTGAATCACCTGTAATACTAGAAGGCATATAATTTATATAAATAAGAAACATCAGTGGCCCCAGTACCGACCCTTGGGGAACGCCCCACTTAACAGCGCCCCATTGCGACTGAATATCACTACCACTCTCAATATTTCGGAGAATTACCTTCTGCTTTCTGTTCTTAAAGTAAGAGGCGAACCAATTGTAAGCTACTCCCATTGTAAGCTACTCCCCTACTCCATAATGGTCCAACTTCTGCAGTAATATTTTGTGGTCAAATCAAAGAAAACACCTAGTGTTCGCAACCTTTTATTTAATCCGTCCAAAACCTCACAGAGAAAAGAGAATATAGCATTTTCAGTTGTTAAACCATTTTTAAAACCAAACTGTGCATTTGACAGCAAATTATGTGAATTTAGATGCTCCAGTAACCTAGTATATTCAACCTTCTCGATAACTTTAGCAAACACCGATGGCATAGCAATAGGTCTAAAGTTGTCAACATTATCCCTGTCTCCCTTTTTATAAAGCGGCTTCACTACAGAGTACTTTAATCGGTCAGGAAACCGACCACTTCTAAAGGAAAAGTTACAGATATGGCTAAGTACTGGGCTAACATACACAGAACAATACTTCAGTATTCTGCTAGATACCCCGTCATATCCATGAGAGTTCTTGGTCTTTAGTGATTTAATTATTAACTCAATCTCCCTCTTGTCAGTATCATGGAGGAGCATTTCAGGTAACAGTCTCGGAACACTTTTTTCTAAGAGCGCTATATGATTCCCTGTTGGGACTAGGTTTCCATTTAGTTTACCTGCTATATTCAGAAAGTGATTATTAAATACCCAAGTTCCCGATTAACAACTGCCTAGGGAATACTACCTTGTCGAAGGCATCTTATGTGCTGGGCGGGCCGGCCCTGAGGAAGCTGGGAGTCTATGCCATCGGCGGTAACGTACCATAACTATGGGAGGATCACCCAAGTGGGGGTTGGCAAAAGCGGAGGAGAAAGACGAATCGTGTCCGACAAAGTAGGGCGAGTGGGCCGGGTGGCTCTAGGTCGTCAACCGCTCTAGGTAGCCTAACCCCAAATGAAAGCCCGGTTCTCCAGGTTGGTAGATGAGCGCATAGTCAATACACTTTCCTTATAAATGGCCTGTCATCGCGAATAATTTAACAAGCAATGCCAGACTGCCCTTACGAGACGAATTGCGCCAAGGTACAGGAATGTGGATACACCAGTGCTTAAATTTGTTACATGGAACATACGAACACTGTTGCAGATAGCGGGAGCGACGCTGAGATATCTAATGGGAGTTGTTGCACTTCAGGAGGTGAGGTGGAAGAGAAGGGGTGAGATTCATAAATATACATTCTCCCTATGTTATTTAGGAAAGGATGAAGACAAGGGGAGCGTGGAGTTCGCTTTATAGTCTCTGCTATTGCTGTCACTCCACATAATGAAAGAAAATTTACTCTGTATATCGAAGGCAAATTTCGCCTTCTGAATGGATATGCGCCAGCAGAAGAATCAGATGAAGGCGTGGTAAGTGTTTTCTATGACAAGCTACGGGAAGCTTGTGATAGAATACCTTGATACGATTCTAAAATAGTTCTCGGTGACTATAATGTCAAACTGGGTGGAGAAGAGACTTTCTGAAGCGTGTTTAGAAAGGAAATTCTGCGCCACGAAACTAGTAATAACGGTATGAACAAGTTAAAGGAAGTAAGTATCTGTTTCCGAAGGAAACGTATCTACAAAGGGAACTAGAAAATACCAGGAACAAATGAAGCAAACCGGATAGACCATATATTGGTATCGAGGATGTGGCCATCTGATGTGGAAGATGTGCGCGCTTTCTGAGGAACTAATTCCGATTCCGGCCATTGCATGGGGGCTTAATTATTGAAATTAAAATAATTTTAATTTTTTAATTTTCGTAGCTGTCTGTCCGATTACGAAGTCTCGTAAACGGTTGGCCCTGACTAGTATTATTACGCTATCTGACTGCATAGAACAACAACAAAGAATGAAATGGAAATTTTCATTAACACAATTAATTAATTAAGTCCCCAGCAACTATAAAACCTACGAAACCAAAGCACAAGTATAACTGTTCTGTGTGTGGAAGTATGACTCAACGTACGCATCTGGCACGGTTCTTCTTCAACAACACAAGAACTTTTTTATATCATTTATACTGAATTAATTAAAGGAAATAAAAATACCATAATTACTCAAGAAAACCAGAATTACACTCTAATCCCAGAACACAAGCCAGATGCTTTGTTGACTGAACCTGTAATGAAGCATTATTTACGACATTAAATAATGAAAAATAAATCAAGTTTCGTTACCTTCATATATTGACCAAAATCACTCTAATCATTACAATATATCTCCACACCGACTCGCTATTACCACATCTCAACAAGAACTTTTCAGTATCACATCTCAGCAAGCACTCCCTACTAGCACATCTCAACAAAAACTCTCTGCTACGAGTTCTTAACAAGCACTGACTACCACGAGCTCTCCCCAAGCACTGCCCACTACGACATCTCAATAATCACTGCCAGTGGAGGCGGCGGAACAATACTCTCTAGCGCGATCTCTGGCGCTGTGGCTCAGTGTAGCCACCTTTCACCATTATCTAGAAGGAGCTAAAATGAGGTAGTAACTTGCTATGACTGCCAAAGGAAATAGCCCAGAGTAAAGAAATGGAATAACTGAAAGTCAGGTCTACTGTTCAAGAATATCAGTACAGATAGGCAGGAGTTACAAACAAAAAATGGTGAAGACCATATAAACAAAGAATGGCTATTAAAAATGCCATTTTAATAACAGCACATGAAATACTGAATGTAGGCAGGCTGTGGAACAGACATAGGAAGCAAAACTGAAGTGCTTATAGCGAAATATATGACCAAATCAGGCATTACATAATGAAAAGAGAATATAGACAGCAAGGGTATGCAGAAGGGAAACAAGGCGGGCCATAAAGGGAAATAATGAATAGACGGAAGAGCACTAGGAAAGGCATGAGAGCAGAAAATTTTATAGGAAAATTAAAGGAGGCACTCAAGAATATAGACCGAAAAAAAGAGCGTGTAAGGGCAAAGAGGGGAATTTTCTGTCAGATAAACAAGATGTTCTGGAAAGATGGAGAAAATACTTCAACGAAATTCTGGAGGAAAATCCTACCAGGAGCGTGCGTCCACTCTATTACAGTGCTGATCCGGACATAGAAAAACCCACATTACAGGAAGTACGGAACGTGGCGCACTTTCTAAAAAAACTACAGAAGGTCAGGAACTGATGGAGCATCAGCAAAACTGTTGAAACATCAGGGAATTTATGTTCATAAGAAAATTCACACACTTGTCAAGCTGACATGGAATCAGAAAAGAAACATGGAAGAGTGGACGTTAGGTGTAATTCAACCAACACGTAAGAAAGACAATATTTGTTATCTTGAATTCCTGCTGAATGTAACCTTTAATATTATCTGCAACAGGCTAGTTCCACATGCAGAAGCAATTCTTGATACTGGAAGAATATCAGTGTGGATTTCAGTCTAAAAAGTGTACAACAGATTAGGTATTCGTGCTCAGACAAATACATGTAAAGGTGTATGAGTTTAATATTGAGCTTCATAACCTCTATGTAGACTTCAAGTAGACCTTCGTTAGTCTTAATAAAGCAGAAATGCTAAATGATTTGCTACTGCTTGGTATTCCATCTAAGTACGTTTTACTTATTCAAGCAACATTAGCTGGTTCCAAGGCTGCAGTGCGAGTGGATGGAGAATCAGGAAATTGGTTTAGCATTAGTAAAGGAGTCAGACCAGGAGACGCACACTCTACAATGCTTTTCAATCTGACGTGAAGCAGCCATTCCAAAGCTTAATATCTGGTTACAGAGGCCCAGACTCAACCCAGATATTTGCACATTCTGATGATGTAGCAGTTATTAGCAGAAAAGAGTTTCGCCAGAGAGAACAATAGGTGAGCTGAAAGAAGTCACGCTACCTAGAAGCCTTGCTATTAATTAAATGAAGAGCCCGCATCTCGTGGTCGTGCGGTAGCGTTCTCGCTTCCCACGCCCGGGTTCCCGGGTTCGATTCCCGGCGGGGTCAGGGATTTTCTCTGCCTCGTGATGGCTGGGTGTTGTGTGCTGTCCTTAGGTTAGTTAGGTTTAAGTAGTTCTAAGTTCTAGGGGACTTATGACCACAGCAGTTGAGTCCCATAGTGCTCAGAGCCATTTGAACCAATTAAATGAAGAACAGTACATGAATTTCACCATGAAGGTAAATATTAACTTGGGTAAACTGTCAGCAGCAGGTTCCAATTATAAATACGTGCAAAACTTTGATTTTCTGGGATCTAATACACTACTGGCCTTTAAAATTGCTACACCAAGAAGAAATGCAGATGACAAACGGGTATTCATTGGACAAATATACTAGAACTGACATGTGATTACATTTTCACGCAGTTTGGGTGCATCCTGAGAAATCAGTACCCATAACAACCACCTCTGGCCGTAATAACGCCCTTAATATGCCTGGGCACTGAGTCAAACAGAGCTTGGATGGCGCGTACAGGTACAGCTGCCCATGCAGCTTCAACACGATACCACAGTTCATCAAGAGTAGTGACTGGCGTATTGTGACGAGCCAGTTGCTCGGCCACCATTGACCAGACGTTTTCAATTGGTGAGATATCTGGAGAATGTCCTGGCCAGGGCAGCAGTCGAACATTTTCTGTATCCACAAAGGCCCGTTCAGGACCTGCAACATGCGGTCGTGCATTATCCCGCTGAAACGTAGGGTTTCGCAGGGATCGAATGAAGGGTAGAGCCACGGTCGTAACACATCTGAAATGTAACGTCTACTGTTCAAAGTGCCGTCAATGCGAACAAGAGGTGACCGAGACGTGTAACCAGTGGCACCCCATACCATCACGCCGGGTGATAACGCCAGTATGGCGATGACGAATACACGCTTCCAATGTGCGTTCACCGCGATATCGCCAAAAAAGGATGCGACCATCATGATGGTGTAAACAGAACCTGGATTCATCCGAGAAAATGACGTTTTGCCAATCGTGCGCCCAGTTTCGTCGTTGAGTACACCATCGCAGGCGCTCCTGTCTGTGATGCAGCGTCAAGGGTAACCGCAGCCATGGTCTCCGAGCTGATAGTCCATGCTACTGCAAACGTCGTCGAACTTTTCGTTCAGATGGTTGTCTTGCAAACGTCCCCATCTCTTGACTCAGGGATCGAGACGTGGCTGCACGATCCGTTACAGCCATGAGGATAAGATGCCTGTCATCTCGACTGCTAATGATACGAGGCCGTTGGGATCCAGCACGGCGTTCCGTATTACCCTTCTGAACCCACCGATTCCATATCTGCTAACAGTCATTGGATCTCGACCAACCGGAGCAGCAATGTCACGACGCGATAAACCGCAGTCGTGATAGGCTATTATCCGACCTTTATCAAAGTCGGAAACGTGATGGTACGAATTGCTCCTCCTTACACGAGGCTTCACAACAACGTTTCACCAGGCAACGCCTGTCAACTGGTGTTTGTGTATGAGAAATCGGTTAGAAACTTTCCTCATGTCAGCACGTTGTAGGTGTCGCCACCGGCGCCAACCTTGTGTGAATGCTCTGAAAAGCTAATCATTTGCATATCACAGCGTCTTCTTCCTGTCGGTTAAATTTAGCGTCTATAGCACGTCATCTTCGTGGAGTAGCAATTTTAATGGCCAGTAGTGTATTAACAGGACAAATTCGATGTCGACTGAAATAAAACTCTGCATCCTTCGTGGTAAGTGATGCTTTCACACGTTTAAGAAATTGTTCGCCTTTAAGTTACTAAACAGACAGGAGAAACAGCAAATTTATCGGCTCATGATCAGGCCAATTTTAACATGGACACTAACGAGTACTGATGGACAGCAGCAGGGGTCGTGGGCAAGATCTACGGGGCAGTTCAGAATAATAATGGTGTCTGGTGATCTAAAACGAGCCCTGAGTAGGATCGCTTCATACAAGAAGCTGAAATTGTAAGAAAAACAAAAAGTATATATAAAGGTTTGAGAATAACTGAGCAATACGCCCACTGATATAGAAATGTGCGGACTATAATATCGCACGTCACACAGCTTTTATAGACTTGCAGCAGGCGTTCAACAAGATGAAAAGAGCCAACATTGACTACAGGTATACCAACTTAATCCGCTACACTTACGAAATGCCACTCTGCACGTGAAAATAAAGGAAGATTGAGCCACTGGGATGGTTAACGTGAGAATAGGCATCAGACACGTTATTTGCCTTGACTCTGGAAGATGTGTTCCAGTGTCTACCTTGAGGACAGTAAGATATCAGCATAGACGGAAAACATCTCAACCTGTTCGCCTTGAAAGTGATATCCTTTTTATCAGCGGCACAAACGGTCAACAACGGACCGAGAGTTCAAAGATGCTTCCCAAGCTGTAACCCTCAAAATCTACCTTAAAAAGAACAAAGTCATGATCCCTGTCTGTATTACGATCTCCATCGAAAACAATGCTCTGGAAGTAGTAACTGAATAAATTAACCCTGGACATAACATTCAACTTGGAAAAAATAATCAGACGCCAGACACCAGCCGACGAATTTGCCCCACCTGGATGACATTCGACAAACCGCTACTTCGATATATTTAAACAGCAAGGTTTATGACAAATGCGTCTTGCCAGTAGCAACACAAGCGCTCGAAACACTGAACCGACAATCAGCGCAAGTCGTTTCGGAGTCTGTCGAAACGCAATGGAGCAATGCTTGAAGCGAGTTTGGGAGACAGGGTCAAGAACGAAGCGATAAGTAGAAGAAAGGTGGTTACGTTTTTTTTGCCATGGAAGCTATTCCCTGAAGTCTTAACACATGTGCTACAATCCTGTCCCTTCTTTCTGTCATTGTACTCCATATATTCATTTCCTCGCTGATTCTGCGGAGAAACTCCTCATTCCTTACCTTATTTTCAACATTTGACTGTAGCACCGCGTCTCAGATGCTTCGATTCTCTTCTGTTCCGTTTTCCCCACAGTCCATGTTTCACTATCATACAATGCTGTGCTTAACAAACGTACGTTCTCAGAAATTTCTACCTCAAATTAAGGCCTATGTTCTATGTTAGTAGACTTCTCTTGGCCAGGAATTCCCTTTTGCCACTGCTAGTCTGTTTTTTATGTCCTCCTTGCTCCATCTGTCATAGGTTATTTTGCTGCTTAGGTAGCAGAATTCCTTAACATCATCTACTTCGCGATCGTCAGTCCTGACGTTAAGTTTCTCGCTGTTCTCATTCCTATTGCGTCCCATTACTTTCGTCTTTCTTCGATTTACTCTCAATCCATATTCTACACTCATTAGACTGTTCATTCCATTCAACACACTCTTCTGCCCTTCACTGACGATAGCGATGTTATCAGAGAATCTTATCATTGATATTCTTTCACCTTGAATTTCAATCCCATTCTTGAATGTTTTTTTTAATTTCCGTCGTTGCTTCTTCAGCGTATAGAAGTAGGGGCGAAGGACCAAATCCCTGCTTCTCACGCTTGTTATTCCGAGCACTTAGATCCTCGTCTTGTGGCGAAACAAGCGCTGTATCATTTGAGAAATACAGGGGCGAGCGAGTGTGCCGGGGCCGGCCGCGGTGGTCTCGCGGTTCTAGGCGCGCAGTCCGGAACCGTGCGACTGCTACGGTCGCAGGTTCGAATCCTGCCTCGGGCATGGATGTGTGTGATGTCCTTAGGTTAGTTAGGTTTAAGTAGTTCTAAGTTCTAGGGGACTAATGACCACAGCAGTTGAGTCCCATAGTGCTCAGAGCCATTGGAGCCATTGGAGTGTGCCGGGCCTTACCCCAGTTCACTGCTACTAGCGCCACGTCATTATAACGCGTCTGTGCGTAGCACACAAAATATTGCACCATAACTCAAGAATGAAATTAAAAATTAAAGTAGCTTTCCCAAATTTGGTCAACATATGCTTTATTATTGTTTAGATTGTCAAATCTCAGAGTGAGCACATGAATATCTTTCTCTAAATATATCGTTATAAGAAAAAAATAAGTGGCTCTAAATAATGAAGCAAGAAAGCCAAAAACTGGTCAGAATGTGCAAATGTATGTCAAAATCAACTGTTACAAGTTTCAACTTGAACAGAACAAAATTTTAATCACAATCCACGCTTTTGCGAAAAATAAGTAGTGCTAAATAACACAGCTAGAAAGCCAAAAATTCGTATGAAGCCTCAGTTTGGTTTGAAAACGTGAAGTATGTGACCGCATTAAGCTTCCTCTAACAGTTTTCGAGTAATTTACTGAGAATTATATCTGCAAAAAAAGCTCTGATTTGTAGTAGATTAAGAATTAGTTATATTAATGGAAGAAAATCCTGATTACAGCACGAGATTAAACACATAAAATAATGAAGATATAACAAGTTTCAAGACTTTGGTATAAATAACAATCAGTGCAAGATCTCTTAAAATCGTAGCCGGCCGAAGTGGCCGTGCGGTTAAAGGCGCTGCAGTCTGGAACCGCAAGACCGCTACGGTCGCAGGTTCGAATCCTGCCTCGGGCATGGTTGTTTGTGATGTCCTTAGGTTAGTTAGGTTTAACTAGTTCTAAGTTCTAGGGGACTAATGACCTCAGCAGTTGAGTCCCATAGTGCTCAGAGCCATTTTCTTAAAATTGTAGTTCAGAGGTCATGTTTTACTGTCAGTGCCGTTCTAAAAATTGTAGACGGTAAAGTTTAAATGCAGGCGAGCTAAATCTTTTTCTATGATTATAGCTAACTTAATTCCATTCATACAAAAATTACGAAGCTTCTTTATTAATACACAACAGTGTTATAAAATATTGTGTGTCCTAGAAAGCAGCTATTTAGATGCTGCAACATGGGGATAGACGGCAGGTGTTTCCTTGGCCGTCCGCTGCGCCCGTATATACCTGTAAACACGGCAGGGAGAAGCAGTGATGACTTCACTTCGGACCCAGCTACCGTGTTGTCCGCGTCAGTCAAAAGCCGGAGTACGTGCTGCCTCGGGTGACGTCACAGCCAGACTGCAACTGAACTCATGTTTTCGGTACAAATAGGAAGTGAACTCGAGAGGACTGTACACCGTCCTGGATCACTTAGATTTCGCTGAAGTAACTGTTTGTGTGCCGCCCGGAATGTTAACAAATCCGCGTGGCAAATGATGATAATTATTTTCCACTTTGGTGGCGAGCAATTATTTTGATTATCAGAAGTTCAGGGCGAAAGACCATTTAATATGAACTTACCGTAGAGGTCGCCTCTGAACTGCTCATAGTGCTCTTTAGGATAGAGACATTTATTATTGATCTTATCGTCAGGAACATTACTATGTTGTGCTTGTGAAAGTTGATCAAATATATCTATCAATTAGAGCTCAAAATCTTCTTTTATAATCATAGTTCCAGAACCTGCCGCGTAAATAGAGAATAGAAATATTTCTTTCAGTGGGCTGGACAATAATGTGGACTTGCAGACTGCAAACTATGGTCAGCATGTTCTCCAACGCTTTCTGGCTGACCACAGAAATAGTTTTCTGGCTCTAGTAGAAAAAGACGACGCCGCCGCCCCATAGTCTTGCACCCTTATTGTTTCATCTTGGTTTTCCACATATTACATATCACTCCTCTTTCCCTATAGTTTTCCGTTTTTTTCTCAGAATTTCGAACGCCTGCACCATTTCACACTGTAAAGCTTTTTCCAGGTCGACAAATCCCATGAACCTGTCTTGATTTTCCTTTAGCCTTGCTTCCACCATCAATCCAACGTGAGAACTGCCTCTGGTGCCTTTACCTTTCCTAAAGCCAAACTGGTTGTCATCTAAGAGATCCTCAATTTTATTTTCCATTCTTCCGTGTATTATTGTCATCAGCAACTTGGACGAATATTCTGTTAAGCTGGTTGTGTGATGATTCTCACACTTGTCGACTTCTGGAGTATTCAGAATTGTGTGGATGATGTTTTTCCGAAAGTCTGATGACATATCGCCAGTCACGCTAGACGGGCTGCAGGGCCCGACCGACCACCGTAATGTCCTCTGCCAATGGCGCCATCAGATGTGGAAGGGGGAGAGAAAGTGCGGGAATTCAAACAGCACATCACTCTCCCTGTCGTTGCCGTGACGAGTAGCTCCTCAGGTAGCCTCACGACGAGCTTAACTCCAGTTCTCCCAACAAGGAAAAAACCTTAGCACTACTGGGAATCTAACCTAGGTCCACGTGGTAGTTTGCTGCGCTAACCATTCCGATACGGAGGTGGACACACATGGCCAGAGATAGCTTCAAATGGATTAACACAATGATGTAGTGGCCTCTGAGGGATTCAAAGAGAAGTGCTGGACGTCCTTTGGCGAGATGGAAGACAACATCCAACAACATGCGGTAAAAAAAAAAAAAAAAAAAAAAGAACTGGTGTTGTAGCTGCTTCTGCCACCAAAAGTATCAGGATGACCAAATGTAGTGGGAAGACACCAAATGTAGTGGATGGGTGCCAGGTGGTGCCGTATTAAAACTCGGCGAGAACTTTCCAAATGATTTATTTGTTTCCACTACAGTGCTCTGTTCACCTCAGTCTGCGTCACAGGGTCCCGCAATGCTGAGGAAGCACCCCAGCGGCCTGTGCAACGCAACGATGTGTCGCGCCGGCCTTGTACGCCAGCTGCAGAGTTCTGATTACGTCAGGATTGCTGAACCAGCAACTAACTCAGTGGCCACCATCCCAATTGACTCCGCGCTGCTCCGCCGGCAGCCGCAGGCCCGCCCCACTGCTGCTTCTTCCTGGCTGGCGTAGCTGAGAACGCGGCAGCAACGACTGCCCGCGATCCGGCGTCCGAATCTGCGGCCCTCGCCTCGGAAGTCTCTTGCGTGTGTCGGGAGCCGAGACGACTGCCCACGGTAGAAAGCCGAAGAGTGGCCCGCCACTGGCTGGCTGCGGACCACGCGTCAGCCTCAGAGGGTCGAACCAACGACGTGGACTGGGACGCTGGCGCCCCATCTGTTGCTGCGTGTAGCCCTGTGGTGCAACATGCCCTGCTGTCCAGGAGAGCTGCCACACTTCAATGAATCTCATTAGAAAACGGCACCTATTTACACTCGGCTGTGCGCCTCTGTTTTGCGAAGCGGGTTACTTCGCATCACGTATGCATAACGCTTAGGTTGGACAGTGGCCCTCTTTTGCCGTGACTTGCGCCATGGAAACTGTTATGTGTGCCCCCTCTCCGGCAGTTCTACGCCCCCGTGGCCTCTATTTGCTTCGCAACTACTGCCGCCGTTGGATAAGCAGCTGCAGCAGCAAGTCGTATACTCCTAGCTCACTCATTTCTTACATAGTTTAATTCTTAATTTCTTTGCGTGTTTTTGGTACTTGCATTGTTTGATACATAAATTTCGGGCGTATTATAGTATTTGAGAGTTGTAGCATCGCGTTTTAATACCTGAATAGTGTAAATTCGCGTAGTCGTTTGTCTTTTGTTTTTGTTTTGAACGGCCAGTGTCGGTTGGTCACAGTCAGTGTGCTCCCTGCCGCCGTTGGATAAGCAGCTGCAGCAGCAAGTCGTATACTCCTAGCTCACTCATTTCTTACATAGTTTAATTCTTAATTTCTTTGCGTGTTTTTGGTACTTGCATTGTTTGATACATAAATTTCGGGCGTATTATAGTATTTGAGAGTTGTAGCATCGCGTTTTAGTACCTGAATAGTGTAAAATCGCGTAGTCTCCTTCCGCTGCCGAGCAGTGTGTCAGCAGTGCGCAAGTAGCAGCATTACTGCATTTACTAGGCAATCTTGTATTTTAATAACCGTTTAAATTTTGTCGATTTGTTTGCGCTCTCTGTAGATTGGTTCAGACGTTCTTTGCAAAACAGTTTTTAGCATGGATAGGGACTGCAACTGCTGTGTTCGGATGCAGGCTGAGTTGGCATCCCTTCGCTCCCAGCTTCAGGCAGTGTTGGCTTCGGTCACACAGCTTGAGGCTGTTGCCAATGGGCATCACTGTGGGGGTCCGGATGGGGGTTTGTCGGGGACGGCCAGCTCGTCCCTCGCATCCCCCGATCGGACTAAGACTGTGGTTGCCCGGGATACCGCCCGCATTGAGGCTGATCCCTCACCTGTGGTAGAGTGGGAGGTCGTCTCAAGGCGTGGCAGGGGGCGAAAGACATTCCGGAGGGCTGAACGGAAGGCCTCTCCAGTTTGTCTGACGAACCGGTTTCAGGCTCTGTCTCAGGCTGATACTGATCTTCGGCCTGACATGGCTGCTTGTCCTGTTCCAGAGGTTGCCCCTCAGTCTGCAAGATCCGGGCGGTGGCAGAGGGTGGGCTTACTGGTAGTTGGGAGCTCCAACGTCAGGCGCGTAATGGGGCCCCTTAGGGAAATGGCAGCAAGAGAGGGGAAGAAAACCAATGTGCACTCCGTGTGCATACCGGGGGGAGTCATTCCAGATGTGGAAAGGGTCCTTCCGGATGCCATGAAGGGTACAGGGTGCACCCATCTGCAGGTGGTCGCTCATGTCGGCACCAATGATGTGTGTCGCTATGGATCGGAGGAAATCCTCTCTGGCTTCCGGCGGCTATCTGATTTGGTGAAGACTGCCAGTCTCGCTAGCGGGATGAAAGCAGAGCTCACCATCTGCAGCATCGTCGACAGGACTGACTGCGGACCTTTGGTACAGAGCCGAGTGGAGGGTCTGAATCAGAGGCTGAGACGGTTCTGCGACCATGTGGGCTGCAGATTACTCGACTTGCGCCATAGGGTGGTGGGGTTTCGGGTTCCGCTGGATAGGTCAGGAGTCCACTACACGCAGCAAGCGGCTACACGGGTAGCAGGGGTTGTGTGGCGTGGACTGGGCGGTTTTTTTTAGGTTAGATGGCCTCGGGCAAGTACAGAAAGGGCAACAGCCTCAAAGGGTGCGGAGCAAAGTCAGGACATGCGGGGACCAAGCAGCAATCGGTATTGTAATTGTAAACTGTCGAAGCTGCGTTGGTAAAGTACCGGAACTTCAAGCGCTGATAGAAAGCACCGAAGCTGAAATCGTTATAGGTACAGAGAGCTGGCTTAAGCCAGAGATAAATTCTGCCGAAATTTTTACAAAGGTACAGACGGTGTTTAGGAAGGATAGATTGCATGCAACCGGTGGTGGAGTGTTCGTCGCTGTTAGTAGTAGTTTATCCTGTAGTGAAGTAGAAGTGGATAGTTCCTGTGAATTATTATGGGTGGAGGTTACACTCAACAACCGAGCTGGGTTAATAATTGGCTCCTTTTACCGACCTCCCGACTCAGCAGCGTTAGTGGCAGAACAACTGAGAGAAAACTTGGAATACATTTCACATAAATTTCCTCAGCATGTTATAGTCTTAGGTGGAGATTTCAATTTACCAGATATAGACTGGGACACTCAGATGTTTAGGACGGGTGGTAGGGACAGAGCATCGAGTGACATTATACTGAGTGCACTATCCGAAAATTACCTCGAGCAATTAAACAGAGAACCGACTCGTGGAGATAACATCTTGGACCTACTGATAACAAATAGACCCGAACTTTTCGACTCCGTAAGTGCAGAACAGGGAATCAGTGATCATAAGGCCGTTGTAGCATCCCTGAATATGGAAGTTAATAGGAATATAAAAAAAGGGAGGAAGGTTTATCTGTTTAGCAAGAGTAATAGAAGGCAGATTTCAGACTACCTAACAGATCAAAACGAAAATTTCTGTTCCGACACTGACAATGTTGAGTGTTTATGGAAAAAGTTCAAGGCAATCGTAAAATGCGTTTTAGACAGGTACGTGCCGAGTAAAACTGTGAGGGACGGGAAAAACCCACCGTGGTACAACAACAAAGTTAGGAAACTACTGCGAAAGCAAAGAGAGCTTCACTCCAAGTTTAAACGCAGCCAAAACCTCTCAGACAAACAGAAGCTAAGCGATGTCAAAGTTAGCGTAAGGAGGGATATGCGAGAAACGTTCAGTGAATTCGAAAGTAAAATTCTATGTACAGACTTGACAGAAAATCCTAGGAAGTTCTGGTCTTACGTTAAATCAGTAAATGGCTCGAAACAGCATATCCAGACACTCCGGGATGATGATGGCATTGAAACAGAGGACGACACGCGTAAAGCTGAAATACTAAACACCTTTTTCCAAAGCTGTTTCACAGAGGAAGACCGCACTGCAGTTCCTTCTCTAAATCCTCGCACAAACGAAAAAATGGCTGACATCGAAATAAGTGTCCAAGGAATAGAAAAGCAACTGAAATCACTCAACAGAGGAAAGTCCACTGGACCTGACGGGATACCAATTCGATTCTACACAGAGTACGCGAAAGAACTTGCCCCCCTTCTAACAGCCGGGTACCGCAAATCTCTAGAGGAACGGAGGGTTCCAAATGATTGGAAAAGAGCACAGGTAGTCCCAGTCTTCAAGAAGGGTCGTCGAGCAGATGCGCAAAACTATAGACCTATATCTCTGACGTCGATCTGTTGTAGAATTTTAGAACATGTTTTTTGCTCGAGTATCATGTCATTTTTGGAAACCCAGAACCTACTATGTAGGAATCAACATGGATTCCGGAAACAGCGATCGTGTGAGACCCAACTCGCGTTATTTGTTCATGAGACCCAGAAAATATTAGATACAGGCTCCCAGGTAGATGCTATTTTTCTTGACTTCCGGAAGGCGTTCGATACAGTTCCGCACTGTCGCCTGATAAACAAAGTAAGAGCCTACGGAATATCAGACCAGCTGTGTGGCTGGATTGAAGAGTTTTTAGCAAACAGAACACAGCATGTTGTTATCAATGGAGAGACATCTACAGACGTTAAAATAACCTCTGGCGTGCCACAGGGGAGTGTTATGGGACCATTGCTTTTCACAATATATATAAATGACCTAGTAGATAGTGTCGGAAGTTCCATACGGCTTTTCGCGGATGATGCTGTAGTATACAGAGAAGTTGCAGCATTAGAAAATTGTAGCGAAATGCAGGAAGATCTGCAGCGGATAGGCACTTGGTGCAGGGAGTGGCAACTGTCCCTTAACATAGACAAATGTAATGTATTGCGAATACATAGAAAGAAGGATCCTTTATTGTATGATTATATGATAGCGGAACAAACACTGGTAGCAGTTACTTCTGTAAAATATCTGGGAGTATGCGTGCGGAACGATTTGAAGTGGAATGATCATATAAAATTAATTGTTGGTAAGGCGGGTGCCAGTTTGAGATTCATTGGGAGAGTGCTTAGAAAATGTAGTCCATCAACAAAGGAGGTGGCTTACAAAACACTCGTTCGACCTATACTTGAGTATTGCTCATCAGTGTGGGATCCGTACCAGATCGGGTTGACGGAGGAGATAGAGAAGGTCCAAAGAAGAGCGGCGCGTTTCGTCACAGGGTTATTTGGTAACCGTGATAGCGTTACGGAGATGTTCAGCAAACTCAAGTGGCAGACTCTGGAAGAGAGGCGCTCTGCATCGCGGTGCAGCTTGGTCGCCAGGTTTCGAGAGGGTGCGTTTCTGGATGAGGTATCGAGTATATTGCTTCCCCCTACTTATACCTCCCGAGGAGATCGCGAATGTAAAATTAGAGAGATTAGAGCGCGCACGGAGGCTTTCAGACAGTCGTTCTTCCCGCGAACCATACGCGACTGGAACAGGAAAGGGAGGTAATGACAGTGGCACGTAAAGTGCCCTCCGCCACACACCGTTGGGTGGCTTGCGGAGTATGAATGTAGATGTAGATGTAGATGTAGATGTATGTGTAACTTACTGCAATCCGGCCCGCACCTGGCTGTAACTCATGCTCCGAATATCTCACGAAAGAAACTTTCCCTGTCCTAAACGGTGGTGCCGCTATACTGGATTTAGACCACCTAGCAAAGATCTATATGGCAGTCTTTGGAAGCGGCTTATGTCCAAGAGTGGCGTCTTAACTGTTTATCATTAACCCCAGATTATTAAAACCCCGCAAAATTTACGATTGCACTTTGATGCGAAATAGGACTTTTTGTACTTAATTTTGTATGTGATTTACCATTGGCGTTCTAATAATAGTAATTAACCAATACGTTATGACTTCCATTGAATGACAAGTGGAATAGTTAAACTTATGATGGTTTAATAGCAATATAACATTTTCCCACCGTTAGTGTTCTAGGGTTAAGTAGGCTACCCGATACATTCAAAACTTCCAACTTGTAAGTTTTTTTTTCTATTGCTCCAGGACTAGTATCTCATCAAATAGGAAGTTTGTTTCGTTTTTACTTTCGTTTTCTTCGCCATGTTTTTACCACTTCTTCTATCATACACTGAGGAGACTGGAATCATGGGGTGGCGGTAAGCACATATACAGATGGCGGTAGTATCGCGTACACAAAGTATAAGAGAGCACTGCATTAGCGGGTCTATCATTTCCACTCAGGTGATCCATGTGAAAAGGTTTCCGCCGTGGTTATGGCCGCAAGACGGGAATTAACAGACTTTGAACGCTGAATGGTAGTTGGAGCTAGACGCGTGGGACATACTGTTTCCGAAATCGTTTGGGAATTCAGTATTTCGAGATCCACAGTGTCAAGAGTGTGCCGAGAATACCAAATTTCTGGCGTTACCTCTCACCACGGACAACGCAGTTGCCGACGGCTGTCACTTAACGACCGAGAGCAGCAGTGTTTGCTTAGAGCTATCAGTACTAACAGACAAGCAACGCTGCGTGAAATAAACGCAGAAATCAATATGGGACGTACGGTGAATGTATCCGCTAGGACACTGCGGCGAAATCTGGTGTTTAATAAGCAATGGCAGCAGATGACCGACGCGAGTGCATTTGCTAGTAGTACATCACCTGCAGAGCCTGTTCAGGGCTCGCGTTCATATCGATTGGACCTAGAGGACTGGAAAACCGCGACTTGGTCGGATAAGTTCCGATTTCAGTTGGTAAAAGCTGATGGAGAGTTCGAGTTTGGTGCAGACACCACGAAGGCATAGACCCAAGTTGTCATCAAGGCACAGTGCAAGTCTATGGTGGCTCCATAGATGTGGGCTGTGTGTACCTGGAACAGACTGGGTCCTCTGGTCCAACTGAACCGATCATTGCCTGGAAATGGTTACGTTCGGCTATTTGGAGACTATTTGAAGCCCTGCGTCGACTTCTTGTTCCCGAAAAACGATGAAATTTTTATTCACCTGGTCACTGTTATTGGCGAATGTTTTAAAGCACATTCCGAACAATTCAAGCGAATGGTTTGCCCACCCAGATCGCCCTACACGAATCCCATCGAACATTTATGGGACATAATAGATGAAGCCAGTTCGTGCACAAAATCCTGCGCCGGCAACAGTTTGGCATTTATGCACTGTTACAGAGGCAGTGTGGCTCAGTATTTCTGTAGGGGCTTCCAATGACTTGTTGAGTCCATGTCATATCGAGTTGCTGCGCTACTCTGGGCAAAAGAAGGTCCGATAGGATATCAGGAGGCAGCCTGTGACTTTTGTCACTTCAGTGTTTATTATCTCAGCGTCTCTATAAGTGAATCGCCATAATTACGAAATTTTTCCATCTACTGTTTTCGACGTTGCTTTATTTTTCACTTCGAGATACTATTCTAAGGTACTTACAAAAGGTCTACGTAGCTTGTAGACGGAGAATGTGTCATATTACTGGGGGAACAAGCGTCAGCTTGCATTGCACGTGGATCAGTAATTTCTTGCTAAGCGTCTACTTTGTGCAGGTGCAGCAGTTACCGTGACCGCAGATCCCGTTGCGTCTTTCTCCTTTCGACATACGGGGGACAGTTAACTTTATGAGAAGAATGGTTTGGAATGCTGAGCAGATGCGGTGGAACGCAAAGTGACCGGACTTTGCCTTTTTTGTAAATGAATCTTGTTAGTCACGTCGCATAGCGGGGTTGCAGAGACATGCTGTGGCGGTGGTTGGCTTGCTTTCCTCCGCGCTGATCGTTACCGATTTGCCAAGCTCGTCTTGCGAAGAAAGAACTTGCAAAAATATAGCCATCTGAAATTTCTAATAATCATGGCAAGTTAAATTTGCGGTACACTGATGTCTTATCACGATGTGATTGAATATTTATGCAGCCTTTTTTCAGACAGTACTTCATAATAGATAACTTCCATAGCTACAAGGCGCAGTGCATTCTGTTTGGATTTGGGCCCTGTCTCTACCGTGTACCTGCTTCAGTTCTTCGTTCTCGAGTGGTTCGTTTCGAAAGGTCATGACTTTCATCTGTCTCATTTATAATATTGTTTGCTTAATTTTGTTTGCACGTCTATACCTACATCTACATACATAATCCGCAAGCCACTGTATGGTGCGTGGCGGAGGGTACGTTGTACCACTGTTACTCATTTCCTTTCCTGTTCCACTCGCAAACAGAACCAGGGAAAAATGACTGTCTGTATGCCTCGGTACGAGCCTTAATCTCTCTGATCTTATCTTCATGGTCCTTAAGCGAAATGTTCATGGTGGCAATAGAATCCTTTTGCAGTCAGCCTTAAATGTCGGTTCTCTAAATTTTCTCAGTAGTGCTCCTCGACAAGAACGTCGCCTTCCCTCTAGCGATTCACACTTGAGTTCCCGAAGCATCTACGTAACACTTGCGTGTTGTTCGAAACTTCCAGTACCAAATATAGAAGCCCACTTCTGAATTGCTTCGATATCTTGCTATAATCCGACTTGGAGCGGGTACCAAACACTCAAACAGTACTCAACAACGGCTCGTACTAGTGTCCTACATGCAGTCTCCTTTACAGACGAACCACACTTTACTAAAATCCTCCAAATACACTGAAGACGACCTTCCCCACAACAATGTTTACATGCCCCTACCATTTCATATCGATTTTCAACGTTACACCTAGATATTTAATCGACGTGACTGCGTCAAGCTTCGCACTACTGATCCTGTAATCGAACATTATGGATTTGTTCTTCCTACTCATCTGCATTAATTAACATTTTCTACGTCCAGAGCTAGCTACCATTCATCATACCGATATTTCATAAGTCGTCTTGTATCTTCCTACAGTCACTCAACTTCGACACCTTACCGTACGGCATCATCAGCAAACAACCGCAGATTGCTGCCCACCCTGTCCGCCAAATCGTTTATGTACATAGAAAATAACAGTGATCCTATCACAGTTCCCTGGGGAGCTCCTGACGTTACCCTTGTCTCTGATGAAAACTCGCTGTCGACAGCAACATACTGGGTTCTGTTACTTAATAATTCTTCGAGCCACTCACGTACCTGGGAACCTATTCCGTATGCGTATACCTGCGTTAACAGTCGGCAGTGTGGCAGCGTGTCACGTGCTGTACGGAAATCTAGGAATATGGAATCCACCTGTTGCCCTTCATCCTTAGCTCACAGGATGCGCGAGAAAAGGGTAAGCTGAGTTTCGCATGAGCGATGCTTCCTAAAAACGTGCTGATTTGTGGACAGAAGCTTCTTGCCTCTCGAGAACATTCATTGTATTCTGACTGAGAATATGTCCGCCCCCTGTTGCTGAGTGGCCAGCGCGACAGAGTGTCACTACTAAGGGCACGGGTTCGATTCCTGGCTGGGTAGGAGATTTTCTCCGCTCAGGGACTAGGTGTTGTGTTGCCCTAGTCATCATCATTTCATCCCCACCGACGCGCAAGTCGCCGAAGTGGCGTCAAATCGAAAGACTTGCACCCGGCGAACGGTATACCCGACGGGAGGCCCTAGTCACACGATATTTTATAACTGAGAATATGTTCAAGGATTCTGCAGGAAACCGATGTTGAGGTTATTGGTCTGTCATTTTAACTATCCGTTTTTTCCCGTCCTATATACAGCAGTCACTGCGCTTGTCTCCAATCGCTTGGGACTTCGCGCTAGGTGATATATTCGTGATAAATGCAACCTAAGTAAGGAGCCAGTGCCGTAGAATACTACTTGGAAAACCGACTTGAGATTCCATCAGGACCTGTGGACTTATTTGTTTGCAACACTGTCAGTTTTTTCCGTACACCAGGGATGATTATTACTAAGTTCTCCATATGGGAGGCTGTGCGATGGTCAAACTACGGTATGCTTGTACAGTTCTCCTGAGTTAACGATTTCTTAACAGAGAAATTTAAAAAATCGGCTTTACTTTTTCAATCATTTATTGCCACACCAGACTGTTCGACGAGTGATTAGCGGTTTTACGTATGAAAAGAATTTTCTCGAGCTATCGGCAAGATCTATTGCTACGGTACGACGGCAGTAGTTGCTGTAAGCTTCGCGCATCGATCTTTTTACAGACGCAGGAATTTCTATTAACTTTTGTCTGTCATCGTTTCTGCGTTCTCTTTTGAACCGTGAGAGCAACAGCCTTTGATTCCTCAGTTTGAGTCCATAGTCTCGACACATTTTTTTTTTTTTAATCTACATCTACATCCATACTCTGAAAACCACTGTGAAGTTTATGGCAGTGGATATTTCCCACTGTACCAGTCATTAGGGTTTCTTCCCGTTCCATTCACAAGCGAGCAGCAGTTAATCTGATCTTTTCCTCACTATCCCTACGGGAGAGATACGTAGGGGGTTATAATATGCTCGTAGTCTCATCACTTAAAGCCTGTTCCTGAAACGTTGGAAGTAGGCTTTCTCGGGATGGTTTATGTGTTTCTCCAGGACCTTCGTGACACACTCGCATGGATGAAACAAATCTGTGCCCATTCGTACAGCCCTTTCTGTATACGTTCACTACCGCCCTTTTTTTCTTTGGGTCATATCTTTTGACTGGTTTGATGCGGCCCGCCACGAATTCCTCTCCTGTGCTACTCTCTTCATCTCAGAGTAGCACTTGCAACCTACGCCTTCAATTATTTGCTGGATGTATTCCAATCTCTATCTTCCTCTACAGTTTTTACCCTCTGCAGCTCCCTCTAGTACCGTAGAAGTCATTCTCTGATGTCTTAACAGATGTCCTACCATCCTGTCCCTTCACCTTATCAGTGTTCTCCACACGTTCTTTCCGATTCTGCACAGAACCTCCTCATTCCTTACCTTATCAGTCCACATAATTTTCAACATTCGTCTGTAGCACCACATCTCAAATGCTTCGATTCTCTTCTGTTCCGGTTTTCCCACAGTCCGTGTTTCACTACCATACAATGCTGTACTCCAGACGTACATTCTCAGAAATTTCTTCCTCAAATTAAGGCCGATATTTGATATTAGTAGACTTCTCTTGGCCAGGAATGCTCTTTTTGCCAGTGCTAGTCTGCTTTTGATGTCCTCCTTGCTCCATCCGTCATTGGTTATTTTACTGCCTAGGTAGCAAAATTTCTTAACTTCATCTACTTCGTGACCATCAATCCTGATGTTAAGTTTCTCTCTATTCTCATTTCTACTACTTCTAATTACCTTCGTCTTCCTTCGATTTACTGTCAATCCATTCTCTGTACTCATTAGACTGTTCATTCCGTTCAGCAGATCATGTAATTCTTCTTCGATTTCACTCAGGATAGCAATGTCATTATCGAATAGTGTGATTAATATCCTTTCACATTGAATTTTAGTTCCACTCTTGAACCTTTCTTTTATTTCCATCATTGCTTCCTCTATGTACGAATTGGACAATAGGGGCGAAAGGCTACATCCTTGTCTTACACCCTTTTTAATACCAGCATTTCGTTCTTGGTCGTCCAATCTTATTATTCCCTCTTGGCTGTTGTACATATTGTATATGACCCGTCTCTCCCTGTAGCTTACCCTTACTTTTTTCAGAATTTCGAACATCTTGCACCATTTTACACTGTCGAACGCTTTTTCCAAGTCGACAAATCCTATGAACGTCTCTTGATTTTTCTTTAACCTTGCTTCCATTATTAACCGCAACGTCAGAATTGCCTCTCTCGTGCTTTTACCTTTCCTGAAGCCAAATCCTTATTAGGCCTATTAGGTATAGGACCCACACACTTAAGCAATCACACGAGTGATTTGAAAATAATCTCCTGTGTAGACTAACTGCATTCCCCTAGTATTCTGCCGATAAAACAAAGTCTGCCATCTGCTTTTCCAACAGCCGAGTCTATGTGATCTTTCCATTTCAAATCCTTACAAAGTGTTACAGATATTTGTATGAGTTTATCGATTACAACAGCGAATCATTCGTTCTGTAGCCATAAAGGGTTCTGTGAAGTGCACAATTTTAGATTTTTGAAATTGCCAGTCTTCGCAACCCTTTGAAATCTTATGAAGATCTGTCTGAAAATTTGTGCAGCTACAAACGAAAACATTGACCAACATAGAGTGTACAATTTTCAAATTTATTTTCTGGTCACAGTTTCGATTTTTTAGTCATTCTGAAGCAGCTTCCATACAACCTGAATGTAGCATGTCGTAACAGGTATGACATGCAGATCTATCGATCTGTGGGGACACTTGTAAACGCCAACTTCATCTCTAGGAACCCACATCATTTCGTGCACCAACATCAGCCCTATTCTCGTTATATGTTCAAATGCAGCCTGAAGTACAGAGTTATGCTCGTTTCGCCTGAGCTGTGAAGTAACCATTACAGTATGCGGTTCACAACAACCGTTGGCAGTGCAAGTGCCAGTAGATACCCGAAGCAGTCTTTTAATCTTACGTCAGATAATCGCCCAAAAAGTGTGTCTCGGGTCCAGCCATGTCTTCCTCTTAACTTAGAAACCCCTTAGTATTTCCCTTTAGTTGCTGAATGGTCCATGCTTTCCATAAAACGTTGACGGTTGTAGAGGCAAATCAGTAGCGCCTGTCCCTAACAAGTTTCTTTCTAAAGCACTGCTTAATGGATACGTTAGCCAGTTCCAGACTGGTTTCAGAAAGTAGCGCATCGTCCAGAAAAACTCTCAATCTGAAGAACACCCTCCTATGCATTTGAGAGTTTTGACTGTGTGGTTTTACCGAGAGTCGTTATCGAATGTTATGAAAGAGTTTGGGATTGAGTTATTGAACAGACTCTCAGCAGAACAATAAGGCAGACAAAATTCGAGGATTGATCGAGGAAGGAGCTGGACTTCTTGCGATTATTTTCAATGTAATAAAATTGTGTGTGTGTGTGTGTTTGGAGTTTACTGGGGCCCAACGGCTAGGTTATCAGCGCTCTTACAAACTTTAAAAGAATCGGATGTGGATAAAATGGTTAAACATTTTTTCACACTGTGAGGAGTAAACCTACAAAATGACACTCACTCACTTCCACCTCACTCAAGTTGACCCACACAATCACTCCATCTCATACGCCTTAAGACAAAGGACAAGGAGTGAAAGGTGCTATACCTGGGATTAAAACATAAGTAAAACGACAGAAGAGCTGAAATGGCAGCACAGGGAAATGTGACTGGCTGACCACTTACAAAAGCATGAGTGAGCCTGCCTCCAAAATCCCTTAAAGGTGCTAAAACTGGAAGTAAAAGACGAAATACGAAAGGAGAGCGAAAATAGAAGGAAAATTTGGAAACTTGTGGTAAGTTCCTACGGGACGAATCTGCCGAGGTCATCGGTCCCTAGGCTTACACACTGCTTAATCTAACTTTAACTTACGCTAATGATAACACTCACACCCATGTCCAAGGGAGGACTCGAACCTCCGACGGGAGGAGCCGCGCGAACCGTGGCAAGGTGCCTCAGACTAAAAGGCTACCCCGTGCGGCTCAGAATATGGAAATGTGCCTGGGCGAGCCTCGAATAGTTTTGCCAACATCAGTAAACAAACAGAAAGATACACCGCCTTACGAAATACATGACGAAGATCATCGCTGGGCCAGAATGGATGGTGACTGAGCAGCGAAAGATTGGAAGAGACAGGACGTTTATGTACCTGGATGTAGTAATCCAACAGAATGCGCTAGAACAAAATGCGACCGACGTTTGCATCTGTACATTAAAGTCGGCGCACCAGTTGCTAAAAAACATCTATGATGAAAAGCTGCTCAGATAGAAGTCAAACTATGACATTGCAGTACAGTTGTCAGACTAGAGTGTTGTATGTTTTGAAGACGCTGTGGTTGCATCGAAAATGACAATGCTCACTGTTACTTAAAAGAGAACGCGGGATACTGAAAAAAAATCTTAGCTAACAGAATTCAGTGACAGATTCGACTGAGAAACAATAAAGAAATAAACTGCAATTTGGAATCAATTACATTATAAATATCTCGAAGAATAACAAAGCTCCAGTGGATGATGAGATCATTGCATAACTCTTGAAATATACTAACGACAAAACAATCATAGAACTGACACACAGTATAAGCAATGTTTGGGAAGAAGGGCATCCTCCAGAAGGGTGGAGTCGGTATTAACACAACCTACTCACGGAAAAGGAGCTTGGGAATTGTGGAGGTATATCGTTAATACCAGCGACCTAAAACCCGTTGATACTAGCAACCTAAAATATACTCTCAAAAGCGTTACAGAACGCGGTGAAACAGCAACTAAATCCACAAATTTATGAGTACCAAATAGACTTCATAAAGAGCAGATCATGTGCGTAATAACCTTCGATTATTAAGTACACAGATCAAATTTTGGAGGAGACGAGTTTGCATAGAAAATCCAGTGAACTGATTGAAGCTGTCTATAGAGCCTCAGTTACAACAATAAAAATATTATTTGCCCGCAGTCATAGGTAGTGCCTGATATTTGGTATTCTCGGCACACTCTTGACACTGTGGATCACGGAATATTGAATTCCTAGTGATTTCTCAAATGGAATGTTCCAAGCCTCTAGCACTAACTACCATTCCGCTTTCAAAGTCCGTTAACTCCCCTCGTGCGGCAATAATCATCTGAGTACAACTGGCAGCTCCGCCAATGCACTGCCCTTTCGTACCCTGTGTACGTGATACTACCGCCATCCGTATATGTGCAAATTGCTATCCCATAAGCTATGTCAGCTCATTGCACTATCCCTTACGTGTTCTTGAAATGTCGTTTTACTATGTGACACATTAATTGTGTACATGGACGAGGTTCTTTGAAAGGTAATGCTTAAGGTACATTATATTTTGTAGCAAAAAATTATGTATACGCGTCATATATGATTTGTATAACCACTTTTTGCTTACAACACGGTTTGTACCTTACAGATCCGAAGATGGCAATATAGTGTGCTGAAATCGATAATCTAATTAATACTCTACAAAACGATCGGATTGTTTAAAATTTTCTTACTTCTGTTTTCATTTATTTCTGCTGTGTAGTTGTTCACTTCGTTGCTGGTACCCGATAGTTGCCCTCTCAGATCGTCTTTGATTTCTAATATCCTGTCATTCATTATTGTTATCTGATCTTGCTAGTTTTAGGCTTGTGCCATCTTGTCCTTTGTTTCAGTTATTGATTTTCTCATCTTCGTCGTTACGTTTTAGTGTCTCGTGCCAGGGAAACCAGCCACGAATATTTTCATATATTTAGCGATTTTTACAAACATTATAGCTGTTTTCTCTTAATCTGTTATCCTTGTTCTAAAACAGACCCACGTTGTACACAAACATGTATATACAATTAGAACATAGACTGGCGAGGCGAAACATTATACCCACTGTCCACCAATACATTAAATGTCGCCTGGTGCCGCCTCGGGCACATAATCAAAGTACAGTGCATAAGCGGAGAGAGGACGAATGGAGAATTACTCTAACAAATGAGGAAGTCCACCGACATAGGCGACTTTGACAAGGGGCAGAATGCAGTGGCCTGACGTCCAGGAATGAGCATTTCAGAAACGATGAAGCTGTTCGGCTGTTCGGTTGCAACTATCGTGAGCGTCTACGGAAAGTGGTTGGAGGACGGTGAAACCACGACAAGGGACTGGAAATCCACGCCTGATCACGGAACGTGGAGGTCAGAAGCTTTCCTGCTCCGTAAACTATGATAGGCGGCAACATGTGGACATTCTGACGACAGAGTGCAGTAGCGGTGCAGGCACAAGTATTTCCTGACGCAACTTTCAGCGCGCATTGTTCCCCTGTTGACCCAACCAGTTACGACTGCAGTGAGCACGGGATCATCGAGTTGAACCATGGACACATGTTGCCTGGTCGTATGAATCTCGCTTCTTTTTACACCTGGTCGGTGTTCGCGGTTGGAAACACCGTGACCCTGACTCGAAATACGCGCCATAACAAGAACACAGGTCGATGTGTATAGTACCAGAGTGCACGCAAAATAACGTGGCCAGTAGATGTACAGTTGGCAGGGCACGCAGGGGAGAGGGGTGATGGTGGGGGCTACAGGCAGGCGCTGTAAGGGAAATACCGAGTACTGGAGGACAAGCGCCATTCTAAACTGAAGGCTACACGCACATTTTTTGTAAGTTTTAAGTGGGCCCCCACAATACTATTCAAAAAGATCTGTCACCTCTGCATTGGTCAGTATCTAAAAAGAATTCCATTGATAACGTAACGAAATCACCGATTTATTTTCTGCTGGCTTGTGATCATTTGTAACTTTCAGAGAAGCGTCATGAGTGGCGAGTTTTGAGGAAGACCTACACATTTCTCTTGTTGGCATGTTAAAATTTGCTTCTTTTGCCTAAACACAGCGGAGTTTACACAGTGTCACCTCGCTAACGTTGTGGAGATGCAATTCGGAGAGCCGAGCGGGATTGGTTCAAAATGGCTCTGAGCACTATGCGACTTAACTTCTGAGGTCATCAGTCGCCTAGAACTTAGAAATAATTAAACCTAACTAACCTAAGGACATCACACACATCCATGCCCGAGGTAGGATTCGAACCTGCGACCGTAGCGGTCAAGCGGCCGCGCGGGATTAGCCGAGCGGTCTAGAGTGATGCATTCATGGACTGTGCGGCTGATCCCTCCCTCGGGCATGGATGTGTGTGTATGTCCTTAGGATAATTTAGGTTAAGTAGTGTGTAAGTTTAGGGACTAATGACCTTAGCAGCTAAGTCCCATAAGATTTCACACACATTTGAACATTTTTTGAACATGAAATTCGGAGAGAATTCTAAAACAGTGGTTTAAGTTCATTATGTGAGGAACTGAGGAAAAGTAAGTTCAGTTGTTTATAAAACAGCACATCCTCGGTACGTGTTGTGCCTTCACTTGTGTGTTTCCACACATAGCATTTCTCGTTTCGCCAGCTATCGATGGCCCTTAAAAATTACATTCTTCCTTCGAAAAGTGGAATAACATAGTAGATAATGAAGTTTTGAGTAATAACCATATGGCAAAAAACTCTCTTCTTTGAGAGCTATCATTTGCCAAAACCTCATTTTGTTATCTCAAACAGTTTATAAATTGTTAGGAATGTTTCGGATATATCACTCTGGCTTTATCGCTGGGGAGTACGATCGCAAAAGAGTATGCTGCATCAGATCAATTTTCAGGAGATTCGTGGCAGATACAGACCTCCACCCAAGTCTAAAGAAAAATTCAGTATGTTAGCTAAATTTCATTTGCAGCAACTATTATATAATATGCACCAAACACAAAATCATACGACCCCTATTTTTCATTGCAAACATTTTTGAATATTGCGCAGTGTCTTACATGAATACAAATATCGCAATAACTATGACCATTAACGAAATGATGGGCACATCGTCATGAAGCTCGCATGTAAAGTTATAAGGAAAGTAAAAACGAAATTTTTTTACCAAATAGCTTCTGTAAAATCGTTTTAGAAAGTTTGCAATTTGTGCGCCTCGACTCTGTCATTGCCAACCGGCCGAAAGGGGGAAAAACACTGTCAGCCTCCCCTTCCAAAGAATCGAATGAACTCGTACAGTGCTTTGGACGAAAATTGGCCACAGTACGTCGACCACCTTATGCTACATGGACTCTATGCTCTGGTCTGCTGTGAGACTTGGGGTAGTAATCAAAGGCACCATGACCACTGTGTAGTGTGTGAACATTATTGCTCACCATCTGCATCCTTTGAAGGTTATATCGCCGCGCGGGGTAGCCCCCCACCCTTCAGAGGTTAGAGCCCTCCCTCGGGCATGAGTGTGTGTGTGTTGTCCTTAGCGTAAGTAAGTTTAAGTTAGATTAAGTAGTGTGTAAGCCTAGGGACTGATAACCTAAGAAGTTTGGTCCCATAGAACTTATCACAAATTTCCATTTTTTCCAAGGTTACGTCTCCAGATGGCGATGACATCTCAGTGGAGTAACTGCCTGTATCACAAGACCAAAATTGTGCTACAATATGGTAGTTCCACAGCACAATATTTAATTCGTGGCAATGTATTGGCCACCAAATTCTCATGCTCTGAACCCAATTGAATACATGTTGCACAGTATCAGGCACCAAGCACGCACCCACAGACTACTGACCCGTAATTTACGGAAACCGCGTGACCTATGTTTAGACACCTGATGCCACATATCTCCAGAAACCTACGAAGGCTTTGTCGAATCCGCCACGCATAATCGCTGCTGCGCTGCATTACAAAGGTGGCTCAAGTCGCTTTGAAGCTGGTGTGAATATTTACATTGGATTTAAACAAGGAAACTTGATGAGAAATTACCTACCTCTAGTAGACGCTGTTGGGCAGCGGGTGAATTTTAAAATACCGTACCCGTTTTTACAAGAGCCTGAAAACTATTTTTAATGGTCAACTACAAAGCGATGGGCCGGCCTGTGTGGCCGAGCAGTTCTAGGCGCATCAGTCTGGAACCGCGCGACCACTACGGTCGCAGTTTCGAATCCTGCCTCGGGCATGGATGTGTGTGATGTTCTTAGGTTAGTTAGGTTTAACTAGTTTTAAGTTCTAGGGGACTGATGACCACAGATGTTAAGTCCCATAGTGCTCAGAGCCATTTTTTGAACAAAGCGATGGAGAACATACTGACCATAATTTCCAGTTTGCAAGTCCACATTCTTCTTATGCTCACAAGTTCTTACTTCCTATTTAGCCGGCTGCTGTGGTCGAGCGGTTCTTGGCGCTTCAGTCCAGAACCACGCAGCTGCTACGGTCGCAGGTTCGAATCCTGCCTCGGGCGTGGATGTGTGTGATGTCCTTAGGTTGTTGTTGTTGTGGTCTTCAGTCCTGAGACTGGTTTGATGCAGCTCTCCATGGTACTCTATCCTGTGCAAGCTTCTTCATCTCCCAGTACCTACTGCAACCTACATCCTTCTGAATCTGCTTAGTGTATTACTCTCTTGGTCTCCCTCTACGATTTTTACCCTCCACGCTGCCTTCCAATACTAAATTGGTGATCCCTTGATGCCTCAGAACATGTCCTACCAACCGATCCCTTCTTCTGGTCAAGTTGTGCCACAAATTTCTCTTCTCCCCAATCTTATTCAATACTTCCTCATTAGTTACATAATCTACCCATCTAATCTTCAGCATTCTTCTGTAGCACCACATTTCGAAAGCTTCTATTCTCTTCTTGTCCAAACTATTTATCGTCCATGTTTCACTTCCATATATGGCTACACGCCATACCAAATACTTTCAGAAATGACTTCCTGACACTTCAATCTATACTCGATGTTAACAAATTTCTCTTCTTCAGAAACGCTTTCCTTGCCATTGCCAGTCTACATTTTATATCCTCTCTACTTCGACCATCATCAGTTATGTTGCTCCCCAAATAGCAAAACCCCTTTACTACTTTTAAGCGTCTCAAATGGTTCAAATGGCTCTGAGCACTATGGGACTTAACATCTATGGTCATCAGTCCCCTAGAACTTAGAACTACTTAAACATAACTAACCTAAGGACAGCACACAACACCCAGCCATCACGAGGCAGAGAAAATCCCTGACCCCGCCGGGAATCGAACCCGGGAACCCGGGCGTGGGAAGCGAGAACGCTACCGCACGACCACGAGATGCGGGCTAAGCGTCTCATTTCCTAATCTAATTCCCTCAGCATCACCCGACTTAATTCGACTACATTCCATTATCCTCGTTTTGCTTTTGTTGATGTTCATCTTATATCCTCCTTTCAAGACACTGTCCATTCCATTCAACTGCTCTTCCAAGTCCTTTGCTGTCTCTGACAGAATTACAATGTCATCGGCAAACCTCAAAGTTTTTGTTTCTTCTCCATGGATTTTAATACCTACTCCGAATTTTTCTTTTGTTTCCTTTACTGCTTGCTCAATATACAGATTAAATAACATCGGGGAGAGGCTACAGCCCCGTCTTACTCCCTTCCCAACCACTGCTTCCCTTTCATGTCCCTCGAGTCTTATAACTGCCATCTGGTTTCTGTACAAATTGTAAATAGCCTTTCGCTCCCTGTATTTTACCCCTGCCACCTTTAGAATTTCAAAGAGAGTATTCCAGTCAACATTGTCAAAAGCTTTCTCTAAGTCTACAAATGCTAGAAACGTAGGTTTGCCTTTCCTTAATCTTTCTTCTAAGATAAGTCGTAAGGTCAGTATTGCCTCACGTGTTCCAGTATTTCTACGGAATCCAAACTGATCTTCCCCGACGTCGGCTTCTACTAGTTTTCCCATTTGTCTGTAAAGAATTCGTGTTAGTATTTTGCAGCTGTGGCTTATTAAACTGATAGTTCGGTAATTTTTAAATCTGTCAACACCTGCTTTCTTTGGGATTGGAATTATTATATTCTTCTTGAAGTCTGAGGGTATTTCGCCTGTTTCATACATCTTGCTCACCAAATGGTAGAGTTTTGTCAGGACTGGCTCTCCCAAGGCCGTCAGTAGTTCCAATGGAATGTTGTCTACTCCGGGGGCCTTGTTTCGACTCAGGTCTTTCAGTGCTCTGTCAAACTCTTCACGCAGTATCGTATCTCCCATTTCATCGTCATCTACATCCTCTTCCATTTCCATAATATTGTCCTCAAGTACATCGCCCTTGTATAGACCCTCTATATACTCCTTCCACCTTTCAACTTTCCCTTCTTTGCTTAGAACTGTGTTTCCAATCGAGCTCTTGATGTTCATACAAGTGGTTCTCTTATCTCCAAAGGTCTCTTTAATTTTCCTGTAGGCAGTATCTATCTTACCCCTAGTGAGATAAGCCTGTACATCCTTACATTTGTCCTCTAGCCATCCCTGCTTAGCCATTTTGCACTTCCTGTCGATCTCATTTTTGAGACGTTTGTATTCCTTTTTGCCTGCTTCATTTACTGCATTTTTATATTTTCTCCTTTCATCAATTAAATTCAATATATCTTCTGTTACCCAAGGATTTCTACTATCCCTCGTCTTTTTACCTACTTGATCCTCTGCTGCCTTCACTATTTCATCC
This sequence comes from Schistocerca nitens, assembly GCF_023898315.1. NCBI lineage: Eukaryota > Metazoa > Arthropoda > Insecta > Orthoptera > Acrididae > Schistocerca > Schistocerca nitens. The sequence continues at coordinate 215,090,660 of NC_064615.1, read as the reverse complement.
CTCAAAGCTACCCATTCTTCTTCTACTGTATTTCTTTCCTCCATTCCTGTCAATTGTTCCCTTATGCTCTCCCTGAATTTCTGTACAACCTCTGGTTCTTTCAGTTTATCCAGGTCCCATCTCCTTAAATTCCCACCTTTTTGCAGTTTCTTCAGTTTTAATCTACAGATCATAACCAATAGATTGTGGTCAGAGTCCACATCTGCCCCTGGAAATGTCTTACAATTTAAAACCTGGTTCCTAAATCTCTGTCTTACCATTATATAATATATCTGATACATTTTAGTATCTCCAGGGTTCTTCCATGTATACAACCTTCTTTCATGATTCTTAAACCACGTGTTAGCTATGATTAAGTTGTGTTCTGTGCAAAATTCTAACAGGCGGCTTCCTCTTTCATTTCTTAGTCCCAATCCATTTTCACCGACTACGTTTCCTTCTCTCCCTTTTCCTACTACCGAATTCCAGTCACCCATGACTATTAAATTTTCGTCACCCTTCACTATCTGAATAATTTCTTTTATTTCATCATACATTTCTTCAATTTCTTCGTCATCTGCAGAGCTAGTTGGCATATAAACTTGTACTACTGTAGTAGGTGTGGGCTTCGTATCTATCTTGGCCACAATAATGCGTTCACTATACTGTTTGTAGTAGCTTACCCGCATTCCTATTTTCCTATTCATTATTAAACCTACTCCTGCATTACACATATTTGATTTTGTGTTTATAACCCTGTAGTCACCTGACCAGAAGTCTTGTTCCTCCTGCCACCGAACTTCACTAATTCCCACTATATCTAACTTTAACCTATCCATTTCCCTTTTTAAATTTTCTAACCTACCTGCCCGATTAAGTGATCTGACATTCCACGCTCCGATCCGTAGAACGCCAGTTTTCTTTCTCCTGATAACGACATCCTCTTGAGTAGTCCCCGCCCGGAGATCCGAATGGGGGACTATTTTACCTCCGTAATATTTTATCCAAGAGGACGCCATCATCATTTAATCATACAGTAAAGCTGGATACCCACGGGAAAAATTACGGCCGTAGTTTCCCCTTGCTTTCAGCCGTTCGCAGTACCAGCACAGCAAGGCCGTTTTGGTTATTGTTACAAGGCCAGATCAGTCAATCATCCAGACTGTTGCCCTTGCAACTACTGAAAAGGCTGCTGCCCCTCTTCAGGAACCACATGTTTGTCTGGCCTCTCAACAGATACCCCTCCGTTGTGGTTGCACCTACGGTACGGCTATCTGTATCACTGAGGCACACAAGCCTCCCCACCAACGGCAAGGTCCGTGGTTCATGGGGGGAGGGTCCTTAGGTTAGTTAGGTTTAAGTAGTTCTATGTCTAGGGGACTGATGACCTCAGATGTTAAGTCCAATAGTGCATAAAGCAATTTGAACCATTTTTTGCTATTAGGAAATATGACTATAAATATAAGTTTGAGTTCTAATCGATTAACAAATTCAGTAAAAGTTCACTCACAAAAACATAATAATATTCCTCATATTAATAATAATGTCCCTATCATAACCAGTGCGGCTGGTCCCGGCGGAGGTTCGAGTCCTCCCTCGGGCGTGGTTGTGTGTGTTTCTCCTTAGGATAATTTAGGTTAAGTAGTGTGTAAGCTTAGGGATTGATGATTGATGACCTTAGCAGTTAAGTCCCATAAGATTTCACACACATTTGAACATAACCAGTGCTATTAGCAGTTCAGAGGTGACCTCTAAGATAAGTCCCAAGTAAAACATTCTATCGCCCCGACTTCTAATAATCAAAGTTTAACTGCTCACCACAAAAGCGGAAAGTAATCTCACCATTTGCCACGCAGTTTTGGTAGCATTGCAGACGCCACACAAACAGTTATTTTCGCGAAATCTAAGCGATCCAGGACGGTGTACCGCCCTCGCAATTTCACTCCTACATTTACCGGAAACATGTTTGGTAGCTGCGTAGTTGTGACGTCATCTGGGGCACAGCGTATCCCGGCGTTTGATTGACTCGGACAGATTGATAACTTGATGCGAAATGTTTCTTTTCCTTGCCTCTCTGGCGGTGTTATAGACCGCCGAACGGAACATCTGCTGCCAACAGCCCTAGGAACAAGCAGCAGCGTCTAAACGGCCGCTATTTTGGACACGTATTAATTAATATCATATTTTTATGTGAATGGAGTTAAGTTGACGTTAGTCACCGAAAAAGTTTTAACTAGACTGCATTTAAACTTGGCCAGCTAGAATTGTTAGAATGGAACAGATAGTAGAACATGACCTCTGAACTACCTCTTTATGTGTCCTTGTATTGATTCTTATTTACAGTAAACTCTTGAAAATTGGTAGATGTATTCTTTCCATAATGTAATCGAGTGCTATAATTAGACAATCTAATATGAATAGGGACGTTTTTTATCCAAATTTATTTTTTAGTGAATAACTTGGACACTGATAGAGGTAGCTTAATGAAGCCACATAGTTAATGTTTTTATATCAAACTGAGGCTACATACGAATTTTCTCCATCTGACTCGGGTATTCATTGGGCAAATATACTAGAACTGACATGTGATTACATTTTCACGCAATTTGGGTGCATAGATCCTGAGAAATCAGTACCCAGAACAACCACCTCTGGCCGTAATAACAGCCTTGATACGCCTGGGCATTGAGTCAAACAGAGCTGACCATGCAGCTTCAACACGATACCACAGATCATCAAGAGTAGTGACTGGCGTATTGTGACGAGCCAGTTGCTCGGCCAGCATTGACCAGACGTTTTCAGTTGGTGAGAGATCTGGAGAATGTGCTGGCCAGGGCAGCAGTCGAACATTTTCTGTATCCAGAAAGGCCCGTACAGGAACTGCAACATGCGGTCATGCATTATCCTGCTGAAATGTAGACTTTCGCAGGGATGGAATTAAGGGTAGAGCAACGGGTCGTAACACATCTGAAATGTAACGTCCACTGTTCAAAGTGCCGTCATTGCGAACAAGAGGTGACCGAGACGTGTGACCAATGGTACTCCATACCATCACGCCGGGTGATACGCCAGTATGGCGATGACGAATACACGCTTCCAATGTGCGTTCACCGCGACGTCGCCAAACACGGATGCGACTATCATGATGCTGTAAATAGAACCTGTATTCATCCGAAAAAATGACGTTTTGCCATTCGTGCACCCAGGATCGTCGTTGAGTACACCATTGCAGGCGCTCCTGTCTGTGATGCAGCGTCAAGGGTAACCGCAGCCATGTTCTCCGAGCTGATAGTCCATGTTGCTGCAAACGTCGTCGAACTGTTCGTGCAAATGGTTGTTGTCTTGCAAACGTCCCCATCTGTTGACTCAGGGATCGAGACGTGGCTGCACGATCCGTTACAGCCATGCGGATAAGATGCTTGCCATCTCGACTGCTAGTGATTCGAGGCCGTTGGGATCCAGCACGGCGTTCCGTATTACCCTCCTGAACACACCGATTCCCTATTCTGCTAACAGTCATTGGATCTCGACCAACGCGAGCAGCAATGTCGCGATACGATAAAGCGCAATCGCGGTAGGCTACAATCCGACAAGTCGGAACCATGACGGTAGGCATTTCTCCTCCTTACATGAGGCATCACAACAACGTTTCACCAGGCAACGCCGGTCAACTGGTGTTTGTGTATGAGAAATCGGTTGGAAACTTTCCTCATATCAACACGTTGTAGGTGCCGCCACCGGCGCCAACCTTGTGTGAATTGTGTGAATGCTCTGAAAAACTAATCATTTGTGTATCACATTATCTTCTTCCCGTCGGTTAAATTTCGCGTCTGTAGCACTTCATCTTCGTGGTGTAGCAATTTTAATGGCCAGTAGTGTACGTTGTAATTGATATTAATCTTAGAAATTTAGTTTACTGTTGCAAATTTGATTGCACAGTATAGTATTGATAACCGTGTCAGTGTCTGGTTAGAAACTACATGATCCTGGAACAACGAAGTGGATGTAATAGTTTTCTGTTCCCATAGGGATGCTTGATTTCGGTGCGTCCCCTTGCCTCTCAGCATTGGGGTGCTTCATTAGGTGAGTATCCCCAGCAGGTGCACCTGTCACTTGATGGGCATTTTACCTTATTGCAATGGTTGTGATATGCATTGCGCCAATAGCGGCCAACACGAGACTTGCGGCGGTTGGATGGAAATACACGCCGAATCAGTCACCATGATGGCGGAGTTGGAGGGCGGCCACCGAAATCAAATATTCCGATGGTTTGGGGACTCACTAAAATCAATTCCGCAGGGAATAGAAAACTCATTTGCCACAAATGTCAATGTCTAGCCGTATCATTTGTAATGTACAACCACTCAAGTAACGTTTGAACATCAGTATCAATCATTAGAACACAAAGGTTTACATTTACATCGTAAATGAACGTGGAATCAAATGCGCCGGTTCTTATTTACAGGCGCAGGCACATTTGATATTTCTCGATTACAGTGCCATCTAACGTGAAGGGAAAACAATGGTTTGAGTAAACTGTACGTATTTTTTGGCGTGGGGTACGAATATGCAATGAAACAGGGGGTTCCCATTTGAAAATACAAAGTTGACCATGTCAACGTGAGACGGGCCGTTAGGTGGTGGCTACTTGAAGCACGTACAGATGTGCCCTTTAGTAATATTCGAGATATTTAGTTGTCCCAAGTTAAAAAAAATGCAAAAGTTTGTGTCTGTATATGTGTGTGTGTGTGTGTGTGCTTTACTCCTTCACGCTCAAACGGCTGGACGGACTTCGATAAAATTTGAAATGAAGATAGCTTATACGCTGAATTAACACATAGGATTGGTTGGTTGGTTTGGGGAAGGAGACCAGACAGCGAGGTCATCGGTCTCATCGGATTAGGGAAGGATGGAGAAGGAATTCGGCCGTGCCCTTTGAAAGGAACCATCCCGGCATTTGCCTGGAGCGATTTAGGGAAATCACGGAAAACCTAAATCAGGATGGCCGGACGCGGGATTGAACCGCCGTCCTCCCGAATGCGAGTCCAGTGTCTAACCACTGCGCCACCTCGCTCGGTATAACACATAGGATTCCTTATGTATACCTATCTCCAAAATTTCCCTAGGTATAGCTACCTCCAAAATGTGTGCGGATATAATGAAAAAGTAGTGTAGTCCACAATGCGCGAATACCCATAATTGAATGAGAGCATTTATGACTTGCAACAAAAGTTACACACAATATATCATGTTCAAGACACTTTTTCTCACTGACGACCACAACAAAATGATGAAAGGAGAAAAGTTTATCGTTTACCACATTTCCGCTGTTCATTTATTTTATTACTTTCCTTTTACTAACGGTATTCACGACACATTTTGTAGACAGTGTTCACATATACCACTGAATATACCAGCAAAATTGTATCACGGAACGACACACAATTCAAGAGGTATGTCATAATCGTGGTACGACACATAGTTCACGAGATATGGCATGAACACCGAGATGCGTGGAAAAATGACGTGTCATATATAACGTTTAAATTTGTTACGTCTTTGCTGCTACTTCTATTCGCAACTCATTTTGCAGGCACTATCATCGGCATATATCGCTGAATGTACCTACAAAAATATTTCGTTGTACGTCACATGTTTCCGGAGATACGACGTCATAAATATTGAGTTGCGGGAAAATGAAACAGCAGTGAGAAACTCGCTAGAGATACGGGTGAACTTGTATACAAATACGTGTGAAATACATTGAATAAATGTAAAATATTTTTGGCATGTGCGTACATGGGCAAAGCCACGGGTAAAAAGCTCACCCTAAACGCCTGGAACTATTTCAATGAAATTTGGTACACATATTAGTTATGCTCTGTGAAGAAAGACTGTGAGAGCAAGAACGTCCAGTCTCCTATTGGGGTGGCGGGAGAGAAATGGGAAGGAGGATATGGACAGACAGGAAAAGGGAGAGACAGAAGTAGGAGATGGAGATTAATACTGACAGGAAGAAGGACGACATGGTCAGAGAGAGGAGAGAGAAGAAGATAGGCAGAGAGATGAGCGCGGATGGGAAGAACGAGAGATAGTAGGAGGAGAAATTGGACAGACAGGGTGGGAAGGAAGAGAGGACAGAGAGATGAGGCAGGAAATCGACACAGAGAATGGGTAGTGAAAAATTTGAACAGAGAGAGGTGGTGGAGGAGATGGGCAGAGAAGGGAGGAAGAGGAGATGGACGAAGAGAGGGTGAAGGAGGAGATGGACTAATAGAAGATTGGATTAAATACAAACACGAGCATTTTTTTAAAAAAAATAAATAACTGTTCAACTGCAGGTAACACTGCGTGCTGCAACTAGTAATGGATAAGTCTAGTGAAGAAGTTTATACAGCAAAGGATGTTGTGCAGACCACATGACCACCTATCCTGGGAAATGTCACATAGCTCCCTATTGCGTTCTATGTTCCTCTGTGTGACAGGTTTAAAATATAGACTAAAGGAAGAGGCATACCGGCTGCAATAGGATCCGGCCAAAAAGAGCACTCTGTTGCTTGTATCACTTTTGGGTTCGGTATGACATTTTATATTGTCATCCATTTCGGGATTAGAGGTTTGGAAGACTTTCACTACAGGCGAATTAAGCACGATTTTTTACTAAGAAAGCTAACAGTCACCAGCGACAGGCACCCGGAAGTACAAATTAAGGAAACAACGCATGTATACTGCACGAATCAGAACTGCATCTGTAAACCTACTCTTTGGATTCTTTCAGTCACACATTTTTTGCAACCAGTCCCCACGAATTCCTCTCCTGTGTCGTTTTCATCTCAGAGTAGCACCCAAAAAAAAAATAAAAAAACAATAAAAAAAATGGTAGGGTGCAATCCCCACCAGCTTAAGGGGCTCCGGAACGCCCTATACTTGCAATGTTAAAATAACGCTTATAAATTACATCTTTCCTCACAAACTATTTGAGGTAGGAAGTTGAACTTTTTACAGATTATTTATTGGAATATGGGCTACAACTTAACACAGGGATTTTACAAAATTTTAGTTCAGTTATTAAAGATGATTTTTTTTCAATTGTAATGAAAATTCACAACATTTTTTGCAATTTTTTATTTATATATTCAAAAATATACAATTTTTTGGAAAAAGGCTGTGTTAAATTATGCAGAAGGTACTGTGTACATTTACTGAAAGTTTGAAACAAATATATTTGGAAGATCCTTAGAAAACATGTAATTAGTATGAGAAAATAAAAGTTTTGGGAATCGAGCGACAAAGATTGGATTAACTTTTTAGTGCATTCCAGGTCCATAGGATGGATTATCTTCATCATCTGCAAACTCCTCCTCCAGCTTCCTCTTGTTCCTCCTCCTGTTTACTCTTGCTTGTATTTCTAGACTCTTTACAGCCCTGTCTGCAGCCCGAAGGCGTTCCTTGTCTAAAGCAAGCATCGCTCGTACCATGTTAGAACCTATCTTCATTCCCATATTTCTAAATACCTTGCACCTTACAATGTTGCCATCATTGAAAGTCGCAACAGCATCATACACACCAAAGTGAAGTGTTTCTATTCCAACAAATACAGTCTTGGGGATTCTCGACCATATAACACTATTTACACTTTCATTGGGGTTTTGAGTTTTTCCGTGAATACACTTTTTCAACAGTTCAGGTGCTGCTAAGTCTCTGAAAATAGGTTTTATCACCTCCATTATTGCATGAGGCAGACTATGCTTATGAGTGTACACTTGACCAGTTAGCAATCCTTTGTTATATTTACACCAACTGTCTTCTTCTTTGGGACACAAGCTATGTTGGGGATTTTCATCGGTTGAAGAAGTATGAAAAAAAAAGAGCCCAAACAGCCTTCTTCATTTCGTCGACACTTTGTGTATTTTGCCTAATAGCCATTCCATAATAGTTCTGTATTTTGTCAATTACACTGTCAGTTAACCTTCCCTTCCCATCCAACCCTTTACCATCACTGTGTTTTTGTTTTTTGTACGAAGCTTTCAGTCGCCGAAGTCTTGTTCCCATTCGCTTCTGTACGTGTCCAATACACATCACCATAGGGCTTCAGTCCTTGAACATGTTTGAAACTTTTAGAATCACCGTCACCAAGGTAATTAACATATCGCACTTTATCACACGCCTCAGAACGCTGGAATATACTGGCAACACCAGCCACTTCCATTCCTCCACTACTGCCACTATAGTTAGCTTTGCAATTATTTTCATGTGTACCTTTATATTTTTGTGGACATCTACAATACATGGATATTACTGCTACATCTAAAACTTTCCCTGTATACATACTGGTGGCAGATACTACACCATGAAGAGATGTGTGTCCCCGTTTATGCCAGGTATCATCGAACGCTGCAGTCAAATCTCTGTTACCATTATTTTCCATTACTGCCTCTTCCACAGCATTCTTCATAGATTCTATACAGACATGTTCTACTTTAGATCCTATTAATTTATTATAGGTCGTAAACTTGGTTGGGGGATTTGGAAGATTCATGATGCCACAGAAAATTGCACCTGCAGTAGCACCCTTACCAACTGAACGCAAGGAATAAACAAATCTAATGTTGTGTTCGTAGATTTTGCTACCATTTTCTTCAGTTGCAGTTACTGCAACACTGTTCCAAAAGGTGGTGATGTATGAACACTTATCACATTTCAGTTGTATTTCACTAGCAAGTCCTACGTGCTTTATTATGGAGAGTTCCAGACCAACTTCACTACAATGAATACATCTTACACAGTTTGAAAAAATTCCTTTGAGAACCGACATATCAAATATTTCATTCACAACCGATTCGCCCATAAAACATTCATAGTTTTCACTCATTGAACCAAGCTTCTTCTGTGAAGTATTTTCTTTCCCACTTTGACTGCTATGGGCAGGTGTACTTGAGAGGTTAGGTTCACTCACTTGGTTATCGTCTTTATTGTTTACAGTAATAACACATACCTTTGGCTTTCCAACATTTCTCCTTTTCTTAAAAGCCTTCAGAGGATTTCTAATAACTTTACTTTTACTCATTATTATACTTCAACAAAACAGAGACTCAAGAAACAGAATTAATTATGAATATTTTCGAGATAACGACAGAGTAAATAAACATGAAACAATCGACAATCACACCAGCGATATATATTGAACCATCACAGGTTAGCCACAACACATACTTTATAAATGTACCTGATGAACACGGACGTTAATAATAACACCATTTGACAGCAGTTTAACAGCGCCACAGTGAGTCATGCCCATGTAGAACACATTTCAAAAAAAATTTAAAAATAGTTGTAGTCTTCGGAATTGAATAAATTATATATCTATTAAAAGGTAATAGTCTCCAGATTCAGAAAACGCAAAAAAGTAAAAATTGAACTTTTCATGATTTTGAGCCTTTCCGGAGCCCCTTAATTATTCTTTTGGGTATATTTCAGTATCTGTCTTCTCCTTTAGTTTTTTTCCTCTATAGCTCCATCTAGTACCTTGGATGGCATTCCCTGGTGTCTTAACACATTCGCATCATCCTGTGTTTCTTGTTGTCGGTGTTTTCCTCATGTTCCTTTCTTCGACCATTCAGCGGAGAACTCACCTTACCTTACCAGTCCAGCCTAATTTTCAACATTTTTCTATAGCACCACATCTCAGATCTTTCGATTCTTTTCTTTTCGCCCACAGATCATCATTCACTACCATACAATGCTGTGCTACAAAAGTACCTTCTGAGAAATTTCTTCTTCACATTAAGACCTATATTTGATACTAGTAGATTTATAGCAGCCATATTTAGTTATTTCCTTTCCTGTTCCACTCGCAAACACAGCGAAGGAAAATCGACTGTCTATATGCCACCGTAGAAGCCCTAATCTTCATAGCCCTTAAGCGAAATGTACATTGGTGGCAGTAGCATCGTTCTGCAGTCAGCCTCAAATGTCGGGTTTCCAAATTTTCTCAAAAATGCTCCTCGAAAAGAACATCGCCATCCCTCCAGTGATTCCAGTTTCAGCTCCTGAAGCATTTTCGTTACACTTGCGTGTTATTCGAACCTACCGGTAAGAAATCTAGGAGCCTGCCTCTGAAGTGCTTCGATGTCTTACTTCCGACCTGGTGCGGATCCAAACACTCGGACATATATGCGTTGTCCTTTACAGATGAACTGCACTTCCTAAAATTCTCGCAATAAGCTGAAGTTGACCATTCGCCTTCCCTGCTATAATTCTTACATGCTCATCCCATTTCGTTTTGTTTTACAACGTTATTCTTGGATATTTAATTGATGTGACTATGTCAAGCAGATCACTACCAGTACTCTACTCGAACTTTATGGGTTTGTTTTTCCTACTCTTCTGCATTAACTTATATTTTTCTACATTTAGAGCTACCTCCCATTCATCACATCAACTAGAAATTCTGTCTAAGTCGTCTTGTGTCCTCCTACAGTCGCTGAACGACATCATCTCCGATACACCACAGCATCATCAGCGAACAGCCGCAGAATGCTGCTTAACCTGTCCGCCAGATCATTTATATATATAGAAAATAACAGCGGTAGTCCTCGAGCCACTCACATACCTGGGAACCTAATCTGTATTCTAGTACCTTCGTTAACAGTCGGCAGAGTGGCGCCGTATCAAATGCTTTATGGAAATCTTCGGTTGTCACTTGTCATTCTGCTTCCAGGTTCGCGGAGTTGCATAACACCATGTATTTGATGGTCATCAATTTTGGTGTCAAGTTTTAGTTATTTTCATTTCTGCCATTCGTCATTTACTTTCGTCTTTCTTCGATTCACTCTCAATCCGTATTCTGTGCTCATTACTCTGTTCACCCTATTCAATAGGTTCTGTATCACTTTCACTTTCACTTTCACTGAGGATGGCATCTTCATCAGCGAATCTTATCACTGATATCCTTTCGCCCAGAATTTTAATCCTGTCATGAACCTATGTTACATTTCCATCATTGTTTCTAACATGCGTAAATTGAACAGCAGAGGCGAAAACTGTACTCTTGTCTTACGCACTATTTCATAATGTCGAACCCTTTTTCCAGCTCGACAAATTCAATGAACGTCTCTGATTTTTCTTAAGTCTTGCTTCCATCATCGAAGACATCAGAGCTTCCTCCTTGGTACCTTTACTTTTACGAGAGTCAAGCTGATCACCATCCAACAGATTCTCATTTTTCTGTAACTTTTGCCATCCTTTTTACTAAATTATAAATAACGGATGCGGTAGGGACGATTTTCTTTGGAATGCCCTACAAATTCTAATTACTTCTGCTGTGTCATTGCTCCGGAAGTGTGAGGGATGCTGCGTCATTGCGGTAGAAGCGTCTAGAAAATTTCACTCTTGGAATTTTGACAGCAGTCCTTTACGAACGGGACGACGTCTTTCCTCGAAGGCGCGCATTTACATGACGCCGTCGCCTGCGTGTAACAATGCGATCGTAAAAGAGGAGTTGTTCGCTGGAAGCCTCGTATCTTCGCTGCGCCGCTGACTAATCAAGATGCGATAGACTTCGGGGCATGCCGAGTGACAAGGCTCTGGAACTTCCTAAAACACTCGTTTTGCCTTAGACACACTCACGCAGTTAACAATAAGTAATAAATGACGAACGCAGTCTGAAACACCTCGTATATTCTTACAGGCCAGAGGTAACTTGTGACACTACAATCCAGACTCCCCACGTGTCGAGACGTGTACATGAGAAAGGTCAAATAACAAAGAAAGAGGATCCAGTTGATTAATATCAACTTCATATTCTTGTGGACTGTTGCTACCCTTGCCACTGTTACCACTCTAGTGTACTCTATTTCTTAATATTAATATTATTGCGACGTATATACAACATTATATGCCAATTTCGCCCTCAAAGAAAAATCGGTGAGTAAAGACACAATCATACTGCAGAACAGTACCCCAGAATCTGATCCATGGAGCGATCACCATGAGAGAACTTCTCCAGTACAGCGACAAACATTGGAATACACGTAAAAACTGAACGTCTCCTTCCTTTTAAAACAGGCGCCTAGATACAGAAAGCGCCCACGTCGCTTGGCGCCTGGCAGGTTGGGAAACCTCTGAGGTACGAAGGTATTGTATCTTCTGTGCGCCCCAGCAGGTAGAACTTTATTTGGTCGCTGTTTTTCTCAGCAGTTGGTAGGAGACCTATTTTTCATGGTCGGAAGCTTACTGAGTACCGCTCATGCAGAGGTCATGAAACTCCGGGACGCGGTTGGGTTTTAAAGTGTCGGAAAAGATCGCGACGTTCTGCTAATTTGTACTGACCCGGTGTCTTCACACCAAGTAACTGGCCAAGTAGCTTGAGTTCGGTGGAATGCGTCTGATTTCACCAGGCACTAATGGCTAAGTGGATTGTAACTGTATGTGAGTCGGATCCTTATGCTCAGTGAGACTATTGAGTGCCGTATTCGAGGTTTCAAAAGAGGCTTCAGATATTTAATGCACTGTCAAGGAAACAAGAAAGCTACATCGAGTATAAGCGACCACAGCAGTGGCCAAAAGAGATACAAGAGGGATCATTTTCTGAGTGAAATGGAGCATTATGTACATGGGAAACAAACTGAAGCCTATAGGATATTGAAAAATAAAGATGAAAGAGATATGTACAAATTAACTCCATTTCAGAAAATGAATGATTGGATTAGTTCCAGAATCTATGGACAGGTGGTGAGGAATATGTGAAAACTGCAGTTAGTGACGAGCATGTTGATATTATGTCACTAGAAGAACTAAAGGTTGTGTTAAAACCTCTAAAAGCAAAAAATCTCCAGGGGGAGACATTCTCAATGCAGAATTATTTAATATGCTTCGAAATCATTACTCACAAAACTACTGCATTTTGTAAATACTTGTTGGAAATACATCAACATCCCAGATGACTGGCAAACAACAGTTGTTATTCCATTATTCAAAAAAGGAGATCTCAGAAAACGTCGCAAATATTGAGATATTAGTCTTCTGAACTCTGGATACAAGACACATGCAAAACTGATAAAAAATAAACTAACGATACTTTCGGAACGTTTCTTACTGAAGAACAGAATGGGAAGATCTTGCTTAGATAGTGTTTTTCGTCTGCCAAATTATTGAAAAATACAGAGAATCCGATCATCCCACATACGTCGACTTTATTGACTATGAGAAAGCTTTTGATCAAGTTAACAGCGTTAAATTGTGGAAAATGAGAAAAGAACGGTATACCCCAGCACCTACAAGTATAATTCAAACAAAATCAAAGTACAAAAAAGAAGTTTGTTTGCCAGGAACATCTATCAAGGAGTGGGTCAAACGTGTCTTTTATCACCCACATCATCTAATACGTACGTAGATGATGTCATAAGCACATGGCATAATAAAGTAGTACACCATCATAAGCTTAATAGTAAAATTATTAAGTACACTCATGTTTGGGGATGATCAAGTAATCTTAATGGACTCGGAAGATAAATTACAGAGAGCAATTTGGTCATTGCACAAAGTAGCAGCTTATCATAATACAATAATGCCTAAAGGTAAAATTATGGTATTCTATAGTAAGGAGCATTTAAGAGCAAAAATAATAAGATGATAAATCGCCAGAACAAATAAATACTTTTAAACACCTGGGATGTGCGGTCTCATACATCACACAACAATGATCAAGAGTACAAACTGCAAAAATTTCAGTAGTTAGTAAGTACTATAAATCGCATTCTGCTTAAAAAAGACAAGAGATAGTAATAAAATTTTATAATGTGACAGCAATGCCGGTTGTATTGTATGGATGAGTGACTTGGACCCTAACAGCCAGTCAAAGGAGGAGGATTGAGGCGGTAGAAATGAGACTCCTAAGACCTCTAACTGGTACAAACTCTTACTTTGGATGAAAAATAATGAAATAAAGATTGACCTGGATGTCAAAAGCATACTTCAGAAAATAAATGAGTGCAGAAGGAAATAGCGTGAACACATTCAAAGGATGCCAGAAGAACGAATACCTAAATAATGTAAAAATATACACCTCAAGGGAAACTGAATGTTCGGCTTGCTAAGAAGAAATGGAAAGATCAGCTGCATTCTGCTTGAAACTGGATGGCTAAAACAAAACTGGATGTGATGCTGATGAAGTCAGGCAAAATAACAAAACCACAGACATTATAGGACCGTGTGCAAACATCAACAGGCGATCTATAAATCCACACCCAAAAATAGTCCAAAATGTAATTAATGTGCTTTTCACACACTAATGAACAATAGATAAAACTTCCTTAATACGTAATTTGTCTGCTCTGTATTGCTCGCAGACTTACGACGCGAAATACCTCTATACCGTCTCCCAGCAAGAGATGAACTCAAAACTGCATAGCCCGCCACTTCGCAGCTTCACCGACAGCCGGCAAGACTGGAGCTCCACTCATAACCAGGGCAGATCGTTCTCCTGGAATATCGCTCTTAGCAACACGACAATGCGCGAAGTAATCTGCGCTGTTCCTAACTTTTCTTGTGCTTAAAATGCTAGTATTAGAGCATTTTCATTAGTACTTTCTAATGAGAATCAATGAGGGAGGCTTTCTACTCGTAGAGACTCCTGGTTGACGCTTCAGTTAACAAATAACAGGTAGCGAGGGTATAAGTTTTAGTGTCCAAGAAACACCCCAGCAACCAATCACCGCCGGTACCACGTCAGCTAAATAAAGGCGCCCACCAAACATGATGCCATGTGCAAACGACAGTTGCGCTTCATGGTTGCATGCACCGAACAATACCTTCTAAAGAACTCAACTACGGACAGAGGCACTTAGGATGATGTAACCATTGCTGCAAGAGCCAGAAATGTTACACCATGATGCACAATAAAGTATGGGGGGTGTTCAATAAGCAATGCAACACATTTTTTTCTGAAAGCCGGTTGGTTTTATTCAGGATTCCAATACGCCATATTATTCCTCACTCTTCTGGATACAATAGCCCTGTTTTTCACATAATTTCCACTCAGTTGTATGGCCTTACGCCGTATTACTGGGAGGGCCGATACGACCACGTAGTACAACTCCACTTGCCGACGTCGGAGCTAATGTCTTGCTGCAGCAATAACTTTCCCATCACCCACGTACTGCTTCCCGTGGAATGCATCCTTCTTTGGGCCAAACGGATGCAAGTCTGAAGCTGCAAGGTCCAGAATGTACGGTATATGAGGAAGAACAATCCCATGAAGTTTTGTGAGTTCATCTCGGGTGCACAGACTTGTGTGAAGTCTTGCGTTATAATGGAGAAAGGAGGAGTTCGTTTCCACCCTGATGTCGTTTCTTCAATTTCCTGGGCAAAGAGCAATACACTTCAGTGTTGATTGTAGCACCATGAGGGAACACGTGAAACAGAATAATTGCTTCAGAGTCCCAGTAGACCGTCGCTGAGGGAGCGGCTTTGAACTTTTTCTTCGGAGGAGAGGTGGTGTGACGTCATTCCATGCGTATGGTGGCAGAATAAATGAAGGTCAAGAAATGGCTCTGAACACTATGGGATTTAACATGTGAGGTCATCAGTCCCCTAGACTTGTTGTTGTTGTGATCTTCAGTCCTGAGACTGGTTTGATGCAGCTCTCCATGCTACTCTATCCTGTGCAAGCTTCATCATCTCCCAGTACCTACTGCAGCCTACATCCTTCTGAATCTGCTTAGTGTATTCATCTCTACGATTTTTACCCTCCACGCTGCCCTCCAGTACTAAATTGATCCCTTGATGCCTCAGAACATGTCCTACCAACCGATCCCTTCTTCTAGTCAAGTTGTGCCACAAACTCCACTTCACCCCAATTCTATTCAATACCTCCTCATTAGTTATGTGATCTACCCATCTAATCTTCAGCATTCTTCTGAAGCACCACATTTCGAAAGCTTCGATTCTCTTCTTGTCCAAACTATTCATCGTCCATGTTTCACTTCCATACATGGCTACACTCCATAAAAATATTTTCAGAAACGACTCCCTGACACTTAAATCGATACTCGATGTTAACAAATTTCTCTTCTTCAGAAATGCTTTCCTTGCCATTGCCAGTCTACATTTTATATCCTCTCTACTTCGACCATCATCAGTTATTTTGCTCCCCAAATAGCAAATTCCTTTACTACTTTAAGTGTCTCATTTCCTAATCTAATTCCCTCAGCATCACTAGACTTAATTCGACTACATTTCATTATCCTCGTTTTGCTTTTGTTGACTTACAACTACTTAAACCTAACTAACCGCCGGCAACGGTGGCCGTGCGGTTCTAGGCGCTTCAGTCCGGAACCGCGGGACTGCTACGGTCGCAGGTTGTAACCTCCCCACAGAAAATTCTAAAGACTATATTTATTAGAAATGGAGCCAAGCGCAACCTCCCGCAAAAATATTAATGACAAAGACAATTAAGCAAAAATTAGCAATCTGACGGAAGTATGAGTTCTCATAAAATAATGAAGGATAATCCCATGACAATCAAACTACAGTGATAATCAAAAATCAATTAAACCGAAATGTCGGTCTTTGGCCCTGTGCAAAAATCAGTATAATTTTCTTACCTTAGTATGACTGCATAAGAAATATCTGCTCTTATTCTGCGCCAGGAGGAGATGCATCGCAATAATTAAATTTTTTTTTGAAGTTAACTGAAAATTTTCTTTAAAGGAAATGGAAGGAATTCGAATCATTGTTTAGTTAAAAATTGCTTTGAAATCAGATTATTATTGGGGCGATTTGAAAATTAATTACAACGAATATAGATTAGATTATGTGATGAGCGCAAAGCTGCATGAATACTTATTTAATAAAATTATACCTCATCCTGAATCTCGACCATTGCTGTGCCGACGCCCGCCGACTGCTCTGGGCTACCACTACTCACTGACTCCTAGCACTACTGAGGACTGACTACTACAGACTGACTGACTGCTCGCTACTGCGAGTCGAGCGCAACTGCTCTGGTCAGAGATTCTACAATGTCTCAGCATCGCTGCCGCACAACATACGTGTTTCATAACCCTCCACTGGGGGGGGCAAAAATTTGGCAGCGATGGTGAGTCATTTGGACTTGCCATCGTAACAAATTTTTCCTTTAATTAATTAACATTTACAAAATATTTGGATGTAATACATGAATTAAATGTTGTGCGCATGCACCAATTACAAAACATTACAGACAAGACAAAATATAAGTACAAAACAAATCAGGAAAAATGTATATACAAATTATTTGACAGATAATAAAATGCACACACACTGAAAAATTCTTTAGCAGTTTCATAACAGGCAAAAAAAAAATCATGTTGACAAGTGTCATGAGTGTACTCGCACTGGAGTTCAATAAATCGAAAAAAATGTATAGGCCATGAACATAAATGATGTTAGCTAAAAATGTTTTTCACTATTAGGATAGGAAAGGAAAGGATTCCATCATGGTTATAGCACTTTAGTTTGCACATAGCTGCACTGAAAGTCCATATCTTTCCACAGGATCACAACTAAGTGATACAATCTGCAGTTCCGTTCCCAGAAGTATTTATCAGCGTATCAAGACAGTGAAACGTCGTAGTATTATTCCATGCTATCATTTGGCAGTACATCAGGTACACCAAACAGTGGGACCATAATAACGTCTTCTTCGCTTACGGTGGTGGACAGCATGTCGTGTCAACACCACGCTCTTAAGAGGCACACCAACGTAGAATTAGTGCAAAACCAAATATAGTGCTCCATGATTAGGAGGATGTATAGGACAAATGGATATTACAGTAATTCAGGGTAGTTAGCTCAGAAGTTGAAGGACATTAACTAACAGACAAGCCTTAATAGGTGATTACATAAGTAGTATGCGGCATACATAGCTCAGTTATTGAACATTTCTGTACCATGAATGTAATATTACAGAAAAATGTTCATTAATTAATTTACAGACAAGAGTGGCAATCAATGGCCATCAAGTATTGAGTATTACAAAACATTTTTCCTCATTCAAATGACATATTTACAAATAATTATTGGCACTCAGTGGCTAGTAATTATTGATTAGTACAAAACATTTATCATCATTCAGTATTATCGTGAGAAGTCATCATTGAAAAATAAGAGCTCATTAATGGCATAATTACTAACAAAACATTTAGTTACATTAATTATTGGCACTCAGTGGCCTAGCAACTTTTATCATCATTCAGTATTAATAGGAGAAGTCATCATTGAAAACAGTAGTTAATTAATGGCATAATTACTAACAAAACATTTAGTTACATTAATTATTGGCACTCAGTGGCCTATTATTAAAAACATGAAGTCAGAATTGAATACAGTAGCTAATTAATGACAATTAATACATAATTCATTAAGTGACACTATTATTGGCACTCAGTGGCCATCAATTATCGAATTAACAAGTCATTATTAAAAATCAGTTAATTACAATCATAGCATTAAGAATCATGGGCATAATAAGTAGTCTCATTACAATAAGAAGTCATTATTCAAGTGACATACTATTCAGAGCTAATTAGTATTATGCAGAATTATCATAAACTAGTGACATTATATGGGACTGGTAATACATTTTGTTTTTTGTGCTAGCAATGCATTGCTTGCGTAATTATAAGGGAAAACAAAAACAAAAAAAAAAAGAAAAAATTGCTTCTAGGTTGTTCCTATAAATGAAAAATGTGTAACGTCATTCGTCATGAGTCAGCTGTAGCAAGGTTGTGACACAAGGTATTATATGTGATCACGTTTGTAAATTATATACAAATGGGTAAAAAAAAATAAATTGCAAGTACTAGAACAGGTATAATAAGTAACAAGTTTAGTAAGTATCATGAAAAGCTTCTCCTGGAAAAAATACAAAATGGATTATTGAGCTGAAAGAAGAAACGCAGACTATGCTGAAAAGTAGTGAACTTCGAATTAACAGGTAGTGAAATGTGTATAAAAATATGTGTTCCATGGCTGTCCTTTCCAAAACCTTCAGTCATCCTACTACGCAATATAACACCTGCTGTCAAAGTAAACTGCAACAAATACTTAAATAACTACATAGCATAAATACATAACTTCAACATTATCCTCATCTGTAAAGAAAAAACTTCATTATTCATATCATCATAACTTCATCATTATCATCACCTGTAAACAAAAACTTCATTATTCATAGTACCATATTCTTCATCATTATTCATTATCAGCATTCATTATCATCTGCAAAAATCATTTCATTATTCATCACACAACTATTCCTAATCCCTAGCATATTTCATCACTTAAAACTAAAATGTGTAGTTCTGTCTGACAGCTTGCATCAATCGCCTTGTATTCTGAAAGAAAAAATTAGTTAAGACTGCTATTCTGCGATGTGTATAATATATTCTGGTTAATGCTTGTTAATTCTGATCCATTTACTCGTCCTCATTAGCTTATTGCATCTTCTTTCGTTTATTCCGTAGGTGAAATTCCCACTTCTGTTTAATTCATTTCCTTTACGCATCATTTATTTCTGAAACTGATGAACAAAGATTAACGTCTTGCATTTAAATCATATACCCATTAAATAATGACTGGTTAATGGTGACACAATTAAGCATACAGCATAACATGACAGAAAAACGTAATATGTCAAAAGCATAGACAGTGTTCAAAGGCAAAAAATGTACAGAGAATATCACAATGCAGCAGCAAAAAAAAAAAAAAAAAATGTAAAACAGTCACGATGTTGAGATATCATAGGGCAAAAAGTCAAAGTCAAATGGTGTGTGTTATACCTTAACTAGTTCACAGTGCATACAAACAAAACATGAAAACAATCGTACATACATAAGAAAGACAAAATGTGATATTCGTTGTGCTCAGCTTGTTAATTAAAGACTTCAATGGAGAGAGAATTTGATAAAATTAATGCGTCATTACAGAGGATTACATAATTATTCATAAAATGCGTAAGTTCATCTGAAAAAATGCACGGTCTAGTGTGTAACGACAAGAAGAGCGACCTGCTAACCTTACCTTGCCGGGCACTTGCCAAGGAAAAATACGATAATCATCAATAGGTAGTCACATAAATGTAATTGCATAAGTGGTCACAAAATGTGTAAGTTCATCTGGAAAATATGCACGGTCTGATGTGTAACGACAAGAAAAGCGACCTGCTAACCTTACCTTGCCGGGCACTTGCCAAGAAAAAATACGATAATCATCAGTAATTAGTAATGTGAATATAATTGCATAAGTGGTCATAAAATGTGTAAACGGCCTCATAGCATGTTACATCGTAAAGTGGTTTCATTCGATAAAGGGTTTAATGTTTGACACATGATGGTTCCCCTTACTTTTCCTGGTTCTCAAAGTTTCGACGTGTACAACATTGGGATGAGGAATGCTGCGAATCCGATATGGACCTGCATATAGAAGTTCAAATTTACTGCACTTACCTTTTAATTTGCTGGATAAATAGTGTGTACGTACTAGTATCTTCTGTCCAATGTGAAAGTCTCGACGTCTACAAACCTGTTTTTGCTGTCTTCTCCGGCGGTCTGCGGCACGTTTGATGTTGATCA
Organism: Schistocerca nitens; assembly: GCF_023898315.1. Taxonomy (NCBI): domain Eukaryota; kingdom Metazoa; phylum Arthropoda; class Insecta; order Orthoptera; family Acrididae; genus Schistocerca; species Schistocerca nitens. The sequence continues at coordinate 215,070,069 of NC_064615.1, read as the reverse complement.
GCGCAATGTCAATTATTTCGTTGTGTCGTAATCGACGAGATGTAGGAAAATTTACTAACTCTTTGATTTTGTTTGGTGGTTCAACGTTTTTCAGTATAACAGACGGAGATAGCATAGTGGATTCATTTGGAATGGAATTAATTACATCTTGGAATGAGAATATGTGTGTGTCCCAATTAACATGTCTTTTGTGGCAGTATATTCTACACAGTTTACCAATTTCTTTCATTAATCGTTCACAAGGGTTCGAAGAAGCGTGGTACTTGGATATATAGATCGGAGAAATGTTTCTAGCTCGTAACATGCGTGTCCATATAGTAGAACGAAATTGTGATCCATTGTCAGAAATTACTTTCATCACATGCCCTACATGAAATAGAAAATGCTTTACAAATGCTTTCGAAACAGTTTTAGCAGTAGCTTTGCGTAACGGAGTGAAGGTAACAAATTTTGAAGTGAGTTCAACAGCGACAAAGATGTAGCAGAAACCTCTATTAGTTCTCGGAATTGGACCAAAAATGTCTACTGCGGCCATATGTCTTAATTTAACTGGTATAATGGGATATAATGGAGGAATGTGTGAAGTGGTGTCTGACTTAGCTTTCTGGCAAATTTTACGTGACGCTAAAACTCGTCGTATACGTTTTTCCATGTTCGAAAAATAACAGTTCTGTCTCAGTATAAGAAAACATTTTCTGGCTCCGTAATGTGCGTAGCTTAAATGCGTGTACCATATTAATTTGTTAACCAGTTCGTCAGGAATGCATAATAACCAATTGTTGCTGTCAGGATGAGAGCGGCGAAACAGAATGTCATTGCGTACAGTGTAGTGGTTCCTAATCGTAACATTTTTCTTATCTTGCCAAAGGTGTTTAATTTCTTTCCACACATTGTCTTTGCTTTGCTCTTTTGCTATGTCCTGTAATGACGAGGAAATAAAATTTTCAAATGCTACTTGCTGAATATACATGACACTGAAATTTGCTTTGCAGAAGTTGGTTGCTATGTCTTGCTGATTGTTGCTGAGAGAACGAGAAAGTGCGTCTGCTACAACATTTTGTGTGCCGGGAATGTGAACTATTGTAAAATTAAATTCCTGCAAATAAAGTTTCCATCTGCTTAATCTGTCATGAGTAAATTTAGCCGAAAGTAAGAATTGTATAGCTCTGTGATCCGTGTAAACGGTCGTATGTCTGCCATAAAGAAAGTGTCGAAATCTCGTAAAAGCCCATACAACACATAATGTTTCTAGTTCAGTAACGGAATAATTTCGTTCAGCAGGTGACAAAATGCGGCTTGCAAATGCGATGTTTTTAATTACTGTAGAACCATCTTCTTCAATTTCCTGAAAAATATGTACGCCTAAAGCTGTGTTGGAACTGTCGGTGGCAATAGAAAAATTTCGAGTAAGATCTGCGTGCGATAAAAGTGGAGCATTCAATAAAGCATGTTTTAGGTTCACGAATTCAGAATGTGCTTGCTTATCCCATGACCAAATAGTGTTTTTACCTGTTAATTGGCATAATCTAGGCGTGTCTAAAGCAGAGTGATGAATAAATTTGCGAAAAAAGTTAATTAAGCCCAAAAAACTGCGTAATTGTTTCTTTGTCGTAGGAACAGTAATGTCACGTAGAGCTTGAAGTTTTTCTGGATCAGGCGCAATGCCTTCTGCTGAAATTACGTGTCCAAGAAATTTTATAGAAGTTTTACCAAAATGCGATTTACTGAGGTTAACTGTGAGTCCTTGTGCATGGAAAGTTTGCAATAGTCGTTCTAAAATCAGATTATGTTCAGACCAGTTAGCTTCTGCAATAAGAATGTCGTCTACGTACGTCGTAATTCTGTCTTTAAGTTCTGTCGGAAGTATTGTGTTCAAACCGCGAATAAAAGCTGCAGAAGAAATAGTTAAGCCGAATGGTAATTTACAAAATTGATAACAGTCGCCAAAACAGAGAAAAGCTGTGTACTTTCTGCAATTTGGATGAAGTTGAATTTGCCAAAATCCCGATATCAAATCTAGTGTAGAATAAATAGCTGTACCGTGAAATTTCTGTAGTAATTCTTCTAATGTCTGTGGTCGATCTGTTTCATTAATAATAATGTCATTAATGTGACGTGAATCAAGTACGAGGCGAAGTGAGCCATCTTTTTTCTTAACAATATGCAGCGGGTTTATGTACGGACTAACTGCTGGTTCAATAATTCCTTGGTCAAGCATATCCTGCAACTCTTTTTTAACTTGTTTTCTATGAATATACGGAATAGGATAATGCTTTGCTTTAAATGTATCGTGCTGTTTGACTTGAAATTCGTACATAAAGCCGGACATAGTACCAGGAATATTGTCGAAAACTGGAGCTTGCTGCAAAAGAATTTTGTGTAATTGCTTTCGTTCGTCGTCTGTATTTGCACTGCTTTGTTTAACTTTATCAGTAATCATCTGCATTACGTCGTACTCAGTTTCGTCTGGAGTATTATAGTTGTGTACGTACGTATCCGTGAACAATGTGGGATTACAGTCTATGTTACGCAATACTGAAATGACCTCTGTACAATTAATTGTTTCCTCTTCTGATGATAATGAGTGCTGAAATTCTAAAGCTAATTGTACATTTTCGTCCTTCAACATTAAATAAGAATTTTGAAAATCAACCACTGCGTCGTGTTGTACGAGAAAATTAGTACCTAAAATTACGTCTGTTGTCAATAAGGGAACAATCCAAAAATTTGAGTGAAAAGTATGACCTCCAATACAAAATGATAAATGCGTCTGTAATTTTACGTCCACTCCTTTACTCGATACTGCTCCTTTCACTTTTGTTTTGCCTAATGGTAATGTGGGATACGTATTCTCTTTGTTACACTCGTTAAAAGTTTCTTCATTAATAACCGACATAGGTGAGCCAGAATCAATTACTGCTGAAAATTTCGATGAACCAATTTTAATTTCGATGACAGGATGTGAAATGGTTTTCTGAACAACTGGTTTTTCCTGCAAAAGAGTGTCTCTGATGTCGTCAAACGTAATTACATTTTCGTGAACAACATTTTGCGTGTCTAAAGTAGTGCTTGTGTTATTGGAAGATGCGTCCTGTACAGTATCTAGTCAGATTCTATCTGACGTGTTATTATTATTAGGAGGATGGTGTGGCATTTCTACTATTTGAACAGTTCTATTACTTCTTCCAGACGTATTACGCTCTGGATGATACCTACTGTCGGGTTCATTTACTAGAATATGTTCTTGTGGATAATTTTGCTGTTGGTATGACCGACTGTTGTTAGATGTACGCTGAAAATTGTGCTCATCGTTTTTACGTCTGTCGTGATACTCATTCCTATACGGAGCATTGCGATAGGAATTGAAATACTGTCTTCTCTGTACGTAGTCATTTCCTTGCTGCCGTGCGTTACTATTTGTTGTACCAGGGACTATACGTTCACGCGGCGAAACATTAAAGCCTGGTTGACCTTGTGCATTCCATTGTTGGTTAGGTACGTTAACCGGTTGACTTTCATGCTGTTGTGGTGGAAAACGTCTATTGTTACCAAAATGTGGTTCCTGTTGCTCATAATTTTGACGATACCGATAATTAGAATTTTGTCTGTTACCAAAGTTCTGGTGGTTGTCAGTCCTAAAGCGTCTATCATTTCTACCATTGAAATTACGTGTCTGATTATAATTGCTGTACGTTTGCTGGCCTTGGCTGTTATACGAAAAATTTTTGTTTACAAAAGAATAATCAGATTGTTGTACTTCCAAGAGCTGTAACAGATCTCTGAATGCTGAAATACTTTCCTTTTGCTGACCGGTTAGAAGTGAAACTCTTAACGACCTTGGTAATTTAGAGATACATAATTGAATGAGTGCGGATTCACTATAGGGTTCACTTAAATACTGGTTTTGTTGCACCATGTGCTCAAAGAATTGCGTCACACTCGGAAAATTTGAGTTCTCATAATTCGGTAAACTAATTAACTGATCTTTAATTCCGCGCTGTGTCGTCTTTGACCAATACGCAGATAGAAACGCATTCTGAAACTCTTCTACTGAATAACATTGTCTCGCGATCGGTCTCATACGAGTTGCCGGTTCGCCTTCCAAAAAGCTACAAATAAATTCCAGTTTGTGCGTTACAGGCCAAGTCGGTGGAAAAGCAAAGCTAAATTGTTGAATCCAATCTAGCGGGTGAATCTGTGTTCTATCATTTTTAAACACTTTAAATTTTCTTACTGACAGAAAATGTTTGTAATCGAAATTGTCGTCTCTGTGTGATGGAACAGGTTCAGGATTGTAAGAGAATCTGTTGAACTGTGGTTGTTCGGAATCTAAGTCCCGTACTCTCTGTAGATTACCCAAATGATACGCGTTGCGCGAGTCTGACAAATGTTCGCAAAGTGGCGTCTGCTGTGATGTGTTATTAACTGAAATACTTTTCATCTCTGTTACTTCTTGCTGTAAACTTGACAGTTTTCTACGCAAGGTGTTATTAGACGAATCGATCTCATTAATTGTCTGCTGTAGATTTTGAAATTCAGGTGTTTGATTAAATGAGACCGGTGAAGTATCGTCTGATTTATTGTCATTAGTACTTTCGATCACATCAATACGACTGGCCAATTCATCACATTTTTCAGTCAGTATTTTTACCTGATCATCGGTTTTAGTGTCAGTGGCATTAATCTGGTTTTGCAATTTACGTGTAGTTTCGTTCAGTTTTCTAACGTCAGCTTTGACGACATCGGAATCCTGTGTTAGTTCTAATTGTTCGAGTCTGTCGGTCACTGTTTGAATATCTATTGTGTGTGTATCTATTTTTGATTTAAGATCCGAAATTTCATCACGTAATTCTGTGTTCGACTGTTTGAATGTATTAATTTCGTCGGACACTGTGGCAATATTATTGTCTACATATGTTTTTGCCTTCGCAAACATTTTACGTTTGTCTTCCTGTCTCTGAGCAGTGATTGTTTCCATTACTTGACGTTTTACTTTATTTTGATCATCAATAAATTTGTGGAAACGCGTATCACTGTTTTCTATATGAAGACTAAGACGTTCGTTAATTTGAGTGTTCTGTTGCTCGAATTTCGCATCAATCTTTTCATCCATTTTGCGCGAAAGTTCTACCGTCATTGCTTTAAACTCGTCGCGTAATTGTGTAGTTTTTTCAGAGCATTGTTTAGCGACTCCGCTAATTTCGTCTCTAAGTGTTTCTGTTGCAGCTGTTTGCAATTCCCTTAATTCCTGAGCAACAGACTTAATTTCTTCGCTACTTTTTCGCGAACAAGCCTCGATTTCCTCGCGTAACTGTTCCTTAGTGTCATGGCACTGCGCAGCAACGTCTCTAATTTGTTCACTTAACTGTCTGGAATTGTTGTCTAATTTTTCATTAAGCTGTCTGGAATTGTCGTCTAATTTTTTATTGAACTGTTCGTTCTGTTGTTTGACCTGTTCACTAAGTTGTTTGAGATTTACATCATTGTTGTCTAATTTTTCACTAATTTTATCAATTTTGTCTAATTTTTTGTTCTGTTCACTAAATTGTTGTTGTAGCAATCTTGCCATAAATTGTTCCAGCCCATTATTACCTACACTATTCACTGTGCTGTTTAATGGTGGATCTGGAATTGTCTCGCTTTCTGTAACCATTTGGTTATTCTGTACTTTACAAAAAGGTTTATCAGTCAGATGTACACTGTCAGACATTATTTCTGAATTAAATAGATCGGTCGTACTTTCAGCATACTGTCCATTTTCATTAGAAAAATTTCTCTGCACGTTACTTGAATTTTCCAAACCGGGTGTGTTAAGCCGGGCAGCGCTCATTACCATAGGGCGCTCCGCGTCATCAATTGTCGTCAAATTAACAGAGGAGACAATTGAGTTCGCTTGTTCATCATTTAGATCTACATCATTATTAATGGTTGGAACGCACTGATTGTCAGTGAACGCAAGATTGTCATTATACTGCGTGTCACAATTACTATCGGTCACGTTGTTTAAGTCGGTAAATTCATTCACTACACCTCGCGACGTACTATTAATAGTCTTTCGCGGCATTTTTACAATAGTCACAATTAATCACAAAACAAATAAACAAAATGCAAAATCAACACACAAATACAACAGAGCAACGAATTGCCGATGATCTGAGGAAAAAAAAGTCACAAATTAGTAAAAGCGTTGCGCCAAATTATAATTATATCTAAGCAATAAGAGCAGATATCTGACTGTTTTTCAAAAGATTCTCAACGAAATACGATCCTGGACTGGGTGTTGCCAAGTGTAACCTCCCCACAACAAATTCTAAAGACTATATTTATTAGAAATGGAGCCAAGCGCAACCTCCCGCAAAAATATTAATGACAAAGACAATTAAGCAAAAATTAGCAATCTGACGGAAGTATGAGTTCTCATAAAATAATGAAGGATAATCCCATGACAATCAAACTACAGTGATAATCAAAAATCAATTAAACCGAAATGTCGGTCTTTGGCCCTGTGCAAAAATCAGTATAATTTTCTTACCTTAGTATGACTGCATAAGAAATATCTGCTCTTATTCTGCGCCAGGAGGAGATGCATCGCAATAATTAAATTTTTTTTTGAAGTTAACTGAAAATTTTCTTTAAAGGAAATGGAAGGAATTCGAATCATTGTTTAGTTAAAAATTGCTTTGAAATCAGATTATTATTGGGGCGATTTGAAAATTAATTACAACGAATATAGATTAGATTATGTGATGAGCGCAAAGCTGCATGAATACTTATTTAATAAAATTATACCTCATCCTGAATCTCGACCATTGCTGTGCCGACGCCCGCCGACTGCTCTGGGCTACCACTACTCACTGACTCCTAGCACTACTGAGGACTGACTACTACAGACTGACTGACTGCTCGCTACTGCGAGTCGAGCGCAACTGCTCTGGTCAGAGATTCTACAATGTCTCAGCATCGCTGCCGCACAACATACGTGTTTCAAGGTTCGAATCCTGCCTCGGGCATGGATGTGTCTGATGTCCTTAGGTTAGTTAGGTTTAAGTAGTTCTAAGTTCTAGGGGACTGATGGCCTAAGATGTTAAGTCCCATAGTGCTCAGAGCCATTTGAACCATTTTGAACCTAACTAACCTATGGACATCACACACATCCATGCCCGAGGCAGGATTCGAACCTGCGACCGTATTGGCTGCGAGGTTCCAGACTAAAGCGCCTAGAACCGCTCGACCACACCGGCCGGCAAATGAAGGTCAATTTCCCACCTTACATAAGAGTTTTATACATTGTAACGGGAAGGTGAATATGAGACCTAACTTACTTCGGCTGTAATGAACAGATTTGCCTATAAGTATGTAATGCAAAAGGGATGACACTCAATCGACAGTATTAACACACCACTCCTATATAATGTATATCAATGAGCAAAGGTGAAACAAGCAGCGAGAGGAAACGTGTGCTAGTAAAACTGCTGAAATTTACTTCCGTTAAGCAGCAGAGTCGCTCAGACAATGACTGAGTTCTGCAGAAAATAATGTTTCCACAAATTTCGGGAATTTTAGAGGATGTTGTAACATTCTGCCGACGGGCTTAAAAATTTCGCGTGATGTGCAGTGCAGTCATAATTCTGGACTTCTGATTACAGAACATTGCTAAACTCTGTCGCTCATGGCAGCAAACTAAAACTGACCTCCGTCGTTGAACTTTCAAAACGCTTATTGACTGCCAAAAGTTGCGGTTCTTTAGGAAACAGGTCGCGAGTTCTACCTGTATGCTTGCGTTGGCAACTGTCTGCTAAGTGCACAAACGCGATAAACAAGCTGTTAACGATAATGAGCTTTTGAATCTGAAACTGTTTGTTAGGACGGACTTGGCAGCAACAACTGTACAGTTCAAATGGGAATATAGCACAAACATTTTAGATCAGAATTGGTTTCGTCTGGCAACTTCAGTTGGATCTATGTCAAAGAAACTCTTTCAGCAGAAAACAGCAGTTTTATGCACTCAGTTGATATGTACAGTTCAGCCTGTGCCGGCCGCTGGTGGCCGAGCGGTTCTGGCGCTACAGTCTGGAACCGCGCGACCGCTACGGTCGCAGGTTAGAATCCTGCCTCGGGCATGGATGTGTGTGTTGTCCTTAGGTTAGTTAGGTTTAAGTAGTTCTAAGTTCTAGGGGACTTATGACCTCAGCAGTTGAGTCCCATAGTGCTCAGAGCCATTTGAACCATTTGAGTTCAGCCTGTTTTTTAAACAGCTTTTACAAGTTGAACAACAATATACGTTACCCCAGGGCAGGCCGTCGTTTTAAGCAAACTCATGAAGGTAAGTGGATAAAATACTAATAGTCAGAATAACCCGTGCACTTACACAACCAAATATTACTGTCTTTATTTTCAAATAAGTATATTCACAACCTAAAGGAACCAAAATATCGAAAATGTATGTGTAACATAACATTCAGTGTGATTAAATAATAATTCAAAGTCTGCTAGTAAGTTCTACAATTCGCTGTAGTTTAGATCCTTAGTATAAGGCCAACATCATGTAAAGAAGGCGAAACACGATGTGATGGCATAGCATTATTGGCTTAAAAAAAAGAAAAATAAAAACAAAAAATAAGATGAATGTCTCAAAGGTTGAATGTCGAACAGAGGAAGCAGAAAATGAATTTATTTCAACGTTTTGAATGTTAAGTAGCCGTAAAATATGAAAAAAGTAAGATTAATGCCGGAAATGTTGAATGCTGGCCAAAAATGAAAGAGAGAACGGATTTATTACAATGTTTGTACCGTTGAAAAGAGTCCAGCTGATTCTTTTCTCTTGCTTGCTACTGTGAATAAGGCCAAGGTCTATTATTTCACAACAGAAACGAAACAGCAATAGAAGGGAAGAGCTGAAGCCGTTGGTCTTGCAACAGAAATTTCAAAGTGCATTTGTTCTGCCGGAATGTAAGAGAGATTATTTTCGTTGGTTACCTTGGAAAGGGGAAACCATAACCTTGTTAACAGTACACAATTTTTCGGGATCAAAACAACTAGAAAAAAGATGCATGGAACACAAGAAAAAACAATACAGATTTGCCACTCTTGTTTTTTGGCACATCTAATGAAATTTGTGTCTAAGAAATGCTCTGAGTGTAATGACGAGGTTATAACAGGGGGACTTAGACGCTCTTCAATCGTAATAGAACCACACTTCGTAAATAGAATATAATCAGTTGAAAGACGTTGGCTTACAAGGCCATGTGAAATAAACGCATGAATAAAGAAAAGAGGCCTACATTGGAAATTATATGCGATTTTCAGCTAAAAATACAATCCACGTTTAGAATTTTTCACCTCACCTTCATATATTTTTTGTAGCTTAAAAAGTATTTTTATTGGGTACTTATTTGGTCTCAGTTGCCTAGCTATTTAACCAGCTGCATTGTAATTGTACGGTGTTGGAGTGAAACACTTCCGCAGACGGTATTGTAATATCACAAAGGCTTGCTAATTAAACCGCCGAACTACCGACATAAACAGCTAAATCACGTCTACGGATCTCTGCCGAGATAACATAGCATATCAGGAACATCAAGACAGTTCCTAGAAGGATGATAACAGAGGGAGAAAAAATTCGCAGAACAGATATAGCTGAATGTCTAGGAGAGTGGACAGAAATTTGTCTGGCTGAAAAAGAAGCGATGTGGGCACAGATATCCGAGAAGAGTTTAGCAAAGAAACTATGAATGTCTACAATAAGAAGAACATTTCAATGAATGTAGAACTGAGACAGTCAACCACCCTGAAACGCTATATGCTGCATAATGTCTGAATCTTGTAAGAACAGGATAACTTACGAGGCCACAGCTTGTTGAATGAAGGATACTCGGAAAGACATTAGGACCTATAAGAACAGGAAACGGTCAATGTAGAAGATCGGATGAAGAATTGTATAGCCAAATAACAGGTAAGGATTACCTCGGACACCACCAGGACAGGTAGGACCATGTTCTTCGGTCACAGTCTTAGAATGATCCAGGGAGACTGACACATCAAACATTTCAGTTTCTTCTGAACAAGAGAACCAAAGTATGCTGGATCTAAGAGGTACAAATCGATCTGGAAGAAATGAGAATACAGGAAACAGATATACAACAAAGTGACTCTGAAACAAAAAATTCAGAATGCATAGGTATATAGGGAGCGAAAGGCTATTTACAAATTGTACAGAAACCAGATGGCAGTTATAAGAGTCGATGGGCATGAAAGGGAAGCAGTGGTTGGGAAGGGAGTGAGACAGGGTTGTAGCCTATTCCCAATGTTATTCAATCTGTATATTGAGCAAGCAGTAAAGGAAACAAAAGAAAAATTCAGAGTAGGAATTAAAATCCATGGAGAAGAAATAAAAACTTTCGGGCTCTCCAATGACATTGTAATTCTGTCAGAGACAGCAAAGGACCTGGAAGAGCAGTTGAATGGAATGGATAGTGTCTTGAAAGGAGGATATAAGATGAAAATCAACAAAAGCAAAACGAGGATAATGGAATGTAGTCGAATTAAATAGGGTGATGCTGAGGGAATTAGATTAGGAAATGAGACGCTTAAAGTAGTAAATGAGTTTTGCTATTTGGGGAGCCAAATAACTGATAATGGTCGAAGTAGAGAGGACATAAAATGTAGACTGGCAATGGCAAGGAAAGCGTTTCTGAAGAAGAGAAATTTGTTAACATCGAGTATAGATTTAAGTGGCAGGAAGTCGTTTCTGAAAGTATTTGTATGGAGTGTAGCCATGTGAGGAAGTGAAACGTGGACGATAAATAGTTTGGACAAGAAGAGAATATAAGCTTTTGAAATGTGGTGCTACAGAAGAACGCTGAAGATTAGATAGGTAGATCACATAACTAATGAGGAGATATTGAATAGAATTGGAGAGAAGAGAAATTTATGGCACAGCCTAACTAGAAGAAGGGATCGGTTGGAAGGGCATATTCTGAGGCATCAAGGGATCACCAATTTGGTATTGGAGGGCAGCGTGGAGGGTACAAAAATGGATCAAATGGCTCTGAGCACAATGGGACTTAACATCTGTGGTCATCAGTCCCCTAGAACTTAGAACCACTTAAACCTAACTAACCTAAGGACATCACAAACATCCACGCCCGAAGCAGGATTTGAACCTGCGACCGTAGCGGTCGCGCGGTGCCAGATTGTAGCGCCTAGAACCGCTCGGCCACCCCGGCCGGCCGGAGGGTAAAAATCATAGAGGGAGACCAAGAGATGAATACACTAAACAGGTTCAGAAGAATGTAGGTTGCAGTAGATACCGGGAGACGAAGAAGCTTGCACAGGATAGAGCTGCATGAAACCAGTCTCTGGACTGAAGACCACAACAACAAACAGGTATCCAGGACAGAATTAGATCCAGGGAAAAATCATCATGGACAGAAGAGCGAAGATTGTTGCAAAGTATGAGAATTAAAGAATATTGGACAAGCATAAAGAAAATTAAGCTGATCCTAATTAAAGTGATCGTGAGATGTGCAAGACTAAAAGAAGGAGGAGAAGTAGCACTAAAGGAAAAAAGTTACTCCTTGTTAAATTTTGTAGAAGCTAAACATGAAAACGAAAATACGTTTCAGAGATGGTTCGCAGGAAGCTACGTCTTTCCCCCCATCCCAACTCAACATTCCGGAGTGTGGATGAGTCAGCAGCCGCCTCCACCCCTGCAGCCGCTAGAGACTCCTGAGGTACGACGGTGAACTTCTTTTTCCTTGCCGGGACACCGCGATAACGCGAAAGCAGTCTTCCCTCCTCCACGCCTGCGGCGGCAATGGGAACCCTGAAAGCGATCCAACCAAAACACTCTTCGCATCGTCGCAGACGCGCGGGGAATTTCCGCATCCCCCACTCCACACCACCCCCCGGCGCCCCGCCCCTCAGATATCCGAGTATCGGGACGCGCAGCAGGTGGAGCGGCGTCCTTCGCGCCGCATCTCATCGCGTCGCGACGCACGCAATCCTTTGCGCATGCGCACTAGCGCCCCGCCGCGAACGCAATTCAGAGGTCCGAACCGGTTGCCAGCCACGACTGGCCTCAGTCAGCGTTAACCTCCTGCGCCGAGTGGACGTCCGTGCAGTGTGCTCTCCGCTTAAGACGCTACTCTATCGCGACCGGTATCACTGGTAATGTTGTGAAACACTTTTCTTTTGTTATCTATTTCTCCAAGTACATCAGTATTGCTGCTTCACATAGCTAATTGCTTCCTAGTTTTCTTATCTCCGTGTAAGGCTGTGTCTGTGTCACTAGTTAAAGAATTGATTTCAAGATGCAAATTTTCGTGAAGAGGCAGATCTCACGCATTGTCAAGCCACATCTATGTTCGCTGAGGCACTGTGAAAGAGAGTAAATAGTTTAGCACGAACATTTTGGCCCTTATTCATTTCGCCGATGATCTACATCTACATATAAATCTACATCTGCATTATTACTCCGGAATTCACAACTAAGTTTCTGGCAGAGGGTTCAATGAACCACCTTCAAGCTGTCTCTACCTTCACACTCTCGAACGGTGCGCAGGAAAAACGAGCACTTAAATTTTTCTGTGCGAGCGCTGATTTCTCGTATTTTATCGTGATAACCATTTCTCCCTATGTAGGTGGGTGCCAATAGAATGTTTTCGCAATCGGAGGAGAAAACTGGTGATTGGAATTTCATGAGAAGATTCCATCGCAACAAAAAAACGCGTTTGTCGCGCGGGATTAGCCGAGCGGTCTAAGGCGCTGCAGTCATGGGCTATGCGGCTGGTCCCGGCGGAGGTTCGAGTCCTCCCTCGGGCATGGGTGTGTGTGTTTGTCCTTAGAATAATTTAGGTTAAGTAGTGTGTAAGCTTAGGGACTGATGACCTTAGCAGTTAAGTCCCATAAGATTTCACACACATTTGATCATTTGAAAAACGCATTTGTTTTAATGATTGCCATTCCAATTGACGTATCATGTCTGTGGCACTATCTCGCCTATTTCGCGATAATACAAAACTAGTTGTCCTTCTTTGAACTTTTGCGATGTCATCCGTCAGTCCTACCTGATGCGGATCCCACGCCGCACAGCAATACTCCAGAATAGGGCGGACAAGCGTGGTGTAAGCAGTCTCTTTAGTAGACCTGGTGCACCTTCTAAGTGTTCTGCCAATGAATCGCAGTCTTTGGTTTGCTGTACTCACAACATTGTCTATGTGATCGTTCAAATTTAGCTTATTTGTAATTGTAATCCCTCAGTATGTAGTTGAATTTACAGCCTTCAGATTTGTGTGACTTATCGCGTAATCCAAATTTAGCAGATTTCTTTTAGTACTCATGTGAATAACTTCACACCTGAAACTTCCTGGAAGATTAAAACTGGGTGCCGGACCGAGACTCGAACTCGGGACCTTTGCCTTTTGCAGCCAAGGGCTCTACGAAGCGCTTGGTAGAGCACTTGCCCGCAAAAGGCAAAGGTCCCGAGTTCGAGTCTCGGTCCGGCACATAGTTTTAATCTGCAAGGAAGTTTCATATCAGCGCACACTCCGCTGCAGAGTGAAAATTTCATTCTGGAAACTTCAGACTTTTCTTTATTAAGGGCCAATTGCCACTTTTCGCATCATACAGACATCTTATATAAATCATTTTTCAAATCGTTTTGCTCATCTGAGGACTTTACCAGACGGTAAATGACAGCATCATCTGCAAACAACCTAAGAGAGTTACTCAGATTGTCGACTAAACCGTTTATGTAAATCAGGAACAGCAGAGGGCCCTAACACTTCCTTGAGGAACGGCAGATATTACTTCTGTTTTAGTCGATGGCTTTCCGTCAGTTACTACGTCTGTTACCTTTCTAACAAGAAATCACGAATCCAGTCGCACACCTTGGACGATAGTCCATAGGCACGCAATTTCATTAGAAGTCGCTTGTGACGTACGGTGTCAAAAAAAGCCTTCTGGAAATCTAAAAATATGGAATCAGTCTGACATCCCCTGTCAATAGCGCTTATTACTTCATGAGAATAAAGAACTAGTTGTGTTTCACAAAAACGATGCTTTCTGAATTCATGTTGGCTGTTTGTCAATAAATCGTTTCCTTCGAGATGACTCATAACGTTCGAACACAGTACGTGTTCCAAAATCCTACTGCAAATCGACATTAGCGATTTGGGTCTGTAATTCGGCGGATTACTCCTATTTTCTTTCTTGGGTATTGGTGAACGCGAAGAAAAATCTGCCACCGTATAAAGCTCTAATATCTCTAATTTTGCTATGATGGCCACTATGTAAGATGAATGTAGCAAGAAAAATCCTGTTTCTTGGTTCGTCTAAGGACATTCGCTCTTTTAGTTTCCAGAGTAATTTACGCAAGGCACAAACGTCTTTGTGTTAGCGCCTTCATTCCGCCGGCGTTTGTTCGGCATGTATATGACGCTGTTGCGCTCCAGAAGTAATACAGTCACAAATTGCGAGTCTCGGCTTTGCGTTTTCCTCTCCCTCGTCGTACTAACTTGTTAAAGATCACAAATTGGCAACCAGTACATAAGAATCAGTCAATGAGTTTTGTAAGCTACGAGAGGATTTCAAAAATTAAGTTACTCAGTATTCTGCAGGCAAAGTAACTTTTCTTGATTGCTACACTGCACAGATACATGACTCTATTTCTTACATTGTCACCGAATCTCTGGGAACAACGGAGATGTCTACATATATTTTAAGGGTTGTCAAACATATAGTTTGTTTTCAGAACTGGTTGAAGAGCTGAAAATGCCATATTCTCTTTTGTCCGTGAGGCACTGGCTGGATTAAATAGATAGTCCATAGGCGTCTTTTTTATTTAACTAAGGCGCTTGATTGTGTTTATCATAGAATAATACTGGACAAGTTGGACCATTATGTAATAAGAGGAGTAGCTCACAATAGGTTTCTCTCATACAATAATGGGAACCGGTGTGGCGTGAATTCCTATTGGGGTGTGGTTTAGTGTGGTGTGCCTCAGAGGTCAGTGCTGGGACCACTACTTCCATAATATTTCTGTTTGCTGATGGTAATAGTTTGACAAAGAAGGATGTCGAGGGCATATAAGCAGTGTATCAAATAGCATAGTTCAAGGCTTGTTCATGCTTTTAGAAATAAAACTGATGTTAAATCACAGTAAGACTCGGTTCTTACGGTTTCTAACATACAGTTCAGCCAAAATTGACATTTTAATTACACAGAATGGGCACGTGTTTACTGAGCGTGAACGGTCCAAATTACTAGGTGTTCAGACAGATGGATGGCAATCTGTCATGAAAAGCCTATGTTCAGGATCGTTTTCAAAAACCCATTGCTGCTATATTTACCATTAGAAGAGTATCTACAGTAGGTGATAGTCCAGCACGGAAACTAGTCTACTTTGCTTATTTTCATTCGCTTATGGCATTTTGCATTTTATTCTGGGGTAGCTGTACCCATTCGCAAAGGGTATTTTTGTCTCAGAGACGGACAGTCCTGGCAATATGTGGTAGAAGTTCGCGAACCAGTTATTGAGTCCTGTTGAGAAGTTGGGGATTTCTGACACTGGGCCTTTCAACATATGTTTTCTTTAATATCGTTTGTTGTTAAGAACATTAAACATTAGCTTATACCAAAGAATCAGCAGCTTTCAATCAATTAATATTAGGCAGAAATACAATCTGTATTTGGATCGTATCTTACCGACCCTTGTATACAAAGGCGTGCAGCATTCTCCTGCATCCATCTTCAATAAGCTACCACAAGAATTACAATTACAATTGTCCTCGAACTTCGAAATGCACATTAATGTATTCTTCACGGCTCACTCCTTTCTCTCTGTCGGGGAGTCCCTGTAAAAAGAATTAAGGTAAATCGTGTGGTGTACTGCTGATTACGCCAATATATCCTCACCAGCTTGTTGTCTGCATAGGATTCGTGTAAATATTATCTGTTTTTTACATTTGTGGTATTAATTTCATGTATGGATTCGTCCCATGATCACGGAGACTTGCTCCTCTTCAGACAGCAGTAGACGAGAAATATAAATTTAAAAAAAAAGTATCAGAACATTTTACCGATCATTCAATTCCTTGACGTTAGATATCCACTCCTTTGTCACGAAGCCATTCAATAACTGCTGTGTGAACTTCTTCATCGGTGGAAAATCTCTTCCCTCCTCCCCCCCCCCCCCACCCCCTCGATTTAGTTTCAGGTTCCCGAAAAAATCAGGCTATTATGTCGGATGCTTTCAAATCTCACATCGAATCATTAACTCTATGGAAAAGCTTGCGTTGTGCGGGTCGTGTGTGATGTTGCATTGTGGTGCAGAAGAACAATGCCTTTGCTTAACTTCCCACGCCTCTTGCACATCACATTTTTGTCCACAAGAATCGTACTGTCCATTTCACTCCAACTTTGGAGTACTTTTCCAGTTGCCGCGCAATTTCACACGCACCGTGTGATGCACCTGTTACTCTTACCGTAGCAGAACTGTATCTGCAGGAGACACAAAACATGTACGTCTTCTGACAACGCGCCATTTTTGTCATGCAGTGGTCTTAGCGTGGGACAAACCAGTGACTTATAAGGAATACAGCTTATTTTCTGAAGCCTTACATGCAGTCTTCGCGAGGGAATACTACTTGTTTAAAATTCTTCCCTTGAATCTCTCTGTAGCATCTAAATTCATGTGGTCATTCTGCCTATACTCGCCCTGGATGGATACAAAATTCCTGAGTACTGATAACAAAGGGAATTTGCCCTTAAAGTCGCGTCGGCGACGGGGTCATTAGAGACGGAACCCAATTTCGTAATGGGGAAGGATATAGACGGAAATCGGCAGAGTCCTTTCAAAAGAACTACTCCTACAGTTGCCAACAGCGTTTTAGAAAATTCAGGGAAAACTTCAATCTTGATGGCTAGACGGTGATGTGAACCTCCCCACCTCGCACGGTGATGTGTACGTATCCGAACCTACCCGTCTCTCACAATCACCTTCCACTCATGACGAAGGGCGGTGTTAGCGAAGGCTCATTACAGCACACCTCTTATTAGATTTACCTCATACTCTTACTACGTTTTTGTATTCAGGTGAGCCTGAGACTTTTCTCTCATTTTTTCGACAATCTAAATATTAATATTCTTTTAGTTCTGTATTTTTGCATGTTCTGCATGTTCTGCCGTATGACTTCAACCATTAACCCTATTGTTAACAGTTAAAGTTAGTAAAATTTTTTTGTTGAACACTTGACACCCTCGCGCATTATACCTCAACTTCTCTAGAAGTGGAGTATTTACTTACATTTTCCACTTGTATTATATACTGTTATTATAAAACTCCCCCCCCCCCCCATGAACCATGGACCTTGCCGTTGATGGGGAGGCTTGCGTGCCTCAACGATACAGATAGCTGTACCGTAGGTGCAACCACAACGGAGGGGTATCTGTTGGTTCCTGAAGAGGGGCAGCAGCCTTTTCAGTAGCTGCAGGGGAAACAGTCTGGATGATTGCCTGATCTGGCCTTGTAACACTAACCAAAACAGCCTTGCAGTGCTGGTACTGCCAACGGCTGAAAGCAAGGGGAAACTACAGCCGTAATTTTTCCCGAGGGCATGTAGCTTTAAGAACAGAAGCTATCGAAATCTGGTGCTACAGAAGAAAGCTGAAGATTAGGTAGGTAGATCACATAACTAATGGGAAGGTATTGAATAGAATTGGGGCGAAGAGAAATTTTTGGTACAACTTGACTAGAAGAAGGGATCGGTTGGTAGGATACGTTCTGAGGCATCAAGGGATCACCAATTTAGTACTGGATGGCAGCGTAGAGTGTAAAAATCGTAGAGGGAGGCCAAGAGATGAATACACTAAACAGATTCAGAAGGATGTAGGCTGCAGTAGGTACTGGGAGATGAAGGGGCTTGCACAGAATAGAGAGCTGTATCAAATCAGTCTCTGGACTGAAGACCACAACAACAACAACAATATCCTAAACCTATGCAACATCCCCATTATATTTTGTTTCTGTATGAAATTTAGCCCAACTTTACCTCCCTCTCTATAACAAACTGTTATCCAACTTAAGCTCGTGTGCTAACCTTTGACCAAACAGAATCCAATTCGAACTGAACTGTAACTGATCTGAATGCAGCTTGTCTTTATATTAAATGCGCAACTGTAGAAACCAGTTATCTGGCTCTAATCAAAATTTCCGCTCACCTTGCGTCTTGACAACATTGCTACAGATTTCTCGAGTGCACAACAGCAAACAGGCAGCAACTAAGACAGATTTCTGTTTCTAAATACATATTCAAACTGTTGCATGTGGTAATGCGTAATGATAAACACTGGGTGGGGAGAGTAATTATCCCTATAAAATGATTTGTCAGTGCAACGATTGTAGAATGAGGTATGTATTCAAAAAGACAGAGTAAAATTTCGCGTGATCTTCACACATAACATTGGCCTAAACAATACTATACTTAACAAAGCGAACAATCATTTAAAAAGGGTATAATATTAAAGAGAATTTCTGTAACAACCAACTGCTTAATCAGTTAATACACTACTGGCCATTAAAATTGCTACACCACGAAGATGACGTGCTACAGATGCGAAATTTAACCGACAAGAAGAAGATGCTGTGATATGCAAATAATTAGCATTTCAGAGCATTCACACAAGGTTGGCGCTGGTGGCGACACTATCAGTTGAGATGACAGGCATCTTATCCGCATGGCTGTAACGGATCGTGCAGCCACGTCTCGATCCCTGAGTCAACAGATGGGGACGTTTGTAAGACAACAACCATCTGCACGAACAGTTCGACGACGTTTGCAGCAGCATGGACTATCAGCTCGGAGACCATGGCTGCGGTTACCATTGACGCTGCATCACAGACAGGAGCGCCTGCGATGGTGTACTCAACGACGAACCTGGGTGCACGAATGGCAAAACGTCATTTTTTCGGATGAATCCAGGTTCTGTTTACAGCATCATGATGGTCACATCCATGTTTGGCGACATCGCGGTGAACCTACATTGGAAGCGTGTATTTGTCATGGCCATACTGGCGTATCACCTGGCGTGGTATGGGGTGCCATTGGCTACACGTCACAATCACCTCTTGTTCTCATTGACGGCACTTTGAACAATGGACGTCACATTCCAGATGCGTTACGACCCGTGGCTCTACCTTTCATTCGATCGCTGCGAAACCCTACATTTGAGCAGGATAATGCACGACCGCATTTTGCAGGTACTGTACGGGCCTTTCTGGATCCAGGAAATGTTCGACTGATGCCCCGGCCAGTACATTCTCCAGATCCTCACCAATTGAAAACGTCTGGTCAATGGTGGCCGAGCAACTACTCTTGATGAACTGTGGTATCGTGTTGAAGCTGCATGGGCAGCTGTACCTGTACACGCCATCCAAACTCTGTTTGACTCAATGCCCAGGCGTATCAAGGCCGTTAGCCTGAGGTGGTTGTTTTGGGTACTGATTTCTCAGGATCTATGCATCCAAATTGCGTACAAATGTAGTCACATGTCAGTTCTAATATAATATATTTGTCCAACGAATACCCGTTTATCATCTGCATTTCTTCTTGGTGTAGCAATTTTAATGGCCAGTAGTGTGTGTTAATGCATAACTCTGGGAAGTGGGATGGTCTTTCTCTCAGCTCTGAGCAAGTAAACTAGTTGACAATAATCATTCCCAGCTGTTCAGTGCTGCAACTTACCTCAGTCATTAAAAAAATTAATCCAAATTTATATCCCGTTCGATACGTACATTATATTCATCCTTGCTGTCCTTTACAACAAACCTTTCATCATCTAACAGATACCATCACAAGTCAACACAGCACTACAGAATACGTCCATCACCTACCACCCTTCAACTAAGAACGTATCAGACTGCGCAGAGGAAAATAATGTGCCATGAAAAGACAGTAACGTAACTTGCTCTCTCTTTGATGTGCATATCGATGACATACAAAAACCAAATGACATGACCACCTTACACATAGATTCACTATACACAAGAACAATATTTCGTCACCAGAAGTTGAAGGACACGGCAAATAGGTCCTATGAGTACGCGTAGACTGGGATCTGAACCTACTTCACACCGATTACGATTGCATTACTTTACCACTACTAGCAGTAATGGGCTAGTATCTTTGTCGTAACGTAGTGTGACATAATGCTTTTCTTTAGAACAGCACTTAGTTCAGACGCTTCTGAGGCGTACTTAAGTGCGTTTACTGTCAGTGGGACTGAAGTGATAACAGCACAGTATGCTGTAAACGACAACTACCACAACTGAAGGGTTATTGCTCAGATGCG
This sequence comes from Schistocerca nitens, assembly GCF_023898315.1. NCBI lineage: Eukaryota > Metazoa > Arthropoda > Insecta > Orthoptera > Acrididae > Schistocerca > Schistocerca nitens. The sequence goes on along the minus strand of NC_064615.1, from coordinate 215,049,720 downwards.
AAAAATTCTTTTGTTTTAATGAGTAGAGACGAATCACGTAGAGTTCTTCCAGCAATTTACGAGAAAAAACTGTAAGGTGCAGATGTTGTATATGTGATTCAATTGATGTGCGAGGCTTCATCGCGGACGATAACCTCTTAGGTTTTCTTTATTCCTCCCAGTTATTTTTCAGTTCCCTCTCCGATTTGTTTCAGTTTTGGGTGAAATATTTCGGTGAGTATCGTCTAGAGTTTGCATCAAAAATTATTTAACTAAAATTTCCAAGAGAACAGAGGCAGTATATGTACACGTGTTATCCATTACAATTCAACATTACAATGGATAAATACTTTAGATTAAAACTATAGAGAAGCAACAAATCGCATGCAACTTTCCTTTATTTTGACATGTTTCAACTCGACCAACGCAAGCTTCTTCACAAAATACGTTGCCGAGGGTCACACCTGGCTGTGTATAGTACCGCCAACATACATTCACTTGTCGTCCAACAATTCCTAACAGATCGTTAAGCATTAACGTAAATTCAGCTATATTTCTGTCAGTTTCTTGCATCCTGTCCTACATGATGGAGACTAACATTACAGAGTGAGTTTCGAACAAATCTGACGTAGCATGAGAACCGAGGACAATTTAGTTCAGTAACACAATCAATCACTAAATAAGTCTTACTCATTTCCATGTACCGTCAGCAGAGATTTCATTGAAGTCGTAACAATGTAACAGCCATAAAATTTTGAAGCAGGAAACTAGGCATAGTATAAGTGAAGGAAACATACCGGCACTTAAAGAGTATGGAAGACAATTGGGTTAGTGAACCATCCCATTATACGCCTGAGATCTTTTATCACGGATAGTAGTAGTGGGATTTAAGCCCAGTACGTCTTATGATCGGAAATCACTTCAGCGACTTCCGCATACAGTATTGCTCCGTGCTGTTTGGCTTAAATAACTTTGTTGATCGTAGGTTATCAGTGGTGTTACACTCATACTGTGACAGATGACTCCTCTCCTCGCCGATGAAATTTGCTGCATTACTGAAGCATAAATCACACCGCATGTGTGTTTCAGTAAGGTGACCTAATCTAGCTGACATCCAGCTCTGCATCCTCCTCTCACGTGACGCAAACAATGATGACCTCCATCTGGACGTGAAAGTTAAAAACTCAGCTAAGAAGTCGCTTATAGTGTTAACGCTTATGAGCAGAGTAGATGATACGAAATTCGAGAATGAGTCACAACTATTCATCATTTTGATTTGCAGCTCCTTGTGTTGGCCGTGTTTGGAATTAAAATTGTTGGATGTGAGGCCCGCCAGTTACGCAAAACACCGTTTTTTCTCAGTACCCAAACATGTTTCGGCACCACTGTGCCATCATCAGTGGGTTTTCGTTTTTATTTATTCTGTAATGTGAACATTTTTGTTAAATGATTATAAAATTATGTGTATCTTTAGTTCAAACAATAGATCGTTATTTGTGAAAAATACTTGTTATAGTTACGTGTGCATCACACCACCTCAGCATGATGCGGAGAATGGAAGTGCTTGCCACACAAAAACAGAAGTAAAAACGAACATAGGCCCGAAGACATCGCGACAAACTGAATTACATTCTAGAAGATTGGTTAACTCCCAGCAAAAAACTTTCTCATCAACATCGTTTGGTTTCAGATGACAAGCTACCTGTAGTAATTAACACACAAGTGATCTAGAAAATTCATGCACACCAAATGTAAAGGTATTTACAAAAAAAAAAAAGTTCTATTGTTTGAACTAAAGATGAACATAATTTTATAATCATTTTACAAAAAATGTTAACATTACAGAATAAATAAAAACGAAAACCCACTGATGATGGCACAGTGGTGCCGAAACATGTTTGGGTACTGAGGAAAAACGGTGTTTTGCATAACTGGCGGACATCACATCCAACAATTTTGATTCACAACTGCCTAACGCGATTGTGTGAAGATATTTAAAGCCACCATCAAACCTATCTGAGTAAGCCACAATAGTAACATCTGGAAGTCGAAAACTATCACTCTATTCCCTCTCAGTAACATCTTGACGTAGTAAATAAATGAACAATAAGGAGGGTTAGAGTTTAAGATCCCGCCTACACTAAGTCTGTTAAAGACGAAGCACAAGTGGAGTTGGACATGATGGGAAAGAAATTTTCCACGGGCTGGTTGAATGAACCACGCACACATTCGCCTAGAGTAATTTAGGCACCTTGTTGAAAAAAGTATTCATACATTCTCCTACAGTAATTCAGCTGTCAACACCTACAGCTAATGGCTATTCTGCAATTCCAAGATAAGCCCTTGGCAGAGGCTTCATCCAACCGCTTTCAGACTATTTTTCTACCGGTCTATTTCCGAACAGCGCACTGAAAAAACGAACACTTTCTCTGCGAGCTCTGATTTCTTTAAATAAAATGATCATTTCTCGCTATATAGGTAGGTATCAACAAAATATTTTCGCATTATTTCATGAAAAGATCTAGCGGCAACCAAAAACGCCTTTGTTGTAATGAGTGCCACTCCACACTGCGAATCATATAAGTGACACTCTGTCCCCTATTCGCTGCTTATTGTGTCAGCAAATACAATACACGCGATTTCTACGTCTACGAGGTGGCTGACGGAAGTAGCTAAACCGATATAAATCGAATTAATTTGATCATTATTTATTGTTTAGCGGTAGCTAGTTACTTTACCTTGTCGACAGCATAGTAGTCAAGCGTTTAGCAAATCAGTAAATATGATGATTTGGAAAATCACTTACACAAAACATTTCTGTGACAGTTCTCTACATTTACGTTGAAAACCGTTGTGATGTGCTATGCAGAGGGTACTTCCAACAGTGCCACGTAGCAGGTTGACCGAGAGGGGTGGGGCAGTGGTTAGCACATTGGACTCGCATGTGGAAGGACAACGGTTCAAACTCGCGTCTATCCATCCTGATTTAGGTTTTCCGTGATTTCCATAAATCGTTTCTGGCAAATGTCGAAGGTTCCTTTGAAAGGGCATGGCCGATTTCCTTCCCATCCTTCCCTAATCCGAGCTTGTGCTCCGTCTCTAATGACCTCATTGTCGACGGGACGTTAAACACCAATCGCCTCCTCTCTCCTCTTACGTAGTAGGTTCTTGTTCCATTCCCGCACGGAGCGCTGGAGGAATGACTGGTTAAATGCCTCTAGACCTGCTGTAATTTGTCCTTGTCTTCGTGAACCCTACAGGAGCGATGTGTAATGAATTGTAGAATATTCCTAGATTCGTCACTTACTACCGGATCGGACAAATAAAAGTGTCCCGGACGAATGGACACGACAATGAAACCATTTGTGTCAGCATTAACGGAGGAATGAAAGACCTACACTTACAGGATGCAGCAACTGCCCATACAGCCGGCCGAACCTTGGAGCACATTTATGTTACCTTCACGCCTGACTGAGTTGTTATCAGAGGTCAGTCTAGTCGCGGTCATAGCTGGCCACCCAGATCACCTGATCTGTCAGTGTGCGATTACTTTGTGTGGGGAGCCCTCAAGTCTGAGATGTATCGCAACAACCCTCATAGTCTTCAAGAAATGCAGCAGAACATTTCGGATCAGACTGCAGCAACTCCAGCAGTCCAGTTTCGATCCGGCTTCAGCAACTTGCTGACCAGGGCCCAAAGGTGCCAAGAGACGGACGGTGGTCACTTCCAACATCTGTTACAGTCAGGTTAGTTCTGTATTTCCTGTGTTTGTTTGTTACCTGGAACTCTGTTCTCTAGACACTTTTATTTGCCCCAGGCTTGTTCTAGGTTTTTGAACTTCGTAAGTAGCCTCTCACGAGATAGTTGACGTCAATCTTCAGGCTTCTGCCGTCAGAATTCCCGTGATGCTTTCCTATGGGTTAAACAAATCTGCTAAAATTCGTGGTGCACTTCTTTGTGAACGAAATTTATCCACTGTTAGCCCTGTTTCACGTAGATCCTGCAGACAAATGTTTTGTCAGCATTTTCCTTGATTGCACTCTCCTAATATCCTGCCAGTTAACCGAAGCTTGCTACCTGCTTCATCTACGACTGAGCCTTTGTGATCATTGCATTTCATATCCTTACAGATTGTTACGCACAGGTGTGAGTTGACTAATTGCAATTGCGACTTACTGGCACTCTAGTGACAGGATACAACTATTTCGCGTTTTGTGAAGCCCACAGTTTTAAATTTCTGTATACTAAAGGAATTTACCACTCTTTGCACGACTTTGAACTATTATCAAGTTCTGACTGAATATTTGTGCAGCTATTTTCAGACAGTACTTCGCTATATAGGATGATTTCGTGATGATGTCACAAACTTTCAGGGACGATGATGGTTTCAAAATTTGAGGTAAGGTATCCCGGTACGAAAACGACCGAGTTGAAAGCTACAAGTGAGAATCGTTCTGCTACATGTAACGGTAATGTTGCTACTAAAATTATAGCGTAGGCAACGTTCAGTGGTTGCGCTATTGACCAGAACAAGAAAAAACTGCCTACTAAATATGCTGTCTAAAATGAATGCCTCAAGAACTATGAGCATTTGTCCTTCTTCGCTTCCGTGAAACATACCTCTTCTACTGATCAAGTGTCCGTAACTGTTAATGTAAGCGTTTAACGCCCATTTTTACTAGACATTTCTTTTACTGTTTTGGTCCATGCTACCATCTCTGAAAGTAGCCTATCCCGCAAGCTTAGCTACAACTGTACCGGCACGTTACTCCGCTATCAGAGGTCGTTTTCTGATCAGGGTTGCTTACCTCAGACATATATTTATACTTCTCCGTCATGCCTGAAAGTTTCTAACTTCATCACGGAATCACCCTGTAGATAAATGCGTCATCTAGAAACAGTCTGATAGTAATATTGGTATTGTCTGGCAGGTGAGTAATACACTCCTGGAAATGGAAAAAAGAACACATTGACACCGGTGTGTCAGACCCACCATACTTGCTCCGGACACTGCGAGAGGGCTGTACAAGCAATGATCACACGCACGGCACAGCGGACACGCCAGGAACCGCGGTGTTGGCCGTCGAATGGCGCTAGCTCCGCAGCATTTGTGCACCGCCGCCGTCAGTGTCAGCCAGTTTGCCGTGGCATACGGAGCTCCATCGCAGTCTTTAACACTGGTAGCATGCCGCGACAGCGTGGACGTGAACCGTATGTGCAGTTGACGGACTTTGAGCGAGGGCGTATAGTGGGCATGCGGGAGGCCGGGTGGACGTACCGCCGAATTGCTCAACACGTGGAGCGTGAGGTCTCCACAGTACCTCGATGTTGTCGCCAGTGGTCGGCGGAAGGTGCACGTGCCCGTCGACCTGGGACCGGACAGCAGCGACGCACGGATGCACGCCAAGACCGTAGGATCCTACACAGTGCCGTAGGGGACCGCACCGCCACTTCCCAGCAAATTAGGGACACTGTTGCTCCTGGGGTATCGGCGAGGACCATTCGCAACCGTCTCCATGAAGCTGGGCTACGGTCCCGCACACCGTTAGGCCGTCTTCCGCTCACGCCCCAACATCGTGCAGCCCGCCTCAAGTGGTGTCGCGACAGGCGTGAATGGAGGGACGAATGGAGACGTGTCGTCTTCAGCGATGAGAGTCGCTTCTGCCTTGGTGCCAATGATGGTCGTATGCGTGTTTGGCGCCGTGCAGGTGAGCGCCACAATCAGGACTGCATACGACCGAGGCACACAGGGCCAACACCCGGCATCATGGTGTGGGGAGCGATCTCCTACACTGGCCGTACACCACTTGTGATCGTCGAGGGGACACTGAACAGTGCACGTTACATCCAAACCGTCATCGAACCCATCGTTCTACCATTCCTAGACCGGCAAGGGAACTTGCTGTTCCAACAGGACAATGCACGTCCGCATGTATCCCGTGCCACCCAACGTGCTCTAGAAGGTGTAAGTCAACTACCCTGGCCAGCAAGATCTCCGGATCTGTCCCCCATTGAGCATGTTTGGGACTGGATGAAGCGTCGTCTCACGCGGTCTGCACGTCCAGCACGAACGCTGGTCCAACTGAGGCGCCAGGTGGAAATGGCATGGCAAGCCGTTCCACAGGACTACATCCAGCATCTCTACGATCGTCTCCATGGGAGAATAGCAGCCTGCATTGCTGCGAAAGGTGGATATACACTGTACTAGTGCCGACATTGTGCATGCTCTGTTGCCTGTGTCTATGTGCCTGTGGTTCTGTTAGTGTGATCATGTGATGTATCTGACCCCAGGAATGTGTCAATAAAGTTTCCCCTTCCTGGGACAATGAATTCACGGTGTTCTTATTTCAATTTCCAGGAGTGTATATTGGGTTGCTGCATTAGTTCGTAGCGTTTATTCGTAAGTTTAATACACACAACAGATACACATAACAGACTTTAGTCATCAATAATGTATTCTCCTTCGTTATTTACAACAGTATGCCAACACAGGGGTAACTTTACGATTTCATAGCTGTAGAAATCACTTGGCTTTGAGGCGAAAAACTTTTAGAGCAATGAAACTTCCTGGCAGATTAAAACTGTGTGCCGGACCGAGATTCTAAATCGGGACCTTTGCCTTTCGCGGGCAAGTGCTCTACCATCTGAGCTACCAAACATAGCTCACGCCCCGTCCTCACAGCTTTACTTCTTCCAGTATCTCGTCTCCTGCCTTCCAAACTTCACAGAAGCTCTCCTGCGAACCTTGCAGAACTAGCACTCCTGGAAGAAAGGATATTGCGGAGACATGGCTTAGCCACAGCCGGGGGATGTTTCCAGAATGAGATTTTCACTCTGCAGCTGAGTGTGCGCTGATATGAAACTTCCTGGCAGATTAAAACTGTGTGCCGGACCGAGACTCGAACACCGGACCTTTGCCTTCTAGAGCCATGTTCGGAGCGCTTCTTCGCTCGGAAAGGAAGTTCCTTGAAGGTTGTTCGACGGCAAGCTGAACAGGTGAAAATCTGTGGGTGCAACATCAGGTGAATAAGGTGGTAACGGAATGTCTTCGCAACGCAACTCCTGTACGTGTTTTTCGTCAGTCTAGCAGAATGCGGGCAGGCATTATCGTGGAGTAGCATCACTCCACGCAGTTTTCTTGGACGTTGTTCTTGGTCTGCGTCTGCAAGAGGTCTCAGTTGTTGACAGTAAATTTCATCAGCACGTTGGAAGCAATTCTTAGCACACCACACAGTCGCTGTTCCACCAGATACATAACATTACGTTTTGTCGGTGGGCACAGTTCTTCTGCTTTCTCTGGCCTGAACCAGTCCTTTCTTTTCCTTATGCTAGCATAAGGAAAAATTTCTCGGCACCAATACTGATACAGAATTGGAATGGTGGGTGCTGTCCACGAGCCAACTGATGACGAGCAAGCAGAGATACACATATGACTAACAGCTGATTTTTGTGATTTTGGCGAAGAGAATGCGATGCCCCTATACCCGATGTTTGAACGTTCCCCATTGCACACAAATGTTGTATAATGGTAGAATGATCACAATTCATCACATTGGTCAGATCTCGAGTACACTGACTTGGATCATTGTAGATTAATTTAAACGACCTTCATCAAACCCCAAAGGTTTTCCTGAACGTGATGAGTCACTAATGTCGAAACGTTTCTCCTTATAACGGGAAAATCATTTTCTTGTCCTGCTCTGTCCAATGGGCAACGGCCTTGCCGCAGTGGATACACTGGTTCCCGTGAGATCACCGAAGTTAAGCACTGTCGGGCGTGGCCGGCACTTGGATGGGTGACCATCCAGGCCGCCGTGCGCTGTTGCCATTTTTCGGTGTGTACTCAGCCTCGTGATGCCAATTGAGGAGCTACTCGGCCGACTATTAGCGACTTAGGTCAAGAATACCATCATAACGACCAGGAGAGCGGTGTGCTGATCCCACGCCCTTCCTATCCGCATCCTCCACTGAGGATGACACGGCGGTCGGATGGTCCCGGTAGGCCACTCGTGGCCTGAAGACGGAGTGCTTTTTTTTGAGTCCTCTGACCAATGGCATTACCCCATAAACGGCGCAAATGTTTCTGACTGCTTCCGCTGCTGTCATCCCTGCACTGAACTCAAACAGAAGAATATGTCAAAAATGTGTACCGATTTCTCCACTTTGCACCCCATTTCCTAGCGCCCACAGCTCTACTCACCATCTCCAAATAACAAAATGACAATATGTAAACTCAAATAGAAACAGTTAACTACAAATACAAAATGACAATTGACAAACAACCCACAGCACCCGAATACCAACACCCCCCCCCCCAAAAAAAAAAGAAAACGCCATGAACTTATGCACCAACCGAATACCGCACAGCATGACTGCTAGGATCCTAACACACTTCCCTGGGCCACGTCTGACCTTATTTGTACATCTATCGATGACTCCATATACGACGAGATTCTGCATCTTCCCTAAAGAGGAATCCACAGTGTAATCACAAATTTCGTTTGAAACCACTTGTTCGTGCTATGATTAAAATGAGAAGGAGCGCTGCTATATCGCATACTTTTCGGAAATCAAGAAATACTGCATCTAATTTGGCTCCTTACATCTATGTCTTTTAGAATGTCGTAAGGGTGAAGTGCGAGTTGGATTTCGCATGGGCGATGTTTTCGGAATCCACCATCGCGCCGCTTCTGCTGTTGTAGACGTTGACATACTAAATATGGTATTGTCTGCTATGTAGTGTTTGTGGAGACCGGAAACCAATCAATAGCTGTTAACGTCATTTGATTTTTTATCGTTTCGGCTACTCCAACCAGCAACCTCGCCGAACGTGTTTTTAGAGAGCGCGTATAGCAGTGTCTCTGCAACACAAGCGAGACGTCGTACCCATGTGGAGAATGGTGTATTGCAGTAACTGCAGTGCTCTAGAAAGCCGGTTTACCGAGTGGACATACCGCCAGCCTCCCGCGCTTTCTCTGCAATGGGTTCCTTATATGTCGAAGGCCTTGACACTACACTAGTATCGCGTCTTGATCGACAGTTCAGAGGCAGAGTGTTTTGTGACCCATATGGGGGATACGATACTGCGAGAAGAATTTGACAGAGCACTGAAAGACCTGAGTCGAAACAAGGCCCCGGGAGTAGACAACATTCCATTAGAACTACTGATGGCCTTGGGAGAGCCCGTCCTGACAAAACTCTACCATCTGGTGAACAAGATGTATGAGACAGGCGAAATACCCTCAGACTTCAAGAAGAACATAATAATCCAATCCCAAAGAAAGCAGGTGTTGACAGATGTGAAAATTACCGAAAAATCAGTTTAATAAGCCACAGCTGCAAAATACTAACGCGAAATCTTTACAGACGAATTGAAAAACAAGTAGAAGCCGACCTCGGCGAAGATCAGTTTGGATTCCGTAGAAATGTTGGAACACGTGAGGCAATACTGAAGCTACGACTTATCTTAGAAGCTAGATTAAGGAAAGGTAAACCTACGTTTCTAGCATTTGTAGACTTAGAGAAAGCTTTCGACAATGTTGACTGGAATACTCTCTTTCAAATTCTGAAGGTGGCAGGGGTAAAATTCAGGGAGCGAAAGGCTATTTACAACTTGTACAGAAACCAGATGGCAGTTATAAGAGTCGAGGGGCAGGAAAGGGAAGTAGTGGTTGGGAAGGGAGTGAGACAGGGTTGTAGCCTCTCCCCGATGTTATTCAATCATTATATTGAGCAAGCTGTGAAGGAAACAAAAGAAAAATTCGGAGTAGGAATTAAAATCCATGGAGAAGAAATAAAAACTTTGAGGTTCGCCGATGACATTGTAATTCTGTCAGAGACAGCAAAGGACTTGGTAGAGCAGTTGAACGGAATGGATAGTGTCTTGAAAGGAGGATATAAGATGAACATCAACAAAAGCAAAACGAGTATAATGGAATGTAGTCGAATTAAGTCGGGTGATGCTGAGGGAATTAGATTAGGAAATGAGACACTTAAAGTAGTAAAGGAGTTTTGCTATTTGGGGAGCAAAATAACTGATGATGGTCGAAGTAGAGAAGATATAAAATGTAGACTGGCAGTGGCAAGGAAAGCTTTTCTGAGGAAGAGAAATTTGTTAACATCGAGTATAGATTTAAGTGTCAGGAAGTCATTTGTGAAAGTGTTTGTATGGAGTGTAGCCATGTATGGAAGTGAAACATGGACGATAAATAGTTTGGACAAGAAGAGAATAGAAGCTTTCGAAATGTGGTGCTACAGAAGAATGCTGAAGATTAGATGGGTAGACCACATAACTAATGAGGAAGTATTGAATAGGATTGGGGAGAAGAGAAGTTTGTGGCACAACTTGACTAGAAGAAGGGATCGGTTGGTAGGACATGTTCTGAGGCATCAAGGAATCACCAATTTAGTATTGGAGGGCAGCGTGGAGGGTAAAAATCGTAGAGGGAGACCAAGAGATGAATACACTAAGCAGATTCAAAAGGATGTAGGTTGCAGTAGATACTGGGAGATGAAGAAGCTTGCACAGGATAGAGTAGCATGGAGAGCTGCATCAAACCAGTCTCACGACTGAAGACCACAACAACAACATGTTTCTTACGATCCGTGGGCTTAGTCTCGAAATCGCTGCGTCACACTGTGCCCCTCCACGAAGGACCTAATCAAGTTCTGAAGTGTTACACGCCGTTTAGGCAAACGACATTTCACACTCCTTGTTTTGAACGAGGGAATATGTTCGCGGCAGAATAACATTGAGTAGGGAGTAAGTCGCGGAACATACATTGGCCGGCCGCGGTGGTCTAGCGGTTCTAGGCGCTCAGTCCGAAGCCGCGCGACTGCTACGGTCGCAGGTTCGAATCCTGCCTCGGGCATGGATGTGTGTGATATCCTTAGGTTAGTTAGGTTTAAGTAGTTCTAAGTTCTGGGGGGCTTATGACCTCAGCAGTTGAGTCCCATAGTGCTCAGAGCCATTTGAACCATTTGAACATACATTGTGCGTGTGTGTTTGTTTTCTTGCGTGCAGACATTAAACGGGAGGTGTGGAATACAAGAAAAGACAAGGTGTGATGACAAGTAAATGGTTTCACTTGCAGCGGGCGGGGCCTTGTTTGTTTTGGCGTCGCGGCTTGGCGGTGGCTTGACCATCAAAGAGCAACCACACTCTCCAAGAACGAAAACAAAAGACAAGGTGGTTTGGTGACAAATAAAATATATTGTAATCTTGGATGTCATTTGGAGCCTTCGAGTTGTATGTCATATAAAAAGTTGTGTTCTACATTAATTCTTAGTCGCTCTAATGATCTGTCCACCCTTTCAAGGAAATACATAATAAATATATAATAAAAGTATCTAATTTCATATATTGGTACGAAATTCTCTTGTACCTCTTACGGTCTCTTCCTGGTAATTTATTTACAAATACAGATTTTCCTTTGCCTTTCCTTGTCACGCAATTTATGATAATATTAATAAATACAATATATTCATCATTATTTCGGTTTATTTGCAGTGTAACGTAAAACTGAAAATGAAGAAGAAGTTCGTGCATAGCGACTCTGCCTTCAATATAACTTTCTGTGCTTTTCCCGCTATGCCAATCACAGCCTGAAGACCGCGCTAACATAAATGACTCATGCCTCGCCCGATCTGATCTAGAAATGCTATTTTTTTCTCAACGCGTGGTCATCTGGAGCTCTCACTTCTGCCACTTTTATTTCTGGCCAAGTCGTGCATACACTATAAATTTGGACGAAAGCGGTGATGACAAGTAGGCGCTGTCTCATTGTCAGTACAAACGATTCACGGGACTGTGTAATAAATTGGAACACCTACAGCCATCACAACGATGTTATTTATTATATAGCAACCAGTTTCGGTGCTTCAGTGCATCATCTTCAGGCCTTAACTGACGCTGAAGGCGTTAACTCCAATCGTATACAGTATTCATCAGTGGCCAACATCTGTGAACTGGTTTTTACAGACTACCTGTAACAACGATGTTGTGTCTCCAAACAACAACCACCAACTTAGTTGTTAAGGTAGTCTGCGAAAAACAGTTCACGGATGTTGGCCACTGATGAATTGCATATACGACTGGCGTCAACCCCCTCAGCATCAGTTAAGGTTTGAAGATGGTGTACTGAAGCATCGAAACTGATAGTCATGTAACAAAAAACATCGTAATGACAACAGTAGGTGTTACATTTTATTGTACAAGTGAATGACCGAAGTCCCTCAAAAAACCAATTAGAAGGCTGGACATACAAAAATTCACAGAACCGAGCTCACGGCTCACAATAATTTGAACCCACTTCTTCCGCATATTATTCATCGTACAAGCTGTCTGTGTGTCCACCAGTACCGCCCACACCGTATTCTTCCAAGTGAGCATTTCGTGGTCCAGTTGACCGCTGTCTATTCATGGATCTTACAGCACATAATATAACAAGGTCTCCTCAAATTTTACTATGAGAACAATTATTTGTCGAGAAACTTGGACAGCTCTCTGCGGACTGATTCATCCAGTTTCTCATCTACATTACTAAGCGGCTAAATAGGTCAGCGACTCCCAGTTGCAGGTTGACTGTATCTAACGACTTTCAGTGCTAACAAATTTTTATTATCATTACAGTTATTTACCAAATTTAAAAATTGAAAATGCCGTCATAATCTATTCATGAAAAGGTATGATCTTACGTTAAAGGTTTTTAACACAATAGACTCCAGTATAAATGCTAGAAACTGTGTATATGTCTCGAGCGGTGTAACTCATGGCGTGCAAATCACCCAGACTATATGTATCGAGTAGTAGCGATCTCGCTCCGTCTTCGAACGGATATCTCAGAATACCTACGGCCGGACTAATCGTCTGGCGTAGCGTTAATTAATTATACGCACAATTTTCCTTGCGAATGAGTCCTATCTGTGAAAACAGTTTCAAAATGTCTACAGTAGTTCCTGAGGCGGAGGAGGAGGAGATTAGTGTTTAACGTCCCGTCGACAACGAGGTCATTAGAGACGGAGCGCAAGCTCGGGTGAGGGAAGGATGGGGAAGGAAATCGGCCGTGCCCTTTCAAAGGAACCATCCCGGCATTTGCCTGAAGCGATTTAGGGAAATCACGGAAAACCTAAATCAGGATGGCCGGAGACGGGATTGAACCGTCGTCCTCCCGAATGCGAGTCCAGTGTGCACTAGTAGTTCCTGAAACTAGCCTGAACCAACAGACAGAAACTGCGGCGTAGGACTTTGATTTATGAACCGTGTAGATTTGAGAATGACAGCACTTAGTGATTTCCAACAAATTTGACAAAACGTTTTCTGCCTGAGATCCCTACACAATAATGAAAGGAAAAATTTTGTGGGTTACAACATTTACGTTGTTCATGCAGTAACACTTCAGCATCAGGCACGACGTTTTAATGTATTATTTCTGTACTACTAATTCTATTCGCAACAAACTTGGCGGATATTATCCCCATACACTGAGCAGGCAGAACTTTATCACTACCTACCTAATAGCCGGTATGTCCATCTGTGGCACGAATGACAGCGGCGACGCGTCGTGGCATGGAAGCAATGATGCCTTGGTAGCTCGCTGGAGGGAACTGGCGCCACATCTGCGCACACAAGTCACCTAATTCCCGTAAATTCCGGGGAGGGGTGCGATGAGCTCTGACGCCACGTTCAATCATATCCCAGATGCGTTCGATAGGGTTCAGATGTGGCGAGAAGGGGAGCCAGCACATCAGTTGGAACTCAACAAGTGTGTTCCTAGAAGTACTCGATCACACTTCCGGCCTTGGCGCATTATCTTGTGAAAAATGCACTGCCGTCGGTAACACGACGGTCAAAGGGTGTACGTGGTCTGCAGCCAGTATACTATACTACTTGGCCGTCATGGTGGCTTGCATGAGCTGCCCTGGACCCATGGATGTCCACGCGAATGTTCTTCAGAGCATAGTGGAGCCAACGCCAGCTTGTCTCCGTCTCGCAATACAGGTATGAAGGGGCTGTTCCCCTAGAAGAGGACGATTCGCACTCGGCATGAGGAAGAAAGTACCGGGATTCATCAGACCATCAACGCTCTGCCACTACGCCTACGTCCATTGCCCATAGTCACGTGCCCTTTCAGTTGCAGTTCCCTATGTCGTCGTATTAACATTGGCACATACTTGGGTCGTCGGCTGCGGAGGCCCATCTTTCTACATTTATACTCCGCAAGCGACCCAACGGTGTGTGGCGGAGGGCACTTTACATGCCACTGTTATTACCTCCATTTCCTGTTCCAGTCACGTATGGTTCTCGGGAAGAACGACTGCCGGAAAGCCTCCGTGCGCGCTCGAATCTCTCTAATTTTACATTCCTGATATCCTCGGGAGGTATAAGAAGGGGGGAGCAATATATTCGATACCTCATCCAGAAACGCACCCTCTCGAAACCTGGACAGCAAGCTACACCGCGATGCAAAGCGCCTCTCTTGCAGAGTCTGCCACTTGAGTTTGCTAAACATCTCCGTAACGCTATCACGCTTACCAAATAACCCTGTGACGAAACGCGCCGCTCTTCTTTGGATCTTCTCTACCTCCTCCATCAACCCGACCTGGCACGGATCCCACACTGATGAGCAATACTCAAGATAGGTCGAATGAGTGTTTTGTAAACCACCTCCTTTGTTGATGGGCTACATTTTATAAGGACTCTCCCAATGAATCTCAATCTGGCACCCGCCTTACCGACAATTAATTTTATATGATCATTCCACTTCAAATCGTTCCGTACGCATACTCCCAGATATTTTACAGAAGTAACTGCTACCACTGTTTGTTCCGCTATCATATAATCGTACAATAAAGGATCCTTCTTTCTATGTATTCGCAATACATTACATTTGTCTATGTTAAGGGTCAGTTACCACTCCCTGCACCAAGTGCCTATCCGCTGCAGATCTTCCTGCATTTTGCTGCAATTTTCTAATGCTTCAACTTCTCTGTATACTACAGCATCGTCCGCGAAAAGCGGCGTGGAACTTCCGATACTATCTACTAGGTCATTTATATATATATATATTGTGAAAAGCAATGATCCCATAACACTTTCCTGTGGAACGCCAGAGGTTACTTTAACGTCTGTAGACGTCTCTCCATTGAGAACAACATGCTGTTCTCTATTTGCTAAAAACTCTTTAATCCAGCCACACAGCTGGTCTGATATTCCGTAGGCTCTAACTTTTTTTATCAGGCGACAGTGCGGAACTACATCGTACGCCTTCCGGAAGTCAAGGAAAATGGCATCTACCTGGGAGCCTGTATCTAATATTTTCTGGGTCTCATGAACAAATAAAGCGAGTTGGGTCTCAGAAGATCGCTTTAGGTGTGTTCGGTGCACTGAGTCTTCAGACACAGTTGTCCTCTTCCCAGCATTAAAGTCTGATATTAGTACCGCCACAGTTCGCCGCCTGTCGCGTTTTACCAGTCTGCCGAGCCTATGATGTCCGACATCTGTAACGAGAGGTGGGCGCCCAACCCCACGACGTCTGGACGCGGTTTCACCTTGGTTTCGTCACGTGTCGAAGACACTCACTACAGCACTCCTCGAACACCCGACAAGTCGTGCAGTTTCCGAAACGCTCGTACCGAGCTCCGGGCCATCACAATCTGCCCTCGGTAAAAATGGTTCAAATGGCTCTGAGCACTATGGGACTCAACATCTGAGGTCCCCTAGAACTTAGAACTACTTCAACCTAACTAACCTAAAGACATCACACACATCCATGCCCGAGGCAGGATTCGAACCTGCGACCGTAGCGGTCGCGCGGTTCCACACTGAAGCGCCTAGAACCGCTCGGCCACTCCGTCCGGCCCCTCGGTCAAACTCAGATAGATAGCGCGCCTTCCCCATTCTACACACGGACAGCACGCTCACTGATACTACATGCACCGTACGTGTGTCTGACTAGCGGTAATTCCTCACCAGGTGACGCTGCTATCACCCGGACAGGCTAAACCGATAGTTGGTAGGTGATGTTCTTGCTGATCAGAGTATACCACTGAGAATACCTGCAAGATTATATCGTTGTACGACATATTGTACAGTACATATGGCGTCATAAATATTGAAATGTTTGAAAACTTTGCTTTTCTTAAAACGGCTATAGTATCAAGGTTAGTTTTGACTTTCTCATTAGTCTGTGGATGAATAATCCGAAACTAATAAAATCAATATGAGTAGGGTTTTGTGTCTTTAACCACAACGGTTTTACATGCTTAACGTCAAATGTTTAATACATGAAGATAGTATCGTAATCATAACGTTTGAAGCTGTTATTTACATGAGAGTTTGATTGTTTAAAGAATCTGTGGAACATGGGAGGGGGGTGAGGGGACAGGATAATGGTAAGCCTCTACCAGCACACTTTGTACTGTTTGTACTCGTTGGGTTGTAACAACAAATTTCAGTTCCCACGTAAGACAGACATTTTTAAACACGATTACAAGCGCGACCTCAAAGTACGTCTGCATTTGAAAATGACACTACGTTGCTCAAACCATCTTTCGTGTTGTGGACAGCTTTACATGTTTCGCACGTGGTTTTGCAAATGTTGGCCCGTGGGAGGGACGAACTCTGTTTCTGAAAGGTGATCATTCTCCTTGCATTTGTAGATGCAGATATCAACATTCTCGAAACCATCGCGACTGATGATGAAACTTCCCATGCCATTTTACTAAACCACACGGAGCATTAGTCAGCTAATGGAATACGGAACAGGAAGGAAACGAGCGTAAGTCATTAGCGACGGAATCTAAGTACGGGTAGTATAACGATAGTAGCCGATCGCATGAGACGTTCCGGTAACGGTCTTATTCGATTCAAGGAAACCATGAAATACCTAAATCTGGGCGTAGGTTTGAACACCATTTAGTTTGATACGAGTGGAAATCGCATAACATGTTGCTCTTACTTCTGTTGTAGCAAATTAACTCTATTATTTTCTACTTGAAACTTTCTGAAGCTTAAAACTGCGTGCCGGGCAGGGATGCAAACCCGGAACCACGCCTTTTGCAAGAAATTCTCTTACCAACCGAGTCACCCATGCACTACCCTCACACCTTCCAACTCTGCCAGGGGACCGATGACCTCAGCAATTTGGTCCAAAATCTGCCAGTACGTCTCTCCTACTTCCCAAACTTCAAAGAAACTCTCCTGCATACCTTGCTGGACGAGCACAGCGTAAGGGTCCAGATGGAAGAACCCACTCTACAGGACTAGTCTTGGGAGTTCCTTGTGGACTTTCTCTTTCGTAGAAAAGACATTCCTCCTTGCCCTTAGAATCTTTCCAATGGCGCGTATTTTCCTTCCCCAGTATGACGCTGCATTTCTACCTTGTATTGCTTTCTCTGTCGCGTCTGGATATTGGACTGACGTGACCGGATCTCTCGATTTGTCACTGATGCCGTATATAAGCCTTCCGGTTGTCGTGATTATCGGGAACCGTCTTCTGTGATGGTGGTCTGTGTCGTCGGTTGAGAATACTGAACAAGGCAAGGAGGAAAGTTCTCCATCCGGCACAGAGATGCCGTTGATATCGGCACAGTTTTGATTAGTTCATGTAGCCACGTATAGCGCACTAACCTACGTCGTCAACTTGATCACCGGAATATTTCTTCCGAAATTAATTTTGTATCGTCCTCTGAAACGGATAAACTGGAATATAGCCCCTCATAATTTTCTTTTCTATGCGCGGCTCACGTCATTCATCCAAAGTTAGTGAAGGTTAGAAAGGTGTCAAGATGTATGTAATGACTTCCCGGAATGAATTTTTTACGCTGCAGCGGCGCATGCGCTGTTTTGAAACTTTGTTTCAAATATTAATAACCAGGATCCAAATACATTTGTAGATGAAAATGGCCACGAGCCGAAAATCGATAATAACGCACATCCCAGAATGAGATTTTCACTCTGCAGCGGAGTGTGTACTGAAACGAAACGTCCTGGCAGATTAGAACGGTACGCCGGACGGAAACTCGAACTCTGGACCTTTGCCTTTCGCAGGCAAGGGTTCTACCAACTGTGCTACCCAAGCACGACTGACGACTGTTCCTCACAGCTTCACCTTCAACAGTACCCCGACTCTTACCTTCTAAACTTCACAGAAGTTCTCCTGCGAAACTTGAAGGATTAGCACTCCTGAAAGCAAGTTTTAATCTGTCAGGAAGCAGCACATAAGCACACACTCCGCGGCAGAGTGAAAATATCATTCTGGAAACATCCTCCAGGCTGTCTCATAACCATGTCTCCGCAATATCCTTTCTTTCAACAGTGCTAGTCTTGCAAGTTTCACAGGAGAACTTCTGTGAAGTTTGGAAGGTAAGAGATGAGGTACTGGGGAAAGCAAATCTGTCAGAAACGGTCATGAGTCGTTCTTGGTATCTCAGTCGGTAGAGCACTTACCCGCGAAAGGCAAAGGTCCCGAGTTGGAGTGTCGGTCGCAGGTTCGAATCCTGCCTCGGGCGTGGACGTATGTGATGTCCTTAAGTTAGTCAGGTTTACGTAGTTCTAAGTCTAGGGGACTGATGACCTCAGATGTTAAGTCCCATAGTGCTTAGAGTCATTTGAACCATTTGGAGTGTCGGTCCAACAAATAGTTTTAATCTACCACGAAGTTTCATACTGCGCTCCGAATCCTGAAGTACAACTTTCAACTTTTTTCTAGGAAGTTAGACAGTCTACGATGGTTAATGGTTTTGAACTCCAGAAAATACGAGGGTCAGTCAATAAGTAAAACGCAAACTGGCATATAGACATGAACCAGCCTAGCGAACAGGGAAACAATGCGCCATCACTGTATTACCAGGGTGCTCAGGACGCTCTTTGTTTGTGAAATTTCTTGTTCTTTGCTGAATCCCTGTATCCAATTGAACACAAATTTCTGTGAAGTACAGTTCTAACCACACGCGGGTCGAATTTCGCTATGGACGTGGTCTGCGGACAGTCCGTCGGCTCACAAAAATCGCGTTGTTCTAGCCGGGTACGCGCTCATAACACAACCACACAAGAGTGATGGTATCACTTGTGCTGTGTCAGATTAAACGATTTGGCCTGAAATTTCCTGGTAGATTGAAACTGGACTGGGACTCGAACACGGCACCTCCGCTTCCGTGGTCAGTGCTCTTGGCAACTGAGCTAGCCAAGGACGACACCCGATCCGTCCTCACAGCTTTAGGTCCACCAGTACCTCTTTCCTACCTTCCAAACTCCACAGATGTAAAGCTGTGATACCGAGTCGCGAGACTTGTTTGGATGACCGCTGAAGGAGGGGTGCTGAGTTCGAATCCCCGTACAGCACACTTTTAATCTGCCAGGAAGTTGCAAATAATGAATTGATGAGTTGCTGAAGTTAAACGTGGTTGCGTTCGCCTGGCAGGCGATCAATGTGAAGGATGTCATGGTGTATCGAGAGGTTGTAACAATGGAAAATTGTACTGAAATGCAGGAGGATCTGTAGCGAATTGACGCATGGTGCAGGGAATGGCAAATGAATCTCAATGTAGACAAGTGTAATGTGCTGCGAATACATAGAAAGATAGATTCCTTATCATTTAGCTACAAAATAGGTCAGCAACTGGAAGCAGTTAATTCCATAAATTACCTGGGAGTACGCATTAGGAGTGATTTAAAATGGAATGATCACATAAAGTTGATCGTCGGTAAAGCAGATGCCAGACTGAGATTCATTGGAAGAATCCTAAGGAAATGCAATCCGAAAACAAAGGAAGTAGGTTACAGTACGCTTGTTCGCCCACTGCTTGAATACTGCTCAGCGGTGTGCGATCCGTACCAGATAGGGTTGATAGAGGACATAGAGAGGATCCAGGGGAGAGCAGCGCGCTTCGTTACAGGGTCATTTAGTAATCGCGAAAGTGTTACGGAGATGATAGATGAACTCCAGTGGAAGACTCTGCAGGAGAGACGCTCAGTAGCTAGGTACGGGCTTTTGTTAAAGTTTCGAGAACATACCTTCACCGAAGAGTCCAGCAGTATATTGCTCCCTCCTACGTATATCTCGCGAAGAGACCATGAGGATAAAATCAGAGAGATTGGAACCCACACAGAAGCATACCGACAATCCTTCTTTCCACGAGACTGGAATAGAAGGGAGAACCGATAGAGGTACTCAGGGTACCCTCAGTCACACACCGTCAGGTAGCTTGCGGAGTATGGATGTAGATGTAGATGTAGATACAGCAAGCACACCTGAAAACGTCGAGAAAAAGCACAATGTGGTATGCAGCTGTTGCAAATTAAGCGTGTACGGAATACACAAAGCCGTAGGGGTATTATAATCAGAAATACGCATCGGCTTACGCTAACTTTTCGCTGGAGATAAACATTTCATAACAATGAATTTTTGTGAAGGAACAATATTACAGTTTGCCCATCTGAACAGAACATTTTGGTTGCGACATGGTTCATAGCCGCCATTTTGCCCGATGAAGCACTTTACAACACTGTCAGTCATGGCATTAAGGCTGGCAAGATACTGTGTATGTATATTGGACAGGTTCATTCTGTTTTTGTTATCCATAAAACGATAGTTACTCTGTGATTGCTGCGAAACAGTTCCTCGATTGCTTGGACGGCCTGTGCTTGATATCGCTCGCCTTCCTTCCCGATCAGCATCATCCATGTCTGTGAGGCCTTGGTCGAATCGTTGCCTCCATTTCACTACACCTGGATGCGACATTCCATCTGGTCCATATAACGCCAGAATTTCGCGGTCAGCATGTGTGCAATTTAGCTGTTTTGCCCACAGGAATTATATCGTCTCGCGTACTTCAGCACTGGAGTACATTTCCAGTACTGACAATGCGTCACCTTTAGAGTTGTAAAAGAACCCTAGACTACCATGGTTTATCATAAGTAAGCGCAGACTACGGTAGTTTTCCTAGTATCTTTGGTCAGTTAACGTCATATCCGCGTTACCTTTACGTCGGGTGTGCTGTATAATTATCAGGCGTAACCTTACAACGATCGCTTTCTTCACGTATCCGATAAGTGACTTACTAAATTCCCCTAAAAACTGGAAGCGTTGAACCGTTTAGAAACTGAATGAGGATATCTTACGGGCCGGGTAACCTACGGAACATTTTTTTTCGGCATAGTTATCCTTAAGAATAAACAGTATTTATAGCAAAAATGGAAATTGTCAATATTTACTTCAGTTTTTATTCGAAAACTGTTGATTTGTAACATGAAACAGAGGGATTTTGTAAAAATAAAGGAAGCAATACAGGTGTATCATAGAGGCTAGAAAAAGCAATTTCCTCAACAAAAAGGTAAAATAAAAGAAACTGCCAAACTAAAAGATATCAAACATCGCTTCTATACTTCGTCAGAGTTATATAAAACATTTTTCTGTCATTCATAAACAATTTTGGCATTTATCAATAATAGGAAACTCTTGCCTTTTTGATCACGGTGAGAACTTTCCATTGAGTACAAAACAGAACATATCTATAAGATTATTTACATACATATACACCACCTTTCGGGTTGAGGACAGCTTTACATTTTTAGCACGTGGTTATGCAAATACTGCCCTGTAGGAGGGAGGAACTCTGTTTCTGAAAGGTGACCATTCTCCTTCTATTCTCCTACCTCCGTCCATCACCTTTCCCCCACTCCTCGTATTTCTTTTTTGGTAATTCAAATCGTAACTGGACTACTTTTAGCTATACATTATACATCAAATATTGAAATAGCATTTATCCCACACTCTATCTATCCACTCCTCCTTCCTCATTTCCTACCAATTCTATCTTGCTTTCGACTTCAATAGAATTAGTATATATATATATATATATATATATATATATATATATATATATATATATATATAGGCAGAAAAATGAGGAAGGAGGAGTGGATAGAGAGTGGGATAAAAAAAGACATACGAGGAGTGGGGGAAAGGTGATATATATATATATATATATATATATATATATATATATATATATATATATATATAGGCTGGAAAATATATATATACACTCCTGGAAATGGAAAAAAGAACACATTGACACCGGTGTGTCAGACCCACCATACTTGCTCCGGACACTGCGAGAGGGCTGTACAAGCAATGATCACACGCACGGCACAGCGGACACACCAGGAACCGCGGTGTTGGCCGTCGAATGGCGCTAGCTGCGCAGCATTTGTGCACCGCCGCCGTCAGTGTCAGCCAGTTTGCCGTGGCATACGGAGCTCCATGGCAGTCTTTAACACTGGTAGCATGCCGCGACAGCGTGGACGTGAACCGTATGTGCAGTTGACGGACTTTGAGCGAGGGCGTATAGTGGGCATGCGGGAGGCCGGGTGGACGTACCGCCGAATTGCTCAACACGTGGGGCGTGAGGTCTCCACAGTACATCGATGTTGTCGCCAGTGGTCGGCGGAAGGTGCACGTGCCCGTCGACCTGGGACCGGACCGCAGCGACGCACGGATGCACGCCAAGACCGTAGGATCCTACGCAGTGCCGTAGGGGACCGCACCGCCACTTCCCAGCAAATTAGGGACACTGTTGCTCCTGGGGTATCGGCGAGGACCATTCGCAACCGTCTCCATGAAGCTGGGCTACGGTCCCGCACACCGTTAGGCCGTCTTCCGCTCACGCCCCAACATCGTGCAGCCCGCCTCCAGTGGTGTCGCGACAGGCGTGAATGGAGGGACGAATGGAGACGTGTCGTCTTCAGCGATGAGAGTCGCTTCTGCCTTGGTGCCAATGATGGTCGTATGCGTGTTTGGCGCCGTGCAGGTGAGCGCCACAATCAGGACTGCATACGACCGAGGCACACAGGGCCAACATCCGGCATCATGGTGTGGGGAGCGATCTCCTACACTGGCCGTACACCACTGGTGATCGTCGAGGGGACACTGAATAGTGCACGGTACATCCAAACCGTCATCGAACCCATCGTTCTACCATTCCTAGACCGGCAAGGGAACGTGCTGTTCCAACAGGACAATGCACGTCCGCATGTATCCCGTGCCACCCAACGTGCTCTAGAAGGTGTAAGTCAACTACCCTGGCCAGCAAGATCTCCGGATCTGTCCCCCATTGAGCATGTTTGGGACTGGATGAAGCGTCGTCTCACGCGGTCTGCACGTCCAGCACGAACGCTGGTCCAACTGAGGCGCCAGGTGGAAATGGCATGGCAAGCCGTTCCACAGGACTACATCCAGCATCTCTACGATCGTCTCCATGGGAGAATAGCAGCCTGCATTGCTGCGAAAGGTGGATATACACTGTACTAGTGCCGACATTGTGCATGCTCTGTTGCCTGTGTCTATGTGCCTGTGGTTCTGTCAGTGTGATCATGTGATGTATCTGACCCCAGGAATGTGTCAATAAAGTTTCCCCTTCCTGGGACAATGAATTCACGGTGTTCTTATTTCAATTTCCAGGAGTGTATATAATTTGCTACGTCATGTGTGTGGTGTTCGAAAACTACCGGACCGCAGTTTTGGTAGAGCGCAATTCTAGCAACCTTTGTTGAGCAATGGTCTTTGCATCGGACGACTTGTGTAACTTACTCTCTGGCTCCTACGTAATCACACTAATAATCAGTAGTTCTGCCTTCAGGCTGATTGGGTCGCAATGGCAAAAGTCATTTATCAGCAAAGAATGACTTTATTGTGATTCTTCAGTTTCTCCCGGCGTATTTCTTGCTCGAAGAGTCCACAGGTGTAATGCGGTCCATAGTGTCCAACGGGCACAGTATTTCGGCGATCAGACATGTCGCCATCGTCAGGTGTGCAGTTCGCCAGCGCACCTGACGATGGCGACATGTCTGATTGCCGAAATATTGTGCCCATTGGACACTATGGACCGGTAGTACACCAGTGGACTGTTCGAGCAATAATTTTATTGCTCATACGATGCGTTTCGGAATTTATCCATTATCAGATAAAATGACTCTGAGCACTATGGGACTTAACATCTGAGGTCATCAGTCCCCTAGAACTTAGAACTACTTAAACCTAACTAACCTAAGGACAACACACACATCCATGCCCGAGGCACGATTCGAACCTGCGACCGTAGCGGGCGCGCGGTTCCAGACTGAAGCGCCTAGAACCGCTCGGCCACTCCGGCTGGTTCATTATCAGATATCCAGGAACGATTGCTGCACGTAGATATAGCATTTCCAGTCGTATGAGGAACAAATACTCTCAGGATAGTTCTGAATATTTGTTCTTATACAATGACCGAACAGCCGGAACTGCACACTAACGACAACTTCCAGTTCGTCCAGTGACAGCATCTGATCATAAAATGTTATCGTGCAGTCCACTTTAAATGCCGAATAAACAAAATACTTGACATTACGACACGGTGCTAGATGTACCAACGCAACGGAAACAGATATCTGCACCATCTCTGCGCCGGGCCGAGGACAAATTTCTCCTCGCAATCGTAATGTTTAAGCCAGTGTCATCGTCACTGCTGATGACGTAATGGACGCGCTTATCTGTGAAGCGTTACACCGCGTGCCCTCGCCTCCTCGTAAGACGAGGCCCTTATCCGTTGCGGCGGCCCCAGACACGACCCCTGCGGGCGCCACCCCGCGGAATGCGGCGCAGTGTTTGTCGCCGCGGCTTACGCAAGGCTGACTTAAGCGGGCAGCTGCTGAGTCGGGCCCCAGTGTCCCCGTTCATTAGGAAACGCGCTCACGCCGGGATGCCGTCCCATCCCATCCCAGTCACGGGTGCGACGCCTCTGACTCATTCCGCCGCCCAATGAATTTATTAGAAGGTCGCGGTTAAAGAGCGCTCGCCGCTCAGACCGCCTGCCGGCGCATCCGGCGTGTCCACTGTCACGCACTGTTTACCATTGTTTACTCGCTTCTCCTTACCACGGTTGCCGGTTCTTTACGATAGCAGAGTCTTAACATCTACATGTTTTGATTATTTCTCGATTACTGGCATTATAGCACTGCAGTATTGCATGTTGTTCTTATGTAAGTAATGTCCTTACACCGGAAACTGTCCATCGTACCCCCTCAGATCTAGCGGTAACAAGCCGGCCGGGGTGGCCGTGCGGTTCTAGGCGCTACAGTCTGGAACCGCGCGACCGCTACGGTCTCAGGTTCGAATCCTGCCTCGGGCATGGATGTGTGTGATGTCCTTAGGTTAGCTAGGTTTAAGTAGTTCTAAGTTCTAGGGAACTGATGACCTCAGAAAGTCCCGTAGTGCTCAGAGCCATTTCTAGCGTAACACGGCCAAGTGTACTGAACTGAGAAAAAAGAAGCAAAATAGAAACAGCGAACGGTCTAGGATCAAGATGTGCAACATCGAACGTCTTGCAAGAACCACTGTGTCGTGGTGTGTGAACACGGTCTTGGCCTGCGAAGTGGGAGATCCGTGTTCATATCTCCCTCGTGCCTCGTATTTGTGAACCGCCCCTCCGGTCACTGACGTGTCTTTCCTTCTGTAGTCTTGTCTACTGTGATACTACACGTTGGTTATAGAATATCAGTCATATGGTAAGCATATATTACCGTCGCAAGAAAACTTGATGAATAGTGAGAGCAGGCGAGATGCCGCGTAGACCTCTAACAGAAGTCAAAACAACAAATAAACGGGTGTGAACTATGTCACAACGAAGGAATTCAACAGTCAAAACTTGCAAAACGGAACGTAAGGGGCATAAGGTGTGGTTCAAATGGCTCTGAGCACTATGGGACTTAACATCAGAGGTCATAAGTCCCCTAGAACTTAGAACTACTTAAACCTAACTAACCTAAGGACATCACACACATCCATGCCCGAAGCAGGATTCGAACCTGCGACCGTAGCGGTCGCGCGGTTCCAGACCGACGCGCCTACAACCGCTCGGCTACACCGGCCGGCTAAGGTGTGGTACTTGTGTAGAAGAAACAGGAGGTAAGTACGACTGGAGGTCCCTTTGCTTCACGTCGTTGATGCAACCGGACGTTACACCACGACACAGACATGAATCTGAGTACAGCAAACAGACACTTCAATGGATCGGACGAATAGTTTATAATTTTGTAGAAAAAATAAAAGAAACAGCGGGGCGACAGAGATTTGAACCTGGATCTCCCCGTTCTCAAACAAACACCGTCACCACATAACCACTACGCCACGGTTACTCTGAGTAGCGCAATGTTGCACATATTCCTCTTGGACAATTCACTGCTTCTACTTTGCTTCTTTTTTCAACACTTCAGTACACCCTCCTTGTGTTTTCATGCTTGATATGGGTTCAGTTTTTGACGTGCTATACAATGAACCAAGGCAACGGCATTGCCGCAGTGGATGCACCGGTTCCCGTGAGATCACCGAAGTTAAGCGCTATCGGGCGTGGTCGGCACTTGGATGGGTGACCATCCAGGCCGCCATGCGCTGTTGCCATTTTTCGGGGTGCACTCAGCCCCGTGATGCCAATTAGGAGCTGCTCGATCGAATAGTAGCGGCTTCGGTCAAGAATACCGTCTTAAGAGCGGTGTGCTGACCCCACGCCCCTCCATCCGCATCCTCCGCTGAGGATGACACGGCGGTCGGATGATCCCGGTAGGGCGAGTGCTTTTATACAATGAGCCATCTTGCTACTATTCCTGAGCGGGTTGCGATGGTGAGTTTCCCTTCTTAGTAGCACAGGGAATTTTTATAGGCAGACTAGTAAACCCAGCAATGCTTCACAATTGCTAAAGATGTATGAGATGTATGTAAGTCGTAATCTCCCTCTCCACCTCTCTCTACCCTCTTTTCTACCCTCCCCCTCCCAAACCCTTTTTCTATCTCCCCCTCTTCCCTCCTACCTCCGTCCATCACCTTTCCCCCAATCCTCGTATGTCGTTTTTTATCCCACACTCTCTCTATCCACTCCTCCTTCCTCATTTTTCTGGCCATATTCTCCTTCTCCTTCTTTATATCCATTTCCTACCCCCTTCTTTGTTCATCTCCTCCTCTCAACCTCTCACTGACCTTGTTTATTTTTACTGCAAACGGAACCTTGATTTGGAATAGAACTCAAAACGAATGGGAAAATTAGTTGGAATCATTAATAAACGGGGTATGAGAGAGATCTTTACAGCTGTGAGGATAGTAGTTTTAATGACTGTACTTCGCATGGTTGTAATCTACAAACAGGTAGATTACAAAGATAAACACAACTTTCCTGCTTTCTGTTAAAAAACACTGCAAAAAGGAAAACAAAACCGCACATTTTCACAACACGGCTTAGCACGTTCTTTCTCCCAGGCGGTTTAACGGAAAGTGTTTAACGTATTACATATCTGTATCTCCAGGGATCTTGGCTGTGCATTGCCTGTCTGTCAGTCAGTCAGTCAGTCAGTTGGTCGAGAAGGGATTCAGCCAACCGGATCTTTCCTTGAATTTGTGTGAACTGAAATAAAACAGTTGCAGTAAGATAATGAATTTATTGAAATGGAATAAACAGGAATTGATTGTTTTGGCAATTCTTTGTTGGCGTTTTTAATGCGTTCATCGCAACGCTTGCATATGAGCGATATTTCTTCTGTTTGGTAGTTTGACCTTTTCGCTTGCACAACGTAATCCTCGCGGTTTGTGTCGAAAGCTTCATTGCGGGTTGACAAACACTATCATTGTTCCGAAACTGACCAATACATCTCTTGCGTAATCGACTGTTGGATCACATCTGAAAGCCAGACGCTCACTTCGAATTGCCAGGTACGGCCTTCTGTTTTGTCTAAGTTCTAAATTATTTTGTGCCTCATCTCCAACTGAACCTGTCGAACTCGACTCAGCCGTTATTCCGGCGTAATAGTTGCTCGCACTTGAAAAATTCTTTTTCGACTTGCCTCCAAACGCCGTCTACGCTTTTCATCAGTCTCATTCACTCGACGGTCAAGTAGTGGGTCTGCGTTGCGCGAACTCCAATCGATTTTTCGATGCCTCACTGGCGGAATTTTCTCCAAAGAAATAAACCTCGAACTGAAATCAAGTGAATGTTTGCAACACGCCAAATTACCACGAACTGACGTCAATTCAATCTTTGCAATATGCCAAAATATGAGCACCACCGATGACAAATTGAAATAAAGCTTTCAATTGTATTATTTTTCGCAAATATCAATATTCAAAGTGTAATTCGTTCTTGTTATGAAAACATGCGACAACAGAACTGTCAAACTGAAGTTCATATTCCTTTCATTGAGATTTTCATACAAAAGTACCGTTCAAATTTCCGACTTTTCCGGTGGAATTTCCAAAAATTTTCTTTCCTGCAAACCTTGCCCTGACTATTACGAACACGACAAAACAAAATCAGCTATACCGGTCGAGCCATTCTCAAGTGATGATCCTTCATACATGCGGCAATTGATTTTCATTTATATAGTTTTAAATATGTCATAGTTAAACTTCTTTATACGAGTAAGAAAGGTGATAAGAAAGAAGTAGAATTCTACAATTTCCTTACTGAAATTTTTTTGCCAAAATACTTCAAAAAGTAAAGTACTCATGAGTTGTATCAATTCAAGTAGAAACAATTTTTCCTAGCACATCACAGTTCGGATTCGAGACTGAGAATGCTATTTATACTTTCACTAACCAAATATGACACGTTTAAAATAATAAAAAAATATCGGCGTATAGTATCTTTTGTGACCTGTCAAAGGCGTTTGATTCTGTAGGTCAAGTTACTCTCTTAAAGAACCTTAACGTTTCTGGAACTGATAACTTTACAAACAACTGGTTCGAATCATATTTAACAAGCAGAATGCAAAAAGTTTGTACTCAGTAATTCAAACATTGTTGGAAGGAGAAAAACTTCAGTGACTCGACAGAACTCACAAAGTGTCACGGAGTTTAATTTTGGGCCCGCTTCTGTTCATTACGTATACCAATGACCTTCCAGTTAACATTAATCTAGCAGAATTGGTGCCGTTTGCAGACGATACTAGTGTTATAATAAAACATATTCGAGAGAAAGTAAAAGAAGAAATTGTAAATGATGTTTTTTAAAGAATTATTAATGGTTCTCTGAAAATAAATTCTCCCTTCACTTCGAGATAACACACTACATTCATTTTTTTACAACAAATAGAGCCTTGCCGACAACTGATGTAGCCCACGAGCGAGAGACTGTTAACAGAATAGAATGTTCCCTATTTCTGGTGCACACAGTGATGAAAACTTGAATTGGAAGAAACTTATTACCAAGGTTGACTGAAATCATTCTGAGTATTAGGCAGTATCATTATGAAACACTAAAATAATTAAAACGCTGAAGTTCCGATCGACTTTGCAGTGGTCTTCTTCACGGTGACTAACTGACCTGAAGAGGACCGCTGCATAATCTGTCGAAACGTGTGAATGCAGTTCTTTTAGTGTTCCATAATGAGAAGGTCTAATCATGTTATCGGTATCTTCCGTCTGTTCTTGGCAGAACAACATTATAAATAATGAAAAGCACCAGTTTGCTTTTGTTCT
The DNA here is from genome assembly GCF_023898315.1 of Schistocerca nitens. Taxonomy (NCBI): domain Eukaryota; kingdom Metazoa; phylum Arthropoda; class Insecta; order Orthoptera; family Acrididae; genus Schistocerca; species Schistocerca nitens. Next base: position 215,020,243 of record NC_064615.1, on the reverse strand, counting down.
ACAATATGACTTTTATTGTGTTAACCGGTTTTCGGCTTACAAGGTCATCTTCAGACACTTACTGAGTATTGTCACCAAAGAAGTTACAATGTTTGCAAACAACATCGGAAGAGAAGTAACACGTCTAGACTGAAGCAAAAACATACAGTAAGTAACATCTTTGACAGTGTGTTGGTAATGCAATGAAAAAGTAGAAAAGTGAACAGTAAATAAATAACAATGACGTATACAGGAAACCTTTAACACAAAATAGGAACAGCATGCCTACATAACAGTTTATATTAATAAACAGAACTATTAAATAAAATATAATTAGTACTAGACAAGGCTGCATCAGGAGGTATGAAACATGAAGAGTGATACACAAACCTATTATAAGAAGAAACAATTATCAATGTAACTACAGAATACATAAGGAACTCCTCCAGCTGCGTTCATGTTCAGCCAAACTAGTTGCTATATCTCTGCCTGACTGACCGATGTAAAATTTGTCACGATCAGAAGAGGTGATTTTGTATATCCCACTGTTGGCTAATAATTGGATCTTATCTTTGCTATTAAAAACACACTGGGCTGTCGTGTTCTTAACATAGTACGAGAGCCTATACTTGCAGGCTTTCAGTACTTGGGCTATAATCTGTGATACCTCACCTAGAAATGGTAGTGTACACCATTTCTTGTAGACAGTGGATGGGGAAGCAGGTGGGACATAGAGGAGGGGTATAATTTTCCGTTTTTGTTTCCTGTGCAAGATGTGGTCAATAAGAACTGGACTGTAGCCATTGGCTGTGGCAATAAATTTTATTGTATCTAACACTGCTTTAAAATCATCTCTGGACATGGGGATGTATGTGAGACAGTGTACCGCTAAGTGGAAAGCTGCATGTTTGTGAGCTGTGGGGTGTTATGAGCAAGAAGGTATTACTGTGTCTGTGGTTGTCGTTTTCCTATAAATTTTGAAATAATGTTTGTGTGTGTGCACTGATGTCAAATGGTTCAAATGGCTCTGAGCACTATGGGACTCAACTGCTGAGGTCATTAGTCCCCTAGAACTTAGAACTAATTAAACCTAACTAACCTAAGGACATCACAAACATCCATGCCCGAGGCAGGATTCGAACCTGCGACCGTAGCGGTCTTGCGGTTCCAGACTGCAGCGCCTTTAACCGCACGGCCACTTCGGCCGGCTGCACTGATGTCAATGGTGCAGTTGCGCAAAGCCATTGTGACAGGGTAGCATAGTGATTAGCGCATTTGCCTAGTGATCAGGAGAGCCGGGTTTGAATCCCAGCCTTGGCAAAAATTTTCATTCCTCCCTTCAGAAATGCTCTTGGGCGAGAATGATCTTCGTTCCAGTTCTGAAATCTGGCGGCAAGTACGCCACCGGAGCTGGACCGAAGAAGATACGAAACGTAGAGCGAAAGCAAGACAGTTTAGCGTCTTTTAGAACTAGAGGTAAAGGATGTCGCCATTTCTTATAGCTGCGGACCTTATAGACTGAGGCACGTCGAAGTTACAAGGGCAAACGGCTTCCGGCAGGCCTTCCCCTTCAGCATCACACGTGAGTTGTATCTCTGAAGTCTCTGTCGCCATTGCGCTTAACGGCCTCGACAGCGTTGTTGTCATGTAACGTCCTGAATAATATGAGGTCCCTTGCGAGAAGTACCACCAGTAGTCTGTCAGCATTCCAACTGACGTTTGCTGCCGAAGGGGTGACCTAACGGCAAACGATGCCCTGCAGCATCGTTGAATGACTTTTCCTCAGTGCGTTCTTTAAGACACTCTTTATAATCCTTCGAAGTTGACAGTACATCTGGGATAACTCTGTCTGTGTCGTCAACGCACTATGTTGAGGAGACTTAGATACAGTGACGAACCAAAGCATTTTGGCGCCGTGCTTAAGTGGCCACGTTCATGAAAAGCACAAATTGCATCAAATCTACAATTTCGAATATACAGCAATGAAATTTTGTACCATGCTTTTTACGAAATGAACACATTTACTGTTAAGTTCCTTGAACTATACATTACTTTTTTATAGAGTTTAAAAATTTTACTTTCAAAACATAATGCTTGTACTTTTTTCTCAAAAACTATTCAAGAAATTTTTACAAAATTTTCGGTTTTATCTCTTTGCATAGAGTAAGCTTCTCCCATGAAGTTTTTTGAATATATCGAATAGAAGAATTTTAATCATTTTAATTATAATTCTCTAATATAAAAATCATGCGAAATTCCCAGCCCTTTGCTCCATATCTCAGATTACACTTAGAATTTCAAAATTTAAGCTGGAGAAAACATTTATTGGGTTTTATAGAATTAAGTACGCAATTTCGTAATTCTAGCTTTCATAGATTCTGAGAAAAGGAACATAAACTTTAAATAATATAATTTCTAGGAAATGCTTTTATAGTTCAAGCTAACATTTTTTTCTTATGCCAGCTCTTCAGAAGACACCAAAATGGGACTCAGGGTCCCCTTTCCCTTCAAGGATTCTCTTCTCGTTTCCTCTTTTCTGCCTTCTTTCATTTGCCAGATCGTCAACTGACTTTTCAGCTGCAGACGGGCGCTGTAAATCTATTTGTCATGAGTGAAATTTCCGTCTTATACCCAATTCTTCCTAATAGCTACATCTTCCCTATGTTGCCACCATTAATACAAGAATTGCATCTTAAGTTGCAATTCTGGCAACTGCAATCGATGAAAATATGGTTTTTGGGCATCATTTACATATGGATTCTGGGTTTTGCCATGAACACACTTTTCAGGTCTTCAGTATCGGTCAGAAGTCAATGTGGAAGCTTCTCCTTGTGAATGAATGGGTTGTTGTCTCTCTGAGTCTGTAGATATTGAAGAGTTGCTTCAAAAAGTTAGCGTGGCAGGAAGGTGTTGTTACACGTCTAGTTATTTTTCAGGCACTTCAAATGTGATTCCATCATTGAAACTTTTAGAACTTACGTCCATGAGTTCTACTAATAAAAAAAAATTGAAAATTGCCATCTTCAGACGATCCACCATTGAGACGCAATGGCATAGACTGGACAAGTTCTTGGAGAGTTCCCGATGTGAGTGGGGGGTTTAGAGGGGTGGGGCTGGTGCTCAGTAGCATCGCAGACGTGTTCCGTCGACTTCAGGCCAGGCGAATTTGTTGCCCAAGACGTCAACGTAAGTTCACTAACATGTTCCTCAAACCACTTCAGTAGATTATGGCCTGCTCGAAAATGCTGTTGTCTTGGGGGAAGTCGTCAAGCGTGAAGGGATGTGAGTGGTCAATAGTGATATTCATGTAGTCCACAGCTGTCCTCGCGCCTTCCAAACACCATTGTAGCCGACGTGTATGTGCCATCTAGCATTATACTGCTCCCACCGGTCTGCCTCCGTGCCGCGGTGCATGTTTTGAGCAACAGTTTGCCTGGATGGCGCGGTATCCAGACACGTCTACGGACCTGCTATAAAAGCATGACGATTTCTCAGACTAGGTGGCGGCTTCCACGGATCTCAATGGTCCCGTGCCTACTACAATCGTATATGGCGAAGTCGTTCTGTCGTCATGGAAACACGTAGGGATCGTCTGCTGAGGTGCTCCGTGGCCAGCTACGTGCCCTGGACGGTGTGCTCCGCACTGTATATGAACCAGCTTTGCACTCTGTTGCCAGATCCGTCACAGTTCGCTGCATATCCTCCTTTACAGAGCGTGAGAACCTGCAAGCGCCACGATTTGTCATGAGCCGTGAACATCAACATCTTTTCGCCTACGGTTTCACCATCCTTCAGTCTCTTTCCAGTGCTCAAGACAGTAGCACGCTAATAGGCGACCTGCATCACTGATTCCGAGACGCAGGTACCAGGCCATAACAAACTGTTCTTTTCAACCAAATGAAATGTGCGGTTCCAGCGACCTTTTCAAGTTTCACACACACACACATATATATATATATATATATATATATATATATATATATATATATATATATATATATATATATATATATATATATATACTGAAGCGACAAATGAAAATTCGTACCAAGGCTCATTAGGCAGACGTGCTAACCACTACGCCACCCTTAGACAGTGGCTTTGCGCAACTCACTCCTCATTCCAAATTCCCTTTTGGACTTCAGCCCACTGATATTCCCCTAAACTCGAATGCGTGAAAGAGGCTCTCAAACTGTGTTGGAATAACATCTCAGTATCAAACGTGGGGTCCTGTCTGAGACCCAAGCATAGGTGCTTTTTAATCAAATGAAACTATACACTTTTCAAGTATCAAACATCTTTGATTTATACAGCGTGTCTCTCCTAAAGTCGTCAGACGCATTGTCTCTTGTGCTTCAGGAGATACTTGCAATGCATCTTTTCCATTGTGTAGCCAGATTCAGCTCAAACAATTAGTGTTCATCACGCCTACGATGCGTCGACTCCCCTTTGTCACACGGACAACATACAAGCGATAATCCGTATCACGCTATATATTCTGAAGCCTATGTGGAGTCGCCGACGCGTGCACATTTTCATTTCTAAAATAGTTTTCAGTGAAGGAGGCACATACACGAGGTACTTCACATAACTGCATAAAAAATCCTCATGTGTCTGGTCCGAATATATATGTGGTCCAGAAGAGAACATGGCGTTGTCATGTCCAATACAACAGATCCAATGGTTTGGTAGACGATGATTTAGAAAAGTGTGCTTCGCTTGCGCAACGATCGAAATTTTGCACTTTCTATTACATTCTATGCAGTTCTTAACAATATATCGCTGGGTATTACAATAGTTATAGTCTTTTGAAATTGCTATATTCATCTTGAATTGCCCTATATTACTGTTGAATATTTCATCAATCAGCAGTATCTGAACTGACTACCTTTAGATCGAGTTTATATCACGGTAGCGACCTTAAGGTCAGGGGATATGCCACAGAAGGCTGTGATAATTATAAAATGAATTTAAATTATTTTTTTAATTTTTTAAATTTTTTGTGAGGGTCCACATCCTCAATGTCTTTTGAGGATGAACACATGGTCCAAGTAGGCTGTAATCTATTTATTAGAGATTCAACAGTGAGTCATTTTGAAGCATACTTATTAAGCTTCACGCATCATTTCACATTTTTATACATCGTGGTACATTTGTATATCTGTCCACATGTGAGGCGCGAAGCTTAAAATACGTGCTTGAAAATGACCTGTGGTTGAAACTGGCTAATTGCACAGATAATGAAAAGACTTCAGCCTACTTGGACAATTTTTTTCATTCTCAGTATTACATTAGCCTAAAATTACTACTTGATACACTGTGTATCCTAATAACAAACGACTCAGAATTAGTTAAACAAGTAATTATCATAACCATAATTTTCTTTCTAGACCAGTGAGGACGCCAATAACAGCGAAGTATTTCAATGAAAAACAAAAATAAAATTCACTTGTGGGAAACATGCAATAGAAGTTCATATTTACAAGAAGATCAGTGTGATTCACAGAGCTGGGCTAATTAATCTACCAAATGTGTACATGCGGTATTTGCAATGAAAATAGTCAGAAGAATGTCTCTACAAGCGTACATGGACATCACCTAGAGAAGACATGCATGTCTCCTGTCTAAACGGCTATTGTTCCACCTCCTTCCAGTTCGTTCTGGTTACGAGCAGTCTCGTTGACAATTACAGTCTCAACGGACCTTCCTCAGCACATCCAAATTGAAGTGTTGTGTACAGCTCCTCATGATAATCAGCGTTCCAGAGACTGGCTCCACCGTATATTCACCAGGTGTTGAAAAGACACTCTCATTCCTCTAACTTCCCGTGAGTTAGAGGCTGTCAAATTAAATGCCTTTCAGCCGTCAACTTTCAACTCTATTCTACTTGGCAACCAGTTTTAGCGTTTTATTACGCCATCTTCAGGCCTCTGACCGACGTCTAGGAAGAATCTACCTCGGTTGTGTTCAAAACAGGGGCCTGCAATAATGGTTTTAGTAGACACTTGCTACAGCGATCACTTCAACCACACCTGCCGACTGTCGGTCACTGTTTAGAAATGGAGATGCCACACTTAATTCCAGTTGGTTTCGTTAAAAGTGGCTGTTTCTGTGAGATGGTGCGGGAATATCATAATTCACTGGGGAAAACTGAGATGTCAAAACGTAAATGATAGCAGAAGCAAAAATGTTCCATTAAGCATGGTTCCGCAAACGAGTCGTTTATGAGATAATTTGAGAATGTGTGATTACGAGCAGCCACTGGCAGTGCGAAATACTGCCCTAGTTAGCACAAATACATTTAAATGGTAAACTTTTTTATTAGCCTCTATAAATTTCACACGTGGCCTATGTGTATACTTGTAACATATTTTGCTGCTGATGTAAGACAACTACCGCACCAGTATGGCCCAAAATGCGTTAATAGATGGAGCACTGCAATTACGTCGGTCTTCAAGATCACATGACGTCACTCAAAAGTGTATAGCAGTCACGCTGATACTGCTGAAGATATTAAACAGCGAATTATACAGTTTTGTGAAGATGTAAGGGAATGTTAGAAAGTTTACTGCAGTGAGGAGACCACAACTGTTTTCAGCTTCGAGATCAGCGTATGGAACATCCTCTTTAATACACTACTGGCCATTAAAATTGCTACACCACGAAGATGACGTGCTACAGACGCGAAATTTAACCGACAGGAAACAGATGCTGTGATATGCAAATGATTAGCATTTCAGCGCATTCACACAAGGTTGGCGCCGGTGGCGACACCTACAACGTGCTGACACGAGGAGAGTTTCTAACCGATTTCTCATACACAAACAGCAGTTGACCGGCGTTGCCTGGTGAAACGTTGTTGTGATGCCTCGTGTCAGGAGGAGAAATGCGTACCATCACGTTTCCGACTTTGATAAAGGTCGGTTTGTAGTCTATCGCGATTGTGGTTCATCGTATCGCGACATTGCTGCTCGCGTTGGTCGAGATCCAATGACTGTTAGCAGAATATGGAATCGGTGTGTTCAGGAGGGTAATACGGAACGCCGTGCTGGATCCCAACGTCCTCGTATCACTAGCAGTCGAGATGACAGGCAGCTTATCCGCATGGCTGTAACGGATCGTGCAGCCACGTCTCGATCCCTGACTCAACAGATGGGGACGTTTGCAAGACAACAACCATCTGCACGAACAGTTCGACGACGTTTGCAGCAGCATGGACTATCAGCTCGGAGACCATGGTTGCGTTTACCCTTGACGCTGCATAACAGACAGGAACGCCTGTGATGGTGTACTCAATGACGAACCTGGGTGCACGAATGGCAAAACGTCATTTTTTCGGATGAATCCAGGTTCTGTTTCCAGTATCATGATGGTCGCATCCGTGTTTGGCGACATCGCGGTGAACACACATTGGAAGCGTGTATTCGTCATCGCCATACTGGCTTATCACTCGGCGTGATGGTATAGGGTGCCATTGGTTACATGTCTCGCCTCCCCTTCCCCCCTTATTCGCACTGACGGCACTTTGAACAGTTGACGTTACATTTCAGATGTGTTAAGACCCTTGGCTCTACCCTTCATTCGATCCCTGCGAAACCCTACATTTCAGCAGGGTAATAAACGACCGCATGTTGTAGGTCCTGTACGGGCCTTTCTGGATACAGAAAATGTTCGACTGCTGCCCTGGACAGCACATTCTCCAGATCTCTCACCAATTGAAAACGTCTGGCCAATGCTGGCCGAGCAACTGGCTCGTCACAATACGCCAGTCATTACTCTTGATGAACTGTGGTATCGTGTTGAAGCTGCATGGGCAGCTGTACCTATACACGCCATCCAAGCTCTGTTTGACTCAGTGCCCAGGTGTATCAAGACCGTTATTACGGCCAGAGGTGGTTGTTCTGGGTACTGATTTCTCAGGATCTATTCCCCCAAACTGCGTGAAAATGTAATCACATGGCAGTTCTAGTATAATATATTTGTCCAATGAATACCCGTTTATCATCTGCATTTCTTCTTGGTGTAGCAATTTTAATGGCCAGTAGTGTATATACGCTGAGGTGACAAAGGTCGTGGGATAGCGACACGTACGCATGCAGATGGCGGTAGTATCGCGTACACGAGGTATAAAAGTGCAGTTCATTGGCAGAGCTGTCATTTGTACTCAGTTGATTCATGTGGAAAGGTTTCCAAAGTGCTAATGGCCTCAAGACGGGATTTAACAGACTCTGAACGCGAAACGGTAATAGGATTTAGACGCATGGGACATTCCATTTCGGAAATCGTTAGGTAGTTCAGTATTCCGAGATCTACAGTGTCATGAGTGTGCCGAGAATTCCAAATCTCTCACCACGAACAATGCAGTGGCCGATGGCCTTCACTTAACGACCGAGAGCAGCGGCGTCATTTCCAACACCGTTTTTTGCTGTAGGGCAAACTCCACCCTATCACCCCCCTCCCCCCTTCACCCTCCCCCCGCGCAAGAACCTTTTGCAACAAAGAGGAATAAAGAACTGGAAATTTATGTAAACATCAACCAATGTCTATCTAAATGTGAACAGCGCTCTGAAGATGAACTTGTTGGTTCCAAACCGGTAACATCGCTGTTTATGTAAATACACTACAGGCCATTAAAATTGCTACACAAAGAAGAAATGCAGATGATAAACGGGTATTCATTGGACCAATATAGTACACTGGAACTGACATGTGATTACATTTTCACGCAATCTGGGTGCATAGATCCTGAGAAATCTGTACCCAGAACAACCACCTCCGGCCGTAATAACGGCCTTGATACGCCTGGGCACTGAGTCAAACAGAGCTTGGATGGCGTGTACAGGTACAGCTGCCCATGCAGCTTCAACACGATACCACAGTACATCAAGAGTAGTGACTGGCGTATTGTGACGAGCCAGTTGCTCGGCCACCATTGACCAGACGTTCTCAATTGGTGAGAGATCTGGAGAATGTGCTGGCCAGGACAACAGTCGAACATTTTCTGTATCCAGAAAGGCCCGTACAGGACCTGAAACATGCGGTAGTGCATTATCCTGCTGAAATGTAGGGTTTCGCAGGGATCGAATGAAGGGTAGAGCCACGGGTCGTAACACATCTGAAATGTAACGTCAACTGTTCAAAGTGCCGTCAATGCGAACAAGAGGTGACCGCTCGTGTAACCAATTGGACCCCATACCATCAAGCCGGGTGATACGTCAGTATGGCGATGACGAATACACGCTTCCAATGTGCGTTCACCGTCATGGCGCCAAACACAGACGCGACCATCATGATGCTGCAAACAGAACCTGGATTCATCCGAAAAAATGACGTTTTACCATTCGTGAACCCAGGTTCGTCGCTGACTACACCATCGCAGGCGCTTCTGTCTGTGATGCAGCGTCAAGGGTAACCGCAGTCATGGTCTCCGAGCTGATAGGCCATGCTGCTGCAAACGTCGTCGAACTGTTCGTGCAGATGGTTGTTGTCTTGCAAACGTCCCCTCCTGTTGACTCAGGGATCGAGACGTGGCTGCACAATCCGTTACATTCATGCAGATATGATCCCTGTCATGTCGACTGCTGGTGATACGAGGCCGTTGGGATCCAGCACGGCGTTCCGTATTACCCTCCTGAACACACCGATTCCATATTCTACTAACAGTGATTGGAACTCGACCAACGCGTGCAGCAATGTCGCGATACGATAAACCGCAATCGCGATAGGCTACAAACCGACCTTTATCAAACTTACACGAGGCATCACAGCAACGTTTCACCAGGCAACGCCGGTCAACTGCTGTTTGTGTATGAGAAATCGGTTGGAAACTTTCCTCATGTCAGCACGTTGTAGGTGTCGCCACCGGCGCCAACCTTGTGTGAATGCTCTGAAAAGCTAATCATTTGCATATCACATCATCTTCTTCCTGTCGGTTAAATTTCGCGACTGTAGCGCGTCATCTTCGTGGTGTAGCATTTTAATGGCCAGTAGTGTAAATAGAATGATCAGCGGTAGCTGGTTGATTTATTTCAAGAATCAACCTGAACTCTTCAAACGTAGCGAAATGTATCTGAGTGAATTAGTGAAAGTGGTAATCTATTTCAAAGGTAGGGTACATTATTTGGAAACATAATTCGGTGACACATAGAGCGCGTTGAAGGGCGTGAACAGTTTTGAACGCATTGTGTTGGTGCTTATGTGAGAACTTCTGATGTACGTAACAGTTCGTTGTCGTACAACACCAGCAACTATGCTCGGTTCTATACTCAAGAGACAAATCCGCGATGCTTTAACGCTCGTGTCTCGTAACCTTCCGGCGAGAGCGTAATTGGAGCTCGTGCGATACTTGCTGTGTCGACGAGGTGCTAAACGCCAAGAGAAGTTCACGGCGCCTGTAGGCGCGCTGTTACCACCGTCACTCGTGCAGAACAACACGCCAGTGCCACGCGATAACACACGGCAATTAGCGCACAGCGCCGGCAGCTTTAACGAAGGTGACTTTTTCCCTCCGCCCGAGGGCCACCGAACAGGTTCAGCCAGGATACTGCAATACTACCGTTGCCATCACACGTCCCTTTACAAAGTGTAAACATCGCCGGATGGTGAGGCGTTGTGAAGTTACAGCATAAACAGAGCTACAAAAAATTTTTCCATCGGCATATTTTCCCACTCTTTTCACGTTCTCAAGATATTGTGGTCAAGTTCCTATCCTACTCTACATCTATATTCTAAAAATCAGTTTAAATTCCTTCGTAGAGAATTTTTTCTAGTTTTCCGGTCCCATTCCCGAGTATTTCGAGGTAAGAGCTGGTCTGTGTTAATACTTCTCTTTATGACTCAACTGTGTCTCGCTCCAAGGCGTACATGCCCGAAAAGTTTGCGTTGCGAAAGTGGTATTGTCTGTCCTCGACTATTTCTATCGAAGTATAAGAGACACCCGCAGCGTTCTTGTATCATATTGTAGCTTAACCACTAACTGAAATGACTGCTAAGTGTTCGTTACAGTTCATGAGTAGCAGATATTCTTAACAATTACTATTCAAAAATAGGCGATAAAATTGGTGAAAATATTTATGAACAGGAAAATAGCAGCAAACTGAAGAATCAATACAGAGAAATTTAGTGAAATAAAAATTAAACTCACATTCCCATCCGCAATGAAGAACATCATCAAGACTCTGAAAAGTAAAAGTCCATGTGACGTGGATTATATCTCCAATAAGACACTAAAAAGTTCAGGCCCTATAACATGTCACGCTGTTAGTCACTTATGTAATGCATCGTAACTCAGAGTGGTTTCTCAGAAAGATAGAATATCCCGTTGTTACGCATTTCTATAAATGAGATGAGTCCACATATGTCAACAACTATAGTCCAGCGTCGCTTCTTACATTATTTTAAAAAAAAAATCGAGACGGTAATGTACTCCAGCGTTGTCAACCACTGTGTAGTAATGGGATACTTAACCAGTCGCAGCTGGGATTTCAAAAGGGCCTCTCTACTGAGTCAGCTGCTTATACATGCTAGGAGATGTTATAAAATCCTTAAATGACAAAATATCAGAACTGGAATCTTCTGTGACTTAGTGAAGGCATTTGTGTCAATCGTAATATTCTATTAGAGAAGTTAAGTTTTTATGGACAAAGAGTTCAAATTTTACAACGAGTATGTAGTCCAGAAAATGCCTGGTTTAGCTTTTACTTAAGAAAAAGAATGCAGAAAGTTATCCTAGGCTGTTCGAGTCATACAAAGAGAAACGGCACAGCGTCGGCATGGGCAGAAATTACAATCAGAACACCAAAGGCTTCGATCATTGGCCTTCTACTTTTGATGTTAATCATCAGCCTTTCTATTTGAATCGAAAGGCAAAATTACTCCTGTTCGAAGATGATTCAAGCACTGAATGGTTTTGCAGAAATGGAGTAGCTTCAAACTTTGAAAAAACGCAGCTCACCCAGTTAGGAGATGTCAAAAATATCCCACCTCCTATTAACACAGTGTAGCCTACAAAGAGATAGTAAAAAGCGTAGAAAATTGAAGATTATTGTATGTGCGTAGTAATGTAAACTGAAACTAGAAAAACGGTATAGTAGACGTGCTAACACGTTTAGTTTCAGCTACTTTTGCTATAAGAAAAATTGCTAAATTTGAGGATACAAAATTTAGTAAGTTAACCAGTTTTGCATATTATCATTCATAGATGTCTTATGGATTAATATTCGGAGATAACGCTTCGCTTAGGCAAAAGATATTCATCACATAAAAAGTAATTAGAAATATGTGTGGGGTTGCAGGCATCTCTTTCATCAGATATGTTATAAAAAAGTCCAGTTATTTATTCAGTTATGAAATTTCTTACCAACAATCCGCCTAAGTTTTATAGTAACAGATTATTCACAAGCACAATACTAGAAGGAAAAATTATCTGCATTACACTTTAATTGTTGTAACCTTGGCACAGTGGGTCGAATTATGTAGCCATAAGACTCTTTGATAGCTTACCAGGTGGAAACATAATGTCTGACAAATAGTAGAAGTATTTTCAGGTGTAGATAGAAGACATTTCTCCTCAACAGCTGCTTGCATGTCACAGATTAGAGATAATCACTCATGTTTAAAGAAAAAACCTTGTAAATGACCAGCTGGTTGACTCATAAACAGTTTTTAATTTTTTCAGTTGTATATAAATGTTCTATGTTTGTTCCGTTGACACGTTCCACGTCATATCGTTTATCGTGAATTTGGAACAAGTAAGTGACTAACTAACTAATGTTTCCAGAATGTCGTTATCTCTGTCAGTGAAACGAGGCGAACGTTACGCAAGGATACTAACACGAGAGTGAGTGATTAGTTCTCGGTCGATGTGTAGACACAAATGCATTACTTTATACATTTGTAGATTATCTGATTATATAGTGTAATACGTAGAGTATGAAGCAAGAAAAATGTAATGATGATAAAGTTACAAGTTATGGCAAACAACATCGCAATGTCGACTGTGCAACGACAGTAAGCTAATTTTAAAATAAAGAAGAACGTTAAGTGACTTGGAAGGACATAGGCACATGAAACGTACGCCCTTTTCAACTACAGTTATAACACCTATACCACGAACAAGAGGCAGCGAGAGGACGCAGCACGTTTTCTTGGATGGACAATCTTTGACAGAAGCAGAAGTAATCTCATGCGTTCCACAGGGTAGTGTGTTGAGACCTTTGTTTGTATATTAATGACGTGACAACTGTATTAAAAGTAATGCTAGACTTTTCGCAGGTGATGAAGTCATCTGTAATAATGTACCGTCTGAAATAAGCTGCATAAATATATAGATCTTTATGAGACTTTAAGGAAGTGCGAATATTGACAGCTTCAATTTAAATCTAAAATTACGTTTACAACACAAAATAAAAACCGATCAAATGCGAATTGAACTTTTGCCCTGGAGGTTCGATAGAAACTGGTCAGAAACAGTGTGAAAAGATTGTAAGGGTGTTACAGGGTTGAATGTGCCGAGAAATAACTGTTAAGAAAAAAAATCGATACCTTGCGGCGTTTTAGACTTCATTAGCCTTGAAGTCAGCCAATTAGGCCGTGGCGTGCGCAAATTTAAGCGCGCCCGCCAGGTACAATCTCACTTGATCTCGCAGCCCAGATGTAACGAGACTGCTCAGCGTGCTATATCCAATTTTGTATCGCTCTCCTGTTATGCTTTAGGAAAACAAACGAAGAGCCCGTCAGACGGCAGCGCCTCTGGCGGGCCGCTTGAATTTGCGCGCGCAGAGACCTGATTGGCTAATTTCAATGTTAAGTAAATCCGGAACGGCACAAAGTACCGTTTTTTTCTTGTCATTTGTTTCTCAGTACACCCTAATCTGCAAAAAGGTTCACTCCTCTCTCAGAAGCAAAATTAAAAGAAGACGTGTTTGTTGAACCAGACATTCGAAAAACAATGTTCTATTCCGTATCTTAAAAAAAAAAAAAAGTTATGTTGGTAAGAGGGAGAGGGGTATCATTCAGGGAGGTTGCTACTAAATTCTTAGGGAACAAAGGATGCACCTTATATTACTGCTGTAACCAACATGCCGGAAACATTCAAGAATATTAGGCTGTTTGATGAGCTTCAAGATTCACTTTTAGACTCTGCCCTTAATGTTTGTCTCTGAAATTTTCGGTCAGTGAGGAACAACGTAAGCACTCTCGTCACCGGAGTGATGGAAAGACGGGATCAGAGCTTCTGGAATACCGGTACTATGAGAGACTACCACTGTTCACTTCCCGAGAAGTAGAACGAGCAGTTCCTAGAAGAAAAAAGCTACCTGAGATGCTTCAGGAAAAGGAGAGAGAGAGAGGGTGGGGGGGGGGGGGGACTTGTACCAACTAACACATAATTCCTAGCGTTTGTAGAGTTAGAGAAAGCTTTTGACAATGTTGACTGGAATACTCTCTTTCAATTTCTGAAAGTGATAGGGGTAAAATACAGGGAGCAAAAGGCTATTTACAATTTGTACAGAAACCAGATGGCAGTTGTAAGAGTCGAGGAGCATGAAAGAGAAGTAGTGAATGGGAAGGGAGTGAGAGGGTTGTAGCCTTTCCCCGATGTTATTCAACCTGTATATTGAACAAGCAGTAAAGGAAACAAAAGAAAAATTTGGAGAAGGTATTAGCAAAGAACTTGGAAGAGCAGTTGAACAGAATGGGCAGTGTCTTGAAAGAAGGATATAAAGTGAACATCAACAAAAGCAAAACGAGGATAATGGAATGTAGTCGCATTACGTCGGGTGATGCTGAGGGAATTAAATTCGGAAATGAGACACTTAAAGTAGTAAATGAGTTTTGCTATTTGGGGAGCAAAATAACTGATGATGGTTGAAGTAGGGAAGATATAAACTGTATACTGGCAATGGCAAGGAAAGCTTTCCTGAAGAAGAAAAATTTGTTAACATCGAGTATAGATTTAAGTGTCAGGAAGTCGTTTCTGAAAGTATTTGTACGGAGTGCAACCATGTATGGAAGTGAACGATGGACGATAAATAGTTTGAACAAGAAGAGAATAGAAGCTTTCGAAATGTGGTGCTACAGAAGAATGATGAAGATTAGAGGGGTGGATCACATAAATAACGAGTAGGTATTGAACAGAATTGGGGAGAAGGGGGGTTTGTGGCACAACTTGACTAGAAGATGGGATCGGTTGGTAGGCATCAAGGAATCACCAATTTAGTATTGGAGGGCAGCGTAGAGGGTAAAACTCGTAGAGGGAGACCAAAAGATGAATACACTAAGCAGATTCAGAAGGATGTAGGTTGCAGTAGGTACTGGGAGATGAAGAAGCTTGCACAGGATAGAGTAGCATGGAGAGCTGCATCAAACCAGTCTCAGGACTGAAGACCACAACAACAACAACAACAACAAGGAGTTCTTTCCATGTTTATAATTTAATATGTAATAAAGAGTTGTTTCCACGTTTAAACTTCAGTATTGTCTTTGTGTATAATGAGAAATTAAGTTACTTTTAATATTTTAGTTTGGGTAGGAGCCATAGCCAAATCAGTTTTTCTGAATGATAAGATCGCCGTACTGGATTTTATGTCGTCTCGTTGTCTCGGTAGAGCTTTGCCATGGGAAGCAAGGAGAGGATGTTATTTGGTAGCCGATATCCTCTTTCTATAATACAAATTGCACGCATAGATTAATTGTGTTCTTTATTGATGCAAATGGAAAGTATACTTAAGATATTCATGGTGGTATAAGCTGTTCTGCATAGTCCACGTCAGCCTCACTGCTGGTGAAGTAAAAAGTCCGCTTTTAAGGTTGCTATGTGCTGCCTGTCTTTTGAGTTAGCGGCGGAACTAACTGCTACTGCGATTCCCATGGCGCTGCGACTGATGGCACTGGAACTTACTCGCTACGATAGATTGCGACAGATTCGACCTCCAGTCCGCGGCGGCAGTCCTAAATACTGGCGCCGGCCGCTGTGGTAGAGCTGTTCTAGGCACTTCAGTTCGGAACCGCGCTGCTGCTACGGTCGCAGGTTCGAATCCTGCCTCGGGCATGGATGTGTGTGGAGTAGTTCTAAGTCTAGAGGACTGCTGACCTCAGATGTTAAGTCTCATAGTGCTTAGAGCCATTTGCACCTACATACTGGCGACCGAGAAGGCGTAGGCGGCGCGTTTAGTGCGAGTCTGTTGTTGGCCTCTATCTATCCTCTCGCAACCTCTTTGCCGCAAGGTCTGCTGGCGCCAGCTTATACCAGCACACTGGATGTCATTGGTTGGATACGATAAGTCTGAAAGTCATTTTTATAGTATCACAATGGAGAGGTGTAGGGCCATTACTGTTTGGAATGTATGTACCAGGACTGGACAAAAACATGGAAACACTGCGAAAAAAAATGCATGTTTGAACAAAAATGCAGATGCTAGCCAAGACTGTGGGCTGTGCTGTTGTATTTGACCACAAACGACACCTCTGCAGTGTCTTCAACGCATTCCAAGTGCTAATCGTGGACATAACATTGTTCTTTGTGGTTGTGTGTGCATTGCGTCGGAGATAAGTGTATACGAATGTGGGCAAATTATTGCCGCTCTTATGGTACCTCTGTAGCCAAGGTAGCCGAGGTGGTTGGTCTTTTAAGTGGAACCGTATTGAAGATTTATCGCATACAAGGAAAGCGGAAAAACATCACCCTCTAAGTTGCAAAGAGGACGAAAGTGTGTGCTGGAGTAATCTTGACAGACGGTTACTGAAGACGAAAAATAAGAGGACGACAGCTGCAGAAGTCACTGCAGAACTAATGTCGCACTCGCGATCCCTATCAGCACCAAAACAACACGAAAGGAGCTCCATAGCAAGCGAACTGCAGGGGGAGCTGGTCAACCAAAGCCACTCATCACTGATTCAAGTTGCTGTAATACGAAAGCATGGTGCCGAAGCCATTAAATCTGGACTTTGGAGCAACGGAAGAAAGTCATCCGGTGCGATGAGTCTTGTCTCACACTATTTCCGTCTGAGTTTATATTCCTAGAGTGAAACACGGCGGGGATTCGGTGATGATTTCGACACCCATGTCGTGGTATTCGTTGGGCCCCATGATTACTCAGTAAGCTTGGATGTGTCCATTATGGCTGATCAGGTCCATCCCACGGTACAATGTTTGTTCTCCAGTGATGGCGATGTGTTCCAAGACGACGGGGCCCTGTTCTCAAAGCTGCTTCGACCAGGACTGGTTTTGTTAGCACGAGGATTAATTATTGCAAACTCGCGTGATCATCACGATCACCAGGTCACAGTATTCGTGAGCCTTCGTAATCGTCTTTGGAGGTAAGGGCGCATGATCGCTGTCCACCTCCATCATCGTTAGCAGAACATGCAAGAATAATGGTGAAAATTTCCTTAAAAACCACACAGAACCAGTATTTGTTCGTTCCGAAGCGATGGAAGCTGTCTTGAATGCCGACGGGCCTCCTAAACCTTATTAGGCACAGGAATGTGTTGCGTTATTGGTGTTTCCGTATTTTTTTCACCCCCTGTACATATTCGAATGGATTGCTTCGGAAGTTCTTTGACCCTGTTAGTGGACAGTGCTCTTGTCTATTGGAAGGCTGTAACGCCATAAGACTGTAAAGAAATAGAGGAAGACCTGCTGAAGACGGACGGTTGGTGCAGAGAGGGCAGCTGACCATGAACGTACTGCAACGCACTGCACACAAATATGCGAAAAGACCCGTTACTGTTACATTACCCTATTAGCGACGAGTCACTGGGAATAGTGACTACCTGAAACTGGGTGGGAACAACCGTTCGAAGCAATCTAAAGCGGGATAAAAACATAAAACTAGGTATAGGTAAACCAGATGCCCAGACTAAGAGTCATGGAAAAATTTTAAGGAAAGGTAATTCATCCCCTACTTCCACTGTCTGGACTGTGGATGGTCCGTCTTTGCATTGCGTCATGTCACGGGTTCGTTTTGTAAACGCGAGGGCATTACCGAGGTGGGAGATGTCAGAGAAATTAGTGCTCATACGGAGGATTTCCGACAGTGGTTCCTCCAAATCAGCCTTCGCGAATGAAGCAAGGGTGGTGGAAACTGGTAATGGTACGAATCACCTTTCACTTCACATGCCGTGAAGTGACTTGAGGAGTGTAGGTGTAGACGTAGATGTGCCTCTTCACATCCCGTGGAAGACATTCCCGAAAAGATTTGTCTAATTAACAATATTCCATCATGCTGCTTTTATGGTTTGCATGAAACTCGTCCTTTCCTTAATAGTTGACTAGTTCCTTCTGAGTAGTCGTTTTTCATTCATACAACGTCATATTAGCCCCTTCTGCTGTGTCTCAGTAGCTGCTACCTCAGTACATAGGAATTGGACAAGAATGTGGGAACACAGAACACTCAAGACATTACCACATTAATACGGTACTGATGTCATTCAAAATAGCTTCTAGTCGTCTCGGAATGGATAAATACAGCTCTTGTACGGTTTACAAGGGACTCTTATACCGCTCTCCCTTCAAAATAGTGACAAGTTCAGGAAATGGTGGTGGAGCTGAGTAGAGATCAGCAACCTTCTCTCCACAGTTGACCACAAAGGCACAGTAGCCCGGTTACTGTAATGGTCGGGGCAGATGGACAATTCATCCTCGTGCTCTCAAAGCCTGGCCTGGACGATGCGCCGTCCATATTTATTCCATATTTCAAAATTGCAGATAGGACTCAACGCAACTCTCTTAACGAAACAAAATCGATAGAAATAAAGGTAGTTTCCAGAGTACTCGAAGAAATTATGGTTCGACGCTTACTCTTTACGATGTATATAAATGATCTAGTAGAAAACGACGGAAGCGCTTTTGACTGTTCGCAGACGATACGGTTATCTACAAGAAAGTAGCAGCAGAAGGAGACAGTATACGAGGGTTGACTGAACAGTAATGCTTCCACCTTCGTAACTCTTCAACAGCTGGCAGCATTGGAATGCGGCAGGTACTTACCTGTTCCATAGCCTCTTCTCTACAGCTCCAGTTGACGGGAAGCCTTAGCAATGCGATTTAAGCAACGTGCAGTCATTGAATTCTTGACAGCAGATGGTGTCACCCCAAAGGAGATCCGTCAGAGAATGAAAGCAGTTTATGGTGATTGTGTTGTTGTGAGTACTGTGCGTCGTTGGGCGAGTAGGTTTAAAGATGTTGAGGCGGGAACATGTGACCTGCGTGACAAACAAAGAGTTGGACGTCCTATGACAGCAGCCACAAGCAAAACATCGACAGACTGATTCAGGACGATCGTCGTATCACTTAGAGTGAAACTGCAAGCACAATCGGCATTCCAGAAGAACGTGTGGGTCACATTATTGCTTTGCTTGGCTATCGGAAGATCTGTGCACGATGGGTATCCCGGATGCTGACTCCTGAAATGAAAGCGCACAGACTTAAAATTTGCCAGGAACTCCTCTCGCTTTACTAGAATGAAGGTAACGCCTTTCTCCATTCAATTGTGACAGGAGACGAAACTGGGGTACACCATTACGACCCGGAGACGAAACGCCAGTCTATGGAATATCGACACAAAGACTCGCCCCAGTAAAAGAAATTCAAGACGCAGCCCTCAGCTGGAAAAATCACGGCCACAGTGTTTTTGGACGCAGATGGTGTTATCCGTGTTGATTTCCTTGAGTGAAACAACAATAAATTCAATTACATCACAACGCTGCGAACTCTGAAACGACGGCTAACAATGGTCCGAAAGGAAAACGCAAATGTTTTCCTGCAGCATGACAATGCCAAACGATACACTTCACGTGTCACCACAGCAAAACTTCAGAGACTGAATCTCACCACCGTACGGCATCCTCTATACAGTCCAAATTTAGCACCACCTCACTTCCATCTGTTCCCGATAATGAAAGACGATCTGCGGGGACATCATTATGCTTCTGATGAAAACTTTGAGAGAACTGTGAGAATATGGTTGCGGAAACAGAGTGTCGACTTCTTGCGTGACGGCTTCTAAAAACTTCTTCATCGTTGGCAGAAATGTATCCAATTGGCTGGTGATTATGTGGAAAAATGAATATTGTAATTAAAGATCACATTCTAAGGATTATTTCTGCGTTTGAGTTATTAAAATATTCCCATCCGAACCCAATTAACGAAGGTGGAGGCATTACTTTTCATTCAACCCTCTTAAGTTTGCAGAATAACCTGCGGAGGATTGATGAATGGTGCAAGGTCTAGCAATAAATAAACGTAACGTACTGCGCATACATGGGAAAAGACATCCACTACTGTGTAGATACACTGTTGAAGACAAGTTGCTGGAAACAGTATTTACCATAAAATATCTAGGAGTAACTATGCAGAGCGATCTCAAGTGAAATCACCACATAAAGCAAATATTAGGAAAAGCAGGTGCCAGATAGCGACTGATGGGAAGAATCTTAAGGAAATATAACTCATCTACGAAAGAAGTATCTTACAAGGTGCTCTTTCAACCGATCCTTCATTACTGTTCATCAACCCGGGACCCTTCCCAGGTAGGATTGACAGAAGCGGTAGAGGAGATCCAACAAAGAGCGGCGCGTTCCGTTACAAATTCATTTAGTCGGGTCGAGAGCATTGCAGAGATAACAAACTACAGTGGCAGATGCTGCAAGAGAGGCGTTGTGCATCACGGAGAGGTTTACTATTGAAATTTCGAGAGAACACTTTTCGGGAAGACTCGGGCAACATATTACTTCCAATAAAATTTTTCTGGGTTTGTGACCGCACTGTTAATAAGTAAAACGACCGACGTTTCGGTCACTCTTACAAGTGACCCCCTTCAGGGTGTCACTTGCAACAGTAACCGAAAGGTCGGTATTTTTACATATTGACAATGCGGTCACAAACCCAGAAAAATTTATTGACTGTGGCAATGACCGCGGAAGCCTACGTTTAACATATTACTTCTTCCCATACACACCTCACGAACTGATCACAATAAGAAAATTAGAGTGACTACAGAGCCTTACCGCACAAGCACTCAAATCTTCTTCGTTATCAACACCTGCGACCTCTTCTACAGTAATATCACAGTCAACAATGGCGAACGTGACAAGGGAATCGGCAATTATTTTCGATTCCCATGCTATAAAGCGTTTTACAAAGTCTGTTTAGCAAATGCCAAGGGATGACGGATCATGGGGAACAACTGTTGTCGCAGACAAAATATTCCGGTGGCCTTGCGGTACTAGGCGCTGCAGTCCGGAACCGTGGGACTGCTACAGTCGCAGGTTCGAATCCTGCCTCGGGCATGGATGTGTGTGATGTCCTTAGGTTAGTTAGGTTTAAGTAGTTCTAAGTTCTAGGGGACTGATGACCTAAGATGTTAAGTTCCATAGTGCTCAGAGCCATTTGAACCATTTGAACAAAATATCCGCTGACGCTTTCCGACGACGCTATGCGACCTTTCGTCTTGGCTGTGCCCCTGACAGCCTACAGGACCAAGGCAGTCCGCTGCGTGTGTGTACAATACAGGAAATAGGCAAAATAATGCGAACAATGGTAGTAATGGGGTGGTTGTGTTTGACGATCAACCACGCATGTGTCGCGCTGGACTGTGCGTGTTCAATACGGACTAGGCATCAGAGGGTTGTTTACAAGTAGTGCACACTTCGTATTTGCATTAAGAGGCCGACGTCGACGTGCAATGAGAGACCTAACAGACTTCCAAAGAGAGCAGATTCTGGGGGCCCGATTAGCTGGAGCATCAGTAATCAAGACAGCCAACTTATTGAATGTTTCAAGAGCAACTGCTTCAACAATCATGACAGCCTACACAAAATATGGAAAGACATCATCGTGTAAACGTAATAATGGGCGAAATCAAAACTAAATGACAGAGATCGTCTTCTGCTAATACGAATTGTGTCAAAACAAAACAAAACTACGGCGGCTAAAGTGACTGCAGAGCTCAATAGCCATCTTCAAGACACCGTATCTATCGACACTGTCCGCCGAGAACTCCATAAAGCGAATATTCGTGGGCAAGCTGCTATACCGAAACCATTAGTGACGACAACCAATGCAAAGAAATGTAAAACATGGTGTCAGAAGCATAAATCCTGGACGGCTAATAAGTGGAAACACGTCATATGGTCCAACATCGGGTCGGGTTTACGTCTGGAGAACGCCAAAAGATGCTAAAATCCTGATTGCTTGATTCAAACGGTTAATCATGGAAGTGTGATGGTGTAGGCAGCCATATCATGATATTCTGCTGGTCCCATCATTATTCTCAAAGGTCGTGTTACAGCCAACCGTTACGTGAACATTTTAGGTGATCAGGTACACCCCATGATTCAGATGTTGTTCCCCAACAATGATGCCATATTTCAGGACGATAATGCACCCATTCACACAGTCAGGACAGTACCAGGACAGTAAAATCGTGGTATGAGCAGCATGTAACTGAACTGCAGCGACTTCCTGGCCAGCACATTCCCGGGCTTGAACATTATCGAACCCTTGTGGGCGGTATTGGAGCGCAGATTCGGAGCAGATTTCCGCCTTCCTCGTCACTACAGGAGGTAAAAGAGGTTCGGATCGAAGAGTGGCATAACATTCCACTGGACACTATACAATCATTATACGCCGTATTCCAAGAAGAATCGTAGCTGTATTAGGGCAAATGTTTTTTTTTCCCTTTATTGAGTTTCGATTCCCCCCGAAGGGGGCGGGCTGGCAGCAGCTTAGTACGCCGCTCTTCAGCCTACAGAATTTATTTTAATAAGTTGAAGATAATAAAAAAAATAAAGACAGGCGACAAAATCGGAGACTTAAATGGTAATATGGCGGAAAAATCGTGGAACTTAAAATATAGAACAAAGGGATGATGATGCTAATAAAATACATATGAAGCAGACAGATAAAATAATAGACAGACAATTAAAAAACATGGCGACAGTCTGGTTTCTGTTCGCGAGACACATAAAATTCATACCCAGCGACAGCATGATTTCTGTTCGCAACACTTTGGAAAGACGAACAACACTGAACATTCACTTGAACACTGCACTAAAAAGTTGGCAAATATGACACACCACAGCCGAGGGCAGGTGGGGGGAACCTGGACAGATGATGGGACAATAAAAAGCGGGGGAGGAGAGGAAAAATCAAAGGGGGGGGGGAGGGGGGAAAGGAGCCGATGGAGGACGAGGACCCATAAGAGGAGGGGGGGGGGGTGCTGGGCACACGCAACAAGGAGTGGGGAAAGGCAGGGGAGGGGGATACGAAAGGACTCGGGGGGCGGGTGAAGGGAGGTAGGGAGAGGTTAGGCAGTGAGAAAACAGGATGGAAGGGGGGGGGGAGAGGGAGCCCAGGGAAAGGACAGAGGAAAGGAGGGGGGCCTGAGGATCAGAGTTGATTGGAGGGATGCAAATGGGGGTCCAACCCCTTATTAATAAACCATTCTCAAGTAAGCACAGGTGTTCACATTATTTTGGCTATCCCCTGTATCTGTTGCCTATAATTCAGCCATCAAGAGTAGGCACTGCCTGAGGGGAAGCGACTCTTAAAACTAAGTTTTTGAAAACAGCCATAACTCGCACTTAGTATTTTTTATTTGCTGGGCTGCTTTTCAAATAAACAGGAGCATCATCAGAATGTAGAGTTTAAAGTTGGCTGACAGCACTAAATATGGCGTTTAAAGTTGGCTGACAGCAAGAAAGGTTAAACTGGCTGTACTACAGTAAAACTTACGTTTAAACTTACGTGTAAAGTACAGTAGTAAATGGTGACACTGACAGCGCCGTTTACTACCGTATTTTAAACGTACTTTAGACCTAAGTTTAAGTACTATTGTACAGCCAGTTTAATCTTTCTTTCTGGCAGCCAACTGCAAACGTCATCTTTAGTGCTGTCAGCCAAGTTTAGACCGTATATTCTGATGATGTTCTTGTTTATTTGGAGAACGAAACCGGTGAATAAAAATTGCTAAGTGCAGCTTGTGGCTGTTTTCAGAAACTTGCCCAGTCATCTACTGTGCGTGAAACGTGATAGGCCGAGCAAAATTAAAGTTCCTGATTCGCTTCTAAAATATCTTACAGACTCTCATTCTTAATCTTTTCTTGTTCAAAATCACTCTATCTATTTGATGGGGCAAGTAGTATTCAGGAATACAGAAATACAATTCGCTGAAGAATGAAATAAACAGGAAGTGCAGGGAGCTAAGACGAAATGACTGTATGAAAAATGTGAAGAAATCTAAAACGAAATGCTTGTTGGAAGGACGTTCTCAGCATATACGAAAGTAAAAAAATCTTTCGTCGAAATTAAAAGCAAGGGTGGTAACGGGAATTCCGCGTTAAATGCAGAGGAGGGAGCGGATAGGTGGAAAGAGTACATTGAAGGGACTTGCGAAGACTTGTCTGATGTGATAGAAGAAGAAATAGGAGGCGGTCTAGAAGAGATACGAGATCCAGTATTAGAGACGCAATTTAAGAGAGCAAAAGGAATAGACAACATTTCATCAGAATTTCTAAAATCATTGGGGGTAGTGGCAACAAAACGCCTGTTCGCATTCGTGTGTAGAATGTATGAGGCTGGCGACATACCATCTGACTTTCGAAAAAATATCATCCACACAATTCCGAAGAGCTGACAAGTGCGAGAATTATCGAACAATCAGCTTAAAAGCTGATGCATCCAAGTTACTGACAAGGATAATATACAGAAGAATGGAAAATAAAATTGAGGATGCGTTAAATTAGGATCCGTTTGGCTTTAGAGAAGGTAAAGGCACCAGATAGGCAAATCTGATGTTGCGGTTGATAATGGAAGCAAGACTAAAGAAAAATCAAGACACGTTCATTGGGTTTCTCGACCTAGAAAAAGCGCTCGACAATGTAAAATGGTGCAAGATGTTCGAAATTCTGAGAAAAATAGGGGTAAGCTGTAGGGAGAGACGATAACATACAATATGTACAAGAGCTAAGAAGGATTAATAAGAGTGAACGGTCGATAACGAAGTGCTCGAATTAAGAAGGGTGTAAGGCAGGGATGCAGTCTTTCGCCCCTACTGTTCAATCTGTACATCGAAGGAGCAATGATGGAGATAAAAGAAAGGTTTGGGAATGGAATTAAAATTGAAGGTGAAAGGACGTCAATGATACGATTCGCTGATGACATTGCTATCCTGAGTGAAAGTGAAGAAGTATTACGCGATCTGCTGAATGGAATGAACAGTCTAATGAGTGCAGAATATGGACTGAGAGTAAATCAAAGGAAAACGAAAGTAATGAGGAGTGGCAGTAATGAGTATAGCGAGAAACTTAACATCAGGATTGATGGTCACGAAGTAGATGAAGTTAAGGAATTCTATTACCAGGGCAACAAAATAACCAATGACGGGCGGAGCAAGGTGGACATCAAAAGCAGACTAGCACAAGCAAAAAGGGCATTCTTGTCCAAAATACACTCCTGGAAATTGAAATAAGAACACCGTGAATTCATTGTCCCAGGAAGGGGAAACTTTATTGACACATTCCTGGGGTCAGATACATCACATGATCACACTGACAGACCCACAGGCACATAGACACAGGCAACAGAGCATGCACAATGTCGGCACTAGTACAGTGTATATCCACCTTTCGCAGCAATGCAGGCTGCTATTCTCCCATGGAGACGATCGTAGAGATGCTGGATGTAGTCCTGTGGAACGGCTTGCCATGCCATTTCCACCTGGCGCCTCAGTTGGACCAGCGTTCGTGCTGGACGTGCAGACCGCGTGAGACGACGCTTCATCCAGTCCCAAACATGCTCAATGGGGGACAGATCCGGAGATCTTGCTGGCCAGGGTAGTTGACTTACACCTTCTAGAGCACGTTGGGTGGCACGGGATACATGCGGACGTGCATTGTCCTGTTGGAACAGCAAGTTCCCTTGCCGGTCTAGGAATGGTAGAACGATGGGTTCGATGACGGTTTGGATGTAACGTGCACTGTTCAGTGTCCCCTCGACGATCACAAGTGGTGTACGGCCAGTGTAGGAGATCGCTCCCCACACCATGATGCCGGGTGTTGGCCCTGTGTGCCTCGGTCGTATGCAGTCCTGATTGTGGCGCTCACCTGCACGGCGCCAAACACGCATACGACCATCATTGGCACCAAGGCAGAAGCGACTCTCATCGCTGAAGACGACACGTCTCCATTCGTCCCTCCATTCACGCCTGTCGCGACACCACTGGAGGCGGGCTGCACGATGTTGGGGCGTGAGCGGAAGACGGCCTAACGGTGTGCGGGACCGTAGCCCAGCTTCATGGAGACGGTTGCGAATGGTCCTCGCCGATACCCCAGGAACAACAGTGTCCCTAATTTGTTGGGAAGTGGCGGTGCGGTCCCCTACGGCACTGCGTAGGATCCTACGGTCTTGGCGTGCATCCGTGCGTCGCTGCGGTCCGGTCCCAGGTCGACGGGCACGTGCACCTTCCGCTGACCACTGGCGACAACATCGATGTACTGTGGAGACCTCACGCCCCACGTGTTGAGCAATTCGGCGGTACGTCCACCCGGCCTCCCGCATGCCCACTATACGCCCTCGCTCAAAGTCCGTCAACTGCACATACGGTTCACGTCCACGCTGTCGCGGCATGCTACCAGTGTTAAAGACTGCGATGGAGCTCCGTATTCCACGGCAAACTGGCTGACACTGACGGCGGCGGTGCACAAATGCTGCGCAGCTAGCGCCATTCGACGGCCAACACCGCGGTTCCTGGTGTGTCCGCTGTGCCGTGCGTGTGATCATTGCTTGTACAGCCCTCTCGCAGTGTCCGGAGCAAGTATGGTGGGTCTGACACACCGGTGTCAATGTGTTCTTTTTTCCATTTCCAGGAGTGTATGTTTAGTAGTATTAAACATGGGCCTTAATTTGAGGAAGAAATTTCTGAGAATGTACATTTGGAGCACAGCATTGTGTGATAGGGAAACATTGACTACGGGAAAACCAGAACAGAAGAGAAACGAAGCATTTGAGATGTGGTGCTACAGAAGAATGTTGAAAATTTGGTGGACTGATAAGATAAAGAATGAGGAGGTTCTGAGCAGTATCGCAGAGGAAAGGAATAAGTGGAAAACACTGGCAAGGAGAAGGGACAGAATAATAGGACGTTAAGACATCAGGGAATTACTTCTACGGTACTAGAGGGAGCTGCAGAGGGTAAAAACTGTAGAGGAAGATAGAGATTGGAATACATACAGCAAATAATGGAAGACGTAGGTTGCAAGTGCTACTCTGACGTGAAGAGGTTGGCACAGGGGAGGAAATCGTGGCGGGCCGCTTCAAATCAGTCAGAAGACTGATGACTCAAAAGAAAAATAAAAAAAAAGAGCAGGTAGTATACAGCATATCTGGTTAGTACAGCTTGCTAGTTGAATGAAATCTCGTCGTTCCAGAGCCTGCGAATACTAAAGGGCGCCTATCGTTACTGAGAAGCGTCAGCGAATAATTTCTCTCTTATCAAAAGTTTTTTCCCGTAACACCATCTGTCAACCTAAGATGTTCGATCCAAAGACTTTGAAACACCCTCTATACCCGCCCGGTGACAATTACTCCGTTCTGTTGTATAAAATTCTCTTCAGCCTCAAACAGTACCTGATACCGTCTAACAGTGGACTTATCAGACAACAAGAAACGGCATTTAGCAGTAGCGGGCCAGAAACAGTGTTTCCTTTTGTCTGTACCAACTTGCCACAGATGGCTATCTTCGTTTTTGCAACGTACTGCGAACATCAGTAGTCCAGCAGCAGGCGCAAACAGCGTTGCGAAACATGTTTCAAACTCGGTATAAACGCGGCTTAAATATATCACTACAGTTTCTTCGCCAGTACTCTTTTGGGACATTGAGAATTTGGTTGCATTTAAATTCGGAGAGTAGTTCCAGTGTGCTGACCATGTCGCACGCTGGTCGACGTTTGGCATCTCTCATGGGATTACATCGCGGCGGCCACGCGCCGCGCTATTTCACCGGCGGACTTCTGAGAATCTCCTGACGCACCAGGTGACTCCGCCAGCCACCAGCCACCACGCACGCGGATACAAGGACCCCCAGCCACGGCGCTATGGAGCAGTAATCTTAAGGAAAGATGATTTATCCCCTCGTTCGGTTGTCTTGAGTCTTGATGATCCGTCTTGGGCCTGTACTAGGATTAATATCAGAATTAGAGAAAATCCTACGAATAGCGGCTTGTTTTGTCACAGGTTCGTTTAGTAAATGCTAGAGTGTGTAGAGGATGCTCGACAGACTATGCTGTCTCCTTAAATAAAGAGACGCTACAGCCTTTGAAGTGAATACAGTGTGCAATGCGTGTGCGACGGAGAAAACAGAGGAAATCCGTGTAACCACTAACTGCTGTGTGAGGACCGCCGAACTACACTGCACAACGGAATACGATGCCGAATCGTGCAGTGCGGCCCTTTCTTCAATTTCACTGGCAGAAAACTTCGTCCAGGTGCTTGCCACACATGCATCAGAATGAAAAACAGTTTAGTATAAAAACTATTTCCTTAGCGACTAACTGTTACAACTTGAGCAACCATAAGGTGAATATAAATGAAAATATGATCTACAATTCGTACGAGGGATGAACACAAAATGCAGTGAAACAATACTTTCTACACTACGTCCTTGACACACGCAGAAGCGAAAGCAGTATATTTAGCATAAACACCTTCTTCTTTAGCGCGGATGAATTATCAGTGAAATTCCACATGACAAAAATACAGTTAAGTTACCGGTCACACGTTACGAAGGTAAACATGTATATGTCGTCGCATAACTTAACGATTAACAAGTAGTGATGAAGTCAGGATTGCCAAGGGATAAAACATTCCCCATACTCGCTCACAAATGAGCACTCGTGAATGTTGTACGAGGCGTGTTTCTTAAGTAAATGCCGTTTTGAAATTAAAAAAGATGTGCTAAGATATCTCAATAATTTTATTTTTACATGAAAGCCTGTACCTTAATCTACTTTTCTACATGATTTCCGTCAATATTGAGGCACTTGTCATAACGTTGTACCAGTTTTTGAATACCCTCCTCATAGAAGTATGCCGCCTGACTTGTTAACCACTTGTTAACCACTGCATCACCACTGTTTTGACTTCGTCATCGTCTTGAAGACGCTGACCGCCCAGGTGTTTCTTCAAGATGAAACATTGGTAGCCTACGTCACTCCAGAATCAAAGCAACAGTCCATGGAATGGCGGCATTCAGATTCACCCAGAAAAGAGAAGTTTACGCAAACAATTTCTGCCCGGAAGATCATGTGCTCAGTTTTTTGGGACAGAAAAGGAGTATTGCTTGTGGAATTTCTGCCTCGTAATGAGACAATCAATGCAGCAGCCTACTGTAAGACATTGCACAATCTGCGCCTTTCAATTCAGAACTAATGACGTGGCAAGTTGAGCAAGGGCATCGTTTTGCTGCAAGACAACGCCCGTCCGAATCACACCAAAGATCTCACCACATCTTTTCGATGGGAAACTCTAGATCAGGGCTTCCCAGCCTTTTCAGCTGGTGGACCCCTTCTTCAGTTGAAAATCCATGGCGAACCCCTAGTCACTCAAGTGCACAGTAACTTATAAATTTCAGAGCGAAACCCGTGGGAACTGAAAGCTTCTTAATGCAAGTGCCATGTTCCCAATGACCCCCCCCCCTCCCCGAAGTATCAATAGTCTTTGGTTTAGAGATGAATGAAAAAACTTGAAGGTCAAAAATCGACTTATGAAATGGGTAGTGCACTGACAAAGCAAGTTTATCATTTAATGATGCCTGGGGCCGCATACGTGCCAGCGAGCGCTGTGATTGGTCGACAAAGCTCGCTCCGCGTAAAAGGTTTCAGCGCATCTACTGCCGTGAGCCGCCGCACAAACGACCCCCGTATTGTTGCGAAACAATCAGAGAAGCCGCATTCTCCGGCACTAAACTGTGTATGCGTTCTCACTTAGGAACCGCAAAGGCTGCTTGGGAATACGACCTGAAGTAAATGTACACATGTTTTCCACAGGAAGAACAGTGATGAATTTGATTTTCACATTTTATTCAATATTTATACTGATTTTTTTACACGATTTGGTGAAGGGTGGCCGCGGACCCCCCAGAAAGAGCCGGCGGACCCCTACGCGGACCACACGTTGGGAAGCCCTGCTGTAGATCATCCTCCGTACAGCCCCGATCTTGCGCCCAGTGACTACCATCTGTTCCTGCACTTGAAAAAACACTGGGCGGTCAGCGTCTTCATGACGAAGTCAAAACAGTAGTGATGCAGTGGTTAACAAGTCAGCATGCTGACTTCTATGAGGAGGGTATTCAAAAAGTGGTACAACGTTATGACAAGTACCTCAATATTGACGGAAATTATGTAGAAAAATAGATTAAGGTACACGCTTTCATGTAAAAATAAAATTATTGAGATATCTTAGCACGTCTTTTTTTAAATTTCAAAACGGTACTTACTAAAAAAACACGCCTCGTAGATAGTATGAAGGTTTGTCAAATGCCAAGGCTAGAATAAGTACACTAACGACGCACTACAAGTAGCAATCCTAGAAGTAGCTTGATCTCTAAAGCAGACGCTAGCAAATCCTCTTTTTTCCATGTAGTTAGTAGTGCTGAAAACGTATTTTCTATGTGTAGTTGTGAAGGTGAAAATGCGCAGGAGGTCGCTCCTACACAACAAGAAAGGAAAACTACAAAAAATTCAGAACAAATGCAAGATTCCTTCTAATATACATATTAGCGTGTAAGATGGTGCATATCATGGAGTCCATACAGACTTTTCACTTATTCCCACAACTAAAATGGCTACCGCCGATTACGCTCTAAAATAACGTGCGTCTACCTTCGTTCATTAACAGAGAGCGAGTCCTTTCTCTTACCGAGGAACAGGGAAACATCTTATGCTTTTTAACATTTAAAATCAAAAATACATGACGATAGGTGCACGCTGTACTCTCGGCTACCGCTTCACCTTTTCTCTTTGCCTTTGAAGAAAACGAAAACATAAAAGCAAGAAATTCAAAAGGTACACCACAAGACTTCAGTGTCAGACGTTGCACTCAGATGTTGTGCACCACGGAGAGGTCTGAGAAATCTGAGACTGAGCAATACAGATGCATATGTTGACGTACCTTTTCACATCGTATGGAAGACATTAGCGAAAAGTTTGATTCATGATTTTCCATAACGCATTCGTGCTGTGTAAAATACAGAGTAAAAATCCTTTACATCTACATCTACATTCTACTGTTATACTCCGCAAGCCATCCAACGGTGTGTGGCGGAGGGCACTTTACGTGCCACTGTCATTACCTCCCTTTTCTGTTCCAGTCGCGTATGGTTCGCGGGAAGAACGACCGCCGGAAAGCTTCCGTGCGCGCTCGAATCTCTCTGATTTTACATTCGTGATCTCCTCGGGAGGTATAAGTAGGGGGAAGCAATATATTCGATACCTCATCCAGAAACGCACCCTCTCGAAACCTGGCGAGCAAGCTACAGCGCGTTGCAGTGCGCCTCTCTTGCAGAGTCTGCCACTTGAGCTTGCTAAACATCTGGGTAACGCTACCACGCTTACCAAATAACCCTGTGACGAAACGCGCCGCTCTTCTTAGGATCTTCTCTATCTCCTCTGTCAACCCGGCCTGGTACTGATCCCACACTGATGAGCAATACTCAAGTATAGGTCGAACGAGTGTTTTGTAAGCCACCTCCTTTGTTGATGGACTACATTTTCTAAGGACTCTCCCAATGAGTCTCAACCTGGCACCCGCCTTACCAACAATTAATTTTATATGATCATTCCACTTCAAATCGTTCCGCACGCATACTCCCAGATATTTTACAGAAGTAACAGCTACCAGTGTTTGTTCCGCTGTCATATAATCATACAATAAGAGATCCTTCTTTCTATGTGTTCGCAATACATTACATTTGTCTATGTTAAGGGTCAGTTACCACTCCCTGCACCAAGTGCCTATCCGCTGCAGATCTTCCTGCATTTCGCTGCAATTTTCTAATGCTGCAACTTCTCTGTATACTACAGCATCATCCGCGAAAAGCCGCATGGAACTTCCGACACTATCTAGTAGGTCATTTATATATATTGTGAAAAGCAATGGTCCCATAACACTCCCCTGTGGCACGCCAGAGGTTACTTTAACGTCTGTAGACGTCTCTCCATTGAGCACAACATGCTGTGTTCTGTTTGCTAAAAACTCTTCAATCCAGCCACACAGCTGGTCTGATATTCCGTAGGCTCTTACTTTGTTTATCAGGCGACAGTGCGGAACTGTATCGAATGTCTTCCGGAAGTCAAGGAAAATGGCACCTACCTGGGAACCTGTATCTAATATTTTCTGGGTCTCATGAACAAATAAAGCGAGTTGGGTCTCACACGATCGCTGTTTCCGGAATCCATGTTGATTCCTACAGAGTAGATTCTGGGTTTCCAGGAATGACATGACACGCGAGCAAAAAACATGTTCCAAAATTCTACAACAGATCGATGTCAGAGATATAGGTCTATAGTTTTGCGCATCTGCTCGACGACCCTTCTTGAAGACTGGGACTACCTGTGCTCTTTTCCAATCATTTGGAACCTTCCGTTCCCCTAGAGACTTGCGGTACACGGCTGTTAGAAGGGGGGGGGGGCAAGTTCTTTCACGTACTCTGTGTAGAATCGAACTGGTATCCCGTCAGGTCCAGTGGACTTTGTTCTGTTGAGTGATTTCAGTTGCTTTTCTATTCCTTGGACACTTATTTCGATGTCAGCCATTTTTTCGTTGACACATAGCCATGCGGCCATCTCTTATTAGACCCACCAACGAAAAATCATTTGAATCTTACTTCTTCACAGGAAATAGATTGATCATAGATTTTTTCATTTATTTAGTTACTTTTTTTGCACCGACTCCATACCTGACCTCAGTCTTTTTTTTTTCTATCGCGTCCGGTTTTGTCAAAATGGAACCAGAAAATTAGCATAGTCACGTACTTGGAATGAAAAGTAATTCACTGAATGATGACAATGTACAGCACTGGCTATCACTGGTAGGATTAGAATATCCTGTTATTTTGTATAAAACAATAATGTGCAGTTTCGGCTGTGTAGCCTTTTATCAAATTGTTGTACAACTTTAAAACAACAAAGCGTCAGGAGAAGCCAATGTAGTTGTTGAATTATCCAGACAGTCCGATGACAACATTATTCTATGTTAACCGAAATCATTAGTGAAATCTGGACGACAAACAGCTTCCCAGCAGATTGGACCTCGGCATTATTACCTCCACTAAATAAAACCGGGCGGGGTGGCGGACTGGTTAGCACACTGGACTCGCATTCGGGAGGACGACAGTTCAAACCCGCGTCCGGCCATCCTGATTTAGGTTTTCCGCGATTTCCCTAAATCATTTCAGGCAAATGCCGGAATGGTTCGTTTGAAAGGGCACGACAGATTTCGTTCCTCATTCTTCCATAATTCGAGCTCGTGCTCCGTCTCTAATGACCTCGTTGTCGACATGACGTTAAACATTAATCTCCTCCTCCTACCCCGCCTCCAATACATAAATAAGGAAAGTAAACAAATCATAACAATTACAGAGGAATCTTCTTCTTGCCGTTGATGCGTTGGGTCTTCTCCACAGCACTTTTGGAGAGAGCTGAAGTAATTGTCGACCTACAATGAGTAGGATGTAGCAAAGTCTTTCGCAGAGCAGATATTAAATCCCTAGAAAGTAATGGAAAAAATCAGGAACTTGCAATATGTGATAACTTATGTAGATTTTAAAAAGTCCTTAACTTATTCGACAGGAAAGCACTAATTAACGCTATTAAGGAATTCGGAGCGGATAATAAAAGAGCAGAACTAAAAAGGAACTTAAACAAACACAACATAGAAAGTAAAATTCGCGGAGGTCTGTCAAAACCTATTGCAACAGAGTCGAGTGTAAGTTAGTCGTGAGAGAATGGAGCTAGTGAAAAAATGGAGGAAATACATCATTGCCAAGAGTGTTTAACTGGGAAGAAATGCAACTGAAATCATCATAGGTCGTCTAGCTTTTGCAGACGACATGGCGTTGATAACTGACCCACTGGATAGTCAAAGAACAGTCCACAGAATTACAGAAACAGGAATAGAAAACAGGACCAAAGATATCATTAAAAAAAAAAGGTTCATGACCAATACCAGTGAAGCAAAACGACAGTGCGGAGCTGTATCGAATGCCTTCCGGAACCAAGACAGCATCAGCATTGTTGTCGTTGTCTACGAAGCTCTTGATGCCATGTACGAACAGCCACCGAGCCACGAACTTGAAAAGATAATCGTCTCTAAACAAGTATGATTGAAATACAACTAAAACTTCTGTAGACACCATATTTCATCAGTTGGGATGTCACATAGGACAGTAACTGATGGAGAAAAATGTGTTTTTCAAATGAATCAGAAACATAAGAAGATTTGGCAATTATTTGTGTTTTAGTTCTGAGACCACAAACGTCAGTATCTCTACGGGAGGCAAGTCAACTGTGGAAACATCATTCTGTATGTATTCATAGTTTAACTGTTTGTGTCGTGTTTCTTATAAGGACATGAAAGCCCAGATTTGTATGTGCCTCGGCAAGATTGTGGAACCAGTTAAAATCCGTACTCTGTCTTCCCAGTTGCACTTTGCGCTAAATTCCATAATATTTATATTGACTTCTTTTCTTTCACCAGCCATCTGAGTGGTTTGATGCGGTCCACCCAAGTTCCTCTCCTTGTGCCAAGGTCCTCATTTTATAGGAGAACTTGCACACAGGGTCCTCAGTTATTTGTCGAATACACTACAATCTTTTTTTCAGTTTCAACATTTTATTGATACACGAGCCGCAACCTCTTTTTAGAATTTCATGAACCGCTTATTAAAAAAACCGCTACAAATGCAGTATTTAAGTTTGGTGACTAATACGAACTAACTGGTTCATTCTCAGTCAGTATCAAAATTTTATTCTGACTTGCCAAGTAGGCACATGTTGATTATGACAGTCATCCACGATTACTTGGTAAAGCACATATTGCCATCCTGATGTTCGTAATTAAGACTCACTAGATCAGGCTTGAGAATCAACAAGTTGGTTCGAAACTAATCGCCGACATTATGTACTGCAATTCCGACGCATTTGTATACACACGTTTCGTGAAATATTACAATCTCTATCTTCTCCTATAGTTTTTACACTCTATAGCTCACGCAAATAGCGTGGGAGTTATTTCCTGATGCATGAAGGGTGTCCCAGAAATGTTGCGACAAACTTCGAGGGTTGTAGAGGGTAGCTTGAGGAACAGATCGAGGTTAGGAACTTGCGACCGGGAAGGTCATTCGGCGATGCTACAGAGCGTCGAAGTCATAGGCGCCGGCGCCTGCCATCAGATCATCCCTTCGGCAGCAAACGCGACTTTTTATTGCTGAAGGACCGTAGTCGGAACGTCTCGCAATGTTGTTTGCTTCTCTGTGATCGCGACCGATTGCCACGGTCGTAAGTGGAAAAGAAGGAGCTAGAGGCTGTGTAGAAAGGCCTTATCTCCTGTGAATACGATGCTCTGTTGCCTCGGTGGAGTATGGTTTCGGACACGGGTTTCGATCTGAAGTTTATTTTTCCCCTGGAACCCTTTAGAATTTCCATTTATTTCCGCTGTACCAGAGAAAATTAAATATCAAGTTTTCGGCACCATGCATGGTTCCCATTTCGAGACATACATTTCTGGAAATTTCTTCCTCGAATTAAGG
Organism: Schistocerca nitens; assembly: GCF_023898315.1. Taxonomy (NCBI): domain Eukaryota; kingdom Metazoa; phylum Arthropoda; class Insecta; order Orthoptera; family Acrididae; genus Schistocerca; species Schistocerca nitens. Next base: position 214,984,463 of record NC_064615.1, on the reverse strand, counting down.
TCTATGTTTGTTATTAGTTGACTTCATTCGGTAATGAATGCCTTCTTTGTTTGTCTTAGTCTTTTTATATCCTTGTTTCGCCCATCATGAGCTATATTCTTCTAAGGTAGCACAACCACTTGCAGCGCGGGATTAGCCGAGCGGTCTGAGGCGCTGCAGTCATGGACTGTGCGGTTGGTCCCGACGGAGGCTCGAGTCCCCCCTCGGGCATGCGTGTGTGTGTTTGTCCTTAGGATAATTTAGGTTAAGTAGTGTGTAAGCTTAGGGACTGATGACCTTAGCAGTTAGGTCCCATAAGATTTCACACACATTGGAACATTTTGAGCAGAACCACTTCCCTTCAGCTGCCTTCTGATCCCCAATTTCGGTGTTAAATTTTTTGCTAATGTCATTTCTGCAGCTGTTCTTTACTTCCGTCTTTATTTGTTTTACTCTCATTTCATATTCTGTGCCCAGTAGACAGATCATTCCATTCAACCGCCCCCGTAATTGTTCTTACATCCATTGCGAATAGCAAAGCCGTCAGTGAATCTTGTCCTTGATATGCTTACACCCTGAATTTTAATCCCCCTTCAGCACTTCCTTTAGTTTCTTGTTTGCCTCTTCGTTATACAGGCTAAAGACTTTATAAGGTACCGAATCTCTGTATTTCGTTAGTTTATTTGTGCCAGTAACTCTTTCCAGTTACAGCGCTTAGACGCACGGTTCTATCATTTAACTGTATTTCAATAACATGAATATACGATAGTGAAATTTTATGTTGCATATACACGACAGTTTATATAAATATGTCACGTGTCTCCACACGCGGAGATGCGTTGAATTGTCGAAGAGCAACCTGTTCTATTATATACGTGGTAGACTCGTATTTCAGTCAACTGTGCCACAGCCCCCGTATCAAAAACTTCCTACATATAAAAACACAGTTTTCAGCACGCTTAAGGTGTCAAGGTTTCCATTTCGCGATAGTTGTGAGGTGATATATGCTGCGTAAAACGTCCACATGTTCCATTAGTGCACGTCTGAGAGTCGCTCCCTGCACTGTCAGCAAAATTCCCGTCCTTTTCGCGTGCCTGCGGCGCGTTGATTGCGGCCGCCTTACCGCATCTTCCTGTTAACCAGCACCCGTGAATTGCTACGTATTTCCGGTGCTTGTGGTCACCTGTTGGTAAGATGGAGGAAGAGTAACTTGCGATTCAGTTCACCACTTCCTTGTAACGTATACACTAATCCTGTACATCCACAACGAATCACCTTTTCTTGTGTTTTCTTTATTTGTGAGCAGAGATATGCAAGGTCTCACAAATGTGCAGAAAATTATTTAAATAAAAACCTTTTTAAAATAATAAAATAATGTTTTTCTAAAACCGACTAGAAATGAAAAAAATAATGTCTCATAGCCCCAGACGGCTTCCTAACCCCATGAAAACAGTTCTGAAAATTTTGCTTGGGAATTGTTAATAGCATGACAACATATGTAAAATTTAAAACGAAAAACGTGTGGCATATGTAATAAGTAATTCATGCAAGAATGGTTCACCTACGTCGATAACAGTTTTATTGCTCTACAAATGATACGAACTGTTGTACGGTTTTACTCAAAGACACCTACCCTCTACACTTCTTACCATTATCTATACCTTGCGCCCCACGTTTTCCGCATTAAATTTTACAAGTATTGTCATAGCTGCTAGAAATTCACAAGAACAGATTCTCAGGACTGTCAGTATGGGACCAGGAATCCGTATGGGGCTAAGATAAATTATTAAATTACTTTATACTTTTTAGTTCGTTTCAAAAACTTGTTATGTTAAAAAGTTTTGTATTTAAATAATTGAGGCCATAAGCGCCTAAAGCACTCCATCGTCGATTTTTGAGACTGTGGCGTGTATGTATTCTTCTGACATCCACTAATCTTGTGGTGATCCACATTTATTTGTGCTGTGTGTCCACAAAGTACACTCATGTTCAGAAAAGAAACAGATCACCTTGAACGACTAGAGATAGGATGTTCTCACAGGACATGTAGATTAGTATGCTCTGCAGAAATGATTAGCATTTGAACCATGTTGGCCGGTGGGTTCAAAGTCAATATCGATATGCGCAGCAACGCCACCCACCGGTTTGTTGTCGCTATAAACCGAAGGTAATGGATCCGTGTGCCTCGAGCAGACGTATGCGCCAGCCGTATTGTCAAATCACTGAGTTTTGAAAGAGGGCGCATTATTGGCATGAGAGAATGTGATGCATCCGCGAAATTGTTGCTCGCGTGGGACGAAGTGTTTCGACAGTGCAGAGTCGTTCACGGAAGTCCGTAGAACACGGCGAGATGGGTCAAGGTCCACCATCCAAACCACACCCAGAGAAGATCGACACCTCATCCTAATGGCATTGTAGGACAGACGTGCGTCCTTCTCGGCTGTAGCGTAACAGTGGAAGAGTGTAACATATCGTACACTACCAGGGGCGACAGTCCATCGCCGTTTATTACGGCATTGGTTACCTGTGTATCGTCCACTTCTCCGCCTACCTTTTACAAATGTGCAGAAACGTGCTAACCCGCAACAGTGTTTCGAACGACGTCACTGAGGACAGGAATGGCATCAGATAGTGTTTTCGGACAATCCACGTTCCGTTTTTTTGAAAATGATGGCTGCATTTTGGTTCGCCTCAGACAGGGGGAGCTGCATCGCAGTGACTGCATTCGCACAAGTCCCTGAGCACCACCTCTAGGGCTTGTGGATGGGGTGCTGTTGCGTGCGACCAAAAATCGCAGTTGGTGCGTATGCAGGCCACTGTAAGCAGTGTGACATACATCAGTTACATTTTGCGACCCATAGACATACCCTTTCTGCATAACACCCAGTCGCCATTTTTCAGCAAGACTGCATGTTGCTGCATGAATACCTGGCTTCTTGGGGTCACACGATGTCAGCCTTTTGCCGTGGACCGCCAGATCACCAGACTTGTCACCAGTCGAAAATATGGTGGAACGAAACGTGCAGCGCTGTGACGCAATGCCAACCACCACAGACGAACTTTGGAATGAAGTGAATGCAGTATGGATGGCTATACCACAGAAAGCCATTCGCGCCTTATGCGCGTCTATGTCATCACACGTGGCGCAACCTGTGCCTACTAGGCAACAGGACACATACAGAACCGAAGTGACTGAAATGTTAATCATTGCTGCTGAACATACTAATGTACATGTTGTGAGGGTACTGGTGTGTAGTATCTGTAAGTGGTTGTTCTTTGGATGGTGACAATGCCCAGTAGCGCAGAGAGTCGCAAGCAGAGGCAGTTGTTGAGAGGCTGTGGCACGTGTACGCTGGGGGAGCCAAAGGCGGTTGCGTAGCGAAGGATTTATCTCTGTGTTTAATAGTAGTGGCACCCAGTTTGAATAATAGTGTTTTTATGTTTGTGCAGTGTGATGAAGGAAATAAATTTTACCAGTTCTTAATGCGTCTCCATCAGTTAGTATCACACCATTGCATTTAACAATGAACTAAGTCTCGATATACACGGTCAACTACAACAAGAGGATTGCAACATAATAATCATTAATTAACCCATATAATCTCCAAGGAGACGGGAACTTAAAATGTCTTGTGAATGTGAACGTCCTGTCTGTAATCGTTCAAAGTGTTCTTTTTTTTCTGAACATGAGTGTATATACCGATATTTATGAACAGTTGTCTCACCGGTTTCTCTGATATTCGCTTCCATATGAGTCCGACGACGGTGTGGTTTAGGCCTTTTGGTTCTCAGCGCCTCAATTATTCTCCGCTTTTTAGTTTTGTGTGTATGAAATTTTGCAGTCGAATTCAAACATTTTGATGAGATTACAAATACATGTGGTAAATTTCAGGTTCATTCAGTTTCTTTTCACTTGAGCCAACAGATACAATGCTTCCTGCAACGTATCTTCCGAAAACCAGAAAGATAAAATTTAAACGAAATCTTAATCATACGGAGACTTACCAGCTATCGCTCTTAACTACGAAACATTCGAGACTGGAGAAGGAAAAGGCAGAAATAGCAGTGGAACATAAAGTAACCTCCGCTACACGGCCAGACAAGAAAGCGAGTCTGGCCGGCCGCGGTAACCGAAGGTTTCTAGGCGCTTCAGTGCGGGACGACGTGGCTGCTGCGGTCGCAGGTTCGAATCCTGCCTCGGGCATGGATGTGTGTGATGTCCTTAGGTTGGTTAGGTTTAAGTAGTTCTAAGTCTAGGGGACTGATGACCTGAGATGTTAAGTCCCATAGTGCTTAGAGCCCCCCTTCAGAAAGCGAGTTAATATTGGATTGCTATCCAGTTCTGAGCTGTGTTGAAAGCTTCTAACCTCTAGCCATCGGGAAATTACTCAATTGCAAAATATGTGATGAACAGACAGAAAGACAGAAAAACGAATTATCCACCGTCGTACACCAGACGCGAGAGCGAGTTAAAAATGCATTGTCGTTCAGTTCTGAGCTCCATTGAAAGTTTCAAGTTTGTAACTCGTAGGGGAGTTAGTTTAAAATCAGTTGCAAAATTTGTCCCGAACAGACAAGAAAGCGACCTAATACACTGATCAACAAGAACATTTTGACCACCAACCTATTACCGCTATAAACCCGACCAAGCGATAGCGGCGTCACCTGGTGAGGAATGACTGCTAGTCAGACGCACGTACGGTGCGTTTGGTATCAATGGACGTGCTGTCCGTGTGTCGGGTGTGGGGTAGGCGCGCGATCTGTCTGCTGAGGCGTGCTATGGCGTGCTACGGTGCCCCCGTTCGGCATGAGCACTGATGAAACTGCACGAATTGTCGGGTATTTGAGGAGTGCTGTGGTGTGCGTCTTGACGAAACCAAGGTGAAACCACACCCAGACGTCGTAAGGTTGGGCGGGCATCCCTCATTACAGATGTCGGACGTCGTAGGCTGGGCAGACAGGTAAAACAGGACAGCAGGAGAACTGTGGCGGAACTAACATCAGACTTTAATGCTAACAAGTGTGTCTGAACACAAAGTGCACCGAACACTCCTAACGATGGGCCTCCACAGCCGACTACCCACGCGTGTGCCGAAGTTAACACCAGGACGTCGGCAACTACGACTGAAATCGGCACGTGACCATCGGCACTGGACGTGACGCAGTGGCACAGCGTTGCATGGTCTGATGAATCCCGATACCTTCTTCTTCATTCTGAAGGGAGAGAGCGAATCCGTCCTCTTCCAAGGCAACACCTCCTTGACGCTGTGGGACGGAGACAAGCTGGCGCCGGCTCCATTATGCTCTGCACAACATTCACGTGGGCCTCTATCAGTCCAGCGGAATGGAGCTCGTGCAGAGCACCACGCGTACACTGGTTGTAGACCTCGTATACCCCTTCATAACGATCAGGTTTCTCGACGGCAGTGCCATTTTTCATTAAGGGGCTCCGGAAAGGCTCAAAATCTTGAAAAGTTCAATTTTTACTTTTTTGCGTTTTCTGAATCTGCAAACTATTACCTTTTAATAGATATATAATTTATTCAATTCCGAAGACTACAACTATTCTTAAATTTTTTTTTGAAATGTGTTCTACATGGGCGTGACCCACTGTGGCGCTGTTAAACTGCTGTCAAATGGTGTTATTATTAACGTCCGTGTTCATCAGGTACATTTTAGTGATGTGAGATAAAGTATGTGTTGTGGCTAACCTGTGATGGTTCAATATATATCGCTGGTGTGATTGTCGATTGTTTCATGTTTATTTACTCTGTCGTTATCTCGAAAATATTTGTAATTAATTCTGTTTCTTAAGTCTCTGTTTTGTTGAAGTATAATAATGAGTAAAAGTAAAGTTATTAGAAATCCTCTGAAGGCTTTTAAGAAAAGGAGAAATGTTGGAAAGCCAAAGGTATGTGTTATTACTGTAAACAATAAAGACGATGAAAATCCCCAACATAGCTTGTGTCCCAAAGAAGAAGACAGTTGGTGTAAATATAACAAAGGATTGCTAACTGGTGAAGTGTACACTCAGAAGCATAGTCTGCCTCATGCAATAATGGGGGTGATAAAACCTATTTTCAGAGACTTAGCAGTACCTGAACTGTTGAAAAACTGTATTCACGGAAAAACTCAAAACCCCAATGAAAGTGTAAATAGTGTTATATGGTCGAGAATCCCCAAGACTGTATTTGTTGGAATAGAAACACTTCACTTTGGTGTGTATGATGCTGTTGCGACTTTCAATGATGGCAACATTGTAAGGTGCAAGGTATTTAGAAATATGGGAATGAAGATAGGTTCTAACATGGTACGAGCGATGCTTGCTTTAGACAAGGAACGCCTTCGGGCTGCAGACAGGGCTGTAAAGAGTCTAGAAATACAAGCAAGAGTAAACAGGAGGAGGAACAAGAGGAAGCTGGAGGAGGAGTTTGCAGAGGATGAAGATAATCCATCCTATGGACCTGGAATGCACTAAAAAGTTAATCCAATCTTTGTCGCTCGATTCCCAAAACTTTTATTTTCTCATACTAATTACATGTTTTCTAAGGATCTTCCAAACATATTTGTTTCAAACTTTCAGTAAATGTTACACAGTACCTTCTGCATAATTTAACACAGCCTTTTTCCGAAAAACTGTATATTTTTGAATATATAAATAAAAAATTGCAAAAAATGTTGTGAATTTTCATTACAATTGAAAAAAAATCATCTTTAATAACTGAACTAAAATTTTGTAAAATCCCTGTGTTAAGTTGTAGCCCATATTCCAATAAATAATCTGTAAAAAGTTCAACTTCCTACCTCAAATACTTTGTGAGTAAAGATGTAATTTATAAGCGTTATTTTAACATTGCAAGTATAGGGCGTTCCGGAGCCCCTTAAGACATTGGGCCATGTCACAAGGCCAAGAGTGTGATGGAGAGGTTAGAGGAACACAGTTGCAGTTCCAACTGAAGTGCTGGCACCCAAACTGGCCGCGCGACTCGGCCGTTCGATACAGGATGTCAAATTAAACACCTTTCAGCTGTCTAGTTTCCAAACTTGATTTTAGTTGTCTACCAGTTTCAGCGTTTTACTAACGTGTAGGAAGAGACTACCTCGGTTCTGATCAAATCAGGGGCCAACAGTACTGGCATTAGTAGATTTTTGCTACAGCGACCACTTCAGCCATCAACTGGACAGTCGGCTGACCGAGGTAGAATCTTCCTAGAGGTCGGTTAGGGGCGTGAAGATGGCGAAGTAAAACGCTGAAACTGGTAACCAAATAAAATTAAGTCTGGAAACTAGACAGATGAATGGTGTTTAATTTGACGTCCTGTATTTTTGCAAGAGTTTAAGAATGGAATTGTTTCGGCAAAATCTCAAGCAAAGTCTGAAATGCAAAATTTCGTGACAAAATGGCGTGAAATGAGCTCTATGACGAATGAAGTCCGTAACTATCCGAAAAAAAAGTGCGAATGACAGAAGTCATTGCCTCAGTCAAGGAAAGCCTGGAACATAGTCCTACTAATACTCATCGACCTTTATCTGTGTGTGTGTGTGTGTTTGTGTGTGCGCAAGTGAGAATTCAGAGAATGTCGTGTCGAAACATTATCATAAAGGACCTGGCTCTCTAGCCTTGCAAATTTGCTGTTGTGCCTGAGTTAAAGCGTCCAGATGAACTTTAGCGTGTTGAGTCCTGCCGATGACTTCTGAGTGAAGTGGAATCAAGACTTTCGGACCATCTGTTTTTCATATCTTCAGATGAGGCCTGATCCCGCCTGTCAGCATACTTGATCTCAAAAGAACAAGCGACACTACGCATCAGAAAATCCTCTTCAGTGCTTTGAATTGCGGTAGCATCATCGCAAGATTGCTGTTTTGTGCACAATGTGTGGTGTTCGCATGGTAACGCCATTTTTTGACCAAACTGTTAACGCTCAGCGGTATGTCCAGAATATGTGGATCAACTCACGCATATTTTCAACAAGACGGAGAAGGAATACACAACGCCTTGACAACCTTGCCACGAATACATGAAGCGTTTGGTGAGGAAAGGCGAATCGGCAGAAGGCAGTGCAATCTCCTGACCAACTCGATCACTATCTCTCTCTCCCTGTGATTTAAAACTACAGGGTAAATTAGATGGTGATGAGAACCCCAATCTTCACACAATGGAAGAACTACAACAGAACACTGAAAACGGTGTTGATGTTATGCGTCAGGCAGGGCTGCTACGCCTGTTTCACACTTCGAAAAAACGAGCAGAACATTTCATCGACACCGACGGCGGCCATGTCCTGTATATTATTGTAAATACACTCTAAGACACAAAAAAAGAGGCACGAAGAAATTATCAGAATGAGATGAAAATCGGTAGATCTGATGTACGTGTACAGGCAAACAAATGATTACTATTCCAGAAAAATTGAATGATTTACTCAAGAGAAAGAGCTTCACAAGTTGAGCAAGTCATAACGCTTTGGTCCAACTCTGGCCCTTATACAAGCAATTATTCGGCTTCGCATTGATTCATAGAGTTTGTGGATGTCCTTTTGAGGGATATTGTGCGAAGTTCTCTTCAATTGGAGCGTTAGATCGTCAAAATTCCGAGCTGGTTGAAGGGCCCTACCCATAATGCTCCAAACGTTCTCAATTGGGGAAAGATCCGGCAACTACCAGCCAAGACAGGGTTTGACCAGCACGAAGGCAAGCAGTAGGAATTTTGCCGTTTGCGAGCGGGCATTATCTTGCCTGAAATGTAACTCCAGGATGGGTTGCCATGAAGGGCAATAAAACAGGGCACAGAATATAGTCAACGTATGCTGTGCTGAAAGGGTGCCACAGATGACAACCAAAAAGGTCCTCTATGGAAAGGAATGGCACCCCAGACCATCACTGCTGGACGTCTGCCCGTATGGCGAACGACACTGAGGACACCGCTGTCCAGGGCGTCTCCAGACACGTCTTCGGGCTGGAATCTCATTCACTGGAGAACTGCCTTCAAAATGAGCCCCCAAGTACAACGAAAACGCCATCTAAAGCGCTCCGAAGCGACCACTGTAGTCTTTTAAGGATGGTGACTAACGTATCTTCACCATATTTCCAGTTATGTTACTCCCTTCTAAGTCCATGTCGCACATTCGTCCGAGCGGAAAAATTCTAAAGTTTCTTATAGAAGCCTACGCTCTCTCGGTTTTCCCACGTTTGTGAGTGGAATCTTTTGGGTGCGGTGGAGGGGGACGTACTGCAGCTGTAGCCAATGTACTATTTGTGGTACTCCTAAGACTTGGCGGATATCATCGTCACGTTATTATCCGGTCTTATCTCTTCCCGTGTTCACCACAACATCCTTATTTCTGGTCGTGCTGCCCCCGAGTATCCCAACATTCTCTGAATAGACCAAGGTCACCTCTTTGCTCCTCTCTCATCATATCCTGCTAATTCCTACCTCTGCTAATCGTCTCAATACGGAAAGAGCGTGTGATTGCAATTAACCTCCCGTCGAATTCTGAAGGCTGATGATTTTACTGTTGTCACTGATCAAATGAGCGGCTTTATCTGAGCCGTAGAAAGCATTTTGCTTTGAAACTGGTGTCCTTGTGACTCTGGTCACAAGCAAAAAATACTGTGTGTGGGTACACTGGGCTATGACGCAAAGCGAGTTTCGGGAAAAATACGGTCTTAGCAACGTAAACGTGAAATACGACACTTGATAAGATAAGCGTGCGTGAAACTCACACGGGAAACTAATTTATGCAGAGAAGCAACTCTGGTACGTGCTAAAAGACGAAATGAGCTATTAAAATTTCATTGCTGCTTAGTACGAGCCTCTGAAGAAACCCGATTCATGTATGTTTCAGTGAAATCCGCTTTTATGAGCTCTGACAGTTCGTCGCGTAATAACCGGTAACTTGCCTATGTGGGTGAGGCCTCAGTTTTCATGTAATAATGGCTTTTGCAAATGCTTACGGCAGCCTATGTATTACATGTATGTAGCAAAATGAGACGCTCTCGCAACAAGAGTTCCGAATGCAAACAGCAAAAAAAGTCTATCAGTACACAAAGCAACCAAAAATGACTAACATCAGACTAAAGAAAATTCGCTTAACGATTTCCTGCATTACTTTGCCTCAGGAACGCCGCTTTGTAACGACCAGCATTAGCCGCACAACATTATGGTACCCAATTTCCGTATTACAAATGTGCTCGTAGAACTGCTGACCATGTTCTTGACCAACAGTGAAAAGATTCTAGAATGAGATTTTCACTCTGCAGCGGAGTGTGCGCTGATATGTAACTTTCTGGCGGATTAAAACTGGGTGCCGGACCGAGACTCGAACTCGGGACCTTCGCGTTTTGCGTGCAGAGAAATGATTATCCGGGAAGAAGTCTGTATGATCATTCAAGAAATTTAGTTCAGTTGACATGTTTTTGTTCAATATCCCGATAATTCTATGCCTTATGATTGCCTTAAACATTTTTGCAGATACATGAAAGGTAGTCAAGCCATTCTTAATCATTCAATAAATGAAGGAAAACTTCATCCGACGTTAATACGCTAATTTGCGGTCTACAAATACTCCTTCCTTCAATTTTGCTTCACTGATCCTTCGAACATCTCTCGCAAGTACATGAATCGGCGTGTAGGTTTGGTCGTACCTTCCGCAACTTTTTTCGCCATCTAATTTAAAATACAGCGGAGTTAGAAACATACACTACTGGCCATTAAAATTGCTACACCAAGAAGAAATGCAGATGATAAACGGGTATTCATTGGACAAATATATTATACTAGAACTGACATGTGATTACATTTTCACGCAGTTTGGGGGTATAGATCCTGAGAAATCAGTACCCACAACAAACACCCCTGGCCGTAATAATAGCCTTGATACGCCTGGGCATTGAGTCAAACAGAGCCAGGATGGCGTGTACAGGTACACCTGCCCATGCTGATTCAACACGATACCACAGTTCATCAAGAGTAGTGACTGGCGTATTGTGACGAGCCAGTTGCTCGGCCACCATTGATCAGACGTTTTCAATTGGTGAGAGACCTGGGGAATGTGCTTTCTGTATCCAGAAAGGCCCATAGAGGACCTGCAACATGCGGTCGTGCATTATCCTGCTGAAATGTAGGGTTTCGTAGGGATCGAATGAAGGGTAGAGCCACGGATCGTAACACATCTGAAATGTAACGTCCACTGTTCAAAGTGCCGTCAATAAAAACGAGAGGTGACCGAGACGTGTAATCAATGACATCCCATACCATAACGCCGGGTGAAACGCCAGTATGGTGATGACGAATACACGCATCCAATGTGCGTTCACCGCGATGTCGCCAAACACGGATGCGACCATCATGATGATGTAAACAGAACCTGGATTCATCCGAAAAAATAACGTGCACCCAGGTTCGTCTTTGAGTACACCATCGCAGGTGCTCCTGTCTGTGATGTAGCGTCAAGGGTAAACGCAACCATGGTCTCCGAGCTGATAGGCCATGCTGCTGCAAACGTCGTCGAACTGTTCGTGCAGATGGTTGTTGTCTTACAAACGTCCCCATCTGCTGACTCAGGGATTGAGACGTGGCTACACGATCCGTTACAGGCATGCGGATAAGATGCGTGTCATCTCGACTGCTAGTGATACGAGGCCGTTGGGATCCAGCACGGCGTTCCGTATTACGCTTCTGCTAACAGTCATTGGATCTCGACCAACGCGAGCAGCAATGTCGCGATACGATAAACCGCAATCGCGATAGGCTGCAATCCGACCTTTATCAAAGTCGGAAACGTGATGGTACGCATTTCTCCTCCTTACACGAGGCATCACAACAACGTTTCATCAGGCAACGCCGGTCAACTGCTGTTTGTGTATGAGAAATCGGTTGGAAACTTTCCTCATGTCAGAACGTTGTAGGTGTCGCCACCGGAGCCACTTTGTGTGAATACTCTGAAAAGCTAATCATTTGCATTCACAGCATCTTCTTCTTGTCCGTTAAATTTCGCGTCTGTAGCACGCCATCTTCGTGGTGTAGCAATTTTAATGGCCAGTAGAGTATTTTTTTGGATCATGAAAAGGAGTGTTTAGATTCTTTTGTCCAGGCAGTACTTCATTTCGAATAGGTCATTTTTCCCCATAACAATGACAATTCTATCTCCGCTGTCTTACTCATACAAAAAACAGCAATTCTTTGTGTGCCTGAGCTGCATTACAGAGGTGAATTGGAAGAACTACAATTGCCATGATATCGCCACACGTACACCATTTGTATTTCTCATACTGGATAAGGGTGAGAAGCAATTTAAAGTTCTCATTTGTGTCCTTAGGTTAACGGCACATGTAATCGGAACAGAAGGTTTTTTTTCCGACTATGGAGAAGTACTGCTTTCAGGCTAACTTTGGTGGAAACAACGGACAAGCACCACTCATTTACATTGGAATCATACCCAAGAGTCTTCATAATAAACTCTACATCATTGCAGAAAACCAAATCACCTTTCTTGGACAAATATTCATGATAAACACTTTTGCATCGCGAAAACTAAGGTTCAGTCCCTTTTTATCAAGAAGTTAAATGCCCAGCCTGTTACGTCGACAAACTTAAAGCATGAACAAGATCGCTGAGATCCTATTGAGACAAAACGTGCGGTTCATTTGATTCATTGTAGCCCTGAAATCTTGGGTCGGCATGCATATTTCCTTCGCGGTCTTCCTCTCTCTCTCTCTCTCTCTCTTTCTCTGTGTGTGCACGCGCGCGCGCGCGCGCGCGCGCGCTCGCGCGCGCGCGCGTGTGTGTGTGTGTGTGTGTGTGTGTTCATCACTCTATTCGTCTTTGGTCATTGTCACAGTTTCAGGAGGCACTGGTATCGGCAATTCTTCACTGTGACATGAATGTGTTATAGCGGATGATAAATTAAGATATTGCACAGTTCCCCTTGTTTTCGAGGTGATTCTGTTTTTGTCAGGCAGAAATAACAGTCCAATGTGTGGTCCGTTGCCTTCTCCAATTCTTGGGAATACGAACGATGTGTGATATGATTCTACTAGCCATCCTGTCAGCAGTGTTCAACATGACTGTATGGGAGCGGTGGGGGAGGGGGCAAAAGAGGGGGGGGGATTCTTGCCGCCAACTTTCTTTTGTTTCTCATCTGTGCATATCAGAGTAGCATTTGCTCCCTACGTCGTCAGTTATTTGCTGGATGCATTCTACTCTCTGTCTTCCTCTACAGTGTTTACACACTAAAACTCTCTCAATTGCCGAGTGTTTGTAAATAAACTGACGGTGTTGCGAGTGCTACAGTGCTGGCTGTGTACATCGCTGGGCGCTGAAATATCTTATCTAGCCGTCCGGTATGGCCGAGCGGTTCCAGGCGCGTCAGTCTGGAACTGCGCGACCGCTCCGGTCGCAGGTTCGAATCCTGCCTCGGGCATGGATGTGTGTGATGTCCTTAGGTTAGTTAGGTTTAAGTAGTTCTAAGTTCTAGGGGACTGATGACCTCAGATGTTAAGTCCCATAGTGCTCAGAGCCATTTTTTGTTGCTTGCGGAGTACATGTGTAGACGTAGATGTAATGCTTACACTAAGTGAAATGTTTTTTGTTTTGACTTCAGTATGCTGTTTTACGCTTGGCCAAGATTATTCATTTCTGTTGCGAAGTGATTGCTGGTGTAAAGGTTTAGGATGAAGCTTTCGAAACGAAAGGCAATGGCGATTGAGAAGAAAGACCGTTCACTACTGGTAACATTGTTTTATTTGAACGGCAGCAATAGTAGCGCTGCATTGCGGGAATATCGCCGACAGAGCTGCGAAGATGCTCCTGTCAATAAATGGGCTGAAAAATATGATAAAGAAATACGAAGAAGCAGGTGAATTAGGTGGTGCTACAGGGAGAAGACGGCGGCCCATATCCATGACAGCTGTTGGTGAAGTTGGTTGAAATGTGCGATGATGGATTTTCTTAGGTGACATTTAATGACTAGTCCTCGTTCAAAGTCACTGAGATCTCATGATCAATCTATTTGACTGATACTGATTCTCTAATGACAACACTGTACTACCCGCCTCATTTTATGCTGGTGGGTCCGCCTCCTGTGACATTTAAATCAAATTCCGCCTCCTTTTGATCGGGTATTGTATACCGTGAAGACCACTGGCTTAAGATGAGATAAACAGCGCTATCCCATCAAAACTCCAATATCCGAAAAAGTATGTCATACAGTGTTATTCACGGCATGCTTCAGTTATCTGCAGCGAATGAGGTCGGTGCAATGATGTAGTGAAATCTTGACAGCTCTGTAAATACGCAAGGGCGTCGTTTCCCCTTTTAGCTGCCGTGTGCTGTGTATCACGGGACACGAAAATGTCTGAAAGGGATTGCAAGAGGCGCCGGTCGCTCTGCCGGCTACGCAACTCGGGTCCCCATTTTAACCGCTGTCCACCGCGCCTTGCGGAACACGAAAACAACCCGGGGTATTGCGAGAGTGGGTGAGCATCATATCTGTTTTTAGGACGTCCGGTTCTGCCTCGTTAGGTGTTAAATGGTCCGTCGACAGTGGTGTCATTGTGCAAGATAGATTATGCTGAAAAAGGTACCGTGACGTTCATCTGGCTTTACGTAGGAAAACAGCTGAGAACCAATTCCAGGGTGGCGGGTGGCTGGATCGAGGTTTGAACTCGGCTCTTCGAGTACGAGCAAGCACTTTGAACGCTGTGCTCTCTCTCTCTCTTTTTTTTTTTTTGGGCAGGTTGTTGCTTAGCTGCGGAATATACAATGTGTTTGAAACAGACTCATCCGATTTCAACAGTTTTTTGCATAATTGAAAATAAAAACTTAGCTTAAATTTTACGTTACGCAACGTTGTTTTGTTATATATCTAGTCACATACCAAAACAGTTTTTTGCTTTTGTGACGAAGCTTGTATAAGACAGGGTTGCAAAAAGAAGAACCTTAAAGTAAATTGCATTGCTTTTGCAGATGATATGGCCCTGTTTGCTGAAACAATGGAAGAAGCACGGGAGCCAATCCTTGAACTAAAGGAACAAGCAGCTAAAATAGGTCTTCACATCTCCTTTGAAAAAACTAAGATATTGACAAACATCAAGCACTCATGTAAATACCCCAAAGTTCATGAACAAAAGATTGAAATAATAAAAGAATTCAAATATCTCGGAGAATGGATTAGTTGGAACGCTGGGGAAAGCAAAGCAATGGAATCCAGAAAAAATAAACATGAATTGGCCTTCCAATTAACAAAAAATACGTAAAACAAAATATCCATTTCGTGGGGGTCCAAAGTTATGCATTACAAGACAGTGAGTGATTACGCCAGAAGCACTGTATGCAGCAGAAACACTAAACATGAATTTCAAAGGCCAAATGGAGGAACTTGAGCTAAAGGAAAGAAAAATTTTAAGAAAAATCATAGGACCAAAATTTCAAGACAGTAAGATTATATACAACAAAAATGAAACACTCTCGAAGAAAATTGAAAAACTTTCAGATACTATGCGAAAAAGGAGGATAATTTTTTATGGTCATCTTCTGAGAATGAATTCCAACAGATTAACTAAACAAATCTTTGACTTTTTCCGTAATCGCAAAACGAAACCCAACTGGTTTAAAGAAACTGATAAAGACCTAGTGGAATTAAAAATTTCAGAAAATTCACTTACTGATCGAACAGCTAAATTAATTACTAAAGATGAAAACATAAGGTTCCAAGACAAATCCACACAAAAGTCCAAACTCTTCATCTCGAAAGAAGAGAGGCAAAGAAGATCAGAAAGAATGAAGAAATACGGGGCCCTAAGAAAAGAACAACGCACAAAGAAATTATTGATCCAGCGTACCCCAAAGAGGGTGAAACGAAAGAAGAAGAAGCTTGCGTGGCTCATTTATGTGACTGTACCATTTATATACGTAATGCACGAATTATGTAGTGTACCGGACCGACTCAGGCACAGAAATCCTGTCACGTTTGCTAATGATGATTCCTGATTCTATTGGTTGGTTGGCTGATTTGGGGGAGGGGCGCAAACAGCGAGGTCATCGGTCCCATCGGATTAGGATGGATAGGGAAGGAAATCGGTCGCCCCCTTTCTAAGGAACCATCCCGGCATTTGCCTGAAGCGATTTAGGGAAACCACGGGAAATCCAAATCAAGCTGGCCGAACGCGGGTTTGAACCGTTCTCCTCTCGAATGCGAGTCTAGTGTGCTAACCACTGCGCCACCTTGCTCGGTTTTATGGTGTATTTTATGTGATTTGGAAACATTGTGCACCAAGCTACCTCTATGTTTACTATTTTTAGGTCTGAAAATGGCCACAGTTGACCGAAATTAATAACCTGGTTAATAAACTTTTGTGATGTGATGACTGAATTTATAACAAAACAGCTTTTTTGGAACGCCTGGAATTTAATTGCGAATATGTCACAACTATGAACTAAAGAGTTTCTTTTCCTCAAAAAAAAAACTAAAAAAAAGTGATATTACAGGGGCATATTAGAGGTATTCAGATACAGCCACGGAAAATGTCTGCAGTTATATAGTGATCCAAGTTTTGTTCTGGTTTTCACAAATGTTCAACGTGCCGTCCAACGGACGCATGGTAAACATCCAGACGGTAATGATAGTCATCGTACACTTCAGAGATCGTGTTTAGAGGTGCTACATTCACTGTTGTGGCTATAATGCTTTTAAGTTCACTGAAAGTTGGAAGGGGTGCCACACACCCGGATTCTTACAGAAGGTACACGGATTCATACACAAGGAACGTCTTATGAACGTGTCTTGATTTTTCTTTCTTCCTCTATCAATCCCAATGTCAGAACTGCCTCTCTGTTTCCTTTACCCTACGGAAAGTTAAACTGATCGTCATCTAACAAATCCTCAATTTTCTTTCCATTGCATTTTCTAATGTCGACAAATCGGAAGGAGCGGATGTCTTTTACTTGGTAAAAACTTTATAAAGCCAAGACCGCATAAATTTTTTTTTATTGACGAATAACCGCTTTTGACAGACTTTGCTATCATCTTCAGGTCTTCACAAATGTTGGTTATCAAATGTATTCATTTTGATCTGGACCTCTTTTCCATTTCCGTATATTATTCTTGTCAGCAACTTGGATGCATGAACTGTTAAAATGGTACGAAAGTTCTCGCACTTATTTGCTCTTCCAGTCTTCGGGATTGCGTGGGCGATATTTTTGCGAAAGTCTGGTGTATGCCTCCAGTACAACTTGAGTAGTCGTTTGGTTCCACTACCCGCAACGATTTTAGAAATTGCGAAGGAATGTTACTGTCCCTTCCATCTTACTTTGTCGCAAGTCTTCCAAAGTTCTGTTGTACTTTACTCTAGTAAGGGATCCCCATTATCTTCCGTATGGACTCCCACACAGAACATATTGAAAACTCTAACAGGAAGAAGGTACAGGATGATGGGACATGTGTTAAGACATCGGAGAATATCTTCCATGGTTCTAGAGGGTACTACAGAGGGTAAAAGTTTTAGAAGAAGACAGAGATTGGAATAGTCCAACATATAGTTGAGGGCGCAGAGCGCAAGTGCTACTGTGAAATGAAGAGGTTGGCACAAGAGAGGAATTGTTGATGGTAAATTCCATTCAAAATAATGAACATTCCCCATGAGTTCGTTTCCTACAACTTCTGCAGGCATCCTGATATCGTACACGGAAATTAAGCGTACATTGACGTTGTAGTGATAGATATTTCGTTTTTACAATCGTGGTTTCCTTATTTTGTAAACTACGCATTCAGAATTGTCTATTTGATACTGTTTTTTGACTTCCGAAAGAGAGTTCTGTTATTTTTTTCTGTTGGCTTTGTCTTTGACAGACAAAGAAATTTTATAAATCGTAAGCACTCGATTCTAATAAGTATTAATTTCTGAATCGAGAGATAAGTTACTGAAACCTCCCGGTAACGCTCTTTTAGTCTCCTAGTTTCCGAGAATTGTAACGGAACTGCAGATTGTTCGTTGCGGTTGCTAACGTTATTTACATTCGACCATTTGTAAATCTACCAACAACGGTTTCGTAAACTGCGTTTTACTTAGGCTAACTGATAGGCTCAGTACAATTCTCCAGTATATAAAAGCATTGAAAACACGAACGATAATACTGTAAATTAAATTTAAGCGCTGACGTCGACTGGAGAACTTGATGCGTCTAGAAAGAACGAATGAGTCAATGTCAACGTCCGTGGAGGACTGGAAATCACTACAACACAGAAACAATGAAGAAATGATAACGTATAGATAGCAACCAGATAGCTCCTACAAACCACTCTAAAACACGCACACTACGGTATCTTTAATTATAGGTGAATTAAACCATCGTTTGACCACTTTTTGTTTCACTCCTAACAACTAGGAAATAGTAAAATCTCATTTCAAGGCAACAGCCGCATGAGGTGAGTTTCTCGCAGAAGACAGAACACCAAAGAAAAATTTTACATTCCTTACGAACTTAACAATAAGAAAAAACTGAGAACATACCATACACGAAACAAATGCGTGCTGCTTTACAAAGAAAGTCCGTGCTACTACTCTTTACTTATGAGATCAGCATTCTGGGCGGTTACTGTACGTGTTTCTTCATTTAACCAGCTAGAATTAATCATGAAACATCTTACTCTACATTTATTACTGTACTCTGACACAGTTGTATATTTAAATGAAATTTAGACTGAGGCTTTGTCCATAGTTTTTCACTTAGTCTTTGTAATTTTTAGTATGTTGCCTTCTAACATGACAATAACGTTACTCAGAGTGCCATCGATTCAGTTGTTGTAAACCAAAAGTATCCGAGAGGTACAAGGAGATGAGAGACAAAATCTTTAAACACGTCGTATGATATTATAAAAAACCGTTTATGACTGCCTTTTCTTCTGTTTCTTTTTTGTCATAAACCTACTGACTGGTTTGATGCCACTCGCCACTACTTACCTTCTTCTGATCAGTATTTTTACGTATTACTTTTCACGATTCCTTTCCTCGCCATTTCTGCGGAGAACCTCTGCATTTATTTTCTTCTCTTCTGTAACATCACATCTCAAACACTCCGGTTCCTTTATTACTGATTTTGGCACAATCCATGATTCACTATCCACACAACACTGTGCTACAAACATATTGTTAGAAATTTCTTCCCCAATTATGGTCTACGTCTGACATTAGTAGGATTCTTTCAGTGAGGAGCGTCTTATTTGCCTGTGCTAGTGTCATAATTTCCTTCCTCCACCCGTCATATTTTGCTCCCAAGGTACCACAATTCCAACATTTCATCTACAACATGGTCCCCAATTTTGATGTTAAATTTGGCACTAATATAAATTGTGCTATTTCTTAATACTTTCGTCTTTCTTTGGTTTACATTCAGTCCATATTCTGTCCTCAGAGCGCTGTTCATTCCGTTCAACTGATCCTGTAATTCTTCGTCACTTCCGCTGAGAACAACATGCTTGCTCTTCAGCATGAATTTCAATTCCACGTCTGAAGCTTTCTTAAATCCCCATCAGTGCTTCTGCGACGTACAAGTTGTAGAGTAGTGGAGAAGGACTGCATCCATAATTTTCACCAATTATAATTCGATCACTTCTATCTTGGCCTTCCATTCTCATTGTTCCCTCTTCGTTCCTGACGATATTGTATATTACACGTCTCCCTTACAACTGATGACTATTTTTCTGTGAGTTTCAAACATTTTACACCATTTTAGGTTGTCTGGCGCTTTCTCTCGGTTCACAAATCCTGAGGAATTGTCTCGATTCTTTCAAAGTCTTTCTTCCGTCATCAACAGCAACGTCGTAACTGCCTATTCCGTGTCTTTACCTTTATTAAAGCTAAACTGATAGTCCTGTAACACATCCTAAGATTTCTTATGTAGGCTGCGAGCTGACTTTGCCCGCATCTCGTGGTCGTGCGGTAGCGTTCTCGCTTCCCACGCCCGGGTTCCCGGGTTCGATTCCCGGCGGGGTCAGGGATTTTCTCTGCCTCGTGATGGCTGGGTGTTGTGTGCTGTCCTTAGGTTAGTTAGGTTTAAGTAGTTCTAAGTTCTAGGGGACTTATGACCACAGCAGTTGAGTCCCATAGTGCTCAGAGCCATTTGAACCAACCGAGCTGACTTCAAAAAATGTTACACATTATTAAAATGGCTCTCAGCACTATGGGACTCAGCTGCTGAGGTCATTAGTCCCCTAGAACTTAGAACTAGTTAAATCTAACTAACCTAAGGACATCACAAAAATCCATGCCCGAGGCAGGATTCGAACCTGCGACCGTAGCGGTCTTGCGGTTCCAGACTGCAGCGTCTTTAACCGCACGGCCACTTCGGCTGGCTACACATTATTAGGGTTGCTATGTAACTTCTATTGAATACTGCATTACAATTCAAAGTGACACAGACACATGAAGCATTTTCAAATTTGGCGTCACGTCTCTATAAACAAGGTTCAGATAGTTGTACCAATCGCTTGGCACCTGACGGTCATTTCCTCTATTGCCCGGACGTTGTGGTCTGTGGTCGATGTCGACGACCTTCCTTCCCGAACAGCACGTCTCTGCGGCTTCGGTCGTATTGTTGGCTCCATTTTACCACGGGCTGCCCTTTTCTCGGATGATATACTGCGAACTATAGATGAAGGCCAGCAAGCAGTTTCATGTGTGCCGGCCGGGGTGGCCGAGCGGTTCTAGGTGCTACAGTCTGGAACCGCGCGACCGCTGCTGTCGCAGGTTCGAATACTGCCTCGGTCATGGATGTGTGTGATGTCCTTAGGTTAGTTAGGTTTAAGTAGTTCTGAGTTCTAGGGGACTGATGACCTCAGAAGTTAAGTCCCATAGTGCTAAAAAAAAATCATGTGTCTAGATTTCTGTTAACGAAGATACGAGGATACGGAATAGGTTCACAGATATGTGAGTGGCTCGAAGACTTCTTAAGTAATAGAATCCAATGTGTTGTCCTCCACGGCGATTATTCATCTGAAACAAGAGTATTGTCAGGAGTGCCGCAGGGAAGTGTGATAGGACCGCTACCATTTTCTGTATAACTAAATGATCTGGCGAACACGGTGGGCAGAAATCTGCCCTTTTTTGCTGATAATGCTGTGGTGTACCATAAAGTGTCCAAGTTGAGTGACTGTAGGAAGATACAAGATGACGCAGACAAAATTTTTAGTTGATGTGATGAATGGCAGCTAGCTCTAAATGTAGAAAAATGTAAGCTAATGCAGATTAGTAGGAAAAACAAACCCATAATGTTCGAGTACGGCATTAGTAGTGTCCTGTTTGACACTGTCTCGTCGTTTAAATATCAGGGTGCTACGTTGCAAAGCGATACGAAACGGAACGAGAATGCGAGAACTGTGTTGGGGGAGGCGAATGGTCAGCTCGAGCTTATTGGGAGAATTCTAGGAAAGAGTGGTTCGCCTGTAAAGGAGATCGCATATAGGACGCTAGTGCGACCTCTTCTTGAGTACTGCTCGGGTGTTTGGAATATATACCAGATCGGAGTAAAGGAAGACAGCGATGCTATTCAGAGGCGGGCTTCTAGATTTATTACCAGTAGGTTAGATCAACACGGAGCTGCTTCGGGAACTCAAATGGGAATCCCTGCAGGGAAGGCAAAGTCCTTTTCGAGGAACACTGTTGAGGAAATTTAGAGCATTGTCATTTGCAGTTGACTGCAGAACGACTTTTCGTGTAAGGACCACGAAGATAAGATACGGGAAACTAGGGCTCGTACGGGAGCGTGTAGACAGTCGTTTTCCCCTCGCTCTGTCTGCGAATGCAACAGGAGAGGAAACGACTAGTACTGATACAGGGTACCCTTCGCCACGCACCGAAAGGTGGCTTGCGGAGTATATATGTAGACATTCTGTCCGCATACCGTCGAATTTCACGGTGAATCCGTGTGCAGCTTATTCGTTTTGCGCTCAAGAATCCTACTGTCTTGCATAGTTCAACTTGGGAGTGCATTTACAGTCGCCACGCTCTTTCACTTCCACAATTGTTGTCTGAACAGCAATAGATCTGTGTGTGCAGGAAATACGGAAAATGTACTTCCGCCGGCCGAAGTGGCCGCGCGGTTCTGGCGCTGCAGTCTGGAGCCGCGAGACCGCTACGGTCGCAGTTCGAATCCTGCCTCGGGCATGGATGTGTATGATGTCCTTAGGTTAGTTAGGTTTAACTAGTTCTAAGTTCTAGGGGACTAATGACCTCAGCAGTTGAGTCCCATAGTGCTCAGAGCCATTTGAACCATTTTTTTGAAAATGTACTTCCTTCCAACAATGCGTCACTCTTCTTGCGGAATGGTCGTAGCGTTGGAAGACATGTGCAACTTACTTTCCGAAGTTCCTACGTATACTTTTATCATTCTTCAAGTTTCTGATAAGAAAAATACGGTAGGTTATGGATTTCAGTTTGTTTCTCATACTCCTCTTTGAAACTCCCTACCAGGTTAAAACTTCGTGCTACACCGATCCTTGACTTACCCACAGCAGGCGATTGTTTCCAAAGCATTACCTGCGAAAGGCAGGATTCCACGTTCGAAGGCCGGCCGAAGTGGCCGTGCGGTTAAAGGCGCTGCAGTCTGGAACCGCAAGACCGCTACGGTCGCAGGTTCGAATCCTGCCTCGGGCATGGATGTGTATGATGTCCTTAGGTTAGTTAGGTTTAACTAGTTCTAAGTTCTAGGGGACTAATGACCTCAGCAGTTGAGTCCCATAGTGCTCAGAGCCATTTGAACCATTTTGAACCACGTTCGAAACCCGGTCCATCACACAGCACCAGGTAGTTTCAAAATTAGTGCAGTTCCCTGCAGAATGAAATATTCATTCTAGAAACAATCCCCTTGGTTGTGTCTAAGCCAGTTCTCTGCAGTATCCTTTCTTTCAGGACTACTAGTGCCGCAACGTCTCTTTAGAAAGTAGGAGAGAGGTATTAGCTCAATTATTATTGCAATCGTATGCATCAGTTATAAACACAGAGTTATTATACATATTTAATCAAATAATACACAGTATATAAACACTCAATGGCCCTGGCTACCCACGAATGTCAGAAGACTGGACCCAGTGGAGCGCTTCTTGCATACTCTTGATACCACCTGGAAAATACCTGTTACGGCACTCATTTATAATGTGGCTCATTGTCTGGATATCTCCAGAGTCACATGTACTGTCAGTGCAAAAGCCTCAATTATGCATGTTGTATATGTACGTACCTTCTCCAGTCCGGAATCTGTTAAGCTGTACCTTCACCACCCTAGGACCCTGAAAGCGTGTATCTTTAACAGTTAGGTTCTGAATAAGTTCTGTCGCGTCCCGGCACAGGTCCCGGATGCCAATATAGAGTTGGTCGAGCCTGCGTGGCGCAATCGGGACGTTGACGACAATTATGGGTTTGTGGTTCCCTTCAACTAGTCTTTATTACGGAGGTGAGAGGGAGTAGAATCTCCTGGACTGTCTAAGGGCGTGTAGGAGGTGTAGATACCTTATACAATACTTCCAATAGGTAGCGGGTACAACGGGTGAATTGGCAGCACTGAAAACAGTAAGGTGAGATTTCTCCTTTAACGTAATTTATTAAATTAAGATCACAAAGAACATGTGAGGTGTCAGACCCTTCCCCTTACTCTGTATACTTCTATAGATTCAGCCAGAATCTCCACTTTACTCTTCGTTTAAACAAAGGACCCTGATACTATCCACAGAAGACAAGCACCAGCTAGTGGTTTGTTCCTTCTATTGCTGAAACTAGCTGTAGAGGCTACTTGAGACAGAGACAAACTGTCCTTGTTCAAAACTATTCCACGGTAAAACTTCTACTTAACTGACAGTTGTAGTTGATTCCACCAGAGCATCACCGTCTTCTCGTAGTTGCAGTTACTATAAACTCATCAGTAGCGGATGCTACCTTCTCGATGCTGCCGGGCCTTGGGCGCTGCTTGTGCCCTCTTCGACTTCTGCGACGACTCTGCTTCTTGCTGCTCGTGGATGCCCTTAAATACCCATTGTGAAGGTCTGCCCTGCTCGGACGCAGCCCTCGCATCCACTTTCTCTAACTTATTTTTCGGTCTTCCCGGACATTTCGTCGCTGTGGACCTACATTGGTTTCGATATGTCGAGCCGAGTCCCTGACGGAAAGTTCCTTCTCACCCTCCATGGTCCGGGAGACGCGCTGTTCGTATCCTCGACGTGTTTACTAGCTCAGGCTATTTGTACTGTGTGACACTTTCCCTTCCGTGCCCGCGGTACTGCGCGGCGTCCGCGTAAGAAATACTGGCTGAACCTTTACATTATGAATAGCTATGTCATTTGGTTAATTAAATCCTCTGGGGACCTGACAGTTCGTGTTTCCAGGTTTTCGTCGCTTGCCGTTCAAGTTCCCATTCAGCGTCCCTGTTGAACCCAGTGGAGAACATTTGGACTCCTTCTTCATATTCTGTTGTTGATCTGAGGCGTTTTCTAGGCAGCGAGATTAAATATTCGTGAAGAGGGAGTGAGTTATCTTTAGAAACTTGTTGCAAAGGTTGTAGAGTCGCCTTTCGGTGAAAGTAAGCTGGGGAAATGCTTGATGGCATTGGTAGCCAGCATGAAGGTGTGGATCTCACTGTACCACTAATGGTTCTCATAACTGCATTTAAATCAACGTCAACCTCCTTCAGGTAAGTACAGCGTAGTCAAAATTGTGCGCTATATTTTGCTTCATTCTGCTGCAACAAAATTTACTAACGCTCCGCGGAGAACTGATGTATTTGCTCCCCATTTACTACTTTTAAGCTTCCTTGCGAGGTTCATTCGTATTTGTACCTTCTTAGGCATGTTGGAAAGCCTTATATAGTATGTCAGTGTGTAACCTCCCCCTCACGTATCGACCCTAGTGACAGTGAAAAATTAAACCGCGTGTACCTAATGGAAATTTGGGAAAAGCAATCGTCACCGAAGTTAATCTGTCGGTAAAGAGGGAGGAAAGGGTTACATCTAAATGAAAGAAAAAATGCCAATGAAACTGGTGGAAATTAATTTTGAAAAGGGGTAAAGTTAATAAAGAAAGTAAATGTGCGGCCGTTACGTTAACAATTAACTAGCGGTAATTAGATATTTGAGATTTGGGAGAAATTACGGTCGCCAGTCCTATGGACAATTACTATAGTAACTGAAAAAGAAAGGTAATTAGCACTAGAAGTGTGGCAACTGAAGGTTGACACGTGTAGTGTGAAAACTGAAAGTTTGCCAGAAGTAATAAATTTCGCTACACTCTGACTTAATTTATCAAAAGAATTAATAAAACCGGAAAATCGAAAGTTAATTTAGTGACTGAAGTTAATAGTGAGCTTTGTTTCTGAAGCACATAGAAATTCAGTAAAATACGGTTAGTCTTGGACTACCTCAACAATCATTTCAAAAGCTACTTGAATCTACGCAATTTAGAAATAAGAGATTTAACTTTGAACTTGAATTAAATGATTCTGAATAATTAACAATAGTAAAATTTAGTACGTACCAAGCTGAGCTGCAGTCACAGGTAAGCTAAAATACGGTAACAAAATCGCACTCTTAATTTGTGCTTGTGTAATCTAAATATTGTAGCCAGCTATGAATACTTTAACTGAACTTTGAAATTAAAGCAGTGAAATAGAATAATATTGCTTTAATGCTGGCGTTTGAATTTCAACGACACTCGGGTTCATTCCGGAAAAGAAAGGGACCCTGCTTGGTAATGCAATTGGGACAATGAGCAACAAAGGTTCATGCTACGTTGCTGTAATTTTGTGATTTGAACAGTTTCAAAAGCTGAGGTCTGCCATACAGTTCTAAAACTTTACGTGCTTCCAGTCTTCCTTGTTGGTTGATTGAAGGTTTGAAGCCGTCGATCGAGGAGGTGGCGACAGTCACTCATTGTCGGCCGTCGCTGTAGCAGAAGCTGGATGTTGGCGCGCCTCCTTCTCGACACGGTCACCAGGCGAAACGGGCTCTTGATGTGCGCCAGCTAATGCTTCCCGTCCGCGACACCGTGTCAGAAACTATCATAGCAAGTCGAGCGCAATTATATGCTGCCAAAGCGCGGCAACTCGCGGGAGCGTCACACAACACACCTGCTCCACTGCACTACCCCAGCCAGACTCCCCCCCTGCCCGCGCTCCACGCGAGAGTTAACACTACCAAAGATCCACACGCCCTATCGATGTATTCGTTCGATAGCATAGTTTTCCCTAGGCAAGACCCAGCGTAAAATACAAATAATATTTACAAAACAAGCCAATTATACATCGACATAAATGCATATATATACAAATAGTAAAACAATTACAATATACAAAGACTCAGGTAACAAAATATGGAAAAAATATTATATTACAATAGATGGAAATAGGAAAATAAGCATTTCCGGCGTTACACGTGCCCCACATTGTCTGAGGATGTTCGTGTATCCTAAACAGACTCAGAAAATGTCCCAAAAAAGAAACAGCGGAAATGCGTATGCTCAAAACATCAACAAAATTTAGCATTCGTCTAATTAAGCATAAATCAATTTTTAGACCATAATAATTGAGTGGAGACACTCCTAATCTTATTCTACTCTGTCATCTTGCACAAAATAAAACAGGTTGACAACATATTAAAATTCATAGAAAACTTAGAAAATGGTTTAGCTATTCTAAAATCATCAAAATTCCTAACAGCATCAAGAAATGGAATACTATTTACAAAATTAATCAGAGTACATGGTCATAAAAACAGGTAGATCAAAATAAGCAAATTAATAATTAATTACATAGAATACACATTTTATATAACCTTTTCATAATTAATACTCTCGCCATGAGAGTCCACTTAACGCTAAACAAGAAAATAATATACAGGAGATCGACAAAAAGATAAATATTGACAGCAGAATTCTTTCACATCAGCTGTCCGGGAAGAAAAACAACTCCACCTTCCGTACCCGGTAGTACAAAGAATGCCGACAGCGGCACAAAAGCCGACAGCGGCACAAGAGCCGACAGCCGCACAACCTCGCCAGTATTGTTGCGCCCGCCTGTGCGGCACGCTTGATCTCACTCGCCCTTGTAACGGCACTTCCAGAACGTCCGTTTCACTGAATTCTTTCGGAAAAACTCACTCCCGAGTAATCTCAAGAAGTCCATTAACACTACCACAGTGGACAACTCAACACTGTCCATCATCACACGCATGTACTAGCCTGAAACTTAAAACAGCGTCTAAGTACATAGGCAACGACAAGTAAAACACATATTCATGAAATCTTACAGCTAGTTACAAAATCATATTTACATTTCTTAATCTACTGGATTGGGGGGAAGAAATGAAAGAGGAAGCCGCCTTGTAGAATTTTGCACAGAGCATAACTTAATCATAGCTAACACTTGGTTCAAGAATCATAAAAGAAGGTTGTATACCTGGAAGAATCCTGGAGATACTAAAAGGTATCAGATAGATTATATAATGGTAAGACAGAGATTTAGGAACCAGGTTTTAAATTGTAAGACATTTCCAGGGGCAGATGTGGATTCTGACCACAATCTATTGGTTATGAACTGCAGATTGAAACTGAAGAAACTGCGAAAAGGTGGGAATTTAAGGAGATGGGACCTGGACAAACTGAAAGAACCAGAGGTTGTAGAGAGTTTCAGGGAGAGCATAAGGGGACAATTGACAGGAATGGGGGAAAGAAATACAGTAGAAGAAGAATGGGTAGCTCTGAGGGATGAAGTAGTGAAGGCAGCAGAGGATCAAGTAGGTAAAAAGACGAGGGCTAATAGAAATCCTTGGGTAACAGAAGAAATATTGAATTTAATTGATGAAAGGAGAAAATATAAAAATGCAGTAAATGAAGCAGGCAAAAAGGAATACAAACGTCTCAAAAATGATATCGACAGGAAGTGCAAAAGGCTAAGCAGGGATGGCTAGAGGACAAAACTAAGGATGTAGAGGCTTATCTCACTAGGGGTAAGATAGATACTGCCTACATGAAAATTAAAGAGACCTTTGGAGATAAGAGAACCACTTGTATGAACATCAAGAGCTCAGATGGCAACCCAGTTCTAAGCAAAGAAGGGAAGGCAGAAAGGTGGAAGGAGTATATAGAGGGTTTATACAAGGGAGATGTACTCGAGGACAATATTATGGAAATGGAAGAGGATGTAGATGAAGATGAAATGGGAGATAAGATACTGCGTGAAGAGTTTGACAGAGCACTGAAAGACCTGAGTCGAAACAAGGCCCCGGGAATAGACAACATTCCATTAGAACTACTGATGGCCTTGGGAGAGCCAGTCATGACAAAACTCTACCATCTGGTGAGCAAGATGTATGAGACAGGCGAAATACCCACAGACTTCAAGAAGAATATAATAATTCCAATCCCAAAGAAAGCAGGTATTGACAGATGTGAAAATTACCGAACTATCAGTTTAATAAGTCACAGCTGCAAAATACTAACGCGAATTCTTTATAGACGAATGGAAAAACTGGTAGAAGCGGACCTCGGGGAAGATCAGTTTGGATTCCGTAGAAATGTTGGAACACGTGAGGCAATACTAACCATACGACTTATCTTAGAAGAAAGATTAAGGAAAGGCCAACCTACGTTTCTAGCATTTGTAGACTTAGAGAAAGCTTTTGACAGCGTTAACTGGAATACTCTCTTTCAAATTCTGAAGGTGGCAGGGGTAAAATACAGGGAGCGAAAGGCTATTTACAATTTGTACAGAAACCAGATGGCAGTTATAAGAGTCGAGGGGCATGAAAGGGAAGCAGTGGTTGGGAAAGGAGTGAGACAGGGTTGTAGCCTCTCCCCGATGTTATTCAATCTGTATATTGAGCAAGCAGTAAAGGAAACAAAAGAAAAATTCGGAGTAGGTATTAAAATTCATGGAGAAGAAGTAAAAACTTTGAGGTTCGCCGATGACATTGTAATTCTGTCAGAGACAGCAAAGGACTTGGAGGAGCAGTTGAACGGAATGGACAGTGTCTTGAAAGGAGGATATAAGATGAACATCAACAAAAGCAAAACGAGGATAATGGAATGTAGTCAAATTAAATCGGGTGATGCTGAGGGGATTAGATTAGGAACTGAGACACTTAAAGTAGTAAAGGAGTTTTGCTATTTAGGGAGTAAAATAACTGATGATGGTCGAAGTAGAGAGGATATAAAATGTAGACTGGCAATGGCAAGGAAATCGTTTCTGAAGAAGAGAAATTTGTTAACATCGAGTATAGATTTAAGTGTCAGGAAGTCGTTTCTGAAAGTATTTGTATGGAGTGTAGCCATGTATGGAAGTGAAACATGGACGATAACCAGTTTGGACAAGAAGAGAATAGAAGCTTTCGAAATGTGGTGCTACAGAAGAATGCTGAAGATAAGGTGGGTAGATCACGTAACTAATGAGGAGGTATTGAATAGGATTGGGGAGAAGAGAAGTTTGTGGCACAACTTGACTAGAAGAAGGGATCGGTTGGTAGGACATGTTTTGAGGCATCAAGGGATCACAAATTTAGCATTGGAGGGCAGCGTGGAGGGTAAAAATCGTAGAGGGAGACCAAGAGATGAATACACTAAGCAGATTCAGAAGGATGTAGGTTGCAGTAGGTACTGGGAGATGAAGAAGCTTGCGCAGGATAAAGTAGCATGGAGAGCTGCATCAAACCAGTCTCAGGGCTGAAGACCACAACAACAACAACAATCTACTGTGACTCAGCTGAAAACTTAAACTAGCAGCTTGGATTTTTCAATTGACAAATAATCACTCTCTCTTAAATCATTTAGTCAAAATTTATTACTTATTAATTACAATTTCTTTAATGTCCTCTTGGTCAGGGAAAAGCATGGCAATGTAGCAAACCTTAAATCTTACACTCTATATTTACATACTGTACAAATTACCCATTGTGTGGTATTAATCGATCCTAGGTTGGTACAATTTCAAGTCTACAATATTCCGTATACCTAATCGTTTTCCAGAGCTTGGATACTCTAAGCAATAAGCATTTGTGTGAGGTATACCAATGACTTTATATGGTCCATTATAAACAAACTTAAATTTAGAGATTTCATTGTCTATCTCGCTCGATTTCTCATGAGCTTTTACAAGTACTAAGTCTCCGATTGCAAACTTAGCAAAACGCGCTTTAGCGTCATGACGACGTATGCGAGCATCGGCTTTTAGCTTCATTACTTCTCGCAAAAGATCTTTTTTCACACCAATACTAATGTCAATCCGTGGAGGGAATTTGATTATCTCTTCCAATTCACTTTCTACACTTTTGTCAATGCCGAGATTCCTCACGTTACGGTAGTTCAAATTAATACCTACGTCAATAGCATCCGGCCAGTTAACATTGTGTATAGGCTGGTATTGCCTATGCACACCGTCTCCTACCTCGTCAAAACTAACTACTATTGTTTTATCTTGTGACGTACATGTCAAAGTTTTGCTTTCGCAATTAATCACTGCACGGTACTTTAATAGCCAATCTAACCCGATAATTACTTCCGTAGTTAAGTCTGGCACGACGACAAACTCTTGTTCGAATCGTGCCCCACATATCTCGAAGTTGACAAAAATCTGTTTTGTGACCGGTTTACTGGCCTTCCCAATAGCACCGATAATTTTCACTCCTGTTACTGGCATAACTACGATGCCGGGTCTGTCTTTCAGTAACTCAAATATTTTCCCAGATACAGCACTCAATTCTGCACCGGTGTCAATCAACACGTTTAGTTGTAGGTCGTGCATATTAACAGACACTACTATCTGTCTGCACTTGTCCTCAACTGATTCTTTATTTTCCCACAATAAATCCTCGTCTATATCCAGGTCATTCCAGAAAAAACCATCCGGCTTTGATCCTAAATCCGGCTTATCTGGCGGCCTTTTCAGCCTCTGTTCACATACAGTTTTAATTTCAACACGTTTGTCCTGAGGCTTAGTCTGTAGCCTCGCCTCCAATACCGAAACCTTTTCCTGTAACTCGTCAACTAGTGAGTGTTGCTTTGCTATCAATTCACTAATTGTCACCTTCGTTGATTCCACTTTGGTCAGATTGATCTCATCTGCCAATCTGCCTGGAGGAATGTGCCCAGTAGTATCTGCAATTACTTCCTCTGGATCTGCGCAACTCACACTGCTACCGTCTGACCGTATAACGTCAGCTCTAACCTCATACACGCTGTAATCTGCGTGATTTTCTACCAATCGTGTCTGGCTATCACTAAAATTCTCGTACTCTTTCTCCTTAATACTTTCGCAATGTTTTAACTGGAGTTTTGTGTCGGATGGGTCGGCTACTTCTACCACTATAACTTTCGGTAAAGTCTGCCGGTCAGGGCCAGAACTTTCCGTTCCTACTTCAACATCCAAATCTTGCGGGACGAAACACGACGAATCTTGCTCGTGCTCCCCATTAACATCAACTATTTCTAGTAAAGTCTGCCGGTTAGGGCCAGAACTTTCTATCACTTCACAAATACTATCTTCCTGTGGGATGAGACGCGGCAAATCCTGCCCGCGCTCCCCATAAACACATCTCCCGTACAGGCCACTATAATCTCTTAATTCGTCGTATAAACGACCGAACTGCCTTAACCAGACCTCATCCCTCTCTGCATCCCCTCGCTCAATGACGGACGTGTTATCCGACATCTGACCTTCTCTCAACAATTGCGAATCATTCTTAAACTCAATCTCCAGTTCCGCTGTGGGTGTTACAGCTGCCACTTTACAATCGATTTCCGGAACACTACTTAAATTGTTCTAACTGACAGTGAAAGTATTTTCTACTTCCGTGTCTACAGCTGATCTACTACTTGTGGGCACACTCCTTTCTCCTAACACTCGCACACTCTCCCACCGTTGAATATTCCATACGGAATTTTCATAACGACGACACCTGGGTTTTCTCCTGTTATTGGGCCTCCAAAATTTCTCCACGCCCGGTGGGCCCCCACCGGCGCGGCTAATGGTTTCCCTGCCTCGTCCCAGCAGATCTGCTCCCCGGATGCTGCTGAGGCGGCTTATCGCACCCTCTGGCGTTGTTACTATCCTGTGAAGCCCGTATCACGTTAGTATGATACTGGTTTCCGTCATTCCTGTTATTATTTGCATTGTACCGATTGTCATTACGGCCCGAACCACTATTGTTATTGCTGCCAAGATTGCGGTACGCATTATTCCCATAGCTATCATTGTTGTGGTTTCTGTGGTACCCGTTTTTGTTACTACGGCCTCTACCACTATCGCGATTATTGCGCCAATTGTCGTCGTCCTCAACTCTTTCCAGGAAATCATTGATTGTCCTGTAATTGCTTCCTACGTAGCGTTTTGTATCATCTGGAAGCTTCTTGTAGAGTTCCCAGACTATTTCGGATTCCGTGCGGCGATCACGCAAATATTCCAACTTGCGGATCCAGCCCTCACAAAACTCCTTCATCGAGCCGCGCGAATTCGCATCGAAAGGCCTCGATACGACAAATTCGCGGCAGACACTTTGTTGTTTTTGCTCTGACCAGTATTTAGCCAGAAACAAATTTTTAAACTCGTCAAAAGTCAGGTTCGTAACGTTGAGGTTTAAGCCCCAATGCTTGGCATCACCAGCCAACACATCAATAATCGCATTAATTTTTCTCTCATTAGTCCATGATCTGGGTAAAACTCTTTCACAATTTTTAATGAAATCCGTCGGGTGTATACCGCCTTTTTTCAAGGGGTCGAACCGCTCCTCTTTCGTCAACAATTCCGAACTATGTGCACAGATTGGCACGTAGCTCTGTTTTTCGTCAAGTTTCTTTTCTAATTCCGACACTCTCGTAATTACTTGGCAAGTGGTTGTCGCAAGCGTTTCTACTTCCCTTTTTTTCTCTTCGCAGGTATTAGTCTGCTTCGTCACTTTGGTATCTACTTCGGATACTAAAGCCTTTACAGTTTCCACCTTCTTTTGATCCTCTTTTTTCACTAATTGAATTTGTTCCGTCACCTTATTCTCGATGATCGGAGCAACTGCTTCTCCTACACTTTTCTCGATTCTGCTAATTTCGGAATAAAAACGATTATTTATGCTCGCAACTTCCGCCTGAACGCCTGCCATTTCCTGTTTAAGATTACCCATTTCGGTATTAATCACAACAATATCTTCTTTGATTTTATCAACTTTTGTGTTAACAACTCCAACATTGTTGTTAACAACATTAATAGCTTTGTTCTGATTGTCTAGCTTCCGTTCAATTTTTTCAGACTGACTCGTGATTTCGTTAATCAAAACATTCAATAAATCAGTTAAATTCCCGGAAACTACCGGTTTTACTTTCGTAGCGGCTTCCTCTTTAATTGTCCCCCCGTATTCGTCATCAAGGGATTTACATTTGATTTTCACTTCCGATTCCGAAACATTTTCTTAAGTTTGAAATTCCATTTCTGCTCTTTGTTGCGTTTCGGCGGTCGCGTCTTTCATGCTAGCCGCCTGCCCCTGAACAATGGGTACCGCGGTGCGCGT
The DNA here is from genome assembly GCF_023898315.1 of Schistocerca nitens. Taxonomy (NCBI): domain Eukaryota; kingdom Metazoa; phylum Arthropoda; class Insecta; order Orthoptera; family Acrididae; genus Schistocerca; species Schistocerca nitens. The sequence continues at coordinate 214,950,963 of NC_064615.1, read as the reverse complement.
TTCCCACTGTTCGACCGATTGTTCCGTATCCAAGTCTACCAAATTTTGGCAATTGTTGCCTTCACTCATTTTAAAAATTTCAATATAAATGCCAAATCTCAAATCTAATTAGGATTCCTCACACTAATATTCTTGCTGACGTATCGACCATTTCGTAACCAGTACTTTGTTACGAGATTTGCACAATGCAAAATTCGTGTCCAGAACAACCTCAAATCTGAAGATTGTCCTGTCACCAGGTCGCCACGTGTAACCTCCCCCTCACTTATCGACCTTAATGACAGTGAAAAATTAAACCGCGTACCTAATGGAAATTTGGGAAAAGCAATCGTCACCAAAGTTAATCTGTCGGTAAAGAAGGAGGAAAGGGTTATATCTAAATGAAAGAAAAAATGCCAATGAAACTGGTGGAAATTAATTTTGAAAAGGGGTAAGGTTAATAAAGAAAGTAAATGTGCGGCCGTTACGTTAACAATTAACTAGCGGTAATTAGATATTTGAGATTTGGGAGAAATTACGGTCGCCAGTCCTATGGACAATTACTATAGTAACTGAAAAAGAAAGGTTATTACACATATAATTAGCACTAGAAGCGTGTCAACTGAAGGTTGACACGTGTAGTGTGAAAACTGAAAGTTTGCCAGAAGTAATAAATTTCGCTACACTCTGACTTAATTTATCAAAAGAATTAATAAAACCGGAAAATCGAAAGTTAATTTAGTGACTGAAGTTAATAGTGAGCTTTGTTTCTGAAGCACATAGAAATTCAGTAAAATACGGTTAGTCTTGGACTACCTCTACAATCATTTCAAAAGCTACTTGAATCTACGCAATTTAGAAATAAGAGATTTAACTTTGAACTTGAATTAAATGATTCTGAACAATTAACAATAGTAAAATTTAGTACGTACCAAGCTGAGCTGCAGTCACAGGTAAGCTAAAATACGGTAACAAAACTCGCACTCTTAATTTGTGCTTGTGTAATCTAAATATTGTAGCCAGCTATGAATACTTTAACTGAACTTTGAAATTAAAGCAGTGAAATAGAATAATATTGCTTTAATGCTGGCGTTTGAATTTCAACGACACTCGGGATCATTCCGGAAAAGGAAGGGACCCTGCTTGGTAATGCAATTGGGACAATGAGCAACAAAGGTTCATGCTACGTTGCTGTAATTTTGTGATTTGAACAGTTTCAAAAGCTGAGGTCTGCCATACAGTTCTAAAACTTTACGTGCTTCCAGTCTTCCTTGTTGGTTGATTGAAGGTTTGAAGCCGTCGATCGGGGAGGTGGCGACAGTCACTCATTGTCGGCCGTCGCTGTAGCAGAAGCTGGATGTTGGCGCGCCTCCTTCTCGACACGGTCACCAGGCGAAACGGGCTCTTGATGTGCGCCAGCTAATGCTTCCCGTCCGCGACACCGTGTCAGAAACTATCATAGCAAGTCGAGCGCAATTATATGCTGCCAAAGCGCGGCAACTCGCGGGAGCGTCACACAACACACCTGCTCCACTGCACTACCCCAGCCAGACTCCCCCCCTGCCCGCGTTCCACGCGACAGAGTTAACACTACCAAAGATCCTAAACACTTTCGTTCTCCACACGCCCTATCGATGTATTCGTTCGATAGCATAGTTTTCCCTAGGCAAGACCCAGCGTAAAATACAAATAATATTTACAAAACAAGCCAATTATACATCGACGTAAATGCATATATATATATATATATATATATATATATATATATATACAAATAGTAAAACAATTACAATATACAAAGACTCAGAAACGTCATATATTCAGGTAACAAAATATGGTAAAAATATTATAGTACAATAGACGGAAATAGGAGGATATGCATTTCCGGCGTTACAAGTGTTCTCTTTAATACGACACCTAGGTATTTTGGCGTTTTGTATTTGACTATGCGAAGAAGTTCAAACTGTGGTTTGATCTTTGCTGATGATATAGAATTATTGGACAAATATATGGAGAAGAAAATTCTGGGTTAGACTGTAGACTTAAATCACCTCAATCTGCAATGCATCGCTTCGTTTCACGTAATTAGTCCTTCCCTAATTAGGAATGATATTTATTTAACCTTGAGCCTTAGGACTGAAATGGTGATGATCACGTCTAGTAGCTACTAGAAAATCAACGCAATGAAATGAAAACTGATTTTCTGAATTTTGTGAAGGAAATACGTGTACCGTTACAAGTTCTTTCTTTACTTGCCGATTATTTGCTTTATATGAAGTGATGCTGTGAAGACGGGTCGTAAGTCATGCCTGTGGTGCTCGGTAGGTTGGAGCACTGCCCGCGGTATGCGGTTCCAGGTTCGAGCCCCGGTGTGGTACGCCTTTGTAATCCGCCAGGAAGTTTCGCAAATAACGCACTCTCTGCTGCAGAGCGACAGATAATTCTGCACGCTCGTCCTGCTTATACTCCCACTTTTTTATTTTATTTAGCGTGTGGCATTAAGGACATTTCAATATTGGATCAAGTTATTCTATATTACATAAAATTACATATATTCACAGACAAACATCTAGTCCTTGTAAATATTCGACGGATTTTTAGGATGCCACGAGGAATTCTTCAAAGTCCCCACTGAACGCTCTAGCACTGCGTTCTTCTCTGATGTGTTGGATGGTCTGCTTAGGCGCGCCGCAGTCACATGCTGGCGAAGACAGCAGTCCTCATTTGAAGAGTGAGTCAACACATCTTCCATGCCCAGTTCTTAATCGGTCCAGAGTTGACCAGATTTTGCGGGGCTTATCAAACCCAGAAACTGCCTCGGTAATACAAGGCATTAGGTGGCAATGTTGTTGATAATTCTTCCGGGTTATATGGCCGTGGTCCATGGAATTCTTCTATTCCTAACGTTTCATCCAATACTACGTTGGACATCTTCAGAGGTATGGCTGGTCTTGCTGAGTCCTGCCGACTGACGAGTCGGGCGTCGGAGAGCGGCCTAAATACCGAGGAAAGTGGGCGTGGTCTAGCTTGCACATAGTAGCAGAGAGAAAACTAGTCAAACATAAAATGTAACTATCGATAATAGTCCGTCATAGATAAAAATCACTTATCGATTCTGTAACGCCACTGTCCATATCTCGCTTAGTTTCAAGGCCTCTTCTTTGCTATTAAAATTATCTTCATGTTTATAAATTTCAATAGCCTCCCTATACAGTGGTGGATAATAGTTCGTGGTAGCACTTAAAACTGTAGTTTCAGAAAACTTAACTACATGGTCACCTGACTGAAGTGCGTGTTCCGCAACGGCTGATTTATCTATTTTTCCCAGTCGGCAAAGACTTTTATGCTCCTTTACCCTCGTATTCACACTTCTTTTCGTAGTACCAATATAGACCTTGTCGCAAATACACGGAATTTTATACACACCGCTAGATGATAATGGTGGCCTTCTATCTTTAACAGAACGAAGTACTTGTCCTATTTTTCTGGTAGGTTTGAATACCGGTTTCACTTTATGTTTCAGCAGAATTTTGCCGATTCGTTCTGTAACCTTACTAATGAAAAGTAAAGACACCGTGTTCTTCCATTGTTGTGTACCATCCTTGTCCTTTGGCCTGCTGTAATTAGGTCTTAAAACTCTACTAATTTCTTTGTTTGAGTACCCATTCTTTTCGAAGGCATGTTTCAGATGATTCAGTTCCGTATCCAGATGTTCTGGCGTACAAATCCGTTTTGCCCTGTCCACTAAACTTTTGATTACACCTCTTTTTTGTTGTGGGTGATGATTGGAGTTCTTATGTAAGTATCTATCGGTATGTGTGCACTTCCGAAACACTTTATGTTTTAGACTGCCATCGGTCTGTCTCATGACTAACACATCGAGAAACGAAATAGTCTGGTCTTTTTCCACTTCCATGGTAAACTGAATTTTAGGGTTTATGCTATTAAGATAATCAAAAAATTCGTCTAAGGCTTTTTTACCGTGTGTCCAAACCACGAATGTGTCGTCTACATAACGATACCAGCAACATGGTTTCTTATATGCTTTATTCAACACTAATTGTTCAAATTTCTCCATGTAAAAATTGGCAATCACAGGGCTCAACGGGTTACCCACGGGAACACCATCCACTTGCTCATAAAACTCCTCATCCCACTGAAACTGGCTGGATGTGAGACAGTGTCTAAACAGAGCGGCCAAATCTTCAGGGAAAACTTCCGTTATGTAAACTATAACTTCATTGACCAGAATCATAGTAAACAGAGATACAATATCAAAACTGATCAGAATGTCTTCAGGAGCTAAGGTTAGACCTTCAATTTTCTTAATAAAATGACGTGAATTCCTCACATAAGAATCAATCTTACCAATGTATGGTTGTAGAAGAGTAGCTAGATACCTAGATCCTTGGTAAGTAGGGGAATCAATCGCACTAACAATGGGTCTCAGAGGGAGATTTATTTTGTGAACTTTAGGTAAACCATAAAGTCTGGGACACTTAGCTTCACTCCTTAGCAAAACGTTTTTATCCTTCTGTGGAATGGAAGTAGAAGACTTTATCAGCGTATTAGTTTTCCTCAAAATAACAGCCGTCGGGTCTCTTCTAAGTTTAGTGTAATGTCCCGCCACTAATAGATCCAAAATCTTACTTCTGTAGTCCTCTTTGTTCATCACCACAGTGGCATTGCCTTTATCAGATGGAAGAACAACTATCTCTTCGTCGTTCTGTTATAGATAGAAGGCCACCGTTATCATCTGGCGGTGTATATAAAATTCCGTGTACTTGCGGCAAGGTCCATATTGGTACTACGAAAATAAGTGTGAATACGAGGGTAAAGGAGCATAAAAGTCTTTGCCGACTGGGAAAAATGGATAAATCGGCCGTTGCGGAACACGCACTTCAGTCAGGTGACCATGTAGTTAAGTTTTCTGAAACTACAGTTTTAAGAGCTACCACGAACTATTTATTATCCACCACTGTAAATTTATAAACATGAAGATAATTTTAATAGCAAAGAAGAGGCCTTGAAATTAAGCGAGATATGGACAGTGGCGTTACAGAATCAATAAGTGATTTTTATCTATGACGGACTATTATCGATAGTTACATTTTACGTTTGACTAGTTTTCTCTCTGCTACTATGTGCAAGCTAGACCACGTCCACTTTTCTCGGTATTTAGGCCGCTCTCCGACGCCCGACTCGTCTGTCGGCAGGACTCAACAGGACCAGCCATACCTCTGAAGATGTCCAACGTAGTATTGGACGAAACGTTAGGAATAGAAGAATTCCATGGACCACGGCCATATAACCCGGAAGAATTATCAACAACAGTACCATCCGGTCGTGAAAGCCTTCATTGTATGATTAGGTGGCAAGTTGTTGGGGCATTCTGGAGCCATTCTCTTCTCCAAGAGTTGATGTCACACCCAGGGAGGCTGTCGAGAGCAAGAGGAGGATGCCTTGAACGAAGCCTCTTGGTACTCAGATCAGGTATATCGATGTGTACCGGTAGTTCAGGGTTTGCTTCGATCTTGTATTCGCTGACCAAGGTTGCTTCTCGTCGTATTTTTGGGGATGGTATAAGACTCAGGACAGGTAGCCATATGTTAGGGGTAGACCTAACGGTTGCTGAAATAAAGCGCATGGTGTTCTTAAGTTCGACATCGATTTTGTTCACATGACTACTGTTTAGCCATACTGGTGCACAGTACTGCACCGCAGAGTACACCAGGCTCAGTGCAGACGTCCTCAGAGTTGTTGCCGATCAACGGCCCAGGTGGTTCCGCAGAGTTTATGGATGAGGTTGTTTCTTTTGTAAGGTGTGATTTAAATGAAAAGGCTCTGTCTAACGTGACCCCTTGGTACCTTGGCTCCTTGTTGTAGCTGAGGCGAGTGTCGTCATGGTATACTTCCAGAGCTCTGTCGGATTCCCTGTTATTGAGGGGGAAGCAATTTACTTCTGTCTTCGTGGCGTTAGGCCTAATCCTCCATTTACGAAAGTATGCTACCAAGGCAGACAGAACGAATCCATTGTATGAAAATCGGTGTGCCTTGTTGCAATAGCCCAGTCATCAGCGTAGCCAAATTTCATACAAGCTGTTTCTGGCATATTAGCAATGTGTAGGCTGAAAAGCAGTGGGGCTAATACTGAGCCTTGAGGTAAGCCATTTTGAAGAAATTTCTGGCTACTGACTTTTTTTCCCATGACGACCTGGAATCCTATGTTACCAATAAGCTTTGTCAATTTTTGACAGGGAATTGTTTTCATCAGTTTATAGAGTAGGCCTGGTCTCCAGACGGTATCATAGGCTGCTGACAAATAAATGAAGGCCACAGATGTTTTTAATTTCTTTTGGAATCCCGGTTCAATGTGTGTTGTAAGAGCCAGGACTTGGTCTGCACAGCTTCGGTTGGGACGAAAGCCGGTTTGCTCTACTGAGAAGGCCTTGAGTATTGTCTGACCGATCCTGTTAAGTAGTACTCGTTCCAGAAGTTTGTACACCATGCTAAGCAGTGCTATGGGCCGGTAGTTTTGCAGAAGATTTCCCGGTTTACCTGGCTTTAGGAGGGCAATTATCTTGGCACGTTTAAGTCCTTGGGGCATGTTTCCTGTCTGCAGTAGTGATGTGAAGAACTTTGCTAACCATATTTTGGTATATTTGCCAGACTTGATAAGAAACTCTGGGAGGATGTCAACTGAGCCAGGGTTTTTACCTGGTTTTGTGTCCTTTAATGCTGCCAAGATCTCTTCGGGGATGATGTCGCATGAATGTTTAGTGTCAACACTAGCTGTTGCTTTTAGCTTTCTAAGATCACGTTTAATGCGTATTGTTGTCTCTCTGTGGTTTATCCCTTTAGATGTTTTAACAATGTGCAAAGCAATTTTGTTAGGTGTTGTGCGGTTTTCTTCCCTACTGATACGGCTGGCTCCTCCTAGTTTTCGAAGCAGGGACCATGCTTTTCTGCTGGATACTTCGAAGTCCATAGCCTGAGTAGTTTCCATCCACTTCTGTCGTAGTGCAGTATCAAGGCTGTGTACGAGTTCTTCTGCTGTTTCTCTGTCACCGCTGCTTTGGTAGTCATTATACAGTTCCTCACATTCTTTGCGGTCTCCTGTAGGTATGTGCTTTTTTGCTGTACTGATGACTGCTTCCACAAATCTTTTATAACTATCAGCAGATGGACAGATCCATCCCAGACATTTATCGAGGTCTTCAGAGTAAGCTTTCCAGTTCGCTTTTTGTAGGTTCCATCTGGGTCAAGTAGTTGAGGTTATCAATGGAATACTTGTGCCGATTTCTACTAGGACCGGACGGTGTTGACAGTGAGGGAAATCTGGCAGAACATTTCGGCTTGTGTTGACCAGCTGGTGAATTTCGTTAGCTGTGACAAAGCATAGGTCAGTGTCATACTCTCCTTTCCAAGCTGCTGATATGAAGGAACCACGATCTTTAGCATCGAAAATGGGGTGGATGTTGTTTTCTTTAACCCAGTTTGTTAAGACTTCACGATTTGTATCGGTTGTTCTGTATCGCCATTGCGTGTGGTGGCTGTTAAAGTTCCCTACTAAGACCGCGGGAAGGAGGTGTGATTGGAGAACATCTGCTGGCCATGCGGATCCTGGTGGTTTGTAAATGTTACTTAGGATATTGTCATTTGTGGAAGTGGATATCAGGTGAGCGTTCTTTATTTTATTTTTGACGTATGTGGCTACTCCATAGGCATGGTGGTATGTTGCACCAATGATAGCGTATCCTGGTATTTTTCCTCTGGAGCGTACTTGATCTTCGTTATCTGTGTGGGTTTCCTGTAGGGCAACCACATCAATGTTGTGCTTAGTCAATAACTTTTGAAGAATTTGGCATTTGGTTTTACGAATGCCCTCAATGTTCAACTGGCATATTTTAATACTTGTTCCAAGTTTCCTAGATGCTTGGTCCTGAGAAGGGCTCTTGATGTGATTACGAGTCATTTCCTCTCGATTATGTACTTCTCGTATAGCCAGGAGGTCTAGAAAGATTGTCTGGCAGCCAATTTTGTTGCCTTCTTAGCACCACTCAGGGGTCACCTGTGGGGAAAATTTCAGGTTTACACCCACGGACGTGAAGCAGCATCGACTCCAATTACGAAGTAAACTTCGCAGGTAATCAGAGATCAAATCTATAAGGCGATAGGTAAACTTTGTTCTCCGTTCGCAGCTGTTCAGAAGCGGACTCGCTTTGGGCACAGATATGTAAAACTGAAGAAACAGCAAAAAGGTGGGAATTTGAGGTGATGGGACTTGGATAAACTGAAAGAACCAGAGGTTGTAGAGAGCTTCAGGGAGACCATTAGGGAACGATTGACAAGAATGGGAGAAAGAAATGCAGTAGAAGAAGAATGGGTAGCTTGAGAGACGAAATAGTGAAGGTAGCAGAGAATCAAGTAGGTAAAAAGACGAGGGCTAATAGAAATCCTCGGGTAACAGATGAGATACTGAATTTAATTGATGAAAGGAGAAAATGTAAAAATGCAGTAAATGAAGCAGGCAAAAAGGAATACAAACGTCTCAAAAATGAGATCGACAGGAAGTGCAAAATGGCTAAGCAGGGATGGCTAGAGGACAAATGTAAGCATGTAGAGGCTTATCTCACTAGGGGTAAGACAGATACTGCCTACAGGAAAATTAAAGAGACCTTTGGAGAAAAGAGAACCACTTGCATGAATATCAAGAGCTCAGATGGATACCCAGTTCTAAGCAAAGAAGGGAAAGCAGAAAAGTGGAAGGAGTATATAGAGGGTCTATACAAGGACGATGTTCTTAAGGACAGTATTATAGAAATGGAAGAGAATGTAGATGAAGATGAAATAGGAGATATGATACTGAGTGAAGAGTTTAACAAAGCACTGAAAGACCTGAGTCGAAACAAGGCCCCAGGAGTAGACAACATTCCATTACAACTACTGACAGCCTTGGGAGAACCAGCCCTGACAAACTCTACCATCTGGTGAGCAAGATGTATGAGACAGGCGAAATACCCTCAGACTTCAAGAAGAATATAATAATTCCGATCCCAAAGAAAGCAGGTGTTGACAGATGGCAAAATTACCGAACTATCAGTTTAATAAGTCACGGTTGCAAAATACTAACACGAATTCTTCACAGACGAATGGGAAAACTGGTAGAAACCGACCTCGGCGAAGATCAGTTTGGATTCCGTAGAAATGTTGGAACACGTGAGGCAATACTGACCCTACGACTTGTCTTAGAAAACAGATTAAGGAAAGGTAAACCTACGTTTCTAGCATTGACAATGTTGACTGGAATACTCTCTTTCAAATTCTAAAGGTGGCAGGGGTAAAATACAGGGAGCGAAAGGCTATTTACAATTTGTACAGAAACCAGATGGCAATTATAAGAGTCGACGGACATGAGAGGGAAGCAGTGGTTGGGAAGGGAGTGAGACAGGGTTGTAGCCTCTCCCCGATGTTATTCAATCTGTATATTGAGCAAGCAGTAAAGGAAAGAAAAGAAAAATTCGGAGTAGGTATTAAAATCCATGGAGAAGAAATAAAAACTTTGAGGTTCGCCGATGACATTCTAATTCTGTCAGAGACAGCAAAGGACTTGGAAGAGCAGTTGAACGGAATGGACAATGCCTTGAAATGAGGATATAAGATGAACATCAACAAAAGCAAAACGAGGATAATGGAATGTACTCGAATTAAGTCGGGCGATGCTGGGGGAATTAGATTAGGAAATGAGACACTTAAAGTAGTAAAGGAGTTTTGCTATTTGGGGAGCAAAATAACTGATGATGGTCGAAGTAGAGAGGATATAAAATGTAGACCGGCAATGGCAAGGAAAGCGTTTCTGAAGAAGAGAAATATGTTAACATCGAGTAAAGAGTTAAGTGTCAGGAAGTCGTTTCTGAAAGTATTTGTATGGAGAGTAGCCATGTATGGAAGTGAAACGTGGACGATAAATAGTTTAGACAAGAAGAGAATAGAAGCTTTCGAAATGTGGTGCTACAGAAGAATGCTGAAGATTAGATGGGTAGATCACATAACTAATGAGGAGGTATTGAACAGAATTGGGGAGAAGAGGAGTTTCTGGCACAACTTGACAAGAAGAATGGACCGGTTGGTAGGACATGTTCTGAGGCATCAAGGGATCACAAATTTAGCATTAGAGGGCAGCGTGGAGGGTAAAAATCGCAGAGGGAGACCAAGAGATGAATACACTAAACAGATTCAGAAGAATGTAGGTTGTAGTAGGTACTGGGAGATGAAGAACCTTGCACAGGATAGAGTAGCTTGGAGAGCTGCATCAAACCAGTCTCAGGACTGAAGACCACAGCAACAACAACATGTAAAATATCAAGAAAATCAGCAGTTTTGTAGTGTAGTATATCAGGTGATGATGTTTCGTAATTAACTACATTGCAAGTCGGCTGTCTGCAAGAGCAGATCGTAGCTGGCATGCACAGATGTCGGCGCCGGACGCACGTGCAGTCAGCGCTGTGGCACGCGGCAATGTAAGCGACACGGTCGCACAGTTCCCGTGGCCAGGGCTGCATAGCAGACAGACTGCAGTCACGCGATCTTTTTTAGTAGCACACTAGCGTGCGCGGGCGTTTCGGATTGTCGGTTTTCCTCCCCGGCAAGTTTCTTCTACAGCAAATACTTTGATTCACATGCTGAAGCAGCGTGAACAATGGAGCTACAACTTTCGTCTGACGCGGACCCACTAAGACATAGAAGTATTTAATAGTACAGGTGTGAAAGGACAGAGTAAGAAATCGGGCGGTGGCGACTATTCAAGTCCATGGCGGCAGACACACAGTACCACTATGACCGATTTTCTTTCCTGTTCCATTCGCTCACAGGGCGAGAGGAATGTTGTGGCGTAACAAGCTAGTCACGCCACACTGAGGAGGAAGCCGAAAGGCACGCGTACACACACGCCGACTGGCGTCAAGTCTGGAACAGGATACGTATTGAATACTATAAAGAAAATACGTATCTTTGGAATATACTTAACTTTTAATCAATCCTTGTGATACATCTCTCTTGACTATACAAATGAGACTCGTAAGATACATGCACTGTGACAATTGGCGCCTTGCTAAGTCGTAGCCATTAACTTTGCTGAAGGCTATTCTAACTCTCTCTCGGCAAATGAGAGCAAAGGCTTCGTCAGTATAGTCGCTAGCAACGTCGTCGTACAACTGGGGCGAGTTCTCGTACGACTCTCGAGACCTGCCGTGTGGTGGCGCTCGGTCTGCGATCACACAGTGGCGACACGCGGGTCCGACATGTACTAATGGACCGCGGCCGATTTAAGCTACCACCTAGCAAGTGTGGAATCTGGCAGTGACACCACAAGGAAAATGACTGTTGTGGCGTTCGCTGTGTTATTCTGTGGTTTGGTATTTAACTAATTTGTAAATGAAAATGATAATCTTTATTTTATTACATTGAGTAATTACTAAATAATTTTTCTCCCGGCTAAAGAATTGGTCAAGTTGCTAAAGAACTCCAAGTTAACGTCGTGTTAAAGTGTTGTCTGTAAGTTGTGTAAGTGTCACTAAATCACAGTTCATACAACAGATTCTATACAACTATTGATTATGATGGAAACAGTTATCTTCAGCAAAATGATCATTAAAACCACCGAATATCAGCCGCGCACAACAGTGACGTATGTTACCTGAAACAATATTCTTCGCAACTGGTGCGTAATTAATTTCGGCTCCATACATCCGCTAGAAAAGTTTGTTATAAGGATCGTGCTATGAGCACTGTTTTTAAAGAACCAATCTGATTCGAATCATTTTCATGAAAATGAGTTTGGGACCACCAATGCACATTTATTTTTACACGTTTGTATTACGTTCGGCATTTATGTCTGCAGAGTTGCGTAATTTGAATTTGCCGCTCAGATAATTGTTAAGATGGCGGCAGACAATTGATAGAGACTTTCTATTGTTAGAGTAAATAAGTATTTTAAATGCTTATTAAACATTACTTTCGTATTGCACACTATTTAGACTTCATCAAGCAAACACTTGATTTTTTCTTAAGGAAAACACAGACAAAAACGCGATACAAATCGCTATCATCAATGGCTGCGCTCCTTGCAGCGGAAAGAAATAATTAACACAGATAATGCTTAGTGAGAGAGGAATTAAAGTTACAAATAATTATTCACTCATATTTATAATAATAATGAACTCTATTCTCAAGTAATAATTAACAAATAATTACAATTTCTTAACGGACCTCAGTTTGCTATGCGTCCGCAACCTGAAAAGCCATCCAACAAAAGGTAAAAACAAAGGAAGACAAACGCAGATCATAAAAGGAATTTACAATTATCATTGTCTTTGTATGATACACATCGATATATCCAATTACATCATAGAATATTATATAAATAATTAATATTTATCATCTTTTTCACTATTTTTTTATATGTCGAATAGATAATGTTTATAACTGTTACAGGCATAATTTCCTCTCGCCGCACCGTAGCTAAAATTTATCTCGTGGATGTTACACTGTCTGTACACTGGCATGACAAAAGTCATGGAATAGCGGTGTGCACACATACAGATAGCGGTAGTACCGCGTCCACAAGGTATAAAATGGCGGAGCTGTCATGGTACTTAGGTGATATACCCTGAAGCGACAAAGAAACTGGTATAAGCATGCGTATTCAAATACAGGCAGAATACGGCCTTGCGGTCGGCTACACCTATATAAAACAACAAGTGTCTGGCGCAGTTGTTATATCAGTTGCTGCTGCTACAATGCCAGGTTATCAAGATTTAAGTGAGTTTGAACGTGGTGTTATAATCGGCGCACGAGCGATGGGACACAGCATCTCCGAGGAAGCGATGAAGTGGAGATTTTCCCGTACGACCATTTCACGATTGTACCAGGAATGTCAGGAATCCGGTAAAACATCAAATCTCCGACGTCGCTGCGGTCGAAAAAATATCCTGCAAGAACGGGATGAACGATGACTGAAGAGAATGGTTCAACGTGACAGAAGTGCAACCCTTCCGCAAATTGCTGCAGATTTCAATGCTGGACTATGAGCAAGTGTCAACGTGCGAACTATTGAGCGAAACATCATCGATATGGGCTTTCGGAGCTTAAGGCCCACTCGTGAATCCTTCATAACTGCAGGACACAAAACTTTACGCCTCGTTTTAAAAACAGCTGCTTGTTTCAGTGACCGTTTATAAACTAAAGTTGAAACAAATGAGCCCCCGATCACAATTTTTAGTCTTACTAACCACGTTTCAACACTTCTAAGAGTGCCTTCATCAGAATTTAAATGTTTAAATTGGCCTATAACATAACCACAAATTTATGGGAAAAGAAAAATTTTTGTATAAAAGTGTAACTACTGACTAACAATACAAGACAGTACTTACATGTCATGTATAAAGTAAATAACAGGCCAGAAGGGCTTTAGTCACAACTTTTTTCAAAAAGAATGCACGAAGGTGAGCCACGATGGGCTGCTCATATCTGTAAAGCCACAGGTAGCAACGGACTGAGGCGCCCGCGTCAACAAGTGCGGGCAGGTGAACGTGACACCAAGAGTGCCATCTGTTAGCCGTAAATATAAGTAGGCTATTTAACAAATGGTTCAAATGGCTCTGAGCACTATGGGACTCAACTGCTGAGGTCATTAGTCCCCTAGAACTTAGAACTAGTTAAACCTAACTAACCTAAGGACATCACAAACATCCATGCCCGAGGCAGGATTCGAACCTGCGACCGTAGCGGCCTTGCGGTTCCAGACTGCAGCGCCTTTAACCGCACGGCCACTTCGGCCGGCTGCTATTTAACATTTAAAATATAGACAGATGAATGTTAAAATGAACAGTATTTAGTATTTGAACTCACACGTAAAGTTTTATATGACAACAGCAGACATGGTAACATTTTGCTTATGTAAAAGCATAGAAATACAGTTTGAAAACTGAAAACTGATTAACTGTACAAGAAGAAGCAGTACTTACACGTCATGTATAAAATAAATATAAAGCGAAACAGCTATTTTTGCTACTGGTAAGAAAGATCCCAAGTTCTATCATTAAAAATCTCATTTCTGATAATGTCAAAAAGCTATATGCTAAAAAAAAGACCTACTTAATGAAGAGGCATTTATGTCACTTATTTTGATACTCAAAAACTCAGAAAAATGTTCAAATGTGTGTGAATTCCTAACGGACCAAAATGCTCAGCTCATCGGCCCCTAGACTTACACACTACTTAAATTATGTTGAGAACAACACACACACCCATGCCCGAGGGAGGAATCGAGCCTCCGGCGGGTGAGGCCGCCAGTCCGAAACATGGCGCCTCAAACCGCGCGGCCACTCCGAGCGGCTCAAAAACTTCCTTCTGAATTTGCTTAGTGTATTCATCTCTTGGTCTGTGTCTAGGATTTTTATCCTCCACGCTTGCCACCGATACTAAAGTGGTCATCCCTTGACGCCTCAGAACGTGTCCTACCAACCGATCCCTTCTCATAGTCAAGTTGTGCCACAAATTCCTCTTCTCCCCAATTGTGTTCCGTACCTGTTCATTAGTTACGTGGTCTACACATCTAGTCTTCAGCATTCTTCTGCAGCAATACATTTCCAAAGCTTCTATTCTCTTCCTGTCTACATTGTCTATATCGTCCATGTTTCACTTCCATAGATGGCTACACTCCATACTAATACTTTCAGAAACGACGTCCTGACTTTTACATCTATACTCGATGTTAACAAATTTCTCTTCTGTCTACATTTTATATCCTCTCTACTTCGACCATGTTCAGTTATTTAGCTCCCCAAATAGCAAAACTCAGTTACTACTTTAAGTGTCACATTCCCTAATCTAATTCCCTCAGCATCACCCGATTTAATTCGATTAAATTCCATTATCCTCGTTCTGCTTTTGTTGATGTTCATCTTATATCCTCCTTTCAAGACACTGTCCATTCCGTTGAGCTGCTCTTCCAGATCCTTTGCTGTCCCTGACAGAATTACAATGTCGTCGGCGAACCTCAAAGTTTTCTTCTCTTCTCCGTGGATTTTAATTCCTACTCCGAATTTTTCTTTTGTTTCTTTTACTGCTTGCTCAGTATACAGATTGAATAACATCGGGGATAGGCTACAACCCTGTTTCACTCTCTTCTCCGCCACTGCTTCCTTTCGTGACCCTCGACTCTTCTGTCATCTGTTTTCTGTACAAATTGTAAACAGTTTTCGCTCCTTGTATCTTATCCCTGTCGCCTTCAGAGTCAGAAAAAGAGCATTCCAGTCAACGTTGTCAAAAACTTTATCCAAGTCTACAAATGATAGAAACGTAGGTTTGCATTTCCTTAACGTATTTTCTAAGATAGGTCGTAGGGTCAGTATTGCCTCGCGAGTTCCAGCATTTCTACAGAATCCAAAGTGATCTTCCCCGAGGTGGGGTAATACCAGTTTTTCCATTAGTTTGTAAAGAATTCGTGTTAGTATTTTGCAACTGTGACTTATTAATCCGATAGTTCGACAGTTTTCACATATGTCAACCTCCTCTTTCTTTGGGATTGGAATTATTATATTCTTCTTGAAGTCTGAGGGTATTTCGCCTGTCCCATATATCTTACTCAGCAGATGGAAGAGTTCTGTCATGGCTGGCTCTCCCAAGGCTATCAGTAGTTGTAATGGAATGTTGTCTAGACATGGGGGCTGGCTTCGACTTACGTCTTTCAGTGCTCTGTCAAATTATTCACGTAGTATCATATCTCTAATTTCATCTTCATCTACGTCCTCTTCCATTTCCATACTACTGTCCTCAAGTACATCGCCCTTGTATAGATCATGTATATACTCGTGTCACCATCCTGCATTGCCTTCTTTGCTTAGGATTGGTTTCCATTGTTACCAATAGTAACAGATTATAACTGCTGCTGCGGAAGATGTTCACGCAAACAAACGTAAAATACACTACTGGCAATTAACATTGCTACACCAAAAAGAAATTCAGATGATAAACGGGTATTCATTGGACAAATAAATTATATTAGAACTGACATGTAATTACAGTTTCACGCAATTTGGGTGCATAGATCCTGAGAAATCAGTTCCCAGAACAACCACCTCTGGCCGTAATAACGGCCTTGATACGCCTGGGCATTGAGCCAAACAGAGCTTGGATGGCGTGTACATGCAGCTTCAACACCATACCACAGTTCATCAAGAGTAGTGACTGGCGTATTGTGAGGAGACAGTTGCTCGGCCACCATTGACCAGACGTTTTCAATTGGTGAGAGATCTGGAGAATGTGCTGGCCAGCGCAGCAGTCGAACATTTTCTGTATCCAGAAAGGCCCGTACAGGACCTGCAACATGCGGTCGTGCACTATCCTGCTGAAATAAAGGGTTTCGCAGGGATCGAATGAAGGGTAGAGCCACGGGTCATAACTCATCTGGAATGTAACGTCCACTGTTCAAAGTGGCGTCAATGCGAACAAGAGGTGACCGACAGGTGTAACCAATGGTACCTCATACCATGAAGCCGGGTGATACGCCAATATGGCGATGACGAATACACGCTTCCAATGTGCGTTCACCATGATGTCGCCAGACATGGACGCGACCATTAGCCGGCCGAAGTGGCCGTGCGGTTAAAGGCGCTGCAGTCTGGAACCGCAAGACCGCTACGGTCGCAGGTTCGAATCCTGCCTCGGGCATGGATGTTTGTGATGTCTTTAGGTTAGTTAGGTTTAACTAGTTCTAAGTTCTAGGGGACTAATGACCTCAGCAGTTGAGTCCCATAGTGCTCAGAGCCATTTGAACCATTTGACGCGACCATCATGATGCTGTAAACAGAACCTGGATTCAGCCGAAAAAATGACGTTTTTCCATTCGTGCACCCAGGTACGTCGTTGAGTACACCATCGCAGACGCTCCTGTCTGTGATGCAGCGTCAAGGGTAACCGCAGCCATGGTCTCCGAGCTGATAGTCCATGCTGCTGCAAATGTCGTCGAACTGTTCGTGCAGATGGGTGTTGTCTTGCAAACGTCCCCATCTGTTGACTCAGGGATCGAGACGTGGCTGCACGATCCGTTACAGCCATCCTGATAAGATGCCTGTCATCTCGACTGCTAGTGATACGAGGCCGTTGGAATCCAGCACGGCGTTCCTGAACCGACCGATTCCATATTCTGCTAACAGTCATTGGATCTCGACCAACGCGAGCAGCAATGTCGCGATACGATAAACCACAATCGCCATGGGATACAATCCGCTATTTATCAAAGTCGGAAACGTGATGGTACGCATTTATCCTCCTAACACGAGGCTTCGCAACAACGCTTCACCAGGCAACGCCGGTCAGCTGCTGTTTGTGTATGATAAATCGGTTGGAAACTTTCCTCAGTCAGCACGTTGTAGGTGTCGCCACCGGCGCCATGCTTGTGTGAATGTTCTGAAAAGCTTATCGTTTGCATGTCACAGCATCTTCTTCCTGTCGGTTAAATTTCGCGTCTGTAGCACATCTTCGTGGTGTAGCAATTTCAATGGCCAGTAGTGTATTTTTATTCGAGACAACCGGTTTCAACAGTCTTAGATGTTATCTTCAGGTCTTAAACTTTTGTTGTAGTAAGACGTGTTCGTTTTACCCTTTGTATGAGGTTCAGCGTAAAATTAACACGTTTTACTACCAAAAAAATGATTAAGACCTGAAGATGACAGGTAAGACTGCTGAAACGGGTTGTCTTGAATGAAACATACCTGTGCGGTTTTGGCTCTTGTGTGGTTCCGTGTCTTTGTCACGATACTTTTTGCCTAACGTTCTTGTACAGCAAAGTTTAGTAATCAGGTACCACCTATTTCGGATTTTTTATTAACAACCAAATCCAATCCAAAAGTAACATCAGTGTGCATAACTACAATACTAGGAGAAAGGCTGATTTTCACTATTCAAGATTAAATCTAACTTTGGCACAGAAAGGGGTGAATTATACTGCCACTAAAGTCTTTGGTCTCTTACCAAATAGTATCAAAAGTGTGACAGATAACCAACAAGTATTTAAGAAGAAATTAAAAGAATTTCTGAATGACAACTCCTTCTACTCCATAGAGGAATTTTTAGATATAAATTAAGAAAAAAGAAGAAAAAAACAAAACAAAAAATAATTTAAAAAATTAAAAAAAGAAAAACAAAAAATAAAAAAGTTGTTATATTATCTTAATTATGTTGTTAAATTAACTTAATTATGTCATGTATTGGAAAATTTGACTCGTTCCACATCATTACGAAATATCGTATTCATGATCCATGTAACTAGTATTAATCTAATGTAATCCGGTTCGCAGGTCCCTGTGATGGCGGTGTGACGCCATGCGGCGCGTGCTGTGGCTGTGCGCTGTGCTGTTGTTGGCGGCCCTGCCGCGCCTCGGGAGCGCCGGCGTCGTCGCCCGCCTGACGGACGCGCCCGTCGGCGCCGACTGGCTGCCGCAGCCCGACGAGGAGCGCGACGAGGCTGACCGGCCGCGGCGCATCGTGCCCAAGTCGCTGTTCGTCGCGCCCGGCCGCCAGTCGCAGCCCTGCTCGACGGGCTACCGCTCCGACGGCAAGGGCCGCTGCGTCAAGTTCCTCTGGGTCGACCGCAGCGTCCACCTCAGCTTCCTCATCAGCCAGCTCAACGGCCAGTTCGGCGGCGGCGGACCCGGCACCTCGGCGAGCAAGATCTCCGACGACATCAACAGGGTGGACCGCAGCCCGCTCAGGGTGACCCTCGGCATCGCCACTGAGACCATCACCACTCCCGATGCCAGTGTCGAGGGGGTCGCTGCTTGAAGCTCCGACTTATTCGGTGAACGATGTGTCGAACAGAACCCAGTGAAATAACTCACTGTTTTACAGTTGTCCACCAGTTTTACAGGCATCTATTGTTGAGACCACGGTAACAATAATATTCTTCCAGCAGTAGTCACAAATTTCTGCTGAACTCTAGTCCACATTTAATTTATCGAGGCCGACACTTTGACAGTGTTCGTGTGTATAGAAAAGAAAAGGTTAATGACCAATCAAAAGTATTACAGACTGAATGCAATGATACAATCATGTCATACACTGTAAGGCACAATAGTGCCGGCTTTTAAATATATAGTCTTAGATAAATAATAATTTATATATATATATTAAACACAGATAGCTGACAGATGAAAAAGCGACCATCTATCAGAACATATAAAACATGGGAGAAAATGCTGTAGCATTCTTCTCGATAATTCTAATTTCATCAGTATTGTCAATATGGTGCTTCTGTTTCTTAGGTCCACTAGTCAGTCGTTTCTCATCATTCAGGAGAGTGAAACCTGTTTTCTTACTGTCTGGAACATATTCATTTCTTAGTAATTAAGTTTCTCTATTTTATAATAAGTTGTTATATTTAATTATGTTTTGAAGTTGAAATAAAAGTTTTCTTTATTATTTCTTAATCATAATAATTTACAAGCAGCTAAAATTATTCACTATCGTATGAATTTAAAATAAGAACTAAGTTCATAACAAAACAATAAAATTGTGTTTAAAATCCATAACAGATTCCTTTGCCGTTGTTTGTCTCCTTTATTAAGCTAAACAATACTCTCGTTTTTGGTGAACAAAATTTATTACTCCTTAAACAGTTTTGGGGTTCGTGCACAGTAATCCATTGGTTTCCTTGAAGTTCGGTGCAATATGATCAAGGGAGCAGAAAGTGTCCCATGTAATAATATACTACCAGTTTCGGTATAACTCATTACTTTGAAACTACTGACTGTGTAAAAGCGAGAACTAACAATAACGTGTCGTGCTCACTCGCGGTAGTGCAGTGGGATACTACTCTTCAAAGATTTAGGTATTTTAATTGCACCATCACAATACATATATTCGCTAGTAAAATTCGTCACAAATAATCCATTACAATTCTGGGAAGAATAGTGATATCCGCAGTACAACACTAGTTTTACAGGTAGTAAAGCAATTCTTAAATCTAACTCCCAGTCATTTCTTGTGGACAAATCTTTGTTTTCCACTGATGACTTTTTTGTTTCAGAAGTGGTAATGTGTAAAAAAAAATTAGTTTTAATTGTAGTTGCATGAGTAGAACTGAAAAATAACATGTTCATTAGCGTTAAATCTAGGGCAGTGTACCTTTTACAAACTTAATAGCCTACAAATGGACAGTTTCCACACGATTTGGTTGGAGAAAAGACCATAACCATCTTCCTCTGTCTTTCATTTCTCACTACGCTAGTGCTGTGTCTCTAATGACATCAGTATCGACGAGACAACTCTAATCTTTACTCTTTTCGCCATTGTGCTTTTACAGAGACAGTCGAACGAACAGTGATGACACAGTTTCTTGAATTTTGGAACGTAATATTCGTTACGTGAAATGTAATGTTAAACGTAGTTCAAGCGAGGAACTATATTTGCATATTTACTTATCGGTACATCCTAGACACTGTCAAATCCTGTTCTGTATTGCATAAAAGTGTAATTTGGTCAATACATAACTACTTTTTAGTAAGAAATTCTACTTTGTACTGCATAAAAGTAAAATTTCTTCAATCCTTAAATACTTTTTAGTAAGAAATTATATCAGAACAAGTCATCAAGCTACATAAAGAATTTTCTTTGTTTTAAAATACCAAGACGGCTATTTGCTATTACTAATAACTTTTATTTAGTTTATATTGAACAAAGAGATGACTGTGGCTGCCTTCACCTAAGGTATTAACATTTTGCAACGATGTGTAAGAAGATATCACTTAGACTTTTTTTTAAAAAAAAAAGAAAATTTTTACAAACTCATTACTTTACGGCATTCTGGTTGTTTTAGACGGACGTATCTGATTGTTCTAGCGTTAGCCGACATTAACATTGTGAAAATACAGTTATCGTCCTTTAAATAAACAAGGTGATTTCGTCCTTTATTTAAACAAGGTGATTCTATAACAGTTTTGTACTTTAAATACGGGGTGTTCAAAAAGTCTCTCCGCAGTGCCATATGATAATTAGCAGTGCGTGTCGTACGATTGTTCTCCTGCCTGGGTTTTTCAACGAAACAATAAACGCACAACGATACTGCAGTGATATTCTGTACCCATTCGTAGGAGAACTTGTGTTAAGTGAAATGCTGAACGGTTATTTTCAACAAGATGGTGCAGCCGCGCATACAGCTCGCGTTTCAGTGTCACTGCTTGCTGATGTTTTTGATGATCGCATAATTTCACAGGGACTTTGGCCTCAACGATCGCCTGACCTAACACCACCTGACTTTTACTTCTGGGGTGCAGCGAAAGGAACTGTCTATAAAAACCGTCCAAAATCCATCGATGAATTGAAAACTGCAATATTCACTTTCACTGCTTCTGTTACAAAAGAAATGTTACAACTTGTGTTTGGAAACATGATTAGACGAATTGAATTGTGTATTCAACAACAGGGGGGGCACTTTCAACATTCAATGTGAAAATTTGTAAGTAAAAATGAATATTCAATAAATTAATAACTTGTATTTCACTGAGTTTCATTTCGGTATATTCACTGCGGCATACGGCACGCGCGGCTAACAATCATAGGGCACTGCGTAGAGACTTTTTGAACACCACGTATAAATACTATGAACCACGACCTAAAAGAACGTCTCTAGACTCTAAGCAGAGACCATAGCCTGGTCAGTTTCTTGCCGAGAAGAATGCGACGACAACGAGAGAAGAAGTAAAACGAAATGCAGAACCCCATCAACGAGTATCGCTCAAATTCTTAAACCCAAATTTCTATTTGCTCATACGTGTCTTCGTAAAATAAATAAGTAAAAGCTGGAGAGCTTCTCTCCCTCCCTCCCTCCCTCTCTCTCTCTCTCGCTCTCGCTCTCGCTCTCTCTCTCTCTCTCTCTCTCTCTCTCTGTGTGTGTGTGTGTGTGTGTGTGTGTGTGTGTGTGTGTGTAAAAGTAAGTTACTTCCTTATACTTATACAATCATAAAATGTACACTACTGGCCATTAAAATTGCTACACCACGAAGATGACATGCTACAGACGCGAAATTCAACCGACACGAAGAAGATGCTGTGATATGCAAATGATTAGCTTTTCTGAGTATTTCACACAAGAAACTTTCCTGGCAGATAAAAACTGTGCGCCCGACCGAGACTCGAACTCGGGACCTTTGCCTTTCGCGGGCAAGTGCTCTACCAACTGAGCTACCGAAGCACGACTCACACCCGGTACTCACAGCTTTACTTCTGCCAGTACCTCGTCTCCTACCTTCCAAACTTTACAGAAGCTCTCCTGCGAACCTTGCAGTTTCGAGTCTCGGTCGGGCGCACAGTTTTTATCTGCCAGGAAGTTTCATATCAGCGCACACTCCGCTGCAGAGTGAAAATCTCATTCTGGAAACATCCCCCAAGCTGTGGCTAAGCCATGTCTCCACAGTATCCTTTCTTTCAGGAGTGCTAGTTCTGCAAGGTTCGCAGGAGAGCTTCTGTAAAGTTTGGAAGGTAGGAGACGAGGTACTGGCAGAAGTAAAGCTGTGAGTACCGAGTGTGAGTCGTGCTTCGGTAGCTCAGTTGGTAGAGCACTTGCCCGCGAAAGGCAAAGGTCCCGAGTTCGAGTCTCGGTCGGGCGCACAGTTTTTATCTGCCAGGAAGTTTCATATCAGCGCACACTCCGCTGCAGAGTGAAAATCTCATTCTGGAAACATCCCCCAAGCTGTGGCTAAGCCATGTCTCCACAGTATCCTTTCTTTCAGGAGTGCTAGTTCTGCAAGGTTCGCAGGAGAGCTTCTGTAAAGTTTGGAAGGTAGGAGACGAGGTACTGGCAGAAGTAAAGCTGTGAGTACCGGGTGTGAGTCGTGCTTCGGTAGCTCAGTTTGGGCTCCCAACCTGTGTGTGGCGCCCGGCCATTGGGCACTCAGTGCTAAGAGAAGACAACTGCCGACATAGGAGATCACATACAAACGGGGAGAAAGAAATGAGACCAAGCTATATGCTTGGGGTATACCATAATAGGCAACCCTCGAGAAGGCAAGCGTTGAGTGCCGTCAACGAGCCGAGATGTCTCACGCAAAGAATAGTGGAAACAAACAATTACAAAAACACTTGTTGTATATTAAAAAAGTTAAAAAAAATAAAAAAAAACAAAAAACCAACAAAACACGATGAAAATAAAAGTTTTGCAGCGAAGAGTCATCAACAAGGAATGAAACGTTTCCTTTGCTACAGAAGCAACGCACCTTGAACTTTCCGCTGCAGTGACAACACGTTTTCCTTTCTTGATGCAGAAGAAGCGTCCTTTGTGTTCAACGTTCTTTTAATGGCATAGAAGCCAGGCCGAGAAGGCAGAAATTGGCGAGCGCAAGGATGGGTTGAAGGGGAGGAAGGAGACCCAAAAAAAAAAAAAAAAAAAAAAAAAAAAAAAAAAAAAAAAAAAAAAAGTTGGTAGAGCACTTGCCCGCGAAAGGCAAAGGTCCCGAGTTCGAGTCTCGGTCGGGCGCACAGTTTTTATCTGCCAGGAAGTTTCATATCAGCGCACACTCCGCTGCAGAGTGAAAATCTCATTCTGGAAACATCCCCCAAGCTGTGGCTAAGCCATGTCTCCACAGTATCCTTTCTTTCAGGAGTGCTAGTTCTGCAAGGTTCGCAGGAGAGCTTCTGTAAAGTTTGGAAGGTAGGAGACGAGGTACTGGCAGAAGTAAAGCTGTGAGTACCTGGTGTGAGTCGTGCTTCGGTAGCTCAGTTGGTAGAGCACTTGCCCGCGAAAGGCAAAGGTCCCGAGTTCGAGTCTCGGTCGGGCGCACAGTTTTTATCTGCCAGGAAGTTTCATATCAGCGCACACTCCGCTGCAGAGTGAAAATCTCATTCTGGAAATATCCCCCAAGCTGTGGCTAAGCCATGTCTCCACAGTATCCTTTCTTTCAGGAGTGCTAGTTCTGCAAGGTTCGCAGGAGAGCTTCTGTAAAGTTTGGAAGGTAGGAGACGAGGTACTGGCAGAAGTAAAGCTGTGAGTACCGGGTGTGAGTCGTGCTTCGGTAGCTCAGTTGGTAGAGCACTTGCCCGCGAAAGGCAAAGGTCCCGAGTTCGAGTCTCGGTCGGGCGCACAGTTTTTATCTGCCAGGAAGTTTCATATCAGCGCACACTCCGCCGCAGAGTGAAAATCTCATTCTGGAAACATCCCCCAAGCTGTGGCTAAGCCATGTCTCCACAGTATCCTTTCTTTCAGGAGTGCTAGTTCTGCAAGGTTCGCAGGAGAGCTTCTGTAAAGTTTGGAAGGTAGGAGACGAGGTACTGGCAGAAGTAAAGCTGTGAGTACCGGGTGTGAGTCGTGCTTCGGTAGCTCAGTTGGTAGAGCACTTGCCCGCGAAAGGCAAAGGTCCCGAGTTCGAGTCTCGGTCGGGCGCACAGTTTTTATCTGCCAGGAAGTTTCATATCAGCGCACACTCCGCTGCAGAGTGAAAATCTCATTCTGGAAACATCCCCCAAGCTGTGGCTAAGCCATGTCTCCACAGTATCCTTTCTTTCAGGAGTGCTAGTTCTGCAAGGTTCGCAGGAGAGCTTGTGTAAAGTTTGGAAGGTAGGAGACGAGGTACTGGCAGAAGTAAAGCTGTGAGTACCGGGTGTGAGTCGTGCTTCGGTAGCTCAGTTGGTAGAGCACTTGCCCGCGAAAGGCAAAGGTCCCGAGTTCGAGTCTCGGTCGGGCGCACAGTTTTTATCTGCCACGAAGTTTCATATCAGCGCACACTCCGCTGCAGAGTGAAAATCTCATTCTATTCACACAAGGTTGGTGCCGGTGGCGACACATACAATGTGCTGACTGAGGAAAGTTTCCAACCGATTTCTCATACACAAACAACAGTTGACAGGCGTTGCCTGGTGAAACGTTGTAGTGATGCCTCGTGTAAGGAGGAGGAATGCGTACCATCACGTTTCCGACTTTGATAAAGGTCGGATTGTAGCCTAACGCGATTGCGGTTTATCGTATCGCGACATTGCTGCTCACGTTTGTCGAGATCCAATGACTGTTAGCAGAATATGGAATCGGTGGGTTCAGGAGGGTAATACGGAACGCCGTGCTCGATCCCAACGGCCTCGTATCACTAGCAGTCGAGATGACAGGCATCTTATCCGCATGGCTGTAACAGATCGTGCAGCCACGTCTCGATCCCTGAGTCAACAGATGGGGACGTTTGCAAGACAACAACCATCTGCACGAACAGTTCGACGACGTTTGCAGCAGCATGGACTATCAGCTCGGAGACCATGGCTGCGGTTACCCTTGACGCTGCATCACAGACAGGAGCACCTGCGATGGTGTACTCGCCGGCCGGAGTGGCCGTGCGGTTCTAGGCGCTGTGTCTGGAGCCGAGCGACCGCTACGGTCGCAGGTTCGAATCCTGCCTCGGGCATGGATGTGTGTGATGTCCTTAGGTTAGTTAGGTTTAATTAGTTCTAAGTTCTAGGCGACTGATGACCTCAGAAGTTAAGTCGCATAGTGCTCAGAGCCATTTCAACCATTTTGATGGTGTACTCAACGACGAACCTGGGTGCACAAATGGCAAAACGTCATGTTTTCGGATGAATCCAGATTCTGTTTACAGCATCATGATGGTCGCATCCGTGTTTGGCGACATCGTGGTGAACGCACATTGGAAGCGTGTATTCGTCATCGCCATGCTGGCGTATTAACTGGCGTGATGGTATGGGGTGCCATTGATTACACGTCTCGGTCACGTCTTGTTCGCATTGACGGCACTTTGAACAGTGGACGTTACATTACAGATGTGTTACGACCCGTGGCTCTACCCTTAATTCGATCCCTGCGAAACCCTACATTTCAGCAGGGTAATGCACGACCGCATGTTGCAGGTCCTGTACGGGCCTTTCTGGATACATAAAATGATCGACTGCTGCCCTGGCCAGCACATTCTCCACAGACCTCTCACCAATTGAAAACGTCTGGTCAATGGTGGCCGAGCAACTGCCTCGCCACAATACGCCAGTCAGTACTCTTGATGAACTGTGGTATCGTGTTGAAGCTGCATGGGCATCTGTGCCTGTACACGCCATCCAAGCTCCGTTTGACTCAATGCCCAGGCGTATCAAGGCCGTTATTACGGCCAAAGGTGGTTCTTCTGGGTATTGTTTTCTCAAGATCTTTGCACCCGAATTGCGCGAAAATGTAATCACATGGCAGTTCTAGTATAATATATTTGTCCAATGAATACCCGTTTATCATCTGCATTTCTTCTTGGTGTAGCAATTTTAACGGCCAGTGGTGTAAAATCCAGGTCTGTTGTTATTTGAGTTTATACAATATTGTACAAAACATAAGGAAGACGGTACCATCCTCGTAATGTGTCACTGTCATAACACAGCTCGATGAAATGTAGACTGTACACTGAAAAAACTGCTACAGTACTTTTATTCAAAGAAAATAATTATACTGAAGGCACCGCAGTTCGTGGCTGTCCCTCGGACATAACAAAATCGGGACACTGTTCTTAACAGGGTGTGATCATTCGGACGGTCGTGCATTCTCTGCCACGTGCTCCAACGCTGACTACAACGTTGGTACGGAGTTGCTGTGGGAGGGCGTTTTATTCCTCCACCAGAACGGTTGACAACTGATGTATGGTCGTTGGTGCATGTGGATGTGCTGCAGTACATCTCTCCAACGCATTCCTCACGCGCTCATTGAGATTTAAGTCCATTCGGCGAAAATCCTCTCGTTCCAAAGAATTTCTCCACCTGCCCTGTTCGATGCGTCACGCACTTGCATCTATAAAAATAATGTACGCCCATGGTAGCTGAGTGTGGTCAGCGCGACGGAATGTCATACCCAACGGCCCGGGTTCGATTCCAGGCTGTCTCGGAGATTTTCTCCTCTCAGGGACTGCGTGTTGTGTTGTCCTTGTCATCATCATTTCATCCCCCATCGACACGCAATTCGCCGATGAGGCGTCAACTCGAAAGACTTGCACCAGGCGACCGGTCTACCCGTCGGCATTTCCATCTATAAAAATGAAGTCCGGGACGAAAGCATTCCTGAAAAGATGCACACATAGAATGTGTACAGCATTACAATAACGTTGACCGGTGACTACACCGTGTTCAGAGATTTGTAAGTCAGTGTGCACGTGCAATATTATGCTTCCCCACACCATAACATCTGGACCATCAAAACTTTCATGTTTGACAATGCCGGACGTAACCTCATATGGCGAGAGGTTGGAACACATAAAGCACCCAGGAACACTGTCGAAGATGATCGTTTTGACGGACCAAGTTGCAGAGCATGTATTGCCGTCCGTGGCGCCGGCCGGAGTGGCCGAGCGGTTCTAGGCGCTACAGTCTGGAGCCGCGCGGCCGCTACGGTCGCAGGTTCGAATCCTGCCTCGGGCATGGATGTGTGTGATGTCCTTAGGTTATTTAGGTTTAAGTAGTTCTGAGTTCTAGGGGGCTGATGACCTCAGCAGTTAAGTCCCATAGTGCTCGGAGCCATTTGAACCGTCCGTGGCGATCACTCATCCTGCTAAGAACCATGACGGGCGTTTTGAATTGTCCAGGAGAGCATCATGAATCACGGTGATTTCAGCGTAATTATTGTCTTTGAATGAAACTGTCACTTCTCCTCTGCTCGTCGGTTGTTTCTTTCAGTTACACTATGTGATCAAAAGTATCCGAACACCTGGCAGAAAATGGCTTACAAGTTCTTGGCGCCCTCCATCGGCAATGCTGAAATTCACTATGGTGTTGGGCCACCCGTAACCTTGATGACAGCTTCCACTCTCGCAGGCATACGTTCAATAAGGTGCTGGAAGGTTTCTTGGTGAATGGCAACCCATTCCTCACGGAGTGCTGCACTGAGGAGAGATATCGATGTGTGTCGGTGAGGCCTGGCACTAAGTCGGCGTTCCAAAACGTCCCAAAGGTGTTATATAGGATTCAGGTCAGGACTCTGTGTAGGCCAGTCCACTACACGGATGTTGTTGTCGTGCAATCACTCCGCCACATGCCGTGAATTATGAACAGGTGCTCAATCGTGTTGAAAGGTGCAGTCGCCATCACCGAATTGCTCTTCAACAGTGGGAAGCAAGAAGCTGCTTAAAACGTCAATGTAGGCCTTTGCTGTGATAGTGCCACGCAAAACAACAAGGAGTGCAAGCCCCCTCCATGGAAAACACGACTACACCATAACACTACCACCTCCGAATTTTACTGTTGGCACTCTATACAATGGCAGATGACGTTCACCGAGCATTCGCCATACCCATAGCCTGCAATCGGATTGCCACATTGTGTACCGTGATTCGTCACTCCACACAACGTTTTTCCACTGTTCAATCGTCCAATGTTCACGCTCCTTACACAAGCGAGGCGTCGCTTATGAGCAGCCGCTCGACCATGAAATCCAAGTTTTCTCACCTCCCGCCTAACTGTTATAGTACTTGTAGGGGATCATGATGCAGTTTGGAATTCCTGTGTGATTGTCTGGGTAGATGTCTGCCTAGTACATATTACGACCCTCTTCAACTGTCGGCGGTCTCTGTCAGTCAACAGCAAATCAATTCCTGCGGATATCCCTTTTTGATCACCTCGTGACTCCGCGCTCGGCACTCAGCGACTCTGTCGCTGCAGTGGTCAAGAAGATTTTTGTACACCGCCGTAAACTGTCAAATGCTCCTGCTATGTTTACTCTGCTTGCAAATCTTAAGTGCGATATATACTGAAGCGCCAAAGAAGCTAGTATAGGCATGCGTATTCGAATACAGAAAACTGGAAGAATACAGATTTGCGGTCGACAACGCTTATATAAGATAGCAAGTGTGTGGTTCGGTTGTTTGATCGGTTACTACTGCTTCAATGGCAGGTTATCAAGATTTAAGTGAGTTTGAACGCGATGTTACAGTTTGCGCACGAGCGATGGGACACAGCAGCTCCGAGGCAGCGTTGAAGAGGGGATTTTCCCGTACGGCCATTACACGAGTGTACCGCGGATATCGGAAATCCGGTAAAACGTCTGAGGCCGGAAAAAGATCCTGTAAGAATAGGACCAACGACGGCTGTAGAGAATGGTTCAACGTGACAGAAGTGCAACCCTTCCGCAAATTGCTGCAGATTTCAATGCTGGGCCACCAGCAAGTGTCAGCGTGCGAACCATTTATTTATTGTTCCGTGGGACCAAATTAAGGAGAAGTCTCCATGGTCATGGAACTGAGTCAATACATGGAATTATAGCACGATAGTAGAAACAGATAAAATGACATATAAGTAACATATTCAGGCGACAATTCGTAAGTTTAAAAAAAGAAAATCAACAATTTAACACTGGAATTTGCTTAATTTTTCAGCTCTTCCAGGAGCTCCTCGACAGAATAGAAGGAATGAGCCGTGAGGAAACTCTTCAGTTTAGACTTAAAAGTGTTTGGGCTACTGCTAAGATTTTTGAGTTCTTGTGGTAGCTTATTAAAAATGAATGCAGCAGAATGCTGCACTCCTTTCTGCACAAGAGTCAAGGAAGTTCATTCCACATGCTGATTTGATTTCTGCCTAGTATTAACTGAGTGAAAGCTGGTAACTCTTGGGAATAGGCTAATATTGCTAACAACAAACGACATTAAAGAAAATATATACTGTGAGGGCAATGTCAGAATTCCCAGACTATTGAATAGGGGTCGACAAGATGTTCTCGAACTTACACCACATATAGCTCGAACAGCCCGTTTTTGAGCCAAAAATACCCTTTTTGAATCAGAAGAATTACCCCAAAAAATAATACCATATGACAGAAGCGTATGAAAATATGCGAAGGAGACTACTTTTCGTGTTGAACTGTCACTTATTTCAGATACTGTTCTAATGGTAAATAAAGCAGCATTTAGTTTCTGAACAAGATCCTGAACATGGGCTTTCCACAACAGCTTACTATCTATCCGAACGTCTAGGAACTTGAACTGTTCCGTCTCGCTTATAATATGCCCATTCTGTCTGATCAAAATATCGGTTCTTGTTGAATTTTGAGTTAGAAACTGTAAAAACTGAGTCTTACTGTGATTCAGCATCAAATTATTTTCCACAGCCCACGAACTTATTTCATGAACTACATTATTTGATACTGTTTCAATATTACACACAAGATCCTTCACTACCAAGCTGGTGTCATCAGCAAACAGAAATATTTTTGAATCACCTGTAATACTAGAAGGCATATCATTTATATAAATAAGAAACAGCAGTGGCCCCAGCACCGACC
Organism: Schistocerca nitens; assembly: GCF_023898315.1. Lineage (NCBI taxonomy): Eukaryota > Metazoa > Arthropoda > Insecta > Orthoptera > Acrididae > Schistocerca > Schistocerca nitens. The sequence continues at coordinate 214,920,698 of NC_064615.1, read as the reverse complement.
CTTGGGGAACACCCCACTTAACAGTGCCCCATTGGGACTGAACATCACTACCACTCTCAATATTGCGGAGGATTACCTTCTGCTTTCTGTTCTTAAAGTAAGAGGCGAACCAATTGTAAGCTACTCCCCTTACCCCATAATGGTCCAAATTCTGCAGTAATATTTTGTGGTCAACACAGTCAAAAGCCTTCGTTAAATCAAAGAAAACACCTACAGTTGGAAACCTTTTATTTAATCCGTCCAAAACCTCACAGAGGAAAAAGAATATAGCATTTTCAGTTGTTAAACCATTTCTAAAACCAAACTGTACATTTGACAGCAAATTATGTGAATTTAAATGCTCCAGTAACCTTGTATATACAACCCTCTCAATAACTTTAGCAAACACCGATGGCATAGAAATAGGTCTATAATCGTCAACATTATCCGTGTCTCCCTTTTATAAAGTGGCTTCACTACCAAGTACTTTAATTGGTCTGGAAACCGACCACTCCTAAAGGAAAAGTTACAGATATGGCTTAGTACTGGGCTAACATACATAGAACAATACTTCAGTATTCTGCTAGATACCCCGTCATATCCATGAGAGTTCTTGGTCTTTAGTGATTTAATTATTAACTCAATCTCCCTCTTGTCAGTATCATGGAGGAGCATTTCAGGTAACAGTCGCTGAACACTTTTTTCTACGAGCGCTATATGATTCCATTCAACGAAACATCATCGATATGGGCTTTGGGAGCCGAAGGTACACTCTGAAACGCCCCCTTAGAAAAATTTATGAATTACTGTGCTGATAAACCTCTTACGTTATTTTATTTTCAAACAGCTGAGCAGAACTGAACGTACTCAGACGTTTCTCTCTTTACTTATTCTGATCAACACTAAACTGACACACAATATTTTTTTTTTGCCCAACGCAATCTGACTTTCAATAATCCATACAAAAGAATGACCCTGACTAACAATAACCTATACTTTTCAAGGATCACTTAGGCCGGTATTACACTATCAAATTTCTTTGTCCAATATCTTTGTCCAATATCTTTGTCAAAGATATTTGATAGTGTAATAGGGATCTTTGACAAATGTCGTCCAATATTTGATCAAATCTAGGCCGAGGCTGTATATTTGATCAAAGAAATCGCTTGTCTTCTGTTCACTGCAATGCGATATGTTACCACGCGGAGCGCTAGCATCGCTGCAGCGTTCTGTCGTCTGTAGTGTTTTTATAACCATTGCCGGTAAATACAATTGATGTGTGCCGACAACCACAGAATTAATAGAGATGTCTGAAGCTGATGAGGCGCTTTACAACGTGAGGCACCCTGAATACAAAAATAGATTAAGAAGATTGGAGACCTAACCTGACCTAACCTAAACTAACCTAACATAACCCTCTCCTGTAGCAAGGAATCGGAGTGTTATAGTGAGCCTGTCTTCTGAAGATGTAGCAGTTCTTAAGTGAAAATTGTGCTTTGTGATATGAGGATACACTTCATTGAGCAACATACAGAAATGTATGCTCATCCATTCTTAAGAAATTGATGTACGACTTGACGTCTTCCACTGTAAGCTCACGTAACAAGTTTTGTTGAATGCTTTTATCGTGTCGTCGTAAAACCCACGGCTTCACCCAGATTAGATTAGTTTTTCGTTCCATAGATCCGTGCTGAGGAGATCCTCGTGGATGTGGAACATGTCGATTTTTTTTAAGCTGAAATAAAAATACTAATAGTATGAATAAATACATCATTTGTTTCTATTAAAAATTTCGCCAATGGAGTAGAAGGAGTTGGCCAGTAGTAAGTCTTTCAGGCTCCTTTTAAACTGATAAACTGATCTTTATTTCTAACTAAATTTTTTATGTTTCCTGGCAAATTATTGAAGATGAATGTTCCTGAGTAGTGGACCCCTTTTTGAACTAAAGTAAGTGCTTTTAAGTCCTTGTGCAGATCATTTTTGTTCCTGGTATTGTATGTATGAACTGAGTTGTTTGTTGGAAAAAGAGATATATTATTTACGACAAATTTTATTAAGAAGTAAATATACTGAGAGGCAGTAGTTAGTATACCCAGTTCTTTGAAGAGGTTTCTGCAGGAGGTCCGTGAATTTACTCCACAAATAATACGTATTACACGCTTTTGGACCTTGAAAACTTTTGTTTGACTTCAAGATTTACCCCAAAATATTATCCCATATGACATTATGGAATGAAAGTATGCAAGCTTTTCCATTTTTATGTTGCCTATGTCTGCTAACACTCGAATTGCAAATACAGATTTGTTAAGGCGTTTCTGCAGTTCTGTGGTGTGCTCCTCCCAACTGAATTTATTATCAAGTTGTAATCCCAGGACTTTTAAGACTGTCAACCTCGTTTGTATGGTTCCATTTTTTCCCCCCACTTCTTTTCCGCATGAGCACACAATGCAATTGGAGTACGTAGAACTGGTGCGGTTAATAACAAGTTGTTGTCAGCCATCTTGAACTTTGACGAAAAATTTGATGACAGTGTAATACCCCTTGTAGCGCTACGTCAAAGATCTTTGTCAAATATATTGGACGGAATATTGGATCGCATCTTTGATCAAATCTTTGACAAAGAAATTTGATAGTGTAATACCGGCCTTACCTCATAAAAATCTTCATTACTCGAACTACTGCAATACAGCGAGTGCCAATACTGCCAGTTAAATAAAAGATTCTAACTACTGAAGGCACTAACTACTGATAGGCATACTTAGCAAACATAAGATTTTGATAGAGAACAAACAATGTATTTACCTTAATAATATTCAAAAGTCATCATGTATCAGTTCATGATATACAGCTGGCAGCTGGCAGCTTTCCCTAAAAGTAGATAAATGTAATATAATGCGCATACATAGGGGCAGAAATCCATTCCAGTACGATTATGCCATAGGTGGTAAATCATTGGAAGCGGTAACGACCGTAAAATACTTAGGAGTTACTATCCGGAGCGATCTGAAGTGGAATGATCACATAAAACAAATAGTGGGAAAAGCAGGCGCCAGGTTGAGATTCATAGGAAGAATTCTAAGAAAATGTGACTCATCGACGAAAGAAGTAGCTTACAAAACGCTTGTTCGTCCGATTCTTGAGTATTGCTCATCAGTATGGGACCCTTACCAGGTTGGATTGATAGAAGAGATAGACATGATCCAGCGAAAAGCAGCGCGATTCGTCATGGGGACATTTAGTCAGCGCGAGAGCGTTACGGAGATGCTGAACAAGCTCCAGTGGCGGACACTTCAAGAAAGGCGTTACGCAATACGGAGAGGTTTATTATCGAAATTACGAGAGAGCACATTCCGGGAAGAGATGGGCAACATATTACTACCGCCCACATATATCTCGCGTAATGATCACAACGAAAAGATCCGAGAAATTAGAGCAAATACGGAGACTTACAAGCAGTCGTTCTTCCCACGCACAATTCGTGAATGGAACAGGGAAGGGGGGATCAGATAGTGGTACAACAAGTACCCTCCGCCACACACCGTAAGGTGGCTCGCGGAGTATAGATGTAGATGTAGTTTACTCTTTCTGATGGACACACGTCCAGATCGTCCGCTCTCAAAATTCTGCCATCACTCTCTCCACATCCACCACTGCTGGCGGCTCACCTCCAACTGCACGTCGCTACTCGCTGTTCACATCCAACTGCCCAACACAACAATAGCGAATATTACAACAATGCGAACCAGGCACAGACTGCACACAGCACAGCCAGCGATTTTCATACAGAGCGCTACGTGACGTTACCAACATAAAAACCTAAACAGCCTACTTACAAGTCGTGTAATGTTGACGACTGCACGACACAAAGCTTTACGCCTCGCCGGGGCGCGTCAACACCGACAGTGGACTGTTGAATGGTTCAAATGGCTCTAAGCACTATGGGACTTAGCATCTAAGGTCATCAGACCTAGAACTACTTAAACCTAACTAATCTAAGGACATCACACACATCTACGCCCAAGGCAGGATTCGAACCGGCGACCGTAGCAGCAGCGCGATTCGGGACTGAAGCGCCTAGAACCGCTCGGCCACACCGGCCGGCAGTGGACTGCTGATGACTGGAAACGTGTTGCCTGGTCTAACGAATCTCTATTCAATTTGTATCGAGCAGATGGACGTGTACAGTATGGAGACAACCTCATGAATCCATGGACCCTGCATGTTAACAGGGGACTGTTCAAGCTGGTGGACGCTCTGTAATGTTGTGGGGCGTATGCAGTTGGAGTTATATGGGATCTCTGATACGTCTAGATACGACTCTTGACAGGTGGCACATACGTAAGCATCCTGTCTGATCACCTACATCCATTCATGTCCATTGTGCATTCTGACGGACTTGGGCAATTCCAGTAGGACACTACGACACCCCTTACGTCCAGAATTGCTACAGAGTGTTTCCAGGAACACTCTTCTGAGTTTAAACACTTCCGCTGGCCACAAAACTGTTCAGACATGAACATTATTGAGCATATCTGGGATGCGTTGCAAGGTGCTGTTCAGAAGAGATCTCCACCCCCTCATACTCTGACGGATTTATGGACAGCTCTGCAGGATTCATGGTGTCAGTTCCCTCTAGCGCTACCTCAGACATTAGTCGAGTCAATACCATGTCGTGTTGCGGCACTTATGCGTGCTCGCGGGGGCCCTACACGATATTAGGCAGGTTTCTTTTGCTCTTCAGTATAGATAAAGTACCATAACCTTACAAGTAGTATGTGGAAATGAATGGAAGTGTGGGAGTATGTTGTCTTAGTCGTGCCCAGAAAGCTGGAAGTCACACTGTGTGAGGTCAGCGTGACTGTTGTGCCTAATGGGGCTGGCCTAGCAACATGAGGCAGTTCAGCAAACGGGAAGAGGCAGAGTATATCAAACAGTGAGCAGTTACGGTGCACTGTTCTTCATTACAACATAGCCCGGAGGCAACATTTGGATGACTTCACGCATGGATGAGTCATCGGGAGACTGGAAGAATGATGACGAAATGTGCACTTCTGGCATGGGAGCAGATGCAGTCTGAGTAGTAAGTCTGACGTACCATCATACGGTGGCCGAGCGGTTCTAGGCGCTTCAGTCTGGAACTGCGCGACCGCTACAGTCGCAGGTTCGAATCCTGCCTCCGGCAGGGAAGTGTATGATGTCCTTAGGTTAGTTAGGTTTAAGTAGTTCTAAGTTCTAGGGGACTGATGACCTCAGATGTTAATGTTAAGTCCCATAGTGCTCAGAGCCATTTGAACCATATGAACCATCATACGGCGAAAGGTGGGAACACCTACAGCAATGAGGAACATTGTCGAACATGTCGTTTTGGTAGTCCATGTGTAATGATATGGGGAGGCATAATGTTGCATAGGCGTACCTCCAAATCTTTGAACACGGTACACTCACCTGTCAAGGTTACTGTGACACTCTAGTCCGTCTTTTCAAGGTCGCATTCGGCCCTGACTTCGTTTTTATGGATCAAAATGAGCGACCGCATCGAACAGCGCGTGTGGAGGAGCTTTTGGAACGGGGAGATTTCTGCGAATGGACTGTCCTGCCTGATCCCCCGATTTAAATCCCGTCGAGCAAGTGTGGGAAGCGTTGGTGAAATGTATTGCGGCGCATTCATATGCACCAACGACCATACAGCAGTTGTGAACCACGGTGGTGGGGGAACATAAATCCGCAATACAAGAAAGACTTGCCAACTTTGTGGCCAGCAAGCGAGCACATTTCAAATCATGCACTGTGTCCGTGGTGATTACATGCCTTGTTAAGAACCATGTCCCGCATTTGTAACATTCAGGGGGACCATCACGGATCGCGGTGACTTGAGTGTAATTATTGTCATTGAATGAAAGTAACATTTCTGTTCGTATTTCTTTCAGTTGTCTTCTGACCTGTACTTTACTGTAGCAGTTCTTTTGATGTATGGTCCAAGTATCATCGCGCTATATTACTTGGGCAATACCAGTGGCCTTGCCGCATGGATAACACCGGTTCCCGTCAGATAACCGAAGTTAAGCGCTGTCGGGCTTGGCTAGTACTTGGATGGGTCACTACCCGGGTCAATCCAGTGCCGTTGGCAAGCGGGGTGCTCTCAGTCTTGTGGGGCCAATTGAGGAGATACTTGACTGAGAAGTAGCGGCACCGGTCACGAAATCTGACAACGGCCGGGAGAGCGGTGTGCTAACCACATGCCTCTCCATATCCGCATCCGGTGAAGCCTAAGGGCAGAGGATGACGCGGCGGCCGGTTGGTACCACTGGGCCTTCATAGTCTGTTAGGACGGTGTTTGTTTGGTTTACGTTATTTCGCAATGTCACGTCATGCGTAAGTTACTTTAAACCTTAACTTCTGCACTCCATAGCATCAATAATGCCATTGCGTATTTGTTCTCTTCTTTTAACTATTCGAATCATTTATTTATGCTCTGGTGGGCGATTTGCGCGTTTAAATAACCTCGGGGTATGACCATGCGGTGCATTTGGCCAGCGGTCGTCTCACGGTAGTGCTGGCAGCAGTCCACATACGCAGAGGTGTGTTGGTGCATGTCAGACTACGGAGCAGCGAGTAAGTGTTCAGACGTTTTCAGACGTGCTAATGGTGACTGTGTGTTGAAAATGGCTCAAAGAACACATATTGATGACGTTATGAGGGGTAGAATACTAGGGTGACTGGAGGCTGGTCAAACATAGCAGGTCGTAGCATGGGCTCTCCGTGTGCCACAAAGTGTGATCTCAAGATTATGGCAACGATTCCAGCAGACAGGAAATGTGTCCAGGCGCTGCAGTGCTGCACGTCCACAGTGTACAACGCCACAAGAAGACCGATATCTCAGCATCAGTTCCCGCCAGTGCCCGCAGACGGCCACGGAGTACTGCAGGTAGCCTTGCTCGGGACCTTACCGCAGCCACTGGAACAGTTGTCTCCAGACACACAGTCTACAGACGACTGAACAGACATGGTTTACTCGCCTGGAGATCTGCAAGATGCATTCCACTGAGACCTGGTCACAGGAGAGCCCATAAAGCCTGGTGCCAAGAACACAGTACATGGTCATTGGAGCAGTAGTCCCAGGTTATGTTCACAGACGAGTCCAGGTATAGTCTGAACAGTGATTCTCGCTTGGGTTTCATCTGGCGTGGACCAGGAACCAGATACCAACCCCTTAATGTCCTTGAAAGGGACCTGTATGGAGGTCGTGGTTTTATGGTGTGGGATGGGATCATGATTGGTGCACGTGCACCCCTGTATGTCTTTGACAGAGGAACTGTAGCAGGTCAGGTGTATCGAGACGTCATTTTGCACCAGTATGTCAGCCTTTTCAGGAGTGCAGTGGGTTCCACCTTCCTCCTGATGGTTGATAACGCACGGCCCCACCGAGCCTGCCTGTTCTCCAGACCTAAACCCTATCGAGCACGTCTGGGATGCTCTCGGTCGACGTATCGCTGCACTTCTTCAAACCCCTAAGACACTTCAGGAGCTCCGACAGGCAGTGGTGCAAGAATGGGAGGCTATACCCAAGCAGCTGCTCGACCACCTGACCAACGTATGCCAACACGTTGTGCGGCCTGTGTACGTGTGCATGGCGATCATATCCCATATTAATGTCGGGTTACATGCGCAGGATTGGTTGGTTGTTTGGGGAAGGAGACCAGACACATGCGGAGGAAACAGTGGCGTTTTGTAGCACATGTGTTTCGGGACAGTTTTCTCAACTTATCACCAACACCATGGACTTACAGATCTGTGTCGTGTATGTTCCCTATGTGCCTATACTATAGCGCCAGTTTTGTGTAGTGCCACGTTGTGTGGCACCACATTCTGCAATATCCTTAATTTATGAGCATGAGTGTATATATGGAAGACCGGGACGGAGTGGAATACTGCGACAGAGCGGTCTCAGTGGTCTAATTTGGTGTACAGGCGCTAGAGTGCGCTCAGACACACAAGTGTTTACCAAAACTATGTCTGTTACGGTTTGGTATGCTTGTAACTGTTGTCGCGCTCTAGTTACGTAGTCTGCCTGTAAAAGTGAGCTAATTCGCTGTTGTCTTATAACTTTCCGGATTAATGTAAGTCTGTCATATTTCTTTTCTTCACAGTCAACGTTAGGTCCACCTAAATCAGCATGTTCATAGTAATCCCGGATCTACGATATTTCCGAACCGGGGTAAATTTGATAGTGGCGCCCTCCCCCTCGTGCGAATAACATGTAAGACATGTTATTCGGTCTTAAGTATACCAAAGTGCAGTGCCACCCCTCTTCACATAGCATTTTTATATCGTACGTCACTGTGTTTCGCTCTGTGAAATTCAAACTTTGTATTTTGCAACAGAAGCTATCAAACCTATCTTCAGGACAGTGGAAATTAAAATGTCCAGTGGTGCCTCTCCTGCTCCCAGTCGGCTGGTATGACATCCCACCCCTCTTAAAAAAAAAACTCACAATTATTAATGGGTGCGATTATTTGTGACCTGGAGAATAAAAACTCTTCAGAAAATTTGCACTCTTTATTGCCTAGTAGCTAATAACTTTCTCTTTTGTGTGACATAAAATTAAGTATAGAAAACATAAAACCATTAAAGACAAGAGACAAACGAGACCGTACACATTTCTTCAATCTTTAGATCCCAGCATTTTTTGTCTCTAATCTTGCGAAAGCTGTACACCGAGTTGCTTTCCTTTCTGCAAAAGAATCTATTACCTCATCAAAGTTCGTCAAACATTTTGTTACATGAAAAATCGAAATGTCGTAGTCTAATACTGAAAAAGCTCGTACCCAAGGCTGGCGTGGTTTCTCGACTTGATTATGTCTATTTTGTCACTGTCTGCTAGATGAAGCGAAATAGGTCTATCTAATATTGCAACAGTTGTAAAACACGCCAAATAAGCGAGACGGTTTTGGCACATTTACGTAAATAACACGACAGAATATAATTCACGACGTACCGATGTCAAATGCCCATTAGGCCTCTATAAGCAAAACGTTTTATGTTAGAAAATAGTTTCATATTTCATTCACACGCTCCTGTTTCTCAAGAATGAGATCGAAAAGTAGCAGTAGAAATTTTTATATAAATTTGGAATCGTCATACTCTTCCATATAATTCGTGTGATGTCCGCATTTCTACTCCTTCCTTGTTCTAACAATCTTGTCATCGCTAATTCTGTAACTATTCCTGCCATTCTCAAAACTTATTCTCCGATTAACTTCACTAATCCTGCCAGAATCACCGGTATATTTATCCGGCGTTTATTCTCAGGTCAGGCGTTATTACGTGTTCGTACAACGCGTTTTCCGCGCTATTCCAGCAATAAACGTAAGAGGCTGCTAACCAGGGACTGCACAGCTGGCACTTAGTAGTGTAGCGTTCCGGCAAAAATTTGCTGTCAGAGTTTCGTTTTCTTGGATACACCGAGAAGATATATGTAATCGTTCTTACCTGTTATTCCTGTTAGTCTTTATCTCTTTCTGGTAGTACTAATCTATAGATTTTGCTTATAATTATACCAATGCTGATCATTCGTACACCAAGTCAACCACATAAACAAGCAGCGATTCGCGTTCACCCGTTCGGGTTTATTCAGCTAAGCTCTTATAGCCCAGTCCCCTTTTGTCTGCGGAAAAGTTTTTTATTTCTAGATACGAAGGGAATTCTCCTGGCAGAGACTTCACGTACACTATGCACGCATCGAAAAATCGACTTATAATGTGTTCAAAAATAAACTGGGGTGCGTTTCAAAACCATATTAAAATCGATAGACCAACGTGCGCTGAATGCTAGGCGCTTTGTGAAGCAAGGCATTTTCCTTCAAGAATATGAATTTGGCGCACCCTGAAATTGTCGCCCGGGGCAGGAACTCCGGTTTGTCCCCCCCCCCCCCCCCCCCCGCCCTACTCTCTCCGAGATCCGCGCCTGGTTCTGATTTATTTTTGTGTACAATGCAGTTGGAAAAAAAAAGTGTATGGACTTACTGAATATATTGTCCACAGGTATGTGTTTGGGACGGAGTGATCTACTGGTATAGTCCGTTCCGCTCCGGTTGATTTTTATTTTTCATCTGACAAATTCTGCCGCATGTTCTGCCTTTCTTGTTTGCATGTAGTACGTCATTATATACATGAAACGGAGAGCAAAAATTGGTTCACGAAAAAAATTAAAATACTGTTGAATCGATAAGTAATAAAATAAAGACCCTCGAAAAAGCATCGAAACAATTTGTCGTGGCTCTGATTACCTTAAAAAGATACGTAAAAAGGATGAAAGGACAATCCCCTTTCAACAACTGAAAAAATCTCCGGAAAATATTATTTTTTTAATAAGCGCCAATAGCTACAACTTGTTAAATATCTTAAGGATCTGCAAAATCGACTTTTTGCTATACTATCGAGGAACTACGCTGATTCGCATCTCTCGCAAAATGAAACAGATGCCCGCATCCATTCAACATGAAACGGAAACGTCTGTAGGAGATTGGTTCTTTGATTTCCGACTCGCCACCCTCAGGAAGTGGGCTCAGAACTCAGGGGCCGGAGTAAATAGTGTCGACGATGAAACCCAGCTAACCCTAGTTTTCCTAAAAATTACTGATTTTTCTAAAAATGTTTTTCATCATCGAGACCTCCAAAATTTGCTCCAAACGTTAGGAGGGCCGTTCCGCCCCCATCTCCCCAAATAAAACAGACCGAATGTTGCACATGAATTGGCATGAATATAGCACATAATATACTACTGGCCATTAAAATTGCTACACCAAGAAGAAATGCAGATGATAAACGGATATTCATTGGACAAATATATTATACTAGAACTGACATGTGTTTACATTTTCACGCAATTTGGGTGCAAAGATCTTGAGAAAACAATACCCAGAACAACCACCTCTGGCCGTAATAACGGCCTTGATACGCCTGGACATTGAGTCAAACAGAGCTTGGATGGCGTGTACAGGTACAGCTGCCCATGCAGCTTCAACACGATACCACAGTTCATCAAGAGTAGTGACTGGCGTATTGTGACGACCCAGATGCTCGGCCACCATTGACTAGACGTTTTTAGTTGGTGAGAGATCTGGAGAATGTGCTGGCCAGGGCAGCAGTCGAACATTTTCTGTACCCAGAAAGGCCCGTACAGGACCTGCAACATGCGGTCGTGCATTATCCTGCTGAAGGGTAGGTTTCGCAGGGATCGAATGAAGGGTAGAGCCACGGGTCGTAACACATCTGAAATGTATTGTCCACTGTTCAAAGTACCGACAATGCGAACAAGAGGTGACCGAGACGTGTAACCAATGGCACCCCATACCATCACTTAGGGTGATACGCCAGTATGGCGACGACGAATACAAGCTTCCAATGTGCGTTCACCGCGATGTCGCCAAACACGGATGCGACCATCATGATGCTGTAAACAGAACCTGGATTCATCCCAAAAAATGACGTTTTGCCATTCGTGCACCCAGGTTCGTCGTTGAGTACACCATCGCGGCGCTCCTGTCTGTGATGCAGCGTCATGGGTAACCGCAGCCATGGTCTCCGAGCTGATAGTCCATGCTGCTACAAACGTCGTCGAACTGTTCGTGCAGATGGTTATTGTCTTGCAAATGTCCCCATCTGTTGACTCAGGGATCGAGACGTGGCTGCACGATCCGTTACAGCCATACGGATAAGATGCCTGTCATCTCGACTGCTAGTGATACGAGGCCGTTGGGATCCAGCACGGCGTTCCGTATTACCCTCCTGAACGCACCGATTCCCTATTCTGCTAACAGTCATTGGATCTCGACCTACGCGAGCAGCAATGTCACGATACGATAAACCGCTATCGCGATTGGCTACAACCCGACCTTTATCAAAGTCGGAAACGTGATGGTACGCATTTCTCCTCCTTACACGAGGCATCACAACAACGTTTCACCAGGCAACGCCGGTCAATTGCTGTTTGTGTATGAGAAATGGGTTGGAAACTTTCCTCATGTCAGCAAGTTGTAGGTGTCGCCCCCGGCGCCAACCTTGTGTGAATGCTCTGAAAAGCTAATCATTTGCATATCAGAGCATCTTCTTCCTGTCGGCTAAATTTCGCGTCTGTAACACGTCATCTTCGTGGTGTAGCAATTTTAATGGCCAGTAGTGTATTTTGACATAATTTCAAATGTGTTAGTGATAACTAAGCGTTGTGCTATTTAAGGGTGCAAAATCTACATATAATCTACACAAAAAGAAAAACTAATAATAATAACTAAAGAACATAGCCTGTGTACTATCATTTAGCCATCTGGCGGATAGATATTTGTGCATCCGGAATCCAGAGGGCACATGCTATTTGTCTGTTACACTATGCAGTATTGGTAGATCAAAAACTTTGTAATTTGAATTCCAGAAGTATTCCGTAGCAGTTCAGGAGGAATATTAGGAACAGAACAGAACGTGTCGAGACTGTAAAACAAGGTTTTCGTGGCCGCGCTTCTGCCCAGAAACCAAGATTTCGCGAGAGCGTTTGCAGGGTGATGCAGCTAAGCTGTTCTTCTCAGATATTTCGGGAACCGTTCAAGGTGTCGTAATTCTGTTCTCACCCAGATGAATTGCACCAAAGTGCTCACTAAATGACGTACCGTCTCTTTTACAGAGATATCGGTAACACTTTGCTTTTTCGAATGGTACTATAGTATTCAACAACACACTCTAAGATAAAAAAAAAAGACGCCCCAAGAAGGAATTTTTCCGAATGGATGTAAACTGGTACTCCCCGCTGTCCAGGGCGTCACCCAGACACGTCTTCTCTGGTCATCAGGGTTCATTTCGAAGCGGGTCGCAGCACTGAAGACAATGAGATTCTGGCCCTGATGACCAGCGATGACGTGTCTCGAGAAGCCCTAGACAGCGATGAGACCTCAGCCTGTCCGTCATCCACCATACGGCCCTACAACAAGGAGTGATGGTCTGGGATGACATCTGATTTCATAGCAGGGCGCCTTTGGTTGCCATCCGCGACTCCCGTACAGCACAGCGATATGTCAACGATATTGTACGACCGTTCTGTTGCTCTTCCTGTCAACGCATTCTGGACTTACATATAAACAAGATAATGTGAAAGGTCTCTGTTGGATTCCTTTCATGTTAATTTCTTAAAACTGTTGTCATTTACGGCAAACATTCCACTTCTAAATTTACTGTGGTGTTTCTGACTATCTGGGAGGAGACTGAGCAGTGGAATGTGTTACTTTTACACATAAACAAGAACGATCTGTCACACTACTGCACTTTAAAACAAAGTTTATATGTAATTCATGTCACACAGTCTCATTCGGAACCTACATCTGCTTTCTTTTATATGCTGTACATGATAAGATACTGTCATCCCCCTTCCCTTCTATGTGAAAGGATGAATGAGCAAATGTATTTCTAGTTGCATGCTTGATGGTAGCAGAGAAGCCTGTCTGCTAGGGAACAGTAGGACCAACGTCCGAACAGGTAGCTACGCTTTCTAAAAGCAAAGAGGTTTCTATTCTTAGTATGGTCCTGTCCGTCCCTTGTCATGTTGGTATAGGAAGCTGCCTCTCTGGTCACTTCCGTTTTGTATCTGGAAGCACCCTTGGTAGGAGCCCAGGTCAGTCTGTCCGCGGCGAGCGTCTGAAGTGGTAAGATCTCCGGCTAAGCGCGTGTCTGCTAAGTCCGTAGGACAATGGATTTCTTAAGATCAGCCTAACTGAAAATTTAATCACCTTTATTTCAGGTTTAGCTCTAAAATATCTCATGTTATCTTAAATTGCAATGCAGTCTAATTCGAGTGTGAAGTTCAGAATATATTCCGGTAGTTGCTTTGTCACTACTTTGTGAGTAAAGTGGAACCACGTGTTGATCAGTAACTCTAACTAGCATCATCAATCTTCAATGCGAATGTGCGTGAGATTATAACGTCTCGTCTTGAGAATATTTTTCAATATAGCAACTGTTCTTTATGTTCAACCCACGTAGGGTGTACTTTGTGCGACCAGTACCACGTGCTTATACAATTGTTTGACCCATCAGGTTAATAGTAAGACGATAGTAACCAGTTCGAGGTTTTTCTTTTGTAAATTGCTTTTCGATCTAATTTATTTTAATTATCAAAATATTGTGGAGTTACACTCTTTGTGTAAACCAAGTTTATCACGTGAAGCATGTGGTGTAATCATCAAAGAAGCCCTCAGCTATTCTTTTCGGGAAGATTTCACAGAGAGTTAGTATGAATTTAGTATACCAGTGTGTGGTAATTACATGACGGACAGGATTGCACTACGAACGTAACTTCTTAGGGTGAAAATTGAATCGGTTGGTTGTGGTTAATTTCTTCTTGCATATGTTTCAACGTTCTTCGTGTGTTATTTTATGAATGCAGTGTTGTATGCAGTCTCCCAATCTTGGCTCCATATTTGATGTGTTCCGTAAGATTACAAACTCACATTTACACAATCCTAAATAAGGCACCAGTTTCGTTATGAATCGAGTTTAATATGCTGAAAGTTTAACGGAACAATGATCAATGTTAAAATAAATGTCCAAATATAAACTGATTTATTTCTATTTATTTAAATTCTCTTTTATATATATATATATATATATATATATATATATATATATATATATATATATATATATATATATATATATATATATATATATCACCGGTTGTCGTAAGATGACGATTAAAAGATTATAATTAATGTTAGTCTGGTTGGGAATTTGGTAAGCTAAACTGGATACCTGGTGAAACAGTTGTTCAGTAATGCAAGGTTAACTTCCCCAGATAGCTCACAGCTTTTAAACCGCTTTTATTGTCTTGAATATCAGCACCGCTTTCAGAACAAAATTAACGCATCAACATTACAAATGCCCACCCGCAAAGGGCGAGAGTTTCTGTTGCTTGTCTTCGTGCTTGTTAAGCCCTACCCTGGCAAGCGAGAGCGCCGGTTCTCTCTGCAGTTGAGAACGTTTGGAGCAGTATGTGCAGAGACCTCTATCCACCTCGGAATTTTGCCGATCTAGAGCGCTAATTAGACAGAATTTCGCACGATATTCCTCAGGAGGACATGTAAGAACTCTATTAATCAATGCGAAGCCGAATAACTGCTCAGATATGGGCCAGAGGTAGACCAGCGAAGTACTGAATTGCTCAATTTGTGAAGCTCTTTCATCTTTCATGATTTTCTGGGGCCTTTGTCCCACATCAACGCGGGGTCGGCCTTGTTACCATGGATTTGGCGATGTTAGTGTCAGAGGGTGGCTGGATGCCCTTCCTGTCGCCACTGCGTACCCCCAGGATGGAAGTAGTGTACCCCAGCCGTCTGCATCTAGTGTAAGCCATGAAATAGTGTGAATGTTTTTCAAATGTCTGCAAACCGTGTAACTGAGGTGGGATGTGGGAACCAGCCCGGTATTCACCAAGTGGGATGTGGAAAATCGCCTAAAAACCACATCTAGGCTGGCCATCGTCGTTAATCCGCTGGGCGGATTCGATCCGGGGCCGGCGCGCCTACCCGAGTCCAGGAAGCAGCGCATTAGCGTCCTTTTTTTTGTTTTTTTTGGTAATTCTCATTTTGTTCGCTTTATCTGGTCGGGGCGGACGTCGTAAGACATCCGTTTAAGTTCATTGTTGATCGATTAACTCAGTTTTTTTATTACAGAGGGCAGCTAACCCTCTGACCGAACACGCTGAGCTACCGTGCCGGTGCGTCCTCGGCTAATCTGGCGTGTTATTGTGAAGCTCTTACTCTTGAATAAATAAAGAAATTTTTCTGAAATTGTAATCACTCGGCCGGCCTGTGTGGAAGAGCGGTTCTAGGCGCTTCAGTCTGGAATCGCGCGACCGCTACGTCGCACGTTCGAATCCTGCCTCGGGCATGGA
Source organism: Schistocerca nitens (assembly GCF_023898315.1). Taxonomy (NCBI): domain Eukaryota; kingdom Metazoa; phylum Arthropoda; class Insecta; order Orthoptera; family Acrididae; genus Schistocerca; species Schistocerca nitens. The sequence continues at coordinate 214,904,789 of NC_064615.1, read as the reverse complement.
TGTGTGTGATGTCCTTACGTTAGTTAGGTTTAAGTAGTTCTAAATTCTAGGGGACTGATGACCTCCGATATTAAGTCCCATAGTGCTCAGAGTCATTTGAACCATTTTTGTAATCATTCGTTTGTCTGTACATGTACGTCACATTTACCGATTTTCGTCCCCATTCGGACAGTTACTCGAGGTCCGTCGGTTTTTTTATCTTAGAGTGTAATTGATTACTATAATGTCAATTGCTATTGTTTTTTTTCGTCTTCAATTTCTGCCGCTAGTATCGTAATTTTAACAGACAGGAATTCGATGGCTTTTCAGTCTTCAAAATCCGATTACTACTTTCAGAGTAATTACGAGGGGCGTTTAACAAGTAACGCAACATTTTATTTTCTGAAAGCAGGTTACTGCTATTCAGTATTCCAGTATGCCACATTATTTCCTATTCTTTTGGCTACAGACATCTATTTCTCAACATAATCTCCGTTCAATGCGACAACCCCTCTACGCCATCTTACTGGAAGGGTTCACATGCCGCCATGGTGGTACATCTCTAATTGGTCAACGTCGGAGTCAGTCTTGCTGCATCATTAACGTTCCCATCATCCAACTACCGCTTCGCGCAGACTGAATCCGTCATTGAGGCAAACAGGTGGAAATCCGACGCTGCTTTAGGATGGATGAGAGAGAACGATCAAATGAAGTTTTGTGAGCTGCTCTCGATGCATATACTTGCATGAGGCCTTGCGTTTTCATGGAGAAGGAGAAGTCCATTTGCATTTTTGTAGCGACGGACAGGCTGAAGTAATTTCTTCAATTTCCTGAGGATAGCACAGTACCAGGTGTACCGGTATGAAATGAGCGTTAAGATACAAATGTGTCGATAGGGAACATTTTTTGTGAACGAGCCTTAATTTTTTTTGTTTGGTTGGTATGACATCTGTCAAAGATATTTAGTATACATCAAGTCATGGAACAAACAACATCATATGTTTTCATCGTGTTAACAATGTCGAATTTTGTACCAGAAAGTAATGATTTGCGAAAAGCATTAATTTTCTGTTTTCATTTCAAAAGAAGTGCTGCAGAGTCGCATCGAATGCTTGTCGAGGCATATGGTGATCATGCTCTATCAGAAGCAACATGCAAAAGATGGTTTCAAGAGTTTAGAAATAATGATTTTGATGTAGGAAATGAAGAACGTGGAAGACCACCAAAAATTTTCGAAGACGATTGGATGAAGATGATACTTTGAGTCAGCAGCTAATGGCAGCAATAATAAATGTTGCACAACAAACAATTTCTGACCGCTTGAAAGCTATGGGAAAGATTCAAAAGTGTGGAGAATGGGTGCCACATGAATTGGATGAAAGACAGATGGAAAACCGAAAAACGATTTGTCAAATTTTGCTTCAGAGAGATGAAAGAAAATCAGTTTTGCATCGAATTGTTACTGGCGATGAAAAATGGATTTATTTTAAGAATCCTAAACTGGAAAAATCATGGGTTAATCCGGGACAACCATCAACATCGACTGCAAAACAAGATCGATTCGTCAAGAAGACAATGTGTTTGGTGGGATCAGAAAGGTGTGGTGTATCAGGAGCTTCTAAAACCCGGTGAAACTGTGAATACTAATCGCTACAGACAACAAATGATCAATTTGAACTATGCATTGATCGAAAAAAGACCAGAATGGGCCAGAAAACGTGGCAAAGTAATTTTTTTACACGACAATGCACCTGCACACAAAGCGAAACTGGTACAGGATACAATCAAAACACTTGGCTGGGAGCTGCTACCCCACCCGCCGTATTCAGCAGACTTGGCCCCTTCCGACTACCATTTGTTTCCATCAATGGGACACGCAATGGCTAAGGAACTCTTCGATTCCTACGAAGACGTCGAAAATTGGGTGTCTGTTTGGTTTGCTTCAAAAGACGAACATTTCTATTGGCGTGGTGTCCACAAATTGCCAGAAAGGTGGTCAAAATGTATAGAAAGCAATGGTCTGTACTTTGAATAAGATGTTTTTACTTTTCAATTAAAAATTAGTGTTTCACTTTCACGAAAAAAACGCTCATTATATACCGGTACACCTGGTATACTTCAGTGTTGATCGTTGCACCTTGAGGGAGTACATCGAACGGAATAACCCCTTCAGAGTCCCAGAAGACAGGCGTTATGACTTTGTCGGCTGAGGGTGGGGCAATTTTCGGAGGAGAGGTGATTTGGCGTCACTCCATGGACTACCGCTTTGTTTCCTGTTCGAAGTGATGAACCTATGTTTCACCGCCTTTGAGATGTTCGAGCATCAGACTCGTAACGCGCAAGCATTTCCGCACAGATGGTCCTTCGTTGCTCTTTACTGTTTTCTGTTAGGCGGCGAGAAACCCCACGGACACACACCTCTGCGTGCCCCAGTTGGTGAACCAGTGTGTCAGCACTACCAACAGAGACGTCCAGTTGTGCAGCGAGGTGTCTGATTGTGATCCGTCGATCACGTCGAATGGGAGTGTCTGCACGTTCAAGAGTTGCAAGAGTCAGCCGTGTGCGGCCGGCTGGCACGCGAGAGACGTACAGACTTGCACGAACTTGTTGCGATGATGTTGCGCCCAGGGACTCGCCGTGCTTTTGTTCGATGACAGTTCTCCGTAGACATTCTGCGAGCGCCTATCAATATCTGCGATGCTCTTGTTTTCGTCAAAAGGAACTCAATTACAGCTCTCTGTTTGGAATGCACCTCTGTTACAGACGCCATTTTGAAGGCTACTTATAGCGCCGCCATCTGACGGAACTTCATGAAACTGAAGCGGGAATATTCCACGATGTCACATAAGAAGATCCGCATTTCTTGAACGGAAATTGGCCGAAAAAAATGTGTTGCGTTACTTATTGAACACCCCTCGGAAAATATTTAGAACTTCTGTTTCGTACACGAAACTAGCTGGGAAGATTTTTTTCTTTTTCTGCGATTTTCAGTAATAGGCAAAGCACATTCCCAATCTTCTCCATAAAGAGCGGCAGTCCTGCTCGTATCGCGTCACAAACAAGTGGAAGGTGAGTTCTGTAATGATGGTGCGGTAGCAAAGATAATAACACCACAGCTTCCATCACTGTCTGCACTGATATTTTTACTGTCGTTAAGAAGCACTTACTGTTAGCAGTATACGAGACCGGTGTGGCACTTGAGCCCGAGACCCCAGCCTGCATGAGGCGGCGAGCCGGACAGGACCTCGTGCTTTGCCGGATTTCAGAATCCAGGTAAGAATTCTACATCTGAATCTACACTCTAAAAATTAGTATATATTACGCGCAGAAAGGTCTTGCTATTCTGCTCCTTATTAGGGCTTCTTCCTAAGTCATTCCCACATGCAGCGTGGGAAGACAGATTTTTTAAATGCCTCTGTATCTGCTGTAATTAATCTGATCTTATCTTTGAGGCCCCTACGGGAACCATTCGTAATTGGTTGTACGGTAAGACCCGTATAAACCAAAACTACTTCAATGAGTCATAACATTGGAACCAATAATGGGACACATTAGCAGTTTTAGGAGAGTATAATACACAATAGGGAGATTACATACGTCCATCCCCATAGCACATATTGGAAGTGCCCTCCACCAGCATCGATACACAACTGTATTCGTTTCACCATATTTCACGACGTTCTGTGAAGTGTATCATTGCCAATGTTGCTTATTTCGTGTGCAATTGCCTCGTGGAGTTCTGCAGTTACCCGTGGTCTGTTCTGGTACACTCGGCTTTAACATACTCCCACAAGAAAAAATTCGGATGGGTTGGATCAGGTGATGTTTTTTTGAGTGTGTGTGTGTGGGGGGGGGGGGGGGGAGGCAGGGGAGCCACAAACTCTTTGAGATCATTCGGTCACCAAAGAAAGTGGTTACAAGTTGCATGGAATCTTTTGTGTTAGCAGAAGAGCCAACACCGTGTTACGAGTGGAGGCCGTAATGCACGCGTTTTAGCTCACGCAGGCTGGCGTGTGGAGGGAAGAACTATACTGACGTGAGGTCTGGAACATGACAAGGAATGAGAATTCAAAAAGCGGACGAAATTAGTTTGATACTTAACTTTAATCCATTAATGATGAACGTCGCTTTTGACGGTACATGAGTCACAATATTATCTGTTCAGAATACATTCTTGAAGATATTACTTGTAGTAACTGCATATGGCGTCTTGCTAGTTCGTTGCAAATGACGTAGCTGAAGGCTATGCTAAACTGTCGTCTCTGCAAATGAGAGCGTATGTAGACAGTGAACCATCGCTAGCAAAGTCGGTTGTACAACTGGGGCGAGTGCCAGGGAGTCTCTCTAGACTAGACCTGCGGCGCTCGGTCTGCAATCACTGATAGTGGCGACACGCGGGTCCGACGTATACTAACGGACCGCGGCCGATTTAAAGGCTACCACCTAGCAAGTGTGGTGTCTGGCGGTGACACCACAGAATCCTTAGACAAGTGACACGTTGCTCCATCTTGTTGTAAATAACCTTCCGTAAGATCGACGTCATCCAGCTGCTCCACAGATGTATTTAAGATGTCCATATAAACTTTAGCGTCTACGGCAGTATAAAAAATAATGGGACCAACAATCCTGATACCACGCACCACACTCCAACCCTTTCATGACGTCATGGTGTTCCGTGGATGGTATGAGGGTTTACACCAGCCCAGTATCTGCAGTTTTGTGTGTTAATGTAACCTGATAGATGGAACCTCGCCTCATCTGTGAGAGAGAGTGTCTGCACGTTGAATAAGAAACCCCTGAAACCAACGACAGTAACGCGTTCTTCTCTCACGACCTGTCTCTTGCAGCATCATGAGCACTCCATATGGTCGCAATGCCAATTTCTCCGCAGCTCTCTGGCATGTGCCATACGTAAGGTCTGTCTCCTGGGTCAATCGACGCAACGATTCCTCTTGAAGAGTTTTCCAAGCATCTTTGAACAGTATTAGTGAAATGAGCGTATGGCGTCGTTGGCCAGGAGGCTCCATCCGGGGAAGTTCTGCCGCCAAGTGCAAGTCTTATTTCAGTCGACGCCGCATTGGGCGACTCGCACGCCGGTGATGAGGATGAAATGATGACGAGGACAACACGACATTCAGTCCCCGTGCGGAGTAAATCTCCATCTCTGCACTCACAAGGGAAACTCCCCGTCGCAACACCCTCAGATTTAGTTGTAAGAGGGCCCAGCGGGTAGCCCGTTAGAAACTGAAAACAGGTGATAACAGGAAGAAGGTATACCGAACTGTGAAAAAACGGTCCAAGCTCAAGATGTTCCGCGTCGAATGTGACTCTGTAGCAAGCGCGTAGTGGTTGTGCGGTCGCGGTGTTGGACTGTGAATGAGGGGATCGTGTTCGAATCTCGTTCCTGCCCATTTTTTTCACAAAATTATGAACTTTCCGTCCGGTCGTTGACGTGTCTTGACTCCTTCTGTAGTTTTGCCAACTGTCATGTGGTAAGAGTATGTTACCGTCGCAAGTAAATTTGATGAATAGTGCGTGCAGGCGAGATGCCGCATCGACGTTTCGTAGAAATGAAAACAACAAATAAGCGGGTGTGAACTATGTTACAACAAAGGAGTTCAAAAGTCAACACCTCCTAAACGGAACGCAGTAGTCATAACATGTGGCACCTTGAAACGTCTCCTTAGAAAAATTTATGAATTACTGTGCTGATAAACCTCTTACGCTATTTGATTTTCCAACAGCTGAGCAGAACTCTTTACTTATTCTGATCAACACAAAACTGACACACAATATTTTTAGCGCAACGCAATCTGACTTTCAATAATCCCTACAAAAGAATGACCCTGACTAACAACAACCTATTGCTTTCATGAATCACTTACCTCACAAAAATCTTCGTTACTCGAACTACTGCAATACAGCGAGCGCCAATACTGCCAGCTAAATAAAAGATTCTAACTACTGAAAGTTCTAACTACTGATAGGCATAGTTAGCAAATGAAATATTTTGATAGAGATCAAACAATGTATTTACCTTAATAATATTCAAAAGTCATCATATATGTATCAGTTCATGATATACCGTATTACAAATTTCCTCTTTCTGATGGACACACGTCCACATCGTCCGCTCTCAAAATTCTGCCATCTCTCTCCCCACATCCACCACTGCTGGCAGCTCACCTCCAACTGCCCAACACTACAGTAGCAAAAATTCCAACGATGCAAACCAGCCACAGACTTCACACAGCACAATCAGTGATTTTCGCCGGCCGCGGTGGTCTCGCGGTTAAGGCGCTCAGTCCGGAACCGCGCGACTGCTACGGTCGCAGGTTCGAATCCTGCCTCGGGCATGGATGTGTGCGATGTCCTTAGGTTAGTTAGGTTTAAGTCGTTCTAAGTAACACATCCATGCCCGAGGCAGGATTCGAAGCTGCGACCGTCGCGCGATTCCCGACTGTAGCGCCTAGAACCGCTCGGCCACCCCGGCCGGCTACAGCGAACAGACACGTCAATAACAGGACGGACAGTTCATAATATTGTGAAGTAAAACTTGGGGCACGAGCGGGATTTGAACAGGGATTTCTTACTTCAGAGTCTAACACCGTGACAAGATAAACCACGACATCGTACTAGCGGAAATGTTCTCGATGCTGCACATCAGTAGCTTGGACCGTTCACTGTTTCTATTATGCTTCTTTTTTCACAGTTCAATTCACCTTCTTCCTGTTTTCATGCTTGATCTGTGTTCAGTTTTCGACGGGCTATCCTCTGCGCCATCTTACGACTGAGGGGGATTGCGATGGGGAATTTCCTTGTCAGTGGTGGTCTATGTTTACTGCTGTCATTGTTCAGTATACCAGTTGTCTCCAGCTTCCCCGCATTCGATAAAATCGTTGCCTTTTTTAGAAAATCGCGCACATTGGATTCTCTCCGGAATGCCTGTTGTGTTGCAAGTAATTAGTCTGTCTTCCAATATGTTTTCACAATAAGAACCCGCTCTCGAAGTGTCTACAGCAAGTTTCTGCCAGCTAAAGGCAGCAAACGAATCATTAATTTGTTCGCGATCGTCACGCGGTCCGAACTACACACTCACAGACTTGAGAAACCATGACCGAAGAGACTACGAACGATCCAACGCGAGGAGAATAAGCTCCTAATTAAACCGGACAAAGAAACACACGAGCAGAAACAACAAACAGCTTGCCAATAATGGACGATACTGCTGATTTTCCCAGAGCTACTGAGATCATTAAAACAGCTTCCACCTTTCTACGAGCTTTCGTGGGGAAATCACGATCCACGGAAGCAGTTCATGTTGATATGAATAGCCCTGGAGTAAATTCTTAAATTCCCCACTTACAAATTGCTCTTGAAACTTTGCGAGCAGGCTTTCATCTGCATTTAAATGACCACTCTGCAATTAACACTGAAGTGCTTTGCAGAGGGTTCATCGAACTACTGTCAGATTATTTCTCTACAGTTCCGCTCTCGAATTTGCACCTGAGAAATCTAACAACTAAATATTTCCGTGAGAGCTCTTATTTCTCTTATCTTAATTGATGGCCATTACTCCCTACGCATGTGTGCGTCTACAAAATACTTCCGAGTTCGGAGAAGAACGTTGCCGACGGAAATTTAGTGAAAAGACCTCGCCGCAACGAGAAACGCGTTTGTTTTAACGATTGTCACGCCATATCGTGCATCACATCCGTGACATTCTCTCCCCTACTTCACGAGAATAGAAAACGAGTTGCCCTTCTTTAAATTTGCATAATTATTTAGTTAACACGTCTGTATGGTGCGAAAAGTGCCATCTGACTCAAAATAATGAAAAGTGTGAAGCAGCCACATGAGTATTAAAAAGGAATCCGCTAAATCTCTGTTACACGATAAATATTTGCCGCGCGGGATTAGCCGAGCGATCTGGGGCGCTGCAGTCATGGACTGTGCGGCTGGTCCCGGCGGAGGTTCGAGTCCTCCCTCGAGCATGGGTGTGTGTGTTTGTCCTTAGGATAATTTAGGTTAAGTAGTGTGTAAGCTTAGGGACTGATGACCTTAGCAGTTAAGTCTCATAAGATTTCACACACATTTGAACATTTGATAAATATTTAGGGATCACAATTACGAATAACTTAAACTGGAACGATCACATAGATAATGTGTTGGGGAAAGCGAACCAAAGACTGTGTCTTATTGGCAGAACACTTGTAATGTGCAACATATCTACTAAAGTGACTGCCTACATTGTTCTTGTCGGCCCTCTCCTGAAGTATTGGTGAGCAATTTCGGATCCGCATCATTTGAAGTGGACGGAAGACATCGATAAAGTTCAAAGATGGGCAGCTCCCCTTGTATTATCGCGGAATAGGGGAGAGAGTGCAACGGATATGATTCGCAAATTGGTGTGGCAATCATTATAACAAAGGCGATTTTCGTTACGGTATGATCTTTTCATGAAATTTCAGTCACCAACTTTCTCCTCCGAATGTGAAAGTACTTTTAAGCGCCCTTCTACATAGGGAGCAATGATCCTCGTAATCAAATAAGAGAAATGAGAGCTCGTACGGAAATATTTGTTCATTTTTCTCTCGCGTTGTTCGAAAATGGAGCGGTAGAGAAATAGCTTGATTTGATGAACCCTCTGTCAGGCACTTAGTTGCGAACTGCAGAGTAATCATGCATTTGTAGAGATAGGTCTCAAAGAGCGCGGTAATGCACTAGAAGAGGACGGACAAGCGTTGTCTAGACAGTAAATTTTTACATCGACATAACTGTTCTGACAATAAAACACAGTCTTTGTTTCGCCTTCCCTACATTTTCTACGCGTTGGTTCCAATTTAAATTGTTTGTAATTGTAATCCTTTGGTATTTAGTTCACTCGACAATTTTTAAATGTGTATGAATTATTGTATAACCGAAATTTAACGGATTCTTTTTAATACCCATGTGGAGGAACTCACACTTTTCATTGCTTGGAGTCCATCTTGTGTAAATAACATCGCTATTGCTTTTGACCTTCTGATGAGTTTGCTAGAAGTTTAATGACAGCGTCATCTGCAAACAATCTAAGGTGATTGCTCGGATTGTCTGCTGAATCGTTTGTGTAGTTTAGGAACAGCAGAGAGCCTATAACTCTTCCTTGTGGAACGTCAGGTATCATTTCTGTGTCTCTCAATGACTTACAGTCAAGTACAGTAAACTGCGATTGTTTTGACGGCAAATCAGAAATTCAGGTACAGTATTCCACAGAGCGAGCTAACATCCCAAAGATGTTCGGGCTCACATGCACTTCCTCTTCGTCGAAACGTCTTGGCTTAAACTCGTCTAGGGGTTGTACCGAATGTGTCGCATCGCACACCCTAAATTAGACACTTTGACCCTTTGGTCAAATTGTCTGGCTGATTGCAAGTTTGCGAAATTGTATAAACAAAGCTAACATAACATATAATAACAGTAAAAATAATATCGGGAACTAAATTAACGACCCATACATGATGTAAGCCACACAGTTGCGATTTGGTTAGAATAATGTTTATTCGGAAAGAAAACTAATAGCGAAAGTGGTCGTGTTTAGAGTTACTGTTACACTCGAGAGCATATCCGTTTGACACAGTTCGATCATTCACGATCTCATCGCGAAACATAAGTTCACTACAGGCGCGCGGCTGCTCACTGCTCAGAGACTAAGTCCCGCGATGCCACACAACGCGAAATTTTCTACGTCGTTTCACTTCCTAGCTGCCTAAAGACCGACTGTCCGCTTTCGCGTCTCAATCCGAACTGTACCCTTTGGTGTCGCCAGCCGAACTGTCCGCTTTCGCGTCTGCACCAGAACTGTCCCTCTGCCCGTCCCAGGTCGCACTTCCCGTGCGCCGAACATACTCGCTCAACTGACTAGTGCAGTTCCCTTTCAAGCCGTCCATCTGATTGGCTACAGCTTATTCTACGTTATTTTACATTTTAACATATTTAAATAATCGAAGCTTGACCACTTTCACGTACTAAATAAAGTAACAATAATATCAATTGTTAAATTATTTTACATAAAACCAAAACAATTGCCTTCTTAACTTTGAATGCCATGGCCAGTAGCCTCGCACCAATGTGCTTTCTGATAAATAAGTAAAGAACAAAAGTAACTATTATGCACTAAACTTCATAAAAAATATTCTATTACCTAATAATTCAATAAGGTTTCATGCTGTCGTAGTTCAAAGTGTTTTGTGTGGAGGAAATGATGATCTGATGCTTAACTGAAAATACTGATAATTTAAATTTACTATGTCTTTTAAGCAAATGAAGCTACAGAGTTGATATTTACAACATATGTCATTTTAGAGATGCGCTTCTATATGAAAAGTCGATCGGTAAGATCGACTAAAGCGTTCAGATTTTAGCATTCAAGTCGTTGTTACAAAACTATTGAATTTCACTTTAACAGTAAATCCTAAACTATTATAGATATGATCAATATTCAAGTTTTATTGGGATCACCATGAAAATTAATGGAGGATGGTACATTAAAATTACTGTGGCTTCATTCTTTGCATTACTACAGAATTAAATAGTTTCATAAATGTTTCCCTTTATGGCCGATCTTAGGTCCGCCATATTAACACTGCTACGTCTCCCTGGCCACAAACGCCTTCTACCGAGTTTCCCTATCAAGTAGGTTCTCGTCTGTCTCACTCGCACACTACAGCGCTTAGGTCTCAATAGACAATAGACGCCTGTGAGTTTCCCCATCTCATGGCGAATCTGCGCCCTTTGTGGCGCACGGTCATGGACGACAATCGTTTCACAATTCCTGTAGACTGACTCTTTCGGCCATATATTTAAATGAGAACGCAGTGCCTGTTAACTCACAACAGGCACCCCATTCGAATAGAAGCCGCGTCTGAGAAACGGTATCAAAAGTCTTCCGATGGTTTAACGTGTGCCATTTCAAGTTTTCTCAGCATCTCCACGTCGTTCTCTAATGGGCCCAACAAACGCAGTCAGTCGCTGACGGCTCCACAATCGTCCACAAATGTCTTTCTTCGGATCGCGAAAGAAGCGAAAATCGCACGGGGTATTGAGTCAAACAGAGCTTGGATGGCGTGTACAGGTACAGCTGCCCTTGCAGCTTCGACACGATACCACAATTCATCAAGAGTAGTAACTGGCGTATTGTGACGAGCCAGTTGCTCGGCCACCATTGACCAGACATTTTCAGTTGGTGAGAGATCTGGAGAATATGCTGGCCAGGGCAGCATTCGAACATTTTTTGTATCCAGAAAGGCCCGTACAGGACCTGCAACATGCAGTCGTAAATTATCCTGCTGAAATGTAGGGTTTTGCAGGGATCGAATGGAGGGTAGAGCCACGGGTCGTAACACATCTGAAATGTAACGTCCGTGTTCAAAGTGCCGTCAATGCGAACAAGAGGTGACCGAGACGAGTAACCAATGGCACCCCATACCATCACGCCGGGTGATACGCCAGTATGGCGATGACGAATACACGCTTCCAATGTGCGTTCACCGCGATGTCACCAAACACGGATGCGACCATCATGATGCTGTAAACAGAACCTAGATTCATCCGAAAACATGACGTTTTGCCATTCGTTCACCCAGGTTCGTCGTTGAGTACACCATCGCAGGCGCTCCTGTCTGTGATGCAGCGTCAAGGGCAACAGCAGCCATGGCCTCCGAGCTGATAGTCCATGCTGCTGCAAAAGTCGTCGAACTCTTCGTGCAGACGGTTGTTGTCTTGCAAATGTCCCCATCTGTTGACTCAGGGATCGAGACGTGGCTGCACGATCCGTTACAGCCATGCGGATAAGATGCCTGTCATCTCGACTGCTAGTGATACGAGGCCGTTGGGATCCAGCACGGCGTTCCGTATTACCCTCCTGAACCGACCGATTCCATATTCTGCTAACAGTCATTGGATCTCGACCAACGCGAGTAGCAATGTTGCGATACGATAAACCGCAATCGCGATAGCTACAATCCGACGTTTATCAAAATCGGAAACGTGATGGTACGCATTTCTCCTCCTTACACGAGGCATCACAACAACGTTTCACGAGGTAACGCAGGTCAACTGCTGTTTGTGTATGAGAAATCGGTTGGAAACTTTCCTCACGTCAGCACGTTGCAGGTGTTGCTACCGGCGCCAAACTTGTATGAATGCTCTGAAAAGCTAATCATTTGCATATCACAGCATCTTCTTAGTGTCGGTTAAATTTCGCGTCTGTAGCACGTCATCTTCGTGGTGTAGCAACTTTAATGGCCAGTAGTGTACAATCAATGAGCAGCCCTATGAAGAAACTACCATGCGCCACTAAATCGAAACACCCACGAAAGCTGTCGGTCGGAATCATCCAGTTGCACGATAACGCCCGCCCCCATACGGCCAATCGGCGATTGGGATGGAAAACAATGAAACACTCTCTGTACAGGCCGGATCTTCTACCTTGTTACTTTCGCATCTTTGACGACCTGAATAAAAAGACGCGTGGACGTCGGTTTCAGTCGGACGAGGACGTGCAAGAGTGGGTGCGGTTGTGGATCCATCAGCGGCCGACCGCGTTGCACGTAACAGGAATTGATCCTGTCGCGTCCCAGGGGGATAAATATTTTAACACGTGTCGTGATTACCTTTGGATGGAACCATGCCATGGTCCAGTTATGCCGCGTGTTCGTTCAAAAAAATGGCTCTGAGCACTATGGGTCTTAACTTCTGAGGTCATCAGTCCCATAGAACTCAGAACTACTTAAACCTAACTAATCTAAGGACATCACACACACCCATTCCCGAGACAGGATTCGAACCTGCGACCGTAGCGGTCGCGCGGTTCCAGACTATAGCGTCTAGAACCGATCGGCCACTCTGGCCGGCCGCGTGTTCGGTTTTCATTTAATGTCTCCTTGTTGTACTGTGGCAACGGCCTTGCCGCACTGGCTGCACCGGTTCCCGTGAGATCACTGAAGTTAAGCGCTGTCGGGCGTGGCTGGCACTTGGATGGGTGACCATCCAGGCCGCCATGTACTGTTGCCAATTTTCAGGGTGCACTCAGCTCCCTGAGGCCAACTGAGGAGCTACTCGATCGAATAGTAGCGGCTCCGGTCAAAGAAATCCATCGTAACGACCGAGAGAGCGGTGTGCTGACGACACGCCCCTCCTATCTGCATCCTCAACTGAGTATGACACGGCGGTCCGATGGTCCCGATGGGCCACTTGTGGCCTGATGACAGAGTGCTGTTGTACTGTGGTAGTGGAACGACTTATAAAATTTCAGTTCGGCTCCTCCTCTCGTTTTACCCTTTAATGTACTTCACATTTACAGCTGAAATCAAGCCTGATTTTAACAGTTGAACAACTAATTATATGACTATTACACACGCAGTAATACAGTTAGCCTCATTTCCACGAAATACCCAATATTAATGCGGCGGGGTAAAGGATAACAAACAGTTTGAAAAAAATTATTCCTCATTTTTACAAGCGACAGAGTTACATTTCTTCAATGAACACCTGTTTTTGTTGTACAGTGAATCACTTTCACAGAAGTAGAAAAAAATATCGATTTGGCAGGAAGCAATTTATTTTCTGGTTTCCTCTCTTTTTCCTGCAGGTTCCAAATGCGGAGAAAGCCCAAAATTGATAGCATAGAATCTGTCTTCCTTATCATTTCGACACCAAAGGCATCAGTGTCAAAGTATTCAGACGAAAAATGCACATTTGTCTTACAATCCTTCTCTTTGAAATCAAGGGTCTAAACATTCCTTAGTACTGGAGCAGTAGGAAAACCACGATTATAATCAGTTTTGAAATTAAGTAAAACACGTTATGAAATTGAACAGAAAAAAGAAAGTCTGTGCATTCAGTCCTTTATAAATTTCTGAACGTATTTTGTAAGAATAATATACGAGGGTTGGAACTTTAATGGTGGCAACTATTTATTTACAGCTCGTACAAAATAGATACGTGTTTCAAAGTTTTACTGACCTTCAAAGTAGTCACCAGCCTTGTGTATAACCCGTTGCCAGCGATGTGGAAGTCGTACGATACTCTTAGCAGTGCCAGTTGCCCGACTGTTCGAGCGGCGCGGTCTGTTGCCCGACGAATTTGTAGCAGTTCTGAAGCGAATGCAGTGAAGCGTTTCCTTCAGTTTAGAAATCGAGCTGAGCTTACGAGGGCTTAAGTCACGGGAATGCAGTAGGTGGTATAGCACTATGCTGTTCATTTTTTGAACACAACCTTCGACCAGCTTAAAGAGAGAAGTGATGACACTTTCTGCAGGACCTGACCATCATTTTGCAGGACAAAGCTCAAGCACGTACAGTGCAAGCTGTAACTGATTTGTTTGACTGATGGGGCTGCTAAGTGCTATACCACCTACTGCATTCCCCTGACTTAAGCCCTCGTAAGCTCAACTCTATTTCTAAACTGAAAGAAACACTTTACGGCATTCGCTCCAGAACTGCTACAAATTCGTCGGGTAATAGATCGCGCCGCTCGAACTGTCAACACAACTGGTACTGCTGAGTATCCAACGACTTCCACATCGCTGGCAACGGGTTGTACACAGTGCTGGTGACTACTTTGAAGGTCAGTAAAACATTTTGAAATACGTATCTATTTTGTACGAGCTGTAAATAAATAGTTTCCACTATGAAAGTTCCAACCCCGTATGACGAGCCTTATCATTTAATTCGTAATATTTATACGCAAATAAATACTCCCAAATCAGCTGCAACTGCACGGTAACAATATCAAGCCTTAGATTCAAGCTATAAATTCTCTGTCTCAATCCCGGAAAATGTGTTCGCAAATTTTTTTTATATTTTTATTACAACGTTACGTGTCGGACGAAGTATTATTTTCTTTTAAATATCTTTAGATTCAGCCAAACGCTATACAGGATTTTATCATTGTGCTAAAGAAATCTTTAACGACAATGTTACAATTGAAATAAAGATAAACTTACAGTACTCCGGAAGAGGCCTGCAAATGAATGGCACCACTAACCAGCCGATGGACTGTCGGCTCCAATACAATGATGTCATGTAATGTCTGTACCATCTATTTTCTAAGGCTTATCGTTATAAACAATATGTATTTAACGTGAAATTTTATATTGTTCGTTCGTTAGAACGGTATGAAAATAGTCTAGTTTGACATTTTCTTTATCCATGTGTGCTGCAGGCCTTGTCATTTTCAGGCCTACGCTCCACTGTCTGTCTGCACTGCTACAGGTTATTTAGTCTCCGTGTTTTGCAGGCCTGGTTAATGCTTATCGTTAAACAAAATATCGCACTAGACTATTTCGGGGCCGCTCTATGGAGAGGGCAACGTGAACTTCCGTCATTTTATGTACCTTCTGTTGTTTCTCAATCACAAAACAGTATACTGTACTCCTGTTAGGCGTATCAATTCCACCTTTCCTATTAAATAAAAGGCTGTTTTTTAGTTTCTAGATGTATTTTCACACCATTTGCAGTGGCAATTTCGTGTGTTTCCTTCAGTCCATGTACTGCAATGGTTGTTGTTGTCTTCAGTCCGAAGGCTGGTTTGATGCTACTCTATCCTGCTCAAACCTCTTCATCTCTGAATAATACTGCAAGGTACACCCTTCTGAATCTGCTTGCTGTATTCATGTCTTCGTCTCCCTCTACGATTTTTACTCTCTACCCCCCCCCTCCCCTCCATTTCACTCCAACACTAAATTGCAGATCCCTTCATGTCTCCTGATGTGCCATATCAACCGTTCCCTTCTTGTAGTCAGGTTGTGACACAAATTTCTTTTCAGCCCGTTGTATTCAACACCTCCTCAATAGTTATGTGATCTACCCATCTAATCTTCATCACTCTTCCATGTTCCACATTTCAAAAGCTTCTATTCTCTTATTGTCTAAACTGTTTATCGTCCACGTTTCACTTCCATACATGGCTACACTTCAAACAAATACTTTCAGCAAAGACGTCCTAACACTTAAATCTATATTCGATGTTAACAAATTTCTCTTCTTCAGAAATGCTTTTCTTGGCATTGAGTCTACATTTCACATCCTCTCTCCTTCGACTATTATCAGCTATTTTTCTGACCAAATAGCAAAACTCATTTACTACTTCAAGTGTCTCTTACCTAATCCAATTCCCTAAACCCCAAATGATTTAATTCGACTACATTCCAGTGTCCTTATTTTGCTTTTGTTGATATGTCCATCCTGTTCAACTGCTCTTTCAAGTCGTTTGGTGTCTCTGAATCGGAAACCCTCAAAGTTTTTATTTCTTCTCCCTCATCTTTAATTATTCTCCAAATTTTTCTTTGGTTTCCTTTACTTCTTGTTCAGTGTGCATATTGAATATTATCGGGGATAGGCTACCTGTCTCACTCCCTTTTCAACCACTCCCTGTCTTTCATGCCCCATTGACTTTTACAACTGCAGTCTGGTTTCTGTACAAGTTGCAAGTAGGCTTTCGCCAACTGTATTTTACCCCAGCTATCTTCAGAATTTCAAACAAAGTATTACAGTCAACATTGTCAAACGCTTTCTCTAAGTCTTCAAATGCTGTAAATGTAGGTTTGCCTTTCACTTACCTAACTTCTATGAGAAGTCGCAGGGGCAGTAATGTCTCCTGTGTTCCTACATTTCTTCGGAATCCAAACTGAACTTCCCCGAGATTGGCTTCTACCAGTTTTTCCGTCTTGTGTAAAGTCTCGTGTTAGTATTTTGCAACCATGACTTATAAAACTGATAGTTCGGTAATATTTACACTCGTCAGCACCTGTTTTCTTTGGAATTGGAATTACTACATCCTTCTTGAAGTCTGAGAGTATTTTGCCTGCCTCACATATCTTGTACACCAGATGGAAGAGGTTAGTCATGACTGGCTCTCCCAACGCTATTTCCGGGGCCTTGTTTCGAGTTAGGTCCTTCAGCGCTCTGTCAAATTCTTCTCTCAGTATCATGTCTCCCTTCTCCTCTTCATCTCTATCCTCATCCACTTTTGTAATATTGCCTGCAAGGTTGTCTCCCTTTTATAGACCTCCAGTGTTCTCCTTTCACTTTTCTGCTCTCCCTTCTTTACTCAGAACTGCTTTTCCATGTGAACTCTTGATATCCAAATAGCTGATTCTCTTTTCTCCAAAGACCTCTTTTATTTTCCTTTAGGCAGTATCTATATTTCCCCTAGTGGTATACGCTTCTATTACATTTGTCCTCTAGCCATGGATGCTTAGCCACTTTGCACTTCGTATCAGTCTCATTTTTTAGAAATTTGTATTCCCTTTAGCGTGCTACGTTTGCTGCATTTCTACACTAATGGCCATTAAAATTGCTACACCAAGAAGATGACGTGCAACAGACGAGAAATTTAACCGACAGGAAGAAGATGCTGTGATATGCAAATGATTAGCTTTTCAGAGCATTCACACAAGGTTGGCGCCGGTGGCGACACCTACAACGTGCCTGGTGAAACATTGATGTGATGCCGCGTGTAAGCAAGAGAAACGCGTACCATCACGTTTCCGACTTTGATAAATGTCGCATTGTAACCTACCGCGATTGCGGTTTATCTTATTGCGACATTGTTGCTCGCGTTGGTCGAGATCCAATGACTGTTAGCAGAATATGGAATCGGTCGGTTCAGGAGGGTAATACGGAACGCCGTGCTGGATCCCAACGGCCTCGTATCACTAGCAGTCGAGATGACAGGCATCTTATCCGCATGGCTGTAACGGATCGTGCAGCCACGTCTCGATCCCTGAGTCAACAGATGGGGACGTTTGCGAGACAACAACCATCTGCACGAACAGTTCGACGACGTTTGCAGCAGCATGGACTATCAGCTCGGAGACCATGAGTGCGGTTACCCTTGACGCTGCATCACAGACAGGAGCGCCTGCGATGGTGCACTCAACGACGAACCTGGGTGCAAGAATGGCAAAACGTCATGTTTTCGGATGAATCTAGGTTCTGTTTACAGCATCATGATGGTCGCATCCGTGTTTGGCGACATCGCAGTGAACGCACATTGGAAGCGTGTATTCGTCATCGCCATGCTGGCGTATTAACTGGCGTGATGGTATGGGGTGCCATTGATTACACGTTTCGGTCACGTCTTGTTCGCATTGACGGCACTTTGAACAGTGGACGTTACATTACAGATGTGTTACGACCCGTGGCTCTACCCTTAATTCGATCCCTGCGAAACCCTACATTTCAGCAGGAGAATGCACGACCGCATGTTGCAGGTCCTGTACGGGCCTTTCTGGATACATAAAATGTTCGACTGCTGCCCTGGCCAGCACATTCTGCACAGACCTCTCACCAATTGATAACGTCTGGTCAATGGTGGCCGAGCAACTGCCTCGCCACAATACGCCAGTCACTACTCTTGATGAACTGTGGTATCGTGTTGAAGCTGCATGGGCATCTGTGCCTGTACACGCCATCCAAGCTCCGTTTGACTCAATGTCCAGGCGTATCAAGGCCGTTATTACGGCCACAGGTGGTTGTTCTGGGTACTGATTTCTCAGGATCTATGCACCCAAATTGCGCGAAAATGTAATCACACGGGGGTTCTAGTATAATATATTTGTCCAATGAATACCCGTTTATCATCTGCATTTCTTCTTGGTGTAGCAATTTTAATCGCCAGTAGCATATATTTTCTCCTGTCATAAGTTAAATGCAATGTCTCCTGTGTTATCCAAGGATTTCTACCAGGCGTTATCTTTTTGCCTATTCGAACCTCTGCTGCCTTCATATTTCATCTCTGAAAAGCTATCCATTCGTCTTTTACTGTATTCCTTTCCTCTGTTCTAGTCAGTTGTTGCCCAATGCTGCCTCCTGAAACTAGCAACAGGCACTGGTTCTTTCAACTTATCCAGGGCCCATCCTCTTATTTCCTATTTTTCTTCAAATTCTTCAGTTTAAATCTACAGTTCATAAGCAATAATTGTGGCCAGAGTCAACATCTGTCCCTGGAAATGTCTTCCAATTTAAAATCTGGTTCTAAAATCTCTGTCTTGCCATTATATAACCAATCTGGCTGGGAGAGCGGTGTGCTGACCACTTGCCCTTCTATATCCGCATCCGGTGACGCCTAAGGACTGAGAATGACATGGCGGCCGGAGGTACCGTTGGGCCTTTAAGGCCTGCTCAGACTGGGTTTGCCGGCCGTTGTGGCCGAGCGGTTCTAGGCGCTTCAGTCTGTCGGTCGCAGGTTCCAATGCTGTCTCGGGCATGGATGTGTGTGATGTCCTTAGGTTAGTAAGGTTTCAGTAGTTCTAAGTTCTAGGGGACTGATGACCTCAGATGTTAAGTCCCATAGTGCTCAGAGCCATTTTCAGACTGGGTTTGTTTGTTTTGAAACATTCCGGCGCCTCGAGGTCTCTTCCAAGAATAAGAACTTGTTTTATGATTCTTAAACCAAGTGTTAGCTATGATTAAATTATGATCTGCACAAAATTCTATCAGGCGGCTTCCTCTTTCATCCTTTCCCTCAGTCCGTATTCATCTATAATTATTCTTCCTCTTCTTTTTCGTACTATTGTAATCCAGCCCCTCATCAGTGTTAATTTTTCTTTTGCCTTAACTACCTGAATAACTGTCTGGACTCTGGCCTCTCAAAAGATACCTCTCCGATACGGCTATCTGTATCACTGAGGCAACCAAGCCACCCCACCATTGGAAAGGTCCATGGTTCATGTGGAGGCTGCAATTAAACTGCGTTTAATTGCTCTATATCGACCTGTATGTCCTTTTCTTGGTATTTTCGTGCACATTTCTAAATCGAGAAGAATTTAAAAACGTGTATTTATTAAAAACTTAATTTAATCTGAATAAATCTCTGTTTTTAAAGACATATTGGTGAAAATCGAGAAGTATAAGTGTGTAATGTGTATGACAATGCACAGAAAAGGCGATGTGGACGGTATAAGACATCAATATACAGTTGCACTGTGGAACATAATGTACAAAGGACAACACGAAGTCACCCAGTACCAAACTAACAGCCTAATTACAAAACAAAATTCCGCTCTGAATCCTTTTTCCTTGTAACGAGAAATAAACCGATGTTTTCCATTGGCTCTGAGCAACGTATCAAGCACCTAAACGAGCAGCGTTTGTTTGGGATGACTCCACGTAGAAATAACAAAAACGAGCATGCAGACATCTGTTGACGAGAGAAACGAAGTTCTTTTCTAATTTAACTCGATTTTGTAATCACTAAAATAGGATTTCATACCCTTTTTACATATCATCGGCACGTGTGTAATCGAAAACGAAGAACAGACACCATGCAGAATCCGCAGCTGTTATATGTAAACGGAAGGTGGAGAGGGGGAGAAACGAAAGGAAAGGGAGGGGATCACTGCAGTCTACTGCATCGGGGCTTTACGCGGAATCAGCAACGAGGAGTGGAAACGTGTACCGGACGGGATTAGAACCGGGGATCTCCTGGTTACTAGGCAGATGCATTAAACACTGCGCCAGCCAAGACAAAGCGTTATCGATACTGCGCGAACTATCCCGTTACGCCTCACGGCCGATCCGCATTCCCATCGAGCGCTACCTGTCTATTTCATCCATGTTCGCTCTCTAAGATTCCCAGAGGAAGTCGGGCGTATTTGTGCATCCGTAGAGAAGAAGATGGACCAATGCCCAGCTAGGCCAATCAGTTATACAGATGCATGGGGTCTGTTCTTTCGGACACGTCCGAACGAAAAGACGACACGCAGATTCCACAGCTGTTATACATTATGTGTAAATTGAAGATGAAGAGGGGGAGAAAGGAAAAGAAACGGAGGGGATCACTGCTGTCATCTGCATCAGGAAATTACGCGGAATCATGTCCGAGAGAACAGACACCACGCATCCATATAACTGATTGGCCTAGCTGGACAGTGACCTCACTATCCTCAGTGCGGATGCACAAATACGTCCGACCTCCTGTGGGAATCTCAGAGAGCGAACATGGAGGAATTGGACAGCGGCTGCGGGTAGGTGGCGCTCGATGGGAGTGTGGATCGGCCTTGAGGCGTACCGAGGTAGTCCACGCAGCTGTGATAATGCTGTGTCTCGGATGGTGCAGTGGTTGACCCACCTGCCTAGTAAGCAAGAGATCCAGGGTTCGAATTCTGGTCCGGTACACATTTTCACTCGTCGCCGCTGATTCCGCGTAATGGCCCAATGCTGTTGACAGCAGTGATCCCCTACCTTTGCATTCCTTTCACCCTCTCGCATCTTCAATTTACATAAATGACTAGAGTGGCAGTTTTCTGTCATAGTTATAAAATCCAACAGATTGCATTAGCTTTGTTCGTGTTTAGTGTTGTTTCCAGGCCTGGTAGTGTATGTGAGGAGTGAGAACAGCTTCAGGTGTTGAGTGATTACTTTGAATCACACAGACATACCACGTGCTCGTGTGAGACAGTTTTATCAGCAGCTTGAAACTGTTCTCATTGTAGGACTCAGTTTGACCAGCTGGTAGAATCGTGCAACATCCAGATTTGTGGGACATTCGGATGTGACAGTCGTCCGATTTTGGACTGCATTGGAATGAGAGGGCATGCATACTCCTCGTCAAGGTTCCGGATCGACCACATCCGAACGCCGCAAGTAGATTCGCTGTATTCTGCACCAAACATATCGTAGCCCCTTCATTCTGCACCTGCCGTCCGAGAGCTATTAATGCGCTGTCTGCAACATTCTTAGTCATCACGCGCCATTGGTCGGAACTAGCAGCACTCGGACTACGGAGTTAACGTCCCACGCGGAGACTGCCATTAAAACCCGAACACTTACGCTTGCATCTGGAGTTCTGTCATTAGTGAGAGGTACTGGCTGCTGAAGACTTCCGCCGCACTGTGTTCACCAATCAATCGCGGTTCTGCGCTATCGTGGATGTCGATCGTCGGCGATGTCTAAGACTTCCAATGTTTTGGAGAAGCACAATGGTGCTACTCTGGCGTCATGGTGTAGGGAACCATTGGATGTGACTTTGGATCACGATAGGTAGTGACTGAGGGAAGTCTGATGACACAATGGTACGTAACGGCCATCCTGCATTATCATGTCTTACTTCTCATGCGACCGTATCGTGGTGCCATTTTTCAACAGGACAATGCAAACCCATGCACGGCACATGTCTCTATGAACTGTCTGCATGAGGTTGAGATACACCTATGGCCAGCAAGGTCCGCAGATCCCGACAGAACATTTGTGGGACCAGCTTGGTGACAGCTCCACCCCAGTGACAGTATACAGCATATCGAGGACCATTTACAACAGCTATTGTCTATTTTGCTTCAGTAGAGGTTACAATGGCTTTATGACAGCCTTCCAAACCGAATCGGCGCTTGCATGCAGGCCAGACTTGGTGCAACGTCATACATAGCATCATACAGCCGAGGTCTTTGTAAATTTGACTCGATTTTTCTATCACTGTAATAACGTCACTTACACTTAGGATGGTCAGAACCAATCTCAAAACCTTGTAACGGTGTTGCAGATAGGTACTGCTGGGAAATAATTGTTACGAAAGAGTTTGATACGTTGCGCCGTTTCCGAGTTAATTAGCACTGAACTTAGCCAATCATACTGTTGCGCGCTAATTCAATTGGCCGACAAGATACAATTAGTGTCAGTTGTTCTCATACCGTAGATGACAGCGCTTGACATTTCTCAACCTTTGGCTCAGGTTCTATCCTTACTATCGCGCCATGTCCAATGTTTGTATTGCTCTCTTGTTCGATTTTACGAAACCAAACGAACGTGTTTGGCGACACTGTCTCAGGAGGGCCGCTTGAATTTGAGCGCGCAACGGCCTGATTGCCTAACTTCAATGCTAATTAACTAGGAAATGACGCAACGAATAATTTTCTTAACAACTGTTTCTCAGCACAACATACCCTGCAACATCCTTGCAGTTTTACTCTCCCATTTATTCCTAAGATTATAGAGCTCCGTTATGAACGATGTGTCGAGTTCTACCCACTGCGAAGTCTTAAATCCAATCACAAAACTAGCCTGATATTACGTGGACTCTTATTTTTCCCATTTGGTGAGGGTCCGGAGCTGTATAGAATGCTTTCCGGAAAACATGCATTACATAACTTTCTCTCCCTCTGGATTTCAAGAACGAACAGAGCACTTCAGACGGAACACCAGTGCCCCCCCCCCCCCGCCCCCACCCGAGCATGCAGAAGTGCCAGCAATTATGGACGTGTGGAGCGTCGCATTGCCCTGCTGAAATTGTCCAAGTCCGTCGAAATGCACAATGAACATGAATGGATGCAGGTGATCAGACAGGATCCCTACATAGTGTCACCTGTCAGAGTCGTATCTAGGCGTTTCTGGGGTCCCACATCACTCCAACTGCACAAGCCCCACACCATTACAGAACCTCCACTAGCTTGAACAGTCCTCTGCTGACATTTAGGGCCCATGGATTCATGAGGTTGTCTCCATGTCCGTATGCGTTCATCTGCTCGGTACAAGCTGAACCGAGACTCGTCCGACCAGGCAACATGTTTAGTCATCAACAGTCCAAAGTCGGTGTTGACAAGCCCCGGCGAGGCGTAAAGCTTTGTGTTGTGCAGTCATTAAAGATACACAAGTGGGCCTTCGGCTCCGAAAGCCCATATCCATGACGTTTCGTTGAATGATTGGCACGCTGACACTTGTTGATAGCCCAGCATTGAAATTTGCAGCAATTTGCGGAAGGGTTTCACTTCTGTCACGTTGAACGATTCTCTTCAGTCGTCGTTAGTCCCGTTCTTGCAGGATCTTTTTCCGGCCTCGGCGATGTCGGAGATTTGATTCCTGGTATTCACGGTACACGCTTGAAACGGTCGTACGGGAAAATCCCCACTTCACCGCTATCTCGGAGATGCTGTGTCACACCGCCCGTGCGCCAACTATAACACCTCGTTCACATACTAAAATGTAGACTTTCACGGCCGGAAATATCATGTCCATTATAATTATTCGGGCTGTTATGCCGTGGTCGGTTGACGAATTCTGTGTCGATTTCCAACGTTTCGTCTCCGACTGCGGGAGACATCTTCAAGGGGGTCCGTAGCTCAATGGAAGGTCCAACACACCCACTGGCTCGCTACTGACTGCCGCTAAATTCCGTGTCCGCGCGCTCCCACGCCGCGGCGTGACGTCACGTGTTTTGAAAACGTCAGTGCAATTGGCCGCTGTCCGTCGCCGTCGATCGCCGTTGCCATCACCCAGTAGTGGGCGGGTGGTACACATCTTCTTTAACACCGGCATCCATATGCCGTTTAATTTCACGCCCTCGTCCTTACGGTTGAAATTATTAGGGTGTTTAGCGATTTCGATTGCCTCCCTGTACAGCCTTTCGTAATATCCGTTTGTGGCCGCTAGTACTTGCGTCTCCTCGAAACGAATATTGTGGTTCCCTGGCTGGAAAGCATGCTCCGCAACAGCTGATCGTTCCGTTTCTCCTCTTCTGCAATTTCCCTTATGCTCTTCCAAACGTTTAGAAACAGTTCTTTTAGTGGTACCCACATAAACATCACCACAGCTGCATGGGATCCTATACACTCCAGCTTTTTCCAGTGGTTTGCGAGAGTCCTTGGCAGGCTTAAGGTATTCCCGTATCTTCCTGGTGGGCTTGTAAATTACGGTAATATTCCGCTTCGTCAAGATCCTCCCTATTCTTTGCGTTACATTTTTAACAAACGGCAGGAAAACCTTAGATTTTGCAGTAGCCTGTACGTCAGTATGATTTCTGCGTGGGTGCCTCAACGCACGTTTTATTTCGGCGGACGAATATCCGTTCTTCTTTAGTGCATTGTGGAGATGTTCCATCTCAACGTCGAGCAACTCAGGTTCACAAATATTTCTAGCTCTGTCCGCTAACGTCTTGATAACACCCCGCTTCTGTTGTGGGTGGTGGTTCGAATCCCGGTGCAAATAACGGTCCGTGTGCGTGGGTTTGCGGTATACTGAGTGGCCCAAACTACCATTTTCGTTTCTAAAAACAAGCACATCGAGGAAATGTAACTTGCCGTCTACCTCCTCCTCCATTGTAAACTGAATTCTCGAGTTTATAATGTTCAGATGGTCATGGAACCGGCTTAGTTCCTCCCTACCATGTCTCCACAGCACAAACGTGTCATCCACGTATCGGAACCATACATTTGGTTTTTTGCTGGCAGTACCTAAGGCCTGTTCTTCGAATTTCTCCATAAAGAAGTTTGCAATTACGGGACTTAAGGGGCTTCCCATAGCCACGCCATCCGTTTGCTCATAAAACTGTTCATTCCACTTGAAGTATGTGGTCGTCAAACAACACTTAAACAGTTCTGAAATATCGGCAGGAAAAATTCGATCCAGCTGTTCCAGTACATCATTAAGTGGAACCATGGTAAACAGCGATACCACATCGAAGCTGACCAATATATCCTCCGGCTGGACCACTATGCCATTCAATCTGCTGATGAAATGTGTCGAATTCTTTATATAAGAGTCCGAACGGCCCACATGTGGTTTTAGCAGCGTAGGCAAAAACTTGGCTAACGAGTAGGTGGGCGAACCAATGACACTTAGTATCGGTCTTAACGGCACATTTTCTTTATGAATTTTGGGCAATCCATAAAGCCTCGGTGGTAGCGCAACCGAATTGCAGAGACCTTTCTGTACACTCTCTTCAATGGAGGACTTTTTTATTAACCGCGACACAGTTCTGAGAATGCTATTAGTGGGGTCCTTATTCAGCTTCCTATATGCTTGCGGATCCAGCAGATCAGTAATTTTACTCCGATAGTCGGCCACATCCATAACCACCGTTGCGCTTCCTTTGTTAGCTGGGAGAACCAAAATACTATCGTCGTCATTCAGGAGTTTTAAAGCTCTTCTCTCACCCACAGTTATATTACTTTTCGGCGGTTTTGCATTGGCTAATATTCTTACTGTTTCTATACGGATTTCTTCAGCTGTTACAGAATCCAGCCGGCCGAAGTGGCCGTGCGGTTCTGGGCGCTGCAGTCTGGAACCGAGCGACCGCTACGGCCGCAGGTTCGAATCCTGCCTCGGGCATGGATGTGTGTGATGTCCTTAGGTTAGTTAGGTTTAATTAGTTCTAAGTTCTAGGCGACTGATGACCTCAGAAGTTAAGTCGCATAGTGCTCAGAGCCATTTGAACAGAATCCACACTGCGAATTCCTGCTTCTACGCTGGCTATAATTTCTTCCGTGGGCACAAAACGCGGACTAACAGCAAAATTTCCTCCCTTGGCAAGCACAGATGTCTCATCGTCAGATAACGAACGTTTGGACAAATTGATAACGGTCCGGGAAACGTCTAAATGCCGAACAGTCTGATTAGGTAGCAAATTATCAAACTTCTTCTTCTGTCTACTAGACGTTGTCAACATACGCTTCCCCATGGTATCATGCAGTAGTCTATCAATTTTATCCCAGTCACCGCTGCACAGTTTATTACTGATCGTAATATGGAGAGACATTAACTTACAGTTTGTGATTGCCAAGTCCCGTCGGGTCTGCTGAATGCGGTCTCGTAGTAAGGCCTCCTCAGTCCGTTTGAAAATACGTTGTGCCTTCCCCGAATAGAACAGTCGCTTTATCTTCAGAAACTTCGGTATATCGCCAACGGCTCTGCAACGAGACAGGAATGTGAGGGAACACAAAAGCTGCACTCTCTTCTTCTGGAGTCCTTCCAGGCGTCGCACTTCTCTTGACATCTCCTCCCCGTAGAGGCGTCTGATACTAAAATGTAGACTTTCACGGCCGGAAATATCATGTCCATTAAAATTATCCGGGCTGTTATGCCGTGGTCGGTTGACAGTTATTCTAAATGCAGTAACGTGAAAGTCATTAGAGGACACACGAAGATTAACACAATAACAAATTATATAACTACAATGTAAGTAGAAGAACAGACAGCGTTGCTGATCGCTGGAGCTGGTGGCTTGGAATGCGAATTACTCTTGGCTGGTGTGAGGAGCAGCTGCTGCATGACGTGTTTTTTTTTTCTTTTTCTTTATTGAATTTCGATTGCCCCCGAAGAGGGGGGGGGGGGGACTGACAGCAGCGTAATATGCCGCTCTGCAGCCTACAGAAGAGTTAAAAACATAATGAGGATATATCAAAACAATAAAAACAGGCGATAAAACTGCGACTGTTTAAAACTGGAATAAGGTGAAAAGTTGCGAAGTGAAATTATAAAAACAAAGGGTCGGTGATGCTGATTAAAACACATAGTAATTAGACAGGCACAATTAAAAAACACGGCGACAGTCTGGTTTCTGTTTGCAAGGGTTAAAAAACACATCTAGCGACAGTATGGTGTCTGTTCAAAACACTTAAAAAGGCGACACACAACACTGAACACTCACGTTAACACTGCACTACAGAGTAAACACGAAGGCATATGTGTGTGTGTAGGGGGGGGGGGCGGGAGGGGGGGGGGGGAGGACCTGGACAGATGAGGGGGAAAAAGGGTGAGGAGGAGAGAAAAAGCTAAACAGGGGAGAGCCCATGGAGGGAGAGGACGCAGAAAAGGGGAGGAGGGTAGGGCGGATGGGAGAAGGAGTGGGGAAGGCAGTGAAGGGGAAAGGAAAAGGACTCAGGGGAGAGAATGGAGTGAAAGAGGGAGTAGGCAGAGAAAAAACGGGATGGAAGGGGGGGTGAGGGAACTCAGGAAAAGGACAGAGAGAGGGTGGGGGAGGTGGGGATCATGGAGGGAGAGGACGCAGAAAAGGGGAGGAGGATAGGGCGGATGGGAGAAGGAGTGGGGAAGGCAGTGAAGGGGAAAGGAAAAGGACTCAGGGGAGAGAATGGAGTGAAAGAGGGAGTAGGCAGAGAAAAAACGGGATGGAAGGGGGGGTGAGGGAACTCAGGAAAAGGACAGAGAGAGGGTGGGGGAGGTGGGGATCAGAGTTGATAGGAGGGATAAATGGAGTGAGAGAGGGCATCATTCGGGAGGGGAAGTTGACAGAAGCCACCTTGGAAAAGGAGATGAAGGGTGTAGAGGTGGAGGGTAGGGAGGACACAATGGTGAAAGTGTGACAGTGGGAGGGGGTTGGGGAGGAGAGGAGCAACCAGGGAATAGGGGGGGATCAAGTTGGCAGGAGGTGTAAAGGACACGGATATGTTCGAGGAAAAGGAAAAGATGGGGAAAAGGAATCAGGTAATAGAGGATCTGTGTGGGGGGGCAGGAGGCATATGCAGAAGGTGAGGTGGAGTGCATGGCACTCAAGGATCTGGAGGGACTTACAGAGTTTGGGGGGGGGGGGGCAGATATCCAGGTGGGACTGGCATAACAGATGTTGCAATGGATTAAGGGTTTGAAGGTAGAGGGGTTCAACCTCCATGTCCAGTCAGAGAGGCATTGTGTTGTGTGCATGTCTGTCGCCAGGCACGGCGTTTCTTCACAGTAAGCAAGTTGTGGATGTGCTGTTTTAATTGCCGATGGAGGGTGAGTGCGTCCTGGTCATGAGTGTGGAGGAAGGATCGGTAGAGGCGATGGCATTTATGAAGAAGAAGGACAGCCTGTGGGGGCAGGGCTGGGCAGTTAGGGTGGATGGCTTTGGTAGAGATATGGGTGGCTACAGCGTCAGTCAAGGTCTGATGGAGAAAGGCAGCAGTTCGAGAGATGTCATCAGGAGAGTGGAAGGTAGGGTCGTGGCTTTCCACCTGGGTGTGTATGGAGTCTCAGTTGGCATCCCAGTTGGCTTGGCAGTAATTGTGGACAGGTTTAGGAGAACTGTCAGGGCGAGGAACGGGGCAGGGATGGTGACCATCAGAGATAGTGAGGAGGATGGGGGCATGGTCGCTGCCAATTAGGTCAAGGACTTCTGCGGTGATGCGCCCAAGGAGGTTGAGAGAGGCTAGGATCACGTCAGGAGTGGTGTAGGATTCGGGTTGGGTGAGGGGAACCAGGTCTCCCTGGAGGGTGGTGATGAACTGATGACACCGCTGGAGTTCGGCAGGAGCACGGCTGTGGACACTGAGGTCTGTGGCAATTACATAGGTGAAGAAGGTGCGGTCAGTGTGGACCAGAAAATCGTATGGGATGGGGGTTCGAGGGCGGATGTAGATGGTGGCACATGTGACGGTAAGATTGGAGAAGAGGAGGCTGAGGGTGAGATGCTCGGCGGGATTGTTGAGGAGAGGCATGACGTGCAGTTGCCGTCGCATAAAGAGCGACAGTTCAGTCCACTCTATCGAGCATTACGTCAGTGATTGCCAATGGCCGTGAGACACTACTAAATCAGTAAAAGTACAACTGTACAATGAAATATTGAGATCAAAACCACAGTCATATAAATATAACAATAGTCTTGCACAAAATATAAAAAAAGAAAATTTAGACTAGCATAACAAAGAAATAAACCATTATCGTTCGATTTAGACCTATGGTGCCCTCTAGGGGGCATTGTGTGTGACGTTGATTCAGCAGAGATAGCTCACGAGGTCGGCCATCAGTAACCATAGTACCAACATCAAGATCGATATGGTCCAATATCAAGTCAAATATACGAAAATATGGCGTACAGTTTTTGACTAGGAACGTAATCATAACTCTAAACAGAAGAGTTAAGAAATAGATATTATAGGAACAGTACCAACGGCGCTAAAAATGTAAAGGAACTACCAAAGAACAACAAAGCAATAAATCATTTACATCAAAATCAGGCACAATGTTCCCTCTGTGCGGAATTACACGTAACATATGCTGATTAAAGATGGCTTAAGAGGACGGTATGAAGACCGATGTGTTCCGATTTCAAGTCAGAGATGTAGAAGTATGCCTCACGATGTTTGATTCGGAACGTAATCGTAATTTAATACGATAGGAACAGTACCAAAGACGCTAAAAATATAAAGCAGGTGCAAAATAACAATAAAAAATACTCCACTGATATTAAAATCAGGCACATAGTACTATTTGAGGAGACTTGCACGTAACATATGTAATGCAAAGATGGCTCAAACAAGACGTTACCAGTGATCATGGTAACAGCATGAAGGTCGATATGTTCAGGTACAGGTCACAGGTACAAAAGTGTTCGCTTGTTATTACAACTTTGATTCAAAACCATATATACGTCATAATATTATCACAAACAACAGAAACAATGCCGTTGACGCTGTATAACAGACACACGGTACCATCTAGGAGGGTTTGGGGGTAACGTATGTCAAGTAGACATACGCTACACACAAACCTTGATAGAGGGAACCGTATGTGTGACATTCAGCATCACTGGCATTCTTTCTATTCTATGTAATGTACCCAATATTTCTGCTGTATATAATAATATTATGCCATATAAACTGTTTTGAATTAAAGTTGTTATAACAAGCGAATACTTCTGTGCCTGTGACGTGTATCGGAACATTTTGATCTTTAAGCTGTTACCGTGGTTACTGGTGGCGACTTGTCACAGCCTGTTTGCACTACAATGCTACGTGCAAGTCCCCTCAGAGAGTACTTTTTGCCTAATTTTAATGTCAATAGCGTATTGTTTTACTGTTCTTTTGTAGTTCCTTTATATTTTTAGCGTCTGAGGTAAGGCTCCTTTTGTATTAAAGTACAATTACGTTCCAAGTCAAAATTTTAAACTTTACTTCTGTATCTTTGGCATGAAATCGAGCATATCGATCTTCATACCGTTACTATGGTTAGTGCCGGCGTCCTTATGAGGCGCCTCTGCTATACGTAAATTACGCACAAGCTCCCTAGAGGGCACTATGGGTCTAATTTGAATTTTAATGGTTCATTTCTCTATTACACTCATTTTACCCGTTCTATTGTTATATTTTACACAATCCTAAGTATATAATTATATGACTGTGGTAGTGATCTAAATATTTCAATACACGACTGTAATTTTACTGATTTTAATCGTATTTCACGGCCATTGGCTATCACTGACGTAATGTTGGAGACGGAGGGCGGAGCACCCGCGATTTATACGACAGCAACTGCACGTCGTGCAGCAGTTGGTCTTCACCCCAGCCTATAGAAGTTCATGTTCCACGCTACCGGCTCCAGCAGTCAGCGATGGTATCTGCTTTTCTACTTACATTGTAGTTCTAGTTTTTTTTTCTTTATCTTCAGAACGAAGTCTTTCGCGACAGCACTGTTTATAATACATTCCCGAACTTCTTGCCGCATCAATTCAGTGTAAGCCTTCGAGCTTCAGGGGCGACTGCTTGTCAAAACTCTTATTGTGTGACCTTATATACCCCATAGACGGCTTCTGATTGGTAGGTAATTACGTAATACTGTCGCAGATGGTGTCAACATCTGCACTGGAGGCGCCACCGCTCCCACTGTAGTGTGAACATTGCCACACATATCTCTGGCTCTTCTCTAGATCGGGAGATCGCTTCCGTGCACCGCTAAGATAATATCCGCTATCGTGGTTGAAGATCTTCGGATACATTCTTATTTTTGTAGCCTCTTTAATTACAGCATCCCTGTATGTAGGAACCTGGGATAAAAGCTTTGTTTCGTCAAACAGTATTTTATGTTTGTTTGTGAGGCTGTGATCAGTTACTGCAGATTTCACTCGTTCTCGGTGTTCCTTACGGCGATCGGAAAAGGTGCGGATCGACCGACCGATGTAATTGCTTCCGCACTCACAATCGATGGAAATCCCAAAGGTTCTGATTTATATATACATCCAGCAAAACAGGCAGTCCTAGCAAGACGAGATATAAGATCTACAGGGTGGTCCATTGCTCGTGACCGAGCCAAATCTCTTACGAAATAAGCGTCAAACGAAAAAACTACAAAGAACGAAACTTGTCTAGCTTGAAGGGAGAAACTAGATGGCGCTATGGTTGGCCCGCTAGATGGCGCTGCCAAGGTCAATCGGATATCAACTGCGGTTTTTTAAAATGGGAACCCCCATTTTTATTACATATTCGTGTAGTACGTAAAGAGATATGAATGTTTCAGTTGGACCACATTTTTCGCTTTGTGATCGATGGCGCTGTAATAGTCACAAACGTATGGCTCACAATTTTAGACGAACAGTTGGTAACAGGTAGGTTTTTTAAATTAAAATACAGAACGTAGGTACGTTTGAACATTTTATTTCGGTTGTTCCAATGTGATACGTGTACCTTTGTGAACTTATCATGTCTGAGAACGCGTGCTGTTACAGCGTGTAAATACCACATTAATGCAATAAATGCTCAAAATGTCAGTCAGGCCGGCCGCGGTGGTCTAGCGGTTCTAGGCGCTCAGTCCGGAACCGCGAGACTGCTACGGTCGCAGGTTCGAATCCTGCCTCGGGCATGGATGTGTGTGATGGCCTTAGGTTAGTTAGGTTTAAGTAGTTCTAAGTTCTAGGGGACTGATGACCTCAGACGTTAAGTCCCATAGTGCTCAGAGCCATTTGAACCATTTTTTTTTTTATGTCCGTCAACCTCAATGCATTTGGCAATGCGTGTAACGAGATTCCTGTCAACAGCGAGTAGTTCGCCTTCCGTAATGTTCGCACATGCATTGACAATGCGCTGACGTATGTTGTCAGGCGTTGTCAGTGGATCACGATAGCAAATATCCTTAAACTTTCCCCACAGAAAGAAATCCGGGGACGTCAGATCCGGTGACGACCAATCCACCTGTCATGAAATATGCTATTCAATACCGCTTCAACCGCACGCGAGCTATGTGCCGGACATCCATCATGTTGGAAGTACATAGCCATTCTGTCATGCAGTGAAACATCTTGTAGTAACATCGGTAGAACATTACGTAGGAAATCAGCATACATTGCACCATTTAGATTGCCATCGATAAAATGGGGGCCAGTTCTCCTTCCTCCCATAATGCCGCACCATACATTAACCCGCCAAGGTCGCTAATGTTCCACTTGTCGCAGCCATCGTGGATTTTCCGTTGCCCAATAGTGCATATTATGCCAGTTTACGTTACCGCTGTTTGTGACTAACGCTTCCGTCGCTAAATAGAACGCGTGCAAAAAATCTGTCATCGTCCGGTAATCTCTCTTATGCCCAGTGGCAGAACTGTACACGACTTTCAAAGTCGTCGCCATGCAATTTCTGGTGCATAGAAATATGGTACGGGTGCAATCGATGTTGATGTAGCATCCTCAACACCGACCTTTTTGAGATTCCCGATTCTCGCGCAATTTGTCTGCTACTGATGTGTGGATTAGCCGCAACAGCAGTTAAAACACCTACTTGGGCATCATCATTTGTTGCAGGTCGTGGTTGATGTTTTACATGTGGCTGAACTCTTCCTGTTTCCTTAAATAGCGTAACTATCCGGCGAACGGTCCGGACACTTGGATGATGTCGTCCAGGATACCGAGCAGCATACATAGCACACGCCCGTTGGGCATTTTGATCACAATAGCCATACATCAACACGATATCTATCTTTTCCGCAATTGGTAAACGGTCCATTTTAACACGGGTTATGTATCACGAAGCAAATACCGTTCGTACTGGCGAAATGTTACGTGATACCACGTACTTATACGTTTGTGACTTTTACAGTGTCATCTATCACAAAGCGAAAAAAGTGGTCCAACTAAAACATTCATATTTCTTTTCGTACTACACGAATATGTAATATGAAATGGGGGTTCCTATTTTTTAATTACGCTGTTGATATCCGTTTGGCCTATGGCAGCGCCATCTAGCGGGCCAACCATAGCGCCATCTGGTTTCCCCCTTCAAGCCAGACGAATTTCGTTCTTTGTAGTCTTTTCGTTTGATGCTTATTTCGTGAGATACTTGGCCCGGTCACGATCAATGGACCACCCTGTATTTTCCGACCTCAGAAGAAGATAAACGAGATGCTAGGCCCTCTTGAGGACAGTCTTGGTCTCAGGATCCATGGGATTTACAACACCCCCTTTCAGCGCAGAACCAGTTACATCGGTCTGTCTATCTGCACCGACTCCGACCACTTTGCAGAACACCAATATTATATTAAAAATGGTTCAGATGGAAGGTGGTTACTGTGATGTTTATGGGGGCGTTTATTGTACCATAAAGTGGTCCCACTCATTCAGATTACCATGTACCTGAACAAAGATGTTTATTTCAACATTTTCAGTGACCTTTCTCCCACATCTTCATGATGAAAGTGCTATAAACTACTAATCTTCCAATACTTTGACCGCCCTGTTCATAGGCTGCTTGCATACATTCCTGGTTTGATAAACTCTCCGGCACACGTCGCGTCTCGAGTCGCACGTTGAATCGCCCAGTCTTAATTCCCTTTTAGAAACAGTAAGTGAAAGGTATCAACATGTCCCTGCAATTCGGTCGCTTTGTGTATTTGGATTCTAATCGTCAATGAGAGGCTTCTGCTGTATGTGACATATCTAAAGAAATTTGTGAAATCTCTTCCTCACCAAATTTAGATCATTATCAGGGACACAAGCGGTGTAAATATTTGTCCGGTGTGCTTCGTAGTTCTCTTTATCCGTAGCCTGTTCGGTAGCTCTGTCAACTGCAGAGGACATACAATTTGTACAATCTGCATACCGGTTGTTAGATAGCGAAATGTAAGGTTTTTTTTTTTTTTAATTACATTCCCCAGTGATGGGTGGTGGGTCATCTCCACCAGGTTTTTAAGACGATTCTGGTTATAAATATAGTGATCTCCATTTCCATCAATGAACTCTGATGCAAAACTTACCTCCAAAAGTTATTGTGACCTTTTTTGTGAATTTAACACTTTTCCAGAGTCACTGAGTGTGTATGTGGTCTGCAGGTGGTGGTGGTGCTGCTGATGCTGATGCTGGTGCTGGTGATGTAATGGCGCCCTGACACCATGTGGTTTGTCCTGTGGCTGCCATTAGTGCAGCTGGTGGCCCTTCTACACAGTGGGAGACCTGGTGTCGTCGGCCAGCTGCTGGACGCTGCCATCGATGCCGACTGGATCTCTGAGGCTGTCCATGCTGATGAAGAGATAAGCAGACCAAGACGCATCAAGCCCAAGTCATATTTCATCGTTCCGGGCAATGACTCTGAGCCTTGTCCAGAAGGGACCATTGAGGACAGGACAAAGCGCTGCACAGATACCTTGGAAGTGAACAAAAACAGGCAGACCACCTTCATGGTCGATTATCTGAACACTAAATATGCAAATGGTACCAAGGCTACAATGAGACACAACTGAGCAACCTGACAGAGGCCCATGGCATGCACACCGGAAAAAAATAGAAAAAGAAAGAAAGAAAAAAAATTCTTCCCCCTCCCCCCCCCCCCTCCCCAGGAGGTATCACATCAATAGCGAGTAACACAACCCCAAGTGCTGATAATGACCTCAGTTCCGTGCGGAAAAAGCCGAACAAGTTTCTTTAGGTACGGCAAATATAGTTGAAGTTACTCATTGACTGATGAATAGCTTCCTTGAAACTACCAAACTGCAGGTATGCTGATATGTCACCTGCTATCCCAAGTAGCTCCAGACATTTTCTGTTCGGTATGGGTGAATTTGCTGGCCAGCCGAGGTGAGACAGGGTGCCTGAGTGTTCATCAATCTAGAGACATATGCGTCCAGTACTGTAAACAGGGCTCTTGAAATCCTGGAAGACAGGAGTGTCGACATCATAATCATGAAGATGTAGGAAAAAAGGGTAAAACTCGGTCACCAATAAATCTTAAACCAACATCCTTGCACATTTCTTTGGTAATCTGAATAAGTGCACTCAAGACACGGTACGAATGACACCCCCAAAACATCGTACAATTACCTCCGACCTGAACTACACCCTCAACTCACTATGGGCTAAGTGCCTCATCAGCTCTTGGCGCCTCATCTGACCAGAAAAAGAGCAAGATCGTGATTCGTTGGACCACACTACACACCTTCAGTCAGTTAATGCCCACTTTCTGTGTAGTTTGGCCTACTGAAGACATGCAGCTATATGTACTAGAGTGAGCAATGCCCTCTTTCGAGGTACTAGACTGCCAGTGTGTATTGCATCCAGCTTCCTTAACGATGTTGGCTTAGAAACTGGTTGAGATGGACCCTCATTCACTGACAGCAGCAATCCCTTTCGGGTTTAAAACAGATTGTTGCAGACAACACATGGCGCCTCTGGTTCCTGTCGGCTACGCTCTTTTTGCGACCACATTTCTTATGCCGTATTACATGTTTGCGATTGATACACGATTCCTTGCAGATGTGTTGGAGAGCCCACTTTGGTACACCAACAAAACGATCATCTTCATTCACTGTGTGGTCATGGAAACGCCCAAACACGGTAGCTCCTTTCGGGCCTTCTGTCACATCTCCACGTAGAGTCATTTTACAGCGCTGGTTCTAAACAACTGTTCCGCACATACACTACGGTGTGGCTTGCGTCAGTCGTGGAGGGTCACATAAGCGCCTGGGACCAGTTGTACACAGTCTCCCAAGCGACTAATGAGCTCTCTTAAGAGGTGACGAACATTTTGCCCAGTGGGCTAATCTACAGAGTATTGCGGGTATCGGTGCAGATATTGTGACAAACACGTCACATAATTTACTACCTGATGTTTTTTGCGTGGCCATAACTGCACCACTAAGCGGACGATGCCTGCCAGCACAGACTAACCGCTTCTGTTCATGCATCCTCACTTTAACCCCTGACCTGTTGCCCAGGGGAAAAATCATTATTAATGGCTTTGTCTTGCCACATGTACTTAGAGATACTAACCAACCTAAAAACATACTACTCCTAATAGCACAATTGTTAGTCTGCAAGTGAAGTAAATACTGATCTATTGTTGCTCGGCACACTGTCCTCAATCACCAATAAAAAACATGAGCACTTACGCCCCCTGACACCGTCTATACTGTGATTAGCATGGCTTAATCACTGTAGTCTTAAATATAGTCCTTTGAAGCACAAATTGTTGCCTCAATATGTTATTGTGTCATATTTTTTTCGACTCGTAAAAATTGTTGGAAGCGTTACTAGTGAAGCTTTGTATCTATCCTGCATAATTAATATATGTCACGAAGCCAAAAGATTACGTTGAGTTAGTAGGACCTTGTGTCGTAAATATGGATCTATGCCTTTCTTGGAACGAAATATTAATAAATACGAGCAAGTTTACAGAAGGTGATATTACAAACAACGTTTGTTTCTGTGGACATTATTTCAGAAATTATCGCTACAAAAACTTCAGTAATGTGTTGTCTACCATGGAGAATAAAAAAAAAAGTCAGTTTTGGTTATAGTGGTCAGATCTCGTAAACCAGTTGATCGTCACACAGTTATGGAAGTACAATAACGACCTTTGGAAATAGTGTTTTCTGTGCCTCAAGGATCACTAAAACGTTTTCTGATCGCAAGTTGAGTATAAAATCGGAGCTGTTTTAGAATCTACAACATGACGTGTTGCGTTGGTGATCAAAGGATAGTGAATGAGGCTGTCCTCATTTGGGTCTGAATAAACCAGTGCTTTATTAGCTATGGTCCTATTGAAGAGTGTAACAATTTTTTTTTTCATGGACGGTTTGCAAGAGGCATAAAAATAGTTATAAACTCGGACTAAAAAAAACTGTTCTTGTAAGTTCCTTCTTGTAGTTTTATACAATACAGGGCTCACTTCTGCAAAGATGTTGGCTATATCATGATGTCACAGTTTAAGAACAAAACAACTTAACTCATACATACAGACTGTCACATGTTTACAAGTCTAGTTTGACAAGGATGGACTTATAATAGCAACCATCCCGACACTTGCCAGAATTAATTTAAGGAACCCACGTGAAACGGAGATCAGGATGGCCGAACAGAAACTGTGGACTGCATCGCATCGAATACGAGGCCCGTTTGTTTGAAACGCGCAGCCTCTTTCAGATTATCCCTAGTATACATTACTGCTTTGTAAAAAAGTTATTTAATAATGCGAAAAAGCTTCTGCTAGGCGAACTGCTCAGTTACAAAGTCTATGGTGTCAACTGAGCTTCTGACGTACACCTGTGGGTGTCATTCACTTCTGAGTACCGATCACCGCACACACCATAAATATATTATTTCCTAATGTAACACCAGGTATACAAACTGTCAGTTGAGATCAGTATCATGGCGATGACTTTCTGATTTTGTGTACCGCAACTTGCCATTTGCTTGCCTGAAAAAAATGAGCGAATGTCCCTCCATAATGAGTGACATGTCGTGAACTCAGAAAGGAGAGGCACCTTTCTTCAGATGTTTCAACCCATCTGTTGAACTCTCCAGTCAGGCAGGTTATTATTTGCTCTGTACTCAAGTAACACTCCAGTGCAGACCAAATGGTTTCTGAACAGTTTTAGAGTAAACTGTTAGTATTTCACGTACGTAATTTGTTGCATCCTCAAAGCACATATGCGATCATTCAGTTTTGTACCATCCAAAAGAAAACTGTATAAATCTTACCAGAGATTCAATAAATCAAATCCAGACAAAAACCGTTATAAGATGTAGTATGTTCGTTCCCCCAAAGATTTCCTACGTTCTTTTCCACAGAACAACCTCTCCAGTACCAATCACAAAAATTCCTGAGATAACAGCTACCATCGTCATTCGTATCGTTAAGGGAGAGTTTTTCCCAAAACTGCTCTGTAATCTAATTAATAACGCACTATCCAAATTAATTAAAATTATTAGTGACACATGAATTCGTGGATATAACTGAATCATACACCAATGATTGCGAATCTAATAGGTTCTTGTCAGTTTCATTTCTTCGGTATATGAGATATGTTTTTCTGTAAAGTGGATCTACTGACAGTCTCTGGGAGAGTTAAGGACACAGGGGTACATGGCAAACAAATCGTAAAACTGTCCTTAGCTGAAAGGCTGTGGTCTACGTCAGGTGCAAGAGACAGACGGGCGCTGTTAGTGACAGTGTATAACAGTCTGACAGAGGGCTGAAGAAGGAATTCGGCATGTTGTAAACTTCCATTTTGCAGAGCAGCGCAAAGAATTCTCTCAAAATACGCGGCCGGAAAAAAAATTGGCTTACCTGGAAAGACGAAGTCGATTTTGATTCTATGACGGCAGAAGCCACCTGGGGGGGGGGGGGAGTAGATGTACTGACAGTGGTTTCAATGCTCTCTGCCAAACAATAGTGTAGTGGCGTAGCTAGCAGGGCGCCATTTGTGTCTGCCCTTTAATAGGGAATACTCACAGCCAGAAGGTTTAGTGTGATGCAGAGGTGTGAAACAAGCAGGCAACCATGCCACGGACATGCACCCATGCTACCTATATCCAAATGAGCGAGTTTGGAAGGAGTCAGATTGTGGCCCTCCGAGTGGAGGGATGATTCTTTCGGAGAATCGCCACGTGTATTGGACTGGACAGTATTCGCCATCTGCACAATCCACTAGACTCCAGAATCAACGCCTGCCTGCAATGCCCCCTGTGGAAGCTATACCACGTACAAGGAGTACGGGTGTTTCAGCGTTGGTCGATCTCTGGTACCTTAGAACCGCTTGTGCTATTGATCTGTAAATGTAATCATTTCACCTACTCCACATGCACTGTTGCAACAATAAATCTTGAGTGAATAGGGAACCTCTGAAAGAGTGTACTAATTGTTTCCAGCTGTGTAGACACAGATCTGCAAGGGGATGAGAAACAAGATGCATCAAGAGCGAGGAAATCTGTTGGACTCAAAGGAGGTCAGCAGTAGCAACGTTTAAATGGTTTAAGAAAGTCGCAGGGTAGTTCAACAGATTTAGTTTTGTAGTGGGAAGGAAGATTAGCAATTCTGTACGTGCAACCACTATCATTTGTTCAAACGTGAAGCCACTTTGACGGTGGGAGAGAAGTTCTGCTTTCTGCTCCACTCTAGGAGAGAAATGTGTATCATTGATTAATTGCAGCAGGTTCCTTAGGAAAAGAGAGACTGTTGCTAATGCTATAAATTTTCCATTGGTCAGACCTCGAAAAGTCTACTGCGTTTACCATCTGTCCGGTGCTGGTAGAGCCAGCAAGATTTTGAGGAGGAGAGCAGATGCAAACTTCATCTCAAATCTCCATGAAGGGTTGGTTGGTTGGTTGGTTTGGGGAAGGAGACCAGACAGCGTGGTCATCGGTCTCATCGGATTAGGGAAGGACGGGGAAGGCAGTCGGCCGTGCCCTTTCAGAGGAACCATCCCGGCATTTGCCTGGAGTGATTTAGGGAAATCACGGAAAACCTAAATCAGGATGGCCGGACGCGGGATTGAACCGTCGTCCTCCCGAATGCGAGTCCAGTGTCTAACCACTGCGCCACCTCGCTCGGTCCCATGAAGGGAACACTTGGGCTTCAGTCTGCAGAGGGAGATACGCCTTCATCTTAGAATTGCACATAGGTAGGGCTTCGTCTAGAGCTGATCATAAACGTCGGGACTGAACTGATAACTGTACAGCCATCCTCTGCACCTTAATTTTAGAACAATGGTAAGCATGACCTGTATTTGTGTGCGTCCTGACGAGGGGACTGCGGAATCTTACGTTGCAAGTTAGTGCCTTGTTTTTCTCAATTGACTCATGCAGTCAGTTAGTTAAACTCATCATTCACTTAGGCGAGGAAATGGTGCTTGAAAATGCCTTCCTTGGTCTGTTCTCTAATCTGTTGCTACTTCAGTAATCATTGGTGGTTTACGTGAACCTAGCTAATAGTATCACTTCGTTTTCAACTCCACCCATGATTATCATATACCTTCAGCAATTCATTTGAACACTGCACGCTTTATAATCGTTTGCATTGCCTGTTCAATTACTGGAAACAAATTAACCTTGGAAATAAACAATATCGTATTGTAACCTTTAGTTTCAGTTCATAGGTCAATGGAAATCCCTTTCACATTTTCTCTACGTGAGTTATGTCACTCATATTCGTGTTTAATTGGACCACCGCTGTTTAAATTCAGATGTTTACTAGTTTCCATTGTGTGACTCCTTCATATCATTTCAAAAAAACGGCTCTGAGCACTATGGGACTCAACTTCTGAGGTCATTAGCCCCTAGAACTTAGAACTAGTTAAACCTAACTAACCTAAGGACATCACACACCTCCATGCCCGAGGCAGGATTCGAACCTGCGACCGTAGCGGTCTCGCGGTTCCAGACTGCAGCGCCTAGAACCGCACGGCCACTTCGGCCGGCCATATCATTTCACATGCTCTTAATGCGGAGGGGTCTGTTCACAGTATAGGCCACAGGATTCAGATCTTGTTAGCGTCTTAGGGATATGCTAAATGCTCAACCACAGTCTCACGGTATTATCGTGGTTTTATCTTCGAAAAATTTACTTTTATTTAAGTACTAGTGTCTGTCACATCTTCGCACAATTAGTACAAAGTATCTAGGACGGACGACCTGTCTGTAATAAATTATATACGCAAACACATCTCGTGACTAAGTCTGTCTATTAGCAAACCCATATAAAAATCCCTACTCTAGTTGCTGAGATTAGCGTTCACACATAAACAAAAAACGAGGGAGGAGGCTATAATTTATAAAACGTAGAGGCACTGCAAATAATTTCTTGTGGGTGAATGGCCTGGTTCAAGTCTTTCAATTGCACGCAACTTCGGCGACTTCCATGTTCCTAATCTACCCCAGTTATCCAACTGGGGAAAGGGGACCTACATTTTAACGTAAAATACGAGCGACATGTCGTTTCTGGAGAAACTTCACGTCATCAGGTGGTTGCTGCGGTAAAGACCAGACCGCAAAAACCATGGTCGATTGCGTCCTTTCCCAGGCACACATTTTACCACCAGAAACAATATGTGTACACATAAAAGGTTTGTATAAATTACAAAGCTCCTGCTCTCGTTATTAATGTTTGTTCCTGTTTTTACATTGATTTTCCACCTATTGGACTATCTGACTGTAGGGTAGGAGCCTTAAATAGAGAACACGCTTCATTACGAAATAATCCCGACCATTTGCCTAATACGAATATGTGTCTCTCTTACTTTTCAAATATTAAAGTGACTCAATTAAAGAATGAATTACGTCACCCTGAAATAAAACCAGTACAAGACAAATTACTTTCTTTTATTGTTCCCTTGCATATAACACACTTCCCTAACAATGACTACACTCATCCAGTCTCGTTCAACAGATATGTTCATTCACACTGCTACATTGCGTTTCCACATTAATTAAACAGGTAATCACTGACCATGGGAGCCTTTTCATTCTACACTCTACTATCAATATGTTTCTCCACAACAAGTGTTGACTCTCAGACATGACATAATATCAACGTTAAATGTTTTGGTTAATCCCACGTCCCTTTCTGCAAAATAAGTGAATTACTAAGTATACTTTTCGTCTACAAACCAACGTAACACTTTCTACTATTAATTCTGCTTTCCATCAAATTCTTCCTACTACTTATCCTTGATGTAGCTTCAAAACTTCCATAAACCAGCTATAAGCAAAGAAAACAATATAGATACGTTATGATGTCAAAGACGCAGTCCTCCTTGCAAGATACAGTCTAAAACAAACAACAACAATAACAACGAACCAGAAATTTTGATCCAGCAACAAAACCACCAAAAAAAAGCACAGGAATAGTTACTATCTTCAATACTTCCAGTCAATGAGTTTTACTGTATATTGTCACATTTATAGGCACATAAGCACTCCGTCTTCAGGCCACAAGTGGCCCATCGGGACCATCCGACCGCCATGTCATTCTCAGTTGAGGATGCGGATAGGAGGGGCGTGTGGTCAGCACGCC
The DNA here is from genome assembly GCF_023898315.1 of Schistocerca nitens. Taxonomy (NCBI): domain Eukaryota; kingdom Metazoa; phylum Arthropoda; class Insecta; order Orthoptera; family Acrididae; genus Schistocerca; species Schistocerca nitens. The sequence continues at coordinate 214,862,080 of NC_064615.1, read as the reverse complement.
GCTCTCCCGGTCGTTACGATGGTTTTCTTAGACCGGAGCCGCTACTATTCGGTCGAGTTGCTCCTCAGTTGGCATCATGAGGCTGAATGCACCCCGAAAAATGGCAACAGCGCATGGCGGCCCGGATGGTCACCCAACCAAGTGCTGGCCACTCCCGACAGCGCTTAACTTCGGTGATCTCAAGGGAACCGGTGTGTCCACTGCGGCAAGGCCGTTGCCAGTATAGACGCAGAGATTGAAATCAAAATTATTCATGTCTCAAGAGGAAACAACATGCCATCATCAGGTACAGTGCGAACGACAGTTCAAGACTGTTACTTAGTATAATGTAAAGAATTAGAGACATATTTATAACGTAAAGAATTAGTTAAAGGTTAGTTTTGTGTAAGTCATGTAAAACAGGAAGCAAATGTGGTAACTGCATTTGAAAACCACCTAGAAATACAATTAATACAAACTGGAGGCCAATCTCTGGAAACAAGACACAAACACACTTATACAGGGTGCTACAAAAAGGTACGGCCAAACTTTCAGGAAACATTCCTCACACACAAAGAAAGAAAATATGTTATGTGGACATGTATCCGGAAACGCTTACTTTCCATGTTAGAGCTCATTTTATTACTTCTCTTCAAATCACATTAATCATGGAATGGAAACACACAGCAACAGAACGTACCAGCGTGACTTCAAACACTTTGTTACAGGAAATGTTCAAAATGTCCTCCGTTAGCGAGGATACATGCATTCACCCTCCATCGCATGGAATCCCTGAGGCGCTTATGCAGCCCTGGAGAATGGCGTATTGTATCACAGCCGTCCACAATACGAGCACGAAGAGTCTCTACATTTGGTACCGGGGTTGCGTAGACAAGAGCTTTCAAATGCCCCCATAAATGAAAGTCAAGAGGGTTGAGGTCAGGAGAGCGTGGAGGCCATGGAATTGGTCAGCCTCTAGCAATCCATCGGTCACCGAATCTGTTGTTGAGAAGCGTACGAACACTTCCACTGAAATGTGCAGGAGCTCCATCGTGCATGAACCACATGTTTTGTCGTACTTGTAAAGGCACATGTTCTAGCAGCACAGGTAGAGTATCCCGTATGAAATCATGATAACGTGCTCCATTGAGCGTAGGTGGAAGAACATGGGGCCCAATCAAGACATCGCCAACAATGCCTGCCCAAACGTTCACAGAAAATCTGTGTTGATGACTTGATTGCACAATTGCGTGCGGATTCTCGTCAGCCCACACATGTTGATTATGAAAATTTACAATTTGATCACGTTAGAAAGAAGCCTCATCCGTAAAGAGAACATTTGCACTGAAATGAGGATTGACACATTGTTGGATGAACCATTCGCAGAAGTGTACCCGTGGAGGCCAATCAGCTGCTGATAGTGCCTGCACACGCTGTACATGATACGGAAACAACTGGTTCTCCCGTAGCACTCTCCATACAGTGACGTCGTCAACGTTACCTTGTACAGCAGCAACTTCTCTGACGCTGACATTAGGGTTATCGTCAACTGCACGAAGAATTGCCTCGTCCATTGCAGGTGTCCTCGTCGTTCTAGGTCTTCCCCAGTCGCGAGTCATAGGCTGGAATGTTCCGTGCTCCCTAAGATGCCGATCAATTGCTTCGAACGTCTTCCTGTCGGGACACAATCGTTCTGGAAATCTGTCTCGATACCGCGGCACGGCTATTGCCCCGTGCTAATCCATACATCAAATGGGCATCTGCCGACTCCGCATTTGTAAACATTGCACTGACTGCAAAACCACGTTCGCGATGAACACTAACCTGTTGATGCTACGTACTGATGTGCTTGATGCTAGTACTGCAGAGCAATGAGTCGCACGTCAACACAAGCACCGAAGTCAACATTACCTTCCTTCAATTGGGCCAACTGGCGGTGAATCGAGGAAGTACAGTACATACTGACGAAACTAAAATGAGCTCTAACGTGGAAATTAAGCGTTTCCGGACACATGTCCACATACCATATTTTCTTTGCGTGTGAGGAATGTTTCCTGAAAGTTGTGCAGTACCTTTTTGTAACACCCTGTATTTCGCGTTTTACTTTGCCACACAACACTTTTAACAACACATACCCTCACTGATGTAGCTGCTGATGGTGACTTGTACTCTGAGGACGCCAGCGGAGGGCAGTGAGCGTAGTGGCTGGCAGAGCAGCCGAAGGTCGCCATTTCTCGCTTCACGGCAGAGGCAGCGCTAGGCCTCGTTGGCGGTCGGTGCCTGCGGGGGCGGGCCTAGTCCTACTTAACAGCTGATGGCTCTTCTGAGGATCAGCGTCCTGTGTGCAGCCCTTCGTGATGGCAGCAACGGGGTGCTACTGCGGAAGGATAGTCACAGCTCCATGCGTGGTCTCCATCGGGTTGCACCGAACGTGCCCAAACGGAAGGGGGAACTGCTTTATGTCGTACCCCACACCACTGTTGGATGTGTAAGTAACAAGTGGCACGGCGACTGTACACCCGAAAAGAAATCAAAACACGCATTGCACGTGACGCTCCTGCTTTTGGAAGTGTTGCAAAAAATGGTTCAAATGGCTCTGAGCACTATGGGACTTAACTTCTGAAGTCATCAGTCCCCTAGAACTTAGAACTACTTAAACCTAACTAACCTAAGGACATCACACACATCCATGCCCGAGGCAGGATTCGAACCTGCGACCGTAGCGGTCGCACAGTTCCACACTGAAGCGCCTAGAACCGCTCGGCCACTCCGGCCGGCGAAGTGTTGCAATTATGGAATGCCAAACGAAAGCAAATTTCACTGTTCATTATCATGTCAATTGTTAGCCTAACACATCTACAATGAGATGACAAAAATCATGAGATACCTCCTAATATCGTGTCGGACCTCTTTTGCTCAGCGAAATGCAAAAAAACTCGACGTGGCGTGGACTCGACAAACAAGTACGATATTGTGATGTTTAAAGCTTTCCCGGCGTACTGATTGTTCCATAAAAACACGGGAGAACTGCCGGATATCAGTAACGTCCTTCCACGATATTTCGGCGCAGTCTTCTGGCCATCTTCAGGTGAGTGCCACTGTAGTAGTACTGGCGAGTACGCGCTGAGCTCCGCTATTTAAAGCCGTACTTAGGCGACATTGCGCATGCGCTGCTCAGCGTACGCGTTCATAACGGCTCCGCGCGCTGCGCCTCGCGCCCTCCACTGTGAAAGCCTGGCGTATCGGTATCAGGTCGATTTCCATCTTTATGCAGATAACTAAGTCGACTACGAAGTTTCTCTATAACAGGATTCCAAGCAGAGTTTAGCTGATAACCGTTATCTCGATTGATGAGAGTCTCGTTGTCAGACAATCTTATTTCCACAGATTCATTGATAATCGAGCTCCAAGAGTTTGATGTATGGGCCAAAATTTTTGTGTCGTTGTAATTCATGGGATGGTCTGTACCATATTGCAGAGCCTGTGTTATTCTGATTACGACGCAAAGCTCTTTTGGACATGCACTGCGGCGACCACAGCCGTTACGAAACACATCAAATGAATTCGCAATTGCGAATAAGGACTATCATCAGCAGTAGAATAGGATGGCGACAATGAAAATCCATGCCGGACCGGGACGTCGTCATTCTATTTTACAGCTGATATTAGTTCTTATTTGCAATTGCGTATTCATTTGATGTGCAACAAACAAGTCGTTGCCGGCCGGAGTGGCCGAGCGGTTCTAGGCGCTACAAAAAAATGGTTCAAATGGCTCTGAGCACTATGGGACTCAACTGCTGTGGTCATAAGTCCCCTAGAACTTAGAACTACTTAAACCTAACTAACCTAAGGACAGCACACAACACCCAGCCATCACGAGGCAGAGAAAATCCCTGACCCCGTCGGGAATCGAACCCGGGAACCCGGGCGTGGGACGCGAGAACGCTACCGCACGACCACGAGATGCGGGCTAGGCGCTACAGTCTGGAGCCGCACGACCGCTACGGTCGCAGGTTCGAATCCTGCCTCGGGCATGGATGTGTGTGTTGTCCTTACGTTAGTTAGGTTTAAGTAGTTCTAAGTTCTAGGGGGCTGATGACCTCAGCAGATAAGTCCCATAGTGCTCAGAGCCATTTGAACCATTCAAACAAGTCGTCACAAGCCTGCTACGGAAATATTCAGTCATACTGCCTGTTATAGCCATCCACCTAGTTGCGAAAGTGCAGTCGGTGCAGGATTTCGTGCGCGAACTACCTCTCGATTATGTACCACAAATGTCCAATGGGATTCATGTCGGGCGATGTGGGTGGCCACATCATTCACTCGAACTGTGCACAATGTACTTCAAACCGAACTCAAACAAATAGGGCCTGGTGATATTGCGCATTGTCATTCATAAAAATTCTATCGTTGTTTCGAAACATGACTGCAAATGGTCTCCAAGGAGCCAAACATAGCCATTTACAATCAATGATCGGTTCAGTTGTACCGGAAGATCCAGTCCGTTCCATATAAACGCGCACATCATTATGGAGACACTACCAGCTGGCACAGGGCCTTGTTGACAACTTAGGTCAACTTCTTCGTGGGGTCCGCACCACACTCGAACCCTACCATCAGCTCTTACAAACTGCAATCGGCACACATCTCACCAGACCACGCTTTTCCAATCATCTAGGGTCCAAGCGACATACATGGAGATGGTATCTGTTTCTTCGGACGTGTCCGAAAGAACAGATAACGTCTCTATATACATTACTGGCCATTAAAATTGCTACACCACGAAGATGACGTGCTACAGACGCGAAATTTAACCGACACTAAGAAGATGCTGTGATATGCAATCGATTAGCTTTTCATAGCATTCACACAAGGTTGGCGCCGGTGGCGACACCTACAACGTTCTGACATGAGGAAAGTTTCCAACCGATTTCTCATACACAAACAGCAGTTGACCGGCGTTACCTGGTGAAACGTTGTTGTGATGATTCGTGTAAGGAGGAGAAATGCGTACCATCACGTTTCCGACTTTGATAAAGGTCGGATTGTAGCCTTTCGCGATTGCGGTTTATCGTATCGCGACATTGCTGCTCGCATTGGTCGAGATCCAATAACTGTTAGCAGAATATGGAATCGGTGGGTGCAGGATGGTAATACGGAACGCCGTGCTGGATCCCAACGGCCTCGTATCACTAGCAGTCGAGATGACAGGCATCTTATCCGCATGGCTGTAACGGATCGTGCAGCCACGTCTCGATCCTTGAGTCAACAAATGGGGACGTTTGCAAGACAACAACCATCTGCACGAACAGTTCGATGACGTTTGCAGCACCATGGACTATCGGCTCGGACACCATGGCTGCGGTTACCCTCGACACTGCATCACAGACAGGAGCGCCTGCGATGGTGTACTCAACGACGAACCTGGGTGCACGAATGGCAAAACGTCATTTTTTCGGACGAAGCCAGGTTCTGTTTACAGCATCATGATCGTCGCATCTGTGTTTTGCGACATCGCGGTGAACGCACATTGGAAGCGTGTATTCGTCATCGCCGTACTGGCGTATCACCTGGCGTGATGGTATGGGGTGCCATTGGTTACACGTCTCGGTCACCTCTTGTTCGCATTGACGTTACATTTCAGATGTGTTACGACCCGTGGCTCTACCCTTCATTCGATCCCTGCGAAACCCTACATTTCAGCAGGATAATGCACGACCGCATGTTGCAGGTCCTGTACAGGCCTTTCTGGATACAGAAAATGTTCGACTGCTGTCCTGGCCAGCACATTCTCCAGATCTCTCATCAATTGAAAACGTCTGGTCACTGGTGGCCGAGCAACTGGCTCGTCACAATACGCCAGTCACTACTCTTGATGAACTGTGGTATCGTGTTGAAGCTGCATGGGCAGCTGTACCTGTACACTCCATCCAAGCTCTGTTTGACTCAATGCCCAGGCGTATCAAGGCCGTTATTACGGCCTGAGGTGGTTGTTCTGAGTACTGATTTCTCAGGATCTATGCATCCAAATTGCGTACAAATGTAATCACATGTCAGTTATAATATATTTGTCCAATGAATACCCGTTTATCATCTGCATTTCTTCTTGGTGTAGCAATTTTAATGGCGAGTAGTGTTGTTAAGGCTAACTGGCCATTGACCTTCTTCCGTGCGGATGCACACGCACGGACTCGGTAAGATTGTCAGCGGCGAGTAATGAGTGTAGTGGGCAGGGGCACTACTAATGTAGTGTGTGGACATTAAGTTGGGAATGTGGGTCTCACGGGGAGCGTGCAAGGGATAAATCCCTGCAATCGCACTATGTTCTGTGCCCTCGGTGGCTCAGATGGATAGAGCATCTGCCATGTAAGCAGGAGCTCCCGGGTTCGAGTCCCGTTCGGGGCACACATTTTCATCTGTCTCTGTTGATGTATCTCAACGCCTGTGGACAGCTTAGGGTATTGATTTAATTATCATTTCATCGAAGCGACATGGTCACGTGTCCAGGGGAGGAGCTGCAGGCGATGTCGTGCTGTTAGCGAAGGCACTCACTTCGGTCGTCTACAGCCGTAGCCCATTAACGCCAAATTTCGCCATATTGTCCTGTGGATATGTTCGTCCCACACTGACTTTAGCGGTTATTTCACGCAGTGTCGATTGTCTGTTGGCAGTGACAACTCGTTGCAAAAGCCGCTGCGTTCGGTCGTTAAGTGAAGGCAGTCGGCCACTGCGCCGTCCATGGTGTGAGGTAATGCCTGAAATGTGGTATTCTCGGCACACTCTTGAAACTGTGGATCTCGGTATATTAAATTCCTAACGATTTCTGAAACAGAATATCCCATGCGTCCAGCTCCAACTGCCATTCTGCGATAAGAATCTGTTAGTTCCCGTTGTGCGGCCATAATCAGATCGGAAACTATTTCACATGAATCACATGAGTACAAACGACAGTTCCGCCAATGCACTGGTCTTTTATACCTTGTGTACACAATACTGCCGCCATCTGTGTATGTGCATATCGCTATCCCACGACTTTCGTCACCTCAGTCTACAGTATATTAACAAAATAATACGTAATTACAAAATACACACTGTTCTTATATATTTGACTTTGCTTTCATTTGCAAGTGCCACTCAGGCCTCCTGCGGCCGTATAACATACACAATGCATAATTGCCAATCTCTTCTCCCTCTTCTTTCTTCTCTTCTTCCATTGCATAATATTTGCACCCTGTAAGCAATCAGCATACAATATTTCATTTCTACTCTGCGTCATGGCAGTTCGCAAACGCTCATTTGATGTTAGCGAAGGCACTCATTTCATAATTCTACCTCTTTCCATGTTTCCAGTCGTTAAGTCGGTGAGCCGTGGCTGCGGAACTTGGCTACGCGGCGGCAATTGTGTCTTCCCTTGTTGCTTTCGCCTTTGTTTCCTCTTGACTCCTGTTGCCTCTTGTCTGTTCTGCTTCATGCGGTTCTTCGGCATGCCCTCACCGACCCAGTTATTGTGTGAGGCAAAAGAACACGAACTAGGTGTACTAGCCATTGCATAACCTTGTGTACAATATTATTTTTCTTTATATCGTACGACGTCCCCCCCTCCCCTCCCCCGCGTGGACCAAGGACCATGCCGTGGGTGGGGAGGCTTGCGTGCCTCCGTGATACAGATAGCCGTACCGTAGGTGCAACCACAACGGAGGGGTATCTGTTGAGAGGCCAGACAAACCTGTGGTTCCTGAAGAGGGGCAGCAGCCTTTTCAGTAGTTGCGGGGATGATTGACTGATCTGGCCTTGTAACACTAACCAAAACGGCCTTGCTGTGCTGGTATTGCAAACGGCTGAAAGCAAGGGAAAACTACAGCCGTAATTTTTCCCGAGGGCATGCAGCTTTACTGTATGGTTAAATGATGATGGCGTCCTCTTGGGTAAAGTATCCCGGAGGTAAAATAGTCCCCCATTCGGATCTCCGGGCGGGGACTACTCAGGAGGGCGTCGTTATCAGGAGAAAGAAAACTGGCGTTCTACGGATCAGAGTGTGGGATGTCAGATCCCTTAATCGGGCAGTAGGTTAGAAAATTTAAAAAGGGAAATGGATAGGTTAAAATCAGATATAGTGGGAACTAGTGAAGTTCAGTGGCAGGAGGAACAAGGCTTCTGGTCAGGTGAATACATGGCTATAAATACAAAATCAAATAGGTTTAATGCAGGAGTAGGTTTAATAATGAGCAAAAAAATAGGAGTGCGGGTAAGCTACTACAAACAGCATAGTGACGCATTATTGTGGCCAAGATAGGCACGAAGCCCACGCCTATCACAGTAGCATAAGTTTATATGCCAACTAGCTCCGCAGATGAAGAGATTGATGAAATGTATGATGAGATAAAAGAAATTATTCAGATAGTGAAGGGAGATGAAAATTTAATAGTCATGGGTGACTGGAATTCGATAGTAGGAAGAGGGAGAGAAGGAAACATAGTAGGTGAATATGGAATGGGGATAAGAAATGAAAGAGGAAGCCGCCTGGTAGAATTTTGCACAGAGCATAACTTAATCATAGCTAACACTTGGTTCAAGAATCATGAAAGAAGGTTGTATACATGGAAGAGGCCTGGAGATAGTGGAAGGTTTCAGATAGATTATATAATGGTAAGACAGAGATTTCGGAACCAGGTTTTAAAATGTAAGACATTTCCAGAGGCAGATGTGGACTGTGACCACAATCTATTGGTTATGAACTGTAGATTAAAACTGAAGAAACTGCAAACAGGTGGGAATTTAAGGAGACGGAACCTGGATAAACTCACACAACCAGAGGTTGTAGAGAGTTTCAGGGAGAGCATTAGGAAACGATTGACAATAAGGGGGAAAGAAATACAGTAGAAGAAGAGTAGGTAGCTTTGAGGGATGAAATGGTGAAGGCAGCAGAGGATTAAGTAGGAAAAAAGATGAGGGCTAGCAAAATCCTTGGGTAACAGAAGATATATTGAATTTAGTTGATGAAAGGAGAGAATATAAAAATGCAGTAAATGAAGCAGGCAAAAAGGAATACAAACGTCTCAAAAATGAGATCGACAGGAAGTGCAAAATGGCTAAGCAGGGATGGCTAGAGGACAAATGTAAGGATTTAGAGGGGTAAGAGATAGATACTGCCTACAGGAAAATTAAAGAGACGTTTGTAGAAAAGAGAACCACTTGCATGAATATCAAGAGCTCAGATGGAAACCCAGTTCTAAGCAAAGAAGGAAAAGCGGAAAGGTGTATGGAGTATATAGGGGTCTATACAAGAGCGATGTACTTCAGAGGTCATCCTCAGTTCGTACAGGCGGTTGGCGGAATTGGTGAAGGCGGAAAGCCTCGCTCGCGGGGTGGAATCAGAGCTAACTATTTGTAGTATCGTTCCCAGAACCGATCGCGGTCCTCTGGTTTGCAGCCGAGTGGAAGGCTTAAACCAGAGGCTCAGACGATTCTGCGGAGATCTGGGGTACAAATTTCTCGACCTCCGCTATGGGTGGAGAAATGTAGGGTCCCCCTGAATAGGTCAGGCGTGCACTACACGCCGGAAGCGGCTACAAGGGTAGCGGAGTACGTGTGGAGTGCACATGGGGGTTTTTTAGGTTAGAGAATTCCCTCCCTAGGCCCGACAAGACGTCTCCTGAGACGCGGCAAGGTAGGAGTAGGCAAAATGTAACAGGGAATAACAATATTAATGTGCTAATAGTAAACAGAAGGAGCGTCTATAGAAAGGTCCCAGAACTGCTCTCATTAATAAACGGTCACAACGCCCATACAGTACTAGGGACAGAAAGTTGGCTGAAACCAGACGTAAACAGTAATGAAATCCTAAACTCAGATTGGAATGTATACCGCAGAGACAGGCTGGACAGTGAAGGGGGAGGCGTGTTTATAGGGATTAGAGGTGCAATAGTATCGAAGGAAATTGACGGAGATCCGAAATGTGAAATAATTTGGGTGAAGGTCACGGTTAAAGCAGGCTCAGACATGGTAACTGGATGTCTCTATTTTCAGTTGTAAATAGAAATATTAAAAAAGGTAGGAAGATATTTCTGTTTAGCAAAAGTGACAAAAAGCAGATTACAGAATACCTGACGGCTCAACACAAAAGTTTTGTCTCACGTACAGATAGTGTTGAGGATCAGTGGACAAAGTTCAAAACCATCGTAGAATATGCGTTAGATGAGTATGTGCCAAGCAAGATCGTAAGAGATGGAAAAGAACCACGGTGGTACAACAACCGAGTTAGAAAACTGCTGCGGAAGCAAAGGGAATTTCACAGCAAACATAAACATAGCCAAAGCCTTGCAGACAAACAAAAATCGCGCAAAGCGAAATGTAGCGTGAGGAGGGCTATGCGAGAGGCGTTCAATGAATTCGAAAGTAAAGTTCTACGTGCTGACTTGGCAGAAAATCCTAAGAAATTTTGGTCTTATGTCAAAGCGGTAGGTGGATCAAAACAAAATGTCCAGACACTCTGTGACCAAAATGGTACTGAAACAGAGGATGACAGACTAAAGGCCGAAATACTAAATGTCTTTTTCCACAGCTGTTTCACAGAGGAAGACTGCACTGTAGTTCCTTCTCTAGATTGTCGCACAGATGAAAAAATGGTAGATATCGAAATAGACGACAGAGGGATAGAGAAACAATTGAAATCGCTCAAAAGAGAGGAAAGGCCGCTGGACCTGATGGGTTACCAGTTCGATTTTACACAGAGTACGCGAAGGAACTTGCCCCCCTTCTTGCAGCGGTGTACCGTAGGTCTCTAGAAGAGCGTAGCGTTCCAAAGGATTGGAAAAGGGCACAGGTCATCCCCGTTTTCAAGAAGGGACGTCGAAGAGATGTACAGAACTATAGACCTATATCTCTAACGTCGATCAGTTGTAGAATTTTGGAACACGTATTATGTTCGAGTATATTGACTTTTCTGGAGACTAGAAATCTACTCTGTAGGAATCAGCATGGGTTTCGAAAAAGACGGTCGTGTGAAACCCAGCTCGCGCTATTCGTTCACGAGACTCAGAGGGCCATAGACACGGGTTCACAGGTAGATGCCGTGTTTCTTGACTTCCGCAAGGCGTTCGATACAGTTCCCCACAGTCGTTTAATGAACAAAGTAAGAGCATATGGACTATCAGACCAATTGTGTGATTGGATTGAAGAGTTCCTAGATAACAGAAGGCAGCGTGTCGTTCTCCATGGAGAGAGGTCTTCCGAAGTAAGAGTGATTTCAGGTGTGCCGCAGGGGAGTGTTATAGGACCGTTGCTATTCACAATATACATAAGTGACCTTGTGGATGACATCAGAAGTTCACTGAGGCTTTTTGCAGATGATGCTGTGGTGTATCGAGAGGTTGTAACAGTGGAAAATTGTAGTGAAATGCAGGAGGATCTGCAGCGAATTGACGCATGCTGCAGGGAATGGCAATTGAATCTCAATGTAGACAAGTGTAATGTGCTGCGAATACATAGAAAGATAGATCCCTTATCATTTAGCTACAAAATAGCAGGTCAGCAACTGGAAGCAGTTAATTCCACAAATTATCTGGGAGCAGGCATTAGGAGTGATTTAAAATGGAAGGATGATATAAAGTTGATCGTCGGTAAAGCAGATGCCAGACTGAGATTCATTGGAAGAATCCTAAGGAAATGTAATCCGAAAACAAACGAAGTAGGTTACAGTACACTTGTTTGCCCACTACTTGAATACTGCTCACCAGTGTGGGATCCGTACCAGATAGGGTTGATAGAAGAGATAGAGAAGATCCAACAGAGAGCAGCGCGCTTCGTTACAGGATCATTTAGTAATCGCGAAAGCGTTACGTAGATGATAGATAAACTCCAGTGAAAGACTCTGCAGGAGAGACGCTCAGTAGCTCGGTACGGGCTTTTGTTAAAGTTTCGGGAACGTACCTTCACCAAAGAGTCAAGCAGTATATTGCTCCCTCCGACGTATATCTCGCGAAGAGACCATGAGGACAAAATCAGAGAGATTAGAGCCCACACAGAAGCATACCGACAATCCTTCTTTCCACGAACAATACGAGACTGGAATAGAAGGGAGAACCGATAGAGGTACTCAGGGTACCCTCCGCCACACACCGTAAGGTGGCTTGCGGAGTATGGATGTAGATGTAGATGTACTTGAGGACAATATTATGGAAAAGGAAGAGAATGTAGATGAAGGTGAAATGGGAGATACGATACTGCGTGAAGAGTTTGACAGAGCAAAGAAAGACCTGAGTCGAAACAAGGCCCCGGGAGTAGACAACATTCCATTAGAACTACTGACGGCCTTGGGAGAGCCAGTCCTCACAAAACTCTACCATATGGTGAGCAAGATGAATGAGACAGGTGAAATAGTCTCAGACTTCAAGAAGAATATAATAATTCCAATCCCAAAGAAAGCAGGTGTTGACAGATGTGAAAATTACCGAACTATCAGTTTAATAAGTCACGGCTGCAAAATTCTAACACGAATTCTTTACAGACGAATGGAAAAACTGATAGAAGCCGGCCTCAGGGAAGATCAGTTTGGATTCCGGCGAAATGTTGGAGCACGTGAGGCAATACTGACACTATGACTTATCTTAGAAGACAGAATAAGGAAAGGCAAACCTACGTTTCTAGCATTTGTAGACTTAGACGAAGCTTTTGACAATGTTGACTGGAATACTCTCTTTCAAATTCTGAAGGTGGCAGGGGTAAAATACAGGGAGCGAAAGGCTATTTACAATTTGTACAGAAACCAGATGGCAGTTATAAGAGTCGAGGGGCATGAATGGGAAGCAGTGGTTGGGAAGGGAGTGAGACAGGGTTGTAGCCTATCCCTGATGTTATTCAATATATACATTGAGCAAGCAGTAAAGGAAACGAAAGAAAAATTTGGAGTAGGAATTAAAATCCATGGAGAAGAAATAAAAACTTTGAGGTTCGCCGATGGCATTGTAATTCTGTCAGAGACAGCAAAGGACTTGGAAGAGCAGTTGAACGGAATGGACAGTGTCTTGAAAGGAGGATATAAGATGAACATCAACAAAAGCAAAACGACGATAATGGAATGTAGTGGAATTAAATCGGATGATGCTGAAGGAATTAGATTAGGAAATGAGACACTTAAAGTAGCAAATGAGTTTTGCTGTTTGGGGAGCAAAATAACTGATTATGGTCGAAGTAGAGAGGATATAAAATGTAGACTGGCAATGGCAAGGAAAGCGTTTCTGAAGAAGAGAAATTTGTTAACATCGATTATCGATTTTAGTGTCAGGAAGTCGTTTCTGAAAATATTTGTGTGGAGTGTAGCCATGTATGCAAGTGAAACATGGACGATAATTAGTTTAGACAAGAAGAGAATAGAAGCTTTCGAAATGTGGTGTTACAGAAGAATGCTGAAGATTAGATGGGTAGATCACATAACTAATGAGGAGGTATTGAACAGAATTGGGGAGAAGAGGAGTTTCTGGCACAACTTGACAAGAAGAATGGATCGGTTGGTAGGACATGTTCTGAGGCATCAAGGGATCACAAATTTAGTATTGGAGGGCAAAAATCGTAGAGGGAGACCAAGAGATGAATACAGTAAGCAGATCCAGAAGGATGTAGGTTGCAGTAGGTACCGTGAGATGAAGAAGCTTGCGCAGGATAGAGTAGCGTGGAGAGCAGCATCAAACCAGTCTCTGGACTGAAGACCACAACAACAATATCGTGCTCAAAATATTGATTTCCTACTGATTCCTTTCACAAAAACTCTGCGTACATTTTGTCGTGTCTTTAGTTGTATGTATCGTTGTAAATAAAATTTAAACTCCCATCTTTCGAGCTTTTAGACTGGTATTTACCTAATGAACATATTCTTAACGTCTTCATATGACGAACTTTCTTCTTCGTGCTTCCCAAACAACATCTTTTCAGTTTTCTTCTCACGATCTAACGGACTATGACATTTCTCTGCTAAATCTTCATTTTGTTTCGTAACAGTCTGCACCAGCTTTTCTGTTACAATAATCTTTGTGTCCTGTGCTTGGAGCTCCAGCTGCTTCTTATTACCAAAGAACATCTGACATTCCATGACGTATGATAAACTTCTTCTTCCTTCAAGGACAACATATCATCATGCTTCTTATGAAAATCTGACGAACTCTGACATTTTTTTCTTCTGAGTCTCGAACTTGTTTCGTGACAGCGTGCTTCAGCGTCTCTGCAACAGTAATTTTTTCACCCTTTGCTTGGATTATCCATTTCAAAGTACTGTCCTTATCCACTGACAGTAAAACTGAATCCTACCGAGAATGTGTGCATCTGACATGGTGTTACCACCATCTGGACATTTTTTACTCGTTGCTGAGCCGTGCGTGGCTCGTGTTCCCGCCATCATGTATTTACGCCCTGTTTTTAACGTACTTCCACGTCACTACGTTAATTTAAATTACTACTGTCACCGAGTTGCTGCTTTGCCTGACGGTGAGGGGAGTTAGCAGCGCGTATCGATATATCGCCTCTCGTAGTATCTTTGCTCGACTGCTATTACTTCCCAGTCGTTGTCTGTCGTGAGCCAGTTCGGAGAGGCAGTTCGGGTCGCGAGTTGGGGTCTGCCAGTCAGTTGGAACGCGTCTGGAGCGCAGCCCAGGCCAGCCAGTCGCCCGCTTGCAGCAGCAGTGAGCCATGCTTGGACATCGCCCGCCCGACCGCTGCCGCAACGCATCACTTAAGCCGGGCCTGACTTTTGGTGGACTGTTGGTCGGTCGGTTGGCCCGAGGACATCTCCATGCGAGTAGTCGACTGGGCCCGCTGGCGGTCTCTGCGCAGTGTCGGAGTCTGTCTGGAACTGTCCGTTCGGTACGAGCATCGTCGCTCGCCGACCCATGACGTGAAGGATGAGTGGTTTTGAGCATTACGTTGTTGGTACCGGCGTTGCTGTTGTGGAGGTTTTCCTGTGAGCAACAACGAGTGAAGTGTTCGAGATAGCTGCCGTCAGGTGGAGTTGAACAAATTAATTTACCCATAGTCAAGCGCACCAGCGGAATTTTCTGCCTTGTGGCCGTTAGTGTTCTGGTTACCTGCCCTGGCCGCTAACGTAGTTTTAGGCAGTGTCTTTTCCTCACCTGTTGTTGCTGCCCAACATGGTGTGTAGTTTCGGCAGCTCAGTTCACATAAGCATTTGTTTGGGGATAGCGATACTTGTAATTTTTTGGGGGCCTTGAATTCTCGTGTACTCCATCGTGGCAAACAAGCGGTTGGTCGGTCGGTCCGTGACGGTCCCTGGGTTGGGTTCGCACGATTTAAGTGTAGTTGGACTTTCCACCTGTCTCGTCTAAGTGAACGAGGGCAGACCGATCCACTGGAGACTCCTGAGTGCCGTTCTCGTAATTATCCTTTTGGCAGTGCTAATGTTGTTGTAATTTAACTGTATTTTATATTTTTTAATTTGACAAGGTTAGTTGTGGGCCTTCAGCCCTGGAAACATGTTCTCAGTTTCCTTCATGTCCAAACATTATCGCCTTCTCCTCTTGAAAGGTTATTGTAATTTCCTCTGAAAGATTTTACAAGTTATTGTGGGCCTTCCACCGTTGGTGTTCCAAAAAGAAAATTTTTAAACTTAATGTATTGTCTTACCAATTGTTGCAATACATATTTCCTTAATTTTCAGAATTTTACCTTGAGGCCTTCAGCCATCTTATTGCGTTTATCTCTTTCTGTGCACTTTGCGGACCATCAGCCCTTTTAGCATCTTAAAACATTGTGGCCTTCTGCCTTCAGTAATCATCATAGTATATTTGGAATTTTGAAGATTTAATCCGGCGGCCTACAGCCGCTCCGTATACTGATCTCATATATGTATACGATTTATCTTATTCGTAAATTTAACTGTGAGTCACGTCTTTTCAAAATTGAACTTATTCTAAAGCTTCTGTTTGGAGGCCTTCAGCCGCGAAGCAAATTTAATTTTTTTTTCAAAAGTGTATTTGTGAACTAAATGGTAATAAATTACAATTGTGAAATGAATCCGACCGCAACTCCCTTGGCCCTTTCCACAAACCTAATTACCTGTTGCCTGCGTGATTTAGCGGGCGTTTCAGTTGCATTATCTGAGATCCTATTACCTGGCATTCTGATTGACATGGTAAGTTCGAAGCTAAGTGTTTCAATTAAAAATTCGGTATCCAAAGTTGCTTCTAATTGTGGTATTCTGTAAGAAAAGGCGTATTCTGCATATTTTCACATTCGGCTGCATGTTCCTCTTCTTGGCTCTCTTCGAATCTCTTCCTCATTTCTTCTCAGCCCTCCGTAAATATTGGCTTTATACCTTCCGCAATTTTCTCCTGAGTTTCCTTCTTTTCTACCGCAATTTCCACATATACTGTTCTTGGCTTTTACTGCTAAGTGGGGTCCCCTCTAGTTCTCCTCGTTTTTGTATCAGTGACGTTGAGGCTTTAATCGCACTTAATTGCTCCGTTACTTCCATGTCTACTGATTCTCTGTTAGTCACGTTGTCAGCACCGGATCCCTGTACAATCGAAATCACCGTCTTTATTGAGATGCTTTCTCACAACACTAGCGGCCGGTATTCGCTCCTTTACTGACGACATTTTTACACTCGAAATTACAAGTACAAGCCTAGCTAACTCCCTCCGTACAAAGTTCGTCACACGGCAAATGACTGGAAAGTTTCACCTACAGCAGCAATTCCACACGCAGTTGACATTACTGCAACACTTAACGTTTATTACTGCGACTCTTCGTAGCTGTGTTGTTGTGTGATGCTGCAAAATGCGCAGCTTTGTTGTGTCGAGGTCGTCTCGAACCACTTCACTCCAAAACGTAGACTTCCGTTTCACACACGTTCTGTCGGCGATGGCGACGGACTGTTTATTACTCTTTTCACATGTAACTACACTCCTGGAAATTGAAATAAGAACACCGTGAATTCATTGTCCCAGGAAGGGGAAACTTTATTGACACATTCCTGGGGTCAGATACATCACATGATCACACTGACAGAACCACAGGCACATAGACACAGGCAACAAAGCATGCACAATGTCGGCACTAGTACAGTGTATATCCACCTTTCGCAGCAATGCAGGCTGCTATTCTCCCATGGAGACGATCGTAGAGATGCTGGATGTAGTCCTGTGGAACGGCTTGCCATGCCATTTCCACCTGGCGCCTCAGTTGGACCAGCGTTCGTGCCGGACGTGCACACCGCGTGAGACGACGCTTCATCCAGTCCCAAACATGCTCAATGGGGGACAGATCCGGAGATCTTGCTGGCCAGGGTAGTTGACTTACACCTTCTAGAGCACGTTGGGTGGCACGGGATACATGCGGACGTGCATTGTCCTATTGGAACAGCAAGTTCCCTTGCCGGTCTAGGAATGGTAGAACGATGGGTTCGATGACGGTTTGGATGTACCGTGCACTATTAAGTGTCCCCTCGACGATCACCAGTGGTGTACGGCCAGTGTAGGAGATCGCTCCCCACACCATGATGCCGGGTGTTGGCCCTGTGTTCCTCGGTCGTATGCAGTCCTGATTGTGGCGCTCACCTGCACGGCGCCAAACACGCATACGACCATCATTGGCACCAGGGCAGAAGCGACTCTCATCCTGAAGACGACACGTCTCCATTCGTCCCTCCATTCACGCCTGTCGCGACACCACTGGAGGCGGGCTGCACGATGTTGGGGCGTGAGCGGAAGACGGCCTAACGGTGTGCGGAACCGTAGCCCAGCTTCATGGAGACGGTTGCGAATGGTCCTCGCCGATACCCCAGGAGCAACAGTGTCCCTAATTTGCTGGGAAGTGGCGGTGCGGTCCCCTACGGCACTGCGTAGGATCCTACGGTCTTGGCGTGCATCCGTGCGTCGCTGCGGTCCGGTCCCAGGTCGACGGGCACGTGCACCTTCCGCCGACCACTGGCGACAACATCGATGTACTGTGGAGACCTCACGCCCCACGTGTTGAGCAATTCGGCGGTACGTCCACCCGGCCTCCCGCATGCCCACTATACGCCCTCGCTCAAAGTCCGTGAACTGCACATACGGTTCACGTCCACGCTGTCGCGGCATGCTACCAGTGTTAAAGACTGCGATGGAGCTCCGTATGCCACGCCAAACTGGCTGACACTGACGGCGGCGGTGCACAAATGCTGCGCAGCTAGCGCCATTCGACGGCCAACACCGCGTTTCCTGGTGTGTCGGCTGTGCCGTGCGTGTGATCATTGCTTGTACAGCCCTCTCGCAGTGTCCGGAGCAAGTATGGTGGGTCTGACACACCGGTGTCAATGTGTTCTTTTTTCCATTTCCAGGAGTGTATTATTCACAGTTGCTTGTCGTTATTGCTTTTCACACCACTATTCTTCAGCGAAGAGCAGTCCTCCTATCACACGTCGTCAGATTAAGGCACTGCTCTCGTTATTAGTGTATTTTTCTGTTTATTTTAATTTTCTGGCTGTCGGGCTATCAGACTCAAGCATGAGAGGTTTACATAAAGAATACGGTTTGTTACGAAATAACCCAGACCACGTATCGAATACGAACACACGTCTCTTTTACTTTTCAAATGTTACAGTTGCTCAATTAAAGAAGGAACAATGTCACCTTGAAATAATAACAGTACAATTCAAAGTACTTTCTTTTTGCACGTAACACATTTCCCTAAGAACGCTACACCCATCCTGTCTCATTTCACAGTTACATTTGTTCTACATTCACACTGAACGTGTTACGTTGCCTTTCCGCATTAATTAAACAGGTAATAACTCAAGTACTATCCTCTCCTGTGGATCAGTCTCTTTCTTTTCGGAAAGCAAAGGATCCGTCATCACTCGTCCACTCGACTGCGTGTAGCGTGTCACTGGTAAATCTAGGCGTCCTATGCAGGGTGGATGGGGACCAGGGAGGACTCAGGATGTTGTACCAATCCGCGTGACCAATAAGTCTGAGGTACCGTCTTTCACTGAAACTGAAACTGAGCCGGTAGGACTCAGCCCTCCTGTTTTGGGGAAACCTAATCTGTCTGGTGTCAAGAGGATGCAACCGCTAAAGGGTAAGGGTCTATTAACCGTCGGCAGTTCAAACCTACGGCGAATGATGATGCCCTTAGGTAAATAGCAGCAATGGACAGGAAAGGACATCAGGTGCATTCAGTGTGTATGCCTGAGAGCCTCATTCAACTCGTTGAACAGTTTATTCCAGCAGCCATTGAGGGAACAGGGAGCAGCCAGCTGCAGATTGCGGCGCACATTGGAATAAATGATGCCAGTCGTCTGGGCTCCGAAGTCGTACTTGTGTCATTTCACCGACTGGAAGGTTGAGAAGACCTGCACTGTGAATGGAGTTTCAACGGAGCTCACAATTTTCAGCATTACGATATTGCAGTGCCTGTGTTATTCTGGGGGCAACGGCCTTGCCGCAGTGGATACACCGGTTCCCGTGAGATCACTGAAGTTAAGCGCTGTCGGGCGTGGTCGGCACTTGGATGGGTGACCATCCAGGCCGCCATGCGCTGTTGCCATTTTTCGGGGTGCACTCGGCCTCGTGATGCCAATTGAGGAGCTACTCGACCGAATAGTAGCGGCTTCGGTCAAGAATACCATCATAACGACCGGGAGAGCAGTGTGCTGACCCCACGCCCCTCCTCTCCGCATCCTCCTATGAGGATGACACGGCGGTCGGATGGTCCCGGTAGGCCACTCGTGGCCTGAAGACGGAGTGCTGTGTTATTCTGATTACGACGCAAAGTTCCTTTGGACATGCACGCCTGTCTACAGGACTCGTATCTATTTGCCGACGCTGGGCAAGTGACTTTCAAGTAGAACGTCTGACTTGTACGGGAATATAGATAATGGATGTACGAGTACAGGTCGTAGATGCGTAATTGGCGACGTATGGAAGTTTGGATCTGGCCACAAGTCGTGCACGGATAGCCAGATGGTAACGCGACCGGATCGTGATTAGCGGGAAAGCCGGCTTCGAGTCCCCGTCCAGCACAAATTTTCGTTGTCGTCACTCCATTCTACAGTTAATGGTTGTCCTTAATCGCAACTGCGAATTTGTTTAATGTATTCGCAGCACTGTCCCCAGAGCAGACAATGGCCCTTTGGTTCTGTGTCGAGTGGAAGGACTGAACCACAGACTTCAAAGGTTCTGTGACAAGCTAGGCTGCGACTTACTGAATTTGCGCCATATAGTTGAGAACTGTACGGTCCCCCTAAATGGGCCAAGTGAGCATTACACTTGAGGCTGCTACTCAGGTAGCTGGCTGCGTGAGGGATGCACACAAGGGTTTCTCAGGTTAGGCGACTCTCCATACAACCCAGATAACGATAGCTGCAGGATACCCAGAAGTATCGGTGTAAGATCGAAAGAAATGCCTCCCACAGGCGAGGGTATTAAAATCCTAATAGTTAACTGCAGAAGCATTCGCAACAATGTGCCGGAGCTTGAAGCACTCCCGAAACACAGTGAAGCTCACATTATACTAGGTACAAAAAGCTGATTGAAACCTGAAATTGATAGTATTGAGATTTTTGGGGAAGATTTGAGTGTATGTCGAAAGGATAGGCAAATCGGAAATGGAGGTGGTGTATTTGTCGCAGTAGACAAGACATTCAAAACCACCGAGATAGAATTGAAGCTGCACGTGAGATTGTTTGGGCAAGACTCAGTATCAGGGGTGTGCATAAAATGGTAATTGGATCCTTATATCGCCCACCACATTCATCTTCTGACTCAAGCGAAAGCTTAAGAGAGAACTTCAATTCACCTGTACGTAAGTTCCCCTGTCACACTGTAATCATCGGTGGAGACTTTAATCATATAACAATTAACAGGGAAAACTAGAGTTTTGTTAATGGTGGGCGTGATAAGATATCCTGTGAAACATTACTAATTGCCTTCTCTGAAAACTACATAGAACAGCGAGTTAGGAACCCTACCCACGATGAAAATATATTGGATATAGCGGCAACAAATAGACCTGACCTCTTTGAGAATATCCACATCGAAACTGATTCCACTACCATGATGCGGTAGTGGGCACAATGATTACCAAAGTATAAAGAACAACTAAAACAAGCACAAAGATATATATGTTCACTAAACTAGATAAAAAACAGAAAATTCGTATTTCAGTAAGGTACTTGAAACTTTCAGCATAGAACACGATAACGTAGAGGAACTGTGGCTCAAGTTTGCACTGGACAGATATGTACCCAATAGGACAGTTCGTAATGGGAAGAAAACTCCATTGTATACAGAGTGGTCCATTGATAGTGACCGGGCTGATGTCAGGCGTTGTCGGTGTATCACGATAGCAAATATCCTTCAACTTTCCCCACAGAAAGAAATCCGGTGACGACTAACCCACCTGTCATGAAATATGCTATTCAATACCGCTTCAACCGCACGCGAGCTATGTGCCGGACATCCAACATGTTGGAAGTACATCGCCATTCTGTCATGCAGTGAAACATCTTGTAGTAACATCGGTAGAACA
This sequence comes from Schistocerca nitens, assembly GCF_023898315.1. NCBI lineage: Eukaryota > Metazoa > Arthropoda > Insecta > Orthoptera > Acrididae > Schistocerca > Schistocerca nitens. The sequence continues at coordinate 214,840,588 of NC_064615.1, read as the reverse complement.
TTAAGTAGGAAATGAGCATACATTGCACCATTTAGACTGCCATCGATAACATGGGCGCCAATTATCCTTCCTCCCATAATGCCGCACCATACATTAACCCGCCAAGGTCGCTGATGTTCCACTTGTCGCAGCCATCGTGGATTTTCCATTGCGCAATAGTGCATATTATGCCGGTTTACGTTACTGCTGTTGGCGAATGACGCTTCGTCACTAAATAGAACGCGTGCAGAAAATCTGTCATCGTCCAGTAATTTCTATTGTGCCCAGTGGCAGAACTGTACACGACGTTCAAAGTCGTCGCCATGCAATTCCTGGTGCATAGAAATATGGTGCGGGTACAATCGATGTTGATGTAGCATTCTCAACACCGACCTTTTTGAGATTCCCGATTCCCGCGCAATTTGTCTGCTACTGATGTGCGGATTAGCCGCGACAGCAGCTAAAACACCTACTTGGGCATCATCATTTGTTGCAGGTCGTGGTCGACGTTTCACATGTGGTTGAACACTTCCTGTTTCCTTAAATAACGTAACTATCCGGCGAACGGTCCGGACACTTGGATGATGTCGTCCAGGATACCGAGCAGCATACATAGCACTCGCCCGTTGGGCATTTTCATCACAATAGCCATACACCGACGCGATATCTACCTTTTCCGCAATTGGTAAACGGTCCATTTTAACACGGGTAATGTATCACGAAACAAATACCGTCCGCACTGGCGAAATATTACGTGATAGCAGGTGCTTATACGTTTGTGACTATTACAGCGCCATCTACCACAAAGCGAAAAAAGTGGTCCAACTAAAACATTCATATTTATTTACGTACTACACAAATATGTAATAAAAAATGGGGGTTCCTATTTTTAAAAAACGCAGTTGATATCTGTTTGACCTATGGCAGCGCCATCTAGCGGGCCAACAATAGCGCCATCTGGTTTCCCCATTCAAGCTACACGAGTTTCGTTCTTTGTAGTTTTATCGTTTGATGCTTATTTCGTGAGATATTTGGCCCGGTCACGATCATTGGACCACCCTGTACAGTCACTGTAAAGAAATGTCTAAAGAAACAAAGATTACTGTACAATAAAAGTAAAACAAAGTGTAGGGCTATTGATAAAGAGATGGTGAATGAAACGCATTTGGCTCTGAAGAGAGCAACGCGTGATGCCTTCAATGACTATCGAAGCAGAATATTGTCAAATGATATTTTACAAAACCCAAAGAAATTCTGGTCGTATTTAAAGGCTGTTAGTGGCACCGAAGTTATTGTCCAGTCCCTAGCGAGTGAGACAGGAACTGAAACTGAGGGCAGCAAAGCAAAAACTGAAATGTTTCACTCAGTTTTCAAACGTTCCTTTACCAAAGAAAACCAAGGAGAACTGCCCCAATTTAATCATCATACTACTGAAAAAATGGATGAAATACGAATTACTGTGAATGGTATTGAGATCCGCCTCGATAGCTGCGTAGTCAACGCGACTGAATGCTGTGAAAAGGGGTCCGAGTTCGATTCTCGGCAGGGTCGGAAATTTTCTCCGCTCGGGGACTGGGTGTTGTATTGTTTTCATCATCATATCATCCCCATCGACACATAAGTCGTCGAAGTGTCGTCAGCTTAAAAGACTTGCACCAGGCGGCCGGTCTACCCGACGGGAGGCCCTAGCCACACGACATTTCATTTCAGTGGTATTGAGAAACAGCTGAAGTAGTTAAAATTGAACGAAGTTCAGGACCAGACGGAATCCCTATTAGATTTCATACCGAATTTGAGGCTGAGTTAGCCTCTTTTCTAACTATAATCTGCCGTAGATCCTTCGAACAAAAAACCGTGCCCAGTTGTTGGGAAAAAAAAAAAAAGCGCACGTCACACCCGTCTACAAGACGGGTAACAGAAGTGATACACAACACTACCACAATATTCCTGACATAGATTTATTGTAGAATCTGAGAACATATTCTGACCTGAATACTAATGAGGTATCTTGAACAGAATGATTTCCTCAATGCCAACCAACACGGGTTCAGAAACATTGATCATGTGAAACCCAACTCGCACTTTTCTCACATGACATGCTGAAATCTTTGTATCAAAGCAGTCGCATAGATTGGGTAATTCTTGATTTCTGAAAAGCATTTGACTCAATACCACACCTATGTTTATTCTCAGAAGTACGATCATATAGGGTAGCAAGTGAAATTTGTGAGTGGATTGAGGGCTTTTTTGGTAGGGCGGACGCAGCATGTCATCTTGGATGGAGAATCATCACCAGATGTAGAAATAACTTCAGGTATACCATGGGAATTGGATTGGGACACTTTCTTTTCATGTTGTATATCAATGACTTTGAAGACAGTATCAATAGTAACATAAGACTTTTTGCAGACGATGCGGTTATCTACGATGAAGTACTGTCTGAAAGAAGCTACATAGCCGGCCGGGGTGGCCGAGCGGTTCTAGGCTCTATAGTCTGGAACCGCACGACCGCTACGGTCGTAGGTTCGAATCCTGCCTCGGGCATGGATGTGTGTGATGTCCTTAGGTTAGTTAGATGTAAGTAGTTCTAAGTTCTAGGGGACTGATGACCTTAGTAGTTAAGTCCCATAGTGCTCAGCCATTTGAACCATTTTTGAAGCTACATAAACATTCACTCAGATCTTGATAAGATTTTAAAGTGGTACGAAGATTGGCAACTTGCTTTAAATGTTCATAAATGTAAAATTGTGTACTTCACCAAACGAAAAAACGTAGTGTACTAAGACTATAATATCAATGAGTCACTATTCGAGTCGCCCATCTCATACAAATACCTGGGTGTAACACTTTGTAGGGATATAAAATGGAATGATCACATAGGTTCAGTTGTGGTTAAAGCAAGTGGTAGACTTCAGTTTAATGGTTGAATACTGGGAAAGTGCAAAACAGTCACAAAGGAGATTGCTTGCAAATCATTCGTGCGACTGGCTCTAGACTATTGCTCAAGTGTATGGGACCCTTACCAAATAGGATTTACAGGTGATATTGAACGTATAAAGGGAAGGGCAGTACAAACGGTCACAAGTTTGTTTGATCCATGGCAGATTGTCATAGGGATACTGAAGGAACTGAACTGGAAGACTCTTGAAGATAGGCGCATTCTATCCTGAGAAAGTCTATTAACAAAGTTTCAAGACCCAGGTTTAAATGATGGCTCTAGAAATATACTACAACCTCCTACGTATCGCTCACATATTGATCGTGAAGGTAAGATTAGAATAATTGCTGCACGCGCAGAGGCATTCAATCATTCTTCCCACGCTCCATACGTAAATGGAACGGAAAGAAACCCTAATAACTGGTACAATGGGACGTACCCATTGCATGCACCTCACGTTGGTTTGCAGAATATAGATGTAGATGATCACGGAAGCCTTTTCATTTTACGGTCTGCTATCTATATGTTTCTCTATGACAGTTACTAATTCTCACACACGACACAGTATCAACCATAAATCGGTTAATTAATCCTGCGTGCCTTTCCGCGAAATAACTGAATTACTAATATACTTTTCTTCTACAAATCGAAGTAACATTGTCGGCTATTAATTTCACTTCCAACCAACTCCTTCCTACTACTTATCCTCGACGTGGCTTCCATAGTCCCAGAAGCCGGCGATAAGTTACGGAAAACGATGTAATTACATTATGGTATCAAAGATAACAGACTCCCTTACAAGATACACTATAAGACAAAAGAAAAAGAAAAGAAATGCACCACGAAGCAAGTATCCGAATGGGACGGGAGTCAATAATGCGTTGGTCCACCTCTGGCCCTTATGCAAGGACGACGGTTCAATCCCGCGTCCGGCCATCCTGATTTAGGTTTTCCGTGATTTCCCTAAATCGCTCCAGGCAAATGCCGGGATGGTTCCTTTCAAAGGGCACGGCCGACTTCCTTCCCCATCCTTCCCTAATCCGATGAGACCGATGACCTCGCTGTCTGGTCTCCTTCCCCAAAACCAACTAACCTTATGCAAGGAGTTATTCAGCTTGGCACTGACAGAGTTGTAGGATGTACTCCAGATGGATATCGTGCCAAATTCTGTCCAATTGTCGCATTACATCGTCAAAACACCGAGATGGTTAGAGGGCCCTGCCCATAACGCTTCAGACTTTCTCAGTTGGGGAGAGATCCGGCGACTTTGCTGGCCAAGGTAGAACTGATAATCAAGGCTCAGTTAGAAGCAGGACTCATCTGTGAAGACAATTCTACTTCAGTCAATGAGATTCCACATCGAAGATATGTCTGGAGATGCCCCACACAGCAGTAGGATACCAACCTGACTGTCGCCCATCACACGGCCCATCAACAGGGAGTGATGGTCTAGGGTGCCTGTTATTTTCATAGCAGGACCCAGCTGGTTATCATCCACGGCACCCTTACGGTACGGCGGCGCATCGACGATATTCTATGCTCCGTGTTTTTATCATTCATGGCAAGCCATCCTGGCTTACATTTCAGCAAGATAATGGTCGCCCACACATGGCGAGAGTTTCTACTGGTTATCTTCGAGCTTGCCAAACACTACCTTGGCCTGGAAGGTCACCAGATCTCTCCCCCCAATTGAGAAAGTGTGGAGCATTATGGGTAGGGCCCTCCCGCCAGATCAGGATTCTGACGATCTAACTCACCAGCTGGACAGAATTTGGCACGATACCTCTCAGGAGGACATCCAACAACTCTGTCAATCAATGCCACGTCGAATAACCGCATGCATAAAGGCCAGAGGTGGACCCGAGTGTTATTGACTTGCTCAATTTGTGAAGCTCTTGCTCTTGAATAAATCATCCATTTTTTTCTGAAACTGGTCGCCATCATCATGTGAGAAACGCTAAACCGCTCTCACCGATAACTGATTCAAACCGAGAACGATGGGACCTAGTAGCGAAAATACGAAACCGCATGCGCTAAGGTAATGTGCGAGCGCTCAATCGTTGCTGCCGCCTCCTGGCGCAAGAAGAGTTGCAGCGCCTCCAGTCGTGGGTATTGTCGAAAAACGATATGTCGTTAAAGATTATTCTCAGCATCCGCGATAGCGCATGCTCTTTTGACCAAGGTCCGTAGGACTCCTTTACGTTGAAACGCTGGACGACAGCTGGTAGCATGTTAACACCTACTGATAGGTATTTACATGTACCCACCGTTTCAACATGTAGGAGAGAATTTACCAGAAGAGCTGCAACATCTGGACGTGTTTAATCAAACGGCTATACAGACAGACAGACTCGACATGTTTTTGAGTTTGGACCATTTCCTAAACCAGCTGAAAACATTTTTATTCTGCGACTTTCCTTCCACATGCTGAAAACGAATGTCTGCGAATATAGGTAGGGATTTGAAGAAACATGAAATCAGATGTGTATTTCGTCCACGGCTACAATCAGAGCACCTCTTAGCTCTGTGAAGGACGATATTTTTGAGAAAGCCTGGCGTTTATAAAATACCACGTGAGTGCGGTAAAATACACATTTGTCAAGCTATTCGTACTGTCAATGACAGATGTGTTAAATATCATCGCCATACGCGATTATTACATCCTGACAAATCTGTGGTGGCTGAGCACTGTCTTAGAGAGGGACATAGGCTGCTATACAATGAGACCCAAGTGGCCGAGAACGCCTCGCGTTACTGGGATTGCGTTTTAAAAGAATCTCTCGAAATCAGGCTAACAGATAATATTATTGACCACGATAATGGATAACCGCCAAGTAACACTTGGAATCCTGTTTTATCAGGTATGAATCGGCCGGCCATGAGTATTAATTTTCAAAGACATGTCGTTTTTCGACAATGTTCGCCATTGCAGGAGCCAGGGGGCAGCAGCAACGATTGAGCGCTTGCGCCTTACCTTGGCGCAAGCGCTTTCGTGCTTCCGCTGCTCACAAAGGTTCAATCGTTCACGAGTTGAATCAGTTATCGGCGAAAGCGGCTTAGCTTTTTTTACCTGATGATGGCGGACAGGCGGACCGCGGAAACATTGTGCGCAGATGATAGTTTGATCCGGCTGAAGACCCGACAAGAATTTAAAGCTAGTTCTGCCTTGGTGCCAGTGATGGCCCTGTGTTGGTTAGGAGGCTAGTCGAGGGCCTGAACCAACTCGTCAGCATGTTTGACGCACTTGATATACACAGGGAGTTATGGTCTGGGGTGCAATTTCGTATGACAGCAGGGGCAGTCTTGTGGCTATCCTCGCATCCTGACTCCAATATTGCGTCAGTCTGGTGATTCGACCTGTTGTGCTCCCATTCATGAACAGCGCTCCAGGGGGATGTTTTCCAACAGGATAACACTCGCCCACATGCCGCTGTTGTAACCCAACATGCTCTACAGAGTGCCGACATGTTGCCATGGCCCACTCGATCATCAGACATGTTTCCACTCGAGTACATGTGAGAAACCATCGTATAACAACTTTAGCGTCATCCACAAACAGCATTAACCGTCCCTGTATTGACCGACCCAGTGCAACAGGCCGGGAACTCCATCCCACAAACAACTTTGTGGATGACGCTAAAGTTTTATACGATGGTGTCTCATATGTACTCGAGTGGAAACATGTCTGATGATCGAGTGGGCCATGGCAACATGTCGGCACTCTGTAGAGCATGTTGTGTTACAACAGCGGTATGTGGGCGAGCGTTATCCTGTTTGAAAACATCCCCCTGGAGCGCTGATCATGAATGGGAGCACAACTTCTGCATGCTTGAACTCAAAATCCTGGCGTTTACATCTGTTATACACTCCTGGAAATGGAAAAAAGAACACATTGACACCGGTGTGTCAGACCCACCATACTTGCTCCGGACACTGCGAGAGGGCTGTACAAGCAATGATCACACGCACGGCACAGCGGACACACCAGGAACCGCGGTGTTGGCCGTCGAATGGCGCTAGCTGCGCAGCATTTGTGCACCGCCGCCGTCACTGTCAGCCAGTTTGCCGTGGCATACGGAGCTCCATCGCAGTCTTTAACACTGGTAGCATGCCGCGACAGCGTGGACGTGAACCGTATGTGCAGTTGACGGACTTTGAGCGAGGGCGTATAGTGGGCATGCAGGAGGCCGGGTGGACGTACCGCCGAATTGCTCAACACGTGGGGCGTGAGGTCTCCACAGTACATCGATGTTGTCGCCAGTGGTCGGCGGAAGGTGCACGTGCCCGTCGACCTGGGACCGGACCGCAGCGACGCACGGATGCACGTCAAGACCGTAGGATCCTACGCAGTGCCGTAGGGGACCGCACCGCCACTTCCCAGCAAATTAGGGACACTGTTGTTCCTGGGGTATCGGCGAGGACCATTCGCAACCGTCTCCATGAAGCTGGGCTACGGTCCCGCACACCGTTAGGCCGTCTTCCGCTCACGCCCCAACATCGTGCAGCCCGCCTCCAGTGGTGTCGCGACAGGCGTGAATGGAGGGACGAATGGAGACGTGTCGTCTTTAGCGATGAGAGTCGCTTCTGCCTTGGTGCCAATGATGGTCGTATGCGTGTTTGGCGCCGTGCAGGTGAGCGCCACAATCAGGACTGCATACGACCGAGGCACACAGGGCCAATACCCGGCATCATGGGTTGGGGAGCGATCTCCTACACTGGCCGTACACCACTGGTGATCGTCGAGGGGACACTGAATAGTGCACGGTACATCCAAACCGTCATCGAACCCATCGTTCTACCATTCCTAGACCGGCAAGGGAACTTGCTGTTCCAACAGGACAATGCACGTCCGCATGTATCCCGTGCCACCCAACGTGCTCTAGAAGGTGTAAGTCAACTACCCTGGCCAGCAAGATCTCCGGATATGTCCCCCATTGAGCATGTTTGGGACTGGATGAAGCGTCGTCTCACGCGGTCTGCACGTCCAGCACGAACGCTGGTCCAACTGAGGCGCCAGGTGGAAATGGCATGGCAAGCCGTTCCACAGGACTACATCCAGCATCTCTACGATCGTCTCCATGGGAGAATAGCAGCCTGCATTGCTGCGAAAGGTGGATATACACTGTACTAGTGCCGACATTGTGCATGCTCTGTTGCCTGTGTCTATGTGCCTGTGGTTCTGTCAGTGTGATCATGTGATGTATCTGACCCCAGGAATGTGTCAATAAAGTTTCCCCTTCCTGGGACAATGAATTCACGGTGTTCTTATTTCAATCTCCAGGAGTGTATATGCACCAGCAATTCAAATTTGTAATGGCTTGTCTCGAACTTGCATTAACCTGTGATATTACCATGTTGATCACTTAAATATGTTACCCAGGCAAATGTATTCACGAAATTTCATTACTCTACATTAATTCTTTTTGGCGTTGCGACTTTTTCCCGTCAAGTGTGCAACCAATCGGCACCTGACGAATTGGTGATGCTAGTCACTGGCGTTTGGTAGCGTGGATCACAGTGTAGGACAGAAGTGGAAGTCAGTACAAATTTCATCTATGGTGTTGAAAAATATCCATCGACATGGAACTTCAAGCGGCAGTCCTCTCGAAGTTTTCACTGCGATCTCGAGACAAAGGTACTTCAGAGAAGAAGGCAGCTGATGAGTGTCATAAAAAGAATTATTAGCGAACTGGTCATTTACCACATCCTGATTTTTATCAAACTAATAAGCATAGAAAGTATACTTCATTTAAGTGAGATGCTGAGTAAAGTAAACTCATTTAGAAAACAATTGCGTCTTAGTTGTCCCTTTGTGCTGACAAATATGCCTGTAAGATTGTCATGAAGATTTTTTACATTTCTCTAAGCTTGTATTGCGTTTGTTGACCTGTCACGTAAACCATAAATAGTCAAAGTCTCTTCAGATCCGAATCCATCCCGATCACGCACAAAATAGTGCAACACACACCATGTTTTTATGTTATCTTCATCAAGTTTTTGTCATACGTTCAACAGCCGATGAAGCGCTTGGCTGTGGGTACTACCCTCTGGTCCAGTTAGTAGGGTTTTTTCCCGTTCCATTTACGAATGGAGGGGGGAAGAATAACGGTTTAAATGCCTCTGTGCGCACTGCAGTTAATCTAATCTTGTCCTCACTATCCCTACAGAAGCGAGGCTTTTTCAAGATGGTCTTCAAGATGTCTTCAGGTGGATTCAGTTCGGTACCTCCTCTGTGATACTCTTAAACAGATCAAACAAACTTGTGAACATTTGTGCTGCCTTTCTCTGCATACATTCAGTATCCCCTGTTGGTTGGATAACCAACGAAAGGATAACTTTCTACGAGTTGTGGCGTAAAATGTAAGGAGTTTGAACGTGGTGGGGATGCTAGAAAATCTGAAAAGGGAAATGCTACGGCTCAATCTAGATATAGTGGGGCCAGTGAAGTGAAATGGAAAGAAGACAAGGATTTCTCGTCAAACGAGTATAGGGTAATATCAACAGCAGCACGAACAGCAAATCATATAACTGGACTAATTCATTATGAACTGGAAGATAGGGCAGAGATTGAGCTACTGTGAACAGTTCAGTGATAGGTTTGTTCTCATCAGAAACGACAGCAAACCGACACCGGCGTTATAGTTCAGATATACATACTGACGTCGCAAGCAGAAGATGAAGAGACAGAGAAAGAGTATGAGGAAATTGAGCAGGTAATTCAGTAAGTAAAGGGAAATGAAAATCTAATAGTCATGGGGGATTGAAATTCCGTTGTAGGGGAAGGAGTAGAAGAAAGGGTTGCGGAAGAATATGGGCTTGGTAGAAGGAGTGGGATAGGAGGTAGACTAATTGAGTTCTGCAATAAATTTCAGCTAGTAATAGTGAATACACTTTCCAAGAATCAAAGAGGAGGAGGCATACTAGGGAAAGGCCAGGAGATAGGGGAAGATTTCTGCTAGATTACATCATGGTCAGGCAGAGGTTCCGAAATCAGATATTGGACTGTAAGGCGTTCCCAGGAGCAGATATAGACTCATATCACAATTTAATAAGGATGAAAAGTAGGCTGAATTTTAAGAGATTAGCCAAGAAGAAACATTGCACAAAGAAATGGCATACGGAACTAATAAGGAATGAAGACATACAGCTGAAGGTTCAAATGGCTCTGAGCGCTATGGGACTTAACTCTTGAGGTCATCAGTCCCCTAGAACTTAGAATTACTTAAACCTAACTAACCTAAGGACATCACACACATCCATGCCCGAGGCAGGATTCGAACCTGCAACCGTAGTGGTTGCGCGGTTCCAGACTGTAGCGCCTAGAATCGCTCGGCCACCACCGCGGGCAGCTGAAGGTCTCCAAGGCTATAAGCAATGCCAGAAATAAAAGAAAGGTTCAAGAGTTGGATTAAAATCCACGGTGAAAGGATACCAATGATAATATTTGCGTATGAAATTACAGACCCCAGTGAACGTGAAGCAGAATTACAGGATCTGTTGAATGGAATAAACAGTCTAATGAGTACCGAATATAGATTGAGAGTAAACCGAGGAAAGGCAAAAGTAATGAGAATTAGTAGAACTGGGGAACAGCGAGAAACTTACGATCATATTTGGTGATGACGAAATAGATGAAGTTAACGATTTGTGCCACCTAGGCAGCGTAATAACAAATTATGGACGGAGCAAGGAGGAGATAAATCGCAGACTAGCATAGGCAAAAAGGGAATTCCTGGCCAAAAGAAGTCTACTAGTATCGAACACTGGCCTTAATTTCAGGAAGAAATTTCTGTGAATGCACTTTTGGAGCACAGCACCATATGGTTTCACTAGAAACATGGACTTTGGGGAAAACGGAAGGGAAGAGAATCGAAGCATCTGAGATGTGGTGCTACAAAAGAATGTTGAAGACTGGTGGACTGATAAGGTAAGGAATGAGGAGGTTCTCCGATTTGGTACTGTAGAGGGTAAAAACTTTATAAAGGAAGACAGAGATTGAAATACATCCGGCAAATAACTGAGGACCTATGTTGCTAGTGCTATTCTAGGATGAAAAGGTTGGCGCAGGAAAGGAATTCGTGGCGGACCACATCAAACCAATCAGAAGACTTACGACTCAAAACAAAAAAAAAATCTCTGAGGTCCAGCGCTTTGAGCAGTATTCTAATATGCGTTGCAGGAATTTTTTGTACGTATTCTTCTTTGTAGAGCGGTTGCTTTTCTGTAGTATTATACTAATAAACCGAGGAGTGCCACCTGCTTTACCTACAAACGAGCCTATGTGATTGTTCCATTTCACAACTCCACAAAGCGTTACATTCAGATACTTGTGTGAGTTGATTGACTCCAACTGCGACTCGTTGATACTATAGACGCAAGATACTTCTCCCTTTGGTTCTGTGAAGAGCACGATTTTACAGTTTTGAATATTTAAAGTAAGCTGCCAGTCTTTGCATCAGTTTGAAAACTTACGAAGATCTGACTGAATGTTTGTGCAAATTTTTCAGACACTACTTCACCCGGTTACAAAGTTGTGCAACACACGCCACGTTTTACAGTACCTACCGGCATCTTTAAAACTGCCTCCAAACGGACACAATATGAAAATGACATACTGAACAAAACCTTCATCAACAACAATTACAAGAGGAAAGTAATTACAGTCTTCACACAACTGCCTGCTTTGACGGAATTTAGTTTATTTTCTATTAGCTTCTTACACATTACTGAAGAACTCTTGAACACAGTTGTATCAGACAATCTAACATCTGCTTCAGTCAGTAGAGATGAACTGTAGTGAGAACCACACAAGGCTAGCAACAGTAAGAAAAACAGTTTTGCAGCTCAATAAAGGGACCCACAGTCCACGTTTAGCATCTACACTCCTGGAAATTGAAATAAGAACACCGTGAATTCATTGTCCCAGGAAGGGGAAACTTTATTGACACATTCCTGGGGTCAGATACATCACATGATCACACTGACAGAACCACAGGCACATAGACACAGGCAACAGAGCATGCACAATGTCGGCACTAGTACAGTGTATATCCACCTTTCGCAGCAATGCAGGCTGCTATTCTCCCATGGAGACGATCGTAGAGATGCTGGATGTAGTCCTGTGGAACGGCTTGCCATGCCATTTCCACCTGGCGCCTCAGTTGGACCAGCGTTCGTGCTGGACGTGCAGACCGCGTGAGACGACGCTTCATCCAGTCCCAAACATGCTCAATGTGGGACAGATCCGGAGATCTTGCTGGCCAGGGTAGTTGACTTACACCTTCTAGAGCACGTTGGGTGGCACGGGATACATGCGGACGTGCATTGTCCTGTTGGAACAGCAAGTTCCCTTGCCGGTCTAGGAATGGTAGAACGATGGGTTCGATGACGGTTTGGATGTACCGTGCACTATTCAGTGTCCCCTCGACGATCATCAGTGGTTGTACGGCCAGTGTAGGAGATCGCTCCCCACACCATGATGCCGGGTGTTGGCCCTGTGTGCCTCGGTCGTATGCAGTCCTGATTGTGGCGCTCACCTGCACGGCGCCAAACACGCATACGACCATCATTGGCACCAAGGCAGAAGCGACTCTCATCGCTGAAGACGACACGTATCCATTCGTCCCTCCATTCACGCCTGTCGCGACACCACTGGAGGCGGGCTGCACGATGTTGGGGCGTGAGCGGAAGACGGCCTAACGGTGTGCGGGACCGTAGCCCAGCTTCATGGAGACGGTTGCGAATGGTCCTCGCCGATACCCCAGGAGCAACAGTGTCCCTAATTTGCTGGGAAGTGGCGGTGCGGTCCCCTACGGCACTGCGTAGGATCCTACGGTCTTGGCGTGCATCCGTGCGTCGCTGCGGTCCGGTCCCAGGTCGACGGGCACGTGCACCTTCCGCCGACCACTGGCGACAACATCGATGTACTGTGGAGACCTCACGCCCCACGTGTTGAGCAATTC